>NC_045763.1:0-2902528 GCF_008692025.1 Phocoena sinus | reverse complement strand
CCCCCTTGAGGGCATGGCCATCACTGAGAGCAAAACATCTCTGCTGCGCCCACCCGGCGTCGCCCTTGCAGGTGAAGGCCTCCTGAACCCCCTTGAGGGCATGGCCATCACTGAGAGCAAACACCTCTGCTGCGCCCACCCGGCGCCGCCCTTGCAGGTGAAGGCCTCCTGAACCCCTTGAGGGCATGGCCATCACTGAGAGCAAACACCTCTGCTGCGCCCACCCGGCGCCGCCCTTGCAGGTGAAGGCCTCCTGAACCCCCTTGAGGGCATGGCCATCACTGAGAGCAAACACCTCTGCTGCGCCCACCCGGCGCCGCCCTTGCAGGTGAAGGCCTCCTGAACCCCCTTGAGGGCATGGCCATCACTGAGAGCAAACACCTCTGCTGCGCCCACCCGGCGCCGCCCTTGCAGGTGAAAGGCCTGAACCCCCTTGAGGGCATGGCCATCACTGAGAGCAAACACCTCTGCTGCGCCCACCCGGCGCGCCCTTGCAGGTGAAGGCCTCCTGAACCCCCTTGAGGGCATGGCCATCACTGAGAGCAAAACACCTCTTCTGCGCCCACCCGGCGCCGCCCTTGCAGGTGAAGGCCTCCTGAACCCCCTTGAGGGCATGGCCATCACTGAGAGCAAACACCTCTGCTGCGCCCACCCGGCGCCGCCCTTGCAGGTGAAGGCCTCCTGAACCCCCTTGAGGGCATGGCCATCACTGAGAGCAAACACCTCTGCTGCGCCCACCCGGCGCCGCCCTTGCAGGTGAAGGCCTCCTGAACCCCCTTGAGGGCATGGCCATCACTGAGAGCAAACACCTCTGCTGCGCCCACCCGGCGCCGCCCTTGCAGGTGAAGGCCTCCTGAACCCCCTTGAGGGCATGGCCATCACTGAGAGCAAACACCTCTGCTGCGCCCACCGCGCGCCCTTGCAGGTGAAGGCCTCCTGAACCCCCTTGAGGGCATGGCCATCACTGAGAGCAAACACCTCTCTGCGCCCACCCGGCGCCGCCCTTGCAGGTGAAGGCCTCCTGAACCCCTTGAGGGCATGGCCATCACTGAGAGCAAACACCTCTGCTGCGCCCACCCGGCGCCGCCCTTGCAGGTGAAGGCCTCCTGAACCCCCTTGAGGGCATGGCCATCACTGAGAGCAAACACCTCTGCTGCGCCCACCCGGCGCCGCCCTTGCAGTGAAGGCCTCCTGAACCCCTTGAGGGCATGGCCATCACTGAGAGCAAACACCTCTGCTGCGCCCACCCGGCGCCGCCCTTGCAGGTGAAGGCCTCCTGAACCCCTTGAGGCATGGCCATCACTGAGAGCAAACACCTCTGCTGCGCCCACCCGGCGCCGCCCTTGCAGGTGAAGGCCTCCTGAACCCCCTTGAGGGCATGGCCATCACTGAGAGCAAACATCTCTGCAGCACCCACCCGGCGCCGCCCTTGCAGGTGAAGGCCTCCTGAACCCCCTTGAGGGCATGGCCATCACTGAGAGCAAACACCTCTGCTGCGCCCACCCGGCGCCGCCCTTGCAGGTGAAGGCCTCCTGAACCCCCTTGAGGGCATGGCCATCACTGAGAGCAAACATCTCTGCTGCGCCCACCCGGCGTCGCCCTTGCAGGTGAAGGCCTCCTGAACCCCCTTGAGGGCATGGCCATCACTGAGAGCAAACACCTCTGCTGCGCCCACCCGGCGCCGCCCTTGCAGGTGAAGGCCTCCTGAACCCCCTTGAGGGCATGGCCATCACTGAGAGCAAACACCTCTGCTGCGCCCACCCCGCGCCGCCCTTGCAGGTGAAGGCCTCCTGAACCCCCTTGAGGGCATGGCCATCACTGAGAGCAACATCTCTGCAGCACCCACCCGGCGCCGCCCTTGCAGGTGAAGGCCTCCTGAACCCCCTGAGGGCATGGCCATCACTGAGAGCAAACATCTCTGCTGCGCCCACCCGGCGCCGCCCTTGCAGGTGAAGGCCTCCTGAACCCCCTTGAGTGCATGGCCATCACTGAGAGCAAACATCTCTGCTGCGCCCACCCGGCGTCGCCCTTGCAGGTGAAGGCCTCCTGAACCCCCTTGAGGGCATGGCCATCACTGAGAGCAAACACCTCTGCTGCGCCCACCCGGCGCCGCCCTTGCAGGTGAAGGCCTCCTGAACCCCCTTGAGGGCATGGCCATCACTGAGAGCAAACACCTCTGCTGCGCCCACCCGGCGCCCCCCTTGCAGGTGAAGGCCTCCTGAACCCCCTTGAGGGCATGGCCATCACTGAGAGCAAACCACCTCTGCTGCGCCACCCGCGCCGCCCTTGCAGGTGAAGGCCTCCTGAACCCCCTTGAGGGCATGGCCATCACTGAGAGCAAACACCTCTGCTGCGCCCACCCGGCGCCGCCCTTGCAGGTGAAGGCCTCCTGAACCCCCTTGAGGGCTGGCCATCACTGAGAGCAAACACCTCTGCTGCGCCCACCCGGCGCCGCCCTTGCAGGTGAGGCCTCCTGAACCCCCTTGAGGGCATGGCCATCACTGAGAGCAACACCTCTGCTGCGCCCACCCGGCGCCGCCCTTGCAGGTGAAGGCCTCCTGAACCCCCTTGAGGGCATGGCCATCACTGAGAGCAAACATCTCTGCTGGCGCCCACCACGGCGCCGCCCTTGCAGGTGAAGGCCTCCTGAACCCCCTTGAGGGCATGGCCATCACTGAGAGCAAACACCTCTGCTGCGCCCACCCGGCGCCGCCCTTTGCAGGTGAAGGCCCTCCTGAACCCCCTTGAGGGCATGGCCATCACTGAGAGCAAACACCTCTGCTGCGCCCACCCGGCGCCGCCCTTGCAGGTGAAGGCCTCCTGACCCCTTGAGGGCATGGGCCATCACTGAGAGCAAACACCTCTGCTGCGCCCACCCGGCGCCGCCCTTGCAGGTGAAGGCCTCCTGAACCCCCTTGAGGGCAAGGCCATCACTGAGAGCAAACATCTCTGCAGCACCCACCCGGCGCCAGCCCTTGCAGGTGAAGGCCTCCTGAACCCCCTTGAGGGCATGGCCATCACTGAGAGCAAACACCTCTGCTGCGCCCACCCGGCGCCGCCCTTGCAGGTGAAGGCCTCCTGAACCCCCCTTGAGGGCATGGCCATCACTGAGAGCAAACACCTCTGCTGCGCCCACCCGGCGCCGCCCTTGCAGGTGAAGGCCTCCTGAACCCCCTTGAGGGCATGGCCATCACTGAGAGCAAACATGTCTGCTGCGCCCACCCGGCGCCGCCCTTGCAGGTGAAGGCCTCCTGAACCCCCTTGAGGGCATGGCCATCACTGAGAGCAAACACCTCTGCTGCGCCCACCCGGCGCCGCCCTTGCAGGTGAAGGCCTCCTGAACCCCCTTGAGGGCATGGCCATCACTGAGAGCAACACCTCTGCTGCGCCCACCCGGCGCCGCCCTTGCAGGTGAAGGCCTCCTGAACCCCCTTGAGGGCATGGCCATCACTGAGAGCAAACATCCTCTGCTGCGCCCACCCGGCGCCGCCCTTGCAGGTGAAGGCCTCCTGAACCCCCTTGAGGGCATGGCCATCACTGAGAGCAAACACCTCTGCTGCGCCCACCCGGCGCCGCCCTTGCAGGTGAAGGCCTCCTGAACCCCCTTGAGGGCATGGCCATCACTGAGAGCAAAACACCTCTGCTGCGCCCACCCGGCGCCGCCCTTGCAGGTGAAGGCCTCCTGAACCCCCTTGAGGGCAAGGCCATCACTGAGAGCAAACATCTCTGCAGCACCCACCCGGCGCCGCCCTTGCAGGTGAAGGCCTCCTGAACCCCCTTGAGGGCATGGCCATCACTGAGAGCAAACACCTCTGCTGCGCCCACCCGGCGCCGCCCTTAGCAGGTGAAGGCCTCCTGAACCCCCTTGAGGGCATGGCCATCACTGAGAGCAAACACCTCTGCTGCGCCCACCCGGCGCCGCCCTTGCAGGTGAAGGCCTCCTGAACCCCCTTGAGGGCATGGCCATCACTGAGAGCAAACACCTCTGCTGCGCCCACCCGGCGCCGCCCTTGCAGGTGAAGGCCTCCTGAACCCCCTTGAGGGCATGGCCAGCACTGAGAGCAAACATCTCTGCTGCGCCCACCCGGCGCCGCCCTTGCAGGTGAAGGCCTCCTGAACCCCCTTGAGGGCATGGCCATCACTGAGAGCAAACACCTCTGCTGCGCCCACCCGGCGCCGCCCTTGCAGGTGAAGGCCTCCTGAACCCCTTGAGGGCATGGCCATCACTGAGAGCAAACACCTCTGCTGCGCCCACCCGGCGCCGCCCTTGCAGGTGAAGGCCTCCTGAACCCCCTTGAGGGCATGGCCATCACTGAGAGCAAACACCTCTGCTGCGCCCACCCGGCGCCGCCCCTTGCAGGTGAAGGCCTCCTGAACCCCCTTGAGGGCATGGCCATCACTGAGAGCAAACATCTCTGCTGCGCCCACCCGGCGCCGCCCTTGCAGGTGAAGGCCTCCTGAACCCCCTTGAGGGCATGGCCATCACTGAGAGCAAACACCTCTGCTGCGCCCACCCGGCGCCGCCCTTGCAGGTGAAGGCCTCCTGAAACCCCCTTGAGGGCATGGCCATCACTGAGAGCAACACCTTCTGCAGCACCCACCCGGCGCCGCCCTTGCAGGTGAAGGCCTCCTGAACTCCCCTTGAGGGCATGGCCATCACTGAGAGCAAACATCTCTGCTGCGCCCACCCGGCGCCGCCCTTGCAGGTGAAGGCCTCCTGAAACCCCTTGAGGGCATGGCCATCACTGAGAGCAACACCTCTGCAGCACCCACCCGGCGCCGCCCTTGCAGGTGAAGGCCTCCTGAACCCCCTTGAGGGCATGGCCATCACTGAGAGCAAACATCTCTGCTGCGCCCACCCGGCGCCGCCCTTGCAGGTGAAGGCCTCCTGAACCCCCTTGAGGGCATGGCCATCACTGAGAGCAAACATGTCTGCTGCACCCACCCGGCGCCGCCCTTGCAGGTGAAGGCCTCCTGAACCCCCTTGAGGGCATGGCCATCACTGAGAGCAAACACCTCTGCTGCGCCCACCGGCGCCGCCCTTGCAGGTGAAGGCCTCCTGAACCCCCTTGAGGGCATGGCCATCACTGAGAGCAAACACCTCTGCTGCGCCCACCGGCGCCGCCCTTGCAGGTGAAGGCCTCCTGAACCCCCCTTGAGGGCATGGCCATCACTGAGACCAAACTTCTCTGCTGCGCCCACCCGGCGCCGCCCTTGCAGGTGAAGGCCTCCTGCACCCCCTTGAGGGCATGGCCATCACTGAGAGCAAACATCTCTGCTGCCCCCACCCGGCGCCGCCCTTGCAGGTGAAGGCCTCCTGAACCCCCTTGAGGGCATGGCCATCACTGAGAGCAAACACCTCTGCTGCGCCCACCCGGCGCCGCCCTTGCAGGTGAAGGCCTCCTGAACCCCCTTGAGGGCATGGCCATCACTGAGAGCAAACACCTCTGCTGCGCCCACCCGGCGCCGCCCTTGCAGGTGAAGGCCTCCTGAACCCCCTTGAGGGCATGGCCATCACTGAGAGCAAACACCTCTGCTGCGCCCACCCGGCGCCGCCCTTGCAGGTGAAGGCCTCCTGAACCCCATTGAGGGCATGGCCATCACTGAGAGCAAACACCTCTGCTGCGCCCACCCGGCGCCGCCCTTGCAGGTGAAGGCCTCCTGAACCCCCTTGAGGGCATGGCCATCACTGAGAGCAAACACCTCTGCTGCGCCCACCCGGCGCCGCCCTTGCAGGTGAAGGCCTCCTGAACCCCCTTGAGGGCATGGCCATCACTGAGAGCAAACATCTCTGCTGCGCCCACCCGGCGCCGCCCTTGCAGGTGAAGGCCTCCTTAACCCCCTTGAGGGCATGGCCATCACTGAGAGCAAACACCTCTGCTGCGCCCACCCGGCGCCGCCCTTGCAGGTGAAGGCCTCCTGAACCCCCTTGAGGGCATGGCCATCACTGAGAGCAAACACCTCTGCTGCGCCCACCCGGCGCCGCCCTTGCAGGTGAAGGCCTCCTGAACCCCCTTGAGGGCATGGCCATCACTGAGAGCAAACACCTCTGCTGCGCCCACCGGCGCCGCCCTTGCAGGTGAAGGCCTCCTGAACCCCCTTGAGGGCATGGCCATCACTGAGAGCAAACACCTCTGCTGCGCCCACCGGCGCCGCCCTTGCAGATGAAGGCCTCCTGAACCCCCTTGAGGGCATGGCCATCACTGAGACCAAACTTCTCTGCTGCGCCCACCCGGCGCCGCCCTTGCAGGTGAAGGCCTCCTGAACCCCCTTGAGGGCATGGCCATCACTGAGAGCAAACATCTCTGCTGCGCCCACCCGGCGCCGCCCTTGCAGGTGAAGGCCTCCTGAACCCCCTTGAGGGCATGGCCATCACTGAGAGCAAACATATCTGCTGCGCCCACCCGGCGCCGCCCTTGCAGGTGAAGGCCTCCTGAACCCCCTTGAGGGCATGGCCATCACTGAGAGCAAACACCTCTGCTGCACCCACCCGGCGCCGCCCTTGCAGGTGAAGGCCTCCTGAACCCCCTTGAGGGCATGGCCATCACTGAGAGCAAACACCTCTGCTGCGCCCACCCGGCGCCGCCCTTGCAGGTGAAGGCCTCCTGAACCCCATTGAGGGCATGGCCATCACTGAGAGCAAACACCTCTGCTGCGCCCACCCGGCGCCGCCCTTGCAGGTGAAGGCCTCCTGAACCCCCTTGAGGGCATGGCCATCACTGAGAGCAAACACCTCTGCTGCGCCCACCGGCGCCGCCCTTGCAGGTGAAGGCCTCCTGAACCCCCTTGAGGGCATGGCCATCACTGAGACCAAACTTCTCTGCTGCGCCCACCCGGCGCCGCCCTTGCAGGTGAAGGCCTCCTGAACCCCCTTGAGGGCATGGCCATCACTGAGAGCAAACATCACTGCTGCGCCCACCCGGCGCCGCCCTTGCAGGTGAAGGCCTCCTGAACCCCCTTGAGGGCATGGCCATCACTGAGAGCAAACACCTCTGCTGCGCCCACCCGGCGCCGCCCTTGCAGGTGAAGGCCTCCTGAACCCCCTTGAGGGCATGGCCATCACTGAGAGCAAACACCTCTGCTGCGCCCACCCGGCGCCGCCCTTGCAGGTGAAGGCCTCCTGAACTCCTTGAGGGCATGGCCATCACTGAGAGCAAACACCTCTGCTGCGCCCACCCGGCGCCGCCCTTGCAGGTGAAGGCCTCCTGAACCCCCTTGAGGGCATGGCCATCACTGAGAGCAAACATCTCTGCTGCGCCCACCCGGCGCCGCCCTTGCAGGTGAAGGCCTCCTGAACCCCCTTGAGGGCATGGCCATCACTGAGAGCAAACACCTCTGCTGCGCCCACCCGGCGCCGCCCTTGCAGGTGAAGGCCTCCTGAACCCCCTTGAGGGCATGGCCATCACTGAGAGCAAACACCTCTGCTGCGCCCACCCGGCGCCGCCCTTGCAGGTGAAGGCCTCCTGAACCCCCTTGAGGGCATGGCCATCACTGAGAGCAAACACCTCTGCTGCACCCCCCCGGCGCCGCCCTTGCAGGTGAAGGCCTCCTGAACCCCCTTGAGGGCATGGCCATCACTGAGAGCAAACATCTCTGCTGCGCCCACCCGGCGCCGCCCTTGCAGGTGAAGGCCTCCTGAACCCCCTTGAGGGCATGGCCATCACTGAGAGCAAACACCTCTGCTGCGCCCACCCGGCGCCGCCCTTGCAGGTGAAGGCCTCCTGAACCCCCTTGAGGGCATGGCCATCACTGAGAGCAAACACCTCTGCTGCGCCCACCCGGCGCCGCCCTTGCAGGTGAAGGCCTCCTGAACCCCCTTGAGGGCATGGCCATCACTGAGAGCAAACACCTCTGCTGCGCCCACCCGGCGCCGCCCTTGCAGGTGAAGGCCTCCTGAACCCCCTTGAGGGCATGGCCATCACTGAGAGCAAACACCTCTGCTGCGCCCACCCGGCGCCGCCCTTGCAGGTGAAGGCCTCCTGAACCCCCTTGAGGGCATGGCCATCACTGAGAGCAAACACCTCTGCTGCGCCCACCCGGCGCCGCCCTTGCAGGTGAAGGCCTCCTGAACCCCCTTGAGGGCATGGCCATCACTGAGAGCAAACACCTCTGCTGCGCCCACCCGGCGCCGCCCTTGCAGGTGAAGGCCTCCTGAACCCCCTTGAGGGCCTGGCCATCACTGAGAGCAAACACCTCTGCTGCGCCCACCCGGCGCCGCCCTTGCAGGTGAAGGCCTCCTGAACCCCCTTGAGGGCATGGCCATCACTGAGAGCAAACACCTCTGCTGCGCCCACCCGGCGCCGCCCTTGCAGTTGAAGGCCTCCTGAACCCCCTTGAGGGCATGGCCATCACTGAGAGCAAACACCTCTGCTGCGCCCACCCGGCGCCGCCCTTGCAGGTGAAGGCCTCCTGAACCCCCTTGAGGGCATGGCCATCACTGAGAGCAAACATCTCTGCTGCGCCCATCCGGCGCCGCCCTTGCAGGTGAAGGCCTCCTGAACCCCCTTGAGGGCATGGCCATCACTGAGAGCAAACACCTCTGCTGCGCCCACCCGGCGCCGCCCTTGCAGGTGAAGGCCTCCTGAACCCCCTTGAGGGCATGGCCATCACTGAGAGCAAACACCTCTGCTGCGCCCACCCGGCGCCGCCCTTGCAGTTGAAGGCCTCCTGAACCCCCTTTAGGGCATGGCCATCACTGAGAGCAAACACCTCTGCTGCGCCCACCCGGCGCCGCCCTTGCAGGTGAAGGCCTCCTGAACCCCCTTGAGGGCATGGCCATCACTGAGAGCAAACATCTCTGCTGCGCCCACCCGGCGCCGCCCTTGCAGGTGAAGGCCTCCTGAACCCCCCTTGAGGGCATGGCCATCACTGAGAGCAAACACCTCTGCTGCGCCCACCCGGCGCCGCCCTTGCAGGTGAAGGCCTCCTGAACCCCCTTGAGGGCATGGCCATCACTGAGAGCAAACACCTCTGCTGCGCCCACCCGGCGCCGCCCTTGCAGGTGAAGGCCTCCTGAACCCCCTTGAGGGCATGGCCATCACTGAGAGCAAACACCTCTGCTGCGCCCACCCGGCGCCGCCCTTGCAGGTGAAGGCCTCCTGAACCCCCTTGAGGGCATGGCCATCACTGAGAGCAAACATCTCTGCTGCGCCCACCCGGCGCCGCCCTTGCAGGTGAAGGCCTCCTGAACCCCCTTGAGGGCATGGCCATCACTGAGAGCAAACACCTCTGCTGCGCCCACCCGGCGCCGCCCTTGCAGGTGAAGGCCTCCTGAAACCCCTTGAGGGCATGGCCATCACTGAGAGCAACACCTCTGCAGCACCCACCCGGCGCCGCCCTTGCAGGTGAAGGCCTCCTGAACTCCCTTGAGGGCATGGCCATCACTGAGAGCAAACATCTCT
This sequence comes from Phocoena sinus, assembly GCF_008692025.1. Taxonomy (NCBI): domain Eukaryota; kingdom Metazoa; phylum Chordata; class Mammalia; order Artiodactyla; family Phocoenidae; genus Phocoena; species Phocoena sinus. Next base: position 2,893,127 of record NC_045763.1, on the reverse strand, counting down.
GCTGCGCCCACCCGGCGCCGCCCTTGCAGGTGAAGGCCTCCTGAACCCCCTTGAGGGCATGGCCATCACTGAGAGCAACACCTCTGCAGCACCCACCCGGCGCCGCCCTTGCAGGTGAAGGCCTCCTGAACCCCCTTGAGGGCATGGCCATCACTGAGAGCAAACACCTCTGCTGCGCCCACCCGGCGCCGCCCTTGCAGGTGAAGGCCTCCTGAACCCCCTTGAGGGCATGGCCATCACTGAGAGCAAACATCTCTGCTGCGCCCACCCGGCGTCGCCCTTGCAGGTGAAGGCCTCCTGAACCCCCTTGAGGGCATGGCCATCACTGAGAGCAAACACCTCTGCTGCGCCCACCCGGCGCCGCCCTTGCAGGTGAAGGCCTCCTGAACCCCCTTGAGGGCATGGCCATCACTGAGAGCAAACACCTCTGCTGCGCCCACCCGGCGCCGCCCTTGCAGGTGAAGGCCTCCTGAACCCCCTTGAGGGCATGGCCATCACTGAGAGCAAACACCTCTGCTGCGCCCACCCGGCGCCGCCCTTGCAGGTGAAGGCCTCCTGAACCCCCTTGAGGGCATGGCCATCACTGAGAGCAAACACCTCTGCTGCGCCCACCCGGCGCCGCCCTTGCAGGTGAAGGCCTCCTGAACCCCCTTGAGGGCATGGCCATCACTGAGAGCAAACACCTCTGCTGCGCCCACCCGGCGCCGCCCTTGCAGGTGAAGGCCTCCTGAACCCCCTTGAGGGCATGGCCATCACTGAGAGCAAACACCTCTGCTGCGCCCACCCGGCGCCGCCCTTGCAGGTGAAGGCCTCCTGAACCCCCTTGAGGGCATGGCCATCACTGAGAGCAAACATCTCTGCTGCGCCCACCCGGCGCCGCCCTTGCAGGTGAAGGCCTCCTGAACCCCCTTGAGGGCATGGCCATCACTGAGAGCAAACACCTCTGCTGCGCCCACCCGGCGCCGCCCTTGCAGGTGAAGGCCTCCTGAACCCCCTTGAGGGCATGGCCATCACTGAGAGCAAACACCTCTGCTGCGCCCACCCGGCGCCGCCCTTGCAGGTGAAGGCCTCCTGAACCCCCTTGAGGGCATGGCCATCACTGAGAGCAAACACCTCTGCTGCGCCCACCCGGCGCCGCCCTTGCAGGTGAAGGCCTCCTGAACCCCCTTGAGGGCATGGCCATCACTGAGAGCAAACACCTCTGCTGCGCCCACCCGGCGCCGCCCTTGCAGGTGAAGGCCTCCTGAACCCCCTTGAGGGCATGGCCATCACTGAGAGCAAACTTCTCTGCTGCGCCCACCCGGCGCCGCCCTTGCAGATGAAGGCCTCCTGAACCCCCTTGAGGGCATGGCCATCACTGAGAGCAAACACCTCTGCTGCGCCCACCCGCCGCCGCCCTTGCAGGTGAAGGCCTCCTGAAACCCCTTGAGGGCATGGCCATCACTGAGAGCAACACCTCTGCAGCACCCACCCGGCACCGCCCTTGCAGGTGAAGGCCTCCTGAACTCCCTTGAGGGCATGGCCATCACTGAGAGCAAACATCTCTGCTGCGCCCACCCGGCGCCGCCCTTGCAGGTGAAGGCCTCCTGAACCCCCTTGAGGGCATGGCCATCACTGAGAGCAACACCTCTGCAGCACCCACCCGGCGCCGCCCTTGCAGGTGAAGGCCTCCTGAACCCCCTTGAGGGCATGGCCATCACTGAGAGCAAACATCTCTGCTGCGCCCACCCGGCGTCGCCCTTGCAGGTGAAGGCCTCCTGAACCCCCTTGAGGGCATGGCCATCACTGAGAGCAAACACCTCTGCTGCGCCCACCCGGCGCCGCCCTTGCAGGTGAAGGCCTCCTGAACCCCCTTGAGGGCATGGCCATCACTGAGAGCAAACACCTCTGCTGCGCCCACCCGGCGCCGCCCTTGCAGGTGAAGGCCTCCTGAACCCCCTTGAGGGCATGGCCATCACTGAGAGCAAACACCTCTGCTGCGCCCACCCGGCGCCGCCCTTGCAGGTGAAGGCCTCCTGAACCCCCTTGAGGGCATGGCCATCACTGAGAGCAAACACCTCTGCTGCGCCCACCCGGCGCCGCCCTTGCAGGTGAAGGCCTCCTGAACCCCCTTGAGGGCATGGCCATCACTGAGAGCAAACACCTCTGCTGCGCCCACCCGGCGCCGCCCTTGCAGGTGAAGGCCTCCTGAACCCCCTTGAGGGCATGGCCATCACTGAGAGCAAACACCTCTTCTGCGCCCACCCGGCGCCGCCCTTGCAGGTGAAGGCCTCCTGAACCCCCTTGAGGGCATGGCCATCACTGAGAGCAAACACCTCTGCTGCGCCCACCCGGCGCCGCCCTTGCAGGTGAAGGCCTCCTGAACCCCCTTGAGGGCATGGCCATCACTGAGAGCAAACACCTCTGCTGCGCCCACCCGGCGCCGCCCTTGCAGGTGAAGGCCTCCTGAACCCCCTTGAGGGCATGGCCATCACTGAGAGCAAACACCTCTGCTGCGCCCACCCGGCGCCGCCCTTGCAGGTGAAGGCCTCCTGAACCCCCTTGAGGGCATGGCCATCACTGAGAGCAAACACCTCTGCTGCGCCCACCCGGCGCCGCCCTTGCAGGTGAAGGCCTCCTGAACCCCCTTGAGGGCATGGCCATCACTGAGAGCAAACATCTCTGCAGCACCCACCCGGCGCCGCCCTTGCAGGTGAAGGCCTCCTGAACCCCCTTGAGGGCATGGCCATCACTGAGAGCAAACACCTCTGCTGCGCCCACCCGGCGCCGCCCTTGCAGGTGAAGGCCTCCTGAACCCCCTTGAGGGCATGGCCATCACTGAGAGCAAACATCTCTGCTGCGCCCACCCGGCGTCGCCCTTGCAGGTGAAGGCCTCCTGAACCCCCTTGAGGGCATGGCCATCACTGAGAGCAAACACCTCTGCTGCGCCCACCCGGCGCCGCCCTTGCAGGTGAAGGCCTCCTGAACCCCCTTGAGGGCATGGCCATCACTGAGAGCAAACACCTCTGCTGCGCCCACCCGGCGCCGCCCTTGCAGGTGAAGGCCTCCTGAACCCCCTTGAGGGCATGGCCATCACTGAGAGCAAACATCTCTGCAGCACCCACCCGGCGCCGCCCTTGCAGGTGAAGGCCTCCTGAACCCCCTTGAGGGCATGGCCATCACTGAGAGCAAACACCTCTGCTGCGCCCACCCGGCGCCGCCCTTGCAGGTGAAGGCCTCCTGAACCCCCTTGAGTGCATGGCCATCACTGAGAGCAAACATCTCTGCTGCGCCCACCCGGCGTCGCCCTTGCAGGTGAAGGCCTCCTGAACCCCCTTGAGGGCATGGCCATCACTGAGAGCAAACACCTCTGCTGCGCCCACCCGGCGCCGCCCTTGCAGGTGAAGGCCTCCTGAACCCCCTTGAGGGCATGGCCATCACTGAGAGCAAACATCTCTGCTGCGCCCACCCGGCGCCGCCCTTGCAGGTGAAGGCCTCCTGAACCCCCTTGAGGGCATGGCCATCACTGAGAGCAAACACCTCTGCTGCGCCCACCCGGCGCCGCCCTTGCAGGTGAAGGCCTCCTGAACCCCCTTGAGGGCATGGCCATCACTGAGAGCAAACACCTCTGCTGCGCCCACCCGGCGCCGCCCTTGCAGGTGAAGGCCTCCTGAACCCCCTTGAGGGCAAGGCCATCACTGAGAGCAAACATCTCTGCAGCACCCACCCGGCGCCGCCCTTGCAGGTGAAGGCCTCCTGAACCCCCTTGAGGGCATGGCCATCACTGAGAGCAAACACCTCTGCTGCGCCCACCCGGCGCCGCCCTTGCAGGTGAAGGCCTCCTGAACCCCCTTGAGGGCATGGCCATCACTGAGAGCAAACATCTCTGCTGCGCCCACCCGGCGCCGCCCTTGCAGGTGAAGGCCTCCTGAACCCCCTTGAGGGCATGGCCATCACTGAGAGCAAACATCTCTGCAGCACCCACCCGGCGCCGCCCTTGCAGGTGAAGGCCTCCTGAACCCCCTTGAGGGCATGGCCATCACTGAGAGCAAACACCTCTGCTGCGCCCACCCGGCGCCGCCCTTGCAGGTGAAGGCCTCCTGAACCCCCTTGAGTGCATGGCCATCACTGAGAGCAAACATCTCTGCTGCGCCCACCCGGCGTCGCCCTTGCAGGTGAAGGCCTCCTGAACCCCCTTGAGGGCATGGCCATCACTGAGAGCAAACACCTCTGCTGCGCCCACCCGGCGCCGCCCTTGCAGGTGAAGGCCTCCTGAACCCCCTTGAGGGCATGGCCATCACTGAGAGCAAACACCTCTGCTGCGCCCACCCGGCGCCGCCCTTGCAGGTGAAGGCCTCCTGAACCCCCTTGAGGGCATGGCCATCACTGAGAGCAAACACCTCTGCTGCGCCCACCCGGCGCCGCCCTTGCAGGTGAAGGCCTCCTGAACCCCCTTGAGGGCATGGCCATCACTGAGAGCAAACACCTCTGCTGCGCCCACCCGGCGCCGCCCTTACAGGTGAAGGCCGCCTGAACCCCCTTGAGGGCATGGCCATCACTGAGAGCAAACACCTCTGCTGCGCCCACCCGGCGCCGCCCTTGCAGGTGAAGGCCTCCTGAACCCCCTTGAGGGCATGGCCATCACTGAGAGCAAACACCTCTGCTGCGCCCACCCGGCGCCGCCCTTGCAGGTGAAGGCCTCCTGAACCCCCTTGAGGGCATGGCCATCACTGAGAGCAAACATGTCTGCTGCGCCCACCCGGCGCCGCCCTTGCAGGTGAAAGCCTCCTGAACCCCCTTGAGGGCATGGCCATCACTGAGAGCAAACACCTCTGCTGCGCCCACCCGGCGCCGCCCTTGCAGGTGAAGGCCTCCTGAACCCCCTTGAGGGCATGGCCATCACTGAGAGCAAACACCTCTGCTGCGCCCACCCGGCGCCGCCCTTGCAGGTGAAGGCCTCCTGAACCCCCTTGAGGGCATGGCCATCACTGAGAGCAAACATCTCTGCTGCGCCCACCCGGCGCCGCCCTTGCAGGTGAAGGCCTCCTGAACCCCCTTGAGGGCATGGCCATCACTGAGAGCAAACAGCTCTGCTGCGCCCACCCGGCGCCGCCCTTGCAGGTGAAGGCCTCCTGAAACCCCTTGAGGGCATGGCCATCACTGAGAGCAACACCTCTGCAGCACCCACCCGGCGCCGCCCTTGCAGGTGAAGGCCTCCTGAACTCCCTTGAGGGCATGTCCATCACTGAGAGCAAACATCTCTGCTGCGCCCACCCGGCGCCGCCCTTGCAGGTGAAGGCCTCCTGAACCCCCTTGAGGGCATGGCCATCACTGAGAGCAACACCTCTGCAGCACCCACCCGGCGCCGCCCTTGCAGGTGAAGGCCTCCTGAACCCCCTTGAGGGCATGGCCATCACTGAGAGCAAACACCTCAGCTGCGCCCACCCGGCGCCGCCCTTGCAGGTGAAGGCCTCCTGAACCCCCTTGAGGGCATGGCCATCACTGAGAGCAAACATCTCTGCTGCGCCCACCCGGCGCCGCCCTTGCAGGTGAAGGCCTCCTGAACCCCCTTGAGGGCATGGCCACCACTGAGAGCAAACACCTCTGCTGCGCCCACCCGGCGCCGCCCTTGCAGGTGAAGGCCTCCTGAACCCCCTTGAGGGCATGGCCATCACTGAGAGCAAACACCTCTGCTGCGCCCACCCGGCGCCGCCCTTGCAGGTGAAGGCCTCCTGAACCCCCTTGAGGGCATGGCCATCACTGAGAGCAAACACCTCTGCTGCGCCCACCCGGCGCCGCCCTTGCAGGTGAAGGCCTCCTGAACCCCCTTGAGGGCAAGGCCATCACTGAGAGCAAACATCTCTGCAGCACCCACCCGGCGCCGCCCTTGCAGGTGAAGGCCTCCTGAACCCCCTTGAGGGCATGGCCATCACTGAGAGCAAACACCTCTGCTGCGCCCACCCGGCGCCGCCCTTGCAGGTGAAGGCCTCCTGAACCCCCTTGAGGGCATGGCCATCACTGAGAGCAAACACCTCTGCTGCGCCCACCCGGCGCCGCCCTTGCAGGTGAAGGCCTCCTGAACCCCCTTGAGGGCATGGCCATCACTGAGAGCAAACATGTCTGCTGCGCCCACCCGGCGCCGCCCTTGCAGGTGAAGGCCTCCTGAACCCCCTTGAGGGCATGGCCATCACTGAGAGCAAACACCTCTGCTGCGCCCACCCGGCGCCGCCCTTGCAGGTGAAGGCCTCCTGAACCCCCTTGAGGGCATGGCCATCACTGAGAGCAAACACCTCAGCTGCGCCCACCCGGCGCCGCCCTTGCAGGTGAAGGCCTCCTGAACCCCCTTGAGGGCATGGCCATCACTGAGAGCAAACATCTCTGCTGCGCCCACCCGGCGCCGCCCTTGCAGGTGAAGGCCTCCTGAACCCCCTTGAGGGCATGGCCATCACTGAGAGCAAACACCTCTGCTGCGCCCACCCGGCGCCGCCCTTGCAGGTGAAGGCCTCCTGAACTCCCTTGAGGGCATGGCCATCACTGAGAGCAACACCTCTGCAGCACCCACCCGGCGCCGCCCTTGCAGGTGAAGGCCTCCTGAACTCCCTTGAGGGCATGGCCATCACTGAGAGCAAACATCTCTGCTGCGCCCACCCGGCGCCGCCCTTGCAGGTGAAGGCCTCCTGAACCCCCTTGAGGGCATGGCCATCACTGAGAGCAACACCTCTGCAGCACCCACCCGGCGCCGCCCTTGCAGGTGAAGGCCTCCACAACCCCCTTGAGGGCATGGCCATCACTGAGAGCAAACACCTCTGCTGCGCCCACCCGGCGCCGCCCTTGCAGGTGAAGGCCTCCTGAACCCCCTTGAGGGCATGGCCATCACTGAGAGCAAACATCTCTGCTGCGCCCACCCGGCGCCGCCCTTGCAGGTGAAGGCCTCCTGAACCCCCTTGAGGGCATGGCCATCACTGAGAGCAAACATCTCTGCTGCGCCCACCCGGCGCCGCCCTTGCAGGTGAAGGCCTCCTGAACCCCCTTGAGGGCATGGCCATCACTGAGAGCAAACATCTCTGCAGCACCCACCCGGCGCCGCCCTTGCAGGTGAAGGCCTCCTGAACCCCCTTGAGGGCATGGCCATCACTGAGAGCAAACATCTCTGCAGCACCCACCCGGCGCCGCCCTTGCAGGTGAAGGCCTCCTGAACCCCCTTGAGGGCATGGCCATCACTGAGAGCAAACACCTCTGCTGCGCCCACCCGGCGCCGCCCTTGCAGGTGAAGGCCTCCTGAACCCCCTTGAGGGCATGGCCATCACTGAGAGCAAACATCTCTACAGCGCCCACCCGGCGCCGCCCTTGCAGGTGAAGGCCTCCTGAACCCCCTTGAGGGCATGGCCATCACTGAGAGCAAACATCTCTGCAGCACCCACCCGGCGCCGCCCTTGCAGGTGAAGGCCTCCTGAACCCCCTTGAGGGCATGGCCATCACTGAGAGCAAACATCTCTACAGCACCCACCCGGCGCCGCCCTTGCAGGTGAAGGCCTCCTGAACCCCCTTGAGGGCATGGCCATCACTGAGAGCAAACACCTCTGCAGCACCCACCCGGCACCGCCCTTGCAGGTGAAGGCCTCCTGAACCCCCTTGAGGGCATGGCCATCACTGAGAGCAAATATCTCTGCTGCGCCCACCCGGCGCCGCCCTTGCAGGTGAAGGCCTCCTGAACCCCCTTGAGGGCATGGCCATCACTGAGAGCAAACATCTCTGCTGCGCCCACCCGGCGCCGCCCTTGCAGGTGAAGGCCTCCTGAACCCCCTTGAGGGCATGGCCATCACTGAGAGCAAACATCACTGCTGCGCCCACCCGGCGCCGCCCTTGCAGGTGAAGGCCTCCTGAACCCCCTTGAGGGCATGGCCATCACTGAGAGCAACACCTCTGCAGCACCCACCCGGCGCCGCCCTTGCAGGTGAAGGCCTCCTGAACTCCCTTGTGGGCATGGCCATCACTGAGAGCAAACATCTCTGCTGCGCCCACCCGGCGCCGCCCTTGCAGGTGAAGGCCTCCTGAACCCCCTTGAGGGCATGGCCATCACTGAGAGCAACACCTCTGCAGCACCCACCCGGCGCCGCCCTTGCAGGTGAAGGCCTCCTGAACTCCCTTGAGGGCATGGCCATCACTGAGAGCAAACATCTCTGCTGCGCCCACCCGGCGCCGCCCTTGCAGGTGAAGGCCTCCTGAACCCCCTTGAGGGCATGGCCATCACTGAGAGCAACACCCCTGCAGCACCCACCCGGCGCCGCCCTTGCAGGTGAAGGCCTCCTGAACTCCCTTGAGGGCATGGCCATCACTGAGAGCAAACATCTCTGCTGCGCCCACCCGGCGCCGCCCTTGCAGGTGAAGGCCTCCTGAACCCCCTTGAGGGCATGGCCATCACTGAGAGCAACACCTCTGCAGCACCCACCCGGCGCCGCCCTTGCAGGTGAAGGCCTCCTGAACTCCCTTGAGGGCATGGCCATCACTGAGATCAAACATCTCTGCTGCGCCCACCCGGCGCCGCCCTTGCAGGTGAAGGCCTCCTGAACCCCCTTGAGGGCATGGCCATCACTGAGAGCAACACCTCTGCAGCACCCACCCGGCGCCGCCCTTGCAGGTGAAGGCCTCCTGAACTCCCTTGAGGGCATGGCCATCACTGAGAGCAAACTTCTCTGCTGCGCCCACCCGGCGCCGCCCTTGCAGGTGAAGGCCTCCTGAACCCCCTTGAGGGCATGGCCATCACTGAGAGCAAACATCTCTGCTGCGCCCACCCGGCGCCGCCCTTGCAGGTGAAGGCCTCCTGAACCCCCTTGAGGGCATGGCCATCACTGAGAGCAAACATCTCTGCTGCGCCCACCCGGCGCCGCCCTTGCAGGTGAAGGCCTCCTGAACCCCCTTGAGGGCATGGCCATCACTGAGAGCAAACACCTCTGCTGCGCCCACCCGGCGCCGCCCTTGCAGGTGAAGGCCTCCTGAACCCCCTTGAGGGCATGTCCATCACTGAGAGCAAACACCTCTGCAGCACCCACCTGGTGCCGCCCTTACAGGTGAAGGCCTCCTGAACCCCCTTGAGGGCATGGCCATCACTGAGAGCAAACTTCTCTGCTGCGCCCACCCGGCGCCGCCCTTGCAGGTGAAGGCCTCCTGAACCCCCTTGAGGGCATGGCCATCACTGAGAGCAAACATCTCTGCTGCGCCCACCCGGCGCCGCCCTTGCAGGTGAAGGCCTCCTGAACCCCCTTGAGGGCATGGCCATCACTGAGAGCAAACATCTCTGCTGCGCCCACCCGGCGCCGCCCTTGCAGGTGAAGGCCTCCTGAACCCCCTTGAGGGCATGGCCATCACTGAGAGCAAACATCTCTGCAGCACCCACCCGGCGCCGCCCTTGCAGGTGAAGGCCTCCTGAACCCCCTTGAGGGCATGGCCATCACTGAGAGCAAACATCTCTGCTGCGCCCACCCGGCGCCGCCCTTGCAGGTGAAGGCCTCCTGAACCCCCTTGAGGGCATGGCCATCACTGTGTTCCAGTGAAACTGCATTCATGGGCTCTGAAATGGAAATTTCAGATAATTTTCATGTGTCATAAAAGAGCATTTTTCTTTTTATTTTTTTCGACCATCAAACAACGTGAAAACCACTCATAGATGGCAGGCCCTACAAAAATAAGGGAGGAGGTTCTGCGTCTGACCTGCAGGTGACCCCCGCCTTAAACAGGGCGCTATGAGGGGTCTCACCCTCCACACCCCTGGTGTCACCACCCTTACTTCCACTCGCCTCCAGCCCTCCCTGACCTTTGACCCCGGTGAGGCTCCCTACAGGGTCCCCCTTGGGCCTCACTCCTGTGGAACTCAGTGGGTCCCGTGGCTGCATCTCGCTTGTCTTCAGGGATGTTTATCTCTTTGCGCCAGTGGGTCCTGGCCACACCCCTAGGAGAGAAGAGGGCGGAGCCGGAACCACTAACCCTGACAGGCCTCTGCTCCATCTTGCCCACCTGTGACTGTCGGGGATGCCGTGTTTCCTTTGCGACCCACGCACTCTGCTCTCTCCCCAAAAGCACGGGGGACAGGACCCTCCAGCAAGAGCTGTCTGCGTGCCATGCGGAGGGCCTGTCAACTAATGATGCAGTTTTTCTCATGCTCCTCTGGGCCCAGTGCCATGAGAACACCAGAACGACCCCGTTAATGCCAAGGACTCGTTACTTTCTTCCCGAAAGTCACATGAGGGGATGTTTGAGAATTCAAGGCTCTCCTCTTTGAAACCAATAAAATGAATATCAAAGTTTGGAAGTCCAAGATCAAGGTGCTGGCAGATTCAGTGTCTGATGAGGACCTGCTTCCTGGTTCATAGACAGTGTCTTCTTGCTTTGTGTCACGGTGTTACCGAGGCCAATGAATCAGAGATGAGATGTCGAAGCAAGGAATCCAACTTTATTGGGAAAGCCAGCAGACCGAGAAGATAGCAGATTAGTGTCTCCGATAGACCAGCTTCTCAGGGTCTAGATGCCAGTTTCTTTTATAGAACAGAGAAGGGGAGGAGATGAGGAAGTAAAGTAAAAAGGCCATGAGTTTTGCAAATGTCCCCTGGAATGGCCAGCGTCGGGGAGGGGATGTGTTCATTTCTTCTTTCTTGCAGTCATCCACAGGTGGACAGGGTCAGGATGTTTCCTGGAACAAAGGCACTTTGGTTTAACATCAGGCAGAGGGGCAGGGTTCCCCGAGGCAGGCCATTGTGTATAGACAGTATCCTTTTAGTTAACAAAAGTAACGGGAAGCAAAGGTTAAAGTAAACGAAACAGATGGAACATGTAGTCAGATCTGGCTCTACCCTGTTACAACAGGTGGAAGGGGCAAGGGAGCTCTCTGGGATCTCTTTTATAAGGGCACTAATTCCATCACGAGAGCTCCACCCTCATGACTTCATCAACCCAAGACCCCTCCCAATACCGTCAACTGGGCTTTAGAATTCCACCATGAATTCTGGGAGACACAAACATTCAGTCTGTAGCACCATGCAGGTGGCCCTGTGGAGAGGCCAGTGACCAGTATGTTTCTCTGCCAAGAGTCCCAGCTCAGGGATACAGAAGTGGCAGCTAATTGGCTGCAAGTAGCTGAAACAAAAGGCCAGTTTCATTGGCCCAAAGCTGCAGGCCGAGCAGTGCAGAGGAAGTGGAGGGGAGAAGGATCAGTATCTGGTGGACACAGAGAGGGGGGCCAGGGACCCTGGAGGAGAGCCAGGCAGCCCTTAGACAGGCAAACACCCTGTGTCCCTGACAGCTCCTGGTCCCCAGTTTCAGGCCTCTCCACTCCAGGCTGTACAGGTGATCTCCAAATCCTGACCGTAACCTCCCCAGTGTGAGTCAGGTCCAGGGAGTTTCTTTTCCTTGCAGCTGATAGAAATTTGAAGTCATGTGTCCTGTCCAGAGCTGACTCACCAGGCCCAGCTCTCACCCAGACAGGCAGCTGCTCGGCTTCCTTCTCAGTAATTACACGTGTCCTGGGCTAGGGGAGCGCAGCCAGCATGATTGAAAGTAGAGAGTCCTGCAGACCCGGGTCCCAGCCAACCCTGCCTCCCCGGTGCTGTGTGACCTGGAGGCGGTGCCTTCACCTCTCTGAGCCTCAGAGCCATCCTCCATAATCAGTAAGTTGCTGAGCGCAGTGTCTGACGTGCAGAGAAGTCTGCCACCGGATTTCACACGCTTGCTCCATCGGGGGAGTCGAGAAAGAAGGGAATTGTTCATGCACTTGAGGGGCCTGGACACAGGAGGATGAGACTTTGAGGTGGCCTGAGAAAGCTGGGCACGAGGTAGGGGAGCCAGACGAGGAGGCCCAACGGAAGGAGGGAGTCCTGGTGGTGAGGGGTCCCCAAACATCCCTGGGTCCCACACTGATGCCTCTGGTGTCATGAGCTCCCCTCACTCCAAAACTCTCCCAGCAAATATCCTTTTGGGCCAGAGCTACTTTAGGTTGGTTTTCTGCTGCCTGCAGCCCCAACTCGTGGGGAATGTTTGGGGCACGGCAGATCCCAAAACCCCGACTTTGACCTCGGTGGGAGGGACCCAAAGGTAGCTTTTTTTTTTCTTTTTCTTTTTTTTTAACTGACGTATCATTGATTTACAATGTTGTGTTAATTTCTGTTGTACAGCAAAGTGATTCAGTTATACATATATATACAGTTTTAAAATATTCTTTTACATTGTGGTTTATCACAGGGTATTCAATATAGTCCCCTGTGCAATACAGTAGGACCTTGTTTTTTATCCATTCTCTACATAATAGTTTGCATCTGCTCATCCCAAACTCCCAACCCTTCCCTCCCCCACTTCCCCTCCCCCTTGGCAACCACGAATCTGTTCTCTATGTCTGTGAGTCTGTTTCTGTTTCGTAGGTAGGTCCAATGCTAGTTTTAAGACTTGGAAGAACCAGGCTGTGGTCCCTCGGCCTGCTCCCCTGCGAAGTGGGTGATAATCACATTCTCACTTCCTGCTCGGCGAGGAGCTCTGATGACGTGATGATTGGGAGCGGACGTGAGTTTTCTAAAAGAATGTGTGTTCTTATCATCCTGAGTCCAGTCTCCGTGTCTCCACTGATAACTCACCTCGAATCAATCCACCACCCCTTGCTGGCTGTGCCGGCATCAGCACAGAGTAAGAAACAGAAAGTTTGCTGAACAATGGTTTTCGCCCTCATTTTTTTTTTTTTTGGTCTGGGGGAAAATGTCCTGACACCGTTGCCACTGTTTAAGGTGACTTTCATTTCAGCCACATCACCAGAAAGAGCGCGGTGCCCTGTTGTCACCTTCAGGGCTGCTCCCTACCTGGAATGTAAATCTCTCTGCCACATCCTGCTGGGGTGATGATGCTGCCGGGATCTCTGCATCCTCCCCGGAAAGATGGTGTCCTCAGTCCCGCGAGGTGCCAAGGAAATAAAGCAAGAGTCAAAATAGCCTCTTCTGGTGCTGCCTCCAGAGCTTCCTGCTCTACCCCACCGCCTGCAGCGAGGCTGCTGTCCCCTCACCCGGAGCAGGGTGGCCCTGCCAACATGGACTCGGGCTGAGCAGCGGCCAGTGGGCAAAGACTCACAGACACCTCCGAGGGCATCACCGCTGGAGCAGCGTCTGAGAAGAGTTTGCAGGATGTCAAAGAGTCTTCTGGAGACTTTGGTGGACAGTCCATCACCCTGTGTCCTAGACAGTTTGACTCCCTGAGCTCCCTTCCTTCTCCATAAGCTAAGCTTTCCTTTCCGTCACCAGCAGGGAGATAAACCAAACCAGCCTTCCCAGCATCCGTGCAGCCTACAGGGAAACTCTCCTCTGAGTTCCATCTGCTCACGGCTCACGGGGCACTTCTGACACTAGACGTGCAGGTTGTCCACACCGAGAAATTCAGCGACACCAGCTGGGTGTCCCACACTCCAATGCAGTTCCAACTCTACTTGGGGTCAGCATCAGACCCTGCAGGCAAAGGGCTCAGTCCCAGGAGGCTGCCCCCACTTCAGATGCCAGTCCCAGGTCCGAGGTTGTCACCTGTACTTCTGAATCAGAGGTCCCCACCACCCATTCCTCAGGTTCGATAATTTGCTAGAGCAGCTCAGAACTCAGGGAAACACTTAGGTTCAGCGTTTATTATAAAGGATGTGATAAAGGACACAGATGAACAAACAGATGAAGAGCTACAAAGGGCGAGGTCTGGGAGGGTGCCAAGTGCGAGAGCTTCTGTCCCCATGGAGTTGGAGGGTGGTACCCTCCGGGCACATGGGTGCGTTCCCCAACACAGAACCTCCCCAAACCCCATACTTTAGGGATTTTTAGGGAGGCTTCATCACGCAGACAAGATCTATTAGTAACTCACCTTGTAGTCCCTCTCCTCTCTCTGGAGGATAGGAGGCAGGGCTCCAATTCCAAGCTTCTAATCATGGCTTGGTCTTTCTCCTGACCAGCTCCCCCATCCAGGAGCCCACCCAGAGTCACCTCATTAGAACAAAAGATGCTCTGGTCACCAAGAGGAAATTCCAAGAAATTTAGAAAATCTGTGCCAGAAACTGGTGGCAGACACACACATATACACACGCTATTTTTTTTCTATTATTTCACAATCAGAGGCTACAGATAGATTCCTCCACAGGTGTGGAATCATGCAACATCTGTCCTGCTGTGGCTGGCTCATTTCCCTCAGCATAACGTCCTCAAGCCTCATATATGGTGTGCATATGGCAGGATCGCCTTCTTGTTTTCAGGCTGAATAATGTTCCAGTGTATGGATCTAGCACTTTTTAAAATCCATGCATCTGTGGGTGGACATACAGGTTGTTCCCACATCTTGGCTATCGTGATAGGAGGTATCTAAAATAGTCCAATTCATTGAAGCAAAGAATAGAACAGTGGACTTTCAGGGGCTGGAGGGAAGGGAGTGGGGAGCCGCAGTTCAAAGGGTGTCAAGTTTCAGTTACACAAGACGAGTAAGTTCTTGAGATCTCGGTGTGTCATGGAGCCTGTGGTTAATAAGGTACTGTGCACTTTATCTGTCAGAGGACAGGTCTCAGGTTAAATGTTCTCAGTATAATAAAAAAAATTAAAATGAATAGAAGAAAAAAGCTGCAGATTCCTCCAGCTCCCAGCAGGAAAGCCTTGAGGACCATCCTCCTTCCTACGTGGGGATCCACTGCCTTGAGCCTCAAGCCTGTGTGTTAACTTCTAACCAGTACTGAAAGCTCAGATTTTCACAAACATCCCCTCTTTAATTCCAAGTCTGGATCATTTGGCCTGGCCCCCTTGACTTACCGTCTTAAGACACTGAGGAAATCTGTTAAGAAAGAAACACCTCACTCTCGGGGGTCCATGTTCACTTAGTCACTAGCTGAGCCACTATATCCAGGGTCACTTAAGAAAATGTTCCATTACTGACAGAAATGAAGCGCCACTTGTCAGGGAGGGTGATGTCTCTGTAATTAGGTAGCACGCGTCCAGCCCCGAGCACCTGCCTGGGGGCACCACGCCTGGGGACTTCAGCTCACCTGGGGAGCCCTGAGCACTGGGGAGCGTGCCCAGCACTTCCTCTGGTCTACATTGAAGTTCTGGCTGGGGTGGTGTGGAGAGGGCTCTGAATATTCATGACATGCAAATCACGGGACTGGAAATTATCAGCTACTCACCTGTGCTCCCTCTCGCTGGCGCCACCCCATACCAGACCTTCCCTCCCCATGGGATGTACCTTCCCCACGGTTGACACTGTTACAGGACTAGCTCTAGATGTGACAAGGCACTCAGGAAGAGCGGCCGTCAAGGCATCCCTTATTTCCCTGGGGGGCGGGCACCGTAGCTAGCACCACGTTCAAGGGGGAGGGGGTTAGCTGGTATTTCCTTCCAGAGATTCTGAGGGTCCCCAGGCAGCAGCTGCTAGGGGAGGAGCGGCTTCCCTCTCGCTTGCCGTTTGTCATTTAGTGTGTTTATCTCAATTCAAATCCTGAAAATCAGAAGGGTGCGGGGACCCCGGAGCTGATCCTTCTCCTCTTTGTCTGTCTGTTTGACACACCTCATGCGGAGACGACGCGCGAAAATGACAGGAGCCCGGGGCTAGGGAATTGGGGCAGAAGAATTCATCAGAGGCCTGGCCAGCATTGTAGACGTGTGGTCAATGGGGTCCAGTGCTCGGAAGGGCTGGACCTGAGCTTGGTTTCACCCTCTGCTGTCACCATCTTGACATTCTTCATAGGTTTTGAAAAAGGGGCCTGCTTTTTTGCACTGGACCCTGCAAATGAGGGCATTGGTCCTAGTTACAGACCCTGGGCTCCATCATGGATGTGAAAGGAAGACCCTCCACGGCTTCAGAAGGACACAGAGGGCCCATTCCAGGCAGGGAGGGAGGAGGTTGGTAATTCACTTCAGCAGCATTGCCTTTAGCTCTGCAAGACCCTGAGGGAGAAACTGAGGGGCCCCTGAGCGAGAGGATGCCGTCACCCTCCCGGCGGTGTGCCCCTGGCTTCCACTCCCAAGGAGACTGGGAAATACACAGAGGTAGGTCTCACCTCTGTAACTGCAGGTCTATAGGACCTAAAATAATTGGCAAAGTCTTTAACACATATGCAAATGTTACCTGCTCAGAACGTAAGGGATAGGTTTCCGCCCAGAATAGCCGGGTCCACTCCAGAACGGCAGTGTTTTAATTTGTTATTTTCATTTTTGACATGAATATAAAAATACTAATCTTATATACAGGTCTAATTTAGATCTTTCTTGGTGGTTCCCTAGTATACTTGGTCTGATCAAATATCACTCATTGCCTTTAGCTGATGTGTCTCTTCTTTCTAATTTAGAACAGTTCCCTAGCTTTATTATCTGTTTCTTTGACGTGTCTGTTTTTTCTAATTTAGTCTAGGATTGTTCCCTAGCTTTATTATCTGCTTATTTACTTTTATTCTAGCTACACATACATAATATAAAAATTACCGTTGGCATTAAATACAATTACATGATTGTGCAACCATCACCACCCCCCATCTATACCACTCTTTTCGTCATCCCAAACTGAAACTCGGCTCCCATTAAAAACTAACTCCCCATCCCTGCCCCAGCCTCTGGCACCCACCATTCTACTTCCTGTCTCTGTGACTCTGACTACTGTAGTTATCGCATCTAAATCGGATCAGGCAATGTTTATCTTTTTTTTCACTTAGCATATTGTCCTCAAGCTTCACCCGTGTTGTAGCTTATGTCAGAATTTCCTTCCTTTTCAAGGCTGAATAATATTCCATTGTGTGGATAAACCATGTTTTGTTTATTCATCCATCTGTTGATGGACACTTGAATTTCTTCCACATTTTGGCAATTGTGAATAACACTATGAACATGGATGTACAAACGTTTGTTCAAGTCCCTGCTTTTAAATCTTTTGCGTCTAGGCCCAGGAGCGGAATTGCTGGGTCCTATGGTAATTCTATGTTTAATTTTTTGAGGAAACCACACTGTTTCCCACAGTGGCTGCTCTATTTTCATTCCCACAAGCTGTGTAAAGTGTTCCCATTTTCCCACATCCTTTCCAATGCTTATTTTCTTTTTTTTTTTTAAATAGCTACCCTAATGGATGTAGGATTGCATCTCGTTGTGATATTTATTTTTTTGTGACTGACATTTTTGAAGCCTTCAGGGCAGTTGGTTTGTAGAATGCCCCACAACTGGGATTTTTTTCTGGCTGGTTCCTCCCAGTTAAATTCAGGTTAAGCATTTTGGGTCCAGATACTGAGTACACCTCAGGGCACAGAAGGTTGATTTGTCTCATTAGCGGTTAAATGGCGCCACCAGATCCCTCCATCATAATGGAGATCACAGTCAACCTGTGAGGATGCTTCATGAGAGCACAAATACCCTGTTCGGCAGCAGTGTCTACCCGAGGCTTTAGCGTCAGTGGAGAGCCCTTGCTCCCATCAATGATTGCAATAGTGATTGGAAAACAATAATGTTCTAACCCTAGCATTCTTCTAATGCCTACTAGCTGTCTTTTTCTGTAAAAAACTGTTTTTCCGTCATCTCCTTCTCCAACCTTATTTGAGAATCACTGTGGACCCATAGACCTTTTTTTAAATCTCAGTATCCTATAATCCATCACCATCACTACTCTTTCTGATGTTCCAATTGGCCTACATTTGGCCAGAGGAACCCCTGCAAGCTGGTCCCCATGTCCTTCCAACACACCCTCACTTCCTTGCTCTCTGGTACAGCAAGATGAGGGGGACAACTGTTCCCTCCATGCCCCAGATTTGCAATCAGTCATGTCTCCAAGGAGCCCTGGCTCCTTTCAGTGGGAAACAAGATTTAGAAACCAAAATCTGGGCACTTGGCTGTTCTTTTCTTCTTAGACCTTTCAGGACCACATGTTTTTGAGGAAATCATGGACACCATTTAGACGTTTCAGTTTTATAATAAGACTATTACAAAAAGAGTTAAAATGTCCTTGAGGCAACATTTTGTCACGCATATAGACCTGTATTAAAGGCAAAAGAAAAATAACAAGGGCGGGGTCTCCCAGGAATGAGTGCTGAGACTAAACATGTTTAAAATGTTCATCAGTTTTCTGAAAGAGTCACTGCACAGTTATTTCTTCACATTTGCATGTGACGCTGAACTTTATCTCAGGTAGAAACTCCAAGTCCACAGTATGGAGTGGGGGGCAGGTAGGTTCACAAGGTGATTTGGTGGGGCAGGAAGGTGGCATGGGAACTTTAGCAAAAGAAGAACAAAGCGACACTTTGGGGGAAAAGAAAACAAACAACCTACATTTAAAGCGATAGGTTCTGAGCCACCGGTTACAGTCCCAGAAGGAGGTCTTACCATCAGCAGAACTGGTGGAGTCATCCTGGGGTGGTCTTCTCAACAGTTTCCAGGCAGGGTGATCCACCCCCTCTGGATTCCCTGGGCTCTGACCGGTAGCACTGAGGTCAGGTTGTGTACGCATCGATTTTGTTCATTGGACTGTGCATTCTTGGAAGGCTGTTTATTAAGCATCTCCTGTGTGCCAGCCTGGAGACACAGTGAAGAAAAACACCACAATAAGCCGACACAACCAGCCCAGCCCTGTCTCCATGGTGTTTAGAGTCAGCGATGGAAGCAGAGCCCCAAGGACCACAGCAAATAAAGGCCTCATGGCTGAGAATGCAGGTGTGATGGAAAACGAGCTTCACAGGGCAGCACAAGCTGATGGTCATTGGTCCAAGGGGTGGGTGCAGGAGGAAGTTGGTTATGCTGAGGTCTGAGGGATGAACAGGACTGGGTCAAGTGGGGACAGAGGGTGCCCCAGGCAGGACAGCAGCACATGCTGAGGCCCTGAGTTGAGGGGAAGGAGGAGCATAAAGAGTCAGAGACAGAAGGAGGCCACACAGTGACAGCAGAGAGAGTGGGGGGAAATGATACTCAAGAGGAAGCAGGGACTGGTTTTGCTCAGGTGGCTTTAAGAAGGGGCTGGAAGGTGTTGGGTGGACATATTCCCCGCCTCCTGTGTCTACTCCATTTCTCAAAACACCCTGGCCTCCCGCTGTGGACTGAATGATGTCCTCCCCAAATTCCTATGTTGAAGCCCTAAACCCCAATGTGATGATGGTATTAGGTGATGGGGCCTTTGGGAGGTGATTAGGGAGAGATGAGGTCATGAGGGTGGGGCCCTCTGATGGGATTAGTGTCCTAATAAGAAAATGAATGGAGCTCTCTCCCTCTCTCTCTCTGCCATGAAAGGACATAGCAATAAGGTGGCCATCTGGGAGCCTCACCAGGAACCAAAGCTGGCTCACCTTGATCTTGGTTGTTCTAACCTCCAGAAATGTGAGAAATAGAAGTCTGTTGTTTAAGCCGTCCGGTCTGCAGTGTTTGCTCTAATAGGCTGAGCTGACTGTGATATCTCCTGACCCCCATTCAGCAGCTCACTATTCTGAGTCTGATCTGCTTCTCTACACCTTAAGTTGGGAGAGGGCAGGCTCTGCCCCAAGACTGAAGGTGTGTAATTGTTCAGGCCACATGACTGGGTGAGTAAACCATCTGATTCTGGGGTCCACTAGCAGGGAGGCCACTGTTGTCTCTCCTCTAAGCTGTGGTCTCCATCATGCCCATGTGTGATAAAGCTGACATTTTGGTATCCCTTTGCCTGACTCTTTGTTTATCTCAGAATTGCTTCTAAATTCTGGAGAAAGGAGTGCAATGTATGAGTCCTCTCTCTTCCCAATGTGGGTGGCAGACATGACTAAATTTGCAAAAAAGACACCCTTGAGGCTTCCCTGGTGGCGCAGTGGTTGAGAGTCTGCCTGCCGATGCAGGGGACACGGGTTCGTGCCCCGGTCCAGGAGGATCCCACATGCCGCGGAGCGGCTGGGCCCGTGAGCCATGGTCGCTGAGCCTGAGCTTCCGGAGCCTGTGCTCCGCAACGGGAGAGGCCACAATAGTGAGAGGCCTGAATACCGCAAAAAAAAAAAAAAAAAAGACCCCCTTGTTTGTTTTGTGGAGGATGCCAGCACAGATATTAAGAAAATATTATAATTAGGAGGGTCTGGGAGTTGTCCGGATGACGGATGGGGAAGTGGAGTTGAGGTGGCAGTGGGAGTGGAATAGTGTTTAGGTGGATCAGAGGGGTATTCAGGAAAGCAACAGAAAGAAGTTGGTGCTTTTAGTGGTGGGTCAGGGAGAAGAAATTCTCAGTCTAACCCTAGGCTTCTGGACGCAGGTAAGAAGGCACTGGGGAGGGTAACCCCACAAGGTTTGGTTGGAGTCCCTCCTCCCTTTATCGACAATTGTCTGGTGTGTCTACCTTGTCCTGGAATGGTTCTCAAAGCCAGGATACAGTGACAAACAAGTTCAAGCAGCCACGTTCTTGGGGGTGGGCAGGAAGAAAACAAACACACAGACAGCAAGTGACACGACCTCCGGTGGTAAGTTCTGTTTTGGAGGTAAGGAAAGATCCTGAGCTTGGATTTGCACACGTGGAGTCTGAACTGCCCTATAAGGGAGACACTGAGATGGCAGAACCTCCTTCCTCATCCTGGCACCCTCTCCTCCACCCCAGCACTGGCACAGGGATGATCAGTGTATGTGCGTTGAATTAAAGTGAATTCAGGGGTTGAGAAGGGTTTTGGATAAATAAAGATTGAGAGTGAGGTCATCCTGGAAGTGAGAACTGTCCCAGAGGAGGTGACAATGGGACACATCCAAGGGCCCATGGATGTCTTTTCTGCTTGGCTCAGACCCATTAGAACAACTTTGTTTAAAGAGAAAAGTTCTTCTTGGAATTCAGCCCGATCACTGTAACCTGTGAGGGCTTGGACCTCAAACTGCATCACAGGCACTTTGTCTTACTTTGTTCTTTGTGTGTATTTTCCCTGACAGATGTTTCAGGTAAAGGTGTAGGATTGAGGGAGGAGCTGGGTCCTCCTCTGTCTCCTAACAAAGAATTATTCTACCCCACAACTCAACTGAGTGCTGAGTATGTGCTAAGTACTTTGCATAAATTAACTTATAAAACTACAAATGCTTATGATAGAAAGGTGGGTAGATAGAGAGATGGAGAGAGAGAGAGAGAAAGAGAGAGAGAGAGAGAAGGAAAGAAAGAAAAAAAGAAAGAAAGAAAGAGAGAGAGAAAGAAAGAAAGAAAGAAAGAAAGAAAGAAAGAAAGAAAGAAAGGAAGAAAGAAAAAGATGGATAGATAGATAGACAAATGGTAGAAAGAAAGAAAGGTGGGGAGTTCCCTGGTAGCCTAGTGTTTAGGATTCTGGGCTTTCACAGCCATGGGCCCAGGTTCAGCCCCTGGTCAGGGAACTGAGATCCTATAAGCTGCACTGCAAGAAAGGAAAGAAAGATAGAAAGAAAGAAAGAAAGGAAGGAAGGAAGGATGAAAGAAAGAAGAAAGAAAGAAAGAGAGATTAAACTATATCAGTTAAGCACAATTACTATTTCCAGATGGAGAACCCATGGCACAAGTTGGTGAAGCAGCTTACCCACGACTACACACCTAGTGATGGTAGAACTCAAGTTTGAACCCAGGTTCAGATTCCGGCTGCAGAGTCTGGGCTCTCACCTTGACACAACTTCACTTCTCAAAACAGCAAGTGCCTGACGGCTGTGCTGGGATTGGGCACAGGGATGCCCTTACAAGATCTCCCCACTGTCCCCTCCCCTGTCTCTGCCCCTCACTGCCTGGTACAGCTCAAGTTCATTTATAACCTTGGAAATGTAAATGGTGACTTTCTCCTCCAGGTCAATTATAAAGGTGGGAAATACAACATGTCTTAGCATCAATACCTGGGGACTCTTACCTGGCGTGTTTTTCAGATACAGAATCTTTTCTAAGTTCTTTTCCTTGTCTCAGAGGGTGACATCTTTGATTTTTCCCAGTCTGGGTATGCCTTTCAAAGAGTCTAATAAAGTGATCAAACTTATATTTTAGGGCCCTAACCCACATCATCTGTACTTCCAGCAGTGTTAAAATTAAGCTCAAGGCTCTTAGCAAGGAGTCTCAGCACCTCAAACATGGAAGGGAGCTCACACACCAGGTTTCCTAAGCTGGACCTGATCTGAGAATTTTTTCCAGGACATCACAGAAAGTCGTCTTCCTGCCTCTGCACACGGTCTGCCCTGGAGAAACAGCATATTCGTCTGATGTCAATACACAAGTGCTTTCTGAGCAGCGCTGCAACACTGTGGTTCGTAAGAAATAGTTGGTCTTTGTCCCTGTTTCTGGCACAGGGTTTCCAAAACGCTTGGAATTGTCTAAGTGATGAAAATCATAAGGGCGGTTTGTCATGTTAATGAGGAGACTTTTGCACCAAACCTAAGAATGGTGGTTAGTTACCAGTGCAGCCAACCGTGTGATTAGAAGATCGGAACTTTCAGTCCCATCCCCCAACCTCCAGGGAGGGGAGAGGGGTTGGATGTTGAATCAATCACCAATGGCCAGTAGGTTTATCAATCTTGCCTATACAAAGAATCTGCCATAAGAACCCAAAAGGACCAGGTTTGGAGAGCTTCCAGGTGGGAAAACTCATCTATTCCAAGGGGAAACACCCCAACTCCAAGGGGACAGAAATCCCTGTGCTCAGCACCCTCCCAGACCTCACCCTACGTATCTCTTCATCTGGCTGTTTATCAGTATTCTTTATCATATCTTTGGATTAACTGGTAATCATAAGTGTTTCTGGTTATGTGAGCCCCTCTCAAACCCAAGGAGGAGTCTTTGGAACCTTCAGTCTATAGCTAGTTGATCAAAAGCACAGGTGACAAATCTTGGCTTGTGATTGGAGGTGCTGGGGGCAATCCTGTAGGACTGAGCCCTAAAACTCTGGGATTTGACACAGTCTCCTGACAGCTAGTTTCAGAATTGAGTTAAATTGTAGGACCCTCAGTTGTGTCACAGAGAATTGCTTAATATGGGCAAAATCCCCCATACATAGAATGTCAGAACAGTTCTAAATGAGGGTAAAGAAAGACTCACAGGGAAGAAACCCATAGTAAGGAAGAACTGAGTTTTTCACATAGGAAAGGAAAAAACTGAGTGGGTTTTCTTTTTATTTATTTTCCTTGACAGGCACATGTCTACATTAGCAGCAGGAGACACAGGGATAAATAAAACAAGCAGAGCTAAGCTCGTGTGACCTTATGCCTTCATAAGAGGGAGATGGAAATACATAAAAGATAGACACCGAGTGGTGATGAGTGCTTTGAAGCAGAGTGCTTTGGAGCAAGGACGGCAGAGTACGGCATGGGTGATGCGTATGTGGCGTGTTCAGATGGGGGATCTGATGAGATGGTGTTTGAACTCAAAGACTTAAGGGCGGACACACACAACTCTCCAGGGACAGAGCGACTATTCTGAGGAACAGTAAGACTTCATTTTAAGTTAATTCTGATTGTTGAATATGCTTCTTGGGTTCATCTGTATTTTGTGGATGATTTTCACCTGCTTCTAAATTCCTGGAAAGTTGTGGCTTCTTCTGAGGTCTGCTTTTTGTAGTAGTTCTGGTTAACTCTTTGAGAAAACCATCAGAGATGTGGGGAAAGGTCAAAGAGCATGAACAGCAAATAGCAAATTGGATGGGGGGTCGCTTCCAGGGGATGATGTAAATATTTGAAGAGGAGGCTGTGCAGTACAAGTGTTTTCAGCGCACTCTTTCTTAAAATTTTATATTATAGTTGATTTACAATGTTGTGTTAGTTGAAGGAGTACAGTAAAGTGTCTTTTCCCATATAGGTTAGTACAGATTTTTGAGTAGAGTTCCCTGTGCTCTACAGTAGGTCCTTGTTGATTATCTGTTTTATATGTAGTAGTGTGTACATGTTAATCCCAAACTCCTAATTTATCCCTCCCCCCAGCACACTCTTTCTCAGTGTCTTTCCTGCAGTAGTGGTAACTATGGGCTTGCTGAAATATTCCTTTGTATCAAGTCTTGCAGGTATTCACCAAACCTTGAGATTATCTTGAAAAATGAGTTTCCAGTTAACCTCAGACCATTAATTAGCAGGAGAGGAGGCACTGAGAATTAAATGGCCCCAGAGGAGTTTTGATCAATGAATGGGCCCCAGAGTCCTACCAGGATGTTAAAGGGAGTTTGGAGTCATACCGCCATTTGGGGTTGACTTAGGGAGAGTAACTGGATGTCTTGCAAAGTATGTTTAGTTCTGCTGTTAGAAACAGGATATTAGGCTGGATGCAAAATTGGTCTGATTCCATTTCGCCAAGATCTACGTTCCAGTGCTATTTCCAGAAGCTGTATATCCACATTCAATGATTTAGTTCTATGGTCACATTTCTAACAAAATGTTGTATAATAAAGAATTTGATTGGTCTTTATCCCTGGTTCCTGGGTGGAAGATTAATTCTTGGAATTTCCCCAGGAATTGGACTGTCTGTTATTTGTGAGCCTCTGGGGTCACAACACCTGAGTTTATGCTAAGAAATCAGAGGGCTGTAAATCAGCTATACTCTAATGTAAAATAAAAATTAAATTAAAAATCTAAAACTTAAAAAAAAATTTAAATAAAATAAAGTTGAAAAAATAAAAAGAAATGAGATGGTTCAGGAAGACCAGGAAGACCAACCATGAGATTAGAGGATTGGGGCTTTGAGTGGGTGATATCAGCCTGACATCCAGGGAGGGAATGGGGACTAGAAACTGAGTTTTGTTATGTGGTCAATGATTCAATCAACTGGCCTATGCAATGAAACCTCAGTAAAAATTCTCGACACCAAGGCTTGATGGAGCTTCATGTTTGCTGAACTCATGGATGTGCCAGGAGGGTGACACACTCTGATTCCATGGGGGCAACACACAGAAACTCTGTGTTTAGGACTTCCCCAGGTCTCACCCTCTGCGTCTCTTCATTTGGCTGTTCCTGAGTTGTGGTCTTTATGGTAAAATGATCACAAGTGATTCAGAGTGATGGGTGAAAACCTAGTCTGATGGTGGGAAAATTCTTGCGCTTTCTGAGTTCTGTGAGTCATCATAGTAAATTAGGAGAGTCACGGGAACCCCCAAATTTATAGGCAGTCAGCCAGCGGTGTGGGCAGCCTGGGGACCCCCGAAGTGCAGCTGGTCTGCAGTAGGGGCTGGTCTGAAGTTGGAACATTCTTATGGAGCAATGAGCCCAACCCGTGGGGTCTGCACTAACTGCTGGTTGTTAGTGCCAGACTGAACTGCAGCACACCAGCCGGGGTGGAAACAGAGCCGAGACGACTTAACATTCATGAGTGTCCCCACTGGGTGCCTGTCCCTACCGGGTGTGGGTTGTGATTCATCGTCCCAAATTAATCACAATGGCTGGACAGACTCCAGAACCCATGATAGAGAAATGATATGGGAGTGGGTGCACAAATTAGGGCAATGACTTCCAAATCAGAAGCAATTCATCTTGTCATCACAACAACCGAGATGGAAAAGGGCACTTACAGCAAGTGACAACTTTCCAGGGTAAAAATGGGACACATTTGGTGAGTCACGTTCACTGGCCGTGGAAGGGAAAACAATCTTGGTTGGGGGAGGGAGCCCCCAAATCCCTTGGGTTTTAGGAAGCTTTGCTGAGGATGAACTCACATTTCTTTGGCGTCAGCATTTCTCCTCCTCACTCTGGAACACAGGAAATCACTTGGATGAGGAGGCCAACCGATCCGCCAGCAGAGCTGTTTCTCTGCTGGTCCCTCTTCATTCTGTAAGTCTTATCTTTTGAGCACCTGTCACCACATCTCCAGAGGGAGCGTGTGTCTGTGTGTGTGTGCGTGTGCACTGGCTTCACTCAAACCAGGACAGCCCTGCCTTCACTCATCCCTAAGATGCCACACACACTAAGGGACGCCCAGGACACACAGGGGATGTCTGCCCCCATGGTACTTTTTAGAACATCCGTTCCAAATGACTGAAGGTGAAAACTGGTTCCGAGCGATGGGTGAAAGCCTGCCATCTGAAGGTCGGGGAACTCTTCCACATCCAAGAAGACTTTGCCCTCAACTTTTCAATTTTGCTGGTGAAGGGGGCTGATAGGCAGCAGCCCCCCATGGGGGACAGTGGGAACCTCACTTAAGAAGAACCTCTCCCTGCTCATGGGTCAAGATGACTTTGCAAGGTTATATGTTCTCCTGGACTGGTGAGTGACACTGCCAGCGCTTTATCACGAGTTCTGCAGCCTCCAGAGTAACTCATCAGCGACAGGAAATCAACAGAATAACGGCAATCTCACTGTGTGCCCACAGTGTATGTTTTAACAACTTCCCAGCAAGCGGTCCCAATATCAATACCCACTTTTATTCACTTGTCCCCTGTGGGACTTACTGAGTCTCCTACAAATAAACACTATAATTTGGATGCATTTATTACGATATACAGCATCCCTTTATTATATTCCCTATCATTTATTTATTTATTTATTTTTGGCTCACTGCAATGTATGCAGGATCTTATTTCCCTGACCAGGGATTGAACCCATGCCCCCTGCAGCGTAAGTGTGGTATCTTAACCACTGGACCGCCAGGGAAGTCCCTGTATTCCCTATCTTATAATAGAAAATATATAGAATATATTTTTATGTATCTCTATGTAGATACACACACACACACACACACACACACACACACAAATAATAGGCCCGTGTTGGCTAGTTTTGTGCATGTCTGTTGATTAATGCATTGCTGGGTTGTTTGTTTTTGTTTTTGTTTAATGCATTGCTTGTTGTTTTGTTTCTCCCATATCCACCATCACAAGGCCCCCCTTCCCCGCCCCACCCCAAGCATTTGGCTAACAGCTGGACGGAGGCATAGGTGACTAAGGCCCAGTGTCACCCTGCCCTCAAGGGACCCTAAGTTCTTGTGGGAAAGGCAGGGGTGTCTGTCTGATCTGTACAAGGACAGTGGTTCATTCTTAAAAATCTGCAGAAACATGGGGAAAGGAGCGTCCATTCTCACTTGGGGAGGCAAGAAAGACTCGTTCTAACCTCTCCTGGAAGGCTGAGACGGATCACGACGGGCAAAGAGGAGGCTGCCCAGAGTGGGGGAGACCAGATGGAAATTTGAGATGCAGAAAGAGCTGAAAGAAAGACGTGGCATGCCCACCACTCTGACCCCCCCACCAGCTTCCCCCACCCCGCCCCAGCTTCCATCCTTGGAACTAAAATAATCCTACCAGCTGGAGGCGATGGAGGGAAAACAAACAATGGAATCATTGGTCTTGGTGTCATATTAGTCACCTCCCTAAGCTCCGAAGGGCCACAAGGTGTGGCGGCAGGGAGGGATGTGGATCAGGGAGCTGGAGGCTCTGCCCAGCTACAGGGACAGACCAGCAAAGAGAAATTCAGGGAATGCTCCCCTGGCTTTGGGCTAAGATGTGAATTCTTGGGGCCTAAAAGAGGAAGGCAAACAAGAGCTCTGGCCTCTGGGATTTCAGGCCCTGGACACCGAGTTATGGGCCTGAGCAGAGGAGCGAAGGAGGAGGGGCCACCCAAGGCAGGGGCTGCAGGAGGCTGGGTCGTGGGTGCGGCCACTGGACTCTGACCTCAGCTTTGCCCACGTGCCCCACCCACCTACCCTTGGGCGTCCTGGCATCAGATCCCAGCCCGCGTGCTCCAGCTTCACGTTACAGTTGCTGGGGGCTGACTGTGCCCTTGGGCTCAGCCACATGCACATCTGTCTTGGTGCCGGTGTTTTTCACGACTGTCTCCTGTGGCAGGTCAGCCGCTGTGGTGCAGAAGGGACAAATCACAGAAAACGTCACTTATTGGCCATCTGAACAAGCCTGTGAAGGATGTCCCTGACCCTCTGCACAAGCGAGGGGAAATGGACAGAGGTTCCCCAGAGAGCATCCCGCTGTGGTACACTGATTCCCAGGGGAATGTGCCTCTTTTCCGTGCTTGCTCAGGCTTGGGGGAGAGTTCAGGGGCTGTGGGAAGGAGAGAAGCCTGCTGCACGCGTCGTCAGGACAGGCGGAGGGTAAGGAAGGGGCAGTGTGGGCAGGTGGGCAGGCTTCACATACCTGTGAAAGTGTCTGCTGTGTGCCCGGCTGTCCATGCGTGGGTCAGCACGGGAAGAGCTGACATCTGTGCTGTACTTACTTACCACGTTCCAGATACCCTGTGACGGGCTTCTGTGTATAAACGCACTTGCAAGTGAGCATGGGCACAGAGGCTCTTGGAACAGAGGCACCCAGGGCTCACGGGGACCAGGGGCAGATCTGTGCTTCAGACCCGAGCTGTTTGGGTCCAGGCTTCACTCGAAGAAGTTCCTCACTGAGCCGACCGTCTGATGGGGGAGCAGAGAGCATTTCAACGAGTAAACTGGGTGCAGCACTTGAAGGAAACAGAGTGCAGATCAGAGGCGACCACCTTGGGGTAGCCATGGAGGACTCTCAGAGGACGTGACATCTAGACCAGAATCCTAGAACAAAGAAGACACAGCCACGTACAGAAAGGAAGGTAGGACGTGGGGGTCCCAGGCAGAGAGAACAACAGGGGCAAAATCCCTGGTCTGGAAAGCAACTTGATGTATTCATAGATGATGTAGGGGGTTGAATCGTGTCCCCCCAAATTCATGTCCACCTGGAACCTCAGAATGTGACCTTATTTGGAAATAGGGTCTTTGCAGATGTAGTTAGATAAGATGATGTTAACCTGATTGGGGGAGGGGGTGGCTAACTCCAGTGACTAGAGTCCTTGGAAGAAGAGGGATGCACAGAGAAGAGAGGCCACGTGGAGATGATGCAGAGATGGGAGGGAGGCGGCCACAAGCCAAGGAACACCTGGAGCCCCCAGAGCTGGACGAGGCAGGAAGGACCCTCCCCTAGAGAAGGCAGAGAAGAGAAGGTGGTCCTGCCGACACCTTGGTTTCAGACTTCTGGGCTCCATAACTGAGAGAATAATAAATGTCTGCTGTTGAAGCCCCCCAGTTTGTGGTGATTTGTTATAGAAGCTCCCAGGAAACTGATACAGATGGAAAGAAAGCACAGTGGCCGGGCCATGCTGAGGAAGGGGACAGTAGTCCATGTGGGCAGGACTTGGTGTTTAATCTAGGGAGCAATGGAAGGCCATCAAAGTGTTTAGGCAGGAGGTGACGTGATAAGATGGTGCATGGCTGTGTGCAGGAAGCCACGGTCTGTGCCGAGGGGAAGGTGCAGACGAGGGGCAGGGCTGGCGTGGACACGGGGAGGGGGTGGGGGATTCAGGCAGACCCGAGCTTTGTTTTGGAGGTTGTTGTCAGGGGTCCCCAAGGCCACCCTCAGGTTCAGTGATTCACTAGGAGGACTCACAAAACTCACTAAAACCCTTTATCCTCAAGATTACAGTTTATTACAAAGAGGCAGATTAAAATTCACCCGAGGAAGAGGCTCAGAGGCAGAGTCTGGGAGGACCAAGCACAAGCTCCCCATCGTCTTCTCCCAGTGGAGCCATTCGGACAGGCTTTCCCTCTCCTGACAAAGATGTGTGACAACATGCAGAGTCCTGCCAACCAGGGAAGCTCACCTGAGCCTTGCTATCCAGGTGACGCAGGCACGAAGTGCTCAGGTACATAAACCTGCTTCCCCTTGAGAGGTCACACGGACGCCGCACGGCCCAAGGCCCCACCATAAATCACTCTGCACAGACAGTCTATCAGGGTGAGGTGTCAGGTGGACAGACACATATTAGGCAGGGCATTCCTAGGGCTTGGAGGTGACCTGGAGGAGTTTGCAATGTGTGGGGTGTGGACACGCCAGGCCTGCTGGGGTGGTTCTTTCCTGCACAGGGGTGGGAAGGGTTGATGTGTGAGGAAGAGGCCTCGTGAGGCATGACTCAGCTTTTGACCAGAGCACCTGGGGACCCTGATGTCCCTACCTGTAATGGGGACAGTGGGGCCATTTAACTGGGAACGTTCAGTTCTCAATCTGGTAAATTTGAGGGACTTGGAAGACTTTCAAGGCGGGTGTCCTGTAGCTGGTTGGAGGGACTGATCTGGACGTTTGGAGTAAATCTGGGCTGGTGTTTAATCCATGGAAACAGAGGTAAGAACATGCATAGAGAGGAGGCCCCAGGACCAGCCTTGACTGTCCCGCATTTAGGATCAGAGTGAGATCAGAGATGGAGGAGAACCAGCCAGAGAGGTGGGAGGAGAGCAGGGGCCTGACCACCCTGGGGCCAGAGGGAGAAAGCAGCAACAGCATGGATGCTGCCGCACGTCCTGTAAGGTGAGAATGGAAGCAGGACGCGTGGTCGGGCCATGCGGGATCCCATTCCCCCTCACCCACTGGGGAAGCGATGCTGGGAAAAGTGGGAGGGGAGGAGGCCGGCTGTGCTCCGAAGCAGAGAGAAGGGGAGACCTGGAAGGGAGTGTGGGTCCAAGGGGTGTCAGGCAGCCCCAAAACATGATGGAGTGATTATGCAACTGACACATTGGAGAAAGAAAGAGAACACCACAGAGACAAAGCCATCCTGGGGGTGATCCAGCAAACAGAAATACAGGAAGCCCAGTTATGTCTGAATTATACAGAAACAAACAAATTACTTTTTAGCATAAGTATGTCCTGTGCAATACTTGGGGTATACTTACGCTAAAGTATTACTCATTGTTTGTTCAGAACCCAAATGTACCTGGGGGTTCTGTGTTCAGCCTAGCAACCTCATCACATTCAGAGTTTGCCCGTGTGGGAGGCAGGTGTTTCTTCCATCAGACATTCATCCAGCTGATATTCAGTATGCGCCTGCTATGTGCCAGGGGCCCTGATCTGGGGAGACAGCCAGAGCAGCAAAGCCCCTGCTTGAATGGCGTTTACTTTCCAGCATGGGACTTAGATAACGAACACGTAAACAAATGTGGAAAATTAAAGCAGGTTAAGGGAAGTCAAGAGTGTCTCCAAAGGAAATGGAATCAGGATCTCAAAGAGACGCCTGCACTCCCACCATGTTCAATGCAGCTTCGTTCACCATCACCAAGGTACGGAAACAACCGAAGTGTCCGTCAATGGAAGGATAAGGAAAATGTGGTATAAATGACAATGGAATACCATTCAGCCACAGAAAAGAAGGAAGCCCTGCCATTTTCAAGGACATGGGTGAACCTGGAGGTCATTATGGCAAGTGAAATAAGCCAGACAGAGAAAGACAAATACTGCACGATCTCACTTATGTGTAGGATTTAAACAGTTGAACTGGCAGAAGCAGAGAGTACAGTGGTGGTTACTGGGGGCTGGGGTGGGGGGCATGGAGAGATGCAGGTCAAAAGGTACAAGTCTTCTGTATCAGAGGGACAAGTTGTGGGGACCGAACGTACACCACAGTGACTGCAGTTAATAATACCTTATTGTCTACTTGAAATTTCTTAAGTGATCTCACCACACACACATACAAATGGTCACTATGTGAGGAGAGGGATGTGTCAGTTACCTTGACCGTGGTGATCAGTTCACAATATATACACATATCATGTTGTACACCTGAAATCTATACAGTTTTACTAGTCAATTGTATCTCAGCAAAGCTGGAAAACAACAAGTGACAGTAAAAGGAGTAAAAGTCTTGGGGTGAGGGAAGAAGCCTGTGGGTGCTGATGGGTTTGCAGACGGAGAGTGAAGATTGCAGCTGCAACTTGCTCCCAGCGTATCCCAAGGGCCTCTCTGAGCTTTTGAATGATCTCCAGGGCACAGGAACTCAGCTGTGGCATTAGAGGGGCCGTTTGGTGCCCGACTCGGAAGGGGGGCATCCTTCCTTCAGCCTGCCTCATGATTCTTATGCAACACGGATGTCATCGGCCGTAACAGATGCAGGGACCTGCCCTGAGTTCTCTAAGAGCAGCCATGAGTCCGGGTCACAGCTCCACTTCCCAAGTCACTGTCAGATGGCGTGACAGCTGCTTGCTCCTCCCCCTCCCCAGACCAGGGCCCTCCCTCCACCTCCAGTCCACATCTTTCATGCTCCACCCTGCTCCTGAGGCGACAGGACTGCCCACCCTGGTACCAGGTCCCCCCAGTGGCCCACTGGTAGGCGGCCAGGAATGTGTCCCCAGAGGACTCTGTAGCACCACCTCAGGGGGCTGCACCTGGGGAGGAGACAGGGGCAGCCAAGGTCCCTGAACCCAAAGCTGGGGTGCCAACCCAGCCTGGAGCCTTTTGGAGAACGACCAGGCAGAGCCAGGCAGGCACATCCAAGGCACACAGAGTGGGCTTCAGACCCCAGTCCCCCACATGTACTTTCCTCGGAAGCCCCATCTCTTGGGAACAACCTAATTATGCCACAGGCACCAGAGAAGGAGGTGGACCAGGATTCATTTGTAGCTGCTACACTCCAGTGACTGGATTTTTCTAACTCGCTGCCGTGTTTCTTTTGATCGAGGAGCATGAATGGATCTTTGTGGGGAGATGAAGGGAGAAGGTCCCGGGCCAGCTTGATGGCAGAAGTGGCTTTCCTGGTTTAAGGACGCAAAGCCCTTATTCAGGGTGATAGGCCCGCCTATCCCAGGCCCGGCCACAGCCGAGGCCAGACCAGGCCGGCAAGCAAAGTCTTTAGCCAGAGCGTGCAGTCTGCTCGGCTGGGAAGGACGGCACGGTGGACGAGCCAGCCCTTCACCGGTGTCGTGAGGACAACACTCTGGAGTCAGCTCCTTCCCCACGTGTAAGCTCTCCATGTCCCTTAACCCGCTCGCGCCCGAGAGACGGGGCGGTGGGAGGGCCACCAATTCCATCCATCACGCTGAGGCCGGGGCAGAGGGGGCGCTGTTTAAGATCCAGGGGCTGATTCTCAGGGGACTTGAGGACATGCCCAGATGTGGGCCCAGGGGAGAGGGTAGAAAGACCAGGAGGGCGGGGCCCGCATGCCCCACCGCCCAGCTTGTCAGCATCGCCAGGGCTTTTAGTTTTCCTTTTCATATTGAGCTGCAGGTCGCACAACATAAAATGAGCCATTTTTAAAGTGCACAAATTCGGTGGTGTTTAGCACACTCACAATGACGAGCAACCACCAACTCTATCAAGTTCCGATGTGTTTTCATGATCCAAAGCCAGCCCTGTATTCACCCTGTGTTCTCACTCACACCACAGGGACAGAGGGCTGGTCCCTCACTCTTCTTTGCGTTTTCTTAGGTGCCAGGCAACTGGGAAGGCACAGAGACACATGGATTCCGGGTGGAAGATGAGCCCCGGAACTAACCACTGCCTGGCACAGCCTCCTGCATCCCAGCATCTCTCAATCCCGAGAACTTGGAGGGCACAGTGCTGTCCAGGAGGGCAGGATGCTCCAGGATCAAGTGTGTGAGACCAGGGTCCCCCAACTCCGACACCCTGAGAGGGGAGCTGTAAATACCCACATCCCTCTTTCTACACCCATCAGACATTCCAGCCAAAATGCAAATGTGCGATTTATGTCTGGTTAGAGCTTTTCTGAAATATTATCCTCTACATCTCCAGCACCCGCACCTCTTGTTTCGCCAGGGCTGAGCCTCTTTAGGGACTCAGAGCAATTTGTTTCCATAACAACCCTCTCTCCCACTCCAGAACGTTTAAATACCAGCTTTCTTCAGCCTGGCTCTTCTCAGGATACTCTGCAAAGTGGCTTCAGCGAAGGAGAAGGGGTGGCGGGTCCTTGTCCTCTTATTCTCAGGATGTCGAGGGCCTAATAAGGTCCTGGGAGAAGGGCCAGGCTCGCCTTCCCAGGCCAGCATGAGAGCCACTCTGAGGAATCAATCAGCCGGTCTCCCCGCCAGAACTTAAGATTTCTGGGTCCTTCCATAGTCAGCTTGGCATTGTTCCATCCTACAGAAAGGAAAGAAATTATGAAAGAATGGGAAAGTAGTGTAGGGCTACTTTCCCTTTGGGAAAGCCGACGCCCCAAGGGAGAGTGACATTTTTAAGTGTGCTGTCCCATCCAGGGCCTGCATTTTTGCTGCCTCTTCACACCTCCGGCGTAGACCCTCCAGGAGCTGTCCCAAACCTGACCTGCTCCAAACCTGACCTGCTTCCAAAGGGCCCAAGGGTCAGGCTCAGTGAGGAAAAGACTGTATTTCCCCATGTTTGCACCATCCTTGGGCTCATGCGAGAGACTCAGAAGAGGATGCCAGTTGGAGTCTGAGAAAACCCACAAATGCCAACACCTAAAGCATCAGAGAGCAAAGCAAAGGGGCTTCCCTGGGAGAGGCACACGAACAGGGTGGTTAATTCTGGAAAAACCACCAACAAGGAATCTCCGTGCCCTCCCAGCTTCTACTAGATACACACCTTTCTTTCTCTCCGTTGATAAAGCCTGGATGATATATTGATGCCGGCAAATCCCATCGCCCAACCTGGGGTCTTATTTATAAGTCAACTCTGACTTTTAAACAGAGGTTGTTAAATGCCAACAGCTTTGATTTTATATTTAAATCAGGCTGAACGCTTTCCAAGCTCAGAAGAGAAAACCTCTGTCTGAGGACGTGCCTTTCCCACCTACTTCCTTCAGAAACCTGGTCTTAAACCAGAACTGTCACTTATAAATTATAAATTCTTTCCCTGGCCTCTCATGTTCAGCTCTATAACCTTGTTATGTTAACATAAAACTTAAACACAAGGTGAATCAGCTAAATTGGGTTCACTTATAGGGATCAAACGGTGGCAGCCCAGCTGATGGGAAACAGCTCTACTAGAGCCAGGGAAGGAGTGGCTTCTTCCCGGGATCTAGATTTGAAGACTTGAAGATGGAAAGGAAAGGGGACCTGAGAAATATAAACCCAGGGTCAAAGGTCGGTGCGGTTTCTGATGCTCTTGTTACGCGTTTCCTGATGTTTGGGGAAGGAGCTGACAAATGAGCACAAAATGAGGAGGGGGTTGGCTCAGGGGACAAGCAGGGAAAGACCTGATACCAGCCTCCGTCCTGGCCTTGAACCATTTCACAGCACCTTTTCGTACTCCATCTTGTCTGATCCTCCCCAGAGCACACCAGACTGGGCGGACACGGTTCTGAGGACTCAGCTCTGCAAACTGATGTGCAAAGCCCGGAAGGGATTCCAGACCCTCCACTGGGACTCCAGCTTGGAGGGAAGCCAGCCACCCTGCAATCAAGCTGATTACCCTGGCCCTGTCATGCAGTGAGGAGCCCCAGCCGCGTGGAGGGTGCAGTGGCCACGCAGAGGGAGCATCAGGTATGCAGCTGGGGCCCTGGGTACAGACTGAAGAGCCCCAGTGACTCCCCAGCCACCAGAGACAAACCCCAGCTGAGCCCTGCCCAAATGTCTGGCCAACAAAATCATGAGCAAAACAGCCTGGTTGTTTAGAGCTTCAGCCAGTTTGTTATCCAGCAAAAGACAACCAGAAGGGAGCCTGGACTCCAAGTGTGCAAGGGGGCTCAGGAGAATTAAAGCAAAAATCCCAGATCTAAAGATGAACAGCACACTCTGGGTCACCACCTCCTTCTATTCTTTTTTTCCCGTAAATGTCACGCTTCCAGGGAGTATCACTAAGTTCAAACTAATAATATCAGACATCAGCTTTTCTTCCTTTGACATTTTATTGTGATGTGAAATTGGAACAAGACTCTAATGGGGATACTTAGTTGATTTTTTTGGTGAGTGCGTCTGGTGGCTCTCCTTAGTATCGGTTGTGCAAATGATTAAATCGCTCCTTTGCTAAACCGAGTCATGCTATAGACCTGAGATGTGTCCATATCCTGGGTTGAGGATCCCATTAATGGGTCTCATGCTGTGAACCCCAGAACTTGCCCAAATCAGACACGCACTCCTATGGTTGTTGCTCATCCAGGGTAGCTCTCCTTCTGCCCCTTAGCAAGCGTGGGCCGTTTTCATCACAGCCTCTAGAAGCCGAAGGGCACACTATCTACTCAGTCACATGCCACCCCTGGAACCACTGGCAGGCTTTATTCTAGAGCAGGCTTGTCTAAGAGAACCGCCAAGCCAGGAGGTCTTGACTGTCATTTTCAATCCAAGCAAATATAATCTCATGTCATCATACACACCAGCAGGCAGCCTCTGTTCCAGCCAGCGTGACTCGGCATCTCACAGGGGAACTGGGGCACGTTTGCTCCTGCCTGGCTGGAAGGTTGAGTAGCACACCCTTTGAGGTCTGGCTTCCTGCTCATCCTTGTGATTTTGGCTTTGTGTCCATTTTCATGGCAGCTCCTCAGAGCATTATCTCTGCCAGCTCACATTGAGCTCGAGGTCACCCACAGCAGAGGAAGAACGTGACTGACGGTCTGATGTTCCCCCACCTGTCCAATTGCTGCCCCCGCCCTAAGCCTAGAAGCAGATCCTCTTGGGTTAAGCCTCTGTGAGCAATGCCCACCAGCAATCCTGCACGTGTGGGGTGTTGTACACCCGGGATCTATGGAGCATCTCCAGTGTGGGACCAGCCAAGCTCAACTCTGCATCCAGTGGTAAAAGGACAGAGGAGATTCTTCTCTCATGTGACAAATTCTAGGGGGACAGATGGAAAATAAGTAAAACAATCCACAAGCAATACAGATGCAGGTAGTGAGAAGTGCTGTAAAGAAATAAAACAGAAGAGGTGACGAGGGCACCGGGATGTGGAGAAAGATGATCGGATTGGGAGGTCAGGGAAGGCTTCCTGAGGAGGCAACGCCAAGCCCTGAGTGACAAAAAGGAGGCGACCATCCAGCAGTGCTGGGACCCAGTAACCCACACAGAGGGAACAGAAGTGTAAAGGTCATGAGGCAAGAATGAACCTGGGGTGTTTGAGAAATAGCATAAAGTCAGTGTGGCTGGGAGAGTGGAGGTGCCCATCTGAGCTTAGATGGGCTTCTCTGACTTCCCCATGCAAAGAGGTGCCTCCTCCCCAGCAGCAACCTCAGGCCCTCTTCATCACCTTACACTCTGCATTTGTCCATTCAGGCTGCTATAACAGGTACTGGAGACTGGGTGGCTTGGTGTAAGCAACAGACATTTGTCTGGAGGCTGCAAGGCTGAGATGAACATACTGGCAGATGTGATGTCTGGTGAGGCCCAGCTTCCTGGTTCATAGATGACTGTCTTCTCCCGTGTCTTCACGTGGTGGAAGGGGCCAGGGAGCTCTCTGGGGTCTTTTTTGTAAGGGCACTAATTCCATCCATGAGGGCTCCACCCTCATGACCTAATCACCTCCCAAAGGCACTATCTCCTAATGCCATCACAATGAGGGTTAGAATTTAACATATAAATTTTGGGGGAATACAAACATTCAATCTATGGTACTCTCTTCTATATTCTTAGTAACTTTTGTTATTTTATAAGTTGTCTCAGCTATGTGTTGATCTGTTTATTGTCTATTTCCTTCTGCCTTTTTCACTGTTATATCCCCAGGCCTCTGTAGTTCTAGGTGCATCGCAGGTGCTCAAAAAATAATAATTGAGTGAAGAGTTCAGCACAGTCATCCGTGGCTATCAGCAAAACAGATTTAGGCATATTGGAGTGGATCTGTTACATCTGGAGAGTATTTAAGCACATTATATTTATGGCTTAGAGGATGAGAACCTATTGTGCACATGCAGAGGCAGACACGAATGACAGTTACAACAAGCATAACCATACCACCTGTTGGGTCCTTCTTGTTCTCCAGGTTTGTCTGAGAAGTGACACTTGCCCAGAGTTACACAGCTATGAAGACGTGGCGATGGGACTCCAACACAGGGCTGATGGGCTCCAAGGCTGGTATCTTAACCCCTTGCCCAGCTCAAATCCATATCAACATGAACACATGCGTTTTGGTGAATGAGTTGACCCTTCCCTTGAGCTGCATTAGTACCATGTCTATAACCACATTTTAGAACTTGACCCTTAAACAGTTTTTGTAGTTAAGCCTCCCCGGCTGGTTTTCATGGCTCTGAAGAGGCAGTGTGACATGATGGTTAGCAATGTGTTTGTTCCTCCTGGAACCAGCCTGCCTGAGTTCTCCCTCATCAGACCCTGGCTACCTTGGGCAAGTGATTGAACTTGTCTGTGCCTCAGTTTCTCCATCTGTAAAATGGGGGTAATAAGAATCCTTACCTCATAGACTTGTTTAGAGGATTACAAGTATTCACCTGTGAAAAGCCATGCTTTAGATCAGGAAAGAGAAAGCTGCATGAAAGCTTTGTCTTCACCCTAAAAAGCAGGAAGAGCTGGATAATCTAATAAAACCATAACCTTTCTTGAGCTCATGAGACAGCTGAGGTGCCAAGGCATCCAGGTGAACTGAATAGCAAAGCGTAACAAGCCCCTCCAAGGAGAAATGGGATCCACGAAGTGTTTTATCTTGGCAACATATAGAAGGACAAAATGGGCAGCATATAAGTGAGTGGGAGGAAAATACCTAAAGTTTGAATAAATTCTTAAAACTGAGTATGAGTTAGGATGACAGTGTAGAATCTCAGGGACCCCAGACACAGGGGGTGTCCATAATCACTCACAAGCTCTTTTCCATGGTTTTCCACTGGGGAAGTCACAAGAAAACAGCTGGGTCAGGGTGAGAAACCTGGAGAGCCACCTCTCTTGGTGGTACCCAGGCATCCACTTCACTTCACATCCACTATGAGGCAAAGCCCTGACCTTCCAGGGGAGGGGCAGAAACCTCCACCCCAGTCCCAGGCAAAAGTAGACCAGTGCAGAAGGTAGAGGAGAAACAAAGCCATCCATCCATGGGGGAGAGGCAGGAGAGACACTGGGCTGGACACAGGATCCTGAACTCATCTAAAGCAGAGCTCTGCTATCTCTGGAGGAGAGATGGGAGATGCTCTCCCATCCAAGACCCCCCAAAGATAGAAGGCAGAGGATATGCTATGGAGTCAGGAGGAACAGGACCCATGGGAGCCCCCACCCCAGGCTCACAGTGCCTGCTTAAGACCAAGGCTGGAGCTGCAGAAGAAAGAACACCCCAAGCTCACATCATCAATTACATAAATAAAAAGCAACAGCATGGAGGAGGATCCAGAACAGGGGAAGGGACATCTCTCTATAATACAGGCAAGCAAGGACTGCTAGGAGGCTGAGATGGAGCACAAGGTAAGAGTAGCACATGACGGAGGCGTTTGAGGTCTCTGGTTCACTGAAGGTAATCCTAACAACAACAAAACCCAAACCCAGCTCAACTCCTGACAGGGTTGCCTCAATCCCTCATACTAATGACCTGACAGAAAAAAATCCTACTTCTGGGAATAAAATAATATTCATTTCAGTCTCTACTGTTCCTGTACACAGCATGTCTGACATTTAATTTAAAAATTATGAGACACAAAAAAAGGAAGAAGAGAACACCCCATTGTCAAGAGATAAAGGAGTCAACAGAACCATAACCAAAGATGACCTGTGTTTTGGGACTGTCAGACAGGACCTTTAAAATAACTATAGTTAATATATTGAAAGACCTAATGGAGAAATAGACAAGATGCATGAACAGATGGGGAATTTCAGCAGAGAGAGGAAGACTGTAAGAAAGATGCAAATGGAATTGCTGGAAATAAAAGCCATGATCCAAGAGATGAAAAGTCATTGACGTAAAGAACTTAGGATGGTGCCTGGCATGCAGTACGCGCTCAGCCTTTGTAACTGTGCTCATTCTGGAGGTCACAGAGAGTGCCTTTTACCTCCTTCCTCGTGGACTCAGCATTCAGCACAGGACTGGGCTCCTAGGAGGTCCACAGCCAGGAATGTGAAGATGAACGTAACAAGAGCAGTATGACCAGTTTCTTCCAGTCGCACACAAATGTGCACATACAAAAAGCTTGAAAATTGCCATCAGGAAAACTGTTGGAATTTTATCGTAGATGAAATTCTAAACTTTCCAGATGGGGTAAGTTGCTAAATCTTCTCAGTCTGCTAACAAAGTAGGTTTGATTATTTTCATTTAGCAGATGGAGACACTGAGGCAAAGGAAGATGTGGACCACTCCGATGGTAGACAGCCTGCTTCGGGACCCACATCCTCAGCCCTTTCAAGCTGATACTGTTCATTCCGTGCCAGAACAATACTTGAGCTTCACCTTTGATCCCTGCCATCTCTTATTGGCCAGTGCACTTCTAGTTCTGTTGAATCAACCAGTGGCATCAACAGCGACAACAATAGCTGATGATAACTGAGTACTCTCTAGAGTAGAGCTAACCACCACACTAAGTATGGACATGAACTCATTTAATCCTCCCAACCATGCTATGAGGAAGAGTCTCTCATCATCCCCTGGTACTGATGAGGAAACTGAGGCACAGAGAGGTCAACTGACTTGTCCACAGTCACACAGTTTTCAGTTTGGGGCCAGTAGCCCTGCTCTTCACCTTTGTACTAAAATGCCTCTGCAGAAGGCTACAAAGCTCTGGAGAAGCAGCAGACATTGGACATCTACAAGGGAAAAGTTTGTCTGAGAGGAGAGCCAGGACAGAATGAAGCTGAACTGAGCTAGGCCAGTGTTCTGGTGCCATCACCACACCTCGAAGCCAGCACTGCTGGGATTGACTTTTTTTCCCTTAAGCCACTTTGAGTTAGGCTTTTGCTCCCGTGTGAGAATCCAGGTGCCCCTCAGAAGGGCTTCTGTCTGGAGTGGAGGAGGATGTGGCGTAGCTGGTCCTCAGGTGGAGGTGGAGTCTGCTTGGACAGTAAGCAGAGGCTTTACAGTTGTCACGTGACACATAGCCGCATGGGGGAAGAAGCTGTGCTTCTTGTGAGATCCTCCCCCTTCATCCACAGAGAACCTGGGGTGTGAACCAAACCTACACTGAACCCTCAAAAATCTGCCCACCCCTCTTTCCATTTCAACACCACAGACAACATCACCACCTTGAACTGAGTGTCTAAATCATGAGTGGAATAAGTTTGTGTGTTTTCCAGCCAGATGGCCCTTAGAGGTGAGGGCTGGTTGTTGACTAGATTGTCTTTTCGATTCCTTCCCATTATTCAGACCCCAAATCCATTTTATCTCCAAATCTCATAAGCTCTGTTTGTTCTACCTGACTGCTTCAATGAACAGTTCACTTTGGACTAGGACCTGTGCTTCTTAGAACATATAATGAATTTTCCAGACCCAATTTTGAACCCAACTCAATTTCCTAACTCTCTCCGGTGACTTCCATCCGGGTGAGTCATTTAACCTCTTGGCTTCAAGTCTCTTCTTTAAAAGAGGGGAATGAGTGACCCCCACACACACTTCACAGGAGGATCGGGAGAATTAATTAATGTTTGTAAAGGGTTCTGCCGTTCTGGGGTGTCTTTGATATGGAGGAAGAAAGTGTGTGAGTGAAGGCGCCGAGCACCAGATTCAAGAGGGAAAAAGAGAAAACAATCCTCCATTTGTTAGCTTTGGTGCTCATACATGCCGTTTTGACATTTAACAAAGTTCTTTTAAGTTTTTCCAAGTTAAGTGCATATGCATGTCAATGTTGTTCCTTTGATGAAGCCACCCGAAGTTAAAATTTTAAAAAGAACAACTTTTGTAAACCAAAAATTGCAGGTAGGAGTCCTTTGCTTGTCAACCAGAAACCTAGCTGTGGTTACAGCCCCTACATTGGCAACACTAGGTGTGGTGTGAATCCATCTGCCTCGTGCCTACAGGCCTGACTGGGAGTATACTTTCTATTCTAAGGAAAGAAAAAATGCCATGTTTACTAATTTATTATTTCCAGCAAAGGTGACGGTGGTGTCTGTTGTGAGCTAAATGGTGTCCCGCCCTTCCCCCCAAATTCATATGGTGAAGCCCCAGGACCTCACAATGTGGCCGTATTTAGAGATAGGATCTTTACAGAGATGATTAAGCTCAAGTGAGGTCATGTAGTTGGGCCCTAATCCAATCTGACCCGTGTCCTTATAGGAAGAGGAGATCAGGACACAGTCACACCCAAAGGGACTACTATTTGAGGATACAGGGAGAAGGCAGCCATCCACACGCCAAGGAGAGAGGCCTCAGGAGGAACCAACTCTGCCCACACCTGGATCTAGGAGTTCCAGCCTCTGTGACTGTGAGAAAATAAATTCCGACTGTTTAAGCCACCCGTATGTGGCGCTTCGTTGCGGCAAACTAATACAGTGTCCGAGCCCACTTAGGGTCTTAGCAAACTTTCACTGCGATCAGTGACTCAGGAAGGAATGTCAGGGGGACAGTTCCAAGTATGTGGCTAAGAATAATGTCACAAAATACTCAGAGTATCCATCCTCTGTGCTCACTTGACACTATTCAGAGAGGGAATTTGGGGTAAGAACTGACATGTAGGGTGCTTTCATGCAGAAAGGCCTAATGTTTTCCTTTAAATGATTTCATTTGAATCTTTGTTTCAAATCTCCACATTCTGGCTTATTAGGGGAACTTATCCAGACTCTCTTCTCTGTGCCGCTCTTGAAGATATACCCGGGAAAGTTCCTTTAATATCTTTTCTACCTTCCAGAGAAAGGAAATGAACACTTAATTCTCTTACACTCCCTGCCCCCCAGAAATCAACAATCTTTAGTAATATTTTGTAGTAGATGAAATAAGACCACAAATTCTTTGCCACTCCTCCAAGAGCTGGACTCTATTTCATGAAGAACAGACTTATTGCCAAGGGGGCAGGGGGTGGGAGAGGGACGGACTGGGAGTTTGGGATCAGCACATGCAAACTATTATATGCAGGAGGAATAAACAACAAGGTCCTACTGTATAGCGCAGGGAACTATATTCAATAACCTGTGATAAACCATAATGGAAAAGAACATGAAAAAGAATGTGTGTATATATGTATAACTGAATCACTTTGCTGTACGACAGAAATTAACTCCACATTGTAAATCAACTGTACTTGACTAAAATAAATAGTTTTAAAAAATGATAAATAACCAAAAAGTAGAATAAAATAAACTTTTAATTAAAAAAAAAAAGTTGGAGTCTATTTTCCCTCCCCTTGAATTGGGTTGGGGGCCAGTGGGAGGAGGGGGCTTGTGACTTTCTTTACCCAATGGAATGCGGTGGAAATAACAGGCATGAGTCTAGGAACCATATTAGCCAGAGTTCTCCAAAGAAACAGAAGCAACAGGAGACAGGTAGGTGGGTAGAGAGATAGACACAAAGAGATGTGTTATGAGGAATTGGCTTACATGATTGTGGAGGCTGAGAAGTCCTAAGTTCTGTCATCTACAAGCTGGAGACCTAAAAAAGCCGGTGGTGTATTTCCAGTCCAAATTCAGAAGCCCAAGAACCAGAGAGCTGACGCTTAAGTCCAGTCCGCGTCTGAAAACCAGAGAATCAGGAGAACCAACAGTGCAAGTTCTAGTCTGAGCCTGGAGGCCTGAGAAGCGGGAGCCCCAGTGCAGTTGTCCCAGTCCAAGGGCTGGAGACCCAGGTCCCAGCTCAGCCGTCATGCAGAGAGACAGAATCAAACTCCCTCCACTTTTGTTCTATTCAAGTCCTCAGTGGATCAGACGAGGCCCCTCTGCGAGGGCCATCTGCTCTACTCAGTTCACTAATACAAATGCTGGCCTCACCCAGAAACACCCTCCCAGACACAACCAGGAATAGTGTTTTACCAGCTCTCTGGACACTCTGTGACCCAGCCAAGTGGACTGGTAATGGAGGCCTTGACACTCGAGAGCTTTGCAGCTTCCACCGTCACCCTCTTGAAATGTTTCCCGAGCACAACTTGCCAGGAAGAAGGCTGGGGTGAAAGGACACATGCAGTCGTGTCCCAGCTGAGCCTGGCCCCAGGGGACCCAGGAGTGAGCCCCGCCCTCACAAGGATCCCAGGCAAACCAGCCAACAAACTGCTGAGTCTGCTCAGAGAATCAGGAGGAGGGTTACATTTTTGATGTTTAAGCCATGGATTCCAGGGCGATTTGGAGCAGGGAGGGAAAACTGGACCACTTCTCTTCCCTTGGGTCCACGAAGCAAGAAGGCCAATTGGGATTAGATAAAAAGTAGATTTTCAAGATTTTTTTTAAAAAAACTAGTTACATAATTTCTTATAAACCAATCTAACAAAAATGTTGTCCAATAAAATTGTTAGGGGACACAAGGCCCTGAAGCAATCATTGAAAATAAGTTGTAATATTATATTAATTGTATGCAAATGACGCTTCCGAAACGCTGGGAAACAACTGATTCTCTTAATATTTTAAACAAGGTCCCTGAAATCCTTTGCAACATAGTTTGCTTAGCAAAACACTTCCTCCTAAATCGTTCCAGGGAAGACTCTGATCACCCCATAAATTATACCATCACCAATTCTGCACCACTGCACCCTGAGTCGGGGATGTTCTCCTGCACTTAAACCTGAACCCAGCTTTCTTGTTCTCCTGTATCTCCCCCTTGGGGGCCTTTTTGCTCCTAAGCAAAGTTTGTTAAGTTAGCATATTTCCCAAAATGTAGGGCTCACTTCAGACTTCTAAGTTCACCGCAGCTCACAAACCAGAAATGTGGGTAGCACTTTTCTAAAGATACCCTGTGGGCACTGAATCCCTCCGTGTGTGTGTGTGTGTGTGTGTGTGTGTCTTTATGTATGTGTCTGTGTACATATGTGTGTATGTACGTATGCATGTGTGGTTGTGTGTCCGTGTATGTCTCTGTGGATACATGTGTACACATCTGTTTGATCACGCATGTGTTTCCATATACATATGTGTGGCTGTGTGTTTGTATGTCTGTGTGTGTACATGT
Source organism: Phocoena sinus (assembly GCF_008692025.1). Taxonomy (NCBI): domain Eukaryota; kingdom Metazoa; phylum Chordata; class Mammalia; order Artiodactyla; family Phocoenidae; genus Phocoena; species Phocoena sinus. The sequence goes on along the minus strand of NC_045763.1, from coordinate 2,848,606 downwards.
GTTCCATATACATGTGTGTGTGCATGTGTGTCTGTGTGCACACGTGTGTGTACATGTATCCACCCTCTAAACTGGCCTGAGCTCCATCTAACTGAGATAGTGGCTGAGTCTTGGGGTAGAAGGTGGGGGGCAGCACGCAGGGGCCGTGTCCTTGTCCCTAAGCAAACAATGAGGCTCCTGGGTCCCATGTGACTCGCTCGTTGTTCTTTCACTTGTGTTTTTGTCACAATGCAGGAACGCAGGGGCCTAGAGTGGGATGTATGGAGCTGGTTTAAAAGGTAACATTCCCCCCACAGACCTGGAAAATAAGGACCAAAACTCTCAGTGTAGCTTCTGGGCCTTTTGCCCCATAGACAGCCCACGGCCCACTCTGGGGAGCTGCCCAAGAACTGGGAGACCTTTCAGGAAGCACAAAGGACCCTTTATAGATGGACGACGCTGGACGATAGAGAAATGGCACCCAACTAAAGTCTGTGGCGTCACTCTCCTCACCGCGGCCAACCTGAGAAGGTGTGTGGCCACAAGATTGACATCCCTCCTGCTCTAAGCCCGTCCCTTATCCTAATTAGCCCGAGAGGTTATCTTATTTGTGTCTGAATGACAACAGCCCCTGCGCTGGTTCTAGAGAGAATGATCAAAGGGGGATTTAATTAAATTTTCATATTTAATTTTCTTCTTTCAGTTTTACTGTCTGTTTTTGCTCAAAACATGCTATTCTCAGGGAGCTGAAAAGTTGCTCAAGAGAGCAGAACTCCCTAGAATGGGAGAGAAATGGGGGCTTTATGGGTTTTCTTTAAAGGACCCAAATCTCTCCATCTCCACTCAGCTCAAAGCATGTGTGTAATTTAGGGCAGCAATATTTGAATTATAAACTGGCCTCTCTGGAGGTAAATTAAACATTCTGCAAATGGCTTCAATCTCCAGCGTCCGCAGCAATGCATGTTTGGTAACTTGCACTCAACCTGGAACTGAGGTTGTTCGAGGAGAAATGACAGGCCTGGGACCATCCATTCTCATCCCCACGCCCACCTGCCTGCCTGCCCGAGCATCCTTGGTTTCACAAAAGGCAACGGCCCATGCAGGTAACGCCTTCGATTCCCCAAACGCACAGTCAGTGTAAGTGAGGCTGCTGATGATAACAGCCCACAGTGAAGTCCAAGTAAAACGGGGATCCTCTGTGAGGTTTGTTCTTATTTGGGGACAGGTGGGGGACAGCCTGAGAGCTTCCTTCTCTCTGTGCCGAGGCTGGTGACTGGCATCCATCCTTACTCTGATAAATGCCCCCTCATTAATTCTGTGGGTGGATTTGGTGGGAGGGAGGATGTACAGAGTGGAGCTTTTAGGCCGGAATTGTTGCGATGTAGGAGTCTGGACCTGCCGGATTGGTAGTGTCTGCTCGCGCGTGCAGGGCCAAGGCTGAGAGCTCCCTTGCATAGCCTAAGACAAACTCCCTCCAAACCAGTGAATGTGCTGAACAAGATTTATGTAGCTCCACATTAAGGGGAAGAAGTCCCTTTCCTTCCAGAGCATCAATTACATTCTCATAATTCATATGTTTATTACACATCATTCTTATCTACTCATTAGAACGGACCTTCCCCAAGGAGACCTTCCCGAAGACATGTGGTAGCCTAACTGGTATTGTATTCAAATATAGGCAGAGCCTCATGCCTGTCTGGCAAAGTAATAATATGGATTTCCTCAATTCCTGCCGTGCTCCCGTGCTCCAGACACCGGTGGTGTGATTTTCTAGCCAGAATATATGAGCTGAGTGGACATCTAGGCTGTGGAGCAAGGTGAGTTCTTACTCCAGAGTGCTGGTGAGGTCACCTGGCAGGTTTTATGGGTTGACTTGTGTCCCCCAGAAGCTATGGTGAAGTTCTGTTACTGAACTCAGGTTCGGCTGCTCACTGCCCAAAAGCCAATACTCAAGAGACAAGTGTTGGTTGGAAAGGGAAAGTTCGCTTTAATCAGGAAGCCAGCAACCTGGGGAGAAGGTGGACTTGTGTCCAAGAGCAAACTCCAAAGATTCTGCTTGACCATGAGAGCTTTTAAAGGGAGAAAGGGGAAGCTAGTTACGGTTAATTATCTGGGGAGGGGGTCAGAGTCTTCATCATCTTTCACTGCGGACAGTCTTGCCGACTCCTTGTGATCTTTCTTTAGATGCTATCTTGTTCATGCCATTTGCTCGTAGCATTACTGAAGGGGAGGCTGGGGAAAAGGTCTAGCTGTCCATTAATTACTTATTCTTCAACCATACTTCTTTCATCTAAGAAAAGAATCAACAGGTTAGACAAGGCATTGAGTGATCAAAAGATTTGAAAGGTATGCAAGGGCTGGAGGTTAGTGAAGCATGGGGCACCTGGTGTAAAGGTGAAATTAAAATATAGCTTGGTGAAATCTATTACCTGTTAGGTTTGGGGGCTGCTTACAATCCTAACTCCCAGTACCTGTGAATGTGACCTGATTTGGATATAGGGATCTTTGCAGATGCAGTTAAGTTAGGATGAGGTCATACAGGATTAGGGTGAGCCCAAATTCAACGTCTGATCCTTCTAAGAAGAGACAAGACACACACACTGGGAAGATGCCCATGTGATGACAGAGGCAGAAATTGGAGTGACATCTACAAACCGAGGAGCACTGGAAATGCCTGCAGCCATCAGAAGCTGGAGGAGACAGGAAGGGTCCTCACCTAGAGCCTTTGGAGGGAGCACAACCCTGCCCACACCTGGATTTCAGTCTTCTGACCTCCAGAACTGTGAGAGAATAAATTCCTGTCCTTTAAGCTCTCAGTTTATGGTACTTTGTTACAGCATCCCTAGAAAACTCATACTGAAGTTCACCAGAAATCAGGTGCTCTGTTCCCTTCTCATGTGCCCAAGTCACGAATGGCCGAGAGCAGGACAGCCAGCAGAGGTGCCTGCAGCGATTGGTGACACACACGTGATGCCACTATGTGACCCACTGTGGGGCCGTGGACACACTGAGCAGTGGAGGACCCTATACTACACCTTTGCTCAAGCAAATCAGGGACCGGTGGGTAAAGGAGCTGTGTCCAGGTGGGAGCTGAGGGGGCTCAAATGGCAGGCATAGGGGTGACCAGCCAAGAGGAAGACCAGACGGCAGATCGCTTCCTTCCCATGACCTGGAGAGGTCATTATGCCCAGCTGAGGTGTAGTGATGAGATTCCTAACACTGGCTCTTTATAACATTACAGATATTAATAATTGTTTTAGGAGCTATCGTGAATTAACCAAAACAACGTTTACTTCATTTTGCTCGGGTTTCAGAAATGAGTGCCCTGCATCTCAGCAGGACCGGCCTCCCCTGTGTGGCTGGAGGCAAATCCACTCGCCTTTCTGCTAAGTGATAAGTGATCTGACCCTGAGTCCAGAGTCCCAGACTGTTCATCTCTCAGCGAACCCCATGCTGGGAACTCGCCTGCTGAAACGATCAGAGATGCAAATACAGTTTCGAGCATAAACCCGTGGATGGCACGGTTACATAAAATAAAGAGCAACCTTGATCCTATAAATAGAGGAAACGTTGAGTGTGGCTCATTCACAGTGTGCATCATTGTGTAGCTGCAGACACGGTGTGGGGAGGAATTTTTGTATCAGGATAGAGATTCTTAGTGACAAGAACGTACACAAAACATCTCTACTGAATATCACACCCAGACACCACGTTGGTGTCTCCGGTGGGTTATGAGAAGCTTGAGCTCCACCCCTGATGCTCACAGGATTTCCCAAGTTTTCTGAAGTAATTGTCTATCATGTCTATAATCAGAAACATGGTGTCATGAAAGCAGATTTGGTCTGTGTCCCACAATTTCTCTTCTTTATTTTCTCCCCTCCTTCCGCCAGCTCTTTGATGGGGTTGAAAACCGTGTCACAAATTAATGTAATGATATTTGTAGATCAATACTGTAACCCCTCCACCCCCTGTGCCCCAAACGATTGATGGTCAATCTCTCTACTTTGCCCCTCCCCCTCCCCTAGATTGTCCATAGATTTGGGATTCAACAATTCCATCGGGGCCTCCAGGATCTGGGCTCAGATGTGCTGCCACATTCATCTCAATCCTCAGGTATCAGTCAAAATGCAAACACTGGGGCTGGTTTGTGGGACTCTGACAAATGATTCCAAATTTCCTAGACCTACAGGAAGCAAAGCAAATGGCCCTGGATGGTGCTGTGTGCTCCCAGACGGAGGTGGTGACTCGAGTCCTATTTCTCTGCACCCCCTCCCCTCTGAGTTCCCTGTCAGTTCATGGGCACCTCTACCTCTGTGGGGTGTATTCACTTTACCTTCAGAGTCTTAGAGCCTCTGTCTACACCCTGCATTAATCAGCTCGGGAACCAGAGCAAAGCACCAGAGACCAGGCAGCTTAAACAACAGTATTTATTCTCTCCCAGTCCTGGAGGCTGGGATCCGAGATCAGGGTGTCTGCAGGGCTGGTTTCTCCTGAGGCCGCTCTCCTCAGTGTAGAGAGGTGTAGACGGCCATCTTCTCCTTGTGTCCTCACGTGGTCATCCCTGTGTGTGTGTCTGTGTACTGATCTCCCCTTCTTATAAAGATACAACATCTTATTGGATTAGGACCCACCCTCATGACCTTTTTTAAACTTAATTCCATCTTTAAAAGCCCTATCCCCAAATACAGCACAATTCTAAGCTTCTGGGGGTTAGGACATCAATGTAGGGGGAAAAGGAATCTTCCTCCTATGGGTTTCTAATGTCATTGCAAATTCAAGCAAAGCCCCAACTCCCAAAGACACACCTCTCTACTCTTGACCACATCCTGGGCATCACCTGAGACCACCAAGGCCAGGTGAGCTGCAGATATTGACACAGAGGAAGGACCACGAGCTGCAACCTTAGATCTCTGCCCCAGGGAGAATGCCTGTCACTTCGGTTTGAGTCATTCACTCTGGGCCCTGATGCTACCCAAGACCCTAGGGCAGGGATGCAGCCCAGAAGGGGCTGGGATTTAAGACTCCCCATCTTCAAGTCTCCTTTCACAGTGATGAGACAGGTCCAGGAGGGATGCCAGCATTGAGGTCTCTGCAGCATCTCCTCCAGGGAGGGAATTGGGAAGGAAGCTGAGGTGCCTTCCTCCAAAACCCTCCCAGATGGGGGTCCCTGGCCAGGGTTTCCGGGGAAGGGCCGTTCCTGGAGATGGACTCAGCATTGAAAGGGAGTCCTCTGGTTGGGCTCTCTTATCTCCCCCTTCCCCTGGGAGTCAGGAGCTGGGCCAGTCTGTCTTTCTCTGCTCACTGCCCCTGGGCAGCCAAAGCAGGACACCGGCCATGCCCCTCACGTTCTTTCCCCAGCGGCTCTGTGGTCTGTTAACCAGCACTCCTCTGCTGCTTCCCTCTATTTGGCACCACAGACAGAGCAGGTTAGGGAGGTGTTGAGAGGAGTAGGGGAGGGGCTCTCTAAGGCCAGGCCTAGGCGTGCAGAGTGACAGATGGTACCCATCCTCTGTGCTGTCCTAGGCCATTGTCCTCACAAATGCTTGTCTCCTCATCAAGGACCCTGTGTGGAGGGGTGTTGGGGTCTGAGCAGAGAACCAGTGTTCCTGGTTTCCAGAAACCTCCCTTCAACTCACCATGAGGAACCCACCTCTACAAACACAGAGTGGATGGGTTAGCATTTGAATTATTTCAGTCATGGGCAGTGGGAAGAAAGTCAGCATTGGGTCCACATTTTGTGCAGAAAAAAAAAGCAGAAGAGCACATCAAAATGGCCAAGAGGCACATGACAAGATGCTCAACATCATCAACCATCAAGGGAATGCAAATCCAAACCACAGTGAGTTATTACCTCACACCTGTCAGGATGGCCATTGTCAAGAAGACAAGAGAGAGCAGGTGCTGGCTAGGATGTGGAGAAAAGGGAACCCTCCTGCACTGTTGGTGGGAATGTACATTGGTCCAACCACTATGTAGAACAGTATGGAGGTTCCTCAAAAAATTAGAAATAGATCCACTATCTAATCCAGCAATCCCATTTCCCACTATATACTCAAAGAAATGAAAACAGGATTTTGATGACCTATCTGTACTCCCATGTTTATTCACAATAGCCAAGGTATGGAAACAACACAAATGCACATCAATGGATGAATGGATAAAAAAGATGATGTAGTATGTATACACAATGGAATATTATTCAGCCATTAGAAAGGAGCAAATCTTTCCACAATGTGGATGGACTTGAGCACATTATGCTGAATGAGATTAGTCAGACAAGGAAAGACAAACACATATGATATCACTTATATGTGGAATCTAAAAAAGGCAAACCTGTAAAAAAAACAAAAAAACAGAGAGTGCAATGGTGATCACCACAGGATGGGGGATACGGGAGGGTGGTCGATAAGATTCATGCTGTTTAAGGGCACAAACTTGTAATGTGTAATTAAAAAACTCCATAGAGATCTAGCACACAGTATAATGGCTACAAACAATAATATTGTACTGTAATCATGTAGCATGATAAGTCTTGCTATATTGGCAATCATATTACAATACATAAACATAGTAAAATAACATGTCGTGCACCTTACACAATGTTACATGCCAAATTGATTCAATTAAAAATAATTTTAAGACATTTCTCCGAAGAAGACATACAGATGGCCAATAGGCACCTGAAAAGATGCTCATCATTGTTAATTATTAGAGAAATGCTAATCAAAACTACAATGAGGTACCACCTCACACCAATCAGAATGACCATCATTAAAAAGTCTACAAATAATAAGTGCTGGAGAGTGTGTGGAGAACAGGGAACCCTCCTACACTGTTGGTGGAAATGTAAATTGGTGCAGTTGCTATGGAAAACAGTATGGAGTTTCCTCAAAAAATTAAAAATAGAGTTGCCATATAATCCTGCAATCCCACTCCTGGGCATATATCCAGACCAAACTATAATTTGAAAATATACATGCACCCCAATGTTCATTGCAGCACTATTTACAATAGCCAAGATATGGAAGCAATCTAAATGTCCATTGACAGAGGAATAGATAAAGATATGGTACATGTATACAATGGACTAGTACTCAGCCATAAAAAGGATGAAATAATGTCATTTGCAGCAACATGGATGGACCTAGATATTGTCATACTAAGTGAAGTAAGTCGGAAAGAAAAAGATAAATACTATGCCACATCACTTATATGTGGAATCTAAAATATAACATAAATGAACTCATCTACAAAACAGAAACAGACTCACAGACATAGAGAATAGACTTGTGGTTGCCAAGGGGGAGAGAGGCTGGGGGAGGGATGGAATGGGAGTTTGGGATTAGCAGATGCAAAACATTATATATATATATGGATAAACAACAAGATCCTACTGTATAGCACAGGGAACTACATTCAATATCCTGTGATAAACTATGATGGAAAAGAATATGAAAAACAACGTATATATGTATAGCTTAATCACTTTGCTGTACAGCAGAAATTAACACAACATTGTAAATCAATTGTACTTCAATAAAATAAATAATAATAGTAATTTTTTTAAAAGCAGAAGAGCCGTGCCCTTCTGCGTATTGGGGTCTTCTCACTTGGGAAAGGACCCACCTGCACACCAGCAGCTTCCTTCTGCAGCTCATCAGCCAGAAGGAGTCACCTGGACCAAGGTCTGCCAGAGGGTCTGTAGCACAGGACTGCGCATGCCTGGGTATGTGACCACCCCGGGCAGATCACGGGCTGTCAATCAGCGAGGACGGGAAGATGGACATCGAGCAGGCAGCGGGGTGGGGGGAAGTGGCCATATACGGGGCACCAGCCACCTCGGAAAAGCAGGGCCCCTGTCCTTCCCATCACATGACTGGGGATATGGAGCCACAACAGGGAATTTGGGAGACCTTGATTTCCTTCTCTCTTTTTAAATGTTAAGCATTTTCTTGAACTAATGCTCCCACACCATACAATTTACCATTTAAAATGCACAATCAATGATGCTTAGTACATTCACAGAGCTGGGCAACCATCACCACCATCCATTTTAGAACATTTTCATCACCTCCTAAAGAAACACTGCACCCCTGAACTCTCACTCCCCAATGCTCCACACCCCATCTAGCCATGGACAACCACTCATCTCTGTTCGATCTGCATAGATTTTCCTGTTTTTGACGTTTTGCATAAATGGAATCCTGTACCATGTGGTCTTTGTGCCTGGTTTCTTGCGCTCAGCATAATGTTTTTAAGGTCCATCCCTGTTGCAGCATGTATCAAAATTCCTTTCTTTGTCTGAATATTATTCCACGGTATATATATATCACACTTTGTTTATCCATTCCCTCGCTGATGGACATTTGGTCTGTTTTCTCCTTTGGGCAATCGTGAATAGCACTGCTGTGAACATTCACACACGTTTCTGCATGGCGGTACGTCTTCATTTCTCTTGGGCAGATCCATATGAGCGGAATTGCTCATTGATTTTATTCTGAATGTGCTCAAAGACAGGCACTGTTTAGATTCTATCATCAAAATAGTCCATGTTGGTAATGCTGCCTCGTCAACAACCAAGCAAGAGATTCACATGAAATTCCCAGGCTGTGTTAGGTCATGAGCCACCCTGCATCTTTCCTTTGCCCCAAAGGTGAGAACAATGAAGCTCAGGTATTTTTCCCTATTTTCCTTCCGTATGATCCTTGTTTTTAGAAGGGAACTGTAAGGCTGTTGATGAGCAGGAAACCTAAGCCTGCTGTCCTGAAAGATGCCTCCTGCCCCCACCTCAGCTGTTGTTTCAGGCAGCCTGAGTCCAAGGACTGAGGCATGGAGACCCTCTTCCCTGCTCTCGTGACCAACCTGTCTCCTCGCCTTGGAGCCCACAGCACATAAGTAACCAAACTCCCGTCTCCCCTTCCTCTGTGTAGGCTGTGCTCCGAGGGGCATAGAGTATATTCAATTATTTTTACTGTGTGTGTGTGTGTGTGTGTGTGTGTGTGTGTGTGTGTGTGTGTGCTTGCAAAACATAACAATGAGCTGGGGGAAAAAACCCTTCTGGCCTTTTCTATTGTTGTTATTTTTTTTCAGTGATGTCAAACTTCTCCCAGAGACCAGAGTCATGGGTGTAATCCACCAGCACTTGGATTGGGGTCAGACAACTCCTCCCCAGTCACATTGTTTTGCTAATTCAGCAAACAGTCCTGACCAGACCCCGTGCTAGGAATGAGGATGCAGAACCCAGTCTCTGCCCTCAAAACCTCAGGGAAAGAGAAGCCAGACCAGACCTTGACAATGCAGGGGGTGAGGGATCCTGGACTCACTCAGTGGGGAAACCTCGGTTCCCTCCACCTTTCTTGTTCCCTGTCCTTGGAGAAAGCAGGGCAGGGGAGTGATCTCACTATCAGTTTCTTTTAATTTCCCTCTGCAGACTTTCCTCCCAAGCACTTGTTCTGATCACCTCCTGTTCACCCCATTGATGAGGGAAGGATTCCCTTCCCAAAAGAGTAAGAGATGCCGGACACTGGACAGATGAGATGGGCAGCAACCTGTTAGTCACAGGTCCTTGTGGCCTGAGAGAGAGGACCCTGCCTTACACGAGGACCCTCGGGGATGCAGTCGGGAGCAGAGGGAACCCGCAGGGTGCGAGTGGCTTATTTAAATAATTTTGTGAGCTGATGGGGAAGTGAAATCTTCTAGGTTGAGGAGTGAGTGGGGTGAGGCTGGTCCACCTGATAGGGGACTAGCTGGTGGGGAGGGGGCACATCCAGTGAGAGCGGGGAGCTGCACGGTCAGGTCCCTGGGGCCCTGGACACTAATCCCTGGACTGTGAGCTGTCCTGGGAGCGGGGGCAACAGCTTCGCCATCAGCCCTCATCAGGAAGGGGTCAACGGATGATGACGTGAGGATAATGAAGCCAACTCACGGGGGCTGGAGGAACTTTCTTCCTCCCAGATTCATGCAAGGCTGTCCTAGGCTGGCCTGACAATGTTTGTTTAGTCGGGAGCCCCTCCAGGCTCCAGGCGCTGTCCTGCCCTCGCCTGCAGCCTGACCAGTGGCCCCCACACCCCTCCCTGGAGCGGCCACCTCTGCTTTCTTTCTGCGGCCCTTCAGTAGCTGTTTCTTGGGTCTCACCTTCCTAATGGAACAAGAACCAGACTTTCTCTCCAGCTGATGTTTTATTTTCATGTCGTGGCCATGGAAGGTACTTGATGAAGCCCCTAGTGGACCCTCTGTCCTTTTACATTTGGGTTTGGGGGTGCCCCAACCATCAAAGGACATCGTTTTCAGAAGGCGTCCAGGAGGAGATGGGAGGGAAACTGGAAAGTCCCTGTGGGCAGAGATGCCTGGGTGCAGCTCTGAGGGCTCTGGGGCCCCATGGACCTTACACAGAATTCAAGTCTGCCCATTTCAGCTCGTAAATATCCTCGCCATCTTCACCGCCCTCATCCTGCAGGTGAGGATATGCTGTGGGTCCAAAATATTGAATTATTTCACTACGACTCTTACTGAGCAAACGTCAGGAGCCAAATCTCTTGACTGGAGCCCAGAGCCGCTTCCAGCCTGGAGCCCTCCTTCTCCCTCCAGGTCCAATGTGAGACATCAGATGTACGGTCCCCAGTCACCTCCCAATTCATCCCTGCCACAGTTTGCTTTGCACATTTTCTGGGGGGAAAATATTCAAATTTGGCTTTTAAAGTATCATTCATATGGACTGTACAGTTTTCTTGGCACATTTTGGAGCCATTCACCTTTTTCCAGGTCTCAAGCAACTTCGTAAACCCTTGTGGGTCAGCCCGCCCAGCTGCACCCACTGCCCTGGGCCCCGCACTCACAGCCCCCTCCCACCAGGTCCTTCCTCCTTCGGGGCAGCTGACTCGGGGTTAGCTCTCAGCAAAGAACTGTCTGGCATCTGTCCCTGCCCTCTGGAATGTTCTGCCCTCCCTGGGAACACACCTTTGAGCTTACCGATGTCTGGTTCCCCTCCTACACATCCTGAGAGCCACCTGGCCTGGGCTCAGCTGGACCAGCTTTGCCTGCCCCCCATCACCCCCCGGGCCATGCAGCCCCTGCCCCTGTATCCAGGTTGCCTGATGAATGGCTAAAGGTAATTCCTGCCACCGAGTCATCTCCAAAATTGTTCTTTAAACTGTCCTGTCCTCAGTTTCATTTTTCTTAAGCATTTAATTAAATCGAACTGCTAACAGAGTGTGCATTTCCTGTTTTATACCAGATAATAAATAGTGACAAGGCAAAAGGATGGCCTCCTCCCTGGCCTTCTCCTCTCCCCCTCACCCCTCATCACTCTGTATCTAATTCCTGAGTGTGTCTGAGTATCCTGAGGGCATAGGACCCAAGGATGAGTCTGGACCAGGCTGGCTGGTGGGGCCTTGACAGTGCACCCTCTTTATTTCCTGCTGGGCCTGAGGACTGGTGGGATGAGATGGGAATTCAAGGGCAGTGGAACCTCTCTCAGAGGGTGAAAGCTGCAGGCAGGCAACACAGCCCTGGTTCATTAGCTCTGCCCATCTCTGACCAGCTGTGTCCAGGGCTTGGAGAAAGAACCTCGAGCAGGAGCTCCGTGATTCCCACCCTGAGAATCATGCCTCTTGGCCAGCTAGGACCTCAACCCTTCTCAAGTGCAGGGCTTTTGGGGTCAGGGCACCAGTCTCCAAGACCCGCCCTTGGTAGGTGCAGGAAGTGGGTTTGTTTCCTGGGGAGCACCCAGGGACGGGCAGCTCGTTTGATGGAAAAGTCATACTTGTGAAAAGAAAAGCACCATTTATTGAATTATTTCTCTAGGTCAGCTTTTGTTGTAAACCTTTTAGCCACATTATTTTACTTACTCTTCAGAGTTATGAAATGGTGTCATTGTCACCTTTTTTAAAGAAGAGAAAACTCAGGATGTTCTGAGGAACTCAATAATGTCCCCAAGTAGGTAGTGCCACCAGAACTCACACTGACTACAAGTCTTGTCCTTTTTCTTTCTGTCAAACCATCTGACTGTGCTTCTATCTCCCAAGGAGGTTTCACTGATATTTCCAGAATAACTGTTCTAAAATGGTTATACTCTGACCCATTCTTTCACTAATTTCTCTGGGAGGCATGACTCGTTTATATTAGAGGGTTTAGGGCCTTCGTTTAAGGAAACCCCTAGAGGGCAGACTCTGGAGTCTGACTGTTTTGGCTTAATCCCTGTCCCAAACCTTATTAGCTGTGGGTTCTTGGCCAAGCCTCAGTTATTTCATCTTTAAAATGGGTTCAGCTATTCCAACAAGCAGACCCCAAACTGCAATGGCTTCAACAAAATAAATCTCTGCTTTTTTCTCACATAGCCATCATAGTTAGGCAGCCTTGTTCCAGAAGCTTATTCAGGGATTGGGGTCTCTTCATCCTCGTTCTCAATAATCCCTTGGGAATTGTCCCCTGCGTGGCTGAAGCTTGCCCACCATCCATTCATCATGATCCAGCCAATGGAAAGAGGAAGGGAAGCAAGAAGAGGGCAAGCAACTTCCTTTAAAGCAAATGCCATGGATTTGCCTTCCTGACTGCTGGTCATTTTCCCACGGTGACAATTTTGTCCAGTGGCCAAGTCTAGCTGTAAGGGAGGCTGGGAATACAGCCTCTTGCCAGGCAGTAGGGCATCCTGTTAAAACTCAGGGTATGCTGCTCCAGTGTGTGTCCCCAAGCAAATCTCCATTTTCAGCAGACACCAACTGGGTGTCCTACAAATTTAATTCAGTTCTGACATTATCCACCTGGAGATGGCATCAGATCCCACAGATGATGGGCACAGTCCCCCAAGATGCCCCCACTGCAGATGCCAATCATATGTCCAAATTGACCAACTGGCTATAAGCTGGAGGTCCCCATGACCCTTCTTGGGGTTCAATTAATTTGTTTGGGTAGCTCACAGAACTCCAAGAAATATTTACATACATGTACAAGTTTATTATAAAGAATACAGATGAACAGCCACATGGAAGCATGTAGGGCAGGGGTCGAGAACAGTCCCTAAAACAGGAGCTTCTGTCCCCGTGGAACTGGGAGGCACCACCCTCCTGGCTCACCAACACAAAGGCTCCTTAAACCAGGCCTCTGGGTTTTTATGGAGACTTCATTATGCAAGCATGATTGATTACATTACTGACTATTGACAATCAATTCGACCTCCAGTCTCTCACCCCTCCCGGGAGGTCAGGGGTGGGACTGAAAATTCCATCTCTCTACTTAAGATTGGTTTCCCCGGTAACCAGCCCCCTTCCTCAGGTGCAGTCCAAAAGTCACCTCATTAACATAACAAAAGACACCTTTATTGGGCTTATGATTTAGGAAATTCCCAGGATTTCAAGGGCTCTGTGCCAGGGACTGGGATGAAGACTAAGTATATATTTCTTATTACAAATCACAATATCACAGCAGAGTTCTACTGCTAAAAGGAAAACGGGGAAATAGATGCTGAGGGAAAACTAGCTACCTCTGCCAAAGGTGACAATCCTGGACCCCATAGGTTTTCTGGGAGGATTAAATGAGTCATGCATATAAAGCTTTGAGTATAAAAGGTTGGCATTTGCTAAAACCTCTTGACGTGGTTTTATTATTATTATTTTTATCACCATGAATATCATCACCATCACCACCACCACCATCATCACCATCATCACCATCATCACCACCATCATCATAATCTTATTCTCCATCTCAGATAATAACTATCAACCATCAGCAATGACATAATTGGGCTTGTATTGACATTCTTGTCCCTTAGCCACTGGTACATTCTCCTAATCACTGCTGACTCCATTTGCTTTCAGAAGTCAAGTGCAAACAGAAGCCTGATTTGTCATTCCATCAGGCTCAGTAAATGCTAGTTTGACACATTAATTCTTGCAGGTTTTAAAAACAGTCTTAATCATAAGAAATTCAGAGTAAGCCTAATAAATATATGTATAGTTTAAAATGATATACTCTTTGACCCAGGAACTTTGCTTCCGAGATTTTATGAGAAGGAAATAACCACGGGAAAGCAGAGAGATTTATCTCCCGGGACACCTATCCAAGTAATATTTACAACTTCTCAAAAATTGAAAACAACCTAAATGTTGAAGAATATGGGCCGGGTAAAATAAATTATACTACACCCATATGATGGAATGCTATGTAGCTTTTAAAAATTATGCTGTTGAAGAATATTCAAATACATGGGAAAATATTCATGATATATTTATTAAATGAAAAAGCAGATTTCAAAACAGTATGTGAAATTATAATTTCGATCTTTGGTGGAAATACAGCAATCAGTGAAGGATGCAGGTTCTGGAAACTGAAAGATTTGAATCTCCGTTCTGCCCTGTACAAAATATAGGACCTTGGGTAAGTCCCTGAACCTTCGTGCTCAGTTTCCTCACTTGCAAAACATGGATTATAACAATGCCCTCCTCAGAGGGCATCCAGGTAAAACCCCTTTTCTTCCTCCAGTACAGCATACCTGGCAGGTGGCCCTTCAATCTCTATTTGGATGCCTCCAGTGAATGGGGCTGTCACCACCTCCCAATAATGTCCATTACAGCAATAACTCTAACAGCAAATTACACATTAAATGGATGGAACCTATCTTCAAACTTGTGTTCTCAAAACTGGGACTTGTGTTCCCACAATCATTACCAATAAAAGAGTGGTAGACAATTGATGGATAACTGCAGTTGTTACAGGGGTTCAGTTTCTTTCTTGGAACCCCAGGAAATTTATGCTAATTTCCTGGAGCCATCTGTAGACTAGCCCAGGACTGACACGCTGGCAAAAAATCACCCTTGGTTCCATTGTCAGGGCTTAAAGACAGACTATGGAGCAGGCTAGCTGTGGAAAGGGACCTGCACACAACCCCAAGAGCAGGTTCCAGAAGAGATAATTGATGAAAACACCAAATGCAGTGTCTGACATCAAGTTGGAGATCAAGACATGCTCAGAAAATCAGCCCCAGTTCTGCTGTTAGAGAATCAGGTGACCTTGGGCAAATCACTACACTCACAGTTTCAGCTTCCTTGCCTGAGGAAGGAGAGATGGGAGAAGGAGGGGTCATGAGCATCCTTTTAAGGCAGGGTGGCCTTTTATTTAAATGCTGTCTGATGCCCAAGGTGCCAAAAAATGAGGGAAGACACTGTAGCCAAGGGAAGGGAGGATGGGACACCGATCACCCCGCTCTCTTTCACTTGCTCACATAGGGACAGTAGGGTCTCCGCAAGAACGGACACCAGTCACAAAAGGCCATGCATTGAATGACTCCATTTCCATGAAGTCTTAGAGACAGAAATGAGATTAGTGGTTGCCAGAGGCTGGGGGAGAGGGGAATGGGGAGAGATCACTAACAGGAACAGGTTTCTTTGGGGGGAGGAAAGGTTTGGAGACTGGATAGGGGTGATGGTTGCACAACCTCATGAAAGCCCTAAGTGAAACTGTTCCACTGAAACTAGAATTGTTCACTCAAAAATGGTTAATTCCACTTTATGTGAATTTCAGTGCAATAAACACACCGAAACAATGGTAGCATCTAAACCCAGAAGGGGGATGATGTGCACCCAACCCACACATAAGGGTCAGCAGAGCGTTTGACATTCTGCAACACTTGTTCCGGCCTCCCCACCCATCTGTAGGGCAAACGCCGCCCTCTCTTTGGAGTTGATCTGCCAGGACCAGACGGCAGGTGTCAGGCGCCTAATGTGGTGCTCTCCTCTCCGCCAGGCAGCTGCCCTTCCTTCCTCTGGGACACATCCCTCGTTGGCTCACCAGTGGCTGCTCCTGGCTCTGTTTAAGGACAACAGGCATGTGGCCATGGCTAGGTGGGCCGCTCACAACATAGGGAGTCGTGTTCATGGTGCCAGGCCCTCACCAGTTGATGGCTACGTGCCCAGTGCACTAAATGCACTTCACCCAGTGCTGGGTGTAATGCTAACAGGTGTTTAGGGGTGGAAACCGGCTTCATTCCTTCAACAAATGACTATTAAGCACCCACTATGGATACCTGGGCAGACTCCATGCTGGGTGCCTAGGCTTCCACGGTGAACAGAACGTCCCTGGGGTCCCAGAGCAGGGAGTTCACAGCCTAACTCGGGAGACAGGCTTCCAACGAGGCCACTGTAATGCAGCCTCCTAAGTAATCTGAGAGCAGAGCAGGGGGTGGGGGCCCTCGTGGTGGAGGGAGGGATCCCAGAGGGTGACTTTCTAATTGGAGAAGCAGGAGTCTTTGTCCGCGTCGCCCACATCTAGACAGGTGGGGAAGGAGAACGTCAGGGAACCCCTTCTCCCTCTCCCACGCCTACATCCCTCCTCATGCGGGTGAAGTTCCTGGTTCCTGAGCCCAGAGTGAGGGGCCGGTGGGAGGTGCTGCTGTACTAAGTGGGGGAGGGGCAGGGCAATAACATGATCAGGTTTGTACTTTGGGTGATGCCCTACCTGCCCTTGGAGATCAGGCTTGGGGAAGCCAGACTGGGGCAGGGAGGTCCAGGAGGGAGGTGATGTGAGTTTCCTGGGTAATGGTGAAGGCGCTGAGCTTGGGTGGAGTTGGGAGAATGTGGGAGGGTGGCTCAGCAGGGTCTGGGGTTAAAGGGCTTGGCTGGGAAAAGGGGGAGGGATGGGAGAGCAGAATGTCTGCCTTGGGCAGTGATGGACAGAGGACCTTTTACTGAGATTGGGACAAGGGGTAAGGGGGTAGAGTTGGGAAAGCTGGTGGAGAGTTCTCAGTGTAAGGCACCTGGAGGGCATCCAAGCAGAGCTGTCTGAGGGGCAATAGAAGCTTGGGAGCCCACGCGTGCAGACATCCAAATCTGTGGGAAGTGAGACTGAATATATACAAACAGCCAATGGCCAGACCATGTGTGAAACAGAACTCTGATCTCTGACCCAAAACCTGCAGCAACCAGCCCAGGAAGCCCACCACAACCTCTGTGGCAATCAGCCCCAAACGGCCAGGACTTGATCGATCATTTGCCTAATCTTTGCTCCTCCTTCCAGCTCAGAACCAGACAGAGAAAGCCAACTCTTCTCTCACCCACCACATGGGAAGCTCTTGTTTCCTTGGCCACCTCCAGCTTTCCCAGGCTGACAGCCCCCATCAGGACACACCCACAACCTTCCCTTTTTCCTCCCCGAAGCTCCCCTACTCCACATCTGCCTTTGAGTCTCTGCCAAACACAGGGGGTGCCGGCTGCCCCCTTGCTGTGACAGGCCCTAAGTAAAGAGCCTTTGCTCCTTACTATCTGGAGGCCTAGTGGTCAGTGTTCGTTGTGTAACTGAGGCCTGGGTTCAGGGTGTTACTGGGGGCAGCATGTCCCACGAGAAGAGTAGAGCCTGAGGCCTGAATCTTGAGGGACCTGGGCATTCACTGGGCAGTAAGGGAGGAGAAGGAAGACTGGCCAGAGGGATGCCATGAGTACCACCAGCCTGTGGGTTCAGGCTTAGCTGCGGAGGCAGGACAGAGGCTGTATGCAGAGATCAACTCGCACAGCCCGCACCTCTCGCTGTGGCCTCCTCCTGGCATCACAGCAGGTAGCAGAGGTGAGTGGGAACTCTGGGGTCTGCCTGCAGCTATGACGTGACCCTGGGAGGCCGCCACCCTGCTTGTGCTGTCCCTACGCCCTCATACCCTCTCCTGCCACCTGTGGATGAAACTCAATCTAATTAATAATCGTGTTGCCAGCATGTGCTGTGTCCGAGCCTCCTGCTGGAAGGTTCTAGGGGCAGCAAACCCACACAAACACAAGGTGAGAAGGCCAAATCATTCCTTCAAGGCGCTCACAGCCCCACTGTCTGCAAAGGCTCTCAGCCCCTACGATGGGCAGCATTAATTAGACCAGCTGTGGACTCGAGGAAGCAAGCCCTAGGGACCCCGATTTACGATTTCTAAGCCCGTTCCAGGAGTCGACCAACGCCTCCCTTGAATGAGCTTGGGCCCCGACGAGACTTAGGTGAGCTGGACACAGAGGTCCTGAGTGAATCTGGAGTGAGATGACCCGCCCTACACACTCAGATGGCACTGAGGTTACTGAAGGCCTCTTGTGCACCCGGCTATATGGAGACAAGGATCAACAGAGCACGGACCCTTCCTCAGGCTTCATCATGGGTGGGGTGTAAAATGGAATCTGGATGAGTCACAAAGACGAGCTCAGCACAGCGCCTGGGGTGTAGTAGGTCTCTTGCTTAGCACTTATATGGATGGACCTCCCTGTTCAATCCTCACAGCTTATGAGGTAAGTGCATCTGTCACGACCTAAGAGAAGCTCAGGCACAGATGGGTCGGTAACGTGCAGATTGGGGTTGAATTGTAGTCTGTTCAGGTGGCTGTAACAGAATATCCTGGACAGGGCAGCTTGTAAATGACAGTGTTTACTGCTCAAGGTCTGGAGGCTGCAAGTCCAAGGTCAAGGTGCTGGCAGATTTGGTGTCTGGTGAGGACCATCTTCCTCGTTCATTGATGGCCGTCTTCTCACTGTGTCCTCGCGTGGTGGAAGGGGTGAGGGGCTCTCTAAGGTCCCTTGTATAAGGGCACTAATCCCATCATGAAGCCTCCACCCTCATGACTTAATCACCTCCCAGAGACCCCACCTCCTAACACCATCACATTGGGGGTTAGGATTCTAGCATATGGATTTTGGTGGGGACACATATTTTGAGTCTATAGCGGTCCCACTGCAGGACGTGGATTCAAATCCGTGCATTGCACCCCATAGTTGGCACCCAGCCTGTTGACTCTGCTGTGCTCTGGGACCAGCCAACATCTCAGTGGGCCAGGCTTCAAGAGATAAAGTGTAATCATACATAATTTGGGAGGGTTTTCCCAGCTTTATTAAAATACAATGGACAAATAACATTGTGTAAGTTTAAGGTGTACAACATGTTGGTTTGATACACTTATATATAGCGAAACGATTACCACCGTAGCATCAGCTAACACCTGCATCACATCCCATAATTGCAATTTCCCTTTTGGGAGAACATTTAAACTCTACTACTTAGCAGCTTTCAAGTATATAATGCAGTATTATTAACTATAATTGCCATCTGTACATTAGATCACCAGATCTTATTTATCTTATAACTGGAAGTTTGCACCAGACCAATATCTCCCCATTTCCCCCCACCCTGCACCTTCAAACCCTGGCAACCACTACTCTATTCTCTGTTTCTATGGATTTAGCTTTTTTAGATTTTACATGTAAGTGAGATCATACAGTGTTTTTCTTCCTCTGCCTGACATATTTTATTTAATACCCTCAAGGTCCGTCCACATTGTCTCAAATATCAGAATGTCCTTCCTTCTCATGGCAGAATAATATTCCATCACATATATATATATTTAAAAATATATATATATTACATCTTCTTTATCCATTCATCTGTTGACAGACGCTTAGCTTGTTTCCATTTTGTGGCTATTGTGATTAAAGCTGCAATAAACATGGGAGTGCAGATATCTCTACAAGGTCCTGATTTCAATTCTTCCAGATTTACACCCAGGAGCGGAATTGCCAGATTGTACAGTAGTACTATTTTCAATTTTTTGAGGAACCGCCATACTATGCTCCATAGTGGCTGTACCAACAGTGCACGAGTGTTTCCTTCTTTTTACATCCTCACCAACACCTATTTCCTTTCTTTTTGATGTAGCCATTCTGACAGGTCTGAGGTGATATCTTATTGCGGTTTTGATTTGCATTTGTGATTATAATGATCAGTGATGTTGAGTGCCTTTTCATGTACCTGTGGGCACCTGTTGGCGTGTTGTATGTCTTCTTTGGAAAAACGTCTATTCAGATCCTCTGCCCACTTTTTAATTGGATTGTTGCAGTTTTGCTATTGAGTTGTACGAGTTCTTTATACATTTTGGATATTAACCCCTTATCAGATATATGATTTGCAAACGTTTTCTCATGCATAGATTCAAAACATCTATAAACACCATTTTAAATTTCCTTTTGTAGGGGAAATTGGCACCCGTGGTCACAGGCAACGGATCAAATGCCAATACCATCTACTATTCCATTCCATGGTTTAGGTGTTTGTCCCCTTAAAAAGTTAGTGGCTTAAAAAATTCAAAGAAATTAAAAAACAAATTGACTAAGGCTTAATCAAGCAATTTATATTGTGAAATGGAATGCACAAAAAGCATGCAAATCCAACAGTAATTTGCACTCTTCATAGAGCACTATCGGGGAGCCTGCTTTCCAGGCAAATATGACCACAGAGTGAATAGAGCAAGCAACTTGATTGTGGGTGGACTTTATTTTTCTCCATAAATTGATTTTTACCTCAAAAGACTCGGAATTCTTCACAAATAGTTCGTGTGCGCATAACGAAGCAGCTTTATTTTTTGTCTGGCTTTCTTCCTCCAGTTTCTGAATCCAGAATTCTCTTTAGACCCACCAGTGCGTCCAGCCTGCTGGAGACACTTTCTTCCCAGCCTCAGTGGGCGAGGAGCATCTCGGGATGGAAAATTACTGGAGACAGTACTAAGAGCCCAGAAGGCTTCAAACCAACCCCTCCAAGCATTCACAGTCACGGAAAGGGCGATGCATTTCAAATGAAAATCCTGCCTCATTCTTTGAGAATAACTGAACAGTTAACTCCAAAGCCATTTCACAATTAGCCTTGTTTCCCGCAGGGAAATTCTGGCTTTGGTAAATTCAAACCCTCTGCTGGAACAAAGGATCCCTAAACACTTTCCTTTTAGCGGCAGTTGGAACAGAGTGGCTCTTAAGTGCAGTGAGCGGCTTCCATTTGGACTGAACTCTCCGAGGCCCATCAGTGCCCCCTCCCTGGGGCCCACTCAGAGCCAGCATTCCACTGCATTTGTATGGAGTGTCACATTTTTAAACCACAAAGTGGTTTTTGGCATCATCTCTCCTGATGACTGGCACAGCAGCTTCCTGGTAGATGGTGGGGGGTGGGAGGTGGGCATTGGTATCTGAATTTGCAGATGAGGAAACTGAGGCAGGAATGCTCAGGTAATTGCTTAGGTCATAAATGGCCATTAGTACCTCATGTAGCTGGTAAGTTGTAGGATGAAGGGTGATGCTGATTCTGGACTCTGTACCCTGACACAGAATTGTTTCTCAGAGACTGAGTTTTGGGTGAAGTAGAAAAGAATAGCTTTATTGCATTGCCAAGAAAAGGGAGTCATAGTGGGCTAATGCCTTCAAAACTGTGTGTCCCGATCTGGAGAGGGTAGTGAGGAGTTTATAGTAATGGTTCAAAGAGGGCGTGGTCAGCTCATGGACATTCCTCTGATTGGTTGGTGGTGAGGTAAATGGGAGCCAACATCATCAACCTTCGCCTTCTAACCTGTCTAACATGCAGTTAACTTCTCTCACCTGCTGGGGGTTTCAGTATCTGCAAAACATCTCAAAGATATTGTTATGTGTATCCCTTGATGGAGAACCAGGACCCTGCCCCAAAGCTGCACTATTGTTTCTTGACTGTTCCTCCCTAGTCTCTGCATCCCCTCCCTCCCCTGCTTAACTGTTTGAACGTGCCTGTTGGAACTCAGGGAAGTTTATGGAGGCTGAATGAAACCTATTTCCTATAATCAAGAAATGGGGAACACAGAAAAGCTTTTGTGGCCAGGAGCCCCACAGGGTCCTGCTTGGTTTCAAGGGGATCAGAATATGCCACCCAAAACTTTGCCACTTTGGCAAAAAGATTATCTTGAGCCAAAGGCAATTGAGAAACAGCAGACTTGGGATGAACTCTCTGCCCTCCCGATCTGCCCAAAAGCAGTGTGCAAATGTCCCTTGGAAGATGTCCACCTCTCTCCCAGGAAGGAAGGGACAAACTTCACGATCAGAGGCGGAGATGGGGCTGCAAGAAACCTCAGTAACATCACCTTTCTCTCCACTAGTCCCCCTGATGCTGACCTGACCCTGAAGCCAAATCTGGCCTCTGTACCCCGACACTGAATTAAATTTCAGTGACAGAGTTTTGGGTGAAGTAGAAAAGAATAGCTTTATTGCTTTGCCAGGCAAAGGGGGCCACAGTGGGCTAACGCCCTGGAAACTGTGTCCCACACTGGGGCAGGGGGTGGGGGTGTGTGAGAAGTTTTATAGTCAAGGAGCAGGGTTGCTGATAAGGATCAGGGTCCACATTCCTTCAATCCAGGTATCGTCTGGCATCAGGTGGTGGTGGGTGAACTGCAACCTTCTCTCTGGAATGAAGAATACTTCATCAAGTAGTTAACATCTTCCATTTGGTAGAGGTTTTAGTTCTGCAGAAAAACTCAAAGATATTGGTATGTGCATCCCTTGAGGGGGAACCAGTACTCTGCCCCAAGGCTGCACTATTTTTTCTTGTTGGCCTCTCCCTCATCTCTGCATCCCCTCCCTTCCCTGATTAGCAACTATTTGAACCTGCCCTTTGGAACTCAGAATAGGGGACACAGGCTTTTGTGCCAGGAGCCAGGGTTCTGCTCAGTTTCACCCCAGCTCCCTACCCCTTTGCCTTTGCCTTGCCCCTGCTCACAATTCACCCCTCATTGTTAAAATGGTGTGGAAGGCCCAGGGTCTAGCCACCTCCTTGTGTCCTCACTTCCTTTTCCTGGAGGCCCTTATGTGCATATGTAATAAACTTTTTCTCCTGTTCATCTGTCTTATCAGTTTAATTCATGGGCCCCAGTCACAGAAACTAAGAGCGGGGAGGAAAAGTGTTTCCTTCCCTACAAGGACCTGACCATGGCACCATCTCCCAGCCCCCATCATCTTGGATCAGCTGCTCTAGGCTGGTATTATATGAAATGAGTTCTTCTTGCATTTCATAGGTTTGTACTATTCGTAACTCTTTCCTGTAAAGGGTCAGACACTAAATATTTTCGGTTGGTGGACCATATGGGTCCCTGTCACCACAACTCAACTCTGCCCTCGTAACTTGAAGCAGCCATAGATAATACGCAAATGAACAAGGGTGGCCGTGTTCCAATAAAACTTTATTTACAAAGCGGGCAGTGGGGCCACAGATGACGGATTTGGCCCATAGGTGGTAGGTCTATAGGCTGACATGGGCATCCAATGGGTCCCAGCAGATTGTGAGTAAACAGTATGGTAAAACCATGCATTCCCATTCCCATGAGTAAGAATAAATCATTAAAAATTTTCCCAAAGGTTTGCTTTCCCCAAAATGCTATTGCTCTAATTCTACACAGAGTCATGGTCATCTTCTGCCGGGACGGCTGCACAATGGCCAGCTGACCTCCATCTCTATCTGACTCCCACCAGCCAGCACCACCGCGGGAGGCCACAAACCAGCAACTCACTTTCCCTCCTCTGGGCCTCTCAGCATTATGCATGGTGGCCGTAGGTCTCAGCTTGCCTGGGACAGCATCTGGGCAGACCCGTGCTCCCAGCAGGGCCATTGATAACACCCTAAGTACTCTCAACAGGCCTGGCTGGGATGATGACTGACATATTTATTCCATCAAGATGCAACACTTAGCACATGTTCAGTGATGCCTTCTGTGTGCTGGGTACAGTACAGACTCTGCAAGGACAAAGATCAAGAAGATAAATGTATAAACAATGTATATGTGTGTCTGTCTGTGTACAATGTATATAAAATATTATATACATACACACACACAAGGTATATACAATATTATGTATATATAAACACAATGCATACACAATACTGTGTGTATATATACATTGTGTGTGTATATACAAGCATATGCTATATATATACACAATATTTTATAATGTATATACAATATTGTGTATATATATACACACACAAGATATATAGATAATATTTTATACATACACATACAATGTATATACAATATTGTGTATATATATACACACACAAGATATATAGATAATATTTTATACATATACATACAATGTATATACAATATTGTGTATATATATATACACACACAAGATATATACATAATATTTTATACATACACATACAATGTATATACAATATTGTGTATATATACACTCAATGTATGTACAGCATTGTGTGTATATATATGTGCACAAAATGTATATACAAGATTGTATATATATATATACACACACACAATGTGTATACAATATTTTATATATATGCACAGTATATATACAATATTATACACACAATGTATATACAGTTTATATACACAGTATATATATATAATATTTATATACACACTCAATGTATACACAATATATTTATTGCAATGACCTCTTAGCGCATGTATATACCAGCATATACCAAAATATATATGCATGACCCTTCCATCAAGTAGCCCCGGCCTAGTCAGGGAGGCGGAGGAGGACACCAGCACCACGGCAGGGTGGTTCGTGTCATTAGAGCAAGCAGAGGAGGCTTCTAGGAGGAAGGAGCATCTGGACAGGATCTTAGAAGCTGCAGAGGAGATAGTCAAGGAAAGGAAGAATTCAGAATGTGACTTGCCAGCAGTGGGGACAGTCATATCGAGGTTACAGAGGTGAGAAACAGCTTGTTTGTGGAAAGCACTACCATATTCTAGTGTCGCTGGGAAACAGAGATCTTTCCATAAAAAAGTAAAATATCTATCTACATACCTATTGACATCTACCTATCTACAATAAAAACAATTCTTTCATGCTATCCTGGATTCCTCTTTATTAATAATTGGCCTCATAATTCACATGTAATTTGCTAGTGGTTTAATATCTAATTAAAAACCTCTAACTCTTCATCTTGCAGTGAATACGGCTCACCCTGTTGCTGAGCAGGTGAAGACATTTAATTTACTGACACAGCGTCTACAAACAACCTCACAAAACAAAACTGCATGCTCTGCAACACCTTCTCATGGGAATCTGTTTATTTGTACTATGTGAAGAGACCTTTGATTGGAATTGTCTGACGCATTACAAACAAACCCTATTTGCAACCCCTGTGGCTGCACCTCCTCACTGCTCATCCCCACCACCCTCCAGCCAGACCTGAGATAACTCCAAAGAAGTGGAGGGGAGCTGGATGGTTGAGATAACATT
The DNA here is from genome assembly GCF_008692025.1 of Phocoena sinus. Taxonomy (NCBI): domain Eukaryota; kingdom Metazoa; phylum Chordata; class Mammalia; order Artiodactyla; family Phocoenidae; genus Phocoena; species Phocoena sinus. The sequence goes on along the minus strand of NC_045763.1, from coordinate 2,823,623 downwards.
TTAGCAGGACAAATGTGTGTGTGTGTGTGTGTGTGTGTAAAATTCATTATATGGTAAATGCTGTATAATACATTATATACATTTTACTGCTAATGCATGACATATGACATAATTATAATAGAAAACTCACAACATCTGCATGCATGTCTTAGTGTTCTATTGCTGCTGTAACAAGTTATCACACTCTTAAAGGCTTAACACTACACCCTTTCACCCTCCTAGAGTCCCAAGGTCAGCAGCCCAAGCACCATGTATTTTAAATCTACGCTCTGCTGCAATCAAAGGGTCTGATGGCTTGGGCTCTTGACCAGAAAACAAGAATAAGATTCTTTGGGTGACATTCTGCCTCCCAGTGCCTTCAGATTGTTGGCCAAATTGAGTCCTTGTGGTTGTAGGACTGAGGACCCGTTTCCTTGCTGACTGTCAGCTGGGGCTGGCCTTTGTGCCCAGAGGCAGCCCAAATTCCTTCTCATGCTTCCCTTGTACAGGCTCCCTGCAGCAATGGAAGGTTGAGTCTCTCTCATGCTTTGAATCTATCTGAATCTCTCTTCTGCTCAGATAGTTACACTGGACCCACCTAGTTAACCCAGGATAAACTTCCTGTTTTAAAGTAACCTTCATGAGTAACCTTCATTCCACCTGCCAAGTTCCTTCACAGTGGTATCTAGATTAGTGTTTGAATTAGCAGGGAGTGGGAATCTGGGGGGAACTTCTTTAGAGTTATTCCTACCCTTCTATGTACACACACATATACATAATATACAGACATGCAGTAACATCAGCCATGAAAAGGATGGACCTCGTGCTAGTCCCATGAGAAATGGAACTAAAATTTAAGAAAAAGCACAAGACAAAAATATGATTCCCTGGACTATGAGGGAGGGGGAGGGATGTTCACTTATCTACTTATCATGATTTTACTACTCAATCTGAACATTAACTTTCTGAATGTGTGCTTTCTTGTGGCCATGACTGACATCTGTTAAAAACTAGAATCCAGAATGCCAGACATTATTCTAAAAGGGAAGTTACCAGAGACATTTCCTGCAAAAATATCTCTGAAAGAAGGTAAAGCGTGAGGCAAGTGAACAAGGGGCCTGGACCAGACTCAAATTCACAGGCTTCCAACACCCACAGCAGTGCTATTCACAATGGCCCCAAAGTGGAGACCACCCAAAGGTCCAACAGCTGATAACTGCAGTACAGCCATTCAGTGGACTATTATTCATCCATAAAAAGGAATGGAATTCTGACTCATGCTTCATGGATGAAGTGTGAAAACATTATGCTAAGTGAAAAAAAAATCGGACACAAAAAATCCATACATAGCATAATTCCATTTATATGAAGAGTCCAGAACTGCAAGGTTCATAGGAATAGAAAGTACATTTGCATTTGCCAGGAGAATAGGGAATGGTTGTTAGTGTGTACTGGGCTCCTTTTGGGGTGGAAACTATTATGAAATTAAATAGTGGTGATGGTTGCACAACTCTGTAAATATACTTTTAAATACTTTAAAAGGGAGCGTTTGCAACAAAGATTTACTGTATAACCCAGGGAACAATATTCAATATCGGTAATAACCTGTAATGGAAATAGTAATAATCTGAAAAAATATATAATAATAATCTGAAATATATATGTGTATATATATATATATATATATATATATATAACTGAATGATTCTTCTGTACACCTGAAACTGACACAATATTGTAAATCAACTTACCTCAGTTTTTTTTTAAAAAAGCATATAAAAAGGGGAGTGTTTTAGAGTATGTGACTTCTATCTCAATAAAGCTTTGATCTACACCCCACCCCACTCTTGCAGAGAAAGAGGTTATGCAGGAAAAATACATGTTCAGCTTTGCGTTTCTTTCATTCTTTTGTGTACATACACATACAACCCATGTGTTGCCACCCTGTGAAGTAGCAGCCACGGCACCAGGCGTGGGGATCCTGGGAAAAGTGAGATGCCCCTGCCCTTCTGCAGTTTGGAGTCTGCCTGGGTGAGACAGACTTCAAACCACTAATTATCAGACCGTTCAGAGACAGATGTTGAAACACTAATCACTACACCTATACACGACTATTAAATAGTAATTTGTATAAAGTGCTCTGGAAAAAGTACAGGGTGTGATGTAAGTATGTAGCAGGAAACACAGGAACCATGCAATCTGGGGGATGTGTGTGGTTTTCCTGAGGAAATGGGCCTCGGATGAGATCTGAGAAAGGAACAGGCTCAGCCAGGTGAAGGGACAGGAGCAGAGGTTAGGCAAGAGCTGGATATGGAGGGAAGAGCAGTTCTGAGGAGCAAGAGGTAAGAAGGACATTTGGTGGGGCATTTAAAGACTTGGAGGTCCTGGGAGAGAGAACCAGGAGGTTGCACATGGGTGGGGAGTCAAGGGCTGGACTGCAGAGGCCACTGGGGGCCCAAGTGAAGATTTGGGACTTTATCCTAAGGGCAAAGGGAAAACTCAGAAAAATTTTAAACAAGGGAATGATGTAGTCATATTTGTGTTTAGAAAGGTTATTCTGGAGGACTTGCAATTCTGGCAAGGTGGCAGACAAAATGTTCTTAGTCTGTTCAGGCTGTTGTAACAAAATGCCTTAGACTGGAGGGCTTATAAACCACAGAGTTTTACTGCTCATGGTTCTGGAGGCTGGAAGTCCAAGATCAAGGCACAGGCAGATTGGCATCTGATGAGACTTGCTCCCCAGTTCATAGATGTCTGTCTTCTCTCTGTGTCCTCACATGGTGGAAAGGGTGAGGGAGTTCTTTAGGGGTCGATTTTATAAGGGCACTAACTCCATTCATGAAGGTTCCACCCTCATGACCTAAGCACCTCACAGAGGCCCCACCTCCTTACATCATCACCCTCAGGGGGTGGAGTTAGGCTTCAACATATGAACTTTAAAGGGACAAAAACATTCAGACCATCGTAAAATAACCCAAATGTTAGCCTCAGATATGCCGGGTAAAACACAACAAAATGTATTTTAAGTGCATATCTGAGCTTCCAAGAAAGACCATGCCTTGTCTCAGGCATGGTAAGAGAATGAGAAGCCAGAGTGACAATTCCCTAGCTAAGGCTGCTGCTCCTGAATGAAGTTAGCAGGTGAGGGGGTAGGTGAGAGGTGCAGGTGAGGTGGCAGGTAATATGGACAAGTGAGGGAGCAGGTGAGGTGGACAGCTGAGGGGACTGGTGAGGGGTGCAAGTGAGGGGACAGGTGAGGGGACAGGTAAGGTGGGAAGGCGAGGGCACAGGTGAGGTGGGAAAGTAAGGGGACAGGTAAGGGAATAAGTGAGGGAACAGGTGAGGGGACAGGTGAGGGAGCAGGTGGGCTTATCAATATGAGCTTGAGCTTTAATACCAGGTGTCAATAGCAGAGGAAGCTGAGAACTCAACCAACCTGGGGAGTCAGAAGCAAGACCGACCCCAGAATAAAAATGCAACCTGTAACTGTTGCAACCTCAGTCATGGTATGAACCCCTACTTGTATGAGGAGAGATGAGGAAGTTCAGATGTCTCTGCCTGGATTCAGGATGAAAAAAACCCAAACCAAAATCTGTCTGAGCATAAAATAACGTGGAGCTGTGTATGCAGGTGTGCAGGCTTATCAATGTGGTCTAGTGATTCCTCTGGAACGTTCGACGGACGCAAACCCCAACCCACTCTGGAGAGACCCTCTCCCACCATCCTGAGGACCCTCACAAGGGAATGCAAACCTGTGATGAAGACAAGTGTCCAGTCAACAACCTAGGACCCGTGAGGACGGCTCCTTCCACGAGGGGTCAGAACACACTAGAGTTACCAGGAGGGGCTGACAACCTTCAGGGAAACACATGCGTGGTTAACATGATGAGGGACTTGCAAAGGAGCAAAGCCCCAGGGAAGTCCAGGACTTGTGACCCCAAACCCCAGCCAGGCACCTCCATCCAGCTGCATCTCCACTTGGGGGTTTGCTGACTGCTGCCTCATCCCACTTCAGAAGGGGACAAGGTCATCTTTCCAGGGACATGGGACCAGATCCCTGGAGTTGACCTCAACCTTTCTCTCTCTCACACACTTCACACCTCACCCCATTCATGATTAAACGACAAAATGAAATCGATTTCCTGCAAGTAGAAGGTAAATGCCACCTTTGCTTTCCAACTGAGTATTGCTATGAATTTTAGGGTGTAAAATCATTTTTGGTGAGAAGAAAACCTCATAGATATTAAATTATTAAATTTAGCACACTGAAAGAAGAGAATGGAATAGATCATAACAGAACAAGGTGGGATGAGATGAACTGGACAGAAGAGAGCAGAACTGAACAGAAGAGAAAATGTCAGGATTCACATGTAATCAGGATAAGTAAAGTCTGGGGCAGTATCTGTTTCAGGTGTATGTGCATTTATACATGCATATGGGTAGTACTCACAGAATCAAGGTGTGTGTGTGTGTGTGTGTGTGTGTGTGTGTGTGTGTGTGTGTGTGTGTATTTGCTGTGGGTCATGAAGCCTCTGGGATCAAGTATATTCATCAGAGCACATATCGCAAATGTTATACTTGATGTAGACAAGCCAGCCAGTCACTTTACAATCAGGAACAAGATGTGCATTTGTATTCAACATTGTGCTTGAGGTCCTGACCAGCACAGTAAGACACGAAAAAGAAATGAATGTTACAAGGATTGAAAAGGAGAAACAAAAATCATTGTTATTCACAGCCATTGTGACCAGCACACAGAAAGCCCCAGAGAACAGAGATCAGCTTGCAATATAAATAAGAGAGCTCTGCACAGATTCTGGTTACCTGGTCCAACCCTCAAAATTGGCAGAATGCCTTTAGTTCAGGAACAAACAATAACAAAATATAATACTTTTTAAAAATATCATTTACAATAGGAAAAAATACAAGGTACTGAGAATAAAGTCCACAAAAGATGTGGAAGACGCTCACAAAGATAACTAAATTTTGTTGGTTAAAGAAAAAGAAAAAAGAAAGAAAGCAAACCTACATCAATAGAGAAGAAAAATGTAATGTCATAAAAATTGTCAATCCTTCCCAAATTATAAAGTCAATGAAATTTCAATAAAAATCCAGGATTTTTTATAGAACCTAACAAACCTATTTTGAAACTTATATGGAAGAATGAAGAGTTGGGAATAGAATGTTTTGAAGATGAGAGAGAAGGTGAGGTTGGAGGTGCCTCTTTCTAGATGTGAAGACAGAAGCCCCAGTCCTAGAAATGTGGGAAAAGCCCTGACGGGGCACATAAGGCAACACTCAGCACAGACCTGCCTGCCCCTTGGAAACATTACAGACCAGCGGGGTAAGAATGGTCCTCCCATCATGATGCCAGGGCCACTGGGTACCAACAGAGCATTAGAACAACATGTTGCTACTTCACTCCTTCCATCGGGATCTTTGAGAAGATGCAATAAACAACATCTCTTTTTTCCTGCTGGCTTCTGAACACACTGAAATATTCATTAAACTGTAGAACATACCTTTTTAAAAAGGCTAAAATAGCGCCTTTGTGACGGATAAGGGCTATGATGGAGGATGCAGTTTAGAGTAGGAGCAGGCAGCTCTTCTTCTGCATACGAGAGGCCAGGCCTCCCGCCCAGGTGCAGAGAACAGGGGACAGGGAGCCTCTCGGCTCAGGGATGGGGATGCATGGGAGGAGCAGAGTCTGTGGGAACTGGCTCATGACAGCCTGAAGGAAGGGTCCTGAATGAGGCTTCTTCCCCAATATGCCAATCAGATATGCCCTTCCCCTTCCCTGTGATGGGAAGAGGCTGAAGGTCACCCAAACGGGGTTCTCCCCAGTGGGTCTTGGGGAAGGAGAATCACCCCTCTGTGTAATGTACACAAAAATAAGCATTCAGATGGATTCAACACCTAAGTGTGAAAAACCAATAACACAAGTTCTTTTCAAAGAAAGCATGAGGGGCTATCTAGAAAGCATCAGAGGAGAAAGGATTTTTTTAAACAAGATGCAAAAGACAGACCATAATGTATGAGGTTGATACATTTGACTACCTTAGAGAAAGAGATTTCTTATAAGATTATCTTATAAAATAATCTTATGAGAGACATGATAATAAAAGTGAGAATATGTTTATTATGTTTATAATCCATGTGTCTTAGTCAGCTTGGGCTATCATAACAAAATAGCATAGACTGTGGGGCTTCAACAACAGAGATTTATTTTCTCACATTTCCAGAGGCTGGAAGTCCAAGATCAAGATTCCAGCATGGTCAGTTTCTGGTGAAGCTCTCTTTCTGGCGTACAGACAGCTATCTTCAAAATATGTCTGCACATGGTCTTTCCTTGGTGAGTGAACGTGCAGGGAGACAGAGAGCAAGGTCCCTGGTGTCTCCTTTTATAAGGAGACTATTCCACGGGGTCAGGCTCCACCTTTAGGACCTCATTTAACCTCCATTACTTCCTCAGCGACCCCATCTCCAAATACAGACAAACCAGTGATTACGGCTTCAACATATGAATTTGGTGTAATATTTAGTCCATGTTGTAGACTGAATATTTGTGTCCACCCAGGATTCATATGTTAAAACTTAACCTCACCATATGATGGCACTTGGAGATGGGGCCTTTGGGAGGTGATTAGGTCATGAGGACAGAGCCTTCATGAATGGGATTAGTGCCTTATAAAGGATTTCAGAGACAACCCGTCACGCCTTCCACTATGTAAAGACACAGAGACTAAATGGTCATTTATAAACCCCTCACCAGACAGCATATCTACCAGCATCTTGATCTTGGACTTCCCAGACTCCGGAGCAGTGAGAAATAAATGTCTGTTGTTTGCAAGTCACCCAAGCCTATGGTATTCTGTCAAGCAGCCCGAATGGATTATGACCGTTTATAACACATGCAACCATCCTACAATGAATGTCAGACTATGTAGAAACTCTACAAATCAAGAAGGAAGACAAACCACCCAATGGAAAAGGGGGCTCCCATGACGCAGCTGTTCCACACGAGGGGTGAGATCTCAGACCCAACCACAGATCTACCCATGGGTGTGTAGGAAGCCTCTCGTTGAGAACCTGTCTGCAGTAATTGTTTGAGCTAATTGTGAAAGGGTGAGGAACATCCCCAGCCACAGGCAATGGACATGGCATGCACACGAGAAGGGGAGATCTTGAACCCCGACAATCTAGAGAAAAATAAGTGAGGAACGAAAGGAAGTTTATAGCGCAGGATCAATGATGTGAATGCAGTTTGCAAGGGTTTATGACTATTTAATGACAAATACCAAGCTCATTGCTGTGGGTGGCTGTGAAAGTAGAGAGAAATTTAAACATGATAGAGATAGAATCAGAGGTAAAATCAGTAAGATCTGAAGATTAGTCAGGCGCATGGGAGAAGGGAGACAGAGTGGTCAAGGGTAACCCCCAGGGTTCTGAATGAGCTGCTGGTCGAGTGACCTTGTCCTTCCCCAATATGGAATCCACTGGAAAAGAAGGGGGTGGGCAGCCTGGGGGGATTGGTGGGGAATGAGACTTCCGTTTTGGACTTGGTGACGTGTTGAGAGGTCGTGGTGCCTGTGAGTTATCCACATGGAAACTTCAAATGGGCCATTGATGACACTGGTGTTCTAAGCTGGGCAGGGTTGTCTGGGCTGAAGATTGGATTTGGAAGTGGTAGGCTTTTAGGTGGTGGAGATTGTCCAGGGAGGGGTGTGGAATGAGTCTGTCATCAGGCAGTTGACATGGAGGACCAATGGAACTAAGTTCCCTAATCCAAGTGATATTTGACAACTGGCTCACTGAAGAATCCCTATCTGGGTCACACCCTGGGGCTCCCGTTCAATGTGTTTCCCTAAACCTCCACATTCCGGACATCCTCCCAGGAGTCAAGCTCACTATGGCTTGTTTCTGGACATCTGTCCTGCCTGCCTCTCCCCTTTGCTCACTTGTCTCATGGACCCACCTCTGAGCCTGCAGTGGAAATGTAAGAAGAACATTTGGAGGAAAATGCTCTGTCTCTGGATGAGCCCTGCCCAGTGGTGAGCAGGTATCGGATGTATACGAGCCTGTAAAATGGAGATTACGTTGTAAGGTTATTACGGTAGTTCCCCAAGCCCAGTGAACTTAAGCAAAGCTGTCTGAAACGTGTTTATGCCCTTAGCCTGGGAAGATGCTTTGTAGAATGCAAATATGTGAGCTGTTGTTATTTTTATCCCTGTTTTATTTTTTCACTCCTGGATTTCTGACCTTTCTTTTGCTCTGTATTTTCTAACTTTTTTCTCCTTTCTTCATATTATAGAGACAACAGTGTCCACACTTCTATCATTCCACCAGAGCTCTGTAGCATCTTTTGGGGATTACATAAATTGTGAGAATGTCAGACAAGATTAAAGGGTTCTCTAGGGGACCCCTGAGGATTTTAAGCAAGTGTGTTTTCAGAGCTGGTTGGATCTGAAATAGTGTCAGCAGAGTTGAGAAGCTCAGCTGTGTTACTTTTGGCCTCTGTCTGGATGCCTTTGAAGGAAGCAAGGAATCCCATGGTGATGATCTCCTTGGGACTAGTTCCTTCTAGGGACAAGGGCCTCCTAAAAAAGTGGTTGCCTCTGGGCTGGAATGGCTGATGGATTTGCCAGAAAGCCAATGAACATAAAGCTTTGGGGTCCCTCTGGGCTGCCCCTTTCCACTCAAGTTCCCTGTCGCACTCACCCTTGACCCCTGGCTCAGATATTGATGGAGCAGCCATGGCGTTGGGGATCCTGCCAAGGGGAAATTGGTTTGGGGAGACCTTTAGTTCATGTTAGTGGAACAGATTCCATAGTTTAATTATTGCTAATATATTAGTTTGCTAAGGTTGCCGTAACAAAGTACCACAGACTGAGTGGCTTAAACAACAGATAATTATTTTCTTCCAGTCCTGGAGGTTGAACATTTAAGGTGTGGGCAGGGCTGGTTCCTCCTGAGGCCTCTCTCCTCCGTGTGTAGACAGCTGTCTTCTCGCTGAGTCCTCACAGGGTCATCCCTCTGTGTGTGTCTGTGTCCTAATCTCCCTCTTATAAGGACACCGATCATATTAGATTTACCCCATCCATATGAACTTATTTTACCTTAGTCACCTCTGTAAAGAACCTATTTCCAAATAACATCAACATATGAATTTGGGTTGGGGGGCACAATTTAACCCATGAGAGTTAGTGTCCCTATAGAGAAATGGTTCCCAGAATCCTCCAACTGCCCACTGGGCCAATTCACCCCATGTGGCATTGTGATATAGGGGCACCAGGCCAGAGCTGTATCAGGAGGTTAAATAAGATAATGACCTAATTGGCCTAGATTTGTGATGTTTCCTGTATTTGTCAGCTTTTTAAAATGTGTAATTGTTCATGATTTATTTTCTTATTGTAAATAAACATGCATGTTCAAACACACTCAACAAACCCATGTCTGTCCCCACCACTGGCTGTTACCTGGCTGCCCCTGAGAGATGTTTACAGGGTGAAAATGCTGAAACAAAAAATAAAATACTAAATATTCACATGCTAGCACCCACTCTGGGAGGGCTGATGGTGAAAACTTTGGTCAGCTTACTTTCTTAATATGCCTCTCTGATACCTAGGGTGTCTTACAAGTCCACTTCAGATCCAGAAATTCTGTTTAGGAATCTGTTTATGTCAGGGGTTGACAACTTTTTCTGGAAAGGTCAAGATGGTAAATATTTTAAGCTTGGTGGACCAAGTGGTCTCTGTGGCAACTCATCAACTCTGCTATTGGAGTGTGAAAGCAGCCACAGGCAATACAGAAATGAGTGGACAGGGTTGTGTTTCAATAAAACTTTATTTACAAAAGCAAGGCAAGGGCCAGATTTGTCCTGCAGGCCACAGTCGCCAGCCTCTGGTTTATGTATCTATCACACACTCCCTTGCAGGCTAGTGAGGGCCTGACATTTCTCTGCTCCACACCTTTGATTTTCCTCAGTTTAGTTTTCTCAAGTTCCATGCACTGCTACCTACGTTGGTGGTGAGTAACCCACTTGCTCTTGTTTATTTCAGGTCCTACCCAGGAAATGAATCGAGAAAAGGTTAGACTCACCTTAGGGGATTCTTCTTAAGACAGAAAGAATTCACTTTGAAGGGGAAAAGCAAAATACAAATAAGTCTTCTTAAGCCTCTTAGTTCACAAAGGTCTCCCTCGATTCTGCCTGAGGCTACGTCCCATCAAAGCCCTTTCACACCCATTTTCTTACTCTCTCTGAGTCCATTAGGACACTTCTGAAAAGGGGGTAAGGCTGAGGAGTGGCCGGCTGTGCTCACATCTCTGGGTTGTTTTCAAGATGAGGGACCGATCTTCCTGCCGTCTTTCCAATACCCTCGCTACCATCGACGTGAAGAAAGAAATCAATGCCAAGTGCTGGGGCCCCTCCCCTGCCTCTTTAAGGACAAGGGCAGAAAGGCAACCAGCTCATCCCACTTCCTCCTCGGTCTTTTAACCTGACCTGCCATTCTCCAAAGCCAGGGACTCAGTAAGCCTGGTGGTGCTTCAGAGGGTTGAAAAACTACCTCCTTATGAGCCAGAAGGAAGGAAATAGCCGGAGGACGGGTAGTGCTGATGGATCACACATTTTAGATGGGTCACTCTTCATCTTCTCTGAGTTATCTAGGCCTCTTCCATGATTTCTTACCCTGGCAAAAAGTAAGGCCATACTTGCCTTTTCCTGGATGAGGACGTATCCATAAATTTGGTTCGATCACTCTAGGACCAGGAGGTCCTGCTCCCTGCTGGCAGTCCCGACGTCAGGGAGACCCACCACTGGCAGTTTTGCAGTGGGAAGACGTGTGGAGCCCTGGGAGTGGTGGCAAGAGACAACCCGGTTCTCCAAGTTTCCAGAAATGAACATCAGTGCCTGTGGACACCTCGTCCCCGGAGCCCGAGCCATCAGGATGCCGTTAGGCTAAGAGTCCTCAGAACTTTGGTGCTGACCCCAGCAGCTCCCATGTGGAACAAGCCAGTTACCTCTGCCTCATGGAACTTCAGGTTACACCAAACTTGAAATGGGTCTTTTTGGTTTTTCTCATTCAAATCAAGAATCTGGGGCTTCCCTGGTGGCGCAGTGGTTGAGAGTCCGCCTGCCGATGCAGGGGACGCGGGTTCGTGCCCCGGTCCGGGAAGATCCCACATGCCGCGGAGCGGCTGGGCCCGTGAGCCATGGCCGCTGAGCCTGCGCGTCCGGAGCCTGTGCTCCGCAACGGGAGAGGCCACAACAGTGAGAGGCCCGCGTACAGAAAAAAAAAAAAAAAAAAAAAAAAGAATCTGGGCAAAAGTTCCAAAGCCCTGGAGACAACTTGGGTTCCTTCACAACTTGGGTTCCTGCTACACCTTGTCACTTGGGAGGGTCTTACGTTAACAAAGAGGGGCCTACAGAGGCAGAGGGCAGCCATTCATGTATGGGCATCTGTGTCCCAAAGAACAGGCCAAAAGGCCACCCCCAAAATGGATGGATCACTCTGAGTCCTGATGGAGAAGGACCATTGTGACCATACCTTCACAGGGGTGGCATTCCAAATGGACGGGGGTTTTCTAAATGCTACCCATGCCCCACGGTGAGGGCCATGCACTGTAGCTCTGGGGCCAGTGACCCTGAGGGACTCCTCTTGGTGGAAGGACCATGCCCACCTCTTTCTCTGATAGGCTACAACCCAGAGCACGGATACCTTGGCCGTCAAGGGTCACCCTTGCCCTTGGACAGAGAAAGCGTCCTGAATGGCCTCCTCTAACCTCTAGGTCTCTCTTCTTTTTGGCAAAAACAACAGAGATGGGTTTTTAAGACATGACTGAGCAGGGGATACACAGCAAGTGTCCCCCAGCCCTGCCATCGGTAACTGCAGATGCCTCCACGGTGCTCTGAACGCGTTTTCCAGCAAAGCCCCAGGGTGGATTGCAAGAGTCCCCCCTGGCCTGTTCTGAAACAGCTCAACGAACAAAGGGTTCCACGGTCAAAAAAGAGAGGAGCTTTGCATAGTTTGTCTACCATGGCCACAAGGATGCTGCATAGACCACCACCTGGGACTCAGGCTCAGTGGCACCCACTGGCCCGTGTCTGCAGGACAGCTGGACCTGGCCGGTCCAGGCTGGTCTCAGCTGGGCTGGGTTCCACGCTAGTCAGTATGAGCCACATGTCCGTCATCCTGCTGGGACCAGTGGCTGCCTGAGAGGTTTTTTCTTATGGTGAAAAGGGGTGCAGCCAACCCCACAACACATTTCAAGCCCTCCTTCTTCATGTCCTTGAAAATCTCATCTGCCAAAGCAAGCCCGTGGCCCCGGCAGCATGGGCAGAAGGGACGTGCTGGTGGACAGAGGACACTACGGCAGGGTGTGAACCGCTGGGGCCCAGCATCAGCCGGTTACAGTATCTCAGCCTCGCCTTGGAGACTCACAAAAGCATGTGCTGCTCTGAGATGCCCAGGCATGACAAAAGTCTGTTTCATGGAGCCCAGCGTCCCCCATATTTCAAAACTTATGTCCTGTATTCAGAGAACATGCTTTCTAATCTGTGTAAGTAGTTTTCCACAGAACACACATTGCGAACATACAATAATGTAATAATGTAAATAACGTGTGATTTCTAAGCAGCGAGCTCAGTACCATCAGAGCCCCACCAACTCCAGAGGGGAGAAGCCTCTTGCCCTCCTTCATTTCCACTCTCTTCTGTCTGAAAGGGGGATGGGAGCCATCCTCCGACCTGCGAGGAAGGTGAGAACGGGGATAGATGACAGGTGAGGGTTTCCTGGGGACCGGAGAGGGATGGGGACGTGTCTGTGATCACCGTGAGGGATGAGGCACACAGATGTCTGAACTAAGAGATGCAGGATTGGACAAGCCCCAGGAACTTGCCAGGAAGAAAGCCAGGGGATGGGGTTGTTTCTAAGCTTGGTTTCTGATCATTCTGTCCTGCCAACATGCCAACACATATGCCACGGACTGTGACAGCTTCTTTATAGGGTGTGTGACACTCCATAAATATTTCAGACTCAGAAAAGTGTGTTGAGCCCCTCAGCCATCTCAGCTGAGTGCACGGGTGTCATTGTCTCGGCGTGTGGCTTTGGCCGTTTCTCCGTAGAAACCTCCAGAGCCCGTACTGGGGGTACCAAATATCTCAGAGGTGATTAGGTGCAGGTAAAAAGAAAGAGTAAGGTGAAGAGAGGGATCTGGGAGCAGATTTTGGTGGGGGGGGCGTAGTCTGTCCATAGGTGACGTTTGGACACTGACCCACAAAACAAAAGAAGGAGCCGAGAACCTTCCTGGAGCTCTAGGACCAGAGCTCTAGGAGGAGGGAACAGAAAGGGCAAAGGCTCAGAGGCTGGACCGTAGGAGGAGCCACAGCACAGGAAGGCAGGTGTGAAGTGGGCAGGACTGGCAGGCCAGGGGGAAGGCCAGTGTGTTACTCTGGGAGAATCTGGAAACCACAGAAGCTGAGGAATGTCGTTATCCGACTTACCTGAAAAACAAGGCTCAAACTGCTTCAAAGAGAAGGTATTTCCAAGATGCACATGCAGGTGGGGAATTACTCAGTAAAGAGACGTTTCAAGGCGCCAGGTGAGAGGGGCCAAACGGACCTGTTCCTGGGTGTCATACAAACTGCAAAGGACAACTGCAAGCAAATGTTGAAACCTTCCAGCTGAAGAGGACGCTTTCCTGGGAAGATGAAGTTGGTGAGGGGTGGGATTGAGTGCCGTCAGCCCAGGTGCTGATCTGCACACCACTGAACCATCTTTTCAGGATCTTCTTCAACTTCCCTTTAAGACCGTCCCTACTTAACTGCTGCCATGCAGCCCACGACTACATCACCCTGAGATTTTACACTGAATTGGCTTTCGGCCAAACAGCCTGCTCTCTTGACTTTTTGCCCAATCACAGGCCAACAACACGGAAATGATTACCCATACAGAGATGAAATATTTTAAAGCAAGGAATGGAAACAAAAGGCAGGGTTTATTAAAAGGGCTCCATCAGGGTTTCCCTGGTGGCGCAGTGGTTAAGAACCCACCTGCCAATGCAGGGGACACGGGTTCGAGCCCTAGTCAGGGAAGATCCTGCATGCCACGGAGCAACTAAGCCCATGAGCCACAACTACTGAGCCTGTGCTCTAGAGCCTGCAAGCCACAACTGCTGAAGCCCGCATGCCTGGAGCCTGTGATCCACAGCAAGAGAGGCCACAACAATGAGAAGCCTACACACCGTAAAGAAGAGTAGCCCCCGTTCACCACAACTAGAGAAGGCCGACGCACAGCAACCAACCCAATGCAACCAAAAATAAATAATAAATAAATAAATTAATAATTTTAAAAAGGGCTCCATCATTCCAAACTGATGCCTTCACTAACTCCTTTGTCATTCTTCCTTATAGATATAAAATTATCATCTGAAGGGAGAATGTTAATAAAACTGACATTTCCCCATCAGTCAACTTAATTCACAATGTAACATTTTCCAGCCAGATCTAATTATGTTTGCCTGATGACTGACATCCAGTGAACATTGTTGTTCATGTGGAAAAGTACATTAAAAAGCCCCAGAGATAATTTACCACACAGAGCACTGCCTTTTCCGGTGGGAAGAATGTTAATGTAGAGACTAGCAGAGAACCTCCTCTCAGACAGAGATGGGCTCGGCCATCCCGGGAGCTCACAAGATGCAGGCTTCTGACAGCTCAGAGGGGAGGGGCAGCAATCTAGAGAACCCAGCCTGAGACAGGACTCCCCCTGGCTTCTTCCTGGATCAGATAGCAGCCCTCCTCCCCATGCATCTAACCCCACCTCTCCTGAGCACCTGTGCTAGCCACCACACCCACGTCCTGTGAGTAAACTCAGCCCTTGCAACAAATTCCCTGTGACTCAGCTTCCTGGGAGCACGCTGGATTTACAGAGGATGGGCAAGGTGCTTTGGGAGGGGGGATTCCAAGGATGCAAAGGGAAAGTGTATTGGTTTCTTGGGGTGACGGTAACAAAGCGCCAAGGACTGGGTGGCTTAAACAACAGAAATTCGTCATGTCTAGGTTCTGGAAACTGGAATTCTGAGATCGAACTGTCTGCAGGGCTGGTTCTTTCTGGAGGCTCAGAGGGAGAATCTGCTCCTTGCCTGTTTCCCTGCTTCTGATGGTTTGCTGGTATTTGGAACGTTTGGCTTGTGGAAGCATCACCCCATCCCTGACTCCATCTTCACATGACGTTCTCCCCGTGTGCCTGTCTGTATCCAAATTTCCACTTTTATAAGGTGTTAAAGAAAAAATTACTCTGACTCTTCTTAAAATGGCAAGGAAGACATTTTCCAAGACTATTGCAACAGGGGAGAGAGATTGAGCTCAGCGCTCAATACAGCATAGTCAGCAGGGGATGTATAGCCAACAGGCAGAGTTAGGGGGTCAGTGGATGGAAAATGAATAAGAGGGGACATCAAGGGTAGGAATTCTGGCGAAATTCACTCATCAGGATTCTTGCCACAGCTGGGTCAGGTGAGCCAAGGACAGGATGGGGACCAAGATGGAGGCCTGCCTAGTCAAGAAGGGGTCATAGGATCCTGACTAAAGTGTAGGTAGAGGACACCAGCCATATTGGACTAGGCCCCCATCAACAATCTCATATTAACTTGATGACCTGCCAAGGCCCTATTTCCAAATAAGGGCACATTCACAGGTGCTCAGGTTTAGGACTTCAGCATCTTTCTCTGGTGGGGGGTGGGGTGGGCGGGGAGTGCAATTCAACCCACAACAGAAGGCATTCTTCATCCCTGACCTTAAAAAAATCCACTGAGGAGGGTTGTCCACAACTCAGGTTCCCTAGATGCAGAGCCTGAGACAGGGGTTGGTGACTTAGGGGGGTTGGGGGGAGGGATGGTGCTGTCAGGAGGAGCTTGAGATGGGGGAAGGAGGTGACACAGGACAGAAAGTGCTGAGCAGGAAGGGGTCCCAGGCCAAGCGTGGCCTGGCCCTGAACCAGGGTCCACTCTTGTCTCTGTATGAGTCAGTCCTGGAGAGGGTATAACCTCCCCCATTATGTGGCATCCTGTGACTGAGACCCATTCTCCTGGGGAGGGGTTGGCTGAGAAACCCCAGGAGCCATAACACAGATGGGGGCTGGTCCTTGGACTGGCAATGGGGACCAGGCAGGGCAGCACAGAGAGAGCAGGCAGAAGAGTGCAGGGGGACCAGGCAGGGCAGTGCAGGGGACAGCAAGAGAAGAGATGCTCAGAGGCTCAGTCCCTGCCAGCCTCACCACCAACTGGGAGCTGCCAGCCTTCCTGCAATCTCCAACCCACCTGAGCCACTTGGTACAAATTGCCGAGAACTAATGCCCTTTAATGAAACTAAGTGACAGTGACAAAAGTCCTAATTTTGTGTCTTTTCTATTCTCCAGCTGCAGCAGTGATGCCCTGAAGAGGTTTCTGTTGACCAAGTGCAAGTTATCAGACCAACCAAAGGAGCAGGAAAAGGCAGCCCTAACTCTGCTCCCTCAAAATATTTGTTTCTGATGTTCCTTTGGGATGTCACTGTTGTCAGCTCAGGGGTGGTGACCAAGCTTGTTCCAAATTGTTTTAAACTGAAGGGAAGAAATAACCCTTTTTCCCGCCTTCTGAGATTGGGGAGGAAAACTTTGTTTCGAAAGGATTTTTTTAAACCCTCAAGGGTTTGTACTGGAAACAGCACAAAAAGATCCTTTTAATTGAATACGTAAAAAATAATAATCTGTGGTTTGAATTTGTGGGGGGAGATGGGGGGACACATGAAACGATTTATTAATTTCTTGAAAAATCTTTAAAAAAAATTTCCCTCCAAACCATAAGGCAGAATGACCCTAAATCTTTGGAGGATGAAATTTTTGGCCAAGTTAAAAAATTCTCACATATTTGCACTGCTTTGTTTCCATGGGAACTAAAGAAGCACTCCATAATGCCTTGACAACTTCTATTTTTATATTAACCCTTCATATCACAAACAAAGGAAAACTAGAGGGGAGGGTGTGGTGAGGAGGAGGCGGTTTACAGATCCTTGAATCTCATTTCAAGACCGAGGAAGAGCACGTTTACCTGAAAGCAGAAAGCTCACTGTGTATGCAGTCCCTCTAGATTCAGGGACGCAATGGGGAAAAGTAATTAACATAAATACCACTCACTCAGTCTGCTTACATTTGTACCTGACTGTGGACTCAGATACACAAAGATGCCTTTTCAGTCTGAGATCGGCCAGCCCTGGGCTGAGGGATTTGATCCCGGAAGCAGTGAGAAGTGTGGGTAAGTGGTTGTTATTCTGGGTCTACACTCTGGCTCATTTCTGGCCCAATGCCCCTAGGTCTCGTTTCACAGCAGCTCTGAACGCACTGGGAAGTGCCTCGAAGCCATTGGAATGTGGACAAGAAATCGCCTTTTAGGAAATAATGTGAGCCTCAGTCTATTGCAATACATGGGTGCCTGACCTGTTTCACAGACTCCCAGTAATTTAAATTTAAGCTCCTTTCTTGTGCAAAAAGGAAAAGTCATAACTTATGGGAAGAAACAGACCTCACTAACAGTGGGTGTGATGTGATACGGCTTCGCGGATATTTCTAAACTCTCCCAATGTTGGTGGGAAAAAAAAGACAGTCTCTTCAATAAGTGGTGCTGGGAAAACTGGACAGCTACATGTAAAATAATGAAATTAGAACACTCCCTAACACCATACACAAAAATAAACTCAAAATGGATTCGAGACCCAAATGTAAGACTGGACACTATAAAACTCCTAGAGGAGGGCTTCCCTGGTGGCACAGTGGTTGAGAGTCCGCCTGCTGATGCAGGGGACACAGGTTCGTGCCCTGGTCTGGGAAGATCCCACATGCCACGGAGCGGCTGGGCCCGTGAGCCATGGCCGCTGAGCCTGCACGTCCGGAGCCTGTGCTCCGCAACAGGAGAGGCCACAACAGTGAGAGGCCCATGTACGTCAAAACAAAAACAAAAACAAAAAAACCCAAAACCCCTTAGAGGAAGAACACTCTATGACAAAAATCACAGCAATATCTTTTTTGATCTACCTCCTAGAGTAAAGGAAATAAAAACAAAAATAAACAAATGGGACCTGATGAAACTTAAAAGCTTTTGCAAAGCAAAGGAAACTACAAACAAGACGAAAAGACAACTCTCAGAATAGGAGAAAATATTTGCCAACAAATCAACGGACAAAGGATTAATCTCCAAAATATATAAACAGCTCATTCAGCTCAATATTAAAGAAACAAACAACCCAATCCAAAAATGGGCAGAAGACCTAAATAAACATTTCTCCAAAGAAGACATACAGATGGCCAGGAAGCACATGAAAAGCTGCTCAACATCACTAATTATTAGAGAAATGCAAATCAAAACTACAATGAGGTAACACCTCACACCAGTTAGAATGGGCATCATCAGAAAATCTACAAACAACAAATGCTGGAGAGGGTGTGGAGAAAAGGGAACCCTCTTGCACTGTTGGTGGGAATGTAAACTGATACAGCCACTATGGAGAACAGTATGGAGGTTCCTTATAAAACTAAAAATAGAATTGCCATATGACCCAGCAACCCCACTACTGGGCATATACCCAGAAAAAAACATAATTCAAAAAGACACATGAACCCCAATGTTCTTTGCAGCACTATCATTTGTAGGGACATGGATGGATCTAGAGACTGTCATACAGAGTGCAGTAAGTCAGAAAGAGAAAAACAAATATCGTATATTAACGCATATATGTGGAACCTAGAAGAATGGTACAGATGAACCGGTTTCAGGGCAGAAATAGAGACACAGATGTAAAGAATAAGCGTTTGGACACCAAGGCTGGAAATTGAGATATTAGGATTGACATATATACACTAATATGTATAAAATGGATAACTAATAAGAACCTGCTGTATAAAAAATAAATAAAATAAAATTCAAAAAAACCCCACCATAACAAAAACAGCAATAGGAGTGAGTAAATATGAGTGGGGTTTTCAGGTCACATTCCCCCCCAAAATAAACCTATTTTAAAGATACTATGTGACTCAAACAGCACAGGAAGCTGATGAAGCTACATGTGAGCACCTGTTTTTCCCACACAAGAAATGAAAATAAACTCACTGTAATGAAAATCAAGTACAAAAATGATTGCCTAATTAATTGATTGCCTGACTGATGAGCTATGCACTGTAAATGCCTCTGGTGTCTTTTCCATTGATCGATGGTGAGGAGAGAGACGACAGGGCATCGGGCTGCTCTGGCCTCTGAGGATGTTGGTCCAGTGGTCCACTCTAAAGGAGCAGCCTCCTGGCTCAGCTGCCCCACACCTGGGACAGGTGGCCTACGACCCCCAGCTCTGGCCCTGACTTTCTGTTATCCTTGGGGGAGGAAGTACCAGGGTGGGGCCAACAGGTGGTCTCAGGGTAATTTTCTGACAATTGCTGGGACCACAGAAGATACACATCACACACCTGTTCTGTTTGGCCCTCAGCACAGTTGTAATTCCACATATATTTTACTGGCATCGTCTCCCCAGCCAGACTGTAAACTCCATGAGGGCAAGGACTGATCATGCTGGGTTTCCCCCCATCATTTTATATTTATCACTAGTCAGAGGCTGGCACATAATAAGAACTCAATAAATATGTGTGGAATACAATGACTGTTTAAGAAGAAGAGAATAATAATTAATATTTGGTGAGTTTTCTATTGCTACCATGAAAATTATGCAAGATGGTGGTGTAAAACAACAGATTTCTTCTCTCACTGTTCCAAAAATCAGCAATATGAAGTGGATCTCGCTGGGCGAAAATCAAGGTGTGGGCAGGATTGCACTCCTTTCTGGAGGCTCCAGGGAGAATCTACTTCTTTGTGTTTTCCACCTTCTAGAAGCTTTCTGCATTCCTTGACTCGTGGCCCTGTCCTCCATCTTCAAATCCAGCAACATCCGGTCAAGCCTGCCTCACACTGTTCTCTCTCTGACCTTCTCTCCTACCTCCCTCGTCCACTTTTAAGGATGCTTGTGATGATGTTAGTCCCACCCAGGTCATCTAGGACACTCTCCCCATCTTAGGGTCAGATGATGAGCAGCCATAATTCCATCTGCAGCCTTCATTCTCCTTTTCCATGTAAGGTAACACGTTCACAGGTGCTATGCATTAGGACATGGTCATCTTTGGTAGGGGCCATTATGCTACCTACCACAAATACCATCAAACAAAAATAGAACCTTCTGGAAGAAAAAAGGAGGAGACTATATCAAGATGGTGTTTGGTTCATTTTTGTGTTGTCCAAAGGGCCAAGCAGAGAGAATATACTGTAGATGTTTCATTAAGAAATGTTTGTGGAATAGATTCATATCCTTCACCCACCTATCAGGAAATGACCACCTGTTCTGTGCTGCTAATAGCACAAAGAGTCATCAGACTAGAAAAGAAGCACAGGCCAAAACTGCACCTCTATAATTAAATTTGGACTCCTTGGTGATAGTAGCCAACACACAGCAATCACAACTAGCTAACATTCAGAGAGCACTTTCAAATCCACAGTCTTTTACAAATCTTATCCCACTGGATCTTTATCCCCACTGTGCAGGTGGCAATGACTAGTTCCATTTTGTAGGAGAAATACAAGTTCAAAAAAATTGAGTAGGGCTTCCCTGGTGGCGCAGTGGTTAAGAATCCACCTGCCAATGCTGGGGACATGGGTTCGAGCCCTGGTCCGGGAAGATCCCATGTGCCACAGAGCAACTAAGCCCGTGTGCCACAACTACTGAGCCTGTTCTCTAGAGCCCGTGAGCCACAACTACTGAGTTTGAGTGTCACAACTACTGAAGCCCATGTGCCTAAAGCCCATGCTCCGCAACAAGAGAAGCCACCACAGTGAGAAACCCGTACACTGCAACAAAGAGTAGCCCCCACTCACCACAACTAGAGAAAGCCAATGCACAGCAACAAAGACCCAACACAGCAAAAAATAAATAAAATAAAATAAAATAAATAAATTTATTTAAAAAAAAGAAATTGAGTAACTTGGTCAAGATCTAATAGCCAGTAAATGCCAGGGCCACGTCTTCTGAATCCACAATGCAAGCCCACCCCATTCCACAACATTTTCCTCACTGAACAAATAGGAGATAAAATACCAATTTTTGGTTGTGTAGTATAGACCAAAAAGGCTGAAAGTAAGACCAGCAATGTCCAGGCATAGAGAAAGGTCCACAGTGAGGCAGAAGGATGAAGACAAAGGTAAGACTGAAGCATGAAGACCAAGGAGGTGGGATTGAAACATGAAGACCACCGTGGGACAGAAGCATGAAGACCAAGGTGGGGCAGAAGCATGAAGACTGAGGTGAGATGGACAGAAGCATGAAGACCAAGGTGGGGAAGAAGCATGAAGACAATGGTGGGGCTGAAGCATTAAGGGAGGGAGCAGATTTCTCCATCTACTAACATTGTCCAGTCTCTGAGACCTGGCCCTTTTACTTGAGAAGTCCAGTATGAACTAGAGGCCTGGTTCTTCTGAATTCCCAGCACCCATGTGGTGACAGGTGTGTGGTGAAGCCACAGCAGCGATTGTGGAACTGACCATAACACCATTTTCCTGGTTTATTCCTTTTGGATATGATCACCTCCAAGAGCAGGAGAGTGAGAGGGAAGAGGGAGAAAAGAAGGAGGCAGGGGAGGGAAAGGGCAAGGGGCCGGGACACATTCTTCAGGGTCCTTGGGATCTGAGGTTGGCTTTTCCTGTGACTGATTAGACCAAGCTCTTGACTCCCAAAGAAATGCCTTTGCGAATCTTTCTTCAACTCCTTGTTTTCTCTGCAGCCCTGACTTCTCCTTTTTCACATTTTTCTGAAAGAACATTCATAAGGAACAGCAGGGTATAAAACCCCAAGAAATAAACTGACCTGCGTGTACCTAACCTTAGTTAGTAATGTCTGAGGTGGGGAATTTCCAATTATCCAGGCTTCCTTTCCCTTCCAACAACAGAGCCCCACTGTCACTAACCAAGGAGGGGATAATGCAATTCTAACACGAGGGCAGGTACGGATGGAACACAGTGCTCGACCCAGACATTCGGTGTTCAAATGCCTGGATTGTGAAAAGTCATAAAGAAACTGGAGACGGATGCCTGCCCTTGAGAAATAATTTAGTTGGGAAAGAAAAAAGTTCCTAGTGATCCATGAACTGAGTAGAGACAATTAATGACTCATTTACCAGTGTGCAATTGTGACCTAAACTACATACAGCCGGATGGTGGGAATAGGGGAAAAGAATGCGATTAACATAACTCCCAAGTTATCATGAGACAAGGCCAGTTAGCAAAAATTTCCACTGATATAAAAATGTATTCATTCAGATATATTTACTGCTACACCAGGCTTGATGTTGGTCTCAGGGATGACCCAGGAAATGAGAGGGATAGGATTCCTGCCTTCACAGAGCACAAGGAAACACAAAATTGTCAAGAGCATAGCGAACAGAAAGAACAGGAGGGACCAGGAAAGAAAAGGACAGGGTGAACCTACAGTGGCGACCGCCTCCCACACAAACACAGTCGCCTCACTGCCCTTTTGTTTTCTTTCCTAGCAATTACATGATCTGAAATTATTTCATTTGTTGAATTCTTTCTTAATGTTTAAGCAATGCTACTTTTTACCCTCATCTTCTCAATGGAAAATTTCAGACGTAAACTTAAGTAGACAGAACAATCTAATGAATCCCCATGTACCCACATCCTTGCTCCCTCCATGATCAATTCATGACTCTCTTATTTCACCTACACCCACCAGTCTTCCGTCTACTGTGTTGTCTGAAGCAAATCCAAGATCTCTCCTCTGTAAATATTTCCATATGTATTTCTAAAAGATAGGGAATTTTTTAAAGTGTATTTCCATAATGCTGTTATCCCAACTTTAAAAATTAGCAATAATTTCTTTCAAATATCAAGTCAATGTGAAATTTCCAATTGTCTTCATACTAAGGTTTATACATTGCAAGTGATTATGTCTTAAGTCTAATAACCTACAAGATGTCCCTCTGATGTTCTCTCTCTTTCCCTCCCTTCTAATATATTTATTGAAGAAACCAGGTCATTTATCCTCCAGTTTCCCTGGGTTTTGTGGATGGTAATTTCATGTGTCCATCTGTCTTCTGTGTTTCCTGTAAATAAAATGAGGGCAGATAGTTCCCCCCACTTGTTCTCTATTGTATCCTTACTTCCAACTTAGTTAAGAACCCTTTATCTGTGTTTAAAATGATTTGCTAAATGGACAAAAGAGTGAATGATGAGATAGGTCTTTACAGTAGGTCTTTACACTCAATAGAGGCCATACACACAAAGAAGTAAGAATTTTTAGAGACATGTGGACAGTGATGCCTATTGGTGGCTGTAGTTGCTTGGTCAGCCTCTGGCTAATAGCAGCATCTCCCTTCTTTTCAAATCAACACCATCTCCTCAGTGCAGTCTAATGTCATCCAATTTTTCATGCTGTTTTTATGGGACCGGGTTTGTACTACATTAAAAA
The DNA here is from genome assembly GCF_008692025.1 of Phocoena sinus. Taxonomy (NCBI): domain Eukaryota; kingdom Metazoa; phylum Chordata; class Mammalia; order Artiodactyla; family Phocoenidae; genus Phocoena; species Phocoena sinus. Next base: position 2,800,099 of record NC_045763.1, on the reverse strand, counting down.
TGAGATGGATTGACCAAATTTTTAGGAGAAAACTTTACCGCTCATCGCTCCAACACAAATTGTGTAGCACGTTACAGTCTTCACAATCCCCTTCGTGCACAGAATAGATGTTCTGTCGTGGCTGAGCAGATTCTGTGGATGCCAGATGACACTGTCACTGTGTCTTTCTCCCATTTCCTTTTTAAATCATAGGAAGAGTGTACTGAAACAAAACATCTCTTATTGCTTGTACTCCAACAGCACTGCAGGGAGTGTTTACCAAGGGGCTTTGAACACAAATATTTTCAGAGATTTCCATGTAGTTGAGGACCCAGTCTCTTTGGACTTGAGTATATGGAGCAATAGATCTGTAAACTTGCTTCAACAATTACTTGCAATACTCCAGGATTTCAGGATGTCTTCTCTCTTTCCCTGCAAGGCATGATACCGTCAACAATCCCTTCTTGACAATGTGTTGGCTGTTAGTTGTGAAAAGTCAGTACAATTCCAAGTGTGGGGTCAGAAGCCTTAGTGAGCTCCAGAACCTCATAAAGGAGATGCAGATAGACTTGTGGTGAGAGCCAGAAATGTCAAATAGGCTGTGTTCCAACATGGATCAGCTGAGGAAATGCACAAACTCACACACACGCACACACACACACGTATACAGTCAGATGGAGTCGGGTTATGACAGTTACTAACATCAGCTCCAATTTCATTTGTTTATCATGTCAGGCAGGAGCTAATAAGTGGAACTGGAGATGGGAATGTGCCCACCTTCTCTTGCCAAGTCAGTGGACCTGCATCTGCCATAACTTCATTTAACATCTCTTTAGGAAAGGTGGTGCCACCAGCCCATCCAGGAATGGCCTAACTATCTTCCACTATAGCGATTGCCTCACACACTGGCTGACTGGGGGCCCAATTTGCATTAGGCTGTTCTGCTGGCTCTGTGTCCCCTTCTCCTGCAGCCTCCTCTCCAAAACCCCAATAAGGAGCCACCAGTGGCCTTCAGCTGAGAAATGGACTGCACTCTTACTCCTTCCAGCACTGGGGAGCTCCCTTTCTGTACCCTCAAAGGAAGGGAGGGGACTTGTAACCCCCTGAAATACATGAGATTGGAGAAATGGACTCTTTTCTGCTTTCACTCCCTGGATCAGCCCCATACTGAGCCAGGTGTGTGGGGGACCTGGGGCTGAACTTCCAGGCAACTTTGCATCTCAATTTTGCAACTTGAACTACTCTCTCTGCTCTAACACAGCAAAGGTCAATTACATATATATCAATAGTTTAGGTACTTATCAATGCTCAAAAAGGAAATAGAGCTCTCCATGGACTTGACATAAAAGAGTGGTGGGAAAGGGACCGAAGCTATGGGCATGATGGGCTCTAGGGCCAAGAGTCTATCAGAAGTGGTCAAAGTTTGACTCCTGAGGCTGGCACGGACCCTGGCACCCCTATGTTGTGGGAAACCTCAGCCAAGTTCATGGATGAAACCAGAAGCATGTGGAAGGAGACTAGGAAGAGCTGAGAGCAGAGCAACCTCATCATTGGATGTGGGCTGAGCTGCCCATCAGCCTCCTGACTCCATCCCTGACAGCCATCACTATGGGCTGGGGGATGGGTGCCTTCAATGCAACACTGGTCTGGACCAGGATTCTCAGGGGCAGAAGAAAAATAACTGTCAAACAACTAAACAAGGTCAGGTGCAAGGTGGAGAGAATGAGAGAGAGAATAGAGACCCCCAACTCAGCACAAGGTTCTGGAGACCATAAGGGAGATGTAGCTAACAGTGGCAGCGAGCATATCACATCTTTAGCTTAAGGTGTTCACCACTGATGAGAGGCAAAGATTAGAAAAACCTCCCAAATTACTCTAGAATACCTTTGAGAGCCTCAAAGAGGTAAAGAAAGAAATAATATCCGAAAAAGTAACAAAAGATTATAAATCAGATACAACTTAAAAGCAGATCATTTTTTTAAATCCCAATTAAAGTTCTTAGAAGTGAAAAATATAGTCATTGGATTTTTTTCTTTTTTAATCATAAATGTATGTGAACCTGGTCACAGAAAGATGTGCGAACTAGAAGACAGTACTGTTGATACAGGTGAAAGATGTGTAAAAGTGATAGAAGAGAAACTGAGACTCCAACATGCATGAAGAAAAGAATACAGGAAGTGGGGGAGAAACAATATTTGAAGAAAGCATGGTTAGAAATTTTTAAGATTTGTTGAAAAATCATCAAATGCTTTCAGCTAATGAGCTACATTGAGTGCAGATCAGGATAAATATAAATAAATCATGGTGAAACTGTTACAGAACAGAAAGGAGAAAGAATATATTTAAAGCCACTAAAATGAAACCTTATTATTACAAAGGAATGACAAACTGACAACGAATGTCTCCCCAGCAACAATAGCACCAGAAGACAATGAATAAGTAGCATCTAAGTGCTAAGGAAATTGTGACTGTAGCATTCAATGTACCCTGTGAGACTGTGATTCAAGAGCAAGGGCAAAAGAGGATGAGATATTTACACGTTTTACCATCCTCCAATCATTTCAGAGAAAACTACTACAGGATGTATTTCAGCAAGAAGAGAAAGAACAACCTGCCAGAGACAATTCTGAGCAAAGAAACTGATAAAAGTATTCTGATAAATTTATGTAACTAATTAAAATTTTAATTCAAGAATACTGAATTAAAATTTCAGACAACAATGTAAGATGGGAGCAGCTTGAGATGTACAGAAACATCAAATAACTTTATAGACTGTTAGAAAAATAAGTTATTTTTTTTCTTATTTATAAGAAACTTATAATAACTTATAAGTTTAACTTATATATAAGTTTAACTTATATAAGTTTATATATAAGTTTATATAGTTAAACTTATAATATATGTAAGTTTATATATATATATATTTATATATATATTTATATATATATTATATATATAAATTTATATATATTATATATAATTTATATATATATAATTTATACATATATCCCATATAAATATATATGGTCCCATATAAATAAATATATATATAATATATATATAAATTATATATATATATTTTATATATAAGTTTAACTTATATATTATAATAACTTATAACTTATAATAACTTATAAGAAACTTATAATAACTTATAAGAAATGTTATTATTTCTTATAATCATTCAATTCAAGAACCCACTAAAATAAGAAGAAAGGAGAGAAAGGAGAAAAGAAATAACAGACAAAAGCAAAAAATAACAAACACAAAATACAAACAAAATATGGAGGATCCATCAACAAAATACTAGCAAACAGAATCCAACAGCACATTAAAAGGATCATACACCATGATCAAGTGGGGTTTATTCCAGGAATGCAAGGATTCTTCTATATATGCAAATCTATCAATGTGATAAACCATATTAACAAATTGAAGGAGAAAAACCATATGATCATCTCAATAGATGCAGAGAAAGCTTTCGACAAAATTCAACACCCATTTATGATAAAAACCCTCCAGAAAGTAGGCATAGAGGGAACTTTCCTCAACATAATAAAGGCCATATATGGCAAGCCCACAGCAAACATCATCCTCAATGGTGAAAAACTGAAAGCATTTCCACTAAGATCAGGAACAAGACAAGGTTGCCCACTCTCACCACTCTTATTCAACATAGTTTTGGAAGTTTTAGCCACAGCAATCAGAGAAGAAAAGGAAATAAAAGGAATCCAAATCGGAAAAGAAGAAGTAAAGCTGTCACTGTTTGCAGATGACATGATACTATACATAGAGAATCCTAAAGATGCTACCAGAAAACTACTAGAGCTAATCAATGAATTTGGTAAAGTAGCAGGATACAAAATTAATGCACAGAAATCTCTGGCATTCCTATATACTAATGATGAAAAATCTGAAAGTGAAATCAAGAAAACACTCCCATTTACCATTGCAACAAAAAGCATAAAATATCTAGGAATAAACCTACCTAAGGAGACGAAAGACCTGTATGCAGAAAATTATAAGACACTGATGAAAGAAATTAAAGATGATACAAATAGATGGAGAGATATACCATGTTCTTGTATGGGAAGAATCAACATTGTGAAAATGACTCTACTACCCAAAGCAATCTACAGATTCAATGCAATCCCTATCAAACTACCACTGGCATTTTTCACAGAACTAGAACAAAAAATTTCGCAATTTGTATGGAAACACAAAAGACCCCGAATAGCCAAAGCAATCTTGAGAACGAAAAAAGGAGCTGGAGGAATCAGGCTCCCTGACTTCAGACTATATTACAAAGCAACAGTAATCAAGACAGTATGGTACTGGCACAAAAACAGAAAGATAGATCAGTGGAACAGGATAGAAAGCCCAGAGATAAACCCACGCACATATGGACACCTTATCTTTGATAAAGGAGGCAGGAATGTACAGTGGAGAAAGGACAGCCTCTTCAATAAATGGTGCTGGGAAAACTGGACAGGTACATGTAAAAGTATGAGGTTAGATCACTCCCTAACACCATACACAAAAATAAGCTCAAAATGGATTAAAGACCTAAATGTAAGGCCAGAAACTATCAAACTCTTAGAAGAAAACATAGGAAGAACACTCTATGACATAAATCACAGCAAGATCCTTTCTGACCCACCTCCTAGAGTAATGGAAATAAAAACAAAAATAAACAAATGGGACCTAATGAAACTTCAAAGCTTTTGCACAGCAAAGGAAACCATAACCAAGACCAAAAGACAACCCTCAGAATGGGAGAAAACATTTGCAAATGAAGCAACTGACAAAGGATTAATCTCCAAAATTTACAAGCAGCTCATGCAGCTCAATAACAAAAAAACAAACAACCCCATCCAAAAATGGGCAGAAGACCTAAACAGGCATTTCTCCAAAGAAGATATACAGAATGCCAACAAACACATGAAAGAATGCTCAACATCATTAATCATTAGAGAAATGCAAATCAAAACTACAATGAGATATCATCTCACACCAGTCAGAATGGCCATCATCAAAAAATCTATAAACAATAAATGCTGGAGAGGGTGTGGAGAAAAGGGGACACTCTTGCACTGCTGGTGGGAATGTGAAATGGTTCAGCCACTATGGAGAACAGTATGGAGGTTCCTTAAAAAACTACAAATAGAATTACCATATGACCCAGCAATCCCACTACTGGGCATATACCCTGAGAAAACCAAAATTCAAAAAGAGTCATGTACCAAAATGTTCATTGCAGCTCTATTTACAATAGCCCGGAGATGGAAACAACCTAAGCGCCCATCATCGGATGAATGGATAAAGAAGATGTGGCACATATACACAATGGAATATTACTCAGCCTTAAAAAGAAATGAAATTGAGTTATTTGTAATGAGATGGATAGACCTAGAGTCTGTCATACAGAGTGAAGTAAGTCAGAAAGAAAAAGACAAATACCGTATGCTAACACATATATATGGAATTTAAGGGGAAAAAATGTCATGAAGAACCTAGGGGTAAGACAGGAATAAAGACGCAGACCTACTGGAGAACGGACTTGAGGATATGGGGAGGGGGAAGGGTGAGTTTTGACAGGGCGAGAGAGAGTCATGGACGTATACACACTAACAAACGTAGTAAGGTAGATAGCTGGGGGGAAGCAGCCGCAAGGCACAGGGATATTAGCTCGGTGCTTTGTGACAGCCTGGAAGGGTGGGATGGGGAGAGTGGGAGGGAGGGAGACGCAAGAGGGAAGACATATGGGAACATATGTATATGCATAGCTGGTTCACTTTGTTACAAAGCAGAAACTAACACACCATTGTAAAGCAATTATACCCCAATAAAGATGTTTAAAAAAAAAAAAAATATGGAGGATCCATAAAACCAAAATCTGGTTCTTTGGAAAGAAACTAAAATAGTCAACTGAGTGGAATGATCATGGTGAAAAAAGAAGGCATGAATACATAGGATTAGAAACCTAAGAGTTTAAAATCATAAAAATATTATGAATAATTTTTTACCAATAAATTTGAAAACTTAAAAGAGATGGACAATTTTCTAGGTAAAAATTATAAAAAAAACCATTCAGACAGAGGTTCTGGTGGTTTTTAACAAAGAGCTTCACAAAAGCTTCAAGGAAGAGAAAATTCTTTTATTATAAAAATTGTTCCAGAGAATAGATGAAGGAAATAAAATACCTGACTCTTTTTTTAATGCCAGTATAATTTGATGTCAAAACTAGACAAGGATGTCACAAGAAAAGAAAATTACAGGCCAGCCTCACAAAGACCATAAAAGCAAAAAATCCTACATTAAATATTTGAAAATTGAATCTTACAATGTGTTAACAAATAGTACCTTGTAGTCAAGTGGGTTTATTTATCCTGGGAAGTAAGAGGAAGTTCAGGTAAGAGTCTAGGACTGTCATGGGTGGATCTGCTTCCACAGGGAGATGGATGGCCAGCGTCTCCCTCTCCTGCTCCCACCTTGCAGCACTCAACATCCAAGGCATGTATAAAACCAAACAAAACAAAACAGAACTTGACAGAACAACAATGAACCAGAATCCTCCTAGCAAATCCAGAACAGAAGGAAACAAACATCTGACTAGGTAGAAGTAGTTAACTACATGATGACCAGACTGTAGCCATGACATAAGCTGCCACAATTCTCAGAACTGGTCTCAAAGAAATGGGAAAAAACCAACCCTGGAACTGAAGGCTAACTGTGCTTGAAACAATCGAGATGATGCTGGGCAGACCACCTGATGATTCATTTCAAGGTGACCGTCAGAGCTGCCTGTGCTGTTCTGCATGGAGCCCCTCCCTCCACCTATAAAAACTCTTGCCCACTGATTGTCAGTGGGGAGTCGGCCTTTGGATAGGAATCCGCCCTCTCCCCTAGTTGCCGGCCTCCAACTAGGGGAGAGGCCAGTTTCCTTTCCACCAACCGTGCCTCTTGAGTATTGGCTTTATAGTGGTGAGCAGTTGGACCCCACTTTTGGTAACAGGGCCATGCCCCAGGGACGGAGGAGCCTGAGTTCCTGGAGCAGAAGCACCAAACCATCTCAGGAAAGGCTACCTCTGGACTTTTACACGACAGAGAAATACATTTCCATCTTGTTTCTGCCACTTATTTTGGGGCCTTGTGTTTCTAACAGTAGATCTTCTTTGCACTGATATAAAAGGCATTACTCATCAGTGGGACCACCTCATGCATTGTCTACCCATATATGAAAAGAAGATGCAATTAATGCTCACATCATGTATAGAAAGAAACTGCAGATGGATTAGAAAACCAACATGAAAATAAAATGGAAGACAAGTTAAAGAACTTACAGGCTACCTTGAGCATAGCAGCATGGGAGAGGCTCTCTTAAACAAGACCGAAGAGGAAATTATTTGAGGAAATTTAACACATTTGACTGTATCAAATTATAACTTCTGTCCCAGGTGACCACAGGCAAAAGACATCACAAATAAAAGAAGCAGCTATTGGGAGATGACACTGGTGATTATAGGACAAAGTGATCGTCTTCATAATAAATGAAAAATTGCTACAAATCATAAGAAGAAGACAAACCAATAGTTAAATGGGCAAAAGCTGTCAACAGACAAGCCATTAGATCAGACACAGATGATATAGAAATCCTACTGGGATAGAGCAACAGGAAGATGACACCTTAGCTTGGGTTGGGCAGGGAAGTCCTTAGTTGAGACCTGAAAGATGGGGCCAGGTAAGAGTCAAGGAAAGAACATTCCAGGCAGGGGGACAGCAAGTGCTCAGTCCTAGGTCCAGAAGAACTCTGGGCTCCATGGGAAGCCCCGTGTGTGAGTCTCCTGGTGAGAGAGGGCAGGGCAGTGGGACTGGGCCCCAGGGCTCGGCCACTGCCAGGATCTCCGCCATCATCTCGTTCTCTCTGCAACCCTGACCCTGGGTCTTATAACCATTCGTAACAAAGAAGGGCGGGCATGATCTGCTGTCTGCTGAACTCTAGCCACTCCCCAAAGGGCATCTCAATCCCCACTGGCCCTTGTTCTCTGCTCTTCCCTCATGTGCGGTGGCTCCAGACCACTTGCTATTCCATGACAATGACAGCCAACACTTCTCCCACCTCTGCTCTTTGGTCCTTGCCATTCTATCCCCCGGCAATTCACATCCCACTCGATTTCCTCCTGTGAAATCTCCCCATCCTCTCTGCCCCTGCTCATGCCCTACCTGCACAGGAAGGTGTCAGGGAGCCTGTTTCCAGCTCTAGGTGAGCTCTTCCAGCCCTGACCGTGTCTGGATCCCAGCTTTGCTGCTTGCCTTGCTTCACAAGTAACAGGAAAGTGAGGGCTGAAGTCAGACAGCCTGGGGTTCCAGCCCTGACAGTGGGCGTATCACTCAAACTCTCAGATCTTGGTGTCCCTAAGCTGTAAACAGGAACAGATAACACCTACTCTACAGAGTGAGGGCTAACATCCAAAACCAGGTGCCACGGGCCTGTGAGAGTGCAGGGCACATAATAAATCCTCAATAAACTGTCGACTCCTGCCCCTCTGTGGCCTGATGACCTCCCTTCCTGCCTGACAGCGGTAAAAGGGGACCCCGACTGTCTTAATCTCCTTACACACCCACCAGTGTTTACAAAAGTATCCAGTCATTTAAATCAAATCAGGACATATTACCAAGACACACGCGCATTTATCCAATGAATGAATGAGTGAATGAATGAATGAATGAATATAAGGAAAGGAAGGTAGCAGAGCGCATATCAGAGAACAGTCCGGGAGAACCAGCCGGTGTCCCGGAAATGACAGCCCGTTGCGAACACCCCATTTGCACCTGGATCCTGGCACATCCGTGCTCGGCACAGTGGAATCTCTGTGCCCCATGGTCACACGGAGACTGAAAGATCACCCAGATGACAGAGTGTGGCTTGACTACAGCACCTACTGCTGTCAGCTCTTTTCACTGCTTTATGCTCGTTTTCTGCTCACAATTGTCACATTCTGGGCTAGAATCACCTTGGGCTTGACACTTTGGGCTAGGATGCTGTAGGTGGCTTGACATGTCTAAAAGTCCATCTTCTGAGATAAAGGTAGAAATAGTAGAGATGGCCAAGTTTTCGACACACCGGTGACTTTTGCCCAGTTTTTCCTGGCTTATCTCTGGGGCAGTGTGAAGTAAATCCATGCAGGACCAGAACGCTGGGGTTGCAGGAGCCATGGTGAAGTGGGTTCCTAATGGCTGAAATATCCAGAAACATCTTTATGTTTCAACCCGGGTCAGAATTTTAAATGCTCCGGATCCCTGTGCTGACTTAGGAGGTTATGTGGATGGGCCTGGATGGAGTGCGCTCCTGCGATGCTGGGCTCACAGCACAGTCCACCACACGCATGGACAGAAAGGAGACAGAAGTGCAGGAAGTGCCGAACCTGCAGCTGTGATTCCCTGACGAGTTGCCACTGGTGATTCTCTCTGGGGTTCGATTCAGGATTTGCCTTTCCTCCCAAAGACACCCACTGGATTCCCTCCTACCGGCCCTGTGCCTCCAGGGGCCGCCCCAGGTGGAAGTAAGCGGTCATTCAGAGGCTCCTTGGGACTGACTGCAGCCCTGATGGATGAGATGCAGCCGTAAATGTCAGCGAGGGCGTGAGCGATGGGCTCGGGACAAGGTCAGCTTGATGGTGCACATGTGACAGGTCGCCACACCTGGGGATGGTGGATGCGGCCTGCAGCCCACGGAAAATGAGGTTCCGGGGAGTGGGGGGAGCATAGGCACCAGCAGTAACACCTGATCATTTGGGGCAGGTATCGTGCCCAGCTTGAAAGCCTCCCCTGACTGTTTTCCCACCGAGAGATGGGAGGTGACTCCTCTAGCATGAATGCACAATGTCACTGTAGAAAAGCATTGGGGGAATAGTCAAATGCAAAATATTGTTCACATTTAAAGTGAACCATGGAGATCCCACTCAGGATTTCCCAACCTCCACAGTCCCCCTGTTCTCTTGAGCAGCACACCTTTTACCTCGTCGTTCCCACCACCCAGCCCACTTCTGGGGGCACAGCCAGACCCCCTCCAAGCCCCTCACTTGAAGCCTTCTCAACTACTCCCCCTGCAAACATCAGCTCCATTGACTGTTCCTTTCTCTCCCTCCAGCACCTACTTGTGCTCGATCGTGGACCCCAACTCCAAACCAGGCATGGTCTGCAGGGTTGAGGGAGACCTGGGTTCATGCTGCCACCTGATTCCTCCCTTGTCCCAAGGGTATATCAGCACAGCGGGCAGGTGTGAGGATGGGCTGAGGAGGTTCCTGGTGTACAGTAGTAGAAAGAAATTAAACCAGTGCAGGACTTCCCACTGGGCAGAACTCACCGCTTGCCCCTCCCCTGTCCTTCTCTCTGGTCAAGTAGAACAGGTCACATGTTTCCCTGCTGGGGGAACCATGATGGAGGAGAGGGTCCCAGGGTACAGAGGAGCCAGTAGGCTGCATCTTCGAGAACTTTCCACTTCCGTGCGGGTGCAGACTCTGGAGCTCCCCCTAGCTGCGCGATGGAGGCACCTGCTTCCAAAAGCACACACACTGAGATCCCCCAAACTAATCAAACCAGGATCTCTGGGCCTGGGGTCTGGGCATCAGTGCATGGGGACCCTCCATAGGAGAGTCTGGGGGCGGACACCTCCGAAAAACATGGGGGTTCACAAACCAGAGATGAGTGTGTCTCAAGGCTTCTAAAAAGGCAGAAAACTCGTCCCAACTAACCTAAATCCAGAGCAATGACGTTTGTCCTGCAGCACAAAATGCCGGATGTGTCACCATGTCACTTGCCATCGAGCTAAGGGACGCTTTCTGACCCACTCCAAATGCATTCAGAGACCCCAGCCCCTGGGGGAGCCAGAAACGCCCCTAGTCCCTGCCCTCCCCTGCAGCCCCGCCCCTCCCGCATTCGAATAGTCTTCTTTGTTAAGGGGGTTATTTGTTCAAAGGCAAAGGACCTCATCTGATGATCACATGCAGGAATGTCTTAGGCCTTTACAGCTCTTCGGGGATACAATTTGTGTGTCATTTTGCTTTTTATTGCTTTTTATTGGCTGTGGGACTGCCGGAGAGAAAATGAGGACTACTTATCATGCACAGAGGAAATCTGCCACAAAACACAGTGGATAGCTGTCAGCCGGAAGAAAAGGCAGCCAGGGGGACACCTCCGGGTGGAAATAGGTCACTGGGAGGAAGTGGTGAAGGGCAGCGCGTGAAAGCACATGTGCGTCCTCTGGTCCAGGCGGCAGTGCCCAGCTCCTGGGGTGAATCAGCCATCACGTGCCCATCCCATTACCAGACATTCGTGGAGGAATCATGAATGTTTTCAAAGGCATTAGAGCCATCCTGCCCACTGTGTTAAAAGAGGATGCTTCAGGCCACAGACACAGCCCCACACTCACTCACTGGACTACCAGACACGCTTAGGAGACTCGGGGTCTACCTGTGAAAATGCAGCTTGAAAATGCAGGGTGTGCAGAGTACCCAGAAGGCAAGGTGAGGCCTCCGTAATAGGGTGTCCTGACACAGCTGATGTTGCGTATAGTCATGAGTGGGACCACCTGCCAGGAGCCCAAACTTTGGAGGGCAGATGTAAGTAGATGTCCGGGACACTCCCTAACACACACTTTGGTGAGCTAGGGGCAAGAGGAAGGAGGGAATTTTTAAAATTTAATATTGATCAGCCTTAAAGAAGGAGGAAATCCTTTCATTTTCAACAATATGGAGGAAACTGGAGGGCATTACGCTAAGTGAAATAAGCCAGAGAAAGACAAATACTGCATGGTATCACTGATATGTGAAATCTAAAAATAAATAAATGAATACATAAGTTTTTTTTTTAAGTCAAACTCATAGAAATAGTAGAAAAGTGGTTGCCAGGGACTGGAGGTAGGAGAAATGGGCAGATATTGGTAAAAGGGTACAAACTTACAGCAATTAAAAAAAAGACCGTATCTAGTTTCCCCTATTATTGGCATCTTACATTAGCAATGCATTTGTAACAAGTAATGAACTCATGTTGATACATTATCATTAACTAAAGTCCACACTTTATTTGAAATGTCCTTAGCTTTTCCTTAATGTCTTTTTCTGCTTCAGGACACCATATAACATTAGTCATCACATCTCCTCAGGATCCTATTGGCTGTGACGGTTGCTCAGACTTGCCTTGTTTTGATGACCTTGACTGTTTTTTTTTTTTTGCGGTACGCGGGCCTCTCACTGTTGTGGCCTCTCCCGTTGCGGAGCACAGGCTCCGGACGCGCAGGCTCAGCGGCCATGTCTCACGGGCCCAGCCACTCCACGGCATGGGGGATCTTCCCAGACCGGGACACGAACCCGTGTCCCCTGCATTGGCAGGCAGACTCTCAACCACCGCGCCACCAGGGAAGCCCGACCTTGACTGTTTTGAGGAGGGCTGGTCAGGTAGTTTGTAGGATGACCCTCTACTGGGATTTGTTTGATGTTTTCCTCACGGTTAGACTGGGGTGATGGGTTTTGGGGAGGAAGATCACAGAAATAAGGTGTTATTTTCATCACATATCAAGGGTACCTGCTATCAACATGATTTATCATGTTGATGTTGACCTTGACCACCCACTGAGGAGGGTTTGTCAGGCTTTTCCACTGTGAAGGTCCTTTTTTCTCCCTTTTCCACACTGTCCTTTCTGGAAGGAAGTCACTCTGTGAAGCCCGTACTTAAGAGGTGGGGAGTTATACCCCCCTTTTTGAAGAGAGATTTAATTCTCTTTCCTTCTTCTGTTTCTTAGACTGCTGAGTTGGGGGAGACTTTCATAACCCATTCATACCATGCAACACTGAACTCTGCACTAAGTCTCAAAGTGAGAGAAAGGTCAGTGTAGGGCCCAGAATCTTGGAAAGTGTGCAGCATCCCCGAGAACCAGAACTACTGGTTGGGTCCCTGGCCCTGCGACCAGAGCTGAGCTGTCACTGGCTGTTCTGGGGTGGGGTGTCATGCCGTCTGGACCATCCCTGACTGCCATGACCCCACCGTGCATGGATGTCCCAGTGATGGGGGCCCACCTCGGGCTGGGAAAGAGGCTTCCGCATCATCACACCATTGGCCATCTTGCATTGTTATATAATTAATTCTTGCTCTTAAACCTTGGCTCTCTGGCCCAGCTACGTGGCCCTGGGGTCAAGGTCACATCACGGGATCCTTTGCATCAAGCTCTGAGCCCTGTACCTTCAAGAGCAGAGACACTGAGCTCCCTGGACTGAAAAAGTGTTGTAGTGGGGAAAACAGCTCTGAAACGTCTGCTGGGATTCGGGGCTGAAAGCTCTGTTGACCCAGGCGTGGATCCAACACTTGGAGGCAGGCATCAGGTATGGCACCTACGATACAGAGGAGCGCCTGCCCTTGATGGAGTGTGCTTTCGCCCCTCAGTAAGGAGTGAGCAGGCCTGCTAGAGGAGGGCATGACCAGGAGATGTTTTCCATAAAAAAATATGTTTTTTCCATCAATGATACTCATATCTTCTAAGTGAACTCACAAGAGAATCCCCTCCTTTCCCCCATGAAGCCACAGGGAAGGCATTTCTGGGGGAATAAAAAAGCCAGCACACTCCAAAATGTCTTAGCTTGTTTGTCCATGAGGGTCATCCCTGACTCCCTCCAAAAAGAAGCTGCATTCTTATCAGGGGACGCGTGAGGCTTCCCAGAATGTCAAGCTTTCTTCAGTGCCCACCATCAAGTGGCACAAATGGATGATAGATGAGTTGGTGCCTGGCAGCTTCATAATAGCTTGGGCACAAACCCCATCCCTAACGTTCACTATCCAGACACCTTTGCGGGACCCACCTGCTCCCAGGCCCTAAGCAGAAAGTAGCTAAGGTCAATATGTAAATACACACAAGCCAAGAGGCCCATTGGCGTTTCTTATTTGCCAAAGATCCTTGAATGGAAACCGGGAGTCTTTACCCTGAGAGCTGTGCTCTCCAAGGTAATACCTGTGAGCCACCTGTGGCTGATTAAATATTATAAATTAATCAAAATTAAATAGGATTTGAAAGTCAGAGTCTCGGCTGCACTGGCCACATTCCAAGTACTCACAACCACATGTGGCTGGTGGCTATGGTGTTGGACAGTGTAGACGTGGAAAGTTCCATTCCTTGCCACTGCCCTGAATAGTCCAAGGGAGCCCTTAGAAGGTGCCATGGACGTGGCAGTGAAATCTTTGGGGTCTGCCCAGAGGCAGAACCCCAGGGGGAAGTTTAGGCCTTTCACCAGCTCCTCAAAGCCATTCAAGACCCAAAGAAGACCAAGATACCACCAGATCAGGCGATGGGGCAAGTGTGATAGGAGGCGGGTGGGAAGTAGCATCCTTCTCACCCGCTGCCAGTCCCCAGTTGTTTATCCAAGTTCTGGCTCTACATGCTGTGCTCATTTACCCCAGAGAGCAAGTCTAAGGCTTTGGAAAAGCCAGAAGACCTGGAGGGGCTGCTCCTGGGGTCCCTCGTGAATGAGGGCCTTCCTGCCAACTCTGGAACAGAGACAACAAGGGTCTTCAGGTCCCACAGCCCCTCCTGGGAGAAAGCCTCCCCTGAATTTGAGCTCCAGCCCTCCTGCAGGTGGTACCTGCCTATTTTTCCCTCCGCTGAGAGAACCCTGGGCTACTGACTAAGCTCTTGTAGGGTCCTCTGTGTGAGATTCTACCCAAAGCACACACTGCTGCTGAAACAAGTTTAAGGTCAGGGGAGACAGCAAAGGAGTCGACATTTTGTGTCCTTAACTAGAGAGAGGGGAGGGGAGAAAAGGCACATTTTGCCAACATTTCAATGCTGGAGCCCTGTCCAGAGTCCGTCCGTGGGAATACTCCTTCTCCCTCGGTCCTTGAAGCTGGAGGTGCGGGGGGTAGTTCCCAGTGTACAGGAGTGGAACGCTGAGGACAGAAATGGAAACACACCAACTCCTGGTTCCAGCCCCAGCAGCTCAAGGCCTGCATCATTGATTTATTTAGTCATCTTTTCAATGGTTGCCAATAACAACCTGGGTCTATAAAAATAAGACTAAAAAAAGGCGCCTAAGACTTTCCAGAATGCCTGCCCAGAACAGTCTGAGCAGCTCAGTCACCCGGAGAATGAGTTCGGGGACCCACCTCTGCCAAGTCAGCCTGGTGAGGGCTTCCTCTGCTGGGCCGCCCAGCAGCAGCCTCCCTGGCCCAGCATCCTCGCTTACTTGGCTTCCTTCTCGCAGAAGTGTCACCAAGTGTCTCCTGTAATGGATGAAGAATTTAGAGGTCAGGCCTGAACGAAAGGGAGGCTGACCTGGTAATAACTAATAACACCACCTCCAATGGAGAGGCTTATCCAACCTCCAACGAGGTGTTCACGTTATCACGCAGGGTTTATTTAAATTGTAAATGACAAGTAACTGGTCACACTGACTCATCTGCTCTTCCCCGAGGCCTATCTGCTGGATACTTTGGGGTCCCAAGGTCTCAGAAGTTATAATTTGATGTTGCATACTCCTCCACATGCCAGCTGAAACCCTGGTGTTGTACAACATTTTACATACTGAATAAATGTTGTGACTGATCTCATGTTTCTCAATCAATGTCACTTAACAGAACCAGGATTCACATCAGCATCAGGAAACGTTTGGCACAGGAAATCTGTTCTGTGGGAAGTTTGTGTTGGACGAGGGGAAAGAGAGGGGAAAGGTTCCCCCACCTCACCCCACCCCTGGCAGGGGGAGGACAGGGCGGGGGCTCGAAGGCCCTGAAATCCAAGCTGTCCGTGACCCTTTTTCTTGGAGATCTCAGTGTCTGTAATTTAAACCTCACTCTGGTTTAAAAAGGAGGAGAAAGAGAACATTTAGAAACAGAACAAAATTCTGACCCACACCAAAAATATCTGTATCAGATCCATAGCCATGACTCAGTTAGTGTGAAAAGAAGGCATCTTGTTGTTATCACAGCTCAGCCATCTGAGCTCAGCAGCCAAAATAGTATGTGTGACAACGAGTCAAGTGTGATGAGTTGCCGCACGGAAATCGAATCCAGGCCTGGGCAGCTGGGATAGCCCTGATGTCCTGTCAGCTTCTACCTGCCCCAGCCTGGCCCCGGGTTCTCATAGAATAAAACCTGAGGAGTCCCTGGAGTTGGAACAATAAGAGTAGAGGGGCGGGGCAGAGCACTCCTCCAGACCCCCAGTGAGGAATGCTCCCAACTCCTGGGGGACTTTTCCCATAATTGCTTCTGCATCTCTTTGGGCAGGAATAGTCTAGCTCCCAAGAGACTGGAGAAACCCAGATCACATGGAGATCTGGGCGTTTAGCGCTTGGCAGGTTACATCTAAGCTGCTTCTCACTTGGTGAATCTCATCTGACTTCTCTTTACATCTTTAAGCATTTGTCCCATCCAAATTTCAGCACATATATATTTCCTTTATGAACTAGCCAAGAGAGTTCAAGACCTCAAAGCATATTGAGATGGTCCAAGCTTGGCGAGTGCAGCAGTTGAATAACAAAAACTGATATTAACAAAACCCCAAGTCCCAGCTCCTTCCTGGGCCCTCCACCCCCACCCCCAGCCAGCCTGCTCCTGCTGCCAGATGCCCTGGGCTCACAGGCTGTGCCTTCTTGTTGGGGGAGGGAATGAAGTCATCAGACCCCATCGCAGCGTGGGCCGCTGTGTGCTTCCTGTCTTTCCTTTCATGGCACGTGAACGTGGGCAGTGAGCCGTGGCCGCCATGTTTTTAAGGATCATCGTCCCCATTCGTTTGGTGCCTCACCCCAAACAGTAGCTGTCACTTGCATCTTCCCAGTGTGCTGGAAAGAGTGATCTTATAAATCAAAGCTCAGATTTTGCTTAGGTTTGGTTTGTTCTTAAAAGAAAAAACCCAGGTGGGGTTTTTGTGCTCAGCCTTTGTCGATAGTTTCTATTTCAGCTATGGTTTATTTAAGGAAATTAAGGACGTTGGTAGGTTGAGATGGAGAGAAAGGAGAAGATGATGTGGTAAAAACAAAGGTGAAGGACAGGGAGGTAACAGGGGTCACAGTTTACAAGAGTCAGTCTGTGTTTGCTCAGCTTCTGGAAGTTCCCTGCATAACTCTTTCCCATACCTCTTTGCACGTTCCCCGCTGGGGCACATCCACCGGGGTCCACACTGCTGGCATAATGACCCCATTCCTCCTGCTCCAGCACCCACTGCCCCCCGAGTTCCACACCCTCTCCAAGCTCCCTGCTGCGACCTTCTCAGGACAGTGGGGACAGCTACCAAGCCCAGCGTCTCTGCACCCAGATCCACCGTCCTCATTACTCCCACACCCTGCAGCATTGGCTCTGATGAATTGGGAGCTGGGGGACACGCAAGGGCGGTTTGGGGCTCCAGTCCTGCCGGACACCTCGGGCAGGCCACTTGTCCTCTGTGAGACTTTGTTTCTTCATCACTCCCCTCCTGAAGGGTCTGTGACGATAAAATTAGAATTCTTAACCTAAACGTTATTTAGTTTCCAACATCTCTGGCACATATAGGCATTCAGTGATACATTTAGTTATCTTCGTTAACCATTCTACCAAGTCGCCCAGGCTGAGAGTTCTAGAAAGTTCCATCCACCCTCCCCTCCGCTTTCCTGTCTTATTTGTGCTACAGAACCAGTCTGCCTCTGACGTGTCCTGTGGGTCTGTCCCCTTCATCCATTCTCAATGTCGCTGTCCAGCTGCACTCTCCAACCTCCCTCCAGCTGCCCAGGTGCAAAGCCCCTCCCTCCCTATGGGTCCTGGCCGCAGCAACCAGCCCAGAGGTCTTCCTAAGGCAAAGCTCAGTTCTGGGACTGTCATAGCCAGACACCATGGGTGGGCTCATTGGAATAAATTGGCTGCCTGTCAGGGCATCTCAGTGAGTCCTGGACCCACGTTGTCCTTACAGTCAGAGGGGCAGCTGCCCATGATCAGAGGTGTTGTTGCCCCCACGCCCCAGACCCCTACGCCCCACCTCCTGGGTTGCCCTTCCTGCATCATCACCTAGAGAAACCTGCCCCACATCAAGACACAGGTAAGAGCCTCTATCATCACCGTGAAATCATCCCAAATGCCCCTAGAGATTTCTAGATCCCCTGTTTCCCCCCACCACCCAGGATAAATCATTGTTCCTGGTATTTGTTCCCTCAGGAAGCTGTGCTCATCCTCCCCACTTCCCTCACAGGCTCTGGGCACATGGACTGCATAGCCAAGCTCAGCAAGCCCGGCAGAGCTGAACTAAATTGGAGTGACCTCCACCTGGTCCCTGGTCCTCTGCCTCAAGATCGGTACCCACTTCCCTCCTCTCTGTACGCTAGGCTGAGTCTCTGGGAGGATGCTGCACGCGCACACACACACACACACACACACACACACACACACACCCCACCAGTGTGATGAACTCTAGTCAGCCTGGGAGCCTTCCCATTCTGACTGGTTGATGTGATAAAATATAAACAGACTCCAAATTCAGAGCTGAGACATAAATGTGGGAAATCTCATCTTTTCCCAAAACTAGCTGGGCCAAAGCCATAGGACACAACACATTGCTCATAAAATATTGGCTCTTGGCAGGGAAGCCGACTCAAGGGAAAATTCTATGTTTTTAATCAACTTTATTGAGATATAACTTATATTAAAGTCCATCATTTCAATGAGCTGTGATGAATGTACACATCATCACAATCAAGACAGAATATTTCCATCACTCCAAAAAGTCCTAACTACGTTTTTTTTTTATTAAAAAACTTTTTAAAGGACAGTTTTAAGTCTATAGCATAATTGAGCAGGAAGTACAGAGATCACCCATGTGCCCCTCTCCCCACATGCACAGTCTCCCCCACTATTGACGCCCCCAGCACATTTATTCTGATTGACTAACCCACATTGACACATCATTGTCACCCAATGTCCATAGTTTACATTAGGATTCATTCCTGGTGGTGTACATTTTATCAGTGTTGACAAATGTATAATGGCATGTATCCACAATTGTAGTATCATACAGAATAGCTTCACTGCCCTAAAACTCCTCTGTGCTCTGCAGATTCATCTGACCCTCCTCCCTAAATCCTAATAACCACTAATCTTTTTACTGTTTCCATAGTTCTACCTTTTCAAGAATGCCATGTAGTTGTAATTGTACACTTTGTAGCCTTTTCAGATTGGTTTCTTTCACTTGGTGATATGCATTTTAGATTTATCCATGTCTTTTCATGACTTGAGAGCTTATTTCTTTTTAGTGCTGACTAATATTCCATTGTCTGGATGGACCACAGTTTATCCATTCACCTACTGAAACACATCTCAGTTGCTTCTAAGTTTTGGCAATTATGAATAAAACTGCTATTAACATCCATGTGCTGGTTTTTCAGTGAACATAAGTTTTCAGTTCACTTGGGTAAATACCAAGAAACCAGGATTGCTGGATCGTATGGCAAGAGTATGTTTAGTTTCATAAGAAACCATCAAACTGTCATAAAGTGGCTATTCCATTTTTCATTCTCACCAGCAATGAATGAGAGTTCCTATTGCTTCACATCCTCACTAATATTTGGTATTGTCAGTGTTGTAAATTTCGGCCATTCTAACAGGTGTGTAATGTTATCCCGTTGTGTTAATTTGCATTTCCCTGATGACTTATAACATGGAGCATCTTTTCATTTGCTTACTTGCCATCTGTACATCTTCTTTGATGAGGTGTCTGTTCAAGTCTTTGGCTTATTTTTTTTATCAGATTGCTTATTTTCTTATTCTTGAGTTTTAAGTGTTCTTTGTATACTTTGGAAAACAGCCTTTTATTAGGTATGCTTTTTGCAAATATTTTCTCCCAGTGTGAGCTTGTCTTCTAATTTTCTTAACATTGTCCTTCACAGAGCAGAAGCTTTTAATTTCAATGAAGTCCAGGTTATCAGTTATTTCTTTCACAGATTGTGCCTTTGGTGTTGTATATAAAAAGTCATCGCCAAACCCAAAGTCATCTCTGTTTTCTCTTATGTTACCTTCTAAGAGTTTTATAGTTTTTCATTTTACATTTTAGTCTATGATCTGTTTTGAGTTAATTTTTGTGAAGAACATAAGGTCTGTGTCTAGATTCTTTTTTTGTGTGTGTGTGTGAGGATGTCCAGCATTATTTGTTGATAAGACTATCATTGCTTCATTTTGCATTGCCTTAGCTCATTTGTCAAAGATCAGTTGACTATATGTATGTGGGTCTATTTCTAGGGTCTATTGCTCTCTATTCTGTTCTGTTGATCTGTCTATTCTTTCAACAATACTACAGTGTATCGATTACTGTAGTCTTACAGTAAGTTTTGGAGTCTGACAGGTTCAGTCCTCTGACTTGGTTCTTCTCCTTCAATATTGAGTTGGTTATTCTGGATCTTTTGCCCCTCCGTATAAATTTTGGAATCAGTTTGTTAATATTCACAAAATAACTTGCTGCTCTTTTGCTTAATAATGCGTTGAACCTATATATCGAGTTAGGAAGAACAGACATCTTGACAGTATTGAGTCTTTCTATCTATGAACGTGGAGTACCCTTCCATTTATTTATTTATTTATTTTAATTTTAAATAATGATCTATTTACCAAATTTCTATTTAAACATTGTTGAAAATATCATCTTTCAAAAATATGAAACAAAAATACAATGAAGTGTACAAAAAGCTTAAACTCAATTTTATAGCTCATGAAAAGAAAAATCAGTTCACTTACTGACCTTTGGACAATGATTTTTTTTTAACATCTTTATTGGGGTATAATTGCTTTACGGTGGTGTGCTAGTTTCTGCCTTATAACAAAGTGAATCAGTTATACATATACATATGTTCCCATAGCTCTTCCCTCTTGCGTCTCCCTCCCTCCCACCCTCCCTATCACACCTTCCATTTATTTTGTTCTTCTTTGGTATCTTTCATCATAGCTTTGTAGCTTTCCTCCTATGGATCTTGTGCTAATAGAAATAGTAAATATGTTTTTAATTTCACTGCTGGTATATGGGAAAATGATTGACTTTTGTATATTAACCTTGTATAACCACTTGTTAGTTCCAGGAGGATGTTTTTGGGGGGAGGGGGATGATTCTTTCAGATTTTCTACATAGACAATCATGTCATTTGTGAACAAAGACAGTTTTATTTCTTCCTTCTCAATTCATATACCTTTGATTTTCTTTTCTTGTTTATTGCATTATCTAGGACTTCCAGTACAATGTTAAAAAGCAGTGATGAGAGGGGACATCCCTGCCTTGTTCCCAGTCTTGGGACAATTCTAGATTTAGGCCTTTCTGCAGAATGCCAGCACTCAGGGAACCAATGGGGCAGTGCAGGAGAACTGGATCTTATGGCCTGACAGTCATGTTGGCCGTACAGCATGACTCACCAGGCCCAAGGCCTGCACAGAAGGGTGCTGGGGGACACAATGGATCGGTCACCTGCTTTGCTTTGGACAGTTAGTAAATGTGGAAGTTGGACCTTGTGGTTTTAGGGGAAAGAGGCTCCTGGTTATTGCTCATAGAAGTGCTAAGTAGGGTAGACAGGAAGCAAAACCAATTAGGCTCTCAGGGGGTTGGACGTAACCGCTCCTGCTGTGACCCCAGGGGGCTCAGTCCCAAAGCACTTTTGGCACCTTTGAGGTGGACCCAGAAAAGCATGCTCAGGGAGAGGAAGGGGAGGCCAGGGCTCGGTGCATCCACCCAGGCAGAGAGCAGGAGGGAGGACTCTGTTCCTACTCACAAGCACCCTTGATCTCGGCCAGAGGGGCAGCCAGGGTGCAGAGCCTACTGGCTGAAAAGTGCTTAGAAAATGGACACACGTCCAAGTTACCAGGGTCAGGCCAAGGTGTCCACGCACTACCTTCTCTGGGAACCACTGAACTTGTGTCCCAAATGGAGGAATTCTCAAGGATCAAGACAATGTGGGAGATGGAGGATGAGGTGACAGCAGAGCCAACCATTAGGAGCAATAAAATGAGATTTTTATTGATAGGCTAAACGAACAATGGGGTCCCAACGAATTGCCAACATGGCCTGAGGCACCCTGGAAAGCCCCTCTTTGGGAATCACAGCAAGAGTGGCTAGGAGCATGGTCTGGAGTCACGCACATGCGTCAAATACAGGACACTTCACTCCTACCTCCCGGGCAGGGAATGATACACTTAGAGGATTGGTCCCTCCTTTCTGAAACCCGGGCAGGGAATGATACACTTAGAGGATTGGTCCCTCCTTTCTGAAACACGGGCATTAAATGAAACTCTCTGTGTGAAGAGCAGAGATTAGAACCCACCCGGCATGAGGTAACTCTTTGGATTTTCACTCTTAGGTGTAGGCCCTGCCCACCTTCTACCATTTGTCTAGAATAGATGCATGCCCCGCAAAGATGCTCTTAGGGGCAGGAGGGAGAAGAGAGGCAACAGAATCACCCTCAGTTAGAGGCCTTGGCTCTAGCTGACCGCAGAACTGGGAAAGCAGATTTGGGATGTACATTTCCCAGGCAAGTTTTGCTGTTTTTAACTTTTTGTTTGTTTTAGAAATGCAGAGCTTTCCATTTTATTTCTCCCTGTCCCTAACAACCTGTCCACCCCCATCCCCACCCCTTGCTTTTCATAGGATTCACATGAGAGATTGGACAGGGAGATGAACCTAACTAAGCATCAGGTACCGTAGAGGTTAAAAATCCCTCCCCCACCACTGACCAGCCCAGGCAAGTTTTGATTGTGGAGGGTGGGAAAGGTATAGAGGTGAGAGGGGAGAGGGGTCAGGAGCAGGGCTCTGGGACAGCAGCCCAGGGTGCCTGGTAGCTGCGTTGTGTTGGGGAGGGGACTAAGGGAAGGACAGCCACCTCCTCCCCTTCCTGCATTTTGCATGCCTCGAGCCTGAAGCCCAGTGCCCATCAGGCTTCAGGCAATGCCCACTATCGGCACTAGGTGGCCCTTCCTCAGAAGCCAGTGCACCAGCTTGCCTGGGTGCTGGGAACGCGACTCAGCCTGGGTGCAAGGGAGGGAGATGTGGCTTCTAGGTGGCCTGCATGGTGGCTGGACAGGAGATGGTGACAACTGGGCAAACCCAGCCTGGCCTTCCCAGAGAAAAGCGCCACTTTGCAGAGGACACATCAGAAAAGTGAGAGGGGATCCCATGCAGGGCCCTGTGTGTACCATGTCCTCACCCCAGCCCCACACAGTCATCGCCGTCATGTGACCAGCTGAATTTACAGATTGACGGGGCTGAGTTACCCCAGGAAAATCACTCATACTCCCAGTGCCTTGATTTCTACAAGTGAGAGAGAATTCATGCCTTCACCTCCTTTAGATCCTTCTTCAAACATCCCTGGTGGACTGCATCCCAGCCCACAGGTATGGCTACCCCTGCCCAGGAAGGAGGAGCGTCTCTGGCCACTGTGATGTCTGTCTGCCCAGTGAAATGCGAGCAGTGTGGTTTGTTTCTTGCCTGAGAAGGAGCTTTAACAGTGATGGGCTCTTTTCTTTTCTCGTGGCCACAATTCCAGAAATATTCCAGATTCAGATGACTTCACGATTCTGGTTCTGGAGGGCAGATGACACAGAGCAGAACCAACATGGGTGGACACATGTGGCATGAATAAGAAACATCGGGGGGGTGGCCCTGGCCGATAGATACAGCCCTTCCTCATCTCCCCATGTGGTTACAGCTCTGAGCCCAGACCCACTCTGCATGGGAGCACCTCACCCCCTCCAGGCCTGATTTCCCACAGCACTCATGACATTTACACTGCATACCTTCCCTTTATACTTTGATTATCTTCTGTCTCTGCTTAAGTGAATGCCAACTCCATAAAATTGGGCATCTCTGTCTCCTGTTCATGACTGTATCTTTTGCACCAGGAACAGTGCTTGGTACAGGGAAAGTACTCACAAAACATTGAACAAATAAACATAAACTAGTAGAAATTAACCTAGGCTCCACCCTAAATGAAATTTATAGGTATTTAAACATCAAAATGACCCAATGTCTCAAGCCCTACTCTATGGTCCCCAATTTACAGACGAGAACACGGAAGCCCAGAGGTTAACAGAAGCTGCCAGAGGTCACATGCTGAGCCAGAATGTGAGTCCAGGCCACTCTTCCAGTCACCAGGTCATTCGGCCTGTCACCAGTACCTTCTCTGCAGCATTGTTGGGAAGAGGTAAAGTGCTTGAGATACGTGAGAAAATCAGCAAACAGTAGAAACCAGGTGTTTCCAACAGGGGCCTAGGGGTGATCGGCAGCACATTGGCCATGAAAATGTCGAGGGCGATGGTCCACATAGAATTCTGGCTTTTCTCACAAAAGTAGTCGGAAAAGAGTCTCCCTTCGAGGGAACATAGCCCCCAGGTGCCCACTAACTTCAGGTTTTTATTTTCCTGCACACTCCCCTCCCCCCGGACAAAAGACCTTGATCCCCTGGTAACATGAGTGAGCACACAATGCCCATAAGGGCTGTTGCTGGGAGTCTGCCTACTGGTTTGTGATGTGGGCTGAACTGTGTCCCCTCAAATTCATGTGATGGAGTCCTAACCTCCACACTTCAGGATGTGACCTTATTTGGAAGTACGGTCACTGCAGGTATAATAAGGTAAGATGCGATCACACTGGAGAAGGGTGAGCCCTTAATCCAGTACAACTGGTGTGCTTACAAAAGGGGAAAGTTTGGACATAGAGACACACACAGGGAGATGCCATGTGAAGATGGGGTAGAGATCCAGGGGATGCTTCTACAAGCCAAGTAATTCCAAAGATTTCTGGCAAAGTACCATAAAGCTAGGAGAGTCCTGGAACAGATTCTCTCTCAGAGCCCTCAGAAGGAAATGACCATGTGTGTTACCAAGTCCAAGCTTGTACTGCTGGCCACAAGACAGACCAATACATCAAGAGTTGCTGGGGCAATGAATAGCAACTTTATTCGGAAAGCCAGCAAACCAAGAAGATGGTGGATTCATGCCCCAAAGAACCATCTTTCCTGAGTTAGAATTCAGGCTTCATTTTTTTTTTTTTTTTTTTTTTTGCCATACGTAGGCCTCTCACTGTTGTGGCCTCTCCTGTTGCGGAGCACAGGCTCCGGACACGCAGGCTCAGCAGCCATGGCTCACGGGCCCAGAGGCTCCATGGCATGTGGGATCTTCCCGGACCGGGGCACGAACCTGTGTCCCCAGCATCGGCAGGCGGACTCTCAACCACTGTGCCACCAGGGAAGCCCCAGGCTTCTGTTATATCAATACTAAAAAGGGAAGGAGTAAAGTCAAACATTTCCTGTTTCCCATCAGCCTCTGGAGGGGATGTGTTAATTTCTTCCTTCCTGCAGCCTTTCACAGGTGGGCCTGGTCAGGATGTTTCCTGTGAATTAAACAAAGGTATTTTAGCTTAATGTTCATTACCTGGGAGGCAGGGTTCCCAGAGATGGGCCATTATGTATAAATGAAGCTTATAGGCAATATCCCTTTAGTGACTAACTTGTAATAGAATACAAAGATTCTTCCCTATTACACGTGGACACCTTGATCTCAGACTTCCAGCCTCCAGAACTGTGACACAATAGATTCTTATTGTTCTGAGCTGCTCAGTGTGTTGCATTTTGTCACCATGGCCCCAGGACACTCATGCAGTGTGGTAGTGGAACCTTTTGCATCTTGAGCCAAGGCACCGAAAGAATGGGACTCAGAGGTCCCAGTTATTCTGTTCCTTGGGCCACAAGGAATCCCATCTCACATGGGAGAGAATGAAGCCAAGAAGCCAGGCTAAATGGAAACAAGAGAGAAGCTTGATGGAAACTAAGCCCAGTTTCCAGTCCCCCAAACTCCTGGAACAAGCCTTGGAACTCTTCCTTGGACTCTAATATCCTCCATCAGATGCCCTTTTTGATCCTATTGTCCTGAGTAGGATTCTTTGGTTTGAAAGTGACAAACCCAGTTACTACATGTGCTTTCTGAAAAGGGTGGGCATTTGGCTGTCAGACACGTAAAGACCCAGATCACAATCCCAGGTCTAAATCCTGAAAGAGAAACTTGAGTCTGAAGGCTTTGCTCTACCCGTTCGCCTGTTTCTGCCTCGTTTCTGGGCCAAAGCATGACACCACAGTTTCTCTTTGGCTGACACATATTTTCCTTCCCAGTGGTCACATGCCCTTCTTTCTATAGCAGAGCCCTCTGCAGCCACACACTCAGGCAGAGGGAGGTTTTCTGTCCCCTGGAATGGAAATGTGTTTGGTCTAAGCCAGTCTCCCCCATCACCATGGACCAGTTTAGGCACCGAAGTGTGATCCAATGTGGCCAGTGGGGTTTAGGAAATGCTTACAACAGGCTTAGGGAGAGCATTTTCCTCCCTAGTTTAAGAAAGAAAAAGAAATATGGCCAGAGAGACCCTGCTCTGCCTGTGATGCCAGAATCACTGCAGCTGGTATCCATCCCTGGAGGGCTATGTGCCTGGCTTGCAGCTGATGGCAGAGCATAAGAGGAGAAGCTTCTGGACCTTTGATAATGCCATTGTGACCCTGAAATCGCAGACTCTGGGGCCACTCATCCCTCGACTTCATGTTTTATGAGATAACAAACATATCATTGCTTACATTCTCTTGGTCGGGCCTTCTATTCCTTTCAGTCAAAAACATCCTAACTTCCAAATTTCCCAAACCACAAATAGACGAAAGGATGACTGGTCATCCTGGGGAGATGCTGCTGTCCATGGTCCTGATCCCACACACGTTCAGAGAGGGTACTCAGAATGCTGTGTGCATAAGAAAGGATGTTAAGGGGATAAGACATTGTAAACATCATTTGCATCTCCTCTGAGATCCTGTTCTGCAGCGTCCCACCTCCAAGGCGAAGCCAGGAGGTGTCTTGCTCCAGGGAACCAGGACTAAGGAATGCAAAGTCCTTCAGTCAGCACTGCATCTAGGAACGGAGTTTATGAGAACACTTCAGCAAACAAGAGAAGGGAAGCTGAGAAGTTGCCAAGAGAATGTTGTTTTTCTTGTTTCTTCCTTGAACAAGTCAGGACTAAGCCTACAAGCCTAAAACCGAACTTCTTTGGAGCTGCAGGGGTGTCCCTGCTGCCTACTATATGTAGGTTGTGCAGTGCATGGACGACCTTTCTGTTCTGGGGAACTTGGCAGAAAGACGAGAGTTGATAGAAGGAGCCATGGCAGCCCCACCATGGGTACCATCTTGGACAGGAGCATGAAAAACAGTGGAATTTTTGAAATCTTAACTCTTTATCTAAATGAGATCTAGATTTATCTAAAGAAGTTGTTTTTGAGGTTTTAGGGAGCCAAGGCAATACACACTTTTTTCCCTCCTGTGTCAGTTTCCTGGGCTTCTATTACAAAGTACCACAAACTGGGTGGCTTGAAACAGCAGACACTTATTATCCTACAGCTCCAAAGTCCAAGATCAAGCTGCTGGCAGAGGTGGTTCCTTCTGGGGACTCTGAGGGAGAATCCCTTCCATTCCTCTCTCGCTCTCTGGTGGTTGCCGGTAATCCTTAGCGTTCCTTGATTGGAGATGCCTCCATCTCTGCCTTCATCTTCACATGACGTTCTCCCTGTGGGCATGTCTGTGTCCAAATTTCCTTTTTCTATAAGGACACCAGTCATATTGGATTGGGGCCCACCCTAACAAGCTCATCTTAGCTGGACTACATCTACAAAGGCCCTATTTCCAAGTAAGGTCACAGTCTGTGATACAGGGGTGGATGAGGCATTAAGATTATGACATATTATTTTTAGGGGACACTAATCAACCCATAACACCTCCTTAGTAAAGAATGAATGGTTTGAGAACAAAATATATGTGTCAGACAGATAAAGATCGAAATAGCAGCCCTTGGATGCTGGTCAGACTGATTGAGAGCACACTGCTTACTTAGATCAACACCTGAGGTAGGAGATAGGCACCCGCCCCACCCCAGCCTGAGCAGCTGCAGCTGGTCTCCTGCTGATGCTTTGAGATGGAATACCAGCGGGAGCTTTGGGCCCAGTTTGGTGAAATCTTGTGGATTTCCCAACGCAACATGTGCAGAGAAGGCCCTCAGTCTAGGGGAAGGACAAAAGGAGGGAGAAGATGCCAACTGGTATCGATCTTGGCTGAGAGATGCGCACCCACACCAGGACTAAATATGGAAATGTTTGGCCAGAAACAACCCAGAAAACTGACCCTATATAAGCAACCTAAGCCGCCCCTATGGCACATAACTCACTCTGAGTCCACCCATGTGTTCTTTCACACGTACTTTTCTTCTAATAAATGCTTTTATCTTTTTCACAGTCTTGGTCTCTTTGCTGAATTCTTTCTTCAAAGAAGACAAGAACCAAGGTCCTTCTTCCCGCTTTTCACCACCAGAACACACCCAGAATGGGCTCCCCAAATTGAAGGTGTCCCTCTCAAACCCTCCAGGAAAACTCAACACCCAGTGGAGCAGGCAAATGCAGAAGCAGAGACAAGAAAATGATCTTTCTCCTAAATTCACCATCAGAGGATTTCCTCCTGCTTTGGCCCAGGGCAGCTTCTGGAGAAATTCTCTCACAAACCCACCCTCCCCTTTCTTCCCAATCACCTCATCCTGCCCACACCCACTCCCACTACTTAGCAAGGTAAGAATGGGGGAGGTAAGCCAGTACACTCCGAGAGAAATTAGAAACTGGGTTTCTTTTGAACACGTGCAACATCGATAAATTGGAAACCTATGACTGTAGATGGATGTAGTTACATGATTCAAAATAAAGCGCACCATAACATATATTGTTACAGTGTGTTGTGAGTCTAGATGGGGTGACAGAAATATGTAACTATTTCATAAACTCTGAAATCGCAGGGACCGGGCCATGCCTCCTTCCCTTTGGCATGGACACTCATCTACCCATATCTCTGTCATAGGCTGGTCCTGAAAAACAAATGTTAAATAGATGTATGGATGGATGTGTGTGGAAAGTCAATATGATGTAGTAATTAAATGCTTCTTTTTAACGTTTTATCATCACAAGTTTTCAATTTTGTGAACCTATGTATCAGTTATTAGTAACAAGTGAAATGTGTGTATAAGTAAAAACTTAAATTAAAGAAAACTATTACAAAGGAGTGAGGCCACACTGCACAGTCTGAGGGAACTTTCCCCACAAGACAACCCTCACTGAAGACACCACTGCAAGTTCAAGGTCTCTGGGGCCACCCTCATGGCAGGACACCCCACTAAAAATGTAAGGGATTCCACAATGATTCCCAGGCTAAATAATTTGCTAGAACAAGTCATAGAACTCAGAAAAGTGCAGGCGTTAGACAGTGAAAGGATGCCCACCGAAGTGGCCAAAGAGAGATGCATAGGGCCAGAGAGCATCCCCCATATGAAGCTGCTGGGTCCTCTGGATGGTTTCACCCTCCCAGTGTCACCTGTGGCAATGAACACCAAGTATCACCACCCAGGAAACTCAGCCCAGGGTCCGTGTCCAGAGTTTAATTAGGGTTTCATTACATAGAGGGATTGCGTCATCAGCCATGTGCTTGGACTCAGTCTCCAGCTCCTGGGAGGTCAGGCTGACCCCTTGTGTCCCAAGCCCCAACCCTCTAACCATGTGGTGAGTATTCCCGGTGTGGCCAGGCCCACCTGAGTCATCAGTTAGCACAGAGGGGCCTGCCAGGGGCTGTGATATTAGGAGGCTATCAGATGAGATGGGAAGGGGTCCTCCATGAAGAGCAAACATGCTCTTACTCCTCAGGGAATCCCAAGGGGTTAGGAGTTTCCTCCCAGGAGCCAGGGCAAAAGCCAGAGCTCTTTAGGTAGGGCCATATTCCTCACTACACAACTGTCCCAGCGGGGGATGTGCTATGAAGAGGCAGATGTTGATGATGCTAACTTCTGGATCCTGGAGTGGAATCCCCTTTGAAGGAATACTTAAATTTATGAAGACTAAGTGTGGGGCATTTCAGAGAAGCCCCCATACAAACGCATGCAACATACAATACATGAAATTATACTGTATTTTCTGTTCTTCTGAGGTCACGTGTAAAACAAATGAGTGATGGCAAAATTATCGACCATTCATAAACATGGGGACATGAATGACATCACTTTTCTTCCAGAGGAGCTTCTGCCTAAAACTATCTCCAACAGTAAAAAGCAGTGAGGAGCACAATTTGTTTTCATCCAATGATTGATCACTCAGTGCCTATAGCTTGTAAGACGGAGATCTGCTCTGGGAATCTCCACTTTGCTTAAGTGGTCATGTTTATCACAGATCTTTGCAAAAGGGGGCCTCTCACTCCCAGTCTCCTGAAAGAACTCCAAAGAGTAATCAGCTTCTTTTTAAAATACCCAAAGAGCAAAATCCTTCATCTCCCAAAAGGAAATTGGTTAAAGAGACAGCCACTCTTTGCTCAAAACACACACAGCAGGTGTTTCAGGCTGAATTGTGTTCCCTCCTACATTCATATGTTGATGTCCTGGTTACCCTAGGATCTCAGAATGTGATGATTTGGAAAAAGGGCCTTTAGAGAAGTGATTACAGTAAAATGAGGTCATGAGGGTGGGTCCAAATCCAATAGGGCCAGCGTCCTTATAAGAAGAGATCAGGGGCTTCCCTGGTGGCGCAGTGGTTGGGAGTCTGCCTGCCGATGCAGGGGACGCGGGTTCGTGCCCCGGTCTGGGGGGATCCCACATGCCGCGGAGCGGCTGGGCCCGTGAGCCATGGCCGCTGGGCCTGCGCGTCCGGAGCCTGTCCTCCGCAACGGGAGGGGCCACAGCAGTGAGAGGCCCGCGTAACGCATAAAAAAAAAAAAAAAAAAAAAAAAAGAAGAGATCAGACCACAGACACACACAGAGGGACAAACATGTGAAGACACAGGGAGAAGATGGCCATCTACAGGCCTAGGAGAGAGGCCTCAGGAGAAACCAGCCCTGCCCACACCTGGATGTCAGATTCCAGTCTCCAGGACTGGGAGAGAGTAAATCCTGTTTTTTAAGCTTCCTGGTCTCTGGTGCTTTGCTCTGGTTCCCGAGCTGACTAAAGCAGGGTGTAGACAGAGGCTCTAAGACTCTGAAGGGAAAAACACTGGTTAAGGGAATACACCCCACAGAGGTAGAGGTGCCCATGAGCTTGGGGCTCTGACAGGGAGCACAGAGGGGAGGGGGTGCAGGAAATAGGACTTTAGTCACCACCTCCGTCTGGGAGCCCACAGCACCGCCCAGGGCCATTCGCTTTGCTTCCTGTCGGTCTAGGAAATTTGGAATCACTTGTCAGAGTCCCGCAAACCAGCACGTGTTTGCATTTTGACTAATAACTGATAATCGAGTTGAATGTGGCAGCACACCTTAGCCCAGGTCCTGAAGGCCCTGATGGAATCTCTATGTCCCAAATCTACAGACAATCTGGGCAGGGGGGTGGGTGGGACAAAGAAGAGAGATTGACCATCAATCGTTTGGAGCACAGGAGGTGGAGGGGCTACAGTGTTGATCACCAAATATCACTACATTAATTTGTGATGCAGTTTTCAACGCCATCAAAGAGCTGGGGGTGGGGGAGGAGGGAGAAAATACAGAAGAGAAATCGTGGGACACAGACCCGATCTGTTTTCATGACACCATGTTTCTGATTATAGACATAATAGACAATTACTTCAGAAAACTTGGGAAATCCTGTGAGCATCAGGGGTGAAGCTCAAGCTTCTCATAACCCACCGGAGACACCAACGTGGTGTCTGGGTGTGATATTCAGTAGAGATGGTTCGTGTACGTTCTTGTCACTAAGAATCTCTATCCTGATACAAAAATTCCTCCCCACACCGTGTCTGCAGCTACACAATGATCCACACTGTGAATGAGCCACACTCAACGTTTCCTCTATTTATAGGATCAAGGTTGCTCCTTATTTTATGTAACCGTGCCATCCACGGGTTTATGCTCGAAACTGTATTTGCATCTCTGATCGTTTCAGCAGGCGAGTTCCCAGCATGGGGTTCGCTGAGAGATGAACAGTCTGGGACTCTGGACTCAGGGTCAGATCACTTATCACTTAGCAGAAAGGCGAGTGGATTTGCCTCCAGCCACACAGGGGAGGCCGGTCCTGCTGAGATGCAGGGCACTCATTTCTGAAACCCGAGCAAAATGAAGTAAACGTTGTTTTGGTTAATTCACGATAGCTCCTAAAACAATTATTAATATCTGTAATGTTATAAAGAGCCAGTGTTAGGAATCTCATCACTACACCTCAGCTGGGCATAATGACCTCTGCAGGTCATGGGAAGGGATCTGCCGTCTGGTCTTCCTCCTGGCTGGTCACCCCTGTGCCTCCCCCTTGAGCCCCATCTGGACACAGCTCTTTTTCCCTCTTCAGACTCTCCAAGTGTCTTCCAGGGAAAGAGAGAACATGTTTGCTGATTTCCTCCTTTACAGGAAGACGGGTTTATTTCCACTCTCTGAATGTAAACACACTTTGCTTCCAGTAACATCAGGAGAATCCAGGTGTTTCCAGGCTCCGTGGGCACCTGAATCCACAGCCTATTTGCTGGCACAGCTGAAAGCTCTTGTTTCCTCTTCTGTCTTGTCCCCTCACTGTGCACACTGTGGGGGTCAAATCTCAATCTCCTGATGCCACCGACAGCAATGAGCAGCATTCGTGCTTCTGAGAAAACATCTCAGGAGAGCGTGGAGCTGCTGTTGGATCCGAAGAGGCTAGGGACACTAGCAGCTGTGCTCAGCCAGCTCTGTGGTGTGATGCCGTTCGGGCCAGTCATTGCTTCCAGAAGAGCAGGCTCCTCTCCAGGGCAGCCACTGGTCATTGGAAAGAAGGACAGATGGACAGCTGTGGTGTACAGGGCACTCACATGGTCCCCGAGCCACCGAGACCTCCGGAGCTGTCACCAATACACACGACTTCTCACGCCCACGTCTTGTCCAAAAATCATAAGGTGGTCATGACAGCCAAAGAGTCCTGGATCTACATCCCGACACTGCTACTGTGTGTCCTCGAAGTGTCACCTATGTCAATTCGCCACTTGTCAGTTGGCCTTGAATCCACAGCTTCCTCGTCAGGGGATGACCTTCCCTTTAGGGACAAATGACCTAGCTCATGCAAAGCTCTCAAAATCACACCACAGGGTAGCCCTAGTAGATGTGAACTCCCCCAGCCACCACCAGTCCTGCAACTGTCCCCCTGGGCTCCTCAGGCCAAGGGCTCACACTTCCTGATGATAAGAGACACGGCTTGCTGAGGATTCACACCTCCCCTGGTCCAGGTGTGTGTGGGAAGGTACAGGGCAATAGGGAGGGGGCAGACTCACACCAGCAGTCTTACTGTGGGCACCCACCCACCCAAGGTAAGCCTGGGCTCTCCCGCCCCAAGGCTCGAGCTGCCTTGGGTCTGTTTTCTCCCTTTCTCCTGCCCTCTCTCCCTCCCAGCCTCTCTCCTTCACTTCTTCCTTCTCTCCTTCATCCTCCCTCCCTCCTTCCTTCTTTCCTCCCTCTGTTTTCTTTGCCTTTTATTTATTGTTCCTTAAAGTATACTTTACTCATAGTGAAATTGAAATGCAAAGCTTTCTAAGGGCAGTTTTATTAAACTTGACAAATATAGGCACCCACATAAACACCATCTCCACTGAGGTGTAAAATGTCGCCAGTTCCCCAGAAAGTTCCTACATGATCTTTCCACTCAGGACCACCCCCCTCCCACCCCAGGCAACCACTGCTCTTCTTTCTGCCACCATAACTTGATTTTCTCTCTTCTAGAATTTTGTATCCATGAACTCATATGGTGAGCAGTCTCCTATGTCAGCTTCCTCAACTCACCATGGCTTTGCGAGTCATCCCCACAGTGTGAGTTGTGGGCTGCCCTGTCATCACTGAGGACGAACACGTGTGCATGTAGCCGATCTGTTTGTCCCCCCACATCTTGATGGGCGTGTGGGTTGTTCCCATTTGAGGCCACTGTGAACAAAGTTACTGAGAGCATTCACGCACCTCTGGGTGGACGTCATTCCCACCCTCTTGGGTAAATGCCTGGGAATGGGGTTCTTTGTCACAGAGGAGATTCACGCTGGGCTTTGTCAAACCTCTGAATGGTCTTGCAAAGATGTGGTGCATTCTGCCCTGGCAGCCTCTGAGTTCCCACTGCTCCACCTCCTGCTTAAGTTCCCACGGGTCCCTGTGTGGCACCGACAAGCCCTGGTGACAGGGATACTGGGCAACCATCCCACTAGGGATGTTCCACAGCGGCTGAAATGCCCAGTGTCCTGTCATCTTAAAGTGCTGCAGGAAAGAGCAAGGAACAGACACAGGCAGACCAGGGCACCTTCAGATCCTTACTCACAGGTGACCCAAGAGTTCAGGCTCCACCCCCCACCTCCACTCGGGATTCAGTCCATTTTCTAATCAAGACTAAACTCATGCCGAAGATATGCCTTCCTCTGAGAAAGCGTCAGGAGTGAAACCTCGGCTCCAGGGCTGAGTTCTCAGATACGTCCTCACTCCCCACTCCACTCTGCCCATCTCCCTGCACCCCATCCAGACTCAGGGAGGGGCTTGGAGTCCAGCCTGAATTGGCCTCACCTCATACTGACTGGGTGACCCTGGGCAAGTCACTTAAGCGATTTGTGTCTTGTTTCCGGGGCTGTGAAATAAGGATGATAAAAGTGCCCACCTCATGGGGCATTAGGAAAATTCGGAGAGATGGAGAAAGAGAGAGAGAGAGAGAAAGGACCCCTAATTTGTAGAAAGGAAGCTGAAACACAAGAAGCAGAGACTGGCCATGATGAGAGCGACCACAAGAAAGATGACAGTGGTCACAGCACCTGTACTTCCCACCTGGGTTACTGCCTGTCTCCCACCCCTCTGCTTCTAGCACTGGTCTCGAGGATGGGAAAGCCCTCATCCAGGGTGACATTTCTATGACAGAAGGCTCATCATGACTCCCCCTTCATAAAGTCCACCAGTGCCCCCCACAATCTTCAGGATGGAGTCCTGACACAGTGACATGGCCCTTTGTGATCTGACGGTTGCTGTTTTTCCAGCTCACCACCCAGCAAATCCACAAAAGCCCTGTGGTCCAGCCAAACAGCCATACATCTACAGGTCCTGTAACCCTGGGCTCTCTCGCTATGAGATACTTGTAAATGCCCCTCCTTTTGCCAGCGTGCTCCTTCCCATGTGTCTGCTTAGCTAATTGCTACACGCCTTTCAAGATTAAATCTCCAAGAAGCCTCTCCTGACTTTCCCACATTGAATCACTCTCCCCTCTGGGCTACAGTGCATTGTGTGTACTTCTGGTTGGACGTTCTGTAAACTTCTGAGTCCTTTGAGTAGAAGTGGGCCCTTATTAAGCATGAAAGTGATTCATCATTTCGGCTTTTGCCCAGCACACAGGATGGGCTCTATAACTGGTGTTGAATGGGTAGCTGGATAGATGAATGGTTGGGTAGGCAAGTGGGTGGATGGATGGGAGGTGGGTAGTTGGGTGGGTGGATGCATAGGTCGGTGGGTGGGTGGATGGGTGGATGGGTAGATGAATGGATAAGCAGGTGGGTGGCTGGACGGGAGGTGGGTGGATTGATGAGTGAGTGGGCGCATGGATGGATGGATGGATAGGTGAATGGGTAGGTGGATGGATGAATGGATAGATGGGTGGATGAATGGATGGATAAGCAGGTAGGTGGATAGATCAATAGATAGATAAAAGGGGTAGATGATAGATGAGAAGTGGGTGGATGGATGGATGCATGGATTGATAGATGGATGGGTGGATGGATGGGCAGGTGGGTGGGTAGACGGATGGACAAATGGGAGTGGTGAAACTGAACCGAATTTAAGTGCATGAGCCACAGAAGAGATGGTGACATCCTCATCTCTCTCTAGTGGGACTCCTCCTCATCTCACACCCTTGCTCGATTCTGCTCCTCTCTAGTGGGACTCCTCAGATACAGAGAGATCTCAGCCAAATCCTTTCTCAAATGGCCGGAAAGAAAAAGGACAATGAGCTTCCTGCTTCATCCTCTTCATTCTCTTCCTATGGTAGCCATTCTGACCTCCACCATCAGACTAGCCTTCCCTAAACACCTCTTCTCATTCGATCCTTTTCCAACAACCCCCACCCCCACCTCACCCACCACTGCCCTTAACTGTGGTCTCTAGAATCCGAGGAAAAGATGCACTTAGACTGTGGCTATTGTCTGCAGAGTGTTAGGAAGCTGTGCTGAGAAGTGACTCATGCCTTTGGAGTCAGGTGATGGGCTCTCAGAAGAAAAACACAAAAATAGCCACAGCAGCCAGTGTGTGTTGAGCGCCAGTCATGCGCCGATGCCTCTCTGAGGGCTTCACTCTCACCCCAGACACCAGACGAAGGACAACCCCCAAACACACGTTTTTGTTTCATTTTGTTTTGTTTTGTTTTGCGCTACGCGGGCCTCTCACTGCCGTGGCCTCTCCCGTTGCGGAGCACAGGCTCAGCGGCCATGGCTCACGGGCCCAGCCGCTCCGCGGCATGCGGGATCCTCCCCGACCGGGGGCACGAACCCGTGTCCCCTGCATCGGCAGGCGGACTCTCAACCACTGCGCCACCAGGGAAGACCCAAACGTACGTTTTTATTGGCACCTTTGTCAAGGGGACAACCCAGACTTTGGGTCAATTCGATCTTGTGATCATTGATTTTGCAAATGTCAGGGGCTGACTGTGAGGATGGTCACCTAAGGCCCTTCCCTCCTTACCTGAAGGTGAATTGAGAGACGTCTCTTGGCTGGGGGCCAGTTACCACCCTAAAGGAGAAAGCAGATCCACAACTACCATGCTGGAAGGAGGGTGGGTGCCGGGATGGTCTCAAGACGCAGGAGCTCCTGTCTTCTTGTTTGGGCCGGTGCCACCATGTCCGTGGCCCACTTACTGGGCCGGACTAGTAGATCCCCCCGTAGCCGGCTTTGGACTCATGGGGAGCCAAGGCAGAGTGAGGTAGTGATTAGTGCAGCTTGGGCTAAAAGCCAAACTTATGATTAGGGTATTAGCAGGGAGTAGAGCCCATCTGTGGCTTCCTTGTGGCAGAGCTGAGAGCCAGAGCAAGAGCCCAGAGTCTGGGGCCACCCTCTGACCTGCTGTCTCCGTCTCTGACCTACTGCAATGCCGTGCCCACTAGGGATCAACACCAGAAGTGGCAGAGCTCCCCATGGCTGTGCTCACTGGTATAAGGACATGTTCCAGTGCCTCCCTCCTTCAAAAGCCTGCCTGCGACACCCAACAAAGACTCCTTTCTCGACAAAATTTAGTTGGCTTCTATGAGCCCTCTTCTCGACTAGGTCTTGACTTCGGTCTGCCTTTAGCAAGAATCCACTTAAGTCAGCTTAGCAAGAATCCTGCTACCCTTAATATTTCCTCTCAGTAATTTTCCACCCACTGACCCCTCACCCTGCCCACTGGCTATAAATTCCCACTTGTCCCTGGAGTTGTATTCCCTCCCCTGTTGCAATAGTCTTGAACAAGTCTTTCTACCTGCTTTGACAAGTGTCAGAGTACGTTTTCTCACACTCCACATTTCCTTCCTTTCACTACCCCATTTCTTCATAGCAAAGCTTCCCAGGCCCTCTCCTACCCCCAGGTCACATGTCTCTGGAACTCATGGCAAAGGGGCTTCTATCTTCTTGGTCCTGATGGACTGGCTTCTGTCCAAGTTCCCCTGGACTCCATGGCTCCAACTCCAATGGCCACGTTCCTGTTTCATCGAACTCCTCCTCTCACAGTATTCAATGTGGTGCCCACTCCCTCCTTTCAACACATCATTTTCTCAACTCTTGGACGTCTCCCTAACCTTGGCCTTCCTCCATCTCCCTGACCACCCCTCCTGCATCTCCCAAGCATGTTGCTCTTTGTCTCCCTAAATCCTAAGTGTCTGACTCCCCAAAGGTCTTTCCTGGCCTCGTTTCTCTTCTCTGTATTTCTTTTGCTGCAGGAGATCTCAGTCAGTCCCAGAGGTTTAGACATTGCAGACATGATGATGTCTGCCAGGATTTATCTCCTGATGTCTCCTGGGAGTTCAAGACTTCCATATTTAACTGGCAACTCAATATTTGCATTGGGATATCTGAGAGATCTCAAACTTACTTTGCCTAAAGCAAAGCCATGTATTCCCTCCCCACCCCCCACACACACAAAATAGAAAACAAGACAACAAGAACCGTTATTCCCCCAGCCTTCCCCATTCAACCATTCATTCATTCAGCAAATACCCATTGAGTACCTACTATGGGCAGGAACTGTTCCAGGTTCTGGGACACTGCAGTGAATAAAAGAGACAAAAATTACCTTGCTGTTAATGAGAGCACCATGCACACAGTTCCTTAAATCAAAGGTCCAGGAACTATCACAAATTCTATTCTTTTCCTACATTAGTGGTTCTCAACTGGGTGCCTTTCACCCTAGAGGATATCAGGCAAGGTCTGAAAACAACTTTGGTCATCATAACTAGGGAAAATGTGCTATTGGCATCTAGTGTATAGATGTCAGAAATGCTGCTAAAATCCAATGGTATACAGGATAGCCCCACCACCCAGACAACTAAGAATGATCTAGCCCCAAATGTTATATTACCCAGTTTGAGAAGCCCTGTCCTACATCCAACCCATCAACATGCACCTTTGGCTTTGCCTCCAACAGTTATCCCAATATTACAACTTCTCCACACATCCATGGCCACCAACCTGGTACAAACTTCCACTCTCTGTCATGTGGTTCTTGCAACAGATTATTTGGACACTGAGTTTTCTTTCTTTTTCACTGGAAGTTCTCTCCTGTCATTATAGGTTGTATTTTCCTTCTCTGTATCCCAGGCAACTATCAGAAGATTTGGTACTTTTTCATCATCATCACCATCACAAACATCATCACCACCATTATCACCACCACCATCATTGTCATCATCACCGTCATCACTCCCCATTGAGTATTGACTGTTCTAGGTCCTATGCTGGGTACTTTACACACATCATCTCTCATAATCCCCCCACACCTCTCTGAGGGGAGGATCACTGCCCTAATTTTATAATGTCCTACTAGCTGGGTGATTAGGTGCCTCAAATCTGGAATCAGGCTGCTTGGCTCTGTCATATTATCCCTATGTGATGCTAGGGATACGTTATTTAATCTCACTGCTCCTCAGTTTTCTTACCTGAAAAAATGGGAGAAACAATAGCTCTCGCTTCGCAGAGTTATTGTAAGGATTCCAAGAGGTGGTCTGGGGGAAGCAATTAGCATGGTGCCCAGCACGCAGTGAGTACTCAGAAAATGTTGACCAGTCATCAGCTTGTTGAAAGAAAATAGGGAAACTACAGCTCACCGGGTTTAAGTACCTTGCTCATATGGTAAAACCATATGGTAAGTGGTTAACCTATAGCTCACTCCACCACACAAGGCTGCCTCCTGCCAGGATCAGGAAATGTCTGCTGGAAAATAAAAAAGATTGAATGAATGATAACTGGGCTCCAAGTCTGACCACCCATCTCCTTTGTTCCAAGGGACACAGAAGACTTTCCTTCCCGATTTCTATAAAATGTTCTAGAAATGGCAAAAGCCCTGAATTAGGCTCTGATTGTTTTTACAGCTCTGACCTTTCAAAAATCTCTCTGCTTTCCCTTCTGAGCCTCTTTTTACCATTTTAGAGGAAATTCCTCCTCCCTCCTCTCCATTCTCCAAAACACCATCCTAATCATCTCCTCCCACCCACTTGCTGATCCTTACACACCTGCTCTTAAACTCCCGGCCTCCGAGTCCAGCATTCCAAGAATAGAGCTGAGGAGGCCGTGATGTATCAGTGACATTTGCTCCACTGTAAATTATCTTGTCGGCAAAGCTAGAGAAATTACATGGAGTAAAAGTTGCCTAAAGTTCATTTTTGATTACAGTGATGGAAGCAGATATTGTTGAGAACCTTCTTTTGGCAGCAGATAAAGAGAAAGTGCCCTCATCCCCAAGCCATGGGGAATGTCTCAGCCCAAAGAGGAAGCGCTCCAGCAATCTGTCCTTGACCCCGGTAGGGGGACATGGCTTGGTCCCACTAGGGCATGGCCTCGGAGGTACACTCAGAAGCCCTTTTCCTTACACAGGTCCCTGTGTGCAGGGTGAAAGAGTCACTGCCTCTTACTGCCTTCCTACCCTTATGAACATGTTGTGCTAACCATATTCCACCTGCAAGAAATGTGCTTCTCTCCTTTCCAACTCTTGCACACCCAGCGACACTGAGCTAGGGGATCACTTCCTCCAGGAAATCTTCCTTGAATGACCTCCATGTACATCTCTCTGTTTACTCCTGTTCCCTCATGGGGCTTGCCCTGCGTTCCACAATATCCTCTGATAATATCTCTTTGCTCCTTGGAACATCCCTGAATAACCACCAGAAGGACAGTTAAATTCTTTGACACCTTGGTCCTCTTCTCACAACTCACAGCCCTCCCTATAACACCCTGGGAAGCCACCAGAGGGAAACAGCCCTTCTTAGCTGACCCCAGATTGAAGGAGGACCCTGACACCCGGTTCTCACCTGGTCTGGGCAGCAGAAACAGACAGGGCCGATCCTGCCGGCCTCCTGAGTCCTGTCTTTCCTCCTCCCCACACACCAGGGACCTCAGCCAGAAACCAGGGGCCACCCTTGCCTCCCCACTGCTCCCCACCACACATCCACCCTGGGACCTGCTGCTTAGCCTCATAAAGAATTCTCTCGCTCCCTTGTCTCCACCCTCACCTGGCTCAGAATGGCATCACCTCCCACCTGGACTTTCTTCGTAGCCCAAAGGGGCCCTGGCTTCATTCTTCTTAGATTCGTTCTCAATGTGGCAAAGCCAGAGCACACACTCCATCAGACCCCCTGACACACCTGGGGCAGGGGCCTTGCCTCTTGGTGTTGCTGTGAACCAGGACCACAACATTCTTTGGCTCGGTGCGAAAGGCCTGAGTTCCTAGTTGGCCTCAGGGTGCCCGTGGTGCCAGGTGGCCAAGAATTGTTGATCAGCTTCTACCTGG
The DNA here is from genome assembly GCF_008692025.1 of Phocoena sinus. Lineage (NCBI taxonomy): Eukaryota > Metazoa > Chordata > Mammalia > Artiodactyla > Phocoenidae > Phocoena > Phocoena sinus. Next base: position 2,759,129 of record NC_045763.1, on the reverse strand, counting down.
GATGAGACATACATCTGCCACGTTCTCCTCTTGGTATCTGTGCATTCCCACGCCAGCAGCCGGGGGCTGGTGATACGTTCAGAGGGGGAAACAGTGGAAACCCTGCTCTAGGCGTGTTTGCAAACTCCAACTTCACCTGAGGAGTATGTTGGCCCCTCCCATGGAGACGTGGATATGCTCACACCTCTCTCCCAGCACCCAAAGTGTCCTCCCTGCAGAACCCCTCAATGGTTGGAGGATTGTTCCATAACGAGGTGTGCAGCAGCCATGGCCTAAGCCACTCTCCCAGCTGCGTGTGAATCACACCAATGTGAAAAGGAACATGAGGCATCAGCTGTGCTTCCATGCGGAAGCCTGGTTCCCAGCACCCGCTCTGCCGGGCCATCTGTTAACAGACCACAGCAGAGAGTGGCATCCCCAGCTGTGGGGAAGCTGCCTCACCCGAGGGATCCGTGAGGTTTTGGCGGACATGTCGCCTTTAAAACACCATATGCTGGAGGAAAAAAGGAAGGTGTGCTGGCAAGCGCTCAAGGTGAGTTCTCATGGATTTAGGAAAGAGAAGTAGCATCACAAGAGTGTCCCAGAAGGGTATGCCTGCTCTGACCAGCAGCACAGAGACTCTGCAGACCCCCCAACCCGCCCCCCTGTGCCGGTGGAGCTTCTGATGGATCGTGTCATGTGACTCAACTGTGGGATTCACCTCGGAACAGAAACCCCTTTCAGGCCAATGACAGCAGAGAAAGGTGACTGTTTGTTATACAGCATCTCTGATAGCTCATGAAGCTCCCAAAGCAGAGTCTGCAAAGGGGCCTAGGATAGATTCTTGCGGCTGACGGCTTAACCAACAGAAATCTGGTGTCTCACAGCTGGAAGTCCACGATGAAGGTGCCGGCAGGCTCCGTTCCTGGAGAGGGCTCTCCTCCCGACTTGAAGACGGCTACCTTCTCGCTGTGTGTTCTCACTGCAGAGAGAGCCATCTCTCTCGTGTCTCTTATAAGAACACCTCTTATGGGATCAGACCCCACCCCTGGGACTTCAGTGAACCTTAACTACCTTCTCATAAGCCCTATCTCCAAATACATCTCCTAATGCATTAGGGGTGAGGGCTTCAACAAAGGAATCTGGGTTGGTGGGGGAGGACAAAATTTAGTCCATAGCAAAGAGAGACACACCACCAGGACAGTGTTTCTGAACTGAAACAAAGGAGCGAGCACTAGCTCCATCTCAGGGGCCCCAGTTCTGATCCCAGGCATGGGTCTCTTACCACTTGTATGAACAGACACGTCTGTGGTGGGGGGTCACTGTGTGTGACAGTGTGATTTGTAATAAAAAGTATATATTTGGTCTTTCTTCAGTTCCCAGCACAGAGCTCCTAAAACCCTTGGAATTTCCTAAGTGAAAAGAGCCAGGAAGGTGTCTTTTGCTATGTTAATGAGGCTACTTTGGGAGAGCCCCCAGGTCAACTAAGGTTGGTTCCCCTGGTTGCCAGGGGAACCAACTCAGTGATTAGAGGATTAGAACTTTCAGTCCCGACCTCCAGAGAAGAGTGTGGCTGGAGACAGAATCCATCACCAATGGCCAGCGATTTAACCAGTCATACCCGTGTAATGGAACCTCCATAAAAACCCAAAAGGATGGGGCTCAGAGAGCTTCTGGGCTGGCAAACCCAGAGATCTGTCAGCAGAAGTTCCAGGCAGGCAGGAGGTCACTGGGAGGGGTCTGATGCTGTGGGAAATGTAGGCAGCACAGGGGCACAAACATCGGGGACGGGGAAGAAGTGGGGCTGGAAGAGATTCTGCAGATCCTTCTCCTCACTTTCTGTAGATCTCCCCGGCAGGCACTGGGAGGGTGTGTGGGAAAACTCTCCTTTGGGGTCTTGTCTGTAGGTGCAGAGGTGTCTTCCCAGCCCCTTCCACCCTTGTCCAAACGCCCCAGGATGCCTCCTAATCCCGTAGATCTGCCATTGTCCCCGAGAGTCCTCCACACTGTGACACTGTCCTGTTAGGCTGCCTGTGAGGACAGAATCTGACTCTGAGAATTAAACGTTTTGACTCTCCTTTAAACCTTTGCATTTCAGCTCAGCTTTGGACAAACACAAAGAGCCAGAGATGGAGAGGGAGCCTCACTGGCTATTAAAGCTCGAGGCCTCCCTCTCTCCACTTACTTTGTGGGCACAAATGCTGCATTTTTTTTTTTTTCTTTACAGCATTCCCACTAGAACAAGGGTCTTGTCTAATTATGAAACACACAACACCATTTTAATGATAATCACAGTCCTTCTGGGCCCCACCTACAGTAGAGGGGGGTTTAAATGCTCCTAGGGGGAGCGGAAGAGGGGAGAGCTGCCCCCCAGATTCCTCCCACCTGCCTTGGGGAAAATTGCATCAGCATCCACGACGACGCGAACTGTAATTTATGATCCTGCCATCTGATTGACGTGAGTAATTCTATTTAAAGCAAAGCCCAAGCACACACATTCTCAAGTGCTGCCTTGCCTGTGTTCTCTGACAACAAGGGAACCGACCCTCAGTGAGTCTGGACAGGTGGGGTAAGAGGGTCCAAATAGGTCCTTCAAAAGCAGCCTCTTGAGTGAGTCAAGAGGCTGTGTGACCTGGAGCTGACAACTCAACCTCTCTGAGCCTCATCAGGCTCATTTTCAGATGAAGTAATAAATACTCGCCTGGCTGCACACACAGAATCCAGCGAACGTCCAACCTGACAAAGAATGTGAAAGCGTGTTGGAGGAAAATGCTAGTGCCTGCCTTACAGGGTGATTGTGAAGTTCACGGGTCACCCTATCAGTTTTCTGGGGCTGTCGTAATAAAATGCCACAAACTGGGGGCTTGAACAGCAGACACGTATTCTCTCCCAGGTCTGGAAGTCAGAGATCAAGGTGCCTTAGAGTCCTGTTCTCTCTGAGAGTCTGGGTGCAACCCCTCCTCACCTCTTCCAGCTGCTGGTTGTTGCCGGGGGTCCCTGGCTTGCAAAGGCACCTCACCCATCTTCACCTCTCCCCTCTGCATCTTCTCTTCCCTCTTCTTATAGGGACACCAGCCATTGCATTTGGGCCACCCTAATCCAGTACAGACCCATCTTAACTCATGACATCTGCAAAGGCCAGATTTCCAAATAAGGTCACATCCTGAGGGAGATGACCTTGCAGGAGGATGTGGATCAAGATCCACCTACTGCAGTTACTTTCTGTCAAGCACTTAGAAATACGCGTGGCACTTAGTAAGAGTTTTGAAAGTATTTGCTATTATTATTTCTAAAGTAACTTCAGAAATGCATGTTGAGTTTGTGATTTTTCTTATTCCTACAAAACACTGATTATTTCCTTACTGGAGCCCCACTGTGGTCCACGGGCACCCATCTGTGTGCTGTGGACAGGATACAGCTCCATTGCTCGGAGAGGTACCAACCAACAGCACCGAGTTGATCAGCCTCAGTTTCCCCATGGACTCCCTCCAGACTGAACTTCCCGGTTGCTTTCACAGATTAACGAAGTAACAGCAGCAGTGCGTGTGCTTAAGGATTCCACATGTGTTAGATTTGTTGTTATTACCGCTATTTTCATATCCCAGCAATAGCGGACATACGCACCCCAGGCTCCTCACTGCCTTTCATTGGGTGTTCAATAAGATTTACCCATAAAAAACAAAAACCAGAGCCCCACCTAATTATGCCTAATTACACTTGGCAGACACTGAAGAAAATGCCACGAGGGCTGGTCGTGCGATTTGGGAGCCCAAAATAATCCAGGCGTGGTGGGTGCTTGCAGAGTGCAGCATGGTAAGAGGATTTTACCCTATCACTTTGAGAGTTACCAAATTTTTCCAAATGAGTAAAATTCTGACATGCAGCACAGGGCACCCCTGTTACCCTGGAGCATGAAGAAAGGCTGTTTCCGGGGCACTTGGGCGAATCCCACGTTCTCCCTAACAGCCTAGGATGCCCCCCTCCTTAGCAGCAATTAAGTGCAAATATAAATATCAACAATTCACCTTGGAGATATTCCTGAGGACTGTTTTACTGCTGATGCCAAGTTCCAGAAAGATCCTGATTAAAGTTGAAAGCCACGTAAATGGTTGCCCTTTGGGTCTTTCTGAAACAGAGGAGAGATTTATTTTTCTCCCACCTCTCGTCAGCAAAATCTAAGTGGAGTGCTGGGTGTAAAACGGTACGCAATAAACATTTAAAAGGATAAAAAGTCACATTTTAAAATATTATGAAGTTGGAGAAGATACAACCCCACCCCTGGGCTCAGAGCTGGTTCTCTTTCAGAAACGTATAAGACTCCGGGCTCTTTGCCCCTGGGCAAGAGGTGAGTCTGAACAATGCAAAGGGTACCTGCCTGCACTCCCAGGGGCTGAAAGAACACATATGTGGATGCCCTTGGGTGCCAGAGACCCACACCTTGTAGGTGTTCGACAAATATTAATTCATTTTGGAGTCCCCTTCCTCCAGGACTGGACCAGAGATGCCAAGTGTGTGAATGTAGCAGTCACTATGCTGCACATTAGAGCGTTCAGTCGGATTTGCCGTCCCCCTGGCTCTGTCCTGACCAACAGCCTGTGGCCAGGTATCCTGACTTCTTGTATCACCCTTAAACAGTGCTCTGATCTTTCCTCCTCTCCAGCTCCGAAACCTCCATAGCTCCCTATGTCCCACCCCTGCCATGGGCTCTCCCGCTCCATTGGATACTGTTACCTAGCACACCTGCCTCCGCACCTTTCGTCAGCTCTTCTCTCCACCTGGCAAGTCTGCGTCCCCTTCTCAATTCATTCACTCGTTCAACTAAGCTCTTGAGCGGCACCTGTGCCCCCAGACCTGCTGGCATTCTCAAGAATGGAAGACTCTCCCGCACCTTCGACTTTCAACCCAAGACCCCCTTGCCCAGGCACCTGTGCTCAGGGCCACCTTCCTTCAGCCTGACCCACACCTGGCATCTCCCATCTTGGACCCCGAGATCTGGCAGGAGGGGACTTGGCTCCATTGATCTTTGTCTCCCCAGCTGCTTAGACTAGAGCCAGAAACCTAGTGGAAGTTTGACAAATACGTTTTGAGTGAATGATTGGTCCATGAATGGACCCATTCCCGCCCAGCTCAAGTGAGCCCTGGGGAAATGAAACTCTTGACAAAGAAGTGTTTCCAGACAGGAGGAGAGTCGGGGGGTGAGTGAGGAACTGACCTGCCTGGGGTGGGAGGAGGGCAAGCAGGCAGGTCAGAATCACAGCTGGATGGTCCACAGAGGGGAGAAGATGCTCCCATCCTGTATGATGTCTTTTCAGATTATCTAAACACCATCCTCGCAAAATATGGGACCTTTTCACTTTCTCTTCTCTTGCCTTCCCCTCCTCTTCTCTCTCTGTCTCTGTCTCTCTCTGTCTCTCTCTCTCTCTCACTTTCTTCTCAAGAGCTGAGTTATCAGGACCCAGAGAAAGGGTCAGATACACTTGAGATGAGCCACAAGCCCCCTCATGCAGGAGTCTGCCTGGCAGGTGTGTGTCACATCCTGGGAGTAGAACAATTATGTTGAAGGGAAATCATGGAGGCTTGTCTGTGGGGAGGGAGCAGGTGGGGTGGCCTTCCCTGGGCAGATGAGGCAGCAGGGACTTCTGGGGTAGACAGACACGGGGCAGCCGGGGGCTCCAAGCTGGTTGGCATCCCTGGTTCTCCATCCTGTCCATCTGGCTGCACGCCTATGCCCTCCCTAGATAAACACTGACCAGCACCTCCCTTTAGCCCCAACACTCCCCCGGGGCGTCCACACCTGTGCTCACCCGGGACGCCCCTGCTACCTCCCCGTTCCAGGGTGGAATCCTCCCACGGACTGGGGTGCTACCATGCACCCAGGGCGCTTCCTCCCCTCCTCCTACAGAACTTATCCGTCCTGGTCGCATCCCTTGGAGACATGCTGGAAGCGGGCACATCTTATACACAGGGTGGATGACAGCTGGCATTGGGGCAATGGGCAGCCTTTGCGGGACTCTTGATTCCCCTGGGGCATGTTGTTGTGAGTGTGTGCGGGGCCCTCTGGGCTGCAGGGGAGCAAATGAGTGGAACAGGGCCAGACCCGGACCCTCTCGGGGGCGCAGGAGACAGAAGGGCAGGCATAGCTTTGTTAGGGCTGTGAGGTCAGGTGTCTCAGGCAGAAGGAAGCTGGGCTGCTGGGGGTAAACTGAGGGAAGGGAGGTCCCGGGCCCCCTGCCCAAAGACGGTGCCATATCATGAGGAAGAGGCAGACCCAGCAATCCCGGGGGGCTGAGAGTCCATCAAAGCCCTCCCGTTGGCCGGCAGGCTTAATCCCTGCATGGTTCTCAGAGCCAGATAATCGTTTTTGCTGAGTTTCAGGTGTGTGTCCTACACTGTTCCCTTTGGCTCTGCAAGAGGGTGCATTGTATTTAATTCCGACCCAAAGCAAATACTGAGTCACATGGAGAAGCCTGAGCTACTGGCCCAAGAGGTCTAGTCACCACTTAGAGGAGAGTGAGGGCTGTTCGTCACAGACAGAAGGTGGCTCTGAAACTGGTCAGCACCCAGACAACTGCCAATCCCGCCACCCCAGGCAGGCAAGTGGTGAGGACCCCTCTGTGCCCCATGGGGTGGGGCTAGATGGGTCCACCTGGGTCCCAGAGGGTGGATGCCTCCACTGGTGAGAGAAGGCCCTGGACCTTTTCTATCCTTTCAGTGCACACCTGTGAGTGCCCACCCATACCAGGTTCCTAGTTCACACCTCGTCACACCTGCATGCTCCAGGCAGGCTCGTGCCCCTCTCAGGTCAGCCTCTGGTTGTTTCCTCCATCACCTTCTCAAAGCCGTGTCCCTGGCCTGTACTGGGAAGGGATATGCCCACATGGCCAGGTGGCCCTTGCTCTCTGCATCGCCTGTGAGCACATTCTATCAAAGCCCACATTCCTGTCCTACAAAACCCTGGAAACAGCTCTTTACTGAGCAAGCTGCCTCACAGATCAGTTCTGCTTAGGACATTTGAGAAGGATTTTGCAACTTCTGATCAGATTTTATTTCTAACTCTAACTCCGCCCAGTGTTCATGTCCCTTGCCAAGACTTTCATGTGGTGATGATGTTGACAACACGAGTGTTCCCCTAGCTTGAGTCTAAGTGGACAGCCCATGCTCATCAGACTTGGCATCTCAGACTTCCTCTGTGCTTCCTCTCCACCAGCTCTATGCCCCGACTCGTGGCTGTGCCCCAGGACCCATGGCACGATCCCCAGGATGCCTAGCAGAGGGGGCAGGGAAGAACAGTGCCTGGTTAAGGCCAAGGACAGCTCAAATCCTGGCTCTGCCACTTTCTGGCTTTGGGACCGAAGACAAGTTATTTCAGTTTACTGAACCTCAGTTTCCCCATCTGGAAGGTGCAGCAGCTGAGAGAATCCTGCCCCAGTGCCTCCTACCTGCCGTAATGCTTGTACCCATTACAAGCACCTGCTGTCTTCTTAACATTGTCACCAACCAATATGACGTGGGGGTTATGGGAGCAGGCTTGGGGACTCCCAGTCATTGAGTGATAGGCCAGGGCCCGGGGTCCCTTGCTGGATATAAGGCCTCAGACCAGACACTCAACAGCACGGGCCATAGAGATTTGCACTGAGGATTAAAGATAGAATGAATATAAAATGCTTTGTTGAGTGTCTGGCATACAATACATTCTGACAAATATCAACTATTAGGAATAATAGTCAACATTTATAGAAAGCTTTGTGGGTCAGACACTGTTCTGAGCATGTTACAGCTTTTAACTTACTGAATCGTGTGCCTTGCCCCGAAGGTAGGCAGCCCTGTTTCAAAAGGAGGAAACCAAGCACGGAGATGTTAAGTCATTGCCCAGGGTCACACAGTTCACAGGTCTGGCTCCTGAGTCTGCCCCCTTAGTCACAAGAGCCTTTCACACCAGAGTTTTTATTATGTCCACTGATATCAATGGACTTTGAACTCCTGAGGAAAGGGACCATGTCTTCTTACCCCAGTCCCTGGACGGGGTGCGCACCAGCTGCCTGGGGAGTGGGCTCGCCAATGGATGTGTCCAGAGATGCACCTTCACTCCCGTCCAAGGTTTCTCCACCCCGACACACCAGTAGGAGGGTGGGGTTTCAGTGATCAAGCCCAGCTGAATGACAATGACCGTCACTCTACATCCAGATGCAAGAGTGAAACATTCGTGTTAACTGCCCCGGGAAGAGCCCACAGTTGGAGGCCTATCCCACTCCCCCAAGTCAGGGAGCTGACCTCACTTGGCACCACCTGACCCCACCTGCCCCTACCTGATCACACCTGACCCCACCTGATCACACCTGACCACACCTGACCCCACCTGATCACACCTGACCACACCTGACCACACCTGACCACAACTAACCCCACCTGATCACACTTAATCACACCTGCCCACACCTGACCCCACCTGCCCACACCTGACCTCACCTGACCCTACTTGCCTCCACCTGATCACACCTGACCCCACCTGACCCCCACCCCAACCACCAACTAATGAGTACATTGGATCTTGGCCCACCCTGGAAGCCTGGCCAGTGCCCACAAACTCCAGATTCTGCTCAAACTACTGGGAGAAAAGGTGCCCTTGGTTCCGGGGCTGCTAAGGGTATGGGAGGCCAGCGAGCCTGCCACAGGAAGCAGCCTCCCCAGGAGGCAGCCAGCAGGAGCAGAGCCAGGGTTGCAGAGAGGAGAACCAGGCCAGGCCTGGGGCTGATGCAGCTCGAGCCCCGTATCCGGCAACACTGGACGTCTGGGTGCTCAGTGGATGTGAGTCAACACATCCCCCTCTGGCCTCAGCCAGTCTGGGGCTGTTCATTGACTGAAGCCCAGAGAATCCAGCTCTTGGGGACAACGAGGGGCCCACCTCCTGGGTGACTGGGGACCATAGGTCAGGGGCCTGGCTGCCCCAGGAGTGCGTCCTCGGTAAGTGCTCCCATGTCACTGTCTCTGCTGGCAAGAGGGAGACGGCCAAGCCCTGGTCCCCCATCCCCCCAGGAACAGCTGTCCTCTTCCACGTCACCTCAGCCATTCTGGCACATCTTGGACATAGCTGCTCGTTTGTGTCACTTGTGCCCCGCCTTCTGGGACTGTTTTGGGTGTGGTGAGTGGCTAGGCCCCTAGTTGGGATGCCCAGCCCTGCCAGTGATGTAGACCTCTATTTTCCAAACCACCAACGGTGTTCCAGATAAAGAAGGAGCCTAACCTCCCTTGGACCTCGGGCAGGACTGAGCAGAGAGCCAGCTCCACTGGGAGATGCAACCTGGGGATGCAGGTGGGAGGGAGGGTCCACAGACCCCCAGCTCTGCCCTGCCTCCCAGGTAAGTCTTGTCTGAGTCCTTGTGGAAGGTGAGCCCCCACCCCAAGAAGAGAGGTGTTGCCTGGGTCCCCATCCCATCGAGTCTCGGAGATCCCAAGTCATCCTGGTCGCCCCTCTTCCCTCACATCCCAAGTCCTGACCATACAACCTCCCAGTACTTCTGGCATCCCCACATCCCAGACCCAACGGCCACTCTGCCTGAGTCAGCCCTCCTGGACCACTGCTGCCTCATGAACAACCTTCTGCTTCCCCCGACCCTGTGTCTTGGGGTGAAATCTGTCCCCCAGAATTCATGTCCATCTGGGATCTGACAATGTGACCTAATTTGGAAATAGGGTCGGTGCAGATGTAATTAGTTAAGATGAGGTCATATGCTGGTTTATAATGACCGGTGTCCTTATAAGGAGAAGGAGATTCAGACACAGGTACACATGGGGGAAGATGGCCCCACGATGATGGAGGCAGAGATTGGAGGGATGCGCCACAAGCCAAGGATGCCTGGGGACCACCAGAAGCTGGAAAAGGCAGGAAAAGATGGTCCCCTAGAGACTCCAGCGGGAGCACAGCCCTGCCCACACCTCGACTTGGGGCTTCTGGCCTGTAGACTGTGAGGGAATAAAGTCGCTGTTGTAAGCCCCCATTTTCGGTAATTTGTTAGGGTAGCCCCAGAAAGCGGACACGGTCTGCTGTTACTTGATCACCACGTGAAGAGGAGAATACGTTTTAAAAAATGCAGCTCTTCCCCTCTACCCCTTCTGCTCATAAACTTCAGTGGCTTCCCGTTTCTTTCATGCAAAAATAAAGATCCTTGACATGGTCTGTCTCCAGGTCCCTGTGGTCTCCGTGTGGCCACCCCGCCACCTCTCACCCATCTCCTGCCTCCACACTTGCCCAGCCACTCCAAGCCATGTGATAGATGAGGTCGATAGAGTCAGAGGTCCCAGCATCCCAGCCTCTGCCTGCCCGAGGCTGCCGTTTCCTCCTGTCCACGGTTTGTTCTCGCTTGTTTGTTTGTTTGGCTGCACCATGAGGCTTGCGGGATCTTTGTTCCCCAACCAGGGATCAAACCTGTGCCCCCTGCAGTAGAAGCGTGGAGTCCTAACCCCTGGACCACCAGGGAAGTCCCCGTCCACATTTCTATTCTCTCTCTCTCCACTTTCCTTGCTCTCTCTTGCATTCTTGCTCTCTCTCTTTCTTCTCTCTCTCTCTAAATATACATTTCTAAATATAAAAACATAAATATGTATATATATACACATATATTCACATATATGGTATTTGTAGTAGTGCTTTATAACTTTACATAAGTAACACACTATCATACGAATCTCTTTGCAACTTGCTTTTTTTTAATCATATAATTCTGAGATCCATCCAAGTTGATAACTGTCCCATATCAATATAGTTTATGCATTTTTAACTGTGGCCTGACCCCCTACCATCATTTATTTATGCAAACTCCTCCATATCCCTGGACATTTCACATCAGCGCACACCGGGACAACATTGTGATGAATATCCCTTTCGTGCCCCTGTGCACTTCTGCGACCATTTCCCTCACTTCTACCCCCAGGAGCGATGTTATGGGCTGTAGAATATGAATATTTTCCATTTTACTGACTATTATAAAAGTACTCTCCTAAGGGTTGTAATGGTCTCTGTTCCCAGCAGCTGTGAATTCTCTCATGCATTTCGGCATTCATTCAGCCCACGGGGATTTACTGAGCACCTACTATGTGGAGGGCACAGTTCCAGGTATGGGGACACAGCACTCCAAGTGCACAGGCTCTGGGTCCAGTCTGTCCGGATCCACAGCTCACTAAATGTGGGGCCTTGGGTGAGGTATGTAACATCTTTGGGCTTCAGTTTTCTCATCTGTAATAGCTGATAAAGTTGGAAATGCATAACTAGACATAGATATACATGACTAGGTAGGGATGATGGAGGTAGGTATAGAGCTAGAGGTCAAAGTAGCTATAGAGATACAGATATGGATGCAGGCATAGAGATACAGACGGTACAGTTGTGGACATACACACAGATGAAATCGACATAGATGATACACATAGACATCAATACACACCAGATACAGGTACAGATACAGATACAGATACGCACAAGCAGATATGGACACAAATACAAAAACAGTTTCCTCTGTACCTCAGTTTCCCACCTTACAGTAACGACACTCAGGTTTGATGTGGAAAATAATGTGAGAAAATGTGTATAAAAGCTCTGAGCTCCATGCCGGGCACGAAACAGCACTCATATGGGGAGCTATGGTTAATGTCCTGGGTCAAGACCCCGCCACCAAAGGCTGCTGGGAACACACTGAGAGTCAAACAAGATTGGGTTTATGGTCTCACTGTCACTAGGGAGATCACGCACCGTGGGAGCCTTGGAGCGTCTGCGAGAGGGCCTTAGGGAGAGCATATCATAGGTTTGGGCTTGTACTTGGTGATTTGGGGAGGGATTCGGGCTTTGCTCTGGGTTGGATGCTGTTGGGGAGTGGGGGTCTTTCAGTGATCGGGTGTCTTCACCGGTTGTACCTAGAAGGCCGGAGCAAGGGAGTGAGGCTAAAGCTGTGATTGGTAAAGAAACAGTGGTCCACTCGTCTCTCAGGGTTGGGGTGACGGTCAGTCTGTGGTTTGGACGTTTTCGAGTGAGCTCAGTCCTGGTCACGGAGTGGCCATGAATTCTGTGACGACCCAGGAGGAATCACCAGGGCCCACCCGGCAGGACCAGCTTAGCTTCTGCTCTTTTCTCACCAGATAGAGACTTTCTGATTTAGGTTCTTGTTCAAGGACCTCTGTTGCTTCCAACGGTCTCTGACCACCTCTTTCTCGTTTACCGGCCTGTATATTTCTCCTCCCCATGGTCAGGCCCTGCTTCTTGGGCTCAGCTCTGTGTCTTGCCAGCAATTCTCCGTGGAGGAGGGTTTCCAGCTTCCCTCAGTAGGAAATAAACTGTGTCTTCCTTCCTCTAAAGCCAGAGGATCCCACAGAAGGACCAGGAAGCAGGACCTCCACAGAGCCCTGCCTTAGCCAGGCCCCAGGTGGGGGCTTGGAGCAGCTGTTCCGTTCATCTGGCCAGTGCAGGAACCCTGTGGACAGATAGAAACTGGGAGACCTGCGTCTATGGGACGGTGGGGACTACAGGCTCCAGAGTCAGTGCTGGGGCTGCATTTGGACTCAGCGACTGCACTGGGTTCAAGAGTGACTCCAAAGTTCACGTGCACCCAGAACCTGTGATCGTGACCTTATTTGGAAATGGGGTCTTTACAGATAAAATGAAGTTGAGATGAGGTCATGCTGGATCAGGGTGGGCACTAAATCCCATGACTGGTGTCCATGTAAGAAGAGGAGGGACACGTACAGATGCAGAGAAGGTGGCCGGGTGACCAAGGAGGTGGAGGTCAGGGTGACAGAACAACAATCTAAGGAACACCAAGGATTGCCAGCAGCACCGGAAGCTGGGCGAGAGGCATGGACCAGATGCTCCCGCAGAGCCCTTGGAGGGCACCAAGCCTGCCCACACCTTGATTTGGACTCTGGTCCCTAAAACTGTGAGATGGCAAGCTTCTGTTGCTTTGAGTCACTTGACATGGCAGCCGCAGGAAGCTACTGCAGCAACCTTGAGCTGCCAGCCCACCACCTGCACCCTGGCTCTACCTTTCAGAGCAGAAGGCACCTTCATCAGCCCTTTCTCAGTGGGGCCACAGCCGGGCACGGGAAGGGCCGAGGCTCCCAGGCCCTGTGCCATCTCATGGCAGCGGCTCAGGCGTCAGTCCCTGGCTGCACTGCATCGCCGGCTCCAGCCACTCAGCCCGTCAAACCGTCATTGGGTGATGACTGTCATTACATGATTGTGGTGTCGCTGGGGCCGATGATTTGTCATGGTTAACATTTATGAAGTGTGCAATCCATCTGCAGAAAATGATGATAATAAAACCCGAGGAGTCCCCTCTGATTGTCACAGGCTGGGTCAGAGTAGAGATTCTGGAAAGGAAGACCGCACGGCGGGAGTGTCGGGGGAGGGGATGGGGGATTCGATTATTAAAGACGGGCAGTGGTGTGAGCCCCATTGTCTGAGTCCCTTCAAATAAGCACCCCTAAAAACACTCAGAAACGTTGACTGATGCTCATTAATCAATTTTACCATAGACCTAGAGAAAGCCAAGTTGATCAATACTCATTACAAACCCAGGCAGCACCAGGCTAGGCACCGTGAGGGGCTGTCCCATGAAGGATACTTCTGTGTCTGCCCTTGAAGACCAGATGGCAGGACCAGCACCCAGGGACCCAATCACACCCCCTTTATTCTCATCCCGGTGTTTGCTGGTGTCGGCATGTGGAGGACTGTTCGGGGCAAGCTGAGCTGCCTTGGGAGGCTTCCTGGAGGAGGTGAGTTACCTGGAACCTCGGAGGATGAGAGGGAAGGAAGAGCGAGCTCCATCACGTTCCTCTGACACCTTTGAGAACCTGGCGAGGCCGTCTTTACTTTCCCCATCCAAATGGGAGGGTCAAAGTGACCGTTCTGTGACTGAGGTCTCCCAACTGCCCTCAGATAGCAGAGGCCCTGTCCATCCCTCAGGGCTCCTGACACCCCCGGGACGAGTTTAGACATGTTTAGATGTGACAGACATCGGGCAGCCTCTGCTGCGTCCCCCTCCCACCCCTTGGGGTCGGGCAAACACCTCCCTGGGCTGCTCTCTACCTGCAAAGGTCACCCCTGTCATCCAGCAGGGACTCTGCCAATGGAGCCAGGGGACAGGGCAGTAAATCTTCTCAAGACCCACAATTGAACTCCCACAGACTGGATTTTCTGCCTGAAGTCAATGGATTAAGAGAGATCAGACACTTGCCTGGGGAGCCAGGAGCAGATGAAGAGGGCATGCTGTGCTCCCAGGAATGAAGTTCCCCTAAAGAGCCTTTGCCGGGACCCCTAACGATGGCCTCACGTAAGAAGCTAAACACTTCTCTGAGTGTCCTCCAACAGGACTCAGAGTTTCTACGGTAAGACGGGTACCTGATTCCCAAGGTGGCAAGAGCCCCTCGGCCCCTTTCTCCCTCCACCTCCTCCCAATCTCTGTCTCTATAGGCACCCCCCAGGTGGGTCAGGGCCTGATAAGTGCGGGGGTGTCCCCCACTCCAGATGCAGGGACCATGAGGACCCCCTCAGAGCTCTCCATGGCACATACCTGGTGTCAAATAAAAACACTCCAAACTTCAGTAAAGAGAGACTTGATTCTGAAGGATTACTGCAAGAGGGGGAGGGGCTTATTGCAATGGGGAGGAGCCTATTATAATTGGAGGAGGGGGCTATTACAATGGGGGCAATGGGGAGAAGGTGCAATTTTATTGGGTGAAGGGGTTATTGTACTGGGGGGAAGGCTCCAACCATGAGGTCAAGCCTATGAAAGGTCAGGAGAAAAGGCCTTTCTTTTGCAGAGAAGAGCAAGGAGCCAGGAAAGGACAGGAGGCTGGGAGGTGGGATAAAAGACTGAAGGATGGAGGCCACCTGATGGGACCACACACGAGAGACTATCTCACCCTGGGGTCAGGAGGGGTCCTCCGCTGCATCGGGCTGGGGTCAGCCTGGATGCAGGGCCCCTGGGGAAAGAGAGAAGCTTAACTAAGTTCCACTCACAAGCTTTTTGTTCCTATTGATCAGTGGGGACAAAACAGTTCAGCTGGTCATTGGTGGGGCAAAGGATAGGAATTTGAAGGAGAGGGTCTGTGTCTGGGGCAGGCTGAGTCCCTCTAGTCTTGTGGGGAAGGGGTTCTTGGCAGTAGGCCGTTGCCAAGGGCACTAAAGAGTCAGGGGTGGGTCTTTGAGAGTCATGGTTTACCACGATCCGGGGGCTCGGGAAAAATGCGACATTGCTATTGGCCTGCAATGGAGACCGGAGAGGCCTTCCGTGCTCTGAGCTGGACACAAACCCAGCAGCTTTCTGTGTCTCCGTAAATAGGTCAGAGCAGTCTTTTCAAGGATGGAAAATGCTGCCTCCCAAACCCCAAGGTGCAGACCAAGGCTTGTGCATCTTTCTTAGTGGTAAGAGGTCCAGGTGCTCTAATACATCTTCTATATTGGAGGGGACATCCCGGCATGCCCCAGTCCCACCCGCAAAGCCTTCCCTGATGTGGCCAGCTCTGGCATCTCCACCTTGGGAGCATGTGTTGTCACTCCTGCATAGGTGCTTCCTTCCTCAAAACCTGGCCTCGCCTGCACTCCATGGGTTCTGGTGCAAGAACTGGTCTGAGTTTGGAACCGGGGCAATGGTTCCTGTGCAGTGAGGGCAGCTGACCTCAGCCTTCTCCTTACCCATCTTTGATCCTGTTTGATTTTATGCATGAAGCATTCTCCTCGTTGGCTGCCCACCACCGTGCCCTGGAGTACCACGTTCCGTGGATCACTGTCCTGGATTCTGGCAGATCAGGGTCCTGCCAGTATTCTGACCTTGCTGCCCACTCAGTAACTTGCTTCTGGCAGGTGAGCACTGCCGTGTGGCCTCTGGTGTTCTAGGGTCCCACCATCCACTGCTTGGCACCACTGTCTCCATCATACTTACTGCTCCAGGGGTCCAAGCCCTGTACAAACATCTCCATCATGGCACTGCCCTGTGACCCTGCCCCACTCCACGGTATCCATCACCCCACCCCAGGGGTCCAAGCCCTGCACCATAGTCTTTATCACCCACTGCACCATGACACCCGCCCTGTCCCACTGTCTCCATCCATCAGCCCAGTCTACGGAGAACGACCACCGCCAAGCTTCCCAGTGATGCTGGAACCCCTCACCAGGGTGCTCTTTACCACCTGGCCCCCAGTGGGTCAGCAGGGTGGTTCGCACTCTTAGGTGGTGGACTCACCCAGCACGCCCACACTCTGACCTTCTGACCCCTCCACAGGCTGCCCTGGCAGCCCCATGATTGCCACCTCATTTAATGCCAGCCATTGCGTTCCCACACTTCTGAGAGGTATAGCGGCAGCATTTAGAACAGTCTCCCAGGGCCCCTGCCATGGTGACATCCTGTCTCATGAGCCTCCTGTGGACACAGTCTGCTTATCTATTCTCTGTCCCGCCCCGGGACCCAGCCCTGGACCCCTCTCCCTGTGCCCACAGGTGCCCATCAGCCAGGTCCTGACCCCTCAGCACCCTCACCCTCTCCTCCCCAAAAGATCCATGAAGGTCCTGCTATGATTTGAACCCAGGTGTGGGTCTGGGTGCAGGAGGGCAACCAGGGGTGGCCCTGGGGGGCCAACATTACCTGCAAGTCACCTTTCCGGCCTCTGCACTGTCTTCAAGCCAGGAAGGGGCTCCATCTCCCAGGTGGGGGCACGTCCACAGGTAAGAGGGCCGGCGGGGGTGGCTGGGGCTTCAGGAGATGCTCACCCGCGTCTCCACAGACCTTCCACACACATCTCGAGGTCCTTCTGCCTCCCCACCAAAGCCAAGGCAGGAATGCAGCCCTGGAAGTACCCCCCCACCAGTGGTCAGTCCCCAGCTGGAGACTTCTGTGGGTTCCCCAGAAGCAGAGCCTGGGGTGCGTTCAGGGCCATGATCGAGGTGACAGGACAGGGCAGGGGAGGAGCTGAGGAAGTGGGGCTGGAGGGGCTCCAGTCTGACCCAGTGGGAGCCTTAGAGCTGGGATTGTGTTGGTCCCACATAGCGGTGAGGGGGGCTTGCACCACCTCCCAGCTGAGGGCAGCCCCCCGGGTGGGGTTGTGATCTGCCACAGGCAAGGTGGCTCCATCCACCAGGAGCAATTCTCCAGAGCAGGGGACAGCTCGGAGACCAGGTGCCTGCCTGATGGGGCATGAACAGCATCTACTACAGAAACAAGCCTTTTTCTGCCGGCTTCTCACAGGATCCCAGGGAGTTGCGATCACCAGCCAGTCTGAGGGCTGGCCCGGCCTTGTCTGAGAACAGCGTCCGGCTCCCTCCGCTGCTTCCCGGGGCCGGAGCACCGCACGGCAATCACCGTGGTGCCTGGTGCTGGACCGTGTCGCTTCCCACGTAGGGCCATCGAATACGGATCGCCAGAGGCCGGCCAGGTGCCAGCTGGCGGATGAGAAGAGCTAACAAACAGGATTGATTTGTTTAATCTAACGCTGGGACTTTCCACAGCAGGAAGGATGCTGTTCCATTTATCAGGATTAGACGGCTCCCAGCAGACGAGCTGTCCAAATCTCACCTTTCTTCGATTGGAGGGTTATGTTATTAAAGACAGGCCCCTGCAACGGAGAGAGCTCTCCAAAAGAAAAATGTATGTCTTTGTCAAAGGGCCTTTTAGATTACAGCCGGGCCTTCCCTGCAAACAAGAGTGTGGGATGGGGGATGGGGACCCCTCCTGGTCCTCCTCTCCCCACCTTCCCATTCCCAGTTTTACGAAGTGTTTTGAGGAATAAAGAAAGCCACCCTCTGACCTGCATCCTCTGCCTCGTCAGCCTGCTGTCCAGAGCACCCGCGGGGGTGTCCTCAGCCCTTGCCCTGCACCATCCGGATAAATTCACAAGAGTTAAGTCAAGGGCCTCAGAGATGGTGGGAGAGGTTCCAGAAGCCACAACGTTAGGACTCGAGGGCCGTTTAAGGGAAGGAAACTGCATCAACAGCATTTACACTCGAGGGACAGCAAGGGCGGCTGAACACTGTCCCCAGAGGCGTTTCCCATCCGAGGCTCATGTCAGGGTTGGTTGTGTGCCCTTGTTAAAATGCGGAGTCCCGGGCCCCGCTCCAGGACTCCTAGACCAGGATCTGTGAGGGCAGGGCCCAGGAGTCTGCATTGTGAACAAGCTCCAAGATGATCCTGGTGCAGCCCAGAGTCTGGGGCCACTGGCTGGACCTGTGTGGATGGGGAGGGACGGCAGCCATCACAGCCCAAGTCTTCCTGCCCCACCCCGCCCCTAGCCCAGGACACTAGGTGCTGGTCCTGACTCAGCCCCCAGGTGCTTCAGACCACTTCTGCAGCCTTTCAGCTGGGAGTGGGCGCCCAGGACCTCGACAACCCCATCACACAACCAGCTGCCTCCTCAGGAAGTGTTTTAGTTCCTGGGGCAGCCATAACAAAGTACCAAAGATGGGGCGGCTTAAGCAACAGACATTTAATTTCTCCCAGTCCCGGAGGCTGAACCTCCAAGATCAAGGTGTCAGCAGGGTTGACTTCTCCTGAGGCCTCTCTCCTTGGCGTGTAGACAGCCGTCTTCTCCGCGTGTCCTCACACGGTCATCCCTCTGTGTGTGTCTGTGTCCTGATCTCCTCTTCTTATAAGCACACCAGTCCTATCTGATCAGGGCCCATCGCAGTGGCCTCATTTTACCTTAATGATCTCTTCAAAGACCCCATCTCTGCATATAGTCACATCCTGAGTCCTAGTTGTTAGGACTTGAATACATGAATTTGGGGGACACCATTCAGCCCTTGACAAGGAGCCAAGGAAAAACCCAAACGGCAAACAGGTCCTGCTCAGCCTAAGTAAGATCCCGGTTACACCACAGTTTCCCAGTCTGGCTCTCAGCTAGAGCAACACAGAACACAGAACATAGAACGCAGAACGCTCTCAGAATGCAATGACAGCTGGAAAGATTGGGTCTGATGGGAGGTGGGAGAAAGAGAGACCAGCAGGCCCTTCTCCATCTCAATCTCTCTCCCTCTCCTCTCTCTCTCTCTCTCTCTCTCTCTATCTCTCTCTCTCTCTCTCTCTCTCTCTCTCTCTCTCTCGTCCTGAGGCGGTCCCTCCTCCACCCAGTTTGCCCCTCAACTTGACGCTAGTTGAAGAGAAGTCCCTTCTTTTAAATGTGGTTTGCCACGGGTCCTGCTGCCCCTATGAATAAATCTGTTTTCTCTGCCCCCGTGAACCCTCACCCCTGTGGCCCCAGCCTCTGCCCTGTGTTCTCCATGCATCCCTCGCTGGGGACTTTCAGGCATCTTGGGACAGGGTCCACCAGAGGGACAGGATGGATTCTTGTCTCCCTGCTCACTCACCCCAGCCCAGGGAGAGCGGGTGGTCAGATGGCAATGGACCCCAATCCTCATGTACTTGAGGCCAAGCTATGAGAAAGCTCTGGCTCTGGGGTTGTCTCTCATTTTTTCTCTGCCCTGCCCCTCACATGGCAGGGAGGGTCTGCTCTGCCTCCCCCAAGTGCCCCTGGTGGCGACTCCAAGTTTCTGAGCTTGGGAGGAGAGAAGAAACTGCAAAACCCTGTGACCCCAAAACCAAAGCCATGCGTTCCCACCAGGCCTCTGAGGAATGAAGCTGCTGTCTCACCTCCGTCTCCTGGAGACTCTTCTGAGATGGGCTTCCCAGAGGGCAGGAAATGGGGAATTTCTGATCCCCTGTAGCACCAAAGTCACCTATGTCGGTAAAGGCACCAGAGCCTTTTATGGACACTCATCCTGCATCCCCCAGCTCCTCACAGCCCTTCCTGCACATGTTGGGAGACCGGGAAACACAGTGCTTCTTAGAGTCCAAAGTCTGTGGATGGGACTCCAGGCAGAGCATCCCGAGGAGAAGCCCCAACACTGAGGATGGTGGTGATGTTGACTCCCACTTACCTCACCACCAACCAATCAGAAGAATGTCCATGAGCTGACCACGCCCTCTTTGAACCATTACTGTAAAACTTCTCACTACATCCTCCAGGCTGGGACACACAGTTTTGAGGGCATTAGCCCACTGTGGCCCCCTTTGCCTGGCAAAGCAATAAAGCTATTCTTTTCTACTTTACCCAAAACTTTATCTCCAAGAATTAATTCTGTGTCAGGGCGCAGAGGCCAGATTCAGCTTCAAAGCTACAATGAGCCTCATGGCCCCCAAACCAGACTCACCAGGGCCTCACACCGCTGCCATGCAGAGGGCTTGGTCTGCGGGCCATGGTGCCGGAAGAAGCAGGAGGCCCCGAGGTGGGCAGGAACAGACCCCGTCCCTTCTGGCCTATCTTTCTTAAGCAAACCCCCTGAGTTGCAGGTCTTCATTCCCAAAAGGAAATCACAGCCTCCGCCCCTCTTCCCACCTCGTGGTCCAGCCTGGGCTCCTGCAGAAGAAGACAGTGGGCCCTGCTGTCCTTGGGGTCAGAGGAGTCAGGCTGGAGGGTCTCCCTGGCATCAACCCTCATCAGATGATACATTTCTCTAGGTCTTTCATTGTGCTTTGATGCATTGTCCCTCCTAAAGGCCTGGGTTTAAAAGGATAAGTTTAAAGCAACCCTAAAATAATTGAAATATACTCTAGGCATCCCGGAGTAGTGGGTAGGAACTGGATTCTAGGGCCCAACTTCCCAGATGTGGAGGCAGAGCCAGCTCCACCCCTTGGTAGCTTCCTGGCCAGGGAGCCAGCCTTTCTGGGCCCAGTTTCTTGTTGTGTAACAAGGTGGTGGTATTAACATCCCCTGACAAGGTTGTACAAGGATGAAGTGAGTCAATGTTATAAAGCATTAGGAACGGTGTCTGACATAACAAAAGGCTTCTTAGTGTTTGTGAATAAATTAAAAATGAGTGTTTTGTCTTTGCCTCTGTTTTCAAGTGACTTTTACCTGCAGTCACGGTGAAGCTGTAACTAGCAACCCTGAGGACCCACAGCCCCCCTCCCCCTCCCTGCCTCTCCCCGGCCTCGCATCCCCAATTCCTCAGCATTATGAAGCTTAACTAGACACATCCTGTCAGCTTGGGCGGAAAGAGCTGCCCATGGCATTTAGGAAGGGAAAATAAATGCTTCTTTTCTGTCTCTCTCTCTCTGAAGTCCCAGTGTCCCCAGGGGATGAGACACTGAAGTATTTCACAATAGCTTTCCTGGGACAAAAGGCAGGAAGATAAATACAAACAGTATTCATGTGTCTGGAAGTGCTGGCAGGTGGGAGGGAGCTCTGGTTCCCAAGGGGGGAAGGAGACCTTTCTCCTGGGGGTAAAGTTTCAGAGCCCTCTTACCCTGTGCTCGCCCCCTCTCCACTCTAGCCCCACTCTGCCATCTTCTAAATCTGGGCAGGGTTGCCCAAGCTGAATACCTAGTCGGTTGTCAACTGCTTCCCAAAGCCTCCATACCTCTCCCTAATTCGCGTTGAACATTTTGTGCAGGAAATCACCTACACAGCGTAGAGGCAGATGCAGGAGTGGACAGGACATGGACATCCCAGGTGGGGAAATAGGCAGAAATAAATGGGAAGTTAACAGCCACAGAAGGTATGAGTAACACTTCTGGCTGCCCTAAGGGGAGAGAGGGTCACACCTGAGAAAGTGTCCAATAAGTGGCAGATCGTCAGCAGAGGGTATAGGGTGAATACGATGCTAAGCTCTGTGGGCCTCAGTTTCTTCACCTGAAAAATAAAAATGATACTAGCTCCCACATCACAGGGTTGTTATGAGGATTCAATGAGTTAATACACAAATGCCTGGAGAGAACAGTGTTAGGTATGCAGCACTATCATAACTACCTTCATCACCGTCACCGCCATCACCATCAACAGCAGAAGCAGCGCCACTACTTCTGTCATCATCATTATCACCATCGCCATCGCTACCATCACCATCACCATCACTGTCGCCACTACCATCACCAACATCTTCATCGCCATCACCAACATCTTCATCATCACCATCAGCATCACCACCATCACCACCATCACCATCACCATCACCACCATCACCACCATCCCCATCACCACCATCACCATCACCATCATCACCATCACCATCATCACCACCACCATCACCATCATCATCATCACCATCACCAACATCTTCATCACCATCACCACCATCACCATCACCACCATCATCACCACCATCACCACCATCACCATCATCACCATCACCATCATCTTCATCACCATCACCATCACCACCATCACCACCATCACCATCACCACCATCACCACCATCACCACCATCACCATCACCACCATCACCACCATCCCCATCACCACCATCACCACCATCACCATCATCGTCATCACCATCACCACCATTACCATCATCACCATCACCATCACCAACATCTTCATCACCATCACCAACATCTTCATCATCATCATCACCATCACCACCAACACCACCATCACCATCATCACCATCACCATTAATATCATCACCACCATCATCCTCATCAACAGTATCATAATTACTAACCCTAGAAGGTAGAAATTGAGCTGGGCTATACAAGATGGATTCTGCTGGGATAGAAGAAAGGGAGGTAGAAGCAGGTCAGGCAGGTGGAATAAGAGAGGTAAGGAATGGAGACGGGGAAAGCAGAGGATTCTTGGGACTGGTTCCATTGAAGGACCAGAAGCAGAGCATGGTGGCAAAGGTAGGCTGGGCTCAACTGGCAGCAGCCTCATGGGAGCCTAGAGTCTCCCTTCCCCACTGCTCGTCCCTGACTCCTGGCTTTGCCCTTCTTTTCCTTGGATCCAAATGTTGCACACGTGCTTGGGTGGTAACCCCTACTCCATCTTTGGAACCCTGCTCCACCTTCTAGGGATGTGTGTGGACACAACAACAGAAGTCCAAGTGTGCTGCCCCCAGGATCAGTATCCTCAGGACACCCAAATATACCCCTCCCTTTACAAAAGCATCTCCCCCACCTCCAGCAACTTTCTGCCTAGCTCTCTTGGCTTAATGGAGAGGCACCCTGGGTTTCTTCTTAAAGGCTGATTAAAAAGTTCTCCTGGGCTGGGAGTGAAAATGGTGTGATAATTAGCTGGCAGGCTGCAGTGGCCAGGCCTCCAGCTCTGGACCGCTGTAATCGGAATAATGTGGGAGTTGATTTGTTCCCTCCAAAATGTACCATTATTGTTCGGTTTCCCACTGGCTGGCTTTGGCAATAGTCATTTCTGTCTCCCTCCCACCTGGGGGGACTCCTGATCCTTCCTCGTGAAAGGAGGTGGCGTCTCCCAACTGAGCTGCAAATGCCACATTATGGCTCTCAGCTGCACACTTGGTCTTTTTTCTCACTCTGGGTCACATTTCATTTTGGCTTAAATAATGAAACCAGCAAACTGGAGATTAGAGCCGTTAAATGATTCTTGCTCCCAGGAAACAGATGCCTGTCCAAGATACAGACTCACTGACAGCTCAGTGGACTCCATGCTCATGGGACTGGAAGAAATGGACTGAACCGGGGTGGGCGTGGCTCAAAGACTCTGAGACATGGGCTCGTAGTCCGAGAGATCAGGGCACCACCAGGTCACGTGGGCGGGGAGGCGGGCCCCCGTGCCCTGATGTGTGACGGCAGTGCAGAGCAGGCCCTGGTAGTCTCTCACCCATGTCCAGGGTGAGCTCTGTCCAGAGGCAGCGGGACACCCCAGGGGTGGGGATAGATGCCTTTGACCTTCAAGGAATGGCAGGAATGATCCTTGGCCCCTCATGCTTTTTCAAGTGCTTTCTCATACATCTTTTTTTTTTTTTTAACATCTTTATTGGAGTATAATTGCTTTACAATGGTGTTTTAGTTTCTACTTTATAACGAAGTGAATCAGCTATACATATACATATATCCCCATATCTCTTTTGGACCTCCCACCACCTGAAAATTCACTGGGGCCACCTTGCTGCCTGCATCATGCAGACGGGGAAAAAGTCAGAGATTCGTGACTCAACCCAGATGTCCAAACCTCCTGTGGCCACCCAGACGGCAGCCCTGAGCTGCCATCTTTCCACTTAACCACTTTCCTCGCCAACCTTTCCTCTTCCAAAGGGGGAACCAGGAGCCCAGACCAGCCAGTGACAAGCCTCAGGTTACTCGTCAGTAGGAGCAAAACTCAGACCATTCACTGCATTCTGTTCAGGGAAGGACTTAACTTTGGTTCCTCGTGGACAGAGGGACCCACTCACTGGGAAACAACAGCAGTGAATCTCAGGGTCATCCTGAACTCTCTGAGACTTGGTTTCCTGATCTGTAAAGGGGGAGTAATGATGCAGGCCTTGCAGAACTGCTGTTGAGAGTGGAGGGTGTGCGTGCTAAGCTGTGGTTGCCACTAGGATCACAGAGGAGCAAAGGCCAGCCACAGCCACACCACCTCCTCCTCCTCAGCTCTCGCTCTCTGGATCAAGGGCCCTGAGCAGCTCAGGACAAAACGTGCTGATGAAAGTAAGGAATGCTGTGCCAGAAGGGTGGGCTTAGATGCAAGCGGGGGCAGGGAGGCCAGGAAGGGATGACACTCTGACAGTGCTCCCCAGAGACAGGAAATGGCTCCCTGTGACTTACAGACATTGTATGGAGAAAATAAGCACCTTCATGGGCTCAGAGGATGTGACACGAAGCAGCCTGCACATCCCACTAAGCAGCCTGAGGTTAGCATGTACAGGTGGCTAACAGCAGGCTGGTGCCTTGGGCCAGACCAGCTGAGTAGGCAGTTGTGTCTTGAGGAGCAGGGGCCTGGTCTGCTTCAGCCACACAAGGAGCCTAGCTCACTTGGGCCACAGACCCCAGGGACCACAAAGAAGAGAAAGTCACGTATGCCCACCAGGTTGGCCCTGTTTCATCTTCCTGCTTCCTACCCCTCCCCCGCCAACATGAAAATGACTGCACTCCAATTCTGTTTCAAGTGGATCCTTGCCTTACTCATCCCCTGGCTTCCTTTGGGCTTGGCCTCTAAGTTCTCTGAACCATGCCTTGCCTGCATGTTCACTCTGCTGTCCTGGTATCTTTGGATGGATGTTCCTTCCCAGCCCAGGCCCTGTGGACACAGAGCTGGTTCTGGGGCTCAGTGGTTCCAACCCAGACAGCCTTGAGCTGCCAAGACCACAGCATCTGGGCACAATGGCTGGCTTTTTTGGGAGCCCTGTTGATGGGGTGCTCTTTGATACTGTGTCTGAAGCATATACTGGGGTGGCAGGCAAGGCTTGTTCAATCCCCACTCTGAGGCTCTGTGACTATGACATTGGGCAAGTTGCTTCACCTTGTGAAGGCTTGATTTTCCGACTTGTGAGTGAGGTAATAGTGTGTTTCCTGAGGGGGGTCCCCCACTTTATCATCTGTTACTCCCCACTCCAGCCCCTGTGGCCTGGATTCCATCCTCACCATTCTGCTGATCCTGAGCTTGCCAAGGTCACCTGGGCTGTTGCTAAATTCAGTGGACACTTGATAATCCTGCCTTTTAACCCCCTGGCAACATTCAGCATATTTTCCCATTAGTTCCTTCTTAAAACTCCTAGTTCTCTCAGCTTCCAGAACCCCATACTCTCCTTCCTTTGCTCTCACCTCTCTGGGTTCTCATTCTCAAAGCTGCTTTTCTCACCACCTGGGTTAGTCAGCTCTGTCTGCCACAACAAAACACCAATGGCCAGGTGGCTTAAACAACAGACAGTTGTTTCTCACAGTTCTGGAGGCCAGAAGTCTAAGATCAAGTTTCCTAGTGAGGACTCTGATTCAGTTCCTGGTGAGGACTCTCCCTGGCTTAGTTCCTGGTGAGGACACTCTCCCCAGTTTGCAGACATCCACCTCCTCACCATATCCTCATATGGCCTTTCCTTGGTGCCTGCACATGGAGAGAGAAATCCCTCTGGTATCTCCTCTTCTAAGGACACTAATCCTGTGGGATCAGGGCCCCACCTTGTGACCTCAATTAACTTTAATTACTTCCTTAGAGGCCCCATCTCCAAATACAACCACTCTGGGGATTACAGCTTCAACATATGAATTCTGGGAGGACACAGTCCATAACACCATCCCTAAAATGGGTGTTGTTCCCCGGGTGCTGGCCCTTGGGTGTCCTCTCCTCTGCCCTCTGTCCCCCCAGCATTGCCCAGTGAGATTCTCTGTGATGACGGAAACACTCTAGTCCATGTGACTCTGAGCACTAGGAATGTGGCCAGTGTGACTGAGGGCCTGAGTGTGTCACCTCGTTGTAAGTATTTTCCATGTAAATGGCCCTGTGTGGCTGGGGGCTGTGATACTAGACTGTGTATCACTACATGCTCTCCTCATGCAGTCCCAGGGTAGAGCTTGGATAAGCTGTAGGTTGTGGCTCCTACATTCCCACTTCCAGCTCTGAGTTCTCAACTGTGGTCCTGGACCATTGGTGTGATGCCCACACGCCATCCCCATCAGGAGGGCTCAGAGGATCTCAAATCCCACCCATCTCAGATGGAACTCTCCACCCCTCTGCAAACCCCATCCTGGTAAAAAGACCCACCATCCAAACAGTCCTTCTGACCGGAAACCTGGGAGTCATCCCCAGCTCCTGCTCTCTCGAATGCCCCCCAAGTCCTGCTGGATTCACCTCCATCATGTACCTTGAGGCCATCTGCTTCCCTCCACCTCCCTACCTCCACCTCTGGTTTCCCCACTGCACACGCAACCTCCTCATGGATCTCCCACCTCCTCTACACCCGGCTCCCCCAGAATCTCTTTGAAATGCTCAACACCTAACGCATCTATGGCCTCCACTTCATCACTCAGTTCCCATCCTCACCTGATCCTTCTGTCTGCACCTTCCCCCATCCCAGTCCCTGCAGGAGCCCCTCTCTACCCTCCATGGCCACCCCTGACCCTCTCAGCCCCCCTCTCCCTCCAGGGTCCCAGGGGAGGTAGCGAGAGGGTGGAGAGTGCAGACACGGAGCTGAGCTGTGCAATCTCCAGCTAGCACACTGGGCCCCCACTCCCACTCCTGGACAATGGGAATAATTATAGCACCTTCCTGACAGGGACGATTAAATTTAATGATGATTACATGAGTTAACTAGCAAACACAGCTTGGGACAAAGTAAACCTCCAAAAATATTAGCCATTGTGAGCTAGAAGTTCCCACCGGGCTGGCCTCCCACTCTGGGCTTTCATGGAGTGCCTGTCCCACCGGCCCCCTACACACACTCCTCACCCACCTCCTGTCTGGGTTGGGAGCCCTGGACCCCCATTTTCCCACCCTCTAGCCGAGTCCAAGGAGGAGATGGCACCTAACTATGTCTGCTAAAGAAATTCATGTTAACCCCTCATGATCTTTGCTGTTCTTAACCTTAAAAAGAGATTTGAAGATAATTCTGTGCTGCAGTAAAACAAAGACAGTGTGGAAATAAAGGAAGACCCCCTACAGGAGAAAAAGCAAAGGTCACTTATTCAGAGCTCAATGTGGCAAGGGTGTCAGCCACCATCACCTGCATTTGGCAGAGACCCCAAAACAGAGGAGTGGGGGAGCTTCATGGTGGAAAAGGGGGGTTCCAGGTGTATCCTGATGGGGGCTGAAGCCCTGGGGGAGCTGGAGGCATTGACAAGAATGGGGGTGCCTCACGGGATTGGTTGGGGGCACACCTGGTTTTCTCTGACTCGTCCTGCGTTGGAAGCAGAGACAAAACTTAGAGAAGCTGTTAGTTATTAATCAAGTCCTGGCCATTTTGGGACACTTGTTACAGAAGTTATTGTTTGGTCTCCTGTATTGTTAGCAGAGATAATAATCTGACTTCTACGAGTCTGACTCATAGTGGCTGGTTTCCTGGGCTGGTTGCTGCATGTCGTGGGTCAGAGTTCTCTTTTCATTCTGATCTGGCCATTTCCATTTACACAGACATCCTCTCACCAGAGAGAGAGAGACATCGAGTATTCCTCTGACATGCTCCGACAGCCCCTGTGAGCAGCTGCCACAGGAAGGTGGGTATGCGCCCTTGCAGACACGTTCCTGGGAATCTGCTGTCTCTGTTTCAGTGTCTCTTGCTTCTGTATTTGCTGCAGCTGTAATGCATGTGTGTTGCAAGCGTGTGCATTTGTGCTGGATCTCAGGTTGTTCAGGGTCTAGTGTTCCAGCAAGGACATCCCAAAGGCCACCCCAGGCTGTTCCTCAGCGGTGCTGGGAGTGGGGTCTGCAGTTGTGAGTGGCACGGATGCCTTTCTGAGAAGGATGAGTGGGGGAGGGAGGCCACGAAGCAGGACCCTGTCCCATGAGCTTCAGCTCCTCTGTGGGGTCCTGGTCACCCACGAAGGAGCACTTTCATTTTCCTCTTAATAGAGAATAATGATTGAGACCCAATTCTCACTCTGTTTTTAAATTTATACTGAAAAGACTATTAGAAATGAAACATTAATGGAATGTGGAGAATGAACGCTGCATTCAGCTCCCATTTATCAAATTGCTTGAGCTCATTGTGAGGAAGGGAGAGGGGGTAGAATGATGCCCAGAAAGTTAGCACTGCCACCCTGTACACATGGCTGGCTGCCAAGAAGCCACATGGATAAATATTTTATGTACTTTAATTTTCTCATCTGTGGGCTTGATGTTCTAAGTCATCTTTTTTTTTTTTCCTTTCCTACTTCATAAATGTTAAAAGTGTGCATTCTTTTCCCTATGAAGAACAAAGTTCCGGGTTTCTGTTCTATGGTTTTTCCTTTGAACCCATGAGGACAAAAATGCTAAAACTTGTGGCTGCTCCTTTCCTACCCTCTTGTAATACAGTAAGTCCCCTACATACGAACCTTCAAGTTGCAAACTTTCAAAGATGTGAACATGCGTTCTCATGTCCAGTCACGTTAAGTTAGTTCTATTTGAGGAGGCACTGTTAGTTTTTGAGGCATAGGACTGGAATGTAGACTGGTACATGAACGTTGCAGCAGCCGTTCAGAATGCAATCCAGTGCTACCATGTCATCTATGATGAGAAAAAGAGAGCTACTACCCAGATATTACTGGATCGTTTTTTCAAGAGGGTAGATGGAATTGAATCCAGCAAGGAACCAGAAGCTGTGCCATCAGCGTCAGGCATGAGTGACATTGCACCTCACCCTCTGTCTCCTATTGCTGACGATCCTTCAGCTCTACCATCTCCCACCTCCTCTCCCTCCTCCAGTCAGTAACTCTCCTTGCCTGTTCACTTGACGCCAGCCTCTGTATGCCAGCTGTTGTACTGGACTATTGTACTTTTCAAGGGACTGTACTGTAAGATTAAAAATGTTTTCTTTATTTTTTGTGTCTGTTTTTTATGCATCATTTGTGTGAAAAGTATTATAAACCTATTACTGTGTACTGTACAGTACTATATAGACGATCGTGTTAGTTGGGTACCTAGGCTAACTTTGTTGGACTTAAGAACAAATTGGAATTTGAATGCGCTCTCAGAATGGAACTTGCTTTTATGTAGGGTATTTACTGTAGTCAGGGTTCTCCAGAAAATATCATATGTATATAAAGTATATATATATATATGTATATGACATCATATATGTATGTGTGTGTGTATGTATATATATATATATATATATATATATATATATATGACTTATTATGAGGGATGGGCTTATGCATTTATGGAGACTGACACAACCCAAGACCCGTCATCAGCAAGCTGGGGACACAGGAGAGCTGATGGTCCCAGTTCAAGACTGAAGGCAGGAAAAATTGGCTGTCCCTGTTCAAAGGCAGCTGGGCAGGAGGAGTTTCCCATACCTGGAGGGAAAGTCAGACTTTTTGTTCTATTCAGACCTTCAGCTGACTGGGCACAGCTCACCACATTGGGGAGGGCAGTCTGCTTCACTCAGTCTGCTGATTCCAGTGTTCATCTCATGCAGAGGCCCCTTCCCAGACACACCCAGAATCATGTTCAACAAACGTCTGGGTCCCTGCAGCCCAGTGGAGGCAACACGTCAAAGTAACCATCACAGGTCTCCTTTGTCTTATGTTTCTTCTCATCTCACTTGCCTTATCCTCAGGCTGGTACTATTAAGAACACAGTTCTTTTTTTTTTAATTAATTTCTATTGGAGTACAGTTGATTTGAAATGCTGTGGTTAGTTTCAGGTGTACAGCAAAGTGAATCAGTTATACATCTACATATATCCACTCTTTTTTAGAGTCTTTTCCCATATAGGTCATTACAGAGTATTGAGTAGAATTCCCTGTGCTATACAGTAGTTATATATTTTGTATATAGTAGTTCTTGTTCATTTATTTTTTCCAACTGGACCCTGCAGACTCTTGCAACACATGGCCTGGTTTCCCTGACTCATTTTATGTTTTCTCCCTTGTCATCATTCCCTCCTATTCTTCAGCCCCATTTCCTTCCTTAGATCTGTGACTCTTCAGAACATGTAACGCACCTTCACAAAGAGCCCATCACTCTTTTATTCACTGCCTCCGCCCTGCTCCCCTTTGGCTTCACAGCTTTCCACAATTCAGAAGTGACTGAGGTCCCTGTCTGTAAAGACACGGAGCCACAGCTTCCTGCCAACGTACAATTAGACTGCTGGGGGTGGCAGCCCCACTATGTTCCCATCCCAAGTCAAGAATTTGGCAGAGACCCAGATAAGGCCCAGATGGAGCCTCGGGGGCCTCGACACCATATTCCACCCAAACTGCCTTTCTGTAGGTCTGTCTTCCTCCAGCCCTGTGTTCTGTTGTATTTGGCAGAAGACCTGCACAGCTGTAACACCTTCCTTTTCTGTTATACATGTCAAAAATATCATCAAGAAAGCAATGAAGAAGCAGTATTAAAGGAAGTTAAAGACATTAGAAGCATGTCTAATGCAAAATCCCACCTAGAGCAGCTCCTATTTTTACTTGGAGTAATAAGGTCTTCATGTAAAATCTCCCCATTAGTGAAATGCATACTCTATAAAGGAAAATGAGATGTGGGTGCAGTTGAACGGAATATATGCAAGTCCCAAGCACCCAAGTGCTCCACCAAGCAGAATTCCCCTACAGCCCCAGGCAATGGACACTGCAAAGAGGGGCAGCTGGCTTAGGGTCTTCCAACCTGAAGGATAACTCAGCTGTGGGCCATGCTGTCTTCTTGCCGAGGTTGAAAGTGGATCGGTCCTTTGGGAAAGTGTTTGCAGTAATATTGGAGGGGAAAGGGGTTGCCATGTTGTCCATCAAGGAACGGAAGCCTGGAGCCCCCCATAGCCCCCTCACATTTGGAGGCTGTTCTGAGTGTTTACACCACAGGAAAGAACCCACTTTCTGGACCCTCAGCCAACTTCTTGGGCTCCATCCCTAAACTTTTGTTGCTGTTCACATACCCTTTCTCCAGACCCAAACTCTGACGTGGAGAGTTCCCAGTTCTCACCTGCTGTCAACTATGGGTGGTCTAACCTTTTCAATATCCCCTGATCATGCCCACCTCTTTCCAGTCTCCCGTCGCCTCTCACCTGGATCCTGGCAGAGACACCTGACTGTCATTTCCTGACACTTCCTCTGACTGCTCCCCTTCAAACTGCAGTTATCCAACCTCGACAGTGTCCCCCAGCCTTCTATCCCCCTAGGGACTGTGTGGCAGGTGGCATTCACCCCGGGACCTGTTCCAGGAGTGTGCTTGGCTCTAGACACAGATGAAACACACAGGATGCACACAGAAGGCACACGGAAAGGCATCTGAAAACAGGATCCTCTCCCAGGCCCCTCACGCACACCAGGCTCAATCTAGATAATCTCTGACACTGGACCGATGTTCCTCCTCACCTGGAGCCTGGTTCCCTCAGCTGAGCCCACCTGCTGTCCCTACCTCTGCAGTGTCTCCAGCCTGCTCTGGTGACCCTGAGCCATGTGCCCTCACTGCACCCCCAGGCCTGCTGCTCTCACTGTGCCTTTGCCGAAGCTCTTGTTCCAGAAACACTGAACTTGTCTCCCAGGCCAGCTCAGGTGTCCTCTCCTCCAGGAAGCTGGGCAGGGTTGAGTACGATTCTCATCCCAGTGTTCCCATGGTAACAACAGGAGCCTCAGCCCTGGTACCTGCCTTGTTGCATGGCAATGATCTAGTCTGGACTGTGCTCCCCCCAGGTGTTTCCCCAGTGTCCAGCCAAGTTTCCAGGACACAGCAGCTCCTCATTAAATGTCTGTTGTGGGCTTCCCTGGTGGCCCAGTGGTTGGGAGTCCACCTGCCGATGCAGGGGACGCGGGTTCGTGCCCCAGTCCAGGAAGATCCCACATGCCGCGGAGCAGCTGGGCCCATGAGCCATGGCCGCTGAGCCTGTGCATCCGGAGCCTGTGCTCCGCAACGGGAGAGGCCGCAACAGTGAGAGGCCCGCATACCGCAAAAAAAAAAAAAAGAAAGTCTGTTGTACTGAACCAAACTGAGAAAGGTCTTGGTCCCCCTGCTTGAGACCGATGGGTCTGTCGTAAGGGAAGGAAGTGCTATAGGTGGGACACAGCGCAGTGTGACTGCTGCTCCCCGGGCTTTGGGTTACCAAACTGGGCTCCACCCTGAGCTGACTGGGTGACCAGGAGCCAGAGACCCAGCGTGTCTCTGCCTCAGAAGTCATGCTGGCACCTGCCACCTCTCAGTGTGAGGATGACGAGACAATGCAGATGAAGCTCTGACCACAAGGCCTGGCACCAAGCAGGTTGGGTAAATGTCAGCCCTTGGTGGTCATCGCAGCTCCAGCCCGGCTGGCCGTTCATGGTCCATCCCAACCTCACAGCACAATCCATGTTCCTTTTAATCAATTCTCAGTGCTGCTGAGAGGATGCAGCAATCACATCTCACTGGTCCTATGGAAAGAGAAAGGAACTGTCCCCAAGGAGCTCCAGGGGACACCTGCTTGTCTCTTAGAAACATAGGAAACCACACAACCCCCGAATAAAGCCATGGCCCCAGGGTGGGAGCATCAGAAAGGCATTCTCATGGGAAGGTCTTCGGGGTGGGCGGTCAGACTGCTCACCGGGAGATCAGACCACAGGGAGAGGCAGGACAGAGCCCTGTGGGCTGCCAACATCGCACTCTGCCCCGTATCCACCTGGCTACAGCAGTCTTCTCCACACTCTGCCCAGATGCACTTGGATCCCTGTCACATGTCTGTGCCCTGTTCCTGGTCCATCCCAGCACCCGCGAGCTTGGCTGCTACAGCCCCAAACCTGAGACTCTCTCCAGAGGACCTCCTTTGGGCTGTGTTTTCATGGCCTCCTCTCCACCTGGTGGGGAGGTCAGGGTTCCCATTCCAGGGTCATGGAATGGCCAGACACACACCGCCTGACACTGGATGGATGAGACGGACAGCAGTCTCTTAGTTATAGGTTCTCACAGCCCAGGGGAGGGGACACTGCCCCACACAGGATCACACGGGGGCTGCACTCGGGTATGGCATGAGCCAGGGGTGAGAGAGCAGGGCAAACCCTGGCTCCCACGAGAGTATGTGATGGGCGTGTTTGAATAATTCCTTGGGTTGGTGGGGAGCTGCAGCAAGGTGCTTGGGGAGAATCCAGCCTTGTGCCTAGTCTCCATGAGGAGGAGGGTTGTTTGGCTGGAGACCTTATCTGTGGGAGCAGAGTGGAGGGAATCTTGCCCTTAGACTGTTCAGGGCCCTCTGGTTTCAGATGTCAGAGCAGGCCTCACACTGGTATTGTTAGAACTGCTTCACCTTCAAAACCTCAGAGGGATGTCATCCTCTTTCTTCTACCCAAGCCCCTCAGCCCTGCATCCCATCAATGGACCAATGGCCGACTGTGCAGGGACACAGCTGTCCTGCCCTCCCACCTCCAGCTGGGACACACCCAGGGCAGAGCCCCTCTGGGAGGGGCTGAGACTGTGACTTTGCCTCAAATCACACCTTTGCTTTGCTTCTTTCTTCTCTCTATTATGTACACCTCCGCCCCCCCCCCACCCCCCACCCCCACACACATGCCGTCAACTCCCTCACTGGTTTGTCCTGGAAAATCCAAGTCCTTGTCTCAGACGCTGCTTCAGGAAAAGTGACCCAAGACAGCACAGTCACATTTCATGAGGATTTGTCATCAGCAAATCTCTTTTACCCCGGCCTCTCATATGATTCTCACCTGAGAATTAGGCTGACAAGCATCACTGACCTTGTTTTATACATGAGAATACAGAGGTCCACAGAGAGGCTGGGCTTTCCCAAGGTCCCACAGCGGCTGGGGAAGGAATGCGATTGCAGCTCCAATATGAGCAATGCTTCCAACTGGAAGCATCTTCAATGAGCGTCTCAACCCCCAAGAAAGTCCGGAGTCTGGCCGGCTTCCTCCTCCTCACTCTAGTCTTGGCTTCCGTGCCTCGTCTCACCAAGCCCTCCCCCGGCCCAAATCTAAAGCTGTCCTCCTGTCAAGCTCTTTCACGTTACCCTGTTCCAGTTTCTTCTTTGCGGTTATCACGCAGATGTCTTCTTACTAACTTGTTTTCTGCTCATCTCCTCCCACGAGGCTGGAGCTCATCTCTGATTCACTCATGAAGTTGGAGTCACAAGGTGGGCGTTAGCTGAATATATGTGAAAAAATTAATCTCACGAAGCCAACTTCTGACTCTCAGTAAGGACCTGACCACACTGCGTCCCCAGTACAGTTTTCACGTGTCCTTCTCAGGGTCCACCCATCCATCTGGAAAGGCGTGTGGACCTCGGGGTGGAGAGGGAAACACTCCATGGACCAGTCACCAGATCTTCATCCTGTCATCACTGTCACCTCGTCCCAAGGGACCACACACCAGTGGGTTGCATGTGATGCTTTGATCCAGATGCCAAGAAAGACACATGAGCTACCTGGAGCATAGATCTCCAGAAGTGGGATGAGGAAGCTGAAGGGTGTTTGGTGGGGAGGGGGACGGGATCCTAACCATAACAGGGGAGCCAGCTTTTCACCTTGGGAATAAAAAAGTTAATCATACTTCAAACGTATTTATCACCCTTCTTCCAAGAACGGTAAAGTTGGAGAGAAAATGGTCCGTGGGCAGTGAAATAATGAAGAAAATGTTATGGAAGGTGCCGGTGTCATAAATGTTCATCTTCAAGGAAACGGATTAACATGAGGACGTTATAGTCCCAGCTCACCATCTGTTCACTTGGGGGAATAGCTGATCGCCCCCTAATGGGCCCCAGACGTCTGGGGGGGAGGCAAGCGGTTCCCTGGGTTTGGCCTCCCTCATCTCATCCACCAGCTCTTGCTGTCCCCTCCCCACGTTTTCACGACACTTCCCTAATTCTATTCATTTTCACCGTCTAACTGGAAACCTCCTCAGCAAACACTTTTAAAAACAAGAGACTCTGGCCTTTCTCTAATTAGATCCTTTGGAATTGGGCCAAATTGGGCAGTAACTATTTTTACATACCTCATCTTTATTCTTTGCTTGAAAAATTGTTAAGAGAACTCCTACCTTGGTGGTGAAGGGCAGTCTCTATCCCCCCACTAAATCTATCACAATCTACCTTGCTCAAAATAGAGGAGAGAATGGAGAGACTTAAAAGCTCACTCCTCTCTCAGGTAACTAATATTCATAGCAAGATAAATGCAGGGAGTGGCGGGTGGGGCTCACAGCATCTTTCACCTTGGACCGCCCTATACATCCTTCCTCCTCCTGGTCCAGCCAACTGAGCCCCTTCCCCAGACCACCCTTGGGGTTCTTCTCTGATAACCTCTCTGTTCAATTTCCCAAGATGTACATTCCCTGGGAATTTCACACTCTGTTTTTATTGACAATGAGTATGTCCTAAATGTTGGTTAATATTTGGATATCAGACCCACAATCTCGTACTGAAAATCTACCCAGTGCAAGAGTTTGAGCAATGTTAGGTAGGGACACAAAAATGAAAAGACTTGGTCCATCCCTGAAAAAGCTAGCAGCCTGACCGGCAAGGCCAAATCATTCCAAAATACTCCAGCAGTCCTGAAGAAGAGGCTTGGATGGGGCCATAGAACCCTCACCCGTGCTAGAAGGGTACCAGGAACAGCTCCCTTCTGGAGAACTTCTCTGAGCTCTGGGGTCGCAGGTGATGTCCTGCTGTTTGTCATGGGAAGGAGAGGAAGGTGGGATAGGATTTGAGCTCTGGAAGCAGGAGGCAGAGGGCAGCATGTGTGGGTGGCAGGGCCCCTGGGTGGTGGACATGGGCCTGAGGGTCTCCCTGAGATCCCATCCCACGGTGATTGCTGGGCTCTTCTCACTGAGTCAGAGGCCCTCGGGGCAGGGGATTCATTAGTTTTGCTCATCGCTGTGCCCCGAGCCCAGAACAGTGCCCAGGTCATGAATGGCATTCAATAAAGAGTCCTTAAATAAACGAATGAATGAATGAATGAATGCCAGCCAAAGATGGCCAGTGAGCCCAAGGTGCACAGAGGATGAGAAAAGCACCAAGCTTTGTCCTAAATGCTGAAAATGCAAGCATGGGGAACACCTGCTCTCTGTTCCAGGTGCTCCGGGAGCAGGAAGGGGGTCACTTGGTCATTTCTACCTGGGGAGGGGACGAGGAGGGGCGTCCTGGTGGAGATGATGTTTTGGCAAATCCTGAGGTGTAACTTACTAGCTGGTGTTGCTCTGCACCTCATTGTCCTGTGTCCACCGGAGAGACCTGTGCCTTCTCTGTCTTTTCTTCTTTCTCTCTGAAACCCCTTCACCTGGTAGGAGATGACGGTGGGGGATGATGGACAGCAACTGGGGTGGGTGAATCATTGCATGAGTTCCTATGCCTGGTGTTTTTCTCAAATTATGACTGTCCATTCTTTGTCTCTTTCTTGGCCACTGTCAGGTGCAAACCTAGTGACTGCCCCCTAGAAAGGCAGGAGGAGGTTCTGGTTAAGGCAGAAATTGTCATCCCCAAGAGGGGTCTCCAACAGAGGGGGCCTTAGGGTCTGACCCTTAGGCAGCACCGTGCCCAGAGCCTTGCGAAGAAGAAGGGGTAGCACTGCCTGTTCACCCCCTACCCTGCACCCACCTTCAGGGATGCTGCCCCCGTACAGCTGCAGGGCATCTCAGAAGTTCTGCCTCTAGGACCAGGGGTCAGCATCCTCTCCATCCTTCTAAGGAACAGGAGAAATGACGAGAGAAAGAGATTGTACTCCTTCAAAGAAAGAGTGAACATATACTAGAAAAAACAATTCAAACGTACATCTCATGCTTCTGATGTGTCAGAAAATGTTGGCCCAGGGGAGGCAAGGATGCTCCAACCTGGTCCCAGCCTTCCAGGCACTCCCAGGAGTTAGAACGTGAGGGTGAGGCTGCCTTCACTGCCCAGCCCCAGCCCCTCCACCAGCTCCACACCCTGCAACAGTCACACCCCTCGCAACAGTCACACCCCTCGCACCAGCCCTGCTCCCCCTGCACCACCTTCACCTCCCCCTGCACCAGCTCCCTGCCCTGGGCCTCTGGACTCAGTTGCAGGCTATGCATAGGAAACAAATGTGGTCTTCATGTGGGGTTTCTGTTTTTCTCCCATGTTGAGGCTTTAAGGGGCCAGTAAATAAATTCCTTCCCCGACCCAGAGTTTGAGTGAAGTCATTTGAGAGAGACAATGGAATCGGGCAGTTATCACCACTAAAAGCTGGAAGAGGAGTGAGCTGTTGGTCACAGTAAGACACCACCAGCTCTGCAAGGTGACTGTCCCCACCCGCACCCACACTAGCACTCCCAGTACAGTGGGTGGAAGCCCAGAGCACACCCCTGCAGAGGGGACAGGAAGGGCAGAGCTGCACACACCCGCTCCCCACCCTTCCCCATCCAGGGCAGGGCAGAGAAACCCCTTACTTCTGCAGAATAGAGAAGACCAGAGGAGATGCCTGGTGCTCACACACACACACACACACACACACACACACACACACACACACAAGATGCCAGGCACTGTAGGGACTCCTGACATTGTGGCCAGCCGGAAACCTTCCCTGAGCCCCAAATGGGACAGGTCACTGTTATGTGGTCCCACTGCAAACCCACTTCTCCTTGGCGGTTCCATGGCAACTCTTTAAGTCCTTTGCTACCTACTTTTACTTCTTCCCCATAGACTGTGGACTCCATAGGAGAAGCACCTTCCTGCCTTCCACCCACCACAGCCCCAGAACCCAGCAACTCTCTGGCATTGGCAGTGAACGTCCCAGGTCCCAGGAAAGTCCTCAGTTCCGGGTCCACCAGGATGATCGGTCTCCCTAAGAGGCTCAGTGAATCTCGTTGGCTGGATGAATTCCTGGTTTACAGGGTTGCAACCCTACTTCCTGATTGACAAGAAACATGAGCAGGACACACCTGAGCAGGTGCACCGATGAGGACTCAAGTCCCAGCCCACGTGACCCCCATGGGCAGAGGCTCTCCTCCCATGTGGTGGTAGGAGGGGAGAGAGGTGGGGAGGGGGTAACTGTCCCAAATATGGTTGGGTTTTTTGGTGGGGGAGGTGGGGTGGGATGGAGCATGCAGACCAAAGCCCTGAAGTTTCAGGAAAGTCCCTGGAAATTAACACCTTCCATCCTTCATCCTCAGCAGATGCGAGGATAATTACAGAAAAAGATGATGTGGGAATGGATACACTCTGAGTTTTCTGAAAGTCAGAGTCTCCCATGCAGTGTTGATTACTAGACCAAGCCCGACACGCAGAATTATTTCTAATTCAGTTTCAGTAAGTTAATTTGCCCGTATGAGAAGCCCTTCAAATTTTCAGGAGGCTGACAAATGGAATTTCCATGAAAAGGCAGGCAAATGAGCATCTGCAAACGACTGCGGGCACTTGTGGGCATTTGTGGCTGTGGGCACTCAGCACACTGGATGTGGCAGAGGCTGAGGACAGGCAGGGTCCCTCGGGGATCCTAAGGAAATCTGGGCCTCAGTTTCAGACCTCAGAATCTTTGATAACACACAGAAGAGATGGCTTTCTCAAATGTGCCAAGAGCATATGTGAAACCAGAGACAGGGGGAGGAGCACTGCACACAGCCTCGTGGTCAGTGGGGTGCTGTCCCACAGGAAGAGCCTTCAGGGTCATGTGGGTTCGTGCTGGGCTTAAAGAAAGGAAATGCAAAGTGAAAGAGAGTGAGTTTCTGCTGACACAGAAGCCCAGAGAAGGAGATCCAGAGGTAGGTTAAGGCAGTGGAGGGAACAAAAGACAGAATGGAAGGTGAGCAGGGGGCTCCGGTCCCTTCTGAGCCCATGGCCACCACCACACCTCCAGGCTCAGGCTTGAACCCCACAGTGTCATCCAGGCAAGGTCACCAGGGCCTCCCCTCCTCAAGCAGCAGGCCCTCCTTTGGGGGACCAGTAAGGAACACTGCTCAGAATAGATGGAGAAACCTCTCGCAGGGGTGAGAGGGATGGGACGGAGCAGGTCCAGCTGACCAGGAGTGAAGCTCAGACACGTGCCTGTGTGTGGGCCTGTAAATTACCACCCCTTCCCCCAGAATGCACCCACACAGACCAGCCGGGCCCGCAGGAGCAGGGCCTGCCCCGCACATTCTCTGCATCACAGAGCAGCAGAAGGACCTTCCAAAAGACAGGGGCCTGGGCCTTGGCCTCTAACTTCCCCAGGACGCTAGGAGGAGCCATGAGTGTGGGGGAAGGGCAGCCTCCACTTGCATCTCCCACCTGAGCCACCCATGGATTTGGGGAGGAGGAGAGACTAGGGCCATTGTAACCAGTTAACCAATCACCACTAGCTGAGGGGCTCAGAACAACAGAAATTCCTTCTCCCACGGCTCAAGGGACAGAAGGCTAAGATCAAGGTGCCAGCAGGGTCGGCGCCTTCTGGAGACTCTGAGGCCCCTCGCCCTGGCTTCAGGGGGTTTGCTGGCTTCCGTGGCTTGGAGAGGTATCACCCTTACCTCCGTCTCAGGGTCACATGGCCTCTTCTCTGGGTCCCTCTTATTTTATCAGAACATCAGTCATTGAATTCAGGACCCACCTCAATCCAGTATGATTTCATCTGGAGATCCTTAACTAATGATATCTTTAAAGATCCTATTTACTATAAGGTCAAATTCTGAGGGTCTGGGTAAACGTGAATTTGGGGAGGGGACACAATTCAACCCACTCAGGTCCCCCAATGGTGTGGAACCCACACCTCTTGTCTTCACCGATCTATCTCTCTTGCCTCATCAACTTCTCCCTCCCCAGAGGGTCACCCGCCTGCCTACAAACCTGCCGCAAAGCCTCGACCTAGGACAGTGATCACAGAAACACAAAAAACCCTGACTGCGTGTTCCTGTCTCACTCCAGCCCCTCCCTCTGCCCCCTTGGCAGCAAAGCCCACGTTTCCTGTTCCCCTCTCCGCGTCTACAGCTCCCACCCCACCCCTCCCCTCCCCCTACAGCCCAGGTGGGCTCACACCAACAGGGCACCCCGGAAGAGGCTCTGAGCGAGCTCACGTTGCCAAATCTCTCCCTGATTGCACTCAACCTCTCGACACCATTCAACACAGTTGAGAGGCTGAATATACAGACGATTGTCTGAGACCCACCCACTCCACTGCATCCAGCCCAGCCGCCCAACCACAGACTGTAGCCACCAGCCTCCAACGGTCAATACTCAGTCAAGGACTGCAGCTTCCCAACCGTTCATCCTCTCTTCCAGCTCAAGGCCAAGCAGAGACTGTGCCCCCCAAACCCATCAAGGGGACCCTGCTCCTACTTGGCCTGCTCCAGCTCCCTGGGGGCAGCCTCCATCTGGGGCTCCTGGACCCGGGCCTGTTTCCCCGTGAGGCTCTCCCCTGCCCTCAAGGCTCTGCAAATGCTGACCTTTGCAGTGAAAGCTCTGAGAAAGTGCCCTCTGTCTGTTCTCGCTGAGAGGTCTTCCTTTATTTCCACACACTCCATTACGTCTTCCTTCAGGAACTGATTCCTTCCTTCAGGACGCAAACCCATGTGCCTCTTTTCCCCATAACTCACCTGCTGCCCCTGCAAGGTCTCTTTTGCTGAGTCCCCCTCATCTTCCCCACATCGTAAGCCTCTGAATCCAGCTCTCGTCTCCCTATGAATTTTCTGCCTTGATGGTCTCACCCACGAATTCACATGCCATCATCTCTCATTTCTGCACATCCAGCCTCACCTGCCTTGAGTTGCAGATACATACAGCTTCCCCCCATCCCGACCCAGTACACATGCATTTGAACATCTGACAGAAGGCTTAAACCTAGCATGGCTGTATTAGTCAGCAATGGCTGCAGTAATGCTGCATAAAAAAGTACCCCTAACTCAGAGGCTCATGGCAATCTGCATGCACTCCCATGCTCACGGCTTCCTGGGCTGACTGGTTTGGCTGGAATCAGGTGGGTGGATGGACTCCAGGCTGCAGGCTAGGTACAAGTTCAACCACAGGTGTTCATCCCAAGGCCCAGGCTGTGGGGAAAGTCTCTGTGGGGATCCCTAGCACACAAGAGGCCAAACAGCACAATGTGTTTAAGCCCCAGCTAGCAACACGCCAACCATATCCCTTTAGCCAGAGCAAGCCTCACCACCAAGCCCACGTAGTAAGGCAGGGAGGTTCCCTTGACTCACGGCCAGGGGAAGAGAAGCAAGTATTTGCCAAACAATAATCCACAGAGGAAAGGCATAATGATTGGTAAACTGTCTTTATGGCCAGAAAATATGATTGTATATGCAAAATCCAAAGTCATGTACAAATTATCAAAATTAATAAGCGAATTCAACAAAGTTGCAAGACATGAGATTAAAATACAAAGTAAATGACACGTCTATGAACTTACAACAAATGACTGGAAAATGAAATTAAAATATCCTTTACAATAATAGCATTAAACTTAACAAAAGATGTGTGAGATTTGTATATTTACAACTACCAAACATTGCTGAGAGAGATTACAGAAGGTCTGAATAAATAGAGATCGTGGTTGGGAAGAATTCATATTTCTAAGCAGTCACTTTTCCCTAAATTTATCTATGGATCTAATGTTATTCCAATCAAAATCTCAGCAGGTGTTTTGGTAGAAATTGGCAAGGTGGTTCTAAATTTTATATGTAAATTTTAAGAGACCAGGAACAAATAACCAATATATTCTTAAAAAGAGAATAAAGTTGGAGGGTTTATTCTGCCTTATTTCAACACGTACTGACAAGTTACAGTAATTAAGATAGTGAGGACAAATAGACAAATAGAATAGAATAGACAAATAGATCCACAGAACAAACCAGTGACTCCAGAAATGTGTATATAAGTGCACATATATGTGTGTGTAGATAAATATATATGAAATATACATGTGTATGTAAATGTATGTGTATGTAGATATTTGTATGTGTATGTAGATGTGTGAGTATGAACTAATTGTAAAAGGCACCAACACAATTCAATGGATAAAGTAAAATGTTTTCAATAAATGGTACCAAAATAACTGGATAGCCACATGAAAATAAAAAACCGTTGACTCCTACCTTACACCACATGCAAAAATTAATTTGAGATGGATCATAAATTTAAATTTGAAAGCCCAAGTTATGAAGCTTCTAGGAGAAAGTGTAGGAGAGGATCTTTAAGGTCTTGGGGTACACAAAAATTCCTTAGGACACAGCATTACACTATCCATTACCAACACATAATAACTCAGATTTTTTTCTAAATTTAAGCCTCCCATTCATCAAAGGACTCTACTAAGAAGATGGAAATATGGGCCACAGACTGAGAGAAAATACTTTCAATACACATGTCAGAAGAAGAACTCATACCCAGGGTTTGCAAAGGACTCCCACAAATCCATAATAAAAACAGAGACGATCCCCCCAAATGTGCAAGAGACTGGAACAAGCAAAATACCCACAAGTAAAGAAGCACAGGAAAAATCACTCCACATCACTAGCCACTTGAGCAACACAAACTACAGTCATGATGAGAACCCTGCACACCCGCCAGAATGGCCAGAATCACCAAGCATGTTAGCCCCAACTGGGACTGAGGCTGTGCACCAGCTGGACACTTACCTGTCACTGTGGGTGTGTAGAGTGGTCACGTTACCAAACTCGGGTTCAGCTTCTCATCACTCAAGAATCCCATACTGAGAGACAAGTGTTGGGTAAAAGGAAAGATAGCTTTACTGAGGAAGCCAGCAGTCCTGGGGAGAAGGTGGACTCATGTTCCAAAGAACAATTCCCCCTTGTTGATCAGGGGGCAAGAGATTTTAAAGGGGAGTTTCAGGGGTGCACGGGTGGGGGGAGGGAGCTCCATGCAGAACAGCACAGTCAGCTCTGATGGTCACCTTGAAATTGGTCACTGGTGGTCTGACCAGCGTCATCTCGATTGTTTTAAGTACAGTTAATCTTCAACTCCAGGGTTGTTTTTTTTCCCATTTCTTTGAGGCCAGTTCTCAGAATTGTGGTAGCTTATGTCACAGCTACAGTCTGGTCATGATGTAGTTAACTTCTTCCACCTGGTAGGGGTTTCAGTATCTACAAAACAGCTCAAAGGATATGGCTCAGAATATTGTCTATAGCCCTTAAGGAGGAACTAAAGGTCCTTGGCTTTGTTTAATGACTAAGCTCTTATTATTTTGTCCTGTTCAACTGTTTTCCTTTGTTTCTGTTTCTGTCTCATTTTCTCACTTCTCTGATTAAACTTATTCTTCAGCTAAAGTTTTTTTACAGACAAGAAGCAGGTGGAGGACATGGGGGGCTTCTGTCCTAGGAAGGCCCCATACGGTCCTGTTCCATTTCAGTCAGACAACTTAAGAAAACTCTTTGGTGGTTTCTTGTATGACTCAACGTGCATTTACTCTAAGACCTAGCAGCCCTACTCCTAAGTACATACCCAAGACCCAGGAACACGTAGGTCCACCCAAAGACTTGTACAAGAATGTATATTCATAGCATCTGGATTCACAACAGCAAAAAAATTGTAAAAACCCAAATGATGCCCATCAACAAGAGAATAAATAAGAAAACCACAGTATATCTATTCAGTGGAATTCAACTCAGGAAAAAAAGAAAGAAAGAATTTCTGATACATACAGCAACTTGGATGAACCTC
The DNA here is from genome assembly GCF_008692025.1 of Phocoena sinus. Classification (NCBI taxonomy): domain Eukaryota; kingdom Metazoa; phylum Chordata; class Mammalia; order Artiodactyla; family Phocoenidae; genus Phocoena; species Phocoena sinus. The sequence goes on along the minus strand of NC_045763.1, from coordinate 2,715,227 downwards.
AAAACCATTCTGTGGAATGAAGGAAGCCCACAACATAGCACATTTATGTGACGTTTCATTTATGTGATGTTTATGTGATTCCATTTATGTGACGTTCAAGAACAAACAAGGGGAATCCATGGTGATGGGAGTCAGATCCTATAGAGGGCGCGAGGGGGGCTGACTATAAAGGAGCAGGAGGGATCTTTCTAGGGTGAAGAAAATCTTCTGTGTCTTGATCTGGGTAAGTTACAATTATCAAATTCAACTAACTGTTCACTTAGAATTGTGCATTTTACAGTATGTAGATTCTGCCTCAATAAAGTACTGTTCAAATAACATTAAAATAAACTGAATGATGATATATAAAAAAAAAAATAAAGAACTCGGGAAGGAATTACTGTGATGTGGAAGCTCTTTCCACTTGGGAACGGAATACCCTCCTGACACGGTGGTAAATGTCTTACTGCATTATCTCATCCAGTGCTCCATAATCCCCTGGAGTAGAAAGGTTTCCCTGGGCCTGAGAGACTTGGCAACTTTCCTGAGGTCACCCAGGACATGCAATGCAGCAGAGTCAAAACATCAGGCAGGCATCCCAGACATGGAGCTCTAACCTCTACCCTCTCTCCCAGGCTTGGGCTGCTTTCTGTTAATTTGTGTAATTCCCACGACAACCAAGGAAGGTCATTGTCATTACCCCATTCTAAAGGCAGGACAACGGACTCAAAGTGAAGTAGGGAGGGGGAGGTGAACCAGGGCGGTGGGAGGGAAAGCCCACCCTTTCCCCAACACCTCCCAGGGGGCTTCAGCTTCACATGATGGGACCGCTTACTTCCCAGCTCCTGGCTGCCACCCCGAATACCATGCCACCCAGGGCCGTCCTCTGTCACTGGATCCAAACAAGAGCAGCCTCATCAGTTCTGAGGTGGATTCCCAGCACAGAGAAGGCCATCTCCTGTGTGGCCGCGCTGCAAACCCACAGCTTCCTAGTAACAGGAGATGCTCACAGGTGAAGAGCTTGTCTCCACAGCCATCCATCATCCGAATGTTGGGATTTAGACATCACACCCCCAGACTCACAGGGGTCTGTGAGTTTAACTCCCTCTCCAACGTGCCCGTGCCAGGGGGACACAGACAGCCCACTGCAAATGTCCCCTCAATGAATCAGTGACCACGGGCGTGATGCTCCTGGTGGCTGGTGTGTTCGACCAACTCTGACCTCCGGCGGACCACCAGCTCTGAGACCCCCACCAGAGAGGCAGCTTCCCACCTCCTCCTGCAGCTGACCCAGAAGGGCCTAGAGAGGGGCCACCAGGAGGCCTCTTGGAGGGGGACTTTCAGAAGGGAGCCAGCAGCTGACCCCCACCTCAGTTTATTGAGAAGAAATGGCCCGACAGCTTCAGAGGCCTGAGGGACACTTCTGCTGCCCCTCGTCCAGGCTGGTTCTGACACACAGGCCCCTTGGGACACGCAGGGACAGGAGACAGTGTCACAAGTCCTCGAGGCATCTCTGAATCTTAGCTTGGCCACGAAAGGACAACAGCCCTGGCTGGGCCTTGGCTGGGAGGTTGTCAATCAGGAGAGGAGGTGAGATTCGGGGTGGCAGTGCTGTCCAATAGAACTTTCTGGATTGATAAGCACGTTCTATGATATGGCCATTGCTCATCTGATATGTGACTAGTGCGGCCATAAGTTAGCTTTTAACTTAATTTCATTAATCTGATTTTAGATTCACATGGCTACACGTGTCTACCGGCCACCACGCAGGACCACACACTCTGGAACCTAGAGGTTCACAGACGCTGCTGGGTGACCCTCCCCCGCCAAGGCCGAGTGCCCTGACTCTGCCAGAGGTCTTGTTCTTTTGGTGGGGGAGAATCTTGGCTGGTTTTGAGGACATTCAAAGAAAAGAACCAGCTTTGTTCCCTAGGGGTGTCTCTGGGCCTGAGCTCCAAACCTCTCGGGGAGGAAGCAGAGCCCCATGTCCTGTGGAGGGAGGGGCATGGCCTCAATGACAGGGATGCTCTAGAGAGGCCACCCTATCCAGGCCACCTCTGCAGGCCTGGAAGACAGGGCCCCAGAAGGACTGTGACATCCCCAAGATCTTTGCTAAAAAGTGAGGCGTAAACGTGGACACAATTCTCTTGGAGCCTTCCCAGCCGAGGCCGAGGAGGTGGCAGTGAGAGCCGGACTATGCTTGCAGTCCTTAGAGATGGACCTTTCAAACAAGCCCACGGGGGCGAGAAAGCCTGACAACAAGGCACGGCCCTCTGAACTGGCCCTGTCTGGTGGGGCCCAGGCTGTGGCTGTGCAGTGGAGACAGGGGGCAGTGGTGGCATCACTGCGGGCATCCATCTCCTGGTGTGAACTTCCCAGGAGAGCAGGCGGCCTGGTGGAGGGGCTGCACCTGCCTCTCCTGCCCACAGCCCCACAGCTCAAGGTCACGGATCTGCAGGAAGCATCCTTTCCATCCCCACTTCCTGCACGACCCGTGGGCCATGGCAGGGAGCAGGCCCCATGTTTGGTGTCCCTTTTTCAACCCAGTTTTTCAATGGCCTTTAACCAGCTTCTGTATCCTCTCCGACATCCACTCCTCCAGGCAGACACCAAGTCTGGAAAGGAAAACCTACCCCAGCTTCCCTTGCGCTGCCATCTCTTCTCCAGCACCGTCCCCTTGGTAGGGAGACAGGACCACGTCTCAAGCACACAAGGTTGCCAGAAACCTCACGTTGTTCCTGCAGGGAAGCCGGGTGCTACTTCCTCCGTGTAGCCGAGGCTGTCCATGCACCGGGCCTCGGTGACAAGGGAGAGGGGCCCAGGAAAAGCCATTTTCATCCTCTTCTTCCCCAGAGATGGGGCTTCAGCCCGAGGCAGAGACAAGGTTGAGACGTTGAAACAGCCATGCGCATGCTCCGGCCTCTGCCTGGGACGAGCCGAGTGACGCAGCGCGGGGGGAGAACAAATGCCAAGGCGGCTGCTAGCCCGGGAGGGGACACACTAGCCCCAGTGACAGTGAGGAGGGCTCTGCACTCAGCTGACGCCCCCTTTCTCTCTTCTTCCAAGTGTCCCTGCAGGACAGACACCAGCCTCGCCTCTGCAGACTCCCTCTCTGACGCGTGGACTTCACGAGTGACTTTTACTCTGGATCCTTTTTCGGCCCCGGACCGCTTCCTCCTCCAAAGCTTTATCCGCATCCATCTCCAAGTCGGCATTTGGCTTCCATCAAGGGCAACCTGTGCGTGTGTTTCTCTTTGATCCAAGTAAATACGCCTGGCCCACATCACTTCCCCATTCCCCCAGCGTGGGGACAGGACAGCAGCCCTGATGACAGAGAGCCTGGGGTTCTGGTAGGCTCTGCCGTTGAGGAAGAGACTGCAGAGAAGGGCCCTCCCTCCTTGCGAATGACCCAGCAGCCCAGCAGCTCCCAAAGCCCCATGCTTGTAGCTGCTCAGCAGAGCCCATGGGGCAGCAGGGGAAAAGCATCGGACACTGCCCAGAGGAGAGCATGGCTTCCTGGAGGAGGGCAGAGACACAGGAAGGAGGACGCAGTGGGTGGCTTCTCATCGTCCCATCGCCACAAGGAGACTTGGAAGCCCATCCCTCTTGCTGTCCACACCTGAACGTGGATGCTTCTGCGGGCATCCCTGTTCTGAGGCCAGCCAGACTCTGGGGAGACCCACGTCAGCCCACTCCACCCAGGAAGTTCTGAGCGGTCAGAAAGAAAGAGTCTTTACTTCCGGGCTAAGCGTTCCAGGTTCGCCCAGTTCCCGTGGGAAACTCCAATAGCCCGATTCCACCAGCAATCACGGAAGCAGTAGCTGCTGTGTGTTTCCGAATCTACACACATGCCAGGGTTGCACTGTGATCACGTGTCTGCTTCTGTGGCATGCCCACCCTTCAAGGGGGGCCCAGGTACTGACCGCGTTTACAGGTGACTCAGAGGGGGTGACGAAACCTGCCTGATGCCCAGGCGGGTGAGTGGTGGAGCCAGCGTCAGGGGACGTGCCCTTGGCTCAGGGTCTGCCCGGACGCCTGCAGGCCCTTCCAATCCCGGCCAACCACACACACAAAGGGTCGCACAATTACAGTCTCTGGCCAAAAGCCCTATGGCCAGGCAGTCTCCCGTTCCCCAGGCCCCCTGGCTCTTCTGCACCCCTCCTGTGTCGAGGACATCACCTCCGCTGCAAGCCAGTATAGCATCCATGCTGGGCTCGCAGGGCCGGGGACATGTCCAGCCTTGGTCCCTCTGCCCTCATCCGGGGATGTGGATGCTGCTTGCTTCTGGCCATCAGCTCCAACAGCAGTTTCCATCCTACCCTCCTCCTGGCGGGAAGGATAAATCATGAGGCCCCAGTCCCCATGGTAGCCGGGTCTCAGGGTGAGACTGAAGAGAGATTTGGTGCCTCCACACGGGACGTATCCACTTGCCAGGTGCCCTGTCTCTGGCCCCCTTCTGCCTTCTCTTTGCTCTTTGTCACATGGCTGGAGGCCCTCGAAGCCCCAGGCAGAAGCGGAGACTGCAGGTCAGGCCTGAGCTGCCACGTGACAGCATCATCTCGCAGGGATGCGGGAGGGAGAGAGGACCGTGGGGCTGGGGCTGCCATGTCCCCAGGTCAGGCTCCCACAGCCCCGGCCACTGCCCACCTTCTGTAGGGGACACCTGTCCTCCAGGCCTGTGTCAGAGTCGCCCAAGGGTGGGGCCGTGCTCGGGGTGTGGCAGGCATCCAGCCTTCTTCACAGCTCCCAACAGCTTCATCAAATGTCTTGAGCATCTCCACCTGAACAACGAGCAGAGGAGGGAAGAGTAGAGCCAGGAATGGAGCCGTCCTCCTCACAGGACGCAGCCCAACAGGTGTTCTGGTCGGCAGCTTCCCAGCCCTCTGGGCCTTTCCACCTGGTCCCTCCAACTCGGGGGTGAGAGTGGCCAAGAGGCAGGTTGGGACCTGGGGCCTGGGACACTTTGCTGCAGTGCCTGCACCTGGACAAACGTCTCCTCCAGCAACAAAATACAGAGACACTATAAGGGACTAAAAATAACTGCGTACATGGGCAGTTGGGGCAAGTTATGGACAGCAAGATGCAAAGAGACCAAAAGCCCGGCTGCCACTTCTGAAGAGTGGGAGCAAAAAATTGTGCTGGGAGCAAAAGCAGGGCACTGCGCACGGTACCCTGCACTCAACACCACCAAAGGGGTGGGCAGACCACCTAACCCCCACCAACCGCCCGACCCATGGACACACCCCTCCCCTCACACCATATGAGGAAACAGCTTGCCCCCCCTCGGGGAGCGAGCAAGGGAACCTGTTACTTGTTTTCACTCCTCCCTGCTGCAGCAGGAGCCCTAATAAAGCCTTGCCTGAATTTCTCGTCTGGCCTCTTATCAATTTCTATTGAGTAAGGCGGCCAAGAACCCTGGTCGGTAACAGCCTCATGCAGGCATGCACACACACGCGGTGTTTGGGATGCACCAACGGGAAGTAACAGCAGGCGGGGGGCCCCAGTGCTCAGGTAAAATTCCTCTAGATTAGGGAATCTTAATTCAGAGCAAGAGGTTCCTGGATGAACCTTGGGGTTTCCACAAAGTCCCTAAAATCTTTGCAAACTTGGTTACTCTGTGTGTGTTTGTGCAGTTTGGAGGGAGTGAAATCCTTTGATCAGAACTTCAGAGAAGCCTTGGGGAGTTGCCAGCACAAGGGAAACCGAAGCTCACCCCCCTCCCCGGGGGGGAGGGACTCCTCCACACGGCTTGAGTGAGACCCCGTCCTGCAGGAGGGAGGGCTGGGCCTGAGCCTTGGCTGGCCTCAGGGGACACCTCAAAGGCCCTGAGCTCTCTGCTTGTGCTCAGAGGCCCCACGGGCTAGGGGATCCCTCAGGCCAGTCCACACCGGAGAAGACCTCAGATGCATGTGCAGAACATTTCCAGCTCTGGAGAAGGAAGCAGAGCATACACCGGCTCAGCGAACCTAGAAAACCCAAGCCTGCACATCCCCCCATACCATGCTAGTGCACCACACCCCATCGCTTGGGAGTCGAGCCCGGTGCCGATGTGGAGGGAAACCCACGCTTCCTCGCTGGGCATTTATGCTGATGTACGGGAGAATGTTTACGTTGTAAGCAGATCAGCCACTCCTTCCAAAAGAAGGCTGGAAGAAAGGCACCGGGCTCTGGATGGAAACTGTGTTCACAGGTCTTGAACTGTGATGCTGAGCTAGTTTGCAAAAGGGAAGGAGAGAGAGAGAAAGGTCAGGTATGAGTTACTGGAACACGGGAAGCCCAGCAAAGCCTGCACGTGTAAAACAAGTCGAGGCAGCAGCCCTCAGACTAAATGTGAACCTGGTGGAAACGGATCAGCAGGGAAGAGCAAGCGTGTGCGTGCCAGGGAGATAGATGCCACGCCGGTCACGCACAGCGTCCCCGGCCACTCTGCAGCCTTGGCAGCTGTGGGCCACGTCTGCCACGTTACCTTCTGCAAAGGGCACAGGGAGTCTCTGCTCCCAGGCTGAACCCCACAGCAGATGCTACAGTCTCCCCTAACCTGTGAAGGGGAGCAGAATAGGGCACCCCAACAGAGGCTACTTTGGCATAGGAATTATTTTGAGCTGAAAGCAACTGAGAAGAAGCAGATACAAGAAAAGCCCTTTGTCCTCTCCCCATTTACCTAAAAGCAGGACACAGATTTGTGAAGGTGTCCCTCTCCCCCCAGCCAGGATGGACAGAAGTTAATCACTGGAGTCCACGCTGGGCCCCGATCAGCCCAGAGGAATCCACACCACAAATCTCACTCACTGGCCCTTGTCTCCCACTAGGTCCCCCAGGTATTTGCCCTCCCACCACTTGCTGCCTTAGAAACTCAAAGACTGGTTCCTTTGTCTTGTCACTTCCCTAGGAATCTGTTTTTCTCTTGTTAAATGTTATGTAAGCCCGAGTTCTAACCACCCCTTTGAGTTACTCATCTCTGAGTGCTGCACATTGCATGTGTTAGCAACCTTTTTTTGTTTTTCTCTTGTTAATCGGTCTTTCCTCCATCCAGTGTGCAGGGTACCAGTCAATGCACCTATGATGTTTAGAGGCAAAAAAAGAAGTTTTTCCTTCCCTTGCACCTGCTTCCAACTGTCTTCACAATCTAACCGCAAATTCACTTCCTTTCAACAGTGACCCAATGTTGATGGGCCCGACACTGTGCTGAGCCCCAGAATATAAGAAATGATTTGACCTGGACACCCCCAAATCCACTCCCATTCCAACCTCATTGTCTGGCAGGACAGAAAGGCAACCAGGGTGGAGAAGCAATGGTAGAGCTGAGGCAGGAGGAACCAAGCCCTGGTATGAGGAGGCACATGTGGACTGACCTTGGGCTGTCCTCGAGTCCCCACCAGCCTCTGTTTATTCACTTACAATGGGTCTGGTAACAAGAGAAATCACCTTGTAGCACATGGAGTCTCCCAGAGCCTGGCACAGGACAGGCGCTTGCATCGGCCAGGGTGAGCTAAGTCAAGCTGTGTGAAAAATAACCCCCGTGTCTCAGGGCTTTCAAGTGGGGGCCCTGCTCTGCCAATAGAACAACCGCTGCCTGGGGTGCTGCGGGTCCCTGTGGCCAAGGGAAGCAGAGGCAGACAAATCACACACTGGCTCTTCAAGCTTCCACCTGGAGCTGTCAAGTCACCTCCACTCACTGGCTGGAAGTCCCATGGCCACACCTAACTCCCATGAGCAGGAAAGTGCAGTCACCAAGTACCAGAGGGAGTGCTGGGGAGGCTGCATAAATGGGGCTGGCCACCCTGGGCATGGTGGTGGGGCTGGCGGCCTTGCTGATGGGGCCCCATGGGGGATAGGCAGCCCCACAGGGACACAGTCTTCAATGCAGATAGAGTTCTGGTGACAGGGTCATCATTTCAACAACTGCCTCTGAGCTTCCGGTGCGAGGTACTGTCCTAGAAGCCAAGAACGCAGCTAAGGACAAACGAGACAGCAATTCTGTCCTCACAGGCGGCTCACGTTCTAGCTGAGGATATACATACGTGATGTACCGTCTGTGTGCATGGACTGTACAGGGCAGCCCTGTCCAAGAGAACTTCCTGCAACAACGGAAATGCTCTATATCTGCACTGCATGTCTGGGTGCTGAGCACTTGAAAGGCAGCCAGTGTAACTAGGAATAGGAATTGTTTATTTTATTTAAGTTTAATTCATTTATATTTAAACAGCCACACGTGGCCAGTGGCCATCGTGCTGGACAGCACAAAGACTATTACATGATGCTTAAACACAAAGTAAAAGGTGACGCAGGGGAGAGGACTCGAAGGCAGTTGAGGGGGTGTTGTAGTTGGGGTCGGGGAGCTAACGAGGAGCATTTGAATAGAGACCTGAAGGCAGTAGGAGCAGCCCGTGTGGACAGCTGTGGAAAGAGCACCCTCCCTGGGCAGAGTGAATGGTGTGTGCAAAGGCCCTGGGGCAGGAGCAGCCCAACACACTCAAGTAAGAGCACGCAGGTCAATGTGAAGCAGAAAGAAGGGAGGAACAATGGGGGGGCGGGCAGAGAGGTCACGGAGAAGGGGGGGCGGGCAGAGGGCTCACAGGGAAGGGGGCTGGGGCCAGCTGAACAAAGGACCCTCAGATATCCACGCCCTAATCCCTGGAAACTGTGACTCTGTTCCTTCCATGGTGAGAGGGGTTTGGCAGATGTGATTAAGTTAAGGGTCGTGGGATGGGGAGATTCTGCTGGGTTACCCAGGTGGTCTAATCGTCATCACAAGGGTCCTGGCAGGAGGGAGGCAGGGGCATTGGAGTCAGATGTAGACGTTGGAGGAGGGGAGAGATGATTGGAAGATGGAGGAGGGGCCGCCAACCCAGGAAACTGGGAAAGACAAGAAACGACTCTCCCCCGGGGTTTCCAGAAGGAAACAACCCTGCCAGGACCTTGATTTTAGGACTCCTGACCTCCAGAACTGTAAAATAATAAATTTGCGTGGTTTCAACCTGCTACCTTTGTGGCAACTTCTTACAGGGAACACTACAGGGCCTTGGGCGCCTGCCTGAGGACTGTGGCTTTTATTCCGAGAGAAACGGGGCCACGTCAGTCACCTCGTGCAGAGCAGAAGCCCGTGTCTGCACCACTTGTCACAGCCCAGCCAGACCTCCTGGACTGTCCCCTTTGTCCACTCATCTGCACCTGGGCTGTTTCAGGCAAGTGGCGGGACGTGCAGACGGAACCCGGGGGCACGACACAAGTTCAGGGTGGAGGAGCCTGGCCTCTTACCCGCAGGCCTCAGCCCCAGGGGAGACACGCGGCCTCCAGGAAGCCCCTCCAGATGACCCGAGTGGCCATGGCCCCCTCAGTGACCCCCACCTGCACTGTCCCTGTGACTGACCAGCCTCCAGACCCCTGGAACCCCCCGCATGTGTTCATGCTTCTGATGGAACTTCTGGGTTCAGCCAGCACTTTAGAGACTGAACGTGGCACCCAGGGACCTAGGACTCCCTCACTCACTCATCACCCGACTATTTACCAAGCACACGGTGGGGGGCCAGCCTGGGGTTGAGGTCTAAAAGGACTGACAGCCAGAGAGAGAGTCCAGGCCACTGAGATGCCCCAACTAGTAACAGAAATGGGGACTTTGTCAGCACTTACAGGTGAGGGTGGAAATGCCATAGAAGAGGAGGGACTGGGAGAGCCCTGGGGGTGGGGGTGGGCTTGCTTCCAGAAGGTTCTGGGGCAAGGAGAAGCAAGGCCCTGGGAGGGAGGGTGGAGAGAACATCTGGAGCAGAGAAGACCAACTAGAGGAAGGCTGGTGTCCTGAGAGCCTGGCCCACCTCCCGCCTCTGGCTGTCTGGCTGTCTGTCTGGCCAGCCATCCATGGCAGCTGGAAGCCCACACTAAGGCAGGGGTGAGGGCTACGCAGGCTTCCTCTGCTCGCAGCTGCCACTCAGTAACAGGAGGACAGGGGAGCTGGCTCCCTCCTGTCTGGCGCTGGTGACCCTCCTGAGGTCAGTGGAGGCCCACTGGGGCTGAGATGCTGTTTCCATGACCCATGGCAGCCTCAGTGGTCCCCACAGCCCCCAGCAGCCACTGCGACCCCTCCTGAGCCCCTGTCCCTTCCTGGTGTCACCTTAGCGAGGTGGTGTCTTACGGGAAGCGAGGAGGAGGCCCCAGCCTCAGCTCTGTCTCTGGGACAGCGAGGACGGTGCACCATCGTTCCCCTCCATCCTCCCTGGCCAACCTGGCACATGAGCTTCAAAGGGCAACTGGAAGTTTCCACGGCAGAAGATGCCATTAGGACACTGATTTTCAGTGAGATGTTCTCCTCTGGGTCCTGAGACTTGACACTAGAGGGACAGACAAGAGGACACATTCAGGAACACAAATGCATGTGTGGGGTGTGAGAAACATCACCTCTCGCAAGGCCCGGTGCAGCTGAGTTCCCAAGAGGGCTCAAGAGGAAAAGCCGTACTTCTTCTAAAAGCAATGATTTAATCGAAGAAGAGAGGCCAGTCTCCACCCACATCACTTTGGACAGCTACAAGTGAAACTGGACCCACGGCTCCATGGTCCCTGGGTCACCACCTGCCCACCCCCCGCCATCACTCCCTCGTTCCTCCATGAACAGGGTTGCAATATCCAGCAGGAACTTGGTCCAGGACAGGGCTGGGCCTCCAGCTCAGGACTGGCGGCTGACAGCGCAAACCACCCTGTGTCTGCGTGACCGAGGCAGGTCGTCACGGCCGCTCACACTACAACGGCATCCAGAGCGCCACCGAGGGCTGGAAGAAACACGGGAGACAGCGCGCTGGGTGCCAGGTGATGAATGGGAGGAGACTAGGCATTCGTCAGCAGGCTGGCCGGCCTGCCCATCTGCAGGTGTGCCTCGGGCCAGTTTGCACCTTGTGTCCAGACACAGCTGATCAATTCCTGCAAGACTGAAGTTCAGAGACCAAGCAATCGGGGAAGATATTCGCATCCCTTCATGGGAACAGCCAGCCCTCCCTCCCTCCCACGTAGAAGTGCACAGCTACGTAACCGTGAATCACCTGTTTGTTTCTGGGGAGGCCTCAGCTCATGTTTCTCCCAGCCTGGGCTCCCTGCCGGCACCAGCGGCGTGACATTCTGTTTCTTCTGCAAACGGTCAGCTCTGCTTCCCTGGCCGGGCTGCGGTCTTTGCCTGGAACTTGGGAGCCACTCAGTGCTTACTAGTGGGATGAATGAATGAATCAATCAAGCACTTTAGTGTAGTTTAGTCCCTGGTGGGGCAGGGATGGGCCTGAGCTGGAGGCGGGAGGCTGGGTTTCCATCCAGGATCCAGGGCTCACCAAAGGGGAAGACAGACATGCAGAGCAGGAGGGGCTCTGGGGAAGGTCCCGGGCTGGGGAGTCATTCGTGGGGGGGAGCCTGGCGCAGACCCCAAGGGACCACTTAGTAGCTACATGAGTTCAGACAGCTCAGTAAACCTTTCTGAGCCCCAGTTTCTTCATCTGTGAAGTGGGTATAATATTACCCTCCTCTTAGAGTCATAGCACAAAACAAGTGAGTTAATGTATCAAAGACCCTGGTCTAAATAAATGCTCCATGAAAAGAGGACTGTGATATTCCGTTCCCTCAGCCCCAAGGTGCTCACCTCCCACCCCGTATTACCCAAGCTTTTTATTTTCTGTATTTCTGAGGTTCTGACATCTGGTACCTTGCTGACCCTGGAGAGCCCCTCCCAGGGCCAGCCAATCCCTAGAAATGATGGTAAATGGACTTGTGCTCCTTTCATACACAGACTGACCAGTCCAGAGCCCACATTCATCCATCAGCTCACACCCAGGACCACTTTCCCCCTGCCCCAATCACCCAGGGAGAGATACAGACAATTAGAGACAGCCCCGATGCCCCAGAGCCCACTGAAATGATTCAAACTAGCCAGTCCTCAGCTCGGAGCAGCATGGGTGCAGTGGAGCTGGGATGAGGTGGTCAGGTTTTAGTAACGTTGTGAGACTCGAGCAGACAGGATTTGCTCATCAGTCGGGTGGAGGGTATGAAAGAAGGAGGAGTGAAGGATGACTCAGAGGTTTCTGGCTTGGTGAGCATAGGATTTGTCTTTTACCAAGAGAGAGAAAGTGGAAGGCTGGGGGAGTTCAGCTTTTGCAACCTAAGTGTCCACTGACAGAGAAATGGATAAAGAAGGTGTGGTACATATACACAATGGAATACTACTCAGCCATAACAAAGAATGAAATAGTGTCATTTGCAGCAACATGGATGGGCCTAGAGATTGTCATACTAAGTGAAGGAAGTCAGACAGAGAAAGACAAATACCATATGATATCACTTACATGTGGAATCTAAAATATGGCACAAATGAACTTATATACAAAACAGAAACAGACTCAAGACATAGAAAACAAACTTATGGTTACCAAAGGGGAAAGGAAGGGAGGATAAATCAGGAATTTGGGATCAGCAAATACAAACTACTATCCATAAAATAGATAAACAACAAGGTCGTACTGTATAGCACAGGGAACTATATTTAATACCTTGTAATAAACTATAATGGAAAAAAACAAACAAACCTAGGCAGTCTTGTGTCTCTCTACCCTGCGTCACCCATTCCTTTTTGCAAAAACCACAGTAGAGGCTTCTGCCCATGTTCCCCACCCTGCCGCTGCCCCCTGCCCCCTGCCCCCTGGCTGGCCCTGGTGCTTCTCCATGTAGCCCTCTGTGGCACACCTCCTGTTTCTGGATCTGTGAGTATAAACTTTTTCCTTCCTGACGTGTGTCCTACCACACCTGGCTAGAACAAACCTCAGGCTCCATTATAACACATCCACCCCAAACTTGTCACCCACAGGCCCGGGTGCAGACACCTTGCAGGAAAGTCTGGGTGGAGCGCATAAACCATGGGAAAGGCTTCTTTCTGGGATGCAGCAGGAGGCAGGGATGGGGCTGGAGCAGGGGCCAGCTTTTGCCCCTGCTAGACCCTGACTGAGTCTCCCCTACCCTCCCCCCACCTCTCCACCCACTAGTCCCTCCTCCGCCACCCGTCGCTGAGACATAAACTTCAGTGGTAGCCGGAATAATGGCAAAACTGTAATGACTTATTTATGACCGTTTGTGTCAGAAGCCTGATTTTTTTAATTTCCAGAAGACACTAATTCAAAAATGAAGCCCCAAGCAAAAAGATTTATCAGAAAAGATGGAGAATAAAATGGCTTGACATGTGTGCTGCCTTTTCCTCCTTTACATTCCCCTGGGTCGATAGGCAGGGAAAACATAAGCAGGGGAGAAATGCCTCCAGTATTGGTTCTGGGGGCCCAGCTCATGGGGGGACGAGGCATGGCTCTCACTCCCTTGCCAGGTCAGCGCCCCGTGGGTCAGGCTCTGGGCCAGGGGCTGGCAGCGGACTTCCCACCTTTGCTGAGTCCCCAGCCAAGGGGCAGAGATGATCTTCACCAGGTGAGGAAGCTTGACGGAGCACCTAGGATGATCTGGGATGTGCTGGTGACTTGGGGAGAACCCACTTCTCGGCATCCTTCTGCGGGCAGTCCCATCTCACCCCTGACCCTACAGGGCCACAAAGAGGGAAGAGGAGGAATTTACATTGTCTGAAAAGACAATCACCTGGAAAGCACGTGAGCTAAAAACTCAATGGACATATTTGTCACTTCTCAGAGCTTTCATTGTAGAAGCAAATTCCCCGGAGATAAGAAGGCGAGATTCATTTCACACCGGATGGGCCATCTCTGCCGGCCCAGCCCGTCTGAACTGGATGCTAGAAATCTTCAGGAATAATGAGTCTGATTTGGCATTTTGAAGTAGACTTGGACACCTAACCACAGGTTTTATATTTTCCCCCCGACAACCACGTAGAATGTTGCCTTTAGCTCGCGTCCCCTATAAAATTCTCCGTTGGGCGAATTTGTTACTTTTATTTATTTATCTCCACGTAGAGACAGATCCGGAGTGAAAATACTGTGTACTTGGGAGAAGTTGCCGGCGGCTCCCTCCCCAGCCCTGTCCTTTTTCGGGAGGGGAGGGGGGACTAGGTGGCCCAGTCCCAGGAAGATTCAGGAGCAGCAACCCCTCTCTTTGTATCCCCTGCCCCCCAGTTATGAAAAAGTCAGGACCACCCCCTGACCCACTTTCCTGTCCCTCACTGCCCAGGGAGAAGCAGAAATGCCCTGAGTCGGGTCAGTTGTTCAGAACTCAATACAAAGTTCCTGTCAAAGCATCTCCCCTTCCCAAGCGCACACCAGTGAGGCCACGACAGTCACAGGCCCAGAGACTCTGCCCCTGAAGTTCTGAATCTGACAGCCCAGGGCAGTAGTCCTGGGAGGGGGCCTCTGGGTGAATCGGAAGACAGCCGCCTGCAGGCCAGAGCGGGGGCTCACCCTATGCCCCAGGGCGCGGAGGCAGCTTTGAACTGGGAATTCCTCCAGGAGCCCCTCCTCCCACCTTCCCCACTGCAACTCCTTGGCATCCCCGCCGCATCCCTGCCGCGCTCTCAGACTTCTGCTTTGCTCCGCAACCCCCCCCCCACAACGCCGCACACCGCACTCCCCCTGGACCAGCCCCTTGAGGTGCCACCCACCACAGCAGGGCGGGAGCAAGAGCCCATCCCTCTCCCAGGCTGCTGTTGCATCAGGTTGTCCCCTTGTGTCACTGTCTCTGACATCCTCGTCCCGAGCACAGCCTCTCCCCTCGGCTTCACGTCTCCCGGGATCTCCCTGTGTGACCCCACTCAAATTCCCAACCGAGAACTTGACGCCTCCACGTGAGGTCTCTGGGTCCCTGACTGCACAGAAAGGGCGTATGTTCCTGGCCTGTTTACCTCCTAACCAAGCTCTTCCCGCCCGCAACGCTGAGGCCCCCACTTCAGGCAGTGGCAGCTGCATCCCCCAATGTCCAGCCGGGAACTGGCTGTGACGTCTGGTGGCTCGCTGTGGTCCACACCCACCAGTCCCCATCTGTGCAGACTATCACAGACCTGCCCCTCTGTCTGTCTCCATGCCTCCCTTTCATCCAGGTATCACCACCTTGTGCCCAGGTGACCACCAGACAGTCCTGTTTGGACCCCCAATTCTATACTTGCACCTTCCAACCCACTCTCCACCCAAAATCTTCTTAGAGCCACTCACACTCTCCTTCCTTCCTTAGCATTTCCTGCAGCTCTCATTGCAGGGGGTTGGACCTCAGTGTCCCCCGGAGGCCACAGGGCCTGAGGGCCTGGCAGTCTTCCTGTGGCATGTCACCTTGTGACCCCCAAGCCCATGCAATGACCTCCGCTCACCTCCTTTTCCATCCTTCACTCACAGACCTCTGTCCTCCCAGGGCCTGAGGAGGTAGGAATGCATGGCTACACCCACCACCTTCCCTGACCACGTCCTGCTCTTTCTGGTCTCAGTACCTCAGAGAACCTCCCATAACTACCCTTCTAAAAATGGCTGTCTCCCCTCCCCCGTGTTTGTTTCCTCCCAGTATTTCCCACACTGGAAGTAACTTTATCTGTTTACTTGTTTATTTTTAGGTCTTTCCACTACAATATAGGCTCAGTGGAGACAGAGACACTGTCTGTCTTGTTTATAACAAGTCTACAGTTACCAGAAGAGGGTCTCTAGGTGGGAATTCATCAGATGGGTGGATGGATGTATGGGTGGATGGATGGATGGATGGATGGATGGATAGGTAGATGGATGGATGGATGGATGGATGGATGGATGGGTGGGTGGGTGGATAAGTGGATGGATGAACGAGTGAGTGGATGGATGGGTGGATGGAGGAAGGGAGGAAGCAATAAGAAGAACTAACTCTTCTTTGTGTTTACTTGCACCAGGGGTTAGATGCAGAGCTTCACACACGTCTTTACAAACACCTTAAAAAGTGGACACTGTCATGGGTTCACTTTACATTTGAGGGGATCAGAGGAGTGAGATGACACTCCCCGGGTCTCAGGGCAGGATTACTGGTGAAGCATTTAGGCCACAGAGGAGTTCAGTAGACTTTAATTTTCATGCCCTGGCCCTGGCCCAGGGACACAACTCAGGTGATTTCTTTGAGGGGTTTCACCATCAGAGGATCTGTTATGAAACCGAGGTGGAGGGGTGGGAGTTGCCATGGAGGGAGGGGCCACTTCCCATCCCCATCTTCATTTGGAAGCTTCCCTTGAAATCAGTAAACAGCAGCACCAAGGTAGGGCCTGGCCTCAGGGTGAGGTGGACCTCAGGGCAAAGGCAACCCCTGCTGGTCAGAGCCTGAGTCAAGGCATCCAGGAGCGACGGCTGCACTAGCAGGATGAGGGCCGCTGTGAGGACATGAGACCTCAAGCTGGCCCAGGAGCCACGACACATGGGGTCTGAGGCTGAGGCAACCCGGCAGGAGGGAGGGGACAGGCACAGAGCAAAATTGATCCACCTGCCTGCCTCACCCAGACCCAGGGTACCAACTCCTCTTCTTTACTTGGGACTTTTCTGGTTATAGCACCACAGTCCCACAGCCAAGGGTTTGCCTGGGACCACCCTGCTTTTAAAACCCAAAGTCCCATGGCCCAGAATCCCCCTCAGTGATGAGCAAACCAGGACCGTTAGTCACCCTGCCAGGTCCCCACATAGAGGTCATCCGGGTCTCAAAGACACTAGCAAGGGAGTCAGACCCTCTGGAGAAACACCATAAACCTTCCCTGGAGGAGGATCCTGGGCCCCCTGCCCCTGGAAAAATGTTTGATGTCCTCTGCTCTCCTGGGTGGCCGATGAGCCATGCCCTGCTCGCTGTCAACTGAATCCCTGGAGGCTGAGCTAGGTTGCTTTGCACAGTTTTCCGTTGTGCTATTGGTGGTGGTATTCTTTCTGTCATTTGTGGGAGTATCTCTTTGTATTCTCTGAAGCTGTTGATCTCTTGTGAAACCCGAAATGTTTCCCCTGGACTACAGAGTCTGGGAGGGTGGACCTGACCAGGGTTGATGGCCCCAGCCAGCCCGTGAGGTTGCAGCTTTTCGCCGCTGTGTGGAAACCTGCTAATGGGGGCTAGACGCCCCCCTCAGTGCAGTCCCTCATGTCTGTAATTATTACATGGCTTCTGCCAGCCAGGCAATATTGGCTAATTTTTCCTATTAACTCATTAATTCAGGCCTGGGCAAAGAAGGAGCAAAACGTCAGGTTTAGAGAATTCTTTTCACAAGCACTTGGGAATAACAGGCCGGATGATGGATAGTTAAAAGTTCCACCCACACAGCCCCTCTTTGGGCACCTTCAGGAACCCGAGGTTGAATTCCACTGAGGGAAACCAGGTGATGTCATTCCGTCCTTCTGATTCCGGCCTCTAAGAAAAATCAACAATTTTCAGGCATGTCAGGTGCTGGGGCAAGAAGAGGAGGGAGCATTTGGACATTTACCAAAAAGTAAAATTTTTCTCTTCTACTCTTGATTTATTTCTACGTTTTCATCCTTTGACCACACAGGTCTCTGCAGTTGACCCAGTGATAGCCTCCAATGGGTTCCCAGGAAGGTTCTCACCCAGACACCCCTGGGTCTGGAGGCCATGTCTTTGGCTCTCCTGACAATTAAGTCACCATCTTCTGCTGGAACCTGGTTCTCAAAGGGCCTTGTCGTCAGCGCCTTGGAGCAGACTGTCAGCCTCTCTGTCTGTGGAAGCCAGGCACCCATCACAGGCGTGCTGAATCCCCAGGGCACCCTCCACTGTAGATGGGCAGCGGGGGCCCAGAGAGGCCAAGCAGCCTGACCAAGGCCACACAGCTTAGAAGCTGTAAAGGCAGATTCCAGCAAACTCTCTGAACCTGGAGCCCACACATGCTTGACCACTGCTCTCCCATCTCCCTAAAGGATCTGAAACACAGTCAGTGTCCAATGAGATTACCTTCAACACCATAACGGAATAGGGTAGAGGTTTAGAGTTAGGAGGGGTCTCAGAGATGTCGGGGGAGACAAATGTGAACTTTAAAATCCCTGGTTTTGAGATGGCTGTAGAGCAACAGGGGAAGCAAAGGTAACCAGCAGGTGGCAGAGACAAGACACCTGCGTGAGGGCGGGGAGCTGACCCCCTTTGCAGCTCAGGGGGCAGCAGGAGGAAGGGTGTTGCTGAGGTATCTGAGCCCTGGGCTGGGCTGAAAACACAGTCACCAGGCAGAGGAAAGGCAGATGGTGCCGGTGGAGAGCCTGAGATGCAGCAGAGCCGGGCACGTCCCAGCGATGGCAGGGTGGGCGGGGGGTGGCGGGCAGGACTTGGAGCCGGCAGGACACTTACTAGTGGCCCCTACAGCTGTGTGAAAGAGGAGGAAAACCTTCAACCTCTTAGGCATTTTTCATGATTGCATGTTTAGCTAATCCTAGTTACGTGCTTGGCTAGATGATAATTTTAGCTGACTGATGTTTTCTGTCATGGAGAATACTCTATCCTTGAGAGGGCTTTCGTGGGAAATCCATGTTCTACAAAATTACACTGTGTGATACAATCTGTGGAGTTCCCAAGAGGGTGGGCGCCTGCATGGGTTTAGACTCCCGACGCCCACCCCGGGTCATAACCTTCATCTTGATGCTTGTAAAACATGAAAATGAAAAAAATTACACCATTTTTTCAGAAGAGGATACCGTGGTCACTAAATATTCTAGATAAATACTGGTAGGAATAATCACAGCCATCATTTTTTTAGTATGTACCAAAAGCCAGGACTGCACTATGTTCTTTTTCTATGTATGTAAACACATGCATTCTACACACGTAAAGTAAACAAACTATGATTCCCATTTCGTAGCCATCAAAGGGCAAGTTATTGAGCCTCACAAAGGTCTAATATCGCACAACACAAAAGCAGCAAGAATAAGATGTCAACCCACATATGACTGACTGCAGACCCAGGACACTCACTGCCAGCCGAGTGCACAATTGCACGGCTACTCTGGAAAACTATGTGTCGGACCCTATTACAGCTAAACACGCTCTTCCCCTGGGACTGAGGGATGCCATGCCTTGATAAACACCTAAGAAAAATAAGTACCTGTATCCACAAAGGAAATGTACCAGAATGTTCGTAACACCTTTATTATAATAACAAAAAGCTGGAAATAACTCAAATGTCCAACAACAAAAGAATGGATAAATAAATCATACTGTATTCATATAACGGAATCTACATAGCAATGAAGTACCACGACATGAGAGAACACGAATGAATCTCACGTACGTAATTTTGACAAAAGAAGCCAGACAAAAGAGTAACATTGCAAGATGCATTTAACCGATGTTTTATATTAGGCAATGGTGCAAGATGTCATGAACGGGGTTACTTTGGGGGATGATGATGCGGAATGGGCATGAGGAAGGCTTCTGGGGTTCAGGCAATGCCCCATACCTTGATCTTGGTGGTGGTGACATAGATATACTCACTTCGGAAGAATTCAAGATGCACATTTAGGATTTACACAATTCACTATATTTATGTTGTACTCTAATACAAATATTTACAAACAAAACAAAACAAAAACCTGTCCTGAAACTTAACAGCTCCTAATACAAAAGACCCTCTGGGCTCCCACAGGGTCATCACTGACTCCGTTGGTCTACACCCATCTTTCACTCAGCAAAGGTTTACTGGGGGCTGCAATGTGTCAGCCTGTACTAGGTGAGTCAACGCAGTATTAACTTCTGCTTTCATTGGGATGAATGTCCTACAGCAAATGCTGTGGGAGGAATAAAAGATCAGACTGAATTTCTCTGATTTCAAAGCATATTTAGGATGAATTTATCTATTTATCATGTAAAGAGCATGTAATTTTAAAATTTTTAACTGAATCTTCTACTTGGGAGCTTTTAATATCCAAAAATTTATTATAGGGAGACAAAAGCCCCACCAAAATACAAAATATACTTCAATACTTAAAAAAGAAATCATTATTATTATCACTATCATCATCATCACCAACACCACCATCATCATCACCATCATGTTCATCACCAACACCACCATCATCACCACCATCACCATCATCACCATCATCACCATCATCACCATCATCACCATCAACATCACCATCATCACTGTCATCACCACCATCATCCTCATCACCACCACCACCACCACCCCCATCACCATCAACTTCACCATCATCTTCATTCTCACCATCACCGTTATCTCCATCACCATCATCACCACCATCATCATCAGCATCATCTTCATCACCATCAACATCACCATCATCACCATCATCACCATCATCACCGTCATCACCACCATCATCCTCATCACCACCATCACCACCATCCCCATCACCATCAACTTCACCATCATCTTCATTCTCACCATCACCGTTATCACCATCACCGTTATCACCATCATCATCATAGTAAATTAAACGATAAATTAGAGAAATGTGCTTTGTATCATTTCCCAGATGTTCCCTGTAGGATTAAGTTCCGGACATCATAGTAGAAGCTGTTTGATAACTTACCTTTGGTAATGCCTTCCTTTCTCTGCATCAGTTCCCTATACCCCACCCATAGAAACAATTTGCACTGAATCATCATCTCAGGATCTGCTTCTGGGGACAGCCTAAAAAAGAGAAGCCTCCTTGGGTCGTTGTGAGGATTAAATGAGGTAAACCAAATAAAGTCGGGCTCATAGGAAGTAGTCAGTAAATCTTATGTATCATTGGTCCCAAGAAGTCACTGAGTTCTTGACTTTGGGGAAATGTGTTGTTACAAGCACTGCTGGGATTGATGAATCCATCAATTCCCACAGAAGGCTTGGAATTCTTTTCTCACATAATATCTGACCTGTTTTCTCAGTGAATTCGTCACTTCCTCCCCCCAGTCTAGGCTCCCTGGAAAGGAGGGTCTGGTCTTACTAATTTTGTATTCTAAGCATTTAACAAGGATGCTCATTAAATGGAAACTGGGACATTAGCCTTTTCTGCAGCAGCTTCAGCCTTCCCTCCCCAGATACAAGGGAAGGGCGTCTGGGCCTGATACCTGTGATCCAAGTTACTGTGAGACCTTGAGCTGGTCATTCGGCCTCTCCAGCCCACCCTTTATTCCTCACATCTAAAATGACAATCACAATAAAAATGACCCCATGCCATTGTCGTGGGGAAAAGTTAAAACCATACTGCTAAAGTACTTAGCACAGAGCCAATGACAAGTAAGCACTTAATGTTTGCTTTGATTATTTTTTACTGTAAGTCCCTTAATTCTGCAGCAACCAATCCTTTGGATGACTTTCCTATTGCTAACCTTTAGATTCCCACCAAGACCAAAACATGCAAATGCAGATGGAGACTTCATCCTAGATTCCTTCTGAGCCAAACATGAAAGCAGCAGTCACCCCCAAGCTACTGGATTCATATTGTTTTCTTCCTGGCAGCTACATCAGCATTCAGATGCTGGTCCCCAGTGTTGCTGTTGTTGTTTTAATTGAAAACACCAAGTTAACAATCTATGTCCATGATTCAGTAAGTAGCAAATGAATACAACTTTCACTGGTCCCGATTTCCCTCTACTGCTCATTTCCCTGGGATGCTTCTACTCCACCAAGAACACAGAAAACCTGGGGCAGAGAGTGAGGAACAGAATATTGTGACAGAGCCTTCTCCCTTAGTAAAAAGCAAAGTACAAAATTCCCTAAAAAAGAAGAGTTCGGAAAGAGGAGACCTTCAGACTGGAGGATCCTCCAGGGAAAGGACTGCTGATCATGAGAACGTGGCCATAGGCTGAGCTCAAGTAGTATTTGTTGTCTGAATGACCTGATGGATCAATGCCATTCTCTAGGCAGGAAGGGACCCCTTATATAGATCTGACCCTCTCCCCTTCTTTATACCCAGGGAGAAAATATAGAATAGAAGCTTTGGAATAAAACATTAACGTCCAGATTCACCACTCACAGGCTCTGTGATCTTAGGCTTGTTATCTACCTCCCTGAGCTGTGACTTTCTTGTTTGCAAAGCATGATTAATAATACCCAACTGACGGGATTAACAGGAAGAGTAACTGTGGCAGCACTTGGGGACTGCATTCAGCTGCAGATAACAGGAAACCTTCCTCTAGAGGCTGAAACTGTGAGGGGGTTTAACTTAACGTATGCAACAGGGTGGGCAGTCCTGAACTTGTGAGACTATAAATGGGGACATCTGAGACCCGGGTTCTTCCTTCTTCTGCTCCACCATCATTACTGTGGCTTTTATGCTCATTGCCCCAGGGTGGCTGCTGTGCCTCCAGCCATCACTTCCAGTTTCCAGGCAGGAATAAAAGGGAAGGTTGAAGGGGTGAAGGGCAAAGAGCCTTCTCCCAACAAGGCTTTACATTTGTGTTTGGGAAGGGCTACTCTCCCCAGTAGCTTTCATCTGGGTTTCATTGGCCAGAACTGGGTTGCATGGTTATAGTTCCCATTGCGCACATGTCACATGGAGCAAACCCAGAGTCTGTGATTGAGGAAGTCAGGGGAAGGGGAGGGAAGACATTGGGTGGACCAAGGAGCAGCATGTGTCCCTTCATGTTATATGGGATGTACCACATATTAACCTAGGCTAATGCTATCATATCCCCTTCCAGATCACCACTCTGCACACACTTTGTGTGTGTGTGTGTGTGTGTGTGTGTGTGTGTGTATGTGTGTGTGATATTATAGTCATAGAAATTTCCCTCACAGGATGCTTGGACATCTTGCAAATTGCTGTACTATATTAAGGAGTTGAAATATTAGACTCTTTCACCCAATACCAATTTCTCCTTTTTCTGAAATCCTGTTTCATCTGAGTCAGTTTTAAATCAACCAACAAATATTTACAGAGCCCTTTGTGTATCAGACATTAACCTGGAATGGTAGCCGCTCCTAAGAAAGGTGAGACAGAAATTCTCAGCACTAAAGGATCTGCCATCTTCTTGGGAAGCTGCTGATGGAGGTGGTCATTAGAGAAGCATCTACAGCAAGAATCAAGGAAGCAAGATTGTTTGGGGGCCATTTGTAAGACTGGGTACACAAGTCACCCCCCAAAATGCTGTTAATTCTCTGTTGTGTCTATGTCTTTCTCTCTCAAGCACACAAAATTCTGACAGAGGAGAAGAGGGAGAGAAAGAAAATGAAAGCAAGAAAGTCAAAGGAAATTGTGCCCCCTATAAAATATGTGTAACTGGTGAATTTAGCTCCTGGAAATTTAATTACCGATAGCTCACAAAAGCTGAACAGTAGGCCTAACCCTGGACTTGGGTTCACATCTTTACCTCTGCCACTTACTTGTGGTAGACCTTGCAGAAGTCACTCAACCCCTCCAGTCCACCATTTCCCCATCTTTCCCATGGGAATAACAGTAATGCTCAGATGAATGCTTGGAACAATATCTGAGATCGTGTGTATAAAAGGCTCAGGGCTGCTCAGTGAGTAGGCTGTCCTGACTCTCTTATCATGATTAACAGTGCAATACAGTTTGAGTTGAGACGCCTTTAGCCTTTTTTATAAGCTTTTGTTAACCTTGATTCCTCTAATGCTTTCTCACTCCAGCTACTGTGTGTATTTCTACCAGCTGAAGAGATTCTGTTGAACTTTACTTCTGCAGTTAAAAAACTGAGAATATGACAGTCATCAGGGTAGTAGCTAGCACTTATTCTGTGCTTGCTTATGTCAATGAGCAAATTCAACCTATTATTTTTATGATACACCTTATACATGACACCATGACCTTTCTCATGGGACTTTCCTGCCTCACTATTTTCTAACCAGGGAACACAGGCTGTTATTGTGCGTGGCTCTGGAATCAGGCATTCTGGATTTGAATTCAATCAATTTCTAGCTGGGTGTCCTTAGACAAGCCACTTCATCTCTATAAACCTCGGTTTCCTTGTTGATAGAATGGGGATGAGAACAACACAGTTCATAGGGTTTCGGCAGGTATTTCTAATTGTGGTGGATACACCCTAGAGTGACCTCATTGGTTCCTGGTCCCCACTACCCATACCTTTGTGTAAACTCCTCCCCTTAAATGTGGATGGGACTTGTGGCCTGTTTCTAATAAATAGAATAAAGCAAAGGTGGAGGAACTTTGTAGATGTAAGTAAGGTCTCTAATCAGTTGACTTTGAGTTCACCAAAAGGGAGATCACCCTGGGTAGTCCTGGTCAAATCGGGTGAGCCTTTAAAAGAGAGATAGGAGCCCTCCCTGAAGTCAGAATGCCAAACACAAAGAAGAAAGTCACTGTGAGCCCTACAACCGCAAGAAAATGAATTCTGCTAATCACCTTAGGAGACTTAGAATCAGGGCTTTCCCCAACCAAGCCCCTGATGAGAACACATCCTGGCTGACACCATGACTGCAGCCTTGTGAAACCCTGAGCAGAGAACCCAGCTAAGCCATGTCTAGACTCCTGACCCCAGAAACCCTGAGATAATAAACGGGTAATCCTGTAAGCGACCAAATCTGTGATCACTGGTGATGCGGCAATAGAAAGCTAATATAGAAATCCCAGTAGGACGCTGAGCACAGTGTCTGGCTGTAGTTCGGCTACAGGATGGAGAGCCAGTATTAATAACGGTCACTTCATTAGGTGGGTAATGCCATTTAGGTGCAGATGTCTCCTACCCTGTCCAGCTGTCCCAGCCTGGGTACTGGTCACTGTGCAGTGGTGTTGGACCAGCTGGTGCTCCTCTCACAGTGCCAGAGGGGACTCACATGCTGCACCAAGGGATGAAGTCTGGCCAAGAGTCTCCAAAGCCTTCAACTTCCTGCATCAGGGTAACCTTAGTCTGACCAGACCTGAGTTTCTTAAATATCTTCAGACTTCTTGGCCTCCTTCTCCAGCCCAGTTGGTTTTGAGCAAGAATAATGAGTGTTTTGAGCCCTACGATGTTGACTGCTGGACAGCGGTGTGTCAGGGTTTGACATCAGCCCAATCTTTGAAATAGACATTCTCCATCTTTTCCCAGTCTCAGAGTCTTTTAATAATCATACCCAAATCTGCAGGCCCCCAAGTCTGAACTTCAGCAGCTAAAATATTCAGAACAACACAGCACCTAATAAAGCAACCTGGTGCTAATGATCCCCCAAACACCTACCTTCCCCCAAAACAACTCTCTGCTGGGTATCAACAAAAGACACATGTTTATCAACTTTTAAATTGTTTTCTCATTAAAATGTCTTTAATGCCTATTAAAATGTGTGTTATGGATGCATGTTCCTCATAGTAATTGAGGGAATCGATGTGACTTTCTCATTCTAAGAGACTTCCAGTATCTCCTCAGAAATTATTTTTCATTCCTTTAGGATTTTACAGCTGCTTTTCTCATTATCTGCCACATAAAACTTTGTTCCAATGAAGTTGCCTGGAGGAAAATTAGTTCAGGTGGAGTTCCTCCCAAAGTTCGGCAGTGAAACCCAGCTCAGACACAAACGTAGAGGTCCAGTGTGCTTGTCTGGGTCCACCTCTGTGGGGTAGGGATTTGGGTCAAATGGAGAGAGACACAACCCTGTGTGCTATGAGTGATTTCAAGACTGCCAAACTTGCCCTGAAATCTTTCCCCATTCATGGCTTCAGTGGCAAAAACATCACCCCAAATCTTCGTAAAAATTCCTGCTGTGGAAAGTGACATCTGTATTTCCACAACTACCATGAATTACTTGTTATGAATCAGTATACGAGTTTGAGGCCATTCAGCAAGATCTAAGAATGGGCAGCGCATAGGCAAATTTTCACAATAGGACTGGCAGAGAAGAGGCTGGAAATTGCTGGAGAGCAAATCAGCTCAGGTATGGTCCTTCCATCAATTCTGTGGCTCCAGAAGCAGCTGGAGCGACCTGGAGCCTTTCTGCTTCCATCAGAGAAACCAAAGCTGCAGCGTGAGGCTTGTGCATAGCCCATAGGATGGCAAAGCCTCTGAATTCCTGCAGGACCTAAAGCAGCCCTATCACTAACTCAACATTTACCAAGCACTTCAATGTGCACAGTCCTGAGTCAGGATCTGTGGGGGATGAAAAGATAAGCATAGCAAAGTCCCTGACTCATTCATTCATTCAGCCACTCATTCATTCATCATTCACTTACTGAGTGCCTGTGATGCAGTAGCCTTTCCTCAGAGCCCCACTTCACTGAGAGGTGTCCCAGATGGAATTCTGTGACTTCTCACTCATTAGCTACATTTCTTTTTCCCTTGCATTAGGCCCCTGGTTTGCCCCAGGAGCTGGGACTTCTCAACTTGAGGGAACAGAGTAAGATCTTGCCTCCATCTGGACCCTGAACGTCCCTTTGCAAGACTCTCCACAAGGCACAGACACCAAGTCCTGTTTCTGCCGTTGTAAATTTGAGCAGTGACAAAAAAAGAAAGCCACACACGCCCTCCCTGTCATGCAGGCCTGGATCGCTGGGAGGGCAGTGGAGAGCACTAACTTTGCAAAGAGCATCTCCTATCACTTGGTCTTTTCAAGAAACATGGGCTGATTTTGATTAAAACAAAGAAGCCAAAGTACTTATCAGAGACCTTTGCTGATGCGGAAAACCCCTCATCAGATTTTATGCCCTCTCTGCTATGAGGCTGCAGACCCTGGAACCTTGTGGGTAAAGAGAAGGTTAACTCAGATTTGAAATTAAGCAAATTTCCACTTTTGAGTCTGGGGAAGAAATCCTTTTTCATATTAGGAAGTGCTGGATGGTGAAGAATCGTTGTCAGGATAAATGAGAGTATGGACCACACTGGGGTAGCTTCTATTTGGGGAAGGTCTCTTTGTGCTGAGTTTAAACACTGACTTCCCTCCTCTCCACCGCCCCCCACCACTGCCCACACAAAGATTAAATCCTGCTTTGCAAATGAGGACAAGCCTCCAAGATACAAAAAATTTAAAGGTTTGAACCAAAGCAAAACATTTCTCCTGCTCTCTGTTGGGTTAGTTTTCCTTTGTTCAGGGGAGGGGAAAGGAATGGGCTTAGTCAGGAGCCTGACACAGGGCATGACTTTCATATAGATTTCCAATAATCTCCAGGTCTCATTTGTGTCAGCAGCAACGAGGTGACACTTGAAAATCACATTTGATAATGACCTTGTGAAGAGTCTGGTCAGCCTGACATCTTTTTCCTCCAGGGCCTCCCAACAACATCTCCTTCTCCTTTTCCACTCAGAGTCTCCTCGAGAAAGCAGATGCAGTGTGGTGCCCTTGCCACTTCCAAAAACACCCACTCTCCAATAACAGGGAAGCAGATTTCAGTTTTGATCTGAAATCAAAGGGCATACTCCCTTCGATTTAATTTAAGGGCATGCTCCTTAAAATGCTTGAACCCTTAACATTAATCTGTGTTAAGGGCACTAAAGGAAAGCTAGCTATTTGTGATGGGACATGAGGAATGTACAATGGATGTTGCCCCTTCACACCACGGAATCCCACTGTGTTTTTTCTGAATCCAGATTTTCTATATGCTGCATCCGGGAGGTGATTCATTGGAGAGATGATCTCCCTGGCAAGTCCATCCTGAGAAATAGAGCTGTCACTAATGGGACCTGTGATTGTCAATTCTAAAGTGATCAAGTGACAGCTACCATGTCTCCGATAATGAATGAGAAGCTTTGTCCTCTGAGTTCCTGGCAAAAGTTTCATCAGCATCTCACAGATACAATTGCCTCTGTGGAGCTGGTGAAGGAGCCCTTCCTTTGCTCTCTCTAGAAACACAGCAGACTCTCCAACACCTTCACTTTTACTCACAGAAACGTCCATACACACTTGATGATGAATACTGATCAGTGGCATACATAATGTCTTAGTCTGCTCAGTCTGCCGTAACAAAATACCATGCACTGGAGCCATAGCACACATTTATTTTCTCACAGTTCTAGAGGCTGTAAGTCCAAGATCAGGGTACCAGCATGGTTAGGTGATGTTGAGGACCCACATCCTGTCTTGTAGAAAGCCCTTTCTTGCTATGTGCTCATATGGGAGAGAGAGAGTCAGAGACAGAGAGCGCTATCTGGTGTCTCTTCTTACAAGGGCAGTAATACCATCCTGAGCTCCACCCACCACCACCAAAGATCTGTCTCCAAATACCATCATATTTGGGAATTAGGGATTCAACATATGAAATCGAGGGGATACAAACATTCAGTCCATAAAACACACCATATGTCAAGCCTCTGCCAAAGACTAAATATTCATCATCTCCCTAGATTCTCACACCATCCTACAAGACAGTATGGTTCTCTCTATCTTGAAGATGAATAAATGGAGGATACTGGTTGTAAGGAACTAGCCCCAGGCCCCACAGCTGGTAAGTGATAAACTGCAATTCAAATACAGGTCAGTCTAGCTCAAGAATTGGGGTTCTAAATAGCATTGCTAAAGCCCCTTGAAGTCAGCAGAGTTTCTCAGAGCTTCAGAACTTGGAGAATATTTAAATAAGTGGTTTTCAAATACACTTTAGCCAAGAACAATTTTACAATAAATCTTACTTGAGATGTCCATATGGAAAATAACAGAAAATTCCAATTTGCTGTGATGGAAGCAGAGATTCAGGCAATAGATTGCCAGCACTTTCCACTGTCTCATATTCTCCCTCCCGACCCTTCCCCTTCCTATAGCCTCATTCTATACCTGGCAGAACTAGAGGCATAGTAACCCGTCCCCCAGCCATTCAAAGACACGACTAATTTAAAAATTAAGTAAACATAAATGCTTATGGTAGAGAAGTGCCCAGTACGCTAACCCTTCCACAGAAAACCACAACAAACTCTAGCCAAAACAAATACAAAACAAACAAACAAACAAAAACCTACTTGAAGTCTCTAGAAAGTAAACAAAGGTGGGAAGATTTTGGAAGGAAGCCTAAACTAGGAAGAAGGAACCAACATGTGATGGGTCCCCTATCTTTGTGTTGCTTCCATCAGGGTATGGTGCAGCTGAAGCTCTGATAGAAAACCCACCATCTCTCTGCCCAGGAAAAGAAAGATTCACAGGGTCAACGATGCTGGTGAGTGAGAAGGGAAATTCATAAAGTATAGAGCAAGAGAGGGGAGCCCCAGGTTCTGCATGTAAACTCTACCCAATTCTCTGAATGACTTTGAAACTCTCCATGCATGCTGTACATGGCAACCAACCCAGTTAAAGAAGAAAAGAGCAACAACAGAACCCACAAAGAAGTGAGTTGAGTTGTCACCACCTGCAGGTGAGAGAGATTTTGTGGTTTGATTCTATCTGAATTACTTTTCTGCTAAAACAAAGCAATAATACTCCATGGAGAAACATAACAGCAACCACAGTCACCACATACAGTATCCAGGATGCTATCAAAAATTACTCAAGGTACAAGAAACCAGGAAAGTGAGACTCACTATCTGTAAAAAAAGAATCAACAACCATCATGACCAAGATGTTGAAATTAACAGACAAGGACTACAATGCAGCCATTCTAACCATAATCCAGGAGGTAAAGGAAAATGTTCTGATAACAAGTGAAAAGATAGGAACTCTCAGAAGAGAAATTAAAAATGTTAAAACAAATCAAATGGAAAGTTTGGGACTAAAAATTAGAATATCTGAAATTATGGGTTTAACTAATGGGTTTAATAGCAGAATGGAAATGATCAATTAAAAAGTCAGTGAACCTGAAAATAGATCAATAGAAATTAACCAATCTGAAGAATAAAGAGAAAAGCATTAGAAAAGAAATTAATGGAACCTTGGGGCCTGGCTTTAAAATAAAAGTGATAGGAGAAAAGAGAAAGAATGAGTAGAAAAATATTTAAAGAAATAATGGCCAACAACTTCCCAAATTTGGTGAAAGACATAAATGTACAATTTCAAGAAGTTCACCAAACCAAAAATAGTATAATACAAAAAAAAAAAAAAAATGTGCCTAGGCTCATAATAAAAAACTTCTAAAAAACAAATATGAAACAGAAATCTTAAAAGCAATCAGACAAATGATGTCACATACACAGAAAAAATAATTTGAATAACTCAAGACTTCTCACCAGAAAATATTTGGCCATTTTGACTGTGGAGCAACATCTTTAAAATCCTTAAAGGAAAAAATCACTATCAGAAGACCTTCAACATGGCGGAAGAGTAAAACGTGGAGATCACCTTCCTCCCCACAAATGCATCAGAAATACATCTACATGTGGAACAACTCCTACAGAACACCTACTGAACGCTGGCAGAAGACCTCAGACTTCCCAAAAGGCAAAAAACGCCCCACGTACCTGGGTAGGGTAAACAAAAAAACAGAGACAATAGGATAGGGACGGGACCTGCACCAGTGGGAGGGAGCTGTGAGGGAGGAAAGGTTTCCACACACTAGGAAGCCCCTTTGCGGGTGGAGACTGCGGGTGCATGGAGTGGGGAAGCTTCGGAGCCGCGGAGGAGAGCACGGCAACAGGGATGCGGAGGGCAAAGCGGAGAGATTCCCGCACAAAGGAGCAGTGCCAACCGGCACTCACCAGCCCGAGAGGCTTGTCTGCTCACCCGCTGGGGCGGGCGGGGCTGGGAGCTGAGGCTCAGGCTTGGGAAGTCAGATCCCAGGGAGAGGACTGGGGTTGGTGGCGTGAACACAGCCTGAAGGGGGCTAGTGTGCCATGGCTAGCTGGGAGGGAGTCCAGGAAAAGTCTGGAGCTGCCGAAGAGGCAAGAGACCATTGTTTTGGGGTGTGCTAGGAGAGAGGGTTCAGAGCACCGCCTAAATGAGCTCCAGAGACAGGCGCGAGCCGTGACTATCAGCGCAGACACCAGAGACAGGCAGGAGACGCTAAGGCTGTTGCTGCAGCCACCAAGAAGCCCGTGTGTAAGCACAGGTCACTACCTACACCTCCTCTTCTGGGCACCTGTGCAGCCCGCCACTGCCAGGGTCCCGTGGTCCAGGGACAACTTCCCCGGGAGAACACATGGTGCACCTCAGCCTGGTGCAACGTTCTGCCGGCCTCTGCCATCGCAGGCTCACCCCGTACCCCTCCCTCCCCCCAGGGCCTGAGTGAGCCAGAGCCCCCTAATCAGCTGCTCCTTTAACCCTGTCCTGTCTGGGTGGGGAACAGACACCTTCAGGCGACCTACACACAGAGGCAGGTCCAAATCCAAAGCTGAACCCCAGGAGCTGTGCGAACAAAGAAGAGAAAGGGAAATTTCTCCCAGCAGCCTCAGGAGCAGCAGATTAAATCTCCACAATCAACGTGATGTACCCTGCATCTGTGGAATACATGAATAGACAACAAAATCATCCCAAAATTGAGGTGGTGGACTTTGGGAGCAACTATATATTTTTTTTCCTTTTTCTCTTTTTGTGAGTGTGTATGTGTATGCTTCTGTGTGTGACTTTGTATAGCTTTGCTTTTACCATTTGTCCTAGGGTTCTGCCTGTCCACTTTTTTTTTTTTTTAAGTATAGTTTTTAGCACTTATCATTGGTGGATTTGTTTTTTGGTTTGGTTGCTCTCTTCCTTCTTTCTTTCTTTTTTCTTTTTTTATTACTTTTTTATTTTTAATAATTATTTTTTTATTTTAATAACTTTCTTTTCTATCTTTCTTTCTTTCTTTTTTTGTCCCTTTTCTTCTGAGCCGTGTCGCTGACAGGGTCTTGATGCTCTGGCCGGTGTCAGGCCTGTGCCTCTGAGGTGGGAGAGCCAAATTCAGGACATTGGTCCACCAGAGATCTCCCAGCTCCACATAATATCAAACAGCGAAAGCTCTCCCAGAGATCTCCATCTCAACACTAAGACCCAGCTCCACTTAATGACCAGCAAGCTACAGTGCTAGACATCCCATGCCAAACAACTCTCAAGACAGGAACACAACACCACCCATTAGCAGAGAGGCTGCCTAAAATCATAACAAGGTCACAGACACCCCAAAACACAGCACCAGATGTGGTCCTGCCCACCAGAAAGACAAGATCCAGCCTCATCCACCAAAACACAGGCACCAGTCCCCTCCACCAGGAAGGCTACACAACCCACTGAAACAACCACCAGGAAGGCTACACAACCCACTGAAACAACCTTAGCCACTGGGGGCAGACACCAAACACAACAGGAACTACAAACCTACAGCCTGCAAAAAGAGACTCCAAACACAGTAAGTTAAGGAAAATGAGAAGAAACACAAGAGGAAGGAAACACAAGAGAAGGAAAAGACCTATAATAACAAACCCAAAACAATTAAGAGAATGGTAATGGGAACATACATATTGATAATTACCTTAAGTGTAAATGGATTAAATGCTCCAACCAAAAGACATAGACTGGCTGAATGGACACAAAAACAAGACCCGTATATATGCTGTCTACAAGAGACCCAATTCAGAGCTGGGGACGCATACAGACTGAAAGTGAGGGGATGGAAAAAGATATTCCATGCAAGTGGAAATCAAAAGAAAGCTGGAGTAGCAGTTCTCATATCAGACAAAATAGACTTTAAAATAAAGCTTACTACAAGAGACAAAGAAGGACACTACATAATGATCAAGTGACCAATCCAAGAAGAAGATATAACAATTGTAAATATTTATGCACCCAACATAGGAGCACCTCAATACATAAGGCAAATGCTAACAGCCATAAAAGGAGAAATCAAAAGTAATACAATCATAGTAGGGGACTTTAACACCCCACTGTCACCAATGGACAGATCATCCAAAATGAAAATAAATAAGGAAACACAAGCTTTAAATGATACATTAAACAAGATGGACTTAATTGATATTTACAGCACATTCCACTCAAAACCAATAGAATACACTTTCTTTTCAAGTGCTCATGGAACATTCTCCAGGATAGATCATATCTTCAATCACAAATCAAGCCTTGGTAAATTTAAGAAAATTGAAATCATATCAAGTATCTTTTCTGACCACAACACTATGAGACTAGATATCAAATACAGGAAAAAATCTGTAAAAAATACAAACACATGGAGGCTAAACAATACACTACTTAATAACCAAGAGATCACTAAAGAAATCAAAGAGGAAATAAAAAAATACCTAGAAACAAGTGACAATGAAAACACGACAAACCAAAACCTATGGGATGCAGCAAAAGCAGTTCTAAGATGAATTTTATAGCAATACAATCCTAACCCAAGAAACAAGAAATATTTCAAATAAACAACCTAACCTTACACCTAAAGCAATTAGAGAAAAAGAACAAAAAACCCCAAAGTTAGCAGAAGGAAGAAATCATAAAGATCAGATCAGAAATAAATGAAAAAGAAATGAAGGAAACAATAGCAAAGATCAATAAAACTAAAAGCTTGTTCTTTGAGAAGATAAACTAAATTGATAAACCATCAGCCAGACTCATCAAAAAAAAAAAACGAAGAAGACTCAAATCAACAGAATTAGAAATGAAAAAGGAGAAGTAACAACTGACACTGCAGAACTACAAAGGATCATGAGAGATTACTACAATCAACTATATGTCAATAAAATGGACAACCTGGAAGAAATGGACAAGTTCTTAGAAAAGCACAACCTTCTGAGACTGAATCAGGAAGAAATAGAAAATATACACAGACCAATCACAAGCACTGAAATTGAAACTGTGATCAAAAATCTTACAAAAAACAAAAGCCCAGGACCAGATGGCTTCACAGGCAAATTCTATCAAACATTTAGAGAAGAGCTAACACCTATCCTTCTCAAACTCTTCTGAAATATAGCAAGGGGAGGAACACTCCCAAACTCATTCTATGAGTCCACCATCACCCTGATACGAAAAACAGACAAAGATGTCACAAAGAAAGAAAACTACAAGCCAATATCAGTGATGAACATAGATGCAAAAATCCTCAAAAAATACTAGCAAACAGAATCCAACAGCACATTAAAAGGATCATACACCATGATCAAGTTGAGTTTTTCCCTGAAATGGAAGAATTCTTCAATATATGCAAATCAATCAATGTGATACACCATATCAACAAATTGAAAGATAAAACCATATGATCATCTCAATAGATGCAGAAAAACTTTCCACAAAATTCAACACCCATTTATGATAAAAGCCCTCCAGAAAGTAAGCATAGAGGGAATTTATCTCAGTATAATAAGGCCATGTATGACAAACCCACAGCCAACATCATTCTCAATGGTGAAAAACTGAAACCCACTAAAAACAAGAACAAGACAATGTTGCCCACTCTCACCACTCTTATTCAACATAGTTTTGGAAGTTTTAGCCACAGCAATCAGAGAAGAAAAAGAAATAATAGGAATCCAAATCAGAAAAGAAGAAGTAAAGCTGTCACTGTTTGCAGATGACATGATACTATACATAGAGAATCCTAAAGAGACTACTAGAAAACTACGAGAGCTAATCAATGAATTTGGTAAAGTAGCAGGATACAAAATTAATGCACAGAAATCTCTTGCATTCCTATACACTAATGATGAAAAATCTGAAAGAGAAATTAAGGAAACAGTCCATTTAACCTTGCAACAAAAAGCATAAAAAAACTTGGAATAAACCTACCTAAGGAGACAAAAAACCTGTATGCAGAAAACTATAAGACACTGATGAAAGAAATTAAAGATGATACAAACAGATGGAGAGATATACTATGTTCTTGGATTGGAAGAATCAACATTGTGAAAATGACTATACTACCCAAAGCAATCTACAGATTCAATGCAATCCCTATCAAACTACTAATGGCATTTTGCACAGAACTAGAGAAAAAAATTTCACAATTTGTGTGGAAACACAAAAGACCCCGAATAGCCAAAGCAATATTGAGAAAAAAAAAAAACGGAGCTGGAGGAATCAGGCTCCCTGACTTCAAACTATACTACAAAGCAACAATAATCAAGACAGTATGGTACTGGCACAAAACAGAAATATAGATCAATGGAACAGGATAGAAAGCCCAGAGATAAACCCATGCACATATGGTCACCTTATTTTTGATAAAGGAGGCAAGAATATACAATAGAGAAAAGACAGCCTCTTCAATAATTGGTGCTGGGAAAACTGGACAGCTACATGTAAAAGAATGAAATTAGAACACTCCCTAACACAATGCACAAAAATAAACTCAAAATAGATTAAAGACCTAAATATAAGGCCAGGCACTATAAAACTCTTAGAGGAAAACATAAGCAGAACACTCTATGACATAAGTCACAGCAAGATCCTTTTTGACCCACCTCTTAGAGAAATGGAAATAAAAATAAACAAATGGGACCTAATGAAACTTAAAAGCTTTTGCACAGCAAAGGAAACCATAAACAAGACAAAAAGACAACCCTCAGAATGGGAGAAAATATTTGCAAATGAAGCAATGGACGAAGAATTAATCTCCACAATTTACAAGCAGGTCACGTAGCTCAATAATAAAGAAACAAACAACCCAATCCAAAAATGGGCAGAAGACCTAAATAGACATTTCTCCAAAGAAGATATACAGATTGCCAACAAACACATGAAAGGATGCTCAACATCACTAATCATTAGAGAAATGCAAATCAAAACTACAACGAGGTATCACCTCACACCACTCAGAGTGGCCATCATCAAAAAATCTACAAACAGTAAGTGCTGGAGAGGGTGTGGAGAAAACGGAACGCTCTTGCACTGTTGGTGGGAATGTAAATTGATACAGCCACTATGGAGAACACTATGGAGGTTCCTTAAAAAACTAAAAATAGAACTACCATATGACCCAGCAATCCCACTACTGGGCGTATACCCTGAGAAAACCATAATTCAAAAAGAGTCATGTACCAAAATGTTCATTGCAGCTCTATGTACAATAGCCAGGAGATGGAAGCAACCTAAGTGTCCATCAACAGATGAATGGATAAAGAAGATGTGGCACATATATACAATGGAATAATACTCGCCATAAAAAGAAACGAAATTGAGTTATTTGTAGTGAGGTGGATGGACCTAGAGTCCGTCATACAAAGTGAAGTAAGTCAGAAAGAAAAAAACAAATACTGTATGCTAACACATATATTTGGAATGTAAAAAAAAAAAAAAAAAGGCTATGAAGAACCTACGGGCAGGACAGGATTAAAGACACAGACATAGAGAATGGACTTGAGGATATGGGGAGGGGGAAGGGTAAGCTGGGACGAAGTGAGAGAGTGGCATGGACATATATACACTACCAAATGTAAAATAGATAGCTATGGGAAGCAGCTGCATAGCACAGGGAAATCAGCTCGGTGCTTTGTGACCAGCTAGAGTGGTGGGATAGGAAGTGTGAGAGGGAGACATAAGAGGGAGGAGATATGGGGATTTATGTATATGTATAATTGATTCACTTTGTTATAAAGCAGAAATGAACACACCACTGTAAAGCAATTTTACTCCAATAAAGATGTTCTAAGAAAATCAATAACACTTAATCTGGGAAGGAAGATTCTGAAAAGACTCCACAGAACTTCCAAACAGCCTTAATCTCCTACCTTGAACCAAGCCATCCGTAATCTACCACCTGGGAGCTTGTTTTCATAGAATTCCATATTTCATTCATTATAGATTTATGCTAATACTCTTAACTTCAATTGTCCCCGACAATGTTTGGCTCATGTTAACCATCTTTTCTCTCACTCTGCCACACTGCACATCCTTCAAAAGTTATATTGTATAACTTTTATCAACTTTTTCTTATTACTCTCAAAATCTCAAAATCATGTAAAATTATCAATAAATCCTTGACTCCAAAAAAAATAAACAAAAAAGACACTATCAACAGAGAATTCTATACACAGAGGTAATAAATTTCAAAAATGCAGGGGAAATAAAAACATTTTAAATAAAGGAAAACAAACAGAATTCATTGTCAGGATACCTGCACTAAAAGAATATTAAAGAAAGTCATCAAACTGAGGGAAAGGAAAATGATGCCAGAGAGAAACTTAAATCTTCAAAAAGGAATAAAGAGGATTATAAAAGATAAATGTTTGGATAAATATAAAAGACTATTTCTTCCTCTATATTTTGTTGAAATACATATGACTGTTTAGGCAAAAATCATAACATTGTCTTGTGGAGTTATAAACTCAGTTCATACATTCTAAGGTATGTAAACATATGCCCATTATTTTTACAGCATAAAGGTGGTCAGGAGTGTTAAATGCATCTACAAAATCACAAGGTTTCCACGTCACATGTGAAGTCAAAAATACTAACTTTAAGTAGACTGTAAAATCTAAGGGTGTATGTTCTAACACCTAAAGCAACAACTTTTTTTTAAATTCAAGAAATAACATATAAAAAGTCAAAGGTATATTAAAATGAAATTCTAGAAGTAGTCAAATAAAGAAGAGAGAAAAGGTGGACCAAAAGAAAAGGGGACAAGCGTAAATAAATAATAGATGGGTAAACCTAAATTCAACCAGGTCAATAATTACATTAAATGCAAATGGACTAAACCCAACATTTA
This sequence comes from Phocoena sinus, assembly GCF_008692025.1. NCBI lineage: Eukaryota > Metazoa > Chordata > Mammalia > Artiodactyla > Phocoenidae > Phocoena > Phocoena sinus. Next base: position 2,677,926 of record NC_045763.1, on the reverse strand, counting down.
CAAGGCTGTGAATGTAGAATGAGTTAAAAACACAAGATTCAAGTAGATATTATCTAAAAACCCTGTACATTATAAAGAGAGGCAAAGATAAATTAAAAATAAATGGATAGAAAAAAAGGTATATTATGCAATTAGTATGCATAAAAAGGCTGGAGCAGCTGTATTAATATCAGAGCAAATAGGCCTCAAGACAAAAAGTATTGTCAAGATAGAGAAGGACGTTTCATAATGATAAAAGGATCAATCCATCAAGAAGACGTAGAGATCATAAATGTTCATGCACCTAATATCAAAACTCCAAAATTCACAAGGCACAAATTAAAGAAATTAAATGAGGAAATGGGCAATTATGTAATACAACTAGGAGATTATAATGCCCCTCCCTCATCAATTGATAGAACAACTGGAACAAAAATAAAAAGTAAAGATAAAAATAATCAGAACAGCTCTATCAACTGTTGTCACTTAATGATATTTATAGAACATTACTCCCAACAACTACAGAATATATATCCTTTTTAAAAATGTTTACTAAAATATACCTAATGCTTGGTCACAAAAGAGATCTTGATAAATTTAAAAAGACTAAAATAATTGAGAGACTGATCACCAAAGAACTGTGGTTCTCTGACCACAAAAGAATTGAATTAGAAATAAATTCAACAAGAAATCTAGGGTAGGCCTAAATATTTGGAAGTTAAACAAGACATTTCTAAGTAATCCATGGGTCAAAGAAGAAAACCAAAGGGAATTTTTTTTAATATTTCAAATTTAATGATAGTGAAAATATAGCATGCCAAAATTTGAGTTATCCAGCTAACGAATACTTAGGGCAGAAATTTATCATTTTAAAGCCTTATACCATAATGAAGAAAGAGCTAAAATAATCAACCTACAGTTCACCTTAAGAAGCTAGAAAAAGAGCAGCAGAGTAGATCCAAAGTAGGGAGAAGAAAAGACATAATAGAGGTAAAAGCGGAAATCAATGAAACAGAAAACAGACAAGAGAGCAAGCCTGTGAGGGGCCAGGCACGCCTTGCTAAAGGATCCTGTTTTGATGTGCAGGCGAGAGCTGTTTGGGGCTGGGGGAGAGGCTGGGGGAGAGACAAGGTCTCATTCCCAATCCCTCCAGCCTTGGGGAAGAACTGCTATAAATGCTCAAATACTAATGACTGCGCCTCCATCCCTTGGGTGCAGGAACTCCTGTTTTCCACCGTATACTTCTTCTCAAGTGCTTCAGGGACTCTCAAAGTCTAAAGTAATTATCATGGTGGCAGTTTACCTACATCTACACCCTACTCCAGGTCTCTACAGCTCCACAGCTCTGCGAGGTGATCCCGACCCTCACCTGTTCACTGCACACGTCCTTGGTTCAGGCATGGGGGTGATCAAAGAGCCATTTCCTTCAGGGAAATTTTGTCGAGAGAGGCAATTAAAATGGCCTAGGCTGTGTTTCCCTGGGACTTGTAGACGCAGCACTAAATACATTCCAGTGAAGGGATCTCAAGGGCTCCCCTCCCACTGGAGCAAATGAAAAATGTGTTCATCTCCCTGCCACACTCCCGTTTCTTGTGAGCAAGTAGCTGGTGTAATAATAAACAAGAATAATGCTTTGCAGGCTGGTCCACATTAAAAGGACAAAGGCACTTCTTTATATCTGTATGTAGAGATGCAACCAATCTCCCTGACTCAAAAGAACCCCTAACACCTGAGGGTGGAAAATCCATGCTTGTGTTTTATGGCACAGGCTCAGCTTCCTCGCAAGAAGGAGGGTAATCCTGACCCCAAACCAGCAAGATTAAATTAGGGGCTTTCCAGAACTGCCCTCCCAAAACAAAGACAAATTCTCTCTCTTCCTAGAATTCAGACAGTGGGAATCCCCACCCTTTCAGTGGCTGGAAAGATCTCCAAGAATATTGAGATGAAGCTTCCACAAGGTGTTGGGTAAGCAGATCCTGTTGGCTTGTTTGTTTGTTTTTTCTTAATATTCCTGGGTGAGTGGGAGAGTCCAGAGGCCGGAGCCCACTCCCTAGGCTGTTGGAATGACCCAAGTGGGAAGACATGAATCCTGGGGTAGAGGCTGAAGGCTGGGAGGAGGGGCTACACCAGTCATTCATTCAATAGTTACTTGCTGGGGAAGGCACTTCTCTGGATGCCAGAGCTCTAGCAGCAAAGAAGAAAAGACAGAAGGCCCTGCCCTCCTGGGTGGAGCTCACCCTCCCACTGTACCTTGGAGCAGGGAGGATGGGACATGGGGGACACCAGCCCTGCAACCATAGTGAGTGTGGTGCTGACGGTGAACAGCCTCTGTGAAAGTGCAGCCCCATCTGGGAGGGTCTCCAGACTTGCCCTTGAAGCCACCCTGCCCTGCAGGCCCTCGGCACTAGGCAAAGGAGCAATTTGTCCCCGGGGGTGCAGCCAGAGGACCTTCCCCACACCACCCGCCCAGGTTTTGCAAACCACAGAGAAGAGGCTGATTTGCTGCCCCCTCCCCCAGCAGACCCTGCCACTCTTTGCAATTATGCTGAACTGCTGGGGTGATGGCCTAGGAGTAAACAATTGGGACAAATAAATCATCTCCTCACTCACCAAACCCCCCAATATACCAGCGCCCTGGGGTGGAGCAGAGCTTTCAATAACACAGGAAGGAAAGAAGGAAGGAGGGAAGGATGAAAGGGGAGGGAAGGATCAAAACATTGGGAAATTACACTTGGAAGAGGACACTCCAGTTGAGACTGTGGCAACAGGACCACAGTGACTGACCCAGGAAGGAACCTGCCCCCTCCCTCTCTGTGCCCACAGTCCCAGACTTTCCAGGCCCCGCTGCTCTGAGCTCTGGGTCCCTCCCATCTGCATGCCCTGTGCCACCATCAGCCCTTCCCTGCCCCCGCTCAGCTGCTCCCCAAGACAGCTTAATTCCTGGCCTCCTGATGGCTGCTGCCCTGGGCACCGTCCATCAGCTCCTGGCCACAGCTGCTCTGCAGCAAGGTCCTCTCCCCACCTTGCATAGTGCAGTTCGACCAGGGGAGGGGAGTCATCCTTGGCAGAGTCCAGCGGCCAAAAGTGAAAGTCCAGAAACACAGAGATGCTTTACCACACGTTGCCCATCTGGGATACGAGGGTGAGTTTGGGGTGTGAACAATTGACCTGTCTCATCAATCAGGTCCAATAGCCTGGAACCAGGCTTCAGGGCTTGATCTGAGAGCTGTCAAGTAAATTACAGAAAACAACGCTTTGCAGAGCAGACATTAAAAACACAATCTGATACCCCCAAGAAGAAATACAGAATAAAGGTGTCATTTAGAAATGCCTGGAAAGCAATCCCACTCCTGAGCATATACCCTGAGAAAACCATAATTCAAAAAGATATATGCACTCCAATGTTCACTGTAGCACTACTTACAATTACCGGGACATGGAAGCAACCTAAATGTCCACCGACAGGAATGGATAAAGAAGATATGGCACATATATAAAATGGAATATTACCCAGCCACAAAAAGGGAACAAAATTGAGCCATTTGTAGTGAGCTGGATGGACCTAGAGTCTGTCATACAGAGTGAAGTAAGTCAGAAAGAGAAAAACGAATACCGTATATTAACGCATATATATGGAATCTAGAAAAATTGTACTGATGAACCTAGTGGCAGGGCAGGAACAGAGACGCAGACATAGAGAACGGACTTGTGGGCATGGAGGGGGGAGGGGAGGGCGGGACGAATTGAGAGAGTAGCATTGACATATATACATTATCATGTGTAAAATAGATAGCTAGTGGGAAGCAGCTGCATAGCACAGGGAGATCAGCTAGGTGCTTTGTGACCACCTAGAGGGGTGGGATAGGGAGGGTGGGAGAGAGGCTCAAGAGAGCGGGGATATATGTATGCATATAACTGATTCATTTTGTTATACAGCATAAACTAACGCAACATTGAAAAGCAATTATAATCCAATAAAGATGTAAAAAAAAAATTCCTGGAAAGGTCTGGAAGGATCCATACTTGACTCAACCATGGTTGCCTCTGAAGAAGGGGGCATCAGAATTGGGAGGGGCAAGGTGGTCACATTTCTGTCACTGGAGTTTTTGACAAAAACGGATTTATGTGATTGTTAAAGTCTTTTTTAAAAATGTTTATTGTAGTATAGTTGCTTTACAATTTTGTGTTAGTTTCTACTGTACAGCAAAGTGAATCAACTATACATATACATATATCCCCTCTTTTTTGGATTTCCTTCCCATTTAGGTCACCACAGAGCACTGAGTAGAGTTCCCTGTGCTATACAGTAGGTTCACATTAGTTATCCATTTTATACGTAGTATCAATAGTGTATATATGTCAATCCCAGTCTCCTAACTCATCCCACACACACGCTTTTTCCCCTTGGTATCCATACATCTGTTCTCTACATCTGTGTCTCTATTTCTGCTTTGTAAATAAGATCGCCTAGACCAATTATTTTCAGATTTCACATATATGCGTTAATATACAATATTTGTTTTTCTCTTTCTGACTTACTTCACTCTGTATGACAGGACCTAAGACTGTCATAAATTTCTTTTTAATGTTTAGGTTAATTTGTGAGAGAGGAGCTGATGAAGAGAAGCCAAGGTAGCAGTGATTCCCATGGTCCTGGGCTGACCGTCCTGCCGGGCAGTCAAGAAATGTTCACGGATGTGGAGACACTCAGGTCTGACCCTGGTTTGGGGACCATCCTCACCCAGAGCCCAAGTTAAGGAGCATGGGTTATGGGGTCAACCGCAGAGCACTGTCACCATCCCAGAGAGGGAGGCTGGGTTGTGGGAGGTCCTCAGGAGCTGATAGACACTTGGGAAAGCTTTCAGTCTTTCCACCCGGAAACGGAGCCCTGCAGGCTCTTCTGTGGTCAAGACTGGAAGGATGCTGGAAAGAGGAGTCAGCTTTCCTCCCCCTGGGTGTTGTTGGCCTTGGACACCTGCAGGGGATCATAGGACTGCATGGTGGGCACAATTCCCTCCCCACTAGTGCTCAGATGGCCCCAGAGGAGAAATCCCCTCCACTCTCAGCTGTGCCATTGGAGGGCATCAATCCTGGCTCCAAAGTTCCACCAGGACCAGTGTAAGCCAATCATAGGTCCATCCCCATGGCAACAGTGACTGATTCAGGGATGGTCATGAGATCCATCCTACTGGTGACATCCAAGGGGCATGTCTGAAGGTTACTTACCGGGAAGGGAAAGACTCTGGCTTCTGCAGGAGACATTGGAAGAATCGGTTTGGTGTCATTCTCACGGACACGAGATGGGAAAGATACAAACCCAAGGGCTGCCTGAGAATGAGGCCAGCCCCGAGAGCAGAGGGAAAGTGAGCACCGGCCACAACAGTGAGCCAGACCCAACCTGTCCAGAAGCGGGAGCTATCCTCGGCTGTCCTGCTCTTCTCAGCTGGAACCGCCTTGATTCTTTAAGCCAGAGGAAGTGAGGAGTTGGGTTTTCTGCAGTGGGCCCTGAAAAAGAGCCTTAAGTGAAGCTTGTCTCAGAACAGGAATGCATGCTTGGGTGGCACTGGAAAAAAAAAACCCATTAGGGATCACACGGGTCATGGGGGAGTCACGTCTCTGTCACATCACACACATCAGCTTCTTGAGACACTGGGAAGCTGGGCAGGGGGGCACCCTAAAAGACCCCACCCCCAGTTTCACGGGTTTCTCTCAGAGGTCTAGGAGGTTTCTCGTTCACCCTGTTACGTTTCCATGGAAAATAAAACTCATGATAGATTTTCATGCATTTGCTCTCCAGCTGGCCACTAATAGAAAACATTTATGGTTCAGTTAATTTGGGTTGTGTCTCAATAATGGAAATAACGGAAGCAGGCCCGGGCCCTGAAGACTCTGACGACCTTAACAGCCAGACAAGCCGCTTGATTGAAAATAATGAATCAACCACCAAATGGTTGAACCCACAGCCAATTTCCACACAATCAATATGGAGGCACCACAGACAGAGCGCAGCTCTCATCATCCTGGAAAGAACACTTTTAATCGAAGAAAATGTGCAAGGGAGGCCCAGCCTAGCAGTGATGGAGCAAATAACCTTGAATCCCAGATGGTGAATCAGGGGAGACCCGAGGTTCATCCACCAAAACGTTTCTTGACAGATGTGGCTGAGGCCCGGGTATGTAGCCCTGCCTCTGCTTTTATTTATTCATTGCTTGCTGTTGTCCTTTTAGTCTTTTCCCCCTTCTCTTGGAAAAATTTAAGGTGGGAGAATAAATAAAGGGAAAGCAAATCTTGGCTCCATCAGACGGCATTTGTAAAGGAAGATTCAAAGTCAGGCAGATGCCGCTGTGGCTGTGCATCCCGGGGAAGAAGGATGACTGGACACTCCCAAGCAGAGACCAGCTGGGTGACAAAGCCAAAGCCGGTCCCACGGCTTCCCCTGTCCTTCTTGGAGTGGCATTTGGGAGAATTATGGCTTCAAAGCTTCCGTGATGGAATTTTGCTACATTGATTCAGTTGTTGAATCCTGTTCTCCAGGAGAGAGAAGCAGATCAGATGAACACAGACGGGAGAAAGGGACAAGGTTGGATGAGAGCATCTCCAGTGGGAGGGTCAGCGTTGGGGACATGTGGCTGGCAGGGAGGGCTAGGCTGGAGGGTGAGTTTCTAGAACCTTCTCTCTGCTCCAGTGACTCTGTTTGTCCCTCTGGGATGCAGACTGTTTTCCAGCAGCCCCCTCACTCCACAGCCTCCTAGCCGGTGACCACCTGGTGTGACCCTCCGGCCTGGCTCTCTGCTTCCGATGCTTGGCCAGCTGGCCGTGCCTCATCACCCACCAGGATTGGGAACCCTTCGGGGACTGCCTATGAGCTTCAGGCGTCTGTCTCTTACATCATCTGGGGTTCATAGTGCTGAATGCTACTTGACAAAGTGAGACATTCGCCCCCAGTCATCTGCATGCCAGGCCCTGGTGTTTGTGAGCAGGGCTCCCCCTAGGAGGCTGGGGCCAAATCCAGCCCCCCGACAGTGTGTTCTACCCGGTGGGTCTATGAACTGGAAGTTCAGCTCCTCTGGGCCCATCTGCACCCTCATTTCACAGAAGTGGTCCCGCCCCCCAGTGCAAGAGACCCCCCCCATTCATGGCTGAGGTCCCCACTGAGCCCCGGAGGTGACGATTCATGCTCAGGGCTGGAAGATGGAAGAAGGGGATCCCAGTATCCTTAACCCTGAGGATGGCCCCTGATCCTGGCCACAGCTCCCCAAGTCAAAGCAACTAAGGAAACGATTTCCTCTTTCCCAGTTGAGGTGTGGAGGCAGTCAGAGGGCAAAATCCTCCTGAATTTCTGGAAGGAGCATGGATGCTGTGTAGCTAGCCCTGGTTGTGGGTCCTCTGTGCCAGACACCTCACCCCACTTGGTCACCTCGGTCACCCCGCTGGGAGTGGGCTCCTTATTTAGCTGTTTCCTCTGTGTCCCACAGGCTGGCCCTGAAGGCCACAGCTCCCAGCCTCCTGTGCTTCTCGCTCCCCCTGGGCTCGCCAATGAGAGGGGCCAGGAGGTCTTTGGAGGGTGGGAGCTGGGGGTGGAAGCTGTAATTCCTTCCCCTTACAGGTGGCAACACTGCTGCTCAGAGAGACGCGTGAGTCACAGGAAAGGCAGAGCTGGAGTACTCACCCCTAACTCCCCGACAGATCCCTCACTCAGGGCCACCTGCCCCTCGGAGAAGGGCAGCCAGCCTCTCCCGAGCACGTAACAAATGTTCAGCTACTCGTTTGCCAGGAACCAGCTCTTCTGAGCCTTTTTGCTTCATGATCTTTCTGAGAATCATGAGAGAAAGTGAGAGAAGCTTCATCTTGTACGAAGAAGACAGCTCGTCAACGCAGGAGGTCCCAGGCAGGTGGTCTAGCACCCCTGTCCCTTCTCAACTAGAAGCCTCAGAGGCAGACAGACCAGGGGACCTGGAGTTGGTCCAAAAGTAGCACGTGCAGAGTTCTCGGGCACCCTTTGGAGAGGCATTCTGGGAAGGTGCCGTGTGCACATCTGCAGACCTTCCTGTAAAGGTTCAAACCCTCAGCAGCTGAGCTGGAGGCTAATGCCAAAGAAAAGGATCATTTAACTGTCCCCAAACTGAGGCCAGTGGGCTGGACGGTTCCCCACTAATTGCCTTGCAGCCTGCTCTGCCCTCAGCTGCCCAGAGTAAGTGCTTCTAACATCTTATTTCAGAGTGTGTTCCCTTGGCTGGTTAATTATGCAAAAAAGATTCAGTGTTTAAGTCTTCCCAGTTTGAGAGTTTGTGTTGGATAAAATCCTCAAGCTGTGTACAAATAATTCATATTAAAACATTACGGCCACCGATTTGGTGGTCAGCTGCTTAAGGCAGGCTGGGCATGTGTCAGAAGTTGTACTTTCTGCCCGGATGGCAAGGTAATCGTTTCTATTAAGCCATGATTCCTATGTTTGTTTTTTCCAACAGATGATGATTTGTGTAGTTGGGGGTGCACACTGTGATTTTATAAGGACAGCAGATGCCAGGATGCTGTGAGACCTGTGGTTTCCAGGACACCATCGGTTTGTCCCTCCCGGTAAAGGGACGTGTGCACAAGGCTGCCCAGGGGTGGTCCGTCCTCTGTAGATCAGCAGCACTCTCATCTTTGGGAACCTGGTTGGTTCCAGAGCAGATGGTGGTTTTCAGAGGGAGACAAAGTCTGGAGACATTTTGGGTTGATACTGGCATCAGGTGGGTGGAGACCAGGGATGCTGCTGCACTCCCACAATGCCCAGGGTGGCCCCCAGGACAAAGGGTTGTCTCGTTCACAATGCCAACAAGGCCAAGAGAATAAAGTGAAGATTCCCAGGTTCCCGAGCATCAGCCCATGCATCAGAGAAGAGGGTCCCACAATGGCCACCAGCTCTCACCATGCTGTGCACCCAGCCCCCATCTGCCCTCAGTTTCCCAGGTCCCAGAGCCCTGTACGGGTGACTTGGGGGGTGGGGTGGAATTCTCCAAACATTCCCATTTCTTTCTTCCCACACCTACTTTTTTAAAGAAGGGAGCTCAAATTGGGTTATAAATTGATAAAATGACTTTGGGGATCATTTTGGCCACTCTTATGACGGTGAAGATGAAGTTAATCCTTCTCCCTAGGACCCCATGAGCAGGGCCTCTGAGATGCACAAGGTAACGCCAAAGGCATGGCTGAGCTCTCATGGATGTAAGGCCATCCCCAGAAAAAAGCAGGGGCCATTTGTGGTGTCCCCGTCAAGTTTACTTAAGAGTCACGTGTAACTGTTGGTTTCTTAGTCTTGAAAAATGTACCAAGTGATATAAACTAGTAACAGTGTGGGAAACTGGCTGAGGAGTACAGATGAGCTCTCTGGACCATCTCTGCAACTTTTCTGTACATCTAAAATTATTTCAAAAGTTAAAGTTCATTTTTTGTTTGTTGTTTTTTTAAAGAATATGGCAGCTCGCTTGAAGAGGCTCCCTTTAGCCAAATCTGGGCCCAATGTGAGCCTCAGAATTTAATTAAAAATGACAAATTCAATTAAGATTCATGAGTTTGCACTATGTGAATCAATCAGAGAGAGATCTGCCTCGATAATGAGGAGTTTTGTTAAACAGCAGCACAAGCCATAGGCCCGCTGAAAGGGGCGATGGATAAGCATCTCTTAGACTCACTCATTCAGCTACCTCATCAGACATTTACCAAATTCCGGAGCCGCCACAGCGAATAAAGCCAAGCGCCTGCTCACAGAGCTTCTACTCTGGGGAGGTAGGCAGCGTGTGTAAGGAGCCCATTGGTGGTGTGTGAGACGCTGAGAAAATACTAAGAAGGATGGGGACAGGGAACCACCTGGGGGGTGATGCTGGTGGAGAAGGTGAGAAAGGAAAACCCCCCCGTAACAACATCTGGCCAGTGGGCAAAGTGCATGGAGGGAGGAGCAACGAGGGCGTTTAGGGCAGAACTGGAAGAGGGCGAAAGGCAACGGTGGCAGTGACACAGGAACCCTGGGGGACTATAAGGCCGCACTTAAAGTGACAGACATACTTCAACATGAACCAAATACAGCCACTGAAATCTAAAACTCAGCAAATGGGTTTAGAAGCCCAAGGAAGAAATGGCTGTGGGCAGCTGGAGGGAGACCTAGGGATGAACTCACACAGCACCGAGAGCTTTAAAGTAAACCTTATGAAGGAGTCACTAAGACACACGGGAATAGAATGAAGAAGGCTCAGCAGATGTCTACGTTGTCCAGAAGACGAGCAGAGGGAGACTGAGGGTGAGGGACTATTAGAGAAAGTAATGGCAGAGAATTTCCAGGATGGGTGGAAGGGTTAACTCCTCTGGTTTAGGGAGCTTGGATCCCAAGAAGTATAAACTAAATATAAAACCTGTCCAGATGAATTATAATGAAACTGCAGAATACCAAAGACAAAAGACACCATTAAAGTCAACGGTAGAGAGAAGACAGACCTCCTGGAAAAGGAGCCACATTTAGACTTACAGCCGCTTCTCAGCATAACAACAGAACCAGGAGAAACCAGCCCTGCCTTTGGATGATCAAACAGCCTTGTCCAAAAGTAAGAAACTGAATCCAAAAGGAGGTGTCAGATGCCAACGAGAAGACAAGCAGAGACACAGGCAAGATGAGGGTGCTCTAAGCAAGCATTGATTATATAAAACAATAATACTGGCTGCAAGCGAGGCCTGCCTCTAACTTTACCTGATGCTTCCTGCCAGTGACAGGGGTTTAATTAGTGTAACTTCAGGCCTCTCCAATGCTTTCTCTGCCTGACCTGTCTGATCAGTCAATTCGGGAAGAATTATAGCCCAAGAAGCGCATCCCCTTCTTGGAGCAAGTCTGCTACCCAACCAGGAACCTGAGCTCTCCTCTGCTCCATGGGGCCCTAAGTCTTACCTGAGCAGGTGCTTACATGAGAATCTCCCAGGGTCCACTGCTGCCTGAGATCAGGTGCCTAGTTCTGAGATTTGAGTTACATGCTGTTAGGGACTAAATGTTTGTGTTCCTCCAAAATTCATATACTGAAGCTCTAACCTCCAGAGAGGTGGTATTTGGAGGTGGGGCCTTTGGGAGGTGATTAGGGTTAGGTGAGACAATGATGGGTGGGTTCCCAGGATGGGATTAGTGCCCTTATTTGCAGATAAGAGACCAGAACTAGCACCCTCTCTCTCTCTCTCTGCATCCATACCAAGAAAAGGCCATGTGAGGACACAGCAAGAAGATGACCATCTACAAATCTGGAAGGAGGTTCTCACTTGACACCAAATCTGCCAACACCTTAATCTTAGACTTCCAGCTCCAGAACTCTGAGCAATAAACATCTATTGTTTAAGGTATCCTGTCACAGCAGCCCCGGCTACATCCATTTGGCTCCCCCACTAAGCTACATCTTCTGGGTTGACCTCCAACAGGAATGAAGGTGACATTTTCACTTCAATCCTTATATTAGTTTATTTTAGAAACTGTCCAGAGCCTGAGTGGAAAAGGCTACACATTGGGAGCCCCTCAGAGACCCCCATAATGAGTATCCTGCAGGCAGCATGAGACCAGGAAGAACAGAAATACCAGAGAGTAACAGCATGAGAGGCAAGAAGGGGCAGCCAAAGAGAGTGCAGGTCTCCCCTCATGATGTGCGGGCACAGAGGAGAGACTGATTCACTTCAGACTTTAGATATCAGGTGTCAGAGCCTGAATGTCATGATGAAGTACAGTTAACTATAGTCTTTGTTCACATGTCACCTTCTCATGACACCTGTCCCTTCTTAACACTGTGTTCACCCCAGCCCTGTAACTTCCATGTCTTCCTTTACTTTTATATATAATTTGCGTATTTATTATATTTCTTGTTTATATCCCGTGCTAGAATGTCAGCACTAGAGGGCTGGGGTCTCTGTTTTATTCTATGCTGGATCCCATATGCCCAGAGAAGGAACCCATCAAATATTACAAATATTTGTGGAATAAATAGATGACTAGAAATCATATGGCTAGATGCAAACCAATGAAGGGGTGGTTTAACCCTCTCAAACTGTAAAAGATCAAAGACAAGGATCATGAAAGCAGTCAGAGAGAAAAGACAACTTCCCTAAAAGGAACAATCATGCTGACAGAAGCCAGGAGGCAGCCGAACCAACAGCATCAAGTTGCAGAGAGGAAATACCTGTCCATTAAGGAGAACTCAATGAAGTAAAGACGCTTCTAAAAATGAAACAACACACACACACACACACACACACACACACACACACAAAACAAACATTGAGAAGTTTTACCATGAAAAGACTCTCAGTAAAGGAATATCTAAAGCATATAGTTCAGGGATTAGCAAAACGACCTTGGCAGGAATGTCTGAGAGGCAGAAGCTCTTTTGTTAGTTTTTTTTTTTTTTTTTTTTTAACAAAGAGAGTACAATAGCTCAGTTTACTGCACTCACCAGCTGCCAGCTCTTCCCAACCCTAGTTTTCACCTCTGGCAATCTGCCGTTTTTTGTTTTTTTTTTTTAATTTATTTATATATTTTTGGCTGCATTGGGTCTTTGTTGCTGTGTGCGGGCTTTCTCTAGTGGCGAGCGGGGGCTACTCTTCATTGAGGTGCATGGGCTTCTCATTACAGTGGCTTCTCTTGTTGCAGAGCATGGGCTTTAGGCACGTGAGACTCAGCAGTTGTGGCATGCGGGCTCGGTAGTTGTGGTGCACGGGCTTAGTTGCTCTGCGGCATATGGGATCTTCCCAAACCAGGGATCGAACCCGTGTCCCCTGCATTGGCAGGCAGATTCTTAACCACTGTACCACCAGGGAAGTCCCAATTCTGCCTTTTTAAAGAACCTGTATCCCCCTCCATCCTGTTTTTCCTATTCCATAACATTGAAAATTCATTTTATTTGCTCGACTCATGTTCATTGTTAAAGTTCAGTAAACATTAGTGATGATGATGATGATGAGATAATTCACATTATAATTACTGTATCATTCAATCCCACACCAATCCTAGGAGTAAACAGAGGATTAACGCATTAAATCACTTGTCTAAGTGAACGCAAGTTAAACCCAGCCCTGTGTGACAGCAAACACTGGGATTTAAATCATAAAGTCTATTACCAACCAACGCATTTCCAGCTGCAAGCAATGCCCAGACAGCCTTGCCCTGAGGTGCATCCCGACCAGGGTCATCTATAATGGGAATCACAAGTGTCATTCCAGGGATGCAGGGCCAGCCATTCTCTCTGCCGAGAACGTAACCAGGAGAGAGTCACTGTGGGTCTTATCGGAATGCAATCTTCAGAAATCTGGTCTGAGCTCTATCCTGACAAGCACCCTCCTCCTGTGCTGCTGCTGAAATCAGTTTATTTACACGTTTTCCCTCAAACGCACTCAGCCCCATCCCTTGCACCTGGCCTCCAGCTGCAGTGAGTGCTGAGCCCCGAGACCTGCGTGGGCCCACCTTCCTTGACCCCTGAGCCTCCCTGCCCTCCTGCTCTGTGCTTCCCCATCTTCAGAATCCATTCCTGGACCCATGGCTTTCCCTCCAGTTTCTGAGCTGAGAACGCTCTGGATGTGATCTCACTTATTCGTACTATCGTTGGCCCCCAGGTAGGTATGGCTGCTTCTGCTTCAGGCCACCACAGGGAAACCTCTTCCAATCGCACCCCCATTCCCAGGGCTGCTCCCCCCAACCACTCTCCCAGCCAGAACCCCCATTTGGGCTTGAACACAAGTCATCCTATGCAATCCCCTCTCCCTGAGACCCCAAGAGCTCATAGGGAGACCCAAAGGGTTTCTAAAAAGAGTCTAGCCATGGGGGCTGACTCTAGGGTAATTCTTTCTGTTAATTCTTCCCACAGCCATTGGTTCAGTCCTGTAATGAAAGCACACCTGCTTCCCGCCATCAACCAGCGTGGTGTCTAAGCGGGGATTTAGACATACAGACTTGTTAGATAGTGACACACAGGTAAGGCAGCAACGTGGAAGTACTGGTAGGCTCGTGGGCCCACGTTCTTTCTCAGCGTCAAGGTCAAATCGTGCTGATAGAGAAGAATGCCTAGGTCCCTTGAGCAATGACCAGGGAAGACAATGGGCCCTAATGTGGAGTCAGTTTTGGAAGAGCAGGTGGGAAGGGTCTTAGAGTTGAATGCACACAGGTACACAGCAGAAGAGGACCAGCCAGCTCTTCCCTGCCAGCATCCCTCCCTTCCCTACCAGCATCCCTCCCTTCCCTACCAGCATCCCTCCCTTCCCTACCAGCATCCCTCCCTTCCCTGCCAGCATCTCTCCCTTCCCTACCAGCATCCCTCCCTTCCCTACCAGCATCCCTCCCTTCCCTACCAGCATCCCTCCCTTCCCTGCCAGCATCCCTCCCTTCCCTGCCAGCATCCCTCCCTTCCCTAGCCAGCATCCCTCCCTTCCCTACCAGCATCCCTCCCTTCCCTGCCAGCATCCCTCCCTTCCCTACCAGCATCCCTCCCTTCCCTGCCAGCATCCCTCCCTTCCTTGCCAGCATCTCTCCCTTCCCTACCAGCATCCCTCCCTTCCCTACCAGCATCCCTCCCTTCCCTACCAGCATCCCTCTCTTCCCTACCAGCATCCCTCTCTTCCCTACCAGCATCCCTCCCTTCCCTACCAGCATCCCTCCCTTCCCTGCCAGCATCTCTCCCTTCCCTACCAGCAACCCTCCCTTCCCTACCAGCATCCCTCTCTTCCCTACCAGCATCCCTCCCTTCCCTACCAGCATCCCTCCCTTCCCTGCCAGCATCCCTCCCTTCCCTACCAGCATCCCTCCCTTCCCTACCAGCATCCCTCTCTTCCCTACCAGCATCCCTCTCTTCCCTGCCAGCATCCCTCCCTTCCCTGCCAGCATCCCTCCCTTCCCTGCCAGCATCCCTCTCATGGACCGAAAGAACCTTAGTACAGAGTTTCCTGCAGTTTGCTGCCCTGAGAGTTGTCAAAGATGATTCCACAGTGAAACAAGTTTTGGAAGTTCTTCATCCCGCTGCCTCTCCCTCTCAGAAACCCACATGCACACTGCATGCTGAAGACTCTGAGCAATCTGACAGGAAAGAGTCTGGTTCAACGTTGTTACACGCAGACCTCCTTAAACTTCATGCATCCAGCAAATATTTGTTGAGTGTGGACTGTGTGCCAAGCACTGTCGTAGGGCCTGGAGGAGCCGCGGTGAAGAAAGAAAATTCCTGCCCCACCCACCACCCCCAGGACCTGTTTTCTAAGAGGGAGACATACAGTCAGCAGTGATGCTCGCTTTAGAAAAATCAAGGAGGGTGAGGACTGCTGGACCTTCCCTTCAGCCGGGTGTATGGATGCACTCGTAGGAGCAGAGCCTGAGTGAGCCTGAGTGAAGGAAGGGCAGGGCTGTGGGACATCAAGACCGTGTCCTGGGCAGAGGTACCCCGAGGTGGGAGGCAGCAGGGAGGTGGGACATTGAGACACAGCAAGGGGACGGTGGAGCCCCGAGGTGGGTAAGAAATAAGATCGAATAAGAAATAAGACCAAGAGCTGGGTAGAGGCTGAGCATGGGAGCTTCAACCTTCTCAGGGACTTTCACTGCCTTTTCACAAGTTCACTGACACTGATGGAGCCCCGGGACACCCCAAGTGGACAAGACCAGCAACAATCCGTGTCATAGCATTCATGCTGCAGAGGGCATGTCCTTGCTCTGGAAGCTGAGACTCTTCTACTGGGGCCAGTGTAAAGCCCCTAAGTGTGTTTTCCCACCACGGATACCTCTGCTGCCACAGGGCCTGCCGGGTCATGTGGCCCACGTGGCAAGCTGCTGGCACCACGTCTGGAGCCGCTCTGGAGCCTTTCTTGCTCCAGGTCCCACTCAAAGCTGGCCACCCTCCACCTCACTCTCCAAGAGGGAGCATCATGAGTGGGGAATATGCCACCCCCTAAACTCAATGGGCATCCCAAGCTTTGCACTCCCTCCTACTGGTGGGAAGGGTGAGATGCACATGTTTGTCCTGTATTTTCCGGGGACAATTGGCATGACTCAGACCGCCAGACCCTAAGACATCACTGATGAGGTGAACTCCTGACACTTTGTAGGGTTTTTCTCTCACCACCTTCTGGAGTGTGTCCATTTCACCAAGGCCACCAGCATACTTGCCACTAATTGCTCATTCAGTTCACGTAACATGATGTCATTGATAGGATGGGCTAATGTGATGTCTGCAGGAAGTACAGATGGCCCACAGCCCTTTGGGCTTGATGGTGTCAGGGCAGAGGATGTGGGGCCTGAGACAAGAATAGAAATGTGTGCTGATGTCCACCTACATGCAGGCAAACTGCTTCTCATTCTTCCTGATAAGGAATAAAAGACCCCTTTTTGCAGGTCAAGGACTGCACCCAGCCACCTGGGACTGTGTCGACCTCCTCTAGTGAAGATGCAAAACCCAGCACAGCAGCTACAGTCCATTACTCGGGTGAGTTTGAAGCTCTCCCTCCAGGATCCATCTGGCCTTTGTGCACCAGGTTGGTGAATAAGATGGGGATCTCATGGAGGCCATCCCTGTATCTGTTACATCTTTAAGGGTGTCTGTCATCCCTCCAGGATATGGTACTGTTTCTGACTCATTATTTCTGTTTTTGATTCTTAACCAGAGACAGCTGGTGTTCCAAGGCTTTCTCACTATAAATGTTCTTACCCCAAAGGCTATGGAGCAAATTGGGAATTTAACCATCACAAATACATTGACTCCAATCGTAAGCAGGGGAGTCAGGGAAATGACAAACAAGTAAGCACATGAGCCAAGTAAAAGGTATTACTGGGAGGTGTTCTTAGGGACAACTCCTATAAGTGAGTGAGGAAACAATAGAACCACACAGTTGCAACATTCACCAACCTCCACCCTATCTCTGATTGAAACATCCTATTTTTAGCTACTTTAACAATGTGGTTGTGTGACAGTCGACCCTTGCTGGCCTGGGAACAATTCCATCACCTCGGTGACTTTGCATATCTCTGCCATGATCCAGGACTTGAAGTTTGGATAGATGACCTCTCAAGTAATAGCCTCATTTCTACTGTTTCCAAGTTTCTGGGGTCACCTTTATGGGAACTGCCCAGTGTCCTTATTTGCTGACCGCAGTAGAGAAGAGGAGCAAGTCCTGTCAATAAACGAAGGGTGACTGGTGTTGAACAGAATGTTTGGGGCACAGAGACCAGCCTCCCTGCCCAGGCCTCCTTCAGCACTCTCCTTGCAGTCCATCTGTTTGTCCTCCAGAGCTCCCCAGCTGCAGTCACTGCCTGGGCCAAATCCAGATCAGAGCAATTTACTGGATAATTGCTCTAATGAGAGCACGGAATGAATCACCAAGACAATTCTCACCCCGGAAAAATTAAATGGGTAAACTGCTGTCTGCGGCTCTTTGGGGCTCCAGCAGCTTCCTCTGTGATCTCCGTGGGCTGGTTTCGAGGGTTTGAGCCTCTGACACTAGAAGAATGAACAGGAAAAAGTGATGTAGGATTTTATTTTATGGTTACGAGTTTGGGGAATGGCAATAATCAAGACAAGAATAAAGTGTGGAGTACAGCTTACAAGCACAGATTTTAGTGTCAGACTGCCCGAAATAGAATCCTTCACCACTTAGAATGGCAAAGACATGATTGAGTTACTAATCTTCCATAAATAGTATCTACCTCGCTAGGATGTTTTGAGGATTAAATGAGAAAACACATGAAAATAACCTTTAACAGTGCCTATCACAGATGCCTGCCCAGTAAATGTTACCTAAAATAGCCACAAAGTTATTCCTTCATTAATCAATGTAATAATTGATTTGCAAGCTAAGTATTAAGCCTTGTTAGGGTTAGGAACAATGCGAAGGTCCTGGAGATAGTCAGTCATGGCTCCTGCCCTCAAGATGCTTCAGCCTAATACAGGTGAGGGGGGAGGTCAATAATTGCCACTCAGAATAGAAAAGGTGCAGTGACAGAGGGAGGTATTGGACACTGGGAGAATACAGGAAAGGGGCACTATGCTACGACAAGGGGTCTGGTCTTCATGTCCAGCAGTACATACTGAAGTTTTAGAGGACTTGTAGAAGGAAAATGGCATGGTCCGATCTGGAAGGATGTACCATAAGATTAAGTACAAGTAGTGTGTCCTGTATGACCCCATTTTTGTAAAAAAAACAAAAGCAAAAATCTTACACACATTTTAAGAAAAAGTCTAGGAGAAGATAAACCAAAAAATAAAGTGTGGTTATCACTAGATTATGGGTTTCGGACTGATTTCATATTTTCTGCTTTTTTTCTTCAATGAATATGCACTAATACTATAACTTTTAAAGTTGTAAATATATATGTACATCTATATATATGATTAAAGCCAAAGAAACCAGAAAAAAAAGAGAGAGAGAGAGAGAAAGAGAGAGAGAGATCACAGATAGGCTAAAAGTAAAAAGATGGATGACGGAATATTCAGAACAAGACTTGTCCATTCATTGAAACTATGAGAACCCGGACAAAATATATAAGATGCAAGGATGCAACTGTTTCCAGGCATTAGACAATGACCTGACTGTGGGAAAAGAGACAAGTGAGGCAGGGTCAACAATATCCTGGCTTTCTGATTGGAGGTACCTCCCAGACTGCTGTATAAGGAGGGCGAATGAAAGCAGAGCATGACAGAGTCATGAGTTGAGCAGAGTACTCAGAAGATGGGGAGGCTGAGGCAGATTGAATCTGTGGACCAAAGGTGTTATACCAAAATGGAGTTTCCAAAATCTGCACAGGAATCCCTTTGAGTCTTTGGCTGGAGACAGAGCACAGGATTAAATTCCATGAGGTCAGACAAAGAAAAACTGGACAACTATAAGCTCAAACAAGACTGGAAAATTTTGGTTCCAATGAGTCAATGTGAAGAGCCCTTGTTTTGAACACCAAGGTCACTCAGCAGAAAATGCAGAAGGACCACACCCTAGAGGTAGGGATAAATTAGTAAAGACCCAAAGTAAATGCTAATCTAGACCTTGCCTTTAAAAAATCTAAAAATTAGCCTTGAAAGGATAAAGCTCATCTTCAAGTTCCTTAACAGGCTTCCGGAACAAAACACAACGCTCCTTTTTAAAAATACAACACAATCCAGCACTCAACTATGTAAAATTCACAAAGTTCAATCCAAAATTACTAGTTAGACCAAGAACAACAACAACAACAAAATTCTAAGTCATAACCAAGAAAAAAAATTAGTCATTAGAAACAGACCCAGGAATGATAGAGATTTTGAATTTATCCGTCAAGTACTTTCAAACAGCTATTATTAATATGTGGGAGGACTTAAAGGAAAAGATGAACATAATGAGGAGAGAATAGGAAGATGTAAAATGAAAAGAAAAATCTAGGGTTGAAAATTTAATGCATAAAATTCTTGGAAAATTCACTGGATGGAATTAAGAAAACACTGTAAGAAAAAAATAAAGGCCAATTCCTGGAAAAACTATCTATCAAAACTCACGTAAGATTTGAGGTGAGTTTCAGATACAACAGCAAAAAAAACAATCCATGAAAACACTTTTTGATAAGTTGGAATTCATTAAAATTAAAATCTTATCCTCTGCAAAAGATATTGTTGAAAATGAAAAGACGAGCCGCAAGAGGAAAAAAACATTAGCAAAAGACTTATCTGATAAGGAATGTTATCCAAAATATACAAAATACTCTTAAAAACCCAAAAGTAAGAAAATAAACAACGCAATTTTAAATTGGGCAAAAGATTTGAACAAGTACTTTACCAAAGAAGATATACAGATGGAAAATAAGCATAAGAAAAAATGCTTCACATTACATACCATTAAGGAATTGTGGATTAAAACAACAATGAGATGTCATTACACACTTATTAGCATGGCTAAAATCTGGAAAACTGACAATACCAAATGCTGAAGAGAATGTGTATTAATTTCATAGGGGTCCAAAACTCAATATTAGCTAAAATTATAAAAGTTTTAAGACAAGACATCATTGGAGAAAATCTTCATCAACTTAGGATAGGCAAAAATTTCTTACATAAGATGCAAAAACAAACCATAGATTGATAAAAATGATACACTGGATTTTTTCCAATTCAGACATGCTCTTCAAAACATACTATTAAGAACATTAAAACACAACTGTATTTTGGTGGAGGGGGGAACACAATACTTTTATCTAGAAAAGGATTTGAATCCAGAATCTATATATTTTTACAAACTTTTACAACCTAATATAAGACAACCTACTTTTTAAAAATTGGGCTAAAAATTTGAACAGACACTTAAAACATATATACACAGGTGTCATATAAGTACATAAAAAGACCAACGTTGTTAGTCATCACGAAAATGCAAATTAAAACCACAACAAAAACGCCACCACATATTTACAATAGCTAAACGTAAAAAGAGTTTCAATACCAAGTGTTGGAAAGCACGTGTAGCAACTCAGACAGATATCCAAGCTAACACGAATGTGAAATGATAAAAGCACATTGGTACAGTACTCACAAGGTTCTTGAAAATTTGACTATACACTTACAATATAACCCAAAATTCCACTCCTAGGTATTTACCCAAGAGAAATAAAAGTCAATGCCCACAAAATGACTTGATGTGAATGTTTACAACATCCTTGTTCACAACGGCCAAGAACTGAAAACAACCCAAATATCTACCGACAGGTCAATGAGTAAATAAATACATGGTAATAGTTATACAATGGGATACAACTCTGCAGTAAAATGGAACAAACTATTAATAAACTCAACAACACAGATGAACCTTAAAATGCAATACTGGGTAAAGGAAAAATAGCTAGACACTAAAAATTACATCGTGCAAGTCCATTTATGCAATATGTCAGAAGAGGCAAAACTAATCTCTCCTGACAGAGGCATATCAATGTTGCCCGAGCCTAGAGGCAGTCGACTGACTCCATGGGCATAAAGAAATGTTCTATATCTTCATTGTGGTTATCTGTGTGTATACATTTGTCAAAATTACCTAAGGGTACATATAAACTGAGTTAATTTTATTGTATGTGTATTATATTTCAACATAATATTAAAAAAATAAAATTCTTCACAAACAATATTCAAGCAGCTTCACTGATAAATAATTCTAGTATTTAAGGAAGGAATAATACCAATTTTGCACTTGCAGAAACAAGAAGAATTTAGGAAAAAAAAACTTCCCAACTTTTTTTTTAAGGCTAGCATGAGCTTGATAACGCACATGGAGCGTGTGAGAAAGAAAATTATCAGTCAAGGTCTCTCAAGCGCTAAGATATAAAAATCCTAACCATAATAGTAGCAAATTGAATTCAGAAATATATAAAAAAGGTAATTCACTGTGACCAAGTGGAATCTATCCCAAGAAGGCAAAAATGTACTAACGTTCAAAAATCATTCAGTGTGAGTCTCTACTATTTTTTCTGTTTTTTTTTTAATTTATTAATTTAATTTATTTATTTTTGGCTGTGTTGGGTCTTCGTTGCTGCTCGTGGGCTTTTCTCTAGTTGCGGCGAGTGGGGGTTACTCTTCACTGCGGTGTGCAGGCTTCTCTTTGTGGTGGCTTCTCTTGTTGCAGAACACAGGCTCTAGGCATGTGGGCTCAGTAGTTGTGGCTCACAGGATCCGGGTACAGGCTCAGTAGTTGTGGCACACAGGCTTAGTTGCCCTGAGGCATGTGGGATCTTCCTGGACCAGGGCTCAAACCCGTGTCCCCTGCATTGGCAGGTGGATTTTTAATCACTGCAGCACCAGGGAAGCCTGCTTCTCCACTTTAAGGGAATTTTGTTAAATACAGGATTATTTCAATGGATGCAAAATAAAAGCATTTAATAAAATTCAAACTCTTAGAAAATTAGAAATAAAACAAAAAACTTCTTTGATCTGATAAAGACTACTCACAAGAAAAAAGCACTATAGCAAACTTTATATTTAATGGTGAAATATTCAAAAATTTCCCCTTGATATTAGAAATGAGGCACTACCCAGTACAATGGCCAATTCCATTTCTATTCAACTTTGTACTAAATGTCCATGCCACTGTAATCAGGCAGGAAAATTAAATAAAAGGTTAAAAGATGGGAAAGGTAGAAACATTATTCCTTTATTAACATTATTATCGGGCTTCCCTGGTGGCGCAGTGGTTAAGAGTCCGCCTGCCAATGCAGGGGACACGGGTTCATGCCCCGGTCTGGGAAGATCCCGCATGCCGCGGAGCGGCTGGGCCCGTGAGCCATGGCCACTGAGCCTGAGCATCCGGAGCCTGTGCTCCACAACGGGAGAGGCCACAACAGTGAGAGGCCCGCGTAACACAAAAAAACAAAACAAAAAATTATTATCATTTTTATTATTATTCAAAATATTATCCCATTATTCATATATGATATAAATGGGTATGTAGCAAATCTAAAAGAGTATACATCCTAGTGGAATTAAAAGTGAATTTAGCAAGTTCCTGTATAAAAAGCCAATATAAAAAAAAGATCAAAAGGATGGCTCTACAAGAACAAGAAACAGAAAATAAATATTTAAATGACATAATTTATAATGGAATAAAAAAATACTAGAAATTAACCTAACAAATGATGTGCAAAGATCTCTATAATAAAATCTACAGAACATTACTGAAAGAAATGTAAACATGTGGTGGCATTTTTATTGTGGTTTGAGGGTCTAAATAAATAGAGACATACCAAGTCTATGATTAAGAACACTAAATATTGTAAAGATGATAATTCTCAAATGATCTGTAAATTTACTGTAATAGTAATCAAAATACCAGAAATATTTGTGAAAATTAACAACCTGATTCTAAAATTTGTATGAAATTGGGCAAGACTAACCAATAAAAACTTGAAGAAAAATAAAACTGGAATACTTCTCCACCAGATATCAATGTTTATTCTAAAGCTACAGTAATTAGAACAATGGGTGCAGGGTCAAGGATAGACAACTGGGCCAATGGAACAGACTAGAAAGTCCAGAAGTGACCCCCACACACCCTCTTTGATTTAGGACAAAGGTGACAGTGCTTCAGAGAATGATGGTGTAGCCAGCAAATGGTATTGAGTCAACTGACTGTCCATTTAGGAAAACAAATATCTTGACACTTACCTCACACCAGATACAATAATTAACTCCATATGGATTATAGCTCTAAATATTAAAGGTAAAACGATAAAGCATCTAAAAGAAAATATTATATTTTTATCTAATACAAGGATGACTAAAAGCCTCAGATGTTTGTTATTCAAAGGAGAGAAATATTTATGATTAAGGTAAATGTATTCAAATAAATATTAATTTATTATCAAAAAACAAAAAATATAAGAAAACATAAGAGAACAAATTCAGGACCTTAGGACAGGTAAAGATTTCTTAAAACAAATATGGTAACTAAAAAGAAAATATAAGATAAATTAGACATCATTAAGAACTTCTGTTATGAAAAGAACATCACAGATTGAAAATCCAAATCACAGAGTAGGAGGCAAATATTTTCTATACACGCATCCAACATGGACTCATTTCCAGAATATATAAAGAACTCTCACAAATGAATAAGAAAAGAGGCAAACCCATAGAAAAATGGACAAAAGCTTTGAACAAGCACTTTAGAATGAGGGATACACATGTGGCAATAAATATATTAAACGTGCTCAAATTGATTCGTCATCAGGGAACTCCAAATTAAAACTACACTGAGATACTACTACTTGTCTACCAGAATGACTAACATAAAATAAAATGAAATAGAACAGAACATACTGACTGTGGGGGGAGCACCTACAACTCCAATTCACTTCTGCTGGGATGGGGATTGGGCAGGTACTCTGGAAAAGGTGTTCTGCCTCCACTGCATAGGAGTTCCAGCTCCCTCACCTCATCCCATGTTCCATGTGGGTCAGGCAGCCCTACTACGTCTTGTAGCCATGCTATCTGGGACACGTGGTCTGCGGGGTTGCCTGAGCAAAGAGAGGGGTGAGGAAGTGGGCAGAAAGTTCTCAAGTGCCAGGCTCTGCCCACAGACCACTGACCACTCAGTCACGGGTCCCAACTCAAGTGCTAGAGAAAATGAGGGCTGGAGACAAGTGGACAGCCGTTTGGAGAAAAAAAAAACTCTATCTCTACCTCATATATTTCACTAAAGTAATTTCAGATGAATCAAAAATGTAAATATAAAAAATCAAAACAGGAAATAATAACTGTTTGTATAATCTTCTGGCAGGAAAGATTTTACCAGGTATATTATAAAACCCAAAGCTACAAAAGAAAACATTCATATTTGGTTATATAAAAATAAAAATTTTCTGCAGGCAAAAAAAGCACCAAAATCACAATCAAAAAAAGACAAATGTCAACAGCAAATATGAATATTACAAAAGAAATAAAGGAAGGAGGGAGAGAGAGGAAGGAAAAAGACATACTTCATATTACAGATCAAAGCTAATTTCTTTAATGTATGAAGAGCACCTAAAAGTCTGTAACAGAGCCACCAACTGCCCAGAGAAATGGGCAAGAATAGGAAATGACCGTTCATGGACAAGGCAGCACAAGTGGTTCTTTCTTCTTTTTTTTTCTCCTGTGTATGTTTAACCTCCAGTCTCATTCAATTGCTACATAGTCTCTGTCACACATTTAACAGATATTTATTGAGTTTCTGCTATGTACCAGGCTCTGTGATAGAGGAATTCAGACACATTGATTGATGTGATTGATTGATTTCGAAAAACTTAGAGTACCATGGACATCCAAAGGTTTCATATACACAAAAATTATTTTTTAACCATTTTTTTAAATTGAAGTGTAGTTAATTTACAAAGTTATGTTAGTTTCAGATGTACAGCAAAGCAACTCAGCTATACATATACATATATTCTTTTTCAGATTCTTTTCCATTATAGGTTATTACAAGATATTGAGTATAGTTCCCTGTGCTACACAGTAGGTCCTTGTTGTTTATCTATTTTATATATACTAGTGTGTATATGTTGATCCCAAACTCCTAATTTATCTCTCCATCCCCCACATCCGCTATCCCCTTTGGTAACCATAAGTTTGTTTTCTATGCCTGTGAGTCTACTTCTGTTTTCTAAATAAGTTCATTTATATCATTATTTTAAGTTCCACATATAAGTGATATGATATTTGTCTTTCTCTTTCTAACTTACTTCATTTAGTATGATAACCCCTAGGTCCATCCATGTTGCCGCAAATGGCATTGTTTCATTTTTTCATGGCTGAGTAGTATTCCACCGTATATATGCACGGTATCTTCTTTATCCCTTCGTCTGTTGATGGACACTTAGGTTGCTTCCATGCCTTGGCTGTTTTAAATGGTGCTGCAGTGATCATTAAGTGGTTCGTAAACATAGTGAAGATTTTCAACCTCACTTCTAATCAGAGAAATGCAAAAATAAAACTCCAGAGAGGACCTTTTCAGTGATCAGATGAACAATGATCAAACATGTGAGAGCACAGGATGGAGACACAGCCCTCTCCACCCCCACCAGGTACGCTGGGCAAAGCGTGTCCCTCTTCACTTGGGCCATGGGGAGTGCACACACCATTTCAACCAGAGATGACTTCTAGGTGTTTATGCTTTGGATTTTACTCACTCGAGGGTGGAAAATGTTGTGTGTCCAAGGCTCTTCATTGCAGTATTGTTTGAAATGGCAAAAGATTCAGGAAACAACCTAAGTGTCCATCAGCAGAGGAGCGGTTGATGGATTGTGGTACATCCACATGAAGGACTGCTTGGCCGCCATCAAACTAATGATGCAATAATAACAATAATATGTATGTTTCGCTACAGAAGGATCTCCAAGACCACGTTGAATGAAGAGCAAAGTGGGACAGAAGACGTGGTGTATACGAGCTGTGTGAACGAGAGAGATTCAGAGCCGGTATGGCCGCACGCCTGGCCACCCCGACTTCCTGAAGTGCACACCCAAAAACCTGGGAAGAGAATTGCAGGGCTCCTGGGACCCAGAGGGAAGACAGGGCCTGCTCTGCATGCCCTTCAGATGACTTGCCTTGAATTTTATGCATAAAACAAAACAGAACAATTTTTTTTTAAACCCATTTATCTGGAAGCCATGGACCCTGGTGGCAGCTCCTGGCTGCTGGTTCCACATGAGGGGTCCAGGCTTGTGCACTGTTATTAGATTTCTATTTTATCTTTCCACTCAAGAGCCAAAGGCACTTCTCCAAGGCCCCCACGTTTTGAAAATACAGCCAGAGAAACGCTTTTAGTCTCCAGGAGACAGGCCCAGGGGGACACTGTGACAGGGGCTGGGCCGGTCTGAACTCTGCTGTTACTCTCAGACCTCCCTCCCCAGCTGCTGACTTATTTTTTCTCTCTTCCTGCCAGTGAATGCAGCTGAACGGGAAAAGAGCATCTTCCTTTCCTGTGGCTGTTCTCAAACAAAACAAACAAAACTTCTGAAGTAGCTGAAACCTATCGTGTGTCTGACCCACCCGGTACACAGTCTGGTCCATGACACCAGGACTGGACAGAAGGGTTTAATTCACTCCCTGGTGTAGGAGGCTGGTGTGAAGATGTCTGCGTATCCTAGAGATGAGCATTTTTCACCAAGTTGCTCAACCCAATAAGGATAACATTTTGACGAGAAAGATCATCTGTTTTGATTCCGGGAGACTTTCAAGAATACTATTACACAATTCCATAAGCCCTTGGAATACTATTACAATTCCATAAGTCCATAATACATTCCCTCCGTGCTAAGTTTCTATAATAACACACTCAAGTGCTAAGATTTTGGAAGCTTCAAGGAAAACCTGTGCCATTACAGTGAAAACAATTGCTACAATTTCCATGGAAAGCACAGCTGTCAGGTACAAGAGAACATTTCAACACACCTCCTTCAACACCTGTGTTTATTTTTAAATGCATATATGTTTTTGCTGGGGAAGAAGGGAACAGAGGAAAACACATCAGGCAGAGCTGACTTGCAGGGAATTTGAATCAAATTGTTTGACAGTTGCCCACCTCACCAAATTGGTATTTGGAAAGCAAATACCAATTAGAAACTAATTATCAGATCAAAATTTGACTGTCAACAGGAGAAAGACTGCAGAAACGTGGGGACTCAATGCAGGTCCGGAAAAGTGGGAAGACATTGGTGATCCTCAGCTGACCTACATTGGTGAGGGGACAAGAGGACGCAGGGCAAATAATGACAACTGTGGGTCCATGTGGCCATTTGACTGAAAGTCCCAACAGGGGAACCACAATGATTCCCTCTTTCCAGGTAAACATGGTGCTTCTTTAGGGCTCATTCCAGCATCATTGGACGAATCAGTTGGCAAAGTCCAGCGCAGACATTATAAACAGCCGGCAGCGTTGGCCGGATCTTCCAACTTCACCCTTCTCGACAGTGGCTACTTTTTAATTTAAATTAATTTGGAGGGAACTCGAGTCTAAAATCCCTTTTGTTGGTTTGGGAAAGGTGCCAGAGAACACAGGATTAAGTGCCACTCTCCCCCTAATCCATTAAAGCGGCCTGGCCCCAGGCACTGCCATCCCACCAGGGAAGACGTGGTAGAAGAGGAAAGAGTGCCATACCTTTCCAAACAGCCCAGTGGGTTTCATTCCCTTCCTTTCCTCTGTCTTAACTAGTGCTCTTCCTTCAGGTAGAGGAGACAGCACGGGCTTGGGTTCAAATCCCAGCCCTGCCAAATCTCTAAACGTCACTGAGCTTTGTTTCCCTCATCTGTTAAACAAAAAATGGGAGAGTGGGTAATTATAGCTTTACTTTCATTCTTGGTTTTTAAAAATGTATTATGAAGTATCATACATCCAAAGGAGTACATATAAAGTATCTACAGAGCTTAAAGAATAGTAATCCAATAAGCACTGTCTACTCACCACCCACCTGAAGGAGCATCACCTATAACGGTGTTATAACAGTGTGGCCCTGCCCTCTTCTGTCACCTCTGTATCCCCCAAAGCCCACACCTCCCTGAATTCCGTGTGCCTCCTGGGCTATCTTTTCTTTATACCCTAATACATATGTATGAATCCCTAAGCAATTTTAGCTTTGCAGGTTTTTGAATCTTATGTAACGGACTCTTTTTTTTTTTCATTTTTTCATTTATTTTTGGCTGCATTGGTTCTTTGTTGCCGTGCACAGGCTTTCTCTCGTTGTGGCGAGCAGGGGCTACTCTTTGTTGCGGTGCACGGGCTCTAGGGTGCTTGGGCTTCAATAGTTGTGGCATGCAGACTCAGTAGCTGTGGCGCTCGGCCTTAGTTGCCCTGTGGCATGTGGAATCTTCCCGGACCAGGGCTCGAACCCGTGTCCCCTGCATTGGCAGGCGGATTCTTAACCACTGCGCCACCAGGGAGGTCCCTTATGTAATGGACTCATCATACTCTGTAATTTTTAGTGAACGTGAGGATCTTCTAAAATTTTTATTTTGAAATAGTTGCAAACTCACAGAATAGTTGCAAGAGCAATACAGATAACTCCCATAGGCAATTTACCCAGTTGCCCCAATTTTTAACATGTTGCCACCATCACTTTTTCTCATCCTCCATATGTATATATATTCATTTTTCCTGAATTATTTGAAAGTAAGTTGCACACATCACGCCCCTTTGCCCTTTAATACTTCGAGGTGCATTTCCTATGGAAAAGGATATTCTCTTACATAACCACAGTCCAGAGAATTTAATATGGGTACAATACTTTTATCAAACCTACAGTCTCTATTCCAGTTCTGCTGGTTTTACCAGTGATGTGTTTTGTAGGACTTCCTGTCCCCTTCCCGGTACATGGTCCGGGTCACACTCTCATGCCTCCTTAGTCTCCGTCTCTGGAACAGCCGCTGGGTCTTACTTGGTTTCTCATGACACTTACACTGTTTAAGAAGATGAGCCAGAGATCCCAATGGACGGACCACATTGGATTTGTCTGGTGTTTCCCCGTGCTCAGATTCAGGTTATTCAGGCTGTCCAGGATCTCACCCACGTGATGCGGTGACCCTCTCCAACTTCACTTCCAGAGGTGTGTGGTGTCTACCTGCCTCCCTCCAGGTGATGCCAGCTTAGATTACCTCCCAGGTGTTGTCTGCCTTCTCGACTGCATGGAGACTGTTTCCCCAGTCCGTGGAGCACTTTGAGACCGCACACATACCCTGACCCTCACCAACACCTCCATCCCTATTTAGCATCCATTGATGACTCTCCCCAAGCCAGTCTCGACCATGATTGATGTGAAATCGTGGCTGTGTTCTCCAACACCCTCCATATTTATCAGCCAGCACTCTAGCATGAGGAAGTCCCCTCCTTCTTCCTCCTCGACCTATGTATTTCCTGAACTATTTGTTTGTCTGTTTATTATCAGCATGGACTTATAGTCCACTGCTGTTCTGATTGCCTTTGATGATCTTATTATCCCAGATTTGGCAAATGGGAACCCCCATGCCCTTTCAACATACCCCATCATTTTTTTCATATGTATCCCATGAGTTCATACAGAAAGCTCCAATTCCAGTCCACCTCTTCAGGGTTTCCCTGCCTTCCTCACTCTCTGCTTCTTTTTTCCTTCATTTGCAGAGAGAACCCTGCCTCCCAGACCCTCGATATATATTATCACCCGCTCAGTCCCATGGTCCACGTAAAATAGTTCCAACATCACTACACCCTTCCCACCTAAACCCAAACCTCCCGAAACGAGGTCTAGGTTGGTCTGCTGTTCTTCCCCTGCCCTGAAGGTATATCGTCAAAGTCCTGTAGGTAGTTTTTGGTTTTAGTCTCTTTCCCTCCATCCTGGTTATATTACTCAGTTGAAATATACTTGGGTTCAGTTGGTTCTTTTTGTGATGGTGGTTTTAGGGCTGGTGATCATCTCTGTTGATTTTTGCTTGTGAATTTTATGTCCTGCTGCCTTCCTGTCATGGGTTGACTTGTGTCCATCCCAAATTTGTATGTGGAAGTTCTAACTCCCAGGACTTTAAAATATGACCCTTTTGGGAAATAAGGTCTTTGCAGTTAAGATGAGCTCACGCTGGAGAAAGGTGGCCCATTCAAAATGACTGTGATCCTTATAAAAAGGGAAAACTTGGACACAGACCCATGCACAGAGAGGCACCATGTGGACATGAAGTCAGATGTCAGGGTGATGCCTATTTAGAAGTCATGGAATCTTTGCCAAATATGGAAGCAAACCACCAGAAACTAAGGAAGATTGTGGAACAGACTTTCCCTCGTGGCCTCAGAAGGCACCAGCTCTGCTGACACCTTGATCTTGGACTTCCAGCTTCCAGAACTATGTGAGGTTAAATTTTTCTTGACTGTGGTACTCATTACTGCAGCCCAAGGACACTAAGAGTACACGTCCTGAATTCTTCCATGGTTCTGACTGACCTCTGTCACAGTTTTCTACAGTGTTCTGGAGAGACTGTCACCGTGTCTGATAATTGAGATCATTCTACTCCCTTTACTTCTTCTGCAACTCTTACTTCTCCTGCCCGATCACAGTGGCCGACACCCACAGGGAGGCGTGAGGGTGGTGGATGCAGTGGACCCCCACTGTGGATGTGATGGTTTTTATTCTTGCCTCAACTTTTCTCCATGCACAGGTGCCACAACTGACCCACGCCCTCTCCCACTGGGGGACCGTTGAGGGTGGACAGTGCTACTCCCTGGTGTGGACGAGACACTTCTCCTGTCTCCTGGCATATTTCCAGGGAGATACGGGCCCCAGGATATGAGCAGCTTGTCTTCTTACTCACCAGAAGGTGCCAGGTGGGTTTCCAAAGCTTTTGTAGCAATAACTCTCTTATGAGCCATTTATCCAAGTGTCTTTTGCTCTACACCAATCTATGCTGTGGTCCAAAGCACGAAGCTTTGCCAAGGAGGAAGGCACCGCTCCCACGTCTGAATTTGCATTTTCCTAACCCCCAGCGAGATGGGGTGCCTGTTCAGATGAGTGGACTGTGTATTCCTTTTCTAGAAAATTCCAGCTCAGGTCTTCAGGAGCTCTTCATACATTCTTTTTTTTTCCCATTATAGTTTATACAAGATCTTAAGTAGAGTTCCCTGTGCTATACAGTAGGACCTTGTTGTTTGTCTATTTTATGTATAGTACTTTGTATCTGCTAATCGCAAACTCCTAATTTATCCCTCCCCCTCCCTTTCCCCTTTGGTAACCATAAGTTTGTTTTCCATGTCTGTGAGTCTGCTTCTGTTTTGTAGATAAGTTCATTTGTATCATTTTTTTTAGATTCCACATATAAGCGATATCATATGATATTTGACTTTCCCTGTCTGGCTTACCTCACTTTGTATGATCATCTCTGGGTCCATCCATATTGCTGCAAATGACACTAGTTCATTCTTTTTTATGGTTGGATAGTATTCCATTGTGTGTATATACCACATCTTCTTTATCCATTCATCTGTTGATGGACATTTGGGTTGCTTCCATGTCTCAGCTACTATAAATATTGCTGCTATGAATATTGGAATGCATGTATCATTTTGAATTAGAGTTTTCTCCAGATATATGCTCAGGAGTGGGATTTCTTTGTCACTTTTCACATTACAAGTATTTTCCTCCAGGCACAGACACTTCCTGTGTCTTGATTTTCACATTATGGCATTCTCTGTTGAACAGGCATTCTGAATTTTAATGTAGCCATATTTATCTGTATTCTCCTTTATAACTATTTTTAATTTTTATACCTTGTTTAAGAAATTCTTCCCTACCCTGAAGTCATAAAAATATTTTCTCTTATTGTCTTCCAAAAGTTTCATTGATTTTCCAATAAATTTGAAAAACTAGATAATTTCAATAGAAAAATTAAGAAAACTGACTAAAGAGTGATAAAAATCTGGGTAAGTTCATCTCCATTAAAGAAACAAACCAATTATCAGAAACCTCTCGTCCTCCCTCGAAAGGCACAAAGAAGAGATGGTTTGTAGGCAATTTTTAATAAACCAAAGAATGAATTATGTTGAGATTTGAAAAATCATAATAAAAATTTTCAGAGACTGTAAGAGAAGGAAAAACTACCCAATTCACTGTATAAAAGTAGTGTAATATTGGTGACAAAACTTCCAAAAATGATAAAACAATACACCAATTTTAACTATAAAGATACACGTAAAATATTTTTAAATACATTAGCTAATAGAGTGTAGTGGTGTATCGTTGTAAAAAGATTGTATTTCATGGCAAAAAAGGATGTCTCTGGAAGGTAAGAATGTTTCAACATCCAAAAATCCCTTAATTCCAATAATATTGACAAGTAAAGAAGAACATATGAGCATCTCAGTTGAGGTACACACTCAACCTCACTGATAATCAGCAAAACATCTTTTTTTTTTTTTCTTTTTTTTTTTTTTTTTTTTTTTGCGGTACCCGGGCCTCTCACTGCTGTGACCTCTCCCGTTGCGGAGCACAGGGCCCAGCCACTCCACAGCATGCGGGATCCTCCCAGACCGGGGCACAAACCCAGGCCCCCTGCATTGGCAGGCGGACTCCCAACCACTGCGCCACCAGGGAAGCCCCAGGAAAACATCTTAACACAAAATTGAAATTTCTCTCACTGCTCAGATTAGCAAAAATTATAAATACATTGTGAAATTTTTATAAAACGATGTGTTTTGTTGTAGCTCATATAAATGAACAAAACCTGAGATGTATCAACATGGATCAAATCTTTAAAAACCTAATGTTGAGTTTAAAATTTAAGTTTTAGGGTGATAAATGATATCATTTTGTTACATAATAAGACACCCCAAAATCCTTTATACTTAATGTATGCAAAATTAGAAAGCACGATAATCAGTTGGTGAGCATAGGTCCAGCCTGCTAAATCCTGCAACTGGATGTTAAAATCTGCTCTCTACACTCATATGTGTGTTTAAAATATTTTATAGTTGGGGAGAGAGTTGCAGTTTTGCAGGAGAAATGGGTGCCGGGGATGGCTGGGGGGGACGGTTACACAACAATGCGAAGGTAATTACTGAACTGCATGCTTAAGAGAGGTTAACCAAAAAAGAATACATATATGTATAACTGAGTCATTCTGCTGTACAGCAGAAATTAACACAAATTGCAAATCAACTATACTTCAATAAAATTTTTTTTAAAAAGCATGGCTAACATGCCCTCCTATACTGTTGATGGGAATGTAAATTGGTGCAGCTACTATGGAGAACACTATGGAGGTTCCTTAAAAACCTAAAAGTAGAGCTACCAGATGATCCAGCAATCCCACTCCTGGGCATATATCCAGAGAAAACTCTAATTCAAAAAGATGCATGCACCCCTACGTTCATAGCAACATAGTCACAATAGCTAAGACATGGAAACAACCTAAACGTCCATTGACAGATGAATGGATAAAGAAGATGTGGTACATACGTACAATGGAATACTACTCAGCCATAGAAAAGAACAAAATAATGCCTTTTACAGCAACACGGATGGACCTAGAGATTATCATACTAAGTGAAGGAAGTCA
This sequence comes from Phocoena sinus, assembly GCF_008692025.1. NCBI lineage: Eukaryota > Metazoa > Chordata > Mammalia > Artiodactyla > Phocoenidae > Phocoena > Phocoena sinus. The sequence goes on along the minus strand of NC_045763.1, from coordinate 2,644,432 downwards.
GACAGAGAAAGACAAATACCATATGATATCACTTACATGTGGAATCTGAAAAAATAATACAAATGAACTTATTTACAAAACAGAAACAGACTCACAGACATAGCAAACAAACTTACGGTTACCAAGGCAGTGGGGGAAGGGATAAATTAGGAATTTGGGATTAACACATACAAACTACTATACACAAAATAGACAAACAACAAGGCCCTACTACGTAGTACAGGGAACTATATTGAATATCTTATAATAACCTATAATAGAGAAGAATCTGAAAAATAATATATATATAAGGTTGACCAAAAAGTTCCTTTGGTTTTTAAGTAAAAATAAAAGACACATTTTTCATTTTCACCAAGATCTTTATTGAACAACGTCTTCACTGTTTTGTTCCACTACCTTCTGCCATTTTTCAGGCAACTTCATGATTCCATCTTCCCAAAACTTTGTATCTTTTTGAGCAAAGAACTGTTCCAGGTGCCTTTTACAGCCTTCCAGGGAATTGAAATTTTTTCCATTAAGAGAATTTTGTAAAGACCGAAATAAATGGAAATCTGAAGGTGCAATGTCTGGTGAATGTGGCAGATGAATCAGAACTTCCCAGCCAAAATGTAAGTTTTTGCCTTGTCATCAAAGAAACATGCAGTGTTGCATTATTCTGATGGAAGATTATGCATTTTCTGTTGACTAATTCTGGAAGCTATTCGTTGAGTGCTGCTTTCATTTGGTCTAATTGGGAGCAGTATTTATTGGAATTAATCATTTGGTTTTCCAGAAGGAGCTCATAATAGAGGACTCCCTTCCAATCCCACCATATACACATCACATTCTTTGGATGAAGACCTGCCTTTGGTGTGGTCAGTGGTTGTTCATTTTGCTTGCCCCACGATCTCTTCCATTCCACATTAGTGCACAGTATCCACTTTTCATTGCCCGTCACAATTTGTTTTAAAAATGAAACGTTTTCAGTACATTTAAGTAGAGAATCGCATGTGGAAATACGGTCAAGAAGGTTTTTTTAGCTTAACTTATGTGGAACCCAAACATCAAAGCGATTAACATAACCAAACTGAAGCAAATGATTTTCAACACTGATTTGGATATTTTGAGTATGTCTGCTATCTCCCGTGTGGTATAGCATTGATTGTTCTCAGTTAAAGTCTCGATTTGATCATTATCAACTCCAACTGGTCTACCAGACAGTGTAGCATCGTCTAGCAAGAAATCTCCAGCACAAAACCTCGCAAACCACTTTTGACACATTCGATCAGTCACAGCGCCTTCTCCATACACTGCACAAATCTTTTTTTGCGTTTCAGTTGCACTTTTACCTTTCTTGAAAAAATAATGCATAGTATGCCGAAAATGTTGCTTTTTTCTTCCCTCTTCAATATTAAAATTGCTACACAAAAATTCAGCAATTTTGATAAGTTTTTTTTAAATGCATGCTGATATGACAGCTGTCACAATGCAATCTAACACAATTGTTTTGAATGAGGTTAAAGACAACTAAGTGCTACTAGAGCCATCTTATGGAGAACACTGAACGAATGTCTTGGCCAACGCAGTATGACCGAATCACTTTGCTGTACACCTAAAACATTGTAAATCAACTGTACTTTAATTTTTAAAAAAATTAAAAACAAATAATAAGTAGCTGGACCGAATAAGCCCTTGAAAATTTTCTTAAAATGGCAGGGAGTGAGGGCCCGGTCTGGTGATCGATGCCTCAGACCAACTCTGGTCAGGGGCTGAGACCCTGCGTGTCTTCCTTATTTGTCCGTTGTCAGTAACAAGTGTCTCCGTTTCATGGGAATTCAATGGAAGGACCTAAAATTCTGTATGGAGTTACATCTTGCGTCTGTTAGCACTGCTGCAGACCCATCTCCCAGCACGATCCCTGGGGGCAACTTGGCCAGCAGAGACCAGCGGGGCCAGCACTGTGCACCTGTCATCTGGGTCGTCAGCAAAGCACTGTGGTTGATCAGCATGAACGCTCCGGGGGGCTCACCTGCAGTGAGGAAGGCTGGGCTGGACCCTGAAGCCCCCGCTTTCTGAAGCAAGTGCCAGGTTTACCGGCCGAGCCCTCCTGCTTCCTACACGGTATCCTCACCGGCCTTCCAGTGGCCCCGACGTCCATCGGCCACCACGCCCCTCTGCTTACCCACCTGGGGCATCTCATCACCTCCCCGTGAGTCCAGTTTAATACCCACCGAGTAATCCCAGAGGGTGTATCTGTGAACACACTTTATTGCTACACTTGCAACTTGCAATTACACAAGTAGGGGCAAAGATGCCAAAATTCAGAGCAGCGGCTACCCGGCAGCCTCGATAATCCTGCAGGCCCCACAGAGCCGCGAGCTGTGCAGAAGCCCTGATGGTGACACCGTGACTCCCCTGCCCTGGCCCCATCCTCCAGGGGCCTGCTCGCCTTCATGCCTAACTCCCAACCTCAAGGCGTTTCTGCCCTCAATTCTCAGGGTTGTCCTTTATGTCTCCGTATGTAGGGGGCTGAAGACACAGAGTGTCATGGCAAGGACAGTTGGAGGAGGGGGCTCTGTGGATGGATGGATGGCAGAGTTGAAATTAAAAACACTCGCTGGAGTGTTTTCGGACCCGGCACTCTTGGCGGTCATTATTAGAACTGAGGTCTCTGCTCCTGGTGGCCTCTCACCAGTGTTCATTACGGGACAAAAGCATTCAAATGATGTCTAATTCTAAAGCAGTCTTTGATACTAGGTACCCTGACGATTATGTGCCACCAGATTAATTCCCAAATTAGTCACTAAATGTAGTCTCCCCCAATATTTATACATATATATTATATTTCAACCCCCCGCCAGGGCCCATAACCTCAGGGAAATAATCTCAGCATGATTTTGCGGCCACTTGGCTTTGTTCATCAGCAGACTGAACGTGCTAATATGTGAGAGTGTTCAATTAGCTGAACTTTCATTTTCGAGAGGCCTCAGCCGTGGTTTCACTCTCCCCGGCTTCCCAGAAGATACATCTGCACCTTGGACTGCGTTGACTCTGACATCGTCGGGTTCACCTTACTGTCCAAGTCTTGAGAACGAGCACAGGCAGGGCATATTCATTTCTTATCACTGCTGAAACAAATTACCACCACCTGAGTGGCTTAACACAGCACACATGAATTATCCGACGATTCTGGAAGTCGGAAATCTGAAATGGGTCTTACAGGGATGAAACCAAAGTGTCTGCAGGGCTGCGTTCTTTCTGGAGATCTCAGGAGAGGATCTCTTCCATTGCCTTTTCTAGATTCTAGAGGCTGCCTGCACTCCTTGGCTTGTGGCCACGCCTCCATCTTCAAAATGTATCCGTCCAAAGTCTGCTTCTGCTGTCACATCTCCTCTGACTCTGACCCTCTTGCTTCCCTCCTACAGGCACCCATGCGATGGTATTGGACCACCCCGATAATCCGGTATAATCCCCTCATCCCAAGATCCTTAACTTAATCCCATCTGCAAAGTCCCTTTTACCATGGTCGTATATCCACAGGTTCCAGAGGTTAGGACAGGGACATCTTTGGGGCGGCGGGGTCATTATTCAGCCCACTACAGAAGGTTGGTGGCTACCCTCACCTCCTGAAATCAGAACTAGACTTCACATTTCCTAAATTCTTCTGTGCCTCTTCGCTTATATGCCTTTTCTGGAAAATATATAAAACCAGTGCATTCATCCAGATAAGCTAGGATATTTGCAATAACCACCACCCAAAATGTCACTGATGGAACACACATTCGTTTCTCATTCCTGCAAAGTCACCAGCACCTCTCCAGGGCCGCCATCCTCCCAGGTTGGCGTGGCAATATCCCCGTCCAGAGATGCTTTGCAGATTGCCAAGGTGGGCGGTGGGGGCTGGAGCTTTAGGAGCCAGCAATTAAATGCTTCTCCCCAAACATCACTTCCACGCACATTTCCTTGGCCAGAGCAAGTCACATGGCCACCCCTAAACTACAGAGGCCAGGAAGTGAAATCTCCCCACACGGGAGTGAATAGAAGAGAAGCAGAATGTGGTGAACGATACAAATGCCCAGCAGGCTCGTTCTCTAGGGCCTGACTTGAATGGGAGGCTCAAATCACAGGTCGGGCACCTGCATGGTTTCTTCTGGAGCAATAACAGCAATGAATTATGAAAATAAAACTAAGTCTCTTTTCTAGGCATCATGGAGATAAAAAGGGAACTTTAATATCTTTTGCTAACACATTGGAGTATCCTGAAAAAAAACAGTAGTCTGTGTCCTTTGTTACCTGCAAAATAAACAAATCCTTGGGCATTCTTCTCAAAGGCACCTTGATGAGTCCTATGTGTGGGTGAAGTCGGAGCCATCTTAGACCCAATTCATCTTTAGGACTGTCAGATGCTACGCAGACAAGGATGGCAGCTGGCCCCGGCTCTCCTTGGAGGACATCTGCCCACAACCCATCCGGGTAGTTTGTAGGATCGCTAAATTTGGAACACAGTACAGGAGGCTCTGAGGCAGAATTCCCAACCCTTTAAGCTCTCAGGAAATTTGCATCTTTTATTCTCCTCCACTGACTCCAGGTGTTGAAAGATAATCCACCAAAAAAAAAAAAAAAATTGTACATATTGAAAATATCAGCACATTTCTCCACGTTTTTCTCACCAACGGTGTGGATGGATAAGCAAGGCCCCTGATCAGCCTGAGAGCGGGTTACCCTCCTGCATCTACATGGTCTCTGAACTTTTCACAAGCGAGAAATTCACCTAGCACAGCCTCCACCTCACTGTCCTTGATGCTGAGGGTCCCGGGACTCCAGGTGTGGCATGTCTGGTAACAGTGAACCCCTACATAGCACTCACTACCTAAGATGTGCATCGATCTACTCTTTTCATCCTCAGAACAGCCCTGATGCAGGTGCTGTCACTATATTTCCATTTTACAGGAGCAAATGGGGACGCAGAGAGGTTGAGTAACTTGCCCAAGGTGTCTGTTACAGGTAGGATTGCATCCCCCAAAACAGATGTGCTGAGTCCTCGCCCTCAGGGCTTCAGGATATTACCTTAGGTGGAAATAGGGTCGTTGCAGATGGAATTAGTTAAGATGCAGTCATACTGGAGTCAGATGGGCCGCAATCCCACATGACTGGTGTCCTTATAGGAAGACAGACACATGAAAGCAGAGACACACAGGGAGAACGCCCTGTGCCGATGGAGGATCGGGGATGCATCTGAAAGCCAAGGACACCAAACCAGTGGGCAAAACAGAAGAGGCAGGAAGGACCCTCTCCTACAGTTTCAGAGGGAGCATGGCCCTGCCGACACCTTGATCTCAGACTCTGGCTCCAGAACCAGAAGAGAGTAAATTTCTGTTATTTTAAAACCCCAGTTTGTGGTACTTTGTTACAGCAGCCCCAAGACACGAATGCAGTGCCCCAGCTGGTGAGGGACAGAGCAGGACTGGCGCCCCAGCCTGGCACTGGGGTCCCTGATGATCGAGGTGAAGCCCAGCGGGAAGGTGAGCTGGTCAAGGTGGGGTCCAGCCAGGACCACAACCTAGCTGTCCTCTGGCAGCTCATCTCCATCCTGCCCCTCTGAGCTGCTCCCGCAAACACAAGGCAATCCAGGGATAAGGTCAGTGAATAGGCCCAAGCAAAATCGGAAATGACTCATCATTTATGGATCTGCATGCAGGGTTTTGCATTTATAGTCTTATCAGCATACCACGATGACTTTATGTGGCATAAAACTCAAAGATTGTTCCTAAGGCTGTGGTTCTTAAACTTTCTGGGGCATCAAAGGCCCCCTTGAGGATGAAGGAAAGCAGGTGCCTTTCCCAGGAAAACACTCACATGCACTAACACACACACAGAGTCAGGGGCACATGACCCACCGCCTCCACCAGAGCTCCTCCGCGGAGACCTCCTTCCCTAATCAGTCAAGGCAGGAGCACCCGAGCTCCGAGGGGAGGGAGGAGGCCGCGGGTCCAAGAAAAGATATTCATCCAGAGTTCTCCAACTCAGAGGCCACTCGGTGCCCTGGGCTGCTGCTAAGGAGAATGAGGACATGACCCCCGCAGGTGCCCCAGGCAGACTTAAACCTCAGGGTCCTCGACTCCAGTGTCTCCAAAAGAACCAGACTCTTGAGGCCCCGAACACCCGGGTTAATGGAGATGCATTCAAACCCCAACCGCACCATCTCTTCCCGGGGGGACACGGAGATTGCCTCCCTTCTATAGATATGGGCTCAGGATACCTGCCACGTGGGGTTTCTGGGCAAAATGTCAGGGAGGGAGAAAAGGAAGAGTCTTCAGGGAAGGGAAACTGGGGGTGCTGGGGTGGCAGCCCCAAGGGTCACTGTCCCACCCAGCCCGCCTCTGCTCTATTCCTGCCTTGGCTGAGCCCAGAAGGGACCCTCAGTCTGGAGCACACAGGGGAAGGAGCGGGGTGGTCCCACGAGCCCAGCCCGAGGGCAGCAGCACGGAGAGATGCTCTGGGCCGCGATGGCTCCTGACCCACCGTGCGCAGTGTGCATGCTCTGTGTTACTCCTCACCCTCCACGGCAGCCCTGGGAAGGGTCCTGTTGTGGACTGAACTGTGCTCTCCAAACAGATATATTGATGTCCCAACCTGCCACAGCTGCGAATGTGGCCTCATTTGGAAATAAGTATTTTACAGATGTGATCAAGTTAAGATGAGGTCATTGAGGTGGCCCTGAGCCAATACGCCTGGTGTCCTTATAAGAAAAGGAGACAGAGCCACAGGGAGAAGATGGCCACATGACAACGGAGGCTGAGATTGGGATGATGTGACCACAAGCCAAGGATCGCCTGCAGCCCCCAGGAGCCAGGAGGGAGGCCTGGAACAGACTCTCCCTTGATGCCTCTGGAAGGAGCCAGCCCTGCCCCACCTCGATCTGGGACTTCTGCCTCCAGACTGTGAGAAAATACATTTCTGCTGTCTAAGCCTCCCAGTTTGCGGTGGTTTGTTATGGCAGCCCCGGGACACTGATATAGGTTCCCATTGTTAATCTCACTTTAAGACAGAAAGTGAAACCCAGAAAGGTTAAGAAGCACTTTCTATTAGTTATTTATTTTATATATATATATATATATATATATATATATATATATATTTTATATAGTGTGTATGTGTCAGTATAGCACAGGGAACTCTACTCAATACTCTGTAATACTCTGGCCTATATGGGAAAAGAATCTTAAAAAAGGGGATATACGTATTTGCATAACAGGTTCACTTTTCTGTACACCTGAAAGTAACACAACATTGTAAATCAATTATACCCCAATAAATTTTTTTTTTTAAAAAGTGCTTTCTAGAATTCACAGCTCTGTAGGCAGCAGAGTTATCCAAGCTCCGCCAGCACTATTTCACCGGCCCTCTGCCCATCTTCGTCTGGAGAGAAAACCCCATGTGAGTGTCCTGGGGCTGCCCTAACATAGTACCACAGACTTGGTGGCTTAAAACAACAGAAACCTACTCTTTCATAGTCTGGAGGCCAGAAGTCCAAGGTCAAGGTGTGGGCAGGGCCGTGCTCTCTCTGGAGGCTCCAGGGAGGATCCTTCCTGCCTCTTCCAGCCCCTGCTGGTCACTGGCCATCCGCGGCATCTCTTGGCTTACAGACACATCGCTCCAGTCACGTGGCTGTCTTCTCCCTGTGTTTTTTCACATTGTCTTCTCTCTCTGCTGGTCTGTGTCCAAATTTCCCCTTTTTATAAGGACATCAGTCATGTTGGATCAGGGCTCCCTAAAGACCCCATTTTAACTTGATATCCTCTGCAAAGACCCTATTCCCAAATAAAGTCACATTGTGAGTTACCAGGGGTCAAGATTCCAACATAACTCCTTGGGGGACCCCAGTTCAATTCATAACACTTGTCTTTGGATTCAGGGCCCACTTGGGTAATCCAGGGTGATCTCATCTCAAGATTATTCACTTAATTATATCTCAAAGATCGCTTTTCCAAATAAGGTCACATTCACAGATTCTGGGAGTTAAGAGGTAGACATATCTTTGGGGGGGCCACCATTCAGCCCCCTACATGTCTTGGGGCTGGTTTATTCTCCTGTGTGTCTTCTTCCCCCAGTGCCACCACCCCCAGGCCTTTCGTAGACAAAGCCCCTTTGTGGGTTACAAGTACTCTAAACCCTCCCCAAGCCTGCCTGTGGCTTTGGGGTTTGCAGCCATCTTTAGCCTCGGTGGCTCACGGGAACCCCCAGGGTTTTTTCAAACAGCCTTGCTGGCAGACTCGAATCTAACGGGTTTGCGTGGCTGGGGCATCGGGACATTTCCAAGCTCTCTGGGTGATTCTAATCTCCAACCAGGGTTGAGAATGCTGGTTTATAGGGTCATTTGGGGGTCAACTATCGTAGCTTTTGTTTTCACAGCAACCCTGAAATGTCAGACCAAGGTCTCAGGGAAATCAGGCCTGGGGAAGACTCCCCAGTCACATGCTAGACCCAGGGCCCCAACCTCCCAAATCTGCCTACAATCCGCCCCCGCCTTCCTCAAAGCCCACATCCACTCCCCACATGAGCAGCCCAGGTTCCCACACTCACCCTCAACTGCAAGCCACCCAGCATCAAGGGGACTGTGCCAGGCTGGCTGCTACATCTGGAGCTGCTCAGTGTGAATGGCTCACAGGGCAGGGCGTGGATGAGGGTGAGGGCAGAGATGGGAATTCCAACACATCCACTGCTTTCTGGAATAAACCTCCTTCTCAAGGGGAAGTGAGGTGGAGGCATTAGGCAGTGTCATGAATTATGTCCCCACAAAAGATGTACTGAAGTCCTGACCCCAGCTTCTGAGAACAAGCCTTCTTTGGAAAAAGGGTCTTTAAGGATGTAACCTAGTTAAGATGAGGTCCTACTGGACTAGTGTGGCCCTAAACCCAGTGACTGGTGTCCTTATAAAGGGAGGGAAATTTGGACACAGAGACACAGGGTGAAGAAGGGCACATGACGGCAGAGCAGAGCTTAGAGTGAGGCAGTTACAAGCCAAGGGACACAAGGATGGCCCTCAAATCAAAAAAGAAACTGGGGTTGGCAAGAAAGGATGATTCCTTAGAGCCTTGAGAGGATGCAAGACCTTGCTGGCACCTTCTGCTCAGTCTTCTGGCCTCCTGGACTGTGAGAGGATCAATCTGTGTTGTTTAAGCCCCCCAGTCCGTGTAATTTGTTGTGGCAGCCCCAGGACCTGGATTCAAGTTGTGTTAAGGTTTGGACACAGACACACCAGAGGCAAATTCCTGCTCTGTCACTTTCTAGCAGCTTGAGCTCAGACAAGCACTGTAGGGCTCTCAGAAGCCATCTCCTGGTCCACAGAGCGAGGACAGCCCAAGAGCCCACGTGCATGCTGTCATGGGGACGGGACAGCATGACGTCCAGATAAAGGGCCAGCCACGCCTCAGAGGCTCTGTAATGCAGCCTCTGCTATTATTTCTGACTCTTAATTATTCAGAGCCTGATTTTCCGGAGTATTGAGTTTCTATGTCCTGAAATTCTTCTTCACCTCCTTAAAAAAACACCAAAAAAGGTATCCTCCAATGGTATATGAATGTCCTAGGTGAGTCCCACTTCTAGGAATCGATGGGATTATCCCAGAGCCAGAGCAGGCGCTCTGGTTATTCTCCACGTGTCTGGGTCATCTCTGCTGCTCCCAGGTCACACTGGTCCATCTGCTCATCTGTCTGACTGTCCAGAAGATGGGTGTTGAAAAAGAATTTGATTTGCAGCAACATGGATTGACCTAGAGACGATCATACTAAGTGAAATAAGGCAGACAGAGAAAGAAAATATCATATGATATCACTTACATGTAGAAACTAAAAACAAATAATAATAATACAAATGAACTTGTTTACAAAACAGAAATAGACACACAGACATAGAAAACAAACGTATGGTGACTAAAGGGGAAAGGGGGAGGAGGGATAAATTAGGAGTTTGGGATTAATATATACACACTACTATATATAAAATAGATGATCAGCAAGGACCTACTGTATAGCACAGGTATTATGTAATAACCTGTAAGGGAAAAGAATCTGAATAAAGAATAGATACATATGTATGTATAACTGAATTGCTTTGCTGTACACTGGAAAGTAACGCAACATTGTAAATCAACTATACGTCAAAAAAATAAATAAATAAAAATTAAATTAAAAGAAAAAGAATTTTTTAAATTAGGAGTTTGAGATTAACATATACACACTACTATATATAAGATAGATAACCAACCAGGACCTACCGTAGAGCACAGAGAACTCTACTCAATATTGTGTAATAACTTATAAGGGAAAAGAATCTGAAAAAGAAGAGATAGATGCCTATGCATAACATTCGCTTTGCTGTACACCTGAAACTAACACAACATTGTAAATCAACTACACTCCAATATAAAATAAAAATTTTAAAAAAAGAATTTGAAACACTGAAAGGCATCCCGAGGTCCCTTCCAGTGTGAGACCTGAGCACAGAAGGGCCTCTGGCATCTTCACATGAACACATCAGGTGTGGTTTAACCGCATCCAGAGACACAGACCTTGGGTGCGGGTCTTTGTCATGTGGAGGGGCAGGTGCTCAGCGGCTGAGTCCCCATCATGGCTCAAGGGCCTGGAGTAACAGCGCAGAAAACAGTCTGTGCAGCATCGCGGGCTCCTTAAGTGAAGCTGACCAGGACACAAAGCGGTTTCTATGGACTCTGATCCCCAACCCTGTATCCACGCACCGTGTTCAATTTAAAGTATGACAGAGCAACAAACGCAGGTGTGAACTTTAAATGGCATTCATCAGCAGCTAGGTTTCCTGCGTTATGTGATCGCATCCCGAGAAATATGCAAATGGACTGTATTTCCACTGCTGAGTGCTCTCATTATGCTTTCTGAGCACCGTAAATGCCACCACGGGCTCAGAGAATTCTCCCCAGCACGAGCTTTCTGTAAACATGCTACCTTTTAATTAGCACAGGGCTACGGCTCCCTCTTTGCAGTGCCTTGCCTTCGATGTGGCATTTCCAAACTATCTTTGCGAGAAAAATACCCAGCACTTGGCCGAGAAGCTTAAACTCCTTTACCTCTGAAGGATAACCGGCCAGGCATGACCTGTGGACTCAGACCGGAACGGCTGCAAACTGGCCGTGGTGTAATGTTTTCCAACGGGACCTCCCTCCCTACCCCAAGCCAAGCAGCAGAGACTCACTGCTGGAATTACTCATCTTAAAAGGACAGGCTTGAATCTGACAGCTCAAAGACGCTAAAGCAGGTACAATCAAAAGAGAGTAAATAGAATTGCACACAGGTAACCCATTAAAAAGAGACACTGCAGCAGGATCTACAGGGTAGGAGCACAGAGATACCTCTGGATTAATAGGTTGTGTTCGTTCACCAGGGCTGCCATAACAAAGGGACACAAATGGGGTGATTTAAACACCAGAAATTCATTGTCTCTCTGTTCCGGAGGCTGGAAGTACAGAATCAAGGTGTCATCAGGGAGCAGCCTGCCATGCTCCTTCTGAAGTTGCTAGGGAGCTGTCCCAGGCCTCTCTCTTAGCTTCTGGTAATTTCCTGGCTTGTGACAGTATCATCCCAATCCTTACTTTGCCTTGTGTGTGTGTGTGTGTGTGTCTGTGTGTCTGTTTGTCTGCCTGTCTGTGTCCAAAGTTTCCCCTACTGATAAGGACACCAGTCACTATGGCTCATCCTTCTCCAGTATGACCTCCCTATTTCCAAATAAGATTGAATGCAAGCAGAACCCTGCGGCGTCCCCTGTTTCCTGTTGGTAGAAAAGCTTTAACCACCGAGGCTTTCTCCGAGTTTAAAAGAACAAATTTAATCCGAGGAGTGAGAAAATATGGAAAGAAAGGAAAACAGTCAAGCAAGACAAAATAATAATGGTTTAGCCACTCAACAAAGTCAAGGACTTTTAGTTTCTCCTCAAGGGCTATAGATCATATTCTGAGCCGTGTCCTTTGAGCTGCTTTGCAGATGCTGAAACCTCCACTGGGTAGAAGAAGTTAACTGTGTGCTGACCACCAGCACATAGACCTCAGACCTGTTGGAACCAGAAGGTGGATGATGTTGATTTCTGATTACCTCACCACCAACCAATCAGAAGAAGGTCCAGGAGCTGCGCATGCACCCTGAGACCCTCTCCCTCACCCTGCCTTTAAAAGCCTTTCCCTGAAAGCCACGGAGGAGGAATTTGTGTGTTTTGAGCTTGAGCTGCCCGTTCTCCTTGCTTGGCCCCATGATGGGCGCCTTGCAGTAAGCGCTGCTCTTGCCTTCACCATACCTGGTGTCAGTAGATTGGCTTTGCATGGCGCTGGGTGAACAGACCCAAGCTCAGTTCAGTAACAATGTCACATCTGTGGTCCTGGGGGTCAGGCCTTCAACAAACCAATTTGAGAGGGACACGATTCAACCTATAACACAGGTGGAGGAGTTGTTTTCAATCTCACCCCAGGCTCTACACGATCCATTAGGAGAAAGCCCTTTGTCTCCCCACATTCCAAGTGATTTGCATGGAGTTAAGGAAAATCAAATCAGCTCTTGGCTTGAATTAACGAGTCAATCAAACTCCCCAGGAATACATTCCAAGAATGAGTACATATTTGAGTTGTCAATCAGTCAGACTGATGTCAGGGTGGGATGGGGTGAGGCAGGAGGCACCTCATTGTCTAGAGGCCTTCTTGCCAACGGCTGCCACCTGCTCAGACCAGAGAAAAGCATCTCCTTAAATTCTGCCCCCGGGGCTGCCTCGTTTGCTTTGCCTGGTCCTTATTCCACTGCTAGTAGTTACAGGACTAGGAGCTGGTTCAGCTTTTTCTAAGACCTGCATCGAATCCCAACTCGAATCTCCATCAAAAGTAAACAAACTGGGCTTCCCTGGTGGCGCAGTGGTTGGGAGTCCGCCTGCCGATGCAGGGGACACGGGTTCGTGCCCCGGTCTGGGAAGATCCCACATGCCACGGAGCGGCTGGGCCCGTGAGCCATGGCCGCTGAGCCTGCGCGTCCGGAGCCTGTCCTCCGCAACGGGAGAGGCCACAACAGTGAGAGGCCCGCGTAACGCATAAAAAAAAAAAAAAAAAAAAAAAAAAAAAAGTAAACAAACTAAACCTATGATTCAGCTCTGGAAGACAGTTCACCCACCCTTGCAATATGAAATATAAAAATATAATTATTAATGTGGAAGACCCAATAAAGGCACTTGACTCTTGTGGGAATATTTCATTTCTTTCTAATTTGTTGTAAGCCACCCTCAGCAAAGAGACCACAAAGCTTTTCTTCTGCCTGTACCGGCTTGGATTTAAATCCAGCCCTCAAAAGACCCAAGGCAAAGAAGAAAACTACAGAGTGAGCAAAAGTTACTTTTCATGTATAATTGGAGAAAATTGAATGGGTCTTGTTTGGCGAGCCCTTTATTAAAAAGTTCTCCCTAGAAACTTCTTGCAAACAAGTCTGAGAGAGAGCCGACTTCTAAGTGCTGGGATGCCTGTGTCCCTGGGGGGTAAGGGGCGGCTTAACTTGGCAAATAAAAATGTTTACAAGACTGGGTTTTTTCCCCCTTTGGTTTTATACAAGGCAACAATGCTGATTTAGGGAACAAGAACGAAATCTTCCTTTAGTTCCCTGCAGCTCTCCTCCTTAATCACGGGGATAAAACAAGATGGAGGGCCTTGCATTGCCATAACCGAGAATATTCAATGGGAGATTTGTGGCTCAGGTGCAGTACCTGCAGTCAGCCTAAAAGGCAACTTAGCTGTGTTTATAGGCGTGCATGGCAGGGCTGCTCCGAGGCAATTACAGTGTGGCCAGGAAGTTCATGGAAATCTACCGCCTCCGAAAGGGTCAGGCAGAAATCCACCTGGGAACGCACCCAGGCCACCCCAACCCCAGTGGGATCTTGCCTTAAAAATAGTCAATGTGACACCAAAATCCACAGGAAGGGCTGTGTGATAACAGAACAGGTTCCCTAAAGACCTTCCTGCAGAAGGACACAATTCAGGAGACTTCAGAGCCCAAGCTGTCCCTCTCATGCTGAACAGAGAAGGGAGAGTGAGGCTCAGAAGAGGGCGGGGGCCTGATGCGGCCCCAGGACCAGAGAACAGCTCAGCCAGGACAGCCTGTAGTCAATCTCAGCTGGCCTGGCTGGCCGGAGGCTATACACTGCAGGAGTAAAAAGATGTGCAGGGTCGTGCTCCCCAGGAGGAGTTTTCAGCTCAGCAGGGAAAACTCACGTGCGCAATTACCTGCAGTAAAGGCAGTGCCACGGTGTTCAAAAATGCCACAGTAAACATGGCATCTGTGATGGGCTTCAGAAGAAGGTGAGACTTTCAAAGGGCTCTTCAGACCAGAAGGACAGCCAGAGGAAAGCCCAGAGGTCTGGGGACACACAACCAAGGTCTGCAGAAGGTGGATCATTCACTCTGTGAAGAGAAAATAAAAATGAGGCCAGTATTGCTAAGCGAGCACTCCCAAATGCAGCCACTAAGGAAGGGGCTCAGCAGGGATGGAGTCGGACTTGTTGACCTGATACAGTCATCCAGAACATCCGCCAGAAACTCATGACAGTTTATCTACTTGTCAGACCCACACCCTGAGACGGTGCATGATTCCTTGAGGACAAATATTTTCTGACTGGCCTCAGTCATGCCTTTTTGTCTTCATAGACCTCTGACTCTTTCTCTTCCTTGGAATGCTCTTTTGGGTTCCTTGACTCTGTGTCTCCCGAATTGCAATTCTTAAGACTCCCATAAATTCTTTTCTTCTTTTTACCGCTCCGCATTATTTTCTTGGTTGACAACTCATTCAGTTAGCATTTATTGGGCAACTACTACAGAGATTAAAATGCCCAGGCCCCTGAATTCCAGCACTTGGTGGCCTGTCCACTGACAGAAACAGTAAACAGTCATTATAACACTCCATGACTCTGGTGTCTACGACAAGGCTTGACAGTCCGTGGGGCTCCATAAAATATTTGTGGAATGAATGGTAACCCCGTAATGAGGCCTCTGAGGACCCTGCAGGTGTACAGGAGATTTCCACTAAGACAGAATGTCCTATGGCTAAAGGGACAGAGAGCTCTGTGAATTCAAAGTGGGGAGGGTTTATCGTGGGGTTGGTGGAGGTCAGCCAGCCCCCATGAATGTCACCAGGTCCTTGGGGAAGGGTAGAACTGGGAGAGATGGGGATGGAGATGGGTAGGAGGGCTGACAGAAGCAAGGGGTCTGAAACCAGAAAAGCTGTGATGTGTTTAAGACCATAACAGATCGTTGGGTGAGGCCAAGACACATGCAAGGTTCATGGGGGATGAAGATGGGAAGGAGCTTTTATTTCCACCTGCAGGAAGCCAAGAGCCAATGAAAGTGCCCTCCAGCCGTTGGTGTTGGGATCAGAATGGACTGGGCATGAATATGAAGAGATAGTCTGGGGTGACGGACATAGTTTATATTTTGATAGGGGTGTGGGTTCAATGGATGTTTGCATTTGTCAAAAGTTGCTGAATGGTACTAGGCTTTGTGCATTTCACTGCATGTAAACTTTACCTTAAAATATAAAAGAAACATAATAAAATTTTTAAAATTTTAAGTGCCCTATAACTAAGATCAACTCAGAAAAGAGTCAACATACACTCCTGATTCTCAACTGAGGGCAATTTTGCCCCCTCCTCCCCTGGGGTCATTTGGCGATATCTGGAGACTTTATTGGTCACCATAACTGGGCAAGGGGCAGAGAAGGGAGATGTTGCTGGAACCTGGTGGGTAGGGGCCGGAAGTCTGTTAAGCAACCTTTAATGAACAGCCACCCTGTGACGTGAGATGTAAAGTTTCACGTTTGGCCTTGACAGCTCCGAGCCTCACAGGGCTCCCAAGGCCTAACCTCGATGCCCTTGCTCTTGCCTGATATGCCCCCCACCCAGCAGGAAAGTATCCCACCTGCCAGACCAACTGCACCCGCCTGTTCCTCAAACTCTGCCAGCTGTGAAATCATTCAAAAATAACCAATCCCATCCTGCCCCAGGAACAGGGGTTACCTACCCTCTCGTCACTGTGAAACCCCTGCCCGTTCACCCTGCTCCCAATTTGGGGGTGGGGGGCGTCCTCCTCTCCCAGGCTGTGGGTGTGACTACTAAACTGATTTGAGCTTATCTGGGTGTCAGGCTGGGTGTTGTGAGTTCAGCCATCCTATAGCATTTAGGACAGGGGTCCCTCCTCTACCAGGCGTGATCAGGAGGTGATCAGAACATCTTCCCGCCAGCTGCAAAGAGGTATCCAACACAAAGTGCCCACTGTGGACAGTGCCAGGTACAGCATGAGCAGTCAGAGGGCTCCTTGGCTTAAAATCTCCCTCCCAGCTGTGTTCTCAGGACCTGACACCTTATCGCTAGAGAATCATTTTATCTGGGCTCTTCTTGCCCAGGTCCCTTAAAAATATTTAAGTCTCTGGGAAGTAGAAAATGTTAAACAGAAAATTTTCTTTGCTGAGGATGGCCAGTGGTCCCAGGGAGTCTGAGCGCACACTGGTAAGGTATCATCGGAAAGGCGAGGCCGTGACGGCAGCAAAGCCTGGGACCCCCTCTGCTCACCTTCCCGGGTCCAGGCCATGGGCTGCAGAAGGATCTTTCAGCTGGTGAAAGACTTGCGTCATTGCACTAACTGGTCAGATGGGTGTTTTTGTCACCAAGTCCAAGAGCGTATTGCTCGCCACACAACAGGCCAATAAATCGAGAGACACGTTGTTGGGGAAGGAATAGCAACCTTATTCAGAAAGCCAGCAGACTGAGAGATGGTGGACTAGCGTCCCAAAGTCACCTGAGTTAGAATTCAGGCTTCTTTTATACTAAAAGGGAGGGGGAGTGTCACTGGTTGTTGCAAACTTCTCAGGGCTGGAATCCTTCCTTCTTGCAGCTGTCCACAGGTCAAGTCACGATGTTCCTGTAAATCTCCAACAAGACAACCGTCTCTTCTGCAACTTTTTACCTCTGTATGAACGCAAAGGTGTTTTACCTCTAAAGGTCAGAGCCTTGAGAATGGACTCTCTTGTATATTTCAGGCTACAGGCAACATTCTTTTGCAAAAGGTACAGAGCCTGCATGACTCAGCACAGGTGGCAGAGCACAAGGGTTAGAGCTAAAGGAATAGATCTGATATGGAGTCAGGTTTGTTCTTCTCTGTTACATTTTCTCTGTGCTGCTGGGGCTGAAAGATAGACGTGCAAAGGCTGCAGGATAGGAAGGGGTGTGCGCTGAGGCCAGCCACTCCTGACGGTTTCACGAGCACAGCCTCCTGGGGCTCCCGGGCTGCCTGCAGAGAAGCCGATCACTCTGTCCCAGGAGCCGTCCCTCCAGCCGATCTCTGTCATGTTGCCTCGTTGGTTTCCTTCATGACACCACCTCCACCTGTACTGACGCACTTGCCTGTCGTCTGCCTCCTCCATGAGAATGCCCCCTCCCCCAGGACGGGGGCCACACCTGCTGGGGACTGGCTCAGTGTCTGGAAGAGATGCCTGGCTGACCCCACCCTGAAATCTCCAAGGCAGCCCCTTGTCTGAATTCATGGTGTGAAGCTTCTCCTCGTTTCCACATAACACAGAGGTTATGGGAGATTAGAAGGTAGGGATGCTTCCTGAAGGAGAGGAGGCCCAGCTGACTACTTGAGAACCAGGTTAGATCCTCAGTGATCTCCAGCCTCCTAGTGTCTGCCTTTGGGAGACCCCTCCCCTTGAGTGGGGTGGGGGACCCATGCTCACCTGGCCAGGGATTGTGGGCAGCCTCTAGGACCTGAAGGCGGCCACCAGCCTCCAGCCAGCAAGAAGCCAAGCCTTCAATCCTGCGGCCACCAGGAAATGACTTCTATCAATGACCGAGGAGCTTGGGTGCAGATTCCTCCCCAGTTGATCCTTCAGGTGAAGACACAGCCCAGCCAACATTGTGATGGCAGTCTTACGTGAGACCCCATGCAGAGGACCCAGCTAAGCCATGCCTGAGCCCACAGAAACTGTGAGATAACACATGGGTGTGTCATTTTAAGCCATTAACTGTGTGGCAGTCTGTTATATTGCAACGACAACTAATACAAAACCCCATAGATCTGAAACGCTAAGGCCACAGCTGGCCGTGGGCCTGCGGGGGAGGGCCAGTGCATCAGCTGTGAATGACACATAAAGTCTCCTGAGCCGGATCCGGGTTGTGTTAGCAAACAAGGAACCACAGCTCCAGAAATTAGGCCCTGAGGGTGACTCTTCAAACTCCCTTTCTTTCCCTTGTTCCACAACACCTACTAGCATTGAAGTTGGCCTGGAGATATGGTGATGAATGAGGCAGACATGACCCTTACTGGGGTTGCAATCCAGGGTCCTTCTTTAAGGGACTCAAGTGGCCAGCATCCCTTACATTCCAAGGCTAAACTTCATCCAGGTGTGACACCTGCTTTTTTTAATGTTGTGTAGACAAATATAGGTGGTGAGGCTGAACTATGCTCAGGACATATTTGTTCGATGGAGAAGGAGGGGCTCACAGACTTCCTGCTTATGGGTTGGCTCCCTGTTTTTGCTTCAGTAACACCTGCTCTCTGGGGCCCCCTCTTTCACCACCATCTTCTGCTCCCCTCCGTCACTCCTCTGCCACCAAAAGTTAGTGGAAGGGAAGAGAGACAGGGAGGAAAAGACAGAAACAGCCACAGCACTGGCGGTGTTCCTGCTGACGTTCCCATGTGAAATTTCTCTGAGAAGTGGTGAGTTCTCCATTATAAGAAATGCTTTCTGATTATCTGTAATATCCCAGAGATTTCTTTGGAATATTAGGTCAAGGCTACTCTGCAGTTTCATATAAATCCACTGATTCGTGGTTTATACTCAAGATCTGGGATGTGATGATGATTTATGATTTACTGATAGCTGTGACCACAGACAACCTCAAGGATGGAGGAAAAAAACACATAGATTTTTTTACAGTGAAAGGCAAGTACGTTTCTGCAGGAGAACAAGGGCACCAAGTGGAGAGAAAAGAAGTTTTGAGAAGCAAGAGAGACAGGTGCTGTCATGGCAGTAAGAAAAAAAGCCTACGTGCTCAAGATGCCTTCAGAAGTCTCCTCCTGGTGCAGCAGGAGAGGCAAGCAGACTGGCTGATGCTGACGCAGAAGGAGAAAAAGACTTTTTGCAGATGCGAGGGGCTTGAGAGCACCCCTAAGCCTGCATCCACAACCCCCCATAGACTGGTGTCCTGACCAAGTGGCCCGGTAACAGTGGAGATAAACATCTATCAAAATCCACTGACTTTGAGCATGAGCCAGCCATTCTCCTTGCTTGGCCCTAACACACACACACACATGCACACACACACACACACACATATATATATATACACACACACACATTTGGGAAAAGTGGTAAAAAAAAATCCATCAAGTGGGCAGGGTCCCACGTGGCCTCTCCAGGTAGTGTCCCCAACAGAAACCCTCCTGGGCATATTCCCCAAAGGGATGTGCCCTCTCAGTGACTCTGGACTGTGAGCTCCTTCCTAGGAAGCCAGGTCAGACACGCTTCTTCTAAGATCATTTAGCTCCACACAGACCTGGGCCTTCGAGGTATGTGAGGATGCTTCTGTCTGATGCTGACATCAGTGCTTGCAGGGGAAAGGCGAAAGGGTCAAGCCCCTCAGACCAGTGATAGTGCAGGGCAAGTTCCCCAGAAACTTCTTCTCAAACCCTCCAGAGCAGAGAGCTCTTTCTTCCAAGACACCAGTGCCATGCCAAGGAGCCTTCACCTGCTTCAAGACCGTCACATGCAGTTCTGACGCCTGAGTGACATTTTGAGGTGGTTTAAAGGAGAAGTTACAAATAGAAACAATTTGGGCCTCTTGATGCCCATGAATTTATTGGGTCTTTCTACAATTATTTATGGGAAACTCGGAGATCACTTGTGGACTATTTTCTTGGCTGACAGTCACGTGAGATGAGGGTTTTGCAACTTGGCTT
The DNA here is from genome assembly GCF_008692025.1 of Phocoena sinus. Classification (NCBI taxonomy): domain Eukaryota; kingdom Metazoa; phylum Chordata; class Mammalia; order Artiodactyla; family Phocoenidae; genus Phocoena; species Phocoena sinus. The sequence goes on along the minus strand of NC_045763.1, from coordinate 2,624,454 downwards.
TTTTTTTCTTCTCTCTCTCTCTGTCTCTTTCTTTTTTCTTTTCCTTTCATTAGTTTGCTTCTTTAGGATAGCTGGCACTAAAAGTGATGAGTCGTGAAATTTTCCAAATGGGAAGAACTTGTCTTCTTTATGGTTTGGAATAAAACGAAGGATGATGGATGGAGAACAGCTTTGCGACACTCACAGTGCTGATGGGTCGGTCTCACTTCATGTACTCTGCCCTCCACTCCGTCAGCCACAGCCTCTGCCTGTCAGGGTCCCCCTCCCCACGCAGGAGTCTTTGACACGTGTCACTTTACCCATGCGCATGATTTTTGTCTACGGACCCTTTCACCCCCAGGCTGTGATTCATGAAGGGTCTTCATGAGAAGAGTGGGCTTTCCAGCAACTGAGGTGTGCACTTTGGCTCCTGCCAACCAACCCCAGCCCAGAGCACCTGGTGCCAAACACACACTGGAGAGGACCCGATCCACAAACAGAAGGACCACAAGGCTGGATAAGGGAGAGGGCTGGGTGGGAAGAGGGGCCATGCCAGGGCTCCAAGCTCTATTCTGAACACGCTGAAAATAAGAACATCTCCCTTGAGCTTAGATCTGGGAAAGGTGGGGGTGATGACAGTCGAGCATCTTCCACCCGAGAGTTAGGTTCCCAAACTTCTGGGCAGAGGGCTTTGCGGTGTGGCAGGAACTGATGCCTAGCACCAAACCTGCACCCATTTAGACCACATTTCCCAGCCTCCTTTGCATCACCAGGGGGTCAGGTGACTGAGTTCCAGCCAAGGGGATGTGATCACAAACCACTGGGTTCACAAAAACCTGCCATGTGCAATCATCCATCCATCAAAGCAGCTTTTTTGTGTGAAAAAGTGGACTCTCGTAAAACAGGGGAATGAAAGTGTTTAAAGATCTACTCATGAATGAGGAAGCCAGAAGGATGGTAAATCTGGTCCAGCAGGAATTAGAGGAACAGGATAATACACACATTGGGGAGATAAGAGTTGAAATAAACTAACTGGATTAGAGACAGAACCAGTCCTGTCCTGGAGGGATACGATGCTGCTGGACAAGAGCCTACCACCGACCTGAACTTCACAGTGTCTAGGCCTCCAGTCAACAGAAAATAGCAAGTTAAATAAAAGTACAAACAAAACAAGGATGTCTGCTCTCACCACTTCTATTCAACATTGTACTAAAGGTTCTAGCCATGGTGATTAGGCATGAAAAAAATAACCAAAGTCATCCAAACTGGAAAGGAAGTAAAGCTGTATATATTTGCAGATGACATGATTTTGCACACTGAAAAATCCTAAGAAATACATGGCTGCACACACACAAATAAACTACAGGTCTTCCTAAACTTACGATGGGGTTACAACCTGATAAACCCATTGGAAGTTGAAAATATCGCAAGTCGAAAATTCATTGAATACACTTAACCTAACAACGTCATAGCTCAGCCTTGCGTACCTTAAATGTGCTCAGAACACTTGCATTAGCCTCCCGTTGCACAGAATCATGTAACACAATCCCTATTTTATAATAAAATCTTGAATATCTCATGTAATTTATTGAATACTGTACTGAAAGTGAAAATGGAATAATTGAGCACAGAATAGTTGCTTATCCTCATGATCTCAGGGCTGACTGGGAGCCGTGGTCCTCTGCCTCTGCCGGGCATCACAAGAGTATGGTACCACATATCACTAACCTGGGAAAAGATCAAAATTCAAGATTTGAAGTACAATTTTTACTGAACTTGTATCACTTTTGCACCATCTTAACATGGAAAAATCATAAGTTGAACCGTCATAAGTTGGGGACCATAGAACAAGTTCAACAAGATGGCAAGATTAAAAAAAATACCAAAAAATCAGTTGTATTTCTATACACTGGTGATGAACAATCCAAAAGTGAAATTAAGAAATCAGTGTTATTTAAATAATATCAAAAAGAATAAAATACTTGGGAATAAATTTAACAAAGAAGCACAAACTCATGCACTGAAAACTGTAAAACACCATTGAAAGAAATTAAAGAAATATTTAAGTGAAAGACATCCCAAGTTTGTGGATCAGAAAATTTAATATTGTTAAAATAGCAATAATCCCCAAATTGACCTACAGATTCAATGCAGTCCCTATCAAAATCCCAGCTGCATTTTTGTTTTCTTGCATGAAGCGACACACTGATCCTAAAATTCATATGGAAATACAAGGAAACCAGGATAACCAGAAAAATCTTGAAAAAGAAGAAAAAGGTTGGAGGACAGACACTTCCCGATTTCAAAACTTCCTACAAAGTTACGTTAATCAAGACAGTGTGGCACTGGCATAAGGATAGACATACAGATCAATAGAACAGAATCCACAGTGTAGAAATAATCCTTTATATTTATGGTCAATTGATTTCAAAAAGGGTGCCAACACCGTACAATGGGGAAAGGGTAATCTTTTCAACAAACAGTGCTGGGACAACTGGATATCCACATGCATAATAAATAAAATTTAACCCCTACCTCACATCAGATACAAAAATTAACTTAAATGGATCAAAGACCTAAATGTAAGAGCCAAAACTATAAATCTCATAACTTGGGTTAGGCAATGATTTCTTAGATACAACACCGAAAGCACAGGTGACAAAAGAGAAAGCTAGGTGAATTGGATTTCATCAAAATTTTAAACTTTTGTATTTCAAAGAACACCGTCAAGAAGGTTAAAAGACAAACCAAAGAATGGAGGGAAATATTTGCAAATACTGTATCTGATAAGGGACTTTCATCCAGGTACGTAAAGAACACTTACAACTCAACAGTGAAAAGATACCAATTAGAAAAATAGTCAAGGGCTTTGAACAGATATATCTCTGAAGAAGATACACAAATGGCCAATCAGCACAGGACAAGATGGTCAACACCATTAGCCATTCGTGAAAATGCAAACCAAAGCCACTTCACACCCACACACAGGTACCCGACAAAGGTTGTGGGTTCAGGGGACGGCCTTCAAATCCCTATTATTTGGTCACCCCAGTGAAAGGTAATGGGGTGGGGGGTGGGTCACAGGGGGTTGGGTCAATAGGCCTTCAACCAACAGAAAATAGCAAGTTAAATAAAAGTACAAACAAAACAAAGATGTCTGCTCTCACCACTTCTATTCAACATTGTACTAGAGGCTTAGCACTAATGGTGACCATCCTCACCTGTGGACCCTAAAGGAAGTGTGGGTGACCCCACGTGGGTGCCTCTCTGCTCCCGAGGATGGGCAGCAGGCATTTCAGGACGCAGCTCTGGACGTGATCAGGAGTCTCTTTCTGCTATGTGCTCCCTGCTTGACGTTGGCAAATCCTGTTCCTCCTGGGGCTGAGGCCAATTATCTGTGAAAGACAGTCTTGGACGAGGTGACCCAGGGCCCCCTCCAGCTCAAACACCATCATCCTGCATTTGCTGCCGCTCCTGGTGACTCAAACCACCACTTGCAGCCTGTAAAGTGGTCATCCATAAGTCCCCAACGGCAAGGCACAGCTAATTAAAAGCTGGCCGTGTCGAGACACTTTGCAAACCATAGCCACGCACAGGTTATTTTTGGAAGATCCCATCTCTCGTCATTCACAAGACCTTCCTGCCAGAATGTCAGGACAGTAGCAAAACCGCACACTCCAAAGCCCCGGAGCCGGACAAGGCCTGCCTGCTTGGTCCTGGGGCTACACTCTGGAGCGCGCGGGCTTCCGGAGCAGGCGGTGCTGGACCGCCGCGGCCCGGCCCTGGGAAGCAAGCCATCACCTAACTTTTCGTACTCAGAGACTCATCTGTACGCCCGTTACCCCTCAAGCCAAAAACGCTTCCTGGCAAAGAAATTTTTGATACGGACTTCCTCCACCCCCGCCAAGAGCTGTTGGATGTGGTTTCCAGCATCTGGGAGAAGGTGCAGGGCGACTGAGGCTGGGCGTCCCCAGCTGACCGGCCATGTGATGAATGCTTCCTACTAAGGTTTCAACCCCTGAGAATGAAAAGATCAAAGCCGCTTTTGCATCATCCCGGTGCACAGAAAAGAGGCTTTTTATCAGCCGCCTCCACCTATGTGAGTTCATTTATACTCTGCAGGTGTCCCGTGGAGAACCCAGGGGAAGAAGGATGCCGGTTGGGTGACTCGAGTCTGAGTGGGGCTGAGTCACTTTGCTCAGTTTGTCGGCCGGATGACTTCTCTGATTGGGCTCGTTTGCCGCCTCCAGGAAGATCACACTCCATTTCAGACGACATCTTTTGTTACCTCGCTTTCCTGCGCGCCACTGTTCCACCAGGATACCTGAAGCTAATGTCTCATCCGGTGTGAGACCACAAACTCCAGAGGGGCCCTGGACTCTCCAGGCGGGGAGGACCGTGATCCAAGGAAAAGGAAGGGCAGCTTCTTATGGATGTCAATGTCTGGAACCCTCAGTGGGTAACACTTTTAGAGCATCACCCACCTGTTCAGCTGAATTCAAGCAACTGTTGAGTGCCCAGGCCCTGGCACATGCACGGAGGCAGTTAAACCCACTCAACTCCGAAAGGACCCAAAGTGAGGGAATTAGGTCTATGTTAGCGGCCACAGGAAAGGAATCTGCTCATCACACGGCTGGGATCCGTACTCTGGGTGCCACAGCTTGGCAAATGCCTCTAACAAGAGCCGTGCACCCTGGCAGGGGGACCACTCTGTCCCAAACCACAGAGGGGAAATTTTCTGGAGGCAGGCTCATCATAGGAGGAGGAGGCACAGGTGGGAGAACTTTGTTTCCCTCCCCTGACATTTCCGGGGCTCAGTCATTTAGAGGCAGAAACAGCAGGGTGAAAGGAAGGTGCAGGTCCTGCCCGTAATAAATGCATTCCCAACGTATGCCAGGAATATAATCAAATCATCTGATTTTATTTTCACAGCAGCCCTGAGAAGCAGGTCTCCTGCCCCTCTTCTGGAAGCAAGGCAGCTGGGTCTCAGAGAAGTGAGGGACCAGCCACAGTCACACAGCAGAGACGTGACGGGGCAGGAGCCAACTTGGATGGGATTCTAGCACAAACTTCCATTCATGTTGTCGGCAAACCGTCACCAGTCACTTCCTGTGGCCACATCGGGACAGGCACTAGACGTTCAGCTGGTGTGCCCATCACTCCCGGGGCTGTGAGTGCAGGGGTTTGACACACGCTAGGCTGCAGGGGACCCAGAGGGGTTGAGAGAGCCCCGTCCTCCCTCACAGAGGTGCAGCCTCGCAGGGAAGACAAGACAGAGGCCATGAGGTCAGGGGTGTGTTCCCAGTACCTGATCCCATCTCAGAATGAAGGAAGGCTGCCCGGAGGAAGTGGTGTTTCCACTGAGACAGCCACCCAGGAGTTGACCAGGAAAAGGATGGAGAGAGGGGAAGGCGGTGTGCTCCCTCCAGGCTGGGGACCAGCGTGGGGAATGGCCGAGAAGTGAGAGCATCATCGTCCATCAGAGAGTGACAAGAGGTGCTGCCTGGGGCAGAATAGACAGGAGTGCGGATGGGGCTCAGAGGTCAAGGGCATCTGAATGCCCACGGGAGGCACTGGGGAGCTGGTGGGTTCTTACATTGTGGGGGGAGGGGGGGAGGTGATTAGATTTGGGTGCTCCTGCCATTTCTGTCAGTGGCACCACCACCCCCCAGCGGCCAAGAGCCCAGAGGCCCCTCTGGCCCTCCCCCTGCTGGCCTCTACCCCATCTGTCCATCAGCCCCTCAGGGGCCATAAAGGGCAGCCACCCTGGAGCCAGCCCATCCCAGCTGGAATTCCGGCCTTGCATGGTTTACATGGACAAATGTTCAAGCCTCTTTGGGCCTCAGTTTGCTTATCTGTAAAATGAGGGTAACAGGACCTATCTCTTAGATGGGTGTCCAGCACGTAATCAGAACCTCAGGGAAGCGAGGAGTATAGGCGATCCCCGTGTTACCCCCTCCAGCCACTCCTCACACCCACACGGCTGCGCCATCCAAGTCGCCCCAGGATGCTCTGGACGCCGGGTAGTGTTTCTACAGTCCTTCCCTGCGGATGGCTCCCCTCCCAAATAAACAGGAGAACGAGTCCCATCAGACCCACAGAGCCTTCCCATCACGTGTGAATTCTGAATAAACTATAAACTCCTCCTCCTGGCTTCCTGGCCTCAGACACCCAATTGTCCGTCCTGCATCTCAACTCCTGCCCCTCCCAGGATCCTGCTTTGTTACCAGTTCAGGGCCTTTTCTCTTTCTGTCTCTGCTGCCTGGGGAGCTACCCGCCCCCATTCCCAGGGAGGACTTTCCTGACACCTGAAGCCCCTCCCCACCCCCACTAGCGCTCCTCTCATCTTTCGTCCTGCCTTACTTTCCTTGGAGACAAGCCACAGCTCAGCACTATATGTTGTGTTGATTTGCCAGCATGTCAATCACCCCCATGAAGGGGAACTCAGAGGTCACTTCTCAGCCTTGTTCTGCTGCATCCCCAGCTTTGAGCTGCATCTGGAGCACAGAGAGCCTCTAAATAGCTTCACCTGAAATAACCTCAGGAGGAGATGGTGGCAGTGATGTGGGCAGAGTGGTGATGAGGGCCTGGATGCAGGTTGGGAGGGAGGTGGGGCCACGGGCGTGGGGACTGGTGGGAAATGAGGGATGACGGGAAGAGAGAGGTTCCCAGGCTCCTGGGAGAGACAATGCCCAGAGGCCACTTGTCGTGGGTTGAAATGTGTCCTCAGAAAGACAGGTTGGGGCTTCCCTGGTGGCGCAGTGGTTGAGAGTCCGCCTGCTGATGCAGGGGACGTGGGTTCGTGCCCTGATCCGGGAAGATCCCACATGCCACGGAGCGGCTGGGCCCGTGAGCCATGGCCGCTGAGCCTGTGCATCTGGAGCCTGTGCTCCACAACGGGAGAGGCCACAGCAATGAGAGGCCCGTGTACTGCAAAAAAAAAAAGAAAAAAGAAAAGAAAAAGAAAGATAGGTTGGATCCCCCGTACCTGTGGATGGGACCTTATTTGTAAACAGGGTCCTTGCAGCTGTGATCAAATGAAGATGAGGTCATACTTGATGTGGGAGGGGGGAGCTTAATCCAATAGGACTGAGGTCCTTATAAGAAGTAAAAATAGAATTACACAGAGAGGGACTTCCCTGGCAGTCCAGTGGTTAAGACCCCATGTTACTAATGCAGGGGATGTGGGTCTGATTCCCCACTGGGGGGCTAAGATCCCACATGCTGCATGGTGTGGCCAAAAGAAAAAAAAGGAAGAATTATACAGAGGAGGGTTTGTGGCCACAGGGACAGAGGTTGGAGTGATGTGTCTACAAGCCATCACCACCAGATGCTGGAAGAGACAAGAAGGGAGCCTCCCCTAGAGCCTCTGGAGGGAGCATGGCCATGTTGACCCCTTGACCTTGGACTTCTGACCTCCAGATCCAGGAGTGAATAGATTTCTGTTGTCTAAGCCCCCACGTTTGTGGTAATCTGTTTTGTCAGCCACAGGACATGAACACGGACCACCCTTCACCGAGACCAGAAAAGAAAGGGGCGAAGATGGTTTGTCGGGTGAGAGGGGGAGGGAAGAGAGAGGATGCAGCCTTGGCTGAGTTTTGGCCACGTCGCGTTTGGGGAGCAGGAAGCATCCCATGGAGCGCTAAGAAGGCTGCTGACCACAGGGATTGGGGCTCAGGCTGGGCGGTCAGAGGAGAAACTGGGTCCAAGAGATCAGCTCATCCTGAAGCTCTTCAGCCGGGAAAGCCCACAGCACAGGGACCGAGCACAGAGGCAGCCCACTTGACCGTCAGCGTGAGTCTCCGGAACCTCTGAAGTGAGTGAGAATGATATACTAGCCCCCTACAGGGCTGTTGTGAGGATCAAATGTGTTAATCTGTGTACGTGCTTAGCCTGGAACCTCGTACAATAAGAGCCCCCTAAATACTATTTATCATTGTCATTGTCATGATCATAAATTCCCAAACCAAGATGCCCCCAGATCAAAGTGATGTGTGATATAACATAGGCAGCATCCCCCTTTTGGAAATTCACAATGCAAACATGCATGTGAAAGGCTGTGAGAATTCCTGCACTGAAGAAACTCACTGGAACCCAGAGGGTCCCAAACAAGTGACATCAGTTCAGCCTTTATCTGAGCCTTTGATGTGCCTGTTGTGACTCTCTAAGAAGGGGGGGCACAGAGAGGTTAGGCAGCTTGCCCCAGGTCACACAGCTTGCAAGTCTTACTGGTATGGGATGCCAGGCTAGCTTAGCCCGATTTTGCTGCCGTTCTGGATGATAGAGTCTTGTATAGAATAAGCTCCATCTGGGATGGATCCAATTGCTGTTATTAGTTGGGCAGAGGAGAGGGACACAGAGGGAGGCATATAATCCCATTTCCCTTGACAAGTGACAGAGAGGTGACTCCATGTCCAGGACAATGTAGATGTTATTTTTGGTTGAGGGGACACTTGCTACTAAGGCATCTTGTGTTTGCATGTGTCACATGCTACCCAATGCTTCTTAGCTCTTAATCTAAAATGTGTGTGCTCTCACTTTGTTGCCACATTCATTCACCTAGTCCCTGAACATTCACTGAGCCCCTCCCCGCTGCCAGGACCCATGCCAGGTGGAGACTGAGCAGGACTCTGTGGGGCTTCTGGACACAGAAGCCTTTCTGAGTCCCCCACTTCTTATTTGTAAGGAATAGACTCCAGCCTCCCTGACCTTCTCCGGGTTCCAAAGGACAGATTCAAACAGTTGCTAATCAGGGAAGGGAGGGGATGCAGAGACAAGGGAGGAGCAGTCAAGAAACAATAGTGCAGCCTTGGGGCAGGTCCTGGTTCGCCTCGAGGGATGCACATGACAATATCTTCGAACCCTTTATAGAACTAAAACCCCCAACAAATGGAAGATGTTAACTACCTGATGAAGCATTCTTCATTCCAGAGAGAAGGTCACAGTTTGATAGCCTTGAGAACCACAGAAACTCATCAGGAGACCCCCTGAGGCCAGATTAAAGGGAAGCAGGCCCTGCAGACACCCTGATCCTTATCAGTAACCCCACCCTTGAACCATTGCTATAAAAATCCTCACCAGATCCCTCTGGTTGGGACACACAGTTTTTCAGAGCACAAGCCTGCTGCATCCCCCTTTGTCTGGCAAGGCAATAAAGCTATTCTCCTGTGCTTCACCCAAAACTCTGTCTCCAAGATATGATTTGGCACCGGTAAACAGAGGCCGAGTTTTTAGCATCAGGTGGAGACTGAGGTGCAAGGAGGCTTAGATGTAATGCTGCTTCATGATTAGTGTCTTCAAGGCCATTGAGGCCCCTGCTTCAAAGTCATGACTGAGTGACTTCCTAAGGGCTGCATGGAAGGGAGAAGAGGTGGAAACCAGTGTTACAGCTGGGGCAATCAGGGAAGCCTTGCAGGAGGTGGTGCCATGCGAGCTGTACCTCACACATAAGCAGGAATGATGAGTGAAGGTGGGGAGGGAGCTCCAGGTAAACAGAGGATCACAGGAAAAGCCCAACGGCCCAAGGAAGCCAGGCCCACCAAGAGGAGTGTATCATGGGTGGACTCCAGGGAAGGGGGCTGCCCTGCATGGGGGTGGGGGTGGAAGGAGTGAAGAAATGAGACTAGTGAGACAGATCTGAGCCAGGCTGAATTTCCTGCCAAAATCTGGGCCTCCAGGTGGAGATGGCACAATGCCAAGGGGCGCCCAGATGCCCTCAGGCCAAGAAAGCCTCCTTTTACAAGGTAAGAAATATCTAGCGTTTGCAAGTGTGGGCTTTGGGGTCAGAACAGACAGGAGCTGTGTGTCCTGAGGCAAGTTACTTCACCTCTCTGTAAAATGGGCAACATAGCACCCACCACCTGGGGCTGCTGTTGGGATTTAAAAAGATAATGCATGTGGAATGCCTGGTGTCCTGCACTGGCACAGGCAGTAGTCGTTAGGAAGAAACACAGAGACTGGAAGGGAGATACATCCACAGAGACAAGTCACTTCATCAGTCAGTTATTCACAACCATCATTTATTCACTGAGTGAGGGCCATGTGCCAGGCACAGTGACAGGTAGGAAAAACAGGGACTCCTCCCACCACAGAGCTCACAGCCCAGGATGGAGGGAGAGGCTAACCCAGCACTCACGCCGAGGTCAGGGAGGAAGAAATCCTTTTCTCTACCCACCTCAGTTTCGTTGCCTAAGACCCCGAAAATTAGATGGACAAAAGACAGATTAACAAGAGAAAACCAAACGAGTTTATTAAAACATGCATCGTGCAGCGCTCAGAGATGAGTAACTCAAAGGGGTGGTTAGAACTCGGGCTTACATAACATTTAACAAGAGAACAATAGATTCCTAGACAAGTGACAAGACAAAGGAACTAGTCCTTGAGTTTCTAAGGCAGCAAGTGGTGGGAGGGCAAATACCTGGGGGACCTAGTGAGAGACAAGGGCCAGTGACTGAGGTTTGTGGTGTAGATTCCTCTGGGCTGATCAGGGCCCAGAGTTGCCTCCAGTGATAAGCTTCTGTCCTTCCTGGCTTGGGGTAGGGGGAAATCTTCATGAACGCATAGCCTGCTTCTAGGCAGATAGCAGAGGCCAGAGAGCTTTTCTTGTATCTGCTTCTCCCTAGTTTTCTTCAGCTCAAAATAATCAACATGCCAAGGTGGCCTATTTTGAAGATGCCCATTCTGCGACCTTCACCAACACCTGGTAAAGGTTGAACTCCACCATCCAGATGAGACACGCAGATGGCCTGCATCCACCACGGCAACAGGAGTGGAGCTGGAAAGTGGAGGTGGGCTGGGAGCCATTGGGAGGGGCCTGGATGGAACCGACGGAGACGTGGGGAAGGGGGTGCAGATGGGCAACGGCTGAGTGATGACCTGGGTGTGGGGATGGGGCAGCGTAATGCATAGGTTCAGAGAGATGAGCTAAGCTTTGGGCAGGTTGAGTTCAGGGGCTGCAGGCCCTCAGGTGAGTGACGTATAGAAAGACAACAGCATTTGATAAAGAATAGAAACCCTCCCACCTGTCCAGCCCTGCACCAGCCCATCTGTGTGTGGAAATGTGAGCGTGGATGAAACAGGATACTTCATATGTAGCACTTACGAATGCTGACTTGCTGTCTGCGTTTATTTCTCCGTGGAGGCTAAGGGCCCGAGAGTACGTGATGCAATTCCATTTCCCATGCAGCACACGGCCATGTTTCCCGAGCTTTCCCAGGGGGATCATCACCTACCAGCTCAGCCAAGTAGAAAAGCTTGCCAAGAGGTCTAAAAGCCTCCATTTCTGGCTTCAGCTTGGAAACTTCCAGTAGATGAGCAGAGACAGGAGACAGGAAGGAGGGGCCAGAGGAGGAGGTGGTCGGGAGAGACCGAGAGGTCCCCTTTGCCTCCTTGAGCTGCTCTCCACTTTGAAAAGTGAAAGAACGGCTCCCAAAATGCAAACTCCTGCTCTGGAAGAAGAGAAGCCAAGAAGGCTGGTGACTCCTTTACCCGTGGGGTAACTCATGCCTGGAAAAAGACCAGCAATTTGCCTCAAATCCAAGATTCCTGGCTCCAAATCCAGGCTGTCACCACTGCAGATCATCAGAGTTTGGGGGACTAAAATGCAGAAATTCTTGGGCCTTGCTGTCATCAGCACTCCTACCCCGAATCAAGCCCTCTGCCATATGCTGTGTTTTCAGGGAGGCCACCACGGTCCCCACTCTGGCTGTCAGTGCCCCGACCCCTGCAGCTCCCCATTGGCAAATGATTAAAAACTGGGCCAAATGATCACTGGCATAACGTGCATCAAGAAAACAAATTAAGTCTAACATTTGTGCGGTGACAGCTGACCTTTGCATGATTAAAATGAACGGCTGTGAAATGAGTCAGATTAAAAGATGTTTAACTTAGTGGAGGGAGCAATCCCCGAAACATGGACAAGTTTCTGGAGAAACTGGTTCTGGCAAACCTGAAGGAGAGACACCAATCACACGCACAGCCTATTTGCCACCTGCTGGCCTGAAGAGGCGCTGCTGGCCTGGAAGAAGGTTGAGGGCATGGGCTTCCTGACCAGCAGAAACAGGATTACCTCTTGAACAGACACACACACCCTGAGCCCCAAAACACCAGCCTTCTCTCCCCGCTACTTACGTGGAATGCAAGGGGCGGGGCCCTTGGCTCGGTCCCCCTGAGATGGTCCCTTAATTATGCGGGACAGTCCCGGAGCTCCGGGGACAGAAGCAGCCCTTGGGGCTCCCCCCGCAGCAAAGATGGAGAGAATGATGTCCCGTGGCATCCGTGCGGCTGCCCTGCTTCCCAGGAGCTCAGAGAACTTTGTAGACGAATGTCTTCATCTTCACCAAGCCACCCCCTTTGTGGGTCTTTCAGCTGGAACGTGGGCTTAAAAAGGTGGAAAAACATATTTGGGACCCCTTCCAAGAAGCTGCTCCTGACACTGTGGTGCTTGGAGCCGTGGGCAGACTCTGATCTTGAGAGAGATACACAGAAAGTGACTCCATGCCGTGCACTACGGGAACACTTGCTGGGGACACGGGGAAAGCTGCTGGCAGCCAGGGGCCCTGAGGATAGGAGGGTTCTTATAATGGCATCTCCTTTGCTGTGTTGCTTGGCCATTCAGAGGCTGACCTTTGCTCGTGAAATTAACATTTATCAAAGGTTTTGACCCTTTATCGAAAGCTCGGAGACTTCCAGCTTTGTTTTGTTTTGTGGTTTTACACGTGAGTACAGAGTTTGCAATGTACTTCCTGGACTCTCTCAGCTCACTCAGTGGCCAGGACGACAAACATTTTAGTCTTAGGGTGTCATGGTGGCTCCAGAACCAAGAAATGCTAACTGGACTTGTTGAACCTGTCTGTCCCCTGGATCCCAAAGCACCTTGCCACCTGCTGTTCTTATAGGAGGCAGCATGCCGAGCAGCGGGTCTCATCTGGAGGAGGAGCCATGGCCAGGTAAGGTGCTCTCTGCAGACAACAAGACAGCAACACATGTAACCTCATCACATGGACCAGGAACAATCTGGCTAATTACTGCCAAAAGGGGTGTATTATATATATTTATATTTATATATATAATTAAATTTTTAAGACAAAAATGACACAAAACTAATGCCTAAGGAAATCCTATCTGTGACCTTAATGATTTCTGTAATTTGAAGAAAGATGGCCACATTTGAGTTTCTCTAACCAATCTGATTTCTGCCAAAGCTTTGACTATTATTGTCCACTTTTGATAGAATGAGTTTAAAAGTGTGATATGAACTTTCCTGCCTTGTTCATCTTGGTGGTGTGTGGCCTGAGAACCACGGTGCTAGAAAGGATGGTCACCTGGCCAGGCACACAACTGATAGTGACCTGTAAAAGCATAGCATCTGGGACCCTCTGTTCTTCTTCCTCCCTACTCACCCACAACCTTCCCAGGACACCAAGTCCAGCCTCCTCTGGGAGCCTCCCCTGACCAGCCCAGGTAGACACTCTGTTTGCACTGACAGCCACTGCCTCACATGTGAGTGCTGTGTCATCACCCCAGCTGCTCCTCACTCCCATTGATTTGTGTTTAATTTGTCACTGCATGCCCTGGGACTGGCACAAGTGGGCCTCAGTGAACACTGAATGAATGAATGAGTCAAAAAGCCCTCAAGGATGTTGTATATTTCTTTTGCTCTCTCTGGGGGATGCAGCCCTGAGCTGGACAGGTGTGACCCTCTGAGATCCCATAGAATATGTTTCTACCTCTAGCAAGCTCTTCTCACATGGCTACTCGTCCTGGAGAGGGTGGATAAACATCTGCTTCTTCAGGAGAACCTGTGTTCCTTGGCCGAAAAGACGGTGTCTAAGTAATAATTTATTTTTCTCTCCATAACACACCACTCAGATAGCAGGTGGTCCAATCATTTTAAGTGAACAAGGTATAGCAACAGAGGTATCTTGGTTCTCCAACTGCAGTGAAGTTAACTTGACACTCATGGGAAGCAGAGGGCACAGTTCCGGTTCTATGTGCAAAGGCAGTGGGAGGAGGCTGGTATTGAGTGTAAGGTGCCAAAAAGGACCTTATCTTCAGCAGTATTTCCCTTCTCCCAAAGCCTTCCTCACTTCCTGTATTCATAGAAGTTCCTTGTTAATACAGATAATGATGATGGTGATGATGGTGATGATGGTGATGACAATGATGACGGCGATGGTGGTGGTGATAGTGATGATGACGATGATGATGATGGTGGTGGTGGTGGTGATGATGGCTAAAACCTGTTGAGTACTTACTATGAACACAATGTGTGATTTTCCATCTGCCAACTTCCTTATCCACCTAGCAGCCCCAGGAAATAAGGGCTTGTTAAAGGATGAATTGTACCCCCCCTCCAAAAGGTATATTGATGCTCTAACCTCCAGTACCTGTGAATGTGACCTTGTTTGGAAACAGGGTCTTTGCAGATGTAACCAGTTAAAGATGAGGTCATTGGGTGGCCGTAATCCAACATGACTGTCATCCTTATAAGAAGAGGAGAGAGACACACAAAGACGGCCACAGAGGAAGAGATTGAAATGGAGCTATCACAAGCCAAGGCATACCCAAGGGCCCCCAGAAGCTGGAAGAGGCAAGGAAGGATCCTCCCTTGGAAGCTCTGAGTGAGCACAGCCCTGCTGACACCTTGATTTCTGCCTTTCCACCTCCAGCACTGTGAGAGAACCAATTTCTGTTGGTTGAAGCCTGTAGTGCTTGGTTACAACAGCCACAGGAAACTAATACGAGGCTGCTATCATCTCAGTCTCTTTTTAAAAAAAATTATTTATTTTTGGCTGCGTTGGGTCTTCGTTGCTGTGCGCAGGCTTTCTCTAGTTGAGGCGAGCAGGGACTACTCTTCGTTGCAGTGTGCGGGCTTCTCCCTGTGGTGGCTTCTCTTGTTGCAGAGCACGGGCTCTAGGCACGCGGGTATCAGTAGTTGTGGCATGCAGGCTCAGTAGTTGTGGCTCTTGGGCTCTAGGCACTCAGGCTTCAGTATTGTGGTGCATGGGCTTAGTTGTTTCACAGCATGTGGGATCTTCCTGGACCAGGGCTTGAACCCATGTCCCCTGCATTGGCAGGTGGATTCTTAACCACCGTGCCACCAGGGAAGTCCCTCATCTCAGTCTTATTGATGAAGAAACTTAGGCTCAGAGAGGTTATGCAGGTTGCCCAAGGTCACGGAGCTCATAGGTTAAAGCATAAATGCAGAAATACACTGAGAAGGAGCAGGGTGTGCACCTACCACTCCGTGGATTGTCTGTCATACTTTTGGGTTTCCAAATTTTGTCCTAGGTGGGTGGAAACTATTCTGAAATAAATGATGCACTTCCCTGCCTCCCTACCCCAGGAAAATAATTGGGCCTTTTTTCAAATGAGTAAAATTCTCTGTGAACATATATGCACTGGTTTGGTTATAGAAAGTGCAGTCTGGAGGCTGCTGTTAAATCGTTTCTGTTTCCCTCCGTGGTGTCAGGCTGACACCCATCATGTCTCACAGAGTCTGCCACTAACAGGCTTTTTGATGATTCACTCAGGTCTGTGACAAACCAAAAGCCAGCTTTCAGGGATTTGGGGTAATTATGTGTTTAAAAAATTCATTATAGTAAGAAAAATGATAACAACTAAGACTTATATGACATCGACTATTGCACTTTACATTCATTAACTCATTTGATCCAAACACCAACCCTAGTGGACAGGTGCCATTGTTATCAGCAATATCGTCATCATCACCTGCATCCTCACCATCATCACCATCATCACCATCACCACCACCATCATCATCACCATCACCATCATCATCATCATCATCACCATCATGATCATCACCATCATCATCATCACCATCACCACCACCATCATCATCACCATCACCATCATCACCATCATCACCATCACCATCATCACCATCATCACCATCACCAGCATCATCACCATCACCATCATCATCACCATCACCATCATCATCACCATCACCATCATCATCATCACCATCATCACCATCACCATCATCATCATCATCATTGTTGTCAGCATCCCCATATTACTTATGAGTAATCCAGGGTCCAGAGAGGTGGAGTGATTTGTTCAGGGAGGCAGTTATGGGCTGAATTGTGCCCCACCTCATTCTTATGTTGAAGTCCTAACTCCAAGTGCTTCAGAATGTAACTGTCTATGGAGATGGGGTCTTTAAGGAGGTAATTAAGGTTAAACAAAGTCATTGGTGTGGGCCTTAATCCAACCTGACTGGTGTCCTTATAAGAAAAGGAAATTTGGGCCTGCAAAGAGAGACCAAGAATGTATGTGTGCAGAGTGAAGACCATGTGGGGACACAGGGAGAAGACAGCCATCTACATGCCAAGGAGATAGGTCTTCAGAGAAACCAACCCTGTTGACCCCTTGATCATGGCCATCCAGCCTCCAGAACTGTGAGATAATAAATGTCTGTCATTTAAGCCACCCAGCCTGTAGTATTTTGTTATGGCAGTCTCAGGAAACAAATACAAGGACCCAGTCAGCCAGGGGCAAAAAACAAAATGATACCTGGGAAGGGTTACAGAGAAGCCGCTTTCACTCCTGAACTGTAGTGTAGAAAGAAAGGGCTTCCACAACAGAGGAGCCGGCCAATCACGCATGTGGCCTGGGAGGGATGGACCAATCTGGCCAACTGGCCGAGGCCCAGGGAGATAACGCAGCGCCCACCTCAAGTGCTCACTCAGCCCCCTCCCTGCCAGGCTTCCCTGTCATCTGCAGGCACTGCCTCAGTAACCTCTGAAGACTGCATGGTAAATAGCCTTGCTCAGGGCTTGACGTCCCTGACCTAACGGTTCTGGAAAGTGATTTGTCCACATCCAAACAGCCATAACGGCGGGGCTGGGATCCAGACCCAGAGGCCTCTAAGTCTCCCGACCCAAAGAAACAAGCAAGGGCCGCCCGTACAGCAACAACCCAGCAGATCTACTGGGAGGTCAGAACAAGGGGCTCGTGCACTTAGAGAAGAGGGCCGGATTCGCTACTATCTTCTCACCCCTGCAGGGCACCAAGTCCCCAGCTAGAGTTGTCCTCCAGTTCCTAGTTCCCTGTGCACTTCCCAGCATGAGTGTCAGTGACTCGGGGAGTGATGGGGGAATGATGCCCGCCTTCCACCAGACACCCCACAGAGGGGGCCGAGTCCCTGGGAGGATTCCAAAGGGAGCCTTCCCAGACCCAGTGTTGACGCAGGTCATCTGCTTTCAGAAGGAGCTCTTGGCCATGAACAATTCAACCAAAATTCCAGGTAAAGACAGGCTTTTGTTGACTCTTCCTTACCTTGGTGCTAATCTGTCTTTAAGCATATTAAAGATAAAACACGGACACCCGCAGGAACTTGGAGGGTCCGTGAAGTTCTGCCCCCCTCAAGGGGCTGGCAGGCTGTGGGGTTCCAGGAGACATCTTCCATCCGTCTGAGATCTCGCCTGGAGAAGGCGAGGCGGGGAAGGAAGAGCGCGTCATTTGTCAGGAGCGTGGATGTAACCAAGATAACAGCTGGGAAGACCTCGCAATCACAGTGAGAAAAGGGGTCTGTTACCATGACATCTGGAAGGTTGTTTGTTCTTTTTTCCAACGAAATGTAGTGACAGAATGAGTCTGGGTTTCATCTTAGGCACAAACTTTCAGAAAATGTCTAGACTCAGGAAGTGTAGCTAAATTAATGGATGTTCTAGAGAAGTAGAGGGCGCTGGTGGGAGAAGCCCTGGGCCTCGGGTGGTGGGGGGATCTTCAAGCCAGGTGGGTAGCGCTTGCAGCGCCCTGAGCCCACCTCCATCCGCAGCTGCCTCTGGGAGGCCGGGTGGGGTCAGGTCCCCTCTGGGAGGCACCAGGGCACAGAGGATGCAGAGGATGTGTAGGATGCATGAGGCCGGAGCTTGGAGGCGGTCTGGGTGGGGCCAGGACCTGAGGGAGCCACAGGTTCAAAAGCTGGTTCGTCCTTGGAACTGGCAGGACAGCAGCATCTCAGGGACTCAGGGTCAGGGAGGTGGCTCTGCAGGGGTCCCAGACAGGCCCAGGGTGTGCAGACACGGGTCAGGGGTGGGGAGAGGAAGAGGAGTGCAAAGGGGTGTCCCAGGTGCAGTCACTGAGGCATGAAGGAGGGTCCCGTGTTTGCAGGACCAAGCTCTGGAGAGGCCAGAGCTAACGGAGGTGGGCCTGCGTGGGCAGGGGTGGGGCTATTTGGGGCGGGGCCTTATGAGTGGGCGGGGCTTAGTGGGTGGGGCCTGGTGGGGCAGGGCCATGTAGGGGCAGATTCTGCAAGGGCACGGTTGTGGGGGCGGGGCCTGGTGGGCAGGGCCTGAAGGGGGCGGGGTCTGCAGGGCAGGCCCAGAAGCAGGTGGTGCAGGATCTTCCAGTCACGCTGGGGGTTCAGACCAGTTCCTGCAAACGCTGGGAGTCACTGAAGGGAGTTAAGCACGGACGTGACGTAATAAAATGTGTACTTTTGAAAGCTCCCTATGGCTTCAGTGTAAAGGATGATGGGAGGGGATGGGGGATCTAGGAGATTATGACAAGTGAACGCATTTGGAACTTTTGGAGACACAGAGTCCCCAGTGCTTGGGCAGAGGAAGGCTGAATCCAGAAGGCCCCAGAGTGAGCCTTAAGCCCTGGACGGATGGGCAATTCCCTGAGCTGGGAGCCCTGGGGAGGGACGGGTGAGCAGAAAAAAACCCATCCAGCGTGGACAGGTCACCTCCGAGGTTTCTGCAGATCCCCAAGCAGAGGTGACTGGCTGGTAGGTACATGGCTTCCACACGTCAGCAGTTGGCAGAGAAAGTCGTTGGCAGGAGGCAGTTCAGGTGGGAGGAGAAGGCGTGTGGGTTGAAATCTGTGTGGCAGGCGTCTCTTGGTTCTGTGATGCTTGTAAGAACAGCGGGCAGATAGAGGCAGAGCTCAAATTCTCTGCTGCTGGTGTCAGCCTTCTTAGACACACTAGGAAGGGTGGAGGATGAGGAGGGATGGGTGCCAGGAGGTGCGAAAGCCCTGTAGAGAAGCCAGGAGACACCAGGCGAGGCTGCTGGAAGCCCAAGGCTGTCAGGACCCCAAAAGGCATTAATTCTCCTGCAGAAATAAGTGACAGCCTGTCATGTTTTTCCATTCTCTGTAGAAACTTGGGAGTGTGTCTGCACGCCCCACACGCGCACATCCTCTGCCTGTCTGAAGATGACGAGGGAAAAATATCTAGAGACTGTCATACAGAGTGAAGTAAGTCAGAAAGAGAAAAACAAATATCGTATATTAACGCATATATGCGGAACCTAGAAAAATGGTACAGGTGAACCAGTTTGCAGGGCAGAAATAGAGACACAGATGGAGAGAACAAACGTATGGACACCAAGGGGGAAAAGTGGCAGGGAGGTGGTGTGATGAGTTGGGAGATTGGGATTGACATGTATACACTAATATGTATAAAATGGATAACTAATAAGATCCTGCTCTATAAAAAAGTAAAATGAAATTCAAAAAAATCATGCAAATGGAAAGAAAAGCTACAGTTTTGTGTCTCTCTTGCTTCAAGAAAAGTGATGGAGGAGCCCTTGCTCAGTGGCCCAGCACTCCCCCGTTCTACACACAGCATGTCCAGACACCACCCCGGTGCCATGGGAGGTCCTCTGGTTTCATTTGCTTTTATGTGTGAAGCCTTTTCTCTGCAGTTCAGCAGACGCCTGGACCCAGAGCAGGGAGTGGGATAGGACCCCCGAGAGGAGGTAACCCTGCAGGCTGCCTGGTTGCCCACAGTTCCAGGCTTGTCCTGTGAGTTAAGGGGCCAGGTTTCTAGGCTGCCTTTGGAGGGGGTGACATTTTCAGCCTTAAAGATCATAACATTGCTCCAAAATGTGGCGGAAAATAAAAAGCCCAAACCTGGGTTTGTTTGTCCTGTTAGTGGGACAGTTAGTGGGAGAGCAAGGCCTAGGGACTAGGTCAGAGGCTGGGCCTGGGGATGGTGCCTGGAGCCCAGGCCAAAGTCAGCACCTGGAAAGCAGCCCTAACAGGGCAGCCTCGAATGAGGGGCCTCGCCTCCGCTGATTCCCTCCTGCTCCATCGGCTCCCAACGTGATGCCCCTGATGTTGGACAGAAAGTGAAAGGTCAGCTGCCCTCCTACCATGCTCCAGACGACGGGTCAGCCAGCTTCTACCTGGACAGTTGGCGACAGAGACCTCACTTCCCAAAGCAGTTGTTCTTTTTCGATAGTTCTTTGAGTTAGAAAATTCATCCTCTGATGAGTTGAAGAGAGGACGAAAATTATTAGTCATCAGTATCAATTCTGAGACGTGTGGTGTAATCCCCCTCCTACACTGCCTGGTTGTGGGGTAGTTATGCCCACTTGATAGATGAGAAGATTGAGGCTGAGAGATAACAGTGGCACCTGACCTTGTCCCCAGCACCGAGCAGAAGGCTTTCGGCACGTCATCGCCTTTAAAACTCACAGCTCAGTGTCATCATCCCCATTTTACAGATGAGGAAGTTGAGCCTTGAGGGGCAAGCCAGGAGCACAGCCCCCTCAGCACGCAGGTTAGATTCCGACTCAGATCAGCGAGCTCTGGGGATGCTTTATAGGCAGTCTAGACATTCCCAGCCGCAGGGTTAGCCCCGTCCCTCTTCCAACTGGTCAAGCACAGGGATGGCCAGCATGTTCGTCTGCCTCTGCTCTTTGCTGGGCTAATATCCTGGGACCACTCCCCTCCCGTTTCAATGGCAGGATCTGGGGCTCAAGGGCTTTGGGGGAGGGGGAGGGGGGGAAAAAGAGAGAGACAGTGATGGGAGAGGAAGGAGGACAGAGATGCCTGAATTACCTGATCCTCACCGGGATCCTTCCAGAAGCTGGGAGGCAGTTCACGCGTCCAGAAGTAAGAGGCAGTACTGATGTAGAAATGCCTTCTTCTTCAACGCACCATTTCTCTAACCAGCCCCTTCTTAGACTCCTCAGAGCTGCCTGGAGAGACCCAGGCAGTCAGACGGCAGCTCCACCCGCAGAAGACAGAGCCGAGTTGAACAGCCAGACTCTGCTGTCGGAGTGAAGTTTACTGTCGTTAAGCGTTATCTCAAGTGTACCTGAAAGATGTGTACGTATGTGAGTGTATATATATATATATACAAAATACCCACTTTGTGAAATACTGAGGAGAGAGAAATAGACATAAATAAAGACATATATAGGTATAGATACAGAAATAGACATTACAGACACAGATATCGATGTGGACATAGACACACACACCCTCCCTGTAGCCCACTCACCCCACAGCCCTCTGACGTGGCAGACAGAGCCACTCGGTGGTAAGAGACAAGGACCCCAGCAGCCTGGAGCCCCTCCAAGGTCCTGACCCACCTCCCAGCCACAGCATCTCTCTCCAAGCTGCATCTCGCTCCATCCTGCAGACAGGGAGAGAAAGTGCAGCCTGTTCTGAGACGGCTCTGGGCAGAAACCCAGTTCCCTGGCTTGTTCCCCGGAAGTTCCTTGTCAGCCACAAGTGAGGAAAACCCTCCGCAGATCTCGGCTCCCATGACTCACCACGGAGGCGGTGGGGCCCCAGGAGCTGCCCAGGTCAGGACGTAGCTGAGGCGCCCTTGGTCTTCTCTGCTCCCTCTGGGATACCCCAGCCCCAGGATCCAGACACAAACTTTTAGATGAAATGAGCATGTAAATATGTGACTCTGAGTAAAGCAGATCACCCTCCATACGTGGGTGGGCCTAACCCAATCAGTTGAAGGCCTTAAAAGAAAACAATTGAAGTTCCCCCACCGTGGAAGGACTGCATATTTCAGACTCAAGACTGCAGCATCAACTCTTCTCTGGGTCCCCAGCCTGCTGGACTGCCCTTGGAAGCCCTCACACTCATGTGAGCCAATTCCTTAAAATAAATCTCTCTCTATCTCCCTCTCTCTGTCTCTGTCTCCCTCTATCTCTTCTCTCTATATAGATATAGATATATAGATATACACCTACACATACATATACATACACATGGATACATACACATGCATATACATATTCACACACACACATACGTATACACATGCATATATCTATACACATATACACCTACATATATACACATACATATATACATACATATACACATGCACATATATATAGACCAACACACATATATGTACACATGCACTTACACATATACCTACATACATACACATATACACATACACATACTTATACATACACGTACTTATACACATACATATATACGCATACATATACGCATACACATATACACACATGCATATATACTATACATATATACACATACACACGCATACATAATATATACACGTGCATTACACATACATATACACGTACACATGCATATACACATGCACATATGTATATATACAATACACACATATATATACATATACCTCCCATTGGTTCTGTTTCCCTGGAGATCACTCACTGCACAGGGGCCTTCTTCTCCAGGCTGAGAAATGGGGACACGGATTCACTCTTGGGTTATCAGGATGCCCCTTGCCCCAAGTCCCCTACCTGTCCCAACCAGAGGTTTCACATGGACCCAGCTGGCACCAGCAAGGCCACCCTGTCCCCTATGGTCACTGCCCCAAAGAACTTAAACCCAGCTGGACCCAAGGCCACAGTGCCCATCCACACCCTGCACCCCCCGACCCACACCCGGTAGTGAAGCCCAGACTGCTGCATATACTATCCCACAAGGGCCCTGGCTGTGCCACCCCAGACCCTTCTCTGAGGTCAACCCCAAACCCTGCCCTGCCCTGTGGGTGAGTGCACCTCTTCGCCCAGGGAAACCAAATCCCCACCTCCCTGCCTTTGAGAAGCCCCAGGTCAGCCCGGCACTCACAGCCCATCTTTCACCATTGTTATTGCCGTCGTTGTTACTGCTGTTGCTGCCACATCTAAGTTAAAATGCCCATTACTAGACCCCGCTCCACTCCTGGGGGACACCCTTCCACCTGGGCCAGGCATTGAGGGTCCCAGTGTGGGGGCTGTGAGATGACATGGGAGAGACACGAGAATGGCAAGCGGCTTCTCTGGTTACGAGCAAAGGTCTGTGGTCCTGCTGAAAGCAGCTTTCACGTCCCTGTCTGATCCCCAGGTCTCCGTGACAAGCCCCCGCCCTTGTGCTGGCTTTGCCAAGGCAGGAGCTGAAGGTGACGGTCACTGAATAACATGGAGGCGGTTCCCCGGAGCTCTGGAGGGGAGCCTTGTGCACAAACTGAGTGACCCTGTGGCTTCTCCACGGGGCCTCTGGAGGCTCAGCTCAGGCCCCAGAGGAAGGAGCAGCGGCTCTCTGTGCCAGAGCTTGGACACCCCAGGAGCAGAGAGCACTGTGCCAGGAGGTAGGACAGCGCGGCATCGGAGGGAAAGACCCCAGGTGCACAGGGTGGGTGGGAAGCAGGTCCAGAGCCCGCCCTGCAGGTGTAACGTCCCCGAAACCATCTCTGGGGAGGCAGCAGTTTGCGCTGCTTTTGAACGACAGTCCTCTGTCTCTTAGCCTTACCTGTGGCTTCTGCAGCTCCGAGGAGGGCAGCTAAGAGCCAGATAGCTCTCTCGGAGGGGGTCATCGAGAGGATGTGACCACCAGTGGACCTGAGAACCAGACGCAGCCTTGGGAGAGTCAAGCGTTGAGGCCATCTGGATGGTGTACGAGACTGAACCCCGTTAAGGCCTCTCTATAAACCTTTATGATTCGGGCAGGTGGGCAGGCACAGGGATCCATGGAGACAAGCGTCGTCAGTAAGATTCCTGCTCACTAACCTGCCTCCTGCCCGTGTGCAGTGCCGGCCTCACTCTGGGTCTCTCCCTGCCCTCCGGGTACAGGGCTGGTTTTCAAATCAACAGGCGCAGAAAGAGTCAGAAGGCCGGACTCTCTGCCTACTTCTTGGTGGTGTGGGGAGGTTCCGGAATCCCTGCTGCCTTGGCACAGACCTAGCTGCACACCCGGGGAGGGGTGGTGGGTCTCCTGTTTTTCTAGTCATCACTGATGTGCGGTCCAGACCCTACATCCTCCTTGGGGCAGGGCAGAGAAGAACCCCAAGGCTCCGAGACAGGCAGCCCTGGGCTCGATGACACGGGACAGGACGGTGCAGCCTGGAGAAAATGACAGCCCTCCTCCCCCGCCCCTGCCTTGCAGGATGGACCAGCCCAACCCCAGACCCCCCCAGGAGGACAGGTGGGCTGCTTATAATTAGACCAGTGAATAAGTGATATAAAGACAAGACGGTTTTCAAGCAAAGAGAAATGAAACCTTCACGGTCTGACACCAAACTGCAGATGAAAACACTTGAAATGGTTCATACACATCCTCCAACAACAGGCCAGAGGGGCACTTCCTGTGCCAGGCGCTGCGGGGAGAGAAGGAGGAGAGGGGAAGGGCCTCGGTCACATCCCTGTCGGAAAAGAGGTGGATGGGTGTCGGGGCCCCCGTCACTGTCTCTCGGGGCTCCCCGATCAGGAAAGAAGTCACCGCCGCAGCCCATGTCATCAGATGCTATTTTCTGGAGGGGTTTGTATCACTGTAAGAGGCAGGCATCTCGTGTAAGATGCACCATCGATACCTTCACAATTAAGTTTAAAATTCCTACCCCTGTCATGGTGGTGATGATGAGATGGGCCAGGAGGAAGCCACTTAAGAATAAGGCCCGGGCTTCCCTGGTGGCGCAGTGGTTGGGGGTCTGCCTGGCGGTTCGGGGGACGCGGGTTCGTGCCCCGGTCCGGGAGGATCCCACGTGCCGCGGAGCGGCTGGGCCGGTGAGCCGTGGCCGCTGAGCCTGCGCGTCCGGAGCCTGTGCTCCGCAACGGGAGAGGCCACAGCAGTGAGAGGCCCGCGTACTGCAAAAAAAAAAAAAAAAAAAAAAAAAGAATAGGCCCCGCACAGCCCCACTTCCCAAGGCTCTCCTTTCTCCCCACTCGGAGGGGATGGGAGAGGACGTTGTCACTGGGCATCCTTGTTGGACGTGTGTCACTGTGGGCCCCGGCAATCCTCCCGGCTCTCACCTCTCTCAGCCAAGGTGTCCCAGCTCCGGGGAAAAGAAGAGAGAAGAGGCCTATCCTGCACCAGTGAGCCTCTAAGAAATAGGCCGGGATGCGGGTTGAATTGTGTCCCCCCAAATACATACTGAAGCCTTAACCCAGTCCCCAGACTGGGACTTATTTGGAAATAGGGTCGTTACAGAGGTAATCAAATTAAAATGGGGTCATTAAGATGGGCCTTAATCCAATACACCTGGGGTCCTTATAAATAGGGGAAATTTGGGCAAAGAGACACACAAAGAGGGAAGGTGATGAAGGGTGAAGACCTGGGGAGAATTAAGCCATGGGACTGGAGTGATGCGGCTACAAGCCAAGGATTGCCGGCAACCACCAGTGGCAAGAACAAGGCAAGGAGGGGTCCTCTCCTAGAGTTTTCTGAGGCAGCTTGGCCCTACCGCCAACAGCTTGATTTCAGACGCCTGGCCTCCAAAACTATGAGAGGAAAAGCTTCTGTTGTTTTAAGCTCCCCAGCCTGGGTACTTTTTATGGCCCTAGGAAAGTGATGTTGGCTGGAAACATCATCGACGGGTTCCGTCCAGTGTGTTCCAGAGGTGAGGTCCACTGGAGAGTCCACCTAACACCATAGTGTTGATTTCCCCTTTTGTCTCACTCCTGTTTCCAGCCCCAAGCCTTTCCTTTCTCCCTGAATCATGGAGACTGGGGTTGGCATTCAGAGAGAAGACATCCCCTCTGTAAATGTGTTAACAGAAGTGGGCGAGCCCCACCTGCAACACCTCCCTTAGCTCACATCCGGTGGCGGGGATGCCACATGGCCGGCATGGTGCCGCCGCAGCCTGGGGCAAGGGAAGCCCGACTTCTCTCCAGCTTCTGGGGCGCCAAGACCAGGGACCCCATCCGTGGACTCCTCCCACAGTAACATAGGGTGAAATTGTCTTAAAGTAAATGAAAAAGGGAAAAGGAAAAGAAGGACGTAGCTTGGGAAGGATCCTAACTGAAGAAGGCTGGTCCTCACGCCTCAGGAAAGATGCTTCACCATCAGCCCTGTATACTCATTGTGACTGACTTCCCTCCATTCACTGAAGATGCCAAGGAACACCGTTGCCCGTTCTGTCCTCCAACATGGTTACCTGAGCAGGTTTTTAGTGTCCAGGTCTTCCCCAGGAGCTGGTTGTGCCAGGTCCCTGGCAGTAGCCCCCAGGCTGCTGGGTTGTGACAGTGACACCCCAAAACTTGTTTGCAGGGTCTTTGCTGAGAGCAACGGACCTGGCAAAGCACCTGGGCATCTTCCATCATCACATGGCCTTCCCTTCTCCTCTGAGCTCCCTTTACACGTTCCCAGGAGCCCCGTGATGACACAGGCCACCCTGACACTCCAGGACCATCTTCCATCTCAGGGTCCAGCCACACAGTCCCTTTGCCATATAAGGGCACATACTCACAGGTTCCCAGGACTAGGGTGGGGACATCTTTGGGGCCACTGTTCTGCCAAGCACAGGACCAAAAGAGGTCACCTCGGGAGGAGGCGGCAGTCAGAGGAGAGAGCTGAGGCCTGGGTGGCGCAGGTGAGCAGAGGGGAGGGGCCCGCACAGGAGACAGGGGGTCAGGGAGGGGCTACCCCGGGAGGGCCGTGTCCTGGGGGCCGCCTGGAGTGCTTCAGGAACAGGGGTCAGCAGAGCATCAGCTGAGATGCAGATGTGTCCAGGGTGCCTGGCAGCCTGGTGACAACCTACAAGAAGGTCTCGGGGGAGGGCGAGAAGCTGGCAGCAGGTCGGGCGACTCCTTAGAGAAGCAGCACTGTGGGGTGCCAGGAGATGGGCAGGAGTGGGAGGGGCCTTTGCTTTCATCAGACACTCCTGTCAACTGTCCCGATGCCGAAGACCACCCTCTGGCCTCTGGGCTTCCGGCGAGGACCCCAACAGCCCGCCGCCAGAGTCTACAAAGCTGAGCTGCCTCTCAGGGAGATGAAGGAGCCATCGGCAGACATGGGACCATGGTGACATCAGTGCTGGTCGGAGTCAGGGAGCTGTTCCCCAGCTCTTCGCCCACTCAGAGGCCAGGATGCAGGTGGCCACCTCAAGTGGACCTATGGCCGTGGGTGCTTGAAACCCCTGGGTTCTGTCTGAGTGCTGCTGTGGCCTCTGCAGCCCAGGGGAGGCTCCCGCTGATGCTCTGGTTCCCAAAACCTCAGCTCCCCCAGAAGCAGCCCCAGAGTCACGCGACCCTAGGCTTCTGAATTAACAGAGACCCACCCCCGAAAAGCCCACCCGATTCTGCCCGAGATGCGCTCACGCTGCCGTCACGGTGCAGGTTCAGGGAACCTGCAGGAGATTCTTTTCAGCAAATGCTAGAGAAACTGTTCAGTACACGAGGAATGAAATGAGGCCACAGATTGATGGAATATAAATATTCTAAAGATAGACACATGTGTCCCGTAAAATGGGCACCACACGGCCGTCACGGGCACCCAGAGCGATCTCGTGTCATCTTCCTCCTGAGTTTGTGGATTTAAAGATTGAGTTTGATTGCGTGTCAAGTTTAACCTGTGACGGAAGTTCAGACATTCTCATCGAATGAGACACTGGGCGACCAGACAACAGACGGTGGCCCCCATGTTTGCCCCATGGCTTTTCCCAAATGACAGTGGCTGAACTTGAGGCCACGCCTGCTGGGAGGCATGACATCTGTAATGACAGAGAACCCATCAGGTGAGATTTGCCTTCTTAAAATGAAGATAAAATGGTTTCATTCAGTGTCTTCCTCTTAAACGAGAAGATTTGGTCTGTGTGTTTGTTTTTCTGTTGTGCCGAAGCTGGGAAGGTAAGATCCCGACACATTTGATACAGAAGGAAACCCTGGCCCCTGAACTCGGACCCTGGGGCCACCGGCCGTCTGGTTCCACCTCCTCTGGTCACCCAGAACGGCTTCTGCCCAGGGCTCCTCAGTCAGCGTTCCTGGGGACGTGGCACCTTTTCTGTCCTGGGCATTCCGCCAGCCTGTCAGGTGCTCCAACCTCCCTTCGAGCCCCCACGAGCATCTGTGGGTGGCCGAGGTTGGGAGTGGAGGTGGGGACCACGTCAACACACCAGCCAGAGCCACAGTGGGAATCTCTGGGGGGACGTCAGGTTACTCCAATGTTGATGCTGAGAGGGCAAAAGAAACAGCAAAGCCACACCAAGAAAGGGTGCAGGCAGTGGGCAGTGACTCCCTTCCTTCTGGATCATTCCCAGTGATTCCTCTGCAGCCCGGTCCCCAAGCCTGCCTCCCCAGCCCCAGAGAGGGTCCTCCATCATACCTTCTACTGACATCTCCCTGGGGGAAGAGTGTGCAAGACGCCTGCCCCCCTTTGCAGAAGGGCCTGGTGGGGAGGGGCAGTTCTCTCTGGCCCCCGTAGGGAGGGTTCTGGGGCAGCTCTCAGGATGGGAGAAAAGGGAAGGCCTGTCAGAATGGACCCCCCCTGCACTGCTGTGGTGACAGCAGGGGTCAGGGTAGGGACACTGGAGCCCCTCTGCCCCTCGTCCGTGGGTCCCTTACTCTCGGTCCCACTCAGGAAAATCTCAGCCTCCTTCCCTGTGCGGGACACCTGGCCCATCCAGGCCTCCCTCGCCACCGGTCCCCCAGCGTGGGGTCAAGCCTGTGTAATCTGGAAAAGGGGCTTGTCACCAGGGCAGCCATGCCGGGGTCTCTTGACTTGAAGGAGGAATCACACCACATAGAAAATCCATTCTGAAAAATGTCACAGGTGATAAGACAGGAAGTGTGGAGACACCAGGGCCTGGAGGGAGCTGAGCACAGCCCTGGACACCAAGGTCCTCTGGTAAACACCCGGAGAATTGTGTGTGAGGGGCCCAGATCTGGCTCCAGGCAGAGGCTCCTACGCTCCCATCTGATGGCCCAGACCGAGAAGTGAAGCCCCAGCCCCACGCTGCCCCCTACCCGACCCCCAGCAGGGAAGAGGGAGAATAACACCGGTCACTCACGTGAACTAGGCGTCCCCAGGCATTTTGTCACCGAATCCGCAGCACAGCGGCCAGACCTCAGGCATCTCCTGGCGTGTTCCTGGCACAGTTTCCAGCACTCATAGAACCACCCTGGAGAAGAACTGTTGTGCCCATTTTCTGATGTGCTCGGAGAAGCCACCTGCCTTGCCAAGGAGGCCCTGCCCCGCCCGCTTGCCCTGGGTCTCGGCCCCGCCCCCAGCTCACCAGCTGACCCGTGGGCACCCACCTGCCCCCCGGCACAGCCAACCTGCAGCCGGGACAGCACATGCCAGGGATGTTCCAGACTGTGAGCAAAAATTCCCCAAACTGGCTGTGAGGCTTCTAAGGAGATGTGAATGTGGAGCAAGACGCCAGGCCGTGTGTCAAGGCCTTTATGATGGAAATTATGGAGGAAACTTCAGGCAACACGGGTTTTAAAGGAAGGAATCCGGGCCCTAAAGAGTTAAGGAGTTCATGGTACAAGTGTCTTCTGGGTGATGAAAAAGCTTTAAGCTGGAGAAAGCTGGTGGTTACATAACATCACGAGTGTGCTAAACGCCCTGGATTATGTGTTACACGAATTTCACTTCCATGAGAAAAAATGAAGCCCTTCCCCTGCCGCTACCCACAATGCCCCCCCAACCCCGCGCACCCTGCCCTCTGGGGAACAGCAGCTGTGACCTCCCCAGAGGGGACCCAATGTCTGCAGAGCACCAGACGCCTGCTTGGTCCAAACCCCTGTGACTGGCTCCTGGCTGCCTCTGCTCAGCTGGTCTCTAAGCCCCCCTTGCCTGGGGCCTGCATGGGAGTCTCTAGGGATTTTGGAAGAAAAGGAAAGAGATCAGAGAGCATTCACTCCCTGGTCAGAGCCTGAGGCTGGAGGACCAAGGGGAGAACTGCTTATCAGCCACCACCCCTGGCCCTAAGAGAGAGCTCTCCAGGTGAAGCCACAGAGCATCTCCAAAGCCTCCCCAGGACCTCATCACTGCCCATCGTGGGGAAGGGCTCACTTCTCTCAGAAGGACAGTTGGAGCCAGGGCCCAGGTGTGGGGAGAACAGTTTGCTGAGAAGAACAGTTTTTCACTAGCGTCACAGGATCCCAGCAGGGCCCTGAGGGTAGGGGCAGAGGGTGGGTTTGGGGCTCCTCTGACCTGTGGGGTCTCCCGGGGAGGGAGACTTCTCCTCTCTGCAGGCTCAGCATGGCTCTTCCTCTGCTCTCAGGCCACTGCTGCAGGTAGGGCGCTCACCTCTTTCCCTGGGAAGTATTATTATCATTTAAAATAAAAAAGGAAATTTAAAATAAAATGCCTGTTATTATGCCCTCTCAACCTTTATGGGCTGGCAATTAGGCAGAAGCACATCTGTGGTCACATACCTTCCCTAAGCCCTACAGGTCTCTGAATTAAGCTCTGTTGGATCAGCCTTTTGTGAAATACTTAACACTTCCGTGTTTGTGTAAGCTTTCACCCACACCCTGGCCTTTCCTCTGGCTCAGGTCTATGTGTGGCTTTCTGGGTAAATACACACATCACACACGCAGACACACATACATCCCACACAGAGACATGCATCTCACACATGCACAAACACACAGGCACAACACACACATGACTACCCCGTCACCACACACACACACACACACACACACACACACATACACACACACGTGTTCTGATCCCTCCGAAGGCCACCTCCTGTCGCTGCCATGCTGTAATATTTCATGAAAAGCGAACAAATTGCATCTCCGTGATTACATTTCCTGATTTCTTAGAAAGCAGAATTGTAGTAATTGGTTTACATTAAGCGTCATGCAATTTGAGAGAGGAAAATTAAATAGAATACCGTTAGTTTTGATTCGTAGGCAAACATAGTTTAATGAGAGCAGCCACAGACGTTTGGAAACGCTTCTAAACAACATCTTTGCAGGCAAATTGCAGTTTGCATCACTGGCTACACTGAAAAGCTGTTTCGAGGATGGGCCTGGGAGGCTCCTGGTCCTGGGATCTTGGGACCCTCCCGGTCGCCCTGTGAGGCCTTGGTCTGTTATGAGGGCAGACTTCCTCGTACTTTACGGGGGCACAACAGAGGTGTAGGTTCTGGAAGTCTACTCAGCAAAGACCACCACCTCACTCCTGACCAGACTGTCCTGGGATGTGGGTTGTGTGCGGCACTTAGTGCGAGGGACTCGGCCTTAAAAGTCACACAGCCATCGGCCACCAGTGCTAGATCCCAGACCCAGGAGAGCCCTCTGCCAAGGGTCTTGCCCCTGGGGCAAAACTCAGTTTGGATCTTCATCTGCCTGCAGCCCTCCCGGCTGTCCATCATCTGCACCCTGCACCACGTTGCTGCTTGAGGGCTGGGTCTCACATTTCCTCATCTGCGTATGCCAGCCACCTCCTCTCAACTCTGTGCAAATCTGGATCCTGGTGTGACTGAAGGAGACACACATCCCACTACACCTGTTACTGGGAAAAGTGCTTATGGGATAACAGATACCATGTCCCCAGGCTCCATCAGCACCAGACCACCGCAGGTCACAAGACCAATAGCTCTGGCAACACTGGGTGAAGGGGAAGGACAGGGGTGGGGGGAAAAAGGACTAGGTGATGCTCTTCCCCTGCATCCCAGAGCAGAGCTGTCACTCCCAGGTCTCACCCTGAGCACACAGGCAAACACACACCCAGTTAGGTAGAGCTCAGTCCCTGTAACCCCAGCCTGAGCTCCCCGCATGGCTTATTGACCTCTCTCTCCCCAACCTCGGGTACTACACAGAGAAGATGCTGGCTTTCTTCCTGCCAAAGGGAGATAATAGGTCTTGGTCCTGCCTCTTTCTAGCTAAGTGACCTCAGGCGAGTCCCCAGTCCTCCTTAGAAGACTTGGAGTCGAATCAGATTCCCGATTCACTGCTCCTTCTCCTGGAGCGATCTCTGTCTTTTAAGTTCAAGCCACATCAATAAGCTTCGTACCAGGGACAGTGCTGCACTGCCTTTGTGGGGGAGAGGTTGGTGTAGCTAAGAGAGAAGAAAAAGAAAAGCTGATGGTGGCAGCCTTTGCATGTGTGAGAAACCAGCAAGAAAGAAGAACCGTTTTTAAGAAGTTTTTTGCTCTGCTATCCTTTGAAATACTTAGATAATCACTTTGCGTGCTCAGACTGGTATTTCTTTGAATGCAAAGGTGGCTTTAAGGTGCAACTGGTCTGGCTCAGCTTATGTGGGTTACATCACATCAAAGCATCCACAAATACTGGTACCCCCTTCCACCGGCCCCTGTCCTCCATCCATTCAGGGTACAACAGTGTCACTGAAGCAAACTTGGGTCCGCTCACCTGCATACAGCAAAGCCAACCTACTGACACTGGGTTGCGGTGAGGGAAAGTACAGTGTTTACTGCAAGGCACCCAGTGTGGGTCCCAGCAAGGGGAGTGGGCAGCTCATGCGCAAAAGACCCAAACTCCCTAAGGGCTTTCAGGGAAGGGTTTTAAAGGCAACACTAGAGCAAGGGTCACGAGGTACCTGAGCAGCTCACGGACATTGTTCCAACTGGTCGGTGGTGAGGTAATCGGGAGTCAACATCATCCACCCTCTGGTTCCATCTGGTCTGGGGTCTACGTGCTGGTGGGCAGCATGCAGTTAACTTCCTCCACCTAGTGGGGTGGTGGGGTTCCAATATCTGTACAACAGCTCAAAGTCACGGCTCAGAATATTAGCTTTTGCCCTTGAGGAGGAACTGAAGGTCCTTGACTTTGTTTTATGGCTTAACTATTATTATTTTGTCTTGCTGGACTGTTTTCCTTCCTTTCTGGATTTTCTCACTTCTCTCATTAAATTTGCTCTGTGGAACTCAGGGAAGGCCTAGGAGGATAAAGTTTTCTGCAAACAAGAGGCAGGCAGAGGGCTTCCCTGGTGGCGCAGTGGTTGAGGGTCCGCCTGCCGATGCAGGGAACGCGGGTTCGTGCCCCGGTCCAGGAAGATCCCACATGCCGCGGAGCGGCTGGGCCCGTGAGCCATGGCCGCTGAGCCTGCACGTCCGGAGCCTGTGCTCCACAACGGAAGAGGCTGCAACAGTGAGAGGCCCGCGTATCACAGAAAAAGAAAAAAAAAAAGAGGCAGGCGGAGGACATAGGAAGGAACATAATGTGACATCAAGGGCTAAAGGCACCCCATCTTCTCCTGGCTCGTTCTCCCCTTCCTTCCTCTGCATCTCTAGTACATTCTCACCCAAAGTTCTAATTATCTCTTTGTATCTCCTGTGACACAAGAGCTTTAGAAACCCCAAACCACCTCTCCCTCTCTCCTCCACCTTAGGCCCGACGGTCGGAACAGAAGCCTTCAGAATGATAAATCTTCTTTATTAAAGATCCTGTGTTTAAGAGCATCGGTCCCGCCTTCCGTGTCAGGATGCTGCAGACACACACAGAGGAGAAGGAGGCAGACTCACATCACAGAGCGACATGTCTTAAAATGGGTATTCATTTTTTAAAAATGTTAACTGAATGAGAGATATTCTCCACTTTTGTTTGTTTCTTCAAGTTGTTTTCCCCCAGTAAAAGTGAATTTCTGTTTAAACCTTGAGACAGAGTCCCAGAAGTGGAACCCCGGTGACGCCTTCATCCTCTCACTCAACAGCATTCGTCCAACACCTGTGACAGGTATTGAGTGTCAGGTGCTGGGCTGGGCACCAGAACCCGGGGTGGCCCTTGCCCTTCCAGGAAGCTGAGTTTACACCAGACTCCAGGGGACTGTGGTCCAGAGGACCAGAGTCCAGGCGAGGACCCAGAGGAAGCCGGTATGACCCAAGCTGAGGCAGTTGTCCCACATGGGGCTGCCCTTCTGGTCATGACAGAAACAAATGCCCCAAAACAAAACTCTAAAGGGAAACTTCCAGAATCCAGGGCTCATACGTTTCCCATGGAGTATATAATCTCTGCTGTAAATAAATTTATATTTTAAAAAATATGAAAGATCATGTTAGCAATAAAAATTTGGACTCCAAATTCCTTGGAGGAACAGGCTTGGAGTTTCAATTTTCCCATCAGCCCCACCCCAGTCTACCTGGGCTGAGTTCCACTTCCTCCTGTGGCCAATTAGGCCACCTGTCCCAGTGGTTCTTGTTCTGGGCAAAGGTCAAAGCCCCAATCACCCAGCCAGCTGGGCTTGAGACCTCACACCCTTCCCTGCACAAACATTACAGCCAAAGACTCTGGCGTTCAGCTCTCTTTCGAGACTCACAGCTCTGCGGAAGACACCTACAGCTCACATGCTTACTGTCCCACGTTATCTTCTGGCCCAAGACCTTCCTTTTTATTCTGGTGAACCCCTCTGTATATTTTATCAAGTGTTCACATTTCTTCTGATGCTCATTTATGTTTTAGGAGGAGGAGCTCCGCGTTATCTCAGGCCACCGTTTCCCTGGAACCCGGCGTTTTGTTCGTAGAATTCCGAATGTATTCACACAGCTGATGTATTTTTCCAATTATATAAAATAATGGGCTCTCATAATGTTTGGGGAACGGAAAACCCTAAAATGAAGACCAGAGGAGTCATTGGAAAGAAAGCTTTAGAAACTGAAAGCATGGCTGCTACTGGTAATACTGTTTCATTTGTAATGATGACAATTAAGGAAATGGCAACAATGGGTCAGAAGCCACAGTGTGACCCTCCACTGCCCTACCTAATAGTCTCCAGGTCCCAGGCATGGTGATGAGCAGATCTGCTGGGGATTTCATCTGCCAAGGGAGAGAGAAAGATGAGCCGCAAAATCCTGAAGCAGACCCCACCCTGGCCATTAACTGTCCAACGACTTTAAACCCAGACCAAGCAGAAAAGAAAATTTCACACATCAAAAAATATCTCCGCAAGCTTCAGCCAAATGGTAACTTCAAGTCACACCTTCCTAGTGTTCTTGGGAAAAGATCTATAAATGTCAGGGTGAGATTTCTTACCTGGAGGACGTCTCCCGTCCTCAAACACTGCTCCTTCCACGTGAGCAGACCAGAAACTTTGATGAACTGTGATTATGAG
Organism: Phocoena sinus; assembly: GCF_008692025.1. Taxonomy (NCBI): domain Eukaryota; kingdom Metazoa; phylum Chordata; class Mammalia; order Artiodactyla; family Phocoenidae; genus Phocoena; species Phocoena sinus. The sequence continues at coordinate 2,589,465 of NC_045763.1, read as the reverse complement.
TCACAAAATTATTACCAAGATGGTCAGCTTCCATTGAAAGAGGAGTTTTTATTTTAATTTACCTTGTAATGAAAGCTTGTAACGGTACTGTATATAAACACAAGCAGCGCAATCTCATAAAAATTTCATCTTTATCTATTTTGGGGAGAAATAGTCCTGTCTGCCTAATTGAAGCATCTGTCATTCTGACATTAGGTAGCGCATCCTTGGTCCTTTTATTATATTGTGGTACATTTCTCACACGCTGTTAAATTGAAATAACGCTGCTCACTTGGAGATAAAGAGAGATAAGTATTTTATAATGAAGGGGAAGGAGGTTTATCTTGAATCACACCTGAGAATTGCTTTATCTTTTTCCTGGGGTTTGCTGCCCTAAAGGAAGCTTCAGCTCGTCACATCTCTCAAGGCTCCAATAAGAGAAGAATCAAATGAGAAACATGTAAACAAGCATTAGAAATGCAGCAGTCAGTCTTGTGTGTGTCCTGGGAGCTGCGTTATGCGCAGCTCAGATGGGAGGGGCCTTGGCCTAGCCTCCCACGCCGCTTCCATGTTGAAAACTGAATCCCACTGACGATTTTTTAATAGTCAAATATCTCTCCCCAGGGCATCCCAGTCTTTGTTTACTAATCTAGGAACATGTTTCAAAATATTTGACCCCGTTCACTCTCTATTTTGCAGTTGGCTACCTGAATAAACAGTTTCCATAAAATCATAGACTTTCAATTTGGTTGAAATAGTTGAAGCATCTAACTGGGGCTTGAGTCCCCCCGTGCAGCCGTCCTACAGAGCCATCCTCCTTCCAGGGCTCAAATCTTTCCAGGGTTAAGAGCTTGATTGAAATTTACTGACTTTGAATCCTGACCCCTCTTTGTGATGCCGGGCAGGTTTCTCTCTGTGCTTCAGCTTCCTTGCCTGTGAAATAGGAATGATAATAGCACCTAATAATAGTACTGATATTTCTTTCATTATGTCCTCAGGCAACCATTCTTTCTTTAATTGAAGATAGTCGTAGTTGATTAAACCTCTCTGTGCCTACTACCAAGCCAGGTGATACATCATGGAAATCATAATAATAGTGGTGGTGGTGGTGATGGTGGTGGTGATTACAACAAACCAACGTTCACTGAGCACTTGCTATGTGCCCACACTGTTTTAAGAGCTTTCATACCTTCATTCATTTTCATCCCCACAGCAATCTTGTGAGGTAGGGATAATTATTACAAATGAGAAAACTGGAGTTTACATGTGTTAATAAACAGCCCGAGTCCACCCACCTGGCTGGTGGCCAGACGTAGGCAACGCCCCATTGATCAGCTTTACACAAATCCAGCAATCACACCCTCTGGCCCCCTCTTCCCTGAGTGCCTGAGGGCAGCAGCCTGAGAGCTGATTGGGAGCCTCCTCTTGGCATCTCAAGGAGAGGAGACCAGATCCAAGGACAGCCTGACTGCCAGTGCTCTCTCGCAGCACACTGAGTTACTAAATAGAACAGCAAAGCCAACGGCCATTTCCCAGCCCGTGCTCTGTAGAAAAAGGTTTATTCTGAGAAGGAAATGCTCATGCAAAAGATGGGTTATGTTATATTGTCGATACCAAATCCTGAGTGGATGATGCCTCCTCTCGTGTACCCACAGATATTTGAGCAAAGAAATGGGCTGACCCATCACCTATTTGTGGAGTGAGAAGCAACAAGTCACCAGTGGGTCCTTCTGCTGAGATGTTCTGCTGTGCTGTTCCCAGAACTTCTGTCCAAACCCACTCACTGACCCGTGAGTCAGTGGGTGGAAGTTGCAGGTCCAGAACACTCAGTTTAAGTCTTTAAATTGTAGTTTCAAATGCTGAAATTATACCGACATTTCTCCTAGTCTACTCCCTGTTACGTAACAACCACCTTTATATTCTCTAAAAGGAACTGAATGTAAATCTCCCTGAACTATGAACCATGAAAACAACATCATTGCATCTTGGGTCTAATGCAGAACGAAAGACGGATCTGGCTGGTTTGTCCAGTAACATGTGGGTAGCAGGGGTTTCATAAGACAAGTCACTCCACTCAGTTTTTCAGAATAATCACCTTAAGTGTGTGACCCTAGAGACTCTTGTGCTGGAGGTGAAGGCTCTGTGGAATAGACTGACGACGGCAGCTCCCATCCAGCTCCTTCCAGCAGATGAAAGCCGGGCTCAGATGATAAGCCAGGAAGTCTCAACCCCCAGAAGGCAGGATTCTACTTAAGAACTAGGTCTGCACTATAACTTCCGAAGGTCAGGAGCCAGTGAGAGAAGTGTTCCCACCCCCATCCCTGAAAACCTCAGACGTACACACGCTTGCACACATACAAATATGCGAGCACACGTACATGACCACCTTCACAGCCATGTGTACACACGGGCCCTCATGCTTTATTCAGACACATGCATGCACACGTGCATGGCTGTCTTGCTGTTTGTCTGCACCATCCTTTGGCAGCAGGAGGCTGGGGTTGCCCCATTAGACAGCTCTGCCAGCAGCTTTATTCTCCCTTGAAGGCCTCGGGAGTCAGATCTAGTGGGAAGAGCAATCTGGAAGGGGGGGGGTGTATATTTTTCATGAAGAAACATCCGTGCTGACTTCTGCTTCTGCATCTCAGAAATGGAATGGGGACATCAGGGGGGCCGTGGGGTCTCCAAGCTCCACCTCTCCCAGCAGCAAGAAGGAAACGGGAAGGATGATGTGGGCAGAGCTGCAGGGCTACTGAGAAGGTGCCGACTTCTGACTGCCCCTGAGAATGGCCACGAGGAACCAGGGCACACCCGATGCTTGTGCGGCTGACTCCCTCCCCGAGGACGGGTGGCCCCGGTACAGCAGTGCTGCAGTCGCTGCCGTCCCTGTTGCCAACCTTGCTTCCCCAGGGCCCAGATTGGAGCGAGGACGAAGGGACATTCAGAGGAAAGTGATGGAGCTTCCTTGAGAGTTTCCGGTCCCAGCTGTGTTAGTTTCCTGTGGCTGCCATAACAAATCACCACAAACCCAGTGGCTTAAAACCACACACATTTATGGTCTCATGCTATGGAGGTCTGATATGAGTTTTACGGAGGTAAAACCAAGGTGTCAGCTTTACTTTTCAGGGGCTCCAGAGAACCGGTTTCCTGGCCTTTTCCAGCTCCTAATGGCACCCACATCCCTTGGCTCGTGGCCACTCCTCCACCTTCAAAGGCAGTGAAAGTGGGTTGAGTCCTTCTCACAGGGCACCACTGACTTCCTCTCCTGCCCTGTGATGACATCAGACTCACCTGAATCAACCAGGCTAGTGTCCCCATCTCAAGATCCTTAATTTAATCACATCTGCAAAGTCCCTTTTGCCAAGTAAATAACATATTTACAGTTTTCAGGGATCAGGATGTGGACATCTTTGGGAGGGCATTATTCCTTCTACCGCACTGGCCTTAAGAGTGTCTACACAGCAGGCCTGATGGAGCCGGGTGTAGAGTGGCCTGGCCGTGCAGATGGAGAGTGGGCTGGGGCAGGGAATGGGACCCCGGAGCCTGGGTGGGGGGATGGGCACTCCACCCAGGGCCCCTCCTCTCCAGACTAATCCTGTCTTCCCAGCTTGAACCCCAGAGGTCCCACTCACAATGAGAAACCCTACAGCCCTCTCCCTCCCCCCAAAAATAAATCTATAAAGAGGCAGCTGGAGGTCTTGGGGACCTCCAGGTGGCAGTGGGGGAGGGGAAGTGCTCCCTGGAAAGGACAGAGCACGACCAAGTTCAGTTCAGAAGGCACAGCCAGGGAGCCTGGGATTTGGACCACCCGTGACTCTAAGACCCCAGGGAGAACCCAGCCCAAGACCACACCTCAGCAGGGTGGCTGGGGGCCATGAGAAGGGAGCTCCTGCCCCTGCCCCTGCCCCGCACACTTCCTGCCTTGGGCCCTGCCGTGTGGCAGGCTGAGCGGGAAGCACAGGAGGAGGGAGGCCGCTCAAGCCTTGTGGACTCACCATACAGTTCCTGCATCCTCCCTCCTGATCCCGGGCCACGAAGAGCTGGCTCAGGAAGAACCAGAGGCCTGGGTCCCTGCCACATCCCCAGCTCAGGCACCTCAGGAGCCAGGGTGGGGGGCAGAGAGGGAGACCCCGGAGGCCCCTCAGCTGAGGGATCTTGCTGTGCTCTGAGGGGCCCCATCTGGAGACCCAGGAGTCTGCTGAGGAGAAAGACTCCAGAGCCCACCCTCTCAGGGCCTCCAGGTCACAGCTCAGACTAAGGGTCAGGGCTGTGAACAGCGGGAAAACCAGGAGAAAGGCAGCGGGATCAGCACCTGGATGGCTTCTGTGCCGGAGCCTGGAGTGTCCAGACGGGGGGCCGGCAGTCGCCATTGTGTCCCTCTTGTGGGACAGCGGCATGGGCCCCACAACCTCCTGCGACCTCTTCTCAGGCCGGCCTCCAACAGGCAGCTCTGGGCTCTGGTGGGATGTATGAACGTCCCTTGGAGCCTCATGTATCTTGCCGACAGGATGTCTATGGCTCCAGGGATGGCAGGCTGTGGGGAGAAGGGGACCCGGCTCACCTCATCCCAGCAGCCAGCTAGACAGGGTCTGTGCTTGGAGACAGGGCCCAGACAACCAGGGAGGGGCTGGGCCCCCAGCCTCGCAGGGGCTCCTGCAGCAGCACCTCCCCCTGATGCAAAGCCCTCTAACCCTCCCTGGGTGGGAGCCCAGGTAAGTGTATCTATGCCCCACCTGGAGCTCCAGGTGTGCAGGGCCTGGCAGCAGGTGGGTGGGGGCCGAATGGCCTCTGGCGGCTCTGATGCAGACGCAGCCCAGCCAGTCGTGGGTCATGTCCTATCAGAATGAAGATCTCCATGAAACCTTGCACGCCCTAGTGTGTAAGTCGAGTGAAGACTCCTGCCTTCCCAGCTCCCAGAAACAAACTCCTTCAACCTTCTGATTTCCATGGAGATTTGCTCCCTTCGCTTGTTTCTGAGCCCAGTGCCTCTGCGAGTGTGGCAAACAGGAGAGCACATCTGCTTCTATTGCTGCTGGATGATCACAGGGCCCTGCTGGAGGGGGTGAGGGGCTCACTCCGAGCAGCTGTGGTGTCAGCATCACACCTGAGAGTGGAAGATGTGTCCTGAGCTACCGGTTAGGACAGCCCGGGGGGCACGTGACATTGGGGCCCAGTGGCACTCAGTCCTTTCATTCTCTGCACTGGAGGGAAAACCCCCAGGATCCCCGGACTTGGAAACATTCCCACTGAGAAGCTGATTGTGTAAATGGACCACAGCACGTCCTGGCAGGAAAGCAAAACCCTGACCCACGTCCTGCAGCAACCAGCCCAGGAAGCCAGCCCCTTATACACAGTGACCAGCCCAGGAAGCTGGCTGCCCTGAGTCAGACTCGTAGAAGTCAGATTATTATCTCTAGTAACAGTACAGGAGACCAAACAATAACTTCTGTAACAAGTGTCCCCACAATGGCCAGGACTTGATTAATATCTAACAGCTTCTCTAAGTTTTGTCTCTGCTTCCAACTCAGGACAAGCCAGAGAAAGCCAGGTGTGCCCCCAACCAATCCCATGGGGTGCCCCCATTCTGGCCAGTGCCTGCAGATACCCCAGGCCCTTGGCCCCCATCAGGGCAAACTCGGAACACCCCCCGTTTCCACCATGAAGTTCCCCCACTCCTCCCACAAGTCTGGCTGTTCAGTACGAAGGTGGGAGTGTGGCTCTGATGTCAGAACCCAAAACACGGCCCTGGGACCCAGCGAGCAGGAGGAGAGAGGAGCCGGGTCGAAGAAACATCTATCTCAGTCAGCTCAAGCTGGGTAACAAAAATACCACAAATTAGGCAGCTTAAACAACAAACATTTAGTTCTCAGTCTGGAGGCTGGAAAGTCCAAGACAAAAGTGCTGGCAGATCCAGTGTCTGGTGAGGTCCCTCTTTCTGGTTCAAGATGGCTGTCTTCTCACTGTGCCCTCATGTGGAAGAAAGGTGGAGGGGGTTCTCTGGGTCCCTTTTTAAGGGCACTAATCCTATTTATAAGGGCACTAATCCCACATGACCTAATCACTTCCCAAAGTGCTCACCTCCTAACACCATCACATTGGGGGTTAGGATTCCACCATGAATCTCAGTGTGACACAGACATTTCATCACTACACAGGGGATGATGGAGTCCAGCCTGGTCCAGCCCCAGGGAGGCTGGGCCAGGTGGCCAGGCCAGCCCCAGCCCAGGAGATCCCATCACCCTGGGACCAGGCTGCAGGAAATGCTGGGGGGAAGGGAGCAGCCAGTCATAGGAGGACAGCAGGTATAGTTAGGGCAGGGAGGGCCATGGCAGGAGCATCAGGGGGAGAGGAGGGAGGGGGTGGGTCATGGCAGGATCTCAGGACCCAGAGAGGAGATGGCCCAAGGGGAACAGTGGTCAGTAGGAGGGCCCAGTGTGAGGACGGGTTCCTGGAAAGAAGGGTAGCAGGGTCAGGTGCAGCGGGTGTATGTAGGAGGTGTGGGGGAGGTGCTGGCAGCCAGCCAGGGTGTCAGGAGGAGAAGGGAGGGCCGAGGGTGGAGGTGGAGGGGCGAGTGTGAATGAGTCAACCAGCTATGGCAGGAGTGGGGAGGGAGAGAGGATGGGCGGCCTTACCACTGCCCTTCTGCAGATGGGAAGCTGTCTGAAACCCGTCTCTCCACGGCACTGTTGAGAGGTTGACATGGGGCACCCCCATGTCAGCCCTGGAACACAGCCTGCGCTGGTCTACACCCGTCTCTGACTCAGGGCCATGTAGGGACGAGGCTTAGGCCACTGTTTGCTCAGTGACCCCTGCATCACCTACAATCACCACAATAATAATAACAGAGATTTCCTGGGGTAGAAGCGACATAGGTGGCTTCCTGGAACACAAAATCCAGACAGAGGTGTTCGTGTTAAACAGGGTCAGGCGGAAGGCCTGGAACACAAGCTACAATTAACCCCACACTGGGTGAACAGAGCAGAAAGTAGCTTCAGAACCGAAACGGGCTGGGTTGCAATGAATAAGCATCACGTCCATCACACACCCACACCCACGCTGCTGTAGGCACTCGACAAAAGTCTAATGATTGAAACTTCTTGAGTTGGGATAAGTGATAGCGTCCCACCTACTCAGATGTATGGGAGGAGAGCTGGTTGCACATAAATGTCCACAGACCCACATCCAAGCCCCCACAAGGGACGCTGAGCCCCTGGAGACTCTCTGTCCTTAGGAAGGAGACGCAAGAGGGCAGTAAGCATCCTTGATACTTTGGGAAGCAAAGGAGCCCGTCTACTCACTTCCCCATCCCTTCACCAAGTGTTTGTGGAAGGACCGTGCACAACAGGCGAGATGCTTGCTGTCCAGTGATGCTGCGACTAAGTAGGTTCTGAGTGAGTGTCTGCGGGAAATTTCCAACAGCTGCTCGGTTGGTCGAGACAGGCTGTGACCTCTTCTACATCCTCACTCTGCTTCTGGAGCAGAATCAAGGTAGGAGCTGACCGGTCGGGACCACAAGTCTTTGTGCTCTGGGGCTACGTGGCTGCAGCATCCTTCTTAGTGGAGGAAGTCGGGGAGGCAGGAGGAGAGCAGGGAAATCAAGTGGCCAGATTTCAACAGGTTCCAGGCTCCCTCTTCTCCACACTGTGGACACAAAGTCAAGAAAGATAATCTGCTGTTCCAGTTATTATCTGTGGTTGCCAGAAGGGAGTATTTTAGATTTAAGGAAGAAACATTTATTAGCGGGTTTTGGAGCTGCAATTCCCTACTGGGTACTGATTTCAAACAACAGACTTGTTCTATGATTCCAGGAGTTACAGATCTCTTTGGGCATTCAGGGACCGAGTCCCCAGCTCCCATCTCCTTATTCTTTCAAATAAATTTCATTTCTCACACGGATGACTTAAATTAGGACCCTTGAACAGCTGTGTGTATAAATAAATTTAAACACCAAGGGAAATGCTGTCAGAACACAGGCTTTAACATTTGGTTTAAAAAAGATGATCTCTGTGTTACATTGATGGACGTCGCCTTCCAAAGGAGGCGTCTGTTAAATAAACGTTGTTTGGATAATTTCATGATCTCTGGACATAACTGGAGACCCAATGGAGTAGCAGAAAATTAGGTTCAGGAGTCATCTCTCTGGAGAGTGAGCTTCTTGGCAAACTCGAATGGGTCCTGCCTGAAGTGTTTGGGTGCCAGCGACGGGTGATAAGCTTCATCTTTTTTTTTTTTTTTAAAGCCACTGGTATTACTTTATCACAAAGGATTCAGATCTTTCCCTGAATTTTCACAAACACACCATAATCTAGTAATAAAGCACCTCCCCATCCCCAGTTTTGCTTATTTCCCAAACTGATTTTGCCTGATAGTTTCCCCTCTAATACGGTTATCACTTAAAAAACACAAACATTCAAACTAAAGATACAGTGGATTACTAACCGTAACCTTGGCAAGCCTACATGGATTGTTTGCCATCAAACATGACAGTAATTTTACAGTGATCGCAAAGTCATTAGGTTCTCCTTGTTACAATGACGACGAGAAGTAAAACTCTTGCTGCTTCTAATACTCCTCACAAAGAAGAGATGCGCTTATAAGGCAGGAAGTAACACAAAATTCCTTTAGAAATCATTGCATTTTCACTTTGCTCAAGTTTTCAACTGCAAAACCTCCGTGCAAAAAAATGTTGCAAACCCAGAAGAGTACATCTCACCATCTTAAGTGCACTCCAAAATCTCAAGCTTACTTTAAAAGCCCACAATATGGGTATTCAAAGTCTTTTCGGAGACCTCTCCCAAATACCACACATCTCCAGATAAACCACGTAAGAAGCTTGAAAGCAGTGAAGGATGCTAACCTGCTGATGCAGGTTTCTGACACCAACCTTTCAAGCCACCAATAACCAGGTCTTCAGTTACCTTTTCAGTCTTACCCATCTTGCAGCAAAGCAATTTTGCTTTACCGCCTGCACTTACCAGAGTTCTAAGCATTTTAGAGAGTTTCCAAGCAACTATTTTTTTGTGCTTCCAAGCGATAATTTAACTAGTATTAACAATTTACTATTAACTAGTATTTTCTTTGCCCATGAGCTCTATATAATTCCCCAGAGCTCTGCCTACTGATCTTTTCTCCAGAGAATTCCCTTCAACCCACATTCCCTACCACTCCCACCCTCTACAACCAACACCTAACCACAACCCTCCCCCCTTCTCCCTTTCTTCACGCCCACCCCTCCCAGCACCTGCGGCAGGCTTTTCCCTCCCCGCCACCCCTCACCTCAGGGTCCTCGCATTTGAACACTAAGATTACTCTGAAATCTGATCAAGCAAAGTTGAAGTTAAAAAACACATAGAGCGGGCGTCCCTGGTGGCGCAGTGGTCGGGAGTCCGCCTGCCGATGCAGGGGGCGCGAGTTCGTGTCCCGGTCCGGGAGGATCCCACATGCCGCGGAGCGGCTGGGCCCGTGAGCCATGGCCGCTGAGCCTGCGCATCCGGAGCCTGTGCTCCGCAACGGGAGAGGCCACAACAGTGAGAGGCCCGCGTACCGAAAAAAAAAAAAAAAAAAAAAAAAAAAGACACACATAGAGCAGGATGAATCAAAGATCACTGTTGGTACCCTGACCGCTCCCTTCTTAGTAGGAATGCCCAAACTAGACCTGCCATTTCTATCACAATTGGGGCATGACCAACTCGTACCTCCGACACAGTACAATGACCCCCCTCAATCTGCCAGTTGGCTCATTTAAGTACTTGCCGAAGGCATTTCAATCTTGAACACTTTCCCAACACACAGATTATATCATCACGCTAAGAATTCCTCCGACCAACGCACAGGAAGGCGGGCGGGTAGATGAGAGGGTCACTGGGATCCATCTGCAAGCTCCGTCTACAAGGCAGCACTCTGTGTTGTGGCATCGCGTTAAAATGTTCTACAGCTTATGAGTCCTCTGGAAGCAAGGTTCGTAGCACAGAGGCTGAATTTAGAAGATGCAGCGTCTGAAAACCTCCACCCCGGAACAGGAGAGGTGCCTGCTGGCATTCACGTGCCCAGAGATCGCTGCTCCCGGATTACACACTCAAAGCAACACATCTGCTGAAGGCCCCGGATGCATCTGCTTTGGACTTTTAAAGATTGCCCCCTCATAAGCTCATCTGAAAACCTTGAAGGATGGTCTCCTGAATGAATACAGGGCTTCCTGAGCAAGGCCTGGAAACAGGGCATTGGAGAACTCCTCCTCCTAAGCCTCTGGAAATTCAATCTGTAGACATCAACTTAGGCGGGCTCTCTCCTCCTCCAGGGTCTCCCCTCCTGCACACTGGCCAGGGGCTCCATTTCTCCTGGTGCCATCAGCTTGCCATGATGGACACTATAGTAACAAACCACAGTCTGTGAAGCATTTCTGTAGCTTTCAGCTGGTACCATCGCTGTGGGCCCACCCAAGGGTGCACCTTCAATCCCCACCCTCTCCACCGGCAAGCAAGACCAACCCGCCCACCCAGAGTCTCCGCTGGGGAGGTGTCTCCTCCGTCGGGATTACCGACAATACCGACTCTGGCAGGGACTCCAGCAACTTTCCCGGCTTACCAGATTACCAGAAGCAACGTTTTAGTGAGGTCACAGAAGAGGTAAGCGTGGAACCTAGAGGAAAAGTCCAAAGGGGTGCACTGCCACCGCCCTGGGCCAGGACTGTCAGCCCCGCGAAGCTAAGTTCAGTTTCCACAACACCAGGCCTCATCCCCAGGCAGGTTCACAGCCCTCTGTACAGGAGTGGTGCCCTCCTAGAGGTCAGGTTCCCCTTCTCCAGCAAGCAGCTGCAACAGCCAGGCCTGGGGTGTTGTCCTCCCCCCGGGTTACTGTGGGCACTTCTGACGCAGCTCTTCCCAGCACAGTTCCCCCAACATCTAGCCTCCCCTTCAACCTTCCTTCTCCTGGCACCCCCATGCCCCCCAGTCCCATCTAAGTCTACCATCTCCCCCACCTGTCCCCTGAGACCCTAAACTGGCCAGCTCCTCCCCCAAAACTAAGCCCAGGGCCCCTGCCCTCCCTGTCGCTAACTCCTCGATAAGTTTCATCTTAAGGGCAACAAAATAAAGAGTAAATGTTCCAAAAACAAGAAAAAATTAGGCTTCTCCACCTCGCACTCACGGGCAAAGCCTGATGGATGTTCCATTCAGAATCAACAGAAAAGTTTATTTAGAGACTTGGAAGGGATTTGGGGGAGGGAGCGCAAACAAATATTCCCCCAGCTGTTTTGCCCTTCTGTTGAGATCTGTAAATAATATTCTGTAATAACAAAACTTATGAACCAACAGTTAGTATGGAGAGGAGAAAATATTGGCAAATAAATTTGCTCGGTGTCCAGAATATAAACCATCATTCATCCTGAGGCTGACAAATAAAAACATTTTCCTGGTCCACCGAGGTGTACAGCGATGGGGGATCAGGGGAGGTGGGGAAGGGCAGAGCCAGGGGAACAAGCTCAGCCTTCAACCCTGGGTGTAAATCCATTCGCCAGCTGAGCCTTCCGTGTACCCGTGAGAGGGGCCCTTAATTGCTCATAAAAATGATTTGCTGGGTGCTTCGTTTTTTAATAAACCTTGTGGGGGTGGGACAGGGGACAGGAAGATGAAGTTTCACAGAGCGTTGGCTTTTTGCCTTTCAATTTAATAAAAAAAGAAGCTCGGGGTGAGGAAAGAGAGCCCGAGAAGGAGTGGGCGAGGGAATGCATCAGAGAGAGGGGGCAGATGTGGAGGCATCATGGGGCTGGCACCGGGATGGCCCCAGCTGGTGCCTCCTTACATCCTGAAAGCCTCACCTGGTTCCATGCCCTCCTTCCAGGCTATGCGTCCATGAACAAGTCTGTCAACGTGGTTGTCTGTGTGGCATCCTCCCCACTTAGGGCGGAGGATGCCGGCTCCCCACGAGCACTGCAAGGCAGAGGGACTGGGTGCTGCAGGGGTCCCCATATGCTGCTCATCTAGGGATGCTAAGGCCCATCCCAAGGCCGGGGGAGGAATCTGCAGGCAGAAGCCCTGCCTGTCTTGCACGCGACTTCTCCCAGGACATCGTGCAATCTGGGCACACAGCAGGTGCTCAATAAATAGTGTGTCAGGTATAATGGACACCCAGAAGGAAGCCAGCTTCCTTTTAGGGAAATCACACTCAGAATTTGAAATCAAGTGCAGAATTCCGGGACCGGAAGGGCCAGTTGGCCGGCATTCCCCATCATCCCACAGCTGCATCAACTCCCCCGACCATGCACCAAGCACCCAGCACCCACAGACGGACCCCAGACCTCCTGGCACCTCCTCTGGCCGCAGGCTTCTCCCAACACGTGCGCCTGAACAAGAGCCGCCCGTCCAGAATAATCACCTCCTCCCGGCCCACACTGAGCCACCACTGGGCAGAAATGTCAGCTCCTAAGTCAAAGACGTACATCACCGGGAGCCCAAATTAACACATTTTATGGAGCCTTAAATGATTTTATGATAAATAGGAGCTGAGGGTTATGATTCAGGTTACGTGACCACTTTCCTCCCCTCGGCCCAGATCCCCGTTGCTTTCAATTGAGGGGGCGTGGAATGACATGTCCTTATATTAAATTGCGAGCGTGCCTTTTCTTCTTGCTGTTTTCCCTGCATGAAATGAGGATGAATGCCCCTTCAGCAGCTTGGAGGCCAGGCTCGGCCGAGTGGAGGACTCAGGTGAGCTGGGTCACTGTTAGCTAATTCATAAGGCTCTGGTCCAACTCCAGGAACCCTGAAGGCCACATCTGGATGGAACCGGGCAGAGCAGGTCACTGGGTAGCCAAGCCACCAGCAACACAAGAGGAGACGGTGCCTTAGAATGTGGTCCACACACTCAAGTAGACTCAGAGGGCTAGCCAATCCCACTACACTCCCGCCAATCAGATGTAGGAATGCCATCGGGAGAGCAGGACGTATGAAGGACTATTAGAGAGAGCAGGACGTATGAAAGACTATTATCCTGCCGAGAGTGGGAGGGGAAGGGGGGGAGGGGGAGAGGGCAGGAGGGGAGGCGTAACTAAGGAGACATGGTCCCCTCTCAATGGTCAGCACCAGTCACAACGAGTGGAAGGCTCATTCTGGAGACTGCTGGGCGTCTTGGCTATACTACTTTCCTGAGATCTGGAAAAGACATCCAACTTCATCCCTGAGAAAACACATGAAGACTCGCTCCCTCAGCTGGAATAGAGGCCTCTAACTTGGGAGATGAGGGAGGGGAACATTTTTTAAAGACAAAGAGAAATTAAATACAAGTTAAGTGTCTTGGATTAACAGATGAGTTGTCAAGGACAAAGGAAGTGGGAAAGAGTCACATGACTTACATGGACAGGAGAGAAAACATTTCCCCCGTGTGTAAATTTCCCCATTAAGTGAAAATATGGCTCCAACTTGGTCCAGAGACCTGGAACAGAATAAGTCCTCTCTCCTGTAGATTCTTTTTTAAAATTTTTTTATTGAAGTATAATTGATATACAATATCGTATAAGTTATAGGTATACAATATAGCGATTCACAATTTTTAAACTTTAGTCTCCATTTGTAGTTATTGTAAAATATTGGTTATCTTTCCTGTGCTGTACAATATATGCTTGTAACTTACTTTATATCTGATAGCTTGTACCTCTTAACCCCCTATATTGCCCCTTCCCCCTTCCTTCTCCCCACTGGTAACCACCAGTTTGTTCTCTATATCTGTGAGTCTGCTTCTTTTTTTATTATATTCACTCGTTTGTTGTATTTTTTTAGATTTCACATATAAGTGATATCACACAGTGTTTGTCGTTCTCTGTCTGACTTACTTCACTAAGCATAGTGCCCTCCAAGTCCATCCAGGTTGCTACAATGGCAAAATTGCATTCTTTTTCATGGCTGAGTAGTATTTCATAGCACATATGTACTGCATCTTCTCTATCCATTCATCTGTCGATGGACACAGGTTGCTTTCTTATTTTGGCTACTGTAAATAATCTCATATAGAGCTCTGAACAGTAAATAAGTCAACCATCTTCTTCACTATTCTTCTTCATCCTGCCCTGTGCCCCAAAGAACCTGAAAAAATATCTTCTTGGCCAGCCAGTTCCAAAAGAACTGTCAGTTTTTTGGCTGAAACTCTTATCTTTGCTAATAACATCCCACATCCTGAGTGTGGCCTGGACAAGGGGGTGCAGAGGCCCCTCTTTCTCAGAGAACAAGGTCAGCTGAGATGTGGCCAGTCTGGAGTGCTCCAGAGGCCCCAGAGGTGTCAGTGGACACCAAGGGCTCCAGGAGGCCATCCCCTTCTGGGTGGTCCATGGACACAAACACATTGGTTTCCAGGCACCTACTTAGCCTTTGCCAGTCCATGGTCTATTTCAGAAACAGGAACAAGAAATGAGAATTCCAAGAGTAATAGATCATGACTTAGACTCAGAAAGAAAAATAATTCCACCCTTTTGGAAATTAATTCAGGTCTTGGGTCTCCACTGGAATGCTGCTCTTGGTCTTTCTAGGTAACAGGAAAGTGTTATGCCCAGCTGACACTGCTCAGAGAGCCAGTTGAAGGAAAGACAGTGACAAATGTGTACAAAATCAAGATAAAGCAGAAGTTCGTGATAAGGGCCCCCAGCACGTGTTCCCCCATCGATGGGAACAGAGCCTCTCGTTCCCGTCATCAGTGCCCAGGCCTGTTGACATTTGCAGCTGGTGTAGCAACAAGCTAACTTGAAAGTCTGAGGTTCTTTCTCCATCACTAACAGACACTTACACGTGGTTACCACCTGCTCATCTGAGTAAGAGGTGGGGAGAGGGAGAGAGCAAGGAGTTACTGGAGATCCAGGTACTGAGAAAATCAGAATGTGCCCACAAGCCCATTTTCACCGATGACTCTTAGCTGAGCATCAGAAATTGAGATATAAACAAACACTCACATTCTAGAGAGCACCACCCCTCCACTTCGGCCTTTCGCCAGCTCTTCAGGAAAAACAAAACCTCCCAAATCAAAACAGGCTAGTGTGTGCACAGAAGACTTTTTCTCTAAGCCTTACCACAAAGCTGCTGGGTCTCCAGAGACCACGGGAATTCAGAAGGTGCTGGAAACTAGGAGAGCCCTGGGTGGATACGGCCAAGACTCTATCCATGATGCCTGCAGCCAAGGAGACAGGAAGCGCCATTGCTCCAGGCCGGCTTCTCCCAGCACACCAAGCCACTCTTGCCCCTGTACCATCTGGACCACCTGTCAAAAGTGAAAATCCCCCAGACCCAACCTAGCCCTTCAGGCTCAGGACCTCTGGGCGTGCATCCTAGAAGCTTTCATGTCAAGGCTCCCACATGAGTCATCTGCAAACTCGGGCTTAAGAATCCTGCCTCTCAGTCCTGTGGCTTCCTTAGGGTCCATGCCTGCACAGACACAAACAAATGTTCTGAGACCTTGGAGATGCCATGCGCTCCGGGCATCTCCTCTGCCCTGGAGGAAGACACAGGCAGCCTGCCCAAGGCTGTTCCCAGGATCTGCTCAGCAGGGTGGCGAGGCTGGCACCTCTCCACAGTGCCGACTCTGAGGGCGCACAGGGGAGGGACCAGCTGAGGCTGGCACAGCAGGACCCAGCACGTGATCCCTCCATCCCTTATAGAGCATCACTCTCTGAAAGGTTTAGCTTCAGCAGTTCAGGGGCCTTGTCCTAATTACAGACATCGCAACACAGATGCCCCCTGTCCCCGATCTCCCAGGTGGAGGGAGCATTCATGGGACGTAACCATAAATATATATACACACAGAGACCATGGGGGAATGAGAGAGACATAGAGCCTAAGAGTCAGAGAAACAGAGAGAGAAAGCTACATACACGAGGCTGCAGGTGGCATCCACAGCCATCGGTCACGAGAGAATCCCAGTGAGAAAATGTGTTTCAATGGAAATTCATTCATTCACTGCAAACAGAATCTCCACTGCATGGATGAGAGGCCCGATCTGTGGCGTGACAGGAACGGGAGGAACCCAAGAGACCCCTCCCTTACAAAGAGGGGTCACTGAGGTCCAGAGGGGAAGAGGTGCTCCTCAAGCCCACCTTCTCAGAGGCAGAGCTGTGGCTGCAGACTTGCCATTGTCCCCTCATCCACGCCTGGTGTAGGGTCGGCCAGGCGGACCCCAACCACAGCGGCAGAAACCACATGGTGAGGGGTACAGGGCGTCGAGGCCTAAATCCAGCCAGCGTTCCTGCAGCGTATTGGTGAGCTGGGGAAGCTCTTCACATGAGGATGGGCAATTGAACAATGAGCAGCTGCTGAGAGAGCAGGATTCGGCGGGGGCAGGAGCTCAGAGGAAGCCCAGCCACTGGGCTGTGATGACCAAGAGTAGGCTCCCAGCTGGAAAGACTGGGAGGTTGAGGGGCAGCATTTCAGGCAGACACAGTGGTCCAGGCAGCGGGGCTCTCCACCCCGGGATCTCCTCTCCTTCCAGGCACCTCTCCAGCCCCACAGGTTGGCAGGCCGATGGGTCACGAGCAGAAGAGATGCGGGGTGTCTAATGTCCCATGTGAAGCCCTCCACCAAGAACTACCCGTGTGTCCCAGGTGGTGAAGCCCCAGCCTGGATCCCCAAGTGGCCATGTGGAACAGACCCCCCAGCCCACCAAGGACAGCGGGCTCAGCTGCCACAGCACTGCCGGGCCTCGACGGAGCAGGAAAAAAAACGGTCAACGTTATTGTCTCGACCCCGAGTTTTAATATTCTCTGCGATTAAATGGGAGCCATGCCTGGAACACCTGCCTCAAGCCAGAGTGGACTGTTTGTCTCAGGAAAAGCACTTGAGTCCTGAGCTGAACCAGCCGCTTTTTCATGGAACCATGTTTACCTAAAAAGAACAGCTAAGAAACGAGCTGCCATCATTCAGACTCGGGTGGTCAGTAGACAGTCTTCAAAATACATAAAAGGAGCCTGTCGCTCCAAGGGAAGCAGCAGAGAGGATTTGCTGCCAGGAATAGAGTTCAGGCTTTCGAGCAGGAATTCGAATTCTGGAAAATTTGTCTCCACCGCCAGGAGCTCGACAGCTTTCCAAGACTTAAAGATCCTTGTGATAAGGTACGTAGTGATACCAACCAGTGTGATTTCTCGAATAACGAACTCTGTTGATACGTGCAAAACACAGCGAAACAGTACTTTCCAGGTGACCAACGTGCAGCATTACAAAATCGCACACAGGGGAGGAATGGGTTTTGACGCCACAGGAAAGGAAAAGTTGTCGATATGGTTTCTGACTCCACGCTGCAAATGAGCTTTAAAGAAAATGCCACTTGTTGACATTTGGTCTCATATCGAAGCAGAATAGCTACAATTATTAGCAAACCATCTGCAGATTATCCAGAAAACCATTTAAAAGGCCGCTTGGTTTTCCAGCTCCATACTTGTGTGAGGTCACGTTACCTTCATACACAGGCAGACCTAGATTTATTGCAGTTTGCAGGTCTTTGTATATTGAAGGTTCCTGGCAACACTGTGTCTATCGATACCACGTTTCCAAGGCATTTGCTCACGTCATTTCTCTGTGTCACATTTTGGTAATTTTCGCTGTATTTCACTGTTTCATTATTATTTACCTGTTAAGGTGATCTGTGAGCAGTAATCTTTGATGTTACTATTGTAATTGTTTGGGGCACCACGAGCCACGTCCATATATGACGATGTATGTGTTCTGCCTGCTCTGCTGACCAGCTGTTCCCCCATCTCTCTCCCTCTCCTCGGTCCCCCTTATTCCGTGAGACACAACGATATCGAAATCAGGCCAGTTAATAACCCTACAATGGCCTCCAAGTGTTCAAGTGTAAGGAAAAGTCACACGTCTCTCACTTTACATCAAAAGCTAGAAGTGATTAAACTTAGTGAGGAAAGCATGTCAGAAGCTGAGATAGGATGAAAGCTAGGCCTCTTGCACCAGTTAGCCAAATTGTAAATGCAAAGGAAAAGTTCTTAAAGGAAATTAAAAGTGCTACTCCAGTGAACACATGAATGGTAAGAAAGCAAACCAGCCTTATTGGTTATATAGAAAAAGTTCGAGTGATCTGGATAGAAGATCAAACCAGCCACATCATTCCCTTAAGCAAATGCCCAATCCACAGCAAGGTCCTAACTCTCTTCAATGCTATGAAGGCTGAGAGAGGTGAGGAAGCTGCAGAAGAGAAGTTTGAAGCCAGCAGAGGCTGGTTCATGAGGTTTAAGGAAAGAAGCTGTGTCTCCATAACAGCAAAGTGCAAGGGGAAGCAGCAAGTGCTGATGTAGAAGCTGCAGCAAGTTACCCAAGAGATCCAGCTAAGATCATTCATGATGGTGGCTACACTAAACAACAGATTTTCAGTGTAGACGGAACTGCCTTCTATTGGAAGAAGATGCCGTCCAGGACTTACATAGCAAGAGAGGAGAAGTCAGTGCCTGGTCTCAAAGCTTCAGAGGACAGGCTGACTCACTTGTTAGGGGCTAATGCAGCTGGTTACTTCAAGTTGAAGCCAATGTTCATTTACTTTTTCAAAAGTCCTAGGGCCCTTAAGAATTATGCTAACCTGCCTGTGCTCTGTAAATGGAACAACAAGGCCTAGATGACAGCACGTCTGTTTACAACATGGTTTACTGAATATTTTAAGCCCACTGTTGAGACCTATTGCTCAGAAAAACAGGTTTCTTTAAAAATATGACTGCCCGTGGACAATGGGCCTGGTCACCCAAGAGTTCTGATGGAGATGTACACGAGATTAATGTTGTTTTCATGCCTGCTAACACAACTTCCATTCTGCAGCCCATGGATCAAGTGGTCTTTCTGACTTTCAAGTTTTATTATTTGAGAAATACATTTTGCAAGGTTATAGCTGCCACAGATGGCAATTCTTCTGATGGATCTGGGCAAAGTCAACTGAAAACCTCCTGGAAAGGATTCACCATTCTAGATGCCATTAAGGACATTTGTGATTCATGGGACTATCAACAAAATATCAACATTAACATGAGTTTGGAAGAAGTTGGTTCCAACCCTCATGGATGACTTTGAGGGGTTCAAGACGTCAGTGGAGGAAAGAACTTCAGATGTGGTGGAAACAGCAAGGGAACTATCAAGAGAATTCGAAGTGGGGCCTGAAGATGTGACTGAATTGTCGCAATCTCAGAATAAAACTTTAATAGGTAAGGAGCTGCTTCTTATGGATGAACAAAGACAGTGGTTTTTGCTCATAGATGGAAAAGCTACTCCTGGTGAACAGGCTGTAAAGACTGTTGAACTGACCAGAAAGTATTTAGAATATGACATACACTTAGTTGATAAAGCCGTGGCAGGGTTTGAGAGGATTGACTCCAAGTTTGAAAGAAATTCTCCTGTGGCTAAAATGCTATCAAACAGCATTGCTGCTTCAGACAAATGGTTCATAAAAGGAAGAGTTATCTGATGCAGCAAACTTCATTTTTGCTTTATTCTAAGAAATCGCCATGGCCACCCAGCCTTCAGCAACCACCATCCTGATCAGTCATTGGCTATCAACGTCCGGCCAAGAACCCGCCGCCCCCAGCGAAAAGATTACATTTCACTGAAGGCTCAGGTGATGGTTAGCACGTTTTAGCAATAAAGTAATTGAGGTGTGTTCACTGTTTTTAATAGACATACTACTATTGCACACTTAATAAACTACAGTATAGCATAAACAGAACTTTTACATGCCCTAGGAAACCAAAAAAATTCGTGTGACTTGCTTTACTGAGATATTTGCTTTGTTGCTGTGAGCTGGAGCGGAACATGCATATCTCCCTGGTATGCCTATATTTCCAACAAAACAACATATTGAGACAGATTGAACACAGAAGTTGTTCTGAGGGTTCAGCTGTCTTGTATTAAATCAAACATGAAAGAGATTTGCTAAAAGGTAAAACAAGACCACACTTCCCACCAAGGGAGGGGAGAAGGAATATATGATTAGCTTTCTGAAAATATGTTATTTATGTTAACAAGTTATGGAGTTTATTATTGTTATTTTCTAAATGATAACTATGTAATTTTTAAATTCCTTCCCTTTCATCCTTAAGAAGGTAAATATCAAATAGATATAACCACATCACCAGAAGCTCTTTGGGAGCCTCCATAACTTTTAACAGTGCAATGGGTTTCTTTGGTTAACTTGCCACGTGGGTCCCTACATCCAGCTCCGACCAGCCCAAGGACCCCGCGAGGGGCAGGATCTTGCTTCACCCTGGTGTCTGCGTGTGGTCTACTGTCATGACCATGGTGGGTGCTACACAAGTGAACAGGTGACAGTCTCCCCTTGGGTGGGACACGTCTCAAATAACAACCTCCAATGAGATGAGTGGGAGTCTCCTTCTGGACCCCAGTGGGAGAAAGAACTGCAGCCCTCCAGACCCCCAAGGGTCTCCCAGAGGCACACAGTCCATCAGAGACAGACCACCCATTGGCCATCCACCTCCCAATATATGAACTGCTAATTGAGATTTCACTGACACCTATCAGAAACAATCAGTGTGCTTCTCAAATTTTTGAAAAATAATTAAGAATATTGGACTAACCAGCTACATTGTAGGGTAAGCGGCATTTCATTGACCTCGAATAATCACAGTTAGGTGTGACTGACAGAGCAGTAAGTAGACGATTAAAGATTTCCCAGCCTGAGCTGCTACAGAGAAAGTCCTCGAGGGTCCTTGTGGACTGGGTGCTGCATCTTGTCCCCAGGCCTGGAGTTCTGGGAGTTGACAGTCCATCTGGCAGTGGGAAAAGAATGATTATGACCATGAAAATAGGAGTGTGCCTTCATGTGGCATTCCTAGTTAGCTGTCTATTACCTGATGTTTGCCCCAGAAGGATTGGGGGGATCTTTTTACTTTCCTCTTAACATTATTTTATGAAGTTCTTTTAGACTTAACTCAAGAGAAGATGTGACTTGTGTAAGAAACGGAAAAGCCAAAGCCAACCCCACGTTCCCCCCACCCCCACTGGCCACAGGCATCATAGAATCAGGTCCCTTTTCTGCATCCAGGGATGTTGAGACAAATGCCTTCATTTTCCTAGACTCCCTTTGCCATCCCTGCCGGGCAGGGTATGGGAGATGTATTAGGCAGGGTATGGGAGATGTATTAGTCAGGGTAACACTCAGCAGCTGCTGTAACAAACAATGCCTAGATGTCTGTGGCTTAGCACAGTGAAATGTTTTTCTTGAAAACCAGAGCATAATTCAGAATGGACAGTGATCCTGGTGGCTCTCCCTGGTGACTTGTGTACCTGTGCCTGTCTCAGAATCCCCTCTTCCATCCACAGCTACGTCCCAACAGGCAGACTCCATCACATGGTCCCTGACTTACTTTGAGGGAGGCTGGGAGATGGAGTCTTCCATGGAAGTGGCCACGGTCTCTGCCACAACCAGCCTCTGGTCCCAGTGTTTGTTCCTCCCACACAGAGAAGCCCCAGAGCCCCACGGGTCACAGCACGCAGCACAAACACAGGCTCTCCAGGGAGGCTCGGGGTCTCTGCCAGCAGGTCGGATGGTGACCTATGAACAAAAAGGAGCCTTCTAACCCCTCTCCGACTCTTACCTGAGATCCAATGGGGGAGCAGTGTCAAGTCAACCCCGTTCAGAAATGGGGGTGGGGGGAGGAGCAGACAAGAGGGGCTTTAAACCAGGAATCAGATCACATGATTTCCTGTTTCAAACCCTCCAGTGGCTTCCCCCTGACACACCCAAGATAAAATCCCAGCCCCTCCCCAGGCGTGAGAGACTCTAAACATGTCCCCGATCTATCATCGACCTGGCTCCCCCTCACTCACGGCCACCTTCACCTTCCCACCTCCGAGTCTTCATACTCACCTTCCTCCCCCACCCAGGAACACCCTTCCCCAGATTCTCCATGTTCCTTCTCATTATTTAGGGTCCCACTCAACTGTCTAATCTTTGAGGGGACATCTCTGGCACAATCTTCCCCTTCCCCACATGCTGCACCCCTTCCCTGAATCTGTTTCCTGTACAGCAATTATCACAACCTGACACTGTGTTGTGTATGCATTGCTGGTCTCCTGTCCCCTCCATGAAGGATGGCAGGAACCACGTCCATATGTGTCACAACTGTGTTCCTAGAACACACCTGACACTCAGCATGAACACAGCAAATGTTTGCTGAGTGAATAAATGAAAACCAAAAGGGGGCCTCACTGGACCACTTTCTCAATCTGTTGAGTGTATTAACATATTCTAAAAGTTGACTCCTCAAAAATTACGAATTTTGTACATCAAAGAACACTATTAAGAGAATGAAAACACAATCCACAGAATGGGAGAAAATATTTACAAATCATGTATCCGATAAAGGACTAATATCCAGCATATATATTTTTCAAAAACTCCTAAAACTCAACAACAAAAAGGCAAACAACCCAATTCAAAAATGGACAAAGGACACCAAGAGACATTTTTCCATAGAAGACGTACAGATGGCCAAAAAGCATATGAAAAGATGGTCCACGTCGCTGATCATCAGGGAAACGCAAATCAAAGCCACAATGAGACATCCCCTCATACCCATCAGGATGACTCCTATCAAAAAAACAGAAAACAGCAGGTGTTGGTGAGAATGCATAGAAATTGGAGCCCTTATCCACAGTTGGTGGGAATGTAAAATGGTGCAGCTGCTGTGGAAAACAGTATGGCTGTTCCTCAAAAAGTTATGCAAAGCATCGCCATATAATTGAACAATTCCACTTCTCTGTATACCCCCACAGACGTGAAAGCAGGGTCTCAAAGAAATATATGTACACCCATGTTTACAGCAGCATTAGTCACAGTAGCTAAATGTGGGAGCAACCCCAGTGTCTATCAGCCAACGAATAAGATGGATAAACAAGATGTGGTCCGTCCATACAATGAATATTAGCCTCAAAAAGCAATGAGATTTTGAAGCCTGCTACAACATGGATGAACCCTGAAAACAGGTTAAATGAAATAAGCCAGACACAAAAGGCCAAATATTGTGGGATTCCACTTATATGAATTCCCCAGAGTCGGCAATTTCATAGAGTCAGAGAGTGGAGGGAGGGGTGTGGGCCAGGGGCTGGGGAGGTGTTATTATTTAATGGGACAGAGTGTGTGTTTGGGAAGATAAAAAAGCTTTGGGAATGGATGGTGGTGATGATTGCACAACATTGTGAATGCACTCAGTGCCACTTAAAAATGTTTAAAATAGAAAATTTTATGCTATGTATAGTTTACCTTAATAAAGAAAAAAGTCGATTCTTCAGTCACACAGGTAAGAGAAACGCCACATGCTTTCAGTAATAAAACTCTGGGAAAGACTATGAGAAAGAAAACTACTCAGCTCTGTGTTATCCAGCGTTTCCCAAAACCACTTGACCACATCACAGTTTCCATATCTTGCACTGTGCCTACCTAGCACACCGAGGACCTTTCACCCAGCGCAGCCTCCTAAGTGCCAGACCCTGGGGAAGAAACTTCTGAAACATCAGACCTGGCCCTGCCCCACTGGACGTCACAGCTCCAGGCGGAAGCTGGGACCCGGGAAGCCCATTATCTTCCCAGCATGATGTAGGATCACTGTTTTCAATTTCATGTGGATTCCGAGTGGGGCGCACAGAGGGTTCCTGGCCTTCCCCGCACGTGGAGGGGCCGTCCCAGCCCCTGGGAGCCTGCATCTGCAGCCCGGGGACCCCCAAACCACACGGAGGCAAGCAGGGACAGGCAGACAAGTGGTCTCCGTTTCTTCCTCCCAAGTCACCTTCACAAGGCTCTTGGCACAGCTCGTGGTCAGCAGCGTCCCAGCCAGGACCAGGTATCAGACCTTCCGGGCACCCAAGGTCACGGCAGGTCACAGGACCTGGGAACAAGCTGGGCAGTGGTATCTCAGAGCCTGCTTTGAGGGTGAGGGCAAAGGACCTAAACGGAAGCTGCCCCACGCCGTTCCCTCCGCAACGCCGGCACATCCAGCAGCTGCCAGGATCGCTGATCCAGCCCACACAGCCCGTGGTGACAGCGCCCAGGGCTTGCGTGGTGCCCTTGGCCACCCCAGGAGCAGCAGCTAGCTGCCTTCAGCTTCCCGCTGCTGTCCACCCCTTACCAGACAGAGAACTGGAGAAAACAGCCATACTCTACCCCAGCCTGGAAGCTTCCTGGCTCAGAGGGAGCCGGTGGAGGTCCTAGGCTGGGGAGAGTTTCATCAGGCCCAGGAAGGGCTGCGGGAAAGCTGCTCCAGGCTGACCTCCACCTCGCCCTTCTCCCTCCTTGTGGAGGGCAGCCCTCCTTCCAAGCCCCTCTGGAGATCTGATTCTTCAACGTCTTTGTTTGGCCAGAGATATACGATGCTTTCCCCAGTCACTAAAATGAGGGAAGTTCAGCAGCATCTACTGAAGAGAGACCTGTGACAGTGGGATGGGGCCACCTCTGCTCAGCACATAGTGGGTGCTTTATCCATGGGCAAGACCCATGAGGTCACACTGGGTGCCTATCTTTCGATCGCTGAAGCCCTGAGCCTGGCACAGAGGTGGCCTTCCGTAAATGTTTGCTAAAGGAAATTCATGGAACTACTTCTGGGAATTTCAGCAAACTGAGATCCAAGCTGTGACTCTCGGGCTTTTCTCTGATGTTGCAACGTTTCTTTAGTCTGGTCTCCCGTCCTGGTTTGCAGTGGAGGCTTAGATGCCTTATCCCCTATCATCACAGAAGAACCAATATTCCCTCCAATATGTGGACCGTTTGTCATGAAGGAGATGCAAAAATCACAGGGCACGCTTCTCCGGACCTTGCAGTTTACCAGCTGTTTTGCTGACTGTCTCATGTGAGCCTCGAGACCCAGGGCCAGCAGAGCAGCTGGTGTCTCTGCCTACATTTTACAGATGATGGAGCTGGGACTCAGAAAGGTTAAGTGATTTGCCCAAGGTCACCCAGCTAATTAGGAAGAGCAGAGCTGTCTTCACCAGCCAGGTCCTTTCACTTGGGTCCTTTCTGTCCAGAGCTCTTAAGAGCTGCTTCCACCTGGGAGACTGATCTGAGGTTCTCTGGGTCATTCTCAGTATGAGAAGCTGGCACTCCCTTCCGAAACATTTCAGGGGGAGGCACCTGCTCTGGGAAAATAATAATTTACTGCATCAGACTCGAAATGGTGTGTAAGGGCCACGTACACATCCCATGAGGGATGCCAAGGGCTGTTCAAAATGTGCTTCTCCAAATCAGGGACTGAGGACAGCTGCTCTGTCCAGCTCCCTGTGATATTGTGATTTATAGGAAAATATATGTATTTGGTCATTCAGATGGCCAAATACATATTTCTCATATATATTTGGTGTTTATCCACACTTCCTGGCTCACAGCTCTCTGAACCCTTAAAACTTCCTGAGCGATTGGAGCAGTGGGATAAAATTTGGTCTCTTGTCCTCAGTTCCTGAAAACCCTTCAAGGAAGGTGACCTCTGAATCCCACCCAAGGGTGGGACTGGTCACCAGGAGAACCTGCCCTGTGACTGGAGGGTTGGAACTTTCGTCCCTCCCCTGATCTCTTGCAGGGCTGGACGTTGAATCAATCCCATTGGCCAATGATTTAGTCAATCATGACCATATAATGAAGCCTCCATAACAACCCAGAAGGACAGCTTTTTGCCCCTTTTTTGGAGAGTTTCCAGGTTGGGGAAGCAGAAGGCTTCTACATGCCATGGTGCCGGGTCCCAAACTCACCAGGACAGAACCTTCTTTGTTCGGGAACTCGCCCTGTGTATCTCTTCATCTGGCTGTTGGTTTGTATCCTTTAATACCCTATATGATAAATCGGTAATCTAGTGAGTAAACGGGTTTTCCATTCTGGCAAATTAATTAAACCTGAGGATGGGGTATGAGAATCTGTGCTTTATAGCAGGTTGGTCAGAAGCACAGGTGACAACCTGGGTTTAGGACTGGTGTCTGAAGTGGAGGGTGGTCTTGTGGGACTGAGCCCTTAACCTGTGGGCTCTGATTCTCTCTTGGGGTGAATAGTGTCAGAATTGAGTCAAATTCTGGGGCACCCTGCTGGCATCTGAGAATTGCTTTTTGGTGTGGGGAAGCCTACACACACGCACACGTGCCTACATGCACACACACACTGACACACACGCACACACACAGACACACGTACAGACACACACACACATACACATACACACATAGGCACACACACATTGCAGGCATGGGTCGGGGAGCCCTTTTACACTCACACCTGCTCCTATCCACTTTTCCAGCTCATACCATGCCCCTGAGACATCACCAAGGGCAAACAGCCCTGAGGGGCGTCCGCGATGCGCTAACAGCCTTGCAAAGGCTCCTCCTTGCGCCCAGCTCCCCGGCCTCCCCGACTTCGCCAAGCTCGCGGCCTCAAGGCAGGATCAGCGGCTGCCTTGCAGTCCATTAGAGAGCAGTGTGTTGTTTTCATCTCACAGACCTAACCCCTTCGTTCTGGCCAAACAGAGTGGCTTCCGGGATGGTGGGCCCATACCTCCAGAAGAAACGCACACGCCAGTGGGATGGAAAGGCAGCTATCCGCACGAGGCTCGTGGGTCTGGACACCATCCTAATGAAGAG
This sequence comes from Phocoena sinus, assembly GCF_008692025.1. Lineage (NCBI taxonomy): Eukaryota > Metazoa > Chordata > Mammalia > Artiodactyla > Phocoenidae > Phocoena > Phocoena sinus. The sequence continues at coordinate 2,562,901 of NC_045763.1, read as the reverse complement.
TAGAGGCACCTCCTCTCCCGCCGGGTCCGCTATCGGGCCACGGTCAGCCTGACTCCTGCCTCCCCCAGGGCCCTCCTTCCACCGATGCCTTGTTAAGTGTCTAAAATAGTGAGAGCAGCTTGAGAGGCTGCCCAGCTGAGCTCCAGGGATCTCCACGCTTCTCTGAAATGTACTGATTTCTATTCCACAGTCAAGACAACTAATCTGGAGTGGCAGGCTGTGACCCCTGAGAGGGGTTTTCTGACGAGGGCCTCTCTGTTTGGAGAATTAGCCATTGATCTTCCCTGAGACGTTTCAAAGAGGAGCCACTGAGGTGGTCCAAACTCACTCTGACGTGGGAAAACTGGGCTCAAGCTGGCGCCCTCCGCAGTGGAACGAAGAGGGTTCCATCCAGGCCCACCTGGGCCAGCCCCAGGCCCACATGCTTAGCTGTGGCTTTGGAGACAGCCTGTGTCATAGAGAGATGGGGGAGAGGCCCCCAAGGAAGTTACTGACTCCAGGTCCCATGCACGGGCCCAGGGACGCGTCAAGTAGCAGAGATTGTATTCAGCAACGACTTTCCGAACCCGTTTCTTGCTCCCTGTACTGGCTTGAGCAATGTCCCCCTCAAATCATGTCTACCCAGAGCCTCAGAATGTGGCTTTATTTGGGAAATTAGACCTTTGCAGATATAATCAAGTTGACATTGAGGTCATGTTGGAATTGGGTGGGCCTTGGTCCAGTGACTGGTGTCCTCATAAGAAGGGGAGACTTGGACACTGACACACAGTTCCAGAGAAGGAGGCCACGTGACAATGGTGGTATCAACAATTCCAGGGTCCCCACGGACCGCCCATCACAAACCTCAAAAAAGAAAATTTCTAGCCTCTTTTCATCTGGATCATTCAGTAGCATCTGGTGGCTCCTTTGGGTGGCTGACTGACATCGTAAGAACCACCATCTTCATCCTTATCATCGACAACAAAATAAACGTTAGCACCAGGAGCTGGGAGGCAGGCCTGGGATCTCTCCTCAGAGGAGACCAGCCCTGCCCACACCTCCATCTGACTCCGGGCCTCCAGAGCTGAGAGAGAACAGATTTCTGCTGTCTTAAGCCCCCCAGTTTGCAATGCTAATGGAGAAAAGCTAATCAGAGAATGAAACCCACAGAGTGGAGTTGGGTCACTGCATCATAGCGAGAGAGGCTGGGACCTGGGACCGGGAACCCTTTGCTGCAGTGCTTGCACCTGGACAAACATCTCCTCGAGCAGTGAGGGACTATAAATAACGGCATGCATGCACAGTTGGGGCAAAGTCTGGACAAAAAATACCAAAAGACCAAAAACCCAACTGCCACTTCTGAAAAGCCAGGAGCAAAAGCAGGGTACTGGCAGCCCCAGGAAACCCATGCACCTCCCAAATTTCCAAGGCTCTCCTGTGCCTCCGACCCAGAGCTCAGCAAGACCCCTGCCATCTCTCCATATTCCTCCAGGCTGCCCCCGGGCTCCCTCAGCACTGACGGCCCCTCTGCTGTGCGCCTCAGCCTTATAGCCTTGGAGCCACAGCATTTTACAGCCAGGGAGCACCGTGAAGGTCATCTGGTCTTTTTCTTTTTCATTCAAACAGTATTCAAGACCCACGTACTCCACACCCCTGGTAGGTTGCATCCTCGTAAGTGTGGGGAGGCCGCTGTGAAGGACACATCGGTCTCTGAAGAGGGTCCGTCCTGCACTACTCTTCTTGGCGGACGAGACCCGGGAGGACACAGCGTCCAGCTCACTGCTCTCCTACTGTTACTGACCAGGGTTCTTGGCCTCCTCAATCAATAGAAATTGACAAGAGGCCAGACAAGAAATTCAGGCAAGGCTTTATGGGGGCTCCTGCTGCAGCAGGGAGGAGTGAAAACAAGTAACAGGTTCCCTTGCTCGCTCCCCGAGGGGGGGCAAGCTGTTTCCTTATACGGGGTGAGCGTAGGGGTGTGTCCAGGGGTTGGGCCAGAGGGGTGGCTTAAAGGTCTGCCCACCCCTTTGATGGTGTTGTGTGCGGGGGGCATGCGCTTTACCCTGCTTTTGCTCCCGGCTCTTCAGAAGTGGCCGTTGGGTTTTTGGTCTTATCTTGTTGTCCAGAATTTGCCCCAACCGCACACGTACGCAGTTATTTTTAGTCCCTTATGGTTTCTTTGTATTTTGTTGCTCAAGGAGACCTTTGTTCAGGTGCAGGCACTGCAGCAAAGGGTTCCAGCCTGTGTCACTACGATGCAGTGGCCCAGCTCCACTCTGTGGGGTTCATTCCCTGCTTAGCTTTTCTCCAGGGGGAGGGGCTTGCATGTCTTTGTTCCTTGAGATGAGTCCCCCTCCATCCTCCTCTAGGAGTCAATTCCAAGGCCCCTTGTGATCCCCCAGCCTGGGTCCCCCAGCTCACCTGCCTGTCACGAGGGGTGGAGCGTCATTCCTATTCCCGTCGTACTTCCCGGTGGATGGAGAGCTTGAGGACAGGAAGTGGGGCTGGGCCAGAGGACACAGACACCATTCCCACCAGCCCTCGACTGTCACCTCCCCTAGAATCACAGTGAGGAAACTCACTTTCCTCAATCCACCCTGAGAACTGCAATGTTAAGATCAAGGGCAAACGCGAGGGCACGGCCCTGATTGTGAGAGCCCAAATCGCCTGGTAAATTGGCACAGTGAGAGGCCTTCCTCTTGAACCCCTGGCTCAGCAGCCTCGCTCCATCAGGTAAAGTGAACCTGGAAGGTCTGGTCCTTCCACTTAATTAACTGTCCCCCACCAAAGCCTGGGCCTAATCTGACAGTTCTGATCAGCAATTTCAAGACCGTCTGATTCTTGAGACACTGGAAACTCCTGCCAGCTCCTGAGATGACTCAGCCCAGCTCCGTTCACTGGTGAGCACAGCCGACCCCAGAGCCTCCCAACCAGATGCCAGGTGGGGCTCAGGGAATGAGGTAGCGGGGCCATGATAGCCAGGTTTGGATGCAGCCAAGTGTCAGCCTCCCTCATGGGGGAAGGGCCAAGGGTTTAGCCCCTGCCCAGAGCTGCTTACCTCCCCCGACCACCTTCCTTGGATACAGGAGCTTCCTGACACCTAACAGGTCAGTGGTTTCCAGCCAACCTCTGACTTACTCCTTCCCTCCCTGGCTCTTCATGTCCTAACATTTTCCACCTACTCAGCCCCACTCAGCCTCCTTCCTCCATGGGGCTGCTCTGGCCTCCCTCCCCCTCCCCCAACCCCATCATGAGCCTTTACATCCTCCTCTGTCCTCTGCTTACACAGAACCCCCAGGGCAGAGTTCAGTTCTTCTGGGAGGGAAGCCTCCACCACGGACCTTCTCTCCCCTCCCGTCCCCTCACCCGGAAAACCCCTGCCTTCCACCCTAATCTCTCAGGGTGGTAACCACATAGTCTGATCAACACACTATCCTAAAACGTAAATGGGTAGCAAAGGTAGAATAGGGGTTTCCATTCAATGCCTTAATGCAAGAGCTCTGTGTGAATTTCAGGAGCCACCGAGCCAATGGGGAGGGTGTATAGGCAGGAGGGCCTTTGGTTACCCCCCAAATCCCACCACCTGCTCATCGGGTCAGACAGACCCGAGTTCAAATCCTAGTGTCCCAACTAAGTGGCCACGTGACCCTATTTATTTTCTCAGCTGCCTCCACTATGAAACTGGGATCCTCATGCCTCCCTCACAAGTGCGGGGCTTTGGAACCTACCGAGCTCTGTCATCTGTGTTTGTAGACCGAAGAGCACAACGCAGATATAGGAGGCACTTTTATTCATTGACCAGACCTTTATGGAGTGCCTGGGGGTATACCAGGCAAGACCTGAACCCAGCAGGGGAAGCCCCCCCATCCATCACTGCTGTCCAAATAAAGACCCTGTGTGTGGTCTCTGCACTGGAAGTCAAAGGTCTGGCTTCCCGGTGCAATCCTGGAGGCAAAGAGCTGGAAGATGAATCCTCTTTAGATTTGAATCACCCCAGAGCTAAACTGCCTTGGCACTTGGGAAGGATGAGTGGATTTCCAAAGAGCTGGCAGTCACAAGAGAGGGTGTAAGGGACCATGTCATAGCTCAGGATCCTGGACAAGACAGAGGGCATTGGTCTGCTTGTATCAGGAACACCTCATTTGTTCTTGCGGGTCCCAGGATCCAGAGCCTTCAGGAGCACGATGTCCCCATCCTGTTGCATCTCGCGGCAGAAACTTCTCTGAATAATTCACAGACAACAGTTAAGTCAGGTCTCATATGCCTCCATCCATGTGTGCCTCAAATCAAATGATGGTGAAGTTGATGCCGTTAAGCTCTTATTAGCAGTAATAGTATTTTAAAATAATAGAATGTTTTTATGGTGTGTGATGGAGTTCTTAAGTACTTATGTCACGTCAGCTGGCATCTGTGGTTCCCTCCAGCCATTAATTATGCTGAAAATTAGCATAATGGTCAACTTCTGTTGCAGTAACACACATCCCGATATCTCAGGGTCTTACAACAAAAGCAATTATTTCTTTCTCATTTTACCTAAGGGCTGTAGATTGGCTGTGGCTCTGCTGGGCTCTGCTGGGTCCTGCTGGGCTCTGCTATGTTCTGCTGGGTTACGCAGAGCTCCATGTGTCTCTTCATTTAGAACCCAGGCTCAAGAAACACCCCAAATCCGGACCTGCTATCCTCATGGTGAGGAGTAGAAGCAAGAACCACAGAGCCAAACCACAGGTGCACATTTAATCTTCTGCCTGGAATAGGCTCTATCACATCCATTCACATTCCTTTGCCAAAGCAAACCCCAAGGCCAGGCCCAAAGTCAGACTTGGCAAGAACGTGCCTACAGATGAGCATGGCAAGGAGGAGGTGTCACGGGATGAACTGTGTCCCCCAAAACTCATGTTGAAATGCTAACCCCTAGAACCTCTGAATGCGAACTAATTTGGAAATAGGGTCACTGCAAATATAATTAGCTGAGCTAAAATGAGGTCATAATGGAGTAGGACACCAATATGACTTGTGTCCTAATAAAAAGGGGAAATTTGGACACACACAGGACACATACAGGGAGAATGCCATGTAGAGATGAAAGCAGAGATGGGGTGATGCATCTACAAGCCAATGATGGACAACTTTTGCCAAAAAACCACCAGAATCTAGAGGAGAGACATGGAACTGATACTCTCAGAGTCCTCAGAATGAACCATTTCTGCTGATCCCTTGATCTCGGACTTGCACCTTCTAGAACTGCAGAAAAATAAATTACTGTTGCCTAAGACACCCAGTCTGTGGTTCTTTGTTATGGCAGCCCCAGGAAACGAATTCATTCCCAGGAAGGAATGAGTAACTCTGAGAAAATAATAGTATGGACCACTGTTGAGCAGCCAGGAGAAAGCTTGAGACAGGGGAAGATCTACCTTCTATGCCATCAGTGCTGGGCCTAAAATGCCACGTGAGCATAGGGGGTGTGACTTGTCCTGCATTTTTGCTCCCTAAGAGTTTATGTTTATATGACTTTACCTAACAGCTTCTGATCCCTAACAGTGAGCTTTGGGGGCAGGAGCTATATTTTCAATCTAGTGTTACTACTGGCTGGTGGTGACTCCAGCTTTTTGATATTGCAGTTGTCTTGATGATTGCCCTTGGCAGTCTAAGACAATTCCATTGGGAATTCCTCTGGACCTCTGCTGTGGAGATACTATGTCCCAGGGATGCACTGGGAACATCCGAGAGGCAAAGAGTCCCAGATGACCAAGTAGACTTTGAAGTCACACAGATCTGCATCTAAGCCAAGCTCTGAGGGTAAGATGGAAAAGGTTCTCTCCACCCTTCCTCTCCCATGGAATGCAGCTCTAAACCCTGAGCAGAATGCGTGGAGCAGTTCTGCGAGACTCTGCAAAGCAAACAGCAGACTGATGGAAGAAGGAGACCAGAATTCGAAGTATCAGTGAACCATTTGTGTGTATGCCATTTTATTTTCCTCTAGGATTTCATAGTCTAGGCTCAACTCAGACTCAAAACCCAGAAGTGGACATTGCTGAGGACAGAGAGAGCTCTGGGAGAAGCCCTCTAGTTCTGATTTGAGGAGCAGGTCTCTAACACTCGTATAGAATAGAGGAGTCTCCCCTTTTTTCTTTCCTCCATTCTCATACTCCAACCCCCAAGCAATCCCACCATGGCAGCAGCAACAGCGGCCTTGGTGAGAACTCACAGGAGTGAAAATCCTGTGGGAAGAGACTCTTCTTCTCCTAAAAGAGTGGAGTAGATCCCCCCTCAATTGCTTTTATTGTCTCTTTGTCCACTACTATTTGGCCCCAGGCAGGATTCATTGTAGGAAGTACATGGCAGAGCAGGACAAATAAAGCCCTAACTTTCTGGCCCCAGAACCATAAATGGGAGTCTTAAAGAAAAAGGAAGAACCAGAGAGACTACAGAGAGAAAAAAGCTTGGGAAACTTCTGGGCTTATTCCCAAACTGTGCATGTGTGGATCTGATTGTGAAGAGCATGAAAAAAGATGTTGAGAACTGCACTAAGCGATAGACTGCTTCCTAGGCACCAGGCTAGACAATGAATGGCAGACGAGCAGGACGGAGCCAAGCAGCAGCAATGCAAAGACTGAAAATGAAACTGGCATGAAACCACAACCCTCAGTGGGCTGGTCATAACTTGTGGCCAGAACATAACTAGGTTGATGGTCTGACAAATCAACAAAGATATCAACATTCTACATATGATTTAATTAAGACCCAGAGACTCGTAACGTAATATTTTAAATGTCCAGGATGCAATCTAAAATTACTAAGCATACAAAGAAGCAAAAGTAAACCTCAAACTCATGAGAAAAGACAATTAATAGATGATAATGCCAAGGTGATACAGATGTTGGAATTATCCAACAGACTTTAAAGCATCTGCTATAAAAATTCTCCAACAAGTAAGGGGAACACTCTTGAAATTAACAGCCATCTAAAATGTTTCAGCAAAGAAAAATAAAAACTGAAAATTACAACCACTGTAATTTTGAAAGCTCATTGAATGGGCTTAATAGTGTAACAATAATGACAGAGGAAAGAAACCGTGAACATGAAGATATCTCAACTCTCCAATTTGAACAGAAGAGAGAAAAGAAAAACCGAAAAAAAGTAAATAAATAACAAGGACTCTGTGGTCTGTGGAGCAATACCAAACCAAGCTCTGACCTTTAAGAGCTGAGTGTCCCTGGAAAAGTTCGGAGCCTCAGTTTCCTCACCTCTAAAGTAAGGAGAAACTTTTTCTCTTTTTACTAAGTGTCAACCTACATCATCTCATTAAATCCTCATGACAACCATCTGGTGCAAGTATAGGTAACAGCACCTTCATCTTACAAACAAGAAAACTGAGGCTGAAGGTGTTAAAAAGCTCAACTTAGTGTCAGTGATGGGCTTATAACTTGACAGACCGACTCCAGAGCCCGTACTCCTATTCTTGAGAGCTATCCTGTTCCTTTCAATGAATAGTTGTGCTAGTGTTTGCAGAGAAATGGACTCTTCAGTTGGGCAAAATGAGATGGGAGCTTTATGGAAAATCTAGGAGCCTGAATTCTGGTTCATTTCACCACAAACGAATAGCATGAACCAGGGCAAAATATTTCCCCCGTGTCAGCAAAGCTTCCTCAGCTGGAAAATGAAAAGTTAGTTACATTATCTTTAAGGCCATTGCCAACTCTGACAGTTAAGGATTTCAATCATCTTCCTCCAGTGACATCCAACTGTTGTGTGAGTACATCTTAGACTCTCTCTGTTCACCAAAGGGCATGGCGCTGTCCTGGGTGCTGAAGGAGAGACAGGTGAGCCGTGGGAGCTGGTAATTTTTCCCAGCACTGTCCTTCCCCGGGGCTTCCTCCCAACTTTCTTCTTGAGCTCCACTGAATGCTGACTCCGGGAGCATATTTCATGCTGGGGGGAGCTTTTCAGGTTAATCCATTTTCTCTCCAGGCTCCTGCCTCTTGCAAGTGTGTTTAAGATTCTCTGCCCAGCCTTGAAAATGCTTCCTCCCAGGCAGTTGGTGTTTGCAGTCATCTCCTTACCTGCCTCTGTCCATCTGGAATTCTAAACGTCCTCTTCCTCCACAGTTCATCTGTCATTTGAAATCTTTCCTGTGGGACCCCTGAGAATCTGAGGGACACTTGGATTTGTCCATTGCAGAAGGGAACCTATCCAGGGACCAAAAAAAAAAAAAAAAATGCAGAGGGACTATAGATCTTGCTCTGAAATCAAGTGGCTAGCACTTGACTTCCTGCAACACAGGCTTTGTGAGATACCTGTGCCTGGTAATTGACTATGTTTGAAAACCAAAGAGGAATTGGACATGGAGCCAGAAAAGCACCTTCTTGCACAGGAAGGTGGAGATTGTGAGTCAGCTGGGGAGTTGTGTGCCACAAAGGTTTCCATTCCCCCAGCTTTCCTTCCCTTATGAATTGGCAGGTGAAAGAAACCCAACTCCAATCCACTAAAGCTAAGAGGGAGTTTGTTGAAAGTACCCAGGGGAACCTCACGGAATTCAAGGAGGAATTGGTAGGATAAGCAGGGAGAGCCCAAGTAACTCACGAGCCATGAGCCTCTGCCCCCTTCCTCCTCCGATCATGTCCGCCTTGGGATCCGCACCCTCTGAAGGAAGATTTAATGGCATGCCGGGAACGTGATGTCCCTGTTCCCAAAGCCATTTCAGCAGATGCTGCCATGTCCTGGCGCTGATTTACCAGAAGGCACTTTCCAGGCCACAGGCCACTTCTCATTTCCAGGCAGCCACTCCTCCCGGTGGCATTTGTGGAGCTGCCCTCCCTGCGGCCACAGGAGACCAGACAGATGTGGATGTGGCTCAGAATCAGAGACACACATCTGCCTCCCAAGGAGTGGGAATATTACCAAGGACCTGAGCCCACACAGAGCAGGGAAACCTGTGGGGCCATCCCGCTTGATGCTCCAGACAAGGCACAGAGGGGACGTGAGCCCCCCACCCCAGCTCCTGCTGCAATAGGAGATGCCCGAGGGCTGCTGGTGAGATTGAAATCACTGCCTCACTGATGGGTACTTAGAGCCTCTTCAATCTCACCTTTCCTGTGGACGATGCCCCCTCCCCTGCAGTCCTGGCTCCCAGCACACAGCTCTGCCCTCCTCTGCTTTGCAGAGTTCAGGGGAGACTGAGAATTTCCTCCTGGCCACAACTCTGCAGAGGAAATCACCAATTCTTCTCAGGTGTTCCAAGGAGAAAGGGCACTGACCTAAAGCCCTTCATCTGACCCTGGACCTGACCATGTACCCAGCCCGAGCTGACAGCAGACGGCTTGGGTCAGGATTGGAGAGTGAGGGAGCCTGAGGCAAAGCACTCTGCCTCTCAGACCCTCAGCTTCTTCACCTGTAACAAGCCCGATGCACATGTTCACGTCCATGTGAGATTTGAATGAGACAGTCTCCATGTGGCAGAGGCTCCTGGGAGTCTTCCCAATATTCCCTCTCATCTTCCTCTCAGAAACAGAATCCCAGTTGTATGTGGAGCAGCAATGCACCCCCTCAAAGAAGACATTTCCTATCTGGCTACATTCTGGCCAATGAAACGCGAGCAGGAGCACAATGTGCCACTCTGGGTAGTGGCCCTTAAAGGACATTGGTGTGCCCTCCATCTGCCCCTTCTCCCTTCCCTTCATTATCTGCAGCTATAATGGGAGGATTGTCAGTAAGACTTCTGAGAAAGCCCCTTACAGGGAGCTGAATCAGGTAGAAGGTCCTTCTCTTTTGTCCTCCCTCCCTTCCTCTTTCTCTGGCTAGAGTAAGAATGTGATGGTTGGAGCTCCAGCAGCCATATTGTCCCATGAGGTACCTTTGAGAATGGAAGTCTTGTGTGATATAGAGGAAATACAGACGGATCCTGGGTCCCTGGGGACAGCAGAAACTCTGAGGAAGCCCTTCATTTTATATCCTTTAAGCTCTTATGTACTCAGCCAGTGCTATTTTTGGTTTTATTGTACATAAAACTAAACTTTATCCTATTATATAAGCCATATGCACAGTGTCCAACACATAGTAAGCTCCCAATAAATCAAAGTAGCTATTTTCAGGTTGGACCAGGACTCCATTCTGCCTCTGGCTGAGAAATTTGGAATCATTTTTCCCTCAAGTAAGTGCTGTGCACATTCTGTCAGCTTCTCAAAATTAGTTGCAGCTCAACTAATAAGTGGATTTTTGGTTGTCGTTGGTATTGTGTGTCTAGTCACATGCTAGGAGCTTTAATAAACATCCTCTCACTTTTATAAACTGTTATTTGACTCTTGACAACCGTTCAACTCAGAGGACCATCAGCCCCACGTGCCAGCTGAGGAAACTGTGGCCCAGAGAGGTTTACCTGCTTGCTCAAGGCTGCCCAGCCAGTTCATGAAAAGTCTGGGTTCTGATGCTCTGATTCCATGTCCAGGGCCTTCTCTACAGCCTGGCTGTGGCCCCTTCAATGGTATCCCTGCCCTCTGGGTGTCTGTAAACAGCAAGTGCTCAATGTAGGCAAGTAGAGGAAAGTACCAGAGAGTAAAGGGGAGCCATCTGGGAGGAGTGGGGACAGGGTAAGAGGAGCTGAGAGGCCCTGAGGATGAGCTGGGCTCACTGGGCTGGAGGACGGGCACCCAGGAGGGGACCAGCAGGACCTGCCTCAACATCAGCCCCCCTGGTCTGCAATATTTAAAGTCCCCGCTATCCCTCGCAGGATCTGCTACACCAACGCTCGGCTTATTTTCACTCCGTTTCCCCCTGAGCCCGCCTGAGGGGCTCTCTAATTGCACTCAGAGTCTGGAGAGAACCCACTTCAGCCTGAACACAGAGCTGATGCCCACCCACCAGCATCGTGGGTCGAGGGCTGGCGGTGTGGATGCTGTCCACTCTGCCCTCCGCCTCTCCCATCAGCTCCTGGTCATCAAGGCCTGTGGGAAATGCCATGGGGGAAGGGCCATGAGAAGGACACTGACCGACTCTATTCAAGGGCTCTGGGGAGGGGAAGGATGGTCCAGAGGGATGGGAGGTACTTACAACATCCCTCTCAGAGTTTCCAGTTGCTGTGCTCTTCCTAAACTGGTGCCAACTAAAACCTGGTACTTGCTACCTGACTCTAAAAGGACTAAGCCACTGGCCACTGCAGCCGCTGACCTTCCACACCCTGAAAGGAGTTCAGGGTGGAGGTCAGGAATGGGGTGCTCCATGCTCCAGGAAAACTGGCAGAACCAGCCTTCAGATAGTTAGATATTTTCAGGAGAAGATTTTATGAGCCCAACTCTTGCATCTCCTTGTATCTAGAAAAGCACGAAAGTCATTCACGGTGACGTCCGCTCCTCACGACTAGCAGGAAGCCTCTGCCAAAACATGTGCTTGACACACGTGCCCCCTTCCCTAAAATCATATGGAACACTGACCTTGCCCTTCCTCTTTGGAGTGATGTCTTAGAGCCACTGAGAGGCTGTCTCCGGGGCTATAGTCCTAATTTTGCTCCAGATAAAACCTAACTCACAGCTCTAACGTTGTCATGCATTTTTAAAAAATTTTATTGGATTATAGTTGATTTACAATGTTGTGTTAGCTTCAGGTGTACAGCAAAGTGAATCAGTTACCCATATACACATATCCACTCTTTTTTAGATTCTTTTCCCATATAGGCCATTACAGAGTGTTGAATAGAGTTCCCTGTGCTCTACAGTAGGTCCTTATTAGTCATCTATTTTATATATAGTAGTGTGTAACTGTCAATCCCAATCTCCCAATGTATCCCTCCCCCGCCATCCCCTGGTAACCATAAGTTTGTTTTCTACATCTGTGACTCTATTTCTGTTTTGTAGATAAGTTCGTTTTTACACTTTTTTTAGATTCCACGTAAGCGATATCATATGATATTTGACTTTGTCTGACTTACTTCACTCAGTATAACAATCTCTACGTCCATCCATGTTACTGCAAATGGCATTATTTCATTCTTTTTTATGGCCAAGTAATATTCCATTGTGTATATGTACCACATCTTCTTTATCCATTCTGCTGTCAATGGACATTTAGGTTGCTTCCATGTCTTGGCTATTGTAAATTGTTCTGCAATGAACATTGGGGTGCATGTATCTTTTCGAATTATGGATTTCTCCAGGTATATGCCCAGGAGTGGGATTGCTGGATCATATGGTAGCTCGATTTTTATTGTTTTAAGGAACCTCCATACTATTTTCAGTCAACACTAGGAAGAAGCCCAGTGCCTGCCACACAGGAAGGACCTGGTGCCGCCCACTCTGTGCTGTGTCCTCGCTGCCATCCCCAAGTGGCCTCTGCACAACCCCCCAGGGAGGTGAGGCCCCGAGCCCTCATGGTCCAGGTATGACTATATGTGCATCTGTGGTTGGTTCACAGCGCTGGGCTTCTGAACGGTTTACTCTTCGTATCCTCCAAGACCCCAGAGCGGCGGACACCCCCTGCACTTCCAGGTGGGCAAGAGTGGCTTGGGGGTGTTTGCAGCAGACGTCCCCATAGGAGGGGGCTCTGTGATTCCTGGTGACCTTCCCTCCCTCTCCCATGAATTCACTGTGAAGGGAAAGGTGAGCGTATCAGCATCTCTGCTGCGAGCAGTGGGCTCGCTGGAGAGAGAAGCTCATTCCTGCCTCAGCCGACCTCGCGCTGGGTCACCGACGATGGACATTCCAGCTTGCTTGGTCTCCTTTCATCACTTGTTCCTGCTTCTGACCTTTGACACTGCCAGAACTTTAATCAGATCCTCAGAAACCTGCTTCTCCTCCGTACACCAAAAGTGCAGACAGGCTGACGGGAGCTTGAGTGCCCAGCATATAGGAAAATCCCCCGCGTTGCAGCCTCCTGTTTGCAAAGCCACGGGGACAAGGACACTAAATTCCGCAGCTACCATGCGGCCATCAGATTCTGGAGGGAGAACGCCACACTCCAGGAAAAAGTGCAAGAGGCCATTAAACGTTGCTGGGGTGCACGGGAGGAGGGTGAATCGGGCGCTTGCAGAAAACAGACGTCAGCTCCCACACTTCTGAGATGTCGTCGGCCTTCAGGGGAAAAAAATCCATAAGGATTTAGCTCAGTAGAGAACACTGGTCACGCACGTGGTGGGCGGGGCAGGGCAGGGGACTCAGTGTCGTAGCATCTGGTTCATGGTGGAGGACGCTCTCCAGTGGGGGTGAGATGCAAGCGGCACGTCTGCTCCCAGCCAAGACGGAGTGACAGACACCAAGTTGTGCCCTGGCAGAAACAGCGGGACAAGTATATGGAATAATGGTTTTCAAGACATTGGGCATCAGGCCATGAAGGACAGTGACCCCTGAGGGATGGAAAAGGACGGGGGGTGAGCCCCACAGTGACCCAAGCTCCATGCTGGATGGTTCCCAGGGGAGCAGGGGGAGGGGTCCAGGCAGAGCCTGTGGCTCCCTGGGTGAAGAGACACAGCTAAAAGTCCAGAGAGACCGGGCAGTTGTGCAGGAGCCCCAGAGGCAAGAGAGTTTCCTGGAGAGAAATCCAGTGATGTGAGTGGACTGTCAAGTCTCCGGCTGAGCACTGACTGGTATACACGAGTCAGGAACTGCCTGAGGCCAGGGAAAGCCCAGCTAAGGGACTGAGGGGGACAAAGCAGGCCGAGGACAGTGCCTGCTCCAGCACTGGCCTGGAAATCCTCATAGCGGCGGGGGGGCGGGGCGGGTGCCATTAGTCCTGCAGCAAACGCTGGTCTGGACCAGAGCCCCAGAGCTTAGGGGCAAGACCGAAGGGATCATAGTTTCCAAGGAACAGAACTGCATCCCAGGAAAACACTCCCCCAGTGCCCACCCAGCCAGGGCGTCCACTCGGGGGAGGATAGGGGTGACAGTGAGGGGCGCCAGGCCGAGGCTCGCCTCCGAGAGCTCCCACTGTGTTTCCCCCCTCCCTCCCCTCTTTCCTGTGGGTCCTCTTGGGACAGATGCGACGGGGGCCCAAGGGACTAGGGGAGACCTGTGAGTGGGATCTGAGCCTCGGTGATGCCTGGGGAGTGAGGGGGGCCTTCCCCGGCTGGGGGTCCCTGCAGCCCAAGGAAGGGGTGAAGGTGAGTTCCCCACAGCCCTCAGGCTCTCCCGCATGAGGAGCAAACAAGAAGCTTGAGAGACAGAGAGAATGAGAGAGAGTGAGAGAGAGAGAGAGGCAAAGGACAGAGACAGACAGAGAGGGAGAAAAGGGGAAGGGGGGCTGGGAGGCGGCGTTCTGTTTTGTTTCGCTTTTCTAAGTCCGCGATTCTAGACCAATCTCGGGTTCATGGGCTTCCTCTAGACGGCCTGCCAGGGGCAAACGGGCAGAACGTCCTTGGAGGCAACAGAGGGCCATCCAGCAGCGAATGATGCCTTCTGAGCTCGCATCCCGGCCCCGAAGGTTGGAGGTGTCCGGCATCACCTGTCAAAAGGCCAACTTCTTTCAGCCATGAGAGTCTATCGTGTTCTGTTTCTTAATATAGATTTATGGATGTGTTTTCCCTGCTAAGAAGAGAACCCTTCAAAGTTGGGTTGTTGTTGTTGTTGTTTTTTAAGAATGCTAAAGAGACTCTGGAAGGAGTGGAGGAGGGAATGCCTGCCTGTCACTACAGCAGGAAGACAGCGCATGCAGTGGTCCAGGCCCTTGGAGCAGCTGGCCCCGCGGTAGAGGCAGGTGGGCCAGGGGCAGCCAGGAGGCTGTTTCTCCCACCTCCTGAAGGCTGTGGACACACTCAGCCTCGCAGGCCAGCAGGGGCTGGGCCGCCGGACAGTGCCCGTCTGCCCCAGAGCAGCTGCTGCAGGACAGACTCCCACGGGCCCTCCCTCAGCCACACAGGGCATCACGCCCACTTCGCAGATGATAGACTGAGGCCAGAGAGGCTGTGTGGGACGTGAACAGGACTCCAAGCCTGTGCGTGGCCCAGCTTTGGAGTCGGTGGAATCAGAGAAACGTGAGAAGAAAGACACTTGGTCCCTCCTGAGCTGTGGGGCCGTGCCCACTGCTGGACCTCCTGTGACTCTGCCCTCCTGTGAAACGGGGACCGTCATACCCGCTGTGCTGGTGGGAGTGGGGACAATGGGTGGCATGTGAGGACACGAAGCTCAGCAGGTGCTCGGGAAACCAGAGCCGCCCTGAGCACCCCAGATGGTGGCCTCTGCGTGCTGTGGGGAGGGACCAGAGGGCAGGAGCTTTGGGGGAGAAGTAGGGACCCCTGAGAGGCCTGGCGGCCTCAGAGCACCGCTCCCCAAGGCCGCACCTGGACTCGGCTGTCGCCCGGCCACCCCACGCGGCCCACGCACACCATCACGTGCCGCCAGGAGGCTGGGCTGTGGAATCGGAGGGTCCGGACCGGCTGAGTGACACTGGGCATGTTACTTACACCCCCCAGGCCTCCGCTCTCCTGTCTGAGAAGTGGGTCCCATGCCCGTGCTGGCTCTCCATTCTCAAGCCCCTAATTCCCGCCCACCTCAGACACGGGGCGCCTCCATACACCCACTGCACCCCAGTCCCCACCCTCCCTCCCACCCCTCCACGGCCGGCCAGCCACCCCGCCGGACCTCCTACAAGAGACTCTGCCGGTGCCGGGGCAGCCCCTCGCTCTCAGCCCCTCTCCGTTGTAACTCCGAGCAGGGTCCTCCCCTGTTCCGTTCCCCACCCGGCACCGGCGCCCGCCGCAGAGGCCAGCGGGACGTGGGCACCCGTGGACGCTGCCGTGGACGTTACCCGTCCCCGGCCCCTAACTCGCCCTCACACACCTCCTCCGACACGTCCCACTCTCAGCTCTGTCGGAGCAAACGGCAAATCCACGTGGACAGCCTCTGAGAGCCCCAGGCTCGAACCCATTTCCAGCAGGTGCTGTGTCTGGGGAATGCTGCCGTTTCCGACGAGCTGGACAAGCAGATTCTCGACTGACTCAGGAGGACTTGGAGGGAGGGGGGAGTTTGTCTTCATTCATTTTCCCGAGACTAACATGTCCTAAATAATCAACTGGTTGTTAGCTGTAGGCGAACTAGCCAGATTCATTCATCCGGCAAGCTGCTTGATTACGTGACACATTCCTTCATGAACTCACTTCTCCAAGATCCCGTGAAGGAGACCGCCAGGCCAGGCCCTGAGGGGCCCGAACCCGGAGGTGCCTCGCGTGTGCACTGGCAGAGCTGCTTCCTGGGCTGTGGGCCCGGAGCTGGGCGTCCGACAGGCTGACCCCCCGCAGCTCCCACCCCCAGGCCAGCTCCACCCTCAGCCCCATTTCAAGGGAGGAGCCCAAGGCAGGAGCTGTAGGGAAACAGCCCAAGGTCACGGAGCTGCTGGGCAGTGGGGTCGGGGCTCAGACGTGCTCGGTGGGACGCAGAGCCTGTGTTTGTCACCACTGCAAGGCACAGACCCAGCCACCTGCCAGGGGCCCTTTCGTCCCCCATCCAGACTCAGAGGGGAGAGGCCTGGCTCCTACACCAGTTGCCAGTGACCAGGGGATGGGGGCCAGGTCAGTGAACATGGCTGCAGGGGCCCCACTGGGTGAGAGGGGAGGGCCCGTGACCAGGAGGGAGGCCCTCGGGAGCTGAGACGGCCCAGGAGGGCCAGACGCCCTCGGCCTCCTTTTCCCCATCCCTGCCTCTTCCCACTGCTTCCCTTGTACACAACTGGCACCACTATTTTGTCTTTTTCGCTTTTTTATTCATAGTTTTGCATCTCCCCTTCCCCTCCGGTTCTCCAATGCACAGGACGGAAGACTGGCTCAGCTGTGGCTGATCTAAAATGCCATTAATATAAGTGGGGGCTAATTACTCAATCACTTCCTGCGATCCCACCCGACTTCTGTGTAGCCGCGGCCTTCTGGAAGGCTCTAGAAGACTCCTCTGTGGGAAGGGCCCGGGGCTCCTGCAGGGCGCTCGCTGACTCCGGCTCGTGCAGCCTTGGTTCTCCTTGGAACAGGCTGTCCGAGGGTCCTTTTCCTTCTGGCTGCGCAGGGTATATCAGAGTGCAGATCGGTGGTCCACTGAACGTGAATGTCCTAGAGTCTCGTGGTAGAACAGTCACACTCGAGAGCCGAGGGCCCGAACCCACCACCTGCCGCGGCTGCACTGAACCCACTTTGCAATTCTGAGTCTTCATCTCGGCAAACCCCCATGATCATATATTTATCAGATCAGGTTTGAAGTGAGCCATGAGCCCAGGGAGGTGCTCAGCACATGTTCTCCAGATCTTTCGAGAAAAAACGAGCCGGTGTCTGAGCAGAGGGCCGGGGCCCCTCCCCACGTGCAGGAGCCCAGGGCTGGCTGCCGGAGCTCGGGGTGTCGGGGGGGCAGCACCCCAGGCAGCAGGGCTCCACACACTCTGCTGTGTTGAGGGCAGCTTCCAGGGTGGTGGGCATTGGGCTAGAGCCCAACGGGGGCTGGCAGGGTGAGGAGGGCAGAGAAATCCAAGACAGAACCTGGGCTACCCAGGCCTGGCCTCTGTCCACCCAGCGTCCACATCTGTGTTTGCCCGGTGGCCTCTATCTCCGCAACAGACCACAGGCTGCATCAGAGCAGGGGCCGCAGATTGAGGGCCACGGGCCACAAAGACCAGCATTGAAGACGGCCTTCCAAGCTCTCTGAGATGGCATGTTGATTCAGAGCTGGGAACTGAGATGTCTCAACGGGGAGGAGAACGAGCTGTGTGTTACAATGCACACTGGGAATATCCCTTCCTAACCCAAGGCAACGTTGGATGGAGTTTTCAGTATTTCCAATATGCATCCACAATGTCCTGCCGGCCAACGAAGAAAATCTTCACATGCTGGACAAGAATGAAATCTTGGACATGGAGCCTTCTTCCCACCAAGGAAGAGTCTTCTGAGATGACTCTGCTGTCTTATTCTAGGCTTTCAAGCCACGCTGTTGGCCATGGAGTGACAGACCCTCCCTGGGATAATGAGGATGGTGAAGAGGTATTTTCAACACTCCTCTACTTTCAAACGCTCGTACGAGCACCAGCCCCTCAGCTTCCATGAGTGAAAGTGAAATATTGCACTTTCTGCCCATCAGCCTGGCTGGGCAAGCACGCTGGGTTCCATCCTGCTATCTTCAGCATACGTTGCCCTCCAACCCCACGCACAAAGCCTGCTGGCACCCAGGGTCCCCTGGGTCCCCATCCGATGCCCACACACACAGGTGGCACGCCCTCAGTACAGACCATGACATGGCCTTCCAAGTCATCACAGCTCTCTTGAGAGCATCGCGGGCAACTCAGAAACCCTCTCCACCTGTGACTCGGGCCCAGGAGTCCCCACTGTCTTCTCTCTCCACATGAAATGCTCACACACCAAGAGCTGTTCACACTCGACCCACCGGTGGTCTCATCCAGCCACACTGCAAGAGGTGAGCCCATGTGCACACACAGGAACGGCATCAACACACGCTACATGCCCAAGAGTACCGTGAGATAGACAGACATTGCTAAATCGTCATCCTGTCCTCTCCAAACACCAGGCCCTTTACCTTTGCACCTAGTTTTTCAAACTTCCCAGCAATTGCATCTCTCGCTGCTCTAGGGTGTGCCGTTTTGAATGACATCTTTATCATTCCTGTTCCCACTCTGTCCACAGTGACAAAATGTATCACTTATCAGTTTTGTGCTGGGAAACATAATTTAGCGTTTGTCAAGATTAACTCACTTGGTTGACCAGAGCAGTCACTTCACTCTTCCAAAAATGAACTGCAAGCTTCCACGATGTCATGTCACTATTTGAAAGCCAGGTAAGAGGCCATATCCTGGAGACCGTGGGCTTCCAGTAAGTTCCAGCTCTAAGACATTTTCCGCTGTCTTTTTTTAAACACTTCTATTCTGCTGCACGGACAGAAACTTCACACCCAGCTTCACTCGCCCTGGCACGCACAGATTTGCTGCTGTATTTGCACCGGGGTCCATCACATGCTATTTACATTGTTTCGATGTTTCTAAGCTGTGCTATTTATGTTTCCATTTGTATCACCACTTTTATACCGTAATGAAGTACTTTTGAACCGTTGATCCCTTTTCGGGAACTGGGAACAGATTACACCATCCCGAAAAAGTAAGGAAAAGCACAGATGTTTACAAACATAATAACATGCCAATTATTTGAAAACGTGATAACCCAAGAATGACAGCATCCTGTTAATTGCTGCTCAAGGGAACTAGCCCAGACTTGTGCTCGTGGTCCAAGCTTTAAGAGCAGAGTGATTATTAAAAGCATAATGCAATTTCTGTGAAACTCACGTAAACAAAATTCTTCTGCTGTCTTGTTTTACTCCGAAACAACCAAGTTTCTGTGGACCCACTGTGGTTGCCAGGGTCAGCCAGATGGTCAGCAGGCCACGCTTGGAGAAACGTCCATCTTCCCCGAGACCGTGGGCGGCTTCAGAGCCTGGACCGTGTGGTATTTGCAAAAGCACCAGTATGACCCACAGCAGGGGAACTGCCAAGCAGCAGAGTCGGAGCCTTGGGTTCAAGCCCTTGCCCCTGAGAGTGAGCCAGCTGGGCAGCCACTCTTGGGCTCCCGCCGCCTCGGATGAAAAACAGGAAGGATACCTGCTCTACACTCGAAAGGATGGAATAAGAACACACTACAAATTTCCTTGCAGAGAGTAAGCATTCTTTCCTGGCTGCTATTAACGCTGACTGGATAATAATCAATGAGAAATGAAATGCATCACTAAGAAACTCGTTGTGGGAGGAAAATATCTTCCTGGAAAAAGTCCCAGATGCTGAAGTACCCCCAATATTTTGCTCTGATGAGCCAGCTAAGCACAAGCTGGAAGCCAGAGAGTGGAGCTGGGGTCACATCCACCAACCATCCTCTCCCTCTAGTGCTTGGAAACCTGGTCGACAAGGCAATTTGCCTCATGAGGTGAAACCGTTCCCTGACTGTTCACTTTGGGCTGGGAGCATGTGTCTTCCTCGTTAAAGATTTACTGTGGGTTTTTATTTATTATTTACGAGACGCCAGGGACACCCTGAGTCTGACTTTGGCTTCGTGGATGGATCAGCCGCCTGGAGTTTTCCTTTCACTCCATGAATCCGGCTTCCGCTCGGCTCCAACGATAAATGAGCAGCCTCAGACCCCAGCCCCTGGACCCCAGCCCCCGGCCCGTCCCCCTCCTGCCCCAGCACGTCCCTTCTCTTTACTTTCTGCTGCAGCTGCCACCTTCCACAGAAGGATCCTCCACTCACTGTCCGGTCGCCCCCATGCTTGTGTCTTCTGACCCCCATGTATCCTTCCCAAGTCAGAAGAGGAAAGCAAACCTCTCTCCCCGCAAAGTGTAACTTTTGTCTAAGGAGTGTTTGGATCCCCTCCTTACCCCCCTCCATTTAAATTGATTAATTGACCTTTAAAAATGTACCCAGAAAATAAATTGCCTAATAAAATAAATTATCTCGTACTCAATGATGCCTGAAATCCACTGAAACCTGAGAGGGGAACGATGAGGCGGCAAAGAAGTGACTAATGATGGAGAAACACATACTAAAGAATCATTGATTAGTGATCGCGGGTGCCCCACACGCAGACAGGGCTCCCTGGGAGAGTCCCAGGCACGGGCAGTGAGAGACGATAGTGTGACTGCTGAGGAAACCAGCCGTGAAAACAGTCAGGGAGCAGGGCCTTCACCAGCCTTTGCACCCCCTGACCCAGTAGCTCTGACATTGACCCTGGGAGGCAGCTGGGGTTCCAAGGCAAGGGGGAGCCCGGCGAGCATCCCGGCCCCACAAAGGACCATTGGACAGGGTTTGGATGCAGGGTCTGAAAGGGCCAAGGTTGGGGTAGGGGCGTTTCTCCCTCCAGGAAGAACAAATCCCCCAGAGCAGGTACAGCAGTGCCCCCAGAACCTCGCACCCAGCCTCAGGACCGTGTCCATTACTTCCTCAAAATACAAGCAATGAAGATCTGAGAATAAAGGACATCTGTGCCAAGCTGAAGAGCTGGGAAATCATCCTGAGGATAGCTGTGTCTGATGCATGGCCACACAGAGTCATTTTGGATGTTTGCAGGAGGGGATAGAATCAAACAAATGGGTGTCTCGAGTTTGATAAAGATGCAGCATCTCCGGGGAAGTCAAAACACTGCTGCTCCCAGACACAGTGTTTATGGAGTGGACTCACTGCCTCACAGGGACCTGAGTTTGCCTGAACCGCCCACTCCCCACACTCTGTCCTTGATGAGACATATCTATTGGACATGGGTCATACCATGGGACAGAACGGAACTCAGTGGGACTCTTGGAAACTGAGGATGCAGACCCGGGGCACGTGGGCACTGTGTACCAACAGGGAAACTAGGAGACAGGGAAACACTTCTTACTGAGAGTCTAGTTTGTGCCAGATGCTGTGCTCGCCACTTCACCTGCGTTATTTCTTTTGATCCTCATGCAAACTGGCCAGCCAGAGCTGTGGAGCTACCTTCCCCAAGGCCTCACAGCACTAGGCTTCTTATGCACAGTTTGTGTCTCACACACCATGCTGCCTCCATACCCACATCACTCAACCTTCCATCCTCCCATCTATCCTTATATCTATCCACCCACCATCCATCTAAACCACCTTCTTTTCTTTTTTCCCACCATACGTCCATCCATCCATCCATCCATCATCTATCCATCCATCCATCATCCATCCATCATCCATCCATCCATCCACCCACCTATCCATCCACCCATCCATCCATTCATCCATCCATTCATCCATTCTTCTTTCATGCCAGCCATTCATCCTTCCAAACAATGAACCGTCCATCATTGTGCACTCACAGAACAGTGTCCACAGAGTATCTGCCCACAAGACCCTGCCTCCATTCTTGTCTCCCAGCACGTGAGCTTCACATCACATTAGGTCACAAACATTTGTGCAAAACCAGAGTCTATGTCAAGTTTCAGTCAGTGGCCCATCACTCCAAGAGTCATGGTTCTGGCCCTTTGGGCATCTCCAACCTTCCTTTGGTCATTTGGGCCTAGAGGTGGACAGGGCCATTCCCACCACCCTGGGCACTCTAAGCCATTCATTCAAACTCATATTTCACTGTCAGGAAGTCAACCCTTGACCAGTGGTCTGTGACTAGGGTGAGAAAGGCTGACATGCCTTAGAGAAGGATGGGCATTCCCGGAGGCTCTGGAGGAGGACAGTTCTGGAGAATGCTGTCAAGTGGGAATTTCATCCTGACTCAGGGCTCACCCACTTCCTGGAAACATGTGTCTCTTTGAAAATGTAAAGAGCCCCTTTGAGTTTGTTTATGCCCCAGCCCTCTTGGTCAAGAGGAAGAGACGTGTGTAGTAAAGAATTTAACCTTGCCAAGAGAGAGGTCTGGCCTTTGCCTCAGCTCTGGGAGGTGATCTCTAAGCCCTCTGATGTCCTACCTGATAGGAGTATCCTCGTTTACCTGGGAGCCTTGGGCCATGCTGGAGAGCATAACAATGTTATTTATGGTGGGGCAGGTCTTGGAGCACGTGGTGTCAGCTCACCCTCGAAAGGACTGGAGGCTGAGGTCAGCCATGTGCCTTGTGTAGATGAAAGGGCTCCAGTAAAGACTCTGAACACCAAGGTTCTGGTGGGCAATACCCCGTGCAGGTTGTCACACATAATTGCTGGGAGGAGGTGACACTGTCCATGACTCTGTGGGGAAAGATGGCTGAAAGTCTGGCCCATGGAATTTTCCTGGACTCTGTCCCCTGAGTCTCTCCCCTTGGTTGATTTTAATCTGTGTCTTCTCACTGCTTAAAAAAATAAAACCACAGCTGTGAGTATATCAGGTTTCAGTGAGTTCTATGACTTCTTGTAGCAAATTATTAAAATTGAGCCTGGTCCTGGGGACCCGTGAACTCTGCTCCCTGACCTCACAGGCAGATTCTCATCCATTCCAGAACCTGGTGCAGGGGGCACCTGGGCTGAGTGTCCACTGACGACTGTTGGGAGGTCACCATCATCTGCACACACAGCTGTGATAAATTCCCGGGGTGCATATGGGCAGGCGTGTCGCTCAGCCTTGATGCCCTGTGGCCCACTCCCTCTCCCATTACTACTGCCATGTTTTATAGGCAGAGCTTGGACAAAGTGAGTGGAAATCACTTTGGTTTGAGTTGCATCAAAGGGAGTAATGAGAAATCCATAAGTCTTGTAAATAGGTGATAAGACAAGTCTTTAAACTAAATGGGTAGTAACTTAATCACATGTAAGGCAGAGGCATGAGGATAGAGCTGGCTGAGACCAGCTGCTCCTTGGGACCTGGGAAGCCAGCCCCTCCCCAAGGGAGCCCTCAAGGCACTGTTCCCCAAGGAAGGAAACGAGCCCCACCTCGATCACACCACCTTGGGAACAATGCAACATTGCACTCAACCCTCACAGCCACCCTGATGGGAGGTGACCTTGCCCGTGAGGCGACCCAAGCTCAGAGGAATCAGCACCAAGGGCAGAGCTGGGTCCATCTGTCTCCACGGCCAGTGACCTCTTTCACCTGTCATCAGGATCCCAAAGAAAATTCCAGTAATACCGTGAGATACCAGGACAGGTCCCAGCAGTGACAGTTGTGGCTACAGCCCTGTAGTCACCACCTTCTCTGGCCCAGAGACTGTAGGTTCCCTCCTGAGACAGGACATCATCCTGGTACCTTTCCCGATGCCCCACACCCAGGTTACCCCCTCGTCTCTCCATCCCCACAGGGACAGGGCCAAGCATCTGAATGGTTTCCTCAAAGGATCACAGCACTTTGTGATTTAAAACACACCATCCTCCTGCTATGAAATGAATGTTTATGTCCCCCCCCCCACCAAATTCTCATGCTGAAGCCCTAACCCCCAATGTGATGGCATTTGGAGGTGGGGCCTTTGGGTGGTGACTAGGTCATAAGGGAGGGTCCTGTATCATTATTTCCAGAGAAACAGAACCAACAGGATATAGATAGGTAGATAGATAGATAGATGGCAGATAGATAGAGATTTACTAGGAAGTACTGGCTCACATGATTATGGAGGCTGACAAGTCCCACAATGTGCCATTCACAAGCTGGAGCCCCAGGGAAGCCAGTGGTGCAGCTCTGGCCCAAACCCAAATGTCTGGGAAGCAGGAGGATTGGCAGTGTAAGTCCCAGTCCAAGCGGGAGGCTCAAGGACCAAGGGGTCCATGTCCAACAACAGGAGAAGGTGGATGCCCCAGCTTGAGAAGAGATCAAATTCACCCTCCCTCTGCTCTCTTGTTTTGCTGAGGCCCTAGTGGACCAGACAAGGCCCACCCCATTGATGAGGTGGATCTTCTATCAATTAAGATGCTGACCTCTTCTGGAGACATCCTCACAGACACACCCAGAAATAAAGTTTTATCTGCTCTTGGGCACCCTTCAGCCCAGATACTCTGACACATAAAATTAACCACCACAAGCCCTCATGAGTGGGATTACTGCCCTTATAAGAAGAGACAGGAGAGATGTCTCTCTCCGCCACATGAGGACACAGCAAGAAGGACACCATCTACAAACCAGGAAGCAGGTTCTCTCCAGGACCCAACCATGTGGGCGCCCTGATCTCAGACTCCCAGCCACCACCAGGGAGAAGTAGACGTGAGAAATAGATGTCTGTTATGAAGCTGCCCAGTCTGTGGTACTTTGTTACAGCGTCTGAGCCACCTCCCAACTCTTAATTTGCCCCTCCCAGGGAAGAGAAGGCTGCTCCCGTTTTACAGATGGAAAAACAGGCTGAACAAAGCAACCTGACAGGTCCAGACATGCAGGGGAGCTCCATCTGCTACCTGGCCCACAAGGACCCCGGGCTGCTCGGGCAGGCTCTCTGCTGGCTCTTCTGCAGCGTGAGCCCCCTTGAGAAGTGGGAGGGTGACAAACGCCTTCACATCACACGTGAGGAGACCAAGGCCCAGAGACCAGAGATGGGGACCTGAGGCCAAGTCGAGCCAGCCCCACCTGGTTTCTCTGCAGGGGCTGGAGCGTTTCTCAGCAGCCCAGTCTGTCCTTCTGAACCAGGCTGAGGAGCTGATGGATCCCATCCTAGTCCAGACACACAGCACCTTCCCTGGCCCGACTTCCACTGACACCACAACGGTCAGAGGAGGCCTGGACTGCAAATCTTGTGAATGGTGGGACCCTGAGCCCCTCCACCTCTGTGCCACCTTGTCACCCCAGCTACACAGAGCTCTCCCTCTCCCCCGGGGCGTACCTCCTGCTGCCACCACTGACGATCACAGAATAGCGTCCCAGAGACTGCGGGGCTTAAAACAACAGAAATCTACTCTCTCACAGTCTGGTGACCAGAAGTGTGAAATCAAGGTGTCAGCAGTGCTCTCTGAAGACTCCAGGGGAGAATCCTTTCTTGCCTCTTCCAGCTTTTGGTGGTTTCCAGCATCCTTGGTGCTCCCCGGCTGTGGCTGCATCATTCCAATCTCTGCCCCCCATCGTCACATGATCTGCTTCCTCGTGTGCCTGTGTCTTCACATGGTGTTCTCCTCTGCATCTGTGGACAAATTTCTCTCTCCTTGTAAGGACACAGTCATATTGGATTAAGGCCCATCCTGATCTGGTACAGGCTCATAGTAATTTGATGCCATCTACAAAGCTCTATTTCCAAATGAGGTCACATTCACGATACCAGGGCTTCAATGTATCATTGGGGGAACACAGTTCAACCCAGCACAGTCCCAGAGCTGGCCAAGGCTCAGGTCTAGTCACACCCTTCCCATCATAGTGCGGAAACCGAGGCACAGAGGGGCAGAGTGATGTTCCTAAGGTGGCACCAGCAGGTCCAGCAGGACCACATGGTGCCCCTCCCACTCCTCATACCCGGATGGAGTCACTCCTTGAGCCATTTTCCCTGCCTCCTCTGTGCCATGTCCTGGGAGAGCAGTGATGGCCAGGACCACCTCCTGGTGAAGCCAGGAGCCCACCTTTTGAAAGTCCCCTAAAACCTGTCAATGATGCCAAGGAAGGAAGGAAAGACTCAGGGGCCAACAGACTCAGGGGGGCAGAGTGAGTGCAAAGGCTCCCCAAGCCCAGGGCTCAGAGGTGTCCACCCTGAACACCCACCGCTTGCTCCCCAGGGGCATTTATTGAGAAGATGTTATGGCCACTCCCTCAGTCATTATTTCTAGACACTCCCACTTGATTCACTCCTAAGGGTAGTGGTTTGAGCAGTTAAACCTTTCTCTGAAAACTCTGTAGGATCACGTCCTTGGCTCAGTCCAAACACAGAGTGTCTCCATGTGGCCACCATGCCCTGAGATCAGAGTGTCAGTGTAAACAGGCCGAGCGGCGCCTCCCTGGGGTTGGGGTCTGGGGTTGGGGTCTCTAGAAGGATCCTCTCCTGCTCCTTCATTTTTCACAAAAAGCCCAGCAAGAGACCCCAGTGAGAGAGAGAGTCCAGCGCAGGGAGGAAGGTTCCCATCAGGAGTTGTTCATGGCAGAGCCCTTCCAGGGAGCACGGTTCTGGCTGAATCACAGGCAAAGGGGTTGAAGAAGGAAAAAAGGGTCCTTGTATTAGTCAGGGTTCTCCAGAGAAACAGAGCCAGTAGGAGATAGATAGATAGATAGACAGATAGATAGATAGATAATAGATAGATAGATAGATAGGAGATAGATAGATAGAGATACAGCAACAGAGAGAGACACAGAGAGATCTGTATGAGGGATTGGCTCATGTGATTACAGATGGGCAGGAGTCCCATGATCTGCTGTCTGCAAGTTGGACACCCAGGAAAGGTGGTGTCGTAATTCAGTCCAGGTCTGGAGGCCTGAGAACCGTGCTAGCCAAGCACAGAAGAGATGAGAGGTCCCCTGTCAACAGTGAGGCAGGCAAAGTGGGTGCGTTCCTCCTCCCTCCTCCTGTGCTCCCTTCAGACCCTCCTGGATTAGGTGCTGCCCACCCACTGAGGAGGGCGAGCCTTCCTGAGTGTACCAACTCACACGCTGATCTCATCTGAAATACCCTCACAGACACGCCCAGAAACAATGTTTAATCCAGGGACCCCATGGCCAGTCAAGCTGACACATAAAATTAGCCATCACAGCCCCTACAGGGAAGTCTCAGGGTCCCAAATACAAATGCCCTCACTTCACAACTTTGCAAAATGTTCTTAGAATGTGATGTTGAAACTGTGTTAACAGAAACTGGTGACTAAGAGACATTCTTGAGCTCATCTTACAGCTTGTTAAAAACCCCTTGCTTGTAGCCTGCCTTCACTGAGCAAACTTGCCTCAGTTATTCTGCTGCAAATTGCATACTCTCCAAGCTTCACGTAGCCCACATTATAAGATGTTTGCCCGAGTTGTTTGCCAGGAGCTTGGAGTCAGCTGTGTCTAGTTTGAGCTCAGGCTGGCTAAGACTGGTTGGGACCACTGACCATAAAACTGGGCCCGGGGCTTCCCTGGTGGCGCAGTGGTTGGGAGTCCGCCTGCCGATGCAGGGGACACGGGTTCGTGCCCTGGTCCGGGAAGATCCCACATGCCGCGGGGTGGCTGGGCCCGTGAGCCATGGCCGCTGAGCCTGCGCGTCCGGAGCCTGTGCTCTGCAACGGGAGAGGCCACAGCAGTGAGGGGCCCGTGTACCGCAAAAAAAAAAACAAAAAAAAAACTGGGCCCGTGCAGATGTCCTACAAAGGACATTTTCATGTCAAAGGGCCCAAAACCCCACCTTAGATCATGCTAAATGCTGACATTTTTGAACACACATCCCATGAGGAAGCATGTAACTCAGATACACCTGCACAGAACGCTTGTTACCTCACCTTTTTCCGACCTCTAATCACCTTTCCCCATGCCTAGGACCACCCTGTTCTTTATCTCATAAATATCTCAAGCCCCCGGCCTTTGGCGGGGGGCGGTGGGGAGGCTGGTCTGAGGCTGGTTCTCCCGTCTCCTCGCTTGGCTGCCTCGTGAACAAGCATTTCTCTGCTGCAAACTTCGGTGTCTCAGTGTTTAGCTTGCTGCGTTTTGGACAAACGATCCTGGTTCAGGAACAGTGTCACCAGAAAAGAGGACACCATTTTTGAGGGCATCCAATACAGAGATCTCCGGACTCAGTACTTTAAGAACACACTTCCTCTCTAAACAACCCTACAGGATTGGTGTCACCATCCCCTCACCTCGCAGGTGAGGAAACTGAGCTGTGAGCTCACCTGGACAGGTAGCTCTGACGTGGCCACAGTGGTCCGCCTCCTGGTGTCCACACCCTCTCCTGGTCCCTCCCCTGGAGTGTGGGCTGCTGGTGGCTTGGTCCTGATGAATAGAATGACAAGGCAATGGGTTATCACTCTGGCTCGCAGAAGACTCTTTCTTCTGGCTGGCTGGCCCTCCCTCTCTGCCTTGTGTCTGCTTTGCTCTGATGACGCTGCTGTGCTGTGCACCACGGGGAGGCCCAGTGGCCAGGCCATGAGGGAGCTTCTGGCCAACAGCCAGCGAGGAACTTGGGCCGTCCGTCCAAGTCTCGGGGACTGAATACCGAGTGAGCCTGGAAGCAGACCCCTCCCCAGGCAGGCCTTCCGGTCAGACCCCAGCCCTGAACAACATCTTGATCCCGGCCGGTGAGAGACCCTGAAACAGAAGCACCAGCTGATCCAGGCCTGAAGCCCTGACCTCAAAATCAGCGCCAGGAGAACCGTATGTCACCTTCGGGCGATTTGAGACTCAGCAGCGCAATACGACTCACAAGCTGCTTCCACGCTGCAGGCAGCCCGGCTCCAGAGCCATGCTCGTCCCACTTCACTCCCCCGACACTGCCCTCCTCGCCTCCACACCCTCAGAAACTACCCAAGGAGTCCAAGAAGGCGGGTTATTGAGGGCAAGACCACGCAGCCTTGGCCTTGAGCTCTGAGGGAGCCGGGACCACGTCTGATTCCTTACGCAGCGCAGGGCCTGGCACACAGCAAGTGCTCAGCAGATGACCACGACCCCCCATTACAGACGCACACGTGCAATAATGCCGTGTGTTTGCAGAAACTCTCACCCATCCCCAAAGCCCAGCACCAGTTGGGCCTCATTCATTTCTTCGTTTGTTCACTTAAAGCATGTCTGTTGCCCCCCCATCTGCTCGTTATGGTGACTGTAAATCATTTCATGCTTGTTGGGAAAAGGATGTGAACATGAAACTGTCCTAGAAGTGACCACAGGAGATCCATGTGTTCCTGTCTGCAGGCCTGGGAACTAAGTGTCCAGAGGACCTGTCTCACTCGGGCCTCCCGCTCGAGGCCCATCTCGGCCTCAGACCTCACGGGAGACCAGGTGCCCGCTACAGCCGCCACCTCTGCTCAGCACACAGCAGCCCCGCCTGAAAATGGGCTGGAGATTTGTGTGGGAAAGTGTCAGCTCTGAGCCCATTACTCGTGTTCAGTAACCTAATTATTTTTCTTTGGAGGCATTAAGGGTAAATAAAGGCTTAATGAATCAAGCCTTCTGAATTGCTGTTGCCACTTTAATTTGTGGTTTACAAGGTTCTTGTAAATTAAAAATGGGAAAAGAAATCCCTTCCCATCCCGCATGAACCTCCTCGGGGCAGGAACAAGTTGGTTGTTTTGCTGTTCATGTCCCTGCAGCCTTTATCTTTGTGAAAAATGATTCCTTAATTTTTATGAGGTTGCTGGTGAGACGGGCGAAGTTGAGCGATGGTTCCATGTCTTTGGCTCTCTGTCTCCTCCAGCTCATGCGCGTGGTTATTGTTCCCTGGGTGGGAAGAAAGGTGGAGTGCTCACTTTTAATTTACTGTTTGCAATAAGCGGGGCTTTATCAACATCCCTCCAATCAATTATTTTTATTGCCAGCCTCACACTGCCGGGAGCAGTGATCATGAAAACACTGGTACAAGGGAAACACAATCACAGCAGCTTCTGCCCCAAGCAAGCTGGGACCCGCCAGGTGGGTGAGGAAGGAGGGGCTAGGTCTGCGGAGGGAGACTTGGTTTGGGAGGACAGCAGAGTCGCCGGGCTTACAGGCAGAGAAGAGGAGCCAGCTGAATGCAGGTCACCCAAAGGGGCAACCGTCAGTGCAGAGCTCACACAGCCCCACCTTCTGCCCCACTGGTTTAAGTGTGGGAGAAATGTGTCCAGCCCTGCAAATCGGGATGCTCCAAAGCCGGGAGGACTCTGTGGCCTGCAGCTCAGCATCTGAACACTACCCACTTCCCTGAGCGGCAAGTTACGGGGTAGCAATTTCCAGAAAAGTGATTAGCATCTCTCTCTCTCTCCCTCTCCCTCTCTCTCTCTCTCCCTCTCTCTCTCTCTCCCTCTCTCTCTCTCTCTCCCTGTCTCTCTCCCTCTCTCTCTCTCTCCCTCTCTCTCTCCCTCTCCCTCTCTCTCTCTCCCTCTCTCTCTCCCTCTCTTTCTCTCTCTCTCCCTCCCTCTCCCTCTCCCTCTCCCTCTCTCTCTCTCTCCCTCTCTTTCTCTCTCTCTCCCTCCCTTTCCCTCTCCCTCTCTCTCTCTCCTTCTCTCTCTCTCTCTCTCTCTGTGTCATGTCAAGCCACTAATAGAAGACTCTGGTGTGGATGCCACAGGAAAGTGACCACATATTTTGAGCTTCAGGAATTGTCCATCCATAGTCGAGGGAGGCGCCCTCCTGTCTGGCCAGGTCGAGTGGGAGGACCCCTGCTCTGTCTGGCACCCTTGAGGGGTGTGTCCTCAGCAAGGTCTGGGGAAGTTCCTTTGCTCCTTCTGGACTGTGTATGGAGGGCTCACTGGCTGAGAACTTGCTACCTGTTGGGGTGCCGAGACCCAGCGTTTGCCAGGAACCCCCATGCTGCACACCCCTGCAGTCAAGTGCCCCTCAGAGGTGACGGGCTGGAGAAAACTGCTTACACACGCGCTTGTTACTGTGACACTGTCCTGCGTGCAACAGTAGCGTTCACTCTGAGAACGCTCACTCAGATTTCGATTTCCCATGCTGGGGAGACGTCCTGTTCACACGCCTGCTGGAGTCGTCGCGTGTTCAGTGTCACGTGAGGTCCCACAGGTGAGCACCCACCCTGCCGACATAATGACGCTTCTCCAGAGCACTGTGGTCCCCAGAAATGCTGTCTATGGAAGGGACCTCGTAACTAGCCTTTAGGTTGCTCCCCAGGCTGACCCTGCATCCGGCTCACCTAGTTGCATCCCATCGCAAAAAAAGATGCCCATCCCTAATCAAGCGCTCCTGGGAACACACGGACAGGATGTGTGACCTCATCCAGTTCCCAGATGGCACGTGCAGGGCAAGAAGAAGCCCAGCCCCACAGAGGAGCGAGAACCAGCTGGCACACAGTAGGTGTTTAGCCGGTCTCCTTGAATGCAGCCGAGGCTGACACCCTGGAGAGCGGCTGGCCCTTTTCTGCAGAAAGCTGGTCATTTACTCCATGAAACGGGCAGGGAAAGAGGGTGTGAGGGTAACTCAGAATGCAGGAAGAGCCCCACCCCTACCCAAAACCTTGTCCGCTGGGCATGTAAAGAGCAGGACCTCACAAAGGCATCTCCTGGGTCTGTCCCTTCCGACCGCCCATGTGGTGGATCAGTGACCACACTGACCCTGATGACCACCTCCCGTCCATCAGGCCCTGGGGGAGGTCCTGCTGCCGCCTCATTTTCAGATGAGCCACTGAGGGTCAGCAGTGACATCTGCCCACATCTACTTGGCAAGGGGGTGTCAGAGTCCAACCCAAACCTGTCACTCTGACCCAGGGGTCCTCCCACCCCTCTTACCATGTGTCACATCGTTTGTCACCGTTGTAAAGAGGGGTGCCCTGGACTCATGGGCCCCTTTCTGCGGGGGGTGGAATGAACCCCAGACAGCCTTCCATGACGTCTGCAGCTTCCCACCACTTCCCACACTGAGCCTCACAGGGCCTTTTTCTGTTGGTGACATCACTTTCTTGGCACACAGAGGGATACAGCACCATCCCTGGCTCCGGTCCCATTTCTCACTCACTCCGTTTCTCTCTACTCGTCCCTGACCTTCCAGCCTCAGCAGCAGCCCCGGGCCTCAGGAAATACCCAGCCCCCATCCAGGCAGGAAGCCCCCCACCTGGAGACAGTGCAGCCGCCATTAGTGAGCGCCTAGCCCATCTGCACAACTGCTGGTCCCCGAGGCCATCACTGGGTGCCAGGGTCCTCACAGGGCTGGGCTGCAGCTCCATCACCCCACTGGAGGGGCTCCAGGTAACCCACCGAGGCTGGCCACCTAGAGGCCGGAGCGCCCTGGAAAGGCCCAGACAGGTGCACTGCCCTCGGGGGCCGGCATCTGATCTTCTCTGGCTCAGACTGGCTGCAGGAGGAGGACAGTTACCTCACCCTGGTGACCAGCCTGAGAGCCTTGACACCCTCCTCTCTGAGCCTCAGTCTCCCCCCAGCAGCCGAGCTAAGAAGTGGTTACTATTACTCGGAACTTTGCTGAGGGTCCAGAGAGCAGCTGTGGGAAGTGCCAGGTGTCCAGCGAGGACCCTGAGACATTCGCCACTAATATTATCAGTTACACAGAACCAAGGAGAAACACCCATCTGTGTTCTAAAGAAGGACAAAAGCTCCAAGGAGATCATCTTTCTGAAAATACACCAACACCCCCATGTGGTCCCTCTCTCTCCCATGGACACCCCACACCCCATGTCCCTGCAGAAAACAGTGTCTGTTTCTGGGAAGCACGCACTGGAAGCAGGGACCCTCTCTGCAATGCCCGCATGGAGGGAGGGTTGGACAGGGGCTGGCAAGGAGGGGCTGCGTCCAGCTCACCATCAGCAGATCAGCTGGGGCCACAGACCCCGTGACAGCTCCTTCCTGCAATCAGAATATTTGCTGGCCCGTCAGCTGGTTATGCCCATGGCGGCCAGATGGTTGGAACATCCGTGTTCGGCGGGTGACCAACGTAATGGCGGGTGGGATTCCCCACAGCCTGCAGGAGCAGCGCTCCCAGAGACAGGTGGCTGCATCCCTACAACTCCATCCAGACATGAGCAACGCTGAGGATCCAGCAGAAAAACCAAGACAATCAGAAGCAACGGTAAGGAAAGAATAACATATCAACCCAAGAACACAAGACTGAATTCACCAGTTACAAAGCAAAAGGTCACTAAGGGGCCAGAGTGATGGGGCCACCTCCAGGCTGTCCCTGGACCAGTGGACACAGCCAAATGAGGCAATTTCCAGAAGAGGTGATTAGAAGCCTGATACAGACACTATGTGAATAAAATAACAAAGCAATGAATGCATAGTGTCCACTGTTAGCACCACAGAGAACTTCAGAGTGGAGAATCCAGGTGACCAGGGTCAGCATCAGCAGTGGGGAGTCCTGCTGATAAGATGTGGTGAGGACACTGCCCCTCTCTGGTTCCTCCCAGGAAACCCCAAACCCCAGTCCAATCTTGAGAAAAACATCAGAAAAATCCCAGCTGAGGGACATTCTTTGAATCTGATCAGTACTTCCCCAAACTGTCAAGGTCACCAAGAACAAGGAAAGTCTGAGAGACTGTCACAGCCAAGGGGACCCTAAGGAGACGTGGTGACAAACGTCATGTGGCCTCCTGGATGGGGTCCTGGAACAGAAAAGGGCGTTAGGTAAAAACAAAGGAAGCTTTTTTTTATATCTATGTATGGACTTTAGTTAAAAATAATGTATCTGTACTGGGTCATTAATGGAGACAAATGTACCACATTAATGCTACTGATGGGGGCACGGGGTGTGGGGTCTATAGGAACTCTCTGTACCATCTTCACAATCTTTCTGTAACTCTAAATCTAATTTTAAACTTAAGATTTATTAACAAAAAGGAAAAGTTACTTGCAGATGTGGTCTGGGGTAAAAAAAAAAGAGTGAAATGAGAAATTGATCCAGCAGCCATGCCAGGATGCTTAGAGATTGTGGAGAAAGTCTCCTTTGAAAGAGTTATTTTTTAAAAAAAATAATAAAGCTCCAGAGACTTGTTACTATTACAGGGGGCCAAGAAGTACTGAAGGTTATATTCATAACAGATCATGCAAGATAAGAAGGAAGGAAATTAGAATCTCCAGAAAGAAATCTGTACAAAAAAGGAATTGCTATCATAGTACACTGTGCGGCTGTACAGCAAACAATGTTTACGTAGTTACAACAAAGCAAACACATCTGTTCATTTTTTATCTTTTAGAATTGGTCCCACAGACATGCTCTGAAGACTCAGTTGTGGTTTCGGTAGGGGATGCGTGGTGAGGCCGGGTCATATAAAGCTCTCTCAGGGCCATAAGTTACTTGAGGGGAAAAGAGAGCCTGGTTATTACTGCACTTGACACCTACCTGGTAGGTGCTCAGTTGCTCTTCAGGTGGTAAAATGAGCCAGTTGGGAGTGATGCTTTGAAGTTCAACATTCTCCACCCTACTACTGGCTCTGACACCTGCTCGTGTTGGGACAGTGAACAAACTAGCTCCTCCTGGCCTAAAGTCACTTGTCTGTGTATCACCCGGCAGGGATGCAACAGGGATGAAGACAGAATATATCTGTCAAACAGCACAATGCCCAGACACAGTAGACACTCAATGTAGATTAGCTGCTACTGTTACCTTGTCAATTACAAAGTGAAGACAGTTTCTTCTTCTTTGCCAGGAGGCCAAGGAGAAAAGAAAAAAAAAAAAAAAAACAATGGAAGTGTAATTCCTCAACCCAAGGCGACAGGTGAAAGAAAAACAAACCAGCAATACCTCTGAGGTTTGGCCTCACTCAAGAGGCAGGGGATGGAGAGCCCCTTCTTCCAGGATTCCCACCTTCTCCCTCTATAAGCTTTGTCTGTCCATTAGCTACAGAGGAGAGTCACAAAGACATCAGTACCCACCTGGCACCTCTACAAATCTTGGCCAAGGTCGCCCCTGCGGACAGGAAGGAGCGGGGCTCCTGCCAGCACACGTGGGAAGCAGCTTCCGTTAAATCCAGAGACAGCACATGCAGCCTGAGCGCCACTGCCGAGCGAACATTCGACGGGTCCAGAAATCGCTCCCGCTCCCAGCGTAGGTGGAAAGCCCCGGGGTGCACCCTGATGCCTGATGGATACTGAATCATAAAAATAAGTGAGTATTTGTGCCTGGCAAAATAATGCAGGAACGAGGTTTCATTAATTATCGTAACCGATGGGCTGGGGCCCAACCGGAGGTACAGACCCGTACACATCTTGGCGGTCCAAATCCGGTGCACTTGGATAATTAGCTCATCCATAATTGAACACTTCTGCCCGCACTAAGTTTGTGCTCATTAGTCAAAATCACATCTTTCCTGACTCCACAGGTTGTTTTAAACAAATTGGTTTCTGCTCAAAGCCTTGTTTTCATTTAAAAACGTGCCCTTACACAAGGTATCAAGAGCAGGGACACTTTCAGGAAGACAAATGGAGCTGCTCACTTTCTTCTCTTTAAGGATTTTGCTGCATCCCCGGGCACACTGTGCTTGGCTAGCAGGGCAAAGCGGCCACAGCAGCCTCCCTCCCGGGCAGACCCAAGATGGAGGGTCCCCGCTGGCCCAGCCGAGGCCCAGTGGCCGTTAGCGACCCAAGCACACTCTCAGCCCCAGGCGCTGGCAGACCCTCCAGGCCCCAGGGAGGGACGAGGGCCTTCACTCTGCTCCCTGCCCCTCTTTCAGCTCAGAAAGAGCACTTTGCAGCCTTAGTCTGGGCTGCAGAATAAAATACAGAGACTGGGGAACTTATACAACAAACAGTTTGGGGTCTGAGATCAGGGTGCTGGCAGGTTTAGTGTATGGTGAGGCCCCACTTCCTGGTCAGCAGAAAGCCTCCTTCCCATGATGTACTCATGGCCCTTTCCTGATGCGTGCGCGTTGGGTGGGCGGGGAGAGCTCCCCGTCTCTTCCTCTTCTCACAAGGGCACTGATTCCACTGCAATGGCTGCATCCTCGTGACCTAATTACCTGCCAAAGGTCCCACCTCCAAATACCATCACATTGGGGGTTAAGGCTTCGATGTAAGAATTTGGAGGGACACAGTTCATAACACAGCCCCCCGCCTTGATATTACATCTGGCAGCTTAATACTTTTGAAACAGGGAGTCTTCTCGGGGTCTATGTACATTTTGCTTGCTCTGTCTAAATATTTCTTGCTGGGTACAGGATTCTGGGGTTGCCCATGTGGGCTACGTGATCGTGTCCCCTGGCCTAAGCAGCCACTGGCCCGAAACGTGTTGGCCTTGGCCGGCAGCACCCCTTGACTCCGGCTGCTACTGGTCACCCTCCCTGAATCCCTGAGTCCTCGCTGAGCACCATGGTGAGATCACCGGGCCATTTCGTAAACACACGAGCAGGACGCTGCCTACGAGGCTGCAGGACTCCCCACGATCCTCACGTGTCGGCCCCTCATCCCAGGACAGACAATCCGCTGTGCGATGGTCAGCCAGCGCCCATCAACCTCTCCCCGCCTCCCTGGGGCCCCACCAGCCTCCGCCCGTGTGATGTGGTACCACCTGGGGAGAACACCCCTCCACACCCCTCTGCTGAAAAAAGGACAGATGAATGAGTGAGTGAGTGAGTGAAGATCCCCGGGGGGGGGTCTGGGTCTGTTCCCCTGGTCGTTACCCACGCCCCCTCCTCAGGAAACAGCTCCTGGGTTCTCCTTTGGGGGAACTACCATTGCCCCATTTCATGCAGCTGTCCGTCCGGTTGGCGAGAAGTGGGCCTGCTGGGCCAGCTCGGCCAGCCTGACCCCAGCAGGGCTCTGGACCTTGAGCAGATGATGCCTGAAGCCGGCGCCCCCGGAGGCTGCTGCCCAGCCCACAGGGTCCCAGCCCTTCCTCTCTGTCTTTCTCAGTGCCTCAGCCGCCTCTTCCTTACAAAAGCTAGTGCACATCCTTCCAATAAATCCCGTCCCCCGCTTCATTTTCTCAGCCGAAGTTGGTGGCTTTGTGGCAGCCAAAGAACCGTAACTGATCCAGTGTCCCCAGAGTGGACTTAGGGACACCTGGGCCCTACATGCTGCTTTCTGGGGCCATGACCAGCGGGACCAGCTCCACCCGACCCAGAGCCACCTGCTCAGGTCAGGAACCGTCCCTGACCTCTGGGCCCCTGTCACTCCTTCATCCTTCTGGAAGAACGCCCCAGTCTACAAGCGAGGACCTGGGTTTGTCCTCCTGTTCAGTCACTAGCTGCGTGGCTCTGGGCCACTGTGGACCTCTGTTTCTTCATCTGACACACGGGCTCAGCCTCTCTGGGATGTGCTCTGAACCTGGGAAAGTGTTGACACCACTAGACGGTGCTGCTGTGACCCTCGGTCCCGGCCACTCGGTGGGCCTGAGGTGGCAGCTGCTCTGTAGCCGGTGCTGGGCTGCATGCAGAGGCAGCCGCTCTCTCTGGGGCTGGGGACAGATGTGCCCAGCAGGACCTGGGGCCGCAGGAGCGGGTCCCCCAGCAGGGCAACGGCCAGGAGCCCTCCACTCTCCCGGCCTGGCCCAGTCCTGCCAGAGCTGACCACTGACCATCAGGGGGACCAGGGTCTGAGGCCTGAGCCCTGCGCCACCTCGGGGAATGAAGAAGTGGGCGGGGCCGAGGCCGGAGCAGCCACAGCTGGTAACAGCAGCTGTCGTCACCGCTGTTCATGGTGTGTCTGCAGGAACCAGCCCTGTGCTGTGCCCTGTGCATGCACTTTAGTCCCTCCGGGTGTCAAAAAGGTGGGAAGGTGGGGCCCCTGCTGGCCCTGGTTTCTAATGAGGTGGCCAGGCCTCGCAAGTTCTCTGAAGGTCACCCAACAGGCTCAGAGGAAAGATCCAGGCCTGGGACGGTGGACCAGGAGCCCTCACAGGAGACAGCAAGTGGGGGGCGCTCCCAGGACCCAAGAACCCCCCTCGCCCATGGGGAAACAACCCCTGCCAAGGTCTGACTTCCTCATGCTTTCTACAGAGAGAGATGGAGAGAGACAGACACAGACAGAGACACGGAGTGAGACAGAGACAGAGAGACAGGCAGGCAGAGAGGCCGAGCGGAAGGCTCCCCTCTCCCAGTGCGAAACGCCCCAGGAATGCACTCAGAGGCCACGCGGCTGGGGTCCAGGTGGCGGGACCCTCTTTCCTGCGGCTTGTCCCCCGGGCCTGACCCAGCTCAGTGACTGCCCGGTCTCACGCCTGCCCCGCCTCACGCCCGCCCCCTCGAAGGCAGAGACTGATTCCGAGAAGGACTCCTGTCCTGTGGGCCCCAAGTTCTCTTCCTGACTACCTTCCATTTCGGGGCCAGGAGCCAGCTCTCCGCCTGGCCCGGCCTCCTCTCCGGGTTGTCTTCTGTGATGGCAATGCAGGAGCAGGGCTGAGCCTGACTCCCCAACCCCGGCTTGCTCCCCTTGTCTCCTCGGTGTGGCGCCCGTGAGCG
The DNA here is from genome assembly GCF_008692025.1 of Phocoena sinus. Taxonomy (NCBI): domain Eukaryota; kingdom Metazoa; phylum Chordata; class Mammalia; order Artiodactyla; family Phocoenidae; genus Phocoena; species Phocoena sinus. The sequence continues at coordinate 2,524,646 of NC_045763.1, read as the reverse complement.
TGAACGCAGCGAACTCAGGATGGCCGTGTGGAGCCCCATCACCCTGTTTCCGTGGCCATCGCCCCTAATGAAGGGCTTCTCTGGCACCAGAGTCTGAACTCGCCCATGGGATCCCATCACCGGGAGCTCCCAGCTCATGGAGCAGGGATGGCAGTGCACGGAAGCACCCAGCCTCGCCTCAGAGACCGGCCGGCAGCGACAAGCAGGGGCAGTCCCTGGGGAGGGCTGGCATCAGGAAAGACCAGCAAACCCCCCACTTGTCCAGGGAAGAGTGGCCCTGGACTCCACCCAGGAGCCACACCTGCTCCATCCTCCATCTCCTAAGGCCTCCCGTGGCCGGCACTGCGTCATGCCCTGCCGCACAGGTGCTGATGGCACAGGTAAGGCCACCGTCAGCAGGCCAGATGCATGAGTGAGAAGCGGGTGGAAAAATGAAATAGGGGTAGTTTCCCAGCTGCTGTAACAAATTCCTGCTAATTGACTGGCTTCAAATACAACAGGTTTGTTCTCTTCTGGTTCTGGAGGTCAGTCGTCTGCAGTCAGTCCTAGGGGCTCAAATCAGGTGCCGGCAGGGCTGTGTTCCTTCAGGAGCATCCGGGGGAGAATTATTTCCCTTCTGCGCAGGTGAGGGTTCCCGTGGTCCAGTTTAGACCCTGGCCTCGCACTCCCAGCAGAAGATCCCCCAGACGTGGCCACCCCAGCGTTGCCCCGGGTGCCTCTCCCCCAGCCTGTTCTAGCATCTCAAAGAGCAAAGGATGACATTCCGTGAGAGCATACAGAGCGTTCAGCAGGTGGCAAACGGTCTAGACAGATAACAGCCCTGGAAATCCACATCCACCCAGCTAGGGACGCGGTTCACCCAACTGGAACCCAGACCCTCCAGCAACCCAACCCCCGGCCTGCTGCTCTTCTCATGAGCCGTCCCTGGTTCCCCAGCCCTGGTTTAGCTCCATCACCTGCTCCCGACACCTCCTGAAGGCCCTCCTGGTCCAGGAACCAGTGTGAGCTCACCTCTCTGCACCCCTAGTACACGTCTGGGAGCTGCCCTCTGCTACCCACGCCCCCGCCCCCAGAAGGCCCTTCTTCCCACTTCCTGCAGAGCAAGTTGGGTTCTTCCTGCAGGAAGATGCAATCCAGCCAGAGAGGTCCTGACTCACTCATCCTAAAGGACGGTTCACAACCACACATGGGTGGCGTGAGAGGGAAGGGGATGCTGGCACTCGGCGCCTGAGGGCAGATCAGCCCGACGGGCAGTGGTGTCGGCCTCGGGGAGCAACTCGACCAGGGGCCAGACACCTGGACCCGGAGATCTGCTCTCTCTCCTTTCCTCGCCCCCAGTACCCCCAGCATACCCTCAATACTGATTTTAACTGTTTCATAAGATTTAGGTGTTGACACAGCACCCAGCGTCTGGGGAAACAGAGCCAGGCCAACCATTTGTCAAATGAGTTCTTAATTTGGGGTGGGGAGAGTCCAGACCCTTTAGGAAGTCTGATGAAAGCTAAGCATGTCCACAGCTGAGGCCCCTACCAGGCAGATTGTGTGGTCAACTCTGCAACACAGGACCCCAGCAGCTCAGGTGAAGGACCCCGAGGTTGGCATCTGGTTTCTTGATCCAGACCAGAGCCTTCCTTCCCCCACCCCCCAGGCCCCTTTCCACAGACGTCAGCCCGGCCTGACTGTCTTGAGGGTGTGACACAAAGCTCCCCAAATCCACGTGTCCTCCAGGGTCCAGGGAGCACTACACCCCTCTCACCCCCAGGAAGACCCCTGGGCTCGTCCAGCTCCAGCCGCTGCCCTGCTGGGCCAAGGTCCTGAGCGGTCCCTTCAGCTTCTTTCTGGGAGGACAGTGGGAGAAGCTGGGGTTCCCACGGACCCCTGGAGTCTGCGAAACGCCTGAGCAGAAGGACACCAGAGTGGACGTGGCACAAAGCCAGGTGGTTCTGAAAGTGTCTTTGGCCTCCCTGGGCCCCCATTCCAGGGGCACAAAGCAGAAAGTGTCGCGCAGACCATGGCTCAAGGTGTGGGAGACGTTTCTAACCGGCCGAGTTACCCGAAGGCAGGCTGACCTCCAGTCCCTGCAGGGGGTGACACTGAAGCCATCTGCGTTTGTGGTTCAGAGATTAGGGACGGGTGTCTGGGTGTCCACAGAGCCCTGTGGGCGACACAACGTTGCCAAGCCCCTCCTCCCATCACATCCGCTTCTCTGAACTCAGGACTAACAGAGCACCAGCCTGCTCAGCATCACCCCCTCCCCTAGAGCGGAACCCAAACAGCCGAGCCGGGGCCATGCGACCCACCACGACAGCCAGCACGTCCCCAGGCCCGGCCCTGCCTCCCCAGCCCCGCCACCCTCAGCCCGGTTTTCTGGAGAAAGGCCTCAAGGGTCCCGAATGTGTCAAGCCCGTGCACAGGAGAAGAAAAATAACCCCCTGATGGACCTTTTTGGTTCTAACAGGAAACGATACTGAGCGATGAGGGGCTGTGTTGCTACCATCCCCACGTGATTTACAGGGACGGCCCCATAATCAGAAGCAAAATGTCTATTTTCAGCTCCGGATTCTAACGAGTGAATATATTACAATAACTTTATTTTAAAAAATCAATGCACATCCATTCAATTTTCAAGTTAATTGCCTTGCAAACGGCAGTGGCGGGAGAGTCCTGACAGCTACATTATGCCTCTGATTTATGCAGAGGGGGTAGCAAATAACTCACCCGCTGTTTGTTTGTTTCTACCAGAAAGTGGAGGAAGTTGGGAACGAAAGCCTCCCTGCCCAGCACACCTGCCCTGGCAAGAGGTGAAGGCAGGTGAGGCAGGTGAGGGTAGGCCCTGGCAGGGCTGGGGGCACTCGGGGACCAGGCATGCTCATCACAGCAAGAATGGATGAGGGGGTACCTGCTGGAGCACAGTGAACAGGGGCAGACGGGCCCCGGGGCAGCACCTGCCCTCTGTAGCCTCAGCTTCCCCACCTCGAAGGTAAGTGATGGTGACCCCCAAAGGCATTGGCGTCTGCATGGACCGACAATGCCACACATCACTGTCACCATCAATGTCATCTCATTGCCACCTTTATTAAATCATTATTATAATTTCTAAACAATTATACTTGTCCCCCTGCCAAGGAGTCATTCGATTCAAACGAAGTCACGTACTCCTCCCATGAGGCACTGCCAAATTTACTTCCGCAAATCACCTCGTCCTATATGGGGAGGGGGAAGGGCGAGCTGTGACAAAGCGGGAGAGAGGCATGGACATATATACACTTCCAAGCATAAGGTAGACAGCTAGTGGGAAGCAGCCGCATAGCACAGGGAGAACAGCTCGGTGCTCTGTGACCGCCTGGAGGGGTGGGATAGGGAGGGTGGGAGGGAGGGAGACGCAAGAGGGAAGAGAGATGGGAACATATGTATATGTATAAATGATTCACTTTGTTATAAAGCAGAAACTAACACACCATTGTAAAGCAAGTATACTCCAATAAAGATGTAAAAAAAAAAAAAATCACCTCGTCCCCTCAAGTATTCCTTACAAACCATCCCTGAGAGGTTCGCCCAGCAGGACAGGTACCACTTATTCTCCTGGGAACAGGCCATCCTCCTCTTGGGCGATGTCTGTCCCCCCAGTGGGACCCATCGGTGGGTCCAGAAGGGGAGGAGCCAGGTGCCCCGGCTGGCACAACTGTGGGCCTCTCCACGTGCCTATCCTGACCAGGGGCTCACCCCTACCTCCGGCCAAGGGCACTGTGTATGAGAGGTGGGGGGCAGGACGCAAGACAGGAGCCAGCCCTGCGTGGGCGCCCGTGCCGTCTTCCCCTATGGCCCCCAGGGGTCGCCCGCAGAAGCTGGTTACCTGAGCTGCCAGCAGCTGTTTCTGAAAACCCTGCCATCGTCTCCCTGAGTGGCGGGGGCCCAGACCAGGCTCCCGCGTCCTTACCGGCGTCCATTCTGTGCCTGGTTTCACGCTGACCCCCTCCCCATCTCCCACCCACCAGCGAGGACTCTGACTCCCCAAGGCCAGGCAGCAAGCAAGGTACCCGTGCCACTGAGACCTCGGTCCGAACCATGACTCTGGACAGCCCACCTCTCAGGACGGCGTCCAGCGTGGTCACCTGCCAACCAAAATCCCACCTCTGCCAAGCAAAGCCCATGGCATTGGTCTGTCATTTTGGTGCTCCTGGGTGGAACCCAGATGTCCAGTGTCACTGATGTATAAGGAAACAGAGCGGTCACCAGAGGTGGAGGGGGTGGACTGGAGAGATGCTGAGCCCTCCCCTCTGCCCGCTGCCCTCCAAGCCACTGGGAATCGGCAGCTGGACCCCAGGCTGAGCCAAGGGGGAAGGGCTTCTGGCCATGACCCCGGGGGAAGCCTCTCCCATCCATCCCTGAGACCCCCGCCCAGAAACAGCATCTGGACAACGTCAGCCCCACCTGCCAGCACCAATCCTGCCTCCGCCCAGTCAAACCTACCTGGGTTTAACTGGTGGCTTGGGGGCTGCTCAGAAACCCAGGGACGAACATCTGCTTCAAGCACGGCAGGTCTGAGAGGAGGTCTGGGCTTTTTCACAAGTGTCTAACATCTGGCAGGTTAATGATTTATTAAAGGGTAATGGGGTTCAATCCAGATGATTACTTCCACCTGGACGCACCTCTAAGTCAGTTCAGCGGGTACAGAAGCATCACGCAGCTGGGCGTGGCTCCTAGCCTGACACGCGGTCAGACCCTGGCCCGTCCCGCTGGCTTGAATGGGCTGTGGCACTGAGGACGAGAAGAGAGAGAGGGAGGGAGGGAGAGGAAGAGGACTGCTCAGGGAGTGTCTCCTTCACTGGCCCATGATCGCGTTATGACGCCCAAACCCCCGGAGCTGGGAGTGCTCATCAGCCCCATTTACAGAAGACACTGGTCTGCTCTGCTATCAAACTGCGAAACCACAAGGCTGGCGTGGGGGGTGGGGGTGGATTTTCCCAGGTCTCCCCAGGTGCACCTTCAGGGCATCACCCAGCTCCCTGCCGTGGGCACCCACAGACCAGTGAGAGATACAGCGGTCTGTGCCCTGGCGGGTCTCATGGAGAGGGATAGGGGTCAAATTCAAATGCCCCCTGTAAGCTCGGAGCCTGAACCGAGACCGATGTCACCATTTCTGTCCTCCTCCTTATCATCCAGTGACAACCCCGCCCTCAGAGCTCACCTGCACTCTGACAGGGACAGACAGGTGAGGAGGAAAGTGCGGTCTCACACAGTGAACACCAGGGTGGGGCACAGGTGGGGACTACAGAACTTAACCCATGCAGGGAGTCAGGGAATGCTCCCCAAGGAGGGGGTATTTCATCTACAACTTAAAAGAAGTGTATGAGTTGGCCAGGCAGGGGTTGCTTGGGGAGTCCAGGGAGTTGGAAGGGAGGTACAACAGGCAACTGCCAGAAGTTTGCTGTTCAGAACAGAGGAGGGGGAGGCGGAGGGGCTGAAGGCACAGAGGATGAAAACGTGGGAGTGGTACGACAAACAGGAGACATGGAAGAAACTTGGAGAATTTCCTGAGAGCAATGTGGTTTAAAACCAGAAGTGACACTATTATAGCAGGGGCATTAAGAAAAGGCTTTTGAAGGATGAGTAGGAGTTCCCAAGAAGAACACTCTGAGCTTTAGCATTCCAGGAAGAGGAGGCAGGATGCACAAAGATGGAGGTTTATAAAAGAGCATGAGAGCTTTAGAGGGGCTGAGGTTGGGTGGGGTCAGAGAACTGCCAGAGAAATGGCTGAGAGGGAGGCGGGGTAGTGAGAGGGGCATTGAACACCAGGCTCTGGAGCTCAGGTTCCCGCCAGAAGGAAGTGGGAGATGAGCAGAGGGGTTTGTGGTATGGAGGTTTTTCAGCTGGAGTTACATGCTCATCTTTCTGTGTTAAAAAGATGAAACCGGTGGCCATGTGGGATATGAACTTGGCATTGGCGAGTGCAGGTTATCCAATAGTCTGGAAGAGATGAAAAGGGCCTGAGAACAAACCTACTTTTAAATGTGTAGCTTTATATTTATTGATTTTTTTCCTTAAACAGCAAAACAGCACAGAAAGAAACGCAGAAGAAAATCAAAATTCCCCATAACTCCACCACTGAGATATAACCACTGTTGGCGTTTTGTTGTTTATCCTTCCAGCCTTTGGTCCTATGAGAAAATACAGTTTTACAAAACCTGTTTATGTGGAACCTGAATGTATCCTAACCTACTCATTCACTTAATATGTTCTGAAAATATAATGAACATCTCTCCATAGTCCCTCATGAAAACACCTAGTGTGCTTAAGGAATGTTGCAGTATTTTAAACGTTGGGGTGAGCACCCTGGAATCTTGGTGCACATCTCTGACAAGTTCTCAGAATAAAATATCATGACAGCAGACTGCCAAGTCCTGGAGTAGGACATGGACAGCTTCCGATGCTGGCCGCTAAGCTTCCCGAGGAAGGCTGCCCCGTCACCCCCACCCGTGGTCTAGAACTGCCTGCTCCGAGCATCCTCGGGATACCTGAGCGTGATTGGCGGCTGTTGGCTGCCAGTTTGGAACACAAAAAGCCTGCATCCCATCTCAACGCACACTTCTCTTGACGGTGAGCTCACCCCTTTCTTGGGGCTCCTTGGTTGGCTGTATTTCCAGGTTTGTGAATCAGCCCTCCGCCCCTTCATGTCTCAGGGGCCCCACTCATGCTGTTCCCCACCTGGCACACTTGTCCTGCCCCATCACAGGGCTGGAGAGACCACCTCACCCATTCGAACTGCGCTGGCTTCTCCCACCAAACCCACCGCCGATCTCTGTTCCAGACCCCGATTTGTTTCAGACTCCCCAGCCACACCGCCACACCAGACCACGTGCTCCAGGGAGCCTTACACCAGGGCTTAAAAGGGGACCCTGCACACAGTAGGTGCTCAGGAAAGATTTTGGAGGAAAAGGATTGAGCCAGTGAGTGAATGAAATGGGTATTTGTCCTTTTTCTTTCGGGCTGTAAAGACCTCTCTATGTTGACTCTCTACAGGTGTAAGAAAAAGGCGATCTCAGGAGCCTGCTCTCCTGGAGTCACCTTCCAGCTGCTCTCTCTTCAGAGGCTGGCGGGCAGCCTGGCAGACACCGCCCACCCACGCATCCCCACCTTTGCTGTCTCTCCCTCCCTTTTTCTCACTCGATTTGCCTCTCTCTCTCTCTCTCTCTCTCCGTCCACCTTTTCTCCGATTTTCCCCTTTCCCACCCTGCTCCCCTTTCCCTCCTCCATGAGGCCCTAGCCCCTGTCTCAAGGCTCTGCCCAGAACCCACCCTGTGAGCAGGGGTCCAGGCCCGCCATGGGTCAGCCGAGGCTGCAGCAGCCCAGCCAGGGCCCCCTGCCCACTAGACACTGTGGTCCAGTCACTGCCCTGGCCAGTTCCCCATGAGCCCACTCCCGGGCATCCTTTCTGGAAGGGTGGCCGACCAGGCACTGATTGGAAACGGAGCTCCTCCGAGAAGCCATTGTGATTAGTGATTTAGCCCAAACTCTGTACATTACCTGTGGGCCCCGTGCGGGGCAATTATGAAATGATGGTGTGTCCACGAGCAATTGACTTAAAGCAAAGGGGACCGAAATTCCTCAATGTGCGATAAATGCTCCCGGGGAAGAAGGACTCCAGTTCCCAGCACAGGAGTGAGCGGCCCTGGGCAGGGCTCGCACCAGGCCTGCCAGAGCCTCCGAGCGGCTGGAACCGGAGCCCGAGGCACCTAGGAAGCTGTCTGCACACAGGGATCATCTCTGAGCACACAGAAAAAATCACAGACCAGAAAAGCCCCTTCTGATCCCCGGCCAGCACCAAGGGACCACTGGGCCCAGACAGACAGGAAGGTGAGGCGGGCTCTTGTCCACGGAGACATGGCCCGGAGGGCCAGAAGTTGCTGGGGAAATTGGAGTGTGTGTCGGCTTATCACCACTCTCATGTCACCTATCAATCAGAGACACTTAGCTCCCCGGTGGTGGCTCAGACCCCCTCCCCACAGCCACTGGGGAGGACGAGGGAGTCCAGGGCAGTTTTCTCATCTTTCCCTGGAAAAGTCGAAAGTCACCCTCTGATGAGGAGGTCCTGACCCCCAGCAGACTTGCCACTGAGGCTCTGCATTAAGTCCCAGCAAACGGCTGTTCTGGAACTTTCCATGACAGTCACTTGGAGGAAAGTTATAAATTGTAGCCCTGCCTTCCCTGAAGCCAAGGCTCCGACTGCACAGAAGGCAATGCCCGGTCACCTGCTTATGACCGCCCAGATGCTGCCTGGGCCCCTAGAGCATCTCCAGGTCCCAAAAGTTTATGGACTGGCGATTCCATCTCCCCTCCCACAAAAGGGAAAAGAGGACGCCCCTGGAGTCTCCTGTCAGTGTCGACTGGCCTCTCTCCCTCTCTTGAGATGCCTGGCATGCAGCTGACATGGAGAAAACGTAGATGCGATTTAATAAGTGCGGCCGCACGTGGATGTGTGCCCGCAGAGGTGCACAGCGTCCTGGCCTCCAAAGAGAACCTTGCAGTCTGCAGCCCTGCCGGGCTCAGAAAGGGCTCATGAAGCAGCAGTTCATTTGCCGCTGGCAAAATGTAATTTCCTGGTTTGGAGGCTTGAGCCCTAGAGCCAATCATTTGTCTTGGGCACCTCACGAGGCTACGAATGGCTGAGCTGAGCTGATCGCCTGCTGGAGGGAGAGGGAGTGGCCGTTCCTGGCGGGAAGCTGCTGGCCCCAGGCAGGAAGGATGGCCACGCACTGAGGGCAGGAGCTGGGCCTTGAGGCTGCTCAGAAAACTCCATCCGACACTCCGCTCTCCATGGTCTCTCCTGTGGGGATGGCTTCCCAGGCTGCGTCCTGCCACTCTGTCCCTCCACTCTATCACCTGGTGATGCTCGGGGAAGGTACGCAAAACCCACGTTAGCTTAACTCATCATAAGGAGGAAGACAGACCGGCTGCAAATGTAACCATTCTGCTCAGTTCAAATCCAGCTATCACTGCCTCCGGCTTCCCCACGCTCCGAGATCCTCCAAGTATCACCTTCCTCCCTCCACGTAGATCCTTCAGACCCTGGAATGCGGCCCCATCTCCGGGTGCCCTCGCCTTCCTGCTGCAGAGGCCCGCCTCCCTCTTCTCGCCAGCTGCTCCCCACTCTCTCTGCCTCTCCCCCCTCCCCCTCCCCTCCCCCCTCCTTCCCCCTCCTGCTTCCCCGCCTTCACCTCTTCCTCCCGCCCTGGTGCCTGCCTGGGCCAGATGATGATTCAGGAAACACACCCACCTCAAAATCTTCATATGCTCCAGCCCCACCCTGACCCAGGCTCCACGCAGGGAAATAGAACCAGGCTCTGAGCAGGGACATGGCAGGACTGAGTCTCTGCCCCCAAGCCCAGCTCCCACAGCCCATCCCCCCAGCAGCTCCCAGCCCCCCAAATGAAAATAGTTGGAGCCGAAACTAGCTGGGCGGGGCTAACGCACATCCTCTGTGAATTCGTTTGCCATAAAATATTGTTAGGTCTTGGTCTCATGAAGAATTATGAACCCAGCGAGGGCTGTATGTGGCACTTAGGGAGGCTCAGCTGAGGGTGGAGGAATATTCAGGGGCTGGTGGAGAACATCACCTGAGATGAACCGTCAGCAGGGAGAAGGAACTGCCCCTCGCGTTCCTAGAAGCCTGGTGCCCAGGGTAAGGGAGGGAGGGAAGGTCCCACACGTGACCTCAGCCCCTCAGGAATCACTGGCCATGGGTGGCACGTGGCTGTAACTCAGAGGTCAGCTGGGGTCTCCTTGCCCTTTTATGTGCAAACAGAGTGAACTTGAAGCCCTAGTCATGCTCCTGGGAAAGCTCAATGCCCTCCCCATGTTCCTGCAGATTACAGAGAGGTCCCACCTGCTCAGACGTTGGAGCTGAAAAAGGAAAAGGCCTGGACCCCAGAGACTCTCTGCAGAGGGGAGCTCCCGCCCCTGCACAGCGCCTGGTCCCTCACTCACATCTTTGGTTCTCCTCTGACCCTACCCTGTCATCAACACACATGGAAAGAGAAGGCCCTCCTCAGCCTCCCACAGGAAGTCATGTGAGGCCTGTGTGTGTAGAAAACTTGGCTTAAATTTTGCACGGAGAGAGCTTAACACAGACAGCTCAGAGTCAAGTGTTAGACCTCCAGGGCCTCCTAACCCAACCCCGTCTCTCTTTTGCTCTTGTCTCTGCTCTCACCCCACCCAGAATTCCTGGTCCTTTTTTAAAGACTGTCTGTCCTCTCTCTGGGCCCTTGGGAATCCACCCTCCACCTCCAGCACTGCAGGCAGGGACTGTCCCAAATAAAGAAAGTTCCCTCCCGGAAAGGAATTCTGTTGCCAACTATTAAAATGATGCTTTATTTTTACTCTGCTCCCTATTCAAGATGTAAAAATGCCCACATTCAGAATCTATCATAGAAGAGTTTCTCCCAGCTAGGCTTTCAGAGATGGGTAGGCTTCTAGAGTCTTCCATTGGCCTACCCTGTGCGAGGCTGTGGGGGTCTGGGGAGCAGAGGATGTCTCGTCTGTGATCCTGCAACAGCCTAGCTGCGTATCTGCTGCTTCCTCAAGCCCTCCTCACCTGCTGCCCTGGTCAACGTCTCCTGATCCTACAAGACGTGTCTAACGGGACCCCTCCCCTGGGGAGGTCCCCCCATCCCTTCCATGTGTTCCCACTTCTGTCCATTCACCTGTCATGCTCTGCAGTAGCCATGGGGTTATAGGTCTCCCTGCTCTTCTGGTCTACCAGACCCTGGAGGGAAAGGCAGAGAAACGAAGGGATCCCCAGGAGGGAGGGTTTCTTATCTGTCCACCCACAGAGCCTGGGTTTGTTAGCTGGATGGACAGCATCACACAAGTGAATAGAGTAGCGTGGCCAGGTCGCCTTCCCAGAAAATAAGCAAAGACCTACGCTTGTGTGCCTTGTCAGGAAAGCATGAGGGGTGGCACTCTGTAAGGGCCAGAGGTCACATGGCGTCATTAACCTACACCTGGCTAACTCCCACTTTGATCCCAACTCTAGAACCAGGCCTTCCACTCAAAGTCAAGGGTGCCCTCTCACTCAAGAGTGGCAAAGACACCTGTTCTCACTAATAACCATGTGCCCCTATATGTCTCTGTGCCTTAGCAGTTAGAGACCGTATAGCTATTCTAGCCAGTGGGCTGTGAGCAGAAGTGATGCCACTTGTAGGATGAAGCATTTAAAAGCTGGCAGACAATCCTCCAGCTCTCTCTTCCCCTGATGTAGGTGGCCATGGTGTCCTCACATTAAGATCAACCAGGAATGGGAAAGGTCTGGAGCCCTGAGTCACGCTATGGAGGAGAGCTGCCCTGGGGAGCTGTCTGGGTCCATGGCAAATTAAAGTGCGTGAGAAATAAACCATAGCTGTGTTAAACCCCCACGATGTGGGGATCATTTGTTACTGCAGCATAGCGAGTTTATACTGGGTTAAGTCCCTGGGCAGAGCTAGTTTTCCAGTCTTTCTGGCCCAAGACAGAATCTGGTTCTCACTGCGTCCCAGACAAAGCAGCATTAGCAAAGGGAAAGCCCCAGCGAGCCTGGGATGGGCCAGAGAGGAGAGAGCATCTTTCCCAGGCCTCATGGACGAAGAGACGGGCAGGCACCTCAGTAGGGAAGGATCTTCAGAGCCCTGAGCCCTGTTCATCTTTACATCCATCAGTAAGGCTTGCTCAAGCCTGCTTCTATGAGGCCACCCACCCCGGGATCCAGGCTTCGCCGTCAGTTCAGACTCCAGAGCCTGCAGTTGATGGCTGAGGGTCCTGCCCCGACAAGGCATGTCCACCTGAGAAAAGAGGAGCTCTGCCATCTCGCAGCTGCCCTTTCCTTTGCATAGGCAGGCACAGCCCAGATTCTCCATCCACATATAGCGGTGGGATCCCAGGCAAGATGCCCAGCTTCTGGGGGCCTGGTTTCTGCTTCTGTCAAAGGGGGGAAATGTGTTCCTCAAGGGGCAATGGGGATGAAGCCAGGTAATGGGGTAGGCACACAATAGGTACTCAACACGGGATAGTGTACAAGGGCAACAGGAGTATGTGCACGCACACCTTGGGAATGTGCCCTTCTCGGAAGAGGTTGCCCTGTATTCCATGGGACCCTGTCACCACTTCAGCTGACTGTACGGAAGTGGACGCCTGACCCACGCTGGGCCAGTCAGGGCCCCCCCGAGAATCAGGACTTTGGACACAGAGAGACAGCACTGGTAAGAGAGGCCACCCAGGCTCGGGGCTCAGAGAAGCCAAGAGAAGAGATAGCGCTGCTGCAGTGGAGAGAAATGGGGTGCAGCTAGGACCTCCCCCCACTTTCCCCGCGGCCCCGCCTCGGAAGCCTTGAGCCTGCCTTAGCGAGACCATAGATGGTTTTGGCTCTGCTGGCCCGAATGCTGTCTGCTCCTGCCACAAACACACCCTGACCCAGGCTAGCAGGACCCACTCAGTGTCATCCCAATCTCCCAATTGAGGGTGTGTTCCCCTGCCACAGCCCCCCATTACAGCCAGCATCCCTGGAGGGCCATATTTTCTTTCTTTATCTTAGAAACTAGATTTGCTACCATGCAAGACACATCCCCAAACACGCACAGACCATTCAATCAGGGCCACTGACCTGTCCTCACCTCCAAACCCAAATAAACCTGGATGCCGGCTCCTTCTACAAGGACTAAGAAATGCCCCTCGTGTTTAGGATCACTGGCTGCACTTTCACTGCCCATATGCCCACATCCTCTGTCCTCTGAGCCCAGCGTCACCCTCACATACACATCCAGGCCCAGGAGCCCGAAGGGGATGAGTGAGAGGGGGGGAGGCAACCAGAGGCCAAGAGTCAAGTCTGAGTTATGCGAGCACCGCTGCTCCCTTGACTCCAAAGCCCCAGCCCCAGGGCGTCCCCGCAGGGGCCCTGCCCACCAGCAGCGACCCCTAGTTCTGGCTGCTGCTCTCAGCTATGTTATCAGGGCTCTGGGGTGGGCCAGAGAGGCAAATCCTGCCTGGGAGCCACAGTGGAGGCCAAATGGCTGAACATAGCAGCCCCGGAGTAGCAGCCTGGCTGGGCCCATAAGGACAAACTACAGATGACTCCAGGCCGCAGCCTGCCCGGCGACTAGAGGTGCCGCGCTGTTGGCGGCGGTCAGGGCAGGAAGGGGCCTCAGACGGACCGTGATTTCCTAGGATGCCGGTGGCGATGCAGCTCCTAACTTGTCCTCTTCTCCAGACCGCTCCCCAAGAGTTTCCTCACTGCCCTCCCGGCAACCCCGGGGGTGGAGGAGGTCTTAACACATGGGAACTGAGCTAAGGAAGATTCTGCACCCCAACCATGCGCTGAATCAGGTGTCCTGATTTCTGAGCCTGCGCTGTTCCATTCAGAGTGGGGCCCCACCTGTGTCCCCAGGGGATTCTACAGGAAGGATGAAGCCACTAGCAGACAGACCCTCAGCCCGCTTTCAGGAGGGTCCCTGGCTGACCTGGGTCACTTCATACACAAAACAATGGTGCAGAGACAGTGGGTGGTAGAAACACGAAAATCCCAGGAGTCCACCCAAGTCCTCCCAGGAATGTTCCCCGAGAAGGGTCCCAGCCACATGAAAGACCACTGTCCCAGGCTGTGCCACAGGCGGTTCCGGGGTCCCCGCTGAGGAGCAGCTGGTCCAACTCAGGAGAACACAGGCTATTCCTACTGCCAGCCGGACCCAGCTTCACAGAGAATAGAGGCTGGAGGGGCTGCAGCCGTGTGCCTCAAGGCTGGCTGCTCTGTGCTGGGGCCGAGATGACTCAGACACTCCGGGGTTGGCATGGGCTTCCTGGCCCAAGTCCACCCCCTCCTTGATCTGGACAGAAGACACCAGCCTGCACCCTGACCAGCTCTGCCCTTTCTTGTCTGACTGCAAACAGACCCAGCCGGTCACAGAGCCCTGCCCTGCCAGCCAGCGTCCCCAGGGCTGCTGGAACCAAGCACCACAGACCAGAGGCCTTAAAACAACAAGACTTCATCCTCCCCCAGTCTGGAGGCCAGAGGTCTGAGATCAAGGTGTGGTCACAGGTGGTTCCTTCTAGAGACTTGGAGGGACCTGCTCCAGGCATCTCCCCGCTTCTGGGGAATTTTGGCTCTCCTCGGCTGACAGCTGCTTCATTCCAGTCTCTGCCCCCATCACCACCTGGCCTTCTCCCTGTCTGTGTCTCCAAATCTCCCTCTTCTTATAAGGACACTGGTCACTGGATTATGGCCCACCCTGACCCAGTATGAACAGCCTCGTCTCAACTTGATGACATCTGCAAAGAGCCTATTTCCAAATAAGATCCCAGTCACAGGTGCTACAGTTAGAATTTGGACGTATCTTTTTGGCGGATGCAGTTCCACCCACAGCACTGTGTGTGTGGAGAACACCAATGTGTAGGAGATCCAGCCCTGCGGTGTGTCTATGCCGGAAAACAGCATGGCCCGGCTCACCCCTGGGTGAAACCAGGGCAGAGGGATGCTCAGGGCTGGAACAGGCCATGTGCTCGGCAGAACTCATGAGGGCCTACACCCTGCTGGTGTCCGCTCAGCCCACAGCCCCTGGTCTAGACTGTGCCGGAGGTGGACAACCTGAAAGAGACATTCACTCCACAGGTATTTACTGAGAAACTACTATGAGCTGGGACTTGTTCTAAGGTCAGAAGATGGAGCAGAGAATAGGAGACCCTGTCCCCATGAGGGTGACATTCTGATAGAGAGTCAGTAAACTCAATGAAATACCAAAATGTGACCAAGTTTTAAAATCAGCAGAACAGTGAAGTGAGTTGAGGGCTGGAAAACTGTGGGGTCGAAAAAGTCTCTCCTAGGTTTCATTTGAGAAGGGACCTCCCCTCCACCTCCCATCACAACCCAAGGTGAGCCACCCAAATGTCCCCAAAGTCCTCCAGCTTCTGTTTCTGGAGTCACGCTGTCCTTCAATCATTAAATAAAAATAGGCCTAAATCCTTGTCCAACACGTGAGGAATCCAGCTCCCTCCCAAACTCAGGGATCTTTTCTTAGTAGGGGGCTGGCAAATTTCTCCTGGCTCCACCTTCCTGTTCCCCATATATTCGCCACCTCCATTTTCAATTCCCTGCTGGTGCGCAAGGTACCTGTTGCACCCCAGGCCCCCCAACCCTGGGCTCACTCAATTCCAGCACACCCAAAGCTCCACCCACCCAAAGCTGTAGGAGCTGTGGCCTCGCTAAGGGTGCCTAGGGTGCCAAGTGACATCCCAGCCCACCCAGCCCCAGGCTTACTCCTAGTATTGGACATCCCCGGCATGAGGACCGACCTGGCCAGAACATCCAGATGTTCCCCCTGGTACCTCTTCCCGAGATGCTCCAGCCTAGAGCCCAGCACGGGGCTCCTCTCTCTCTCATGTACTCTCTCTCCCCTCATTTATCAACTCCATTTTCTCTTCCAGGCCCAACTTCAACCTGCATCTCTACCACTGCTGTCACCTGCATTAACCTGCACCCCATTCCTGCTCCTATTATTGGGTAGCACACAATCCAATGCCCCCAAGCATGTCCTGTGGTGTAGGGTGCATGAACTCAACTTTCAGAACCAAGAGCCCATCAAGTCATTTTACTAAATAAAAGACTGATTCTCAACAGTATAAGAAAAGTGCAGGCCAATATCTCTCACAAAACTTGACACAAAAATCTTCAACAAAATATTAGCAAATTGCATCTAGTAACATGTAAAAGGAATATCCTGGGAATTAAGTTTGGTTCAATATTCAAAAATCCATCACTATAATCCACCACATTAACATTCTAAACTTTAAAACCCATACAATCATATCAGTTGATACAGAAAACATTTGACAAAATTCAGCATCCATTCATGACAAAGACTCTCAGTGAAGTACAAATAGAAGGGAACTTCTTCAACCTGATAAAGCACATCTGCAAAGCTGTAGCTAACATTATACTCAATCATGAAAGACTGAATGCTTTCTCCCTAAGATCTGGAACAAGGCAAGGATGTCTACTCTCACCACTCCTGTTCAACATTGTACTAGATATACTAGCTATAGCAATAAGGCAAGAAAAAGAAATAGAAGCCTAGAGGGAAGGCAATGTGAAGACACAGGGGGAAGAAGGTCATCTACAAGCCAAAGACAGAAGTCTTAGAAAAAACAACCCTGCCAACATCTTGATCTTGGACTTCCAGCCACCAGCATTATGAGAGAATAGATTTCTCCTGCTTAAGCCATAAAAGAAATTTAAAAGGCAAGAAAAGAAAAGAAATAAAAGATATGCAGATTGAAAAGGAAGAAATAAAACTGCTCCTATTTGCAGACAACATGATTGGCCTACATGGAATGTACCAAGAATCTACAAAAAAAAAAAAAAAACCACCACACACACACACACACACAAACTCCTAGAATGAATAAATGAGTTTAGCAAGGTTGCAGGAAACAGTCAACACACACACACACAATCAATATCTCTATATAACAGCAATGAACATGCAAAAACTAAAATTTTAAAGTCAATACCATTTATAATAGATAGCACACAAAAATAGTAAAATTAAGTGTAATGTAACAAAACAAATCTGTATGCTTAAAACTACAGGTATTGCTGAAAGAAACCAAAGAAGGCCTACATAAACAGAAAGACATACCATGTTCTGGACTGGAAGACAGTAAAGATGTCAATTCTCCCCAGATTGATCTATAACTTTAATTCAATTTCCATCAAAATCCCAGCAGGATTTTTTTTTTTTTTGTAGATATAGACAAACTGGTTATACTGGGTTGGCCAAAAAGTTCATTTGGGTTTCTTACAGAAAAACCTGAATGAACTTTTTGGCCAACCCAATAAAATTGTTATGGAAAAGTGAAGGAACTAGAATAACTAAAACAATTTAGAAAAAGAAAAAGAAAGTGTGAAGGATCACTATTCCAATATTAAGGCTTAAGTTACAGGAATCTAGGCTGTGTGGTGTTAGCAAAGAGACAGACACATAGATCAGTGAGACTGATCTGAGACTACAGAATTAAACCCACACAAGTATAACTTTGAAAAAGTCATACAAGAAATTCAGTGGAGAAAGGGTAGTCTTTTCAAGAAATGGTGTTGGAAAAATTAGTCATCCATAGAAAAAAAAAACCTGAACCTTGACCTAAACCTCACCTTTGTACAAAAATTAACTCAAATGGATCAGAAATCTAAACGTAAATCATAAAACTATAAACTTTCAGAAGAAAACATAGGAGAAAAATCTTCATGACCTAAGGTTAAGCTAAGAGTTGTTAGATGTGACACCAAAATGTGCTCCATAAAAGAAAAATTCGACAGATTGTGCTTAATCAAAATTAAAACCTTTGCTCTTCAAAAGATACTTTTAAGAGAACAAAGAAAGAAGCCACAGACTGGGAGGAAATATTTATAAATCACAAATCCAACAAAACACTTGTGTCCAAAATATATAAAGAACGCTCAAAACATGGGCAACTGTCTTAAACAGATGTTTCACCAAAGAGGTCATCTGGATTGCAAATAAGCACATGAAAAGATGTGCAACATCATTAGTCACTAGGAAAATGCAAATTAAAACTACAATGAAATATCACTACACACCTGTTAGGAAGGCTAAAATGAAAATTCTGACAATATCAGGTGGTCACAAGGATGTGGAGCAACTGGAACCCTCATACGTTGTCATGGGAATGCAAAATAGTACAGTCACTCAGGAAAACAGTTTGGTAGTTTTTTATAAAGTTAAACAAACACTTACAATAGGACCCAGAAATCCCTCTCCCGGGCATTTACCCTAGAGAAACAAAATTTTAGGTTCACACAAAGAACTGCACACACATATTTAGAGCAGCTCTACTTAAAAGCCAAGCATCCCTCATCAGATGAAGGGATAAAGTGGGGTTCATCCATACAATGGAATACCATTCAGCAATTAAAAGGAATGAACTCCTGATACACAACAGCTTGGATGGATCTCAAGGCACTTTGCTCAGTGAAAGAAGCCAGTCTCAAAGGGCCACACACTGCTTGATTCCATTCATATGATAATCTCCAAACAAGAAAACTAGTGATGAAGGCTAGATCAGTGACCACCTGGGGTGTGTGGAGGGGAGATGTCACCACCAAAGGGTGGCACGAGGGATTCTGTGGGGTGATGGAGCCATTTTGTATCCAAATCAAGGTGGTGATTGCATGAAACTATACATGTGTAAAAATTCATGGATCTGTTTACCGAGAAGGGTCAAAAGGCAAAACTGAATCACTTTAGTAATGAAGTTGATGTCCTGTATTCAAGGTGAATTAATTCTTGGATTGGGGGAGACAGTGCCTCATGAACAGTAGAGCACCCTACCCAGGGAAACCTGGGCAAGAGTGGGTTCTGCAGAGTGTAGAAGGGCCACTCGGGAATAGGGCACGAATGGCTGGGAGGTTGGGATCTCCCTAGAAGCTGGCAGGACCTGTTTTCTGGGGTCCAGTGAGCCAGCTAAGCTGAGATGAGGAAATGGTGCATGTTAGGTTCCCTTAGCAAGCGTTTCTGTAAGTGTAGGCTGATCTGGTTTAGATTTGTGACACGGGCCAGGCCACTAGGGTGACCTCCACTTTGTGGGTCCCAATGTACAAATTAAGTCCATATTACTGCATGTTAAGTTTTAAATAATCTATTATAAAAGGAGGGATGAATTAAAAAGATATTTTCTCACCTCCAGAGTTTGGACGCTCTTTACTCCCATGTCACTGGCTCCTCCTTTGAGCATCTGTACAGGCCTTTGGTGGATCCAGACGACGACACCAGTGCCCCTAATGTCACCTGGGATTGCTCGAAGGCAAGTGTCCTTCAGCTGGCTCACGGGCTGGTTCTGAGGATGGGAGGGGCTTGCCTCGTTGGAACCTTCAAGGTCAATCTTCCAGAGCTACCGCTGATCCTGGAGAGACAAGGGAGAAGCTGCTGTTGCCCCTGATGTGGAAGGGGATGTGGCCCATGGCCTTGGCCAGGTTGATGGGGAAAGGGCTGCCCAAGATGGGCTGTGGGGCTGGGGGGCGCTGACCACACCAACTGCCCAGGGCCGGCAGCCCTTCCTTCACACAAGCCTCAGGCTGGCTCTCCAGCCATAGGGCATGTGGTCGGGTCAACACACCATGAGGGAGCCCATGGAGGTATGTGCGGCCCAGGACACATCTCCGGCTCCGTTGACACCAGGCTAAGTTTGCCGCACCCTTGGATACTCCTGGAGGTGTGGGTATGGAGGGGGCTTCTCAGAGCATCCACATGCCCTTCTGAGGGACCTCTGGGACATAAACAGGAAGAGAGGCAGAAAACAGGCACAAAACCCTGGCTGAACCTTGTCCTGCCTCTTCTCACCCCTGAGCACCCCAACCCTCCACCCTCCACCCTCCATCCTTCCTCTCCAGACAGGGCGGGGTTGTGTCCTCCAGAAAGTGGTTCACGGGCAGCTGCTTCTCAACGCTAATTCTTCAGGAGTTCCCAAGGCCAAGCTCGAGTTTGATTAAACTCCTTCCTTTTACTTTTGCCTCTGCCCGAGCGCATTTTGCTGAGGCAACACCATAAAGTCCAGGAAGCGGCTTCGTTCACTTGCAGGAAAATTATTTTTCCCAACAAGGGCTGAGGGCAATTTCAGTTCACAAGGTCCCCAATCCCATTTGCTGGACTTAGGAGGGTTTTTCTGAGACTTGGCTAAAATATTTCCATCTGTCCCCAGATCCAAGATTTTTGGCATTTCAAATATGTGTGTTATAACAATAAACAAGAGTGTGACTATTTTCTGTCCCCACGGGGAATAAGAAGTTTGTGCCGTTTCTCCCCAGAGTTCTGCAGATGTGAATAAATGGGTCACCAGCACAGCAGGATGTGGGCTCATACCTGGAGGACAGCCAGGGACAGGGGTTCCAGGGGAATGGGGGCCTCCAGCAGGAATAAGAGCCTGGAGACTTTTAATTCATTTTAGATGAATAATGTCCCCTATTCCCCAAGGTGGGCACATGGCATAGTAGAGAAGCAACTGTGGTACAGGTCAGAGAGGAGGAAGGTTCTGGACCACTGCCCAGCCTCCCGTCTAGTACCCCTGCTCCCAGCATCATCTCCCTGGAGTTCACCCTCCAAGTCACCCCATGAGCTCTCCAAAGCGCAAACAGAATAGTCATGTCCCTGCTCAGAAACTCAATTGTTCCCCGCAATCCCTCCACAAAGAACAAACCCCATAGAAAACCACGGACAAGCTGTCCTCAGCCACCTCCAGCCTCCCCTCCAGGCTTTCTCTGCACAGGCCCCATGCCCCCACCCCACCCCCCCCCCCCCCCCGCCAAACTCCCCCACTCCCAGCCCAATGGCTGTTCCCAGTCTTTGCTCAGACGGTCCCCTCCCCCGGGAATACCCTCTCTCCCACCTCCTTCCCAACCCCCCTAAACCTCCCTGCCACGTATGACTTGGTTCATGGCCCGTTTTATCAAGATCACTTGGCATCAGACATATTTGCTTACATGTCTTTCTTTTTCCCAACTAAACTGGGAGCTCTTTGGGGGCCAAAACCACCTCTCTGTATCCCAGGTCTTAATCAGTGCCCTCCAAAAGGTGTCAAAAAATAGAAAACTCAGATTTAGAAAGGTCACCTGTGATCCCCTCTCAGAGTCAGCAGCTGTTAACAGCTTGTGTCTCTACTTCCAGCTACCTGTGTATGTGTTTCCTTCTCTATTTAATTGGCATCCTTGTTCTCCATTCTCCTTTGTAACTTTTCTTTCATGGTGCAATGCAGCTTGAACCTTTTTACCACATGTCATTAAATATCCTATGATTTCATGGCTACCCAAGAATTCATTTCATGTGACCATTTCCCTATTTTGGATGTTTAGGTCATTTGCTATATTTCGGTATTAAAGACCATGCTGCAACCAACACCCAGGACATAAATCTCAGTGTCTGTCTCTGAGTGCTCCCTAGGGTAAATAAATTCCTACGAGAGGGGTTTCTTTTTTTTTTTTTTTTTTTTTTTTTTTTTTATGCGTTACGCGGGCCTCTCACTGCTGTGGCCCCTCCCGTTGCGGAGGACAGGCTCCGGACGCGCAGGCCCAGCGGCCATGGCTCACGGGCCCAGCCGCTCCGCGGCATGTGGGATCCTCCCAGACCGGGGCACGAACCCGTGTCCCCTGCATCGGCAGGCAGACTCCCAACCACTGCGCCACCAGGGAAGCCCGAGAGGGGTTTCTGAGTCAAAGATACACACAGTTTCAAGGTCTTCAGACAGAGAGATAAGCAGATAGTTAGACAGGTAGATAGATATTGAGAAACAAATTGCCTCTCCAGAAAGCCGATACCACTGCCTTAGTATGATCAGGCTGCTATAACAAAACACCATAGACTGTGTGGCTTAAGCAACAAATGTTTATTTCTCACAGTTCTGGAGGCTGGAGGTCCAAGATCAAGATAACAGCAAATTCAGTTCCTGGTGAAACCTACTGCCTGGTTTCCAGAAGGACAGTTTCTCACTGTGTCCTCGTGTGGTGGTCAAGGTCGGGTGGTGGGTCTCTGGTGTCTCTTTTTATAAGGGCACTAATCCCATCATGAGGCCCCACCCTCATGGCCTCATGATCACCTCCCAAAGGCTTCATTTCCAAATGCAATCACATTGGAGTTAGGGCTCCAACATGTGGATTTGGGGGACACAGACATCCACAGCCCCCACCTACCGTCTTGCCTCTGGGGGTGGGAGCAGAGTATCTCCTCCCAGCATCACCAGCATTCACCTCTCCAGGTCTGGTTACGTTTCCTTATCACTGGACCAAAGACACTCTGTGTCTTCATCTGTGACCCTCCTCCCAGGGTGGTATGAGGATTGCAATGGGTGGGACAGTGGCTCCAAAATGATATATATGTCTGAGTCCTAATCCCTGGTACCTATGAATGTGACCTGACATGGAAAATGTGACCTTATTTTGCAGCCGTGATTATGTTAAGGGTCTCAAGATGAGATCATCCTGGATTATCCAGGTGGGCCCTCTATCTAAGGACAAATCTAAGAGATGCACAGAGAGAAGCAGCTCACGTGACCACAGAGGCAGAGAGTGGAGGGATGCAGCCACAAGCCAAGGACACCAGGAGCCCCAAGGGGCTGGACGAGGTGAGGAAGTCTCCTCCCCTAGAGTCTTCTGGCCCCATGGACACCTTGATTTCAGACCTCTGCCCTTTGAACAGTAAGAGAATAAATGTTTGTAGTTTTGAGTCACTTGGTTGTGGTAATTCACTATGGTAGCCCCAGGACACCCACACAAGGATGAGCCCTGGGCCGGTGGAAGCCCAGCCTCAAGCACCGCAGAGCTGAGCTCAGTGTCCTTCTTGCCTCTCCTCCCGAGAATCAAAGCATGTGCTTGACAAAACTAAATAAAGCCATGAGATAGGAATTGAGGTTAATTTTCTAAGAAAAGTTTGTTTTAGAGAGTTTAAATTAATTTTTTTGTTTCCTTTGGGGAAAAGTAAGAAAATAGACTTCCCCATCCTGGGCAGAAAAAATGTACATCACTGTGAATGGCAGAGGCTTAATTTGTCCCATCTCTCTCTATACCATTCTATCGTTCCAGACTATTAAAATTTTTAATCAAAGTTTTTGGTTATTAAACTGCCCGAGGTTGGCAAAGGGTTTGCTGGTTATTTTACATTAAAATCCTTCTTGATCCAAATAAAATGAAATTAATTTCAGATGCCAAAGGAAACTCAGGTCAATAGAGCATTAATATTTCAAGCTGGGGGAGCCGGCATGTGGCAGGTAGCAAGAGAGTCCCCCTCCTCCCCTTGCCTTCGGAAGCTGGGGTGGACAAGTCTGGGAAAGAGGATTAACTGCCCTCCTGGGAGCCCTGCTCACAGGCCCCAGGTGAGCACCTGAGCCCCCGCCTCCTGACTCCACAATCCAGCGCCCCTTAGCAGTCAGTTGATTGTCCTGCCCATGACCCAGGAGGCCAAGACCAAGAGCAGAGCCACTACCTGCGGGGCTTCAGGCCCAGAGGTGGGACCCTCTGTGACCAAAAGGTAAACCCACCAGTCACACTCCACCCTGACACGGGCCACAGGATCCAAGGGCAACGGCTTCGGTCTCAGTCTCAGAGCCATTAGCTATTCACCCGCCCCGCCCCCAAGCATCTACCATGAGCTTCTGGGGAGCTGACACCTGGGCCCCCTCGTCCCCTGCATTGATGTCAGCTGAGCCCTGAGCAGCAGAGCCCTGTGCTCTGACAGCAGAAGCCAACCGGCAGAGGCCACGCCTTGATGGGGAGACAGCAGTTACCAACCAAACGGTAGCGTAAGGTAAGAGCAGACCCGAAAGTGTTAACCCGGTGAGCTGTGGTGATGACAGTGGACCACCGCCCCCACCCCGTGAGAAGGGCACAGTGAGCTGGCCCAGGGGGAAGGAGCCAGCCACGGGTGGGGCCACAGGCAGAGGAAGGAGCCACACAAGTGCTCTGATCTTGGGGTGTCTGGTTGTGAGGTTGGGGTGTACCCACAGATGCAGCAGGGGAAGCCTAGGACCCACTGGCCATGCCCCCAGAACTGTTACAAAGGGCACAGGTGTCAGGCCCAGTGCCACCCTTGGCCTGGCTCCACGTCAGCTGCCCCAGCTTCTTCCTGCCTCTGGTTTCTTCTCAGCCCCAAGAGGCTTCATGGACCGACTGGAACGGATGCCCCTGGCTGTGTCCCTGAGACTGGGGGTGTTATGTATGCTCTGGCTGCTGCGGACCCACAGCAAAAACCTGCCTGAGGTAGCCTCCCCGTGGCCAGAGCCGGCACATCTCAACAGGAGAAGAGCGAGGAAATGTCATCTTTCCCCACACCTAACGCTCGGCCCTCTATTCACCTGCCAACGTCTTTCAAGTCCCTCTGCAGACATTCATTCAGCCCAAGGCAAATACTGGGCCTACACGATGCCCAACCCAGAAATTCATCATTTACGAAGATGCCTTTTTGATAATTAGCGTGTATCTGTGAGCCTGCGGCTCCCTGAGAAATGAAGCTTTGGCAGGAAGCAGAGAGAGTAGATGTTGCTGCAGGCAGGTGAAGCGCTGGTGACCTTTGAAAGAAGAGTAATACCTGACGGCACCTCCATGTTTAATTTGTGGCAGCCCCTCAGCTGGATGCATTTGTGTAACAACAGCCCTAGAGGGTAGGAGGCAAAGCCCCGTTTTAATAATTCACCTTCTTGGGTTTTCTTGTGTTTGATCAAAGATACTAAATTTAATAAGAGAATTTATCGAGGTTATTTCACCTCAACACACACAAAAAAGGCAATGTCCCTGAATTCTGCCCACCCCCTCTGCAAGCTGAGAGATGTGCATGCATGTTTGCATGCGTGTGTGTGTGCATACGTTTGTGTGTACCAATGTACACACAGGAACACATGGTTTCTAGCCAGGAGTCGTTTCAATGCCCAAGTCTATAAGGGATTCACAGAATACTCAGTGTGGAACTAAAACTTGGCCTGTCTACCTCGAGCGGTGTCAGGGCACTGTGGTTAAGAATGTGGGGCCTCCATCACTTTGCAGGGTCTTACCTTTGCTCTGAGTCCCTGGACAAACAAACAAAGAGCCTCCAGACACAGAGGGTGGTTTAACATTTTATCACCTGGTAGCATATTTTCATCCCCGATTGATGCAAGGTTCCCACTTCTCCTTAGTATCTGGGCACTGATTCCCTTGAATTCCCACACCCCACTCCCATTGCTCCCCTGCCCGGAGGGAACAATTTTGTTATGATCATGATGTTACCAAGTCCAAGCTCATACTGCTGCCGTGTGAGAAGACAATAAATGGAGACCTGAGTTTCTGGGGAAGGAATAACTTTATTCAGAAAGCCAGCAGACAAAGAGGTGGTGGACTACTGTCCCAAAGAACCACCCTCCCTGTTAGAGTTGAGACTTCTTTTATACTAAAAGGGGAGGGGGTAAAGTCCTGGTTCTGGCCAGACTCTGGAGGAGATGTGTTAATTTCTTCTTTTCCGCAGCCATTCACTGGTGGGCCTGGTCAGAAAGTATCCTGTGAACTGAACAAAGGTATCTCAGCTTAATGCCCATTAGCTGGGAGGCAGGGTTCCCAGCCATGGGCCATTATGTAGAATTTAAGCTTCTAGGCAACATCGTTTTAGTGAGTAGCTTGTAATAGAATGCAAAGGTTCTTCCTTATGACAATGACATAGCTTCTTCTGTATGTTGGTGTTCTTGAAAATCAGCATGTATATTTTATTTGTGCAAAGGATACTGCGCCCTGGGTCTCGTTTTCCAGTCGCATCGTGTTCCTCTGTGCATATAGAGTCTGCAGTTTCTGTTTCCTGTCCAGCCCCCTACAGTGCACACCTGCCCAGCCCCCTACAGTGTACACCTGCCCAGTATTACCTCTGCTTGCTCCCTCCGACAGGTGGCACCCAGGCTGCCTCCCACGCTCTCTCATCATATGCACACCTCAAAGGACGCTCGTGTGGGTCCCTGAGGATGTCTCTGGGCTGGATACATAGAGGTAAAACTGCCGGGTCCTAAGACGTGCACATGCAGAGTTTGTGGCTACAGTCCCCCTGTGGCCTTCCAGGATGGCAGCGACATCACACCCAGCAAACGTCCTGGGTGTTCCTACAGCCCACGTCCATCCCAACATTTGGCTTAACCACTTCGTAAATTTTTCCCAGTCCGTTAGATATAAAGTGGTATCTTGCCCGAATTTTCCTTCTGTGATTATTAATAGCTTTGACCTTTCCTTTTTATGCTTATTACCTTTGGGGTTTCTTCTCTATCAACTGTCTGCTCATACCCCTCGTACATTTTTTCCACTGGGGTTGCCATCCTCGACTCTGTGATTTGCAGGAGTTCTTTGTAATTCTAGGTCTTAATCCCTTGTCAGTTTTTAACATTGCAAATGTCTTTTCTCCTTTGCTCAGCTGTGTATTAACGTTGCCCATATTGTCTTTCACTGAACAAAAATCTCTAACCCTGATAAAATGAAATGTACCAATTTGTTGCCTTATTAAAGGCATCCTGGCTTCTAGGTGACAAAAGTTTTCTGTGCATTTTCTTTAACTTTTGCTTTCCCTGTTCGAACTTTAATCCACCCAGAATCCAGCTATGTATACGGCATTAAGTAGAGATTCAGGGTTGGATTAGAAGGTTTTTCCTCCATGCCTTATCACAATTCTGAGCTTTATTGAATAAATGGATTTTCTGCACTGATTAAGATACAACAATGATACTTTTCCTTTAGTCTGCTACTATAATGAATTACAGTGAGACATTTTCAGATGTTCCTGGATAAATCCTACTTCATCGTGTGTCATTTTTCTTAATACATTATTTAATTCAGTTAATTAATATTTTACTTAGGATTCCTGCAACGTTGTACATAAATAAAATGGACCTGTACTTTTTTTTAATCTTCCTGTCTTTATTTGATTATGAAATCCAGATTATACCAGCCTCACAAAATGAGCCAGGCAAATTTCATTCATTTTCTACTTTCCCAAATATCTTGTATAAAACAGAAATTAATATCTTGTATAGAACAAATTAATTAACAGAAATTAATACCTAGAAAATATTGGAGAAATCTCTCAAAAAAATCTGGACTTTCGGGCTTCCCTGGTGGCGCAGTGGTTGGGAGTCCGCCTGCCGATGCAGGGGACACGGGTTCGTGCCCCGGTCTGGGAGGATCCCACATGCCGCGGAGCGGCTGGGCCCGTGAGCCATGGCCGCTGAGCCTGCGCGTCCGGAGCCTGTCCTCCGCAACGGGAGAGGCCACAACAGTGAGAGGCCCGCGTAACGCATAAAAAAAAAAAAAAATAAAAAAAAAAAAAAATAAATAAAAAAAAAAATCTGGACTTTGGGGTTTTATTGGTGAAGGAACTTCTTGGCTCCCATTTAACTTCCTGAACATGCATTTGTCTGTTCAAGTTGTCTATTTTATCTTACACCAGCTTTGGAGTTTTATACTTTTTTTTTTTTTTTTTTTTGCAGTACATGGGCCTCTCACTGTTGTGGCCTCTCCCGTCGCGGAACACAGGCTCCGGACGCGCAGGCTCAGCCGCCATGGCTCACGGGCCCAGCTGCTCCACGGCATGTGGGATCTTCCCAGACTGGGGCACGAACCTGTGTCCCCCGCATCGGCAGGCAGACTCTCAACCACTGCACCACCAGGGAAGCCCAAATTTTATACTTTTTATAAGAATTTACCCATTCCATTAAAGTAACAAATTTAGTAAATATTCCTGTTCATGATATTAATTTCTTATCTTATTTATTTCTAACTTCTCAATCTCTTTCTTGATTAGTCTTCCCAAAAGTCTAACATGTCAATTTTTTCTAACCAGATTTTGGGTTTGGTCACCCTCTTTATAGGTTTTATTTGTTTCATTTATTTCTGATTTTATAATTTGTATTTCCTTCCTTACTTTGGAGAGGGTGGGTACAGGGTATGGTCACTCTCTTGCTCTTTTTCCAACTGTCCACATCAAACACCTGGCTTATTCATTTTTAATATCTGTTACTTCCTGATAAAAGCATTTAGAACCATCAATTCCTCTTTAAGAACTGCTTTGACTTTGACCCGCTGATTCTGACATATCAAAATCCATTATCACTTATTCTAATATTTTTCTTATTTTCCTTGATGATTTCCACGAGTTATTCAGAGGTATGTTAACTAGTTCCTCCAGAATTGGGGTTTCTAAAAAACTATTCTTTTGCTAATTTGAATGTCATTTATTGTGGTTATAGAATGTGGTTTATTTTACATTAATTCTTAGAAGCAGATTGAGACTTCTTTATGGCCTAATATACGACCTGGTTTTGTAAGTGTTTCTGTGTTCCGGGGTGGAGGGGGAGGGCACACCCTCTGTCTCTTGAGTGTAATGTTCTTTGCATACCTCACAGCTCCAGCTTCTTCACTGTCTTGGTCAAGACTTCAGTATCTCTGCTTTCTTTCGTCTGCTTGATCTATCATTAAAAGCTCCATTAACATTTCTCCCTGGATTTCTGTTAGTATCGCTTAGGGTTTTTTTTTTTTTGGAAGTTCTGTAATTAAGTACATATATATGTATGATGAGTACCTCTTCTTTACTTATGATTACATAATGTTCTTTTTGTCCTTTGTGATTTTTTTAACCCTTAAGTTCTGTTTTGTGTCTTTCTTAAGTTCAAAATGGTGATGCTAAAACTCCGTACATCATAGAATTAACATGAGGATTAAATATGGTAATCTGCATAACTCATTTAAAACTGTGTCTAGGATATTGAAGCTCTGTTAAGTGTCAACTTTCTCTTTTTTTCCAATTTTTAATATACCATGAGTCACAACAATTCTTGGTGGCCAGGGCACCTCTGCCAATCTCTGCCTGGATCTCCTGCCTTTCTACTCAGTACCACAGTACCTGCCCCACTGGGTGGAAGGTGCATACGGGGCTCAGAGAGGGGAGAGAAAGTGCAGACTCCAACGAGAGGATTCCCTGCCTGGCAGAAGGTAGAGGACAAATGACCCTCCAAAGCTGGAAGGATGAGCAAGGGCCATCCCAGAGAAGAGAATCCAGATAGAGGGGAGATTTTGTCTAAATAGATACCCACTGAGTGACAGATGCACCTGAGTGGCTGGTCAATGTGACCAATGGTGGCAGCCAAGAGCTCTGGGCAAGAAGTTATGGAGGAGCAGCCCAGCTCCCCCAAGAAGGGGAGTTTCCAGAAGGACTGCCCTGCCTAGCTGGTTAGACAGCAGAGGGGAAGAAGCATCAGAGCACACACTGGGGCCTCACCTCTGCTCTGAGGTCTCCAGGCACGTGAAAGCCAAATGGTCCAGGAGAGCGGTGGATAATTGGCATCTCAGGGATGCCCAGGGCGGTCCTCGGATGCAGCATCAATCTCTCCCCCTGGCAGGGATGGAGTTGGAGGGACTCTGCTGCTGAGAGTGTAACTCAATTACCGCCTGGAAAGCTGGCCTCTTAAACGCTGTTATCAATCTGAATTAGGCTGAGAGTTTTAATAACACGCTCCTTCCAGATGCCTCCTCCCCAGCTTTATCATCTCCACTGCCAACTCACTTCCAAAAGAAAAAAATGAAGCCAAAGGGGATAACAAATAATATCTTTTAATGTGTTTTGTTCCTGGTGGTTTCCTTGGAAGAAGAGTAACAGCCTCCGACAAACCCTCCCGGGCAAGTTCTGGCTCTGACCCAAACCTGGGTCTGGGAAGGCATCAAAGTTAATTACCAGGCGCTGACTTCAGCTACCCAGAGCTCCCCAAACCCCACCAGCCGGCCGGTGGAATCATCTGGGAGCCTGTAGGACACACAGAGCCCTGGGCCCGGGCTGGCCCTGCTGCACAGGATGTCCAGGGAGAGGCCTGGGGATCTGCATTCTAAAGTCTGACTGGTCATTCTGATGCCTGAGCCAGCCCATCATATCCTGCCTGCCCTGCCACTGTGCCCTGCAGACTGTCCTCGGGCAGTGGCCGCAGCAAATGAGGCCACGCCCTCATCCCTTGATTAAAGCATTGCTCTACATGGGGCTCCCAAGTTGCTTTTCACAGGAGGCTGTGATACTGTGATTTGCAATAAGAAATATATATATGGTCTTCATCCCAGTCCTTGGCACAGAGCTCCTTAAACTCTCGGAATTTCCTAAGTGGTGAGAGCAAGAAAGGTGTCTTTGGTTATGTTAATGAGGTGACCTTCGGAAAAGCATCTAAGGATGGGGGCTGGATGCCAGTGGAGCCATCCATGTGACTAGAGGGTTGGAACTTTCAGTCCCATCCCCAGGTCACCCGGGAAGGGAGAGGGGCTGGAGGTTGAACCCATACCAATGGCCAAAGAGTTAATCAATCAGGCCTCTGTAATGAGGCCGCCATAAAAATCCAAAAGGGCAGGGCTCAGAAATGTTCCAGGCTGGTGACCATGTATAGATTTGGGGGAAATGGCACAGCTGGAGAGGGCCAGGAAGCTCCATGCCCTTTCCCCATGCCTTGCCCTGTGCATCTCTTCCATCTGGCTGTTCCCGGGTTACGTCCTTTTATAATAAACTGGTCATCTATAAGTAAAATGTTTCTCTAGGTTTTGTGAGCCACTCTAGCAAATTAACCAAACCCAAGGAGGAGGTCACTGGAACCTCCAATCTACAGCTGTTTTGTCAGACTCACAGGCAACCACCTGGACTTGCAATTGGCATCTGAAGTGGGGGTCAGTCTTGTGGGGCTGAGCCCCTAATCTGGGGGTTCTGACGCTCCCTCCAGGCACATAGTGTCAGAATTAAGCTGAACTGCAGGGCACCCAGCTGGTGTCTGAGAACTGCTCCATGGTGTGGAAAAACCCACCACACATTGGAACTGGAGTTAGAATTATAGAGGCTCCCGTGGCCCAGGAAGTCTAGAAATTAGTCCCGCCTGGCTCTCTGGTTCCCAGGCAGAGAGGACCTCCCTTGCATCAGCAGGTCCTCTCTGAAAATGCACGGGGGAGAGCTTCCCAACCCTGCAGTACCGAAATCCCATCTCTCTTTCTCCGAAGATTAAAAATATTAAGTCAAGAAATCTACCTTTTTTGTGTGCCCTATGGAAGATATTAATTACCGTTTCCTGTTTACCTAAAAGTTTTATGAGAAACCTGAATGTTTCTTCAGATCCTAGCTAGGCTCCAGCTAAATAGGGCTCACTTGATGTAAGATACAGAAATGGGCAATGGTTAGGCTCAGAGAGACTCATCACCTAACCAAGGACACACAGCTGGGTTTTGAACACAGGCTGTTTGAATCTAAACCCCAAGCTCCTGGCCACTTGTGCCCCTGTATCTCCCAACAATGACAAGCGCCAACTAAATGGAGGATCATTTCCCAGGAGAGTAAAAGTACCAGGAGATGATGAGAACCAGAGACAGGAGGGAACAAAACTGACTTCTATAATTGAGCTTCGACATGGCTCCAAGCTCCCTGCAGACCAAATGCAAAGATATGAACAGATGAGTGTCTTTTATCAGAAAGGAAGGAGCAGGTACATTCTAGAAAAGAGGACTCTGTGTAATTGATGCTGGGAACCCAGTGGGATAAAGTGGAAATGTCCTGGGTAACATTTTTGTGGAAAAGAACCGTGGCTATACTTCATGCAGCTGTTTCTCATAAAGATCTCTGCAAAAGTCAGGAACAGAACAGAAAAGTGTGACCCTGAGAAGATCAGGCTTTGCCAAGACAGGGTCATGGGATCCAAATACTCAGGCTTCTTGCTCCAGAGACAGAAGGTCAAGACCCAGAGTCACCCTGATCATCTATTTTGGAAAAGTAATCATTGGGCTTTTGTTAGAAGGCGAAGAGCAAAGACACTCTTGTAGCTGATGATGGATGGATGTTGGTTAAGTGGATCAGGTTCCAGACCAGGAGCTGAACCAAAACTCCCCACATCTTCAAAGACAGGCTGCAGGAAACCAACTGTTTATTCATAAAGGGTAACTTTTTGGCTTCATTTCAGAAGGTAAAACTTGGCATGATCACATCTCCTAAATTCTATGCCGTAGAGCGTGGCTGAGAGGACACAGGGGTGGAATCAGCCCACTGCAGCTACGGGAAACCGCAGGATTGCCGCCTGGACCACCTGATTTTAGTGACAGGGAGTCCCCAAGCCCCCTCCAGGTGACATAGCTATGAACTGAGCCCCCGACAATTGAATAAATCAACCTTTTTTATAGAGTTATTGTTGCTCATTTAAATGTAATTAGATTCTCAAACACTTTGCTTAAAATTTTTTAAATCCAACAGGGTCAAGGGGTGGGGGGACAGTTCTCTTGTTTTTTTCCCTCCATTCTTGTGGGAGAAGTAAAATGTGCCAATGATATTTTTTCTTCTGGTTTAATAAAGAAAAAATAAACTAATTTATCCATTCAAGAAAACAAAACTGTCGATTTAAGTGTTATTGCCAGGGCAACACATCGCTCATTCAGACACCTTATCAGAGTCACAGGCTTTGAAGACAAAGGTGACCCTCTCGAGGCCCAGGGACACCTGGTGTCCAGGGCTCTCGAAGACGCCTTGGTTATCAGTGATGTCTGCCTTCTTTGCTGCAGCTCTAGGAGGAGCGGGGGCCATCTGTGTCCTCTTATCTTTCTGGGACATCTTTACGATAAGTTAGAAGGGGCTACAATTGCCAAGCCCAGCACAAATGGGCAGAAAGAGAAGTTTCAAGTAGGAATGGGAATTAGGAGGTTTCCCGTCTGCAGCCTCAAGTCACTCTTTCTGACAACAGTTAAATACATTTCCCATGGAAACCAGGCCTAGTTTGTGCAGTAAAATCATATGGGAATCATGGTACTGGAGGGATCTCAATGCACCTAGAATGTGTCCTCCTCCCAAGGCCGCGACAGGAACCGGGGATGAGGATGCAAACGGGCCGGGAAGCTGCCGACACCCCCACGTGTGTACCCCACATCCACCGCATCCCAGCACGCCTGAGACACGGTCGTGCGGTGGGGGAACAACTGGTCCTCTCGTCACGTGATGGGGGGCATTAGTCCTGTGACCCCCACACTGTAGGCATAGGTAGTCACTGGGGCCGGACTCAGTGATGGGTCAGGGTGGCAGGTGGGGGGCCAGCCTCTGAGGGACCCCCCGCCCCGGCCTCGCCTCCTGGTCTTAACATCTTTGTGTGGTCCCGCCCCTCTCTCCCAGGACTGGTCCGTGAGACCAACAGAGCATGACAAAGTGGTGATGTCACTTACAAAATTAAGTCATTAAAGACTGTGTGTTTCATCTTGGTCTCTGCCTGTCTCCCCTCCCTCCCCCTTTCTCAACCCTCCAGTTCTGGGGAAGGCAGGTTTCCGGGCTGTAGGTGTCGACATGGGCCCGCAGCCACAGCCACAGCGGCGTTGGGAGCAGGGTACCAGCTCCAGCGCCTGCGTCCCATCTTTGGCCTCTGCACACAGCCCTGCTCTTCAGGATCCACTGATTCCTACCAAGGAGACCCTCCGACCTCCCTTTTCTTTTTGGAGTAGAGAAGTGGAAGGTTCCAGAAGTGTCGTGATTGAGACCTGAATGGGAGGGGGTGGGGGGTGCAGACAGTTGAGGAAAGTCAGACCTGGGGGGCTGGCACGGCAGGGATGAGGCAGGGGGGCTGAGCACGAAGGGTGGTGGGCAGAGGCACATGCGGCAGGGGAGGCGTGGAATGTTCCAGGCGCGCGGAGCCGGCGGGCTGGCCAGAGTGGAGGATATCATTCCAGCAGGAGTACGAGGTTAAAAGGGAAGGTAGGTTAGGGTCCCCTCTCAAGATGCTCAACTGCCCGACCTCAGAATCCTCGGCGACTCAAGTCACCCTAGGGAGATGGCAGAGGGTGGTGGCCAGAGACTCAGCCCCTGACGCGTTTCTTCGAGGAACAGTCACTGGGAAGCTGCCGGCACAGGGCGATGAGGATCCCACAGGAGCAGAAGCAGGGGCCCCGCTCCCTCGTTGCCCATCCTTGTGCAGCGAGGGGGACCTGCCCAAGGAGCCGCACCCAGGCTTAGCTAGCAGGCACCACCCCGCGGCTCTGCCCCTCCAGCCTGCGGCCCAGCATTACCACCTGCTGGTGGACAGCTGAAGACGGAGGGGAGGCTCTGTCCTTGATTATAACTTCTTAAGGTTTTGTATTTGATGAACCAGAACAGAGTTTCCTATCTTTTCATCCCTTAACTTGGCAATTTTGAGAGACAAAGGAATTCCTAGTAACAATGTTAGCTTCCTATTGGGCTGTAACAAATTACCACTGACTTCAGGACTTAAGAAGACACAAACGTACTATCCCGCGGAAGTCAGGAGTCCACCATGGGGCTCACTGGGCTAAGGCCGCAGTGTGGGCAGGGCTGGTTCCCTCTGGAGGCTCCATTTCCTGGCCACTTCCAGCTTCCAGAGGCTCCCACCTTCCTTGGCTTCTGGCATTTCCCTCCATCCCCAAAACTAGCAATGCAGCAACCCTTGCACCCTGTCTCTCACCTCCTCTCCTGCCTCCCTGGTCCACTTTCAAGGGCAGTCGTGGTGACGTTGGAGCCCCTGGGTGATCCAGGACCATCTCATCTCAAGATCAGCCGATTAGCATCCTCAGTTCCATCTGCCACCTCAACCCCCCTTTACCAACTAACGTCATATAGTCACGGGTTCCAGAATTAGCACCTAGACATCTCTGGGGGCCATTTCTCCAGTCACCACAGTGACCAAACGTCTCTGGCTGGGAAGAGTTTGGGCTTTCAGCTCACAGTTTCCCAGCCGCATCTACAGCAGTGAATTACATGTTGCTGGATGGTGTATCCCAGCTCCCGTGGTCTTGGCTGGATATCTGGTCACCATGGCTGATTCTCCACAGTGAGCCTGTGGCCATAGAGCAGGTACCTGTTGGGCCTCATCTCCCCTCACCCTGCCCCTCTCGCGCCCCCATTCAGCGATGTT
Organism: Phocoena sinus; assembly: GCF_008692025.1. Taxonomy (NCBI): domain Eukaryota; kingdom Metazoa; phylum Chordata; class Mammalia; order Artiodactyla; family Phocoenidae; genus Phocoena; species Phocoena sinus. Next base: position 2,490,224 of record NC_045763.1, on the reverse strand, counting down.
AGACATTCCTCACACAGCACAACATTGAACCAGACACTGCGTGAGGGGCCCCAACACCCCCTAAGCATGAAGCCTGAGGGCTATTAACATGATGTAGCTGAGGACCAGTAACTCCAGGGAATGGCACTTACAGTATCATCTAGGTGGATGGCGCCCCTACAGTTGTGCAGTGCTCTTCCTGTTCAACTATCCATGGCAGCCCTGAAGACACGAGTGAGGAGCAGAAAGGAACAGGACACCCTGCACGTGGGCTTCAGGAAGAAATAATGAAGAGTGCCCTCTGCATTTCTTGGTGTGGGCACCTCCACTGTGTAACCTGTCTAATCTTCCACAAATCCTAACTACTTCTCAGTCAGCACCTGAGTGTTCCCTGGATGCCAAAACCGGTCCAGGTGATCTTTGCTTAAATGTACTCAAAGATTAGAAAATCCAACTAAATTCAGGCTGGCTAAGATGGATAATTACCATCCCCGTCTCACACCTGAGTCGGAGGTAGGGGGACAAATGGGTGATAAGGGGACCCAAGGTGACGGGAGAAAGGGCTCTTTGCCCCCAGTATTCTGTGGGACCCCATCTGTAAAAGGATGTCCAAGTCCCCACTGGCTCTAGGATTCTCGATGCCCCACGGGCCTGCAGTCAGAGAATGAGGCAGATCAGGGCCAACCACAAGCAAACCACAGGTAAACGTGGACCAAGGCGGGCGTGGTTTCCATGGCAGCCACGAGAGGGAAGGTCAGTCTAAAGGCAGCTGGCATCCGTGGGGCTGTGGCTTTTGAACAAGCAGGGAGGGAAACTTTACCCATCATTCCGGACCATTAGCTGAGACTCAGAAGTGAGGTTTTTCACCCAAGAGTCCCCTGGGTATAGAAATGTAGCATCTGAAATCAGCCCTGAAATGTGGGTTTGGAGCAGGTTGCTGGGCTGGCAGCTCTGCTCCAGCGATGTAAGGCCTACCTCCAGGCGGGTGGGAAGAGGGACCGGCCCCCGTGCCACTGTCACTCGAGAGAGAAGGCAGAAAAGAGACTCGAGCACGTGGCCAGTTTGCAGCTGATGCGGAGACATGCACGGGATCTTGCGGTTGCCCAGCCCTGTGCCGTGGAAGCCCTTTCTCACAGCCTCCTCTTGCAATCACGTGAGCCCCTTGGGTAATTGTTCCCATTGTGCAGAAAGCCCAGCAGCTTGTCGGAGGGAACCCAGGGGTCCTGACCCCTGCCCATGGCCTCCCGGTCACCGACTGATGACCTCACCCACCTGGCCGGCCCCACGGCCCATCCACAGGGTCTCCTTGCCCACGACCCCAGTCAGCAGGACCAGGTGGAGGCTGGATGCCTCCCTCACCTGTTAAACATGAGACCCACGTGCATGCCAGCCCTCCAAGGGCCGCGACATTCAGAAAAGTTAACCAAAGTACAAAGTACCATGTTAACCAAAGCATTAGATAAAAACCTGCACAGATGCTGGAAACGGTGTCGTATATGCACTCCCGGTGACCCAGGCTCTGCACCGGCCCCGCCTGAATCCAAGTGGGGAGGTTGGGCATTGTGATCATGTGGGTCAATTTCCCGGGCACAGGTGGGAGGACAGTTCCAGGAAACGATGGATTTCACCTCATTTGATGCTCCACAGAGGAATGTTAGGGGCCAAGGGAGCCCAGACCAGCACCAAATGGATACCTGGGGGGCAGATTCTTCAACAACTGTCACGGTGAGCTGGAGATGCCTCCCCTCCGTCCTGTTTCCTCTCTTCCACTCACAGATGTTTATGCTGAGCTGTTCACTTAAGTCCACCTCAACAAGATTCTGAGCTCTGAAGTGATGGCCACGTCATGTGTGCCCACTTGCCACCCTGGAGGACCTGCCTTCCTGGACCGCTTGGTGCCAGCACCATGGCCACGTTGGAGCTGGTGTTCACTACATTTTGGCATCAATGTCACCAAACCAAACTTGGGTCCCCTTGCCCATGCACAGTAAAGCCAATCTACTGACACTGGGCTGGGTGAAGGAAAGTGCAGTGTTTATCGCAGGCGCCGTACAAGGAGTCCAGGGAGCTGGTGGACTCAAAAAGCCCAGACTCCCCAGTGGCTTTCAGCAAAGCATTTTTAAAGGCCAGGGGAGGGAGGGAGGGGCGTCCTGGGGTATGTAATCAGCTCATACACAGTTCTCTGATTGGTTGATGGTGCGGTGCCAGGGCACTGTCACAGGGGCTCAATGATATCAATCCTAGGCACCAGTAGGTCTGGGGGCTACAGGCTCATGGTCATCAAGTAGTTAATTCCTTCCTTTTGGTGGTGGTTTTAGCACCTGCAAAACAACTCAGGAAACATGCATCGGATACTGTTATCTGTGTACTTCAGAGGTCCCCCCAGTAGGGTCCTGCTCGGTTACATCAGAGGGACAAATGCCCTCCTTCACTGGGGTCCCTCCCACCCTGTGGTCCAGGTGGCCCTGCCCCTCTCTGTCACATGCCCTTCTGCACAGCAGCCCTTCACACAGTGTTGGCAAAACTAGTACGATAGTCTTGTTTCAGGCTTCAGAGGCAGAAGCAGGCCTCTGACCGACTTGTGACCCTGTCTGGACTGCACGCCTGCTTACACACCTAACAGTGGTCACCAACAAGTCAAGCAGCACCGACGATAGAAAAGGGAGTGGGTCTTGGAATTTCTTGAGCCCTGGGGACCTAGCCAGTCCCCCAGGGTCTGGAAAATCTTGTGACCCACATGGTGAAACCAACAGCATTGTTACAGCTAAACCAGAGCTGCATCTTTTCGCGCAAACTGATGATAGCAGTTTGCGGCCTGGGATTATAAACAGAAGCCCCCAGAGCTGCAATTTGAAGTCCCACCCATGGGGTGGATGCACCACCTGGGACCTTCCCAGCTGAGACTTCAGATCGCTGTTACTCCGGACTTCCCAGCTGCTGTGTGAATCTGGATGTAGGTGTCGCCCAATCTGGTAATGGATACTCTGCTATGTCTCTCTAATACTTTGATTCATCCCCTTCTAATGACTGCATATTGAAATTAAGGGAAATAACCTGCTATTTAAAAGTTAACTAAATCTGTTCAGTTGCGTGAGACGGGGGGTTATTTTGCCAGCAAATCCAACAAACCTTGAAACCGAAAGCAGGCTTTCGGCAAAACACAGAGGACCCCAGGGCCATGCAGATTCGGGGACGCTTGGTTGATTCGTGCAGGTCGTAGCCTGACCTTGGAAGCGCGGGGTCCACTGTGCTCTGGTGACCAGGGGACTCTGAGATCACTGGGCCCAGGTGCAGCCCCCTCACCTCCTCCTGTCTTTGGTCAAGCCTCTCACTGGGGTGTCCCTGACCACTTGATTCTCCATTGGTATCCTCCCTCCAAAACCCTGGAATTGGCCAGGTTAACGTCCTCCTTCCCAGCTACTGCCTTCTGAGGCTGCCGCAGAGTGAAATGAGTTTAGAACACGTAGCACGTGTGTACTTGTGCCGAGCCTGGAGCCACTGCTCAGTGCTACCTTTTACTTAGAATATTTTTTTGAATGTAAGATGCCATTGATGGCAAACGGCTTCATTGCTTTATGTACCACTAAGAAAGAAAAACACTGCCAATTAAACTGACAAGATGCTTTCTTATCACTTACCATTTTTATTTTATACTTATTGAAGGAGCTCTTCTGGACTTAATTAGACCCGGATTTTTATTGGCTATCACTTCTGTACACACAGAAAAAGAAAGACATAAGCACGAAAAACAGGTTCAGGTATTCCTAAAACTGGCACACACTGAAGTCCAATCTTCCCGTTTGATTTTCCGCTCCAAGCCATCGAGGCTGCGCAGTTCTCCACGTCAGCATCCCCTGAGCTGTCAGAAGCATCACGGGTCATCCAGACAATCCGCTCTCTCTTGGGGCCAGTGTGCCTCACTTCCATCCCCAGAATTGTCTCCCAGGCTGTTTCGTGCAGAGATGGGGATGTCAGCCACACGGCCACGGCAATGCTGAGCCAGCGCCTTTGGTTATAAGACGCGTCCCAATTCAGAGACATTCAAGCATCAGAACCGTGCATCGTAGAATCGATGAACGGGGCTATTTGTTTATCCTACCCCCCCCTCCCCAGCCCTGCCCCCAGAGGAAGCTCCGTGAAGTCGGGGGACCTCTCCCTCAGGCCAACTCACTCGGGCCGCTGCCCTGTGGCCCGAGGCATGTTCCCAACTCATCTGTGAAATGGCCGCGAGGACACAGAGCCCTGCTCGCGGGCTGTGAGAGAAACGAGGCTCCAGTTCAGCTGCCTACCCAGGGGCTCGACTCCAGCCATATCCCCAGCAATAGGCCTCTCGGGCCAGCAGGATCCAGAACCCTGGGCCCGAGCCTGCCTGAACGGAGGGGCCAGGCCCTACCTGCAGATGTGTCCTGGGCTTGGAGGGTCGAGTGGGCTGCATCCCACCCTGTTGTCCTTTCTCTGGGGTCCACACGCAGAGCCTATTTCTGCTCTGAGTTTTAAGAAACTTGCTTCCTGTCGACTTGCTGCCTGTTCACTGGCAGCTGACCGCCCCCTCCCTTCCTGGTGTCCCAGGAGGGGTAGCCCAGACCCCAAGGAGGCCCCTCCATCTTCCTTCCCAGACAGCAGCCGTCCCTTCCGGGTTTAACACAGCTGAGATAGTTAAGAGGCATCCTTTCCTCGCACTCCTGGGACAGTTCTTCTGTGGGACAGACAGGAATCCACGGGTCTCTGGCTGCCTGACCACACGGCTGAGTGAGGCCCAGAGCCAATGCAGACACATGGGACCAGTGGTCCGGCGAGCATCCATACAGAGCGTTTATTGAGCACCTACTCTATGCTTGGGACACGGCCACCTCCCCCTCCCCCAGGCAGGCGTGGGCTGAGATGGGATATGTGCTAGGGTTCATGAGGGACAACGGAGACCTTCCCAGAGGGGGTGGTCAGTAGGGGCAGCCAGGCAGGAGGTGAGGAAAGTATGACCCAGGCAGAAGGGACCATGTGAGCTCAGGAGAGGGGGGCGGGGGAGGGAAAAGGAGAGAGGTGGGAGGGGAGGAGGGGAGGAGGGGAGGAGGGGTGAGCGGGGAGGGCGGGAGGGCAGGCGTGGTGCGGTCTAGCTCATCTAGGGACCCGTCAACAGGGGAACTGAGAGCATGAAAAGACCACAGAACAGCACCGATCGCCTACCTCCCTGGGGCTGGAGTCCGGACCTGAGGCTCGTGGTGTCGCCAGCTGAGCAGAACAAGTGTGGACGCTCTGGGTAGGAAACTGTCCATCTAATCCTCCTCTACCCCTCGTAGGTAGCAAGCCAGTCACCAAAGGATGAATACTGTAGCATCCCACTTGCGTGAGGCCCCTGCAGGAGTCAGACTCACGGGCACAGGAAGAAAGCTGGGAGCCGGCGCTCGGGGAGGGGTGGGGAGCGGTGTTTATGGGTCAGAGTCTCAGTTTAAGAAGATGAGAGAGTCCTGTGAGTGGACAATGGTGATGGTCGTACAACACTGTGACTGCTTAGTACCGCTGACTGCGCCCTTAAAAATGGTTAAAACGATCAACTTTATGTTACGTGTGTTTTATCACAATAAAAAATAGATACTGGAGACAAGAAAAGATCCATCCTCCTCCTATTCTCTGGAAGGTGTGAACGTGGCCTTATTTGGAAAAAGGGCCTTTGCGGCTGTAAGGGAAGGATCCCGAGGTGACATCATCCTGTGTTGGGTTGGGCCCCAAACCCAACCTCAGGCCAAAGCCCACCCAAGAGCCCATCCGGTCCTCCCTCTTGAGACTCACAGCACAAAATTGCCCACGATCCCACAGCCACTGGTCACTGCAGGCCAGGGAGACCTTACTCAGAAAACCCCCAGAGAGCTGCTGGCCCCTGATTCCCACAGCATTCCCCCTCTGGTCTTTGCAGGAATGACCCAGGCCAGCCCTGTTGTCTCCTTTTGCCTCCTGGGGCTGCCCTATCCAAGTACCGCAGACCGGGGGGCAGAGGGGGGACGGGTGCTTAAAACAGCAGAAGTCTGTTTTCTCACAGTCTGGAGGCTGGACGTCTGAGATCAAGGTGGGCGCAGGTTGGTCCCTTCTGGAGGCTCTGGTAGAAGGGTCCGTCCCCTGTGTCTCTCCATCTTGCGGTGACGACCAGCATCCTTGGCTTGTAGACGACGCAGCGCTCTGAGCCCTGCCTGTGTCGTCATGTGACCTTCTCCCGGGCGTCTCTGTTTTCTCTTCTTATAAGGACACCATCATTGGATTTAGGGCCCACCCCGATCCATTACGGCCTCATCTTAACTGGACTACATCTGCAAAGACCCTGTGTCCAAGAAGGTCACATTCTGAAGTGCCTGGTAGATGTGACTTTGCGGGGGGGATGCTGTACAACCCATGACAGGGGGGTCGGCAGGATGGACTGGAGGTCACAGGTTCTCGTACACATCTCCGTCACCTGCAAAATGAGACCAGGAGTGCCTGTTTCGCAGAGCTGAGAGGATCCTACGGGGGGTTATGGGTAAGGTGCCCAGCACGCAGTTGGTGAGAAATAGAGGAATGAAGGGAGGGAGGGGGGAATGAGCAGGTGAAGGGCCCCACCTGTCCCACCGGCCAGGTCCCAGCCCCACCAGGACCCGACCCCGCAGCACTGCAGGCTCCGTTGCTGGGGGAGATGACGCAGAATGCGTAGATGCGCCTGCGTGTCTGTAACTCTCTTCCCAGGGAGGGATTTGATTCCTCCAGCGCCCATAAGGTGATTGAACAAACCCCACTATTGTCCTGACCATCACGATTAAGCTGCAGTTGGCATAGCACGGGGTGAAGACGAGGATCTATTTTCCCGATTAATAAGGTTTATTTTTACTCAAGCTGAATAATACATGATCAGTGTCAAAATAAATTACAGTCCTTCCACTATAAACCACTCTGCGGTCCCACATCCGTGCCGCCTCTGCCTTCCCGCTTCCCAAGCTGTCTCTCCTTCTCGGGCTCCCGGGGAGAATCCCTTCCTTCCCACCACCGTCCTGCCATTCATTCTCTCTGCGATGGAACGGAATATAAACTGGGCGCCTCGGGGACCTGCAAAACTTAAGAGCACATTGTATTAGGAACTGGTTTTGTGGCTATAAATTAGGTAACAGTTCCAATCCAAAACGAAGCTGGTATTTTCACGTGTGGTATAAATATAAACCTTAAATCATTTTCCTAGGTGTTTGATTTTTCATCTGTGGTTTACTCTCCTGCTAAATTTCTGTAAAGACCCATTTATTCAGCTTTAGTGAAAAATACATTAAGCAGTTGTCCACTTGGCAGCCACAGAGACGAGGAGCACCTGCCCACCCGCTGACCACAGGCTTCTCCCCTAAGCCTTCTGGCCTCGGTTTTCCACCTCGTGATGGGAAGCAGAATTGCCCTTTTCCAAAGGGCTCCTTTCCAAGTTGAAAACGAGGAAACAGGGGCGGCCCAAAATAGAACAACACTGCTGCCTTAGAGCTTGACATTTATGAAAAATCAATGCGGTTGTAACATCAATGCCTCTGGACCTTGGCACCAGGAGTCACATAACTTTACTTAGAATGATATCGACAAACGTGGTTATGAGCCGACCAAAAACAAAAAGCATTCCTTTTGAAGGGCAATGGACTTTTTCTTTATTTTAAAACCCAAAGAGAGGACCTTGCCCGGAAGCTACTCTGTCCGGTGCTCAAGGGCTTCACGGGTCCTGTCCCGTCTCGAGTCCCTCAGGCTCTACACCTGCCAGGTGAGGTGTCGGCCAGACGGTCTCCTCCAGTCCAGACACAGTCCCCCACACGTCCATCCCCCAGGGCTCCAGCCAAGCTGACAAGCTCTAAGGGCCGACGGTTCGGGGTCCAAGTCTGGACTCTGAAACATACCAGCTCCCCATCTCTCTAATAAAGGGCCTGGTCCAGGGTTCCCCCACCCAAAGTGCCACCTCCCCCGGAGGCCTCAGGAGACCTGTGCCAGCACCCTGCCCCGCCCGGCTGTCCTTCTCACTTTGCTGGAGCCATGACTGGGCACTAACTGTGGGCAGGCCCTGCAGGAACGGAGTCTTCCCTCCAGGAACCTCCCACCGGGACCCAGGAGGCGCTTGGAGGCCCGACTCGAGGTCCCCATCATCCCACGGGGAGAAGAGTGTCCACATTCTCAGGGCTCCATGCATTTACATGGAGTCTTCAAGAGCCGGGAACCCCACCTCATCATTCCTCCCCCGAAATTCCCTGGAGACTTGCACAGAGAAAGTCCCCCCACCTCCCACCCGCTGAATGCTGCTAACTTTGCTTCAGGTACCAGACTCAGCAAGGCTCTGAGCTGAGCCTGCAAACACCAGGGTTATTTTTAACTTAAATGTCATCATGCTTTCTTCAATATGGCTGGCGTTTGAGGCTGGATGTAGACCTTGCGGATCTGCGTCCATCCCGTTCCATTTGTTGGGCAAGAATTGGCTTTAAGGCTCCGGGGAAGGCGGTGGAGCTGCCTAGCCTTGTGCGATCCCGTTTGCTTGGCCCGGGCGCAAGCCAACAGGTCTGCGTTGTCACCTTCTACGATGGACGCCGTGGGTCAGCTCTATCCTGTGCAGCTGTCTTCACTCCATCATCCACGCCGTACTTTGTTATCATTATTAAATTATTACCTATTATTAAGAAAAAGTTCCCCAAACCAGGAAGGACACAGAGAGCAGTGGTGCCAGGGCAAGGACAAGGACCCCTCACTGTCCCCTCACCATCCACTAAAGGTAACAAAAGCACAAGCAGCCTTCTTTGCCAGCCTCACATAGCACAAGCTGGATCCATGGGGCAATCAAGCCACTCTTCTGAGATTAGAATAACCTCATTTCTTTGGAACCGAGTGAATGGCTCCAAGACAGAGAACTTTCCATCCTGTGCTCAGCTGAGCTCTCCAAGGGGAGGTGCAGAAACAGGAAGAGCTCCTGGGCCTCCGTAGTGGAGGCTGTTTGCTGTAAAACTTGCCAAGCACAGAGCTTGCTGCCAGTGGAGCCACCACCCAGACACCCGTCCCCAGGGCCCCAGTGGTCACCTGCCCCCCCAGCCCAATGAGGTCACGCTCAGATCTGGGCCTGGGGGGCCGCCGACCCTGTGCATACTGATGGCACCTGGCTGTCCATAGATTCCATGTCCTCTGACATTCTGTCCTTTTCTTCTACTTCCAGTGGCAGAAAGAACCTTCTCTGTTACAGACTTGAAACCTGTACCAGGCTGGAAGGGCCACCTTTTTAAATGCTGTGCTATTAAAATTCTTTAAGAGAAAGTTTCCAAGCCTGGCAGAGGGGTCTCGAGGCCAGAGGCCAGTGTGTGAAGCACCACGGGGAGGGTCATCCAGAAAAGAGAGCCGTCGGGTCACAGTCAGGTTCCACGACAGAAGCAGAGACCCCAGGCTGGGAACCCGCACACCCCAAGGAGGCCAGCTCCTCCCTACGTGTCATCCATGCTCATCCCCTCTCTGCACCTAAGCATCTGTCGCCCTCTGCTCTCCCTGACACCCGCCAGCCTCCAGAATGGTTCCAGCCAAGCCTCATAGGAAGCCTTCCTCTGACCCTCCCCTGTAACCTTCCCAGGCTGAAGCCTTCCCAGCCCCTCCACCTCAGAGTCCATGTCTAGCCCGACCCCCGAAGTAGGGTTTCCCCATTGAGATCTGGGAGGCAGAGCTCACAGCAGGCATACACAGGTGTGCACAAACTTGCCCTTGATGAAGATGGATGAGGAAGCAGAGGTCCAGTGGGCTGTGGAAGGTCCACAGTTCAGGTTACACTCAAGAGGCAAATCCGGGGGGACTTGACCATGCATGAACCCCACGCAAGGTGCTGCCTGGGCGTGCAGGCAAACCCTCCATCACCAGCCCACCAGAGGCCCCCAGGAGAGATTGCAGCAGGCAGAATTCTAAGAGGACCCCCAATGACACACACCCTCATATAATGCTCTCCTTTGACTAGGGGGAGACCTGTGTATGTGAGGGAACATCACCCCTGGGTTGTATCACCTTACAAAAGGGATATTGAAGATGTGATTAACTTCCCTAATCAGTAGCATTCATCAAAAGGAGATTTCCTCCTTGGGCCTGGCCTATCCAGGTGAGCTCTGAAGAGGGAATCTAGAAGTCTAAGACAAGTAGAGTCAGAAAGACACACTTCCCCTGGCCCAGAAGGAAGCAAACATCCATGTAGGAGCTGTCTACGGAGCAAGACGCAAGGACCAGTGGGTGCCCCGAGGGCTGAGAGCAGCCCCTGGCTGGCAGCAAGAAAAGGAGGGCCTCCGTCCTACAACCACGAGGAACTGGATTCTGACAAGAGCAAATGAGCTTGGAAGAAGAGCCCAAGTTCCGAAAGGGGACACGGCCCCAGCCGACACTCCGATGGCAGCGTTGTGGGACCCTCAGTGGAGGACCCAGCCCAGATCCTTGACACAGGGACTACTGTGAATAACAGACAGGGGTTGATGTAAGCTCCTAATTTGGGTGATTTGTTACGGAGCACAGATAACTACTACAGGGGAGCCAGAGCTCCCTACACCCCACCCTATGAGCCAAAGAGAGTGGATTTTTCAGGATAAAATGTGCTGCTGCAAAGGCTCTTTAAAGTTTTTAATCAGGTGCTTTTAATTCAGGATGTGTACTTCCTCCCGGTTTGGAAAAAGGACGTGAGGCAGAATCACTTTATAAAATGTGTTTGCACGTCTTAACTTCAAACAAGAAATAAACTTTACAGTCTGAATGGGAAAAAAAAAAAAAAAAAACACCCAGGGTAGATTGATGCACCTTCCCTTCCCTTCACAGGAATGCTTTGCCTCTACTGCTCTCTGCAGGAAAATGACCCAGACTCCTTGCTCCCCGGGTCCCGACACTTTTCCTCCTTAGTACTTCTCCACCCTGAGCAGCTGGAATGGATCCACGTGTTTCCAAGAGGCGGGGGTGATTCTAACTAATATTCAATCCAAAGACTCATCAGGAAAGCCACATTACTTCCTGTCTGACAGGCATGTGTGTGAAATTTATAGGATTCCTTTTGGCACAAGCTGCTTTAAAACTCAGAGCTCAAGTAATATTAGGCCCTAAAGTTAAAATGACACAGTGATGGATGCATCTGATGAGTCTCTTGGCAAAGGGGCTTCAGCGTTTGCTGGTTTTAGAGGCATCGTCTCTTAAAGGAGCAGGACCCTAGGGCACCCAGACTGGACGTGGAGAGGAGAGTCCGAATCACACGCGATAAGCTCGTCACCTTCCCCCCAAGGGTGCTCTGACCTTCAGAGTCAAAAATAGTCTTGACTAACAATAGGAATAAAAAATGAGGTAAACAAGAAAGTGGGGAGAAACCAAGCCAAGGGGCGTGAGTATCCATGGGGTTGCTCTCTTTGCAGGGTCTGCTGTGACACTGTCCTTGCCTTTACTTCTGGGACGTCATCACTGATGCTTGTAGCCACATCCCAGCCCCTTAGGCAGCGTATGGGTTTGCCCGGGCAGCTGTAACGGAGCACCGCAGACCCAGCAGTTAACAACAGATATCTATCCTCTCCCAGTCCTAGAGGCTGGAATCTGAGATCGCGGTGTCGGCTGGGCTGCTTTCTCCTGAAGCCTCGCTCCTTGGCGTGTGTCCCCACACGGTTGTCCCTTTGTGTCTGTCTGTGTCCTAACCTCCGCTTCCTGTAAGGGCACCAGTCATATGGGATTAGAGACACCCCTTTGGCCCCATTTTACCTCTATAAAGACCTTATCTTCAAATGCAGTCACATTCTGAGGTCTTGGGGGTCAGGACATCAATATATGAATTTAGGGGTGTGGGGAGACACAATTCAGGCTGTTAACAGGCAATGAAAACACCTTTCATGTCATCATAATGCACAACAGTTGGGGAATAAAGTGGGAGAGAGTGGCTGTGGTCCTGTCTGTTCTGGGGTGTCCGAGGCATCACTAACAGGCCCCACGCACAGGTCCCTCATCCTAAGCGCAGGGCCAGGGACCCTTGAAGGAGCATCCCTCGTCCCCAGACAACCTGCTCCCGAGACAGGCAGAGGAGCAAGTTCACCTGATTTCTCTGCACTCGCCTCTGAGACCTCCTGCTGGGGTTCCACCAGGAGACAGAGGATGACCCAAGGTGCCTTAGGTTCCTTAAGGGACCCCGCCCTGGGCTGGCCAGGGCCCCAGGCAGGACTGGCTGCAAGACAAGCTGCCGTGGCCGGCCCTGCCATCCAAGGGTCCCCAGGCCATCAGGAACAACAGCTCAGGCTTTTTGCTTGCAAGTGTGAGAAGCCCACCCACCCCAGCTGGCTCGGGAAAGTGAGGGGATTCACAGGCAAAGGTCAGAACTCACAGCTCAGGTGGTGCCCCGGAGCTTCGCGAGGGGCAGGACCAGCTTTGTCCACACACCTGCCTTGTTTTCTCCCTCCTGACAAACCCCCGTGCCCAGAGCCGAGATGCCTGCCCGACCTGTGAGCTCAAAGGACAGAGGAGACTGACCTGGGCATCTGTCCCAGCTCAGGACTCTGGGTGCTCTCCTGCCCTGACTTGGGGAAGTGCCCTGTGGGGGAGGGGGGACTTTAGAGAGGGGACCAGGGTCATGGGCAGCAGACACCTCAAAGGTTGCACTCCCAGCATGCCATGCCTTTGTGCCCACAGCCACGCCTGGGTTCCACCCTGGCACCTCCGATCCTCAGCTGGAACTCAGAGAGGACGCAACCTGGGCACCCTCAGCCGTGGTCCAGAAGGATGTAGGAAGGAGGCCTGAGTTCTAATCAGCTCCTCCACGTGGTGCTGGGTGATGCAAGCCAGTTACTCACCCTCTCTGACCCCCCAGGTTCTCTGGTGTCAAGTGGGGTCTTTATTGTTGCTGGATTTAGAGATGGGAATGCTGGGAAGCCCCCCACTCAGCTCCTGGCTTGGAGGGGCTCCCAGTCACTGCCTCCCTCCTGGGGGATCTAAGCTTGGACCCCGGAGACCACCTGGTCCAGCCCCTGCATCTGATCGCTGTCACCTAATCTTCCAAGAGGAGTGAGGCAGAGAAGGGAGAGCACCGGATGCGGAGCCTGACGCTCGGGGTCTTTCCTCTCCCCCATAGACTTGGACTTTCCCCCACCTGGGCGGCCACCTCCCCCCCGCAGCAAAGTACAGACCGTGAACTCAAGGCTTGAAATTCCCTCATGGCACTGAAATGGGGGGGGGGGGGGGCAGGCTATGCGCTATGACCGTGAACAGCACCCACGGTGGCTGGAGATGCCACACAGGCGGCCGCAGATGCCTCCTAAGGGGCCTTTGGTGGCTCTGCCTCTCCATCGGGATTCTCAGCCTCAGCATGTCTGGCATCCTGGGTGGGATGAGTCTTTGTTGTCCTGTGCACTGCAGGAAGGTGGCAGCCCAGCCTCTACCCTTAGGCACCCAAAGCGCACACACGTGCGCGCACACACACATTCACGCCCCCAGCATGACAACCAAAACTGCCCCCAGGCAAGACCCCCTGGAAGGACAAAGTTGCCCTGTTCGAGAATGACTGCATGGATGCCCAGACCTTAAAGGAAAGGCTGCCCACGTGAAACCCCGGCCTCCTCCACTTGGGGGGAGCTTGGCTGTGTGACTTGTGCCTGCCAGCCCACTCACTGTCCCTGGGAACCTAGGTAACTGGACCCCCATACAGGGGAACCGCCGGCCCCCAGGGCCTGTGCACCGACTTTGATTTGGAGGTCTTATAGAAGCGATTAGAGTCTCTGGGCTGTAGGCCAGGACGTCCTGAAGGAGAGAGGTCCGGGGGCACTGTTCTTTCTGAAGGAAGGCGAGCCAAAGCCCCCGTGTGGAGCTGTCTTGAGGGGTGACACTGTGGGGAAAGATCCTCCCCAGGCCAAGGCGCCAAGGCCACCCACCCGCAGCAGCCCCGCGGGGCAGGAGGAAGGACCACACAAAAAGGAAGGCACCGGCGAACTCGCACACAGGTCTAACCAGACCTTGGGCAAATAAATTTCTGGTCCTCTCGGAGCCTCCAATGCCCAAGGGGGTTTCACACAATGTTCCAAGGTGGCTCACTGGGCTATAAAATCCAGTGTTTTGATAGATTAAACAAGGCTGCATTTTCCAAGGCCAGTGGCTCAGAATGGCTGTCACTCTGAGACTCCAAGGAATGGCATCTTCTGCCCATGGGGCCCATGAAACATAAAAAATAGCATTTTGCCCCTTTGCCCTGTGGACTAGGGGGTCCCGCAGGCTCACCAGCACCATTCCAGAGCAAGAGGCAATTGGGCTGAAGTGTGGTTCAGAGAGGGGTTCCCCTCCAGGAGGGCAGTGTGGAGGCTCGGCATCCCGACGTCAGGGGACCCACAAACACAGGGTCACGAGCCCAGACACGGTTTCCATCAGCCCGCTGGGTGCAGGCAGCCCTTGCAGGTTTGGGCCGTGAGTCCCCACTGCGACTGGGTCCTCCACCTTCCTGGACAAATGTCTCCCTCCCCCAGCCCCGGTGGCCGTCAGGGGAAAAGAACTTCATTACAACAAATTAATAAAACATAAATACAGGCTCCAGAATCTAATAATAGCTGGTTTACATGCTAAAGAGCCTGTAAGGCACAAGTTCAAGATCTGCCCACCCCCGCCCAGCACGGCCAGGCCTGGAAGCTCACAGGTGAGTCTGTGCTCTCCTCGTGGGACACGTCCCTTGCCAGGTAGCCGTCCCCTAATGGGACAGATGCACTGATAACAAAGAAGACCCGTGAGTTGAATCTGAGCGCCTTTGGACTTTCCTAATTAAAAGCAAGGTTATTTTCCCACAGAGAGAAGAAACCCAATGACTGTCAGCGGTCAGGGCTGAAGGAGTGGCCTGTTCCTCGCAAGGGCAGTGCTGCATATGTCTCTGTGACCGGGGGCAGCTGCACAGCTGCACGAAGGATGAAGGACTGGGTCCCGTGGCAGCTGCCTCGGCACCCACCTGGCCAGAGCTCAGAACGTGTTTGCTGAATTGGACAAATCAGCACAGACCCCAGTACCCCCAGGCAGCCTCTGACCCCACCTTGCTCTCCAAGGAGGGGGCTCCGGCCCTGCTCTGACCCCATCGCCCACCCACCCTGGTCCTCAAAGCCCTCCCACTCCGACCTTTGTAGTCCACAGACAGTCATCAGCAAACCCTCCCCCGTATCCTCAAACTCTTCTCTGGAGGGTCCCTCAGGCTCTTGTTCTCTGACCTCTGGGCCTGGGGCAGGGGAGGGGCAGGAGCAGGTGACCTCCTCATTTGTCACCATGGCTTTCAGACTGTATCAGTTAGCTTTGCTGCATAACAAATTACCCCAAGGTCTAGTGGCCCAGGAACTAGCAACACAACATTTGTTACTTCTCCTCAGTCTGTGGGTTGGCTGGTGACCCTCCTGATCTAGTCTGGTCCTGGATGATCCTAGCTGGGCTCTCCTGCACGTCTCTGGTCCCCATGCAGGTGGACTGGCAGCCTGATGGCCCCACTGGGCCTCCTCGCCTCTCTGGTGTCTGGCAGACTGTCAGCCCCAGGGCCGGCCCCTCCGTCCCCCTGTGGAGCTCAGCTCCCAGCAGGCTGGCTAAGGCTCGTGCAGGTAGTGGCCTCGGGCTCTGAGTCCAACGAGCAGAGAAGCCTCTGTTGCTAATGTACCCTGGCCAAGGCAAGTCACATGGCTAAGCCCAGAGGGTGTGTGGGAACTCCCAAGGGCAAGGATGCAGGGAGAGGAATTATTGGGTCACTTTTGCAAAAGTCTAACCTGCAGACCACGTTCCCCTCTTCTGCCATCAAAACCCCGTCTTTGTACGCCACATCAGTGGACTTTATGGCCCCTTCTCCCGCGTCACTGTCATGCTCCGCCCCCCCAGCACACCCCTCACTCTTTGCGGACATATGCCCCTGGCTCCCCCTCCACCCCACTCCTGCCCCCATCTTTGGGGAGCTGCTTCCTCCCAACACACAGCCTCTCAGCCCTTCGCCTCTCACCTCCCAGACTTACTTCTCTCACAACCACTCACACTGTCGCTGACCTAGACCTTGCGAGGACCACACCTGCAGCTCCTCCCTAAGAGTACTCCAGCCTCCCTGCCTCTGACCTCTGACCTGCTATCTTTGATCACCCTGACTCAGGCCATCCCTGTCAGCACCCGGGCAGGGACACCAAATCTTAAAGAAGCCTAGAACCCCTCTTGCCCTGGGAGTCTGGGCCCGAGGAGACTGTGTGTGTGTACACGTGAATGCATATGCGCCTGGCATGTACATAGGTGTGTGTGCATGGGTGCATTGGTGCACACACATGTGTGCACGTGTCGGGTGTTGAGAGGCTGCCTGCTTCGCTCAGCCCCAGCTTCATGCCGTCCTCCAGTCATCTCACAGTCTTAAGGGGAAGTAGGTGGCGGGGGGGCCTGGATGTCCCCATCCTGGGACAGGTCTGGAAGGTACCTTGCCCTGGAGCCCTCAGAACAAGAGCTGCCGCCTGCTCTGGCCACACTCCCCGGGGTGGGATCCACGCCCACTCTGGCCGCACTGGGTCCTGGGTGTGGGATCCATGCCCACTCAGCATCAGTCTTTATCTA
Organism: Phocoena sinus; assembly: GCF_008692025.1. NCBI lineage: Eukaryota > Metazoa > Chordata > Mammalia > Artiodactyla > Phocoenidae > Phocoena > Phocoena sinus. The sequence continues at coordinate 2,473,718 of NC_045763.1, read as the reverse complement.
GTGAGTTCTCCTTACTCGACACTTGAGGCAAATGTTTGCTGACTTCACAACTGGTGGAGCCCTTCCCCAGCCGAGTCCGTGCCTGTCCCTTCTGCTCACTGAGTACCGGGGCCAGAGCCCCTCTGCCTCTCTTGGACAAAAACAACCAGGTTGACGGCTTCCGGGCTGCAAAGCTCTGCTGACTCTGCCTCCCTGCCCTTGCTTTAAGGTTAGAGGGAAAATGCTTCTCATTTCTGTGTTTAACCAATAGCTGATCCTGAGACTAAAGGAGTGGGTATTTTTCCTGCCATCTGTGATATAATCGCAACAGATGCTCAGGCCCCCACAGCTGCTGATTCCCCCGGATGTCAGAAGCTATGGATCGCTCCATATTTGCTCCCCAAGCCTCCCCTGGATGCTGTGGGGAACGCGGCCCCCAGAAACGTGCCAGTTCCTGATACCCAGAGAGCACTCGGGGGGGAGCCTCTGAACTGGGGTGGAAGACTCATTCTTTGCAACAGGCATTGTTCTGGACTCTTGGTAGGGTTGAGAACTCACCACTAGTTAAGTCCTTGGTATTTCAGCCATGTGGTTATGGACCTGGACTCTGGACCCCAAACCCAGTGGCTTTGCCACTTACCCTCTGCGTGCTTGTAGGCAAGTCACTACACCTCTCTGCGCCTCAGCTTCTCAGTCTGTAAAATGGGATGATAGCAATGCTCACCAACCACGCCAGTTACTGTGAGCGGTAAATGTGGGTTAATGCGTTTAAAACTGTGCTTGGCCCACAGAAGCATTTGCAACTATTATTTCAGAAACTCAGGAGGGGGTGGACCGGGGTCAGGTCAGGTAGTAGGTGACTAAGTTTTCCAACCAGTTCGGAGCCCAGATATAATATTCTCAGGTCTCCTGAGCCAGTCACCAGGACTTTCAGCCCAAACCTCTACAGGGTACTGACCAGCGGGAAAGGGGGAGCGTTGCCAAGAACTGGCTCCTTTGTGTTCTTTATTTAAAGGGGATTAGGACGTCCTGCAGAAGTGAAAAGGCCTGAAGAGAGGCTACTGTAAGGATAGAATTTTAAAGCAGATCAAAGAGGCAGCTCTTGGTGCTTCTGGCATCTGAAGCCACACTTTTAATCCCCCTTCAGAGTGCCTGGAGGGCAGTGGACCATGGTGTGGTTCATCCTTCCCAACCTGGTGTGCTTTCCAGGTGGCAGAGCCACGGAGCTTGGTTTTCTCCTTAAAACAAGGAAAAGGGAGGGCTTCCCTGGTGGCGCAGTGGTTGAGAGTCCGCCTGCCGAGGCAGGGGACGCGGGTTCTTGCCCCGGTCCGGGAAGATCCCACGTGCCGCGGAGCGGCTGGGCCCGTGAGCCGTGGCCGCTGAGCCTGCGCGTCCGGAGCCTGTGCTCCGCAACGGGAGAGGCCACAACAGTGAGAGGCCCGCGTACCGCAAAAAAAAAAAAAAAAAAAAAAAACAAGGAAAAGGGAAAAGAGCAAATTTCCACTGAGTGCTTGGTTGTTTGCCCCATACGGGGCCAGCAAGTCACCCATGTCACCTCATTTATCCCCACGACGACCTTGTGAGTGAAAAGTATTAGGCCCTTGTTGCAAATGAAGCAGCCAGTGCTCAGAGAGAACTCATCACTTGCTCCCAGTTACAGCACCTGACAAAGGAGCAGCTGAGATTCAAATCCAAGTCTGCCCCCAGCACACACTCTCTTCCCACTGACCGCTGGGGAAATCGCCTTGGGTCCTGAGCTCTCAGAAAAGTCTAAGACAATCTGGGGATTATTTTTGTCCTCAAACCCTGTGTCCCCTAGTTTTTCCCCGCTGCTGTCCTGGGGACACTAGAGCAGAGAAACCATGACGACTGCCCCTGCATCAGGTGAGGTGCTCAGGTCACACCCGGGGGCCATCTGCTCACTAGCTTTCCCTCCACACGCACGGTCCTCACTCCCTCCTGCACTGGGGATGTGCGGTCCCCTCTGATGGGGCGTCTGCAGCCAGCAAGGTCAAAGCCATGGCACGTTTGTCAGAGAGACTTATGAAGCCCTTGGCAAGTACTCCTGGCCTCTCATTCATGAAAGGTGAACATTATGTCTCTTTATGGCCAGGGAGACCCATAACTCACGGTGCAGCCGGAAAAAGAAAAACTAGGACAGACTTCAGAAGTGGAAGAAAAAGTAATACACTTCATAAGTGAGCTGTTTAAACTCTCCCACAGGGGAGCACTTTGTTTTTGACGAAACTGAGAGGAGCCCAAACTGAGAAAATGGGGCAGGCACTATTTATCCCAGCCAGAGATTATGATGTCCTGACCTGACACCCCCTGGAGTTCTAGCAGACTACTTGACCAAAATACAAAAACAGGGATCAATGTGATTTTTCTCCATGTACTGGTGCAACAGCTGGGTGTCTGATTTTATTTTTCCTGCACAAACAAGAGCTGACAAACAAGTCACAACCAGGCACCCAGCTGGTGTGCTGCCCTCTGCTCTTCTGGTAAGATGCTGCGTGCCCCCATTAATGTAAATCTGCAGGGGTTTTAGGAGGTGGGGCTGAAGTGTCAGGACCATAGGTAAAGGAAATTGGGATTTTGAAGCAAATACATGGTGTGTGGAAGGTAAGGTTTCAGGCCGACCAGACACTGAAGAGTTTTGAAAGCATTCTGGATCTAAAGCCACCTGTCGGGCGTGGCAGATGCTGGAGGTGGTCCACTTTTTAGCCCCTCAGCCCCTCACCCTGCCTGACTTCAGCACCATGAGGGTGAACAGCTCCCTGCCAGGGCATCGCTCTGCTTTTGCTTTGGCACCAGAACTTTCTCTGAGATGGTGGAGGCCACTCTGCCCTTACACGGACACAGCCCAGAGATGTGGGGGAGATTCACAGCCCTGAAAACATAGCGTGTGAGAGTTGGTGGATAAATGGCCCAGCCTCACTTCCTTCAGAGGTACAGTAATGAGAGGCTTTCTATAAGGTACTTACAGGGTCCCCAGCGAGACCAAAGCTCCATTGAACACTACGGAAATCATCTCCAGAGAAAATCCATTCACTGGCTTTTCCTCCTGCCCCATTCCACTCCCACTGTGCTTCTCCTAATCCCTGGGGTCACGTCCTCATTAAAGTACCTGCATCCAGTCCCTTATCTCAGGCTCTGCTTCTGGGGAATCCAAAACAAACCTAGAAAGCTAACCTTCAGGACGGAATCCTGGAACCACATTACTCCTTGTATGACAGTAACCAAGACTCCATTACTGGGTGATAAATAGAATGATGATAATCCTTGGAGTGCAGTAGCATCACGGCTATCAAAACTCTCACCAGCATTCTGTAGGATGAGGTACAGGTGAAAGGAAAGCCTTGGTCTGTGCCGTAACTAGCCCTTGAAGTATATGAAAGTTATAAGGTTGGAGAGTTTGCTCGCTCTTTGTTAACTGTCTTAGACTTGATGGAAGAGAGTGACAAGCTCAGAGCAGCCAATTATCAGCTCAGGGTGTGCAGTCAAAGCCAGAATGCCTCCATGGCCACCTTTAAAATTACCCTCCTCTCCTGAAGCCAGAGGGAAGATGGTGCTGAAATCAAGCCTGTAATTAAATGTAAGATTGGGAAAACTATAAAAGACACTGAATGCATAGCCTTGACAGGTCTCCAAGGCTCATGTCAAGGGCTGATAGAGGAAGACTGGGACCCTGGATCAAGGGTGAGACATTTGGGCGAATGCATCTGAGAATCTCGAACCTCATCCTCTGAACCATCTGAAAAATCTTCCTCCCGTTTTCTAGAGGAGAGAAACCTCCTCTAAATTGGTGACCATGAAAAGACAAGGCTTCGTGTTATCATGTCCCCTAAGATGATGCTTTTTCTCATCAGGACCCACTCGTCCCCTCCTCACTGCGTCCAGTCCAATCACTAGAGCCAGTTATCAGCATGGGCTATGCAGACTGTGAGAAATCCAGAACGAGTGATGGGGGAAAGAGATGATGGATTTTAGGGCCAGATGCAGCAGCAAAACTAGCTGTTTCACATCCCTCAGGCTTGAGGTCTTTCTTAGAGAGTCCAACCAGCCACAACCTTGGACATTCAGTGATTGAGCGGGTGTAATGTGAAGCACATACAGATCTGGGCAGTCAAGGGAGGGGAGTGGGTACTGAAGCAGACATCACCCTGGCCCACCTGATTTTAGCACTGCTCTCCTGGACAGTTCCGTGCACATGGATGGGACCTGCCTGCTCTTCTGCACCAGGACTTCCTCCAAAGTTGCAGAATGTCGCACGCACAGGACAAACCTCAAAATGATGGAGATCAAGAGTTGGTGGATAACTACACCTACCTGCATCCTTCTGAGAAGAATTCTAAAGTGCTTTCTTCTACAGAATTCCTCAGGGAGTCTCCAGCAGAATTGAGATCCAGTTGCCCACAGTGGTAACTAGTTCAGCAATGAATCCTTTACTGATTTTTCCCTCCTTTTCCACCCTACCCTCGTTGATCCACTCTCCTGCTTCCTGAGAATCTACTCTCAATTAACCTTCCTGCACTGAGGCCCTTGCCTCAGGCTCTGCAAGTGGGAAACCCAAACAGAGACATCAGGGAGCATTTCTACTTTGTCCACTGGCCAAGAACCACTCTTAATGTGCAAGGTTCCTTCCAGGGTAGAGGGGAGGTGGGAGCCCGTGAGTAGCTTCCACTCTCCTTGGTTAGGCCAGACACAGATATGTGAACGGTTCAGGAGTTGACCAGTTTTCATTAACTGTCTTTCACTGTCAGTGACTTAAAGCATGGGAGGACATTAAATCATGATAATTATTGATTTCCCTCATTTTCTGTGGATAAAGTGCTTGTCTTGCCTTGGTTTTCCTCAGCTTACAAGGTCCCCCATGAAGTGATTCCTCCTGACCTCCATGGCTTCCTGTCTGCTTCCCAGTCCCGTCCTGGCTCTCCGTGCCCCACCCTGGCAGGTCACTCAGTTCTCATCACACCTCACACTTTCTCTCTCGCCTTCTGGTCCAAGCCCCAGGTCTTACCTTCCTGGAAGAACTCTCTCTCCCCACCTCGTGCCCATCCTGAGCCTAGTCTCACCAGCTTATCCTTCAGGTGCCCTGACACTCCCCCCGCCAGGATGTGCTGGGTATCCCTCCTAGGTGCTGTTAGGACTCTTCATGCATAGCCCACCTGTTGTAATTACGACAATTTTTTGACATTATCTATCAACTTGTGCATATAACCCAGAGGACTATAAGCTTTATGACAGCAATTCTTATAACCCTAGAACCTAGCACATTTCAGAGCACATAACAGGTGCTCAGTAAGTGTTTGTTAAGAAAATGAGGTTGAGGTAAAACACAGTCCAATCTACAAGGTGTCCTAATAGCCAGTTCATGAATGTGTTAGTTTCCTAGGGCGGCCGTATAACAAAGTACCACCAGCTGGGGAGCTTAAAACAAAAGAAATGTATTCTTTCACTATGATGGCAGCTAGAAGTCCAAATCAAGGGGTCGGCAGGGTTATGCTCCCTCTGAGGCTCTGGATGGAATCCTGGTTGTTGGCGATGGCCATCAATCTTTGGTATTCCCTGACCAGCAGGTGCATCACTGCAATCTCTACCTGTCATCACATGGCATCTCCCTTATGTCTCTTGTCTTCACATGGCACTTTCCTCTTTTCAGAAGAACACCAGTTGCTATGGACTGTATTCTGTCTTCCCAAAATTCCTGTGTTGAAGCCTTAACCCCCAATGTGACTGTATTTGGAGAAGGGGTCTTTAGGAAGTATTAAATGACGTCATAAGGGTAGGGCCTTAATCCATTAGGACTGGTGGCTTCTGAGAAATAAAGCCACCAGATCTCTTCCTTCTAAGAGGAAAAGATCTCTCTCCACAGATGCTCAGGAGAAAGCCATGTGAGGACTCAGAGAGAAGGTGGTCTTCTACAAGCTGGAAAGATAAGCTTCACCAGAAACCAAACCCTGCTGGAAACTTGATCTCGGACTTCCATCCTCCAGAGCTGTTAGAAAATAACTTTCTGTGGTTTAGCAGTATTTTTTTATGGCAGCCCTACCAAACCAAGACACCAGTCATACTGGATTAGGGCCCACCATAAGGATCCCATCTTACCTTGACTTCCGTCTGCAAAGACCCTATTTCCAAATAAGGTCATATTCACAGGTACTTGGAGTTATAGGACTTGAAGGTATCCTTTAGAGAACACAGTTCAACCTATAACAATGATATTAAGTCCAAAACTAGTAAATCTGGAGACATTACTGAACAATAAGAAGGAAAGACATACAAGTAGATTGAAATATTATTAATGTTACTCTCACTGCCATCATGACCAGAAGACAAAATTCCTGCCATATTATCAAGTGTTCCCCAAATATGTGGACTGTCCACCTAGGTAGGACAGGAAGGCCCAGGTAAACAGGGCTGTGTGTCTTCTGCTCTAGCCTTGGGGCTATCACCTATAGCGGCTGGAACTTGCAGCTAGGGTGGCCACGTCACCGTCTCTTACCAACAGAACGCATATGGTGGTGACAGGTATCCCTTCCAGGAAAATGCTGTTAAGGTGGGCTCACCTTCCCCCCACCCCCACTTCTGCCAAAAGGTACAGACAGTGGTGAAGGCCTAGGGCTGGGTTCATAACCCAAGGGCCATGAATTTGGGTGGGAAATAAATTACAGGTATATTTTCACTAGCCTCCCACTGATACACAGAACCTGCCTCAATTACGAACACAGGCCACCAGTAGAGCAGCTCATTAGCAGTGCCCGTGGCTCCGTCACAAACTGAAATCACAGGTATCTCGATATCACAATTTACTCCTCACTAAATCAAAGCTATGGACCCACTAGACCCGCTGCTGTCCTTTGATGAGTTAATAAAGAAGCACAGACATTACTGCAAATTTGTTGTTTAATATTTTGATAACTACATTCCAACATAATTTATTTCCTTTGTAATATTACATATTTTACTTTATTCATTCTTTAAAACTTATTTTGACAAGGGGTCCATAGTTACAGGTTGAATTGTGTCCTTTGAGCTGAAGGCCATTAACAGTGACAAACACAGGAGGAGCTCGGTGCTCTCCCTCTTCCTGCCCAAAAGCAAGGGCAGGAATCTCCCTTTTGTAAAGGAAATTTCTAGCTGAAGCTTTTCTCCTCTCTCTTACCTGAAGAAAAGGACTCTGGAGACAGCTGAGTCAACTTGAATGTGCATAACAAGCCTTACTAAACAACCCTTATTTACCACACGTCTCCTAGTATCTTCCCACAGCTTAACCACCCCCACCCCAGAAGTCCAAACCCCCTTTTCCTTTTTCTAGTCTCTTCTCCACAGTTTATCACCCTTTGTTAAATTTAAATGGTTAACTCCAGGTCTAACTGCCTCTTGAAATTTTCACTCCTCTTCTGGGAAGCCCCCATGTACATGGATAATAAGCCTTCTCTCCTGTTAATCTGGCTTGTTGTCCCTTTAATTTGCAGGCCCCATCACATAACTTAAGAGGGTAGAGGAAAGAGGGTTTCCCCCCTCCCACACCTGCTTTGCAGATGGGAAAGTGTGGCTTGGGAAGAGTAAGTGACGTGCTCAGGCTAGACGGCAGGCATAAGAGGCTGACTTTAAACTCACCCGAGAGACGTCCCTGTTCTCAGTCACCCCAGTCTGCTCAGCAATCCTCCCTCCTCTGAAGTGCAGCAACAGTTCAGCACTTCCCTATAAGCTTCCTTGTGCTGAATGCTTTAGCTTCCTAAGAGCATCTCCAAAACTCAAGTGTAAGTTCCTGGGGCCACAGGAACAAGATTGTATCTTCTTCCAATTCCCCTGCTGCTCTGAGTGTGGAACGGAGGCTGCCGGGGTGTCCAACAAGGTACTGTGCCTGGTGTGTTAAGAGCCCAGCTTTGCTGCCCCCGTTCCTGTGTGCTGTTGCCACAAGGGTGCCCCCAACGGGGTTTCCCAAAGGCTGGGATACATGCCATCACCGATCCCCAAGGAGATTTTAGGTGGTTCCCTACAAACATTTTTATTTTAAAAGCAGAAGATTTGTTTAAACATGTGTTAGAAATAGTACCTTACTAATATATCAGTCTCGTGATTTCATGGTGTTACTTAGGACAACGCTAAGACAGGGACGGAGAGGAGTCGGTAGAAGTTGATTTAAAGAAGAGAAGGAAGTAGGGCTTCCCTGGTGGCGCAGTGGTTGGGATGTCCGCCTGCCGAGGCGGAGGACACGGGTTCGTGCCCCGGTTCGGGAGGATCCCACGTGCCGCGGAGCAGCTGGGCCCGTGAGCCATGGCCGCTGAGCCTGCGCGTCCGGAGCCTGTGCTCCGCAATTGGAGAGGCCACAACGGTGAGAGGCCCGCGTACCGCAAAAAAAAAAAAAAAAAAAAAGAAGGAAGTAACCAGCAGGATAGGCGACACAGGTGCCCAGAATCATGAAGGTGGAATAGAGATGGTTGAGGCTGGACCCACAGCTCTCAGACAGACCCCATCAGCCCCCGGGATCCATCAACCAATATGTCACTAACCAGAGAAGTTTTGTGCGAGGAACAAGGTCTGCTCTGACCCCTCCTGCCTTCAGGTTGGAACCTGCCGCATTATTGAAACGAAGGAATAAAAGATGAAGTGTTGCGGGGATAAAAGCATAAAGAGCATCTTATTTTTGATAACAGCATGTGTGAATCTGCACGGAGCAGCCCAGGAGCACCCATCCTGATGGGACTCAGCATAGCCAGCATCCCCGGGCTGCCGCTCCAGGAAGACGTCTGCACCCCACAGCCGGCACCTGGAGCCCCAAGACTGATACATGCCCGACTGCCTGAGGGTTGCAGGCAGATAGATGCAGATCCACAGCAGGGCTGCCCACTGCTCTTCCTAGGACTTGGGTCCTCGGCAAGGAGCTCTTGCTTCATTGAAGGGTTTCTGGTCTCAGTTCTCTGCTTGTTCCAGCAGCGGTCGATCTGTTCCATCTTGATTCCAAGTCACACATTGAGAGCTGAGGGTGGGAGCAGGCAGCGTGGGGTTGTAACAGTTCAGCTGCTGGAGGGAAGCCCCCCTGGAGGGGTTTTCAGAGCCCAAGCTGCCCAAGGCAGTGCTGGGTTAGCCCTCTGGGCTGAGTGACCCCAAGGCAGCGCCAGCTGTGGAGGCCACAGGCAGTGAGCTCCTTCCCTCCACACCTTGCAGAGGGAGGTGGGGGGAAGGGCCAGGGGGCCCGCTGGGGATCTCACCTGGACATGTATCCTGTCTTGGAACAGAGGGGCCTTCCTTCTTAGCATCCCACTTTGCTCACCCAACCCTTCCTGCCTGAATCCTGCCAGCAACCCTCAGTATACCTGAGGTCAGCCAGCTGCCCCCACCTTGCAGGGACCGGAAGCTGCTGCCTCCAACCTGGAAAGAGAAGACCCAAAGGACAGGCAGAGGGCAGATCTAACCTGCTCACCCCTCGGCCTCCGCACCGTCTCCTCCTACCTGCAAAGTAACAACGTTCTCATCCACTGGTGTGTCCATCGTGCACAGAGCACATCTACGGCCCCTCGGACCTGGGTTCTAAGAGGTTGCCACCCAGCTCAGGTTCTAGAAGCTAACACACACAGGTCCCCACCCCCATTTCCTGTGTGTGCCCTGGCAGTGGTATAAGTCTTTGCAGGTGTTCACTCACTCAACCCTCAATTCAAACGTACAAGATAGGAACTAACATCACCCCATTTTTCAGATGAAGAAACTGAGGCCGGGTAGTTAAAAACCTGACCAAAGCTCCCCTCTCTCGTGAAAGGAGAGGCAGGAGCTGAGCACAGGTGTATGGCTGCCCAGCCCTCCAGAAAGTGGCGTAAGGTTGGAGAGACTGGTCAGCAGAGTCCCTGAAATGTCCAGGCCCCAGACAATGCTGCCCAGGGTTCCTCTCCTTCTGCATTTGCCTGGGATGTCATAACCCACTGTTGATTCTAGGGTCAGTCTGGGGCCCACCAGTGCCAAGCTTTGCCCTGGGAGGTGTTGGGATGCCCAAAACCTGCATTTCCAGCCCCAGGTGGGAGGGAGTCATGCTGGAGAAAAAAATGGTGAAACACAAAGAGGGGAGTATGGGCGTCCAGGAGCCTGGTGACCGCTCCCAGGCCAGGCCTGTAGGGGAGAGGCAGCCACTCCCCAGTCTGGGTCTGGCTTTCCTTCATCACACTTCTCACAGCCTGAGCAATTAACTAATCAATCATGTGATGAGTTGATTAGACCCAGAGCTCCAGGAAGGCAGGAGCCACGTCTGCCCTGTGCGTCACTGGATTCCCGGCCAGTGCCCAGAGAATGGAAGGTACTCGATAAATATGTCAGAATGGATGGACAGATGGACGGATGAATGATGGATAGATGGTGGATGTGGTTGGAGGTGGATGGATGGACGGACGGATAATGGATAGACAGATGGATGTGGATGGATGTGGATGCATGGATGGATGACAGTTCTCCACTCTCACTCTTTTATGGAGATGAATTGTGTCGCCCAAAGATTCATATGTTGAAGTCCTAACCCCCAGTGTCTCAGGATGTGACTTTATTTAGAAATACAGTCACTGCAGATATAATTAGTTAAGACAAAGTCTCACTGGTGGCCCCTACTCTAATATGACTGATGTCTTTATGAGAAGAGGAAAATGCCATGTGAAGACACAGAGATGCACAGGGAAGAGGCCGTGTGATGACAGAGCACAGGGTGGAGTGGTGCATCCACAAGACCAGATCCCTAAGGATGGCCAGCAAACCACAGGAAGCTGGGAGAGACAAGGAAGGAGTCCCCTACAGGTTTCAGGGGGAGCATGGCCCTGCTACCACCTTGATCTTGGACTTCTAGCCACCAGAACTGAGAAAAATCTGTTTCTAACGCTTTAAGCTGCCCAGTTGATGGTACTTTGTTATAGCAGCCCCAGGAGGCAGGACCCACCCCCAGGTCCCAGAAAATGACTAAGCAACAGCGGCCACCAGCAGCAGAAGCCAGACGACTAGTCATAGTAATACTCGTCGTGGTACCAGTACCGGCTCTTGACCAGCTCCAAGTGCCTGCTGCTCACATGACCAGCCACTGAGCCCCCAGGCCCGGCTGCACCTTGTAAAGAACGGAGAACCCAGAGGCAGGAAGGGCCACGTCTGTGTGCATCTCCGTGGCCTGGAGAGCCCTGGGCCGGAGCAGCTGCCTCTTCTGGTCACTACAGAAGCCACCAGTTTCCTTGAGAGCATCTCCGTGGCACACACTACTCCAGGACGTGGTATGAGGGAGCCTCCACTGGTGTGCTGGAGCCCACTCACTCTGCCTCGGAGGCGCCAATGTTAAACTTTCAGGGGGTTTTAAGGCAGTTGTTAAGCACAGCCATTATTACAGATTAGAGTGTGTAAACCCACAATTAAACACACTATAGTAGAAACGAAGGTACAAAGTACTCAAAATTCCTCCTTCCCTAATGTCTGCCACATTTTCCGATTTTCTGAGCCCTTGAGGCTCTTCATGTCTGGCGTGTCTGCGTGGGGTGCACCAGGTGATGGTACATCACTGCCCCACCTCTTCTCAGCCCCACCTTTAGTCATGTCGCAGTGTGTTGCTTGAGATCAGCCACGGCAGGAGAATTTACACCACCGAAAGAGGCAAGCACTGGAAATCAAGGCTTAATTGTTTGATATGCAGATTGTCTGGGCTTAGAAAATGGTAGAGACAATGTTAACGATGCAGATTGAATTTAAAAGTGTTAACACACATTTGAGGAGACAATTCTTCTAGTATTTGAGAAACGTCATCCAGTTCAGCAGGGAATTCGCTCACATCCTCGGCAAACTGATGAAGTGCAGACATATGTCTCTGTGGTTTCACCTTTTGTCTTCTTCACCAGCATAAAACAAAACCTTGAGCTAACACACACGTCGGAACTACACCTGTTAGTCAATTGCAAGCATTGGTTGGCTATGACAAATACAAGAGTTTGGCAAGAAACAGCAAAATCAGTCTGTGAGATTCAATTGACCGTATGGAATTTACAGTAAAGAGAATTTTTTCTGGTAAAGTGTGTACTATGTATCCTTAACATCAGTAAAATGTCTAAGGACTCGTGTGCAGACACTACCAGAGAGCTGGTTGTTGGACATCACCAGCACACCACTGACTCCGAGCTCCGCCAGCCTTGACCTTCTGAACACCTCAGCCTTTCCCATGCCTTCACTCCCGGTGGCCACGGCTCAGCTCTGCTTCTGGAAGATGCCCCGAGCACTGGCCTTGACCACACAGGGCCCAGCACTGCCAAGCGTGAGCTCTGGGAGGCCAGCTGAAGACCCTGGGGCCCTACAGGGGAGAGGAATGTGTTTATAGGGCCAACTGCCAAAAGGGAACATCATTTCCACAAAAATGCAGACCCATCTGTTTCCGTGGGTGGGTCATTCCCTGGTGGACAGGCAGGTTCAGGCTGACCCAGCCTGCATCTAAGGAATCCCCTTTTCAAGTTATGGTGACTTGACGAACACTGTCCTTGAGTAAACTTTTGTCAGGCTCCCCAAGCCCTCCCTCTATGCTTTGACTTTGGCATCCATCCTTGTGGGCCGCATTGCCCGGTTGTAACAAGAATCCTGCTAAGGCAGCTCAGAGAGAACCCCCCACGCGCTGGATATCACCAGCCTCCCCCAGTGATGTCTGACCCCCTGGCCTGCCTTCAACCAGAATCCCCCTTACCCCTGGTGTCTCTTTGTGGTCATTTCCATCCACCGCTCCCACCCTGCTCCTTGGCTATAAATTCCCACTTGCCCTTGTTGTGTTCAGAGTTAAGACTATACTGAGGGGACTCCCCTGGCGGCACAGTGGTGAAGAATCCGCCTGCCAATGCAGGGGACACGGGTTCAAGCCCTGGTCCGGGAAGATCCCACATGCCATGGAGCAACTAAGCCCGTGCGCCACAGCTACTGAGCCTGCACACCCTAGGGCCCGTGTGCCTCAACTACTGAGCTCGTGTGCTGCAACTACTGAAGCCCGTGTGCCTAGAGCCCGTGCTCTACAACAAGAGAAGCCACCGCAATGAGAAGCCCATGCACCACAACAAAGAGTAGCCCCTGCGCACTGCAACTAGAGAAAGCCTGCACACAGCAATGATAACACAATACAGCCAAAAAAAAAAACAAACTATACTGAGGTCTCTTTTCCCCTATTGCAATAGTCCTGAATAAAGTCTGACTTTACTGCTTCAGTTACCGCCTGGCTCCGGTTCTCTCTGATGGGGTCTACCCAGGGCCCAGGATGAGTGCCAGGGAGCGTGTCTAGCTTGGATCCAGCGGTAGGCCGTCTGGCCAAGGGAATTTGGCTTTTTTTAATTGGGATCAAATATGCATACCGTACAATTTACTATTGTAACCATTTTGAGGGCACAGCTCAGTGGCATTGAGCACACTGACACTGTTGTACAACCGTCACCACCGTCTGTCTCCTTTTCTTCTTGAAAAACTGCACCTCTGTCCCCATAAATGCTAACTCCCCATCTCCCTCCTCCAAGCACCCACCATCTGACTTTCTGTCTCTATGAATTTGACTCCTCCAGGGACTTCATATAAGTGGAATCACACAGGATTTGTCCTTTTGTGACTAGCTTATTTCACTCTGTATAATGTCCTCAAGGTCCATGCATGTGGTGGCAGGTGGCAGAGTTTCCTTCCTTGTTCAGGTGGAATCACGTTCCACTGTTTGGATGGACCACATCGTGTTTACCCATCATGTTCATCCATCCAGGGACACCCGGGTTGTTTCCACATTTTGATGACTGAGTAACGCTGCCGTGAACATGCGTGTACAGATATCACCTCAAGACTCTGCTTTCAATACTTTTGTAGAAATACCCAGAAGTGGAGCTGCCAGATCACATGGTAGTTCTATTTTTAATATTTTGAGGAACTGCTGCAGTGTTTTCCACAGTAGCTACCCCATTTTACATTTCCACCAGCCATGCATAAGAGCTCCATCTCTCCACATCCTCTCCAGCGCCTGTTTTCTGTATTTTCATGACGAGCCACCCTAATGGGTGTGAAGTGGTGTCTCACTGTGGCTTTGATTTGCGTTTCCTTAATGATCAGTGATGTTGAGCATCTTTTTATGTGCTTGTTGGCCATTTGTATGTCTTCTTTGAAGAAGTGTCTATTCAAGTCCTTTGCCTTTTTTTTTTTTTTTTCCCTGTACGCGGGCCTCTCATTGTTGTGGCCTCTCCCGTCGCGGAGCACAGACTCCGGACGCGCAGGCTCAGCGGCCATGGCTCACGGGCCCAGCCGCTCCGCGGCATGTGGGATCTTCCCGGACCGGGGCACGAACCCGTGTCCCCTGCATCGGCAGGCGGATTCTCAACCACTGCACCACCAGGGAAGCCCCCTCTGCCCTTTTTTTAAGCTGGATTATTTTGTTGCTGTTGAATTGTGGGACTTCTTTATGTATTCTGGATGTTAAACTCATATCAGATACATGACTTGCAAATCTTTTCTCCCATTCCATAGGCTACCATTTTATTCTGTTGATAGGCTCATTTGATGCACAAAGGCTTTTCATTTTGATGTAGTCCAGGAATCTGGTTTGGATTTTAAAGCCCAGTTGTTTCAACAAACATTCAGCCAGGCTCATATTAGGTCCTGGGGACACAAAGAACGACCCAGAGCTGCCTGCAGTCTGCGAGGCGGACAGACGCACAAATAGACAAGAATAAATGGTCACGTCTTGGTTACAGCACCTAACACAAAGTTCTCTGGAAAACATAAACACACACATGCACACAAACAGAGGAAACCATGAGGACATCTGCCTCACAACACAGGAGACATTTGGGTCCTGTGCGCAAACAAAGGGACCCCCTAGGACAGCCCGGGTGCCCAGGCAAAGGGTTACCCCGCAGGCCCGCCTGAAAGACAAAAGTCACAATCAAAGGCCTAGTGGCGTAAGGGGCAGGACCTGAGAGGAATGGGCTGGGGACCCCTTTCTCTCCCCCGGCACTGAGACCCCAGAACCTCACTCTGGCCTGGTGCCCATATAGTCCCCTGAGGCCCCGTGACCTGCTGGGGACCCGAGCACAGGTGGAGCCTGTGACTCTCCCACACAGCCCATCTGTGGGCGGGGGTGATGATCCGTTTGTATTCATAAGACTGTCATTCAGAAGATTAATTAAAAGGCAAGGGTGTTTTTAACAATCTGTTCTAATTGAGAAGAAGAATTTAGAAATATAATTGTGTCATCTATAACGGAGGAATTCACACCTATCCTTCTTGGAATCAGAATATTAATCAAGTCTCTCAAAGAGATTCAGCCCCATGAGGAAACCACTGCTGCCCTTCCTCCTAAATTAGCCCAATTAAATGAGGAAAATTTTAAATGTTTGGCTTTGGGGGGTGGGGAGGATGACAGTCATATACCAACAAGGAAAAGACAGGACTTTCCCACCAAGTCTGGGAAAAGCACATCTCCAGCCCCAGCCGTGCCTGAGGGGATGGGAATGAATGCTCCAGGTGTAAAATAATGCAGCAGGGAAATCAGGTGGCAGCTGGGTGCTGGAGGGAGGTGTTGAGAGTCGCAGCCGCAGGCCAGCATCCCCTCGCTTCTACCTGAGCGAGTCCTCAAAGCTTGAAGTTGGCAACCCAAACCCCTGTCCCCTCCGGGAGTACCAGCCCTCGGGGCAGCCAGACTTGTCCCTTGATGAAGGACAAGAAATAAAGAAAACAACCAGGCGAGGGGGTGTTTATGCAGGCTTTTGCTGGGCAGTGGTGTCTGGGGAGGGGGACGGGCCCTCTGCATACCCCAGGCCATGCCACCAAGCCTGGACAGTGCTGGCCAGAGACAGGCCTGGGGACCCCGCTGGCCCCCAGGGAGGAGGGGAACTCCCACAGCAGGTCACAGGCTGCACAGTCGCCCTGGGCTGGAGAGAGGGGAGATTCTACACGTGCCAGGGCCAGCGAGGGAAGAGCCCCCGCACTCCAGAGATGCACCTTCTGCCAGGCTTGTCCTCCTCCTGGGAGGCTCCTGGAGTATCCTCTCAGCAGGACCCGGGGGCTCTCCTGAGTGTCCTAAGCTGCATCGTGGAAGCCCGAGGGTCAGCCGCACACCAAGGGACACAGTGCTGTGGATGGAAGGCAGTGCGAGTGGAGAACGCACACATTCGTGTGCACGTGCTCACGCATGCACGCAACCGGGTTTGTGCCCACGTGCATGACTGCACACACGCACGCACACACGTGCACGCGGGCTTCAAAGAGAGGCTTAAATCCTGAGCCTGGATATTGACTTGCTTGCAGACGCCGTGACCACAACGTTCTCTCTATTGCAATAGACCCTCCCTCGTCACAACAGTCCCTCCCCCATCACAATGCTCCCTCCCCCATCGCAAAAGTCCCTCCCCATAAAATAGTCCTTCCCCCTGTCGATAGTCCTGGTAATATTTCTGTGGCCCAACTTTCCTGTGACTCAGCTTCACGCCAAATCCTGGAGTTGACATGACAAAGGCAGAACGCCCACAGTCGCTCTTGGGGGGTTGGGGGGAGGGAACCAGGCTGAGCGGCAAAAGCCAGATCCCCTGTGGTGGGCAGGGTGAGGAGAAGGCTGGGACCCTCGCACATTACCAAATCTTGTCCTGTTCCCCGAAACGTATACAATTCACCGAGCCTGTGTGAACCACGAGTGCAGGAGCGAGACGGGCAGGAGGATGAAAGCAAAGGGAAAGCGGTAAGATGAACTAGAAATGGATTAGCACGCAAAATACGTGCAAGGGAACGTCTAGGCACTTGCTAGGAGGGTCCTGGAAATTCGCTCCAGAGGTGTGGACAAAAGACACCAAGAAGTGGGGCTTCCCTGGTGGCACAGTGGTTGGGGGTCCGCCTGCCGATGCAGGGGACGCGGGTTCGTGCCCCTGTCCGGGAGGATCCCACATGCCGCGTAGCGGCTGGGCCCGTGAGCCAT
Organism: Phocoena sinus; assembly: GCF_008692025.1. Taxonomy (NCBI): domain Eukaryota; kingdom Metazoa; phylum Chordata; class Mammalia; order Artiodactyla; family Phocoenidae; genus Phocoena; species Phocoena sinus. The sequence continues at coordinate 2,456,815 of NC_045763.1, read as the reverse complement.
GGCCGCTGAGCCTGCGCGTCCGGAGGCTGTGCTCCGCAACGGGAGAGGCCACAACAGTGAGAGACCCGCGTACCGAAAAAAAAAAAAAAAAAAAAAAAAGACACCAAGAAGGAAAGCAACTGCCCAGAAAAAGCACAAACTGCTGCCCCATCGCTGCTGCTCACTGAGCACTTACTGTGGTTCAGATGCTGCTAAGAGCTGCACACACAGAGTGCTGTCCAAACCCCACTTAGCTTCACTTTACAGAAAAAGAGAAGCCGCCTGGGCAACGTGTCTGAGTCCACCCAGCTGGCAAACGGCTCAACCAGGAGTCAAAGCCAGACGCACCTACTACCAGCGCTCAAGCCTTGAACCATTCTTCTAAGACAAGACAGAAGACAAACCCATACAGAGGAAGCTGGGTGACGGAACTCCCAGCTCTGCACAAGGACGCACTCAAGGGGCCGTCTTTACCGCGAATTCGCTGCAGTTAATCTAGACTCGAATTTCCCAGTGCTGACTGGAGCTCACTGGGAACAAAAGCTCTCACGACCTTCATGACCGTGTGAAGTGTCTTCTCCATGCGTGCCGCTGACCTCACGTGGGTCCCAAAGCCCAAGTCCGGAGCCCCTGCCTCCCCTTTCTTCCCTGTGAGAGATGCCGTCTGGGGACATCACTCTTGCGGGTAAGCAGGAGTGAAGTGAGTGCTCGGGGCTGAGATTAACACCATGATGGTGTCCAGTCGAGAGGAATGCATGGCTTTCACGAGCTAAATCATACCCTGTGCATCGCTTATCGATTTTTCCTTTTCCTCGGCCGGCTGGAGTCGGGAAGGCTGCCTTCGCTGTGTTATTTCTGGTGGTTTTTATCCCAAGCGAGAAGAGAAGTAGCCTGTGTTTGCAGAAGTTAAAGCGCTAACCCAGAAAGCACAGGCGGGTGGAGGAAGCGGGTGGGAGACGTGCGGGGAAGTGGAGCGAGGAGACAGGATGGGAACTGGGGCTTGGGGCAAAGGACGAGAGAATACAGAGCTTCCTGGAGCTGCGGAGGAAGGCTTGAGTTGGGGGGATAAATTGGGAGGCTGGGATAGACACACGACTATATGTCAAATAGATGACTAATAAGGACCTACTATATAGCTCAGGGAACTCTACTCAATACCCTGTAATGACCTTTATGGAAAGAGAATCTAAAAAAGAGCGGATATATGTGTCCGTATAACTGGATCACTTTGCTGTATACCTGAAACTAACACAACATTGTAAATCAACTATATTCCAATGAGAATAATTTTTAAAAGCTAGCAGAAGCGCCCTTTGCTTTAGATCCCAAGTCACAGACACAGAGACCCTCACACCTGTAAGAAACCTCAGCGGGCGAGTTGGGCAAACTGCTCTGGGTTCCACAGTTGATCTCGCCTTTTCCTTGGACATCAGGCCAGGCTCCTGGGCTCTAAATCATTGCTCCTGGGAATTCAGACTTCCAGATCCCACCCTCCTTCCAAGCGGCCTATGAATAACCCCCTCTAGGCCCAGGCTCACACCGCCCCCCCGACCCCGGCCCGGGATGAAGCCCACCTCCCAGGGGTACCACTCCTGCCCCCTCCACTTTCCTTCCGCCCCAGGCCCAACTGTGGGTCTGAGGTTTCCTGGCACCTCTGGAGAATGGCCTCCAGGTGGCGCGAAGGAGAAACCCCCCCTCGCCAGCCGGCCTGTGGTCCCATGTGTCCAGACCTGGCCCCAGAGTTCAAGCCCTTGAGGGTTAACTGGCCGGGCGGGCCCTCGTGTGGCCTCGCCGACCTCCGCTTCACACACACCACAAACTTCACGCTCCCCTGGGCCTAGCACAGAACCACCTTGTCCAGACCGCCCGTCGGTCTGTCTGTCTGTCTGTTGTCATCGCTCTTGTCCCTGTGATGGGCAGCATGGCGTGGCAGAAGCAGTGCGTGTGTGAACTGAAGTCAGACGCGCCAACGTGTGTGACCTCGGAAGGTCACTTCACTCTCCCAAGCCTGTCTCCTCCTCTGCACGTTAGGAGTGCTTCTCGGACCTTTGTCACAGGGCCACGCCCACCCCAGGCATGGGACAGAAGAGGGAGACGAGAAAGAGCTTCATAGCCAGCGGAGCGCTGGACCAAGTGCAGCCTGGAGCTGGCGCATCCAGGTCGAAGGAGGGGAGAACCAAGGACAATTCCGGGTGAGGCAAGGCCACCCCAGCCTGGGCCCTGAGGGAGGAGCCCCGGTGCCCTGTTCCACACTGTGCAGGTAGAGGCATCACTGTGAGCTGTGGGTGCAGCGCTGGGCACTGCCAACGCAATGGTGGGCGGGCAAGACAGAGACCCAGGAGCCTCCTCCAGGGACCAACAGTCAGACAGCTGTGCCACATCCTGGTGGGCAGCGCCGAGCTCAGGAAAGGAGCATGGCAAGGAAGGGGGCTGGGGGCCGAGGCTGGGGTCCAGCTGGGTTAGGTGCAGCAGTCAGGGCAAACGCGAGGGGTTTTGTTGTTGTTGTTGTTGTTTTTGCGGTACGCGGGCCTCTCACTGCTGTGGCCTCTCCAATTGCGGAGCACAGGCTCCGGACGCGCAGGCTCAGTGGCCATGGCTCACGGGCCCAGCCGCTCCGCGGCATGTGGGATCTTCCCGGACCGGGGCACGAACCCGCGTCCCCTGCATCGGCAGGCGGACTCTCAACCACTGCGCCACCTGGAAAGCCCAAACTCGAGGTTTTGAGCAGAGGCTAGAATGAGGGAGACCAGGCCTGGGGAAAGATGTGAGGGAGAAGGTTCTGGACAGAGGGGCAAAGACCTGCAGTTCTGCCTTACGGCGTCCTAAGTACTGAACTGTGCCCCCAAATCCCTAACCCCAATGTGACAGTGTGAGGAGGTAGGGCCTTCAGGAGGTGATCAGGGTGAGATTAGGGCTTGAGGGTGGGCCCCGTGATGGGGTGGGTGCCCTTGTAACAAGAGGAACAGAGCAGGACACGTGAGGACACAGCGGGAAGGTGGCCGTCTGCAAACCAGGAAGAGAGGCCTCACCAGGACCTGACTTGGATATCCAGACTCCAGAACCATGAGGAATCAGTTCTGTGTTTACACCCCTGTCCAGCCCGGGCTGACTGAGACGGGGTCTCTGTCTGGCTTTGCCATCAGGTCACGCTGGCCTCGTAGAATGAGTCAGGAAGTGTTTTCTCATCTTCTGTTTTTTGGAAGAGTTTCTGAAGTTCTGGTAATAATTCTTTAAATGTTCAGCAGAATTCAGCCGTGAAGCCACCTGGGCAAATATCTGGCATGCTGGAGGTACAGCCCTGGGGAAGCTGGGGTCACTGGGAAGCAAGAGAGGGAGCAGCCTCAGTGAGGAGAGTGGGGACACCCAGGGAGAGGCAGCAGGAAGCCCTCTGTCGCTGGCAGCGTGGACAGGCTCTGGCGGGACAGGAAGGGTGGCAGGGAGACCCGGGGTGGTCGGGGGCTGAGCCCTCACACCACACAAGGGAGCTCATCAGGGTGGGCGCTGAGATTTGTCCCCTTGCTGGAGTCAAGGGCAGGGCCCAGAATCAGCCCAGGGTCACCTTGGAGAAAGGCCTCCCAGCCTCCTGCCCATCCCAGCCCCACGGCCAGGTGCCGGGCCCGGGCGTGTGTTTCCCGCCAGGGAAACCAAGCCCCGTTCTCACTGCAAACCATGACAGCTCTTGACACCAGCAGAGGGAAGAGGCGGAAAAAAAAAAAAAAAAAAAAAGAAGACAATTTACAATTGCAAATTGGAGCTCCTCTCTCCCAGCCCAGCCCGCCCGCCAGGCAGTCTAGTGCAGGAGACAGCTGGCCAAGAAGCGTTCCAGGAACGTGTTATGACACATCACTGAGCCACGGAGAGCAGACGGCTCCAGAAGGGACAGGGTGCCCGCCACTCCACCCTGAGGGGCTCCTGGAGGGGCTCTGGGGACAAGGGGCTGGGACAAGGCAGCAGCCAGCCCCTCTGCCTCACTGTCTGTTTCTGTCTGGCCGTCCCTCTGCCCTCAGCTCTCACCAACGTGCGAGGGGGTCAGGACCTCAGGGCACAGGGACCCGAGAGGCGCGGGAACAGAAATCACAGCTGAGAAGCTGTTGGGGGCGGGTGAGGGGGGAGGACCAGACACCCCTCTCTGCTGTGTTTTGAATTCTGGATGAGGAGGGCAGTCTGTCCAGGTGTTAGGCCAAAACACTCCATCCACCATCACAGCAAAGAGCCAGGCTCAGGGTGGGGACCCCGTGGGAGGGGCGGGAGGGGGAGAGAGGGGCCCCCAGCGGTCTCTCCACTTTATGCAAATGAGAACAGGTGTGCAGGAACCCAGCCCGGCCGCCATCGCAGACACGCATCCTTGATTTCGGCGATGCCGCAAACAAGGTCTTCCTCACTCCCAAATGCTGCTCTTTTTAAGAAAAAAAAACACCCCGTGTTGCTGCATGAATGGGTTTTCTTAGTAACAGTACTGTCTGCCATTCCTTCTTCCCAGAGCTCATTCACTTACATGGGGATCTGAAGGCCTGTCGCCCGCAAAGACCAAGGGAGACGGCAAAGCGGACCTAGTACAGACCCTTGGAGGGAGGCGACAGCTCAGAGACCCAGCGCCAGGAAGCAGGTGGGGGACAGTCAGGGCCTGACAACAGCCCGACACAGTGTTCTGGTCTGAGGTGGGGGGGAGGGGAGGCCGGATGAGTGGAGGACAAGACAGGGAGGCAAGACCCCGCAGCCCAGGTCAGACCCCAGACCTCTAGGAGGGGCTGGTTGAGAGAGATGGGGGCGTGGAGGGAAAGGACGTCCCCGAAGCTAGAGGGCTGGCACCAGACGTGGCCAGGTGGCAGCTTGAGGTTTGGTCAGAGCTAAGGGACTCCAGAACTTTCTATGGCTGAGTCCTCAATGCAAATTAGAAATTTCAACGAGATGCTAAGAAAAAAGTGTCTACAAGCAGAAAGAATTAAAATACACACATACATTTGGATTCAGCAGTGGCAGGGGAGTGAGCTGGCTGGGAGGGAAGGAATGGGGGGGGCACTCCAGCCCCTGTGCTAGACCCACCTTTTCTGGTGCCTGCTTTTCTCCAAGCCACCATTGGAGCATCTGTGCCCCAGCCCAAAACCAGTGAGAACAGAAGCACCAAGGATCCGGAAGGTTCCCAGGACCAAATGGCCCTCTGTGAGATGTTAAATGTTGTCAGCATAAATCCGATCGATTTCACAAAGAGTTGTCTTAAAGCACCACCTGCTTCTCCCTCAGAGAAAAGAAGTGATTAATAGTGTTAACCATGGAGACGGAAAAGCCCTGGAAGTCATTTGAGGCCTTGCCAGGCTACACCCGGATTTGCATCAGGCCACAGACCTTGTTGGGCCATGGAGAGGGCCTTGGAGGGAAAGCGAGTCCCAAGGTCGGCCGGCCACAGCTCAGGGCGGCGTGACCCCGGCCCTCCTCCTACAGCAGAGCTTGCCCTCGGGGCCCCTAAACCCCAGGAGGGAAACCCCCTCTGTTCCCAAAGGCTGAGCCACGCTCGGCCTCGCCCCACGGCACAGAACGAGTTGTCCGTGGACAGCTCAGCCGGGGTTCTTGAGGTCACTGGGCTCCGGAGACGTGGCCTGTCTTGGTCACCAAACACATGGGGCAGCGTCAGGGAGAGCATTGCATGTGGGGAGTTATCCTGGCAGGCGGGACTCCCTTGCTCACTCATTCATTTGTTTGATTTGTAAATTGTGAAATTAATTCCACAAACATTTACAGAGAGCTCTTTGAAGGAACAAAAATGAAGGAGTTTGCAGAGTCCCTGTTTTAGCCTCTGTCTCACTAACTCTCGGGCTTCACAGAAGGTCTCAGGGCCCTTTTGCGAAGCTGCTCTCAGCTCCAACCTAAGGACACCAGCGGGCTGGACCCCGAAGCCATCGGTTCACATCCTGATACACTATATTTGAACCTTGAAAAGTCACTTCATCGCTGTGTTGATTTGCTCAGGCTGCCGTTAACAAAATAGCATAGGCTGGGAGGCTTAAACGACAGAATTGTATTTTCTCGCAGTTCTGGAGGCTGGGAGTTGGAAATCAAGGTGTCGGTGGCACTGGTCCTCCGGAGGCCCCTCTCTTTGGCTTGTAGATGGCCACCTTCTAGCTCACATGGCGGCTCCCTGTATGCAGGTCTCTGCGTCCAGATTTCCCCTCCTCATGAGGACACTAGTCGTGCTGGGTCAGGGCCCACCCGATGGCCTCATTTGATTCTCTCTATAAAGACCTATTTCCAAATAAGGTCATGTTCGCAGGTACTGGGGCTAACGCTTCATGTGGATTTAGGGGGACAGAATTCAGCCCACAAGGACCTCTACGCCTTGATCTGCCTAAAGCAGCCCGACTCTCCCCCAGAGCAGACCTGAGGACCTCCTGGGCTGGGGCCTGTGCCACCGGAAGTAACGGGTTCTCCCCTCCAAAGACCAGAGTCAGGCGAGGGGGCACGGGTCTTCACTGTTCTCAGAAAGCCACAGTCTCAGCGGGCTCAGAGGACGTTAGCAAGCCCTCTGCCAGCAGAGAAAATCCTTTAAGGAAAGCCAAGTTGCCTCGCAGAGACTTGAGCATAAGGTCGGAACCGTGGCCCCGGACACATTCATTTCTCCCCGATAATTGTGCCACCTGCCTAGCCGGTGGTATTAGATGCTAACTAAGCCCAGCTCTTCAGAGGCACAGAAAAAAAGAAAAAGAAAAAAGGCAGCCCCTTGGAGGGCAGATTTTTGGCATTTCATCTGAATTCCATAATGAATAATTTATACAAAGGCTTTATTGGAACCCAGCGCTCCACAATAAATGTTCCATGAGAACATACTCAAATATTTCAGCGTCAGTGTCTCTCTGGTGGGTTTGGCTGACAGCCCAAAGCAGATCTGAGCTGCTACATTGCTTATTTACGAAAAATATCATCATCTTATTTTTATTTGCCTTTTTCCAGGCATTCGAGGGGTGATGAATTTGAGGGGCACAGGCGGCAAACGCAGCTGCTCCTGTCAGATCCAGGAGGGAAGGGAGACCCTGAATTTGGGAGCAGGAAGTGAGGAGGGGGGCCTCAGCTGTCTGCACCTTTTTTGCCTGCAAACAGCAATGAGGAGAGAGACAAGGAGTTGAAGAGCCACCTGGTTTCTGGGCACAGAAGTGACATATGGCCACGTGCCCCGGGCCGTCCTGAGCAGGGTGGAGTGCAGGCACGGGGGGTGGGAGGGGGTCGGGAGAAGCCCCCAGGTATCCAGCTTAGGAAGAGAGGCGTCCAGAGTGCAGGCCTGGGGACAGGAAGGCTGGTTTATCCTCCCGCTTGATGGGTTACTTGGTCTCTGCCAGGCTTCACCGTCTCGTTTATAAAACGGGAAAGACAAAGGTCTACACTCAGGACGGTCACGAGGGTTTAACGAGGGGATGTGGGCAGCCTGGCCGGCACGTCATCACTCACGCACAACAAACGCCTGTCCGGTTGACGGGTGCGTGGCCCAAGGCCTGGAATGGGCAGGCCACCAGTGAGAACGGTGACTTCTGATGTGACTGTTTCCATGACAGCAGGGAGGGGTGCTCCTGACTCAGCTACAAGTCCAGAGGTAGAGCCCCTCCCACTCGCTGCCCCCAGGGTTCACACAGACGCAGCATCAATGCTGTCTTAATATTTTATCTTCTTCATTCCTGGATTCAGCTCTTTTTGCTGTTAAACGGCCTGTGTGTGCTCAGCTTCCATGCCATCAACCACATCAACATCTTTCTGAAACCCTCACGATCACCTGGCCCTTTGTGAGCCCAGTGGGGCTGCATTGGGGGCCCAGGGAGGGGATAGAGGCGGAGAAAACCCCAGGCTGTGGCTCTGCCCTTCCCATCCTTGTCAGGTGAGTGGTGGTCCTGGTTACCAGGCTGTCAGCGCCACCTGCGTTTCAAGAACTCTGGGAGGCAGCCGAGGGTGCCTGAGCAGCCCGTGCTTTCTGCCCGCTGAGGATTCTCCACTCTGGGAGTGGGGCACAAAGATGGGGGCAGAGGGAAGGTAGGATGAGGTGAGACCCAGTGCCCTGGGAACCACGGAGAACATCCCATCTTGAAAAGACCTCGGTGATCATTTTAGGCATAGTGGCCTGCCCTGTGGATACAGGCATCAGCCCCCAGCCCCATCGCTGACTAGCCGGGCGACTTTGGACAAGTTTCTTAACTTCTCTGCCCCTCTGTTCTCTCATCTCTAAAATGGAGAGATTATAATCCCTTCCAGATGGGACAGTGCCCACGCAGCCCAGGGCACAGTGCCCATGTCGTTCCAAGCATGCACCCGAGAAATGCTCGTCTGGAGAGAAGAGAGGGAGACCTGGCGTGGGGGGACATCCCATCGTCCCTCAGTGCATCACTGGCACACGGGTCACCTCCCCCACTCCTTCCCATAGGACCCCGTTTTGGGTCTGGTGTCCACCCTCCTGTGCACTGGCCATGGACTCAGGAGGCCAATTCCTCTCTCATTCTGGATGGACCCCAATTAACCAATCACTGTATGCCATCCTCACCCTCGGTGATTATTTCAGCCAATCAGCACACAGAATTCCCCTGGTGACTATTATAGGCGCAGGAACAGACACGTGACTAATCAGACTAGCCAATCAGAGGGATGAGAAGGACTTTCACTCCATCTATCTTTCTCCCTCTGGGTGTGACTGAGCAGCTTGTCCCATCACCAGCTGGGAGCACCCACCTTAAAGCCGTGAGGGAGGCTGCCTAAGGACAAAGGGAGGCAGAGCCAAGGGAATCACAGAACAGGGGAGCTGGGGCCCTGATGGTGCTGTGCCTGCAACCCACCTTGCCCCAGAGCCCGTGCTTACAGGAGACGATGCATCTCTTCATAGTTAAGCCACCTCGAATGGGCTCGTCCATTACTTGTGAGCTGAGGCGTCCTCACCGGCACAAGTCTGAGAGCCATTCATTCATTCATCGTTCATTCATACTGTCTTTGCTGAGAACCCAGTATAGCTGGGCACTGTCTCAGCTGTAAGGAACAAAAACCCAAATTAGGAAAAACCTTCCGCCCCCAAGTGCTCATAGCCCAAGAGGGGAGACAGACACGTAAACAGACACACACACCACCCAGGCGAGCCTAGGATGATGAGGGAGGATCTGGTAGGCACCTGACCAAGCCTGGCTGGAGGGGGTGGGGCTAAGTGGAGCAGGCCCAGGGAAGTTCCCAGTGGAAGCAGATCTGGGTTCTGCTGCACCAGCCATCTTGAGACCTGTGTGCCGTGGTTGGGCTGTTTGGGCTGTTTTCCTCATGGTCCCTTGGATGGACCAACGGACTCCTGAGAAAGGCCCCCCATCTATAAAGGGAGAGGGTCTCAGCTGCAGCAAGACCTCCATGGCCTCTCAGATGTCCAAGCCCGGGCAAAACTCACACCAGCAGAGGAGCACACGGTGGGATAAAGGAGGAAAAAAAGTAACGGCCAAATTAAGGTTTTCACCAGAATTCTATTCTAAGCTTTTTGAGAAAGGTCACCTCATTTTTGAAGACCCACACAAAAGGCTGTCAAATTTAATTCAAACACAGCCCTCACCATCCCGGAAAGGCCCTTGAGAAGGGCCTCTGGAACTCCCTGCTGAAGCACGATGGCCATGATGCCTCTAATGGGGCAGGACAACGGCGAGGTGGCCGAGCCCCGCTGCCTGGGATTGACCTCACCTCTCACAGCTGAGTGACCTCGGCAAGGCTCAGTCGCCTCCTGTGAAAAATGGGATAACGATGGTGCCTACTTCCAAGAACTAATGTGGAAATTCTACAGATAAGAGAAATAAAGTTCTTAGAACTATTTCTGGTATGCATTTAGTGCTCAATAAGTGTTAGTATTATTTTCTAGACACTCTAATCACATGGTCTATAGGCAGAAGTTTGTGCACTTGGCCAAGTGGGATAACAAGCAGTGCACTTACCTCCACAACTAAAACAACTCCCACAAAAGAGAAAAAAGACGTGAAACAGGTTCTCATACCATGGACATTAGGCAGCAAAGGAAAGTAATTCCTGAGACATAGGAAATAAACCAGGTGAACCCGAAGATCACCCCCACCTGCTATCCTGGGTGAGTTTCCAGGCTGTAGCACAGGTGCAGGAACACAGGCAGAGCCCAGAGGACCCTGAGAAGAGGATACAGAGCTGAGAATGCAGGGAGACCAAAGCATCCAGACTTCACAGGACAGAGCACTGGAGCGGAGAAAGCCGCAGAGAGAACTCTGAAGATCTGCAGAAGATCCCCTTCCAGTATCCAGCAAAGGAATGATCAGTGCACATAGGTGAGAAGACTACCCACAGGTGCAGAAAGAAGCCCCCAAAAGTGTTAGTGGGAACAGTGCCCAGTGCTCACAGAGGGCTGAAAATTGTTACTGTTCCCACCACCAGACTGGGAATCCCCATAATTCATGGGGCATTGGGTAGAGCATTCAGAAGAGTCTTGCCTCAGTCGTGGCGATTAATTTCCCCAAGACCAAATGCTGATCTGGTCTAGGAGTAACTGTTAGGGGTAATTGTTGCTGATCTGCTGGTCCCATCTAACAAATCTTAAAAGCAAGGTATGACAGGATCCAAATGTTCCCAAATAACTGCTTCTCAGAACAAAGCTCAGGAATACTTTAGATCTATTTTTAAAAATATATATCCAGCAGCCAACGATGTAAAATTCCAATGTCTGGCATCCAATCAAAATTTTCTAAGCATGCAAAGAAGCTTGAAAATACAACCTGTAATAAGAAGAAAATTCAATCAAATCAGAACTGACATAGATGTTAGAATTAGCAGACAAGAACATTTAAAAATTTATTAAGGTCAACACAATATTGAAGGAGAAGAACACAGTTGGAGAAGTGATGTTACCCAACTTCAAGACTTACTATCAAGCTATTGTAACCAAGGCAATGTGGTACTGGTGAAAAATAGACAAATAGGTCAATGGAACAGAATAGACAGCCCAGAAATAGACCCACATAACTATAATCCACTGATCTTTGACAAAGGATCTAAGGCAATAGAGCAAAGATAGTCTCTTTAACAAATGGTGCTGGAACAATTGGATGCCCACATACAAGAAAAAAGAGAATCTAACCACAGGACTTAGAGACTTCACAAAAATTAAGTCAAAATGGATCATAGACCTAAATGTAAAACATAAAGCAATAAAGCCCCTAGAAGATAACATAAGAGAAAACCTAGAGGACCTCAAGTGTAGCAGTGAGTTATCAGCTGCACCACCAAAGGCATGATCCATGAAATAAATAATTGATAAACTGGGCTTAATTAAAATAAAAACTTCTGCACTGTGAAAGACAACATCAAGAGGATTGGAAGACAAGCTCAGACCAAGAGAAAATACTTGCAAAAGACAGATCTGATAAGACTGTTATCCAAAGAACTCTTAAAACTCAACAATAAGAAAACAAACAACCCAGTTAAAAAATGGGCAAAAGACCTGAACAGACACCTCACCAAAGAAAATGTACAGGTGAAAAAGAGTCATGTGAAAAGATGTTCCACATCCTATGTTATCAGGAAAATTCAAATTAAAACAACAACGAGATACACGATACACCTATTAGAGTGGCAAAAAAAAAAATTCTGGAACACTTACAACACCAAATGTTGGCAATGATGTGGAGCAATAGAAATTCTCCTTCATTGTTGGTGGGAATGCAAAATGGTACAGCCACCCTGGAAGACAGTTTGGTGGCTTCTTACAAAACTAAATCCAACAAGCATGCTCCTTGGCATTTCCCAAATGGATTAAAAACGTACGTCTACACAAAAACTTGCACTTGGATATTTATGGCAGCTTTACTCATAATAATTGCCAAAACTTGGAAGCAACCAAGATGTCCCTCTGTAGGTGAATGGATAAACAAACTGGTACATCCAGACAATGGAATATTATTTAGAGCTGAGAAGATATGAGCTACCAAGCCATGAAAAGAGATGCAAGAAATTTAAATGTGATTGCTAAGTGAAAGAAGCCAGTCTGAAAAGACTGCATAGGTGTGATTCCAACTATCTAACATTTAGGCATTGGAGGCAAAACTACAGGGACAAAGGTCAGTGTTTGTCAAGAGTTGAGGAGGGAAAAGGATAAATAGAGAGCGGGAGATTTTTAGGACAGTGAAAATACTCTATATCAGATTAAAATGATGTATAGGGCTTCCCTGGTGGCACAGTGGTTAAGAATCCACCTGCCGGTGCAGGGGACACGGGTTCGATCCCTGGCCTGGGAAGGTCCCACATGCCGCGGAGCAACTAAGCCCGTGCGCCACAACTACTGAGCCTGCGCTCTAGAGCCCGCGAGCCACAACTACTGAGCCCGTGTGCCACAACTACTGAGCCTGTGCTCTAGAGCCCGCGAGCCACAACTACTGAGCCTGAGCTCTAGAGCCCGCGAGCCACAACTACTGAGCCCGTGTGCCACAACTACTGAGCCTGTGCTCTAGAGCCCGCGAGCCACAACTACTGAGCCTGCGCTCTAGAGCCTGCGAGCCACAACTACTGAGCCTGCACTCTAGAGCCCGGGAGCCACAACTACTGAGCCCGCGAGCCACAACTACTGAGCCTGTGCTCTAGAGCCCGCGAGCCACAACTACTGAGCCTGCGCTCTAGAGCCCGTGAGCCACAGCTACTGAGCCCGCGTGCCACAACTACTGAAGCCCGCGTACCTAGAGCCCGTGCTCCACAACAGGAGAAGCCACTGCAATGAGAAGCCCGCGCACCGCAACAAAGAGTAGCCCCCGCTCGCCACAGCTACAAAAAGCCCGCATACAGCAGCAAAGACCCAACACAGCCAAAAATAAAAACAAATAAATAAATAAATTTATTTTTTTTAATGATGTATATATGTCAGCATACATTTGTCCAAACCCATAGAATGTACCACACCAGGGGTGAACACTAAGGTAAACTATGGACCTTGGGCGAAAATGATGTGTTGATGTAGGTTCTTCCTTGGTGAAAAATGTACCATCTGGTGAGTGATGTTAATAACAGGGAAAGCTATGCATGGGTAGGGGCACAGACTACATGGGAAATCTCTATACTTTCCTCCTAAAAAATAAAGTATTTTTTTAAAGTTATTACAATTCTATGCCATATATTCAAAAAGTTATAAACATGTAAAATATTTTAAAAGACTCAAATCATAGTTTTGAAAACGACAATATCTGAGATGAAAAATGCACCGGTAGAGTTAATAGCAGATTAGATGTTTCAGGAGGAAAGACCAATGAACATAAAGACAAAGCAATAGAAATTATCCAAACAAAACACAAAGAGAAAAAATCGTTTTTAAAAATTAAAAGAGAATTCATGAACTGGAGGATAATTTCAAACAGCCTAAAATAGTGAAATTGGAATCCCCAAAGAAGAGAACAGAAAATCTATTTGAAGAACTATGGCTGAAAATATTCCAAATTTGATAAAAACTACAAACCCACAGATGTAAGTAGCTGGATGAACCTCAAGCATGAGAGAAATAGAGTCACATCATAGTCAAGTTGCTTGACTTCAAGGATAAAAAGAAATATCAAAACCAGCCAGAAGAAAAGGACATGTTACATAAAGACACACGAAAATCAAAATGATAGCAGATTCCTTATTGAAAACAATGTAAGCAAGAAGACAGTGGATGAACATATTTAAATTTCTGAAGAAACAAAAACCTAGAATTCTATACAGTGAAATTATCTTTAAAGAATAAATGCAAGGATTCCAACTTCAGTTAAGTTGAAGTAAGCACACTTCACCTGACCTCTCCCACGAAACATAACTAGAACACCTGGACCAGTTATTTGAGGACTTTGAAAAGTAAATAGAGCAGGCAGATTGAGGAAGAAAACAAGATTTTCTTTTAAGTACCACCAAATCACAGTGAGTTCACCATTTTTTTCCTCTAGTATCACTTGGCCTGAACACAACCCAACTCACAACGTGAAAGCGAGCATTGGCACAAACAGAAAGCTTCAGGGGAAGCCCTCTAATTCTGGCTCAAGGAGCAGGAAGAGAGCCTCCTAAATGCTCAAGGAAAATGTAGAAATCCCACGTCCTTTCTCTCTCCTCTATTTTCTCACACCTCAGCCCCCAAATAACCCTGTGGCAGTGTTTGCGGGACCACAACAGAAACACACAAAAGCCAAAACTCCGAGGGAGGGGAATTTTCCTCTCCGATTAGTGGATCTGCGATACCCCAAAGGCAGGGAGAGCTCCATTGCCCTTTTTCCTCTTTCTTTCTCCACCATTTCACACCAGATAATGGTGTAGTCACAGAAGTGTATGTCAGAGCAAGGTCATTGGAGCCCTAGGTTTCTACCTAAAGGACCAAAAAAGGCCAGAGATTATGAGGAAAATCTCAAAGAGGGTAAAGCTGTTGAAAGTAACACCATAACGTAGTACAATAAACTCCTGGTCTCACCTCCCAAGCTGCACATGGCATGAGTCTGATCCTGGACAGTACACCAAAGACTTCAAGAACTGAACCACCTCTCAGCCCAAAGGCTGGCCTCTGGGCTGTGCACACAAGGGACAGATTTGAATAGTGCCCTGCAGGCTTTGAAAACTGAGCTGACATTGGAACCATAGCACACAGAAGATAGGTTGGAACATGTGTTTGAACACAACCAAGCTTATTGCTTGCTAAAACAAAAATAGTACCATTTCTCAAAGTATTTAAACAAGGCACAGTCTCATGACATAATATCCACGATGTCCAGGATATAATCCAAAATTACATGGCATGTGATGAACCAGTTTTTTTTCTCAACTCACATGTAAAAAACAATCATTGCCAATGCTGAGCTGACACAGATGTTGCAATTATCTGACAAAGACTTTAAAGCAGCTATTATAAAGATGCTCCAAAAGGCAATCACAGATACTCTCGAAACAAAATGAAAAAGGGAAAGTCTTGGCAAAGTAGAAGATATGAAGAAAACCAAATGGAAATTCTAGAATTCAAAAACACTGTCACTGAAATATTAAAGCTCACTGGATGGGGTCAAAGTAGATCAGAAATGACAGATGCGTCAGTGAAGTTGAACTTAAATCCATAGAAATTATAAAATCTTAACAGCAGAAAGAACAATGATGGAAGAAATAGAGATTCAGTGACCTATGGGACTATTTTTTTAAAGGTCTAATATTCATGTCATTGGAGTCCCAAAAGGAGGGAAGAAAGAGTTCAATGCTGAAACAATACTCAGAGAATAATGACCGAGGAGCTTCCCAAATCTGGTGACAAACATAAACCTACAGATTAAAGAATCTCAGTGAACCACAAGCAGGACAAAGCCAAAGAAATGCATCTCTTCTCTGTCAGGTACATAAAAATGGGGAACTAGGAACATGCAACATAACACATTAATTCCTACAATAAATCCAGGTGGAGAAGCAGCAGAAGCAGTGCACTGAATCGGCACAAAAGTATACCCTACAAAGTGACCTTGACCTTCTTTTGCTTTACTGCAGTTCTCTCTCCAGCCCTCCCAGTTAAAGTCAGCACTTCAAGAGTTACAGTGACAGCTTCCGGGAGATGGTGTTACCTCCAAGCTGGGGCGGGGGAGGACAGAGAGGTCAGGTCGGGGAGATGGAGGAAGGCTGGAGAAGCCAGGCTCCTGCCAGAGTCCACCTCCCCCGCCGTGCTCCTGCCGGCACCGAGGGAGCACCCTGGACTCTTTGGCCCCTCACAGGCCACCATGGCTCCATCCAGCTTTCCTTCAACCCCCCAGCGCCCCTCTCCCACCAGCTGTGCAGGATGGAGATTCGAGTGTGTACCCACTGTAATCCATTTGAGTCCCTCTCCTCCCTAAAGCTCCCAGCATGCTGGCATGAGTGTTTCAGGTCTTCGGTTAACCCTTGGGGCAGAGAGACCTTGACCTCACCCCTAACCCTTAAAGCAGCGGAGATCAGGATAGCTGAGGATGGGGATTCAGGACACGTTTACGCTCTGGCTTCAGCAGCATACGGTAGACTTGGTCATGGCCCAGCTGCCCATGTCTTTGGCCCCCCAAAAGCCCTACACCAGCTTTGGGACATGCTGAAGCCCGCGCGCCTAGAACCAGTGCTTCGTAACAAGAGAAGCCACCGCAATGAGAGGCCAGCACACCGCAAAGAGGAGTAGCCCCCACTCGCCACAACTAGAGAAAGCCCGCGCGCAGCAACGAAGACCCAACACAGCCAATTAATTAACTTATTTATTAATTAAATTTATTTTTTAAAAAAGCTACGACAGTTCTGAGATGCTACCCTACTTGCAAGCTAATAGGTCAACCTGCCACACATGCTGGCAGAGACACACAGACCCCTGGTTAGAGAAACGGGATGTTTACTGCTCACAGCAGAGACAGCTGCCAGAGCACCACCTTCACACGAGTTCTGAGCCCCAATCCCACAGGCAACGCAGCTGAGCAAGCTGTTGGCTGCATGTGCGGTGGGTTACGGCATGGAGCGAACCTCAAATTATGAGACTCAGAGCTTCGACAGGGCCGCTGGCACCTCTGCCCATCCCTCCCTCCTAAGAGACCTTGTCTCTGCTCTGGAATGTGAACAGACCTTCCCCAGGCATGGGGGGAGAGGGGACCTCTAGGTTTATTGCCCTGAGCGTAAGCAGGTGTATCTGAAAAGAGGTGTGTGGGCTACTCTGTCGACTTGCCAAGATCCTCTGCTCAGAGGCCCCACCTGTGCAGACTGTGACGTAGTCGTGGAGAATTGTCCCCCAACAATTTGACTGATTTGGAGGGATTCGCTTCCAGCTTGGGGAGGAAGTGGAGGGGCAGAGGGAAGTCCTGTGCCCCTGGGTGGGCTCCTCCAAGGAGCCGCGTGTGGGCAGCCGTCCGTGCGGACGATGGAAACTGCTAGAGGGACCCCAGGCAGAATGCAGTGACCTGGGACTTACTGGTCATCTTTCTTGCAGGGAAGGAATCAGAGCCTATGTGGATGGGGCCCCAATGTGGTCTCACCCTCGGGGCAGGAATAAGTGGTTTCTGCACCCAGTGTTGTCCACGCTGGCCTGGACCACTCTCCAGGTGAACCTGGGGACCATCTGGACCCCAGAGCTAATGAGTCGCCTCTGCCTCCCAGGGCAATAAATGTTCCCGGGGACACTATTCACTCTTTCCTGCAAGGGCAGGGCCCCCAGAGTTGGACGGCCTGCCTTCGAATCCCAGCTCTGCTGTTTGCCAGCTGTGTGGCCTTGGGCAAGTTCTCGACCTTTCTGTGTCAGGCACATGGGGGAAATGGCAGTGCCTGCATCAACCAGGTGGTCTGAGTCCTGGGTGAGCTAAGGAAGCACTTTGGACAACTGGGTACAATGAAAGTGCTCAGTGCTGATAAAGGCAACTGACCGAGATGCCCCAAGGTGCCACTCAGAGACAAGCCAGCTCTCCCCTCCCCACCACTGCCACCAGTAACAACTTCCCCTGCACCCACCTTCCCTCCCAGAAGGAACAAAATATGGCTGTTTTAGTTTCCTGGGGCTGCCGTATCTAAGCACCACAGACTGGGAGGCTTCAGCAACAAAAATTTAGTCTCTCATTAGTCTGGAGGCTGGAGTCCAAACTCGAAGTGCCAGCAGGGCTGGTTCCTTCTGAGGCTGAGATCAGGATTTGCTCCAGGCTCCTCTCCTTGCCTTGTAGGTGGTGTCTTCGTGTTCACAGGCGTGCTACCTGAATGCACGCTCCCATGCCCAAATTTCCCCCCTATGGACACCAATCCTTTTGGGTTAGGACCCACCCTAACGGCCTCTCCAAATGGGACCACAGTCTGGGATACTGGGGGCTAAGACTTCAGCACATGAATTTGAGGAACAAAGTCCACCACATAACCGGCCCTCTCGGGTTAATGCCTTTACCTGCCCATGAGCTCGTGAAGAGGGGCCTTCTTGTCACAAGGTGGCACTAACAGTGGAGGACGAGGTGGCCTAGGCTGGGCCATAAGGGCACTGTTGGTGTCTAGTGACCCCAAACTGCCTGTGTGTATATTTCTTGCTCCACTGGCAGGGGGAGGGGGAGACAGTCCTCAGTACAGTTTTGTAGGGCAGCGGGTGTTCTCATGCCTGCAGTTTTGGGGGAGAAAGCCAAGCAGACAGGGGAGTGGAGAGTCAGCCACGGCCATCCCGTGTCCAGGCATCTCTGCAGCCAGCAGATCCAGACACATTACAAGTGGGGCTCAGGGGGGGCTCCCCCACCGCCAGCACCCCGTCGGCCTCTGCACACATCCGGGGGAGGAGGTGTGAGCAGGGAAGAAGCTGAGTTTCCAAACTGTCTGTGTCCTAACTTCCCTCGCCAAGAAAAGCAACATCACCAAGGCAATTGCTCTCTGGTTACTCTCTCCGCTTTTTCACTTTTCTCTGGTTCCTGTCATTACCCTTGTGCCGGTAGCCGCATCAGAGGGCAGCCCCGGGCCCCCGGTGACTTGTGGCTGGCCCCAAGGATGACCCTGGGAACTTGCTTCTGGGGCAGGAAGGGGGGCTCCCCTTAGTCTCCCAGCCGAGACCCCCTTGGAGGCATTCGGAGAGATGCTGTTGGTGGGAGCTTAATAAACCGCGGCATGAAATATTTATCCACTTACACTAGCCTAAGTAATCTAGGTTTGCTGGAAATCAACATCATGTTTTCATTTTTCATGAACCTTCCGTAAAACAGCCCCTTCTGTCACTGCCAGTTGCTAGGAGAGGGAGCTGCCAGAGCCCGATGCAGTTTTAGTCCCCCTCCACAGACAGTGCTGAAAAGTGCACCACACCGGCCGAAGCCCGGCCCAAGGCTGGGGGAGCAGGACCTTTCAGTCTAAGCAAACCCCGCGTTTGCTAAGGCGGCTCAGAGTAGGTGTCTCCTCCCCACTCCTTCTACTCCCTGAAAGCCAAGGGCACTCATCACTACCTAAGCGGAGCCCACAGGGGCTGTGGTTGGCTGAAAGGTGGCCCCGAAAGATGTCCCCATCCTAGTCCCCAGAACCTGTGAATGTGTCCCCTTACCTGGCAAAAGGGAATTTGCAGAGGTGGTTAAGTTAAGCGTCCTGAGATGGGGTCGTCCTGGATTATCCGTGTGGACTAAGCACTTCGCCCTATCAATAAACAAAGGCTGTTGCGGCCACAAGCCCTCATCCACTGCGGCCGCCCCCAGCTGTGCACCCCGCGGGGACTCAGGGTGGAGAGAAGCAGGATACTGGCCCTAGATCGCTGAGGTACAAATCAAAGGGATGATTTCAGTGAGCCCAGGCTCTTGCATCTTCCATGCATAGTAAAGCATGCTACATTCATTAACTTGAGATGCCTGGTTCCCTTTAATTAACAGTAATCTTTTTTTTTTTTAAACAAATTTATTTATTTATTTTTGGCTGCGTCGGGTCTTCTTTGCTGCGCGTGGGCTTTCTCTAGTTGCAGCGAGCGGGGGCTACTCTTCATGGCAGTGCGTGGGCTTCTCATTGCGGTGGCTTCTCTTGTCGCAGAGCACAGGCACGCAGGCTTCAGTAGTTGTGGCACGCAGACTCAGTAGTTGTGGCGCTCGGGCTTAGTTGCTCCACGGCATCTGGGATCTTCCTGGACCAGGGCTCGAACCCATGTCCCCTGCATTGGCAGGTGGATTCTTAACCACTGCACCACCAGGGAAGTCCTAACAGTAATCTTTTGATGTTCCAACAAACTGCTTTTTGTTGCAAAAACTCCGGCATATCCTGGCCCCTCCCTTGTCTCTTCTGAGTAGTCTCTTGGAGCTTTTTTGAGAGGCTGCCTCCAGGCCTGAGTCCTCAGAAAGTCTGATGATTAAAACATAATTTTCAACTTCTAGGTTGTGCTTTTTTTTTTCAGTCAACACCTGGGTGGTCCAGTGTCATCACCAAGGCCTTATAAGAGGGAGGCAGTGGGGGAGGATGTCACAGTCAGAGGGAAGATGCTGGGCTGCGGGCTTTGCAGATGGAGGAAGAGGCCACGAGTCTAGGGATGCGGGTGCCTCTAGAAGCTGGAAGAAGCAAAGAAACGATTATCCCTGGAGTCTCCAGGAGGAGCCAGCTCCTAAGACCCATTTTGGCGTTCTGGCCTCCAGATGGTAAAAGAACAAATTGGTGTGGCTTTAAGCCACTGCCTGCACTCATTTGTTATAGCAGCGACAGGAAACTACTTCAATGAGCATCTCTTTTTCAACTTCCCCCAAACACGTGGTCAATACCGGCCCCCTGGGCTCTCCCGAAGCTCAGCTTCAAACCTGCCTCCTGCTGTTTCCCGGCCCCGTGACCTTGGGCAGGTGCCCGCTCCTCACTGAAGTTGGGACAACAGTGTGTCCCAGGCAGCACTGCATTGACCGTGAGCGGCTGTGCATCCACGGCCCTGCCCCTCGGGCTGCCTAAGGATGGAATAGCCACACACACTGCCTTCAGAAAGTGCTGACCGCAGAGCCTCTTAGAGCAGATGTCGTCTGCCATCTGAGGCCGTGCCCCCCAGGAGAGAAGAAGGAAGTAACGCCCACGACCCAGTTAGGAATAATTAAGGCTGAAGGCACCAACTCGGCACTGGGTGGAGGAGGGGTTTGGCCGACAAAGTCCCACTCGGGGCTCTGAGGCTCCAGGTCTGGGATGATGACCTTGGAGGCCAGAAGGAGGTTGAGAACGCCTCCCACCTCCCTCCCAATCCCAGCGCCCGTCTCAGAGCGAGAACCCAGCTCCCCTGTCCTCCTGACTCTTGTGTCCAACCTTCTGAGCCCTACAGGCAAAAGGAACAGACTCGGTCCCCACTCTCCGGAAGCCTGGGTCTAGACAGAGGGAAAGGGCTGAGCAAAGAACGAAGGTCCCCTGGAATGACCCCATCCCCTGAGGGCTGGAGGGCTTCCCGGAGGAGAGCGAGCGGGGCTCCGTGGGAACAAAGCGTCTTCTGTGTAGGCAGCACCTGGTTACCACCTGGTCCAGGTGGTCCCAGCCAGGAAGGGCCTTTTTCATCTGCTTGGAGACAGGCGTGTCCACAGCTCACTGTAGTTCAGCAATCCACGGGAGGCTGCCGGGAGGAAGCAGATACAGGGACCGTTTAGGAGACAAACAGACCGAGAGGCCGATTCCCTGAGGAGCCACGAGGCATTGGGAGTTGCAGGTGACTCGGTTGTTGTAGCCTGGGCGACCAGAGGACAAAGGACCATCGGCCAAGGTAAGGGCACCGTCAGGGCGGGGCTGGGGAATGAACGCAGGGCCTGAGCCTGTTTGGGGCTGCAGACTTAGAGGTCCGGCAGAACCTCTGCGTGGAGGCGCAGGCAGCTGCCCCAGGGGGGCTTGCTAAAAAGACCACCAGCAGTCAGAACAAGACGAATGGAGACGTCTCTCTAAAGAGAGGCCCCTTCCCCCAAGGGCAGTAAATTCCCTCCTCCCAGGCTGCTGCGGGACATTACCCGTCATCCCCTTGCCCACAGTGGTAGGGCAACGCCAGGCACCAAGGCGCTGCTTACGAAATCGCCCCTGGGGGTGGGTGCAGGCAAGCTGAGGGCCCCTGCCGGACGGTGGGATGCAGAACCCACAGACGGAGGGGGATGGGGTCCGGGGGCAGGGCAGGAGCGTCCCATCCGGCTCCTCGAAGCTGCCCTGAGGTCAAGTCTCTCTCCAGCAAAACCCTCAGGAGAGCGAACTTCGAAAAGGACATAATCGGGAAACCCATCTGTAGGCTCAGCCAGCAGCTGTCAGAGTGTCTGTAACGATTTCAAACTTTTTCTTAATCTCTCCATCTCTGCAAGTGTCTTACGTAATCCATCCATCCATCACCAGGGAAGCACGTGGTATAATGAGCAGGCCTGTCCCCGCATGACCCGCTCGTAGGACCGCAGGACAGCTGGGACAGGGCACGCCCTTCGCCCGGCCGGCAAGCAGCTCCCAAACCCGCTTCCCACAACTCGGCCCGGGGGCCCCAAGTGCTGGGCGGCAGGCATTTCCAGACATGGACAAGACTGATTCCTCGCGAGCCCAATAAAAAGCTGGGTGCCCAGCGGTGCCGTCCCTCCCCTGGGACAGAGACCAGGCCTGGCACACCCTCTCTGACAGCTCTGGGCCTGTGTCGGTTTCTCATTCTTCCAACCAAGCCCACCGACCTACCCACACTGTGTGACATGGAAGGATTCCTAGCCTGTCACTGGGAGACTGAGGTCCCGGGGGGCCCACCTGGCGTGACTCTGGGGTCCTGTGCCATCTCCAGGTGTGTGATCTCGAGAAGATACAACAAGGTCAGTGGTCCAGGGAGCGGGGCCAGCGCCCAGTGCCAGGGCCTGAATCCAGGCTGGGACCCGTGTGGCCTGGGCATGCTGCTCCCCCCACCACCGGGGGACCCACTTGCCTGTGTCGGAGAGCACTTCCTACCCACCAGACCCATTCCCGAGGCCTCGGGGCCGTCAGTTCATCTTCTCCTCACACAGCCACAGGAGACGGTGTGAACTCTGCCCGGCTGTTGCTGATAAGGACATGAGCCGCAGAGAGGTTGGCTGGCTTGTGCCGGGTCCCCGGCCTGTCCTCAGTGGCAGAAACAGGACCGGCACCAAGCGTCTGACTGACGACCTGGATTCTGCCCTGACCCTGAGAACAGCAGCAGCTCCCCGGCTCCAGGGCCCAGAAGCCCAAATCCGGGTGTGGGCAGGGCTGCTTCCTGTTGGAGGCTCCCTCCCAGCTCCCAGTGGATGTGGGTCATCCTTGGCGTTCCTCGGCTTATAGACGCATCGCCCTGGTCTCTGCCTCCGTGGCCACATGGCCTTCTCCCCTGTGTGTGGGCATCTGTGTCTTCACAAGGCGTTCTCCTTTCTGTGCATCTGTGTCCAAATTTCCTCTCCTTTTAAGGACACCAGTCACTGGACAAGAACCCACCTTTATCCAGGATGACCGCATCTTAACCTGATGACATCTGTAAAGGCCCTCTTTCCAAATAAGGCCACAGTCACAGGTACCAGGGTTTGAACTTGAACATGTGTTTTGGGAAAGGCACAAGCTGCCCCATGACAGCGGATAACGTCTAAAAAGAGTGAAACCAGACATTACGTGCTGCCTTGCCGAGGGGACCAAACCAGAGTCGGACTGAGCCTCTGGTTCCAGCTGCCTCCTGCCAGGAAGCTCCGAGGACAGAGGAACACGATACACGCACCACGAGGATGCAATCAGCAAACCCAGAGCGCGGGCACCTCCACCATCCAATGGCCCAGGGACGTTAGCAGATAAAGTGTGGGGAAAGAAGGGATACATGTGGGACCTGCCCATTAAAAGAGACTCAGCTATACTTCAGGTTTAACCTAATGGGTAAGACAAAATCAAGTGCTATTTGCTATTTCTTTTTTTTTTTTTTTTTTAATCAGGACTGTCCTGGAAACTGAGCACGTGATTGCTATGGGTTTTTGTTCTCTCATAGTTTCCTCTGTCTCATAGTCTCACAACTTTTCTTTCTTTCTGCTTTTTTTTTTTTTTGGTCGCACCACGTGGCCTGTGGAATCTTAATTCCCTGACCAGGGACTGAACCCAGGCCACGGCAGTGAAAGCACTGACTCCTAACCGCTGGACCACCAGGGAGTTCCCCCAAGTTCCATTTCTTGATGTGGGTGGTGTGTCAAGGGCGTCTGCCTTATAATAATCCAGTGAACTAAACATTTCTCTATGGTTTTCCATGCATGTGCTTTATTTTACAATGAAAAGGTTCTAAAAGTTAACTACTATAGGTGTCATCATCACCTCATTATCCTTAAATCATTCCACAAATGTTTCTAAAGAGTGCCCTGCGTCCAGGACTATGCTGTGTGCTGAGCATTCAGTGATGAGCAACATAGACTTGCTCCCTGCACTCGTGAAATGTACCACTGCGGGCAGGTAGGTGGTGACAGGTAACCCTGTGCGTGCAGCGATCACACAATCACTGCATTGGTCCAGCGTGGTCTGCATGAGTCTGGGGGGAGGTGAGCTCATGAAGCCTCAGGAAAGATGGACATTCTCCATCTCCACCAAAGACAGAATGCATTTCACTTCGGCGGAAGGATCTAGACCAATCATTGGGAATAAGAAAAAAAAGTGGTAATAATGCAGACAGCTAGCCTTTATTGCCCAATTACCATGTCCTGGGCCAGCCCTCTACCCAGAGCCTTGCATGGATATCTCATTTAATTTTCACAACAATCCCCATTTTACACGTGAGGAAAAAAAAAAAAAAAAAAAAACAGAAAGAACTGCTAGCTGGTGCTTGGAAAATTTTTTAACGGATATATGATTTACATACCCCCCAAAATGCACAGTTCTGAAGTGCTCGTTTCCAAGAGTTTTGGCAATTATACACATGCATGCAATCATCGCCCCATAGAGGAGTTGCAGTAGGATTTGCATCACCCTAGAAAGTTCCCTGGGGCCCCATTCCAGCCCAGCGCCTCTCACCCAGAGGCCTTGACCTCTATATTGTAAAAACCTGATGGAGGCGGTTTGAAGAAGCCATTTTGTCATCATTTGGCTACGTCCCTCCCTAAAGGAGAGGCCAGGGCTTGTTGCTGTCTCCAAGGTCCTTGGAGCATCGTTGCCCTTTGTCACTCCCAAATCTGCAGAAACGGGCAGGAGGAAGTGCCAGACAGTGAACACCTGGGGGTGGGAGGCAGGTGGGCATGGCACCCAGGTCCACGTCACCCTCAGAATTGCAGATTTCATGGAGCTTGTCTGCATTCAAGGGATGAGGGCCCAGAAACCTCTTCAGCCCCAGGCCACAGGCTGGGAAGAACCCAGAGCAATTTCTGGAATGGGAGGGGACAAGATGCTGTTCCTAGGTGGTCAAAAGTGCCCCTGGGACTGGACAGCCGGGAGTCTTTATCACCTTCTCCTGGGCGCCCCGAGGGGCAGAGCGCTGGAAGCAGCCCATTTCAGTACACGGAAGGCAGCTTGTGTTTGATTCTGTCTCCAATAGTTCCGTCTCCTGGTCACAACATCCTTGGAATTTAAGCAGACACAGGAGGTCACCTCTCCTCTGCTTCCTGGTGTCCAGCTGGTCACCTTGCCATCACTCGCCTTGATCACAAGGTAAAGTGGCTAAAGAGAATTGGGGGGGGGTTCCTCAGGATAAACCCTGTCCCCCCTGTCCCCACCCACACCCACTTCCAGAGCTTCGCCATCCGCTGCCATGGTTCAGAAGGGGTATCACGACGCAGGTGATTTTTATGCCCTATTTGGAAAAAGAAAAAGATTGTCCCTGCAAAAGCTGCTGATGTCCGTGGGCTGGGACTGAATGACAGGAGGAGCTGGCCTTCCTGGCACACAAAGGCTTCCTCTGAGCCGAGTAGGAGACCCATGTGAACAGCGAAGCCACAAATAGCGCAGGAGAGGGCGAGCCCTTTGTAGCTCGTGAATCGACTGACGGGGGTCCAGAGGCAGGAGGGACGGATCAGGGGCATCTTGCTGGGAGCATAAGGATACTGTGGGCACCCCATCTTCTGTGCCAGCCACTCCGAACAGCCCTCTGGCTCTTCTTTGGCAAGGCCCAGGGGTCGTGATCCTGGAAATAAGCCCCCGACCCTATTAACAGCCCTTTGTGGGGGGTGGGGGGGGCGGTGCTCTCAGCCTCGGTTGTCTGGCCACGATCTGACGTCGCTCCAGCAGGCTGGGCTGTTTGCAGGAGCTGATTTTGGATGAGAATTCCACCTGGAATTAGTTCAAGAGTTTCGTAGGAAGTCTGCTGCATGAGTGTCAGTGAGGTGCCCCCGGAGTCCGTCTTTCATCTGTCCTTCCCCCGGCCCCCTCCCCTGCCCCGGGAAGAAGCACACGTGCTGATTCCAGAAAAGCTGGTGACGAGCTCACTCCCTGCTCCCAGGAAGAGACATGATGTGATCGGTGTGCCCTTCACGGGGAGCCCCGCACAAAGAAGGCCTCCTCTGGAGCTCTGTCGGGCTTGGCGGGGGGCCTCCTTCAGAACGCTGCCAACCCCAGTTCCCCTTTGCACCCTCCGACCCAGCCCCAGCCAGCCTCAAAGAGCAGATGACTGGACGGGAGGGAAGGAGGGAAAAGAGAACTGAGTCTGTGGAACCCCTGACGTGTGCCAGTCCCTGTGCGAGCGTTGTGGGTGCCCTGTCCACGTGGAAGCAGGTGCAGAGGACCCTGGTGTTTGGGCGCCAGAACACTGTCCCTTGCCCTGGGGACCCCCATCTCCTTTCACATCTGGGGTGCACTGGGGCATCCCAGCTCCAGAGGGGCACGTAACTCAGGCCTGACCAATCAGCTCCAGCCACCCCCTGGTTCACGCAGGGTCTGGGACCCCATCAGCTCCCAGTCAGCACGGAGCTGGCATGCTCCCGGGTGCCTGGAACCTGGGAAGAGGGCCTCTGAGCTGTCGTCCTGTCCCCACGTCCAACATGAGGTGAGGAGAACCCAAGACTGAGGCCAAGCCTGGGATCTGCAGCTCCGTGACCGTCATCGCTTCTTACGTTGGAGCCACTTTGGGTGCTTTCTCCTTATCACCTGCACCCCAAAGAGTCGTAACCCATGTTATCCTCACTCTCAGACAAGGCAACTGGGGTCAAGTAACAGGGTCGCGTTCACATGGCTGCTTAGTTGCAGAGCTAAGCTTTTAACTCAGATGTGTCTGAATCTGCCTGAAATAAAGTATTCATTTCATCAACTCCAAGGCGTACCCTTGTTTTATAAACCACCGGGAAAGAATGAAAAATGCTGCCAACTGTATCTCAGCACAGTGATTCTTTATCACTTATCATTTGATTTTAGAATTCTTGAAAAAAAGTTTTTCAGACTTATTTAGAGTTTTTTAATATCATATGTCCCTCGTGTACATGCATAACAAAAATGGGCTGGAAGGAGACAAAGGAAGGGTTCTGGCCACAATCAGGACCCCTATTCCTTTCTCACACGGTCCCTGAGTGGCTCATGGCTGGGGTCTCGAGGCTCCTGGGTTGGGAATGAACGTGTGTTAGATGCAGTTGGTTGGTTTGTCTGTGGTTCCGGGCAGTTTGCAGAGAACTTGCTCAGCCATCATCCTTCCCATCTGATTCTGAAATTATCGACGAGAAGTATTTTCATCTACATTTTACTATGAGGACCAGGGATTCGGAAGTGTCCCCAGGCCACACGGCTAGTAAGTGGCAGATCCCAGATCCCAGCTCAAGCTTTCTGGGTCCAGAGCATGAGGGAAGCATCCAGGTGGAGGAGAGAGCATTAGGGGTTTTGAGATGCTATTTGTACAGTCACCAGTTGTCCAGGTCTCCGGGGGACTCAAATAATGTCACCCTTCTTCATACCCTAGTCCTGAACTGTCAACTGAAAAAAAAAAACATGAGAGCTGTGAGTTTCAGGTTTATCTGGGGACTTACTGAGGACTATAGCCTGGGAGACAGCCTCTCGGTAGCTCTGAGGAACTGCTCTGAAGAGGGAGAGCAGGGAGGTCAGTACATGTGTGATTTTGGAGAAGGGGTGCCTACAATCGAGCATACATCCCAGTAGAAGGTTGCTGCTGGTCTCGAGGAGCAGACACCTCTGTTAACGGTTTTAGTGCTTTTCTAGGTATAAGAAGATGCAAGAGATTGGGTTCATGAGATTTTCTCCTGAAAGTACCTACCTGAAGGCCTGTTCTGCCAGTTTCCCCAGAGCACAGAGCGCCTCCTTCCTGATCTCCACCCTGGACTCCTTTCAGGGTGTGTTGAAGGTCAGTGACTGCAGTGGCCAGTGACTCGACCCTTTTAGAGCCGGATGGCAAACGTTTTTTTGTTGTCAGAACCAAATAAGAAATCAGACAAATGGGTCAGCGGATGGAGAACCAAATCTCACTGATGTCGTGAAAGGCTGGGGGTGAGCTGCATGGCCGAGCCAGGCAGGGTCCCTGCCCCAGAGCAGAGCTGGGGGTGCCCCGACGGGAGGGCCTGGGTCGCGGTCTCTCTTGATCTGGGCAGAGGCCGGGGAGGAGGGACCCACCCTTCAGTTCAGGACACCTCCTGCTTTGTCTGCCTCCAGTGAGCAAAGGGGGTCACGGGCTGCCCCCCAGCTGAAGGTTCAGCCACTGCAGAGGCAGGAGAGGACGCCGGGTGAGAGGTCAGGAGCCTCCCGTGGACGGACGTCCCTCCCAGGGAAGGGCACGTCAGGGGCCGATGGCGGGCACCGCATCCGGCACCTGCGTCTGTCCCCTGTGCCCTGGGATGTCAGGGTTTCATCCAGAAGCACCCACTTCTGCTTCGTGGGGAAATCTCACCAAGAGGCCGTCTGGTGGCACAGAGATGCACCTGGAGCCACCTGGCTGTGTGATAGGCCCGGGGGGTGGGCGGGGCAGGGAAGCTGGACACAGTGCCGAGCCGCCTCCTCCCCGTGGGCAGCCGGACCCCACCAAGAGCACGTGATGCAGACCAGTCCAGGTCTGGCCAAGAAGACAGAGGACGCCTCATGTTTTAGGAAAAGGGTGTTTCCTATGGGAATTGAGGCTTTTGTGAATGTGAGGGTGGCCGAGAGAGTGAGGTCTGGAAGGGACGGGGGAGAAAGGCCACTAACCTTCCAGCCTGAAGGAGGGGAGTCAGGTCCCCAAGTGGGACCACGGCCAGGGCTCTAGGAAGGGCTAGCCGAGCCCCTGCCTCCATCGCTCTCCCAAAGCCGCTGCGTCTCACCGCCATCTCACTACCACACCTGGCCGCCGGGCCCTCCGAGGTCACGGCTGCTGCTGCACGGCCAGGCCCACCCCGCAGATCTCACGGCCCTCTCTCGCTGGCAGCCTCGCAGGAACAGAGGCAGTGAGCTGACAGCAGACGATGCAGCCCCCGGGCCGGGGTGAAAGATGAGGGCTCTGAACCCTCAGGAATGGCGGGGAGTCCACTGTGGGTACTGCAAAGTGGTGTCGGGCTGGGGACAAGGGGAGAGAGGCGTAGAGGGCCCAGCACGGACGAAAGGACCGTGGCATGCTTCAGAAAGACGACAGTGAGATCCTCTCAGCTTTTCCCTTTCCAGAGGAATTCATGAGTCAAGGAGGCCGAGACCACTGTAGAGTGACTACAGCACCAGTCACCAAGGAGATGGCCGGCCGCCCGGGGAAGGGGCCAAGGGCAGGTCAACTTTTGGGGGGCTGGAGGCTTCCCTGGCAGGAGGAAAGGTCATGGTTACATGCTGAGCTTTAAAGCAGTGGTCCCCAACTTTTGTGGCATCAGGGACCATCTCCACGGAAGACAATTTTTCTATGAATCTGTGGCAGGGGGCGGGAGAGGATGGTTCAGGCGGTAATGCGAGCGATGGGCCGCGGCCGATGAAGCTTCGCTCACCCGCCACTCACCTCCTGCTGTGAGGCCCAGCTCCTAACAGGCCACGGACCGGTCTGCGACCTGGGTGTCGCGGACCCCTGCTTTAAAGGGAGGTTTTCCTGGGGATGGTGAGGCTCTGACAGCACAGCCATCAGCAACATGGCCTAAGGACAGACACATTTCGCTCCGGGAGACCGTGACATCACACACTCAACCCCGGTCATGTTCTTGGGCTCACAGCACAGACCTCACCCAACTCCATGAGGGATGCTCTTCAGCCCTTTCTGGAAGCTGTTTCTCGGACAGTCACCACTTCTCCCTTCTTCTGTCTCAGAAAACCCAAGGATGTCCTGCCTTAGTGTATGAGTCAGGGTTCTAGAGAAACAGAACCAAAAAGATGTGTATAACATGGAGATATAACATGGAGAGAGATTTAGTCCAAGGAACTGGCTCACGCGGTCACAGAGGCTGCAAGCCCAAAACTTACAGCTGGAGACACAGGAAGACCTGCTGCCGAAGTTCAGCTCCAAAGCCCGTCTGCTGCAGGACTCCCTCTTGCTGGGGGGACGTCAGCCTTTGGGTCTATTTAGGGCTTCGCCTGAACAGACAAGGCCCACCACACTATAGAAGGCAGTCTGCTTCGCTCAGAGGCCACTGATTTAAATGTCGATCCCATCCAGAAACACCCTCACAGAAACATCCAGAATAAGAGTCGGCCCTGTGTCTGGGCACCGAGGCCCATCCCAGAAGACACACGAAATGCACTGTTGCAGTCGGACTTGAGATAGTGCCCAGCTATCCTTGCCAGTTCTTTGTCACGGCCAGGAATCAGACCGTACACCCTGCAGGACGGACAGGGGCGGGGGGATGGCTGCACTCCTTTCTCCCTTATTCCCCAGTAGCATGGCTGCCACCGTGGCTCAGAAACACCCTCAGTGGCCGAGCAGCTCTGGGACCCACAGGAGACGCAGCCTTTGCTGGTTCTCCTGTCCCTGCAGGGGTCACGGAGGTCATCCCCAGGCCCACACTGGACCCAGGCTGCTGGCTTCCGTTGTGTCGATGGCTTTGTGTTGACGTGGGTAACGTGGCAGGGCCTCCCCAGCGCTCACATCCCCCACCCATCCCGTTTTGTCTCCCGTCGCCCGTGGCGTGGTCTCCCGTGCTGTGTGGCTTGCTTAGCTGCGCATGTATTATTTATTTTCCATCTCCCTAGGCCCCAAACTTCACAAGGGCAGGCATTTGGGGCCAGCGGTGTCCCCACGTGCCTATCATGTCAGGCACATAATAGACACTCAGTAAGTACTAAGTGAACGCACGGATAACCTATATTTCAAAATCGATTTCGAACCTAAGCCTGTCCCACTGAGGCCCCAAACAATGACCTCATGGTGTCTGTCTGCAAACCTCAACACTGACATAGTTTTATGGCCAGTCCTTCCCTCAGTGTCATTTGTCACTGTCCCCAAATGCTTTTAGAAGCCTGAAGAGCAGAAGCTGGGCTTGGACTGCTGGGACATCCTTGGTGGGAGGTTCCAGGCAGGGTCCACGCACCAGGGCAGGGCGTTTGTGAGCCACTTCTAGAGGATTCTAGCGAGAAGAGCAGTTGACGGGCCGCCACCCACACCCCCTGGGTGGTCCACACCCAGGAGCCAAGCGTTGTGTTCCTTAAAGCTGCCTGCTCACCTGCGGGGCCTTGGAGCTTGGAGGTCAGAGGTCAGGCCCAGGTGAGTAGGACTGGGGTCAGAGAGGAGATTGTACCAAACTTCAAAGAGTCCAGGTGACCGCTTCACAGCTGTACTGTCCCTTGGCCCCCTGCAGCCCCCTGGTCACTTCCCACCGGGAAGGGACCACCTGGGGTGACTGGTGGCCCAGACACAGCCCAATGGCAGAGGCATGAACATTGTGTCACGTGTCTCACGGTTGCAGGAGAGATCCGTTTGCTGGGGTTTAGGGCAGGTTCGGGGAGGAGAGTCTGAAAAGGAGGAGTAGAGATTCTCCCTCAAGGAAGAGCAATGGTCGAGACAAGGAGTTAGATGCTGCAGAGGCCGGCACGGACCTCCATGTCGGCCTCCAAAGCTGAGAAGCCCCGCCTCTCTCTGCCTGGGTCCCTCTTCAGCCCAGTGGGAACCAGGGCCCAGAGCCGGTGGGGGGGTCTCCAGCGAAGACTCAAGACAGCTGAGTCTGGCTGACTTGGAGCACTGCTCTCCTCCCAGGGCGCTCATGGGAGCCAAAGAAACAGAAAGTTACCCTGGTCTGCGTTTCTGGTCAGGATGGAGAGAGCTCTGCTTGGGGCGGGTGGGATAAGCTACAGACAGTCCACCTGGTCGAGACAACCTCGAAGGCCACCCGGACCCAGGTCTGGATCGGGGGCTCAGTGATGTGTCCCGGCCGCTGCCCGGCCACAGAACTGTGGGCTGCATCTGGGTTTGCACTGGCAGCCAGGCACCTGGACCCATGCTGGCAGCAGGCCCAGGGAGAGTAGGGGCAGAGGCAGCTCTCCAGGTCTCTGCAGACAGCCACACGGGCTCCTGCCACCACCGGGGCGGCGGTCTCCCTCTCGGGTCCTGTGACCCGGCAGCAGCTCAGAACCGCACCCCGACAGGCTTGGGTGGGAGGAAGCCAGCACCTGCTGGATTATCTGACAGCTCATCCACGTGTTCAGTTCCAGCAGTTTCTTGGCCCAGGGTTAGTTGAAGACTTGGGATCAAGGCAGCAAAGTGCATCCTGGGAGGATGCCCGGAAAACACCCGAGGCAGAGCGTTTGTGGGGGCTGTCCCTGTCCAGTCAAGACAGGCCTCTCCAGGGGGCTCGGAGGCACACAGCCCCAGACACTCTGGGAACCGTTAGCCCACCCCCGTCCCCCAATCTGTCACCACTGCAATGCAAATGGGGCCAGTGAAACCCCTCCTCCTGCTGGGCTGGGGGCTTGGATGCATGCCCCCAAGAAGCAGCGGAAGGAGGAAGGTTTGGGACAAAAGGAGAAGAAGGAAAAACTGGGGGAGAAAAGGGAAAAATCAGTAGCTGGAGCAGCAAACAGGTGCCCAGAACCGATGCCCCGAGGGGAGCACAGCCCCCTACGGGGAGACAGCCGGGCAGACATACCCCAGGAGCCAGAAGGGCTCCAGGGCTTGGTCAGTGCCTGAGTCACCCTGGCCCCTGTTTCCCACTCTGTGAATGAGGGACCTGGACAAGCAGATCCCCAGGTGACCCCACAAAAGAGTAGGTGTTTCTAGAAGTCCAGGGGAGTGCAGGGCAGGGGAGGGAGGAGCAGATGAAGCTCCACCTGAGTCCTAAGTCTCCATAGGGCCTCCTGGGTCCCAGTGTGCCAAGGTCCACGGGCAAGGAGCCCAGCTCACCCACCAGATGGGACCTTTTGCACTGACGAGCTGAGGGGAGGGTCTGAGATTCCACCTCCACGCAGGAAGGTCCCTGGGCAGTGAACATGTGTGAAAAGACCAGCAAAGGGGACAGAGAAAAACAAATATCCTATGATATCACTTATATGTGGAATCTAAAAAAAAAAAAAAAGATACAAATTAACTTATTTACAAAGCAGAAATAGACTCACAGACATAGAAAACAAACTTATCGTTACCAAAGGGGAAACGGGGTGGGGGAGGGATAAATTAGGAGGTTGGGATGAACATACACACACTACTATGCATAAAACAGATAGACAAGGACCTACTGTAGCGCACAGGGAACTCTACTCAATATTCTGTGATAACCTATAATGCGAAAAGAATCTGAAAAAGAATAGATATCTGTATGTATAACTGAATCACTGTGCTCTACACCTGCAACTAACACAACATCGTAAAGCAACTATACTTCAGTTTAAAAAAAAGTATAAGGAAAAAAAAGGACCAGCAAAGGGGAGAGAGAGGGGCTGAGCCAGCCCTGGGCCAGAGGCAAAACTCCAGGCAGCAGGAAAACGGCACCCGCGTCGCCAGGAAAACCCCACCTGGCACAGAACCTGCGGGGACCCCAGGGGAATCCACGTCACCTCCAGACCAGAGGGAAAGCGGTGGCACGGGTGTCCTTGCAGGCGCCGCCGGGCGGACCAGCTCATCTCCTGACAGCCCCGTGCTGAAGGCAGCTGCCTCTTCTCTTTAATTCATTTTTAATTCACTGATTTCACTCCCTGGCAACGCGTTGGGAGCCTGAGAAGCCGAAAAGGCACATTTCCTGCAGCAGTAGCTTCTGATGGCTCTGCTCCTGGCCCACCAGAGGGTTCTGAAGGTCGTCAGAAAAAGAGCCACTTTGCCCCACCTGCCCGCCTGCGCCCTCCACCCTCCTGACAGCAGGACCAGCTAGGAGCTACCGCCTCCGTTCCCTGTGTCATCCTGCCCCCTGGTGTCGGGGACCCAAGACACCAGACCTGGTGGGTGAGGAGGCCCTGGGCAGCTCCCAGCAGCCCTCCCTCCTCCGCCTGGTGCTCAGCACCCAGCCCCTCCCCGGGGGCAGGGCCCCTCCTCTGCAGAGCCCCAGGTGGTGGTGAATTGGGGGCATCCGTGTCCAGATCCTGGACCTGCCACCTCCTTGCTCTGTGGTCTTGGGCAAGTCACGCCCCGTCTCCAGGCCTCACTTTCCAGGTGTAAATGGGGCCACGTGAGAAGCTATCTCGTGGTGGTGTCAGAAGAGGGGGCGTAAATCCACGGAAGAGGCTTAGAGCCGGCCAGGCGCCCACGGAGGTGCTTGAAACGTTTGGGAGCCTCACCAGGCCTGTCCCATCAGCGTGGGGCTCAGACGGAACACCCCCAATGTCACCATGGCTTCGTTATTCACCCAATGGTTTCGGGGGACCTGCTAGGGACCCCGCTCCTTTCCTGGCACGTCCCCCCCGGTGTCAGCTGCCTTTCCATGTGGACACTCATTCTCTGCAAAGGTAAGGCTCTCGTGCGGGTCAGGATCTGGGGAACCGAGTCTGCAGAGCTGGGGCACCAGGCCCCTTCTAACGCCATCCTCACAAGACCAGACCTCGGCGTCTGCTCGGCCCCCAGCTCCGCTCAGCACCTCTAGCCCCAGCCCCAGCCCCAGTCTCGGCAGGGCTCTTCACGCCGACCCCACGGTTCAGCATCTGCAGCATAAAAGCTGCCCAAGCAGGAAGGCTTGGGAGGTAGATGGGCATTCCCGGCCTGGAGCGCAGGGCCGGGGCTGCAGCACTGCTATTTCCAAGAGTCAGCGGTACCTGACGCTGAGCATCCTGGCAGCAAAGCTTAAGCAATCGCTGAGGGCTTCCCTGGTGGCGCAGTGGTTGAGAGTCCGCCTGCCGATGCGGGGGACGCGGGTTCGTGCCCCGCTCCGGGAGGATCCCACATGCCGCGGAGCGGCTGGGCCCGTGAGCCGTGGCCGCTGAGCCTGCGCGTCCGGAGCCTGTGCTCCGCCACGGGAGAGGCCACAGCAGTGAGAGGCCCGCGTACCGGAGGAAAAAAAAAAAAGCAATCGCTGAGAATCTCAAGTGGAAAAGATCACTGTTTGGACACAGCGCTCTGCCCTGTGCATGATTGTGATGTAACCACTGACTCAGGTGCCACCGCGCATGGAACCAGCCAAACTTTACTGACCTTAAAATACATTATTTTTTAAAACTCCAGGCAGAAAATGAACAGCAGACAACACCATCTCTTTGGGGATGCGGATAATTAACTTCTCGTCAGTCGGGGAAGGCTGGCCTCTGGTCTGGAAGAGCAGCTGGGGTCATTCTGGGTCGGGCCAGAGAGAGGAGCCTCGCTTCGGTCCCCGTGGTCTTGGGGAGGGACAAGGATGTGCTAGGCAGCCTGGGGTCTCATTTTCGTGGTCACGGCGAGACGACGGGAGTTGTCTTACAAGTCACCGCAGTACCTGGACCCCTGGGCCATCGCCAGCCGCCCTCCGGAGCAGTACAATACTGAAGCATCGCTATCTGCGTGCCTCTCTGCTGGAAGATGGCATCCTCGAAGCAACAGCATCCCCCAAAATTGAGTAAATTAAAAAATTATTCAAAAAAGCATTTCTCGGGCTTCCCTGGTGGCGCAGTGGTTGAGAGTCCGCCTGCCGATGCAGGGGACACGGGTTCGTGCCCCGGTCCGGGGGGATCCCACATGCCGCGGAGCGGCTGGGCCCGTGAGCCATGGCTGCTGGGCCTGCGCGTCCGGAGCCTGTGCTCCGCAACGGGAGAGGCCACAGCGGTGAGAGGCCCGCGTACCGCAAAAAAAAAAAAAAAAAAAAAGCATTTCTCTCTCACTGAGAAAAGGGCAGCATGCCTCTATTTTCCTGAGAGGAAAAACGTTCTATAAAACCCTTTCCTTTGTAATCAGGTACATACAATAGGCATTAGTTCCAGGGAATTCAACAGAAATTAGGAAAAAAGAGATAAGAAACTTCCAACCAGCCTATGAAAGGAGGAGTTATAGACCCACAGAGCACCATTTTATTTCATTTTCCCCCCTGCCTGTGTGTGTTAGGGAATTTAATCTGGCCTTTGTCTCCCACTTCTGGGCAGTCGCCCCTAAGATGTCCAGCCTGATAGGAGTGTCTTTGCTTTCCTGGGGGCCTCTGGTCACACTGAATGGGCCAGTAATGTGATGTAGGGTAGGGGACAGCCTCCCCTGGAAGGTTCAAGGTGGGGCTGGCTAGGCCAGAAGGACCAACCTCGTGATTTAGGGTGGGGGTCACGGGTATCAGTGGAGACTGAGACCAATGATGTGGGAAATCAATCATCAATCAATAATCAATTGATTGATCATCAGTCATGCCTCTGTCATGGAGGCATGGGACACTGGGGCCCAGGAGAGCCTCCCTGGCTGGCAGTCGTCCACGTGTGTTATCACACGTCAGAATGGAGACGGTGAGGCGTCCTGACTCCACGGGGTGGGGACTCTGCTTTGGGTACTTTCCTGGGACTCTGCCTGGGCGTCTCCTCCTTTGGTTGATCTCGATCTGCATCCTTTCCCTGCAAGAAACCGTAATCTGAGGATAACAGCTCTCATGAGATCTGTGAGTCCTTCCAGAGAATTAGTAACTCTGAGGGTGGTCCTGGGGATCCCCAAATTGCAACTGAATGAGGCCTTGTGTCCTTTAACTTTGTAGTTGGTCTGAACTCTCTAGGACGTGCCCCCACGTGTGTGTGTGTGTGTGTGTGTGTGTGTGTGTGTGTGTAAGAGAGAGGGAGAGAATGAGTGTCTGCCCCCAGCCCCTACTCTGGTATAAATCTGTCTTCCAGAATACTGGAGTCAGAGATCCTGGGACTGGCAAATCCAATGGAAAAGATCATCCCCACCTTTTCACCTCTAAGCTCATGCCAACTGCATTAGCTTGAAACTGTCCAAGATTTCCAGATGGCTCGGTCATGAAAGCCTCAATAAGGCACAAACCTTGTGAGCTGCCCGCTGCCCACGAGCCAACACCCCACAAACTGAGAGATGTGTGTGGAGACCAGATAACAAAGCAGGTTCTGCTTCCCGTTTTGTGCCCAGACTGAAAAGAAGGCTGGAGCAAGGCAGCAGGGGAGCCCACACCTGAGCGAGACAGGTGAGGCCACAGACAATGAGGCAGCCAGACAGCCTTGGGAGGCACCCCTGAGAGCAAGGTTACATCCACGACATTAGCTCACATCTGTTAGCTGTTGGGAAGGGACCACAGGTAACCCTGGCTGTGCCACTTAAATCTGCGTACGGTGACATTTATCCAGCGGTTAGCTGCCTCAAAACGCACTGACCTGAATCTATTCTGCATTCTTAGGAAGCAGCATGATGGGGATGCCGGTGTGGGGATGCAAGGAGGCAGATGCCCTTCAAGGACACGGGGATTCCTGCGGCAGAAAAGCCAGCCACCGCCGGCAGAGGCCGGCCGTTTTGTCATTCTGCTGCCTGTGCTGGCGGATCAGGGCAGACCTCACTCACCGATGTGGGGTAGGGGCCCTTCCCGCATCCCTTAGGATCCCGGCTCACCTGTGGACTCCCGCAGGTTTTGTTTTTGTGAATTAACCACCTCCCCTATCGAGTACCTTTCTCCCTCTCTGAGACAGCCGCCTGCCATATTGGGACAGGCAAACAGACAGGGGCCCACCGACCTTGCCTTGTTTCCAAGTAAATACTGCTGGTGCAAAATCTCCCTGTCCCACCTCTCTGAGAGCAAAACTGCATATTCATGGCTTTCAAGTCTTTCAGGTGCTTGAAAGGTGTCTGGAAGGAAGGCTAAGTGTATTGTGATCTCCCAGGCGGGCTGGCGGGCGGGCGGGCACTGCCGTCTTCCTGTGCTTCCCGTCTGCCACATCAGCCCTCCCACCGCCTTGCTGCCCGCCCCCCACCCCAGAGGGCCTTCATCACCTTTCTTGACAGCGGGGGAGGAGGGCAGCACCTTGAAACGTCTCTGCAGCCCAGGTGAAACTCAATGGATCTGGGATCTGGTGATTAGCCCCGCAAGGCCCCAGGAGGGATGGACCTAGACTCGAGGTCAATTGTTCCCAGCGCTAATTGACTCTGCATCCAACGGTGATGTCCGTCTCTCCCGTGTGGCCTTCCCCCCATGGGGGTGGCAGGGTCCCGTGATGCTTGGGCTTGGATGCAGGCAATGCCCAGAACTCAGAGCCTGAAGAGGGTATAGTCCCCACGCTCAGCCTGCGGGCCATCACACGGCCTCAGAGGGAGAAAGCACCGAGTTAACGATGCCACATTTACGGGCAAATACGCGCCTTTGGCGGCTGTCCATAACGTGTCACGGACTTTTAGCCAAAGGAGCCAAGAGGGCCATGGAAGACGCTAGCGCTTGTGAGTGAAGGCAGAAGTAAATCTGCTGCGAGAGATTAATTTACACCTTCGCTTCACGGTCTGAGCCTCACTCCACGACAATAGGATCACAAGCCAATTTCCACCAGCCCGGGGCCCAGGAGCTCTCAGAATGGAGCTTTTCTTCTTTGGGTCTTTCTTGCTGCCAGCCCAAAGGTCCTCCTAAAATGGCATTTTCTCCATCTCGCTGGAAATGTAGCCTTTTCCAGGCTCTGCAAATCCCTGGGTTTTCATTCAAAGGACACGATCACTGCAATGTCCCTACCCAGGGAGTAGCTTTGTCCCAACACTGCCAACCACTCAGAGCTTCTAGGCCAGGATGACGTCCTGAACGTTCCATTCTGATTGGGGTTCCCTTAATACCCAAGCAGGGTGTGTTCCTTGTGTTTTCAGGGCAAACGGGGACCACGGCAGTTCCCAAAGTTCAACTGCCTGGCACTATTTCTCCATTGGCTTCGAGTAAATATCTGTGGGTCCCCCAGATCCCAAGACCCTCCTCTGAGGGAGCCCCCTTCCAGCTGTCAGCCGAGCTGTGGGGTGCGGCTGCAATATTCCTTACAGTGGCGAAGCGCAGTGCACACAGAGAGCTCTATAAATGTTTGATGGATGAAACGAATGGATAGCGATGGCAGTTACAGTACGGCCAGAGGGCGTCGGGAGACCACTCCTGGCTGATTCTGGTGAATTCCTACCTGTCCGATGTCAGTGGAACGTGAAGGCTTTATGAGGATTTTGCTTCGTATACATTTACATCCTGACTACTGTCCGAAACAATTCGGAGTCGCTATCAATAAAAACAGAAGCACAGTTAGATTTTTCAGAACACACACACACGATTAATTGCACATAAAAGACAGAAGCCCAGGGCTTCCCCAGTGGCGCAGTGGTTGAGAGTCCGCCTGCCGATGCAGAGGACGCGGGTTCGTGCCCCGGTCTGGGAAGATCCCACATGCCGCGGAGCGGCTGGGCCCGTGAGCCATGGCCGCTGAGCCTGCGTGTCCGGAGCCTGTGCTCCACAATGGGAGAGGCCACAACAGTGAGAGGCCCACGTACGGAAAAAAAAAAAAAAAAAAAGACAGAAACCCAGAATGGAAAGCCAAGTGAACCAGGAAAAACAAGATAAAGAAATTCTGAATGAGGCCGCCTCCAAGTCTCCTGCCAGGGAGGCAAAGAGGAGGCAGGAACGGCCATGCGCTTGAGGAGAGCACCCTCACACAGGTCTTTCTGCTGATCGTGAATTTGCTGAAACATGAGCCTGTCTAATAGACCCACAGTTGGCCCCTCTTCCCAGCAGGCTGTAGGAGATTTGAAGCAGAAAATGCCCTGTTGTTCTCAAATGTTTTAATGTCACAGATTATTTGATTAGCCTGCAAAGCAGCCTACGGAAACCTCACTGATGTTTAACCACTGGTGAGATTCTGCGAAGGGCGGCCCCGCCTCGGTGTTGACACTTCACATATGTTTAAAGCCCAAGGCCAGCACCACATCCTCCAGAAAGCCTTCCCTGACCAACCTCCCTCCACAGAGACTGTTTCCTGCTCAACACCAGTGTCCCTTTGGAACTTCTTTGCACTTTCTCTGGGTCGCAGGAGCTCTGTGCGCCTCTTGTGTGTCCTACAAGGCTCTGAGCCTGCACGCCCTTGTCGACCTCTGGGTCCTGAAGATGCCTGGCTCCTGCTAGGACCTTGACAAATTTGCGTGGGATTGACTCATGAGAGGAATTCGACAGCTGCACGGCTGTAGGGTTGTGACTACCCAGCCGAGTCAGGCAGGAGAGGTGAGCTACGAAGGAAACCTTTGCATTCTGAGGAATACAAAGTTTCCTCAGAATCTTCCATCTTCAGTTTCTTCCTGTCATCATCACCATCCTTCTTTCAATCAGTGCTTCCCGAGCCCCCGCCTGCATGTCCCAGACACTTGGCTGGGTTCTGGGACGGGGTTCTGAGCAGAACACAGTCCCTGCCTTCAGGGGGCTTTCAATCCACGTGGGGGACCAACTGGCAATGAGAACCAATGTCCTGCCATCATGGGGACGCCCCTCTCTGGGCCCCTAACCCCGGAAGGGTAGGGAGTACAGCCGTTCAGGAAGAAAACGAGAGACAAAGGGCGCCGAGGAACCCAGAGGGATGTGCAGAGGCATGATTTTGGTTCCATGTCCTCTGTGTGCCCTCCAGGATGGATCGCGTCCCGACACGGCGGCTTGGGAGGTGTGCAGAGCGGAGAATCCAAGCACGCCTGCTCCACCAGGGCAGGACCTCCCGCTGCATCAGGAGGGGCGAACTTCTGCCCAGGCAGGGGCTCCTGCCTGCTTCCTCCTGGGGAGCCTGAAAGGGGCTTGGGTCCTGGAGAGAAGAGGTGACTTCTGATCCACTTCCACTGTCCAAGGAGCCTTATCTGATTCCCCTGAGTGGGTCTGACACCCCGGGTGCTATGGCTTCTCCCCTGTGGCTCTTACCACCAATGCAGATGGATTGATCCTCATGTGATTATTCCAGCAACGCCCATCCCGCTGTGGGGCTAAACCACTAAAAAGGCAGGACTGGCATGAGCCCACCACCACTGGGACCCCAGGCCCAGCTCAGCACGGCCATGACAGCTCAGCAGACACATGGAGTGAGTGAGTGAAGGGATGCCTTGCAGTGCTCCAGGAGAGAGGGGATAGGAGAGCCAGCTGGCTCCACGCCCTGGGGGAGGAGTACAGGATGCTAAAAAACAATTGACAGGCTGAATTTGGGGCTTTGGGGGGAACATCTGGTAATGCACCCCCCCCCCCCCCCCCCCCCCCCGGCAACCGAGACATGAAATTGAAGCTGCATTGAGATTTGTAGAATGAACTTGCCAGGCAAAATGGGTGGGGGGCTGGGGGGCAGGTTTTCCAGGCGGAGGGAATAGTGCGCGCAGGGTGGGGGCTGAGAGGGGAGCGGGGAGCACAGCAGAGGGGGAGGGGAGGGGGTGGCAGGGCCAGATGAGTCCGGACGAGGGGCAGCGGTGGGCAACCTCACAGGGCTTTCTGAGCATTCATTCGACCATCGTTCATTGAGTAGCCGCTGTGCCAGGCACTGTGCTGGGCTGTGCAGGTCGTATTAGGACTGTCGCTCTCCATCCTAGAAGCGGTGAGGAAGCGCTGAAGACCGTTAGCAGTGGGGTGGGTCACTGATCAACGACCACCCTGACTGCCAAGGGCAGAACTGGCAAGAGGGGAAGGCGGACCAGGGATGGTGGCTGATGGGACATGAGCAGTGAGTGTGCCCTGGGGGCCAGGCCGGAGCAGCTGGGCAGCTGGAAGTACCGCCTATGTAAACTGGAGGCAGGGGAGCAGTGAGGGGGGAGCACAGCATATCTGTGACAAGAGATCAAGAGCTCCTTTGGGACGTTAAACTCGGGATGACACTGAGATGATCCGGCCACAGTCGGACACGCTCAAGCAGTGCGGTGTGTATCTCAGTTGACATTAACCATAAACCACCATGGAGCCCAAAACTGGCTTGTGGCGATCAGCCCCTAGTTAATGAGAACTGAGAACTCAGAGCTCTTAAGGAGTCCAAAATAAAATCACTGAACCCAGCTCATTGTGAAACCGACTTCAGCGAAAATGGGACAGGTTAGGTATTTAACACGCATATCACTTTGCTTTTTTCTTAACAGCTGACAGTGATTATGTTAGTTTCCCCTTCAAAAGGATTTCCTGCCAGCCCACATTTGTCTTTTCCCTTAGTTGTGTACCATGGGGAACAACCCGGTGAAAAGCATGGAACTGGGAAGGAAGATGGATAGGATAGCCAGGTAGGTGAGCTTGTGCTGGTGTTTGCCTGTGCATGCACATGTATGCACGTGCAAGGGTGTGTGCAATTGTGTGCAGTGCGTGTGTGTGCACGTGTCCGTGTGTGCGTGTGTACCCTAGGACTGCACGTGTCTTCACGCACTGCCAAAAGCAAAACCCCACGTGCAGCCCTAATTACCTAAGGACGCACGTCTAGAGAGGAGAGTCTGCATAGCGCTCTGGAGGGATCCTGAAGGGCCCACATTTTTTATGCACTGAAAAGAGGCATCGACTGTATTTCCAGGCCTCGAGGGAGTCATTCCGTCAGGGCAGAGACCATGAAGCCTTCGGAAGAGACGGTGAATCACGCCTCTGCCAGGGAACCACGCGCAGAGAGACCCTCGAGCGGTACACATTTCAACCTTTATACTTTAATTTTAAAACGTAATTGACAAAACTGCCTGATTTAAATGTTCTCATCTGTTAAAAAAAAAAAAGTAATAACAAAAGGAAACAGCACTGTCGTTTATTTGTGAAGAGCGCGTGGTCCCTGCGTCCCTGATGAGAAAGTGGGTGGTTCCGGGAGGAGGGCCACAGCGGGCACGGAGGCTGGTGTCCCCCGGCCCGAAAGGGCCCTGCGGCCCCGGCCCCGGCCCCGGGAGGGCTTTAGCCTCGTCCGTGGACCTCGGTCCCGTGGCGCCGACGCACGTGCCTGAGACGAGGTGCGGGCCAGCGCGGGGTATCCACCCGAGGGCGGCCGCCCCCGGGGCTCGCGGCGGGAGACGCCGCCGTCCCTTCCCACGCGGACCGGGTTCGCCGTGCAGCCCCGGGCCCGGCCCACCCAGCACTGCGTCGGTGGGCAGTGCGGCCAGGGCGGGGAACGGCCTCGCGCGACCACCTCCAGGGACTCCAGCATCGCTCCCGGGGCGCAGAAGCCAAGGCCGGGGCCCGCGAAAATCGCCTGCCGGGCCGGGGTGGAAGACACCGCCGCGCAGGCCCTCCCAGCCAGCCTCCACGCGCGTGGCCGGGGACTCCAAAGGAGGCCCCTCACGAACATGGCCGCCGCCCCGCTTAAACGTGGCGGCCGCAGAGCCTTTAAGAGAGGAGCCCCTCATAAACATGGCCGCCGCCCCACTTAAACATGGCGGCCGCAGAGCCTTCAAGGGAGGAGCCCCTCTAAAATATGGCCACCGATCCTCTTAAACATGGCGGCCGCAGAGACACCAAAGGAGGCGACCCTCATAAATATGGCTTCCGCCCCGCTCAAAAATGGCGGCCGGAGAGCCCGCAAGGGAGATTTTCCTCACAACACTGCCGTGAGACCCGCCGGCTACGTAAAACGCCGACTTTGTTGGGTCACATGCCTGGAGACGCCTGGCTGTGATTGGCCAGCATTCTGGTGACGTCAGACGCCGCGGCGCGAGCCGAGGGCGGCCGGGTAGCTTCTCTGCTGGAGAGTGTTAGGCCCGGCGCTGGGGCTTGGCGGCGGGGCTGGGGGCGGCAACGCGCCGCTCACACTCATGAGGAGCCGGAAGGTGAGGGGCCGGAGGCCGGGCGGGAGCTGCGCCGGACGCAGTGGGGGGTGCCGCCGCCAACTTTCTGGGAGCTGAGGGGGAGCCACGGTACGCCTCGGGCGGAGGTGGGGGATCTCTGCCTGGCTCTCGACCCCCGGAAGGGAGCTCCCAGGTCACGCCTTTGGAAGCGGACCCCCGCTTTTCCGACCACGTCTGCGGGAAGGGGGTCTCCCAGGCCACGCCCTTGGAAGGGCACCCCCCCCCCATACCACGCCCCCGGGCTAGGGAAGCTCCGAGGCCACGCCCCTGGGAAGGGGGCTCCCAGATCAGGTCCTGGGATGGCGGGGGCTCTCTCTCCGGAGCTGGTCCGGACCGCTGGTGCCCTGACGCTGCCCAGCCCGGGGTTCGCGTGCCTCTGCTGCCGGCATCCGAGCCCGGGGTCAGCCAGCCCAAGTGCGGGCACATGACGA
This sequence comes from Phocoena sinus, assembly GCF_008692025.1. Taxonomy (NCBI): domain Eukaryota; kingdom Metazoa; phylum Chordata; class Mammalia; order Artiodactyla; family Phocoenidae; genus Phocoena; species Phocoena sinus. The sequence continues at coordinate 2,413,129 of NC_045763.1, read as the reverse complement.
CGGGTACACCCCGGAGGTTGGAGAGGATGGAGGGGCGCCAGTTCCTGGCACTGGTAGCCGGCGGGCGGAGTGAACCAGGGCGAGGGCCCGGGACAGGATGCGCCCCTGCCTGGGGAGGGGGCCCTCCGGGCGGTGGGAGCGGCGCCTGGGGTACCTTTGACCCGAAAATGTGTCTCCTGAAAACCCACGTGGTTGCGCTTTCCCAGTCTGACGTCTCTGCCTTTTGAGGGATTGTTTAACGCGTCAATGACTTAGTTGGGTTCGCGTGTCATTTTACTTTTTGTTTTTCTCACACTTCTGTTTGGTTCTAATGTAGGGTTTTAATTTATTGATTTTTTTTAAACCTTTAGTTTTTTCCCCCAGGGGTTGCTCTAGGTCTTACCCTGTACATTGTAATTTAGCAGAATTCGTTTCAGATTGAACTAGCTTAGTTCCAGAGAGACACACAAATGTTACCCCTGTGTAGCTCTGTTCCCTTAACGCACTTTGTTCCCTTAACGCACTTTTCTGGTGGTGGTAAATGTTTAATGTTACAAACCCGATAGTACACTGTCATGATTACTTTACCAGCCGTGGTCATTTCCTTAGCCCCGTACAGCCTTGATGCCACGCATCTCCTTTGTGCTGTTATGGGCATTCCTGCCTACACTTGCGTACGTGTTACTGTATGCAACTGTCTTTTAAATCACCTTAGGGAAGGAAATAATATGCACGTAAACTGTCTCCGTGAGGACGTAATTACCTTTACTGGTGCCCTTTTTTATGTGGATTTGTTTTTTTGGTTTGTTTTCTTTTTTTGCGGTATGCGGGCCTCTCACTGTTGTGGCCTCTCCCGTTGCGGAGCACAGGCTCCGAACGCGCAGGCTCAGCGGCCATGGCTCACGGGCCCAGCGGCATGTGGGATCCTCCCGGACTGGGGCACGAACCCGCGTCCCCCGCATCGGCGGGCGGACTCTCAACCACTGCGCCACCAGGGAAGCCCTTTCTGTGGATTTGAATTATCGTCTGGGGTCACCTGCTTCCAACCCAAAGAACTTCCTCTAGTATTTCTTGTAAGAGGAGTCTGCAGCAACAAGTGCTCTCAGTTTTTGTTTATCTGGAAGCGTCTATTTTGCCTTCCCTTTTGAAGGATAGTTTTGCTGGATATAGTATTCTTGGTTGACAGTTTTTTTGTTTGAGAACTTTGAATCTGTTTGAATATACCCACTGTGGTGTGGCACCCATTGTTTCTGCTAAATCAACAGTTTATTTGTTGGGCTCCCTTGTCCTAAGGAGTCATTTTCCTCTTGCTGCTTCCGAGACTTTCCCCTTGTCTTTGACTTTCAGCACTTAAACAGTGTTGCATCTGCTTATAGATCTCTTTGCAGTTATCCTACTTGAAGTTCAGTTCTTTGAGATTGCTAGGTTTGGGGAATTTCCTGGCGGTCCAGTGGTTAGGGTTCCATGCTTCCACGATAGGGGGCGTGGGTTCAATCCCTGGTTGGGGAACTAATCCCACATGCCACACGGCACAGCCAAAAAGAAAAAAAAAGAAAGAGAAACAGAGATTGCTGGTTTGTACATTGTTGTTTTTCAATAAATTTGGGAAGTTTTCAGCCATTATTTCTTCAAATATTTTTTCTGCCCCTCTCTCCCTCCTTTCTTGCTGGTACTCCCATTACATGTATGTTGCTGCACTTAATAGTCTCCACCATGTCTCTGGGGCGCTCTTCATTCTCCTCCGTTCTTATTTCTCTCTGTTCTTCAGCTTGTGTAATCTAGCAATCTATCTTCAAGTTCACTTATTCTTTCCTCTGCCAGTTCATATCTACTCTTGAGCACACCCCCACCCCTGCCAGTGAATTTTTTACTTCAGCTATTGTAATTTTCAACTCCTGAATTCCCATTTGGTTCTTTTTTATAATTTCTCTCTTATTATTGATAATCTCTATTTGATGTGATGTCATCAAATCTTTCTTTGATCATGGTCTCTCTTAGTTCTTGAACACATTTATAATGGCTATTTTGAAGTCCTTTTCTGATAAATCCAACATCTGATCTCTCTCACAGGGAGTTTCTGTTGCCTGCTTTTATTCTAGTGTATGGGTCTGCTTTCCTGTTTCTTTGCATGTTTCATGATTTTTTGAAAACTGGACATGTTAGATAACATATTGTAGCAGCTCTGGGTACTGGTCTCCCACTCCCATCCTGAGGCTTTTTACTGTTAATGTCCTTTTTATTTGTTTGGTGATGGGGATTCTACTAGAGTCTGTTTCCCTTCCCACAGCTGAAGCTGTGATGACGCTCCTCAGGGGCAGTGTTGGGTGTGCCCACAGTCACCTGGGTCTCACTAGTTTCAGGGGGGCTGTCTTCCTCTTTCTCTGACCACACCCAGCTCTTTTTTTTTTTTGGCTGCGTTGGGTCTTCGTTGCTGTGCACAGGCTTTCTCTAGTTGCGGCGAGCGGGTGCTACTCTTCTTTGCGGTGCGCGGGCTTCTCATTGCGGTTGGCTTCTCTTGTTGCAGAGCACGCGGGCTTCTCATTGCGGTTGGCTTCTCTTGTTGCAGAGCACAGGCTCTAGGTACATGGGCTTCAGTAGTTGTGGCTCGCAGGCTCAGTAGTTGTGACTTGCGGGCTCTAGAGCGCAGGCTCAGTACCTGTGGCACACGGGCTTAGTTGCTTCGCGGCACGTGGGATATTCCCAGACTCAAACCCACGTCCCCTGCATTGGCAGGTGGATTCTTAACCACTGCGCCACCAGGGAAGTCCCCACACCCAGCTTTTAAGCTGTGCTAGTTGCCAGCTGATCGCCCAGTCGTTTTCAGCGATGACCTGGAGTATAAATTTTCTACAAAGGAATCCAATCACATTCTGGCTTCTTTGAAGGAATAGTTTCTAAGATCAGTGTTTGATGTTTGTTCTGACCCCAGGAGGGATCCCCCTGCTGTATTTTTCCCTTGGCTGTCTCCTGAAGACTATATGCCTACGCTTTATCTTGACTTTTCTCCCATCTGCCTTTCATCACAGCTTCCACTGTTCTTGAGGACCCCTTAGGCATTACCTTCTCCACACTCTGTTGTAAATGAAGTTGGAAGAGATTAAGAGCCCTTTGTTTTGATGCCTGCCTCTTCTCCAGGCAGAATCTGAGCCAGGGCTCCCCAGCTGGGGACAGTGACAGGCTTCTCTGTGTGACACCCCTGCTCTCAGAGCTAAGTGCTCAGGGGAGGGAAGGGGGTCAGCAGCCTGAGATCCCCTGGACTTGCCTCTCCTGGCCTTGGAACCACTGCCTCGCTAGGAGGGGCGAGGGTGATGGGGCTCCAGTCTCCTTAGTGCCCTGCCCAGGCAGGAACCTCTGTTCCATGAGTGGGGCCTCGGCAGAAGGGAGCCCCTCCTCTCAAGCGTGCTTGCTGGAGACTTGGCCTCACAGCAGGTGGGGTGAGGGCTGAATGAGAAGTGCTGCCATCCTGCTCCCCTGGGAAGAAAGCCCTCTGCCCCGGGGTGGGGTGGGGGAGGGTGTCCTGTGTGCTGACCTTGGCCGCTTGGAGTTGGGACACCAGAATAACTGTTTCTTCATTTTGCTCTTTGCTTATAGGACCATTTGCAAAGGTTTTAAATGGTTGTTTTTAATACTCTTCACCAGTTGCACTGGGGGAGGGTTAGTGGAGCACCTCTTGCTGTTTTGTTGATCTCTTCCAGCTCTTTTAGTCTTTAACTAGTCTGCTTGTAAGGAGGAAGTCCTCAATGATGGGGGCTTTTTCATTTAGGGATTGTTTACGTGGAAGCAACCAGTTTGCCTAACTGAAGAGCAACGGTTCACCAAGTTAGAAAAAAATGTAATTGATTCTTGACATTTTGGAGCAAGGGCCTTAGAGGTAGTTTTGCCCACGATTAAACTAAAGCCAAAATGCCACTGGAGTTGACTCTCGCAAATCTGGTGCGGATGGCAGATGGCCTGCTCAGGTGCCTGTAACCACAGCTCCTGGGTCTCAGCCAGACCCTCACCGACTTCACCTCTGCAGAGGGGCCCAGAAAGCTGAGGGGTGACAGGCCCACTCGAGGAGCTGTGGTACAAAGCATCTAGAAGTGCCCTGCTGCCAGCAGAGGGCCTGCACAGCACACAGCCCCAGAGCCGGATGGCAGGTTCTCTGCTGGGTCCCTCTGCAAGCAGCCAAGGCTTTCATGCGGGTGGCTCTGGTGACAGAGCAGGGGGAGGGGCTCTAAGCCAGACATCACTCTGTGTGACCTTGGCAGGGTCTTTTCCCGAGTCCCCATCTGCAGTGGGGTGCTGCTCCTTCGAGCACAGCACCTGTGTGTTGACACTCAGGGATGGTGGCCGCTGTCACGAGCGCCAGTCCCCCCTGAGGGAGCCTAGCACGACCCGGCATCAAAATGTTTGGAGTCGGACTATAACGGGAAGGAGAGGATAGTCAGCGACTTTCTGGGGCTAAGAATGTCTGTTCCCGACTGTGGCAGCGCTAGAGCTCCAGGGAGACTGGGTGGTGCGGTGCCGTCCCCACAGGAGATATTCTGTAACCTCTTGGGCTTAGTTCCTTGGGTATGAGCGGCCACACTGCTGCCTGGGCTCTTTGAGCAAAGCCCAGCCCCGGGGCGTCCACATCAAAGGGTCCTGCCTTGTTCTCGCTGTGGAAGCTGCCTTCCCCTTCCCTTTAAGTGCCCTCCGCAAGCGGTCACGTGCCTCGGAGCCTCGGTGGCCTGCCCTCCTCCAGGGGCTTCTGGATGAGATGCTGCTGTGAAGATTTCTAAACTAGCTTGTGTGCTTTCTGATCTCTTTTCTCCACTTTTGGGCATGCTGCCCCCCATCCAGCCCCATCCTCAGCCCCCAGGTCTCAGCCGCTGGGACAGCGCTGTCAAGCTTGCCCTCCGCTACGCTCTCCTCACTATCCCACACCTCTCTTACTTTCAAGTTCTCACTTGCACTTTGATGTGTTATTTTCTAAGTGTCTGTGGTCCCCATTCTGGAACAGAGAGCAGTCAGCGGAGAGGCAGGTGAAATGCGAATGAAGCCCCAGTTTCGTGAATTGTCGCGTCAGTGCTGAGCTAGTTTTGACAGGTGCGCCAGGTTGCTGGCTGCTGGCAAGATGAGGGAGGCACGGGCAGGAACTCCCTTCCCGTCTCTGCTGCTTTTCTGAAAACCTAAAATTATTCCTAAATAAAATGATTGTAAGTTTCATTGTTTTAATTCCTTTCTTGTCACTAGAAGACTTTCCTTTGCATTCCAAGTGAGATGGCGGCGGGCGGTTTGTTAGCGTTGTGGCCTGTCGATGGCAGCTAGAGCTCCTTTAAGCTGATGGGATTAGGCCTGGCTCCCCTGTGATTTCAAAGAGAGGGTTTGCGGTGGTGGGGGGGGCTTTTGCTTTTTCACCTTTTATCCAGAACCTTCTGAGCAAGGATACAGGCTGCTTATTCTAAACACCTGAAGTCAACTGAACATCTATTCACTCACAAATAGAGGTTCTAAAAACGTGGGAGGTAGGGACAGAGTACGCGAGCTTTTCCCAGATCATGGAAATGGGGGTCAGCACCTCCCACCCAGCTTTGTGCAGATACGCCATTCAGGCCACGGTATCAGGGGAGCCCCTGGCGGTGCAGTGGTTGGGACTCGGCGCTGTCACTGTGCGGGCCTGGGTTCAGCCCCTGGTTGGGGAACTAAGATCCCACAAGCCACACGGCACAGCCGAAAAAAAAAAAAAAAAGAGGCCACGGTGTCTGTCTTTCCATGGTCGATAAAAACATGGGGGTGGGAGGGGCCATCTTCGGGGTCTCTGACCAGCCTCTGGTCTGGCCCAGCTGGCAGGTGGAGTGCGGTCCTCGGCGCGCCTCCGAGCCCGGAGCTGCTTGGCCGCATCGGCCTCGGCCCAGGAAGCCCACGTCGTCACGTCTGCCCGGACGGCATGTCAGGTGAGCCTCAGCCCCTCAGAGACAGGACTGGACTGAGTGTCCACCTCTCCACGAAACATGTCACGTTAGAAAGCCTTGAGTGTGGCGAACAGACCAGAGGCGAGGTCACGGCGCTGTCGCCATCAGAGGAGGCCCCGCCCTCGGTGCACGTGCTCCCCACCCACCGAGAGCTGTGGGCTCAGCGGCCTCTGCTGGGCAGCCTGAGCGATGCTGGCACAGGCCATGCTGCTCACCCCAAAGGGCAGGTGGGGAGGCAGGGGACTCTGTGTCCAGCCAGGGGCACGCAGCCATGGTGGCCCGGTGGTCCCAGTTTCCAGAGCTGCTCCCTTGAGCTGCAGCCCGGCGGTCTGGCTAGACTTGGCTTCACAGCAGCAACTGGCCTGGTTTCCCTCCTGGGGTGCCGCTTGTTAGAGCTGCGCCGAGTCAAGTTCACGGCCCCGTTGAGCGCCCGCTCCTGCCATGGAACAGAGAGTCCTGCCTCATCAGAGCTCACAGCCCAGCAGAAACGAATGGAAGCTGGGTCTGGGGTCATCATTTTACATGGCAGGGCGCCCCTCGGGGGACAGCGTCAGTCTGGACTCTGCCCCTTTGGTGGCAGACAATGAAAGGACCCTGTCCTGTAAGTTGTGGCTCCAGCAGTGACGTCGCTGGACTGCCCGCCCCTGGCGTTGAGGCTTGTTAACTGTTTGCCATCTGCTTCGTAACCTTCAGCGTGTCTGGTCTTCCCTTGCCTTTTCTCTCCTGACAGCCTTCCTCATCACAAAAAGCCACCGACAGGCGCACGTCCAAGAAGTTCAAGTACGACAAAGGTCATCTTGTGAAGTCAGAATTCCAGAAACCCATCCCCCAGAGTGACAGCACTGCTGCGCCCACAGTGACCCCCGAGACCCCAGGTCAGCGCGAGCCTCTGGCATCGGCTGAGGACAGGGCCAGGCTTCCGGGAAAGGAAGCCAGCGGCTCCGCTCCTCAGGGGACCGCAGGACTCCCCCAGGAGCACTGTGGAGCCATGAGTGACGCCTGCCCGGTAGAGACAGAGGACAGGCCGCCCCCGCCGAGATGCGGGGCCCCTGCGGGAGGAGAGTCCGACAGTGGCTGCCCCGAGAGGGACGGGGCGGTGGCGGACCTGGAGCAGAGCCACACGCCTCCACTGCAGATGGACAACAGCGTCCTTCTCGACGACGACAGCAACCAGCCGATGCCAGTGAGCCGCTTCTTCGGAAACGTCGAGCTCATGCAGGTAAGGCCTGTGGCCTCTCCCCTGGGCAGGCAGCCCCCAGCAGACCGCACGCCTGGTCACGGCCCCAGTTCACACGTGTGAGTGCCACCCGATGCAGGTCAAACACAGTAAGCTCTAACCCGGGAGGAGAGAACAGAACGGTTGCTGATGTGGGGCATCCCCCGCACGGAGCTGAGAACCGTTGCCGTAGCGAGCGCGGGTGTGGGCGGGCTGGCCGACGTGAGTCTGGACCCTGCCGCGGGGTGTGAAGTCATGGCCGTGGTTTGCGGCCCTCTGGGCAGTTCCCCCGCATTTGCCGGGCTTGCTTTTGCTTTTAACCCAGAGTCTTTCCTCTCTCCCTCCATCACGCTGGTGGGGAGCACGCTCCCATGATGGGGGGGGGGGGGGCACCAGAGCCCGGAGACGGGTGCTCGTGCCAGGCAACCCGTGCCTGAAGCAGGTGTTCTCTTCCCTCCAAGGACCTCCCGCCAGCATCGTCATCCTGCCCGTCGATGAGCAGACGCGAATTCAGGAAAATGCATTTCAGAGCCAAAGACGACGATGACGACGATGCCGACGGTGCAGAGACATAGAGGGTGAGACGCACACGCCGATCCTCTGCACGTTCAGTACCGTTGACCGCTTCCCAGTTGAGCACATTAGACATTTATACCAAACCTATCTCCAAGAGTCCATGCTTCTAATCAGAATTCAGAACTGACCCACAAGGGTCAGCAGCACAGAACGCCACGTACCCGCGGGGAGGCTGGCACACGTGAACTAGAGACCTCTGCGTGCACAGCTGTTTCCGCAGCGATGCGTTTTCTCCCATCTGTACCCACGGGGGTGACTCCAGCTAACTTCTCTCGTAAACGAGAGATCTCTCTGTAAAGGAGACTCTTAAGCTTAGCTTTGATAACGTGCAAGTTTATTTTCCATAATCAGAATTCGATCATTCTTGTGACTGATTCAATCCCAGTTCTTAAAGAACTCTCCTTTACTTCTGTATATGAAGCTCATGTGTACCTTGGACATTCAGCAAAATCCATATGGAAAAGAAATAAAATATATTTTGAAAATATTTTTCAAGAAGGCTTAGGTCCCTAGAGCTGTATTCCTTTCTAAAATGCTGGACAGCCAAGTGGAGAAAATAGATCCTGTCCTGTCTTAACACGTGCGAGGCTGGCTCAGCTTTGCACCCATTAACCAGCGCCAAGAGCTGAGAGCGCAGGGCTGTGAGCTGGAAGGGACACGGCTCCCCCTCTTGAGGCTGTGGGATTTCCGAGATGGTGGGTGTTCGGCACATTCCTCGCCCCGTGTGGTGTGGGGACCAACAATCCAGCGAAGCCGTGCTCTTCTCCCTGGTGCAGTGTTACCTGGTGCAGCTGCCCTGCCGGAGCTACACTGCCACTCCCCCTGTCTCAAGGAGCGCCTGGTGACACATTCTTGCCAGTGGGCTCCGGAGAGGAATGTGGGCCTGCTTGTCTGCTGCCCCTTCCTGTCACCAGCTGCTGGCAGAGGACACCAAGGCTGGTGACTAGGAGAGCGTCCAAGAGGGAGCCTGGTCCCCGGGTGACAGGTACAGGAGGAGAGCTGCCTGCAGTTCCGGAGGGCCGTGCTGGATTTTCACGAGTGAGCAGCGGTCTACTGTTGCTGGGCTAGCAAACATTTCTGCTTTAGTTACAACAGCCATTAGACTTCCCTCCCTCTAAAATGTCCTGTGAACAACGGAAGTTTCTTACATAACATCATTTGGGGGCAAAATATAGTTGAATTGCCCTGTAAGGTTGGCCACTGTCCTTGATGGACCCAGAGTGCCGCCGGGAAGCGCCTGTCCCCACACGTGTCCCCACAGTCCCTCTGCTTCAGTGTGGTCGTCGTCCCGTCAGCAGCTGTGACCTTCCCCTGCTCTGAGTCATTCTGTGATTTATTGGTCAACAAACTACTTTAATAACGTGATGATGTTGCTTCTAAGGCCTTTTGGCAGCATCCAGGGAGAGTAATTCACAACCTGAGATTCTGCAGGAATGACTGTTAATCACGGCACTCAGATTCGTGGGGGTCGAGCTGCATCAGATTTCAGGGGATTTTGTCTTTCCCCTACACTGGCTCCCGGGAGAAGCATCAACCTGAATCACAGCCCACCTGCAGGACAGACACGTCGGCATGTTCCCACCAAAATGCGAAACGTAAACCTCACTCCTGGAAGCCTGAGCCCCGCTGGCTTGCGGTCCACGTGGAACCTGGAGAGGTTCCTCCCCAGCCGCCCAGGTTGCTGAGCTAAACCGCAGGAAGCTCCCCCACGTGTTCCAGGCCTTTTTCTAACTGATGACGGACGGTGTGGTGGGCCATCGTCCCGCCCACCCGCCTCCCCGGCGCCAGCTGGCTCCACTGAGTTGCAGCTCTGGTTTCCAGTGGCAACTGGAGGATCACGCTGAGTGCAGGGAACGCGCCCAATGGAACCTGCTGGGTGTTGAAGGTGGCCAGGTGGGCAAGTCCATGTCCCTGATGGTTACTCCCGAGAGTGAGACATTACCAAAAGATAACACCAGGTGTCCCCGTAAAGAGGCGGCTGGGACCAGGGCGGCGCATCTGGGGAACCTGTTCTGTGCTCACGCGTGCAAGGACAGTGCAAAGAAAACACGTCGTGAGGCCAGCCCAGGGTGACGTGAGCAAGACAGATGGAATGCAGATCAGGCCCGGGGGACGAAATAAAGTTTCAAAAAGCGTATTAAAACGCGTGTTAAAATTGCTCTAATTGGGAGTGCTCCGAGGATGTGTTCTGCCGGCATTTAAAATGAACACCCGACCTACAGGCCAGGCCACGTGACACATGCAGATTTTTAGAAACACTTCCTACGTGAATCCACAAAATGACCTACCGGTGCCAGAGCAGTAGGGGTGTGGGGTGCGTCCTGCGAGCATTCCTGCGACTCTGTCGACTGCCATCGACCGCTCATCCCGCTTCCTTGCGCACGTCTGTGCAGGGGACCTAGGACCGGCCTCAGGCACGACAGTTCTCAGAGCTCACAGGACTCGGGAAAGCTGTCGCACTCTTGGTCACCCCGATTAAAATCAGCAGAGAGAAACGGTGCACGGGGCCAAGGCCAGGAGAGACCGGCACAAGCTTCCGGACACCTCTCCCGGCAGTCGCACCAAGGCGGCACGATGTGGGCGGCAGGAGCCCTGACCAGTCGGCTCTTGGGGAGGCCTGGTGCCCGGGCAGCCCTGCGCAACCAGAGGCCGGGGGCGGGGGAAGGAAAGGGTCCTTATGACAACTCTGCTGAGTTGCCCTCCAGAAACATGTCACGAAGAGGTTGTAACAGGCGCACTCCAGCAGCAGAGAGCAGGCAGCCCTGCCCTGGACACGCAGCCGCGGAGCTGGAGGGACGGGGTGGGGGCCACTGGGCCTGGTCCGGCCTCCTTACTGCACAGATGGGACCCACCACGCTCCGGGGCGTCCAGCCTATCCCACGTCCCCACTTCCCAGCACACTAGATCAGTGCCATGAACTGAAACAGCACTTTTCAAATCCCACACTGAACTGGCACCTTCTAAAATGTGTGTATATTTCAGTGACGAAGATAGAATGATTTGGGTCAGCTTCTTAAAAGTCATTGACTCATTTTTTTCCTCATTTTCATCATTCTCAATGAGGGCAAACTTTTTTGACGTGTCTATTTTTAAAAAATCTTTATTGCTTTCGTGATTATACAGTACATGTAAAAATTCAAGTATTATAAAATGTGACTTTAAAAAAGTAAATTTAAAAAAATTATGAAATAAATGCTCATTTCAAAAACTTCAAGTATTATAAAATGCATGATTTAGAAAATTAGTCCTTTGTGACCCAGTCACCCCACCCCCACCCCCCAGGTTTCCTGCTCTTCACACGCAGTGACGGTCTCTGCATGACCGGCACATACGTGTGATACACACCCGTGTCACACTGGGCATGGCCGAGCCACCTGCCTGCCTCGTGCACTTAACAGCCAGCTTCCCACTTCTCACATAAACGCCCGAAACCGTTACAGAGTAGATGTGTCAGGTTGAGTCATGAATTAATGCTATCTACCTGACCATTTTGGACCCACAGAAACAGCAATTGCCTGTGGGTCAGCAGAATGCCACAAGCAGCCCCACGGACATTTGGAGGGTTTCCCACTTTCTGCAGTTAGAAATAATACAGCAGTGAATATCCTTGTATTTTACCCCAAAAGGGTCACGACTCTTTCGAGCATTTAGAAGAGACCAGAGCACGGAGCACTGCATTTGCCTGGGGCGTGGAGGCCCAGAGGAGCTGAGGGCTCACACAAGCTCCCTGAAGCCCGAGTGGCCAGGCGAGAGGGGAGCCGCCTGGCTGGGGACACCGCACACACACATGGGTGAAGCCGGAGGGAGGCCACTCCTGAGCCTGGGTGTCCCGGGAGCCACCAGAATCGTCCTCTGGCAGCTGGGCTTGCAGAGGTCAGGAGACAGCTTCAGAAATGTGCTCAAACCAGAATCTGTAGGAAGATTTTTTTTCAAGTGTTTTCCGGGAATATTGGAGTGGCCAAAAAAACAAAAAAAGGAGCACCTCTTGGAAGGATGCACGTGCTGTCCGGGCTGCATCACGGGCGCTGGCGAGCACGCCGCTTCCTCCGGGGCACCGCCGGGGCTCGGTAGATCCTGCTGGGGTCACAGAGGAGTTTGTGGGTGGTCTTCTTGTGGCAGGCGATGTGGACTAACTTGAGGTTCTCAGAGGTGAAGAGCAGGCGGTAGAAGTACTTCCAGTCCACTTCTCTCCCCTCGGCGTCGTGGATGGCCGCGGCCAGCGTGGGGACGACCGTGCGCTTCTTTTCTATCCTGCAAAGCAAGGTTAGAGCCGCCGTCTCTGCTGTCCAATTTGTCACAATACCCCAGGCACCTGCCAGGCCTCATTTTCTGTTAAACCACAGAGATGGTTGAATGTGGTGTCTACTCGGCTGAGACATCCATCAAGGTTTGGTGGCTTCCAGGAGAGACAGGCAGAGATGGTTAAACTCGGCAGAGGAACTGCACTCAGGCCGTCCCAGACAGAGCAGGGCGGGCGCTGAAAGGGGCTCACCCTGTGGCCATCGAACAAGCACTGGGGCCATCCCTCCACAGGCTGGCGGGGGTGCAGCGCCGCACGCAGCCACGCCCACCGGGCCGGCCAGCCTGGCAGAGCCTGATGCCGGCCACCCGGGCTTCTCACGTTTTACAAGTAGATGGGGGACTTCCCTGGCGGTCCAGTGGTTAGGACTCGGCGCTCTCACTGCTGAGGGTACAAGTTCAATCCCTGGTCGGGGAACTAAGATCCCACAAGCTGCACGGCACAGCCAAATTAAAAAAATAAGTGAATAAAAGTAGGTAGCGCGTACTTTTTTAAATACTGAAAAGTACACAGAGAAAAATGAGAGCCAACCGTAGTCCCATCACACTCACTCACCAACAACTTGGCTTCCTTGGCTATGTGCAGACTTAGCAAAAACTTACCTGCTACTGTACGAACGTTTTTAAACAGAATCTTACAAATGAAGCTAAAGTCACCTCCAGCTACAGCCTTCGCTCTCACTTCCCGCCTTCCCTTCCCAGAGACGATCTCTATTAAGGGTCTGACATGTGTCTTTCCAAATTTCATCCTGTACTTTTATACGCATATGTGTGTCCACTCAAAACAATCGTAATGTTATCTTTGTGTAAACTGCTTTCACTTATAAGCAACAGTTCCAAAGACCTCACTAAGTAACCAGCCTAGAAGCTTGTAAACTTGACAAGATGGAATTGGAAACAGCACAGCTCGGGGGGCTGGCGGCAGCTAGACCGGCATAGAATCCTGTCCCCCATGACACAGAAAGGGTGAGTAACAATAAATAAGTATCTGAGAGTAAAAGAAAGAAGGCGGCTCCCCTCTGCAGACACAGAAACCAACGCTGGACCACAGGACTGAGCTACACTCCACAGCTCAACAGGGTCCCGGTCCTGATGGAGGCCCCAGGGGCCCTACAAGAGCCAGGAGGGGTGGGCCGAGATTCCCACCCCAGCCATTAGGGGAGGAACAGGTGCTGCTGGGGGTCCAGGGCTTTGTGAGGGGAAGGAAAAGCCTCTGCGTCAATTACCAACTGCTGCATAACCAGCCCCCCCAAAACCTAGCGGTTCTGTGGGTTGGCCTGGCCCAGTCAGAGGGCTGCACTCTGCTGGGGGGTTGGCCAGGGGCTGGCCCTTCTCCCCGCGGGGTCTTTCATCCTCCAGGAGGCCAAGTCAGGCTCCCCGGCGTGGTGAATGTGCGAGCCCTTGCCAGGCACCCCCAGGTTCCTGTCTGCTTGATGCAGTGGGGGGGACGAGGTAAGGACACCCGGCAGGTGCTGGTCACAGGGCACCACTAGTGTGACCGTCCTCCAGTCACGCGGAAAACCAGGACCATCAGCCCACCTCTCACATGTCCAACTTTACGTGGTAGGGAACCCGCGAGCAAGGAAAGCCCCCTGAAAGCCCCGGGCACCTGGTGGAAACATGCAGAACCGCTCGGTGGGGACACCCGGGCCGTCTGCAGACACCTCCCACCGAGGACGAACTCACGGCCCAGACACACACAAAGCACAAGGAATGCACTGCAATGCACAGAAGGATGCAGCCAACGGTGGCGCCCCCAGAACCCCAGGGACCTTAACACAGACCACTCCCTCTGCCGCCAACTGCAGAGCTCAGGGCCCCGAGACCACCCTCAGGGTCCACAGTTCGCTGAAAGGACTCGGAAGGCCCTGAGAGCCTTCACACTTACAGTTTACAGCCACGAAAGCATGCAAATTAAAATCATCCAAGGTTAGGGACACACAGGGTGGGGAGTCCAGGGCAGCTCCAGCCGTCCCCTCCCCAGGGAGTCATGGACAGTGCTCCCAGCAGTGGTGGTGACAACACACATGGAGAATCAGCAGACAGGGTCGCTCCCTGAGCCTCAGCATCCAGAGTCTTTACTGGGGCTCTGCCATGTGGGCACAGCTGACCACCCACAGGCTGACCTCATCCCCAGCACCCCCAGAGGGCAAGCTGAAACCACGTGACCCAAACCCCCCACCTTGGTCACACTGTTAGGCTGTCCAGTGATCCCCGGCCCCAGGGAAACAGAGACACTAGCAGGCAGGACACTCCGAGGGCTCAGAGGTGACCTCCCAGGGGTCGGGGCAAAGGCCAGACCTCTCTTTGCACACAACCATAAAATAAGTGTATTTAAAATAAAAAATAAAAATGAGAGCAGACTGGCATGAAGAGGAGCGTTTTTAAAAAACAACCCAAGAGCACTTGTAGAAAGGAAATGTGTACTCAATGCTGAATGCACAGACTGAAGGCATCAGAGCTGAAGAGAGAGTGCGTGAACTCAATGTATAGGAAGTGTATTCGTCAGCTCGGACCACCGTAACAAAATACCATAGACTGGGCGGCTTAAACAATAGAAATCAGTGTTCTCACCGTTCTGGAGGCTGGGATTCTGAGATCAGAGGGCCAGCGTGGCTGGGTTCTGGTGAGAAGTGTCTTCCTGGCTCGCAGACGGCTGCCCCCTCGCTGCGTCCTCACATGGTGGAGAGCAAGCCCTCTCTTCTTATGAGACCACAGTCCTATCAGATCCTCCCTTCCAACCTCATTTACGCTTAATCACCTCCTGAAGAGCCTATCCCCAGACACAGTCACCCTGAGGTTAGGGCTTCAGCACATGAATTTGGGGGACGCAGTTCAGTCCGTGGCAGGAAGTCCCCGGGAAAGGGAATGTGTAAGAGCAGATGCAGCACAAGGAGGACGGAGGAGCTGGTCCAGGTACGTGAGGGGGAGTCAGAGAATCAACGCTGAAGAGCTTCCCAAAATTAAAGACAGACACATCTTCAGAGCAGAGAATACAAGTCCCGGTTAGAATTTAAAATGGAGGTCTGTACTAGATACACATCATTTTCAAAGAGAAAGGGAAAGTCTAAAGCTGCCACAGAAAAGCAGAGGAGACTGTCGGCAGCCTTGTGAACAGACGCCAGACGATGAGGCGTCATGTCTCCAAAGCACTGAGGGCCGAGTGGCCGCCGGCCTGCAGCCACGTCAGCTCAACAAGCGCTCAGGGCCTTTCTACGACCCCCCGACCCTCATCATCGACAGGGAGTGAGCCTGAGTGCCATGTGATCTGTGGGTGAGCGTAATCGAGGACCGACCCCGGGAACACGCCCACGCTTTGTGCAGGGCTCACGGCGAGCAGAGGGGGTGACACCAAGGTGACTCCACGGTGCCTGGGGGCAAGGGGGACGCAATTCTGCTTCCGATGTGCTTCACTCAGGGGCCCCACTAAGGGAACACAAGCAGACATCTATTTCCCAAACCACCGAAGGGTGGGGTGATGGGCAAGGGAAAAGGAAAACTCGGTTAAACACACAGAAAGCACAAAGGAGACCCAAAAGGGAAGGACTGGAATGGTGACTGGGAACCCAGAATAGAGGGCTAAAGAAGTCCAAACACATTTCCTATTTATTCCACCAACACTGGCCACAGTGGCCAGACGCTGTCCCGGCTGCAGAAAGACGCTGGGGACGTGCCAACACCACTGACCTGGCAGAGCCCGATGCTGACGGGGAGCACGGCCGTCACCACACAGGCAGAGGACGGCAGCCGTCAGCTCTGATGGGGCCATCTCGGACCCCATGGGAATAAGAGCAAGTGGGACACTCACCCAAACCCGGAGACATGTCAGAGTCGACAAGAAAGGGGCGGAGAGACAGCAGAGCAGCTTAAATCCAGCCACACAGATCTGAGGCCACTCGCACTCACGCCCCCGCCACTGAGGCTCAGAGGAGGCGTGAGCGACCACAGCAGCGAGCGGGCACCAAGAGAGGCAACTAGGAATCCGGCAGCAACTGAAAACAAATGCCCACTTCTAACCAGTTCACGGAGCAGCGATAAAATCACGATGGAAATGACAGAATCCTTACACCTGAATAACGATAAAATTACCGAACTCACAGGTGGCAGCTAAAGCTGAAACTGATAGCCTGAAATGTATATGTCAGAAAACAGGAGAGATGCAAATTAACTAATAAGCAAGAAGAAACCCAAAAAAGTAGAAAGAAGGGATACAAAATAAAAGGCAAATGAATGAAGTTAAGGAAAAGGCCGAGGATGGTTTTGAAAAGAGGGAGGGAAGCGCTGATCCCAGACAGGAAGACTTCTCGCAACACCGGGTATTGGAGGAGGCGCCCTTAGCCCTCAGGGAACAGGATCCCTGCCCCGCCGCCCAGCCCACACGCCCGGAACTCAGGTGCGGAACATCCTCCCAGGACAGGCTGCACCCCCGTACGTGCACCCCTAAGCCTGCACATGCGTGGTGCAGCCCTTGTGGTGTGAGGGGGCCCAAGGGGTGAGAGAAGAGGGGGCAGGCTGCAGACTGCAGGCCACTGCGGCCACGTCCCGGAGCCCTGAGAAGTCCCAGGAACCTGGCCTGGGCCGCGGTGACACAGTCCAAGGGGGAGGACAGCACGTGCTGTACTGACAGTTTGTTACTCTTTAGTGTTTAACTATTTAAACACGTGGCTTGTGGCTTCAGCCCCATCAGAGTCAGGGTGGGCCTGTGTCCACGTCTCAGGGAAACAATCAGACCAGTGTTTTCAAACCCCCGCTGCCTGCTGTCAAAACTGCATTTTAAATTAAAAGCCAGTACGTGTATCTATGTGGACGTATGTGTATTTAGAAGCAGAGCGGCAGTGTAACTGGCACGTTTCAGGAGACATGACTCAGGGTCTGGCGTGCACGCTGCTGCTTCATCCGTGTTCTCTTCTAGGCCGGCCTGTTTCCCTCCTTAGATGCTGGCGGTGTGGCCCCTAGTGGGCCGTGAAAAGACAGGAGCAGACAGATGGCCTGGAGCCCCGAGATCATCTTGGAGTGCTCCAGGCAGGTCAGAAACAGCACAGCCAACCAGTAGAGAAAAACTAGGATATCTTCATGATACAGGAAGGGAAGGATTTCACACAAAAAAGAAGAGCTACATCTCAGTACACTGGAATTTAAACCCGTGACGATCAAAGACATCCCAGAAGCGAAAGACAAGCCCAAACTGTAAAACCATACCTGTAACACAAAGAGCCACCAAAGAATCAGTAACCAGGACGTGTAAAGAATTATTACACATTAATTAGAAAACCAGAGCCCAGTAAAAACTGAGCGGAGGAAGCAAGAGCCACTTCACAGAACACAAGTGGCCAATAAACACACGGACATTCAACCTTCCTAGTAATTAGGCAAATGAACTGCAACAGAAGAATCTCTTTCTCGCCCATCAGACTGGGAGAAGGCAAAAAGAGTACTGATACCAAGAGGTGGTGAAGCCTGGGGCGCGTGAACCCACAGCCGGTGAGGGTGTCGGTGGCACCACCCTGGAGAGCAACCCGGCAACACGCAGGACAGGAGACAGGGGACGTTAGGAGCCAGCACCCGACGCAGGCAAAAATCCACGTGTAACTTTACAGGAGGCCCTCTGCGTGCAGGGTTCCTTCGTATCCGCGGCTCGGTATCCGCAGAGTCAACCGATGTGGATGGAGCAGTACTCTTGTATTTCCTACTGAAAACTCCACGTATAAGTGGAGCCATGCAGTTCAAACCCCACGTTGTTCAGGGATCAACAAGAAAAGCATCTCAGTTAAAATAATAAAATTTTCCATTTCTGCCCTTGTTTTTAGAATGAGCTAATACACACATAAAATGATCCTGCCAGCCAAGACTTGCTAACCCTGGTTGAAGCAGGAAACGCCCTACACGTCACAATGCAGAGCTCCCACTCCCTGGGCGAGGCAGGGACCCCACACAGCTGCGCCCGTGCCACACCGACCAGGCCGCAGCTGCCGACCACTGCCTCCGCCCACAGGTGGGCGCTGGCGGTGGGAGGGGACGCGCGGGGTTGCACAGGTGCAGACGGGGATCTGAGCCCACCGCGCTGAGTGACACCCGCCACGCAGCCCAGGAGCGTCAGCACCGCATGATCCCGGCAACCCCTTCCACGCCACACGCCCACGACGTCTGTGGGTCCGTGACACGTGCGCTGGGCGCGTGGCGCACCAGGCAGCCGCGGAGGCTGGGCAGCGCCAGGTCGCAGGTGCACTCCGGGTCTGTGGATGTGGCCTTCAGCCCCACGCACTCACACGTGGTCCAGGTTCCAGGTGCTAAAGAGGACGCGGCTCTCTCTGTTACTGTAGGGGTTGATGGAGTGTCTGGAAGCACAGTCGTCCACGTCAAAGGGACCCTGGGCCGAAAGAGAGAAGGTAAAGGCCACGAAGCCAAGTAGCATCTCACTGCCGCTCCGCCCGCGACGGAGGCACCCCTTGGCGGGGCCAGGCCCCTATAAAGAGTCTGTTCAGGAGGTAAAGCATCCTGCCCCGGAACGGCACCCCATTCCCTCATGACCCCGGGGTGACGTTCTGCATCTGCGAAGGGGACAAGTGAGCCTATTAGCCGTTTGGGGCGCCAGCTTTCCCCATGCTGCTCCCATCACACGACTGCTCCCCTCCTGTCTCCTCCAC
Organism: Phocoena sinus; assembly: GCF_008692025.1. Lineage (NCBI taxonomy): Eukaryota > Metazoa > Chordata > Mammalia > Artiodactyla > Phocoenidae > Phocoena > Phocoena sinus. Next base: position 2,394,479 of record NC_045763.1, on the reverse strand, counting down.
GGCTTCCCGATATTTCCCTGAGACCCTGCACAGGCTGGGCCTCGGAGACGTGCGAAAACATCTCCTCCTCCCTGAAGCCCCCAGCCCCACTCCGGCCCCCGAGGGCCCTCACAGCCGCCCCGCAGGAAGCCTACCGCCCAACTCGCTTAGAGGCCTTTGACCCAGAGCCTGCCCAGGCCGGGGTGAAGGGTCTGGTCTCTGTCCCCGCCACACACTCTGCCAGGCTCCAGGCGCACCCCCCCAGGGGGGAGAGGTCGGCTGCGTGTGAGGTGTGACGCGAAGCCAGCTGGGAAGGAACAGCGTTTGGATGCTCACGGCCCGTCACGCGTGGGAGGGGCTGCCCGGTGGGGGCAGAGGCATGGGGGCCTATGGGAGGGAGGCCACGCCCACCCCTGCCCACTCTGGGCCCAGCGCCAGCGGCAGGAGGGGATTTTACTGGAAGTGCAACGTACAGCTTGCAAAGAGCAAGATGTGCCCTTAGCTGTCTCCACAGCTCAGAATGCTGCTTCCAGCTGATGCCACCCACCACGGTGCCACGCTCAGCCAGAGCCCGAAATGTCACATCCGGCCACCACCCTGCAATCCTGCTGCTCTCTCATCCAGGATTTCCCAGGGGAGCAAAACACGCATCAGCCACCCAAACGAATGCCACCCCTCCTCTCACACCAGGGTGGGGTCTCGGCTCACGAGCAGTTGTGTCCTGCCGCCCGTGCCCGCCAAAGCAGTTCTCAAGTGAGGGCCCTGAACCAGCATCACTGTGGAACGTGTCAGAAATGCAGGCTCTCAGGCCTCACCAGAGCTGCTGCAACAGAGGCCCCGGGAGGCGCCCAGGGGGCTCACGAGCCCTCCAGGGGGTTCTGACACCACTGACGTCTGGGAGCCACTGGCTGAGACCCTCCCTCACCCCGAGGGCTGCCCCAGCTCACCAGGCCCTGGCCGGGGTGGCCCCGGGCATGCGCTCGTGGCTCACCTGACAGGAGAACCAGCCTTCGGGCGTGCAGAGCCGGCGGCCGGCCTTCGCCCCCCTGTCGAAGTAGCTGCTGTTGTAGCGGGCGGCCTGGAGCTTCTGACACATGGCACCCACGACCCGCAGGTACTCTTCCCTAGCCTCCGTCACAACCAGGGACGCGCCAGACGTCACCTAGGAGAGGCAGGGGCACTGCTGGACGCGGGCCATGCGCCCGAAAACCCACCGCCACCGAGGTCCCGGTCCACCAACGCCACAGCCCTCAGAGCCCCCGCCCCCTGGGGTCCCAGCGTGGCCCTGAGGTCGGGGATCCGGCCCCCACCCCCTGGGGTTCCAGCACAGCCCGGAGGTCGGGGGTCTGGCCCCCGCCCCCTGGGGTCCCAGCGTGGCCCCGAGGTCGGGGATCCGGCCCCCGCCCCCTGGGGTTCCAGCACAGCCCGGAGGTCGGGGGTCTGGCCCCAGCCCCCTGGGGTCCCAGCATGGCCCTGAGGTCTAGGGGTCTGAGCTCACACCGACTGTGCCTGTCTGACCCTGGGAAATTTCTCTGGGCCCATAAGATGGAGCTTTGGTCACAATCAGATAAGAACTCAAGCTCCAGGCATCCTGGCCACCCTGTCTCCCAAGCAGTGCTCACTGCTTTGCAGCAAGAAACCCGAGAGGAAGTGTGCAGGTGAGGAGTGACCAGCGCACTGCCGCCCACTGGGGCGCAGGTGGAGAGTCGCACCCATGGGCACAGCTGGGCCCACACTGAGCGCTGGGCAGAAGCAAGGAGACCACCTGGCCCAATGTGAGTGACAGCAGGTTAGCAGATGGGTCATCACTGGACAGGGGGCTGCACCCAGCAGGGGCTGGGAATGATGCCCTGGAGATGCCCACCAGCCAGCGCGGGGAGCGCGTCCTCAGCAACAGAAGGAGCCCGAGGGTGGCCACTTTCAGGCAGAGATGGGGGGCAGGGGGAGAGGGGGATCTGGACCAGGCCCCAGGACCTCAGACACCCCAGTCCTGCGGTTTCCTTCTGTGTAACGGGATCTCAACAGAGCGCGTGTGGGCAGTTCTGCAGCACCGACGTGCGGCCAGGCGCAGGTGAGGGGTGGGGGGGCAGGTGTCTGCAAAGGACGAACAAGACGCCCCACGGCTGACGTCCAGCCACGCAGCATAGGGGCAACAGCGCCCGCGGGCCTCTGCGGGGAGCGCCCAGCCCACCCCCGGGCTCCAGCGCCGGTTCTCTGAGGAGCTGGCACAGAGGGCAGAGCCTGAGGGCCCTCGCCTGCCGCTGCCCCCAAACCCACCCCCTGCCGCCTGTCCTCCCATGAAGGGTGGAAGAGATCCGCCCAGAACCCAGCCTCAGGGGCCAGTCAAGCACCCAGGTTATCCTCCAGAGAGGGGGCAACGCACCCCCAAAGCACCACGGGCACCAGTCCCCTCCGCGGCCTGCCCTGCTGCAGGTCGTCTGTCAGCTGGGTCACCTCCCTGCTGAAAGGGAGCGGGACAGAGTGCACTGGGCCCGAGGACCCATTTCTCCTCGGAGGTGAAGTGTGTCTCCATCGGGAGACTTTCGGCTCTCAACCTGTATCAGCCTGCTTCTCACGCCTCCCGGAGGGGAGCCCAGAGTCAGAGCCTGGACCCACCACGACTCGGAGCCCCTGCTGCTGCTTCTTGGAGGTCAGACAGCTGCGCCTCGCACAGACGGGAAAGTCAACGGCAGTGCTGGGGACAGAAGAGCAGCTGCCCCTCCCCACCCACCGTGTGGGCGTCCATCCAAGCTAACGGTGGAAGGAGACGGCTACTTGGGATGAGTTCATGTCGAAACTGAACCGCCCAACAGATGAAGGCGTTCAAAGGTTGGTTCACTACTCACAGCCCGTAGGGAGAGTTCATGCAGAGTGCAGGGAGGCAAAGTCTGCAACCCCGGACCCAGCTTGAGCTCTGACAAGTGGAAGCCAGATGTCGGCCGTGCAGGGGGCTCCCCGGGCAAGCGGCCCATCCATTGCTGGCTCACGTCCACCTGCACCCAGACTGGCATCCACAGCAGCACCTGCCCCTGAACCCGCACCCACGCCAGCCTGTGCGCTCCTCCAACAGCCACGCTGGCCCTGGAGCAGAGTCCCAACAGCAGAGCCCGCTTCCTAAACCCGCCTGGCACACCCAGCATCAGTGTGGACCTACCTCTCTCAGGTAGCTCCGGATCCGGCTCTCACAGCTGTATCTCAGGTAGCCAGACTTGTTCCTAAACCGGGACTCCAAACCTGCCAGAAGGAGAGACAAGACGCCTGGAGCCCAGGGCCCATGCTCTCCCAGGAGGGGCAGAAGGTGAGGGCCGTTTTGCTCAGCTCCATCTAGAGACGTTCTAATGGGGACCTGCACGCTATCCCTGGATTTTGTTCATTTGTGCAGAAGTCTGGTCCACCGGCACGGAGAATCTCAGAGGCCACCGAGGGGCTCCTGCCTGGTGGCACCTCCAAGCCCCTTTCCCAAGAGGGCTGCAGTCGCTCAGGGCTCCCTCCGCCTGGCTTGAGAGGCCAGTCGAAAAGGTGGGAGCAGCCCAGGTGAATGGATAGAGAAGATGTGGTCCACCCAGGTGATGGAATACCACGCAGCCTCAAAGAGGAAGGGAGTCCTGACACCTGCTTCCACATGGATGAACCACGGAGACATTAAATGCTGAGTGAAGTAAGCCAGATGCCGATCCCACTCATACGAGGCCCCTGGAGGAGTCAGAATCACAGGGACAGGAAGAAGGCTGGGGGCCGGGGCTGCGGAGGGGTGGGGAGCGATGTTCAGTGTGGGCGGAGCTTCAGTTTAGGAAGAGGAAGGTGTCTGAGGACAGATGGTGGTGACCCTGCACAACAAGGGGAAGATATTTAATGCCAGCGAACTATACGCCCGAAAACGGTAAAGATGGTGAATTTTATCTTATGCCTACTTGACCACAATTGAAAATTAAAGAAAAATAAAACAGCCAGTCCCAGGGCTGCCTGGCCCCTGGCCCCGCGCTTGGGGAGCCCCTGGGTATGGGAACTGACACAGATCCCATGTCCCAGCAAGCTGGCCCAGAGGAAGCACTCCCCACCCGCTCCCTCCAGGCCCGAATCCATGAGGCACCTTCGAACCACGGCGCGTCCTCGGCCCTGGTCTCGGCCGCGATGTTCTCACTGACGGTGCCCAGCAGGTCGGCCAGGAGCTTCTGACGCAGCGGGGCCCGCTCGTCCGACAGCAGCTGCCGGGCGGCCTGGATGAGCTCTGCGTGCGGCTCCTGGAACACGCTCAGGAAGCGGCTGATGTCACTCGCGTCTGCCACCGAAGGGAACAGAGAGGCCACCAGGCTTTGGAGCACTGCCTCGGGGAGACCACCTCCTCCCCCGGGACCAGCCAGACCCCTGCCCCGACAGTCACCAGCCCAGGGCTCCGGGCCTTAGGCCTGGCTGCCCGCGCCCGGCTGGTGTGAGGACAGACAGGGAGGACACGGGACGCGGTTTGGACAACGAAAGCCACCCAAGTGAGTTGCCGCCCTTCCCCTCAGCCTTCCTTCCTCCAAGTGAAATCACCTCGTCTTGGAACCTCCCTCGAGACCTCTCACACTCCAGGTTCGTCCCTTCACTGTCCTGCTGGCTCCCGGGGCCTTTCCGCTCACACCCGAAAGCAGCAAGCCCTCCGTGCAGGCACTTGGGACCGAGGGCTTCACAGCGTCCTACAAACAGAAGTCCAGACGCATGCGAGGAACAGGCCGCACGGTCCCGAGGGTCATTCCAGGGATATGGGGCCACTTGGGGTCCAAACATCAATCAGTGTGATCCACCCTCAACAGGCTAACCAAGAAAAGTCACATGATCATAGCAACTGGCGCAGAAAGACAGAGAAAACCTTCAAGACCTAAAGCTTCGTGAAAAGGTCTCAGACTGAACACCAAAGCCATATGCGTAGAAGGATAAAAAGGGACAAGTTGGATTTCATCAAAATTAAAAATTTTACTCCATGAAAGACGCGGTTAAGAAAACGAAAAGACAAGCTGCAGGAACTTCCCTGGTGGCGCAGTGGTTAAGAATCCGCCTGCCAGGGGCTTCCCTGGTGGCACAGTGGTTGGGCGTCCGCCTGCCGATGCAGGGGACACGGGTTCGTGCCCTGGTCTGGGAAGATCCCACATGCCGCGGAGCGGCTGGGCCCGTGAGCATGGCCGCTGGGCCTGCGCGTCCAGAGCCTGTGCTCCGCAACGGGAGAGGCCACGACAGTGGGGGGTCCGCGTACGGCAAAAAAAAAAAAAAAAAAAGAATCCGCCTGCCAATGCAGGGGACACGGGTTCGAGCCCTGGTCCAGGAAGATCCCACATGCTGCAGAGCAACTAAGCCCGTGCGCCACAACTACTGAGCCTGCGCTCTAGAGCCCGCAAGCCACAACTACTGAGCCTGTGCTCTAGAGCCCGCACGCCACAACTACTGAGCCTGCGCTCTAGAGCCCATGCACCACAAATACTGAGCCCAAGTGCCGCAACTACTGAAGCTTGTGCCCCTAGAGCCCATGCTCCGCAACAAGAGAAGCCACCGCAAGGAGAAGCCCACACACCGCAACAAAGAGTAGCCCCAGCTCGTCACAACTAGAGAGAGCCCGCGCACAGCAACGAAGACCCAACGCAGCCAAAAAAAATTAATAAAATAAATAAATTTATTTTTAAAAAATCACATATACTCTTTGGCTCAGCAATTCTACTCCTAGGAATCTTTCTCACAGAAATAAAAGCATAATGGTCATAAGAACATATTTATAAAAAAAAAAAGACAAGCTGCAGACTGGGAGAAAAGATCAGTGTCAACAACACATCTGACAAAGACTCATCCAGAATATATTAGGAAAAAACTCACAAAACTCAACCGTAAAAAACACCCCATTAGACAATGGACAAAAGACACTTCACAGGAAGGTTTATAGGTGGTAAATCAGCCCAGGAGAAGATGGTCAACACCATCCGTCGGGAGGGAAATGCAAGTCAAGACACCATCGCACACCCACCAGAACGGCTAAAGTGAAAAGAGCGACAATGCCAAGAGCTGGAGAGGCCGTTCTCGTCCCTGCTGTGGAGATAAGATGGGACCACAGCTCTGGAAAGCGGCGTGCAGTTCCTTTTCTTTTCTTTTTTAACAACTTAATGAGACTTAATTCTCTAGAAGTACAAGGAGGAAGGCTGCTTGCCACTAGGAGCGCACAGCAGACATGTCACCTTCACTGCTGACAGCAGCGTCCCAACCGAGGGGCGAGGCCACACCTGCACTGCTCTCGGGCTTCTCTCTCCGCCCTTTCGGCAGAGGACGTAGGACAACCTCGGTCCTCAGAGCTCCACTTCCTTCCCCAGGCACCAGAAACATCTCCTGAAATGGAAGCCCCTTTGCACAAGGGCCAGACGACCCTCCCAGGGAAAGAGCACACACCTGGCCACCGGCCTATGGCTCCAGAGTATCACTTGTCATCCAGCACAGGCCCCCCTAAAGAACCAACTCCAAGAGCACCTGCTCCAATAAGGCAGCCCCGACAGGAGCCTAAGGACGGTGTGTCCGCAAACCCGACAGAGACCATACACTGAGCACAGCATCAGCCACTAGCCCATCCCTGAGAAAGTTGATAAAAGAAATTTTTACATATTGAGATGCAGGGACGTTGTTCTGGCTTCTATATGAGTTAACGTGAATTTGATGATAACTAAAACAGCCTTTTTGTGGCTGATCAAACATACACTGCACATCTGCTTTAATTATTAAAGAAAAGGGCGCACTGACCAGAAGTAAAGAACATCCACGTTAAAGATAAAAATTAAATGCCCCTCTTCCTGGGACACCAATGCTGGTTACTCCTTCGATCATAAGGCTCCCTCCCAGGTGCCAAGCCCATGCTGACTCGCTGTGTACGTGCTGGTCTGGTTTTTTTTTGAAACCTCAGAGAAATGCATCCCTGCCTTGTTTAAGGGTCTTTGTTCTGACAAGACATAAAACTGTGCTGAAAACCCTGCTTCTCTGGAGCAGTTTCTCAGAGTAACCTGGGAAGAGGGCTTCTGGGCTATAGTCCTCAGTCTGGCTCAAATAAAACTGTTCTGTTCTTATTATTGATTGGTTATTGATTATTTTCCACAACAAAGCCCAGCAGAACAGGACAGCCTCTCTCTCTGGCTCTGCCTTACCCACAAAACTGGGCAGGCTCCCACCCGCAAAGCCCTCCCTTCTGCCCTTAGGGGTTACTAGGACACTTCAAATGAATGTAAATAAAACTAAAGGAATTTCTTAAAAAGACACATAGACCAACCAGCTGGACCACTGGCCTCCCGGCCAAGAGGATGGACAACACTGCCATCTGATTCTGCCTCTGGGGCTTCCTCCTTCAGAGCCCAGAGTAAGGGGGACCCCTCCCTCCCGGGGCTGGCACCCCCAGGCAGGCCCTCTGCACCTCCAAAGCCACACCAGCTTCCCCACAGATCTCCAAGGTCCCCGCCACTTACAACCCTGCCAGGTCTGCCCCGCAGTGAGAAGCACGAGCTCCGAGTCATCGGGGACACTCCAGAAGTAATCTCCAGTCACCTCCGTGCCATCCTCGTAGAGACACAGGGTGGAGCCAGGAACGGGGAGCTGGGAAGAAGCGGGGGAGGGGAGAGCAGGGTGGGATGCTTACTTCCTGGATCTCGGGCTGCCCAGTCTTGGGGTGGCGACCTGAGGCCTTCCCATCTGCAGCCCTCACAGAGAACAAGAAGGAACTACTACGCTGTGAAGAACCCCACTCGAGATGCAGTCTGCACGGACAGAGCACGTCCAAACAAGGGCACCTACTGTAGGTCGTTCTAAGACCTGGAAAGTCATAGAAATACACACACGGTGATAACCGCTTTGCAGAATTCACCACTCGGACCCTTCAAACCGAGCTCCTCCAGGGCACTTTAAAATCCAAGCCTGTGGGCTTCCCTGGTGGCGCAGTGGTTGAGAGTCCACCTGCCCATGCGGGGGACACGGGTTCGTGCCCCGGTCCAGGAGGATCTCACATGCTGCGGAGTAGCTGGGCCCGTGAGCCATGGCCGCTGGGCCTGCGCGTCCGCGTCCGGAGCCTGCGCTCCGCAGCGGGAGAGGCCGCGGCGGTGAGAGGCCCGCGTACCGCAAAAAAAAAAAAAAAATCCAAGCCTGTTTCCAAAAATGACCCTTGACTGCTTGCACGAAGCCTGTAAACACATCCCCATCAATGAGGCTCATTGCCTGACAGGTGTCAGGACACATCGCCTAGCGCTCGAGTTTCTCCCTGGGCACCAATTAGTTAAGGAGAACATCTTTACTGAGCAGGACCCACCGCCTCTGGCCACGGAAGTGTGATCAGCACACGGGACTCTTAACTTGCTGAGGTTTAGTCCTCTGTTGCTCGACACCAATCAGTTTTATGAATTTATTTTACATCTTTATTCGAGTATGATTGCTTTACAATGGTGTGCTAGTTTCTGCTCCATAAAAAAGTGAATCAGTTATACATATACGTATGTTCCCACAGCTCTTCCCTCCTGCGTCTCCCTCCCTCCCACCCTCCCTATCCCACCCCTCTAGGTGGTCACAAAGCACTGAGCTGATCTCCCTGTGCTATGCGGCTGCTTCCCACTAGCTACCTATTTTAGGTTTGGTAGTGTATATATGTCCATGCCACTCTCTCGCTTTGTCACAGCTCACCCTTCCCCCTCCCCATATCCATTTTTAATAGCAACTCCTCCCCTCTCCCGGACCCCACACACGCACACACAACCCCAGCACTGGTCTAAGCCCAGTGGAGGAAATTAATTCAATAAGGGTAAGAACAATGGCTCAAATACCTAGAATATTCGTGCCAAAGGGCTTTTAGAGGCCTCTGAGCCCAACCCTTCATTCTACACCAGGGGGAACCAGGCAGGGAACGGCCTGTGCCCTGGAGCACTTGAGCCTACGAGCACTGGAACCAAGTCCCTGGGTCTCAGGCCAGAGATGTCGTGATGCTCGCGGTCAGAAGGGGGAAGTTTCCCAGGCCTCTCTACAAAGTCCCCCTGCTCTGACGGGGCCGAGGAGCCAGAGGAGGAGGTTGGGGGCTACTCCGCAGCACAGGAAATGGGAATTCCCTGGGGCCCAGATGTCTCCCAGACTCCCTGGTTTTGAGGCACAAAGCAGCACCTCCTATTCTCCCTAAATTTCTCCCAAGCGGGTGGGCTCCTACGCGCTGGGGCAGAGGCTTCACTCAGGCCATCTGCTGAGAGGCAGCACCAGGCACCAGGACCCAGAAGCCGGGAAGGACCCCAATTCCCCCGCCCCCCGCCTGCAGCCCCCGCACCCGCAGAGGCTGGGCTAAGAGGCTTCCAGCGTAGCTAGACCGGGGTTTAAACACCGGCCTTTCCTCAGTGGCTATGGCACGTTGCTTAGTCGCTCGGTGCCTCAGTTTCCTCATCTTTGAAATGGGGGTGTCAGCGCCCGATTCACTGGGCGACAGGTGGACTCCACGACAGCCCACGTAAGGAGCCAGGATGGCGCCCGGGGTCCGGCACGTGGCCGTCGGCAGTGGTCAGGCTCAGGCTTTCCGCCCTGGGGATATGGACAGTGCCCCCTCCCAGCGACTGTCATTACTCGGGGACGCACTGCGGCTCGGTGCAGCCTGAGATCCGCCAGTGTTGACAGTGCAGGACGACGGGCCAACATCTTCCCAGCTCAAAAAGAGTGCTCTGGGCAGGCTCGCTCAGTCAGACTCGCCCCACCCCCCCACCCACCCCCACCGCCACGCGGCCCGGGGCGCCCGCAAGCAGAGGCCCCCAGCCCATCGGCCCCCAGCTCCTCGGCCCGGGGAGCACCTGCAAGCGGATGGCCCCGCCCCCCGGACCCCGGGGCACCTGCAAGTGGAGGCACCCCTTCCGCAGCACTTCCTCACAGTTCCTGCCCGCCACCCCAAATTTCTTCTGGTTGTGCAGGGCCCGCAGCTTGAACCTCTTGAGTTTCTGGAGCACCGCAGACATCCTCAGAGATTCCGGCCCCGCGGGCGGCGCCTACGCGGCGAGCCGCGCCGTGTGTCCGCGCCTGGGGGTTTCCACGAAGGGGAATCAAGGCCCCGAGCCGCCCCCGCCCCCGAAACTACACTACCCAGAAGGCCCGGGAAGCGGCGGCATGACCCCGCCTTGTGCGCAGGCGCCGTTCCCTGAAAACAACATTACCCAGAAGGCCCAGGAAGAGGCGGTGCGACCCCGCCTTGTGCGCAGGCGCGGAGGGGCGGGGTCGCGCACGCGCGGAAGTCCGGGCGGGCCGGCCTGGTTGTCATGAGAGCGGCGGCCGCGGCCGGGGCAACAGGCGCAGGCGGCCGGGGCTGCTCCTCGGCTGCCACCACCGCTGCGGCTTGGGGGTGCCGGCCGGCCCGGGTCGGCGGAGGAGGCGCCTCCTGAGCTCCGCCGAGGCGCGGCGCTGCCGAGGGCCGGCGGAGAGCCCGGGTCGTGCGGACGTCCTGACAGGTACACGAGCGGGCCGGGGGCGTCGGGGCCTCCGTGGGCGGCAGGGCCTCCGTGGGCGCGGCCAGCGCGCTGCGTCACCGCCCCGGGCGGCCGGCGGCGCCAGCGCTTGGTCCTCGCGTTTGGCGGCGGTGCGGGCTCAGCGACCCCGACTCGGTGCTGAGCTGGCTCTTCAGCCTCGTCTGTTTCGGGGATTCTCAGGGGCACTTTCGAGTCTTGCGGTTGCTTGACCAAAAAACCATTTCAGTGTGTAACATTTAGGTTTTCCTAAGAAGGAAACGATACAAGTCTGTCTCCTAGTCTTGTAGCAAGATGTTCAGAAGTTGGTAAAGTGTTTCGATTTAACGTAGAGATTCAGTACCCCGATGCGTAGTGAAAAGCAGACTTCGTAGGAGGAACCGCCGAGTTACCTTCTCCCCACGGTCCCAGCTCGTCCTGCGGCGCGGGGGAGAGTGATCGCTGCTGGGGAAGATGCCACCGGCGCTCGTTTTGAGGCGAGGACCGCTGTGCACCGGGGCCCCGCACTCGACAGAGCTTTGGTTCTCCCCAGAATGTTAGTGTGATTTTTATAGAGCCCAATACTAGTGTCCTTAGTGACACCCCAAGTATCTTAGGGGAGACTTGAAGGTTTATGCAAAGGGGACCCTAGGGAACAAGGCGGAAGGACGTGGCCGTAAAGGAATCCTGTTCGAATTCCCAAACCGACGTAATAGCGTTGCCTCTGCGGTTCCCAGGCACTTCTCCTGTCTGGTTCCTAAATGCCGGGACTGTGTTTTGGATTTGTTGAGGTAACGCAGTATAGTAGACACGTCCTTTATTCGGATTTAAAGGGCTCCTTTTCTAACTCTTAGGGCCATAACCGAGGGTGTTGGTCAAGACCAGGCTCTGGAACCTGACCAGCTTTAGAACAAACCCGGCCTGTGTGGCTTCATAGCCGGATGACCCTGGGCCAGGCCTCTCTGTGCCTCAGTTTCCTCGTCTCTACAGCTGGGGTGTCAGAGTTGTGATGAAGGTATAAACATGTATGCGTCTGCACACAAGAGTATGGTGTAAGGGAGTAGGTCTGTACACAGGTCAGCAAGATGATAAACAGTACTTCAGATCTCTGGAATTTCAGGATACGTGATCACACTCAGTTGAAAATATTTCATAGGTACCTACTGTTTTCAAGGTGGGATAGAAAGTAACAGGCCCTGCTCTTAAAGGTGATGGAAGGACACAGGGGTCTAACTCTGAGCTTTAGTAAGTTTGGAGGGACTTTAGAATCCGTGACAGAAAGCGGGGGTTAGAACAGCAGGTTGGGCTTGAGGAGGGTTCTTCCGGTGGGGGCAGTACCCCACGTGGGGAAACCTGGCTGTTGTTTTCTAGGGAACACAGTGGGATCCAGAAGAAGTGACATATTCAGTCACTGTTCCAAAGGTGGGACCAGTGAGACTTGGCACTGAGGGAGAGGGGACGGGGGAGGGGGAGGTATGGAGGCCAAGGGGAGAGTCAGTCCAGGCTGCGAGCGGGGCACGTGGGAGGAGCCAAGGGCTGGGCGAGGCCTGTCCGTGTCTGGCATGGGAGCTGGCACACAGGCCAGGCTGTGCAGTTGCCGTGGGTTAAATCACACTTGTCCATTTTTTGTGCCTGCGTTTTATTACTTTCTGGGTTAGTTTGGTTTTCTCTCCTGTGATATCCCGCAGTGAGCTTTGTATAAAAAATAACTGGGATCTTTAATAGCGGTTTCTGTTTCTATTTTAAATACTTTTGTTTGTATATTCCAAGAAACATTAGCGAGTGCCAGCCAAGAATTAATTTATTGACGTGGTCCTCTGCAGGTTCTCAGTAAAAGTCAAAGGAAGATCTAGATCATGTATCAAACATGTTAAAACAAACACATTCCATGTGGGATATGCTTGTGTGTCACCTCCTCCTGAAAATCTCCATTAATAGTATGTCCTACCCCAGAGAACTTTCTGGAGAAGTCTTTATCCTCCGTGTTAGTGAGGACTCTTGGTTGCATACTTCACTCACATTGGCCGACTGAAGAGCATCGACAGGCTTAGTCGCTGGAGAGTAACCGGAAGTCCATGAGTTGTTCGGGCTTTAAGTCCTGAGGCTCACAGGGTGTCTCTGCCTCTCTCAGCACTGCTTCCCCGTGTCAGCTCCACTCCCTGCCTGGATCTCCCCTCTGGTGGCCTCCAGGAGCCCGCCCCCCCTGCAGACACTATGCTATGGCCACAGCCTCCGCAGAGTCCTGGGATTGAGTGGCTTTGGTCCAGTTTGGGTCCTGTTCTCATGTCTCCATCCCTGAGCCCGTTCCTGAGGAGGGATGTGGAACTCATGGACCACCCAAGCCTGGGAAACATGCCCCCTCAGGCGGGGATCTGTGGGGGGCAGGATGGGCGTCAGCCCCACAATTCCGGGTGTGGGGAGGACAGAACCACGGAGGGAAATTGGGATTGAGGTGCTGTTTTCAAAGGAGTGGGCAAAACTGGGCGTCACTACAGCCACCCTCAAAACGATGGTAGGTAGCTATGAGCCAAGCCAGCTTTGCTAAAACATCAAGACAAGAAAATCCTTCAGCTGGTATTTGCGTATCTGCCCAGAGTCAGCCACTCCGCCAGGCTCGGGGAGAGCACCTGTGTGCTTGAGGTTCCGTCCGTGGTTCTGCTCTCCCTGCTGATCCGCATTTTCATTTAGCAATGTTGTTGATTAAACTGCCCCCTTTCCCCTTATTTTTGTATAACTCATTAGCACACTGGTTTATTAGTTCCTTAATAATTTGAAAATTTTTATATTCATATCTTAGCAAAAGACCTTGTTTTTGCCATAACAAAGTAACACGAACTGGATGACTTAAAACCACAAAAATTTACCCCGGAGGCTAGAAGTCCAAAATCAAGGTGCACTTGTGCAGGGCCACGCTTCCTCTGAAGTCTCCTTCCCGGCCCCTTCCAGCTTCTGCTGCCTCCAGACAGTACTCGGCTTTCCTTGGCTTGTAGATGCAGTGCTCCAGCTGCTCGGCCACTGTCACTTGGCTTCTCCCTGTCTGTGTGTGTGTCCCTGTCTCTTTTCTGATAAGAACACAAGTCATGTTGGAGCAGGGCCCATCCTATTCCAATATGACCTCATCTTAACTTGCTGACGTCCCCACTGTTTCCAGACGAGGTCACGTCACTGGCACCAGGAGTTAGGACTCAGCATAGCTTTGGGGGGACACAGTTCAACCCACAACGCTGGTCAAACTTTTTGGCATATACTTGGGAAAAGTCAAGAGGCATCTTAAAAATTGTGTAATAAGAGCTAGACTCTTTCAAAGTGATGGGACAGTCCTGAGTAGGTTGGGAATTACTTTGTGTATTAACAAGGCGGGAAATAGCACTTTCAGTGTTATGATGTACTGCTAAGTCCCTCACAGCGGTCTTTCCTGCCCTCACACACAGCCCCGGCGTGCAGGATGCCCCACAAGCTCGGATTTGTCGTTGTCAGCTCATCGGGACACGAAGACGGCTTCAGTGCCCGGGAACTGATGATCCATGCACCGACTGTCAGCGGGTGGAGGTCACCGAGGTGGGTCAGACGGGCGGGGTGGGGGGGGAGCCAAGGGCGGTGGGTCCTCAAGGGCGCATGGGCTCTCTCCGTCTCAACTGCTAGTCTCACTGCGACTCAGACGGCAGAACCACACGAGGGTCGGGCTGTGCTGCAGACTCACCCACCTAGTTACGCGCTGGACTTTTTTCCTTCTGTTTTTAAAGAAAATTTGTTGAACCTTTTTCCATATAACATTAACCCACATTCACTTAAGAAGCACGCAAATACGGAAGAGAGGAAGGAGAACTGCCCCTCCCCCAATTCCCTGATTGAGGGCCAGTCCCGCATTCTCTGTGCTTGGTGGTAAAGATTTTACATCTCACTGCTTTCACGTAACACAGGACTTTAGCCAAGTCTCTTTCAGACTCATCTGGAATATTTGTACACCTTTAAAAGTCTTCATTACTTGAGTGATGTAATACCAGAGAGTATTTTTCTGAAACATTTGAGTCTTTTCCTGAGAAGCCTTCATTCTTCCCCAAAGGTGGGGCAGAGTTAGTTGTTGAGCTGCCCCAGGGCCTGATCTGGCTTCCCCGACTTAGTGTCGGCCACCTGAGGCCATTCACCTCCTGCTCCCCTCACCTCCTCAGGGAATCTCACTCCTCATGACTTGTTTTCCAAGAGTGAGTAGAAGGCTTACTATTTGCTCCTATTCATGAACATGTAAATCTGTATGACGTTTACATTCAGTCATATACTGTGACTTACATTTATTCAGATGACATATTGCTAAAAAGTTGAATGTAAATCCCATTTAAAATTCAAATATATTTTCCTTTTGGCGTTTCTGAGGGAACCCGACAAACAAGACTCCACTCTCAGTGAACTGAGAAATGAAACAAAAGAGTAGAGCAGATGGGGACAAATAGCCTCTTTAATGCTGATGAAGCTGATATTGAACAAGGGCTTTATCTGGGCGCAAGTAGCATCCCAGGACTGGGCCAGCCGGGGCAGCCTCACCAGGCCCAAGGGGGCTGGAGGAACACCTCCATCAGGCAGCCTCAGTCACATCCACGCTCCCCCCAGACTCACGAATCAGTCCAGTCCTGCTTCTCCCCAAGCCCAGGGGCCCGGAGTGAGCTGTGGCCATGGTTTTATGTGAATACACTTGCATTCCCCCCACACACACACCTGCATTTCCCTTCAGCAGAGGTCCTTCCTACTAAATGCACTTATTCAGCATTTATGCACGAGTTAAAGGTACTTAAATACACAGACAGGGCTGCTTTTTTGTAATATTTATAAAAGTAATACTGATATGGTTCTTTCACATCTTGACATGGTATTTCTTCTAAGGCATGACCTATACTTGTTTTAGTAGTAAACTTTCAGACTGCTTCAAAGGAAAGGGTATATGTGCCTTGATCTCCATTCAGCCTCATGCTGGGTTTGGCTCGGGGGTCTCCTGACTTCAACAGTGTTCTCTGAGGTCAAGCACATCATAGGAAGGCAAAGGAAAGTAACCTCAAGCCAAGTCTCCCAGAGAGAGGACAGGGTGCTCTGTTAGCCCAGGTCACAGAGTGATTGCTCAGGCACTGATAGATATAGCTCCAGTGGGAGGTGGTCCTGGGGGTCTTTACAAGGGTGCAAGGGAAGTTTTTCCAGTGCCTTCTATGACCTAGGAATTCATAGAGCCTGAAATCTTCAGGGCATGAGCCACACTTCTCCAAGAGAACACAAAGTTTACACCAATGATCAGAGCCTCTGGGCATGAATTTTTTATTGTCAAATAATATTCATTTGGAAAGAAATCTAGGGAATTCCCTGGTGGCCTAGTGGTTAGCACTCAGTGCTCTCTGCTCCGGGCCCGAGTTCGATCTCTGGTCGGGGAACTAAGATCTTGCAAAACGCACAGCATGGCCAAAAGAAGAAAGAAATTTAGAGCTGTCAGTTTATCTTGAAGAGCTACATGCCTTTTTAGGTAATAATCAACTTTAAAAATAAAATAGCCAGTTCTTTTACCTACAAAATGTGTTTATTCCAGAATGGCAGAGGAATTGCAATTCGGGACATGCAAGCTATGGTGAAACCATAGGCAAGTCTGGGGAACAAAGGAGAGAGAGAAACCTTACTTGACCTTGCTTTATAGAGAAAAGGAGGACGTTGGGAGGGGCTGCTTTGAGCGAAAGTCCATTGGAGGAAAGCAAGGGTTCAGGGTGGTGACAGTGTCTCATTGGCTGGGCTGTTGCTGACCGAGTAGAAAATCTTCCTTCTCCTGCTGGGGCAGTAATGTCAGCTTCTTCTTGCCCAGGAATGAAGGAAGATACGTGCCTGAGTGCTCCCCCTTCAGGGCTCCCCTTCTCCATTTTAATTGAGGTTTCCTTTTATTAATTGTCGTATTTCCCCCTTTTGAACAAGAACTTTCTCCAGAAGTATCACTGATCAAGAGTCAGGTTGTCCGCATTTAGTGGTTTTTGTCCTTCAGTGTCAGGACGGACCTTTCCTATTTGTCACATCCAAAGTCGGAGGGAAATTACATAGCAGTAGGAAACCGTTTAAGGCCATGTTTGGGTAACAGGGAAGGTTAGAAGGGAAGACTCTCGAGCGCTCCTGTCTAAAGTGTACATCTTGTCAAGGTCACGCACGTTGGAGATCTCAAAGCATTGAGCCAACATCACTCTTTTGCGCACATCATTTCTGCAAAGGTTTAACACGTAACAGGTACAAGGGTTAAAGATGATTACGCAAAGCAAAGTTCAAAGTAACGTGACAGTTCCAAACTTTATGATAGTTCTGACCCATGACCCTAGGCCTGAAGGTAGCCAGCTGAACAGATCCAAGGACCGTGGAATGTCAGGCGAAAATCCTTTGCAGCCAGTGCACTTGCTCCCTGGTTTTGTGTAATTGGATTTCTGCTTCTCCCGAGACATTTATCCATGTGCAACAGATGGTATTTGCTATTGTTCCAGCACCTCCTTGCTCAGCAAATAGGTAATTGGGGGCTATGCACTTATCTGAAACTAGTTTAGCTAATAAGTTCAGTGAACGATGTTGGGCTGCTGCTCCTTCGGCTGTGGCACTGGCCAGCTCTTCTGATGTTAGGAAGAGATTTCTAATCATGTGTTCATTGGCACCTACTCTGATGCGGGGAGAAAGGTGGCTTTCCCTGCAGAGGCAAACCTGGGGTCATACACGCCTGCTGGAAGTTCCCACGTAAGGCAGCTAAGGAGGTTTAACACAATAGGCCAATGGGAGGTTTCTGATCTGTTATGAAGAGAAAGTAGAACAGTGGATACAGCAAAAGCACACTGTTCTTTTACCCCCCAGCTGTCAAGATGATGAGCTGCCCAAGCTGGGGCCATTGCCAAGGCTTCCACACATAGAAGAGTAACCGGGAGGAGCACGCAGGACCCCTCATCAGTAGTAGCATTTATGGACTCATTTGTCGGTATCAAGGACTTGGCGTCCTTCAACCAAGACTCACGTATGATGTTATCACATACTAAAAGTCTTCCTAAATATATGGGCGTGACAGCCAGCTTACAAACGGTCTGACTCAAACTGACTGCTCCAGTGTCTTCTGTATGTATATTCAGGAGAGCTTAAATTAAGCCAGGGAACAAGGGCATGCGGATTTAGTAGTCTCACCTTATACAAGGGACCTGCGGAACAGTTTAGGTACAGAGTGGCATTTGGGATTCCAGAGAAGTTACTTATAGTGTGAGTAGGGGTCACTGCTGTCATGGACAGATCAAGGTTTCTGGTGACAAATCCAACAATCAGAGAGGTTTCCCTCTTTTGCAGTAGATCAGGAAATGTGCATAAAAGCAATGTCTGTCCAAGGTAGAGAGGGAGAAAATAAGGTAAGAAGCAATAGTGAGAAAAGGGTATATGGGCCTGGTCCATCCTGGGAAAGCTGTCTCATCAGATGCTTCAATTCCTGGAAATCTTTACTTTCAAGTTGCCAGTTGGTGTGCAGGTCCACTCAGGGCTTGGTGTTTTCTTTAGAGGTGACATGAATCCAGGAGTCCATTCCTTGGAGCTTAGCAGCACAAGGGTTGGTTATCAGTACCTGATGGGGCCTTTGCAGTGAGGTCGAAGGGAATCCTCCTTGCGGTGTCCCTTCCAGTAGGTGAAATCTCCGGGTTGCATGGTGTGGTACTTAAGGTCTTCATCTCCTGGGAGCATGCTATGAAGACCTCACTAAAGTGTGATTACTTTCAATGGAAACAGTAAGGCCCTTACAATATTGAAGTATATCTCCGTTTATCGGCTGTGGATCAAAGGAGGCGGGAACCAGGTGCATTGGGCTTCCTGTGACTGTCTCAGAGGGTGAGGGTTTGTGAGTTCCCAAACGGGTGGATCTGAGATTTAGAAGGGCCAACAGTGATGCTTTTGGCCAAGGTATTTGGAGGGTCTCTACAAATTTTGCCAGTTGGGTCTTAATGATGTCATTAATGCGTTAGACTAGCCCTGAGGATTGAGGATGGTAAGACAGTGAAAGTGTAAAACCAGCCACAGACCTGTCAAAGTGTTCAACCGCTGAAGTTCGGGGGGGGGGGGGGGGGGCGGGGGTTCCCCAGGTAGAGATGATCTTTTCTAACAGGATCTTAGCCACAGAAGAGGCAGTAGCCTGTCTGCAAGGGAAAGCTTCAGTGCAGTGAGAAAACATGCAACTCATGACTAAGACATATTTATATCCCTGAGATGGGAGCAGCTGAATAAAATTCCTCTGCCAGGTCTTGAGTGGCCCATTAGCAATTTACTGCAGTGCAGACAGGTTTTCCTGGGTTGTGTTTTGGACAGGTGGGACAAGCACAGTGGGCGCTGCTCACAGCTTTCTTTGTGTTTCTTCACCAATATTGGTTCATGAACTCTGTCATTTTGCCAGTAGACCAGTGTCTTAAGGCATGTGCAGTGGTCAGTAGTGGGAACTTTAGAATTTCTGGTAGGACCAGATTGTTGTTTGGCCCAAACCAAGAGTTCTGTCTTTTTATCAAGCCAACAGTTATTCAATTTCCAATATTGTTTTTCGTTTTCTGGGGCCAGTTGTTGGGCATTTCTAGTCTGTTTCCAAATTATCATCTGGGGGATGTGGGGATAGCCCTTTGGAGCATGACAGAGGGTTAGCCATTGGTTCCTTTGAGAGCAGCATTTTCCGGCAGAAATGTCAGCAAGGTGGTTTCCTTTAGCTTACAGGGACTCGAGTCTGGAATGCCCAGGGACCTTGCTAGTAACCAGAGCAGCTGGCAAAAATATGGCATCTAATAAATGTTAGACATGAGAGCCATTTTAAATTTTATTCCCATCAGAGGTAAGTAAACCTTGCTGTTTTGATAACGTCCCAAAGTCATGGGCTACCCCAAAGGCGTACCGGCTGTGGGTATAAATGTTGGTGGTCTTGCCCTTGGCTAAAGTACAAGCCCTAGTGAGAGCATGTAATTCCCCCTTTTGGGCTGAAGTAGCCAAAGGTATACTGCCTTGATGACTTCAAGAGGAGTTGCGACAGCAACCCCACACGGTGTTTACCTTTTGCATCTTTTAGATAGGAACTATTAGTAAATCATGAAAAATCTACATTGGTTAGAGGAATTTCCTGTGAACTATTGCAGGGAGTCAAAAGGTGATCTGTCAGTGTTAAGCAGTCTGGAAGAGTTTTGTCAGAGCAGCGGGGAGAGGAACAGTAGGGTTGACGTTATTCCACCAAGAAAGAGTTCTGTGAGGAGCGGTTAGCAAGAGGGTCTCACAGGAGTGTGGCGCAAATTCAGGAGAGCTTCTACTGCATGGGGTACAAAGACGGTTAGAGGGAATCCCATGATTATTTTTTTGGTGGCCTTAACCAAAAGGGCAGTGGCAGGAGTGGCTCTGAGACCAGGGGGCTGTCCCCATGGCACAGGGTCCAGCTGTCGACTATACTAACCAATGGGTCGATGATGGTCCCTGTGTTTGGGATGATACTCCAAAGGCGTTCCCCTCCTTCTCACGTACAAAGGGAACGAGAGGAAGCTGACAATTAGGATGTCTAAGGGCAGGGGCCCTTATTAAGCTTTTCTTTAAGGCTCCAAAGGTTATGTCATCCTGATCGCCCCAAATAATAGAGTCCGGTTTGTTGTTTTTTATAAAACATGCAGGGGCTGGGCCATAAGAGAGAAATTTGGAATCTAGTTTTGACAGTAGCCAGCTAGCCCAAAACACCTCATAATTGGGCTGAGTTTTAGATTTGGGGAAGTTGAGGGTACCATGAAGCCTGCCTGTATCTAAAGGTAGCCTCATTCTAAGATCAGGTACCCTAAATATTGAACCTGAGTTTGAGCAAACTGCAGTTTTTCCTTGGAGACTTTATGTCCCTTTAAGGCTAAAAGGTTTTAACAGGTGAATGCTGTCCTCCTGTGAAGTTTTAGAGGAGAGCAGAGAAGCAAACCATCCATATATTGTAATAAAGTAGAGCCTGCAGAAAACGGTATTGTCCAGATCAGCCTTTAAGGTTTGAAAAGTAAGAAGGACTTTCAGGGACTTCCCTGGCGGTCCAGAGGTTAAGACTCCTCCATGCTTCCACTGTAGGGGGCGCGGTTCAATTCCTGGTCAGGGAACTGAGATCCCACGGGCTGCGCAGCACGGCCAAAAGAATTTATTTTTAATAAATTTAAATAAAAAGAAGAAGAAGGACTTTCAGTAAAAGCCTTAAGCATTTCTGTCCAGGTCTACTGTTCTCTCCCAAGTGAAAGCAAAAATATACAGAGTAGCTTTATCAACAGGAATGCTAGAGAACGCAGCGCATAGATCAATTACAGTGAGATCCTGCTTTTAGTAGAAATGGATGCTAGTCGCATATGGGGCTGGGGGAAGACAGGGTGCCAGGGGTAACAGTGTCACTTATTCCGGTTTCCGGACAAACCTCCATCCTCAGCCGCTGGGTTTTCTCCCGGGCAAAGCGGGGTGTTACAGGGACTCGTACAAGGGATAATGAGGCTGCGGCTTTGAAATCTTCTGTTACGGGCTTGATGCCTTGAAGGACCTCTTTATTTAATTATAAGGTACTGATGAATTCTGGGGAGAAGTTTTGAGGGATATGTTTGACTCTTAGTAGGAGGAGCACTGAATTCTGTGTATTTCAGTTGGAGGTTTTGCCCACAGGGAAAGTGGCAGCTGATCCACTGGTGACAAGTGACTAGTGAGTATCCTGGAAATCACCTCTGATGCATCTGAGACAGAGCAAGTAAAAGATATCGAAGGTCATTCAGTTCCCTGCTTGGCTATTTTGATGGCTACTGTCAAATTCTAGAACTATTTCCCCCTTTCAGGAGAAGGAAATTCCAGCATGGTATTTTCCTCAGAAGTCTCTGCCCAGTGATCGAATAAGGATGAAGGAGCCTAAGGAGAAAACAGTGTGTGTCTCTCAGAGGGCCTAAACAAAAGGCAACGGGTTCTGAGACAGGGATCTTTGGGGGTTCGTTAGAAACCCCCACTGTTTGAACTGTTTAGCACTCCGAGGCAGGGCTGCTTTACAGCAGTGGGGTTGAGCACCAGGAGCGTAGCTGTGGTGTCAGTAAGGACACAGAGATTCATCCCTGTCCAGAGTGTTGTTTCTCCGAGCCGATTAAAAGGGAGGGTTGGCAGAGCCCCCTGTGGTTCCTCAGAGCCTGGCCGTTGGGGTTAAGAGGACGCTGGAAAGGTTGCTTAGAGGCCTGAAGGTGCCTGCAGTGCTTAGGCTTTAATTATCTTTTTTTCCCAATGTCCTGGCTTTTTGCAGTAATAGCAGAGACCAAGAGGTTTTGTTTGGCGGGGAGGGTGGGGCCTCCATTTGTTGAATTGTCTAGCGTGCAAACGCGCTGATTTACCAAATTAACCAAACCTGGAGTGGACAGGGTTTCCCATTCCATCCTGGTCCTTTTTTTTTTTTTTTTGGCTGCGTTGGGTCTTCACTGCTGTGCACAGGCTTTCTCTAGTTGCGATGGGCAGGGGCTACTCTTCCTTGTGGTGCATGGGCTTCTCATCGGGGTGGCTTCTCTTGTTGCGGAGCACGGGCTCTAGGCACGCAGGCTTCAGTAGTTGTGGCTCGCAGGCTTTAGAGCGCAGGCTCAGTAGTTGTGGTGCACGGGCTTAGTTGCTCCGCGGCATGTGGGATCTTCCTGGACCAGGGCTCGAACCCATGTCTCCTGCATTGGCAGGTGGATTCTTAACCACTGCGCCACCAGGGAAGTCCCCATCCTGGTCCTTTTAACTGAAAGAGAATCCCCATTCAGCCCGTTAATGAACACAGAGTTAAAGGCAACCCAAGCAGATTCAACATCCAAAAGAAGACCAGAGTTTTCTCTAAAGACAGTCTGAAGACAACTACAATGGCCGTGAACAGGTTTTGCAGGCAAAGCCTGAATTTTGTTCCAGTCATCATGCTTAGGAAGACCTTTTGAAACTCTTAGTGAAAATTTCTAGCAAGTTCTTGGATTTCCTGCTAACAGTCAGGGTTTGTTTTTCCAAATCCCTTTCAGGATTTTCCCATCAGGCAAGTTTCATCCAATGTTGGGCCTGAGCTTCACCAGCAAGCATGTGGACTAATTGATATAAATCTGAGAAGCCAGGTTGATAAGTTTATAAGTGGATAAGTTCTTCAGCAAATCCATGGGGGTCCTCAGTTACTTTGGGAAATCTTTGACTATAGCTAGAAGTTCAGCTTTAGTCCAGGCAACATAAGTAACTAGGGATTTAGCATCTAGACCCCTAGAAGGCTTAGCTTTAAAAGGGCAGGACTTAATAAGTTCAGGGGAGGGGGAAACAGGGAGAGGTTTGGAGAAAAAGGGGAGTTCGGCAAGAGGGTTAGGAGCGGGTGGAGGGCCCAGAGGAGGTGAGGATGGGCAGAAGGGGAGGGAAGGTGGCTCAGGGGCACAAGGGGCGGGGGCGGGGGAGAGGCCTCAGAGCCGTTTTGTCTTCTTTCAGTTTGTTCTCCTCTGTTAGTCTAGAAATGGTGTTTTGTAAAGAGGCAGTTTTATTAGAGTCCTGGATGTGTTTGGAAGCTCCAAGGTACCGATTAAAATAAGCATCCCATTCAGTCTGTTTAGTTTTAGAGCCGTCGCTTTCTAATTTGGTTCTGAGAGAAACAAGTTTGGAGAGGTTGAAAGTTCCCCATAATGGCCCTTGGTATTCTGAAGTATTTGAGGTTAAGTCAGTCTATTTAGTTTAAAATGTGCATGAGGAAGGACCATAGTTTTTAAACATAAAACCAGCCAGGGTCCCCGAAGGAGGGTGCCCTTAGAGCATTTAGGTGACTGGGGTCCCATTTCTTAGAGCTTGTCTCAAGAGCAAAAGAAAAATCCCTAAACAGCCTGATTCCAGTGGAATTTTACCAAAATTCTAGCACACTTCCAACAGGGGGAACAAATGAGTGAGTACTCACCTGAGGGACAAAGCCTTCCCAAAAAGAAAACAAGCAGATCCCAATAAAGTCAGAGCACTCAACCAAAAGGAGGGAGCTGACCCGGAAAGAGGAGGCTTCCTGGCCCGGAAGGAGGAGGGCTCTCGCTGCCAGGAGGGGAGGGGAGGGGAGGGGAGGGGAGCAGGGCACGGGGCACGGGCGGCTGTCACATGTGGGTCCAGACTCTGTCTCCTCCAGAACCCATTTCTGCACACCATGCGATGTCAACCTTAAAAATAAAATAGCCAGTTGTTTTTGCCAGCAAAATGAGCTTATTCCACAATGGCAGAGGAATTGCAGTTCGGGACATGCAAACTGGTGAAAGCATAGGTGAGTCTGAGGACAAAGGAGAGGGAGAAACCTTATTTTACAGAGAAAAGGGGCACTTGGGAGGGGCTGCTTTGAACCTAAGTCCATTGGAGGAAAGCGAGGGTTTGGGGTGGTCACAGCATCTCATTGGCTGGGCTGTTACTGGACCAGGAGAAAGTGTCCCTTCTGCTGCTGGGGCAGCCAAGTCTGCTGCTCCCTGCCCGGATGAAGGAAGTCCATGCCTGAGACCCTCCCTGCGGGGCCTCTGGCTCCATTTTAGATGAGTTTCTCTTCACTGATTTGCACAGTGTATTGTCCCTTCTTTTCATCAGTTTGAGGGGTATTTTTGATTCATCTATAAACTCTCAATAAGCTACCTTTGAATAGCTAAATCCTAGTTCCCTGACCAGGGATCGAACCCAGGCCCTCAGCAGTGAAAGCGCTGAGTCTTAACCACTGGACCGCCAGGGAAGTCCCATAGCCCTTTTTTTGAAGGGCTTTAAAATATGCAGCTTCAAACTTTTGTCAGTCATCTTAGTTTTCCTTAAACAGTTTTGGAGGTTTTGTTTTTTTTTTTTTTTTTTTTTTTTTTTTTGGTGGTACGCAGGCCTCTCACTGTTGTGGCCTCTCCCGTTGCGGAGCACAGGCTCCGGATGCGCAGGCTCAGTGGCCATGGCTCACGGGCCCAGCCGCTCCGTGGCATGTGGGATCTTCCCAGACCGGGGCACGAACCCGCGTCCCCTGCATTGGCAGGCGGACTCTCAACCACTGTGCCACCAGGGAAGCCCCTGTTTTTTTTTATAAAGGATTTTTTCCCACATGAGATTACTGTGTCCTTATGTCTAGAATGATCTCACTGCCAATTATAATGTCTATACCCTCCATTTAAAAAAAGTAAATATCTTAAATGTCTAAAGCAGTGCTTGACTGAAGGGTATTCAAGTCTCGAATTGCTAAGTTCCCAGTTTCCTGGCTGCCCTCCTGCCCCACATGCCTCTCTCTTACAACCTTGGCATTTAGGAGATCCCAGGGATCACCCCCCCAGAATATGCATAGTCACTGGCCCCACTTTCTCAGCAGCACTCTTCCCATTCACCCTTTCACGTCCCTCAGTTAAACACAGAAGTTTCCAGAGTCCCATCCATCCCGCCTGATGATCCTTCCTGTGCGCTTCCTTTCTGTCCTGCCCACTGATGGTGGCCCCTCTGCTAGGAGCGTGAGGACGGGCACGGGCCTCATGATGGGTGCGGTGCTAATGCTGAAAAGCTGGGGGAGGAGGCTGTTTGGGGCGGCTTGGGGAGCTGGGTCAGGAGTGTGTTTGTCTGGGTCACATGTGGCGCTTTGAGGATGCCTGCACTCAATGTCAAGTCACCAACGAGATGTGCAAGTTCGGACACAGGATGGTATTTACTTGGGGTTCCTCCCTGTTAGGAGATTTCAACGCCATGGGGCAGGTGGAATGCCTCACAGTGAGTCTAGATAGAGAAGGGAACCTGGAACCCAGCCCAGGGCACAGTCAGGGCCGGACGGGAAGGCGGCCCGAGGCAGGAAGGGGCCCAGGAAGTCAGGACCATGAGGTGTACATTGCAGTCAGCCTCGTGGAGGTCAGTGGTGGCCTGTGACCTTGGCCAAGGAGGCAGCTGAGAAACGGGGTGGGAGCTGGAGACGGAGTCAGGGTCATGGGAGGCTCCTCAGGCTTTTCTGGAGTGTATGGGTGTGTGTGAGTGTGTGTGTGTGTGTTGTGTGAGTGTGTGACTCTGAGTGTATATGAGTGTGAGTGTGTGAGTGTGTGTGTTGTGTGTGTGTGTGTGTGTGTGAGCATTGAGTGTATTTGTGTGAGGGTGTGAATGGGTGTGAGTATGTGCGTGTCGGTGTGTGTGTTTCAGTGTGTATGAGTGTGTTAGTGTGTCTGTCAGTGTGTGTGTTACTGTGTGAGTGACTGAGCGTGAGTGTATGTGTATGAGAGTGTGTGAGTGTGCGTGTGAATGTGAGAGTGTGAGTGAGTGTGCGTGTGTGTTGATGGGGTGATCGGGTCAAGAGAAGGGGCAATCTGGCTCTGGTGCAGTTCAGCTGGGGCTGCTGGGAGGAAAGGCGGGAGAGGGGCCAGGCCGGCCAGTGGCCAGGTCACCACTGCACTCGAGGAGGATCGTGACGCGTGCTGGAGGGGCCTTTCCCACTGTCGCGTCCTCGGTGCTTCCCTGGCTCTAGATGCCCTCGATGCCCACTGTCGTGCGCACCCAGTGTTGGCCAGCTCGGCACACACGCTGCCCGCTGTCAAAGCGTCGTGCTGCCCCCCGCCCCCAGTCGTGATCATGTACTGCAGTGTGACGTTCTAATGCTCTGTGTCCCTTCTGGGCAGAATTAGAAGCTCCAGCGTGGACAGTTGTAGGCTTCTCCAGGCCGCTGAGCGAGCGTTGAGAGGCATTCTTGAAGTACTGATCGTTGCTCACTCCACTCAGGATTCTGTAAAGCAAGGGGTTTCCTGAAGTGTTCAGGTTCTGGTGGGAAGTCCTTTGACTCACTAGTACAGCATCTTTAGATTGATGTTTTTATCTCGTGATAAACTTTGGGTTTCATTTCAAACCACTAACTAACTGCTCCAAGTATGATTCACGCTGGGGGGCTGGCAGACCCCATCAGACCTTCACTCCAAGCTCGAGCTGCGACTGGAAGGCCAGAGGGCGGGGACAGCACCGGGGACCCGGCAGCGTCAGAACCCACAGACCTGACACGTACGTGGAAGCGTGGCTGCGAACATCCCTCGACCCTCTACGGAGATCCTGCAGATAAAACAAAAATGTGTTTGCTTTCAGGTTTTGCCAGTTTCCACAAGAAATTGTTCTTCAAATGGTGGAGAGATGTCGAATAAGAAAACTACAGTTGCTTGCTCATCAGTATATGATTTCCAGTAAAATCGAGTTCTACGTTAGTGAGAGCCTGCCTGAGTATTTCGCACCGTATCAAGCAGAGCGGTTTCGAAGGCTTGGGTAAGAATGCGATTTAACATGTACGGTGGGGACTCTTAGCCTAACTCCGTCTCAAAGCAATTGAAAGCTAAGGAGTCGCCCTTGCCCTTGGCCCTGTCTTACGTACGTGTGTGCGGGTGGAGAGCACACCCCTTCCGAACACCAGCCTGGTGCTCAGCGCGCTTACTGGGCAGTGTTCCTGTCAGTCGTATTCAGGCCACTTTTCAGGGGCAGAGCTTATCTTAAGAGAACTATTTAGAACTTGACTTCTGGGCTTTCTTCCCTAGGGTTTTTCGTTCCAAACCTAACAACTTTCCTTGAAACCTGCGGAGCTCAGTGGGCACCGAAGGCAGCATATTTCCACATCAGCGTGATTCCAGAGTTGTGTTTTTTCTTTCAGCTACGTCTCTCTCTGTGACAATGAAAAGACAGGTTGCAAAGCCCGGGAACTGAAATCGGTGTATGTGGATGCAGTAGGACAGTTTCTTAAGCTGATTTTTCACCAAAACCATATCAACAAGTACAATGTGTATAATCAGGTGAGACACATGGGCCCTCCCCTTGGTGACACCCCTACCCCACCCCCTGCTTTGTGGCATCTGAGACTCCTCCTTTAAGGTGGTGTCTGTGGGAGAGTGCTAAGCTCCCTGGAGCTGCGTGCTCCGATTCGGATTCGGAGCCACCAGCCACGTGCGGCTATGCATGCTGGGAGCGTGGCTGGTCCAAGTGCATGGGCTGCATGTGTGACCCAGGCTCGGTTACACAAGGAGAGGAGGATGTTTTGGATACATTAGCTTTAAATATATTGTTAAAATCAAAAAATCAACTTTAAATGTTTCTTTTACTGTGTCGACTAGAAAACTTAAAATTACATATGTGGCTTGCATTATATTGGGTTGGGCAAAAAGTTTGTTCAGGTGTTCGAGGTTACAGCGCACGGAAAATCCGAACAAACTTTTTGGCCAGCCCATTATTTTTGTTGGACAGCACTGTTCTACGTAAACCCCCTAAACTTTTACAAGATAAATCCCCTGGTGGAAATTGAGAGTGCGGTTTAATGATGCATGCAGTCCAGAATCTCTGTAGCTCCCTCCCTCCCTTTCTTTTTATTTTTTTGGCATAAAGAATATTAGTGGAAATCAACTGTGTCCAAAGCAGTCTTGTTAATTAGCGCAGGTATTTACAGCACTCCCTGCCCCCCTCCAAGAGGAATGCAAGCATTCCAGCAAGTCAGAGCTTTCTGCTGAGCAAGTGAGCTGAAGGAGAGTTCTGAGACAGAGTCGTGGTGCCTGGTCCGTATTTGACAGCAGAATTCTGAGCCTTTTCCCTCCTCCACCCCATCTGTGTATTCACCAGTAATTCCTCAGTTTTCAGTTCAGCAACCGTGATTCTCAAGGACGGGGGTACGCGAAGGCGGCTCCTCCCCGTCAAGTGAGAATCAGTGCCTTGGACAAACCAAGCTATGTTAACGTAGGTTTTCATTTCATTGTCTAATTTACCACGATCATGTAGATGTGACCCCATCCTTAACCTTGAGCAATGGTTCGATATAAAGCTGGGTTAAAACTTTGGAGGTTTTTTAGCTGTATTGTTTTAACATCCTTTAAACATTAAAATACCCTCTTGGTTCAGCATTAGAATATTAACTTATATAATTTATAAAAGTCATTAATCTATATTAGCGTGAGATTTTACAGTTAAAGCATTTTGCTGTACCTCATCCCGTTTTTTGACAGTATGGCTCAGAGTTTGTTATAAAGGAGTTAAGTCATGTCAAACATTTTATACTTAATTTCTGTTGATTAACTCTTTCTTAGGTTGCTTTGGTGGCAATAAATATCATTGGAGACCCTGCGGATTTCAGTGATGAAAGCAATATTGTAAGTTTGGGAAGTTTCATTCCTGAAGAGGGACATTTATTTCTAACAAGAGGGGATCGTTTATTTTTGTCACAAGAGTATCATCCTAAAAATCCTCACAAAATTATCTGGTGAACAGCTAGCAGGTCATTTTCAGCAGCTGTTATATTAAACTTTACTCGAGAATTTTAGTTGTCCCTCCAGGACACTAGGATCATTGAAGCTCCCTGACTGACACCTTTATGTCAAATCATCTCTGTTTTATGTTGTTCCTTTTCTCTCTGAGATACTAAGCATAACTTTTTCCCCCAAAGACCTCTAGAGAGAAGCTGATTGATCATTATCTAGGGCACAACACAGAGGACCCAGCTCTCGAAGGAACTTGTTCTGGGTAAGAGCCCTGCCCCCCTCCCCCGAGGCAATAAGTTTCTGTAACTTTCCTTGGAATCATGAAAGTGCAAGTCAGCTCCAAAGAAAGGATCCTGGACCTGGGGGCCTCTACATTCAGCCTGGAGCCGAATAAGCCACTGATGGGATTGTCTTAAATGTACTGCAGATTAAGGTCACCCTTTTATTCAGCACATCTTCATTCACTGCCCTGCAGAGATGACTTCGTTTCTTGTATGTTCTGGTATTACTAGCCAGTTCCTCGAAAGCATTCAGATAAAAGCTCTGTCAGCTGTCCTTTGGTATTTTGGTGGCACAGGCAAATTCATAGGTAAGAATCGATGTATTAATTGACCCAGATTACCAGGTACCCCAAAGTTCATCTTATGTCTGCTTTAAAACCTCATTCCTTCAGGGAGTGAGAACCGCATGTCACATCAGTTTCTGTAAGTTCCTCTCCACGCTCCTCACGTGGACAGTTATACAGATTTCGCTATCTTGCTGACTCTTTAGCAAGTCAGGCGTGGAGGGCAAGGCCGAGGGCACGGCACTTTACACCCTCTGTCCCTAGTTGCCCCTCTGGGACAGAGTCCTTCAGCACCCTTGTCATGTGCCTGCTGTTTATGAAAGTAGGGGGACCCCTTGCACAGGCGCCCGGCCTAAAGAGAAAGGGATTCAAAAGAATACCCAGGTCCCCTTCTCTGATGGCAACTTCCCAATAGCGAAGAGATAAGATGCTTAGATGTTAGTACACGGTTGACATTTGCACATGACCTGTGGTGTATTTCCACGCTCACACGCACATGGCCAGAACTGCTGGCTCTTCTGTTTGCATCAAACGTGGGGTCAGTTCTCTGTGCCGTTGCTCAGAGCCACTGAGTGGTGCTGAGTATGGCACGCTGGAGTGGAGGCCGTGCTTACAGTTTCGTGTATAAAAAGTCACGGTGCAGGGTGACCCATCATCCCGCCTACACAAGCTCCGCTTCAGTCCTCAGCCCGGATCCTTCCCGCCTGCTGGAGTCCTCACCTTGCCAGGTGGGGGTGAGAGCACGGGGGGAGCACTGACGGCAGGTACTTCCTTCAGCATCGTGGAGGTGCTGCCCCCAGCTTTGCCCTTGCTGAACAGGGACGACTGAGCTCACTTACCGGGTTTAGTATCTCCAGGGAAAGCCCTCTGGGGAATTGTGGTTTCTGTTTAAATCAGTTCTTTATCAAGTTAGCCACGGGGGATGGTAAACTGCAGTTTCTTGTCCTGACTCACCCCCCCACCCCGCCAGGGTTTTCCCGAAGGTAGAGGGAGGTCTTGAAAGGTTGTGGGCAGTGCCCGAGGCTGAGTCCACAGGCAGTGCTGGGGCATTGTGGAAAGTGGGCGCTGCTGATGCCTCGGCATTGCAACATCATTTCGTCCTTCGTAGGGTTTTTATACTGTAATGAAGTCTTGGTTTCACCTCTGGAACTTCAAGGCAGAGTGAGTTAGACTTGAGCGTGTGGTGTGTATTTAGGTAAAAAGAGTCAACGGATCTTGGAAGCACAGAAACGTGCTCTTGTTCAGTCATCACTGAGATGAACGGAGACGCTCACAGCCGCCATGGCCATGTGCCCGCTGCTGTGCCCACAGCCGCCTGAGTCAAGGCCTGGGGAAAGGGGGTCCTGGCTGCTTTTGAAAGGTGATGTGGTCCCCTGTCCTGTTTGAGTATATTGTTAATCAACCAAACTTGTATGACAAATAATCTCTTTAATGATACTTGCTGTGTGCAAGGACACCCAAGGCGAAGCTAACAGCAGGTGTCTTCCTGCCTCTGATGCAGCAGATTGGGAGGCTCTGGACCGTGTCCCCTAACGCTTCTGTCGAGTAGTTAGAACGGCGTCCTGGTTCTAAATGTCAGGCCCAGAAGAAAGCTTCTGGCCGGTTATAGAATTGGGAGGAAAGAGGGAGGCGATGCAGAATCCAAAACAGGTGATTCAGATCACGTTTAGGTCATTTATTCTGGGAAGGATTTCTCTGATCTCCTGCAGGACTGGATGGTGATGTCATATGGTCAGACACTTTGAGGTACAAGCCCAGTGGTAGCAGTTCTCCATCTTTAATGCTCGTCACCATTACTGTGGCGTGAAATGCAACCCTGGACTCGGCCTGGGCCACCAAGCCAGCCTCTGCAGGGCTGGGGCCTGCTCATGGCTGGCTTTGGTTTTGGTTTTCCCACGTCTACAAATGATTCGCATGCTCTGTCCTGTCCCTGCGCCCAGAGCAGAGCCCTGCACGGTCTGCGCTTGGGATATCTGCCGAACGAGTGAATGAACACACTGAAGGCTCAGATGCCCCGTGTGCATATAATTCATGGTCAAGAGCATAAGCTGTGGGGTCAGCAAGACCTGCCTGCACTTGCTGTGTGACCTGAAGCCCGTTACTGACTTCTCTGAGCCTCTGCTTTCTCAGCAAGAAATGCTCCGGAACGGGTGTGGGTGGGACCTTTCCAGACTGTCTGTGTGTCTTCAGCACTGAGCACGGGGCCCACTCTCCCCCTGCAGCGTCACATAGATTGAAACTGGCTCTAAAGTACCCTTTCCTTTCCTTTAGGAAGTCTGACTATATTTCCCCACTAGATGACTTGGCCTTTGACATGTACCAGGATCCGGAAGTGGCACAGATTATCCGCAGGTTAGATGAAAGGAAGCGCGAGGCGGCCCAGAGGGAGCGCTACGACGACGCCAAGACGCTCAAGCAGGCCATCGCCGACCTGCAGAAGGTACTGCCTGTGGGGAAGGCGGCAGCTCCGTGTCTAACTGCCCTGGTTCCTGCTCGGCAAACGGCAGGCCTCTGAAGGCTGCAGGGTTAGCATGGGTTCAGGGGCGTCAGCACATGAAGGACAGCAAGAGCACACACTCCTGCAGAGCCCTCCTCAGGGCCGCGGCCGCAGGAAATGTAAGATGTTTAAACTCCCGTGAGCTCGCAGGTGGCGATGGCCCGTTCCCTCCATCCCCCGTGACGTTCCCCTCTCCCCCCGACACGGAGTTGGTCGCCCACACTGTCCTCAAAGCGTTACTTTAAAACCGTCTTTGCACCTCGCGTGAGTCGGTCCACATGCGAAGCCAAAGCCAACACCGTGTGCTTCAGGTCGGGGAGCGGCTGGGCAGGTACGAGGTGGAGAAGCGCCGTGCCGTGGAGAAGGAGGACTACGACCTGGCCAAGGAGAAGAAACAGCAGATGGCGCGCTACCGCAGCCAGGTGTACGGGCGGCTGCAGCTGCACGGGCTGGTGGATGCCGAGCTGGTGGGTGGCGGGGCCCGCGGCTGGGACCAGGGACCGGGAGAGCCGTTGCGGGGTCCACGAGGGTGGTTGCGCGTTCCGCAAAATGGAAGACTTTGTCAGGCTCAGGCGACAGCAGGCCCGTGTCGTAGGCCTGGCCTTGACGCACTCTTGCAGGATTTGCAGAGGCGGAGACAGGGCAGGTCGGGTGGGAAGGCCTCCCGGTGGGCCACTGCATCTCCTGTTGGCAGCCCTGCCCACACAGCCCCCGGGAGTGGGGCGAGAGAGCACCACCCTGACAGCTCGGGCTGGGTGGGGGCGGGTCTCATGTCCGGAGCCCACGTTCCAGGCTGGGACGCAGGCCCGGCACCCAGAGGGCAGTGCAGGGAGTGCCGCCTCTGGCACTCGCTGCCAGACCCCGGGCTCCGTTCCTCCGTCCAACTCTGTAGTCTCAGACTCATTCCTTAGCCTCTTTGTGCCTCGGTTTCCCCATCCCATCCACGGGGGTGAGAACAGGGAGCCTCAGGTGCGGTTGTCTGCCTGGAGCGCTTGCTCCTGGCCCAGCACATGGCCACCACTGAGTCCGTTGCACTCGTTCAGGTGACACGAAGTAGCCTGCTTTGCAGACACAGAGTGACCAGCACAGGCCTCTCGGGTCCAGCTGGGTGCTCCCTGCCCGCCTGTGGCCTCCCCACCACAGCACCCCGTGCACAGATGCTCATGGCCACGCTGGTGTTTTGGTACAGGTGTCACTTGAGTGGTCCACACAGTAACCATCCAGAGACAGTCGGGGGCAGTGACATGGCTATGGGACCTCGTCAGTGTGGGTTTCCCCCTCTGCCTTCCCAAACTAGCGCTCCCCTGGGGGAACAAGGGGTGTGTCTGGTGGGGCGGTGACACTAGGGATTGAATGGCCCGTTTCTCCCCAGATACGAAGGCCTCTGGACTTGCCCCTCCAGCCCCTGGTCCGTTCCAACAGCCCTCGCCACCAGCAGCCCGCGCTCTCACTGCCACAGCCAGAAGAAAGGGAGACAGAAAACCAGTTTGCAGACCCTTTCCTTCAGGAGAAGCCTTCATCGCATCCCCTGGACATTTCTCCTCAGCATTGCGTGGTGGACCGGTCACCCCCAGCCGCAGGTCCTCCTCCCAAGGCCCATGTAGGTAACTCATGTTCACGCTGTGGGCAGTTTATTCCACATGTATGTAGTGGGGACCCACATCATGCCGGTGCTTTCTCGGGGCAAGGGATGTATCAGGGTACAGAACAGTGACAGCCTTACCCGCACTGCGTCAAGAAGAGGGGCAAAAAAGCTGCAGCCGGAACATCGGCCAATGGCTGAGACACACTTCATCCTCTGAGCCTCTGTTTTTCTCTTTGCAAAGATGTACAGACATCTTCTTAAAGGGTGGTTTCCAGGATTAAATGAGACAATATTCGTCAGGTTCCTACCCTGGCCTGACCTTAGTAGAGCCTCGGTACAAGTCATATCCAGTTACCGTACCTGTTAGAACCTCCTGTGTGGCAGGGGACAGAAAACCTGGTTCAAACTGGGAGTTATTGGCGTTTATAACTGGGAATTTTAAGAGGTCATGTGGGTTCCAGGGTTGGTTTGATTTCTGTCTTGCGAGTCTGTTTTCTGTGGTTCTGAGACGCCCTCTCGGAAGGCCGGGCTCGTCACGTGGCCTCAGCTTCAGGTCTGTACGCTGTGCCATCTGGGGGAGAGCATGCGTCCCATTCTAAGCAGAGTCCCCAGGTTAACCCTGCTTAGATCGGCCTCAGTCACCTGCCACCTCAGGAGCAGTGACGAGGACTAGAGGGGGCAAAGGTGGCGACTGGCCTGTGAGGGCCTCCCTGGAGCCCCTGCCGTGCATGGCCATGTGGCCAGTAGACCCTGGGGAGGAAGGAAGGCTGCCAGGCGGGCACAGACAAGTGCCGACGGCAGCCAGAGGCCCAGGAAAGCTGGAGAGGCCCACAGCTGCCACACGGCCCCCACGCCCTTGTGCCGCTGGCTCTCCCAGGGCGTGTCTGTGAGCATTGCCATCCTCCCTCTCCCTCCAGTGATATCTTGTCTGTAACTTAATTGTTGTTTCACACTTCAATCAAAAAGTACTCTAATTTCTCCTTTTTTAGTACCTCAATGTGTTTTGTTTTACAAGTGTGAGTACATTTTAAAAGATGAGAAACTAAATCTCACATGTGTTGTACACCCAGTTAAGACCTCAGCAAGTATCAAGTATGAATAAACGGTCCTCCTTGTCTGTTCAGTGTCACCGTGACACCTTCCTCAGAAAGTGACTCTGGAATCGCTCTTTCTGCCCTCAGTTACCTGGAAGTCTGTGACGTGTGTACTTGTTTAATGTATATCTGTCTCCCCCTGAGAACGAGGCCCACCGAGGGCGGGGAGTCTGTCTTCCCGTCGCTCTTCGTGGGTCACCAAGAACAGAGCCCGGGAAATGTCTGCTGCAGGGTGCAGACAAAGGTGAATAAGGATCTGGAGCTTTGGCTGCCTTTGTTACTTCAAGGCTGCTGGGTACTGGATGCATTTAAAATGAGGCTTGAGAGTTGTTTCTCAGAAATAAACTAATAAACTAAGAAAATGCCAAGGGTCTTGCCAGAAAAAAACTGTAATGACCTTTACTGTAGTGACCTACTGTCAGCTGAACTGAAATCACTAGTTGTAAACAGTAATCGCGGCAGAATCTACATTGCTTGTTTATTAGGTCTGTAGTAAGTTTAGAAGGGAATAAAACCCCTGATCTAATTCTTTTTCAATTACACCCTATGGTATAAATTATTCTAACTTGACGAGACTGATATTTAGCGAAATACCATCATTCTGACCAGGTAAGTCCCAAGCAGTCAGCCCATGGGTGTAGACGGCGGGGTCAGTATGTGGGGAGGATCCTGCACCGAGCCCGGCAGCCGCCCTGTCCTCCCGCAGCTCGAGTCCCTGCCCTACGATGAGCGGCCCCTTCCCGCGACCCGCAAGCAGCCTGGGGCAGTGGCCACGGAGCCAGAGACGCGGGACACGGACAGCAGCGAGCCTCCCAGAGCGGGCACCATGGGCGAGCCTGAGCCTCTAACAGAGAAGGCCTTGCGCGAAGCCAGCTCCGCCGTGGACGTGCTGGGAGAGGCCTTGGTAAGAACAGAAGCTCGTATAAACAGCCTGCAAACAACGGGCGGGGGCGGGCGGCTCCACAGGGCTCCCAGGCTTGCTGGTCCTGATGCTGCAACTGCCCTTTGTCCTCACTGCTCAATGGAAAAGTCCTTACGTGAAGCAGCACAAGCGTAAGCTAGAAGTTCAGATTTCGTGACAGGTGTATCCCTTTAAGCCTGGGCCTGATTTGTGGTGTTGACAGGGCTGGGTCCAACACCAGCTCCCGCCTGAGAGCACCGCCAGCTCCAGGGACGAGGACAGCAGAGCAAACAAAACATGAGCGTGTCACCAGCCTCAAAAGAGTCTCGTGCTGGAACTTTTAATATGTTCCATGTTTTAACATAAACTTAACTTTTCCACGTTAGGAGGAGTATTTCTCCAAATACACATACCTAGTGGGTGGAGGTCCTGTTATTAGAAAAGCTGTGTCTTGGTTTAAAACAAACCAAGGCCAGGGGTGCAGGGTGCGGGCTGCCAGGGCTGCTGGGGAGGGGATGTGGCCAAGTGCCCACTCTGAGGGGCCGGCTCCCGCGCTCCCAGGTGGCCGGGGCCTATTCCAAAACATGGTCGCACCGGGAGGACGCGCTGCTCGCCCTGTATAAACAGCTGATGGATGCACCGGCAGCAACCCCAAAGGAAGACCTGAAGAGCACGCTGAGGGCGGCCGTATTCCTCATCAGGAGAGCTGTCCGAGACATCGTGACCCCAGTGAGTCCCCACCCGCCCCTCAGGGGCCCCGTGTCTGCCAGAGAGCTGCCGGGATGTCCCCAGGAGGTCAGGGTAGCCCGAGAGGCAGCCTGGTCCCCAGTACCGTTGTCACCTAGCATGTGGTGTCACTAGGAATGAAGCTCTCGAGGAAGGAATGTGGTCGCTAAGGAGTCTGAGGTTTGTACCCGTGGGCCATGTCCTCTGGTCCATGTGTACAGAGGCCTGGCCACCACGACTGATACATGCCCCTTTATGTTTTTGTTCTTCATGACACCTGAGGAGCTTGGGAGTTAGCACCGACTTCTCCTGACCCTGAAAGGGCCTTAAGAATGAACATCCCACAGTTACACTGTCGTCTGCATTCACACAGGAGCTCATGCAGTTCAGTAGTAATGTCAGATATTTGGCTCATGGAGAGATGTCGGGGACTTTATGACACGTGGGAGATAAGAGCCTGTGCCTTCCATGTGCAGGGAACTGTGCCCACAGAGCAGTTTTCAGTTGGCCATTTCCAGTCCTTCAGACAGCGTGTAGTTTTCAGCGTAACGTTTGTGTTTATAACTAATAGTAAATTTCATGTTTTCTTTTGGTGGAATTCAGTGAGAGTGGATCATCTGTTTTTATCACTTTTTTCTTAGGTCTTTCAGGCATCTTTGAAATTGTTGAAAATGTTAATCACACAATATATTCCTAAACATAAACTGGGTAAGCTTGAAACAACTCACTGTGTGGAAAGGACCATTCCTGTTCTGCTCACGAGAACTGGAGATTCTTCTGCTCGCCTCCGTGTTATAGCTTCCAATTTTATTCAGGTATGAATTTCACCACAGAATTTGAAACCATAAATAATAAACACATAACTACAGATACTTTCTTAATACCTTACAAGATCCTGTCAACCCAAGAGCATCATAGATTATCCTCAGTGATTCACCATATTTTCCTTATGTTCTAAACCAGGTAAATGTTGCCTTGAACATGATTAAAATGTACAGTTTGCTTTTTCTAGTGTTTTTCTTATTCAACGTACACTATTTTTTAAATAAATAAAAATATGGAGAATTAAATCAGAATAGAAAAATGGGGTAAAAAAAAAGATGTGTAATGGTCTTGATCTAAATATTTTTATTCTTTCAGCAAACACACCTCCTCTAGCCTGGGCGCTGGGGGAAGCTAAGATAGAAGTGAGCGTTTAAGAGTTTGGGGCACACCGCACTGTGCGGCTTGCGGGATCTTTGTTCCCCAACCAGGGGTTGAACCTGAGCCACCGTGGTGGGAGTGCCAAGTCCTGGCCACTGGACCGCCAGGGAATTCCCAGCCCCAGGGAATATTAATCATCGTGAGCTCTCCTGGAGGTCCCTGTCTTGGCACTGAGACCCAGCTTCACCCAACAGCCTGCAGGCTCCAGTGCTGGAACACCTCAGGCCAAACAACTAGCAAGAAAGGAACACAGCCCTACCCATTAGCAGACAGGCTGCCTAAAGTCATACTAAGCTCAGAGACACCCCAAAACACACCCCTTGACACAACCCTGCTCACCAGAGGAACAAGACCCAGCTCCACCCACCAGGGGGCAGACACCAGGAGCAAGAGGAACTACCACCCTGTAGCCTGCGAAAGGAGACCACATATTCAGTAAATTAGAAAGAAGAGAAGACAGAGAAATATGCTGCAGACAAAGGAGCAAGGTTAAAACCTACAAGAACAACTAAATGAAGAGGAAATAGGCAGTCTACCTGAAAAAGAATTCAGAGTTATGGTAATAAAGATGATCCAACATCTCAGAAAAAGAATGGAGGCACGGATGGAGAAGATACAAGAAATGTTTAACAAGGACCTAGAAGAACTAAAGAACAAACAAACAGTGATGAACAACACAATAACTGGAATGGGAAATACACTAGAAGGAATCCATAGCAGAATAACTGAGGCAGAAGAATGGATAAGTGAGCTGGAAGATAAAATGGTGGAAATAACTGCCAAGGAGCAGAATAAAGGAAAAAGAATGAAAAGAATTGAGGACACTCTCAGAGACCTCTGAGACAACATTGAACACACCAACATTCAAATTATAGGGGTCCCAGAAGAAAAAGAGGGGACTAAGAAAAGATTTGAA
Organism: Phocoena sinus; assembly: GCF_008692025.1. Lineage (NCBI taxonomy): Eukaryota > Metazoa > Chordata > Mammalia > Artiodactyla > Phocoenidae > Phocoena > Phocoena sinus. The sequence goes on along the minus strand of NC_045763.1, from coordinate 2,356,377 downwards.
GAGATTGTAGTTGAAACCTTCCCTAACATGGGAAAGGAAATAGTCATCCAAGTCCAGGAAGCACAGAGAGTCCCATACAGGATAAACCCAAGGAGAAACATGCCAAGACACATATTAATCAAACTAACAAAAATTAAATACAAAGAAAAAATATTAAAAGCAACAAGGGAAAAGCAACAAATAACATACAAAGGAATCCCCAGAAGGTTATCAGCTGATTTTTCAGCAGAAACTCCACAGGACAAAAGGGAATAGCAGGATATATTTAAAGTGATGAAAGGAAAAGACGTACAACCAAGAATACTTTACCCAGCAAGGCTGTCATTCAGATTTGACGGAGAAATCAAAAGCTTTTCAGACAAGCAAAAGCTAAGAGAATTCAGCACCACCAAACCAGCTTTACAACAAATGCTAAAGGAGCTTCTCTAGGTTGGGGGTGGGGGGGGGGGTGGTAGAAATATTCTTGTTTCTACAAACAAGGAAACCAAGAAATGGGAAAGCTTGCTAGTAAAGGCAAACATACACTAAAAGGAGCAAATCATCCACACACAAATATGATATCAAAACCAGCAATCGTGAGAAGAGGAGAGCACAAATGCAGGAAATGGGAATTGCATTGGAAGGTAAGAGACCAGCAACTTAAAACAACCTTGTTTATATATAGACTGCTTATAAAACCTCATGGGAGGGCTTCCCTGGTGGTGCAGTGGTTGAGAATCTGCCTGCCAATGCAGGGGACACGGGTTCGAGCCCTGGTCTGGGAAGATCCCACATGCCACGGAGCAACTAGGCCCGTGAGCCACAACTACTGAGCCTGCGCATCTGGAGCTTGTGCTCCGCAACAAGAGAGGCCATGACAGTGAGCGGCCCGCACACCGCGATGAAGAGTGGCCCCCACTCGCCACAGCTAGAGAAAGCCCATGCACAGAAACGAAGACCCAACACAGCCAATAAATAAATAAATAAATAAATATTTTTTTAAAACCTCATGGGAAATGCAAACCAAAAAAACTACAATAGATACACAAAATAGAAAAAGCAACCTAAATACAACACTAACGATGGTCATCAAACCACAAAAGAAGAGGATAAAAGCAAAAGGGAAGAAAAAAGATCTACAAAAACAAACCCAAAACAAGAAGATGGCAATAGGAACGTACATACTGATAATTGCCTTAAATATAAATGGATTAAATGCTCCAACCAAAAGACACAGACTGGCTGTGCATGGATACAAAAACAGAACCCATATATACACTGTCTACAAGAGACCCACTTCAGACCTAGGGACACATACAGACTGAAAGTGAGAGGACATAAAAAGATATTCCATGCAAATGGAAATCAAAAGAAAGCTGGAGTAGCAATACTCATATCAGACAAAATAGACTTTAAAATAAAGACTGTTACAAGAGACAAGGAAGGACACTACATAATGATCAAGGGATCGATCCATGAAGAAGATATAACAGTTGTAAATATTTATGCACCCAACATAGGAGCACCTCAATACATAAGGCGAACGCTAACAGCCATAAAAGTGGAAAGCGACAGTAACACAATAATAGTAGTGGACTTTAACACTTCACTTTCACCAATGGACAGATCATCCAAAATGAAAATAAATAAGGAAACACAAGCTTTAAATGGCGCATTAAACAAGGTGGACTTAATTGATATTTATAGGACATTCCATCCAAAAACAACAGAATACACTTTCTTCCCAAGTGCTCATGGAACGTTCTCCCGGATAGACCGTACTTTGGGTCACAAATCAAGCCTTGGTAAATTTAAGAAAATTGAAATTGTATCAAGTATCTTTTCCGACCACAACGCTGTGAGACTAGATATCAGTTACAGGAAGGAAACTGTAAAAAATACAAACACATGGAGGCTAAACAATACACTACTGAATAACCAAGAGATCCCTGGGGAAATCAAAAAATATCTAGAGACAAATGACAATGAAAACACAACAATCCAAAACCTGTGGGACACAGCAAAAGCAGTTCTAAGAGGGAAGTTTACAGCAATACAGTCTTATCTCAGGAAACAGGAAAAATATCAAATAAACAATCTAACCTTACACCTGAAGCAACTAGAGAAAGAAGGTCAAAACCCAAAGTTAGTAGAAGGAAAGAAATTATAAAAATCAGAGCAGAAATAAATGAAATAGAGACAAAGAAAAATATAGCAAAGATCAATGAAACTAAAAGCTGGTTCTTTGAGAAGATAAACAAAATTGATAAACCTTTAGCCAGACTCCAAGAAAAAAAGGGAGAGGACTCAAATCAATAAAATTAGAAATAAAAAAGGAGAAGTTACAACAGCCACCATAGAAATACAAAGGATCATAAAAGACTACTACAAGCTACTATATGCCGATAAAATGGACAACCTAGAAGAAATGGACAAATTTTTAGAAAGGTACAGCCTTCCAAGACTGAACCAGGAAGAAATAGAATATATGAGCAGACCAATCACAAGTACTGAAATTGAAACTGATTTAAAAACTTCTAACAGGGAATTCCCTGGTGGTCCAGTGGTTAGGAGTCTGTGCTTCCACTGCAGGGGGCACGGGTTCCATCCCTGGTTAGGGAACTAAGATCCCACATGCTGTACAGCATGAACAAAAACAAAAGTCCAGGATGAGAAGGCTTCATCAGCTAATACTATCAAACATTTAGAGAAGAGTTAACACCTATCCTGCTGAAACTCTCCCAAAGAATTGCAGAAGGAACACTCCCAGGCTCATTGTATGAGGCCACCGTCACCCTGATACCAAAACCAGACAAAGATACTACAAAAAAAGAAAAGAAAATTACAGGCCAATATCACTGATGAATATAGACGTAATCCTCAACAAAATGCTAGCAAACCAAATCCAACAACACATTAAGAGGATCATACACCATGATCAAGTGGGATTTATCCTAGGGGTGCAAGGTTTCTTCAACATATGCAAATCAATCAATGTGATACACCATATTAACAGTCTGAAGAATAAAAACCATATGACCATCCCAGTAGATGCAGAGAAAGCTTTTGACAAAATTCAACACCTATTTATGATAAAAACTCTCCAGAAAGTGGGCATAGAGGGAACCTACCTCAACATAATAAAGGTCGTATACGACGAACCCATAACAAACATCATTCTTAATGGTGAAAAACTGAAAGCATTTCCTCTAAGATCAGGAACAAGACAAGGGTGTCCTCTCTCACCAGTTTTATTCAACACAATTTTGGAAGTCCTAGCCATGGCATTCAGAAAAGAAAAAGAAATAAAAATAATCCAAATTGGAAAAGAAGAAGTAAAACTCTCACTGTTTGCAGATGACATGATACCATACCTAGAAAATCCTAAAGATACTACCAGAAAACTACTAGAGCTCATCAATGAAATTGATGAAAATGGCAGGATACAAAATTAAAGTTGCAGGATACAAAATTAATACACAAAAATCTCTTGCATTCCTGTACACGAAGAATGAAAGATCAGAAAGAGCAATTCAGGAAACAATTCAATTTACCTTTGCAACAAAAAGAATAAAATACCTAGGAATAAACCTACCTAAGTAGACAAAAGACCTATATGCAGAAAACTCTAAGACACTGATGAAAGAAATCAAAGAAGACACAAACAGGTAGATATACCATGTTCTTGGATTGGAAGAATAAATTTTGTCAAAATGACTGTACTACCCAAAGCAATATACAGATTCAGTGCTATCCCTATCAAATTACCAATGGCATTTTTCACAGAATTAGAACAAAAATTTTTAGTTTGGATGGAAACACAAAAGACCCTGAATAGCCAAAGCAATCTTTAGAAAGGAAAATGGAGCTGGAGGAATCAGACTGCCTGACTTCAGGCTATACTACAAAGCTACAGTCATCAAAACAGTGTGGTACTGGCACAAAAACAAATACAGATCAATGGGACAGGATAGAAAGTCCAGAGATAAACCCACTTACCTATGGTCATCTAATCTATGACAAAGGAGGCAGTACGTGGTGCTGGGGAAACTGAACAGCTGCATGTAAAAGAATGAAATTGCAACACTCCCTAATGCCATACACAAAAACAAACTTAAGATGGATTAAAGACCTAAATGTAAGGCCAGACGCTATAAAACTCAGAGGAAAACATAGGCAGAACACTCTGACATAAATCACAGCAAGATCTTTTTCAATCCACCTCCTAGAGTAATGAAAATAAAAACAAAAATAAACAAATGGGACCTAATTAAACTTAAAAGCTTTTGCACAGCAAAGGAAACCATAAGCAAAACGAAAAGACAACCCACAGAATGGGAGTACATATTTGCAAACAAAGCAACTGACAAGGGATTAATCTCCAAAGTATACAAACAGCTCATGCAGCTCAATATATATATATATATAAACCCAATCAAACAACGGGCAAGAGATCTAAACAGACATTTCTCCAAAGAAGACATACAAGCGGCCAAACAGCACATGAAAAGTTGCTCAACATAGCTAATTATTAGAGAAATGCAAATCGAAACTACAATGAGGTATCACCTTACACCAGTCAGAATGGCTGTCATTAAAAAGTCTACAAATGATAAATGCTGGAGAGGGTGTGGAGAAAAGGGAACCCTCTTGCACTGTTGGTGGGAATGTAAATTGGTACAGCCACTATGGAGAACAGTATGGAGGATCCTTAAAAAACTAAAAATAGAACTACCACACGACCCAGCAATCCCACTACTGGGCATATACCCTGAGAAAAACATATTTCAAAACAATACGTGCACCCCAATGTTCATTGCAGCACCATTTACAATAGCCAGGACATGGAAGCAACCTAAATGTCCATCAACAGAGGAATGGATAAAGAAGATGTGGTACATATATACAATGGAATATTACTCAGCCATAAAAAAGAACAAAATAATGCCATTTGCAGCAACATGGATGGGCCTAGAAATTATCATACTAAGTGAAGTAAGTCAGACACAGAAAGACAAATATCATATGATCTTGCTTATATGTGGAATTTTTTTAAGAGGGTACAAATGAACTTACTTACAAAACAGAGAGTCACAGACATAGAAAACAGGAAAGCACGGGGGAAGGGATAAATTGGGAGATTGGGATTGACATACACACACTACTATATATAAAATAGATGACTAATAAGGACCTACTGTATAGCACAGGGAACTCTTCAGTACTCTGTAATGACCTATATGGGAAAATAATCTAAAAATGAGTGGATATGTATTTATATATAACTGATGCACTTTCCTGTACAGCAGAAAATAAGGCAACATTGTAAATCAGCTATACTCCAATAACAAGTTTAAAAGAGAGTTTGGGGCACACGCTTAGACGAGCAGTGTGAGAATATGCTTTGTTCTCTTTAAATTAGTGACTCCATCTGGTCTAGGAGATCTCAAATTAAGATTCAGAAAGTCTGCGAGCACACACAGTGCTGTGAGGGTGCACGGCTTTCTAGGGAAGGAACCCAAAGCTGCCATAGTTTCTCCAACATGAAGAACCACTGATCTTGTTTTGTTTAATGAACTTAAATTTTCAGAGAAAACAAGTAAGTGGTACTATTTGGGGGAAATCTTTCAAAGGATGCATTGAATATGCAGCTAATTATTTTCCAGCCACATTCACCACTGAGACAGTGGTGGTGCTGAGTGTCTTCTGCTTGGGAGCTGTTCTCGTTCTGCACCAGCATCTGGGCAACCGACCCTGCATCCCCGGGTCCTCAGCATCTGTGTGTCACGTGCGAGTTCACCATTCATGCTGCTCTGAGGGGCTGTCCTTCCTCTTTCTTCTTTCCTTTGGTTCAGATCTACTCACGGGACCAGAGAGAGAGTTAATTGTACTGTCAAAATGAGAGGGTGTTTTGGGTAGTGTGGCCTGCAGACCTGCTAAAAACAGACGTCTTTCTATATTACGTCTCATATTTTATCAATATTTTATCGTTTCTTCGATCTTTTTCTTTAATATTTTACCATTTTTTTCTTTTTCTGCATCTGGCTAATTAATGATGAAATCTTAGTTAGGGAAGACTTGCTCACTTGGAGACGTTGGACTGTGTGGAGGTACTTACCCTCCTTCATCTAAACCCATCAGGGGTCTGTTCACCTGGAGTATTGTGCGTGGTTACATGCTTGGCTGACGTTTAATAAATACCGAAATGGTGGTTCTCGCAGCAGGACTAATTTCTTTCAGAATTTTAGAAATTAGAAAACCTTTTTCTTGAGGTTGTGAAATCCTGAGAAGAGAAACCTTAAGTTACCGATCACATTTGCTGTAAACTTTCATTAATCTCCAAGTGGTCGTGGTTTTTATTTCTGATGCTTTTGGTTTTTGTTTTTAATTATTACATCTTAAATAGAAACATGAGCTTATAGATCAGTGACTTTACTGCCATTGGTCACTGTCATTTTTTGTTTCCTGTTTTTTCCTTCAGTGTTTACGTTGCGGATGGCACTAAATTGCCCTTAGCATTTTCCAGTAAAACTTAACAAATGATGTTGGTTTTTATAGGAAATGGCCTTGTTCAAGGAAGTGAAGTCTCTCCAGCTTATCCCATCTTACCTGGTCCAGCCATTAAAAGCCAACTCCTCGGCTCACCTGGCCATGAGCCAGATGGCGCTGCTGGCCCGGCTGCTGCGGGACCTGGGCACGGAGGGCATGGGCTTCACCGTGGACAGCGTGATGCGGGTAAGCACCCCAGGGTGGCCGCCGCAGCCTGGGCTCTGAGCTGGTGGCCGGAGCATGGCAAGCATCTTGCCGGTGTTGGCTGCGTGCGGAGGTGGGGGGTGATTTCGGAACGTCGCCACTTCCTCTGACACATGAGGGTGCTGGAGTCGCGCTGCCGGTTACGCCATGGCGTCGGGGCGTGAGCCGTGAAGAGCCGTGTCCCCAGGGAAGCAAGCTCTGCAAGCAATGACGCCGCATCGTAGCGGGTGGCAGGGCTGTGGAAGGAGGTGCATGTTTTATGCTTTGGACAACCCCATGAGCCCCAGAAGTGAACACTGATTGTGTCCGTTCACTTGTAGCCCCTGGACTGCCTCCTGAGTATGGGTCAGTGTCCCCTGTCCTGCCCTGCGTCATGTGGTCACTGTCTGTCCTGCTTCCACGTCAGTTTCCTTGTTCCCCAGCACAGACCATAAGCCGGCCCCACGTGCTTACATCCTTGTTAGGGCCACACCCACGTCAGGATCCCAGCATAAGCTTTGGTCCAGTAAGCTGTGCCGCCCTCACAGATGCACACTCTTCAGGGCAGTGACACAGCAGAGGCTCACTGCTGTCCCTTGTGGCCGGTGCCGTCTGTGGGGACAGAGGCCACTCTGCTCTGTGGGCACTCGGGGGCTCCGTCTCCTCCCGGTGTGATGCCGCGGCTTCACACGTGATCTCCAAGGTCACTGAACGGAGGAGGGTGACTAGAGGTTGTGAGTGGAGGCGTCCACAGGCCGAGCCACTCTCAGACATGTCCATCCACTGAGGTGGCCCCATCCTCACTGCAGGGCCTGGGAGGCGTGTACAACTGTGCCCCAAGGAAGTGGGGAAACCGGGTTGGTGAGCACGTCACCCTGTGATGGTCCGTCTACACACGTGGTGGGCTTGATCGAGATGGAGAGTTTAAGAAGGAGGAGAAATGAGTGAAAGTTGGAGGTGGGGGTGAGGCTTTAATTGAAGGAACGAAGCCCCCAAGCAGCCGACAGAGTGGGGCCGCAGTGCTCGCTCGGATGGCTCGGCTCAGAGCGGGGCAGCGGCCAGCCAGCCTCTCAACAGGAGGGCGTCGGCTCAAAGCCGAGAGTGGATGGGGAGGTTTGAGAGGCGAGCAGGGAGTATGAGATGCTGCCCTTGACCTGAGCAGGGAAACCAACCAGGAAGCGTCACGGGTCAGGTTACTGCGTCATGCCAAGGGCCCCAGGATCGCCATGGCCCAAAGTCCAGCATGAAACCAGCTGGCACAATTCCTGAGCCCGCAGCACCTTCTGCTTCACCTGGGAACACAGAGGAGGAGGGGCCCCAGATTTGAGGGCCTGCAGGCTTGCCGGGGCTGACTTGGTGATGGACACGCGGGGCGGGAAAGACTCGCGGGAGGTGGCAGACGGGAGGGAGTGCAGACAGGTGGGCTGGAGAGGCAGGAGGTGATCATCCCGGGGGTGCCTCACGGTCAGAACTTCTCGAGCTGCTGCAGGGGTTGGGAAGGACAAGGTCTAGGATAAAACCTGAGCGTGTGGCAGGCGGAGACAGAGGAAGTGAGGAAGCCCTGCCAGTGAGAGGCCGGCGCCCAAAGGACCAGGAGGGGACGTGGGTTTACTATACGTGGGAACGTTGGATATTGTGGTGTGTTCGGATGACACTAAAGAGCTTAAAATGGATGGGGTGGGTCGTTTGCCTACTTCAAGGTCATGCACAGATCTTGAAGAAGGAACATTGAATAAGAAGAAGTAAAGTGTCCGAATGATAAGCACAGTGAATCATTTATAATGTCAAACAAAAATCCTACGTGTACACACACACACGGCACGTACACTGTGCAGCAAATGGAGACGTCTGGGGGGGGTGTGCCCTCCAACTTCAGGACAGTGACGCCTCTGACGGGGGGGGGGACAGGGGGCCAGGGAGACTTCAAGGGGACTTGCACCGTAGTCCTAGGGTTCTGTTTCTTAGAAAGAGTTGAAGCAAACCTGGCAAAAATGATAGACGTTGGTAAATCTAGATGGTGGATGCATGAAGTTTATTATGTTTCCTCTTTATGATTGAAGTATTTTCTAATACTTAATGTGAAGTTTCTGGGGGGATGTAACTTTAAAAATGCTATTTAATACCTGAGTAGGAAAAAGGAAAACACTAATAATTGTACATACAACATGGGTTCAGCTGCACGTGTAAAGTAAAGGAAGTGAGGAAAACTCTGTATCCTAATAGCTGGAATTCTATGGGCATTGTCATCCATGTTTTTCAAATGTCCACGATGTCCCTATGTTTCTTTTATGCCAGAAGAAATAAACGTGGCTATTTTGAGACCCAGTAACAAGAGCACGTCCCGACCCTATTCTTAGTTCGCAGTGCGGGCCCTGGAGCACAGGGAGCACAAGGTGCGGGATTCGGCGGTGGGGATGATCCTGGACCTGTATGCGCAGCACCGGGCTCTGGTCCTCGAGTGCCTCCCTCCCGAGGACAGTGCCACCCGCAGGAGCGTCCTCTATAAGACACTTTTTGAGGGATTTGCTACGATAGACGGCAGACCTACAGATGCTGAAATTAGGGTAAGTTAACTTCCCTGAAGATATGACCTGGTCCCAGGTTTAAGAAGTGACTTGGTACGTGAGTAAACTGACACATCGTTCACGGGGCTATGGGGACAGGAAACACAGCACACGGAGGACACTGGTGCCTGAGCCCGCGTCCTGGCTCTTCCACCTTGTCTGTGTAGGGATGATGATGGCCGGGAGGACACCTGCAGTGTTTATCAACAGGAAACATTTAACACAACACTGTTAATGAACTATACCCCAATATAAAATTTAAAAAAAAATTTTTAATTCCAAAAAAAAAAAACCAGTAAACATTTATTAGATGAATCTGGTGGATTCTCTTTTAATTCAAGCTATAGTATTAGTCTTAGTGACGATTATAATACATAAGAAACATAATTTATATGCTATAACTTATCACTCAATTTCCAGCACTACCCTAAAAATCAATTCTAATGGAAAATCATTTCATACCAGGCACAGAAAAGAGCGGCTACAGAAGAAGCAGAAAAACGCAAGAAAGAAGAAATTAAAGCTTTACAAGGGCAGTCGGCAACACTAAAGGAGATGCAAGCTGAAGTCCAGGTTGGCAAGGTTCACTGTCTTTCACCGTCATGCTCTCGGTCAAAATCCTGTGACCGTTTATTTCCTTATGTAGATGCACAGCATGCTTGGTTTGCTTTTCGTGGGACTCTCCAAATGGGTATCTTTATTCTTTGTTGTTTTTTAAATTAGTTTAGGGGTAAATAAAAGGAATCCTCCACTGAATCATTTGCATGCTCTTTTTTTTTTTTAACATCTTTATTGGAGTATAATTGCTTTACAATGGTGTGTCAGTTTCTGCTTTATAACAAAGTGAATCAGTTATACATATGTTCCCATATCTCTTCCCTCTTGCATCTCCCTCCCTCCCACCCTCCCTATCCCACCCCACTAGGTGGTCAAAGAGCACAGCTCATCTCCCTGTGCTATGCGGCTGCTTCCCACTAGCTATCTATTTTACGTTTGGTAGTGTATATATGTCCATGTCCCTCTCTCACTTTGTCACAGCTTACCCTTCCCCCGCCCCGTATCCTCAAGTCCATTCTCTAGTAGGTCTGTGTCTTTGTTCCTGTCTTACTCCTAGGTTCTTCATGACATTTTTTTTTCTTAGATTCCATATATATGTGTTAGCATTCAGTATTTGTTTTTCTCTTTCTGACTTACTTCACTCTGTATGACAGACTCTAGGTCCATCCACCTCACTACAAATAACTCAATTTCGTTTCTGTTTATGGCCGAGTAATATTCCATTGTATATATGTGCCACATCTTCTTTATCCATTCATCCGATGATGGACACTTAGGTTGCTTCCATCTCCTGGCTATTGTAAATAGAGCTGCAATGAACATTTTGGTACATGACTCTTTTTGAATTATGGTTTTCTCAGGGTATATGCCCAGTAGTGGGATTGCTGAGTCATATGGTAGTTCTATTTTTGGTTTTTTAAGGAATCTCCATACTGCTCTCCATAGTGGCTGTACCAATTCACATTCCCACCAGCAGTGCAAGAGTGTTCCCTTTTCTCCACACCCTCTCCAGCATTTATTGTTTCTTGATTTTTTGATGATGGCCATTCTGACTGGTGTGAGATGATATCTCATTGTAGTTTTGATTTGCATTTCTCTAATGATTAATGATGTTGAGCATTCTTTCATGTGTTTGTTGGCAGTCTGTATATCTTCTTTGGAGAAATGTCTATTTAGGTCTCCTGCCCATTTTTGGACTGGGTTGTTTGTTTTTTTGTTATTGAGCTGCATGAGCTGCTTGAAAATTTTGGAGATTAATCCTCTGTCAGTTGCTTCATTTGCAAATATTTTCTCCCATTCTGAGGGTTGTCTTTTGGTCTTGTTTATGGTTTCCTTTGCTATGCAAAAGCTTTGAAGTTTCATTAGGTCCCATTTGTTTATTTTTGTTTTTATTTCCATTCCTCTAGGAGGTGGGTCAAAAAGGATCTTGCTGTGATTTATGTCATAGAGTGTTCTGCCTATGTTTTCCTCTAAGAGTTTGATAGTTTCTGGCCTTACATTTAGATCTTTAATCCATTTTGAGCTTATTTTTGTGTATGGTGTTAAGGAGTGATCTAATCTCATACTTTTACATGTACCTGTCCAGTTTGCCCAGCACCACTTATTGAAGAGGCTGTCCTTTCTCCACTGTACATTCCTGCCTCCTTTATCAAAGTTAAGGTGACCATATGTGCGTGGGTTTATCTCTGGGCTGTCTATCCTGTTCCATTGATCTATGTTTCTGTTTTCTGCCAGTACCATACTGTCTTGATTACTGTAGCTTTGTAGTATAGTCTGCAGTCAGGGAGCCTGATTCCTCCAGCTCCGTTTTTCGTTCTCAAGATTGCTTTGGCTATTCGGGGTCTTTTGTGTTTCCACACAGATTGTGAAATTTTTTGTGCTAGTTCTGTGAAAAATGCCACTGGTAGTTTGATAGGGATTGCATTGAATCTGTAGATTGCTTTGGGTAGTAGAGTCATTTTCACGATGTTGATTCTTCTAATCCAAGAACACGGTATATCTCTCCATCTATTTGTATCATCTTTAATTTCTTTCATCAGTGTCTTATAATTTTCTGCATACAGGTCTTTTGTCTCCTTAGGTAGGTTTATTCCTAGATATTTTATTCTTTTTGTTGCAGTGGTAAATGAGAGTGTTTTATTGATTTCACTTTCAGATTTTTCATCATTAGTGTATAGGAATGCCAGAGAGTTCTGTGCATTAATTTTGTGTGCTGCTACTTTACCAAATTCGTTGATTAGCTCTAGTAGTTTTCTGGTAGCATCTTTAGGATTCTCTACGTATAGTATCATGTCATCTGCAGACAGTGACGGCTTTACTTCTTTTCCGATTTGGATTCCTTTTATATCCTTTTCTTCTCTGATTGCTATAGCTCAAACTTCCAAAACTATGTTGAATAAGAGTGGTGAGAGTGGGCAGCCTTGTCTTGTTCCTGATCTTAGTGGAAATGCTTTCAGTTTCTCACCATTGAGGATGATGTTGGCTGTGGGTTTGTCATATATGGCCTTTATTATGTTGAGGAAAGTTCCCTCTATGCCTACTTCCTGCAGGGTTTTTATCATAAATGGGTGTTGAATCTTGTCAAAAGCGTTTTCTGCATCTATTGAGATGATCATATGGTTTTTCTCCTTCAATTTGTTAATATGGTTTATCACATTGATTGATTTGCGTATATTGAAGAATCCTTGCATTCCTGGAATAAACCCCACTTGATCAGGGTGTATGATCCTTTTAATGTGCTGTTGGATTATGTTTGCTAGTATTTTGTTGAGGATTTTTGCATCTGTGTTCATCAGTGATATTGGCCTGTAGTTTTCATTCTTTGTGACATCCTTGTCTGGTTTTGGTATCAGGGTGATGGTGGCCTCGTAGAATGAATTTGGGAGTGTTCCTCCCCCTGCTATATTTTGGAAGAGTTTGAGAAAGATAGATGTTAGCTCTTCTCTAAATGTTTGATAGAATTTGCCTGTGAAGCCATCTGGTTCCGGGCATTTGTTTGTTGGAAGATTTTTAATCACAGTTTCAATTTCAGTGCTTGTGATTGGTCTGTTCATATTTTCTATTTCTTCCTGATTCAGTCTTGGCAGGTTGTGCACTTCTAAGAATTTGTCCGTTTCTTCCAGGTTGTCCATTTTATTGGCATAGAGTTGCTTGTAGTAATCTCTCATGACCTTTTGTATTTCTGCAGAGTCAGTTGTTACTTCTCCTTTTTCATTTTTAATTATATTGCTTTGAGTCTTCTCCCTTCAAACTATCAAAAATTAAATACAAAGAAAACATATTAAAAGCAGTAAGGGAAAAACAACAAATAACACACAACGGAATCCCCATAAGGTTAACAGCTGATCTTTCAGCAGAAACTCTGCAAGCCAGAAGGGAGTGGCAGGACATATTTAAAGTGATGAAGGAGAAAAACCTACAACCAAGATTACTCTACCAAGCAAGGATCTCATTCAGATTTGATGGAGAAATTAAAACCTTTACAGACAAGGAAAAGCTGAGAGAGTTCAGCACCACCAAACCAGCTTTACAACAACTGCTAAAGGAACTTCTCTAGGCAAGAAACACAAGAGAAGGAAAAGACCTACAATAGCAAACCCAAAACAATTAAGAAAATGGGAATAGGAGCATACATATCAATAATTACCTTCAATATAAATGGATTAAATGCTCCCACCAAAAGACACAGACTGGCTGAATGGATACAAAAACAAGACCCATATATATGCTGTCTACAAGAGACCCACTTCAGACCTAGAGATGCATACAGACTGAAAGTGAGGGGATGGAAAAAGATACTCCATGCAAATGGAAATCAAAAGAAAGCTGGAGTAGCAATTCTCATATCAGACAAAATAGACTTTAAAATAAAGACTATTAGAAGAGTCAAAGAAGGACACTACATAATGATCAAGGGATCGATCCAAGAAGAAGATATAACAACTGTAAATATTTATGCACCCAACATAGGAGCACCTCAATACATAAGGCAAATACTAACAGCCATAAAAGGGGAAATCGACAGTAACACATTCATAGTAGGGGACTTTAACACCCCACTTTCACCAATGGACAGATCATCCAAAGTGAAAATAAATAAGGAAACACAAGCTTTAAATGATACATTAAACAAGATGGACTTAATTGATATTTATAGGACATTCCATCCAAAAACAACAGAATACACATTTTTCTCAAGTGCTCATGGAACATTCTCCAGGATAGATCATATCTTGGGTCACAAATCAAGCCTTGGTAAATTTAAGAAAATTGAAATTGTATCAAGTGTCTTTTCCGACCACAACGCTATGAGCCTAGATGTCAATTACAGGAAAAGATCTGTAAAAAATACAAACACATGGAGGCTCAACAATACACTACCTAATAACGAAGTGATCACTGAAGAAATCAAAGGGGAAATCAAAAAATACCTAGAAACAAATGACAATGGAGACACAACAACCCAAAACCTATGGGATGCAGCAAAAGCAGTTCTAAGAGGGAAGTTTATAGCAATACAAGCCCACCTTAAGAAACAGGAAACATCTCGAATAAACAACCTAACCTTGCACCTCAAGCAATTAGAGAAAGAAGAACAAAAAAAAAACCCAAAGTTAGCAGAAGGAAAGAAATCATAAAAATCAGATCAGAAATAAATGAAAAAGAAATGAAGGAAACGATAGCAAAGATCAATAAAACTAAAAGCTGGTTCTTTGAGAAGATAAACAAAATTGATAAACCATTAGCCAGACCAAGAAAAAAACCAAGAAAAAACGGGAGAAGACTCAAATCAATAGAATTAGAAATGAAAAAGCAGAAGTAACAACTGACACTGCAGAAATACAATAGATCATGCGAGATTACTACAAGCAACTCTATGCCAATAAAATGGACAACCTGTAACAAATGGACAAATTCTTAGAAGTGCACAACCTGCCAAGACTGAATCAGGAAGAAATAGAAAATATGAACAGACCAATCACAAGCACTGAAATTGAAACTGTGATTAAAAATCTTCCAACAAACAAAAGCCCAGGAGGAGATGGCTTCACAGGCGAATTCTATCAAACATTTAGAGAAAAGCTAACACCTATCCTTCTCAAACTCTTCCAAAATATAGCAGAGGGAAGAACACTCCCAAATTCATTCTACGAGGTCACCATCACCCTGATACCAAAACCAGACAAGGATGTCACAAAGAATGAAAACTACAGGCCAATATCACTGATGAACACAGATGCAAAAATCCTCAACAAAATACTAGCAAACATAATCCAACAGCACATTAAAAGGATCATACACCCTGATCAAGTGGGGTTTATTCCAGGAATGCAAGGATTCTTCAATATACGCAAATCAATCAATGTGATACACCATATTAACAAATTGAAGGAGAAAAACCATATGATCATCTCAATAGATGCAGAAAAAGCTTTTGACAAGATTCAACACCCATTTATGATAAAAACCCTGCAGGAAGTAGGCATAGAGGGAACTTTCCTCAACATAATAAAGGCCATATATGACAAACCCACAGCCAACATCATCCTCAATGGTGAAAAACTGAAAGCATTTCCACTAAGATCAGGAACAAGACAAGGCTGCCCACTCTCACCACTCTTATTCAACATAGTTTTGGAAGTTTTAGCCACAGCAATCAGAGAAGAAAAGGAAATAAAAGGAATCCAAATCGGAAAAGAAGTAAAGCCGTCACTGTCTGCAGATGACATGATACTATACGTAGAGAATCCTAAAGATGCTATCAGAAAACTACTAAAGCTAATCAATGAATTTGGTAAAGTTGCAGGATAAAAAATTAGTGCACAGAAATCTCTGGCATTCCTATACACTAATGATGAAAAATCCGAAAGTGAAATCAATAAAACACTCCCATTTACCACTGCAACAAAAAGAATAAAATATCTAGGAATAAACCTACCTAAGGAGACAAAAGACCTGTATGCAGAAAATTATAAGATACTGATGAAAGAAATTAAAGATGATACAAATAGATGGAGAGATATACCGTGTTCTTGGATTGGAAGAATCAACATCGTGAAAATGACTCTACTACCCAAAGCAATCTACAGATTCAATGCAATCCCTATCAAACTACCAGTGGCATTTTTCACAGAACTAGCACAAAAAATTTCACAATCTGTGTGGAAACACAAAAGACCCCGAATAGCCAAAGCAATCTTAAGAACGAAAAACGGAGCTGGAGGAATCAGGCTCCCTGACTTCAGATTATACTACAAAGCTACAGTAATCAAGACAGTATGGTACTGGCACAAAAACAGAAAAATAGATTAATGGAACAGGATAGAAAGCCCAGAGATAAACCCACGCACATATGGTCACCTTATCTTTGATAAAGGAGGCAGGAATGTACAGTGGAGAAAGGACAGCGTCTTCAATAAGTGGTGCTGGGAAAAGTGGACAGGTACCTGTAAAAGTATGAGATTAGATCACTCCCTAATACCATACACAAAAATAAGCTCAAAACGGATTAAAGACCTAAATGTAAGGCCAGAAACTATCAAACTCTTAGAGGAAAACATAGGCAGAACACTCTATGACATAAATCACAGCAAGATCCTTTTTGACCCACCTCCTAGAGAAATGGAAATAAAAACAAAAATAAACAAATGGGACCTAATGAAACTTCAAAGCTTTTGCACAGCAAAGGAAACCATAAACAAGACCAAAAGACAACCCTCAGAATGGGAGAAAATATTTGCAAATGAAGCAACTGACAAAGGATTAATTTCAAAAATTTTCAAGCAGCTCATGCAGCTCTGTACCAAAAAAACAAACAACCCAATCCAAAAATGGGCAGAAGACCTAAATAGACATTTCTCCAAAGAAGATATACAGACTGCCAACAAACACATGAAAGAATGCTCAACATCATTAATCATTAGAGAAATGCAAATCAAAACTACAATGAGATATCATCTCACACCAGTCAGAATGGCCATCATCAAAAAATCTAGAAACAATAAATGCTGGAGAGGGTGTGGAGGAAATGTAACACTCTTGCACTGCTGGTGGGAATGTGAATTGGTACAGCCACTATGGAGAACAGTATGGAGGTTCCTTAAAAAACTACCAATAGGGCTTCCCTTGTGGCGCAGTAGTTGAGAGTCCGCCTGCCGATGCAGTGGACACGGGTTCGTGTCCTGGTCCGGGAAGATCCCACATGCTGCGGAGCGGCTGGGCCCGTGAGCCATGGCCACTGAGCCTGCGCGTCCGGAGCCTGTGCTCCGCAACGGGAGAGGCCACAGCAATGAGAGGCCCGCGTACCGCAAAAAAAAAAAAACTACAAATAGAACTACCATATGACCCAGCAATCCCACTACTGGGCTTATACCCTGAGAAAACCATAATTCAAAAAGAGTCATGTACCAAAATGTTCATTGCAGCTCTATTTACAATAGCCCGGAGATGGAAACAACCTAAGTGGCCATCATCGGATGAATGGATAAAGAAGATGTGGCACATATATACAATGGAATATTACTCGGCCATAAACAGAAACGAAATTGAGTTATTTGTAGTGAGGTGGATGGACCTAGAGTCTGTCATACAGAGTGAAGTAAGTCAGAAAGAGCAAAACAAATACCGTATGCTGACACATATATATGGAATTTAAGAAAAAAAATGTCATGAAGAACCTAGGAGTAAGACAGGAATAAAGACACAGACCTACTAGAGAATGGACTTGAGGATATGGGGAGGGGGAAGGGTAAGCTGTGACAAAGTGAGAGAGGGGCATGGACATAGGACATATATACACTACCAAGCGTAAAATAGATAGCTAGTGGGAAGCAGCCGCACAGCACAGGGAGATCAGCTCGGTGCTTTGTGCCCGCCTGGAGGGGTGGGATAGGGAGGGTGGGAGGGAGGGAGATGCAAGAGGGAAGAGATATGGGAACATATGTATATGTATAACTGATTCACTTTGTTATAAAGCAGAAACTGACACACCATTGTAAAGCAATTATACCCCAATAAAGATGTTAAAAAAAAAAAAAAGAACAAAAAAAAACCCAAAGTTAGCATAAGGAAAGAAATCATAAAGATCATATGAAAAAGAAATGAAGAAGAAATGAAGGAAACAATAGCAAAGATCAATAAAACTAAAAGCTGCTTCTTTGAGAAGATAAACAAAATTGATAAACCATTAGCCAGACTCATCAAGAAAAAAAGGGAGAAGACTTAAGTCAAGAGAATTAGAAATGAAAAAGGAGAAGTAACATTTGCATGCTCGTCATTCTCCCCGGGGATGAAGTGTGCTGCTGGCCCAGCCGTGTTTAGAGAGGATGCTCAGAGCTGCAGGAGTTGGCGGAGCAGGGAGGGGGTAGAGGGACAGAAGTCCTCTCTGCAGCTTCTCGCCTCCTTCAGAGGCAAAGGAGGTAAAGGAGCTTGAATATGAAGATCTGATTTCCGTGCACTAAAAAAGGAAGGTTTGGGGCAAATGCTGCCCGTCAGGAAGCACTGAGTCCTAGTGCGCAGGGGGCATCAGATGGTGTTTGGTTGTATGAAACGTGTCCCTTCTGAAGGGCCCTGCCTCTGTGATTTAAATTTGTGCCATCACTCTGGTTTTTGTGATTAAGTCCGTTAAGTTGATAGTAGAAGGGAGAGGACGTGGGTGCATAAGGCCGGCTGTGCTCATGAGGGTGAGTCTCCTGGGAAGTGCTCTGACCACCGCTTTTTAGAAAAAGAATAAGTGACTAAAAATGGCAAAAAAGAAAATACGACCGAATGTATGTTGAAGTGCCTGTGACAGAAAGTGACAGTGACGTTTCCGCTGGACGCTGGCGTGTCAGAATGCCTGTGAGAAGAGCAGGAAAGCAGCCACCGAGGAACAGAAGAGAGGAGGCGGGGGACCAGCGGGGCAGCTCAGGAGCAGTGCCTGGCCTGGGAGCTGCCGAGGTCACCAGGCTGTGCGTCCCCGCAGCATCTGTGGTGCAGGTCATGGAGGCCTGTCCTCCGGCTCGTCTTCATCCTTCAGTGTTTGTTGAGCGCCTGCACTGGGCCAGCCCTGCCCTGAGCTCCAGAGATGCAGCAGGAACAAGGGCCGCTACTCCAGGAGGAGAGACCACACGGCACGGCCGCTCGGGAGGCTGGGTGCCGTCCTGCTGTCCTTGTCCTGAGATGATCACTGGAGCCATCTCGCAGGAGGCTGACAGAATCTTTTTTTCTATTTTTTATCATTGTAAAATATACATAACATGAGATTTACCATTTTAACCATTTTTAAGTGTACGGTTGTGTGCCATTGAGGACATTCACATCGTTGTGTAGACACCACCACCATCCAGCTCCAAAACTTTTGAGAACAGCAGAATATTTTTAAATCACCCGATTGCTCACGAGTTTTCGGAAAAGATTTTTAAATTACTAATCAGTTGTCTAATCTGTTCAAAGCATAGATTAAGGTAGATTTTATAACTAAAATTTAACTTTTGGCATTGTTCATTTGTCTCCTTGCAAGATATACAAACCCATCTCTCATTAATAAGAATTGTTTTTGATGCCCAGAATCCATTTGTGTAAGTTTGCTTTCTTTAGTTGGTAGGTGTATAAATCACGTGAACCCTATTTGCAAGTTTAGTATCAGT
This sequence comes from Phocoena sinus, assembly GCF_008692025.1. NCBI lineage: Eukaryota > Metazoa > Chordata > Mammalia > Artiodactyla > Phocoenidae > Phocoena > Phocoena sinus. The sequence goes on along the minus strand of NC_045763.1, from coordinate 2,336,918 downwards.
CTGTCAGGTGCTTCCCCAGTCCTAAAATTGTATTCTCGTGTGTTTTCTGTATTCAGAGCTTGGGTTGGAGAGAAGTTCCTATCGTGTAAGCTTTGATTTTCTGCAATCACAGTAGACGGTGTCTATGTATTGCGTCACTTAATGCCATGGATAGGGGACCAGCTCGTCCCTGTCCTCCTGTGAGACTGCAAGTCCCAGATGCGCCTCCCCCACCAGTGGCCAGCAACCCAGGCCACGTGGGTCTAGCAGGCTCAGGTGGGGCAGACTGGCCAGTGCAGGGAGGAAGGCTTGGTCACAGGAGGAGCCCCCGGGAGGCCCCTGAGTGGCAGGAGAAGAGCTCGGTGCAGAGGGGCAGCTTCCCGCCGTGGACACACAGGCCCCTGCACCCTGTCCTTCCTCCGGTCAGCAGTGCGCCCCTGGCTGTCACCTCCCACAGTGGGGACGCCCAGCAGCCAAGACCCACAAGGCACATACGCGGTGCGTGAGGGTGTGGTGCCCGCTCAAGGGAAGAGGAAGCCAGAGGAGGGAGGCGGCCAGCTGACGCCGCCTGACACCACGTGACACTGCGTGGCGGGGGGGGCCCCCGGGGGAGCAGTGCCGTGGCCTGTGGAGCCTCCAGGGGTCCCTTTACAGGGGCAGTAACGGGCTGCCCTGGCCACTGTGTTTGCAGGTGGTGGGAAGGGCAGGCTCTTGGGGTGCTGAAGCAGAGCCTGCAGGGCTCACTGTTGGGTCGGGGACAGGCCACGCCTGGAACCGGAGGGAGGGGTGGGAGCCGCTGGGGTCTCCAGGCTTCATGGCCTGGATACCTGGAAGACTGGCGGTTCTGGGCTCCGCGCCAGAGGCTGCGAGGGGCACACGTGAGGGGGAGCCTGTGGGCGGGGAAAGGGGTGTTGGTCTGGTTAAGTCACATTTAAGTGACGTTAAGACCCACGTACATGCTGGGTAGCAGAGAGGCCCAGGTGATGGCACGAACGTTTGGGTCATGAGCACAGAGATTGGTGTGCAGCCTGGGACCTGGGCAAAAGCACCGTCAGGGTCTGTATGGACAAACGGGGGGCGGGCTGAGTCCTGGAGGGGGCGCAGAGGGCGCCCTGGGAGCCCGACTCAGAAGGGCCTGGAGGAGACAGGTCAGGAGAGTCACGTGCCGCCGGGAGCCCATGGCGCGTCCTTCGGGCGGGCAGACACTGATGATGGGCAGGCGACCCGGAGAGGGTGCAGGTGGCCTTGACGAAGAGTGGTTTCCAAGGAGACGGGGGGGCGGGGGGCGGGCAGGAGCCCGAGGTAGGGGCTGTGGAGGGCAGGACTGAGGAGACTGCTGCCCACGGATTGAGAGGGCGACTCTTTCAAACAAGTGTGGTGTTTGCGGATGGAGATTCTGCCACACAGCCTGAGGTCGTGCCTCCAGGATCACAGTAGACCCTGGGTAGACTCTCACTCGCACTGCAGCCATTTGTCCCTGATCTTTCTGTTCTTCTGTTTCAGGAAAAAGAGAGTGAAGCTGTGAAGGCCAAGAATCAGGGTATGTAGAACGCACATCATGAAAGCTCTGCGTAGAAACCACTTTTATTCACGCCGCGAATGTCTGCATCTCCGATGCTTCAGGGCTGAATGCAAAATACTACCTTTACTAACTGGTAGCTTTTAAACTGTATTTCCCATCCAACTGGTTAACTGGTTACTAAAACTTTGAAAATAGTTTTCTACAAAAGGTTATTTAAATAGCTTTCTTTTTAATTTCTTTAGACACTCAAGGAAGGAAAGCGGCCCCACCTAATGCTCCAGAAATTCCAGATAATCACTATTTAGATAAGTGAGTAAAGTTGTCTCTAACCCACTGTAGAATAAGTAGAGGGACTAACCCATAAAAATGCCTTCAGATAAATATATTCTCCCTGGTTCATGAGGATTACATGAACTAGTTGGCTCTTTTCAGTGATTTTGAAAGCTAGGAAATTGCCCTCCAAACCAGGAGCATCAGCTGTGAGTCAAGATAACCTTTCCTCTCTTCCCCGACAGAAACGAGCAGGCTGTTTGTCAGAAGTCCTGTTACAGGCCAAAAATTCTTTTAGTGTTTTATGAAAGTATAGTTGATTTACGGTGTGTTGATCTCTGCTGTACAGCAGTGACTCAGTTATACATATATATGTTCTTTTTCATCATCTTCTCCACTATGGCTTATCACAGGACATTGAATATGGTCGGGCTCAAACTTTACAGCAGCAAAATGCTTTCTCCTGTGCTGTGGCTGAGACAAATCTACAAGGAATTTAAGGGAAATGTCTTGGTCTAATCTTTTCTTGTGATTTAAAATATCCTTTCTGCTTGGTGACGCTGACAGAGTTAGAATTCTAAGGGATCTTAAGCTACTTTATCTCAAACACCTACGTGGTAAAGACTCTTGTTTACGCCCTTTGATAGAGGAGCTACCCAGCCCCTCCTGAGGCCCCTCTGTGAGGGGCAGCCGTGCCTCCAGGTCAAGCTGAAGCCCACTCAGTGGGTCCAGGATGGTGGCCGCAGGCTGGGCATGGGGGGCGTCACAGAGCTCCCCGGGAGCTGGCAGAATGGGGATGGCTAAACTGGGTCTGTGCTTCATTTCTTACCTTTCTGTTCTGTTTCAGTTTATGCATTTTTTGTGGGGAGAGGAGCGACTCCTTCACGGAAGAAGGCCTGGATCTCCATTACTGGAAGCAGTGTCTTATGCTGACGAGATGTGACTACTGCAAGCAGGTCAGGCGCTGGGCACGGGCGGGCCAGGCCCAGGCAGGCGAGCTGGACGCGCAGTTCCCGAAGGCCGAGTCACAAAAATGTCCCAAATCTTAGCATTTTCAGAGGAAAAGTTATGGGGAAAGTTTCGTTGGGCTTGATTTTTCTTACTTTATTATTAGAGTATAACATATATATAAATGTATACAAGTCATAGGTGTTACAGCTCCTGAATTATCGCAAGATAAACAAATCCACGTAACCACCAGCAGGCCACGTACCGCACGGTACCCCACCCTCCTCCCCAGGGCCATCACTGTCCTCGTGTCTGCTTCTGGCTTTGTGAGTTTTACCGAAGTGGAATCGTGCGCTGCGTCTGGCGTCTGCTGTACAGTGTTCCACTGTTTGAATGTACCGCAATTTATCAGTCCTTCTGCTACGTCTGGGTTTGGGCTGAGACTCTTAGGAATAGCGTTGCTACACACACCCTTGTGTAATCTTGCATGCGTGTGGACGCACTTTTTTGGGCGCACACCTCGCTGTAGGACGGCGGGGTGGGCTCGCGTCCAGCTGCAGAAGGCCAGTGTGAGCCACGCGCCTAGCGTCCGGGCGGGAGCCGCCCCCCATCCTCGTCAGCCTCGCAGTCGCCACCTGCCACGCGCCCATCACGCTCTCCTGACGATGCTGGGCTGGAGCCCTGTCCCCCTGCTGGCCTCTCGCTGACCTCTTTGGCGAAGCACTTCTAGTTTCTCACCCATATTTTGAATTGGGTGCCAGTCCCACTATTGCTGACGTGTAGTCGTTCTTGACACACCCGGATGTGTGTCCTTCTCCACTTGAATGTGTGGTGTCCACTCTGTGTCTGGCCTCTTCACCAACGAGCAGGAGCTTTTCATTTTAATGTTGTCCACCCTACTGACCCGTTCTAGGGTTAATGCTTGGGCACCCTGTTGAAAGGGTCCTCGCGCACCCCAGTTCATCTTTCCTCTATGCAGCCAGCCCTCCTTTAGACAGAGGAGGGGAACCAGAAGGGGAGTGACCTTCTGTCCTGGGTGCTCTCAGGCCTGCAGGGGCGGGGTGGGCAGGCCCCACCCTCTGAGCAGCTCCCCCCCACCCTGGCTGGCGGTGCAGACTCCTCCACCCAGCGTGGCCTGGCTCCTCTGGCAGCAAGCGAGAGTCTGCGGCGTGAAGCTCTAGGGTGCGTACAAGCCCCTCCTGGCAAAGAGTTTCACAGTGGTGAAAGGGTCTCTTCTTGTGACCCGTTTCCGGGCATATTCTTAGAAATGGCCAGGAGCCCGGATTGAACCCAAGGCCACGTAAACCCCTGAGCTCTTCAGAGTACAGGGCAGGGTTAGTGTTGTGGGTGAACCGTCCCTTCCCCTCCCCGCTTAGCCGTGGCCTCTGGATGCTCCTGAGGTAGCAGGGCAAGCAGGATGTGAGGTCTCCAGCCACGTGTACGTGACTGCACAGGTAACAGGTGTGCGCCTCCCTTCCCGAGTGGCGCTGGCGGGACAGGAAGCGCGCGCTCGTGCAGGGGCCGGGGCCGCACGCGCCTCGGGGTGCTCAGCCGTGTGACGTGTCCCGTCGTGGCTTCCAGGTGGTGGAGATTTCCAGCCTGACGGAGCACCTGCTGACGGAGTGTGACAAAAAGGACGGCTTTGGGGAGTGTTACCGCTGCAGTGAGGCCGTTTTAAAGGAAGAGCTGCCCAGACATATAAAAACGAGAGACTGCAACCGTGAGTGCCCCCGCAGCCCCCCGAGACCCTCGTGCCATCCCCGGAGGCCCGGCTGGGGGATCGGGGGGGCAGATCCCATGTCTGCCGGTGACCCTGCCCACCCGTTCCTCTGCGCCGCCATTCATGCCTCACAGGAGTAACTAGATCTTGTCTCATTGAAACCGTTTCAGCTGCCAAAGCGGAGAAGCTGGCGAACCGGTGTCCTCTGTGCCACGAGAATTTCACCCCCGGAGAAGAGGTGAGGGGCTGACGGGGCGACCTGGCCGCGTGGAGGGACGGCGGGCGTCGGGCGGAGGCTGGCCCCCGGGGTGGGGTGAGGCTCTGTCTCAGGGTTCCTGCGCTCGCTGCCCAGCACGCCTGTGGCATCTCCCAGGAAGGGGGAGCGTCTCGGCTCTTCGGGATGGAAGCATGAAGTGATCTCACTTTTTCCAGCCTGGGCTTTCGTCTCCACGTTGGGGCCTAGACTGGCCTCCTGGCCAGATTCTGTAACGCTCTGGTCCCTTGTGATGCATAAAGCTGAGCCCCGTCCAGGTTGGAAATCCTACCTCGTGTCCGGTGCCCAGCACTCCGCCCGCTCCCAGCGTGAGCCACGCGGGTGACACAGCGGCCTAGTTGGGGGGCGCCAGGGTCTCCCACCCTCTCCTCCACGCGCCCCGTCCTCTGGTGTCGGCCCGATCACTCTGGCTCACACAACGCCAGCGCTGCCCTGCGTGCTGAGCTCCCGCGGGGCCCAGCAGGCCCAGCCTCTCCTGCCCTGAGCCCCTCAGCCGCGGCCACCTGCGGTCCACCCACTGCGTCCACTTTGGGGTCCCTTGTCCCAGCCCTGGGGCTGTGGTGCCAATAGGATGGCTCAGACCCAGTAACGCCCCACCGCGCCGGATGGTGGGCCCGGCCGCCCGCTGCTCCCTCAGCGCCCCGGCCATCCGGCCGTCCAGGGCTCATTCTCTCTCTCAGAAAACATCACACACATAACAGAGACAAGCATGGGAACCACGTGCCTCCTCACGGGCTGTGTGTGAGGAAGGCACAGTGAAGGTTTAGGTCTCTTCCATCGTTGACTGGTTTTCAGAATGACAAGTTGGGTCCCCAGCATCTTCCGGTGGGGGCTTATTTGCTTGTTGGATCTCAGCACCATCAGGAACTCACGGCTTAAAACTGTCTGCCGTGTTCAGCTGTTGGCATCGCTGTGCTTAGTGGTGCGTGAACGAGCCGATCTCTGGCCATCAGAGCCTCTGCAGACAGGCTCCTGGCGCTGCCGGTGGCCCAGGGGACTCAGAGCCTCCTGGCCGTCGCAACAAGGTGCCCCACCGAGCCTTCCGTTCCTGGTTCCCTGCAGTGGAAATGACGTTCCAGCACCCCCTCGGGTGCCTCGGGTGCTCCTTGCTCCTGGTTCGGTACCATTCTGGGCCTCCTTGCGGACAGAGCCGGGGAAAACGTTGAGATAAATCCATCAAAAGTTCATGGTGGGGGCTTCCCTGGTGGCGCAGTGGTTGAGGGTCCGCCTGCCGAGGCAGGGGACACGGGTTCGTGCCCCGGTCCGGGAGGATCCCACATGCCGCGGAGCGGCTGGGCCTGTGAGCCATGGCCGCTGAGCCTGCACGTCCAGAGCCTGTGCTCTGCAGCGGGAGAGGCCACAACAGTGAGAAGCCTACGTACCGCCAAAAAAAAAAAAAGTTCATGGTGACGTTCCTGATTCGGAATCTGAGCTGTAAGAGTTTCTTGAACCTCTGGCGTCGCACGTCTGTGTGTCCTTCCTTCCCTCCCAAGAATCAGTGCCCACAGCCCCCAGAGATGCCCGTTGGACTGTCACAGAGTGTGCGTTGCTCGGACCCACGTTCCCCTTGGCGGGGGCTCAGAGCAGCGGTGCGGGTGCCGCGGGCAGGGAGATGCTGCTGGACGCCGCGCTGTCCCAGCTCTTCGTGTCCCTCCCGTGCCTCCTTCTGTTTTGGTTTTTTTTTTTTTTTTTTGCGGTACACGGGCCTCTCTCACTGTTGTGGCCTCTCCCGTTGCGGAGCACAGGCTCCGGACGCGCAGGCTCAGCGGCCATGGCTCACGGGCCCAGCCGCTCCGCGGCACGTGGGATCTTCCCTTACCGGGGCACGAACCTGCGTCCCCTGCATCAGCAGGCAGACTCTCAACCACTGCGCCACCAGGGAAGCCCCCGTGCCTCCTTCTGGAAACGCGGGGCAAAAGCGTCTCTGTTTCACGGTCACGGGAGTTGCTCCACGTGCTTGTGTCACCAGTTGTTAACAACTCAGCCTCATTGTTTCAGTCTGTGTTCAAGTCCCAGGGGTTTTCAAACACGAGCTCTACAATTACATGAGATACTTACACGGTTCCAAAGTCTGTCAAATGAGACTTACTCAGGGAAGACCCGACAGAAGCTGCCGCCCTGCCCACCATCCCTCCTCTTACAGAGCGAGGGGCTTTTTATGGTTTATCCATTTTAGTCTTAAATGTGAACTGCTCTCACATGCCCATACATTTTCTCTCTCCCTGTGTATTTTAGAATTTAGGAGCCTTTGAGCTTTTGTTGTCGTTGTCACCTTTACACTATCGCTGTCGTACGTGACCAGCCCCTCCTTCTGGAGACCAGTCGGCTCCCTGCTCTGAGCAGCGCGGACGTTGGCCGTGGCCTCCTTCCCTTCCTGCCCTCCCCCAAGCCCCCGCGTCTGCCTCGAGGGGACGGCATCTGACTCACGTCAACTGCAGAGAGGCATTAGCAGGCCTGTGCTGCTCTTCCGCTTTCTCCGTGTTTTCTTAACGTGGCACCGCCCGCCGAGCAGCTTAAACACCCGTCGTCCTATCACAGTTTCTGTGGGTCAGAAGTCCAGGCACGACCTGGCTGGGTCCTCTGCTTGCGGTCTCCCAGGGCTGCACTCGAGGTGTCATCCAGGCTGCGCCCTCATCTGTGGCTCGGCAGGGAAAGGAGCCACTTCCTGGCCCATCGCAGGTGCCGGCAGAATTCTTTTCTTCGTCATTGTAGGACCAAGGGCCCTTCTTCCTTGCTGGCTGTCCAGCAGGGCCACCCTCAGCCCCTGCACCCTGTGCCCCTGGACCGTCGCACATTGCGCACCCCGCGTGACAGCGGTCTTGGCATGTTTGCTCAGCGGTGAGAGAGCTGGGAGAGGTGTGAAGTGCAGGCAGCATCTCAAGATACGTGGGTGCTCCGGCCGGGCACTCAGCACAGGGGGCTCCAAGGCAGGACACGCACAGCGCTCGGACCCACGCCCGCAGCCGCGGCGCATCGCCACCCCTGGCTTGGTCGTCTCAGTGGCCCCTCTGGTGGCCTGGTTCCCACTCCACCTGCCTCTCGTTTCAGGCGTGGAAGGCCCACCTCATGGGCCCCGCGGGCTGCACAGTGAACCTGCGCCGGACGCACGTGCTACGCAAGGCGCCCACGCTGCCGCCAGGTAAGCATCCTCCCCGGCCTCGGCCCTGTCCCTGGGTCCCGAACAAGTAGGGCGATCATGTCGTCAGCACCAGCTCTGGCCGAAGCCCCTCCACGTGGTCCTGCTTCCCCACTCACAGAGTTGAGAAACCAAACCGCGGGTGTTCGCAGGCGCACCGCGGGTCTCGTGTCCCTCCGCGCCATGGGTACCAGTGTCCAGAAACTGGGGGCTCAGTAGGAGACCCGTAGGCGGCGCCACGACCTGACTTCCGAATCCCAGTCCTGGCTGCTTTCTGTAGGATTTAGAATGCCTTACAGAAGAGTGTTGTTTTTCATTAGAAAATTATTCTTGACCTTGGATACATGACTTTATTTTGGGGCCCTGTGATCAACGAGAACATGAGGAAATGTGTCTCGTGGTCATTCAGCGCCAGGCACGGGCAGGAGCTGCGCCTCTCACACACACACACACGCGCGCACGCACACATGCACACGTGTGAGGACCAGAGGTGCTGGGGGAGCCGCCCCGGCCTCCTAGCCAGGTAACCGGCCCTGGTCACATGGCTGCTGGTCTTTCATTTCGGGAGCTGTTTGAAACTAAAAATTAGGTAAGCGGCTCAGTTCTTTCCTCTGACCGTGCGTCAGGCTCCTCCTCTGGCTCTTTCTTCTTCCTCTCCTGCCGTCGCATGTGCATCCTCGAGGGTGGTCCGCCCAGCCCCCTCTCACATCTGCCGGCCCAGCCCGGCCACCTGTGGGCTAGGTGACCCGGAGTGTCCCAGCCCCTCGTGCTCAGATCCTCCCCGTGTCTGGCGACCCCGGGCCACTCGTACTGTCACTGCGGCTTTGCACCCTGGCTCACGTTTGTCCCCCATGCTCTGTGTGTCTGTGTGTCCACTGCAGGTAAAGGCCCAGCCGCAACCAAGTCAGGGACCTCGGGATCCAAGGTCGGAAGCAAGATCCCCACCCCCAAGGGGGGCCTGAGTAAAAGCTCCGGCAGGATGTACACAAAGCGGTGACACAGCACCGCATCTGCTCCCTCGTCTCCAAAGGGACCGAGCAGCTTCCCCAGCCGTGGACGTGTCACCTCAAAGCATCTCTAGATGTGGCAACCCCCGCTCCGCCCCTGCTGCCCCCAGGCTTCTGGCTGCGCCCGTCCCGACCGTGGCCCCTGCATCCGGAGTGAGGCCCTGATCTCCCCATGGCTCCGGCTCGCAGGTCTCCACCCCCCAGGGCCCGGGGTCCACAGGAGATGGTCCTGCTGGAGGAGCAGCGCCGGGCGGCCCATGCGGAGGGACAGGCCCAGGGCAGCACCTCTGCGCAGCTGCTTGGAGCGATTTCCATAAAGCCCTCACTCGAAACCTCTTGCATGTGGGTCTCTCTCAGCCGTGGTGGAAGGTCTGCAGGGCTCGCCAGGCCGGGGCATGGGATGGGATGGGATGGGATGGGGGGGCCAGTCACCCTGTGCCCCTCCTCCCCAGGGTAGGGGGGCCGTCGGCCTGCAAAGCCTGCATGTCCACGGCAGCAAGAAGTAAGGTCGAGGTCAAGAAGTTAAGGTCCCGGCCCGGCCCCCTCGGCTCTCGCCTGCCAGACACTCGGAGCGCAGCCCACCTGACCCTCCCATCGGCGCCCACACCAGGCGGAGTGGAGGTTGATGCTGGCGGCTCCACGTCAGGCCCTTCCTCGGGGGGCTTCAAGTTCTTTACACGCATGAAGCCCTAGAAAAATAGGAGACGACATTCCCCGATGATCCTGCACTCACCTGAGCACGTGTGTCCGTCGAAATAGCCCTTTCCTAAACCCCTGGGGCAGGCAGAGCAACTCCCACTCTGTAACATTCAGAGGAGCCTCCGAGCCTCTGCTCAGCCCGTCGTCCTGTCCCGCTCGGATCCACGTGGGAATTGCAACTGTATGTTCACTTTTCTCAAACACTTTGTATGATACTTTCAACACCAAAAACCACTTAAAATGATGAAACCAAACCTCAGAATCCAGTCTCCTGACCAGCCGCCAACCAACCTTCCCGGCCTGTGGCAGTGGCTCACCTGGCTTCAGAGCCAGGTAGCTGTGGGGGAGCCAGTGTCTGTCCAGAACGTGCTTGGAAAGGCCGCCTTCTCGTCCACACCTGTGGTCCCCAGGTGCCCAGCCCACTAGAGACCGAAAGGAGATGGCCCTCCCCGCCCCACCCGGCCCCGTGCCCAGGGTGTGCTTTCCCCCTGAGCACGATACAAGCAGGCTTCCAGGATGACGAAACGTGTACTACACTGTTAGTGTAAGAATATTTTTAATTCCCAACCATGTAAAGTAACAAAATATATATTTTAAAACTAATAGCTATTTGAGCGATGTGCTCCCTGGGTATGTTAGTGACCATGAATTTGTACTAGTCGGTCAATTTCCATTTTTGGTAGGCTAATGCTTTCTCATATGGTTGACTCAAAATACTGAGCCAGAATAAGAGTGACCAAGAGGGCTTCCCTGGTGGCGCAGTGGCTGAGAGTCCACCTGCCGATGCAGGGGACACAGGTTCGTGCCCCGGTCCGGGAAGATCCCACATGCCGCAGAGCGGCTGGGCCCGTGAGCCATGGCCGCTGAGCCTGCGCATCCGGAGCCTGTGCTCCGCACCGGGAGAGGCCACAACAGTGAGAGGCCCGCGTACCACAAAAAAAAAAAAAAAAAAGTGACCAAGAGAATTACCTGCAAAAATATACTCTATAAAAAAATGTAAAAGTATGGGGGGAGAAATAACATAAAACTTTACTAGAGAGAGCAAAGTACAGATGCCAAGATAATTATAAGATGATCCTTCCTGGTTTCAAAAAGATGTTGCCATGGTCTCTCACCCATGAGAGTGAAGTACAGATAGAACACTTCTTTAAACAGAACAATGAGAAAAGTTAACCAAGAAATGATTCTTTTCTCTCCAATCAAAACTTTTAAGAAATATACAGTTAATGTTTTCTATGTATTGTAACATAAAGAAGATATTTGTAAAATTACTGAATTTTTAGTGATTGACAAACAAAATTGAGTGCATTTAAAACATCAGTCTTGCTGGTTACAGAAGAATCATGTGCTTCTGTTCCGATGATTCCTGGCCGTGATCAGTGGCTATTAAAATATTTACAGAGTTATATATATACTACTAAGGGACGAAGAATAAAGGATAGAAAACTAAAAAGGAACTGTAAGCTCCCTTGGCCATTCATAAATATCTAAACTTGGAACAGTACTTAATTGAAATTTCACTCATGAATATGTTGTGGATACTTAACAATATTTATTTCTATTATTTTCATATTTCAAAATATTCTAATTTAAAAGAATTTTATCTATAAATTTGGCATTAGAGTACAAGCGTAAACACTTTTAATGAAAATTTGCAACTTTTTAATGTTTTGACATAGTTTTCTACTTGTCTTTATTTCACGTACCAAAATTATAAAATATCTAAGTAATATATTTTTGTTGTTGTTTGAGGGCTTAGGCGTTAATTCACCCTGAGTATATGAATGTAATAAAAAGATTACTAAATGTCTTGTCACTTTTATTTTAAAATTATAATTAAAAAGCAATCGGTAAGTTGTTACATTTCCTTTCGTAGACATGCAGGTGTAGCTCAGCCCTGAAATGCCAGGCAGTTGCTGAGATTTGCTTAGAAATGGGCAGTGGGTATTAAGTTGCCAGGAGAGAGTGTGGTTCCTAAAATAAGTTATTTGTGGGTTTCCTCCTGAAGAAGCTAAACGATTTTAAGCTACATATAAATTAGAGAAAGTTCTTTACCAATTTTATCCCATGGAATAAAATGAGAGTATTTTATAAATGCTCCAATTGTGCCCATCAGAGGTTTATACTTCATAGTCTCTTCCTGTGTTTTTTTTTTTTTTTTTTTAAACATCTTTATTGGGGTATAATTGCTTTACAATGGTGTGTTAGTTTCTGCTTTACAACAAAGTGAATCAGCTATACATATACATATGTTCCCATATGTCTTCCCTCTTGCGTCTCCCTCCCTCCCACTCTCCCAACCCACCCTTCCAGGCTGTCACAAAGCACCGAGCTAATATCCCTGTGCCTTGCGGCTGCTTCCCCCCAGCTATCTACCTTACTACGTTTGTTAGTGTGTATATGTCCATGACTCTCTCTCGCCCTGTCAAAACTCACCCTTCCCCCTCCCCATATCCTTAAGTCCGTTCTCCAGTAGGTCTGCGTCTTTATTCCTATCTTACCCCTAGGTTCTTCATGACATTTTTTTCCCTTAAATTCCATATATGTGTTAGCATACGGTATTTGTCTTTTTCTTTCTGACTTACTTCACTCTGTATGACAGATTCTAGGTCTATCCATCTCATTACAAATAGCTCAATTTCATTTCTTTTTAAGGCTGAGTAATATTCCATTGTGTATATGTGCCACATCTTCTTTATCCATTCATCCGATGATGGGCGCTTAGGTTGTTTCCATGTCCTGGCTATTGTAAATAGAGCTGCAATGAACATTTTGGTACATGACTCTCTTTGAATTTTGGTTTTCTCAGGGTATATGCCAAGTAGTGGGATTGCTGGGTCATATGGTAATTCTATTTGTAGTTTTTTAAGGAACCTCCATACTGTTCTCCACAGTGGCTGAACCAATTCACATTCCCACCAGCAGTGCAAGAGTGTCCCCTTTTCTCCACACCCTCTCCAGCATTTATTGTTTCTTGATTTTTTGATGATGGCCATTCTGACTGGTGTGAGATGATATCTCATTGTAGTTTTGATTTGCATTTCTCTAATGATTAATGATGTTGAGCATTCTTTCATGTGTTTGTTGGCATTCTGTATATCTTCTTTGGAGAAATGTCTATTTAGGTCTTCTGCCCATTTTTGGATGGGGTTGTTTGTTTTTTTGTTATTGAGCTGCATGAGCTGCTTGTAAATTTTGGAGATTAATCCTTTGTCAGTTGCTTCATTTGCAAATGTTTTCTCCCATTCTGAGGGTTGTCTTTTGGTCTTGGTTATGGTTTCCTTTGCTGTGCAAAAGCTTTGAAGTTTCATTAGGTCCCATTTGTTTATTTTTGTTTTATTTCCATTACTCTAGGAGGTGGGTCAGAAAGGATCTTGCTGTGATTTATGTCATAGAGTGTTCTTCCTATGTTTTCTTCTAAGAGTTTGATAGTTTCTGGCCTTAACATTTAGGTCTTTAATCCATTTTGAGCTTATTTTGTGTATGGTGTTAGGGAGTGATCTAATCTCATACTTTTACATGTACCTGTCCAGTTTTCCCAGCACCATTTATTGAAGAGGCTGTCCTTTCTCCACTGTACATTCCTGCCTCCTTTATCAAAGATAAGGTGTCCATATGTGCGTGGGTTTATCTCTGGGCTTTCTATCCTGTTCCACTGATCTGTCTTTCTGTTTTTGTGCCAGTACCATACTGTCTTGATTACTGTTGCTTTGTAATATAGTCTGAAGTCAGGGAGCCTTATTCCTCCAGCTCCTTTTTTCGTTCTAAAGATTGCTTTGGCTATTCGGGGTCTTTTGTGTTTCCATACAAATTGCGAAATTTTTTGTTCTAGTTCTGTGAAAAATGCCAGTGGTAGTTTGATAGGGATTGCATTGAATCTGTAGATTGCTTTGGGTAGTAGAGTCATTTTCACAATGTTGATTCTTCCCATCCAAGAACATGGTATATCTCTCCATCTATTTGTATCATCTTTAATTTCTTTCATCAGTGTCTTATAATTTTCTGCATACAGGTCTTTCGTATCCTTAGGTAGGTTTATTCCTAGATATTTTATTCTTTTTGTTGCAATGGTAAATGGGAGTGTTTTCTTGATTTCACTTTCAGATTTTTCATCATTAGTATATAGGAATGCCAGAGATTTCTGTGCATTAATTTTGTATCCTGCTACTTTACCAAATTCATTGATTAGCTCTAGTAGTTTTCTGGTAGCATCTTTAGGATTCTCTATGTATAGTATCATGTCATCTGCAAACAGTGACAGCTTTACTTCTTCTTTTCCGATTTGGATTCCTTTTATTTCCTTTTCTTCTCTGATTGCTGTGGCTAAAACTTCCAAAACTATGTTGAATAAGAGTGGTGAGAGTGGGCAACCTTGTCTTGTTCCTGATCTTAGTGGAAATGCTTTCAGTTTTTCACCATTGAGGATGATGTTTGCTGTGGGCTTGTCATATATGGCTTTTATTATGTTTAGGAAAGTTCCCTCTATGCCTACTTTCTGGAGGGTTTTTATCATAAATGGGTGTTGAATTTTGTCGAAAGCTTTCTCTGCATCTATTGAGATGATCATATGGTTTTTCTCCTTCAATTTGTTAATATAGTTTATCACATTGATAGATTTGCGTATATTGAAGAATCCTTGCATTCCTGGAATAAACCCCACTTGATCATGGTGTATGATCCTTTTAATGTGCTGTTGGATTCTGTTTGCTAGTATTTTGTTGAGGATTTTTGCATCTATGTTCATCAGTGATATTGGCCTGTAGTTTTCTTTCTTTGTGACATCCTTGTCTGGTTTTGGTATCAAGGTGATGGTGGCTTCGTAGAAGGAATTTGGGAGTGTTCCTCCCTCTGCTATATTTTGGAAGAGTTTGAGAAGGATAGGTGTTAGCTCTTCTCTAAACGTTTGATAGAATTCACCTGTGAAGCCATCTGGTCCTGGGCTTTTGTTTGTTGGAAGGTTTTTAATCACAGTTTCAATTTCAGTGCTTGTGATTGGTCTGTTCATATTTTCTATTTCTTCCTGATTCAGTCTTGGCAGGTTGTGCATTTCTAAGAATTTGTCCATTTCTTCCAGATTGTCCATTTTATTGGCATAGAGTTGCTTGTAGTAATCTCTCATGATTTTTTTTATTTCTGCAGTGTCAGTTGTTACTTCTCCTTTTTCATTTCTAATTCTATTGATTTGAGTCTTCTCCCTTTTTTTCTTGATGAGTCTGGCTAGTGGTTTATCTATTTTGTTTATCTTCTCAAAGAACCAGCTTTTAGTTTTATTGATCTTTGCTATTGTTTCCTTCATTTCTTTTTCATTTATTTCTGATCTGATTTTTATGATTTCTTTCCTTCTGCTAGCTTTGGGGTTTTTTTGTTCTTCTTTCTCTAATTGCTTGAGGTGCAAGGTTAGGTTGTTTATTCGAGATGTTTCCTGCTTCTTAAGGTGGGCTTGTATTGCTATAAACTTCCCCCTTAGAACTGCTTTTGCTGCATCCCATAGGTTTTGGGTCGTTGTGTCTCCATTGTCATTTGTTTCTAGGTATTTTTTTATTTCCTCTTTGATTTCTTCAGTGATCACTTCATTATTAAGTAGTGTATTGTTTAGCCTCCATGTGTTTGTATTTTTTACAGATCTTTTCCTGTAATTGATATCTAGTCTCATGGCGTTGTGGTCGGAAAAGATACTTGATACAATTTCAGTTTTCTTAAATTTACCAAGGCTTGATTTGTGACCCAAGATATGATCTATCCTGGAGAATGTTCCATGAGCACTTGAGAAAAATGTGTATTCTGTTGTTTTTGGATGGAGTGTCCTATAAACATCAATTAAGTCCATCTTGTTTAATGTATCATTTAAAGCTTGTGTTTCCTTATTTATTTTCATTTTGGATGATCTGTCCATGGGTGAAAGTGGGGTGTTAAAGTCCCCTACTATGAATGTGTTACTGTTGATCTCCCCTTTTATGGTTGTTAGTATTTGCCTTATGTATTGAGGTGCTCCTATGTTGGGTGCATAAATATTTACAATTGTTATATCTTCTTCTTGGATCGATCCCTTGATCATTATGTAGTGTCCTTCTTTGTCCCTTTTAATAGTCCTTATTTTAAAGTCTATTTTGTCTGATATGAGAATTGCTACTCCAGCTTTCTTTTGGTTTCCATTTGCATGGAATATCTTTTTCCATCCCCTTACTTTCAGTCTGTATGTGTCTCTAGTTCTGAAGTGGGTCTCTTGTAGACAGCATATATAAGGGTCTTGTTTTTGTATCCATTCAGCCAATCTGTGTCTTTTGGTGGGAGCATTTAGTCCATTTACATTTAAGGTAATTATTGATATGTATGTTCCTATTTCCATTTTATATATTGTTTTGGGTTCGCTACTATAGGTCATTTCCTTCTCTTGTGTTTCGTGTCTAGAGAAGTTCCTTTAGCATTTGTTGTAAAGCTGGTTTGGTGGTGCTGAACTCTCTCAGCTTTTGCTTGTCTGTAAAGGTTTTAATTTCTCCATCAAATGTGAATGAGATCCTTGCTGGGTAGAGTAGTCTTGGTTTCAGGCTATTCTCCTTCATCACTTTCAGTATGTCCTGCCACTCCCTTCTGGCTTGTAGGGTTTCTGCTGAGAGATCAGCTGTTAACCTTATGGGGATTCCCTTGTGTGTTATTTGTTGTTTTTCCCTTGCTGCTTTTAATATGCTTTCTTTGTGTTTAATTTTTGACAGTTTGATTAATATGTGTCTTGGCGTGTTTTTCTCCTTGTATTTATCCTGTATGGGACCCTCTGTGCTTCCTGGACTTGATTAACTATTTCCTTTCCCATATTAGGGAAGTTTTCAACTATAATCTCTTCAAATATTTTCTCAGTCCCTTTCTTTCTTTCTTCTTCTTCTGGAACCCCTATAATTCGAATGTTGGTGCGTTTCATGTTTGTCCCAGAGGTCTCTGAGACTGTCCTCAGTTCTTTTCATTCTTTTTTCTTTAGTCTGCTCTGCAGTAGTTATTTCCACTACTTATCTTCCAGGTCACTTATCCGTTCTTCTGCCTCAGTTATTCTGCTATTGATTCCTATCTAGAGTGATTTTAATTTCATTTATTGCATTGTTCATCGTTGCTTGTTTCATCTTTAGTTCTTGTAGGTCCTTGTTAACTGTTTCTTGCATTTTGTCCATTCTACTTCCAAGATTTCGGATCATCCTTACTATCATTATTCTGAATTCTTTTTCATCTTCCTGTGTTTTTTATCCCTTTTGAAAGAGGGCGTTTTTACCAGCCAACAAAGCTATTTTGCTTTTCAAATAAGTAAAAATACAGTATTTTCTCTGTTGAATTGTAGAGTGGTTTTAAGCTTTTATTACCTTTGATGGTTTTATAAGTTTCCATTTTGAAGTTATAGTTTTTTCCTTTATATATATATACATATATGTATACACACACACATATATAAACCTAAAACTTAGCATTACAGTTTAAACAGCAAAATTACTTATCTTACTTTGGTAGGTGGGGTGTGTGCGTGTGTGCGTGCTCTGGAGAACGTGGGAGGAAAGAGCTCGCTGTCCAAAGGGAAGAGTGTGATTCTACCTGCTAGTGTCAAGACACCCCGAGAGATTTCAGTGCGCAACTTTCAACTAGGTGTTCGTTCGTGCCATTGCTTATTTGCTCTTAAAACCTAGCCCAGTGCTAAAAAACAAGAGCCTGCTGGAGCAGCGTGTGCCCCGAATCCTCGGAGCGCTGGGGTCTCCACCCAGCCTGCTGCACCAGGGGCAGGGAAGCCCTGGGCAGGGGCTGAGCCTCCCGGATCTGGGGTCGGAGTTTGGGGCGGTGACCCCTGGAGCCGCTGCTGCAGGGCGGACGGGAGCAATTCAGTGGAGCACCCCACGCCCCCACGTGCGTGTTCTGGAAGGGTCAGAGGACCTGCAGGGCAGCTGGTCCCACCCTCCACTGCGGGCAGGGAAACTGGCTCAGAGCCCAAGCCCTCACCACCGGAAGGCAGCGTGCCCAGATGTGAACCCTGTGCTCTGCGCCTCTGTCCACCCTGCGGTGAGGGTTGCCGGGAGCAGGTTCGGGGTACTGGAGGCAAGATCCGCTTGTCTCTGCCTCGGTTTCTCCCCACACCCCGGAATGGAGCTGATGGGGAGGTGTTGAGCCTGGTTCCCAGCACACGCCCACTGCGCGCCTGCGCCCAAGCACAGAGCAGTTCCCCCCAGGCAGCCTCCACCCCTTCATCTCAGGCCGGGAAGGTGATGAGCCTGCAGGGGTGGGGGGAGATGGAAGGTGTGGCGCGGCCACCTGCCCGGCTGGCCTCAAAATCTCCCCGAGCTTCCTTCTGGCCTCTGAGGTCCCCAGGGGTGCCTCCCAGTGCGGGGTGTGGGGGGGGGGCGTGGGAGGAGCCAGCCGCAGGAGGAAGGGCACCACCACCCCCCTCCCCACCCCCAGTCTCTGAGCTCTCAAGTGCAGGGGAGGCGTGCGGCCCCTCCCCATCAACAGATGTCCCAGCAGGGAGAGCGGGGAAGAGAGTGAGGTCAGACTGAGCAGCAGGGTGGGTGCCCTCGCGAGCAGGCGTCCCGGGGCCTAGCTCATCCCTAAAGCCCCCTTTCATGGCCCTCGTCCTGAAGGTTGAGGACTCCCCAGGAGTGTCCTAGCGCCGCCTCCACACCGGTCACCTGGCCACCCCTTCTCGGTGCCTCCCGGTGTCCCGGGACCAGTCCTGGCAATGGAGGGGAGCAGTGTCCTGCTGAAGGTGGGAGGCGTTGCTGGAACCACTGCTAGGGTTCTAGATGGAGATCTCTCTCCCCCCACGGGGTAAGGAGACAACGCTTGGGAATGCTGTTTACCAAATTCAGGGATCCTAAATCAAATTACCCGGGAGGCTGGGACCGTGGCAGGAGGGCAAGCACTGCCAGGTGTCCAGGGCCTCCAGCTCCCAGCCTCAGCCGGGTGGAGACATGGTCGGGGACCAGGGCGGGGACAGCGATGGGGACTGAGACTAGGGCAGGGAAGGGGATGGAGAGGGGGTCTGGATGCACCAGCTGCACCCTGCAGGCCGACCAAGCAGCTCGGTGCAGCTGGAGAAGAGATGGCGGTGGCACTGGGGTCTGGCCGCTCTGTCTGCAGTACCAACCTCGGCTGTCTTCACAGACACCACACAGGCATGTATCCCTAGACAAAAGAATCTTGAGTCTGACGTATCTTTAAGCTGTGCACGTGGCATCATACCGCGTGTATCCCGGTGTGAGTTGCTTTCCTCCCTCCCCATCACGACCCTGACCGTCCGTCATTCATGCTGCTGCGTGCTGCTCAGACACGGTCTCCACGTGGTCATGCATGTGAAGAAACGTCTCACAACTTATTATCCATTCTCCTGTTGACGGTCATTGGCTGTTTCCAGTGTTGGCTACTGTAAAACTATTACTAGTCTCATAGCCTGTCAAGATGATGTGTGTTAGCATGAGCTGCTGGACAGCGGCCCAGAAATCTACCACGAGAAACTAAGCAAGACAACACCCAGGTTCCAGGAACCGAAAGCCACTGATATCATGCATGTGTGTACAACCTTCCAAGAAATCACTGAGGAGACCCAGCAGCGCGCAGAGGGCGCGGAAGCCGGCTCAGAAGGCACAGGTGGAAGAGGTCCTAGGGCCCCATTCTCACCTCTCCCGGCCTTGCCGGGGGACAGTCACTGCCTGCCCTTCACAGATGGAACTGGTCACAACAGCAACCGAGACAAAAATCTGTCTTTCCTGTGTGGGGTTATTGGGGCTGACGGGGGCAAAGTCAGGGCAGCACAAAGGCCCTGCTAGAAATAAACATGGTACAGTCACAACGCACTTATAACGCCAGACAGCAAACAACCCGCAAGTACCTCCCACACACAATGACTCCCAGAGGCATGACATGGGGCGAAAGAGGCCCGGCACTGAGAGCCGGCCCTGCACCTTATACACGAAGTGCAAAAACCGGCAAAACTACAATAGGGGGGTCTGGGGGGACTGGTGACCACTGGTTTCTTGTTCTGCGTGATGGCTACACGGATGTGCTCAGTCTGGACAAAATTCACTTATGCTATGTGCACACTTTCTGGATGTACATCACCCTTCAATACAATGTTCAGGAATTTCAAAACAAAATAAAACTGAAAACGCTGCTGGGGTGAGGAGTTACAAACGGGCAGAGAACAGGACAGCCGACCTCAGCGCTATTCCTCCCACCCTCCTCCTCCAAACAGCCCTGATTAGTGCGTCCTAACACATGGAAACGATCTGATCCCTGGCAGTCTCTCAACCTCGCGTACCCAACAGAACACGTGGGGAGCTTGTAAAACCCCCATGCCCGTGCTGCAGCCCAGCCTGTTAGGCCGGAATCTCTGGACCAGGGACTGGGGCATCAGTCACTCGTAACTTCCTGGTGATTCCAATACACAAATCACTAACCTCTAAAAGAAAGAAAGAAAAAAAAAAAAAAAAACCGTGCACCGTATGCTTGTTAAAAACCAGCAAGAAGACTTAATGCAAGATTGCAGCAGGGGAGTGAACTCAACTCTGAATACAGGGCGGCTGGGGGGTTATAGCCACAGGGCAGGGAGAGGGAGCCAGCGGATGGGAAATTACGAAGAGGAGCTTGGTTAGGTTTTTGAAGGGTAGAAGACGATGCCACCCCGAAATATGACTAGTTGTTCAGATCATACCACCCAGAAATGAACCACCTCGGTATACTGACTATTCTGAGCTGTGTGCTCTTGGAAATCTGTAAACGCAGCGAGAGGTTTGTCTGAACTCCCCTTCTGCCTAAACACATGCTCCCAAAGGAACTCAATCGTCAGAGACGCCCTCCCGGGAGCGCACCGTCCAGGGAAGACGGGCTCATCCCCGGAGGGACTAGAAGTGATAACACACCCGTTGTCACACGGTCCTTCCGCCCGTCTGTCCTCTTAAGGACCGTTCATCTCCCCTAAGAAGCACTCATCTCCTCCCCCTTCCCCTTCAGACGGCGTTTAGCCTGAATTCTAGGCCACCTGGGAGTCACCACGTTCCCGGGCGTCTCCCTCAGGTCCGTGAGCCGGACGCGTCCGCAGACTCGCTCTCCGGCCTTGTCTTAGGGGCTCGGCCGAGACCACAGAGCACGGCGTGCGGGGCCGTCCCCGCTGCTCCCCAACATCCTCGCGGGCAGGAAGACTCAGCCGGAGGCCCAGCACTCACGGCCCTACGTGGGCCTGGGCGCTCCGGGAGCCCACCCACACGACCCCAGGTGAGGACCCCAACCCCGCCGGCGACGGCCTCGAGCCACACCCCACCGGGCTCCTCAATGGCCCTCGCTGAGGCGCTCTAGCGTCCGCGCAGCTCTCGACGACTCCTTCCGGCCCATACCGGAAGTGGCTCCGCGTGCCCCGGAAGCGCCCCGGCAGGGGCTGCGGGAGCGGCGGCGCGATGGCGGCTGCGGCGGTGTCGGAGGCCTGGCCGGAGCTGGAGCTGGCGGAGCGGGAGCGGCGGCGGGAGCTGCTGCTGACCGGGCCCGGGCTGGAACAGCGGGTGCGCGCGGCGGGCGGGCGGCTGCCGCCGCGGCTCTTCACGCTGCCGCTGCTGCACTACCTGGAGGTGAGCGGCTGCGGCAGCCTGCGCGAGCCGGGCCCGGGCCTGGCTCAGGGCCTCCCGCAGCTGCACAGCCTCGTGCTGCGGCGCAACGCGCTGGGGCCCGGCCTGAGCCCTGAGCTCGGCCCGCTGCCCGCGCTGCGCGTGCTCGACCTGTCAGGCAACGCGCTGGAGGCGCTGCCGCCGGGCCAGGGCCTCGGCCCCCGCCGAGCCGCCGGCTTCCCGCAGCTGCAGAGCCTCAACCTCAGTGGCAACACCGGCTGCGCGAGCTGCCCGCCGACCTGGCGCGCTGCGCGCCGCGCCTGCAGACCCTCAACCTCACCGGCAACCGCCTGGACGCCTTCCCCGCCGCGCTCTTCCGCCCCGGCGCGCTGCCGCTGCTCAGCGAACTGGCGGCCGCCGACAACTGCCTCCGGGAGCTCAGCCCGGAAATCGCCCACCTGGCCTCGCTCAAGGTCAGCGGTCAGCGGGGCGGGCGGGGCGGGCCCTGTGGTAGCCACGGACGGGGGTCTCCTCCCGGTGCCGAGCCGTCCCAACTCGGCCGGGAAGGGCCACCCCAGCGTCGGTATCTCTGAGAAGCCGGCCCACCCCGGGTCCCCTCGCACTAGCCTGGCCTCCGTCCTCGGGTGGTCCTCTCGGCTCGCCCCGCACACTCTGCTCACAACTGGGCTTTAACATGCAACACACTGTTTCGTGATCGTGGGACTAACTGGGCTTCCCGCTCAGGTCGGAAGCAGGTCAACAGCAGGGATGGGTGTCTAAATTTTTGCATCTCCAAATGTTTGTGAAAGGACTGGGTGAGCCCTGTGCGTGGGGCCACCCAGGCAGGACGTGGAGATGTGAAATGACGGGAATTTGCGTAAGGCCACGCGTGTGATTTCACATGTGATAGTTCACTTGACCCCAACAACGGCTTTCCAAGGCAGGGGTGGTTATTCCTGTCTTACAGAAGGCCGGAAGGGGTTTCCCAAAGTACATAGCAAATAGGTTGGGGTTTTGTCTAGGCTTTCTTGTTTACGGACCGGACTGCTTGTTTATTTTATTCATCCGGGAACCCCAGGTCCCAACTCGGGACAAGGGCCCAGTAAGTCTGTTGAGGAAGAGAATAGAGGACAGGAGTTGCGGTGACCATGGCCTAAATCCAGTCTAGAGGCTCCTGTCTTTAAAGAGGCAGGCCTCTGTTTCTTCCTCCTTATTGCCATCCTTTTATGCAGACTTTTTTTTTATATACAGTAGGTTCTTATTATCTATTTTATACATATTAGTGTATATATGTCAATGCCCAATATCCCAGTTCATCCCACCCACCCACCCACCTGCTTTCCCCCCTTGGTGTCCATACGTTTGTTCTCTACATCTGTGTCTACTTCTGCCTTGCAAATCGGTTCGTCTGTACCATTTTTCTGGTTTCCCCATATATGCGTTAACATACGATATTTGTTTTTCTCTTTCTGACTTACTTCACTCTGTATGACAGTCTCTAGATCCATCCACGTCTCAACAAATGACTCAATTTCATTCCTTTTCATGGCTGAGTAATATTCCATTGTATATATATGTACCACATCTTCTTTATCCATTCCTCTGTTGATGCGCATTTGGGTTGCTTCCATGTCCTGGCTGTTGTAAACAGTGCTGCAGTGAACATTGGGGTGCGTGTGTCTTTTGAATTATGGTTTTTTTCAGGGTATATGCCCAGTTGTGGGATTGCTGGGTCGTATGGTAGTTGTGTTTTTAGTTTTTTAAGGAACCTGCATACTGTTCTCCATAGTGGCTGTACCAATTTACGTTCCCACCAGCAGTGCAAGAGGGTTCCCTTTTCTCCACACCCTCTCCAGCATTTGTTGTTTGTAGATTTTCTGATGATGCCCATTCTGACTGGTGTGAGGTGATAGCTCATTGTAGTTTTGATTTGCATTTCTCTAATAATTAGTGATGTTGAGCAGCTTTTCATGTGCTTCTTGGCCATCTGTATGTCCTCTTTGGAGAAATGTCTGTTTAGGTCTTCTGCCCATTTTTTTATTGGTTGTTTGTTTTTTTAATATTGAGGCTGCATGAGCTGTTTATATATTTTGGAGATTAATCCTTTGTCCATTGATTCGTTTGCAAATATTTTTTCCCATTCTGAGGGTTGCCTTTTCGTCTTGTTTGTAGTATCCTTTGCTTTGCAAAAGATTTTAAGTTTCATTAGGTCCCATTTGTTTTATTTTTGTTTTTATTGCCATTACTCTAGGAGGTGGATCAAAAAAGATCTTGCTGTGATTTATGTCAAGGAGTGTTCTTTTTGTGTTTTTCCTCTGAGAGTTTTATAGTTTCCCGTCTTAAATTTAGGTCTCTAATCCAGTTTGAGTTTATTTTTGTGAATGGTGTTAGGGAGTATTCTAATTTAATTCTTTTACATGTAGCTGTCCAATTTTTCCAACACCACTTACTGAAGAGACTGTCTTTTCCCCATTGTATAGTCTTGCCTTCTTGTCATAGATTAGTTGACTATAGGTGTGTGGGTTTATCTCTGGGCTTTCTGTCCTGTTCCATTGATCTGTATTTCTGTTTTGTGCCAGTACCATACTGTCTTGATTACTGTAGCTTTGTAGTATAGTCTGAAGTCAGGTAGCCTGATCCTCCAGCTCCGTTTTTTCCCCTCAAGATTCCTTTGGCTATTCTGGGTCTTTTATGTTCTCCATACAAATTTAAGATTTTTTGTTCTAGTTCTGTAAAAAAAAAAATGCCGTTGGTAATTTGATAGGGATTGCATTGAATCTGTAGATTGCTTTGGGTAGTATAGTCATTTTCACAATATTGATTCTTCTAATCCAAGAACATGGTATATCTCTCCATCTGTTTGTGTCTTCTTTGATTTCTTTCATCAGTGTCTTATAGTTTTCTGAGTACAGGTCTTTTACTTCCTTAGGTAGGTTTATTCCTGGGTGTTTTTATTCTTTTGTTGGAATGGTGAATGGGATTGTTTCCTTAATTTCTCTTTCTGGTCTTTCACTGTTAGTGTATAGGAGTGCAAGAGATTTTTGTGCATTAATTTTGTATCCTGCAGCTTTACCAAATTCATTGATGAGCTCTAGTAGTTTTCTGGTGGCACCTTTAGGATTATCTATGTATAGTATGTCATGTGCAACAGTGAGAGTTTTACTTCTTCTTTTCCAATTTGTATTCCTTTTATTTCTTTTTCTTCTCTGATTGCTGTGGCTAGGACTTCCAAAACTTTGTTGAATAATAGTGGTGAGAGTGGACATCCTTGTCTTGTTCCTGATCTTAGAGGAAATGCTTTCAGTTCTTCACCATTGAGAACGATGTCTGCTGTGGGTCTGTTGTATGTGGCCTTTATGATGTTGAGGTAGGTTCCCAATGCACTTCTTTAAAACAATGAAACGCGTGTGCAGTTGAGCAGCTGACCTCTTTGCAGCGGGAATTACTCTTAAGATGTCGCCAGCTCATTTTACAGATGTCTTTATGTCAGGGTGTATCTCTTTGCAGCGGGAATTACTCTTGAGATGTCGCCAACTCATTTACAGATGTCTTTATGTCAGGGTGTATCTCTTTGCAGCGGAATTACTCTTGAGATGTCGCAACTCATTTTACAGATGTCTTTATGTCAGGGTGTATCTGTGTGTGTGTTTATAGTTAAGAGAAACAGGAGGCCACCCTGCAGAGTGACACGTGCTAACTGGCATTTCCAGGAAGAAGCTGTGGGCGACGACTCCTGGGATGCTGGTCCCAGGGCTGTAGCTTCCCTTCAGGGCTGTGGTGTGACACATGATACAAGCCCTTTCTACTCCATCACCTGTTTCATACGTCTCTTTGTTTCCCAGAAGGTAGATGTACCAAATGTGTAGGTTAACATAGCGTCATGTGAGTGTACCGTTTTTATATTTTTCTTCCAATCTGTAACGTCTTAGCAGTATTCAAGTTTGGGTTTTGTTTTGTTTTGTTAATGTTCTGTAGTACCTCTGGGTGCCCGCCCAGTAAAGTCGCCTTTATTGTGTCCAGAACACCCTCATTCAGGTGAAAGAGAATGTCTTGCTCAGTCCCCCCTCGCCCGGTCCATCCTGTTCCCCATTTTTAGTCTTCCATCGATCTCTTTCACATGAAGAGACCTGTTTCTCGGAGAGTGTCATGTCAGAGCTACTTGGAATCCCTTTTGGACTTAGATGTCCTTTGGGGGCCTTTCCTAATATGATGCCTTCACGAGGAACGGCTGCTAGAACTGGGTGAAGCAGCATTGCTCCACACCCTGGCGCTCCGAGGACAGAGGTGTTCTCTGTCCTTCCTGTGAGGTGGGGGGACAGCGGGAGTCGGACAGCTGCGCTGGGAACCAGAAAGTGTGGGTTCAGCTCAGTGTCTTGTAGCGGCGCCCTGGGCTCCTGCCCATCTCCTCCCCTCTGAGCATGACCACGGTGCCATGAAGAAAGCGCGGTGATAGCACTGGTGCGGGTCCTCTGCGGCCGCATCGCCGCGCCAAGGCTGTGACTTAACACAGCAGTCGTTTCATTTGCTCACGGTTCTTCACTGTGGGCCGGCCCAGCTGGACGGCTGCTGCCTTGCCGTTGATCACTCGTGTGGCTGCGGTCAGCTGCCGTGGGCTCAGGGCCAGGCTCAGCTGGCGTGGCTGGCGTGGCTGACTCCTCTCTCCACGTCATCTTGGGACGTCTCCCGTCCCCGCCGGGTAGTCTGACCTCTCACGTGGCGGCTCAGGGCTCCTTGGAGCACAAGGGCAGGAGCTGCCAGGCCTTCCTGAGGCACAGACCTGGACCTAGCAGCCCGCCACATCCACTGCAACCTGCTGATTCAGTAAGTAGAGCTCAGTCTGGAGTTGTGGGAGATGCCACACAAGGAGGTGAATACCTGGAGGCGTGGTTCTGTAGGGGCCACCAAGGTGACAGCACACAGGCCCCTGCTTGTCCCACTCACCTCCCAGTCGGGAGACAGCAAATGAGAGCTCCTTGGTGCCACTTCCCCTGGGAGCCGTGAAGGTCGGACCCTCTTCCCCACTGCAGCTGCCGGGGACAAGGAAGCTGAAGGGGGAGCTGTCCTTCCCTCCCCAGTGAACTGCCTGGAGAGCTGGCTTCACCACTGTCCTGACCCCATACCCACTCAGCTGGGCTTCTCCCCGCTGGGGTTCTGTTACCCGTGGGGTTCAGCTGCAGGGCTGTGATGCTCCAAGGATGCCCTCATTGTAAGTGACCATTACCCAGGCCCGTGGCACTGCCACCAGGGACTGCTGGAGGGACGGGCAGGCCAGATGTGCCCCCAGGTTTATGAACTGTTCCGGGACGGCACGTTCGTCAGCTGAAGGGCCGCGGCACTCAGGGTTGCTCCAGCCCTGCCAGGAGCTGTGCCCACTCATGTCGTCTGGTGTCGCTCACTTATGGGACTCCTCCCATAATCACATTTCACAGGGAAGTGGAACTTTGACCATGAAACCTTTGTCCAGTGACGAAAAACTGATTTAAAAAATCCTTCCATCTTATTTTCTCAGTTGCTGTTGGAGATGGTGGGTTCAGGTCCCCTCGGCCTGGTCACCATCAACTGGAACAGAAGGGTCCTTCCACACCCCCAGGGGTAGAGTGTGTGTCTGTAGGGTCTCACAACCAGGGATTTAGGGTCCCTTCCCTGCAGCTCGGCCCAGCAGTCGAGTCACAGTCTAGGGTCAGAGGCTGGCCCTGCCTGGCCGGTGTCACTATTGTGTTACCTACAGGGAGGGAGTGCCTGGGTGTCTTCTGGGCAGGTGCCTGGAGGCCCTCCACGTGCACTCAATTCACTTCATTCTCCCTTCGGCGATTGTGGGTTTCCCGCCCCCGCCCCCTGCCCTGCGCAGTTTTACGCCATCCAGACAGCAATTCAGCCGCAGGCTCTCCCTCTGGCACTCACGCTCCTGCCGTGAAACCCGTGGACTCCACTCCCCATTGGACCTGCGGCTCTGTGTGCCTGGCGGCGGGTGGCGTGTCCTGCTCTGGGGTCCGCTTTGAACTCGTCGGTGGTCTTCCTGCCTCTGCTGGACATGGCACCCCCAGAGCCCTGTCTGCTGCCTGCCCTTGCTCCCCGTTTGTCTCCCGCAGGGCCCCGGGGCAGGTCCTGGGCTGCTGCCGCTGCCCTCTGCTCCGAAATGCCCAGTGTTTGGCGATCGCGGCCCCTGACAGACCCCCGCCCCAGTACCCCTGCACCTTCCGAGGAGACCACCTCAGCAGGCTGCTGGCCTGACACTGCTCTGGTTGGGGCTGGGGGCCACCCTCCCCCACTCTTGCTGCCTTTCCTCTGCTGCTCTTTGTGGGTCTCTTCCTCGTGGAGACACAGACCTTCCACCCGCGGCGGCTGTGTTTTCACGCTGCAGTGAGAGTTGCCAGTGGAGTTCACCCTCTTGAGACTCCAAGCTGGGTGTGCAGGTCCAAACCCAACCTTGAAATGCCAGCCCTGGTCTGCTGTTCACAGCCTGCCCGTGGGCGGGGGCCCGGTTCCTCTGGCCCGGGCCAGGCTGAGTGCACACAGGGTTACCTGGTCTAGGTGGCCCCAGCCCGTCCTCCCGTCCAGGTGCGTTCTGACACCTGGGCGTGTCCTGGAGGAGCAGCTCTGTAGCCCTGGGCTCAGCACTGGCTGTTGCTGAGGCCACCAGTCAGCAGTGAGCTAGGCGGCCAGGAGACCCCAGGCTGGGGTGCAGGGGGCACCGCCAGGTCCTGTGCACGGGTGGGTGGGTGTGTGCGTGAGCATGGGTGGGGGGCAGGACACAGAGAAGCCTGGAAGGGTCACGCTTCAGCCCATCTGCCCGCCTGTCCAGTCTCACCTGAGAGCGGGGAGAGGCCTGGAGAGGCACCAAATGGTGACAGGTGTGTGACGTCCGGTTAACCCACAGCCCGCGTGACCACTGATTGCTTGGTCGCCAGTGGTGACTGGAGACCGTGTCAGGCTCACCTTCTCTTTCTCCATTTCTGGGTCGACTGCAGGATCAAAGTCTGCTCTGCAGTTGCTCCCTCCCTCCCGAGCCTCCGGTCCTGCTGCGCGGAGGCTCCTCTGTCACCCTCTGTCGGCCACCCACCTGCCACACTCCTCCTCCACCCTGGTTCTTCCGGCCTCGCAGCAGCCTGACTGCTGAGCCAGAGTTTCCTTCATAACCGGGGTTTGTGAAGCTCCCTTAAAACCACCCTCTGTGCCAGCCACACCAGACAGAATCTTGTGGATAGTCAGGGCCCCTGCCCCCCCTTCCCAGCTGGTGACAAATCTGCCACCCGCTGTGGCCCAGCTGTAGTCATTCGGGGCCGAGGTGTCCCTGTCAGGACCAGGACTCCTCGCTAGCCACGCTGCTGTGGGCGCTGCTCCCTGGGTGCGAGGAGGGGCCTGCCCGAGCGCTCCCGGATCTGCAGCCCCTGGGGAGGCTCCTGCCGCCCGTCACTGCCTCGCTGTCCAAATGCCAGTCCCCTGTGCTTACTCCCACCAAACCAGATTATAGGGTTTCTCCCCAGGCTCCATGTGAGGTCCAAGCGAAGCCGAACGGGGCCCATCCAGAGCTTGCCACGGGCCCTGGAGGAGAACGAGGAAGAAGCCGTTTACTTGCAGGGCTGCGTGCCGCCTGGGCCTCCTGGGAGGGGCCCTGTCCTCCTTACCACCAGCCGAGTCCCTCCCGCGGCACAGGACCCTGCCCTCTGCCCACCACGTGAGGTGGCCACTTGGCCCGTTTCCACCGCGTCAGCGACGTCACAGAAGGTTCCTTTTCACGGGCCGCAGGGTTTCACCAACCTCCTTATGGCGCAGGAGCAGTAGACCCCACTCCCTCCTCCCGCGTCACCGCCTAGGGCCCAGGACCGTCCCAGCGTTGACGCTGATTCGCTGTCTGTCACGCGCACGCAGGATACGAGAGAGCACGAGAGCTCGTGCTGCGTTACTCTTGCTCTGTTCTTGCTTTTTTGCTCATTTAATTAAAGACGTCTCAGCGCTACTTTGTGGGGAACCTGTTTCTCATGTAAAGTCCTTATTTGTTTATAACCAGACATTCCCCGCGTTCCTTGTTGTCCTTTTTCCCTCTAACGTAACCATCTATGGGAAATTCTGCCGTGGTTGTTACTACGGGGACACGGTGGTCAAGCAGCACAGGCAAGACCAGCACTTCACAGAGGCGACTGGCAGTCCACTCGCGCCTCTCCTCCGAGGAGCCCGGGTCACTGCATCCGTGCTGGGCGCTGGGCTGGGGGAGGGGCGTGGGGCTGAGGCGGGGCAGGCGGCAGGAGGGCGGGGCCCGGGGGTCTGATGCGTCCTGGTCTCCCTCGCAGACGCTGGACCTGTCCAACAACCAGCTGAGTGAGATCCCAGCAGAGCTGGCCGACTGCCCCAGGCTCAAGGACATCAACTTCCGGGGGAACAGGCTGCGGGACAAGCGCCTGGAGAAGATGGTCAGCGGCTGCCAGACCAGGTCCATCTTGGAGTACCTGCGTGCTGGGGGCCGCGGGGGCTGCCGGAGCCGGGGCAAGACCGAGGGCCCCGACAGGGAGGAGGCGCGGAGGAAGCGGCGGGAGCGGAGGAAGAGGGAGTGCGGCGAGGGCGAGGAGGCGTGGGTGGACGAGGCCAGCCGGCTGCTGCTGCGGGTCCTGCACGTGGCCGAGAACCCGGCCCCGCTGACGGTCAGGGTGAGCCCCGGGGTCGGGGACGTGCGGCCCTTCATCGTGGGCGCCGTGGTGCGGGGCATGGACCTGCAGCCCGGGAATGCGCTCAAGCGCTTCCTCTCCTCCCAGGTGGGTGCCCGCGGCCGCGATGGGGGCGGGGAGGACGGGCCGTGGGCGGGGCGACCACCGCTCCTGCCGGGCGCCTCGGCCGGGCCCGGGTGGGGTGGGGTGGGGAGGGGACCCGGCGCAGTCAGCGTCCCTTAGTCTCTGCTGTGCGCGTGGGTTTCTGACTTCCGCAATAGGTGACATGTTCAGTGTCACGTGAGTGTTAAAATCGTCAGCTCTTGCCAACGTGTTCTTGGGTGACTTGTTTAGTTTTTGTGAAGTTTCAGCTAGACAAACTCAGAGTTTGTTCTTCTGTGAAGTCTGCCCAGCTTTTAAAGCAAAAAGCACATCCTTGCACGTGGGCAACCCCGAGCGTGGCCTGCGGGGCTGAGGCTGTACGTGCATGCGGGGAGGAAGCCAAGCCAGGAGCTCAGAACTGGGAGATCAGTGTTTTGGAGGAAACGCTTGCTGGGGTTGTTTTCCTTTTGAAGTCACACATCTGTTTATTCAGTCATCAGTTTCAGCTCGAGACGGGTTCTTTGAAGTCTCAAGCATTGCACAGTAGAGTTAGGGCAGAAGAAATTCTGCTGATAAGCAGATACCAGCTTTCCAGCGGAGGTTCCACGAAATAAATACTTGGCTGGGGAGGCTGCTCCGGGGGCGCTGGGGTGGCGGGGGCTTGCCCTCCGGCCTTGGCATGCTGAGCTCTGCCTGCCCTTGAACTTGTATTGCAGACAAAGCTGCACGAGGACCTTTGTGAGAAGAGGACGGTGGCCACCATCGCAACCCACGACCTCAGAGCCATCCGGGGGCCCCTGCTGTATGCCACCCGCCCCCCAGAAGACCTCAGGGTGAGGCCACGCATCCCGGTGTTTGCAGTTTGAGTGTTCCTTGTGTGTTTTTCAAAAAATACACATGCAGGTGGTTGAGTCAGACCATTTTGGCTAGAATCTGGCCCTTTTCTGCCCCAGCAGGAACATAAAATAAAGCAGGTTGTGCTGACAGTTCCTTTCAAAAGTAAACTCATCAAAGGAGGTGGTGATTTTGAAAGTGGTTTCCTTCACCTGCTCGCTAACTTTTAACCAGAAATTGTGGTTTATATCCCAGTCGCAAACGCCCTGATCTGAGGTTGACCGCAGTGTGAGTTCTGCCAAGGCCCCGCTCCTGGTCTCTTGGGTTCCGCATGAGGCACCTTGGGCCCCCGGTGGAGGAGTGTTCCCAGGGGGCTGGCTCCGGCCGCTGGCCCCATCTCTTCCCTCGGCCTCCTCAGAACCACAGGCGTGGAGCCGCCGGCTGTGCATTAGGCGGGTTTCAGATTCAGCCCCGGGGTGACCTCTGAAGGCACAGTATATCTGCACGTGACATGGGGACAGCCTCTATCCTCAGCCCGCTGGACGTCCGCCTGGAGGACTGTCAGCTCTCAGAAGCCTCCCGCTGGGACCCCCAGCGACGGGCCAACGTGCGGTGTCCACCCCGTAGATCGTCCCCTTGGGGCGCCGGGAAGTCAAGGCCAAGGACCTGGTGCGGCAGCTGCAGCTGGAGGCGGAGGAGCACAGGAAGCAGAAGAAGAGGCAGAACGTGTCGGGCCTGCACAGGTGGGGCCCCTTTCATCAGCCGTGCCATTGCGGCGCTCCCGCAGCTGCCCCAAACTCGGGAGACCTCCCCAGCGTTCGTTCACTCTCCTCTCGGGTTCTTGGGTGGGGGCGGCGGGGGGGCGGGGGGAAGGATCCACCGTGGCCCCGTGTCACGTGGCTTCAGAGAAGCAGGTGCCAGGAGTGCAGGCCTTGTGTTGTCTCAGAGGGGGGCCCTCGGCATGTCCACCAGGTGCGCAGGGAGAGCGCACCACGGATGAGGGGCAGCCAGGCCTGCTGTACTTGATCCAGGGTCAGGCTCGGCTGGCTCGGGCGCCGAGGAGGCCTCGCGGAACATCTCCTCTGAATTGCTTGTGTCACGTGCCCTTGACCTGACACCTACTGTGTGCAGAGAACTGCGATTCGTCCACTCACCTTTAGGTGTGTTTCCACAGCTGTGCCTGTTATCGGTATTCTTCTCACCCAGGTACCTTCACCTGCTGGACGGGAAGGGAGCATTACCCGTGCCTCGTGGATGCAAACGGCGACGTGATTTCTTTCCCGCCATAACAAACAGCGAGAAGACGAAGGTGGTGGTGCCAGCATCTGGCACCTTTGAGACCGCGTCACGTGTCGTGTTCACGCGTGTGGCTGTGTGTGCTCGCTGCCGACCATGACTCGCCACGTGTGCCGCACCCCGGTGTCTGTCTCCCCTCAGGCGGGCGACAGTCCAGATTTGTGTGACACCGTCTTACAGGGTTTTGTGCAGATTAGACCTTGCAGTTGCTGGGGTCTGCTTGTGATAACTTGATTCTTTCCTGAAATCTGTCTAATTTCTGTTGAAGATTAAGAAAACCACTTGTGACCTGTTTCTGGAAGTGACGAGCGCCACCAGCCTGCAGATTTGCAAGGACATCATGGATGCCCTCATCCTGGTGAGCGTCCTGCCCCGCCCATCCTGCCCACCGAGGCTCTGGCCCCACGGGACAGACGGCGCGTCCGCTGCCCTTTGCCATCTGGGTGACGGCAGCCTGTCTTCCCTGGGTTGCCTCTAATCTCTCAGTTGAAAAGATATTTTTCATTTGCAGAAAATGGCAGAAATCAACAAGTACACTTTGGAAAACAAAGACGAAGGTTCCCTCTCCGACCACGAAGTCGATGCCATTCCTGGACAAGTCCCGGGCCCCAGGGCGACTCCCGGTGCTGAGCAGGCCGGGAGCACCCCGCTGGTGGTGGAGCAGGTCGGGTGGTGGATGAGGAGGGCCACCTGAAGGTGGTGTATCCGTCCAAGACGGACCTGGACCTCGCCGCCGCCCATGTGACTGTGCTCCGCTGACAGCCGGGCCACTGCCTCAGGCTGCCAGGGAGGCACTGTCAGGCGCACTGGCTCTGCAGGGCTTCCGTGTGGTCATATTGAATTATTCCTTCACCATCGGTAGTTTGTAAGATATATGCATTCTCTGTTCAGTTTTCCAGTCGATTCTGTCGTAGGGGGTGCCACGCTGACATGCGCTCAAGTCATTTCACCTTCACAGCACCGAATTGAGTCTGCCAGTGCTTTTCATGAAATCACTTGAATATTGGAACTAACTGCTCACAGGGTTCTGAAATCATGTAGCCACACAGCAAATCACTGTATTCACAGGGGGAAAGGACACTGTAATTGGGTGTGAATATTTAGTTCTAAGTTGAGAGGCTGAACGACGTGCATTTTGCCGAGCTGCACGGTTATTTTTCTACGACACGATGTCTTCTGAAATCCTACAGTTCCAGCACTGCAGCTTAGAAATGTGGGGTGTCCATGGTTTCCAGTTGTTATAAACCGTAATCTTTTTATAAAACATTTTTTAAACGTGACCTTAGAATTGGCAAAAATCATTTTTCTTACTGCTGCTGTAGATGCTTTGGGGTGGGAGGCAGGGCATCCGGGAGCGATGGCCCAACTCGCCTGCTGCACTGGCCGGACTTCGGGAGGGCAGGGTGTCAGTCGACTAAACCAGCACCAGGGCCGTGAGGTGTCACACCTGCGTCTGGAGGTCAGTGTGCAGCTTTCCCACTGCAAAACAGCTTCCATGCTCAGACAGGGCGGTCAACCGTCGTCAGCTTGCTCCAGGACCTGGGTGGCGGTGACTGGAGGAGGCATGGGGAGTTTGATGCCAGGAATCATGGAGCGTGTGCCGGACAAGGGGGTCTCAGCATCTGGCATTCTAGGTATTTCCAGCTCTGAGTCGGCAGTTCACTGACCTCACTGCTCCAGGAGCAGCCGGCACAGGAAAAACCGACCCGCCAGCTTTTTCTTGTTGAGTGAACGCGTGTTCCATGGTCTTTGACCTGCAAAGGACAGTTTATGTGTTTTGTCAAAATGACAGGCGGCTGGCAGGCATGTGCGAGAGCCCCCCCCCCGGACCCAGGCATGTAGCGGTCAGAGCCAGACCCACGTGAGGCCCACACCCCACACGCCGGGCCTGCTGTACAACCACGTGGGTTCCCCAGGGCCCGGCCAGCCCTCCTCGAAGGACATGGCGGGGCTGCCTTGACACCTACCTGACCCAGCTCTCCGGTCACTGCCAGGGCTGCCCTTTGTCGGCCCTGGGGCAGCCGTGCCTAACTGGGCTGAGTGGACACCAGGTGACGGTGTTCCCCAAACCTACCTGACATCTGGGTGCATTGGTGGCTCAGGGTTGTCACTTCATGACCCTCGGGCCATCAAGGCCACAGATGCTGCGGCTGACGTGGGCGTGGGCGTCACGGCGAAGCCCTGCTGGGAGCTCCGGGTTGGGGCCGCAGCTGAGCTGCCCTCTTGGCACCAGGCTGTGGCTTCGGCGGCCGCGTGGCACCAGGTCTGGGGCGCCTTGATGTTGGGGAGCAGCCGGCCCTGCTGCTCTTCTCTGGTGCAGTTTGATTCCGTGTGAGGTTTGGAAACGTATTCAACTTAGAGCAGAAAACCGCTTTGACGTTTCTTTTCTTTGTCAACCGACCCTCTAATAAAAACATTTAGAAGGAACATCGCGGTTCCTTCCACGTGAGTCCTTCCTGGGATTTCTGGAGATGCGTGTTGGAAGTGTCTGTGGGGAAGCTGAGGACCTGGGACCCTCTTGCCAGCAAAGAGTGAGAGGCAGTTATCTCCTGTCACTCGGGCCTGGCCCAGAGAAGCTGCTGCCCTTGATCCCTGGGTCCTGGGCACCTGCTCCTGTAGCATCACCAGGTGGACCCCACCCCGGGGCTTTCCCAAAGGGGTCAAGTTCCTGGGACCCGCTTCCAGCAGACCACCCCAATCCTGAACCTCCTGTGGGAGAGGAGGGCAAGGGTCCTGTCCTGTCCTCTCCCAACCCTCCCAGGGCTGTCGGGACGCCACCTCCACTCCGGCCACTCGGGTCCAGCTGGGGCCCCGGGGCATGTCTCTCTGAGGTGGCCCGTGTTGGGGAGTGTGCCCCACGTGCCCCTGCCTGTAGCCCCCCACCTGCATGGGCCAGGCATCCGGTGCCAGTAGGGCCTGGGGCAGGGGGCGCTGCGCATCCCCCAGGCTCTGGGCTGGTGCACCCAGCTCTCCATGCTGTGACCTGCTTGGCCGTGGGGCACACAGGGCGTGGCCAGCCAGATCCAGGCCAGACCCCAGCACCGTCCACGGCCCACGGCCACCCGTAAGGTTCCCCCCGGTCCTGGGGAGCAGGCTTCGTGAGGACCCTGGGCGTCACCCAGCGGTGCCGGGCTGAGCCGGACAGGCTCCGAGGTTCACTTCCTCTTCCCCCCGCCTCCCGCTGCTGGCTGCCCCTCCTTGCTCCGTCCCAGTCACATGTGACCTGTCCATCGCAGACCTGCCCCTCACCAGGGGCTACTTGGGGAATGCGGCCCTGGAGCCGAAGAGACCTCGGAGGGAGTGGGGGGCAGGGGCAGCGGGGGCCCCTCCCTCCTCCCTCTGTCCCGCGCCCTCGCTCCACTCCTGGCCGAGGCTGCACTGGGCCTCGGGGAGGGTCAGCCCTTGCACCTCCAGCGACGACCGCCGACTGCTGAGAGCCCCCGGAGGCCACGCAGCCAGGCCAGTGACCCCTGCCCACCTCCCCACACCCTCCACCGTCCTGAGATGGCCAGAGGGGACTCCAACTGGGGTGCTAGGCTGAGGCCCCCTCCCTGGCTGTGGCCAAGCAGGTGGGGGCAGAGTCTCTCAGGAGACAGGTGCTGAGGCGCAGAGACCAGGGCGGCTGGGACAGACCCTCCACCACTGCCCTTAACCTGTTTGCCCTGCCCCCTGCCCCACAGCAGGCCCTGCTGAAGCACCGCTGCTGGGAGACCGCAGCCCAGCAGCGGGCTCAGAGCCAGGGATCACCTAGGTGGTGCAGCCCCACCTCACGCCCGCCCGGCCCGGGCAGACTTGCAGTGGGCCCGCTGTGCCCTAGGCCAGTCCCGTGGGGTCTCTGCCCTCCCTGCCAGCTCGGCCTCTGACACCCAGGTTTGCTATGAGCCATAGGGATCCTGACTGTCCCTCGTCTCCTGCCCTCAGTTCTGGGCAGTTCTGGGGTGAGGACCAATTCCCTAAGAAGGTGTTTCTGGCAAGGGGTCTGCGGGGTCTGGGGTGTGAGTTCACAGCAGGCGAGGGCCAAGCGAGCTGGAGCAGAGCCGGCAAGGCGCTGTCCATGGTCAGGGGAGGCAGGAGCAGGTCCAGCCACATGCGCGCCCGCAGGCCTGCCTCTGTGCTCCCACCTCCCGGGAGAGGGCCTGGCCGGGACGGGGCACATCCCAAGGCCCAGAGCCAACGGGAGGCTCACAGGCCCTTTCCCAGGCCTCCCGGCCGCTGTCCAGATGCCCTCCAGCTGCCCTCACATCAGGGGCCGTGAGTCACGCACGCCTTGCCGGGGAGACCCACGGGAGACACCGTCATCCGTGTTTTCATTCAACAGAAATTTAATGACGACCTCCGTGTGCAGGGTCTGGGCCTCCTACAGGGTGCCAGCGGAGGGGCCGGGCTCCTGCAGGGCCCACTCTGTGAGGTGGACAGCCCTGGGGAACGTGTCCACCTCCCTGGAGGGAAGATGCAGAGGTGGGTCTGGGACGAGGGCTAAGGCCCCTCTACCCAGGAAATGACTCAGCCCCCGGGGAGGGTGGATGTACAGAGGGACACACATACACCCCCTCAGAGCCATCCTTTCACAAATGGGAGTCAGAAGGGCCAGAGAGGGCAGGGGTCTGGTCAGGGCCACACAGCTCCGCACAATGCCCACCCAGGGATGACCCCACCCTGGGGCTGCCAGGCCTGTGCCCTCGGCTGCGGGGAGAAGGGGCGCTCTTGGGGCCCTGGACTGAGGGCCTAGCCTGGGTGTATCCTGCAGCCCCAGCTCAGGCTGGGCCCGGTCTCCCAGCCACGTGGGCCCCTGGGTGGCTCTGTGTGCCAGGCGTGCACGTGTGTGTCCTTGTGTACCCGTGTCCCTGTTTGGCTGTACGCCTGTGGCTGCCTGTGACAGCTGTGCACAGTGGTGTCCCCGTGAGCTTGAGGCCAATACGTGTGCCCCCTGTGCCCCTGGAGCCTGTGCACTGGTCGGGGGGAGAGTGTCTGTGTGCATGGTGAGGGGCTGTGTACACAGAGGGAGCCTGTGTATAGAGAGGAGGGTGTGTGTATGTGGGAGTCCGTGTGGACTGGTGGGTCCGTGTACACAGAGGGGTTCTCGCACACGGGGTGTCCCTCCGAGCCCACGCCCCTGGGTGCTCTGGGCAGCGTTCATTTGCACTTGTGCACGAAGTAGCCGGTGATGTAGCCCAGGGTGAACACGACCCAGAAGAGGGCCACTCCACCCAGCACCTTCAAGGAGATGCCCAGCTTGCCCGAGCACAGCTTCCGGGAGACCCTAGAGTGAGAACCGCAGGCACGTGAGCCCCCAGGCGGCCCCCAGTGCGGGGGGTGGGGCAGGGGGGCGGGGGGGAGCAGAAGGAGGGGGCCCCGGGCAGGTGGACCGCGGAGGAGGGCAGCCCGGGCGCTCTGGACTGGAAGACAGGAGGGAGGGGAGTGGCGGAGACACCAGGGAAGGTGTGGGGCCCGGGTCTGCCGAGACCGCCTGGGGTGGGCGCCCAGTGGGCGCAGAGCGGAGGCTGGCAGGAAGGATGGGAGGGGCCTGCGCAGGGCCAGGGGGTCCCAGCCCCTCACCTCTTACAGCCCGAGGCCTCCTGTGCGCCGCCGGGC
Organism: Phocoena sinus; assembly: GCF_008692025.1. Classification (NCBI taxonomy): domain Eukaryota; kingdom Metazoa; phylum Chordata; class Mammalia; order Artiodactyla; family Phocoenidae; genus Phocoena; species Phocoena sinus. Next base: position 2,299,345 of record NC_045763.1, on the reverse strand, counting down.
CCGCTGGCCACGCTGACTTCATCCCGGCTGCTGTCCTCCCACCTACTGTACTGGATGCTGCTCTCCTGGGGCTGCATCCTGGGGGCCACAGGGCTCTGGCAGGAGGGGCAGAAGGGGGGCTGAGCCTCCCAAGACACACTGTTCCAGACCGGGTGAGGCCAGGGGCAGGGTTCGTGTGGCCCTGCTTTTGGGGTGAGGGTCTGCCTGGGGGCCGTGACGGGCCAGGTGGGCTGGCTCTTTGCCTGCATCCTCTCATCCACCTTAGGAGGTGACCAGGATGCACAGGGGTTAGGCCACTTGTCCAGGGTCACGTGGGAGGAGGCAAGAGGGAATTCCAACAGGGAGTCTGAAAGTCTGCCAAACCCTGCCCTCAGGAATGCGAGAGGCTGCTTTTCCACCCAGCCTGCTCCCCCAGGGCAGGGTGGGGGGGCTCCAGGCACAGCTGCTGCCACCCTGGAGGGCCCCTGGCTGGGGCCAGGTCACCAAGCCTGATAACTAACAGCCTTCCCTCCTCCCATTCCTGCCAGAGAAGGCCCCAGAGCCATCCCTGGAGGCTGGAAAGGAAGGGGGCGGGGCAGGCGGGGCCGCCTGTCCAGTAGGGGGAGGAGGCCTGCCTGGCCCGCGCTGCAGCAGCAGCAGCAGCTGTGTCCTCTGGCCTGTCCGAGTTGCAGCCCCTCCCTCACCCGCTGCTGGGCCCTGCTGGGAGTCCAGGGGCTGAGACTTTGCTCAGCTCCCGCCAGCCTGGGAAAACCTGACCTTTTGTCCAGGTAATCTGAGACACAGAGGCTTAAAAGCACAGTGAGCCACTTAGCAAGAAGCGAACCCAGAAACTCAGGAAATCAGGCAGTTCTTAAACCCCCGAAATGCTTCCACGTTTGCCCTTTCCCAAATCCCAGGCCCATGGGACAAAGGAAGGGAGCTTGTCTCAAAGCCACAAAGCCTGTCCTTCCTGTGGGATCCTGTGCTCTGGGGTAGCCATGCAGGCCGGGTCTCAGGCCTGGGGAAGGCCAAGCATTTGTTGAGCGTGGGTTCTGCTTTCCCAGGGTGTGTCCAGGAAAGGGGCTAAGGGCCAACTCTGTTAGCTACCTACCTAACGTCCACCCTCCCTCCTGTGGCCAGAGTCCCCATCTTGTTCCAGGCAGCAGTGTGCCAGCCCAAAGTGACAGTCATGGGCTAAGACAGGCTTAAAACTCTGACCCCTGCTTTCCCATGTCACCCAGATGTGAGCAAGGTGCTGGGGTGCAGCAGGGGGTAGGAGGCTTTTGCTTTCATGAACCAAAGAACAGCCACTTCCTTCTTCCTGCCTTGAAGTGATGGCTGGAGCTGAGCAGCCACTTGGCAACCTGGATATCCTGCCACACCAGCCCAGTGGTGTTGAGTCTCCAAATTCACACCAACTGCCCACCCATGAGCTTCTTGATCTGAGGAGGGTCAAGCTCAATTTGTGCAAGCCTGGGACAGTGGGTTCCTGTTATTTGCAGCAGAACAAGCTCCTGACTGATGTGGATGGTGGCCCTCAAGTAGTCCTGGTTGGAGAAAGCCACCAGAAGCCGGTGAGGTGCTGGAGCTGAGCTTCTGAGGGCTTCATTCACTTGCTTGTAATGGTCTGTCCAACCCACACGTGACGGTCACACAGTGTCACAGGACCCTGGGGCTGTGCTGCCTGGCAGGGACACCTGCTAAGCCCTGGGACCCTCAGGGGTACCACCGCCTCCTGGGAGTGTGTGGGGACAGAGAGTCCTTGGCACACAGGGGCTGCATATACATTAGACCCCTTCACCCCCAATGCACCTCCAAGGAGCCCACAGCTTACAAGGGGAGAGTCCCGGCGTTGGGGGTCGAAGCCTCTGCGGTCCAGGAAGATGGTCAGAGCCCGGCCAGTGATCTCACCTCCTCCCAGCCCGCAGTTTGGGACCTGAGGAGCCTCAGATGCCTCTAACTTTGAAGAAAGACAGAAAATAAAGAAAAGGTGAAGAGGAGCGAGCGGCGCTGCCAGGGTCAGGGAAAGGAAAGGGGCCCTGGGGCGTCCCGGGCGGCCAACAGGAGCGGCGAAGGCAGTTAGCCTCGGGGTCTGTGGGCCCGGGACAGCCTCAACCCCGCCCGCACCCCAGCAACTCCTCTCTCCCGGGCCGGCAGCTCACAGAGGCCGCGGCCTAGCGGGGCGGGTGGCTGCACTGGGCCTCGCCAGTAGGGTCTCTGCCCACTGCCCACTTGAAACCAAGCCCACCACCTCCTTCTGCTCGAGGAAACCGCACCACGACCCCGTGTCTCACCTGGCTCGACAGCCCCCGGCCGCTCCGCGCGCCGCGGACGTGTCCCTGGCCTGAGGGGGGCGGGGCCTTGGAGGGGGTGGGGCCTGGTGGGTGGTGGGGCCTGAGCGGGGGCGGAGCAGGGCTGGGGTGGGCGGGGCGAGGCTGTTGGTGGTGGGGCCCGGGGAAGGGGCCGGGCAGGTAGGTCGGGGCGGGGCATAAATGGGGCGGGACCTGAGGCCGTGGGTGGGCGGCCGCCCGACTCCGGGAACGGGGGTGGGGCCTGGTGGAGGGGCGGGGCCGTTCCCGGGGGCGTGGCAGGGGCGGAGCAAGAGGGAGGTCCCCAGGCCTTCCAGGAGGTGCGTGCTGCAGGGGCAAGGGGCAGCAAGGGCCGCCGGGGCCGCAGGAGCCGCAGAGCGCGCCTCTCTCCAGGGCCTAGACCCCTCGCAACTGTTGCAGTTTCCCCGCCGGGAGCCGGGCTCGAGCGCAGAAGCGGGCTCAGTGGGGGGAGGAGGGATGGCAAGCGCGCCTGGTTAGAACCGAAACACCGGATTGTTCTCGGGGGCGCCCAGTCATCAGGTTCCCCAGCCGCCTGCCGGCCTTCCGCTCGCTCTGAGCGGCCAGGGGCCTGGGTGGGGCGGCCATGCGCGAGCGGACGCTGCTCGAAGGAAAGGATGAAAGGATGCGTGGACAGGTGAGGGTAGAGAGCAAAGAGAAGAGGCCGAGGACTGACTAGGTTCAGCACGTGTTTGTGTGCCGGGCACAGGTCTCTGTGAACGACACTGACAAGCGTGCCTGTCCTCGCAGATCTTTCATCTCAGGAGCGATGGATGTGAACAGAAGTGCCGCAGCCCGACCCATCTTCTTCCACGGGGTCGCACCAGCAAAACAGTGCCCCGGCTGGGGAGCCCCTGCCAGGGGAACCGCCGCAGGTGTGTGCGGCAGAGAAGGACCGCTCTGGGGTCTGAACCGAATGCGGTGGACAGGAGCCCAGTCTCAGGCCTCCTACACCTGGGACCACCAGAGGGCACCCTGCTCAGCGTGGGGTCTTCCCAGGAAGGAGCCAGGGGTGCAGGCTGCTGTGCTGACCCCCAACGAGTGAGTTTTGGAATGGGGGGTGTCCATGTAGCCCAGGCTCCCCTGTGTGTCCTAGTGAAGGAGAAGGTGAGACGGTGGGCAGCAGCAGGTGTAATTCTGAATCTGGGCACAAGGGTGAGGCCATGGGGGCTGACGGAGGTGAAGGGAGGGCACACAGGGCACACCCAGGCTGAGTCCTGGCCTCCACTGGACTGGCTGCGCCTGGGGTCCTAGTTGGGCCTACTTGGAGGTTATCTTCTTGGACTTGCTGGTCGAGGATAAGATCTCCGACTGCTGCAGGGGGGGCACTTTGATCCCCTTCTGTTTCAACTGGTTGTAGTAGTCAGTTCTCTCTGAGATGATCCTCTAGAAAAGACATACAGCAGCGTGTGCCTAGTCCTTGCAGGCTCCTGGGACACCACCCTTCCCTCCCCGAGAAGAGCCCGCTGCCTCAGTGCTGTGCTGGTGAATATTTACAACCTGTTCTCCAGGAGAAAATAAAAAGCTCTGGTTTGTAGCATTTGCCAATTTCTGTCCTGAAAGCCCTCCCACCACGGCTGATCCAGGCACAGGGGTGAAGCCACAGAACTCGGAGCTGGGGAGAGATGCCCACCATCGGCTCCAGGTCAGCTCACCCCTGGAGTCTGCCCCAAATGCACTTCTTAGTCCTCTGGGAAATGCTGGGAGCCCAGACTCCCAGAGACCTCAGAGGCCGTCAAGTCTTAACCTCAAGTCCCTTCTGTCCTGGGCGCAGGGAAGGCTGTCCCGCCCCTCCTCAGCCTCCTTCTCTCTGGCCCATTGCTGGTTTGTGTGGGGCATTGGCAAAGGAAGGGGGTTTTCCCTGGCTACTGGGTGATGGTGATGACTCCTCCTATCCCCCTCCCCCCTCCCTCCCTCCCTCCCATCCCCCATCCCTCCCATCTTCTCTCTCCTTCCCCCCTCTCTCCTTCCTCCCTCTTCCCCTCCCACAAACAACAGTAACCAGGCCCCAGGCCCCAAACAACAGAGACCTCTCCCCAGGTCCCCATGCAGAGGTCCCCTCTGCCCTGAGGACTGTGGCCACCCTACAAGAGCACCATTAACTCCCCGCCCCACCTCACAGAGGAAAGGAACCAAGCCCCAGGGAAATGTGGGCCGGTGGCAGGTCATGGGTAGCTGCTGGGGTCTAGGGCTGTGCTGTCGAAGGAGGCTTGGGGCCCCGCACGGAGCACCTGTCTTTCAGGTGCTTTCCTCCCAGAGCTGTGGGCCCCGTGGTGCCTGGAAGGCAGGCACGCTGTCCCGGGTACAGAGGGAAGGTCTACGGCTCAGCGAAGTCAAGTGACCGGCCCACAGCTTTGAAGCTAAGGTCCAGAAGGTGGTGACTCACTCCTGCCGCCCCAAAGCTGCACTGTTTCCCCTTCGCCGCCCTGCCCCTCTGAGGCCTCTGCCTGTCGGTGAGGAGCCGGCATGGACCAAGGCCGGGGAGAGGGTCCGTGCCAGACTCCTGGCTCAGCAGGGATTCCGGCGGAGGCCAGGCGGAGCTGCAAAGTAGCATCCTTGGAGGAGGCTGAGCTGGGCAGAGCCTGGGGATGGGCTCCTGCTGCAGGAACATGCCCAGGACCCAGCAGCTCGGTCCCCTCCCTACTGCACTGGGTGGGTTTGCAGCAGCTGCTGCTGGGCGCTGAATGCTGAGAGCAGCTCGGGGACATTGCCACCCGTTCGGGAGACCTAGTCCCCCCTGCCTAAGCAGAGAGAGAGGACTGTTCTGGGGTCACGGTCAAAGGGTGACACCACCAGGACAAGAATGGGGGTCCCTAGCATCCCATCCAGGCCTCTCCCCTCTGCCCCCAGCTGCAGACCCTGGAGCGCTGGCGTGGAGACGTGGCCCCGGGGACAAGGAGGCTGGATATACCTGCAAAGCTTCCAGGATGTCATTGTCAGAGATCTCGGTGGCCAAGGACTTGAATTCTATGGTGTCGAAAGTGGCCTGGATGATCTTGTTTCTTAGTCTTTCGAGCTGTGAGCACAGGGAAAATAACCAAGCTCGCCTTTAGCGGAGGAGGCAGCACCCTCCACACCTGCCACCTCGCTGAGGTTCTAGGGAAGGTAGACCTGGCCTCATTTTTCCTGGCTTTAGGAAATGGAATCAGGGTGGGAGAGGTCAGCGTGGTCGCCTTAGAGCTAGAAGGTGCCAGATCACCACGGGGACCCAGGAAGCTTAACACCAAAGTGCAAAGACTTTCTACCACACCAAGCTTTTGTTGTTTGTTTGTTTTTAATTGAAAAAGCAAAACCTGCATGTGGTCAAAACAAAACAAAAGCTCCGGGGCTTCCCTGGTGGCGCAGTGGTTGACAGTCCACCTGCCGATGCAGGGGACGCGGGTTCGTGCCCCGGTCCGGGAAGATCCCACATGCCGCGGAGCGGCTGGGCCCGTGAGCCATGGCCGCTGAGCCTGCGCGTCCGGAGCCTGTGCTCCGCAACGGGAGAGGCCACAACAGTGAGAGGCCCGCGTACTGCAAAAAAACAAAACAAACCAACAAAAATCTCCAAATGACCCCCAGACCTTCCCCCGCTTTCCTGAAGGAGCTTCAGCCACAGTCTCCTGCTGACCCCCAGGAGACTGTCAGTGGCGCAGAAAACGTCCTGCAGACTCCGTTAGCCCCCCTTTGGTCATTGTACGCCCTCCCTTCCTCCATGCTGTGGGCGTCTGCATTAAACGGTTAACCAGGCGTTAAGCGGAATGGACCACTGAGGCTGTCTAGTCTTTTTCCGCCATCAGCACCCTTGTGGGTGCTCAGGGCCCCAGCCCACCTCCACAAAGGACAGTGAATCATGCCTCCCAGTAAGTTCAGGATAAACTCCTCCGATCTGTACCCCAGAAGCCCTCAGACAGTGTCCCCCAAGTCACGGTGACAAGCTCAGCTCCAGCTTCTCACCCTCAGTGTCCGGGGGCCCTGCCAATGTAGAAATGCTGAGGGAGAGCCACGCTGGAGAGATGTGGCTTTGACTAATGCCACGCAAGTCAGTCCACTTTGCCTCTGGGACAGGGATGCCACAAGCCCCTGGACTTTGAGGGGGCAGAGGGCTTCCTTTCCTTCTTTCCAACATGGATTAACGCCAGCTCTGTGCCAGGCACCATGCTAGGTACAGGGGTCATGAGGGAAATGGGGGCTCGCCCTCCGTACCAGAGGTGCCTCCTGCTGGGTAAGGGGTGGTAGTCACCTGGGGCAACCATCCACGGTGCCCCACACCCAGGCCTGTCTCAGGCATCACTCACCGGTCATGGCACTACTTCCTGCTGACCCCAGACTGAGCCTCAGAATCTTTCTCAACACAGCATTCTGGGCTCCACCAAACCCACTAGAAATGGAACCATCTATACATCGTCACCCATCTAGCAATTTAGCTGGGAATACTGCTGGATGGGAAACACAGTTTTATAAAAGATAACAGGCAAGGGGGAGGGGCTCAGTGATGCTGTCAGCTGGCCAACAGGAGGCCGGCCCCAACAGGACGGAGAACACGGCTAGGTACAGGTGGCACTCCTGGTGGGTGAGTGGGGAAAATGTTATTTCAAAAGCCTGCACGCTTGGGGCCTTTACCTTTGCTGGTTTTGGATTCTAAATCAAGTCAGATCTCTGACGGATCCCTCCTAAATCCCCCGCCCCACGCGTTTGCTCACATCTAATGGGGATCTCAGAATGGGGACCCTGCACTTCACACCCTAGCACCACGTCCACACAGCTCTGGGACCTCAGATAGACCATCTACCCTCTCTGCTGCAGGTTCCTATCTATCAGGTGAGGACACTCATGAAAGCCACATCCCAGCTTTGTTAACAGGGTTGAATGCCTTAATAACTGCTCCGGACAGCACCTGACCCACAGCAAGTGCTCTCTAAGTTATACATGGATGGCATTATTATTACTGCTTCTCTCCCACCTCAGAGCCCTTCTCCTTCCTGGCTGGCCACCCACACCCCTGGGTCCCTTTCACAGCACAACCCAAGGGGCTCCTCCATAGACAAAGCCCCGACACCCAGCGTCCTCCGGCTCCTACGTCTAAGGCTGCCACGCCCATTGCACCCTTGCCCCCTCCTCCACCAGCATTCCTGGACGCAAGGGGTGGGGGGTGAGCCAGAGCACCCGTGCACAGTCCCCGGGGTCGGCGCTGGGCGGCGCTGGGCGAGGGCCCCGGAGCAGGCCCTCAGGAGGGGGAGCCGGGCGTACCCTGGACTGGGCGCTCTCCAGGGCCACGAGGGCCTGCTGTTCCGCCCGCTGGATCATCTCATTCTTGTTCTGCATCTCCTCCTGCAGCTGCTTCCGCCTCTGCAGATGGTCCTGGCTCTGGTTCACCTGGGCCTGCAGCTGGCTGACCTTGGCCTCCAACTCCGAGATGGTTCGTTCCCGCTTGACCAGTTCCTTCTCCAGCTCTGACACTTGCTGGGGGCCGGAGAGACGGCGCAGTAGGCCCACCTGCCCCGCCTCCTTCCCCTGAAGATGGCCACCTCTCCCTGAGCTCTTCAAGTCAGCCCGGCCCCGGCCGTGGCAGGGACCCCTGTGGGCGTCTGTGCTTCTGGATTTGCTGAATGGGGTGCTGCCCAGCGGTGAGGGATCTGCCAGCTTCCTCTCCCCCCACCGTCACCATCCGGGCCTGCGGCTGCCCCCTGACCACCCCGCGGGCACCTGTCGGAGGAGAAGGTTGTCCTTCTCAATCTGTCCCATCATCTCCTCGTGTTTCTTGTCTTCCCGGAGGTTGGAGAACTGCAAGGCAGAGGGGGCTTCGCTCAGGGGCTGGGGGTGAGACACCAGACAGCCCCCTCCCTGAACCTCAGTAAGACAAAAGCTCCGTGGTTGGTTTCTGCTGGAAGGGAGGGGAGGATGGGCGGCACCAAACACACTTGGGAAGCTGGCTCCAGAGCCAGCAGTGGGGAGAGCTGTCAGAGTCCCTGGAAATCTCAGAAATTGGTGGTGCTGGGCTGTTCTGGATGTGGAAACCAACACGACGAGGAACATCGTTTCAGAAACCAGGAGCCGCAGACTCGTCCCTGACCAGGAGCTGCCGAGCGCCTGCCCCTTTTCCACCTGGCAGGAGACTTGATGCCGGGGGGCCGCAGGGGGTCTCTGGCCTGGGAGATGCCAGGCTCACTTGGTGGAGACCCCCAGCTCCAGGCGCAGGTTGTGGGGGCTGAATGTGGAGACTGCAGCCTCTGCCCGACTTGGTCCTAAAACACCGGCAGCTGGGCCTTTACTTTCCGGGAAAGGAATTTTCCCAGTTTCCCAGATTCCAGGAGAATCTGGGCAAACCAAGAGGAGAGACCCAACAACATGACCACTGAACTAACTCTCTACTGAAACGCCCAGGACCAGCTCTTTGCCGTGAAGCACAAAATGATCCCTCAGGGGCTCAGAGATTCCAGGCAGCTCTGACCTTGGAGCAAGATTCTTGCAGGAATAACAGAAACCAAAACCAGACTTACAAAAAGAGCTTATAGGAGGCAGAAATGGCACGAGAAGCCAAAACCCATAATTATCACTTACGCTCTCAGCGAGGTCAGAGACATACTGCAACTGAGAAACAAGACGAGAGCGTGCTTCCAAAAAAGCGGGGGAGGAACATTCAGAGAGCAAAAGCAAGATCTTGGGAACTGTAAATGAGCAAAATTAAAGCTCAGGAGGAGGGCTGTTGCCAAAGTTAAGGAAATCTCATAAAAGAAGAACAGAAAGACAAAGCGATGAAAGGTAGGAGGGAACAGACAGGAAGGAAAAAAGAGACCAGAAGGGGAGGTCCACTGGCCGATTGATGGAGATGCCAGAAGGAGGGTTCAGAGGAAACAGAGAGAACGAAATAAAAACTATATAAACAAAGAAAAATTCTAGAACTGAAGGACACAAGTTTCCAGTTGCCCATTGAGCGCCCAGGACAAATGAAAACAGAGCCTTAATAAGTCCCAACTATGGAAGCTTCTGCACATAAGGGACAAAGGCAGGATCTTGCAATTTTCCAGAGAGAAACGAAGCACCACCAAAAACTAAGTTGTAAGAAAGCACAAGTCAGGCTGAGTTTGGGCTTCCCACCAGGAACCCTAGAAGCTCGGACACGTGGAGCAATGCCTTCACACTGCTGAGGGAAAGTGCTTGCCATACCGGAATTCTATTCCAACCAAATTCTATTAATGTGTAGAAGAAGGACATTTGCAGAATGTCCTTACGATGTCCCCCAAATTTTACCTTCACTCATCTTTCTCAAAAAACTACTGAAGGATGTGCTCCAGTGAAAATATGGGAGTAGGTCAAGAAAGAGAAAAGATGTGGACGGCAGCGGCTTTAAAATGTGGTTTATGGCTCTTAATACTGTTTCACAAAACGTGTGTTTCGGTCACGTGCGTGTGCACCCGATAACCGTCTCAATGATGTAAATGCAGCGTCCACTCACTGACGCTGTGATGGAATAGTACAGGGACGGGGAGGAGTTCCCGGGCTGGGGAGGCAAGCGAGGAAAGAGGGAAGCGTTAGATGATGCCAAGATGGAGAAACATCTAGAATGGGCATTGTAAGCATGCAATCTCGAGATACGAAGAGCCAGCCTTCAAGAATCAGCTAGAAGAGTTGAAAGCGGTTGTCTTGGGGGATGGGCAAATGAGAAAGAGAAGGGTCAGACTCCTGTTTCGCATAATCAGCCCGTGGAACTCTTTGGTTCCTTAAGCTGTGTAGCTTTGTGCACAAAAAACTCGGATAAAAATAAAAGCTAAAAATGCTTCAGGGAATTCCCTGGTGGTCCAGTGGCTAGGACTCCACGCGTGCTTTCATTGCCAAGGGCCCGGGTTCAATCCCTGTCGGGGAACTAAGATCCTGCCAGTCATTCAGTGGGCCAAAATATAAAATTAAATTAAAAAATACAAATGCTTCAGTGCATTGGCGATATCCCTAAGGTCCATGGGGGTCTCAGCCCTGGGACCCAGGGGCCAGGAGATGCTTGGGAAATGGCCAGGAACCCAGTGGCCCAGGAGACAGAGATGACAGCTGGGAACAGAGGGCAGCGCGGAGCACGGCGGGGCAGGGTGTGAACCCCAGCTCTGCCACTATCAGCTCCCTAGTCAAGCGCCTCCATCAGGGGGATGGGACAGACGACACCGGTCCCAGAGCCCCAGAGGGAGGACACCGCCACCTTGTCGGACATGGCTTGCAGCTGCTGCTTCCGCTCTCGCAGCTCCTTCTGCAAGGCCTCGTTCTCCGTTTTGAAGCTCTGCAGCTGGGACTCTTGGATTTCCACTTGTCGTTGTAAAGACATGATGGCTCCTGGGTGAGGCGACAGTGAGAGGGGAGGAGAGGGTGCTGGTCACCGCATCATCCCGGGGGCTCCAGGCTGAGACTGCAGGCTGAGGGCTGCTGGCTCCCACCCCGGGACTCCAGTGCCGCCGCCACATGGTCCCGGCTGAGAGGGACACGGGGCAAAGCCGGCAGAGCTGGGCATGCTCGCTGCGGGCCCCGCCTCACCATCCTCCAACTTCCCACCTGTTGCCAGGGAGTGTCTTGTCCTCGTGATCTCGAGCTGGAACTGGAACTCCCGGACCAGCTCTTCATGCCCCTCCAGCTGGGCTCTCAGCTCCCCCGTGAAGGTGTGGGCCATGGAGGCAGCCCTCTTCCTGCCCGCGGCCTCCCCCTCCATGGCGCCCTCTGCGGCCACCACCGTCGCCGCCTTCTCCTGCAGAATCCCCTTCCTGCTGGCACTGGCCCTCGCCCCCTCGTCCGCCGCCGGGTCGGCCTCCCGTTCCAGGCCTTCTTCCTCCTCGTAGCTGCCTCCTTCCAGGTCCTTGCCTCTGTCGGTCATGGCGTGCTCTCCCTGCATCTGGGGGAGGGATGGGCATGCTGGGCAGGACTGCGGGACCCCCGTGGAAAGGGGCTCGGCCATTCACGGGGGCAGAGGGTGCACTGCGAAGGGGGCCCCCAGGGGGCGGGGCCGGGGCTACATCTCCAGGAGCTGCCCCATCACCCCTCCCCTGCTCCCCTCCAGTGTGGTCGAGGGTTTTGCCTGGGTGGGGACCACCGGGTGCGGACAGCAGGTGGGAGCCTGTGGCCTGGGCATCGCGTGGGCAGCCTGGGAGAGGAGGCCCCGGCCAGCCCGCACCTGCTGCCTGTGCTCCGGCTCCTCCTTGCCTCCGAAGAAGGTCCTAAGTGTGTTCAGTCTCCCCTGCAGCTTCGGCGCTGACTCCGCCGGCCACTCCTGCAAGAGGCCCGTGGGAGCCTCAGGGTTTCAATCTGCGCCTTCAGCTCCCCCAGGGGCCGCGCCGCCGAGACCTGTCTTCCTGGAAGGGGGACCCACCGTCCTCCTGCCAGGGGTGCCCTGTCGGTGGGCAGGGGGCCACAGTGTGCAGATGGCAGCCCTGGGGGGCCGTATTGTTTCTGGCTCCGCGCCCCCCCCCCCAGGAGCAGCCCTGGCAAGTGGCCTGGCAGTAACAAGCACGCTCGTCTGGAGGAGTTTGGCAGGGCCCGACCTCAGACGTGCCCGCAGGTCACCGCCCTGCACTGCCGCTCACGCCTGTCTGACAGCCCCCAGGAGGCCGGGGAATGGGGGTCACAGGACGATGCTTCCAGGCCTCTCCAGACTCCTGCTGTCCCCGCCCACCAGTCCCCCACCATCGGTGCCTGGGTAGCTTTTCTGGCGGCGGCCAGAGGGTCCGGTGATGGTCGGAAGCCTCCAGTCCCCACTTCACGCGAGGACCCAGCATAAACACTGGCTGTATCCCCAGACGTGAAAGAAGTCAGCTCTCAGACTCGGGGACTGCTCCCCTGGGCCACACAGAGCCCTACCCCCACCTGCCTCCTCCAGGGCGCCCCCCAGACCTGGGGGAAGGGTGGGGGCCCACCCCGACGTTACAGGCAAGGACACGGAACCCCCACAGCTAGGACAGATCAGGCTAATCCAAGCCACCGCCGCCCGCGGAGCGCCTGCCTCTGCTCACCGTCATGACCTCGCTCAGCGAGGCCTCCTGGCTTTTGCTCTTCAGGAGGCATTTCAGCTGCTTTCTCAAGGCCTCCCTCTCCTCCTGGAGAGCCAGGATCTCCGCGTCTTTCTTCTGAACCTGCACCTCCAGCTCGGAGAGGCGCTGGACTTCCTTCCCCAGTGCAAACAGGCACCGGTCCTGGGCAGAAACAGGGCAGCCCCAGGCGCGGTCAAGCCACTCAGACCCGCCTCCAGCACCGCCAGCCCCCAGCAGAGCAGCAGCTCCGGGCCCAGGAAGAGCAGGCCTGCTGCCCTGCACCCCCGACTCCCCATCCCCAGCCACCTCCTGCTTAAGGGCCACCCTTGCCCGGGGATCTCCAGGCCTGGCTCCCGCTCAGCCCCCAGGTGTGACCGAGGACACCTAACCAGCACCCCCTCCGAGGACCACCTCCAAGGGGCTTGTCAGGGCTGGGCTCACTGCCCCTCAACCATCCACTCTCAAATCCTCCATGCCCTCAATTATTCAAAACTGAAGACAAAATAAAGGTGTTTTTGGACAAACAGTAACTGGAAGAATTCATTGCCAGCAGAGCTGAACAACTGAGAGAAATACTAAAGGGGATTCTCCAGGCAAGAGGGAAGGGGTCAGGGACAGAATTCTAGAAGGAAAAGATAACTAGGAGTTAAGTGATAGGCTTCCACGGAGTCCACGAGTCCAAGAAGAAGTCACAAAGGAAGTTGGAAGATATTTTAAACTGAATGATAGCAAACATTTGGACACGTCAAGACGGGCGAATAGAAAGCTGTGATTAAGGACAGATTTATAGCCTTCGAATGCATGGATTAGGGGAAACAATGGAAAATCAAAGATCTAAGTATCCATCTCAAGAATTCAGAAAAAGAACTGGAAATTTAGCCTAAAGAATATAGCAGGAAGAGAATTTTTGTTTTTCCCTGTATGCGGGCCTCTCTTTGATGTGGCCTCTCCCGCTGCGGCGCACAGGCTCCAGACGCGCAGGCTCAGCGGCCATGGCTCACGGGCCCAGCCGCCCTGCGGCACGTGGGATCTTCCCAGACCGGGGCACGAACCCACGTCCCCTTCATCAGCAGGCGGACTCCCAACCACTGTGCCACCAGGGAAGCCCAGGAAGAGAATTTTTAAAACTCAGGACAAGAATGGATGGTATAGGGAGATGGGGTACGGGGGGGAGAGGAGGACAGGTCAAATCGGCAACATTTTAACATTCGGGGAATCTGGAGGGTATATGGGAATTATTTATAGTATTATGTTAAAATAGTCATGGAGAAATCCCATTTCTTCACCCAGGCCATGGTGATTTAAACACCATGTGTCCAAACCAGACATGGTTCCCGGGAAGGGGATGCTCCTTTCCTCTGGGGCTGCTAACTTTGCAACAGCACAACCTTGCTTCTGCAGGTGGTGCTACCTACCACAGGGCAGACGAACACAGAGGTGAGGGAACGAGGACCCTGAGGACATGTTGTGAGCCCCTGGTGGCAGCCCAGCCTGCAGCCCTTCCGCTGGAATTCCTTTTCCTAGCAGCACTGCAAAGAGCATCCTTTTACGTATACCTCAGACGCTATCTGATTATATCCTCAGGCTATTTTCCAAAAGTGGAATTGCTTGTTCCAATGGTATGGATGCTTTTTAAATTGTGAACTCTAAAGAAAACAAATTGTGAAATCTATCATAAAATTAGAGGTACAGTTTCGGAAATAAAGCTAAAATGAATACTCATGAACCCACACTATCAGGGCTCGTGAGTCCCCATTGTGTGCCCACCAACTACCCAGCATTTTGTGTGACATTTCCATAATTGTCACTAGAGTTTCACAAGCTTAAAACAAAAACATTAAAAAAAAACCCATGAAGCTGATTCTAAGAGAAGATTTTTTTTTTTCTTTTTTTTTGCGGTACGCGGGCCTCTCACTGCTGCGGCCTCTCCCATTGCGGAGCACAGGCTCCGAACGCGCAGGCTCAGCGGCCATGGCTCACGGGCCCAGCCGCCCCGCGGCACGTGGGATCTTCCCGGACCGGGGCACGAACCCGTGTCCGCTGCATCGGCAGGCAGACTCCCAACCACTGCGCCACCAGGGAATCCCCTAAAAGAAGACTTTTAACATTGATAAGACTGGTGGAGAGAAAAAGAGAGAAGGCACAAGTTAACGATGTCAGGAACAAAATAACAGGCAATGTTCTGCGGAATCTTCTCCAGACTTGGGAGGAATAATGCCAAGAGACTCATGCACAGAGTTAGGCTCACAGATTTGAAAATTTACATGAAATGGGCACATTCCTAGAAAAACATCGCTTACCAAAACTGAAACGAGAGAAAAGGAAGTTGGAATATCTTAAAAGGAATTGAATTTGTTATTTTAAAAACCAACCCTGTAAGAAATTGCCAGGTACAGACGGCTTCAACGATGAATTCTTCAGAATTTAACGAAGGAGTAACACCAACCGTAGGCAAACTCTTCCAGAAAACAGAAAAAGAGCGAAAACTTTCCAACTTTTGTTGTTGTTGTTATGAGGCCAGAAAATTCTGACACCAAAAGCAAGCAGGGAATGACAAGGCGGGTAAATTATGGGCCAGTCCCTCTCATAAACATGTATGAAAAAATGATACCACGATGAGTCAACCCGTAGGGAGATCATTGCCCATCAAGCTGGTTATTACTATTTTAAAGAATATATGGCTGTTGAAGGTCTTGACTCACGGGGGGAGCTGTGTAAGAGTGGGTGACGTCCAGGCCAGCCTGAACTGCCCCCCCCCACAGGGATGAAGATGGGCAGGACCTAGGCTGGTCAAACATCTGATTCGTAGAAGCCATGGGAGGGCGTCTGGATGTCAGTTCAGGCCATGTTTGGGACCTGCTTACACAGCCAAACAGATACTAGAACAAGAGCCCCCAGGGTCGGGCATCCTCTCGGGCAGGAGGTGGAGCCGGGGCGCCAGGACCAGGATCCGTGCCCAGGCTCCGCGCTCGGCCGTACCTTCTCGTGGATGACGGAGATGTACCAAGGTACCCACTTCCTTGGGTAGCTCTGCCCTAGGACCGGGTTGCTGGGGGCCGGGCTCAACACCTGGGCTTCACTCTTCTTCTGAAGGTAATTGAACTCGCAGACACTCTTACTAAAGGGAAGCTGGCAGCCTGTCAAGAGGCGGGGCGGGGCGGGGGGGGGGGGGTCGGTCAGACTCTCTCCCAGCTGAGTTGCCCCGGATCTTCCATAACATCCTCCTTTCAAGATTCCCCCTGAAACCTTTCCCTGCCCAGCTGGGCTCCTCTACATCCTTGTCCGTCCCCTACACCCAGCCCAGTGCGTATGAGAGGCATCAAAGCACCCTTCAAGATTCCCAGAGCCTGGGGGTCAGGACAAGAGGGGACATCCTGACTCTGCCCTGTGCACAGGGGACACTTTTGAGGAGCTTCCTTGAATTCAGGCAAAGGAGACGTCTGGGGGTGGATTTCACCTCTGGATAAACAAAAGTGTTTGTCTGTAGGAACAGTGCATGTGGGTCCCTCTAATCAAGGAGGGATGCATCCCAGGAGCCTGTGTAAGGTACATAGGGCCAGGCAGGCGGTCCTAGGAAGGGAGTTCCATGGGGCATGATCGGGTGGCTCTGCGGGGAGCAGGGGTCCCTGCAGGTGAAGGCAGAGGACCTCAGGGCTGGGGTCCGAGGAGAGAACCCCATGGGTCACACGTGCCCAGCAGGCCCGTCCTCACCGTCCACCTTCATGTCCAAGCCCTCCTGACCAGAGAGCAGGTCCTCAGTCACCTTCCAGGTCTCAGAGCTGATGCACCTGTCCTCGGGGAGATCGAGAGTCGTGGCTGAACCTGCAGGATGGTAAACGTGCCAACAGATGACGGCTAAGGCCGAGTCTTCCCAAGACCTCCAGGACAGAGACTAGTATTTCCTTTCCTTTTACATGCTGGGTAGGGGTCAAGGTGGCTTTCTCAGTGGATGCATAGGATTGGACTACGCCACTGAGTCGAAACGTAGTTCTGTCCCCCTACCGGCCACTGGTGTGTCCACCTGGAACTGATCAGGTACAACCTAATCTCTGCAATCTGGTGCATTCCCTTCCCTGGAGGGCAGCCCCGTTCCCGCCTGTAAAAGTGGCTCCTCCTCTAAGTCCTGGAGTGCTGGCTGCTCTCTGAGGCCCCGGCACTGAGAAAGGGAAGCTTAGAGCCTGGACGGGTGGGCGGGGCCCTACTTTTGCCTGACTGCCGCCTGAGATCCACAGACAGGACCCCAGTTGCTGGCTGCAGGCACTCGGCCTCGACGTCAACACCACTAAGGAAAATGCCTTGTGTGGGGAAATGGGAGTAGCCTAGGTCCTGGAGCTGGAGGTCTGGGATGACACCTGGCCTGACCGATGCCACTCGGGTGACGGCTGGGACCTTAGCTGCCCTCTCGGAGCCTCTTATCCATATCAGAGCAACGTAGGTTTAGACGAGAGTCTTGCTAAGGCTCCTTTCAGGGCTTGGTCCCTAATGAGCTGCCTTTGGCCCTGTGGACCTCTTTCCTGAAGCTTCCAGAACCTTCAGCCTTCTCCTCCCCTGTCCCAACTCTATTGAATCTTGGTGAGTGAGACCACAGAAAAAGCAAGAGGGCTGGGAGACCAGAAATACAGGCCTTTCCTTCCCTCCCTCCCCTCTCCCACTCTGGCCTCAGCTGAGAGCCAATTTCAGAAGCAGCAGCTGTGGCCACTGCACACGCCCCCTCTGGCCACCCCCGCAGGCTGCTGTGTGCCAGGACCCGGGTCCCGGACTCCGATGGCTGGGTTGAGTGGTTGGGTGGAGGGGGGGCTGCCCACGTGGGGCCCCGCTGGGCACGCTCACCATAGTGGGTCATGGACGTGGACCTGGTGCTGAACTGGGGACAGCCCGGACGTGTGAAAAACTTGTGCCAAAGCTCCTCCATTTCAGACAGGAAGCCGCTGTCCTGGGGGCTGGTGTCCTTGTTGAAATCTCTCTGAGGAGCAGGAAGATGAGACCAGCAGGAGAAGAGGGACCCGGGAAGCCCCTCTCCATCTTCTGGCGGAGCACCAGGGCCTGCCGTGTGTGCCGACCACAGTGGGCTGTCCCCACCCGGAAAACTGGCTGCTTGATGAGGGCCGTGGGGACCTTGCTTTAGAAGTTGTGGTCGGCTGAGCCCAGAGTCAAGTCCACTTCGGAGGGCCCTGGGGAGTGTGGTGGCTCTCCAGTCTCCCCCAGCGCGTGGTACCTGCCTGAACCTTCCCGCCCGCGCTTTCTCTTCCTTATTTTCTCTCCTCCCCATTCCCTCCTTCTCAAGACTTCCCTAAGGAAGGCTCAGAGCAGACACTGCATCTTCTCTCCCAGTCTCCATCCACTCCCAGAATCCACCCCTTGTAATCCATCAGCCAAGCTGATTTGGGATGCTCTTGTTAGCCCCCCACCCTCAAGGCCTTTCTTCCAGTGGGAGAAGCAGGTCATCTACTGATGACCTGCGTGTGGCCGGGCCATCCTTTCTCCCGAGGCTCCGTACCATCTTCCTGTAGTAGCGGTTGATGGCCTGAGCTGACTTGCTGAGGGAGCGCTCTTTTTGGCGAAGTTTCCATGCTGGGGTCTGTTCGTTCCGGCTGGCCACTTGCCGTAGGACGATCAGGCCCTTCTCTACCCAGTTGGGCACCGGACTTTTCTTCTTGGGCGTGCTGGCTCTGATCGGTAACATCGGGAACGTGGAGCAGAGGGCCAAGTGTGGCCACCTGAATGATGACTTGGACCTATCCTCCGGGTCTGGAGCAGGGTGTCGAGGGGAACACAGCCCCAGTCATGGATGTTCAGGTCCAAGCACAGGCCGGGAGAAGACCAGCTTCCCAAGCTCCAAATCCTAAGGGGTCCTGGGAGCAGTCTATGACATCACAGATGTCTCCATAGAAACCTAGAAACAGCGCCTGTCATCTGTCTTAATTTTCGGCTGGGAAGGGGAACCAGAAGCTTCTTCGCTGTACACACAGAATGTTACAATCGCAGGAGAAGTGCCCCGAGGCATTAGCAGCCCATTCTTCTGTTTTCTTTTTTCCCCATCATTAGTATTTCACCTTATTTAACAATCTGACACTGCGTCAGTGGCTCTGATGTGAAAATTTAACCTTTTCAATTAAAGTCCACACTTTAGACATATTTCTCAACACCTGAATGCTGTATGTACTTCTTTTTTAAAAATGGAATTGGGCTAGAGGAGAGAGACTTACTGTGATTCTGCTAAATTCCCACCATCCGATTCTTGGGCACACAGGCCTCAGGCTTGCAAAGGACACAAAGAAATGGCGTCGATGTTTCTCTGCATCCAGGCTGCTGCTTGAAAAATTTTCTTTTTGGCCGCTTCGTGTTTCTCAAACTGCAGTTTGATGTCGAAAACATTCTCTTCAGTGAAAGCAGCCAGACACAGAAGGCCACATAGTGTGTGATTCCATTTATTTGAAATGTCCAGAATGTGCAAATCTACCGAGACAGAACACGTTGATTTCCTAGGGCAGGAGGGAGGGAGGAACGGGGAGTGACTACACATGGCTCCCGGGGCTCCTTCTGTGGGGGGATGAAAATGTTCTGAAACTGGATAGGGGTGATGGTGGCACATCGCTGCAGATGGACTAAATGCCATTGAATTTCATATTTTAAAATGGTGATTTTTATCTCAATTTAAAATAATAACTGTAGTTTGAGCTCATATTCTTTCAGCCCATCCTTCAGGGGGAATGGAAAATGCCAGCCCCTGCAGGCAGCATGTAGAGCTGTGTTTTGAAGCAGCCTCACTTTCTTTCAAGGGAACCAAGGTGCCTTCCCAGAGTCCAGTCCCCTCTGGGTCACCCTGTGGGTCCTCTACAGCTCTGCATGGCCTCCTCTCCCATAACCATTCGCTGGTCTGGCCCAGCTCAGAGTTTCAAGGGAAATTGGAGTATTGTTTTGAGTTGAAGTCTCCCGCCTATTTCAGTGTCACCTGTGCTGCTTTTTCTCCAGTCCACTTGAGGGATGTTTCCAGGTGTGAAGTTCTCAGTTCTGCATCACACAGAAGGATGAAAATGCCATCTGGGTTTCCACTCCTGTCTGTGACCTTGAGTCTAAAAGGAGAGGGTCCCTCTTACAATCAGAGGCTATGGGGGCCAGCAGGGGACCGTGTGCCATCCTGGAGGGACCTATATGAACAAACGGGTGAATGAGAGCGAGAGAGGGGCAACACTGCAAAGATTTTGCTGCCTCATATCCCATGTCACTAGAGATAAAGACAGTACAAGGGTGCATCACAAAATAAATGTAAGAAAATCAAACACTGATCATTCCCAGACGGTTATATTAATGCTTTCTTTGGGATCTATTAAATTCTTTCCTAATTTCTTCTTCATATGCTTTGATACCTCTGCAGTACTAGGGTCTCAAGTCTGTCTGTTGAGTGGTTCAGCCCTGGGTCAGAGGCAGCCTCCGATCCCACCCTGCTTCGTTTGTTGGATGTAGTGTTTTACATACAGCAATTTGGTAAAGGTGATCAAGGGTCTTGGTCAGATCCTCTTTGTCTTTTCCTGTTTTTTTTTTTTTGGCCGTACCTTGCAGCTAGCAGCTAGTGGGATTTTAGTTCCCAGACCAAGGATCGAACCTGTGGCCCCTGCTGTGAAAGTGGCCAGTCCTAACCACTGGACTGTCAGGGAATTCCCAAGGTCCTCTTTGTCTTGCTGACTTTTCCCCCATCATCTGCTGAGAAAGGGGTATTGAAATATTCCAACTATGGTATGGAACTATTTCCCCCTTCAGTTCTGTAAATTTTGCTTTATGTGTTTAAGGGATCTATTATTGGGCACATACACATTTAAGACTGTCATGTCGTCCTCATGAGTCAATTCTTTTACCTTTATGAAAGGTCTCTCTCTTTTATATTTTTGGCCTTAAAGTCTATTTCACTGATATTAACATAGTCACTCTTACCTTATTATGCTCCCATTGTATGGTATTTTTTCCATCCATTCATTTTCAATCTACTTGTGTCATATTTAAACTATATCTTTTATAAATAACGTATGGTTGGGTCTTGTCTTATTATTCACTCTGATAATCTCCTTTAATTGCAGTGTTCAGCCCATTAATATCTAACGTAATTACTGATGTGGTGAGATTAGGCCTACCATTTTATTATTTGTTTTCTCTTTGCCCACGTTTCTTGCTCTCTATCCCTCTTTCTTTATTTTTTGTATTTGTTGAATGTTTTATAGAATTCCATTTTAATTTACCTGCTGAACATTCAGATATACCTCTTTGCATTATATCTTAGAAGTTGCTCTAGGTTTCACAAGACACATCCTTACTTTTCACAGTTTTTATGTAAAAATATAGAAATATTGCACCCAAATGGATCCTTCCACCATATTTTAAACTATAGTTGTCATAAGTTTTACATCTACTTATACTGTATGTCTCATAAGACAATGTTATAAATTTTCCTTCTAACAGTATTTCAAAGAAATTAAGAGGAGAAATAGCCTTTTGTATTTACACATATATTTCCCTTCAGCCTGAAAAACCTCATCGATCATCTCTTGCAATGCAGGTCTAGTGGAAACAAATCCTCTCAGTTTTCCTTCTTCTAGGTATATATTTATTTTGCCTTGATTCTTGAAGGATATTTTTGTGAACATAGAATTCTTGGTTGACAAGTGGCTTTTCTTTCAGCACGTAAAGGTGTTCTGGATTCTGGTCCCTATAATTCCTATGAGGGTCCTGTGGTTATGCAAATTGTCGTTCCCTTGTAAGTAATGTTTAATTTTTCTCTAGGTGAATTTCAAGATTTTTATTTTTATCTTTGGCTTCAATGTGACTCTGGTGTGTCTAGGCATGGTTTTGTGTGTGCGCGCTCATTGTTTTGGATTTTGTTAACCTCTTAAATCTACAAATATATGTTTTCTACCAAACTGAAAAGTTTTCAGTCATTATTTCTTTAAATAATTTTTTCAGTCCCTTTCTCTCTTCTTCTTTGGAGACTCCAATTACCCATATCTTAGCTCTTTTAACATTGCCCCACAAGTCCCTGAGGTTCTCACTTTTTAAAATCTTTTTTTTTCTTCATCAGACTAGGTAATTTCTAACGACCTGTCTTCAACTTCACTTCCTCTTACCTCTCTCATCTTGAGTCTGCTATTAAACTCCAGGATTTTTAAATCCCAGTGATTTAAAAGGTTTTTTTCAAATATATATTTTTCAGTTCTAAAGTTTCCATTTGTTTTTTTCCATATTTTCTATTTATAAGCTGAGGTCTCCTATTGCCTCATTCGTTAGGAGAGTAATTGCCTAACCAAGCATAATTATAACAGCTGCTTTAAGTCTTTGTCTGACAATTCCAATGTCAGCGTCATCTTGAGGTTGCCCTCTGTTAATTTCTCCCCTTCAGAGTGGGTCGCATTTTCCTGGTAGAGTAATTTTAGATTGTATCCCAGACATTGTGAATGTTATGCTGTGGAGACTCTGAGTTCTGTTATATTCCTCTGAAGAGTGTTGATGGTTTCATATTAGTGGTGACTCACAGGGCTAAACTAAGACTGCAAGTCTGTCTTACCTGCAGTGGACAGCAGCTCCAACCTCAGTGCAGATTGTTCTGTCTGTCCCAGGCAGGTGTAGGTTGAAGGGCAGCTAGAGGCTTGGACAGTGTTTATACACAGGGTTTGAGGGTGCCCTCATCTGGCTCTCCTTCCTGGCATTCCTCCTTTGCTGTCCAATGGCCGTGCTTTCCCTGGCTCTTTCCCCTGGTTACTTCAGCCAGAGGGACCACAGAGAGGGACCTTCCCGTCAGACGTTTCATCACCCCACCCTACACTGCAGCTGTGCTTGTCCTCAGAGAAAAGCAACCAAAAGGCGAACTCACCCATGCCAGTCGCTTCCTCCACATTTTTACCCCCCTCCAAAATATTTCTGTTTTTATCCTCAGGCATGCTCAGTAGTTATATTTTGCATTTTTTACTCTAGTTTGTAGCTGTTTTCTGTGGGGGGTGTAGGAGGGTCCCTCTTACAGGAGCTCCTTCCTCCATTCTGAAACAGAGCCCCCTGGGTCCATTTGGGACATCTCTCCAGGGTCTCATAGATGGACCTCCAGCAAACCTACTGAAGAATAAGTCATGATGCCCAACAGCAGGGAGGACCTTGTGGAAAGGCCCTCACCTGGTGTGCCCGCCTATGGGCCAGCACAAGCAGGTGTTATGGACTGAATGTCTGTGTCCCCCTAAAATTCATATGTCAAAGTCTTAACCCCCAATATGGTGGTATTGGCGGGAAGGGCCTTTGGGAGGTGATTAGGGTTAGATGAGATCATGAAGTGTGGGGCCCATGATGGGATTAGCGCCCTTAGAACGAAAGGATGAGAGATCTCTTGCCAGCATACATGCTGAGGAAAGGCCATGTGAGGACACAGCGAGAAAGTGGTGTCTTTGAGCCAGAACCCAACCAAGCTGGCACCCTCATCTCAGACTTCCAGCCTCCAGAACTGTGAGGAATAAATGTCTACTGATGAAGCCACCCAGCCAGTGGTATTTTGTTATATCAGCCCGAGCAGACTAAGACAAGGGGGATCCTGGGAAAGTCACCAGAATGGCCAGAGCTGCTGAGATGGGAGAAGCAAGGGCTCCTGGCAGGAGGGAGAGCCTGTGGGTGTGATAGGGGGGTACCTCCATTTGAACCCAAGCAAAATGCAAGTAAATGTTTAACACAACATAGATGGTGATGGAGACTCAGGTTTGTAGGAAGGAACTTTATCCATCCATCAGCATTACTGCCTATCAGGTGATCACCAAGCAAACACTGCACTAGGCCATGAATAGGACCCAAGCACCCAACCCGCCATCCTAAGCTCACAGGGCTGTGGGGACCCAGGCAGAAATGTTTCATTGGATACAGTGTGGGAAGGACTAGCTGAGCTTGGTCTGAATACTGCTTTTCAAAACCTTAAAGGAGAAAGTGCTTCCTCAAGGAAATGAGTGGCATCAAAGCATCTTCTCTTTATTTACTTTTTTGGGCCAAATACTAGCTAAAAGATAACATTGGTGGCCAATTCTGAGTGGAGACAGATTTTTAATGTGACATCTGGGAAATAGAGTGTGTTGCCTTCATAGTTGTAGAGGTAACAAATCACCTGCAAGAGATTTCTTTTTCTGGGAAATAAAATCCCATGGGAAGAATTTTTTAAATATTGAATGCTGAAAAATACTTCACAGTATAATCCTGAGAGATATCAAATGAGTGGACAGCTGCAGGGAGCCATGCAGAATATACTTGTTTTCCTTCTTCCCCTGTTGACAGGTGTTGGCTTCGAGGGGCATGGTGGCCTAGCAGCTAGGCTACCTTCATCAGCAAGGAATCCTTCTGCTCCCATTTACCTTTGAAGAAAAAGAGTCAGTGTGGGGCAGACATTGTAAACATGCTGAGCCCTTAGGTAAGTATGTCTCAGGGGTTCTGGTGACTCAGGCTGTTTGCTATTGAAATTGATGAGGAAGCATTTATCTTTCCTTCACACCTAGGATTCCTAGGTTAATTTTTAATTGTGCTTTATATACATTAACTCATATATTTCTCAATGATGTAGATACTAGTATGATCCCATTTTACAGATGAAGACACTGAAGAAGAGAGAGTTTACAGAACCTGCCCAATGTCACACAGTGAGTAAGGGGCAGAGCTGGGACCCACACCCTGGTCACCTGACTGTGGGGTCCATATTCTGAACAGCCCTGCCTACATTGTCCTTCATCCAATTGGGTGGCTTCTGGACAGGATGTCCAATAGTTACCAGTGTGATGCACCACATTCTGGTTTCTGCTGTTGTTGGATTTTGTTATTGTTTTTTATATCATTAAGCATTTAATTTACTAAGATCATGCTTTCGTTAACATGGTTTATAATATTTTAAAATATAATATTATGAGCTACCCTATAGTAGCATAGACTTTTTAAAAATTTTTATTGAAGTATGGTTGATTGACAATGTTGTGTTCATTTCTGCTGTACAGCAAAGCGACTCAGTTATACATATATATTCTTTTCCGTATTCTTTTCCACTGTGGTTTGTCACAGGATATTGAATATAATTCCCTGTGTTCTACAGTAGGAACTTGTTTTTTATCCCTCATATATATACCAGGTTCTGTTTTGATTGGGTCCAAGGCAGTACAGCAAGGCAGTTAGAATGCAGCTCTGGAGCCTGACTGCTTGAGTTCACATCCCAGCTCCAATGTTATTAGTAGCTGCATGCCCTTGGGCAAGTTACTTCCCCTCCCTGGGCCAATTTGCTCATCTCTAAAATGGAGATAAAAATTATACCTATCTCGGGGCTTCCCTGGTGGCACAGTGGTTGAGAGTCCGCCTGCCGATGCAGGGGACACGGGTTCGTGCCCCGGTCCGGGAAGATCCCACATGCCGCGGAGCAGCTGGGCCCATGAGCCATGGCCGCTGAGCCTGCGTGTCCGGAACCTGTGCTCCGCAACAGGAGAGGCCACAGCAGTGAGAGGCCCGCGAACCGCAAAAAAAAAAAAAAAAAAATTTTACCTATCTCATAGAGTTGTGAGGATTTATTTAGGAAATACATGTAAAGAGTTAGCATAGTGCATGGCATGTAGTCAGTAAAGATTAGCTATTGTTATTTATGATCATTATTTTCATCATGGTCACCATCACCATCACCACCATCACCACCATCATCACCATCATCACCACCATCACCACCATCACCATCACCATCACCACCATCATCACCATCACCACCATCACCATCATCACCATCATCACCATCACCATCATCACCACCATCACCATCACCATCCTCACCACCATCACCATCATCATCATCACCATCACCATCGTCACCATCACCATCATCACCATCATCACGATCATCACCATCACCACCATCACCATCACCATCATCACCATCATCACCATCATCACCATCACCATCATTTTTGTCTGTCTTAGAGGGATTTGGATTGCCTAAGTAATTAAGGATGTGACCAAAAGTGGTGATTAATAAAGATAAATCATGCTGACCTATGTAATAAGAGTCATTAATGCAGCCTTCATCAAGATGATTGTTAGCAATTTGGATACCAAGGAGGTCATAAAGCAAATTAGTTTTACATTTGCCTCTCTATCTCTTTGGCACCTTTGGTTTTTACATTTATTCTCACTTATTGAATGTCTTCCAAGTGCCAGGCACGGTCCTAGACCCCAAGGACACTATGGAATCATTGAGATAGACCAAGTTATGCTGTGACAGTCAGCAAACTCCCATCTCAGGGGCTGAACACACAAACTTTTTTTTCTTACTTGTGCTAGCTGTCCGGTGTAGGGCCTTGCAGGCACACCACTGAGTGTGTTAAAGAAAAATTACTCCTACACTTGTTAAAACAATAAGGAAGACTTTATTCAAGACTATTGCAGTAAGAGAGAGAGATTGAGTTCAACCCCCAATATGGCAAAGACAGCAGGGGATTTATAGCCAATGGCAGAGTGAGGAGGTCAGTGGATGGAAAATTCCTAGGAGGAGACATCAAGAGTAGGGAGATTCTGGGACTTCCCTGGTGGTCCAGTGGTTAAAACTTCGCCTTCTAGTGCAGGGGGTGCAGGTTCGATCCCTGGTCAGGGAGTTAAGATGCCACATGCCTCGTGGCCAAAAATCCAAAACATAAAACAGAAGCGATATTGTAACAAATTCAATAAAGACAAAAAAAAAAAAACAGTAGGGGGATTCTTACTGAACTGGCCTAACAGGACTCTTGCTAAAGGCAGGCTAAGGACTCAAATACGAGGGCTCAGACAGGAAAGGTCAGGGAAAGCGGAATTTGATCAGATGCCAAGGGTCAGGGGATTCTGGCTAAACTGAACTTAGCAGGATTTTTGCTAAAACTGGGCTCAAAAAGGATGGACATGAGAGGCCAAGGTGGAGCCTAGTCGAGAAGAGGGCTCGGAGGAGCCTGTTTGGTCCAGGAGAGTCTCTGTCCATCGCGGTTAGTCAGGGACCCAGGATGCTGGAGGCTCTGCCTCTGTCACTGGCATCTGGATCACAGACGCAGGAACGAGGGACTCTGAGGTCTCATGTCAGCGAGCAACGTTTTGGCCTGGAAGTGATGCCTCTTCCTGAGGCTCACATCTTACAGACAGAGGCCGGTCAGCTGGCCATGCCTGATCACAAAATGGGTGGGGAAATGCAGACCTACTGTTCTGGGCTGAGTTGTGTCCCTCCCCCAGAAAGATATGTTAAAAGTCTTTAACCCTCAGGACCTCAGAAAGTGACCTGATTTGGAGATGGGGTCTTTACAGAGGTGGTCATGTTAAAATGAGGCCATTAGGGTGGGCCCTAGCCCCATGAGATTGGTGTCCTTATAAAAAACGGAATTCAGACACAGGTGCGGAGGGAAGAGGCCATGTGAAGATGAAGGGTTGGAGTGATGTGACCACAGGGAACGCTAACTATTGGCAGCAGAAGCTAAGGAGAAGCAAGGGAGGACCCTCTGGCTTCAGAGGGAGCACAGCCCTACCTTGATTTTCAACTCCTGGCCTCCGGAACTGTGAGGGAATAAATTCCTGTTGCTTACGCCCCCCAGTCTGTAGTACTTCATTATGGTGGCCCCAGGAAACAAATGAAGATCAGCCATCTTGGGGAACCAGATCCCTTGGACCCAGTAGGGCGTGAACAGAGCTGTGATGGGGATGGGCCTGAGAGTCCACGCTCACCCCTAAGAGGGACCTCCCACCGTCTTGGGGGTGAGCGGGGCAAGGAAGATCCTGAAGAGCTTCCTGTAGGAGGCACGCGGAAGGAGAGTCCTGAAGGATGGGAGGGCTTAGGCCAGGTGGATAGGGGGCAAGTGAGCTTTTCAGGAAGATGAGCATAACGGCCCCTCCCTGGCTCTCTGCTTGAGAGTTGCCTGGGGAGCTGATTCCCATTCACCAGGTCCGGGTGCTTCCTGTTCTCCAAGCACTTTTTCACTTCCTAACCGCTGCTGGATTATCTTCTTCTCTGCTCTGTGTCTTCTGGCTTTCTCTCTGCCCCGGACTCTACACGGAGGTGGCATAAACTGTCACGCTCCTGGGGTGGCCACATGAAGCCTAGGTTTCACCACTGGCAGCGGTCCACGCCTCTTGTAACCGTTCAGACTCTCTTGAGAAGGGCTCCCTGCCTCTCTTCTGGTGCCTCCAGAAATGTAATTCATCCCTGCTGCGTGGCGTGTATCGTAAGCCAGCGTATCCTAGACATGGCCTTCACATTTACTGAGAATCCATGCAGACATTTTCACATGAGGCTGTAATAAGCAATTTCATTTTTACAGATTCCACCAAAAATCCACCGATAAAATGTGCGAGATCAGCAAAGTGCTTAACACACCATATTCTCCCTAATCGCTGCGAGCCCTCAGCAAGTTTCCCGTCATCCTTCCTCTCCCATGACAACAAAGTATATCTCCCGTGTGCCAGGCTCAGCGCTCCCAGCGGAGATACGATGAAAAACCAGATCCACTCGGTCCTTTCTCTCTGCAACCCAGAGGTCATAGGAAAAGATGGACAACAGGATTGGCTCTTTGTTAATGTAGAGTTCAAATAAAATCCTCATCACTTTGGGAGGGACGAAAATGTGCAGAAGATATTTGCATGCCCGTCTCATGGCAGCTTTACTCACAACAGCCAAAAGGTAGAAGCAGCCCGAGTGTCCACTGACAAACGAATGAATAAGCAAAATGTGGTCCATCCATACAATGGAATATCGTTCAGCCTTAAAGAGGAAGGAAGTTCTGACACCTGCTACAACATAGATGAACTATGAAGACATGATGCTGAGTGAAGTGAGTCAGTCACAGAAGGATGAATACCGCATGATTGCACTTATAGGAGGTCCCTAGTGTCGTCAAACTCATAGAGGCAGAAAGCAGAAGTGTGGAGAAGAGTGTCCCCGCAGAGCAAGCAGTTCATCAGCTGAGGGTGAAGCGAGGTTGGCTTACTCAAGAGCAACAGAGGCCAGATCCTTGAGGCCTGCGCTTCTCATGAAAGAGGACCATTAAGAAGGTGTCAGAGCTCTAGGATGGAGCCAGAATCCCCAGTGGCGGGTATTACTGTACTGGTTTCCTGGGGCTGCCGCATCACAGCACCACAGGCTGGGCTTACACAGCAGAGAGTTATTCTGTCTCAGTTCTGGAGACCAGAAGTCCACGATCAAGTTGTCGGTAGGGCTGGTTCCTTCTGAGGCTGTGGAGGGGACGCTTCCAGGCCTCTCTCCTAGGCTCTGGTGGTTTGTTGGCGATTCTTGGCCCTCCTTGGCCCTCCTTGGCTTCTTAGAAGCATCATCCCCATCTCTGCTTCCCCTTCACACGGCGTTTCCCAGCGTGTGTGTCTGTGTCCAAATTTCCCCCTTTTCTAAGGACACCAGTGTTGTTGGACTAGAGACCCACCCTACTCCGGTGTAACTTCATCTTTTTTTTTTTTTTTTTTTTTGTAACTTCATCTTAACTCAACCATTTACATCTGCAACGACCCTATTTCCTAATAAGATCACATTCACAGGTCCTGGGGGTTAGGACTTCAACATGTGAATTTTTTAGAAGAAAGGATTCAACCCATAACAACTACCCCCTGTCAGCAATATTCAGTGCAGGATGCTCTCCAGACGTCATTACCCAGCCTCAGGGCACTTAAAACATGCCTGGCATGTAGGAGTATTTGGTCAAATGAATGAATATCATTTCTGGCTTTTAAGACTTTGTGATGAAAAATGCAGTTAAACACTGAGAACATTCCAGCTTATTTTCAAACTTTAATTCAGTAAATACTCAAGGTCAGCCAGTTAAAAAAACACCAGGCTTGTTTGGGATCTAGGGACAGTGGGGTGAAAACGAGATCTCTGCCCCCTTGGAGATTAGCCCCTGACCCGAGATATTTTGTCTTCACCTTTATTTTTACTCAGCTGTGACCCATGAATGCATCCTGCATTCAAAATCTAGAAATAGGACCTGATCACCAAAGGGCAGCTGCTTATCCAATATCACTTGCTTTCTGTAAACAGAGCCCTGGTTTTATGCCTGGCCCGGATTAACCCAGCTAAGGCATTTCCCAGCCATGCAGAAGGAGTCATTGGCTTTCCAGAAAGCTCTTTAAATAGAGAGGGGCTGCTTGTGTTCAAGTTGTGATCAGATATTCGTTCCTTTTTAGGGCTGGATAATATCCCATTGTATGGATGGACCACATTTTGTTTATCCAAATGGCGTCCATCAGTGGGCACTTGGGTTGATTCCACATCTAGGTTCTTGTGAATAATGCTGCCATGAACATGCATTTGCAAGTATCTCTTCCAGATTCCCAATCATTTTTGGTCTTTGTGTCGTTCGGGGGTTAGTATAGAAAGCAGATATTCTAAGCATCAGGAGACTTGTATAAAGAACAATCATTGGAAGGATTAGTGACTGCTGCTCTGGGTGGAGTGACCTCAGAACTCACCTCCGCCACATCCAGGAAGGCAAAGAAGCAGGAGGCTGCCCACGATCTGGGGTCAGGGCACCTGGTTGGGAAGGCTCTGCCACCGTAGTCACCTTGATGGCAAACTGGCGACAGGATGCTGGGATGCTCTGGAAGTGACTCCTTTCTCCCCAGAGTTGTCTCTGTACTTTTGTCAAAAATTCATCTCTCTTCTGGTCCTTTGATCCATTTGCCTATTCCTTCCCCAACACCACAGTATCTTGATTGCTACAGCTGTCCAGTAAGTTGGAGTGAAATGAGGTAGCCTGAGCCCTCCAACTTGTTCACTTTCAACGTTGTTTTGCTTATTCTAGATCCTTTCCCATTCCATGTAAATTTTAGAATCACCTTGCTGGCTTCTACAGCAAAAATCCTGTTAGCATTTTGATTGGAATTGTGTCAAATTTGTAGATCAGTCTGGGGAGAGTTGACATCTTCATGATATCGGGTCATGACCTATCTCTGCATTTATCTATGTCGTCTTTGATTACTTTCATCACTGTTGTGTACTTTTCAGTGTTCAGATCTTATGTGTGTTTTGTTAGACTTTTTGGTGCTGTTGCAGATGGTACTTTTTGAGCATCTTTTTTTTTTTTTTTCTTTTTTAACGGTGCACGGGCCTCTCACTGTTGTGGCCTCTCCCGTTGTGGAGCACAGGCTCCGGAAGCGCGGGCTCAGCGGCCATGGCTCACGGGCCCAGCGGCTCCGCGGCATGTCAGATCTTCCCGGACCGGGGCACGAACCCGCGTCCCCTGGATCGGCAGGCGGACGCTCAACCACTGCGCCACCAGGGAAGCACAGATGGTACTTTTTCATTTTCCATTTTCAGTTTTTCATCGCTAGTATATAGAAGTACAATTGATTTTTGTATAACTGACCTTGAATTCTGTGATCTTACTAAACTCACTTGTTTCCCTTCCTTTGTTGTGGATTCTTTGTGATCTTCTGTGTTGACAACTGTGTTGTTTGTGAATAGAGACAGTTTTCCTCCTTTCTAGCCAGTATGCCTTTCTTTTTCTTGTCTAATTGCACTAGCAAGGACCTGCCATGTGATGTAGGATAGGAGTGATGAGAGCCTCCTTTTGTGCCCAGTCTTAGGGCTGAAGCAGTCTGCCTTTCACCATGAGTGTGGTGCCAGCTGTAAGCTCTATCAGGTTGAGATAATTGCCTTCTGTTCCCACTTTGCTGAGAGTTTTTATCAGGACTGGATGCTGAATTTTGTCAAGTGCATTTTCTGCATCAGTTGAGATCATGCATGATTGATCTAATGTCAAACCAGCCTTGCATTCCTGGGGTAAGCCCACTGGATCCTGCTGTATTACCCTTTTTTATACATTTTTGGATTCCATTTGCTAAATTTTTAAAGAATTTTTGTCTGCATTCATGAGAGGTATTCCTCTATAGTTGTTGTTGTTTTTTGGTAATATCTTTAACTGGTTTTGGTTTCAGGGTAATGCTTGCCCCATGGAATGAGTTGGGTGTGTTCCCCTCTTCACTTTTTCTGGAATTGTTTGTGTAGAATAGGCACTAATTTCTTTTTAACGTGAAAAGCATTCTCAGCGCCCCAGGCTGTCCAAAACAGAGACCAGCTCTGGTTTGCCAACCCTTGTCTCTTAAGATAGAAGCAAGGTCACTGTAACTTCCTAAGCTGAATATTTCAGTATTCTATAAAAGGAGCTGAGTTAAGGCTCTGAAGTCATAAGCTTTTATTCAGGAACTACAGGCTGACAGTTGCTTGTGGAAAAGAAGTTTTAGGAACGTTTCAGGGATCCTTGCTTAAGGCCATAGACAATGCTTCTCCCAGAAGTGCTCCCACCCCTGGGACTGACTTCCTGGCCCATTCTGGGGACAGGAATGTTCACCTACAAAATGGGCCGCTGTGCATCTCATGCTGGGTGCTTCTCTTTGAGGCCTGGCATCGTCCTCAAAGGTTCATCATTTGCACTTTGGTGATCTCAGAAAATGAGACCACATTTGGTCATTCATAGGGGCCACAGATTCAAGCCACTCTGCCAGGGTCCCACCCTGGCTCGGTCCCCTGAGAGTCGTATGACCCTGGGTGCCTTTCTCACCCTCGGCCGCATTACAGAAAAGGAAGTTGGTCCCTGTGTCAGCAGTGCCCCCTTAACAGTAAGTGCTCAGCCATGAATGTTAGTTCTTGTCATTGCTCTGGGTGACCACTTCGTAGCCAATAATGACACATAATCTCAGTGTCCAGGCTGTCGAGTCCATCAACATGCTGGCATCAAGACATAGACTTTGGGCTTCCCTGGTGGTGCAGTGGTTGAGAGTCCGCCTGCCGATGCAGGGGATGCGGGTTCGTGCCCCGGTCCAGGAGGATCCCACATGCCGCGGAGCGGCTGGGCCCGTGAGCCATGGCCGCTGAGCCTGCGCATCCGGAGCCTGTGCTCCGCAACGGGAGAGGCCACAACAGTGAGGGCCCACGTACCGCAGGAAAAAAAAAAAAAAAGACATAGACTTTCATTGTCTTGGGATTCTGTTGTAAGTGGTGCCCTCGGCCCCAGGGAAGCACCTGCAGCAGTTTGAATGGAGAAAAGCAGCAGGGAGTCGGAGGCCTCAGTCAGGAGTTCGTTCATTGAAATCCCCTGTGGACGCTGGCAGAATGACAGCCACTCTGCAGGGGCAGAGCATCTGCACATCAGAGAGATGTTTATTTGGATTTAGTTGGTTTTATAATATTATGTTTAGTTTATAGAATAGTTTTAATTTAACCATTATATAAGAGGAATTAGTGGGGTTTCCTTGGTGGCACAATGGTTGAGAATCCGCCTGTCAACTCAGGGGACATGGGTTTGAGCCCTGTTCCGGGAAGATCCCACATGCTGAGGAGCAACTAAGCCCGTGCGCCACAACTACTGAGCCTGTGCTCTAGAGCCCGCGAACCACAACTACTGAAGCCCACGTACCACAACTACTGAAGCCCGTGCACCTAGAGCCCATGCTCCACAACAAGAGAAGCCACCGCAATGAGGAGCCTGTGCGCCGCAACGAAGAGTAGCCCCCGCTCGCCACAACTAGAGAAAGCCCGTGCGCAGCAACAAAGAGCCAATGCGGCCAAAAAAAAAAGAATAAATAAATTTTAAAAATATTTTTTGAAAAATGAGGAATTAGTGCCTGGGTAGGTTCTATTTAAAATAAGTTGTCAGTGTTGGGAATTCGTGAGAATTTCTTTTTCAAGCTGTCTGTGTCTTATTCAAGTTTGAGAAATACTGATAGAAATTACATCTGCATTTACAACTTTTGAGGTGGATGTAATTTTTTCCCTGCCTCGTCCTGTCCTGTTAAAGCAGTGTGCCTGACTTCGTTCACCAGGAATAAGGCTCTGGATGACAGCTGCCCGGCCCAGGGTGGTCTGTGGCTGTAGAGAAAAGCAGGCTGGGGTTTCAGTCTGTGGCCTTCCACTCTCCGTGCTGTGACCCTTGCTTTCCTGCTTGTGGTCTCCAGGGAAGGGTGTGCTCTGCGAGAGCCTGCCCTGCTTGGATGGGCAGATGGCAGGGTCCAGCTTCGATGAGGCCGACAGGTGCAGCAGGCCTCTGGTCTGTGTATTTTACAAATAAGAGCATCCTCCTAGCAATTTTTAAATGTTTAAAATAAAATTATGTGAAATACTCATAGTACTTTTTTAAAAACACTAACCTGCAATTTCTAAATGAGATCCTCATTTCCGGGAGTGAGGGATAGATATAATTATTGACTTTTTTGTTTGGCTATTACTTGTTCTAAAGAGACCTGGTAGGTCCAGTGGTTAAGATTCCATGCTTCCACTGCAGGGGCTGCGGGTTCAATCCCTGGTTGGGGAACTAAGATCCCGCATGCTGCATGGCACAGTTGAAAGGGAGGAAGGAGAAGAAAGAAAGAAAGGAGGGAGGGAGGGAGGAAGGAATAAAGAAAAAGAAAGAAGGAAAGAAAGAAAGAAAAGAAAGGGAGGGGAGGAGGGAGGGAGGGAGGAAGGAAGAAAAGGAAAGAAGGAAAGAAAGAAAGAAAGAGAAAGAAAGAAAGAAAGAAAGAAAGAAAGAAAGAAAGAAAGAAAGAAAAAGAAAAGGAAAGAAAGAAAGAAAGAAAGAAAGAATGAATGAATGAAAGAAAAGAAAGGAAGGAAGAGACCCGGTAGTAGGAGGGTGTCACACAGGAGAAAAGCAGACCTCTGGGGGGTGGGGGGGGAGTCCAGCCACGGCCCACCAGCTGCCTGTGTTGCGACTGTGTGCTGCCCTCTGGGGCCGATTCTGTCTTCCTCGAGATGCACATACTTCAGGTCACCTGATTGCTGCTGGACCAGAGTGTAGCAAGTGTTTCCTCATTGCCAGAAGCCGTGCTGGTGTAACTGGGGGAAAAGCAAAAAGGCCTTTGCTCCCAGGAGCTCACGATCTGAAATGGGGGCAGCTACCGAAGTCAGCAGCCTGTATCTCATCCCGGAGACCACACAGGGTTTGGAACATCGGGATGCAAAAAGGATGGGGTTGGGATTTAAGTGAAGTGGCTGGCGTGCTGCCTGCCGCCTCGCTGCACCCCATGGACAGGGCTGTTAATAGCCCATCAGAATGTACGTGTTTAGGAAGGTTTTGAGGGCTGTGGCCCAGAGCCCAGCTGGCCAGATGCACTTCTCCGGTAGATGGGCAGTGGGGACGGGGCTGCCTGGTGTCCATCCTTGCCTTCCAGGTCCTCTGACCCGGCTCTCCAGTTCCTGCACAAGAAGGTCCGAGATGGCCATGCCCCGGGGAGGGTCCATCAGGTCACCACCGTCAGCAGTCTGTACCCAGGAGCCTCTCCGGGTTTCCTGAGGACATCAGGTCAGGGACCCACGGTGGGGAGCGCCCGTAGCCACGATCCGGATGCCAGGGGTGGCTCCCCCTTGTGTTCAGGTAGGATTTTCTACAGCGTTGCCGTGCATGACGTGGACATTGACGTGGACATTGTCAGCGCGTTGCCTGGAGAATCCGTGTTTGCCCTGGGGGGCACACCCTGCCTGGGTGAGAGTGCAGCTTTCCTCGCAAGGTCCTCCCCCAGCACCTGGGCTGTAGCCCCAGTTGGTGACCCTGTACAGGACGCCACAGCCCCCAGCCCCCAATTTGAGGAGCGAGTAAAGCGATGCGGGACATGATGCATAAAAACGGTTTCGAGGGGTCGCGGTTGAGCCGGGCGACCTCACTGAACTCGTCCGCTGCTCCCCAGAGGCTCTGTTAAGAGGTGTCGAGCCAGAAGCAGTTCACACCTGTGAACTGAGAGATTCGTTCTTTCAGTAAACGTTCCTCCAGCCCCCGCCGTGAGACAGGCCGTGTGCAGCCTCTGAGGGGGCAGAGGCCCGTGTCCGAGGGAAGGGGCAGCCGGCGGGGCGCGCAGAGGCGCTGTGGGCGGCATCCCAGGCAGGCGGGGGCGGGGGCCTAGGATGCTCTGAAGCAGCGGTACGCGCTGCTCGCCCCTGAGCGGGGCCCCTTCTGCTGGTCTTCCCCGTGGGCTCCCCAGCGAATGCAGTCAGCTGGCTGGTGGCCTGCCGGCAACTGTCTTGCAATCACGTGGGTTCTCTCTTTTTTTTTTTTTTTTTTGCGGTACGCGGGCCTCTCACTGTTGTGACCTCTCCCGTTGCGGAGCACAGGCTCCGGACGCGCAGGCTCAGCGGCCATGGCTCACGGGCCCAGCCGCTCCGCAGCGTGTGGGATCCTCCCGGACTGGGGCACGAACCCGTGTCCCCTGCCTCGGCAGGCGGACTCTCAACCACTGCGCCACCAGGGAAGCCCCACGTGGGTTCTCTTCTGTGTGGTCTCAGGGCAGCCCCTCCTCGGGTCTCCCTGGCAGGGTGACCCCACTTCTGACGGCATCTCAGGGCCCCCAAGGGCACAAGAGTGGAAGCAGCCGGGCCTCTCAAGGCTTGGGCCCTGAGTTGGCACCATTTCTGCGGCGTTCTGTGGGTTGTGGCAGGTCCCAGGGCCGGGGACTGCCTGAGGGTGTGAGTACCCTCAGGCAGTCCCGAGGGAGGTAGGGACTCCCGAGGGGAGGTGGGGACAACGGGGCCACCAGTGCAGCGGAAGCGCACAGTAAGAGCTGGTCAGACGTCGGAGGGAGGGCGGGAAGAAGGGCCTGGTCAGGGACTGAGGCAGCGACAGCAAGGCATCCTGGGGGGCCCAGGCTCAGCTGTGTCACCCTGAACCGCAGGAGATGGGGCAGGGAGGGGGGCCAGAGGGTCAGCCCATGGTTTTGGTCGGGGTCCTGGTCTCTCCAGGCCTCACTGGAAACGTACGTGGTAGGTGACACACATGAGGCTCACCCGTGTGCGTGTTTGGGCCAGGACTGAAGGTGACGTCTGCTCCCCAGCCGGCTGGCTGAGCAGGTGTGCGGGAGCCGCGCGTGTGGGAGACCAGAGCCCGCCCGGGACAGCACGTCTGGGGCTCCGGCATGGGGGGGCTTGTCGTGCTGTGTCGCACTGCTGGCTCTCAAGAAGTCCTGCTCTGCTTGGCCCTGAGCTCTATGGCCCGTCTCTCGTCCTGTTGGAGTGAAGCCCGTGAGTCGTCTGTGCTCTCGGCCCTCATCCCCCCTCCATCCTCATGCCGTCTAGTTGCCTCGCGGCACGTGAGATCTCAGGTCCCCGACCAGGGATCAAACCCGCATCCCCCGCATTGGAAGGCGGATTCTTTACTGCTGGACCCCAGGGAAGTCCCCAAAGTTGTTTGTTTTAAATAATCATTGGCACTGCATGTATTTTAGGTACTGTCCTGTAGGTGTCCCTTTAGGGTTATGTGAATATACCCCGTTGCCTGGAGTGCCATAAGAAACGTTTTAGCTCTGAAGCCTGTAACACGATAGTTACTCCAAATTCCTGGGATCGGGCGAATTTCATGTGTCCTTGAAGAAAGTGGCTGGGGAGGGAGACCAGATGACCCCGGGGGAGGGGTGTGTCAAGTAGAGTCTGTGGGCCTCCCCGGCGCACCAACCCAGGAGGCCCGTGACCTCTCCATGTCCCCATGGCCCCAAACAAAGAAGGAATATCGTGTCCCTGCTTGGGGTCTAGGTTTTTGCCCTAACTCTGTTTAAACACACTCTGTCCAAGGAAAGAAGCTCCTGCAGTCACCGAAGAGCTGCTCGTCGGGACAATCCAGGTGGCCGCAGCCTCACAGCAGTCCTGGTGGAGCCGGTCAGCCATGGACCTGAGGCCTGAAGCAATCGAGGCCCGTGTGGTCAAGACAGAAGCACCATGAGCCACGGCGCGGCTCGAACCCGGGACCCTGCCTGAGATCTGACAGCCCGTCCCCACGTACCCGATGCTGAGAGAGATGGGACCTTCGGTGACATTACCCTTTGGAGACCGAGTGTGTTTCGTTACTGGGGTAACGGGATTGCCTAGGGCATGATGTCACAGCCAGGAGGCAGAAGTTGGCATTGCTGCTCTGTTTGGAGCCTGGGCCTGGTGAGTTAGGGACGCCCTTCTGGCAGGGTCTCCTCCGCGGGGGGCCTGGGACGAACGCAGGGCAGGAATTGGGCCTCGTAAACTGGCCGGAAGCTGCAGCTCCTGCCCTGAGCAGCTCCTCTTCTGTGTGGTGAGCAGAGCGAAGGCTGGTTCAGCATCTGAGACCGTGTGCCATGCACTCGGGGCTGCAGGTTCCCCTGGGCCCTTGGGGCAGTTGTAGCCGTCTTTAAAAACCAAGCCACTTTCTTGAAGCATCTGTGAGTTTGTGCATAATATATAAGGCAGCACTATTCTTAGGAAATGTGATATTAAAGAATCATTTTTTTTAATTCTTGCCTGAATATATAGCCTTCCTCTTTGGGTGCCCATGGGGAGAGGAGATGATGCTGTTTCCTCCCGAGGGGCCGTGGCCTCCTCTGCTTCCTGGTGGCTACTCGGGGGAGCGTCCCCAGAGCCCAGTGCCTCGCAAAGTGCCAGGTCTGCTCTGAACCCAGGTTATCTTTCCAAAATTACACGTCAGCCTATGGGAGATGTTTTTATATATCCGAACATAAGTGTGTATTTTAAAAGTACCCTGCTTTTTTAAAAAAGGTTTTTTTTCAACAAAGATATTAAAATCGCCTTGGGCTGAACACACTAGCATTACCCTGCTCGGCCCTCAAAGGGCTTGTTTCAGGGCCCTGTTGTGGTGTCGGTGGCAGTCTCTTTCTAATGCAGCTTCCTGAGTCTTTGTTCCCGTCCAGTCCTGAGGTGCTGGCGTCGGTGATGCGGATTCCTGTCACCGCAGTGGGGCGGGGACAGCTCACTGTCACATGAGGTTGTCGGCTCTGCGGAAGGGGCTGAGAGGTGCGGGGAGAAGGGGGCACCCAGAGCCCCACCCAGGAAACTGGGGCCAGGGAGGTGGGCGGGGCTCCATCTCGCCTTGTCCTGCTACGTTTCAGCCCCACGTCTAGAAAGACCCTGGCCTACCTCAAGGTTGAACGGGTTTTGAGAGCCCTCCTTTTGCTGTAGCAAGTCCCCAGTCCCTTATTCACAGGTCTGACATCCGGAAACCTGAGGCCTGGAGGGACGGAACGACGTCCGATGCCCTGGAGCCTGAGCTGGGCTGAACCGAGCTCCTGAGTTTTGCAGAGGAACATGAACTTCAACTCGAAACAGCTGGAGGACTGTCTACAGGGACGCCCGGAAGACTTCCTAAAGTCGGACCCGGCCCCTGCTCTTAGGAGGCCTGAGGTGGCTGGGCCGCAGCCAGTCCCGTGAGCTTAGCTGGCGGCGCTCGGACAGAACCGGGTGTCGGTCGGTCCTCAGGCTGTCCTTGGACTCGAGTCCCCGCGAGGCACATGGCTCTGAGGCGCAGGGGAGGATGGTGCCTGGGGGTGCATCCCACTCACCGAAAACACGGGACAAGCCCAGACGGGGCGCCCGCTGGGTGTGTGTGTTGGGGGGTGTGTGTGTCATGTGTGCTCTCGTCTTTGTAACTGATTCAGTCGTCAGAACATGTGCTTTATTATGTTACAAAACCAAAAATTCCCACCAAAACACAGCTAAAAAAATACCACATTTTCCCAAGATTACATTCCCAAGAGAAGGTAATAATATGGTTGGAATAGATCCATCAATGCCGCCTGAAGAAGCATCCCCTGACGTTAACGACAGGGCTGGTGTTTTTTTAAACCTTAAAGCATTAAAGCGCTTTAACCGATGAAACAGAAGCAGATGTTTGTGTCTGCAAGGCTGGCATGTCCGAGGGGACAGCGACACCACGTTCTTGGTCCCTGCATGTTGGGAACCAGGGCCACTGAAGAAGCCACCAAAACCTGGGTGGGGTGACCGCCCCCAGCAGCCAGGAGGAGCCGGTTGGGACCGGGCAGCTGTGCTCAGCCCGGCCGGCGTCCATGAGGCCCGGCCCAGTCCTCTCCCGGCCGCTTCCCTCCTGCCTCTTCACAGGTTTATCTTCTCTTGATCTTTGAGTTTCGCGCAGCCCATCTTTGCTCCTGTCGCTGTGCGTGTTCCTTCGACCACGAGGAAGTCCCCACCGGCTCAGTTCTCACAGCCGCTCCACCGTCAGCTCCGGCAGCAAAGGCCCAGGAGCCGCGGGGGCTCATCACGCGGGCCGAAGGGGCGGGGAGCTTGTGCTGGGCCCTCTGGGAGGATGCGTCTCCCCTCCCTCCGGGTTGGGGGTACGCCCGGCCCGTGCCTGCACGTCGCAGCCCCCGGACTTCGGGAGCACCCTGGGGCCCCCGTGGCCTCCCCACCAGCCGACAGGATGAGCCTGAGGGACAGTCCCGGGAGCCCCGGGCACTCAGCTGCTCCTCCGTCAGGTTCGTGGGCCCCAGGGGAGCTGGGGGAAGGGGCTGCAGCTCCCAACGGGGCACGACTTGGGGGCCCAGCGTGTGCCACTGGAGCGAGAGCCAGACACCACGGCAGCGGCTGTGACCCGGGGCTCAGAGCCAGCCCTCTGTGCTTCACTTTCCTTGTTGGAACCGCAGGAACAGTGTACTTACCCCGGGCCTTGTGAGGGTGTCAAGAGGAAACGGGACGGCGCAACGGCTGGTCGGGCGCCGCCAGGGCATGTGTCCGGGTTGCCGGGCGACTGCAGGCCCCCAGGGGCTGAGCCCGCCCCCCCGCCCTGGGGGGGTGGTTGGTCTGTTCCCCGTGGCTCTCAGGCCTGGCTGCAGGCGGGGCCTCCTGGGCGCTGAGGACACCCCCTTCCGCCCCCAAGGGGGTCCCCAGGGAGCGCATGGTGGGGGGAGGGGGGTGCTACCCTGGACGCAGGCACCTGCCTTCGCACAAATGCTTTTTTAAATAAGTAGAGCTGTGCAGTGTTTACACTCGATGTCCAGGATGAAGCCCTGGTCTGGAGGCCTCCTGCCAGCGGGTCAGGGGCAGAGCTGGCCCTGAGGCTCCGTCCCCTGCTGGCTGGTCTCTGAGCCACTTAGTACAGCTGACACCCCTCTCTCTACCCAGTGCCCGCCTCTGAAGAGCCTGGGAACCTAACAAGGGAACTGGAACTTGAACACCCAGTCTTGAGAGCTCGGCTTCTGAGTGGACCTGCGTGAGGTCCGCTGCTTCCTAACTTCCCCAGGCTGGGGGCTTGAGGGGGTGGTTATAGCAACAGGAAAACCCCCAAAGGGCGACTAGGGCTCCGTCTGCACCACCCCCTGGCCTGGGGGCCTTGGACAGGAGGGCCCAGACCGCAGGACTAACCACAGGGACCCAGGCAGACTGAGGGACAGAGAGATGCTATGAAAGTAGTAGGCGGTGGCTCAGCATACACATTAGTCACGAGTCCCTTCATCCCACCTGCCTGGAACAAGGGGGGTTGCTTCATCCCCTCTCCCACCACCCTCTGTGGTCTTGTTTCTGGCCCTGAAGTTCTCTGGCTACAGCAGCTCAGAAGGCTTCTTGCAGATGGAAATGACCCCATCAGCTAGGGTGCTGACGCTGTCCCCCTCCAGCCCGCTGACTCCTTGGTGTGTCCCGTAAAGGCCTGGACCCCCTCCACCTGCCTCAGTGCTGTCCCCACGAGGACAGGAGGGCCTCTCCCGCAGAGCCGGCCTCCCAGGGGGCAGAGTGGGGCCACGGCTGCAGGCGGTGGGCGCTGCCCTCCTATGCCTGCCTCCCATCCCGCACACGGAAGCAAGTGACCTACCCCTGCCTGGTGTGGACCCCGCCTGGTTTGCCCCTCGGCTTTCTTAGCCCGTCTTGTTTACACAGGCCTGGGAAGACGGGCATCCCGCTAGGCTGACCCAACGTGAATGTTAAGAACAAAGTTGAGTAAAAAAAAGGCTCACCCACCATGTAGAAAAGGGCATCATTTTATCAAATATTGACACTTTCCAGTGGTCTGGGGAGCCTGCTGTCCGTGTCTATGCTAAGAGGGCCACTGGAGAGAGGGGCTGCAGCCAGCGGTATTGGCACGGGTGCTGGCTGGAGGCCGCCGACCAGGAGTTTCCTTGCCTCCCCGATTCCAGTGAAACTCTGGTTTTTGTTTGGGGCAGGAAGTGGGAGGTGGCTGCAGTGGGCTTTGCACCAGCGGTCAGGTGCGCAAGGGCAGACTGACCCTCAAGACCAGCAGAGGGACAGCCTCAGGCAGAGATGTAGTCTGGAACCTTGACCCGAAAACAGGAGTGTTTAGGTACAAGCACCGAGCCGTGTTGCTACCCAGAGCCAGAGACATCGAAAAATACTTTTTGGCAGTCGGTCAGCACAGCCCCCAGGAAGGCAAGGCAGGGAGGGGGAGGCCCCCCGGACCCCTGGAGGATGGGTCCTGGGCGTGCACCCTCAGTGCAGCTCCCGGAGCCCCTCCTCAGGGGCATCCCCCTGCCCAAGTCCCTTTCCTGGCACAGCCCAGAGGTCCTGCCTCCCAAGGCAGTTGGTGACAAAAAGGAAGCAGACATCCAGCGCGGCTCCCGGGGCTCTCTGCTCTCTGGGTCGGTAGCACCGGGTCAGGGGGGCCCTGGATGTGCCGGCCCCACCTCAGTTGGCCTCGCTCTCCGTGAACTCCTCTTTGATGGACTGTTTGCGGGACTTGCAGTCCGGGAGGTCGAAGCCGAAGTCGGC
The DNA here is from genome assembly GCF_008692025.1 of Phocoena sinus. Classification (NCBI taxonomy): domain Eukaryota; kingdom Metazoa; phylum Chordata; class Mammalia; order Artiodactyla; family Phocoenidae; genus Phocoena; species Phocoena sinus. Next base: position 2,257,604 of record NC_045763.1, on the reverse strand, counting down.
CCACTCGTCGGGCCCCGCACCCCCAGCCGGGCCCCCGCGGTTGGGGATGGTGATGGTGTGGCGCACGCGGAAGTGCACGGCCTCCATGACCCGCTGCCGCTGCAGCTCCCCAGAGCCCCCGACGGCGATGGTGGCCGCGTTGCTGCTGGAGCGGATCAGCTGCTGCGCGCCATAGTCGTGGCTCTGCTTCAGGTCCTGGAGGCCCCTCCAGATGGTCATTCGGTGCTGGTCCGGGACCTTCAGGGCCCCCAGGTCCTGCAAGCGTAGCGCACACGGCCGCCCCCGTCAGAGGGCTCAGCGGCAGGCTCTGCCCTCTCCCCATCCCGCCAGGGGCTCCGCCTGCCCCCGCACAGCCATCGTGGGACCACCAGGAGGGAGGCAAGGAACCCACACCCCAAGGGCCACCTGTCCGGGCGCTGGACGGTGCGGGGGAAGCAGATAGTGTGGTCGGAGGAGGGGCAGTGCTGGGCCCGCCCTGTGCCTGGTGGTCTGGCCACACTGAATTCTGCCCCAGACAGGTGGCAGGAGAGCTAAGAAATGATGTGTGTGGGGGGGGGGGGTGGGGGGTGGGGGGGGCGGTGCTGAGGCCACTCCTGGGCCCTGAGCACAGTCAGAGCGACAGATGGAGCTCCCTCCTCCCCGCACGCCAGGACCTAGAGGGCGGGCGGGGGGGCCCCCCCAAGGGCAGAGCAGATCCTCAGGCTCCTGTCGCCCGCTCCCTCCCCACCACCCGGCCAGGCACAGCATCTGCTGGTGAGGCAGGGTTAACATGCACTGAGCTAGCCCAGTAGGGGTTAGCTGCCTGGAGCAAGGGGGGTTGTTCCCTAGGGAGGGCATTAGTGGACACACAACAAGGCAGCCCTCTGAGCCACTGGCCCCAGCTCCCCCTGGCAAACCCGCATCTCTGCCCTGTGGCCTTGGCTGGGCACGAGCCTGGACGGGCCTCTGACCCAGAGCCGGCTGCGGAGCAGGGGCTGCGGAGGCTCCAGCCCGCTGAGCTGGAGCCCCCCAGGATCCGGCCGACAGCTGTCTCCCGGGCTCTGGCTAACAGTCATTACACTCAAGGCAACACCAGGCTACGAGTGCTCGTTGCTGGGACTCTTGTTTAACCTAAAGACAAGCCCTGGCTGTGAGGTCAGGGGTCAGGATGCCACAGGTGGGGCACTTGTACCCTGCACATCCGGGACCAGACATTCAGTCGCTGTGCGTGCACGGCAAGCAGTTTGGGCCTCGGCTTCTCCCTGTGTAAATGGCACTGAACTAGACCAGCCCCAGGACCCTTCCGGCCTTCGCTTTCTGCACTTCTTCGTGCCTTGGAGACAGCCAGTCCCCCAAATCAAAGGCAGCCGGGTCACAGGAGACAAGACTCAAGTCCAAATGAGGGGCCCCGGCGAGTCCCGTCCAGCCGCATGGAGCCGGATGTCAGCACATAGATCAGGCTGCCGGTGGGAAGGTTTTCCAAATTCTCCAGCCCTCCCTTACACGGGGAGGACAGGACACGGAGGGACTGCCCCAGCAAGGGGAGAAAGCTCCCTGCCCCGCGGACAGGGCCGTGCGCTGGTCTGGGGGTGGGCTCCCTGCACCTGCCCTGCCGGGGCCGTTACCTCCATCGTTAGGTTCTGCAGGTGGTAAATGCTCTGTAAGCCCTGGGAGGTGAAGCACTCGACACAGTTTGGACACCCCAAGCCTGTTAAAAAGCTGCAGAGAGAATCGCGGAAATAAAGCAGCATGAACTTCCAAGAACCTGGCTGTGCGGCCCGTCTGGGTGGGAACTGGCCACCCCACAGGTCGCCCCTGCCCAGCGGTGGCCACTCACCGGGGCACAGCCTCCAGGAACCCCTGGCTGTTTTGCTCTCCCTCCGAGCACCTGCTGGATGCTCACTCCCGACATCCCTCTGCCCCTGTCTGCTCTCAAGACGGCAGAGCACTAGAGCACAGGCTGCGAGGGGCAGCAGGCAGAGACCGCCCCCGGGCTGGGGGCCAGGCGACCAGCAGCCACCAGGGCTGAGGTTAGCGGGTTAGTGGCAGCGGCTGGCAGCGGCCCACGTACCTGACCAGGCTGGGGTCGGCGTGGTAGGGGGGTGGCGGGGTACAGTGGGACCCCGAGACCATGGACTGGGAGCTGGGGCCGCCGTTTATCTCACCGTTGGCCGGCAGGGCGTGGCCGTGGTTGTTGAGTATCCCGGAGCCTGGGCGGGAGGCAGGTGGGACGGTCAGAGGGGGCCGGGCCGGGCGTCCCAGGCTGTGCGGGGGAGGCTCGTAACGCTCGGCCCTCCCCGAGACCGGGAGTGGACAGAGGAGACCGTCTGTGGCCGTGCCTCCTGTTCCTGGGCAGGAGCTGCTGGAGGGAGCAGCTATCGAGAGCCCCGCGTGGTCCTGAGCTGGGGTGTCTGGAGCCAGGCCCGCCCTCTGGGCCTCCCCGCCCATCCCGGCCACTCTGCCCGCGCCACTCACCCATGGGCCCCAGGCTGGGCGCGGCCGCCGAGCCGTGCAGGGGAGGCTGGCCCACCAGCTGGTTGACGGAGGGCAGCTTGTTGATAGCCCCGTGCGCTTTGCTCACGGGCGAGAGGACGGGCCCGTAGGACGGAGGCTGCAGGTGGCTCCTGCTTGGAAGGGACAGCTGGGGTCTGTAAGAAGCACCTCCACATGTAAAGCCCCCCTGCTTCAGGGGCCTAGAGGCCCCACCCTGCGCTGAGGTGTCAGAGCGCCCGCCTCCGCGCCCAGCCTCCCTGCCGGACGGTGGCCAGGCAGGACCCGGGCGAGGGGTGGGAGGGGGTGGGGGCCCCTGGAACCGGCCCTGCTCTTGGTGGGTCGGCGTCTCTCCCACCACCGCCCCTTGCCTTCACTCGGGAGACATTTGGGCTGAGACGACACAGCTCAGGGAAGGCCTCCCGGGGGATGAGACGCCAAGCGTGGCCTGGTGCTGCTGGGTCGCCCTGTCCCGTCCTTCTCCCCCGGGCAGCTGGGCAGGACGCGCAGCCTGGGGGCGGGAGGGGCGGCACTCACGGCCTCTGCAGGAGCTGCTGCTGCTGCCGGTAGGACTCCACCAGCTGCTGGGGCACCAGCTCCATCAACTCCAGGCTCTCCTTGACCTTCATCAGGATTTCAAAGTTCTCCCGGCCCCGTACCTGAGCACGGAGAGGTGGACCCTCTGCCCAGGTGCGTGTGGGCACCGCCCCGCCCCAGCCTCCCCCCGCGCGGCGAAGCGCCTCTCCTTTCTCGGGGCTCCCGAGTCCCCCACGGGCCGGGAGTCCCCTAACCCTACTTTCCTCTCCCAGGAAGCAGGTCAGGGGGAGTCTGGTGTGTGGGTCTCCTGTCTGCACAAACCACGCCCACCCCTTCCTACCCTTGAGACTTTGCCTCACTGCCCACCTTCCCCTTTCCACAGCTCAGCACACTTGGGGTGCTGGGATGTGGGGGCGCTGGACAAATACGGGGCTTTTAGAACAAGGAACTCATTCCTTTTTTTTTTTTGGAACTCATTCGTGAAAGACTCAAAAAATGATAAGCTCACGTCACGGAGACCAGTCCTAGCAGAGCAGGTGGGGTTTTATCCGAGCTGGAATGGCCGCATCACGCCACAGGCTGTAAACTCACTTTGGTGATGTGGCTGGGGCCTGCCAGGCTGTGGGAGCGTGGGGTTCCTGGCACGTGCCCTCCCCGCCGGTGGGGAGACCTGCACTGCCCCACACGCTGTACCATTGTATCTACAGCAACACTCCTGCGCGGGGAGCTGCGTCAGGCCAGCTCTCTCTCTCTGAGAGCTGGTTCTCCCTTCTAGACCCTGCAGCCTGCAGAGCTCGGGGTCTCAGCTCTCAGATGTGCCAGGCTGCACCTGCCACCCTGGGGCCCCAGCCTGGAGGCCACAGATGCGGCACACTCACGTGGATGTAGTAGGTTTCCTCGTCCCCGTGCCGCTTCTTCTTCCCGTTGGTGCTCAGGGCAGGGAGAGCAGGGGGGCTCTGCTTGAAGGCTGCCAGGGGGCGGGGGGCGGCAGCTTCGTGAGTGGGCAGGGAGGAGGGGCCACGCGCAGGTTAGCCAAGCCGACCTTCCCAAGGTGCCCCTTGTGGACAGGCCCGGAGACCGGTCACCCACTCGGATGAGCAAACCCGGGCGGCCACCCACACTGGACAGAGGGCACCGGGGGCGGCCACGCGGGCGGGGCTGGCTCTGTCCCCCGGACACAGGCTCGTGCGTTTCCCCCGAGCCCCGAGAAAGGTCCAGCTGTGTCCTAGGGTGGCCTGGCTCTGACGTTCCAGGGTGGCCCTCCAGCCCCGCACCCCCGGCCCGGTCCTGCTCACCGCGCTTGCTGGCAGCCCCGCTCCTGGCAGCGCTCTCGTTCAGGGCCTGCTGTTCGCGGAAGTGGTCTTCATCCGCCTTGCGGTCTCGGCCAGGACAGGCACAGATGCGGCCCTCGAAGGACCGGCGGCCCAGCACCTGTCCGCTGTCCAGGGGCACAGCCGGGACCGTGAGCCTTGGGGCCCACCGTCCCCACCCACCTCAGACCCCACAGGACCGGCCTTGACGGGCCGAGGGCTCAGGGCTGAGTGCCCAGCTGCTCTGGGACGCCAGGTGCCCTGCGTCCCTCCCAAGGCAGCTCCTGCCCCAGCAGCCCTTCCCAGCACGTGGCCTGCAGGGCCTGCACCTCCCCTTGCTCATGGCCTCCCTGTCTCTCCAGCAAGCGCGCCAGAAGCACAGGCCCAAGTCCCTGCCCCAATGCCCCCCCCGACCCCCGCGTCCGGCAGACTCACTCCCGCGTCTCCAGGGTAATGATGATGAGGATGGGCCGCCGGTTCATGCCCCCGACACAGCTGCTGTTGCACATGAAGTTGTACAGGATGGTGGTGAACTCTGTCCCCACCTGCCGCAGGAGGGGCAGGGAGAAGCTGTGCTGTCAGCACGTGGGCCCCAGTCCGCAGGGCTGGGGGCTCCTGGGCTTCCAGGCACCTGCCCCTCGCATCTCTGGGTAGGCAAGGGGGTGCTGGGCCCTGTCCTGTGGTCCTCTGCTGTCTACCCACCCATCCCCCACCCACACGTCCACCTACCTATCCAGCCAGCCACACAGTAGGTACAGTGAGTGCCATGTGCCCTGCTGGCTCTGGAACCAAGAGAGCCTTGGTCTGGTTGCTCCAGCCACCGCCCCGGCGCAGGCTGGGGGTTGGCGCCGGAGGCTGAGTGTGAGCGGGCACACGCACAGGCCTCTGTGGGCACAGGTGTGTGTTTTGCAAACTGTGGGCTCTTCTGGGCAGTGGGGTGCATGACACAGCTCTGGCAGAGGGAGGGACCAGAGCCGTCCGAGTGGGCTCCCAGCACACACACTTGTTCCAGGGAGTTTGTGGAGACAGTGGGATGTGAACCCGGGACTCTTGACCAGTGGGCATCCCAGTACCACAAAATGGGCAGTTGTCACGGTCTCTCTGGGTTAGGATGATGGCTTAGGAAACCGGGCCTTTCACAAAACTGCTGGCATGTGGCAGCCACCAGGGGGCGGGAGAGACCTGCTTTCCTGGTCCTGAGGTGCCCGTGAGGCTCGGGGGGAGGGAAGGCAGGGCGGTAAGCCCTCCCCGGCCCCGCCAATGAAAGGGCTGTTCCTAGGGAACCACAGGGGGTCCTGGGGGTCCTGAGGGACCAGGTACAGTGATGGGGCCTGGAAGGGGGGTGCCTGGAGGACTAGGTACAATTCTGAGGGGGGTGGGGGGTGGGCGTCTCAGACCCAGGTAGAGGAAAGGTGAGGGCTCACCGTCACCCGCCCACCCTGGGAAGCACGGCCCACAAGGCGCACTGCTGGGACTCGGTCTCCACCTGCCATCCTGGCACCCCCATCCCACCGTCCCTGGCTGGTGCCACCCCGACTTCTCTCCACCCCAGCTTTCCCCCCAGTCCGGCCCGCACATCAGCCCCAGAGCCTTCTGCTGCCTTCAGGTCCAAGTCAGACCCCCAGGGTCTTTCCGCCCCCGCCCACCTCTTGCAACAATCCCCCCCAGCCTCCCCTGCACCTCCGGGCCCTGCAGGGCTGTGCCCCGACTGCAGGTCTCTCCTCTCCCCGTGGCCCCCCAGCTCTACCCTGGCTAACTCCTCCTGACCTCAGCCCCTCCATCCCCCAGAGCCCAGGCCAGGGCGTGGGAAACAGACAGGCAGGAAGAGGGGACGCAGGGCCGGGCTGAGGCCCAAGGGTCAGCAGGCCCACCCCCCACTGTAAAGCAAGGGATGTGGATGCCTAGAGAGGGCCGGAGGGGACCCCCCCCCCACCCTGCAGCTAGGCACTGTAGGTGGCCAGAGCCCCACCCACAGGCAAGGGAGGGATGGACATGAGGTCGAGGGAGGATCTGCACAGCTCGGGGACACTTGGGAAGTGACCCGAGGGGTCTCTGCCCCAAAGCCCTGCCCCCTACCTGCGGGGGCTCGTAGGGCACCATGACGCTCTGCCTGCCGGTGACGGGGTCGTCCACGTACTGCGAAAGGTTGTTGCCCTCCACGCGGATGAGGTGGCTGGCGGGAGCAGACTGTCCTGCCGAGAGGGGACGCCGCTTCAGAGAGATGCCAGCTGGGGCCTGCGCCCCTGTGCCGGGCGCATCGCAGGGGACTCGGGCCTCCCAGTGGGACTCAGATCCGCCGGCAGCCCTCATGCACCCGGGGCACTTGTCTCAGCAGCCCTGCTCCCCGTTCACCTGCGGGCACCGGCACCCAAGGCCCCAGGCAGAGCTGGCAGGACACGGAACTGGGGAGGGGGATGCTGAGCCCACCTGTCAGCCCCTCGCATCGGACCTGCCGCCGCCAGGAAGGAGGCCGCGGGCCAGCCCTCTCCTTCCCGGCTGGGGCGCTGGCCGCTGGGCGCAGGAGTGGGGGGGGCAGGGACACTCACCTTCGTTGAAGTCCCGCCCGAGCTCGTGGTTGGGGCAGCGCTTCACGACCTCGGTCACGTGCTCCGCCTTCTTGTAGATGGGCATGGCGCGGATGGCGGTGCCCGGGGGCGGCGGGGTGGACACCTTGATCTGGATGGGGCACGTCTTGGCGATTTGGCAGTAAAGCTTCTTTAGCAGAGGAGAATACTGCAGGGGGTGGGGACCGCGGTGAGGCTGGCCGTCCCAACTCCACACCCTAGCCCGCTGTGTCCCCCACCAGGAGTCCCGGCCACCGCATGCCTGACCCTCGGCTGAACACCTCTGGGCTTCCTTCCCTCAAAGAGTCTCTCCCCTGCACCCACCCATCAGGGTCTGGCTGGTGTGGGCTCAGTGAGAGCAGCTGCTCTGAGTGCCCCATGCGGCCAGGCTGAGACGCTTATCCACCTGGATCTCACTGGTTGGAGAAGTAGGTACCATTAGGTCCATTTTACGGATGAGGACAGTAAAGGCCAGGATGGCGAGAAGGAGCTGCTGGAGAGCAGGGCTGGGACAGGGGCTGGGAGCCAGGTCCAGTGCATCAAGCCTGTGAACCTTAAGCCCCCAGACTGCGGTAGTTTGAAGCGGGGGAGGGTACAGCCTCATATCTCGGGTTTTAAAAGCCTGGAGTTAGGTTTTCTGCCCTCTGTACAGAGGAAACATGCACAGGGACTCCCTGGACCATCCTCTGAGGGGCCAGCCCTTTGGCTTACTTCTGGCCACTGCAGGTGGGGGTCTTTGACCTTGAAGCCCCAGGACCCCCAGCCCAAGACCTTGACCCAGGGAGGATCAGATGACTCTCGGGCCACCTGAAGGGGCCTCCAGGGCGAGCGCCCAGAGGTCCAGGCGGCCCACCCGAGGACCCAGGCCGGCTCTCACGAGTTCAAAGTGACCCTTGATGGAAGGGTCCCTTGGAAACAGGGGTGCCCACTCGTTTCCAAGCTGGCTGGGGGGATCCATCAGGGCTCCTCATGGCCCCATCCCCCAGGGACAGTGGGGACCATCAGGGTCTCAGAGTGCCAGGATGCTGCCTGTCATGCCACAGCACTGGGCCTCCCACAGGCCCCCGGGGACTCAGTTATTCCAGCCACAGGGTCCTGGAGAGCCCCCCATCGCATCCCACCATGGTTGTCAGGGAAACTGAGGCTGGAGGCGGGGCTGCTGCAGACCAGAGGACAAGCAGGTCTGATCCCACCTTCGCTGAGGAAGCTGGGGCCTGACACCCTGACCCTCTGGCCACCAAGGGACACAGTGGACCCTCAGAGCCTCGGAGCCCTTGGCCCTGAGAAGTGTGAGATGTCCTTCCTCTGATGAGCTGAAACCCAGCTGGAAATGCTGACCTGGGGTGGGGTCTGAGGGGGCTCGGGTCCGAGCTGGGATCTCCCTAGTGGTGTCCTGGGGGATTGGGACCCTGTCCAACTCCCTCAGCAGTGACTTCAGGACGAGCCCCCTTAGGCCCCTATCGTGGAAGGGAACTGGATGCCCACAGGGCTTGTTGCCTCCTGGGTGCCCCATCCACCTGGGCCTGCGACCCCGCTTCGGCAGGAAGGGACACCCCCCATGGGTGTAGGTGGGCCCTCAGTGGGCTTCGGGCCACACAGGGGGGCAGTCCTACTTCCCAGGGAGGTGACCGCTGACCTCCTGGGTCCCGCCAGTATAGATGCTGCCCCTTCACTCCCCAAAGCACCAGTCTGGGAGATAAGCTGAGCTTATCCTGAGCTGAGTCCTGTCCTGAGGGCCGTGCCCAGGGCAGCAGTAGCCCAGCCCAAAGCAAACACCAGTTGCCAGTTTAGTGCCCAGCTCTCTTGTCCACCATGTGTGAGGCTTCGGGACCCGTCCCTGACCTGAGACACGGGTGCAGTTAGTTTCCAGAGGAAACTGTCTGGTGAGTGTCATGGAGGAGCTCCAGGGGCCTACTTAGGGGACTTCCTGGAAGTGGAGGGCCCCACAGGGAATGGCGGGCCTCAGCTGGACTCCAGGGACCTGAATACAAGCAGTCATGGGGGAGAGGCTGGGATCCCGAGAGCCTTCCACTCGGCAAGCCTTTGTTGAGCGCCTCGTGTTTGCCAGCCCCTCGGCTCACCAAGGAAAATGGACAGAGCCCCTCAGTCCCCAGAAGAAACTAGACTTACAAGAGGCTCACGCCTGAATGCCACGCAGCCTCACCGGGGCCTCCTGCAGCGTTGGTGGATTCCAAAGGGTGTTTCTTGCCCTGCAGGTGTCCCAACTGCCTGCGGAGGGTCCAGCGAATGAGGTGACCAGGGCTGGGGGCGGGGGGCGTGTAGAGGACCCACAGAGAGCTGGCCTGGGCTGGGGGGTGGTCAGCAAGGGGAGAGGCGTCGGAAGCCTGGCCACTGTGTTGCAGTTTTGGCTCTGGGTTTGATAGCTGGGATGCCTTAAACCACTGGACACCTCCCCGCGTCTTGATCGCTGGCCTGTGATGTGCCACTACATGTAACACCCCTGAACCTTGCCCACTGTGGAAGCGCCCGCACGTGTTCCTGTGCTTCCTCATCTCCAGGTGAGGTGGCTCCTGGCCAGGAGCAGTGGGTTCAAGTCCAAGGCTGTGGTTAGGGACGGATGGAGCCGAACGGGCCCCCAAGGGCATGCTGGCCCCGCAGTCCCCTCTCCATCGACCAACCACCTCAGGCAGCCCCAAGGAGGGAATGGACGGAGCCAGGCTCCAGGCGCAGCCTTGGGAGGCGCAAAGCTGCAGCCCCCTCCCCAGGCTCCCTGATCGCCGCCACGTGGCTTCAGAGCCCCCGCCCCCACCAGCGCAGCCTTTCCCTCTGGCCTGCCTGCCCCAGACCCACTGGCCACCTCCTCCGGAGCTGTGGACGCCCCGCCCCTGGGAGGAGCTGCTGGGAGCTGTCCCTGGTACCGAGGGCAGCGGCCGCCTGACCGCCCCTCCGAAAGCCGAAAGCCGAAAGCCGGCTCGGCTGGGAGCGCAGAGCTGCCTGGGGTGCCTCACCCCGGCTGGCTGGCAATGAGCATGGACAGAGGAGGCCCCTCCCTCTGTGCCCCGGCAAGGCCCCCGACGGCCTTGGGTGGCCCGCTCCCCTAGTAGTGTCCCCAGCCCAGTACTGCCCTCAGCTGGCTGTTCACGCTGCCCTTGGGCACACACCCGGTCAGGCCCCAGCCCCCCAGCAGGGGCTGGACCCATGGACGCCCAGCCGGGCCCAAGTCGGGCAGCATCAGGGAGGAGTGCCTGAGGTCTCCCCACCCTGGTAGCATCAGGTGGTGACACCTGCGGCCGCTGGGCTGCAGGGCAGGAAGGAAGCCTGGGAGGGGGAGGGGGTAGGCCTGGACAGCCAAACCTGGGGTTGGGGGCAGGGTGGGACCTGGAGGGAATGAAGGAGCCCCCCACCCCCGCCCCTAGATCCTTCCTCTCCTCCCAGAGCTCCGGGGCCTCAGGCCGCCCCGGGCACGGGGCAGGGAGGAGGAGGGCGCCTGGGTCCTCATCTGTTTTGTAAAAAAGGTCACGCAGCGATGCTTCTTCTCGCCCTCCCTCCCTCCTGCCTCTCCTTCCCTAGAACCGCTAGATGGATGTGTTTCAACAGATTCCGAGCTGATAAAATCTTATTTATCTTCGGCGGTTGACACAGAGCTGTCAGGACTTGCCTGTTCGGGGATGCGTGAGTTCCTTCGTGTTTGCAGGAAATGGTTTGCCCAGACGCTGGTGTGTGCCCATCCTGCCTCCACCCGGTTCCTCTCCTCCGATCCACCCCCCCCCCCCCCAGTCCACGATAGGCCCGGCCCAGCCTGGCTGGGAGCCTCGGGCCTGGCAGGGCTGGTGCAGGGGGTGGTGGGCGCGGCGTGGTGGCTGTTAATTTCCTCGCGCCTGCTCCCCTGCAGCTGGGTGCCCAGCACGGGCAGGTCTGGGCAGAAGGAGAGTGGAGAGGTGATAATAACTTGTCTGTCATTTTCCAGGGACGTGTAGCATCTTGCAAACCGCAAATACCGTTAACCAGCTTGGGTGAATCTGTTACAACAGATTCTGGAAGACGGGGCCTGCGGTGGGGGCTTTATTTTTTCTACTGATTTTTTCATGGACCACTTTTATCTGCTATCTGTGCGTGCGTGTGTGCGTGCGTGTGTGCGTGCGTGTGCGGGCGCTCACACCCACGTTTCTCTCCTCTCTTGGGTTATGGACCCTTTGAGGACCTCCCCAAGGCCACAGACCCTCACTCACCGTAGAAAAGCCCTTGTGTCTTCACTCAGCAGAGAGTGGCCAGGAGCATGGGGGGCTCTGACAGGTGTCAGGGAGGTGACCGGCCTGGGGGGTGACCGTCACCCCAGCCTGCTTCAGAGCACCCACGCTCAGAAGGCAGTGAGGGTCCACACACAGGGAAACCCACGGCCAGCGGCCCACCCTGGCTGCGGGCTTGGTGGTTGGAGGCTCTGGGGGCCCCCTGGCTCCAGAGGGGGGCCACAGCCGGTGCCTGGCCAGCAGATAAAGGAGGCTGCTCTGCCCCCCCCCTTTTTCTGTCAAGATGCCGTGTGATGAGTCTCAGTCCCGACTCCAAAGGGCCTTGTCGATCCACTGGCCCCCCCATGAGCAGTGGGGGAGGGGGTCTTGCACACAGGGGGTCCCATTGTTATCACTCGCACTCTGGCCCCAGCCAGAAGCCCCTTCCCAGGACGGAAGGAGCTGCCCAGGGCCCGGCCCTTCCTTTCGCTTCAGTAACACCCTCGCGGGCAGGGTGAGGTGAGCCTGGGCCTCCATCTGGTCCTTGTTCCGTAACCCAGGCCCAACATCCGGCCACCCCCAGACCCTGAGGAGGGGGTGAGCAGTACACGTTCTGAGCCCTCGGGACAGGCCGGGCTTGCAGGGAGCCCCAGAACTCCCGCCAGCGGCCACCCCTCCCACTCCCGGGGCACAAAGAGCGTCGATAGCCCAAGCAGCACGCTGGGCCTCAGCCAGGTCCGAACGTGGCCCCTCCGCCCGGCGTCCCTGCCGCAGGGGCATCCCCCAGCTGGCCTCACAGAGAGAGCGCTCTGGCAAGAACCCAGCCAGCAGGGCTGTGGGCCGGGCCTCAGAACTGCCCGGCACGGGGCGGCGTGGGGAGGCTGCCCACCAGCCCAGCTCTGCCCAGCCCCGGGAGGGCCCCCTTGACGGCCAGGGGAAGGAGGTCCCCACTACGCTCACCCCATCCCACTCGCAGCCTTTTGAGCCGACCTGGCCTTGTGAGCACGGTGACTGCGAGGGTCAGTGGGCACCTTCCGCTCACAGGACAGTCCAGGAGCCTCTGCCTGTGGGCCCACCATGCTGGACATGACCACTGTCCGGTGTGGGCAATTCCTTCCCCCAGCGCCCTGCAGCTTCCAGATGGCCTGGGGCTGGACCAGCGGCAGGAGGCAGGGGGAATGGCGCGAGGGGAGGCCAGGCTGTGGCCGCAGCTGTAGCAGATACTCAAGGTGGCCTCTCCGGAGGGCCATCGTGTCAGCCCCGACGGGAGCCCTGAGGATGGGCCCTCCTGTCGCTGACCTTCCTGCCATGGCAGCTGCAGGGAAGTCCCCAGTTCAGGACCACAGGCAAAGCCACGCCCTCCAGCCAGGAAGCAGCGAGTGCATCTCTTCACTAAATCAACTCCACTCCCGGCCAGCAGGAGAGGAGCCCCCAGGGACCTGCACGCCCTGGACACGAGGGGTGGTCACTTTTCAGCTTTTAGTACAGTCGGCTGCCATCGAGGTTTTCCCTGGAGCCCGTAAATATCCAGCGAAGCGGCTGGGGCAGGGAGTGCTGCTTCTATCCATCTGACCCCACAGCACACGGCGGCTCCCATCACATCGGTACCACCTTGGTGCATCCTCTCCGAGGCCCTGGAGGCACTGGCTGCCCCCTCACGACACGGGGACCCACGGAGGAAGGGGGCGCCTCGCCTTGGGCAGGTCTGCGGTCCTGGGGGAGCCTGCCTCCAGGCCACTGCGTGTTTCCCCCAACAGCCTCTGACTGCCCACTTCACCGAACCCTGGGCACCTTTCACGGGGACCTTCCTGCCCTAGAGTGAGATGCAGCACACACAGCCCCGATCGTAGCCGGTGAAATTTCAGGGCCTGGGATCCATGAACTTGAGCTTGGCTTCCAAGGTTGGGATCTGAGAAAACCCCAAAGCAGATTTCCCTGACAACCAACCACAGGGACCCACCCAGCTCGGAAGCCAAGCTCCAACTCGCTCCCCCAGGGCCGAGGTCCAGGGCACTCAGGACCCCCTGGCTGCAGCAGTGGCTCTAGGAGAAGCTGGGGCGAGAGCTCCCCTTCGGGCCTCATTTTCCCAGCTAGAGAGGGGGCTAAGGGCACCGGAGGGTGGGGCGGGAACAGGGGGCCAGGTTCAGGTGCGAGAAGAGGAAGTGGGGGGTGGTCCCAGTCCCTCCCGGCCTGTAGCTACGTTTACCTCTGAGCCTGGTCAGCCCTGGAGCATTGTAATTATAAAGTGTTCTTTATAATAGAGGAATATGTATAAAGGAATTTTCATCAGTCAGTAAAAATCAGGCTGCGAAGGCGAACTGGGCAGACTCTCCCCGCCCAGTGGCAGCTGTCACTCACTCACTGACAAACAGTAGTTGCAGGCTTGCTGGGCCCAGCTGATCCCCACCAGGGCAGGCCCTGGACCTATTAGGGGTCAGCCCCCCTCACCACTGGTCCACTGGGTCCTGGGGGGGGTCCCTGGACCCACCCCTCGGAGCCGAGAGGAGGCTGCTCCTTTGACGTGCTCCACAGAGGGGCACAGGCTGTGCCCCCAACAAGCTGCGTGATGAAAGCCAGGGGTCAGGCTGCCGGGGCTCAGACCCCCGCTCCACCCTTTGCTGACGGGCGACCTTGAGCAGGGACCTGCCCTCCCGAGCCTCAGTTTCCTTATCCGTAAATTGAGGAGGACACGAGAGCCTACAACATGTACCCGGGTGCTCGGGAGGGGCTCCCCACGCAGGGGCCCTGCAAGGGCTCTGTCTGCTCACCAGCCAGGCACCCTAGAATCCACAGAGCTGTGTCCAATTTGGAAACAAGCCCCAGACAAGAGAGGACTCTTGGTAAAACGTCTATTGCATCATGCCCTGCCCACAGCCCCGCACCTGGGAGATGGAGCCCTGTCCCTGAGGCCTCCCCTCGCCTCCCCTGCAAGAACCTCAGAGCTGGGAGGGGGGGGCTGCCCTGGGATCCCTTGGCGGCAGGGACTCGGGGCCCCTTTCAGGGCCCCCCAGGCTGAGTTCTGTGACCTCCAGGTGCAGGACTCCCCCGCTGCTTGAGGGGACCCCCACCTCGGGCCACGAGCCGGGGCATTGACCCCCCCCCCCAGGACCAGCCGCAGGGAGCGCACCCCCCGCGGAGCTCCGCACAGGGCAAGCGTTTGCTGAAGATTCTCCCCAGTTTCCCCTGAATACTCGGAGGTTCACCTCTGCGATGAACCCTGTTAGGACTCTTCCCTCGGCTTCAAATACATATAATTGCTTCTGGTGCCAGTAAAAGGTATTAATTCCACTTATGCATTCCATGAACTTTTAGGATAACGCAATTGATACCACGATCATGTTGGGACACCTCCACTATTATTCTCCTACTTGCAAACCTCCGAGGGGCTGGAAAGTTTTCTCCCGAATCCATTAGCATTGACTCAGCCACATTCTACCCAGGAAGCCCTCGTAGAGCCTTTGCGTTTCCCGGGCCCCCTCCCACATGTTTCTGGGGCAGGGGTGGGACAGGAGGGCATTCACATCACACGGGCCAGCTCGCCCCCAGGACAGACGGATGGACACACACCCCGTCGGATGTGGGGGCAGCTGGAGGTCACTCAGGGGGCCGTGTTCAGGCTTGGGGGCTGGCTGGAGGCCCCCAGGGACAAGCTGTGTGCCCTCGCACCCGTGCGCACCTGTGCGTACCCGCGCCATCTCGCCTCACGGCAGCCTGCCCTGAGGGCCGTCAGCAGTGCCACCCAGTCTGCCCGAGGCGCCCACAGATGCCCAGCTGGGCCAGGGCTCCAACCACACCGCGCCTGCCTGCTGACCTTGGAGCTCCTCCCCAAACCTCCAGAACATCAAGGACAGCTCCTTCCCTGGAGAGGCTCAGGCTGGGAGCAGGCCCCACACTGCCAACCCACGGGGGTCCCGGGGATGGGAGTGGCCATCAGGGCCCAGAGGCCAACCCCGCCATGTCCCGGGGAGGGTGTGGAACAGGGATCCAGGCACCCGGCACTGCCATCCCTGTCCGGGCTCCACCCGTCCACCGGCCCAAAGAACATCAGTGCCCAGGGGTGCCGGGCCCTTGCTCACAGCTGCGATCTCTCACGGCGTCTGTCTCTCTCCAAAGCCCAGACGGCCCCGAAAGAACAAGCCTCAGCCAGCACGCTCGGAAACAGCGAACGCTGGCAGGGCGTTACAGAACCCCCTGTGACACGGCGACCCCGCCGGCCATACTGCCATCTCATCCCGCCCCCGCTCCTGGCTACAGGTCTGCCTCCGGCAGCTCAGTTACCTGCTACCCGCCTCCTCCTGACTCCTGTGGGAGGGGAGGGGCTGTCAGAACCCTGGGCAGCGACCTGGAGGGGCCTGCGGGCCTGTGTGCGCAAGTACACGTGTACAGTGTCTGCGTGTGTGCACGTCTGCACATGTGTCTGCGCGTCTGCCTGTGTGTGCACGTCTGCACATGTGTTCGTGTTTGTGCATATGCATGTACGAGTGTTGCGTGCACGCATACGTGCACACACGCCTGTGAGCTGAGGGCTCCAGGCCCCTCTGCCCGCAAAGAACGCAGGCGTGAGAGCTGAAGTCAAGGGACACAGGTCAAAGCAGATGAAGCGCCCGGCACTGGGGGGACTCCCAGGAGGCCTTGGCCGAGCAGAAGCCAAAGACCCCATTAACAGCTGCGGCCGCTTGGGGGCTGCTGAGGGTGTTTTTCCTGAGCAGGAAGAGGAGAGAAGGCAGCAGTCAGTTTGGAACTGCACTTGAGAAACATACGAATTATCTATCAGTTACCAGCCGGCGGGCGTAGCGGGGCCGCGCACGGCACGGCGCGGAGGCCCGGAGGGCAAGCCCGGGCGGCAAGTCTGGGCAGCGCCCGCACAGCCAGGCGCCCAGAGCTGCAAGCAGGCGGGATGCCCAGGGGTCCCCGTGAGCCGGCCGCCTGTCCCCCACCCCGCCCCGGGCAAGGCAGGGAGCCTGCAGGGGTGGGGTCTGCTCCCAGAGCCGAGGTGCCACGAATCTCATTATGGATGTTTGTCCCACCTCCACCCCCGCATGGAGAAGGGCTGGGGAGGGTGTCTGGGCACAGACAGCTGCACCCTCCTCCTCAGCTCCGCTCGGCGAGCCCTCAGCGGGGGTGCAGGTGGAGGTGCCCAGGCTGGGAGGGAGGTGTCCACTGCTGGGGCACTGGGGGGAGCAGGGCTGGGGCTTGGAGACACAGCTGCTCAGACAAATGAGCCTTCCCCTGCCCTCTGGTGCGGCCACTGGGCTGCCTCCATCCTGGACAACAGGCCACTCCACGGGGCCACTTAGGGCCAGCACAACTGTGACCAAGCCGTGAGCCCCTCCAGCCCTGAGGCCACACACCTGGCAGGGGGTGGTGGAGGCAACCAGGAGGGGGCAGCTCCCGTCCCTCCCTGAGGACCAGCTCAGACCATCCCAGGTGCTCAAAGCCCCCCAGATGCTACAGACCCCATCAGCATCCTCAAACAATGGACAGGAAGGGAGCCAGGACCGCCCCCCCCCCCCCCCACCCCCCCCCCCCCCCCCCAAGCTGCCTACCAGGACTCCTATGGGGCCAGCAACTCAGGCCCTGATGACAGAACGTCAGTGAAGGAGGGACCGGGACCCTCCCCCTTAGAAGGGAGAGAAAGGGCTTAGGGAGCAAAAGTCAGAATGTGGAAGAGGGGTAGTAGTGAGCCTCCTGTCACTAGAGACGTGCAAGTGTAGGGATGCCTCGAGGGCCAGACCTCAAAGCAGGGGTGTGGGGAGCAGGACCCCACAGGCAATAAAGAAGCCCCTGCAGGTGCAGCTTTGGCTAAACAACCTGGTCCAGGAGGACCAGGCTCCGTGGCAGCCCACCCCCACCCCCATCATCCAAGAAAATAATGAAGATGCCGGCACCGACTGTGCTAAGCCCATCCCGGTTAAGCCTTATCACCTCCACCAATGGAGCGGTGGAGTGAAAATTCCCAGATGAGGACATCTGGGCACTGACGGGAGCAGATGCCCCTCTTGGCCACTGGAAGCCCTGGAGTCAGTCTGAGCCTTGACTCAGCAATGGGTCAGCAGCTGCGGGAGCCCACTGCTCAAGCAAGAACCAGAGACAGCTGCAGGGGGCCGTCCAGGCTGCCTGCCTCTCCGCCCCACCTCTGGCCACCCCAGGAGTGTGGGAGAGCCACAGCCTGGCCAGCAGGGCAGTGGGGACAGTGGGAACCGGTTCTCAAAGCGGCAGGACCTCGGTGTCACCAGTTCAGCACTCCCTCGGGGGCAGGAGGGAGTGCATCCACCCTGCATGGACTCCTTTGCTCCAGGGTCCTTTCCCAGGGGCCCGGAGTGATTACGAGCTGCTGTTCCCAGAGGAGGTGATGTGGCCCCATGGCCAGGACCGCCAGAGCCAGGCTCACTCTCCCCTCCTGGGGGCGGGCAGCAGACCTGGAGGGTCCTTGGCGCACCCTTTCCTGCCCAGTGCCCTAGGCTCCGAGGCAAGCCGGCCGTGTATCCGGGGGCCTTGGTGTCCCTAACCCTTTCCTCTGCCCTAGCGGGGACATCACGCAGCACCTTCCTCTCCCCGCCGCAGGACGGACAGTGCAGTTCAGTGGTTGGGAGCACAGCCGCGGGAGCCAGCCACCAGGTTCCCATGCCAGTGCCCCCACTTACCACCCGCATAACCCTGAGCAGGCCACTGCCCCTCCCTGTGCCTCGGCGTCCTGGACTCTAACGTGGGACAATAGTAGATTCTACCTCGTGGTTGCAGGCAGCTTCAAGGGTTTACACAACCTCAGAGAGCTTAGGGCAACAGCAAATCACAGCTCTCGGGGAGCAGCCGTGGGTGTGTGGGATGTTATCAAGCTTGGCAAAATCTCGACCATCTCGACGGGGGGTCAGATTGTTCCCAAGGGCACGGTGGCAGGACCTGGGGTCCGCGGCACTGTGGCTCCATCCCTGACACCCATGCTTGGAGATGACAGCCCAGAGAGGGAGTGGGCAAAGCCGAAACCCGCCTACAACAGACACTTCTGGCCAGCCCTGCACTGCCTGGAGGAGGTGGCCTCCGTGGGCCCCGGCGCCAGCCTCAGACAGCTCCAGGTGTCAGAGCTGTGAGCCTGCTGCCCACCCAGGACAGGATTCAAGCCAGAGCCCCCACTGAGCTCGGGGATGCTGGCCAGACAGTCCTCGTGAGAAGGGTCTGCCTCTGTCTTCGCCAGGGGGAGGGGCATGTCCATCTCCTCTGGGGCCCTGTGGGAGGCTGGCCCACTCTGGCCACGCGGCCGTCCGAGGGGCGGGCACGCCCAGACTGTCCGGCCCCGAGACCTGCCTCCCGGCCGGGTGGGAGCCCTGAGCGGACACAGATGTGCACGGTGCCATCCCTGGGTGCCAAGGTCGCGGGCAGCCCTCCCCACCGTGTGCCCCACAGGTGACCGCCGGAGCCGGGGCGCCACTCACCGTCCAGGTGGCCGACTTGGCTGTGCTCGACTGCTGGAAGGTCACCTCGAAGTGGTGCGGGCCGGGGTAGTCGGTGTTGGAGGGGATGACAGGCGCGGGCGACATGGTGTCGAAGGTGGAGCTGGGCTGCGCGTAGGGCGAGTGGGTGGGCACGTTGGCGCTAGCGGCGTGCTCCGGGGCGTAGGGGCTGCCCGGGGCCGCGCGGCTGCTCATCTGGTCCATGGTGTTGCTCAGCAAATGGAACTGGGACTGGCAGGAAGGGGAGGAGGGAAGGGGGAGACACACAGTCAGGCTGGAGAGTAGAAGCCATCCCGTCCGGGAGGTATCCTGTTACAGGAGCCTTAAAGGGCCAGCAGCTCAGTCATCCCAAATATTTCCTCGGGGGTTGGGGGGGGCCCACTTGACAGGTCACTACTTGTGTTGGGATAAACTGACATATTCACCTCGCCCTCCCCTCTCCATCAGCCTCCCAGTGCCTGGGCTCCTGGGGCTCCGCCGAGCACACCTGGAGGGGACCGGCCTGCGGGGGCTGGGGGGGGGGGGGCGGCTCCCAGCCCCGACTGACACCCTGGGTGCCCGGCTGCACTCCCCAGGGGCAGCACCCGGCCCAGGGAGCCACGCCTCCTGCTGTCACCGTTACAGCTCCAGCTGGGGAGACCCCACCCCCGGGAGCAGGGCAGAGGGCGGCCCCAGAGCGCAGGGTGGGCACACCCCAGGCTCCGGTGCAGGGGCTGTCTGCCCAAGAGGCTTTGGGAGGCCAGATGTGGCCCCTCGGTCCAGCCCTGTAGGTGGTGGGGCAGAGCTGGGGGCTGAAGGACGGTGGCTGAGGCCACTTGCGAAGGGCCCCTGTACGACAACAGGCTACCTTCACCCACCCGCACCTGAACGACCCCCAGCTCCCCCTGCTAGCAGCTCTGCCTGGTCCACGCCCTCTGCCCACCCCAGGGCACTGGCAGCCTAGCCCCCTCCGGGGCCACACACAGAAGGAACAGGAGCTCTTCGCCTCACGGTGTGGGCGTGTCCCCTGGGTCACCCTCTGTGGGGTCCGGACCAGCAGCCCCTGTCAGGAGCTTAACGGAGGCCCCAGCGAGGAAGGGAGGGGGCGGGCACGGGCCCACGCTTCAGCGTCTTGAATCCAGGGCAGAGCAGATCTCCCCTGGAGGGCTGGCAGGGAAGACCCACCTTCGCAATCCGGAGGCTTCCAACAGGAGGGTGACACAGTAGCTGACACAGGCCGGACCTGCTCTAACCGCAAATGTTTAAACAGCTCCTCTCCTTGCCAGCCAGGCTCGGAGGGAGGGCGGGCGCTACTGCCCCCGATGTACAGATGTGGAGACTGAGGCTTGGGGTGGGGATGGCAACGCCGGGGTCCATGAACTGGGGGACTAGAGGGCCTGGAGTCCCCTAGAGGGGTGGAGGGGAGAGGCAGACCGGACAGCGGGCGAGGGGCCCCTTTGCTCTGCACCCACTTCTGAGAGGCAAGCACTCTGTCCCCTCAAGTTCCTTGGATGGTGGGGAGAACCCCGGCCGTGGGGCAACCCCAGTGCTCAGCTCCCTCTTGCACGTCAGGAGGGTTGGGCTCCATAACCCAGAGGCCCCTGCAGCTCGGCACCCCGGAGGCACACCCGTGTCCACATCACGGAGCCCCCCGGGCCCCCTCCCGACCTGGGGAGGGAAACCCTCTCCTGAGGTCTGCCCAGCCTGGAGGAAGCTCAGCACAGGTGATGACCGAGGGGGAGGGAGGTGACGGGTGATGGATGACAGGCAGCTGAGTCTTACCAAAGCCACTTCCCGCCCCCCCCCAGCCCCGTTCCTCCTGCCCCCACCGTGCCTCCCTCAGATGCTCCAGCCCTGACGGCCAGCTGCCACCCAGTGCGGATCAGCCGTCAGGCCCGACCCCATGCCCTCCCCGTTGGGGACAGCCAGACTGGGCAACGCCGTCAGGGTGTTGGCACAAGGCCCTGGCTGAAACTGCCATCTGACAGATCCCTTGGGTGGCTCTCAGGCTTTTCTATTTGAACCTCCAGGACCATTCCCCCCACCTTGTAAACCTAGGGCCCCAACACCAGTGGGATGGGGGCCCCCTGCCGGGCAGACCCCACTTCCCCACCCCACTAAGGCCACCTTCCCTGGTCGGCGGTCCCCTCAAAGGCCTTCCTAACCTCCTGAGCCTCCACCTGGAAGACGAAGGAGGCTCAGTGCCCACTGCCTCGCCTGCCTTGCAGGTGGATACACAGACCGCCGAGTCCGTGCCACGGAATATTATTCCTCCACCATCAGGAAGAGACAAACTACCGACGCTACAGCCCGGAGGAAATGCAAAACCACGCCACACGAAGGCGCCCACATGCCATACGGTTCCCGTTTACATGAAAGTCCAGGGATGGCAAACCCACAGGGACAGACGCAGATGGGGGCGGCCAGGGCTGGGGTGGGGCTTCGGGGTGACAGCTAAGGTGCAGGGTTCCCTTCTGAGGCCATGAAAACGCTCTCAGATGGACTGTGGTGATGGGTCCATATACCTGTGAATTTTTTAAACTGGAGTAGAGTTGATTTAATGCTGTGCTAGCGTCTGCTGTACAGCAAAGCGATTCAGTTACACACACACACGCACAGTCTTTTTCATGTTCTTTTCCAGGATGGTTTATCACAGGATATTGAATATAGTTCCCTGCGCTCTACAGTAGGACTTTGGTTTTTGTCCACCCTGTAAATAATAGTTTGCATCTGCTAATCCCAAACTCCCAATCCTTCCCTACCCTGCGCTCCCCACCTCGGCAACTCTAAGCCTCTTCTCTAAGTCTGTGAGTCTGTTTTGTGCATATATTTTAAAAATACTGAATTGTATACTTTAAGTCGGTGAATTGTGTGGTATGCCGATTATAACTCAATAAAAACAACTGAGGGACCCGGCCAAGCCTCACCTCTCCTGGCCCGGGCCATTGTGGGTGTGAGGGGAGTGACAGCCAACGCCTCCAGAGGGCCCGGGTGGGGGCCCCACGTGCTTTCACACCCCCTTGCTCCAGGACGGCACTGCTCTGCGTCCTCCCCACTGGACTTCAGACCCGACAAGGACAGACCTTGTCCCACGGGTCATCAACGTACCCCTGCACGGGCACAGAAAACGTGGCCAGTGTGAACTGAGCTGTGCTGTGGACATAAGGGCACAGACTCCAAGGACTTAGTGCCAATGGAAAGAATAGAATAAAATATCTCATTCACAATTTCCTATTGATCACTTGCTGAAACGAGCATAGTTTGGGAAAAGCAAAATAAATTCTTGAATTCTTTCCACTGTTTCTTTTCACCATTTTAATGTGGCTACAAGAAAATGCAACGTTACATGTGTGGCTTGCATCCCGTTTCTACTGGACGGCCGCCACTGGACAGGGTCCTCCCTCAGTGGCCAGTGAGGGACTCGCAACTGTAATTATTGCTATTGCTTTTATTATTATTAATTATTAGCACGTCCTTTGGGGTTGTAGTGCATTTCTCATTACGGAGTGGTTACTCAGGAAGGTTGCTGAATGAGAGAGCAAGTGGGCACAGGGATTGAGGGATGGAGGGATGGATGAATGGATGGATAGACGGATGGATGATGGATGGATGGGTGGATGAATGGATGGATGGAGGGAGGGAGGGAGGGAGGGAGGGGGGAGAGAGAGAGGGAGGGGGAGGGAGGGAGGGGGGAGGGATGAATGGCTGGATGGAGGGAGGGATGGATGGATGGATAGGTAGATGCACGGGGCAGCAGGATGCCCCCCACCCCACCATACAAATGCCCAGGAATGAGGACGGGATGTGAGCCTGCTTCTCCCACTTGCAGGAGGCTGAGAACCTGGTGGGTCCTGGGGGGAGGGGTCCCAGCCTGCCAACCCAACCCCCAGAGATCTCCTTTCTCTTCTAGGTGATGAGCACGACCCCTCTGGAGGGTCTTCCCTTTCACTCCACCAAGGGCTGCAGGGAGCCTTCCACATCCCTAGCAAGGACAGCCCAGCCTGGGGTTTCATGTCTGTCCCCCAGGGTCCATCCCCAACAGGAGGACGGCCCAGGCCAGCAGAGCAAACTGCCCCTGCCTCCCAGTTCAGGGGAAGGGGGAGGCAGCCCCACGACGACAACCGTGTTCAGGGGAAGGGGGAGGCAGCCCCACGACGACAACCGTGTTCAGATTTTAACTTGTCCACATTCTTTACAGATCTGAGGCGAGTGCCAGGGAATTAGTCATTGAACCAAAAGGAGCAGGGCTGATAGGATCTCCA
Source organism: Phocoena sinus (assembly GCF_008692025.1). Classification (NCBI taxonomy): domain Eukaryota; kingdom Metazoa; phylum Chordata; class Mammalia; order Artiodactyla; family Phocoenidae; genus Phocoena; species Phocoena sinus. The sequence goes on along the minus strand of NC_045763.1, from coordinate 2,234,848 downwards.
CGCCCAGCAGCCACAAAGCAAGAGGGAGCCTGGAGGCTTCCAGCGGGCCAGCGGCCCACCACAAGGAGTCCTAATGGGATGTGGGATCGCTGCATCCCTCATCCAGCGAGGGTCTCATCTCCTCTCCTCTCGCTCCAGCTCTCCAAGGTGTCAGGCTCAGGGGCCTCCTGTGGTCTGGGGGCCTGGGAAGCCCCCCTTCTCTCCGGGAGCCTGATGACACTAGCCTTGTGCTGGGCGGATGCTGTCGGGGCAGACCGCCAGCGCCGCTCCTTCCCTCCGTCCTGCTTCCCCAGGGACACCCCTGCCCACACCCGGAGAGACGGAGAGACAGCAAGACAGCAGAGACGTCTGTCCCCCTGGTTTCCCTGAGGCTTTGAGCGCAGATTAGGAAGTGTTGCATCCTCACCTTGAAAGGCCCTTCCTTCCCTACCCACAGGGAACTTTGCGTTTCCTCCCCAGCCAGGCAGGGAGCTTTGCTGGGGCCACCCCCACCCAGACCCAGCTGCTAAACAGGGGAGTCTGGACCCCAGGGGAGGCCAGCATGGAGGCCAGTGTCGTGCCCAAGGCGGCTGCACCCAAGCCGGCAGGGGTAGGGGTTCTCCAGAACCAGAGGCCCCCGGAAGCTGAGATGAGACCCACTTGGCAACAGGGAGGAACTCAGGCAAGACCAGGGCGTTTTTGGTTTGTTTGGCTTTCAATAAGAACTCCCAAGAGAGTGGGCTGATTGGGGCACGCCTGGCCCGCGGCGGCCCACATGTGCCTACATGCGCGCGCAGGGCTCCTGGGCCCGACCCAAGGAGGGCCGCAAGCGAGCAGGAGTCGGGAGCCAGAGGGTGGCCTCTCCCCAGCATCCCCGGAAGCGCCAGGCCTGCTCTGAGCCTCGGAGGCCCCTACGCCCAGTACGCTGGGCTGGAGTTCTGGGAGGGTGTCTCGGGCTTCCCTCTCAGATCTCAGTGCCTCTGGCGGAGCAGGACGGTGCCCTGGGGACCCCTCTCTCCAGCCCCTCCAAGGCAGTCCATCCATTTGCTCCACAAACTGTTCTGAGGCTCTCTGTCAACTTAGAGCCAGATGCTGGGCCGGGGGAGGGGGATCAGACTGCCCTCCCGGTGCGGGCCGTGTGCAAACCCACACCGTGTGCCTGGGTTTATGTCCCAGCCTCCACAGGGCAGCCAGGCTTGCTCCTGGGGTCAGCGTCTCTCAGGCAGGAATCCAGAGTGGCCTATTTTTGCTCCATGTCAGGCAAGGGCGCACCTTAGGCCCCTCTGGGGGGCCATGTGCACACGTGTGCTGTCACGCAGGGCCCAGAACACACGCGCGGAGATGGGGCGCCGGGCTTAGACCTCAAGTGTGGCCACCCATCTGCAGAGGGAGGAGGCTGAATGGGGCGGGGCTGAGGGGGTCCCGCCCCTTTACGGACATCCCGCTGGGCCACTGCCAAAGCCTCCGGAGTCCCAGGGAAAGGAGGCTTCCCGAGGAGCTGCGGAGAGAGGTCCAAAGGGGGCTGCCCCGGGGCCTAGGTCCCGCCCACCCCCAGCCCCGCCACCATGTCCCCAGCCCCCAGCCTCAGGGGCCTCTTGCCCAGTCCCTGCAGATCTGCTGCGGGCCTTCCCGCACACAGGTTAGCCCCAGACTGGACGCTCAGAAACTCCAGGCTGAATGAACCAGACCCTGGAACTCCCAAGTAGGCCCCCCGAATCACACAGGCCCACTGTACCCACTCCTGTGCTGGGCGCACTCTGTAGCCCAAGGCAGCTCCAGCCCATGGCAGCCCTTCCAGGAGACCCTCGTGGCAGTGACCACACTGTGCCAACCGGCACCCCTGCCAGTGCGCAGGGTCTGGCCAGCTCCCCGTGAGGGCAGGGAGGCGGCTCCCCGGCACCCTCCTCTGACCCCCACAGATGGCCGTCCCAGCCAGCCTTCTCCAGGGCCTGGGCTCTTCCCGCTTCACCAGGTCGCCCCTTTCGCTGTGAGCTGGATTTTGTGGGTTTATTAGTATCCCATTTTATGTGATTATCTATGTAGAATTTGTAAACCATCTCAAATGATTTGGGGGGATGTACCTGGGAAATAAGCTGTCTTTGACAGTCTGTGTCCCCATTCCCTTCTAATCTCTAGCCTCCCTGCATCCATGACCACCTTCAGCAAGGCTCCAGGACGCTAAGATTAGACAAGGACAGTACAGACGGGCTGCGACGCACAGTCAGGGGACCCAGCACAGATTTACATTTAGGTACCACAAGTGCTCTCCGGAGTAAAACTTATTTTTTTTAGTAAACGTGGTAACAGAAAAACTTGTCAGTTAAAATTTAAAACGACTCTGGTTATGTCCCCAAAGGCTTACGGTTTCAGGCTGCCTCACCCAGTGGAGGGGACTCGAAGCCAGGCCAAGCAGGGGCAACTGGGGAATGCGGAGCTCAAACACTGGCTCAGGAAGCATCTGTCTGTCCCGGCCGCAAGGACACAAAGATTCGAAAGACAGGACTCTCTCGCCTTTGGGCAGTGATAACAGCTCCCAGGAAGCCCCAGTTTCTGGCCTCCTTTCGACATTGCAGGTCCATACACAGGGCCTTTTCTCGTGCTAGTCACTTACTCCCAATACTGTCTCTCCTACCTGTACCACCTCGCAAGGATCACCTCCTCCCTGAAGCCACCCAGGCTCTCTCCACCTGTTCTGGTGTTCAAGGACTTCCTCTGCTGCTTCTCTGGGTTCAGTAACACGATGATGCACACCCATGTGGGTTTGCATCCGTGCCCACCTTTTACCAACGGCTTCTGTGAGGGCCCAGCAGTTAATACACTAAGAAGCCGAGAATGGCACCCGACACACGGAATGCATAGACATGTCTGCTGTTGTTCCTACCGGCTCCCTCTCCCCCTACCTGCCCCCAGGTGGGCATGGGTGGCCACGGTCCTGGGAGCTACCACATGCATGGCTATCACAGAAACACTGGTTCTGGCTCCTTCTTTTCTAAGCCATGGGACGGCCAGCTCACTCATCTTGCATTCCTCTGCATTTCCGGCAGAAATGGAGGTTTCACGCTTTTAATGTTCTTTCAAGGTGTGGTCAGAAGACCATTACTCAGGGCGCCCGCCCAGGGATCTGAGGGCCCATCTCGGGTTGGGGGGGGCCCCCTGGGAGGTTTGACCTTTTCTGGCAGCCTGGGCCCATGCCCCCCCCCCCCCGCAGTGCTACTTCAGTTCAGCAGAGAATGATCCAGTAGTTCATAGTGCACCCTTCCCTCCACGCCCAGAAAGGATCAGGAGGGACTCAGCAAGGGACAGAAATGACAGGACAACTCGAAAGCGCAAAGGAGGCTGCCCGGCGGCAAGGGCAGACTGGCAGCCAGCGTGAACAGGGACCCAAGATGAGACACGTAATTACAGAATCCCCACCGTCCAGGGAGCAGGGTCGGGAGAGAGAAACCTCTCCTCAGCAAGGAAGCCCCGAGCTCAGAGGTGAGAGCCTCCTGCTAAGCTAATTTCTCTCCACCAGAGTGTACAACCCATCCAGACACCTTCCTCCTATTCCAGCTCCTATTTCTGCATTAAGAACCTGCTGAGTGTCCAGGACACCTGCAGCTCACACGGGCAGCTGTCCAGCCGTTCAGTCCATGGTGCCCAAAGTGTGCACCACAGCACGACTGCAGACCTTATCGGAGCCTTGAGGACAGCCAGCGTGTGAGGCGAATCTTGGAGAGAGAAGTGGCACGGAGCGCTTGCTAACCAGGAGCTCCTGTCCCCACAGGAGCCAAGCTAGCTGGCAGTGGGCGGTGAGGGGAGAGGACCTGCCTCTGGCTCTTTAAAATGGGCCCCCTTCTGGCAGAGGGCAGGCTGGAGGGGGACAGTCTGACAAAGAGCTGTCCCCTCCCCGTCAGGCAGGGATGAAGTTCCGCCCTGTGGGACAGCGCTCTGGTCCTGCCTCCAGGGAGTGCTGGGGTCCCCGCCCATCCCAGGGCACCCAGCCACCATTGGCCTGTTCCAGCCCTGGCTTTTCCAAGTGACCCGGCTGCATGGCTTGGCCACTGCCTACTCTGTTCTCGAGAGGAGGCCAGGAGACCTGGAGACAGTGGCCAAGCAGCAGAACGCTTGCCCCCTGGGTCCCAGGGCGCCCATGCTGCCGCTGGTTTGCCCGTGGGGCTGGGTTGGGGCTGAACTGCTGGATTCTAGAGAAGCCAGGAGTGTCCCTGGGGGGCACTTTCCGGGACTGCACCTGTGTCCCTGCTCCTTCCAGGAGGGTCCTGTATTTTTTTTTTTTTAATAGATGAAAGTTGGACCTTTGTTATTGCATAAAGGGTTGGGTCTTTTTATCCCTTTCTTATGAAAGGGCTGGAGATGTTATTTTTTTGGTTTGGGTTTTTGGGGTTTTTTGGCTGCGTTGGGTCCTTGTTGCTGCATGTGGGCTTTTCTCTAGTTGCAGCAAGCGGGGGCTCCTCTTCGTTGCGGTGCGCGGGCTTCTCATTGCGGTGGCTTCTCTTGCTGCAGAGCACGGGCTCCAGGTGCACGGGGTTCAGTAGTTGTGGCACATGGGCTCAGTAGTTGTGGCTCACGGCCTCAGTAGTTGTGGCACACGGGCTTAGTCGCTCCGCGGCATGTGGGATCTTCCCGGACCAGGGCTCGAACCTGTGTCCCCTGCATTGGCAGGCGGATTCTTAACCCCCGCGCCACCAGGGAAGTCCCAGCCTGTGCGTTTTTAACAGAGGAGGGTCCTGCGAGCAGCAGTATTTAAGGTTCCACCAGACTGAAAGGAACTAAAGGATCAAGGTTTGTCTTTTTTAATTGGGGGAGGGGGGCATCCCTTTTCCTCTGGCCGTAAGCCTCCAAAATAACTGTCCACGCCTTTGTGAAGCCACAGCAAATGCTCCACGGCCACCCTGGCTAAACGCGTGCAGTATCTCACACCCTTGACCCTCAGCTCTTTCTAGAAGCTGAAGCAGGTCTCCCCGGCTGCTCTGTGCAGAGCCAGCAAGTTGGCGGCAGCTGGCCTGGGCTCCCCGCTAAGGCTCCTCTCACTCTGGGACCTCAGCCAGGCTTACAAGGATCAGGCAGGGGACCCTCGAGACCCCAGAAGGGGAGGCCCGGCTGCCGGGGAGGTCCTATCGCTGTCCTCCACGCTTTTCCTGAGACCCCTGACAACGGGGAGTGAGGATGTTTCCCAAAAAAACCCCAAGAAGCCCCAATGCAGCTCCAAGCAAAATCTACCCGTGACCTTCCCAGATGTGCAAGGTGGTGACCTACCAGCCTGAAGCTTCACAGTTCCTCCCAACTCCCTCCCTCCCTCCGTCCCTCCAGAGCTTGCTGGGTCCCAGCAGACATGCCCATCCTGCCTACCCCTGCGCTGTCTGTTGCACCCCACTCCCCCTGCGGCCTGAAGCACCCACCATGCATCTAGCACTGCCCCAGGGCCTGCAGAGTGCCCTCACAGCCCTGAGGGAACAGGCTCCAGGCTGACCCCCAAGGTCAACCTCTGTGCACCGGTATTCAAGCTGCCCAAGGCCCACTGCAAGGCCTGGCTGTGTGGTCCAGCAGGGGACCTCTTTGCAAAAATTGGAAATATGGTAAATACAGTAAGTCCCCTACATAACGAACGAGTTCCATTCCAAGGGCGCGTTCGTAAGTCCAATTTGTTCGTTAAGTCCAACAAAGTTAGCCTAGGTACCCAACTAACACAATCGGCTATATAGCACTGTCCTGTAATAGGTTTATAATACTTTTCACACAACTAATACATAAAAAACAAACACAAGGGACTTCCCTGGTGGCGCAGTGGATAAAACTCCATGCTCGATCCCTGGTCAGGGAACTAGATCCCACATGCATGCCGCAACTATGAGTTCACATGCCACAACTAAGAAGCTGGTGAGCCGCAACTAAGGAGCCTGCCTGCCACAACTAAGACCTGGTGCAACCAAATAAATTAATTAATTAAAAAAAAATAAAAAGTTTAAAAAAAACAAACACAAAAAATAAAGAAAACATTTTTAGGGCTTCCCGGGGGCGCAGTGGTTGAGAGTCCGCCCGCCGATGCAGGGGACACGGGTTCGTGCCCTGGTCCGGGAAGATCCCGCGTGCCGCAGAGCGGCTGGGTCCGTGAGCCATGGCCGCTGAGCCTGCGCGTCTGGAGCCTGTGCTCCGCAATGGGAGAGGCCACAACAGTGAGAGGCCCGCGTACCACAAAAAAAAAAAAAAAAAAAAAAAAAAAAACCCCACATTTTTAATCTTACAGTACAGTCCCTTGAAAAGTACAGTAGTCCAGTACAACAGCTGGCATACAGAGGCTGGCGTCGAGTGAACAGGCAAGAAGAGTTACTGACTGGAGGAGGGAGAGGAGGTGGGAGATGGCAGAGCTGAAGGATCGTCAGCTGTAGGAGACGGAGGGTGAGCTGCACTCACGCCTGACGCTGATGGCACAGCTTCTGGTTCCTTGCTGGATTCAATTCCATCTACCCTCCTGAAAAAACGATCCAGTGATGTCTGGGTAGTAGCTCTTATTTTTCGCATCACAGATGACACGGTAGCACTGGATTGCATTCTGAACGGCTGCTGCAACCTTCACGTACTGTTCTACAGTTCTACAGTTGCGTCCTGTGCCTCAAAACCTAACAGCCCCTCCTCAAATATAGAAAATCCCCTGCCATTTCCTGCATCGTGACTCTCTTCGGTTCTTCAGTTACTTCTTCCTCTTGTCTCTCCTGGAGCTTCTCAACAGGACCAGCTACATCACCGCTGCTTTTACGCTTGCTTCCGGACACCCTGGGCTTGAAATAAAGGTACTGTGCCACTGTACTTTATTCAGTCCTGCACAGTGAAGTGCAGAGAAGCACAACCTCTTGTAGAGGATGCACGCGTCCTCTACAATGTACGCCAGACACGTGAACTAACTTACGTGATTGGACACAAGAACGCACGTTCGTGTCTTTGGAAGTTCGCAGCTCGAAGGTTCGTATGTAAAGGCACTTACTGTAGTGTTATCTGCGTCTTCGTCACGGGACCAGAGTGTGGATCCAAATAGGAGGGGGGCTGGGTGCAAAGGTCACCAGGTGGAGCCCCCTGCCCTGTGGCCCCTCCCCATTCCCCTCCTGCTCAACTGTCACCTCCTGCAGTGAGGCCCCCAGCCCATCACTCCCACTTCAGGTACAGCACCTCCTGACCCAAGCTTCTACCCTGCGTGACCCAGTTCATCCTGTTCCTGTGCTGGGGAAAGGTTAGGGTTAGGGTTAGAGTGGGGCAGACATGCGTCTGTTTGTCACCACTGTCACCCCAGGTTTGAGGCCCTGGGGTCTGATCTCAGAGGCTCTACCTGGGGAGGGTCGGCCAGGTGCCCCCTCCTCTGGCGTCCTCTGTCTGCTCTGACCCCCAGTGTCCCCGTGCTCCCCGGAGGATACCAAAACCAGACTTTCAAAAAATAGAGAATGAAACTTCCAACTCCGTGATCTTCACCGGCAGGCATGTCTGGGCTTGGGTGCAACCTCGCCCAGAGGTAAGTGACTGACAGGCCGTCTAGGTTCTGGCTGGGAGATAACCCGTCCCACTCGGAGCAGGACCTCCATCCCGCCGGTATTCCCCACAGCATCTCCAGGAGTCTGTGATTAAACGGATGGAAATGCCAACAAGATTCGACTTGTGCTTGGGGGGAAAGGCTCCCTCTCCTCCTGAAAATATGCACATGCGCTCTCTCCTCTCACGGGGCCTTGCCCAACCCTAGTCAGGGCCATGTGGAACTTTCCACACCTTGCGCTGGGCTGCCAGGGAGGCGTGTGCCTGCAGGACCTGCAGCCGGAGCCTCCGCCTGCAGACGGCGCTGCTGAGACAGTGAGGGCGCAGCCTGGACCGGAGAGCCTCCACAGGGTCCCCCAGGGGGGTCTGGGGTCTCAGGCTGCGCCCCTGCCAGGCTCTGTGGAGCTGCCCGGGAACAGGCAGGTGACCCATGGGATGCAGAGATTTTTTTAACCATCAGGAAATGAGCCCAGTCCACGCCCCACCTCCCAGCATGCTGAGAGCCTGGAAGGAAAGTGGGGAGCTTGGTGATCTGTCACAGGCCCAGCTCGAGGGGTACGGCAGGGGTATGGGCTCCTCTCTCCTCCCTGAGCACCACTGGGGGGCGGTCTGCCCTCACCCCCTGCCTGCGCCCCCAGAGCCTGAGTCACGTGTCCCCTGACATCCTTTAATCCATCCATCACTCTGTCCGTCTGTCTGTCCATCCTGCAGACGCTAAGCATGCCCCGCCTGCGCCAGACACTGAGGACACCAAGGGGGCCATCATGGGGAGGCGGCCCGCCTCAGTGGGGACAATTGTGACAAGTGCAACGAAGGGGCAGGGAGGGTGCTGCGGGATGGCACAGAGGGGAGGAGGGGGCAGCCCGCAGAACTGGGGACAGCCTGGACTTACTCAGTGAGTACTGAGGGCCGACCCCGGCCCCTCCCTCCAGCTCTGAAGCCAGGACCAGCTTCCTGGCAGGGGGTGCAGCTCAGCCCTTCAACACACATCTCCCGGGCACCGCCCAGGCCCTGGGAGACAGCGGTGGGCACAGAGACACAGGCCGTACTCTGCACCCTCCAGCCTCCAGAGCTTAACTCCCATGAGGGGACAGCAGAGAAGCAGCGAACCAGGCTTCAGAACAGGCTGACGGCAAAGGAAGAAGACAAAAGCAACCCAGCGGGGGGCGGCCGGGCCAGGGGGGCTCCTCCAAGAAGATGCCACCGCCTGCCCAGCCACTGGGGAGGTCTAGACCCAGATGTCTGAGAGGGCCAGAGAGCCGCGGGGCCGAGGGCGGGACATTGCTCAGAGGAGCAGAACCCTCCCTCCGGGAGCCCACGGGGGACTGAACGCAGGAGGGACCCTCTAGCTCCGAGTTGAGTGGGAGCTGCACGGGGCCAGCACGATCCAGGTCAGGCTGACAGGCCCTAAAGAGCGGGATGCTGGGCGCCGCAGGAGGGCCCCAGGAACAGCTCCCAGGTGCTGGCCAAGTGAAAGAAGGAAGGAAGGTGGATTTTCCGCCAGCTGAGAAGGGACAGTCACCCATGGGGGGCGGAGGGGGATGTATTACGTGGAAGTAGGGATGCCAGAGGGCTGGCGCTGCGGGGATAGACCTAGAACCTGGCGAAGGGGCAGGAGGCCGGGCCAGCGAGCCCGGCTGATGGGGCGACCCGTCTGTCCCCCTGCATCAGGCTCCGGCATCTCCTTCCAGAAAGGTCAGTCCCTCCCCGAGCCCCGAGAGCCTTGCACCCTCTCAGCGCACAGTAGGGAGAGGCTGCTGCTCCGTCCCCAGCCCAGCTCTGTCCTCTCCCAGCCACGGAACGGGACTGCCATGTCCCCAGAGGCCCGTCCTTTTTCTGTCCTCGTCGCCTCCCACCTCCCAGCATCGTGCCGCCCCTCCCCCCGCGTCCCAGGCCGCCCCTCTCGTCTGCTTGGTGGCGTCTCTCCCTGTGCTCGGCTCCGACCCTCTCCCTGCGTGGGGCCCCACCCTGCCCTGACTGTGAACCCTACCTGTGCCAGACTCCCCAGTGGTCACCTCCACCCACACCCTCCAGCATGCAGGACTCCTGCCCCGAAGTGTCCAGGCTGCTCCAGCCAATGCACCCCGGCTCCGCACCGCCCTCCCATCCGCGAGGCTCCAGAACCCTGGGCGTTGTCCTCGGTCCTCTCCTGCCCTTATTCCAGGATCAAACAGCCTCCCTCTCACCCGATCACTTCCCACCACCTCCCGTGATGCCTCCATTCCACTGGGCGGCCCTTGTTGGGCTCGACCTGCTTTGCCCGCACCGCACATCCCCTCCCTCCCTCCCTCCCTCCCGTGGCTTCAGGAACTCCACGCTCTACTTCCATCCCACCTCCCACGGTCCTCCGTCTGCTGCCTGCGTCTCACACACGGCACAGTCAACACAGAACGCTTACTTTTCACCCCAAATCCCACTTCTTCAGTTTCCCAGCTGAATAAGTGATCACTCCCTTCACCCAGTCACCTGGGTCCAAACCCCCAGCCCATCAGCAGATCCCCGTCCGTCTGGAACCCCAGGGCTCTCAGCCCCTCCCCTGCTCCCACCCGGTCCAAGATGCCTACATCCCTCTCCATCCCAGGCCTCCAGCCGGCTCCCAGCCTTGCCCTGCCCTCCTGTGGTCTGCTCTCAGCACTGCAGCCCAGGCAGCTTCTAGAACTCACGAGGGATCACGCCCTCCTCCTGTGTGCCCTCATAGGCAGTAGCAGGCATTCAGCAAATATTTCTTAAAGCACTGATTGATTTTTTCCTCCTGGGGTCCTCCTGTCCAAGGCTGCCCCTCCTATAGGAGCTGTCCCGTCCGTAGCGACAGGTGGGACCCTGCTCCAGGTTGCACGGGAGACCCAAGCGCTGTGCCCTCCCGTGCTACCCCAGCTCAGGACACACACCTACGACGCCCACCGTGGGCCTGGCCGATGGGACGGTGGCATGGGGCCAGGCCCAGTCACCCGAGACCAAGCCTTCGATGACCCTGCGGCCCAGACGGACCTGGGCCCGTCAACAGAGGCAGGCGTGGGGGAGCCAGTGCTGTCCAGCACAGCCCTTCTCATCTCTTGCAAGTCTAAACTGATACACAGTGAAACAGGAGCCTGGGAGGCGGCTGGGTGGGGTCCCTGGATGCCCACCCAAAAGAGGAGTGGACGGGGAAAGTTGGAGAGTCTGGGTGCTCTCCACGCTCATCCCATCTGAGAAGGGGCCCATGGGGCGTGCCCCTGGCTCCCTTCTGCCCTGTGAGCTGCTGGTCTGTGTAGGTGGGAGAAGATGCTTGGACCAGCAGCAAGCCCACCCCGGCACCAGCTGAAGGACCCCAGTAAGTGGGCCACGGCAGGGGGTTGTCCAGCCCGGACCGGGAAGCTGTGGGCCGTTGGCACAGCGCGGGCTACGGGCAGCAGCATCAGAACCGGGGCTCAGAATGGTGGGTCCCGGGGAGCTTCCCTGGTGGTCCAGCGGTTAAGACTCTGTGCTCCCCGTGCAGGGGGCCCGGGTTCGATCCCTGGTCAGGAAACTAGATCCCACGTGCTGCAAATAAAGGTCCTGGTGCAGCCAAATAAATAAATAAATATTTTTTTTAAAAAAGAGGTGGGGCTTCCCTGGTGGCGCAGGGGTTGAGAGGCCGCCTGCCGATGCAGGGGACGCGGGTTCGTGCCCCGGTCCGGGAAGATCCCACGTGCCGCGGAGCGGCTGGGCCCGTGAGCCATGGCCGCTGAGCCTGCGTGTCCGGAGCCTGTGCTCCGCAACGGGAGAGGGCACAACAGTGAGAGGCCCATGTACCGCAAAAAAAAAGAGGTGAAGAAAAAAAAGAAAGGTGGGTCCCACAGGAGACCCAGGCAGGGGCCCCGACAGCATCCTGCAGCTCCATGCCTCCTTCCCTGCCCAGTGGGCTCGCAATAACCACAAAGGCGACCACATGACCTCAAGTTCAACCCTCTGTGTTCATACCACTTCCCCTCTGCATGCAGTGGTAAGATCACAAATACTCTCCCTCTGGGACGGAAACGGAGACACTTTCACAAATCCGTACGACCCAGCCCAGCCCAGCCCACCTGGCCCAGAAGGGGCTCCAGCAGCCTCTACCTACCATCAGAGCTGCTCTAGGCACTTGTTGACCAAACGAAGGAACAGGCCACAGTCATCCTGGGTCTACAGGAAGCCAGGTGATGATGGGGTTGGCTGTTGCTGGTCCCCAGGGCGGGGCGGCGGAGGCAGCAGGGTGGACGCCAGCAGCCCCCTGCTGCCGACAGCTCCTGCAGGAAGGTGATGCTCCGAGGCCCAGAGCTGGGGGGCCCGTGCCTCCCATCACTGACCCCTCCCCCTCCCTGAAAGGCGACGGGCTGCAGCCTCGGCTGGCTTACACTGAGACACCCATCTCGTTCGAGAGAGAAGATTATACCAGAGTCCTGCATGTCGGCGGCGCTTCTCAGCTGGCCGGGCAGGGACACTGGTCTCCAGGTCCCCGGGTCTCTGGCTCTGCCTTGGGTTCCCGTGTATGACTACAGACCCCCAGGCGGCAGGCAGACAGTCCCTCCCGGCTCACGCACCATCTTCATGGAGAGGCTGGGGGTACAAGGCTGCTCCCCGGGGAGCCCCTGGCCACTGTATGAGCCCAGTGACAGGTGTTAATGGGTAAATGAATCAGTAACGGAATAAGTGACAGAAGGGAGCCAGGAGGACTCTAGCTGTGGCCTGCCCGGGGCTGCACCCTTTTCCAGGGCTGGGTTTCAGATAAAAAGCTCATGCCGTGGTTGGGAGAGGCCACGAAGCTTCCAGATGTGAGTGAACGGAGCCAGTGCCTGGGTCAGCCCGTGTAGACGTGCCGTACACCCCCTCACCCCTCCTGGGTCCCCCACACGGCACCACTCTTCCCATGGCCTTGCCTGGGGACACCCACCTGCAGGCACAAAGACACGTACCTGTTCCAACACACAATGCGAACAACAGCACACACACCCACTGTCACTCACAGGCTCGGACACGCACACAAACACACCTCTGGGCGCGCACAGGGCCGAGGGACCGCAGCTCTTTGTGGCTCTGCGCTCATGGCTCCTGTCCTCCACCCGCTGAGCTTGGGGACACCTGGACTCTGTCCAACTGTCCATCCCAACCCTCTGCCCGCTGCTGGGTCTCCCACAGGGCAGGTGGTACCCATGGCCCCCACACCATCCACCTCCCTGGCAGGAAAAAGGCCCGGTGGGGAGCAGCCGAGCCCCAGCTCAACCTGCTCAACTAGCAGCCTGGTGACCGCTGGCCCCAGGGACTGGGCACACCTGGAAATGAGCCTTCCTTCCTTCCCTTCCTTCCTCCCTTCCTTCCCTCTGCCCGGCCCACTGCCATCGTGAGGGGCAACCGGACACCTCGAAGCCAGCTTTCTGTGAGCCCCTGACTCGCAGCTTGGCCGGCAGGAAACACTCCTGCCCCCGCAGCCAATGAGCAGCTTCCCAGGTGAGGATGCTCTCGTCCTGGGAGCAGGTGGTGGCGGCCCAACAGCCAGCCAGAGCCCAGGGAGCAAAGACAGCCTCCAGGGTACACTGAGCTCCTGCAGCCGGGGGCAGGGCCAGGCAGGTGGGGCGGCCCGCCCTGAGCCTCGGACAGCCCAAAGCCAGGGAGTGAGGGAAACCCGCACGTCTCTAGGGAGGGCCACCAGCTGACCAGACTCCCACCCACCCTCCTCCCCCCGGCTGTTGGTCCTGCCCAGCCAGTGGGCACTGGTCCCCAGAGCTTCTCCAGGATGGGCAGGCACCTGCCTCCGCCCCTGGGGCCGGCCCCAGCCTGTCGGCGCCTCCTGCCTGCCTCTGCTCACCCTGGATGGCGGCATCCCCTCCGGCCCCAGGTGCCAAGCAGGGCGACGGACAAGAGAATGCCCCGTGCATCCTCCACCACGGCGAAAGCCCCACCAAGGCCCCCTGAGAAGGATGCACGAAGCGCACCTACCGAGGCGAAGTGCTGCACGGGGTCACTGACGTACAGCATGGTGGGCGCACGGGGGTCTGCACACGCCGGGGAGCTGGCGTGCTGCGGAGCGAGGCATGGGGATGGGCGGCCGGGGAGCCGGGGGCAGGGGTGCGGCCGCCCGGCAGGGTGGACCCAGGCAGAGAGGCTCCGTGGCTAGGCGGGCAGAAGCACAGGACGCTCCAAAACATGTGGGCTGGCCATGGGCACTTTGGCCCTCTCCATCTGCCTTGGTCCTGTCAACTAGCTGCATCTAACAACAAAACGGGCGGCCCACCCCTTTATTCCTCATGACTATTCATCAAAGTCCAGGGCAGGCCTCAGCTTGCCCACTGCTGGGTCGGACCGCACCAAGGCGGCTGCGCAGGGAGGGGGTGGCCGTGGGGCCATGGGCCGCCTCTGCAGTGAGGCTGCGCCTGGCTCCTTCTGAGATGCTGCCTACGGGAGGCCCTGGGGGCCACAGGCCTCCACCCCAGAGCATCAGGGGGCCAGCCCGGGCCCTCAAGAGCTCGGGAGGCAAAGCCAGGCCACCCCGCAGGGAACGGATGGTGCTTCCGGCCCTGCGCCCAGGGTGGAGCGAATCTCACTCCTGCCTAGGGAATGTGGTGGCCCTCCAGGGCTGCCCCAAAGGGCTGAGCAGAGACGAGACACACTCAGGGAGGCTTGCTGCCTGCGGAACCCCACAGGGAGCCTGGCAACGGAGTGAGCATCTGGGTGTGGCCCAACGCAGCCCAGAGCCCGCACCCCAGACGCTGCCCGGCCTGCCGCTGGCCGTGTCCCCACTGCTGCCGAGCCCCCGGAGTGAGAGGGAGGTGGTCCAGAAGGAGGACCGCTGGAGCCCCACCCATCGCAGTGCATGGACGGCACTGCCCTCAGCACTGCCGGGGGCTCAGAGATGGGGGCCCGCCTCCCCGGCGGCTTTGCGGTGCTCACAGCCACACCCTTTCTGGAGGACCAACCACTGTAACTTAACCGTCTTTGACACAAAGTTGGCACAGGGGCTGGGATCATCCCTGGGAGATCAACCAGGCCAGATCACGTGAAAGCGGATGTGAAGTTTCCAAGCCCCCAGAGCCCAGCTGCTTCCATCCCCCAAGGAAAGCTTAAAAACTCACAAGGTGCTGAGAAGACGGCATGTAGACCCCGTCTCTCTCCCGGCCTGTCCTCGGCACATCCCGGGGAGCTGGGAGCAGTGGGGGTTACACGGAGGGAGGCCAGCCGAGGAGCCCGTGACGTGTCCAGCCCCCCAGCTCCTCTGGCTGAGGGAAAGGGGGATCCCAGGCAGGGGACGTGCAGCCAGGCGCTGCCCCCAAGAGGCTGGGCCGGGAGCCCCCGGCTCAGGCTCTGGGTGCCTTGGCGACTGCAGCCAAAAACACAGCTCAGCACATGCGGCCTGAACCCCCGTGACTGCGTCGTGTGCCATCGCTGTCACTTCCCAATGCACAGGTGTCCCTCACTCACGAGGAGACATCAGGTTTGGGGGGCAGACCGATGTTCAGGAAGGGGGTCTGTAGCGGGGCCCAGGCTGCAAGTTCTGGCCAGAGGCAGCGGCCGAGAGCCTTCCTAACAGGATGCCCGCAGGCAGGAGGGCCGGGGCGGGGTGGGGGATGGGGGTGAGGGGGGGAGACTGTCGGTCAGTGAGATTCCTGTGGGTGTTGCCAGGGCTTCTCCCAAGAGGGCCGGGGGGCTTGGCAGGTGGCTGGATGGAGGGACACACAGGTAGGTAGGAGAGGAGGGGGAGGGCCCGGGCTCAAGCACAGGGCACTGCGCAACATTGGGCAAAATTCGAGTTGATCGAAAGGGACGCTATCTGGGTGGGCCTGACCTAATCAGGGCGACCTCCTCCGGATGGCCTCAGGAGCAAACCGCCAGGCTGTGGAGGGCCCGCGTGGCGGGGTGCAGCGGACGGCCTCTAGAAGCTGAGAACAGTGGCCCTGGGCCAATGACCAGCGAGAACCTGAAACTGAGCTCTGCCAACAACCAGGGCCTGGAAGAGGTCCCGGCCTCAGACAAGATGGCAGAGTCCTCACTGATATTTTGAGTACAGCCTGGTGAGACCCTGAGCAGGGGGCCCAGTGGGATGCAGGGAGGGGGCAGGCATGGGCAGCCAGGGTGGCAGGAGGCACTCAGACTCTGGGAGGATGGGCGGGGAGACAGGGAAGGGATGGTCAGGGAGGAGAGCCCGCCAGCCTCAACCTCAACCAGCCCCATCCTCAACCGAGCTCCCCTTTCCTCCATCTCAACCTTTCGTGCATCGTCACAGCTGGCCAGAGCCCTGCCCCCTTCCGTTTTTTTGGAGGCTTTCGGGATCCCAGTGCCCCCGTCAGGGATCGAACCCAGGCCCCTCGGCGTTGAAAGCACCAAGTCCTATCCACTGGACCGGCAAGGAAGTCCCCCTGCCCCCGTTTCGTCCTGAGGGACACTGAGAATCAGAAGGCCTGGATGGCCCAAAGCCCAGGCCCAGACCCAGCACGGGGTGCATACGGCCGCTGCCTGCTCGGGACCCCAGGAGCGCTCACCATGCGGGACTTCATCCTGTCCGTGCTCCTTTCAGACTGTGAGGGCCTCCAGGGCCAGGGGAGACCCTACAAGGTTCCCCTTGTCACGGCACCCGCCGGGGGCCCAGGAGTCACCTCCCACCTCGTGTCCTCTGGGCAGCCCTCATTTCGAGCCCACGGGAGGCCAGGTGTTCCCCTCTCTCCTCTTGCAGGAGGTGGGGCCCTATTTTATAGGTGCTTGTCATGGGTGAGCTGCCGGGGGTCTACAGGGACAGCTAGAACTGGAGGCCACCACACAGGGCAGGAGCTCCACCGAAGGGCCCCAAGGTGGGCCTGGGGCGCCGGGTTCCTCCCTGGCACAGCGGGCTCTGGGGCTGGAAGCAGCTGCTCCCGGGCCCTCCCTGGCTCCACTGTTCTGGGTTCCAGGGGGAACAGCTCTCTTAAACTCAGCCCTTGTCCCTGGTCTCAGCATCACGTCTAGTGTTTGTCATGCGTTCCTACAGGTCAGGCACCATCAGTCTTCCTCGCAACCTTGGCTTAGATCCTCACTGGCCCATTCTACAGACAAGAAAACTGAGGCCCAGAGGGTCAAATAACTCTCCAAGCAAAGAAGAGGCAGGGGTGGGATCTGACCTCCGAGCCCCCGATGCCCTTTGCACCATCTCGGCCCTGTGGTGCGGTGGACCCTGGCTGCAACGACCTCAGGGAGCTCAGCGTCCCCACCAAGAATCTGTGCTCTGGGACTCCTCCAAGGCCGAGGGGCCAAGTGCTCCCATAGGGGCCCTTCTCCTTCTCCTTTAACTGCCCGACTCGGCTTCCTCAGCTGCCCAGCATGGGAGGAGGGTGGTCCGAGGCCCCACAGGGCTGGCGGAGCCTCTGCTGGGACCCCATACAGCCCGTCACCCCAGGTCCCCAAGTGAGGGCACCGAGGCTCAGAGACATGGGGACTCGAACCCGGGACAGACTGGCTCCTCGGGTGAGGCCCCTCCCACTCTGCCTGTTCCCACCGGCCACTGAAGCGGCGGCTAAGGGCGTCCCGGGGGTCCGCAACGGCCTGTTTCCTGCCAGGGCCAGGGGTGCTGCTCAGGAACCTGCAGGTCCGGCAGGAAGTAATCTGCTTGGTCACCAAGGCAACCGAGCAGGGTGGAGACCCAAGGCCCCCAGACCACAGTGTGTGCCACGCCCAAGGACTAGGGTCCCCCGATGCGAGGACTGTGCCTGCCTTGGCCTCAGCCTTTTCCTGGATGAGCCCCATGACCCGGCGAGGGGGGGGTGGCCCCAGAGCCTGGGGCTGGGGTATGGGCACCCTTCATCTCAGAGGACAGCGGCCAGAGGCAGCGGCATGGGGGCCCGTGTGTGTAAGTGTGTGTGGGCACGAGTGCGGGCACGCGTTTCCACGGGCCCGAATCATGACTACAGGGCGGGTGGCGACGGAGAACTTTTGACCCTGCAGCTGCTGCTTTCTTGACCTGGAGCCTGGCCTGGGGAGCACTTGACCTGTTACCAGCCTGGAGGAGGGGCTACCCCCTCCCCGCTGAGCCCCAGGCTTTCCCTGACGAGGGACCTGCTGGTGGGTGGGGATGGAGCCACAGGGGTGGGGGTGAGGCACTCAGGAGTCCCCACCCGCACCCCAGCATCACCAGGTCGCCCTCAGCAGCACAGCGTCTGCCGGGGCTGTTTTCTGGCCAGAAGGTCAGGTCTTCTCGGCCTCCAGTCTGGACTTTAAGACAACACCCCCCAGTTCAACTCTGCGGGGCTTGCTGCCTGCACCCTGGACTCCGTGGGCCCCTGCTCCAGGCCTCTGGACGCATCAGGCAGACGCCCTTCTGCAAGGCAGCTAGGCAGTGGGCTCTGAAGTCAGCTGCCCAGCTGTCCAGCTGTGTCTCTGAGCCTCGCCTTTCCCTCTGGGCTGCGCTGGGCTACATGAGGGTGAGGGCTGGGCTACACGCCAGGCCCCAGAGCAGTCTCTGCTCTCACGATGTCAGGCAGGGGTCAGGATGAGGCATTTGGAGGTGGCCTGGCTCCCCCCACCTACCCCTGCCCCCAGCCAGGGCCAGCGTGGTTCTGGGCATCCCCACCTCTGCGAACCTGCAGGACTTTTACTAAGAGGCGTGGCGCTAGCTGAGAGACTCGGCCCTCTTGTTGGCAGAGGTGAGAGGCCCCATCCTGGTTACCCCACGGCTGGTGAGAGGGGTGTCCTGCCCTCCCTGGCCCAGACCTTCTCAGCATCAGGCATCCTCCCTGGAGGGGGGCGTCCCGCCCCACAGGAGCCCAGAGCTGGTCCGCTCCTGACACTGGGTCGTCGGGGTCTCCTGGGCCTACTGCCCTCCAGGGGGTGAGCCGGGCAGCTGGGAGGAGGGGAGGTGGAGGCTTCTGGAACTACAGAGACAGGCCTCTTAGGAGACCGCATTCAGGGGCCCTCCCTCCCTGCAGCCTGGAGGCTGTTCCTGTCCCTCCCCAGAGTGGATGTAGGGTGAGTGTCTGACAATTTGCTTTTTTTTTTTTTTTTGCGGTACGCGGGCCTCTCACTGCTGTGGCCTCTCCCGTTGCGGAGCACAGGCTCCAGACATGCAGGCTCAGCGGCCATGGCTCACGGGCCCAGCCGCTCCACGGCATGTGGGATCTTCCCGGACCGGGGTACGAACCCGTGTCCCCTGCATCGGCAGGCGGACTCTCAACCACTGCGCCACCAGGGAAGCCCTGACAATTTGCTTTTTGATTGTAAAGTAAGTGCCTGACATTAGGCTTTGGATGGGTGAGGCACCGGCTTCAAAGACATGCACCTCGAAAGCTATACAACTATAGGTCAAGAGCCCAGCTGCCTCATCCCTGAAGGCTCCCATTCAGAAAGTCCTGGGTGACCAGATAATGGACCTTGGAGTGACCCCACTTCTCCCTTTCACGGTTTAATTCCACTGTTATGTTTTAAATTCACCAATAACAAATCAACCCCCCAAACCCTAGGCACCCCATCCTCAGCCCCAGTAAAGATAGAGCCCTGGGTCTCCTCTCTCTCTCTCTCTCTCTTTCTCTCCCCCGCCACCCCCCACCCCGCAGTGCAGGTAGTAGGGCGCAGGTGAACACCCCAGGCATCCTAGCCCAGAGCATCACTATTGACAGGTTGAGATCCACCCAAGATAGTGGCGCCAGGACACTGATGTCCAGGAGGGGCGACTGGGACCGTGAGAGGTCAGGACCCTTGGCCCCTGGGGAGATGTTGGCAGACAGGAAATGGTCCAAAGGGACAGGGCGGCACTACATGGCCCCACCCAGGTCCAGCGTCTGCCTCAGTTTCCTCACCTGTAAAATGGGACTATAACACGCAGATGTTTCTGCTCTGATGGTGTCCTGAGCAGAGGCAGGAGGCCTGGGCTGGGCAGACAGATTCCTCAGGTCCACCCTGAGGGGCTCCTCAGAAGCAAGGATGTCACAGGGAGCTCACTGCCCCCCAGACCCCCACCTGCCCTGGTTGCGACTGCCCGAGCAGGTGCCTTCTCCTCGCCCCATGCGGGCCAGCGGGCCCTGGGCCAGCCCAGCATCCGAGGCAGACACTGACGTAGGACGTAGGGACCCTTCCTCATCCCCCACCCCCTTGACCCTGGCTCATTCCCACGACCGGAGCCCCCATGGTCTCCACTGTTCACCAGATGCCTTGGACAGGTGTGTGTTGGGGTGAGGGCTCCGATCTGGAAGGGGGCTTTAGGGAGAGGGGCCCAGACTCTGAGCCCCCCCTGCCTCCAGAGTTCCCAGCTCTGTCTCCCTCCTGCACCCTGGCCCTGGCCTGGTGTGGTGCCCCAAGGCCACTGTGCTGGGCCGTGGGGGCCAGCGGCCATCCAGTGAGCCGCCATCCAGGGAGCCCCCATCTGGGGAGCTGCAAGCGGCAGACCCGGGTGCTCCCCTCACGCACTTAGCCAAGGCCCCACAACAAGTCCCCGTCTGAGGGAGCTGCACAGCAAGGCTGTGGGCAGGACGGAGCAGCCCCGGGTCCGGCAGAGGCCGTCCCAAGGAGGTGACCACAGGGGGCGCTGGGGCCGGCAGGCATCGCTGGGCCTCCCCGGGGCCAGGGGTCCTTATACACCCTCTTGTGTCTCTCCTGCCCCGCACCTCCTGGCCCACCAGTGCCTGGCAGTGGGCGGCCAGGGAGAGAGACAGGAGTGTGGTCACCACCCAGTTATCACAACCCTCCTCCAGCGCGGCAAGGCCTGAGACACCGCAGGGCTGGCGGCTGTCAGGGCCTCAGGTGTCCCTGCATCCCCCATCCAGCCTCCCTCCTCTGGAAACAGCAGCTCAAGCTTCCTTCGGGGTGCTCTTCCCCATAAGTCAGCGCCTGTGGTGGGCAGAGCCCACACCACTCCACTGCATCCTGATGCTGTTTCAGGGGACCCAGGCCATCAGAGGCACAGGGGTGGCTCAGCGATAGGCATTCAGAGGTAGGCCTGCTGGACTCTGGGCAAAGAGGGGTCCTTCCCCACAGGGAGGGGGATGATGATGGAGCCTTTACCATGAGAGGAGACTCTGCCTAAGAACAAAGCCACCACGGGGGAAGCAGAGCAAGAGACAGAGAGGCAGCTGTTTGAACACCTGGATCCAGCCATGCCTGTAGGCCTTCCTACACCTGGAGTGACAGTTACATGAGCTGATACATCTTCCACTTTGCCATCTGAAATGTGCTGACAAACCCAGAGAGGAAGCTGTACACCTGAGAGCCTGTTTCCTGGTTCTGCAGGCTCCCAGGACAGGACAGTCCACATTTACTGCCCCTACCCCGAGTCCTCCGCAGAGGGCAGCCCACTCACCATGACAGAAGTGGTCATGCCCTGCAGGTGGAAGACATCCATGCTGGCCTCGGCACCACCCACCACCTCATCATTCCCCTGGCCCGACTGGGGAAGGTCAAAGTAGGTGCTGTCCGGCTCCCTAGACAGAGGAGGGAAACAGAACAGGGAGCACAGCCATCAGCCCAGATGGCCCAGGCCTGGGGCTCAGGGCCAGCCTGCAGCTCCCGGGGGGCCTCCCTCTCCCACCTCCACGGATTCCTTCAGCCCCTTGTCTCCTCCGCTCCTTCCCTGACCCTCAGCCCCTGCGGCCGCCGGCCCCCTTACCCTACCAGCCTCTCCAGGGCTGGTGTGAGTGCCAGGCTGGCGTGGCCACACACAGGCTTTGTCCCCTGGACCCAACCCCTCTGGAGGACTGGTCAGAGGAAGAAGCCCAGACATTGGACCCTGCGTCCCCAGGAGAAAGCCCAAGGCAGCAGCTCCCTGTCCAGCCCCTGAGTCCATCGCAGCCCCCGAGTCCAGCGGGCTCAGAGGAGGTACTCACAGAGAGCTCCAGAGGTGCTGGAACGTGGCCCCCTCGTCGGTGGCGGTGGACTGCGACATCTTCCCACTCCCGGCCGAGGGCAGCTTGCTCTGCCAGGAGGAAAGGACAAGAGTGCGGGTTGGGAGGGCATCCTTGGGCGCAGGTGGCAGGCGGGGCCAACAATGACCACTCGAGGACTCCCTGGCGTGCTAACCAGGCGCACGCCCTTCACCCAGCCCCTCCCTTCATCCTGCCCTTTCTGGGGGCGGGAACCAAGGTCTGGGGGTGGGCAACCTGGCTTCAGACCCGGCTGGGGGCCTGGGCAGCAGGAGCTTCTCAAAGCCGCCACCCGTGAAATGGGGGTGACAGCAGCATCCCCTCATGGGGCTGCTGCAGGGCCCCTTGGGAGCACGAATTTCAAGTCTCTACTAGATAAGTCAGAAAGAGAAAGACAAATACCATATGAGATCACTTACGTGTGGACTCTAAAAAAAAATGACACAAATGAACTTACATACGAAACCAAAACAAACTCACATAGAGAACAGACTTGTGGTTGCCAAGGGGGAGGGGGCTGGGGGAGGGATGGGATGGGAGTTTAGAGTTAGCAGCTACGAACTAGTATGTATAGAACAGGTGAACGACAAGGTCCTACTGTACAGCACAGGCAATTATACTCAACATCCTGTGATAAACCGTAATGGAAAAGAATAGGAAAAAGAATGCATATATGTGTATAACTGAGTCCCTCTGCTGTACGGCAGAAATGAACACTGCTTTGTAGATCAACTATACTTCAATAAAAAATAAATTAAATAAAAACAAAAAATAAAGTCTCTGCTGTGCCTCGGTCATAATTACACTGGAACACGTGTGGTCATTATTATTATGAACTGCATCTCTAGGTTTGGCCTGGGGGCTGGCTCAAGCCAGGTTTGGGGGCTCCCGAGGCCCCAGCAGCTGGCGACAGCTTAGATCCCGGGTGCCCCCTGGGAAGGGCATGTGCAGGGCCCACCGGAGGCTGGAGCCGAGGCCCTGGTACGAGCCTGGCTGTGCCCGACTGCTGCAGGCTGGGCGGCCTTTCACCTCTGATGTGGGATCCTTGCGCACGGCCTGGACACAAAAGCAGTGTCAACCCCACAAGGCAGCCGCCAAGGCCGAGGCCGAGAAGCTTCTCTGTCACTGGAGGGGGTCACTGCACGAGTGGCCCCCCTTCAAGGAGATGCCCAGGGCTTGGGGCGCCCTGACTCAGTGCCTGCTGGCCTTTGTCCCCACTGTCATACCTCCTGAGGGCCTCCATGCCCACCCGAAACAGCCACCCAGGAGGAGGTGGCGGTGACCACACCGGGCACATCTTGAACCCTTATCCTACGGTAGGGGGGGAGGGGCAGGGAAACCAGAGCCCACCCTGCCCACTGCCCCCACCCAGGCCAAGGTGATGTCTCCCCTGGGCCAGCCTCCAGGCTCTTGGCAAGGGGCCACAGGAATCAGCTTGGCCACTGCCTGGCAGGGCCCAAGCGGGCAGGCCCAGACCTGCCCACGGCCGTCGGGGGAGGGAGGGTGCGGCCTACAACCTGTCACTTTGTCTGTCCCCAGGCGGTGGGCCCTGAGAGAGGCCAGTGGCCTGCTCCCAGGGCTGCCACGTGCCAGGCCACCGTCCCTGGAGCAGCGGCACGAGCTGGGAGGGGCCAGGCAGGGCCGAGCGAGGATGGCCAGGACAAAGAGCTTGGAAAGTGCTGGCCACAAACCAACTCTCCAGCAGGCTCGGAGACCACTCCACCCACTCTCAGGAGACCAGGGCTCAGAGAGGTTATGTGATAGGCCGAGGTCACACAGCATAGCTGTAAGTGCAGGGACAACCAAGTGGTTTTCTCAGAAGTGGAAACTAACGTAGTCATGCCTCCTCCCCCCTTCACCTCAAACCCTCAGCACACAATCCACAGGATTTTAACAAGGGGCTGGTCAGCGCTCACTTGCATGCCTCCTGTGCTGGGGAGATCACTCCTATCCTGGGCTGAGCTACCCAAAACCCAGCAGAGCTGAGTAAGGCGTGGAGCTGGCCATGTGGTAACGCAGAACAGGGTGGACTTGGTAGGAAGCAGAACATGCCGGCCGGAGCAGGTCACTGCGCTGAAGCTGGGCAGAAATGCACCCTCACCCACTCTCCATGGCTGGTCCTTTTTGGATGAGCAGAGATTAGTCAGAGTGGCCTCTTGGTGTGGGCAGGGTGTACCAACACGAGGCTCAACTGGCCCAGGCCATTTGGTCCCACCCCCTTCATTTTGCTAATGGACCATCTAAGCCCAGAGACAGACAACGCCTTGACTAACATCACACAGCAAGTGGACGGCAAGATCCTGTCCCTGGTCACGGCAGCACCATTCACAACAGTGGAAAGGTGGAAACGGCCCAAAGGTGCATCAACGGATGAACAAATAAACAAATCCTGGTCGGTCCACACGCTGGAATATTACTCCATCATAAAAAGGAATGATCACTCACCCCGGCTACGTTACTATGAACCTCAGAACCTCATGCTGAGTGAAAGAGGCCACGTGCTATACGAGTCCATTTACGAGACGTCCGGAACAGGTGAGTCCACAGAGGCGAAAGGCAGACTGGCGGTTGCAGGGGCTGGGGGCGGGGCAGGGGGGGAGACTGCTGGAGTAAGACAGGGGCGATGGTTGCACAACGCCATGAATGAGCTAAACGCCACTGGAGGGTTTGCTGTAAAGGGGTTAGCTTTATGTTGTGTGAATTTCACCTCAATAAAGCTGCGTGGAAGTTAGACAGTTTCTCCGAAAGCCCAGCCCCAGTTCTCAGCAGCCCCTGCTGCCCAACATCTGGGGAGGCAAGTCAGCACTGGGAATCTCCCCAAGGCCCCCTCCCTTCCCTGGCTCCCACGCCTCCCTCCCCACAGAACAGCCGGGAGGGGGGACAGAGGCCCCCACTCTGGGGGACACATCCAGCATTTTCACCCCACCCCCTGCTTCACCCCAAGCTGCCGGGGTCAGAGGCGCCTGCACCACACAGGCCGGCTCTGGCTCGGTGACAGACCTGCAGGTGCCCGGCCCTCTGGGGAAGCGGTGGGCGGGGGGGGGGTCCTACACCCACCCCACCAGCCCTCACCACCAGGACTGAAGACGGAGACCGCTCAGCCTTACTGATGCCAGGGGTGGTCCCGGGTCACCAAACTCCACTGCCTTCAGCAGATCCTGCTGCCTCTGCACCCAGTACACCCTCAGACCCAGGACTCTGTGTCTGCTTTTAGCCAACACCCCGGGGACTCACAGTGACTCTAGGACAGACCTCCCCCCACCCCGCCGCAGGGCGGGGAGAGCATCACACAGGTTCACCTCACCCACTGAGGGGCCCCTTTGGCTGTGTCCACCCGAGGACGGCACCAGCCTCTGACGGTGACTCCCACACAGGTTCTCCATCGGCAAAACGGGTCCAGAAACCTGCCCTGCCCAGAGGGCCTGAGGGACTTGACCCAGGAAGCCATGCAGCGCCCATACCTCCAACTTCCCTGGAAAACTCTGCAGAGCAGGCTGCACTGGGCTATGCGTGACAGAGCCGCAGACCTGGTCCCTGCAGGCGCCAGGGAGCACCCGCCTGGGCCAGAGCTGGGCGTAAGGAAGCAGCACAACCGATGTCCGGCCTCAGGCTGCCCCCCGCAACTGGAACCTCCCCCAGAGCTCCATGGGCCCAGCCCTCTCTCCCCTAGGGCAGGGACAGTATATTCCCTTGACTCACCAGCAGCATTTCGGCCAAGGTGGCCAAGGTTTGCAGAGGTGAGAAAAAGAAAGCAATTCTAAAATCACTTCCTGCAGATTAAAGCCAGTTTCCCCGACATGCACTTCAAATTTGGAAATGCGCTCACAGTGGAAACTGCTTTTGCAAACGATGCGAATCATTTTAAAAATCGCGTGTATGAGGGGAGAGACTGACGTCCGATGACGCCTCTTCAGGCGGCATTAATGATGCCACGAAGTGCACATGCACGGCGGACAGCTTTGCTTCTCCATGAAGTTGCTCTGGGAGAAAAAAATGCCTCCTGTTGCACCGAGAGGGGTCCAGTCCTGGTCAGGGCCGGTCTCCAAGGGAGACGTGGGTGTGAGAAGGCGGGGTACGGTGCTGGTGGGGGCTGGGCTCAAGGAATCCCTGAGCCCCAGCCCACAGGGAACTGCCGAGTCAGAGGCAGCCCGAGAAGGGCAACGTATGGCCCCTTCTCACAGCAGCTGGGCCGGGCCTCAGGCACCTCCGACCTGCCCCAGCTCCCCGTGGGCTAGGGCCACCAAAACCAGTTCACCTCAAGGAATTTCCAGCAGAAATTTTTGACCCTGGAGAGGCGGGGCAGGGGCTGTGTGGCCCACACACTCAACTCAAGCTGGAGTGGAGACACAGCCCCACACCCCACTGACTTTGGGTGGCTCGGGGATGCCCCGAGGTCTCTGAGAGCCCCCCAGGGAGGGGATGCAGTCCCACATCCTGCAGTGCACCACGGCAGAGAAGGTTCCAGCCCAGAGGTCCGGTGCGGCCGGGGAGAAGCAGGCCAGCTGCTGCCAGGGCCCCAGGCCCTCACACTGCCCTGTTGGGCAGGAACCGCCACCCCGGGGCAGGCGCTCAGAGGCCCAAGCTACCGAGGGTCCCGGCTGGGACTCGAGCCGCAGCCCAGACAGCTGGAGACCTTGCCCCACAAGCAAGCGCAGACCTTCTGCCCCAGGCTGGTGGGAGCTGGAGGCCCCAGGGGGCAGCAGCTGTTCCTTGGCCGGCTCTGCTCGACCCTCTGACCTCGTCCTCCACAAATCCCGGAGAGAGCTACAGCCTGCCGTGGGCTCCTGGCCCTGTTCCCACAGGTCCCCTTCTGCCCCCGGCCCCGTCCCCACACACCCCAGCCAGGGCGGCCTCCACGCTCAGCTTTGGTCCACCGTCCACTCCCCACCCCATCCTTGTCCTGCCAGGCCAGCTTCCTCCAGGAAGCCACTGTCCTCCCCGACTCCAGGTCAGGATGCCCCTTATCCTGCCCCTGCCACCACCTGGCAGGTGGCAGAGCACAGATAGCCCTTCAGCTATGTGGCCCCCACGGGGCCTCATTGGTTGGGCAGGATTTTGAGGCCTCTGGTTTCCCTGTCCCCTGGGCCCACCCCTGCCCAGGGCCCCAAAACCAGCTTCCGTAAACTGGGGTCCTTGTGACCCTCCCAGAAGGGACACCCCATCCATAGTGGGGGGCCCCCACCCACCGGCAAGAGCCCTGGCCCAGAGTGTGGACGCTTGGCCTGCGTGCAGAGGACAGCTTGGGGCACACGCCCCTCCTCCACGGCCATCTGGATGCCAGCTTTGGGGGAGGGTGTGCGGCCCCATTCAGTTTAGTGGGGAAAGACCCAAAGAACTCCACCCTGCCACCCACCCCGAAACAATCCATCTTGATGGCCCTCAGTCACATGCTGATTATTCCGGTGGGTCCGTCCCCCGTTATTTCAGTAAACAATGGCGGATTGAAATCTAAGGGGCAGATAAACCTACACCATCTCAGGAGGGACCCTTCCCATACCCTGTGGCCTTGTCTTGAGGCGACAGCAGAATGTCCCAGCGTCCAGAAGTCCCCCTACCTGGGCAGAGGGGTCAGGCGGCCATCACACAGGGTCACAGGAGGCCCTGCTGTGACATGGCGCTGTTCCCAGGCGGCGGCCCAGCCGAATTCCAGCAGGACACCCGGCGCCCAGCCTCCTGGGCCCTTGGAGCTGAGGGGCCTCTGTGACCTCAGCCAACCCCGGGAACGGGAGGCCCTCGCCCGGTGGGGCCGGGGCAGGAGTCCCCCCTGGAACGGTGGCCAGGAGCGTGTCACCCTCAGGGAGCAAAGGGCAGTGGCATCTTCACCTGCCCCTCCCGCCCGCGCCCGGCCACGTGGCCACGGAAGCCTGCGCAGCCTCTGTCCTCGCTGGCCCTGCAGGGGCTGGGGTGGGGTTAGGACAGGACCCTCGGCCAGGGCGGCACCTGGGCCTCCTGCGGAGAGACTGGGCCTGCGGGGCCTGGGAGGAGGGCATGGCTGAGGCCAACGTCACCCCGGGGGGGGGGGGGCTCCCTGCTCCCTGCTCCCCCTCTGCCCGCTCAGGGGAAGCCCCGCACTGATGGTAAGAGACAAATTTAGCCTCCCCACCCTGGGGCAGGGTGCGCTTGTGAGATACGAAAACAGCTGGAGGTGCCCAATCAAGCCGCCCTCTCTCCCGCCTGCGCTGCGGCCCGTGGGGAGGCGGCGTACACAGAGCCTGGGAGTGGCCCCAGGAACCCCCCAGCCCTGCTGCCTCTTACCTCGGTCCCGGTCCCGCAGCCAGGCCAGGGACAGGGACGGCCTCCCTCCGGCACCTGGGCCCGGCCTGGAGCAGTGGGGTTGCCCGGCAGTTTGTTTGAATCTGACGGTTGGTCTAGCACCCACGTGAGGCAGGGAGCTGGGTGGCGGCCCTCTAACCACGTGGGCCTCACGTACTTCTGGAAGGAAATGGCTGACCAAATCCCCCAGGGCTGCCAGGCTCCGGGGTCACCCAGACCTTTGCTGGGAGGGGCTCTCGGCCGAGCTAAGCGTTGGGGACCCAGTGGCACATGCCCCCAACCCCCCACGCCCTACCACTGCCACGCCCAGCTTCCTGGTGGAGGAACTCACGCGGCCAAACCAAACAAAGAAACGCTGGAGCACGGCTGAGCCGCACCATGTCCCAGCAGGGCAGTGCACCGCGCAGCTCATTTCACTGACCCACGTGGAGACGTGCACAGAGAGGTTAGGTCACCCACCCAAGGGCACACAGCTGGTCAGAGCAGGGAGTCCAGCCCGCCAGCTAGCTCTAACGTCCTTGTTCTTGACCTTGCCCTCCACCTGGCCTCTCTAGGAGGTGAGCAAAGGAGGCCCAGCCCCTCTCCGGCCTGCATTCTCACCACACGCCGCTGGGAAGTCCCCGGTCCACCCCTACTTCTTCACCCACACAGTGAGGCCCTACCCACATCCGGTCCCCGCCCCCCCCCCCCATCCTCTGCTGACCTGCCCATGGCTTTCCTCCCATCCCGGCCTCCACCCCCAACAAGTGCAGGTCAGACCTGGGCACAGGGATCCTGTCCCTTGGTTTTCTGCTCTGCAGCTCCGCCCTGCCTGCCACACTCCCGGCCACCCCGCCCCATCCACATAGCCCACCTCTGCACCTCTGCCACTCTACTCTGTAGCTGTGTGACCCCTGGACTGGTGTCTTGCCCATTCTGAGCCTGTTTCCTGTGATGTGTGGAAAAAGCCAAAGCACTCAGCAGGGCGCTGATACAGGCACAGACTAGGAGCTCGAGAGACGGGAGTGAGTTGCAATTGACCAGTAGTTACTGAGGATCAGGGTAGCAGCGGAGGAAGAAGAATAAACCTGCCCTGGTCCCAGGGGCAGCAGAGAGCAGAGGGCAGAGGCCAGGTCTGTCCCTGGTTCAGTTGCAGGGACCTCCCCATCAGTGGTCTGTCTAAGACCGAGGCACCTGCAGAAGGATGAGTGGGACCCAGCACTCCACGGCAGCGGAAACCCAGGGGTAAGAGACAACCCACCCGCTAGAGGCAAAATAATGGATTCCTACTGGGGCCGGTAGCTGGCACAGTGCCCCTGAGCTTGGAGATGCCGTGATCCCACCTGCGTCACCATGTGGGGAGGCTTCCACGGCAGCACCCAGCCACCTGTTGGGGGGGCCTGACTGGAGGAGTGAGAGCAGAAGTGAGGGTGTCGGTGAGGGAGGTTCAGACCAGCATGGGGCACAGGAAGGGGACCCAGGAGGCGGGCAGCTGCAGGGCTGGGAGCCTCATGAGGCTGGAGAGGAAGAGACGCTTGACGGTAGAGCAGGTGTCTGAGCTTTCAGCCATGGTGCGTTCCAAGTGAGAGCCAAGGGTGGCCAGGATTGGACAGAGGAGTGGCTGGGCACATAATGGACTTCTCCGTCTCATTGCCCACCTCCAACCCCACCTCCACAGGGATCTAGAATCCGGCACTCCCACCCACAAGGCCACCCTAGTCCCAGATCCCCTCAGCCCCCCACCCCCACCCCCATAAGTGCAGCAGCCTCTCAGCCAGGCTCCCTGCTTCTGCCTCAGCGGATGGACCAACAGTGGCCAGATGTAGGTGAGGTCATACGCCCCGCCCCTGTACCCGCCCCCACCCGGTGGAAGAAGTCAACTACACGATGACAGACTGTAGCTATGACATAAGGTGTCATAACTCTGAGAACCGGCCTCAGGGAACTCCCTGGCGGTCCAGTGGTTAAGACTCGGCGATTCCACTGCAGGGGGCACAGGTTCGATCCCTGTTTGGGGAGCTAAGATCCCGCATGCCGCGCAGTGCGGCCAAGACAAAAACACAAACAAACAGAACTGGCCTCAAAGAAATGGGAACGAACTGACACCGGAACTAAAGATTAACTGTACTTGAAGCAATCAGGACGACGCTGGTCAGACGACCCACGACCCATTGCAAGGTGACCGTCAGAGCTGGCTGTGCTGTTCTGCATGGAGCCCCTCCCTCCGTCTACAAAAGCTCTCACCCACTGGTTGTCAGTTGGGGGCGGTGGGTGGGAGTCAGCCCTTGGGGGATTTGGAGGGCATGGAGCCCTTGCTCCGA
Source organism: Phocoena sinus (assembly GCF_008692025.1). Classification (NCBI taxonomy): domain Eukaryota; kingdom Metazoa; phylum Chordata; class Mammalia; order Artiodactyla; family Phocoenidae; genus Phocoena; species Phocoena sinus. The sequence continues at coordinate 2,204,979 of NC_045763.1, read as the reverse complement.
AATAAAGCAACCTCTCCTTTCCATCAGCCTGGTCCCTTTTTGGCTTTTGAGCGGCGAGCAGCCGGACCCCACTTTCGGTAACACTCTCACCCACCCGGCTGCCAGGCACCCCTGCTGTTTCGGTCCGTCTCCTCCAAGGCTCCCCTCCTCCCCTCTTGAGGGTCCCACCTCTACATGCCAGTGCGCCATGCTCTGTCCTCCAGAATCTTCTCTTCCCCGGACAAGCATCTGTGCTCCTTCAACCATGCCCTGCACGGTCATTCCCAAACCACTGGCCCCGCCTGACCACCCTTCTCCAGACTCCTCCACATTCCTTGAAGGGAACCCACTCAGCTGTGTCCCCGCCCTGTGTAGACTCCTTGCCTCCTACCCTGGGGTCCTCACTATGGGCCCAGGATGCACTAATTTCCTGAACTCTCTACCCATCCCCACTCAGCTCCCCGCCCCCGCCCCAGCCATCGGGCCGTGATTTTTCAAGAGCTCCATCTGACTCATGAATTCCGCTCCTCTCTGGTTCTGATGTCAGCTGGCCTCTGACGTGACTTCAGCCAAGTTGCCACAGCATTGGTCCATCCATCGCTCACTCACTCCAGGAACATCTGTCCCAGAGAGCCACCTCTGTGCCGCCTGCCTCCCTATCTCCCACGTGCCCCCATCCCATCCCCTGGGCCTGGGGCTCTTTCCGATAACGACACCCAGCATCTACCGTGTGCTCACGCAGTGCCAACCCCAGCCCGGAGTCCTCTGTATTCCTTGATTTCAGTCTTCAAAGTAACCCCGAGACAAAGGCACTGCTGCGTCCCACGTTCCAGATGTTCTTACAGAAGCACAGAGAGAGGGGACCGCTTGCCCAGGGCCACTCAGCTCAGAAGGGCCAAGGCTGGATTTGAGCCCAACTCTGGTTAGGATCCACTTAACCCCTTCCCACCAGGCAGCCCCACCCTCTGGGGGCCTCTCTTCGGAGGCAGAGAAGAGAACCAGCCTTTCCCCCCACAGTGTGAAGGGCACCCTGAGGGGTGTGGACAGGCCCAGGGTCAGCCCAAGGGTAAATGAAGGTCCATATGAGTTGTCATTTTCGGTTTCACAAGCTGGCGGAGAAGGGGCACCAATGCGGCAGAGCTCAGCCAAGGATAGGCCCTGACGGCCCTTCAGGGCAGGGGGAGGCAGGAATAGCCAGGTGGGCTGGAGAGGGGACAGGATGCCCAGAGGCCTTGGCCACAGGAAGGGGGCTGGACCTGCAGCTGTGGGCCTCGGGGAGCGAAGAGGGGGGTTCGGCTCCCAGAGGGATGCAGTGGGATTTGGGTGAGGAAGGTCATCCGGGGGGCACATCGTGGGCTTGGCGAACCCAGAGGCTGGTGGTCGGCGAGGCAGGCCTCGGCTGGGTCCCGGTGAGGCGGTGGGGGGCATGGGCCGCAGGGATGCAAGAGGGGGCAGGAAGGGATGAGGACCCCCCTTCCAAGCCGATCCACGTCGGGTTAATGCACTTTTGAGCTCAGCCCTCAACCAGCTGCAGACTCGCGCGCCTTCAGCTACCCACCAGCTGTGTGCACGGTCAGGCCTCTGTCTTCTCGTCCGTAGAATAGGGAAGTCACACCCACCATGCAGGGCTGACCCACACAGAAGCCTCTAGCAGGATTCCCGGGGTGTCTTGGGGTGCAAACGCGGCTCCTGTCTGACCTCTGGGGCCGTTTGGAAATCTGCTATCTGTTGTGTCAGTCAAACCCTCATCCCCCTTTCCACTCAAGCTCCAGAGGCCGCTTCCTGAGCCAGCCACTGGTGCCCAGCCCCCTGCCAGGCCAGCACCATCAACACACACGCACACGTGCAGGCACACACATGTATACACACCTGCACACGCACACACTCCGCCTTCATCACGGTGAATCCCCCACTCCAGCCCCTCCGCTCAAGTATGTGGCCCCAGGGCTTCCCCGGTGGCGCAGTGGTTGAGAGTCTGCCTGCCGATGCAGGGGACACGGGTTCGTGCCCCGGTCCGGGAAGATCCCACGTGCCACGGAGTGGCTGGGCCCGTGAGCCATGGCCGCTGAGCCTGCGCATCCGGAGCCTGTGCTCTGCAACGGGAGAGGCCACAACAGTGAGAGGCCCGCGTACCGCAAAAAAAAAAAAAAAAAAAAAGTATGTGGCCCCGGAGGCTCCCCGGGCGCCCAGCCGCGTAGGTGGGCCTGCAGTGGCCGGCGGACAGCACACGGAGCCGTCTCCTGCTGCCCAGGTCTCGGTAATGCCTGGGAGGCAGCCGGGTGAGGGCCAGGGTGGCCAGGGCGGGCTCCGGGGCCCCCGGTGGGTGAGCGAGCCGGGGAAAGCCGTTCTGGGCTGGCCCCGTGGGGCTGAGGAATGGTGGCCCCCAGCCGGGACAAGCCTGGCCATGTGGACAGGGCAGGGCCTCTTTGGCAGGAAGTGGACAGAGTTCCGGTGGGTCCAAGGGGCGGCGGCACCAGAGTGACTTCTGTTCCACCCCCCACCCCCACCCCCGGGCCATGCAAATTGCCCCGCACCCCCCTGCGGGCAGATGGCAGTGCCACACAGCAGTGGCTTCTCCAGCTTGCCCGAGTCCCATCAGGGGACCCACAGGCATGGCCTCCCTGCTATGGCCCATCCGCCACCGCTGCCCCCAGGACACCCTGTTTCCAAGCGCTGGGTGGGAGCCAGTAGGGAGGGGCCTCTGCACCCCTGGGTGGCCCCAGGGAGCCCCAACTGGCACCTGAAAGAGGAGGGCCAGCCCGAGCCAAGCCTACCTTGGCGGAGCCTGGGCCCTGGAGGGTCTGTGAGGAGGGGGACAGCCGGGAGGCCCTCGGCTCGAGGCTGGCTAGGCAGGCGGTGGCGGCAGCGTCCCGGTCGCCTAGGCGATGACTTTGGAGCCCTGGAAGCAGCGTGGCGGGCCTGGAGCCTCGGGGCAGACGGGGGCGGAGCGTGGCCAGGAGCCCTGGGGCCAGCGGCCGGCCTGTGTCCCCTGCTCCAGATGGATGCCACGCCCTCTGTACAGTGACCCAGAGGCAGCCCCGCCCACGGGGAGTAGAGCTGGAGGCGTGGAAGCCGGAGGGGAGCCGCCGACTCCACTGTGTCTGTGTGCTTTTCTTCTCCTCCTCTTTGTCGAAATTCAGAAACACACTCAGAAGCAAAGAGACTGGTGCAATGAATCCACTGATCTGTCCCCTGGCCCCAACATCAGTCTGTCCACCAGCCAAAGCCAATTCTACAAAGTATATCATTTCACCTGTGGTACGTCAGTAGATGCTTCAAACAGACAAGGATCCATCTGTCGACATCAGGTCCAACCATGAAATTGCTGATATTCAGCTCCTTTTCTCCTACCAACACACACACACACACACACACACACACACACACACACACACACACACACACAGTAAATTCAGATAATTCAACATAATACACAGCCACAATACCACATTCTAAATTTCCAGGACCCGTTTTTAACTGCTGGCCAGAAGGACTTGGAGGACACAGGTTTGGCAGACTAATCCATGTCATACACACTGTCCCTTCCCTCCCCCACGGTGGGCAGCAGCGCAGATGGCTCAGCCCAGCTCTGGGTGGACACGGTAAGGGGGACATTGCAGGTGGGATTAAGGACCTGGAGATGGCAGCCCCTAGGTTATCTGGGTGGGCCCAGGGTCACCAGCAAGGGTCCTCACAGAGGCAGGCAGGACGCTGGGGAGGAGAGAAGGTGCTGAGCTGTGGCTTTGCAGAGGGAGAACGGGGCCGCGAGCCAAGGAACGCGGGCGCCTCTAGAAGCCAGAAAAGGCAAGAAACAGATTCTGCCCTGGAGCCTCCGGAAGGAGGCAGCCCTGCCAGCACCCGGACTTCAGTCCAGTGAGACTGATCTCAGCCATCTGGCCTCCAGAACAGAGGAAAACGAGTCCGTGGTGCTGTAAGCCACTGAGTTTGTGGTAATTTGTTACAACAGCCGTAGGAGACGGATACAGTCTCACGTAACACAAATTTGGGAAGCCTCATTTGCAGGGATCTCTCCCTTTCCCGGGGCCCCTGGAACGGGCATTAGTGCCGCATTAAGTCCGAGGAGAACCTCTGGGGTGTAAGACGCTTTTGCAGAATAGCAGCCCTGGGCTGGACAGAAAGGGGGTGACTGAAGACACGGCCAGCACGGGAGCCAAAGCCCTCGCCCTTCTGGGACGTCACACACACCCGTGCAGCCGTGAGGCGTTATGACCACACAGCGAGAGTGAGTACTGGGGGGAGGCAGGTGTTTCCTGGTCCTGGCAAAAGAGGCAGAGAAGCCAGAGGGATGCCAAGGCTCACCCTGCCCCCACCCCGGGCTCTGCCAGGCCACCCTCAGCCAGCTGATGGCCACAGTGGGCAGGTCTTCGTTGAAGCCAAGCCCCTACTGCCCATTCTCAAGCCGAGATGGATGCATCTCACCATCCTGAGCTCCGGTGGGGTGACCTCCTGGCCCACCCGTCCCCCCTCCCGTCCCCCTCCCCCATGGAGACAGGAAAGTCCTGAGTTCCGGGAGGCTGGGGCCCCACCCTCAGGACTGGGACAGGTGACAAACCCTGCTCTTCCTCAGCAGAAACAAGGATGCCAGAGACCGGAGATGGGTGGGTGACCCTTGAGTGATGGTCACAGCTGGACCTCTGGCCATCAGTTCTGGGTAGGGCATTCAACAAGGAGTTCAACCAGTATTTCGTACCCCTTCTCCCTACATGAGGCACAACTAGAAAGCTCCTCCTCGCCGAGGCCGGAACCCGGAGTCAGCCCAGGTGTGAGCACCAGGGCAAGGCCTCTGCTCATCACCACGGAGAGGAGAGGGCGGGAGCCTTGCAGCTACCAGCTCGTTTCACTTCCCTACCGCAGCCAGAACAGATGGCCGCACAGCATCTGTTTATTCTCACACAGTTCTGTGGCTCAGGAGTCGAGTCCAAAAAGAGGGAGTCTTATGAGACTGAAGTCGAGGTGCCGGCGGGGTTGTCCCTTCTGGAGACTCCAGGACAACATCTGTGTCCTTGCTTCTTCAGCTTCTAGAAGCCGCCTGCATTCCTCGGCTCCGGGCCCCTCCCCCCATCTTGAACTGCCACTCTCCACCCTCTGCCTCCATCCCATCTTCTCTCTGGCTCCAGCCCTCCGGCCTCCCTCTTAGAGGGACTTTGTGATGACACCGGGCCACCCAGATTCCCCAGGGTCGTCATCCCCCATCTCCAGTCCTGGATTTCATCCCATCCGTTTCCCTGTGAAGTCAGTCACAGGTTCTGGGGATCAGGACATGGCTGCCTTTGGGGGGCCATTCTTCTGCCTTCCATAAATGTCCTTCATCCCAAGACACATCCTGGGGGCCCGCTGTGCGGGGTTAGCTAAAACTGCTCTGCGCCTTTAAGCAGAAAGCCCTGCTCCCTGCAGGGAGGCGGCTGTGTGGTTGGGGGGCGGGGGCAGCAGAGGGGCGTTCGAGGCCCGCCCCACACCCCTCCCACCTCCCTCCAGCTCTTAACCTTTCCCAGCAGCCCCTCCCCGTACAAGGATAAGTTCCCAAAAATGTGTCTGAAAGTCGACAGTAGCCGAATCTCCGTGAACCCTCCCTGCCCCACCTGACACGTGACTCCCCGCGCACGGAGCACTGGACATGGCACTTTACAAACACGAACCGTGTAGCCATCACGTCAACCCAGGAGAAAGACTGCCATCTCCATCTCCGTTTTACAGATGAGGCCACTGACGCACAGAGAGGCTGAGGAACCTATCCAACATCACACAGCACAGCTGGGCCTAAAAACCATTAGGAAATAAACATCTGACTAAACTACCCATTTCAGACGCATCCCGCACAACGCACTTCCCGTGTTTCCTGGGATGCGCTGGTTTTTCAGGACTGAACCACCATCGCAGACTCAGGAGACTCCAGGAGCAGTTTGACCAAACTTCTGACTCACCTGCTGTGTGTCCCGCAACCTTCTCCCCGCCGTCCATGTTAGTTTCCGAATGCTGGCAGGACGGGCTTGGAGAAGCTGCTGCCCCAAAGCTGCCCAGAGGCCCTGCCATCTCAGCTCCGGGCACAGCTCATTCCGGTCCCGGTGCTCAAGACCCGTCCCCGCCTGTGGCCGTGAACAAAGGACGCTCTGGGCCACCGCTTGCTCCCAGGGGCCCTCGGCAGGGGGAGGCTTGGGCTCCAGCAAGCGCCCTGCGTATTTGCACAGTCAGCACCCTGCTTCCCCTTTCGCTGCCTGGCCTCTGAGGAGCAGGCATCTTGGTTTTAAGCTGATATCACTGAGGGTCAAGGCTGTGGGCTCTTAGCCCCCAGAACAGAGCCTGGTAAACCGTGGGCGCTCAGGAATGAATGACAAGTGATAGAAGGATGGATGGATGGATGGATGGATGAAGAGTTAAGGCCCCTGTAGAATACTGCTTCCATCTGCTCCATATCCCTTTTTCTTTTTCTTTTTCTTTTTTTTTTTTTTGCGGTACGCGGGCCTCTCACCGTTGTGGCCTCTCCCGTTGAGGAGCGCAGGCTCCGGATGCGCAGGCTCAGCGGCCATGGCTCACGGGTCCAGCAGCTCCGCGGCACGTGGGATCTTCCCGGACCGGGGCACGTACCCGTGTCCCCTGCATCGGCAGGCGGACTCTCAACCACTGCGCCGCCAGGGAAGCCCCACATCCCTTTTCTGAACTTGGAAATCCAAAAAGCTCAAAAACCCAAAGCCTTTCCTTAGGTCTGGGGCCCACACCACTGGGCGGACGGACACAAGCCTTTTCATGGTCTTTGTTGCCGTTTAGGGTAAACATCTGTGCGTGTCGTTGCAGAAACATGGGTGAGCTCGATTGTGGAGCGCTTCTATCGGATCCCTTTGTAGTGTTATAAAACAAACAATTCAGATACTATGTTACTTTTCTAAAACGGAAAAATATTAATCTGAATTCTGAAATATCAGGGGCTCAGGGTTAATTTGGACCATAAGGTAGGGAGGCCACATCAATTCTTTATATAAGCCCCAGGGCCCGGCTACACCCCGAGACGCCCAGATAAGGGTCCCTCCCTGGGACAACTGAGTGCTGAGCTGGCCACATCCTCTCCTTATGGGGAAGGTATTTTCCACTCATCGACCAAAGCCGACTTTTGACAGGTCGCATGGCAGATCTGCGCTGGCTGGTTCCAAAGTCGGCCACGCTCGCCGTGACTTCTGTCACTTTTTACCTCTGTGGATTTTTTTGTCAACGAAATGCTGTCGAGTAGCAAAAATTTCCAAAGGTCCAGGCAGGGCCAATCTGGTCTCTCCCACTCCATCCGTCCCAGACCCGGCTCCCGTCCCTGGAGGCACAGCTGCCATCACTTCTAGGGAGAGTGGATTCGTCAGGAGGAGAGAAACGGAATGGAAAGAGGTTTAATGACAGCAGAGGACAGAAAGAGGAAGTCGGCAACCTGAGGTTCTGTCGGCCACTTAAAATGACCCTGGCCAGAGAGTCCCCAAAACTCTGAAAAGACAGCCTGCCAGGATCACAGGCGCTACCACACTCTACTCACGTGGGGTCTTTCTTACACTTTCTTTAACCTGCATGTTCCACTGTCAAGAGTAGACTCTTATTCTCCTCCTTTTCAAACATCACGTGGACCAGATGACGATTAGGCGGTGTTCTTGCAATTACACCGACCTCAATCTTCCAATTGTCTCTTTGGCTATTTTTATCAGAATTCATTATTTTCACATTAATCCAGTTAGCGTCCTGTTTACCAATACCTCGTTTTTAATTTGCAGCTTCATTCTAAAGGCTCAGGGAGACTTTCACAGCCCGTGTTCTCCTCCTTCATTACTGCCAAGTAATTAGGCAAGGAACATCCCTGATCAGAAACTAAGAAGCCAGGAGCAAGTTGCAGCTTGCCTGACTCCGAAAGAAAAAAAGAAGACGGAGTCTCTCCTAATTACGGGGGGGTTTTGTTGGTTGTCACTGAGCGAGAGAAGCAGAGGAGGCGAGAGTAAAAAGGAGAGGGGCCTTTAATTACAGGGCCTTGCAAATCACGGCGCAGTGAATACCTAGAGGTTCCTCCTCTGATCTGCATACTAATGAGGAACCACCCTCCTCCGGTCTCGTGGGGAATTGTTCTAAATTTGCATTTCGCATAATGCAAATGACCGAGGACCCTAAGTGCGGAGCAGCCTGGTGCAGAGAGGGGGATTTGATTTGTTTATTTGTGTCCTGCTTGGGAAGCACAAGCTTCTAAAACGGCGAGCACAGCTTTCCCTCCTGTAGGCCCAAAGGCTCTGCAGAGACCCCTCTCCGTGGCCGACAGACACTCTTCAAGCCACCCGCCCCTACATCAACACACGGGGCCCCTGGCTGCCCTCCCGGTCCCCATGCTGGCCTGTCCCCCACCGTCTGGCAAATGGGCACTGCCCAGGTGATCCCGGAGGCCGGCAGGCTGCCAAAGAGAAACCCCAGGGACTTTCTTCTCACGCGTCTCAACCCTGACGGAGAAAACAGCCCAGGAAGCCACGTCTAAAATCGCAGGAAACCAGGCAGGAGGGGTGAGAGGGATCTTCTCTGCCCGCTCCGAAGGACCTCTCGCAACCCAGGCATCCCTGCCCCCAGGAGAAGCCACCTGCCCAATTAGCCAGAGGCTTCCCCAGATGCCCGCCCCACAGGGCCTGGCATCTCCGAGCAGCGGGTGAGCAATTAGAGCCCCCGGCCCCTCCCCACAGGCACCCAGGGCCTCAGGGAGTGACCTGCTGGCTGGCGCTGGGCGGGGACACACCACGGACAGGTCCCTCCCACGTGCAGCCACCCCGAGCAGGACCACGAAGGAGGGACCCCTGGGCACCCAGCCCAGCCCTGCCGCCCAGGGCCCTGCACCCAGGCTGGTGAGAGGCAGGATGGGTGATGCCCAGGTGCTCTGTGCCTGCCTATTGGGGACGGAGGGGCTGGACCAGCCTTCCCTGGGCACTTTGTGTCTGCCCTCCGGGGCTGTCAGGTGTGTTCCCACGGGCCACTCAGGGGAGTCCCGGCTCGGGCTCCTACAGCGAGGAGGCAGGTGTGTGCCCCACCCCCCCTGGGCGAAGAGCCTGGGGACTTGACCGAGGCGTGGAGCAGCTATCTGGACCACCAGCCCAGGGCCCTGCCCGCTGTGCCCTCTGTCCTCGGTGTGCCGGGCACGGGCGACCAGACCAACCCCTGCGTCCGATTTAGTCACTTGATCTGAGCTTTTCAGCTTCACATCTGCAAGTGGGGTGAACGCCCGGATGCATGTATATCAGAGGGGGCACGTATGAATGTCTACTGTCATGGTTATAACTCGTCCCCGGACCCAAAACACAGACGGGAGAACAGAAGAGGCAGGCGGGACTGAAGCACGGTTCTCCCTTCCGGGGGCCCCGCCCCCCCAGCTCCCAGGTCCGTTCCGGGGCTCACTCTCTGGGGGACCTGATTCCAAGTCCAAGGTCCACAGAGTGTCCCAGCCACAGACCCTCTGGTGCCGCCTGAAACGTCCACTCCACGGCCCTGAGACCTGGCCTCGGGACCCCCATCTCCTCTCTCCGAGCCTAGCAGAGCCCTCCATGCTGCTTGCCCTCTCTCCTGGGTCCGGTTCCCTCCAAGGCTCCTCCCCAATCCCCCACCGCCCGCAGGCTGAACGTCCCGCCCCGCCTGCCCACCTCTAAGCGCCTCTCTGGCACCGACGGCCCAAAGCCGCAGTGTGTGTGTGTCTGTTCTCCCTCCCTACTCCGGGGGCTGTGGTGACCCACGCAGTCCCCAGGGAGAGGAGGTGCTGGGGTTTGAAGCCTGCTTTCCAGGGTGCAGGGGCTGTAGATGTGTAGGGAGGGGTGGCATGGGGAAGAGCCCGTAAGCTCGGGGAGCGGCCCCTGCACACTTGGCTGTGCTTAGAACAGACTGGGGTGTCCCTTGTGCCTCTTTGAGCAAAGAGGGACGTGGCTTAGAACGTTTCCTCACCTTTTGTGTCCTGGCACCTGGGCAGCCCGAAGGCTTAGGACTGCTTCTCAGAAGAATATTTCAGGGAGTTCCCTGGTGGCCTAGTGGGTGGCCCGGGTTCGATCCCTGGCCAGGGAACTGAGATCCCACAAGCCACGCGGTGCAGGCCAAAAAAAAAAAAAAAAAATTACAAAGGAAACCAATTACATTGAATTATGGTTATTCTAGTGGGCTGAATGGCAACCCCCCCCTCGAAAGAAATGTCTACCCAGAGCCTTAGAAATTAGGGCCTTTGCAGATGTGTAAGATAAAGATCTGAAGATGGGATCACCCTGGATTAGCGTGGGCCCTAAATCCAATGACAAGTATCCTCATAAGAGGCAGCAAAGGGGAGACACAGACACAGAGAGAAGCCCATGTGAACACGGAGGCAGGGATTGGGGTGATGCGTCCACAAGCCCAGGAAGCTGGGAGTGAGACGCAGATGGATTCCGCCTCAGAGCCTCCAGAGGGAACTAGCCCTGCCCACACCTGGATTTGGGGCTTCTGGACTCCAGACCCTGAGAGAATGTTTTTTTTTTTAAATTGTTTAAGCCCCCTAGTTCGTGGTCATCTGCTACGGCAGCCCCAGGAAACCAACACAGTTATGATGATATTTAAAAGCAAATTTGGGGGAATTCCCTGGCGGTCCAGTGGTTAGGACTCTGTGCTTTCACTGCCGAGGGCGCAGGATCAATCCCCGGTCGGGGAACTAAGATTCCACAAGCCGTGTGGCTCAGGCAAAATAAAAATAAAATAAAAGCACCTTTGTGAGATGGTGTTGATGGGGCTGCGGGCGGCACGTCTGGCGACTCGTTTCAACTCAGTGACGAGCACAAACGAAATTCTGAGATGTCCGTAGCAGCTGCCACGCACACTGAAAATATCAGTGATTCCGTTGGAAAGAAGCTTTGTTCTCTTTGGGTCTCTGATTCGGGGGAGCATCTCCAGGAAAAGAAAGCACTTTTGAGGAGCAAATGTCTGGTCTGCAAAGGAACACCCCAGCTGGAGAGTGGACACGAAGGGTGGGGACAGATGGAAAGTTTATGCCCACTGGTGCAGACTCTCAGAGCCGGCTTCGGTGAAAGCTGTCTTTAACTTGAAGCCCGACGAGCAGAGGGAGATTTTCTTGTACAGAATCAGTTTTCCTCTGCGTTACACACAGAGAAACGATTGTCCGGGCGTCCTATGTAACCTACTTAAGGCAAATTAAAAACAGAAAAGACGTTGTATGTTCTGGTTACACACAAATGGATGCTGCTAGTTCCAGATGTGTTTTCCATGTTCTAGAAATCTGGGCAGGACATGGGATCACCTGACAGCAATTTGCAGGGGTAAATTGTCACACAGTATCCTGGGGACACAATCCCCATCATAGTTAGGCCTTTACCATGCAGACAGAAGCATGGTCAGGGTGACAAGGGACCACACCTCTCAGTTTCTTTTTTCCTTTTTGCTGTGTGAAACTAAATCATCAGAAAATGACTAGTTTTAAAACACTGACTCAGCACTCCCACAGAAACGCCCAAATTGGAACATAAGGATGTGCCCTTACCTTTTATGGGGGCTGGATAGAAGAAACGCACAATTGAAGAATGTTTCTGGGTTTTGCTTTTTGGAGTTTTTTTTGCAAACCCAAAGTTCAACCTGTGTGCGATCTCTTTTATACAAGTCTCTGGAGGATAAATTCCCCTTGAGTTTGGTGACTGGAAACTGTCGCCCAGTTAGATGAACACGCAGCTTCCTTTCAGCCACCAACGAAATGATTTCCCTTTTGGGGTCAGAATCTTGGGGTGAATGCCGTCCTTGGCTACAGGCAGGACCTCCGCCAGGTCCTGTCCCCAAATTCTCAGTCTCTCCTTTTCCTCGCCATCTTGGCTGTGTCGTTTGCATCCCACTTGTGGATGTGGGTAATACCCTATAAATAACTAATAAAGGAGGCATTCTTGCTGCAGTACCCCTGACAGAAGCCATCAGTCTCCACCCAAACCACAGGCAGATTCCTGCCTCCCTGCCAGCCATTCCGTTCCCCCCACCCGCTCCCAGGGGAGACCTGTTGGCTACTAGGGAACTATGCCCTCCACCTCGCCAAGGACTTCTTGTTCTCCAGTCTCTGGCGCAGCACCCACAGCCGGCACTACGGGGCCCACCTGTGGGCGCCAGGCATCATTCTACCCACTTTAGACATGGCATCTTGGTTACTGTTCTCCCAATCCTCCGGGGCAGGGGCTATTCCTGCCCTTTTTCACAGATGGGTAAACTGAGGCTTGGAGTGGTTAGGTAACTTGCTCAAGGTCCCTGACTTGTAAGTGGTGAAGAGGGGATTTGAACCCTAACATTCTGACCTCCACACCCACACGATTAACCACTGCACCATACTGGCCCTTCCATGGGGCTGCCCTGCGGAATTTGGATACAGCTACCCTGTTCTCCAGAACCTTCACCAGGACTTCGAGACAGGGCTGAACTTCCTGCGCCCATTCCTCAGGTAGCCTCCTGCTGACACCCTGACAGCTTCTGGTACCCGCCCACCTTTTTATCTTATTTTTAAAATCACATGCATAGCCCATACATTCATACGTTGCAAGTATTTAAATAGTGTCTTTTTGTTCTCAATACAATTCTTTTTACACTTTTGCTGAGTAAATCGAAAGATGGGTGCTGGATTTTTGGTGTACATTGCATTTTCCCCCAAAGCTAATTATTAAGGTTAAAACAAATAAACAGCAACAACGTCAGCAAACAAAACAAAAGAAAACCATTGAGCTGATGGCTCCCAAATGTCCAGTATTTAATAAACAGGCCACAGTATACTTGGACCAAAGGACCTCTGGTCAGAGATGAACAGCACACTTCCCCCGCCCGCCCCCACCCCCCAGCCCCTTGCTGACTGACAATGGTCTACCTGTCACCCAGGTATTCATGCAGACACGTGCATACTTTGTGCAAATCCACTTAGGGACCAGACAAATATACGAGCTGAGTAAGAAGGTAATAATAACTACCCCCCACCCCGCAGTCCAGGGCCTAAAAGGAGGGTGAGTGAGAGGTCAGGAGGACCAGGAGAGAAGGGATCCAGGAAAGAGGTGTCACCTCTGGCCAGGCCGGCGGCCCAGGGACCACATTCTGACCCATCCTCTCCCCAGTTGGAACAGACTCAGGAGGCAGACAGGTGGGGCACCCGGGCCAGGTCAGGGCCACCAAGAGATGCCGCTCTGGAACCTGGCTCCCTGGGACCAGCTTAGGGGTCATGCCCAGTTTTCCGGGTCCAGGGGAAGACCTGGGTTTCACTCAGCCTTGTGAGGAGTGGGGCGGCTAACGCCTCCGGATCGGTAACAGCCCTCGCAGGTGCAGAGGGAGTGGGGGCCGGCGGGGAGGGGCTCGTCAGCAACAGGCGCCTGCACCCCCGAACGAGCCTCTCCCCGGGGTCGCGTTCTCCACGTCCCCTTGAAGCGGAGGTGGAGAGGGGTTAACCCCAGGCAGGCCCTCTGGGAATCCCAGGGAGGCTGCTCCAGGCCCCAAAGGCCGCCGCACTGCTGGCAGGACGCCGCATCTCCTGGCCGGCTGGACTCCGACCCGGGCTCCCCGCCGCCCCACGTGCCCCGCCCCACGAGCTGGTCGGACTCGGGGTAGCCTCCATGTCACCCTCTCTCGAGTTCGTGCACACGGTCTCCTCTAACCGCCTCCCAGCTTCGGAGCCGCGAGCCAGTGCGCCGGCTGCCCTGAGCTCAGGCCCCGCCGGCGGAGCCCAACCGCGCCCAAGCCCCTCGCGCCAGGTCCCCGCGCTGCCTACCTGGTGCCGTCGGAGCCCCAGGAATCTATGCCCTAGCCCGCCCCGGCTTAGCCGCGTAACCCCTTCGGGGGCGCAAGGCAGGCGCGGGCCGAGAGGCGGGTGCAGCCGGGCGGGCGCGGGCGCGGGCGGGGAAGCAGGGCGGGCGCGGGCCGCCGAGGCGGGTTATATGGGCGCGGGGAGGGGAGGCGCCGCGGGGAGGGGTGGCCGCGGGCGTTAGCGCCTTCCGTAGCCGGCCGGCGGGAAGGCAGCGCGGGCCGCTCAGCCGTTGGCAGGAGGAGCGCTGGGCGGCGTGGCCAGGCTGGGGCCAAGGTTGCCGCCCGGCGCTCCGCCCCCCCAGCTGGCCGCGTCCGAGTCGGGGTCCCGGGGCACGCTCCGCCCCGCCTCCTTCCCGCCGCCTTTTGGCGCGCGTCGCCCCTGTCGGCCCCGGCGGGGCCTGCCTCGGGCTGATCGCGGGCTGGGCGCCGGGGCCCTGCTACTGCGGAGATGGGACGGCGACCCTCGACCGGCTTGGGAGCGAGGGCAAGGGCGCGCGGAAGCCGGGGTGTGGGGCAGAGATGCAGACTCCGCGTCCCGACGCCTTCCTTTCCCCGAGACATCGCATCTTCCGGGTCTCCCTCCTCCTCCCCCACTGGCGCGGGACCTCTGCGCGCCGGGCGCTGGGAATCCAAGGGGAAGGGGAATGGCCGCGCATCGTAGGCACGCCGCCACCCAGGTCTGCGGAGTGTCCGCATTGGCTGTGACCTGCTAGGGACAGGGGTGAAGGTCGCGACCCCAGGATCCGGGGTTAAATGGAGCCGCTTGCTTCCGGGTGGTACTAGCCGGGCTCCTTCGCCCCGGAGGGCGCGCCACCTACACCGCTCACCCAGCGGAGGTCACGGCCTCGCTTCGGCCCCGGCCCGTATTACGGATCCGCGGGGACCCTCTGGACGCGACTCTCGGCTCCAGCCTGCTTTCTTCCTGGGCGGAGGATGTGACCACGGACCTCAGGGAATAATAATTCTGTACGCAAACACTCCCGGGTCGCCGCCGCCTCCCACCCCATCCCCGGCCCCCGGGGCCGGATTCCGTTTCGCGTTGCGCAGGTACGCACGGGTGTCCAAGGCGACACGTGGGTCATGCACTGGAGATTGCTTTCTACGCGCAGAGACCGCCTCAGGCGAAGACTTCCCTCAGGCCCCGACACCTGTGGCTCCATGGTCCGCGTCCCCCGCAGGGCAGACGGGCTCTTCAGGGCTCTCACCCAGTCCTAGGGTCTCGGCTGGAGAACCCGACGCGCTGGCGAATTTTGAAGGCTCTAGGCGGCGGGCACGTGCTGTACGCTGCCTTCTGGTGCTCAAGGGACCCGTTATCTCCCTCCGACCGAGGCTCCCAGGCCAGGGGAACCCACGCGGCAATGTTGCCGTGGAACTGTGCGCAGCCCCGGACTGGTGCACGGCGTCCGCACCTCACCTGGCCCGTCTGGCTGACCTACTGTTTGCAAGGTGCGGGGTGAGGGGGGCGGCGCCCAAAGACGAATCACACAGGGTTTGATCTGGCCAGGGGAAAAAAAAAAGGCCGGCACCGCCGAGCAGGACGCCTGTACGCATCCCCTACCCGTTCGTTTTGGGAAGTCGGTGGGCTTCCGCAGGGCGAAGACGCGGGCCCGGCTCGCGGAGGTGCGAGGAGGACCCGGGCTGGGTCTCGATTCTCAGAACGCAGGGGAGGGGTTGGGTGTCAGGGTCCGTGTCATCTTGGGGCGGCAGAGGCGCCGGCAGGGCCTGGCGGGGGTGTGGGGGGAGGCTGATGTTGGGTGAAGAGGACCCGGAGTCCCTAGTGGGCGAGGGGACAAAGCCCTCACGGGGCAGACAAGGTCGGCAGAGCCAGCGCCGACGCAGCTGCTTGCTCCCGTCCGTGCGGAGGGCGGGTGCGGCGGGGCCCCGGGTCCGGGCCCGGGTGTCCTTCTCCTCCTCGCGGGTCCGAGCGCAGGTGCGCGCGTGAGATGGACAAGCGGGTGCACGCGATCCACGCGCTCTCCGTGCGGAGCAAGCGTCAAATTCGTTACTTCCTGGATCAGAGCAGCTCCTGAGCGTGAAGTGAGGGCCTTGGTGCAGGCATAGTTGCCGATTTAGCCAAAAGACAAACAAAGAAAAACGAATATTTATTCATACTCCATGTATAAAATATAATATACGTATTATGCGCTATATTATATATTCTATACACAAGCGCATGTCTATGTTTGAATACATTTACATGTAAATATGTCTTTACATTAAATATAAATATATGAATATAAATACACAGACACACAGGACGCCAGTTAAATTTGAATTTCAGATACGGGGGTAGTTTTTCAGCATAAATACGTGCCATGTGGTATTTGGGAACATATTTATCCTAGAAAATGATTCGTTGTTTATGTGAAATTCAGTTTAAGTGCACTTTATGCATTTTATCTGACAACCCTAGCTGGAGAGGATCTTCCCACACCCGAGCCCCGGCGGAAATCCCGAGTGGGACGAAACGCCGCGTCTCCTTTAAGGCGCGGCGGCGCGCGGGGTGCCGGGTGGCGAACTACAAGCCCCACAATGCACGCGTCCGCCCGGAGCCCTGACTGGCTGCGGCGCTCGTCCTCCGTCACTTCCGGTCGCGGAGGGGCGGTTGCGGCGGGCTGGGCGGGCTGGGTTTCGCGGTCGTGGGGTCCAGCGGCCGCCATGAACTTCTCAGAGGTGTTCAAGCTCTCCAGCCTGCTCTGCAAGTTCTCCCCGGACGGCAAGTACCTGGTGAGCGGCCGCGGGGCCTGGGCCGAGGGTGGGCCCTCAGCGGGGAGGCGCCTGTCCTCACCGGGAGGCGGGGACCCATGGAGAGGAGAGCGGGGCGGCCGCTGGGCCCGGATGGAGGGAGCTCGAGAGTCTGCAGGTGTGGGCCCCGGGCAGGTGCTGCAGACAGGTGACCCTGGGAAGATGCTGCAGCCTGGGAACCCAGGAAGCCGCCTGATGCCTGCACCTGGGTTTCCATCTGTTAAAGGCAGGTAAAAGCCATGCTGCCTTCCCAGATTTGAGGACACAGGAGATATCGGATCGTTGTTGTTAGTTTGTCACAAAAGGCACGTATATAGTCTACCAGTTGGCTGTAAACCGGTGCAGTGGTGCAGCTGCTTGTTGTCGCCTTTCCCAGCCCTCTTCACCCGTTTCTACTACATGCCAGATGAATGATTTAGATAACAGCATTCTATGCGCAGATAAAGGGAGGTGTCCGCACTCCTGAGATTTGAGCTGCTGATTCCATGGGTGGCAGAATGCTTCTGACATCACTGAGCTGTCTTGTACATGAGAGTTAAGTTTTGAAATATACCAGCGTGACCCGTGTATATCCTCAGAATCTTAGGGTGAGGGCATGTGGTGGGTGAGGGATAATTGGCATTGGAAAGACATGAAGAAGAAAAATTATGCTTTATAAAAAGTGTACTGAGCTTCACTAATTAGTAACTGATGCTTCCTGATTCTTTTTTCAGTTCGAGTTTTGTTAACATTCCTTTCATCCTTATCTAGTTCTTTGAGGATGGATGTACACGTTTGCCTTCTTTGTGGAGGTTTTATTCTAAATCACATAATATGGCATTCGGCTCCAAAATACAAAATGTCTTTAGCTTAAATGGCACCCCAGAAAACCTTGGTATATTCAAAATACTCCCGCATACGTTAGGGGTTTCCCCCCTTTGGTCATTTATGAAAATTCTAGTGAATTATAAAGAGAGATTATATTTCCTCATTTAATTTTGGTACTTTTTTGGGTTTTACACCAAAATAATCAGATATTTCTGATTTAAATATCGTAAGCACTAGACAGTAACGTTACTGGAACCATGTTCTTCCAAGCTCTATCCTAGGTGCTGGAAAAAGTAGGGCCATGTTGCCATTTTTAATATCTTGCAACAGATTTGATATGGTTTTTCCAAGTGTTGCTACAAACATTCCATTTTGTAAGGAGTTTATTGTAACTGATCACAGCTTTCAAAGCTACAATATGAAAAGATAGGCATGGGACACATAGTATTTCTAATCTGCAATCCCTCCCCTACTCTCCTTTTCCCATGCAAAACTCATGTGGCTTTTTTTTTTTTTTTTTTTTTTGGCTGTTTTGGGTCTTCGTTGCTGCGTGCGGGCTTTTCTCTAGTTGGAGCGAGTGGGGGCTACTCTTCGTTGCAGTGCACGGGCTCTAGGCGTGCAGGCTTCAGTAGTTGTGGCACGCGGGCTTCAGTAGTTGTGGCTCGCAGTCTCTAGAGCGCAGGCTCAGTATTTGTGGCACATGGGCCTAGTTGCTCTGTGGCATGTAGGATCTTCCCAGACCAGGGCTCGAACCCGTGTCCCCTGCATTGGCAGGCGGATTCTTAACCACTGCGCCACCAGGGAAGTCCCTCTTGTGGCTTTTTTTTAATGGGAGTTTATAAAACAAAAATCCAATAATCCGGTTTGACCTTGATAAATACAAAAATGAAGCAATTAACATTGAAAAGTCAGTTCTTGATTTTTGAACTGTGAGGTACTCTCCTATTAGCAGGTACGTTTACTCAATCATAGAAATTATTTGCTTGGATTTGGATATTATTAACAAATATAGACGTAAAGTAACTGTATCTTTAAGAAGGCTGTATTAACACTTAAACTTTTCAGAGTCAGGATTAGGAATAAGTTAATGAGGGTGTGTAAGAACCCCCCAGCCCTTCCTCCTATGAGTCCCACACGACTGCCACACTCAACACTTCTGACACATCTGGTCACCAACCGTGTGGGGTTTTTCCCCCACACCAAGCAGTTGTCCACCACGCCAGCTGGGTGTCCTACAGTTTGACTCAATTCCTACACTGTCTACCTGGAGAGAGCGCCAGGTCCAACAGGTTAGGGGCTCAGTCCCACAAGACTGCTTCCTCCCCCTTCAGACGCCAGTTGCAGGTCCAGGTTGTCACCTGTGCGTCTGACCAACTGGCTATAGGTCAGAGGTTCCATGATGTCCTCTTTGGGTTCCATTGATTTGCTAGAGTGACTCACAGCACTCAGAGAAACACGTTTACCAGTTTGTTAAAGGATATGATGAAGGACACGGATGAGCAGCCAGATGAAGAGATACACAGGGTGAGGTCCGGGGGGCCCTGAGTGCAGGAGCGTCTGTCCCTGTGAATCTGGGGTGCGTCACCCTCCGTGTCTGGTTGTGCTCACCCCCCTGGAAGCTCTGAACCCCGTATTACTGGGATTTTACGGGGCCTTCATCGCATGGGCCTGAGCCATCATTAACTCCATTTTTAGTCCTTTTCGCCGAAGAGAAAGGGGGGTGGGGCTGAAATTTCCAAGCTTCTAATCTTGGTTTGGTCTTCCGGGTGACAGCCCCATCCAGGAGCCCACCCAGAGTTGCCGCTCTAGAACAAAAGACGCTCCTGTCACCCAGGAAATTGCACGGGTTTCATTCAGGAGCCCTGTGTCAGGACCTGAGGGCAGAGACCAACATGTCTTTTCTGTTCTCTCATCACAAGTCAATGAGCATTTATGAAGCGTCCTTACACCTGCAGAATTTCAAACCTGTATGTTGACTTTCTGTTGCATAGGCTCCAAGTCAGACATTGAACAGAAGGGAACGGCGCTTCTGGGGTCGTTCTCCCCCGCAGCCCTGCACCTCCCTGCTCACTCCTTACAGGTTGTCTGCAGGTGATGGAAGCAGAGAGGATTGGGTTGTTTACAGATGGGCCTCTCCGCAGTGCCATTTCCTGCTTCAGAGTTAGTCCCACAGTGAAGAAAGTAGAACATGACTCCAGTAGAGAGTTTGAAAATAATACTTTCTCCGGGGATTCAACGGTTTGGGCACCTGGTTTGTACATTTCAGTTTTATCTTCCATTAACTCCTCTTTGTTGAGAACAGGCTGTCCACGTGATGAGCACGAGGCCGTCTAGGCAGGAAGCGTGTGTGCAGGGAGAGAAGGAGGCAGCCCCTGGCTGGAGGGCCGCGCCGAGAGCAGTCCCCTCCAGAGCCCACACCGCCCGCCTCTCTCCTCCCTCTCCAGGCTTCCTGCGTCCAGTACCGGTTAGTGGTCCGGGATGCCAGCACCCTCCAGATCTGCCAGCTGTACGCGTGCCTGGACCAGATCCAGCACATCGAGTGGTCGGCCGACTCGCTCTTCATCCTGTGTGCCCTCTACAAGCGGGGGCTGGTGCAGGTTTGCGGCCCGAGGCTCAGACGCCCCCGTCCTGGAGCGTAGCCCCCGCGAAGGGCCTCGTCCTGTGCCCTGCCGGTCTGGAAGAAGAGGCAGCACAGCTCAAAGGCCGTTAATAGTTCGCTCATAGTTTAAGTACTTTTAAGATAAGAAGACACTTAAGTGTCCTTGATGTGTAACCAAGTTAACTCAGTAACAGGCAGTGTTCAGAGGGCAGCCCAGCAACTCGCTCGTCCCGTGTGGGAGCGCTGAGACGTGTCTTGTTGTAGCCCCCAAACCTAACTAAGTGAGGTCTCAGGGATAGCAGAGGGGTGCACCCTTCGAAGCATGGCAACACGCTGTCACCAAGAAGCGCGCCTTACCTCTGTGGTGCAACCCAGGCCCAGCCCTTCGTGCTGGAAGATTCCGAAGGCTCGCCCGTGTTTGCCTCCACACAGCTCTTGGCCGGTCGTCTTCAAGCCTACGTAGCGCACTGACTCGTCTCTCCCTTGTGACTGTAGGTGTGGTCTTTGGAGCAGCCAGAGTGGCACTGCAAAATAGACGAGGGTTCGGCAGGGCTGGTGGCTTCCTGCTGGAGCCCCGATGGGCGCCACATCCTCAACACGACGGAGTTCCACGTGAGTGGGACGCCCCGAAAGCCCCCTCCTCCTCAATTGCTTGGGGGCGTTAGAGGGGGTGGTTTGGGGGGAGGGTACACGTCGTAAGTGGTCAGAGCATTATACGCCCATGAGTGTTGTTATATAATCTTTTTGCCCAGTTTTAATGAAAAGAAAAGACTTTTTTAAAAGAACAGCTTAAATTGTATTTTTAAGGATTTAGACAGGTTCTTTGATTCAGCAATTGAAAATGAACTTCAGGATGAACAAATTTACATCTTTCCCTCAAGACATCTGATCTGTGTGTTTCTAACCTCTTCATTCATTTCCTCTTCAAGCCTTGGGCTTACTTGGGACGTGGGGCCCTGGGCAGGAGCTCTGAGCGCGAAGAACGTTTGAAGTCTGACAGTAAATCAGAGGTAGCTGGGGTGGTGTGAACACATCTCGTCAGCGTGTCACATTAGGGGATCAGGGAAGGCTGGGCTGGTGTGAACACATCTCGGCATTATATTGAGTTTGATGTCTGCCAGTTTAGGCCATTGGGGAGGGAGACAGCAAGTGAAGGGGGCCTGGTTTCTCCACGTTACACACGTTGACATTTTACAGGGCTGTTGGAGAGAACTTGAGCTGTTCATATAGCCTCATCTAAAAGGCTTCATGCTTATAATTCTTCGGGCCCAAATCCAGCCCCCAGACAGGCACCCGTCAGTGTGAAAGAGAAACCGTGCTCTTTGGACAAGGTTCACTGACAGGCAGCCTGCGCGCTGCCGTGAGGCCTGAGAACAGAGCGCTCAGGACTGCAGGGTGTCTGTGGCCCCACCTCAGCCCGCGGGGCCCCTCGCTCTGCATTTTGCATTAAGCACGTCCTTACTTACCTCAAGGTCTTATCTGTGTGTGCGCGTGTGTGTGCAGACACCATACACTATGGAGTGCATTTGTGTAAAGTTTGCTTAAATGAATTCATACTCTGTGTTCTGTTGTGGTTCTTTCTTCCCCCTCGATATCGTTTTTGAGATTCATCCACGTCGAGGGTTTGACTGCTTCTTTCAGTCCTTGTAGGGAAAGTCGTGCCACGGTTTATGCAGCCACGCTGCTGGTGCTGGGCATTGGAGCTGTTGCGGTCCCTGCTGCAGGGAATGGATTGTGGGCGTCTGCTCCGGCCCGTATCCAGGCGTTCTCTCTCGGACGTTTGGGAAGGGGAAGTCGCCTGGTTGTAGGAGATGCGGTTTGACCAGGATGTTAAATGGATGCCAGTCCAGTAGAACTGCAGTGGTACTGCACTGTGGTTTGCATTTTCATTCTCTAAGTATTGGTGACGTCGAGTTTCCATATCTTATTTTATACACACCCACGCACACAATTTAAATATGTATTTCAGGTTCACGTGGAGTTTATACTGGTGGTGTCAGGAGTGAATCCATTTTTATCTGTTCCCAACAGGATTTGTTAAGAAGTCCGTCTTTCCCACCTGTCTCAAGAACTGAATTTCTTTACACCGACGTGATCGGTTCCGATTTTCCATTCTGTGCCATCGTTGGCCCGTTTCCCTCCTGTGTTACAGGATGTTAACATGTAACAGGGCTGTGCCCTCCTCGCTGCCTCTGCTCTGCCAGGTTTCCTCATGTGTTTTTGAGGCTCTGTTACTAGAGCTGTTCCAGGTTTCTTGGTGAACTGAGCCTTTTATTATTACAAATGGTTCTTCGCGTCTCATAGTTTCTTCTGTTCTGTTCTGCAGTGTGTTTTGTCAGATGATGGCATCAAATGCCATCCTTCCGTGGTTAGGGCTTTCAGGGTATATCTTTTTCATCCTTTGACTTTCAGCCTTTCCGTATCCTTAAATTTTAGTACGTATGTTGTAAGTAGCCTGTAGTTGGCTTAAAAAAATAAACCCCGACCTGAAAACTTTTTCTTCTACCTCAATAAAGCAACATTCACCCACTTTAGGTGTGTGGACCGTGAGCTGGGACACGTAGCTGCCGCCCCGGCGGGGATGGAGCGTGCTGACACCACCCAGTGGGCACCTCCCGCCCTCCAGTCATCCTGCTGCCCACCTCTGGCCTGCTTCCTGTCGCTCTTGGTTTACGGTTCAGATTCCATGTGAGAGGGGCCACGTGGCTCGCAGAGTTTTGTGTTTGGCTTCCATCACTCGGCCTCATGCTCTTCTTGAAATCCGTCCGCGTCTGTGGGCATCAGCTCCGGTTTCTCGGAGCTGAGTGGTGTCCCCGTGTGGATTCCCCACCCTGTGTGTGTATCACCCACTGGCCGATGGAGCTGTCGTGAATATCCTCACAGGGCTGTCTGCGGACGCGGGTTTTTCTTTCTCTCGGGTAAAAACCTGGAGTGGGGGGTGCCAGGAGGTGTATGTTTACAGCTTAAGAAACCGCGGACTCTTTTCCGCAGTAGCTGTGCCGTTTAGCCTTCCCCCCAACAGTGCAGGAGTTTGTTCCATAGTCTCACCAACGCGGCTCATCACAGCCTCTTCTGTTAGGCAGTCTGATGTGTGCTGGTGTCTCATTGTGGGTTTTCCATATGACTAATAATACTAAGCGTCTTTTGTGTGCCCATCATCCTATAACTTGTCTGTTCATATCATCCGTCCGTTTCTTTATTAGGCCGTTTGTCCTTTTGTTGAGCTGTAAGGTTCTGGTTACAAGTTCTTTGTCAGATACATGTTTAGTAAATATTCTCTCCTGGTCTCTGGCTTGCTTTTTCATTTTGTTAACAGTTTCTTTTAAAGAGCAGTCTTTCATCTTGACGGGGTCTCATGGGTCAATTTTATCATTTGTGCACTTTGTGTCTAAAGAAATCCCTGCCCAACCCAAGATCACAGAGTTTCTTCTGTTTTCTTTTAGAATTTTTACGACGTTAGCTCCTAAGTTTGGATGTGTGATTTGTCTTGAATTTCTGTCCTTTCCCCACTTTGCACCTTTGTCAGAAATCAGTTGCCTGTAGGTATGTGGGTCTGTTTCTGGACTCTGTCTTGTTACATTGATCTCTTAGTCTGGCCTTGTGCCAATACCACATGCTCCGGATCACTAAAGCTTAATAGTAGGTCCAGAAACCCAAATCAGTGTGTTTTCCAGTTGTGTCCTTTTTCAAAGTCGTTTTGGCCATTCTGGGTCTTTAGTATTTCCGTATCAATTTTGGAATAAATTAGTCAATTTCTAAAAAAAAAAAAAAAAAATTGTGCCAGGATTTTAAAGTTGAGATTGCGTTGAATCTGTAGACCAATTTGGGGATAATTGCCATCTTTTTTTTTTTTTTTTTTTTTTTTTTTTTTTTTTTTTTTTTCAGTACGCGGGCCTCTCACTGTTGTGGCCTCTCCCGTTGCGGAGCACAGGCTCCGGACGCGCAGGCTCAGCGGCCATGGCTCACAGGCCCAGCCGCTCCGCGGCATGTGGGATCTTCCCGGACCGGGGCACGAACCCGTGTCCCCTGCATCGGCAGGCGGACTCTCAACCACTGCGCCACCAGGGAAGCCCTTGCCATCTTAACAATACTGAGTCTCTGGATCCATGAACATAGGCTACTTTTCATTTTCTTAAGTCTTTAAATTTTTTTTTCTAAGCGATATTTTCATTGTATAGATCTTGTACATACTTTATAAAATTTATTCCAAAGTTTTAAATTTTGTTGTATCAGCTCTTGACTCTGCTTCAGTCCAGGGGAAGGGCCAAGGGTGTTCACGCAGGTGTACGTGTGTAAACCGGGAGGAACTGGACCTCTGAATGCATTCCACTTCTAACAAGAGAGGGAAGCCACACATATCCATACTGATAAAGAACTCGGTGGGCTGCTGTCAGTTTGCTGTGTTTCTTTTTTTGTGTGTGTGGTACGCAGGCCTCTCACCGTTGTGGCCTCTCCCGTTGTGGAGCACAGGCTCCGGACGCGCAGGCTCAGCAGCCATGGCTCACGGGCCCAGCCGCTCAGTGGCATGTGGGATCCTCCCGGACCGGGGCACGAACCCGCGTCCCCTGCATCGGCAGGCGGACTCTCAACCACTGCGCCACCAGGGAAGCCCTGCTGTGTTTCTTGAGTTAATTTTCCAAACAATCCCTGAGTTTGAAAAGGTCATTTTAAGTATTTTTGCTTAAGTACTGGAATTTTCCAGGTCACCGGCAGCAGTGATCAAGTAATAAAAATGTACTTATTTTTTACGTGAAGACCATTAGAAAGTGTTGTGGAAAAGGAGATGAGCTAAGGAACTCTTTCTCAAAAGTGACTGTTCTCTGGCGAGATTAGCGTTTCAGTTCACCCTTAAATGTGGCAATGCCTGAAAGCACAGCCCAGCCCAGGGGGGGGTCCTGCTGAAGGGCCGACACCTTGGAAGGACCCTTGGTGGTGACGGTGATGCCGTGGGACCAGACCTGAAATCCCAGGTCAAGGCCCCCTGGCCTCCGCTTTCCCGCAGGGTGTGTGGGTGGGCACAGAAGCGGGCCTGGTCGGCGGCCCTCCGGGAGCCTGCCCCTCGGCCACCTCTGGCCTGTCCCCCTGCGCTCTCCCCTCCTGCGATGCTGCCACCTCCTCGAGCTCATGGAGGGGAGGCGGGTGTTTATCTGCCTCTTTCTCACTGCATTTGTTAAGGTTACACACAGTTGGGTTTCTTTTAACGGTTTTTGATGGGGGATGGCGGGTAAAAATCAGGCTTAGGTGCTTTGTGTCTTTTCTACCTTTAACAGAGAAGTGTGGATGGGGCAGGGGATTGGAGGCTTCCAGTCAGGAGCGCCCTGGGCCTTCCCTCCTCTCCCTCGCTCACCTGGAGGACAGGTGTTCCAGGCCAGATGGCGCCGACTGTGCGTGTCCAGGTGGATTTAACACCCAGACCTGCTGGGCTGGGAAGGGTGTGCTTTTCCACCCTCCTTGGCCTCCGAGAGCAGGAGGTTTTACAGGGAACAAGCCTGTCGTCAGGGTGAGCCTCGCTCCTGGGCCATGCCTCGTCTGCACGCCCTGGTACCTTTGCCTTGGATGGACAAGCGCTTTACCTTGAGTACAGCCCAGAAGTGCCGCCAACCCTGCAGCTTGTCTGCATCCCTTGTCTCCCCTAAATGCCGCGTGAGCTTTTCACAGAGGCAGTTCAGGACATCAGATTCTTTTCTTTCCTAAGAGACAATGTGGAGAAAATGCAGTTAATTCATTTTTTAAACCTCCTAAGCTGGACTTCCCTGGTGGCGCAGTGGTTGGGAGTCTGCCTGCCGATGCAGGGGACGCGGGTTCGTGTCCCGGTCCGGGAGGATCCCATATGCCGTGGAGTGGCTGGGCCCGTGAGCCGTGGCCGCTGAGCCTGCGCGTCCGGAGCCTGTGCTCCGCAGCGGGAGAGGCCACAACGGTGAGAGGCCCTCGTACTATGCAAAAAAAAAAAAAAAAAAACCTCCTAAGCTAAAAAAGAAAAAGGGCCTAGCTTGCAGGAATCACACTGGTACAGAAACGCGGGGCCCTGCGTTTTACTTCATGTGATGTCCCACAGTTTTTAAAGCTATGCTTATTTGATAAAAGCAGTTTTCCAGCCCGTGTTCCTTACCTCACAACCACGCCTGGTAAACACAGCTTCCGTGTCCACTGGCCTGGGGGCTACGGGAGCTGGAGGTGGCAGGGCGCCCATTTACCTTCCCTGATGGCCGATGGGAACGGTGTGGACATGCTTTTCCAAAAGAAACATTTGGAAACTCCAGTCAAGGGTGACTGTTCACGTTGAGGCTCCGAGGGGGTCTGGGGCAGCTCCAGCAGCCCTCCCCGTGCCTGGGTGCCGGGGCCTCACCTGCTCACAGGGCCGGGGTGACAGTGCGGAGGCTCTGGGTACCCCCCACCCCGACCCCGAGCGCACCTCCCCGAGCCCAGGCATCCATCCCTGGCGCACTCGCCGGTCCCTCACTGACACGTCTGCTTCCGGCCGTTTTGCAACAGCCTGGACAGCTGTCGCTACCTGCGCGATGTGCCCACGGTGGGTCCCCCAGAAATCTTCCGCACAGGCCTCCGTGTGCGGAGTCGGGCCACTTCCCGTCCCTGCCAGCCTGGGGCTGCCCGGTGAGGCAGAGCTGCTCACCCTTCGTCTGCTTCAGAGGACTGAGGAGTGTCCTGCGTGGCTTCCCTCCTAGACGCGTTTCTCTAAGCAGCGTGTTTAGGGTTATTATTATGTGAAAACTGTGACTACAGTATCCCCCCACCCTTATCCGCAGGGGATGCCTTCCAGGACCCCATGGATACCTGAAACCCCTGCAGTGCTGAACCCTCTATATGCTGCTGTTTCCTATACAGACGTGCCTGTGATAAAACGTAAATTAGGCCGAAAAGGAGGGATGACTGTACTTTGAACTAAAACGCACTTGTATTTAACTTTGTCACTCAGATAATATTGTCACAAAATGAAAACCAAGGACCAGGAGCATTAAATTTAACAAACATGGGACTTCCCTGGCAGTCCAGCGGTGGTTAGGGTTCTGCGCTCTCACTGCTGTGGCCCGGGTTTCATCCCTGGTCAGGGAACTTAAGATCCCACAGGGCTTCCCTGGTGGCGCTGTGGTTGAGAGTCCGCCTGCCGATGCAGGGGACACAGGTTCATGCCCCGGTCTGGGAAGATCCCACATGCCGTGGAGCGGCTGGGCCCGTGAGCCATGGCCGCTGAGCCTGCGTGTCCGGATACCGCAAAAAAAAAAAAAAAAAAAAGATCCCACAAGCCGTGTGGTGCGGCCAAAAAAAAATTTAAATGTAACAATCGTAAAATGTGAGTTTGACACACGTCTTCAGGCAGAAAACACCACAGGACCGCTGATGCGGGAACTGCTGCGGGAATCTCTCGCTTGGGTGCTGACGATCTGATGTAAGACTTGGAATGGTCTCTCCAAAGATGCTAAATATATGCTGTTTCCTTTCTCTTTTCCCTCCCTTTGCCCCTGGCAGCTGCGGATAACTGTCTGGTCCTTGTGCACAAAGTCCGTGTCCTACATCAAATACCCTAAGGCTTGTCAGCAGGGTGAGTCGGTCAGAGGTACTCAGAAGCCGTTCCTCTGTCGTAGTTTGGGGCTTGGGGACCTTTTTACCTTGGAAAATTTCATACACAGGCAAGAGCTGCCTCAGCCGTGTGTCAGCTCATAGCCAGTGTTTTTTCTCTATACCCGCCCCCAGATTATTTTAAAAGTACATCCCAGACCTCCTAGTGAGTACTTCATCTGTGACCATTCCCACCTGTGTCTCTAGGGCTTCTCCTGTACGCGACGTCAGTGACTAAGGAGGGTATATTGTCCTTTAGGACGTCAAAGAAGAAGGACTTACACGTAAACCCTTTACATCTGCTGCCGGACCGGGTGCTCAGGTCCCTCCAGTTCATGTCAGTCTCGCACCCCCACCTCACACACCGGATTCTGAACGGAATCCTCCATTGACTTAACTCTGTGAGGCCTGGAGTGGGGAAGTGGCGACCTGTCCCACCTGGACATCACCGAGGAGGGCCAGAGGCACGTGTCCTCTGTGCCGGCGGGGAGCCCGCCCCCGCGGGTTTAGCTGAGCCGAGAGCCAGTTGGGCACCCCCCTCTCTTGAGTCCTGAAGTTACATGGCGGTATTTCAGTTAAGAAACAGAAAGAAGCAGTACATGGTTTGAATGATTTTTCCATTTTTTCTCTTGCCGTCAGCAGTTTGAACCTCACATGTGAATGGTGTGCAATTGTACACTCATTTTTTATTTTTATAGTTTGAATATCAGTGTCTCTGCAGATGACACACACCCTTCTTGGTGGAAATGACAGCTCTGTCATTTAGGTGTTCTTTTGACCCATGAGGTATGAAATGTGGCCACGGGCTCGGTTCGCTAATACGGACCCAGAAAGTACAGTCTGGTCGCAGCCAGATTCTTACCTGGAATTGACTTCTTCCAAATTTAAATTCAAAAGTAAGAATAGGAAACGTCATGACAGGCCTGTTCTGAACCAGCTGAGTTCCTGCGGTTAATTTCCTAAGACCACAACACTCCGTAGGGCACCACATTTCCCAGTAATGGTTTGGGGCTCATCAGGGCTCAGGTCACTGTGTATTTCTCGCAGGTTCTCTGCAGGTCAGAAGTCTGAGCAAGGGTGTGGAGACCCCGCCCTGTGTAGACACACACTCCCTGCCGCGGACGCTGGGCTCTGCGTGCCACGTCCCCCTCTTCAGACCTCTGCTTTCTCTTTCTCGTTCTAACTTGAAAACCACTGCTGCAATCTGCTTCTCGATCCCGGGACCTTTCACTCTTCTCGGCAGGAATAACCTTTACCAGGGACGGCCGCTACCTGGCGCTGGCCGAGCGGCGGGACTGCAAAGACTACGTGAGCATCTTGGTCTGCAGCGACTGGCAGCTCCTGCGGGTGAGACTTGTCCCCACCCGGGAGCGGAGTGACCCTGGGGCGTGGGGGGAGGGGAGGAGTGCGTTGTCTGAGGTTCCAGGGCATCTTCCGCGTGGTATGGTATGGAGCAATGTGATTCCACATTCCCAAAGGCCGGTGCTGCCTGTAACCACGTGCACGCACACCGCAGGTTGTTCGTAGGATGTGTTGAGATGACGCGTGCTTGCGGTGTGTTCACAGTTAACAGGCCACCAGGTTGGTGCCACCTCCCTTCCTGTTGGTTCCATGGTATTTGCATACGTGTGGCTGCATCAGGCGGAAGAGTGAGCTGGAGTTTAACACTGAGCACGTTCCTGCGTGGGGCAGGAGGCCATGGACACAGACGCACAGGGCCGGGCAGGACCCCCGGATGCCGCCAGACAGAGGCCTCCTCGACGGGGCAGGGATGTCCTGGGAGGGTCTTGCCTGGGCTGGTCTTACAGGCACAAGACTCAGCCAGGCAAGAAGCAGGTACAGGCGCGGGGCGGACGGAGGCCTGAGCCACGTCGCAGCCCCGTGTGCCCGGCCTGGAACCTCCCCAGCGCTCAGGCCGGACGTCACAGCAGGAGGACACGGCTGTACACGTTTCTGTCCGTGGCTAGATGAGGATATTAAATACTGAATGTTAACACATCAGTTATAAAATAAACGTTCGTGTATCTGTTGAAAACATTTTCAATTTCATCTCTCCCCCCGCCCGCCTTGGCAAGCACTTGACACGGACACGCAGGACCTGGCCGGGATCGAGTGGGCCCCAACGGCTGCGTGCTGGCCGCCTGGGACTCCTGCCTGGAGGTAGACAGCCCAGTTGGGACACTTTCTGCTCGAAGCGCCGACGCCAGTATTTCTCTCACGGCCTCCAAACGCCGAGAGCATTAACTGTGTCTTTCAGACGTCGAGCCGAGGAGCTTGTTAGCGCCCGGTTCCCCTTCCCACTGTGTTACCCGCTTGGCTCCCCTAGTTGTGGTCCCACGTCTGAGCCGAGGAGCTTGTTAGCGCCCGGTCCCCCTTCCCACCGTGTTACCGCTTGGCTCCCCTAGTTGTGGTCCCACGTCCCCGTTTCCCACCGCCGTCGGGGAGGGCAGTGTCCCCGCCCCGAGTCTCACTGCCTCTGCTCTGGGTTCAGTAACAATTTCAATGTCTCGGCAGTACAAGATCCTGCTCTACTCCCTGGACGGCCGGCTGCTGTCTACGTTCTGTGCTTACGAGTGGTCCCTGGGCATCAAGTCCGTGGCCTGGAGCCCCAGCAGTCAGTTCCTGGCAGTCGGGAGCTACGACGGAAAGGTGGGAGGGCGTCCTCGGGGTGAAGCCCACGGCCAGTGCCCCGGCGGCTCTGACCACGCGGTTTCCATCCCCCCCCCGCCCCCCCGCCACAGGTGCGGATTCTTAACCACGTGACGTGGAAAATGATCACAGAATTCGGGCATCCTGCGACCATTAATAATCCCAAAATAGTAAGTGTGGAAGCACGTTTCTGTTTGAACAGTATTTGGGGAAGGGGATCGAAAGCTGCTTTTTCACTTTCTGTTACTTATGGCGCTACAGGTACTTAAATCCCCATAACCTTCTGATACTGTATGTAACATTTCAAACGTCAGACTTGCCCAGTGGCCTTTGTTTCTCCTGCCACATTCCCAGGGGCTCCAAAGTGGTGTCCTTCCCCTCCCCAGCCCCCAGCCCTGCAGCTCGCTCTGGGACCAGCTCCTGCTCTGCGCTGTGACAGGGTCCCCTGCCTGCAGGCGCCAAGCACCCCACCCACTGTGCTCTGGGGCCAGTCGGAGAAGAGCAGGCAGACCCTTGGCCCATGGAGTCTGGGCCGGGGCTGGGAGGGCTGGTGTCTTCCCCGGGTGGGGAGGAAGGCTGCCTGCCAAGGGGTCCTGGGGCAGGCACGGGGAGGAGGTGACGCAGGGTTTGGGGAGGAGCAGTTCCGGCAGTAGGAACAGGCACAGGAGTGCAGAGGCCCTGAGGTGGGGACAAGCATCCATTTATTCAGCAGGCGCCGGTCTGGGTGCTCGGAGACCTTAGGGACCCGGAGAGACACCCCGCCTCGGGGGGGACAGCAGGGATGGGGACAGACACCCAGTGAGCTGTCTGCTGGTGAGGGACCTAAGATGGGTGAGTGGTGAGGAGAGAAGCAGCCCTGACGCCGGCAGGGACTGGAGGACCTGCTGGAGCTGCAGGAACAAGACTGGAAGGCGGCCGGGTCGGGTGGCGCCGCCCCAGGCCTCACAGGGTTCGCCGGAGGTCCTTCCACCCTGCGGCCGGTGCGGTCTGAAGGTGTCGAGCCGCTCGTCCTTTCCGTCAGGCCTCCGGTGACGCACGCCGCCTCGCTCCTGGCCCGTCTCACCCGTCCCCACTGAAGTGCTGGCCCGGGGGTGAGACCTCGTGGAGAGTGCCCAGGAGGGCGCGGTGAGCGGGGCCGCGGCTGCACATCCTGCCCGGGCCGTCTGTCTTCCAGGTGGTGTACAAGGAGGCCGAGAAGAGCCCGCCACTGGTGCTGGGCCGCCTGGCCTTCCCTCCGCCCAGAGCAGCGGCTGGACCCCTGTCCTCCACGGAGAGCGAATGTGAGCAGCTGGGCCCAGGATGGGGGCCTTTCTCTTCCTCCCCTTTCCTTTCCTTTCCTTTTATTATGGAAAAAAGAGTCCTCTGGGTCCAGGTAGATTCCAGACGCTCCTTGTTGTTTTTTCAAATCCTCTCCTTTCCTGCGATGCCTGGTAGCCAGCGTCTCTCTTAGCTGTGAGCCAGCAGGCCACCTGGCCACTGGCTCTGTTGACTGAATACAAGCCCTGGGAATCCTCATTTGACGGCTGGTCCTCTGAGGGTGACTTCTTAATGAACACTGACTTCCTTGGGTGAGCAGGGCCCTCAAAGAGCTCAGGGAGACGCCGTAGCTGTGTCGGGGACCTGGGACGTTACTCGTCTGTAAAATGGCGTAATTAGGGCGTCAGAGGAGGCACTGGGACGGCCACCAGGCCCTGCAGTGGCGCCTGGCCCGTCGCAGCTCCGGAAACACGGCCTCGCAGGGGAGGGCGCGAGGACGGGTCTTGTGCGCCGCGGCCAGGTTCCCACCGAGCACTGTTTTCCGTAAGATCCTGCCCCGTGCTTGCTTTTCGCCCCGCAGGGGGTTGTGGGCAGGACCGCAGGCCCTCGCCCCGCGGGGAGGCTCAGGGTGCTCTCTCTTTTGACGCCCAGACGAGGTTGCCTCGGTGCCGGTCTCCTTACAGACGCTGAAGCCTGCTGCCGACAGAGCCAACCCCAGGATCGGCATCGGGGCGCTGGCCTTCAGTCCCGACAACTGCTTCCTGGCGACGAGGAGTGGTCAGTGGCCCGTCCACGTGTGTGTGCTGTCCCCTCACCGCTCCCTCGGGGCCAGGCAGTCGAATGGCTTGAAAGGAGAGTCGGGGTGCGGGTCTCCTGCACGTGCTTCCTCCTGTCCTGCTGCAGAAGCGTCTCGGGTCACTGGGCCCATCGGAGCAGCAGCCGCCCAGCCGCTGCACCTCAGGCCCTGGCCTCTGCTCCATGTCCCTCTTTGGGAAGGAGCAGGGCTCAGGCCGACAGGACTCCCATGTGTGCCAGGCAGCCCCGGGGAGGGCCCTCCCCCACTGAGACCCCAGGCAGCATCTGTCCTCAGGCGTGAGCGGCACGGGGACTCAAGCAGGGGAGCAAGGGGTGACCGTGGGCCTGTTCACGTCTTCCTTCCTTAGACAGTGTCCCCACTGCCGTCTGGATCTGGGACATCCAGAAGCTGAGGCTGCTCGCGGTGCTGGAGCAGCTGTCTGCCGTGCGCTGCTTCCAGTGGGACCCGCGGCAGGCCCGGCTGGCCATCTGCACGGGGGGCGGCAAGGTGTACCTGTGGTCGCCGGCGGGCTGCGTGTCGGTGCAGGTACCCGGGGAAGGTGAGCGCAAGCGGGGATGCGAGCAAACACGGCCTCGAGCGGAAGGTGAAAGCCCTTCTCGGGAGGCGCCTTTCCGTAAACCTCAGGGCCGCCGGGTGTGCGCACTTGACTGGGGCCCGCGGCGTTTTAGCGTCCCAGGCCAGGGGGAGCCTTCCCACCTGCTGAACTCTGGGGCTCTAGCTGGGTCACCCTGGAACACTGGTCTATCCTGCTCTAACCTCCTGGCTTCCTCCAGGTGACTTTCAGGTGCTCTCCGTGTGCTGGCACCTGAGCGGGGACTCCCTGGCCCTCCTCAGCAAGGACCACTTCTGCCTGTGCTTCCTGGAGACGGAGCAGGGGGTCGGCACAGCCTTCGGGCAGAGGGGTGACCACACGTAGGACCCGTGCATGGTCAGGCCCACGTGGCTCAAGGTGGGAGACCTTGGCTTGTGTCGGCCGTGGGAAAGGAGCAGAGCTTCTTGGTGCTGCGTCTCCCACTGGGGTGGCCCGGAGGAAGCGCTTTGCTTCTGTTTTTCTATAGCAAGCCATTTTTGTTAATATGTATGGTATAAAACTAATTTTTGTTACTTAAAATAAATATTTGCTAATTCATAAAATGTCTCTTGCTTACTTTCTTCAAAGGTTTATAAGGTCACAGGAAAGTTTTCTAGGTCAGTTTTAAGTTTGGGGTTCACTGTCTTAGGAAAACTGTGCCCCAAGTGGCCAGTCCCCCTCACACAAGACCCGCTCTGCTCGGAGCCTCCATTCTGTCACTGAACGCTTTGGAGAGTGGCCTGTGGGTCCCATGGGGCCTGTTCCGGAGAGGAGGGGAGCCCTGAGCACCCGGTGTGGGGTTGTACCTCCAAGGGAGGCTGGAGATGCAGGCCTGGGGCGGCTGGGTCAAAGTCGGCTCCCTGCAGGGACCGTCCGCTCTGGCTGTCCACCTGGAACAATCCGGGTGCTTCAGGAAGGCGGCCAGGGCTGAGAAGGCTGGTGGGGGAATGAGGGTTTGTCACCCTAGGTAGAGGCTGGGCAGTGCACACCACTCCCTGGTGGCCATGAGGGGAGCGAGTGGTCCAGAACCCTCACTGTGCACACAGCAACGGGCTCAAAACCAGCGCACAGAACAGCTCATGCTCTAAGATTCTCTCATTTAACAGGACGCTTTCTTGGTTGTTGCACCTATTTTAATAACTTTTTAAGAAAGGAATGACACCCACCGTTTTAATGTTTCAACTCAGATTTTAAATGTCTTTACTACAAGACCGAAAGCAAAGGCTCAGGACCCAGGCGGAGTTGTGAGGCAGCCTTTCGATGTGGACAGGACCCTGCATCCGAATCACGGCCATGCTGACCACAGCTACGCCAGAGTCAGAAATAATGAGGAGGAACCGGCGGGCCAGCAGTTAAATCCTCAACAGACGCTCCCAGGCAGACTGCTCAGCCGTGGACGGGAACGACGACTTCCCCCCGGGCTGGTGTCTAGGGGTGAGCTGCGTCAGGAGACTCTGATGTGGTTCCTTTTCAGAAGTGCATTCTTTACAAGCAAACTAAGCAATTCCCTTTTTAAATATGAATATGACAATACAAACTTAACCGAGTTGACAAAATTGTGTGCAAAGAACTTATCAATGTGACTTTCTCAGACTAATGACTTGTCTTAAAATGATTTCTGTAAACCTTTCTGGGCCTGGGAAGATGCCATAAGTATTATTAACACAATATAGGTTAATTTTAGAAAAAGTGTGACTTTAGGCCGAACACATATTTCCACAAAAGCCAGTGTCCGTCCGTTCAGGAGCTGACACGGCAGACCATCTCTTGATGAGCTCGTGCCTGCTGGCTTCTTTCAAATTAGCTTTAAGAAAGTGGATTAAATCTCCAAATGCAGATTTGGACAGCAACTGTAAACCACCACAGGCACCGAGTCTCAGGCGCCTCCCTGGATGCAGCGATCTGTGTAGCTGTGGTGCCGTTTATTATTAACATGCTCCAGGGCTGGGGTGGGAGGGACCACGGGAAGCCAGATGGAGACCCCAGCAGTGGGGGGCACAGAAACTGAGGTTCTAGGAAGCAGATGCCAGCCAGGACGGTGACAGCGATATTCATTCTGCTTTGTCTGGAGCTCACGTGACCAGATGCCCAGTATCCAGCTAAAGTATGTGGTCCATCTGACTATGCTAACCGTGCCCAGACACCTAGAGGTAAGGGGCTCGGACCCTGCCAGCGGCAGTGGAGCTGGCCAGAGGCCTGATGCCCCCAGGGTCCCATCGGCCTGGCTTTCCCAGGGAAGAGACCCGCGTGCGCGTGCGGTGCCTAGAAGCCGATTTTGCCTCTGGTCATGGAATAGCCCAGCTTAGCCTCGTTGTTGATGAAGGACATCAGCCCCACATAGGTCTCGATGAGGAGGGGGCACTCCAAGACCAGCACGCCGCCAGCCTGGCCCGGCAGAGGACTCTCCTTCTGGGCTTTTTTGACAGCTTGGATTAACAGAGCTTTGAAGCCATCCAGCTGTAAAGAGAAGACAGGGAGCTTGATCAGATGATCCCCCACGCGTCTGTGTCAGCCCGTCCCCACCCTGGAGAGACGCCTGCCCAGACGCATCCAGCAGCCCTTGGGCTTATCTCCTCCGCGTCACCCTCCAAGCGTCACACCTCACCTCTGTGCTCACCTGTGACTGGCTACAGCCAGTCCTCACGGGCCTCACTCTGCCGGTCGACGTGGCTTTGCCGTAGTGACCCACCTACTCCTCCCCACCACCCACCAGGCGATGAGCAGGCCAAGGTGCACAGCTGGCAAGTGGGGGCCTGTCGCCAGTCCTAGACCCGGCTCTCACCACCCCAAGGCCTCCTCTCCTGCTGAGCACGCAGACTGCCCAGCTCTACCATTGGCGGGGGTCACCTGCCACACCCCGAAGCCCTTCTGGGCCCTTCTCCAAGACGACCACAGCCACAGAGGACCCCATTGTAGAGCTACGCTGACCAGCAGCTGCTAACTACACAGGGCTATTTAGACGTAAGTTAACAAACTTTAAAAAACCAAAAGTTTATTTGGGGCTTCCCCAATGGCACAGTGGTTAAGAATCCGCCTGCCAGTGCAGGGGACACGGGTTCGAGCCCTGGTCTGGGGAGATCCCACATGCCGCGGAGCAACTAGGCCCGTGCACCACAACTACTGAGCCTGCGCTCTAGAGCCTGCAAGCCACAACTACTGAGCCCACGTGCCACAACTACTGAAGCCTGCGTGCCTAGAGCCCGTGCTCTGCAACAAGAGAAGCCACCGCGATGAGAAGCTCATGCACCACAGTAAAGAGTAGCCCCGGGGGCTTCCCTGGGGGCGCAGATGATTGAGAATCTGCTAATGCAGGGGACACGGGTTTGAGCCCTGGTCTGGGAGGATCCCACATGCCGCGGAGCAACTAGGCCCGTGAGCCACAACTACTGAGCCTGAGCGTCTGGAGCCTGTGCTCCGCAACGAGAGGCCACGATAGTGAGAGGCCCGCGCACCGCGATGAAGCGTGGCCCCCGCTCGCCACAACTAGAGAAAGCCCTCGCACAGAAACGAAGACCCAACACAGCCAAAAATAAATTAATTAATTAATAAACTCCTACCCCCAACATCTTCTAAAAAAAAAAAGAGTAGCCCCGGCTCACGGCAACTAGAGAAAGCCGGCACACAGCAATACAGCCAAAAAAAGAAAAACTAAATAAAAAAATTTATGGGAAAAAAGTTTATTTTCTCTGTTTAGCCACTGTTCAAGTGCTCAGCAGCCCCGTGTGGCCACCGCGCCGGGCAGCACAGGCCTGGAACATTCCCGTCCCACTGGGCAGTGCTGCTGTTGCTGTGTGTGTTCTTACTTGGCACAGAGAGGCTGTCTTCTCGTCCACGCCGGCCATCGGGTGCTCTATGAACGTGGTGTATGGCACATTGGTGGACCAGGGGTTCCATCTGCTTATGAAGGACGGGCGGCTCTGCTTGTCCCACTGGATGCGAATCCCAAAACCTTCCCGCCTACCGAGTGGGAAGAAAGGGACCAGACCTCACACAGCAGGCCATGGCGCCCCCGAGCACCTGCTCAGCCGTGGGTGTGAGATTAACAAGCTGTTCCACCGGTAAAGATAAGACTGATGACATTTCCCAACAGTGAAGGACCCGTGGGGTTTGACAGGAATGGCGTGTCTAATAACGAGAGCTTTCAGCACTTTAAAATATGACAAACTGAAAGCACTGTCTTAGTTGTGCTAACTAAACGAGTAACATTTTTGCAAGTTTAAATCCTTTTCCCTGAGCATCTTACTGTTGGCCCAAATTTTGAGCTTATCTTAGCTTCCTGAATTCCCTCCCCAGATCTCTTCATCAAAACTCTGAAATATACCGTTTAATTCAACTGAGTATACTGATGGCCAGGTTTCTCATGTTTCAGAAACCTCCCTAACAGATGAAGATCAGCTCTTAAAAACTGGCCATCAAACGTTTCCAAATTTAATCTTCAGTAATATCTGCAAATCAAAGCGACACACTACCTTTTTCTTTTAAAAATTAACCACAACAGAGCTTGAGGTGATAGGTGTAATCCTTTCTTGGCGGGAGTAAAATGCTGAGTTTGGGGCTTCCCTGGTGGCGCAGTGGTTGAGAGTCTGCCTGCCGATGCAGGGGACACAGGTTCGTGCCCCAGTCCAGGAAGATCCCACATGCCGCGGAGCGGCTAGGCTCGTGAGCCATGGCCGCTGAGCCTGCGCGTCCGGAGCCTGTGCTCCACAACGGGAGAGGCCACAACAGTGAGAGGCCCACGTACAGCAAAAAAAAAAAAAAAAAAAAAAAAAAAAAAAAAAAAATGCTGAGTTTGGCTCTTATCTGAAGAATACCCACGTCGGGCCTATTTTAACGTACCCTGAGTTCATTTTACTACAAGCCTAATAACTGTCTCTTGTGCCAGAATTCCTTCTAACGCACCCTGTGGGGCACAAGTCACCTGTCTCTACACTCTTGCTGTTGAAGCAAGACATTCACTGAAGGCTGGTTTCGGAAGCGCTGACTGGGAGGCCCTGGTGACGGGCTCTCTGTTCAACACACTTACTTATTGAGCGATTTCGGGGGAAACTGGAATTCTCCGTAGGAGATGGTGTCCACCGCGTTTAAGGCTACCCGGACCACCTGCTGGCACTGCAGGCTGATGAAGTCGTATTTGCAGATGAGCAGCGCCTGGTCGGTGATGAGCACCAGCCGCTCTTTTTCGTTGTTCCAGTGATCGACCCTGCGGGCGGCAGCGGTTACTTCGACGCCCGGGGCGCACAGGCGCCCGAGCCCCTCCCCAGCGCGCGCCCCCTTACTCTGTCAGCAGCCACACCCCCTGGATGTCGCCGTCCTCCACGGGCCGGACCACCATGCGGATCTCCTCCACCGCCTGCTCGATGGTGCCAGGCTGCTGGGAGCGTGCGGGGCGGGCCGGGGGCGGAAGTCACAGGTCACGCCCGCTCGCCCGCCCCGCCCACCCACGCCCTCTCCCGCCCCCGCTCCCAGCCTCACCCGGAACACGAAATACTCCTTGACGCGGGCGCGCCGCGTGGGGTCGTGGACATTGAGCGGCCACAGCGTCTGTCGCAGCGGAGTGCCCGTCCCCAGCCGCCCCCCGCCGCCGCCGCCGCCGCCACCGACGCTGCCGCCCGGCCCGACTTCCTCGCCAGCCGCCAGCAGCGCCGTGGGGCTCGTGCCCGCCGAGTCCACCGAGTCCCGCAGCTGCAGCATCGCCGCGCCCGCCACCGAGCGAACCCGGACCGGACCCGACTCGGCCGCCGCCGCCGCCGCCTAAGCCGGACTCTCGGCCCCGCCCCCGGGTCCGCTCCGCGCTGAGGCCCGCCGCGATTGGCTCCGCCTCGCCAGCCCCGCCTCAGGCTCCGCCTCCTCCCTCCCCCTCCGGCCCTCGCTATTGGATCGTCCCCAGCTGTCTTCCGCGATTGGTCCTGCCCGCCGCCGTTCACAATCGCTCCCGCCCTTCGCTGCGCCGGAAGAGCGCGCCGCGCGCACGCCCACTTCCTGTTTACGCGTCCGGGGAAGGGCGGGGCCCAGGCAGGTTGCCAAGGCGAAGCGGAAGGCCCACGGGGAGAGGGGAGTCACGTGCCGAGCGCTCCTCCCACAGTAAATCGGATGCTCGCCCGCCCCCACCCCCCAGGGTGCGGCGGGCTGCTGGGGACGTCCTGGATCCTAGACCTGAGGCACGACGTCCACGCCCCTATATTCAGCTTCGGCTGAAGTGCAGCGGACCTCCGGGATGGGACCCCGGCTTCCGCCCAGAGTGACCGCCCCCTGGACTGGGACTCCTTCCGTCCAGGGTGATCGCCCCCTGGATGCGGACCCCTGCCGGGGGAGACCACTTCCCTGGACGCACCTCCTGCCCGGTGTGACCACCACCCGGACTAGCCCTCCCTCCAGAGTGTCAACATGGCACAGCAGGGGCAGCGCGGGCTTCGGGGACTGGAGGAGCGGCGGCCCGCGGAGCAGAGCTCTTTCCTGAGCACCCCCGCCTTTCTGACCGCGGGTTCATGGATGGAGCGACGGGGACATGGGCCCAGCGCTCTGCTAAATGCAGACGTGCTCCCCGCGCCTAGGGAGCAGAGCTCCCGACACTGCTCCACGGAAGGGGACACCGAGGCACGGGGCCTCGTCACTCCATCAAGGGCCGAACCAGGATTCCTTGTTGCTGCCTCTGCTCTTCTTCTCCCGGCACTAGAATTGGATCTTTTCTTGCTCTGAGTGATCTTGCCTGCAGCTAGCGGCACCCTGGGCAGCTGCAGGCCCAGCCAGGGACCTCAGCTCCCTGGTCTTGGCACCCACAGGCTCCAGGGCAACCTCATCTTCATCCACCTTGACCCGTTGTCTTGGAGACACAAGGGCTGTATCCATGACAATTTACAAATGTCAGCACCTGTTATCTTCACCCGGTTGGTCACTTTGGCCTTCCACTGCCTCTAGTCACACCCCAGATTACTCCCCCCACCAGAAAGGCTTCTCGACTCACCCCTACTGTATCCATCTTCCAATGCTCAGTTTAGAGCCCTGTCCCCAGGAGACACTGCCATTTACTACCCTCACTGCTAGTTCTTTGCTGTTTCATGTAACCGTCGGCTCCACGCGTGCCGGGCAACCTGCTCTGTGTGTGTGTGTATGTCTGTGTGTGTCTGTTTGTGTTTCTGTGCCCTGTTAGCTAGGCAATTTCGAGAAGCCAGCTCCTGGCGTATGACTGCGCTTTGGAGTTTATAACCCCTTTCTTAATTCTTTGAATTTCACAAGAGCCCAGGGCTGTAAATGCTCTCTTGTATACATGCTGCAGTTGCAGAAACAGGTCTGGGGAGTTCTGCCCAGGTGCCCGAGGCCGCCAGCTGGTGCGGCCGTGAGGATTAGCC
Organism: Phocoena sinus; assembly: GCF_008692025.1. Lineage (NCBI taxonomy): Eukaryota > Metazoa > Chordata > Mammalia > Artiodactyla > Phocoenidae > Phocoena > Phocoena sinus. The sequence continues at coordinate 2,164,843 of NC_045763.1, read as the reverse complement.
AAAGCCCTCCTGGCTTGTGCAGACTTGGATGCCATCCCGGTCTGTGAACAATTGCAGGGTGGCTGGCCTTCCTTCCCAGGACGTCCCTCGAGGGAGGGTGCTGAGCTCTGCACACAGCAGGTCCTCAGCCTCCCCCTCGCTCCTCTACCTGGAGGTCAGCAGCCACAGAAACAGGAGGGACGAAAGTACCACAGATACCGAAATAGCTTTGGTACTTTGCTTCCTGGAAAGACTAAGGTCTCAAAGAGGGCTGAGTGTGCAAAAAGAGGTAGCAACCTGCTTCTAGCCCCGCTGGCCTGCTGAGGCGGGGTGGGGACAGCTGCTGCCTCTCCCTGGGGACCAGGGGCCGGGTCACACCCGCCTGGGGCCCTGCCCCGTGGGGAGAGGGAGCCCCCTTCTCTGGCAGCCACAGCCCCTGGCTGAGTCTGCTCTGCTGGTTCCCGCAGGGTGGGCCTGAGTCAGGCCCCTGAAGGGCAGTCTAAGCCATTTGGGCTTGGGGTGCCCACTGACCCCTCTCCTGAGTCCCCTTATTATAGGGGCTCAGCAACGGCAGCTGGGCGTGTGGACTCACGGCAGGGGCTTGAATCCCGGCTCCCCTGCTTCTGTCCACTGGACTTGGACACTCATGCTATGTCTGCCTCCGTTTCCTTTTTTTACTGAGTAGGGATGATAGTAGTTCCTGCTCCCCCATGGCTGTTGGGAGGAGTCAGTGAGTTAAGAGCTGGGCTGTGCACAGCGCCCTGCACAGCCCGTGCCGCCTCAGTGTCGGCTGCTAACTGTGGTCGTGCTGTTCACTGAGGCTCTGCTGAGGGCCAGGCGCATTGCAAATACTGCCTGTGCTCGTGCGTGAGGCGCCGTATTACGCCCTTCAACCGAAGAGAAAACAGTCCTAGAGAGCTTGTCACTTTGCGAAGGTCACACATCTACAGAGAGCAGGGGCCCTGGATTCCAGAGCCTGTGCCCCAGCGCCCACCCTCGCCCTTGTGCCAGTGGCTCCTGGGGGCAGACAGAGGAGAGCCGTCCTCCACTGGATTCGCCGGGAGCCCACGTGGTGCTCACTCATGCTCAGAGGCACTGACAGCACAACTTCACAGCGACCTTGATCAGGGTCAACTCAGCGGAGATGAGAAGGGGGCCACTGGCACAAGGGGGCCACAGGGGTTGAGGCTGAAGGCTGGGAGTGGGGAGGGTACAAAGGGGACAGCAGTGATGCTGGCAGGTGGCAGCAGTGTGGGGATGGAAGAGGCCTGGTCATTTTGGCGGGATGGCCAGCCCCCGAGGGCCCTGAACCCGGTACTTAACCTTCCTGCTTCTCTTTCCTCATCTGGAGGGCGGGGATGATGAAACCTGGCTCCCAGGCTGTCACAAGCCTCTGACCAGCTCACACGTGCCGAGAGGACTACCTCGTGCCCTGTGCAGCCCTGGCTCCAGGTGCCCCGTGGGTGTCCGTGGAGTCAAGGACGGGAGTGAGAAACGGGACGAGGGCCCATGAATGGACCTGGCTCCTGGCAGAAGCTGAGGGGCTGGAACCTGGAGCCCAGGGGTCGAGGCTCGCTTAGGGCAGGAGGACACCATCTACTCAGGGACAGATGGAGAGAGCTGAGGACGGTTATGGACAGGTCGGTGTGGGATGTGGATGCAGTGGGGGAGGAGGGGGTACTGAGAGGTTCTGGGACATCAGCTCTCTTCAGGGGGGTTGGGAAGATGGAGCCGGGAATTTGGGTGAGGACGCTTGGTTCAGAGTAGCAGTGATGAGCAAAGAAGCTGATGAGGGCCGGTGTGGGGACCACTGGGCTGCAGGAGACCTCAGGCACGTTCACAGTGCAGCCTTCCACCTGGCAGCTGGTGGGAGTGGGAGAAACCAGTAGCTAGACTGGTCAAGACTGGGGGTTTGCCGGGTAGCTGTGGTCAGAGGCAAAGGGGAAAGGGGAGGCCAAGATCCTACAAGGGAGCATTTATAGGGGTCACAGATGTCGCCCCACTTGGGAGCTAACGGGCTAGCCCGCCACGGTTTCAGGGATGCGGTTTCAGAAGACACACGAGCCCAGGTCAGAGGCAGAGGACTGCTGTTCACAGGGAAGCAATGTCCAGGGTGTCAGTGGGTGTCTGGAGGATGCTACCCACGGTGGCCGCATCACAAGAGGGGAACCGGGGGCCTGTGAACAAGCTTGGTCCTCGCCCCTCAAGGTCCCTCTCTGACCAACGGCCCCGGGAAAGGCGGTCAGGGTCTGGTTCCTGCTCCTGGCATGCCCAACAGGACGTGCAGGAGTGTCTCCCAGCGGGGTCAACGGGGTGGACCTCGAGTCCAGTTTCTGGTCTGGCAGAGGCGGCAGTGGATCCAACGGGGACTGGTGACCGGGAGAAGGTCATCAAGAGGATGTGACTGCCGTTGGCCCTCGAGGCAATTAGAGTGTTGATGAGAATAATCAGTAAACAATCTAATACAGGGATCGACACAGAAAGCCAAGTATCATATGATACCGCTTATATGTGGAATCTAAAAAGAATGGTACAGATGAACTTCCTCACAAAACAAAAGTAGAGTCACGGGTGTCTTAGAAAACAAACTTACAGTTACCAGGGGGGAAAGCCTGGGAGGGGGACAAATTGGGAGACCGGGACTGACAAATACTACGATATATTAAATAGATAACTAATAAAACCGACTGTACAGCACAGGGAACTCGACTCAGTACTCTGTAATGACCTATATGGGAAAAGAATCTAAAAAAGAGTGGATATGTGTAGATGTATAACTGATTCACTTTGCTGTACCCCTGAAACTAGCACAAAATTGTAAATCAACTATACTCCAGTAAAAATTTTTTTTAAATCTAATATAGGAACAGAAAAGAGTATTATCTGAACCAAGCTGAGGACTGTAGCCCAGAAGCCAGCCTCTCAGATAGCTCAGAGGAGCTGCTTGGGAGAAGCAGGGTTTTCAGCACGGTTTTATATCTTGTCAGAACAACAACATCAAACACGTCAGGGATGCATTCCTTCAGGGTTTCAAAACACCAGATCAGCCTGTTCACAGCGAGTCCGGATGGTCTTGGCACCTGGGAAGGGATGCTGCCCGCATGCCTGAGCCTTTAGTGGGTTTGGAGGGGGCAGGGCAGGGAAACTGCAGGTCCGCAAACTCAGGAGATAACTAGGCAGAGAACTGAGCATCTGCTCGCTGACACACAGCGCTGGGTGCTGTGCTCATTTCCTGGGGCTGCGTCCCAAAGTGCCACAGACTGGGAGGCTTCAACAGCAGAAATTTGTCCTCTCACAGTCTGGAGGCCGGAAGTCCAAGGTCAAGGTGTCTGCAGGGCCGCACTCCCCCTGAAACCTGTGGGGGAAACTCTCCTGCCTCTTCCAGCCTCTGGCGGTTGCCGGCATTCCTGGGCATTCCTGAGCTTGTGGGCACATCACCCCAGTCCCCGCCTCTGTCTCCACGTGGCTGTCTGATCCCTGTGATTCTCTCTCCTCTTCATGTTGGACTCAGGCCCGCCCTGCTGTCCTCATCTTTTATTTTTAAAAATTAATTAATTAATTTATTTGGTTGCGCTGGGTCTTAGTTGTGGCAGGCGGGCTGCTTAGTTGTGCCACACCGGCTCCTTAGTTGTGGCATGTGAACTCCTAGTTGCGGCAAGCGTGTGGAATCTAGTTCCCTGGGATCGAACCTAGGCTTCCTGCATTGGGAGCATGGAGTCTTCAGCACTGGACCACCAAGGAAGTCCCTGATGTCCTCACCTTAACCCGGTGACGCCTGCAAAGACCCCACCTCCAAATAAGACCACGTGCACGCATGTGGAATGACGGTGGTTAGGACTTGAGTGTGCCTCAGGAGGGGACACAGTTCTCCCTGTGAGAGAGGGGTATACACGTGCAAACAACGAGGGGGCTCAAATGGTACTCGGCGCTGTCCACAGGCGCGCCTTGGTCGTGGGGGAGGACGGGGGCTCCTGCCGAGTCTGGCTGTGGCTTCCCCTGACCTGAGTCCCCCTGAGTTTGCGATGCTTCTTTCTTGGGGCTTTTGAAAGGCTGTTCCCACTCCCAGCGGCAGGTGGCAGAATCGTCCACACAGGGCCTTCAAACCAGAGCCCGGAGCCGGGTGCGGCGTCTGTAAGCAGGAGGTGAAGGTCATCTTCTCGTCCCATGGGGCGGGCGGAAGGCTTCAAAGTCTCAGCTGGGAGGTGTGGATTCTTATTTTATCTAAACTTCCAGATGTTGTGCTTAGCGTTTTACCAAATCCATGGGTCCCTTCTCTGCCATCTGCCTCTGATGGAAATGGGGCTCGGGGAGCCTCAGGGCCGGCACAGCCCACGGGGACCGCACGGGTGGGACCTCAGAGCTGCCGGGGCTCTGGGTGCACCAGGTTGGAGGTTAAGGCAGAGCCCGGGGAATATTCCGTGGGCCAGACTCACCTTGCAGAGACAGCTGCCTTCTGGGCGAGGCCTCTCCTTCCTGGAGGGAGCCAGGCTGCAGAGCCAGCCACCATCATTCCACATGCGTACACGTGGTCTTATTTGGAGTTGGGGTCTTTGCAGGTGTCACCGGGTTAAGGTGAGGACGTCAGGGACTTCCCTGGTGGTCCAGGGCTGCGCCTGAGGCTGGACAGTGCTTGGTGGCCGTCCTGGCCCCAGGGACCCGTGTAAGAGCTGCCGTGTGGTATAGCATAGAGACTGCCCTTGATCTTTGACTTTGGCGGGTCTCCTTCAACAAAGAAACACCCTCCCAGCAGATGGGATGGGGGGCGGCTGTGGCCTTGGGGGTAAGAGGGTGGGCTTCCAAACCTCCTGGCTTTAAGGCACACGAGCTGGATGTGGGGAGACAGGACGGACACGGTGCTCCTGCAGTTTCTAAAGGCTGAGTTTTTTCCATGGTAACTTTCATCGCATCCTGCACTCGACCAGGTGGACAGTCTTGTTCTGCCCCAACCCTGCGGCCCGCCTCGCTGGGCCCAGGTGCCCCGAGTGCTCTGTCCGCACCTGGCGGGAACTGCAGCCGCGCTGTGATGGTGGGACCTGGCAGAAGGTCTGGCTGCACGGATGTGCTTCCCGGTTCAGGGCGGTCACTGGGGGACATCAGGGTAGGATAGGGACCAGGAGATCTTGGAAAGGACATTGCCTAGGACTGGGACATCTGTCCTGGTCCTGGTTGACGTGGCAGCGGAGGGAGGACAGGAAGGGGGACACGTATTGCCTTGTTCCCGAGAAATGCACGGACTGCACCATGGAAAATGTGTCCAGCAACAAAGTCCCGCGTCTCCCAGACTCGGCTTCCGGAGAAGCCTCTGTCTTCCCGGAGGACTGGTGCTGCTGAGACGGCTGGGCTGGCGCGGGTTGGGGGAGGGGGAGCTCCAGCATCCGTAGTGCATGGCCACCTCCTCTGTGGGTCTCTGGGGTCGGCGCTGGCTTGCCCTGTAACTGCTGTGAGAAATGACCACAGTCTGGGTGGTTAAAACAGCAGAAACCTGCTGTCTCGCAGTCCGGAGGCCAGAAGCCTGAGAGGAGTGGCTGGGCTGGTCCCCTGTGCTCTGTGCTCCTCCCTCAGCTTCTCGTGGTGGCTGGCTGTGTCCTGCGTCCCTTGGCTTGTGGGTGCATCCCTCTCATCCTGTATCTGTGTGGCCACGTGGCCTCCCCTGTGTTCCCCTGTGTCTCAGATCTCCTTCTCCTTCTCTTATGAGGACACCTGTCATTGGGTTGAGGGTTAAGTCCAGGACGATTTCATCCCAGCATCCTTAGCTTAATTACATCTACAGAGACCCTTTTCCCAAATCTGGTCAGATTATCAGGTCCCAGGGGCCAGGACTTAGAAAGACCACTGTTTTGGGGGATAGCTTCTGTCCCACATACTGCTGTAGCCAACGCCTGGCACTGGTGAATGAGTGGGCGGGTTTCTGCTCTCAGGGTTGGCGGCGGGGTGGGGGGGTCTGTAACACCCTTCTTGATACGGCCCCGCCCCCACCCCAGGTAAAGGGAGGGAGGGGTGAAGGAGGGGCAGGCCAGGCCGGTCTCTTCACTGAGCCGTAGTCGACTTGCTGACCCTTGACCAGCAGCCGAGAAGGAGCCAGCTTCGGGGCTGATGCTCTGGTCCTGGTTCACCACAGGGACAGAGGCACAGAGAGGCACTGGGCCTCGTCCAGAGCTGCGTGGCGAGTCAGCAGAGGCGTCCCGACCCGGCATCTGCTCCGAATCCACCCACCCCATTCCGGCCCCGTCACACGGCCCGATTTACATTTGCGTGGATGGCTTCTTTGAGGTCGGTTTCTCTTCGGGGACGAACGAGGAGGTGTAGAACCAGACTCCAGAACCAGAACCGGAAAGCTTCCCATCCAGCTGGCGAAGCGTTTGGCATAGGGTTTTGGATGCCAAGCTTAGCCATCATTCAGCTTCAGCCAGGAATGATGCTGGATTCACGGTCCTCTCCCGGTGGGGCCTGTTTGTGGGAAGTGGTGGTGCCCCCCCCCCCACTATCATGGATGCAGAGACCCCTGTGGACACTGCCTGCACGAGGCCCTCTCCTCTGGGACCTGGAAATGCCTCTGGTGCTAATTAATTTGCTTGCTCTCTTGTCAAGGAGAAGTGTCTATAAAAATTCAGATGGGACGCTGGATTCTTCTCTTGGACTTGGAACAACATTAGCTCAGGGAGCGTCAGAGGCTGTGCTGGGCTGGGACCCTGTTTTCCAATCCTCTGGGACTGGGCAGGACCGCAGAGGGGAGGGGCCACAGCTCTGGGAAAGCGGGAGGGAGCTGTTTTCTGCTCAAGGGACCAGCCAAGCTGGTGGCATGCGTCTTCCTCTTCCCCACGTTAATTTTCCTTGGTCCAAAGGCTATTTTTTATCATTTCCAGCAGAGTGAGACAAAACCATTAACAAGCAGTGTCTTTTTCTTTATTATTTATTTATTTGGTTGTGCTGGGTCTTTGTTGCGGCAGGTGGGCTCTTTAGTTGCAGCAGGGGCTCCTTAGTTGCGGCTCGAGGGCTCCTTAGTTGAGGCATATGAACTCTTAGTTGCAGCATGCATGTGGGATCTAGTTCCCTGACTAGGGATCGAACCTAGGCCCCCTGCATTGGGAGCACGGAGTCTTCACCGTGGCGCCACCAGGGAAGTCCCCAAGCAGTGTCTTTTAACCATGCTTTTCATAAAAGACTCACCTTCAGGGCTCTCTTCCAGGCCTGAGTGACCCTGCAAATGCTCCACATTGGGAGGACCAAGCTGTGTCTGTATCTTGTAAGTTGGGCCAGTGAATCCCAGGGTGGAGTTGGGAGGTTTTGCTACAGTCTGGCTAAAGGCCTTGGGGATGGGAATTTGGGATAAGAAGCATCCTTCCTGAGCTCCAGCTCAAAGGGAATCTGAAGCCTTCACACACAGAGGCCCCGTGGGTTCATTGTGGGAATCCGTGGGCTTCAATCCCCATCCTACACGTGGCGGTGACCCACGGTGTGGGCTGCATGCCTCTCCTCCACCGTCAGAGTAAATATCCCCTGCCCCCCCATGCTTCTTGCCCTTCTCAGAGTTGGATCACTGTAGAGTGCCAGTTCTCCTGGAATTAATGAATGCATTTAATGCAATTCCAATAAAAAGTCCAGCGCAACTTTGAAAGTTCTGGATAAAGGGGCTCCAGAGACCATTGGGAAGAATGATGGGTGAGAATTCCCAGAGAAATTTGCAGGTAAATAAAGGACTGATGGGGAGGTGCTCCAGCCCATCACCAGCGAGCATCATGGGAGTGTCTCATCCCGGTGGTGCAGGGCAGACGGTAGAACCACTGGGGTTGGAGTGGAAAAACCCACAAAAACACGTTCTACTTGCAGCTTGTCTGGGCTGAAGATGCTGTGTTGCATCGGAGGAAGCAGGCTGGCCAGCTAACGGCCCTGGGACACCTGGACGACCCACCAGGTAGAGTCTCCCTTTCCAGCAAACAGCCAGGTAAATTCCACATGAAATGACATTTGCGTGCCCAGATGTCGTAAAGAAAGAAAAACGTATTCATGATCTTTCCCAGCTAAGTGCCTACGGCATTTCTAGGCAACAGGGGAAACAGCAGTGTGACCGCCTATAGGTTTGAGGACACAAAACTAGGAACTTAGATTGTCTGGAAGAAGCATCGTTAACCACCTTAAGACTGAAACTACAGACCAGGAAAATGTTTGCAGTGTCCGCAAACTGTCACTTTATAATGAAAATGGACAAAGAGAGAGAATTCTCAGGGGGTGTTTACTGCAGTCTGCTTAGCTGGGTTACTAGAAAAGTTGTCTGAGTTAAATCCACTTATGAAAGTGTATTAAATGGGCTTCCCTGTGGCGCGGTGGTTAGGAATCTGCCTGCCAGTGCAGGGGACACGGGTTCGAGCTCTGGTCCAGGAAGATCACACATGCCGCGGAGCTACTGAGCCCACAAGCCACAACTACTGAGCCCATGTGCCACAACTACTGAAGCCCGCGCACCTAGAGCCCGCGCTCCGCAACAAGAGAAGCTGCTGTAATGAGAAGCCAGCGCACCACAGCGAAGAGTAGCCCCCGCTTGCCACAACTAGAGAAAAACTCGCATGCAGCAACGAAGACCCAACGCAGCCAAAACTAATAAATAAATAAAATAGATAAATTTATTTTAAAAAGTGTATTCAACACATGTGTACTGTTTGATTACTTGTTTCAAATATAAAATCTAAGCACCCCCTCGTGGCATGTTGGTGGTCTGGGCAGCAACACACACTGGAAGTTAAACAGTTGGATGCTTGACTGTTCCCATGCCCTCAGGGTTCAGGCTGTGGGGAGGAGATGGGCAAGGGTGCCGGGGGAGCATCGGGGGTGCCAGACAGTCTGCACGGGTGGGGCTTTGTTTGGGGAGGTGACCTCTGTGCTGCGGGTTCACGCATCTACACCTGAGCCTAAGCCCTCCCGAGTGTGTGGGGTGTGGTAGGTGTCCTAGGAATAGGGATGTCCCGCAGGAAGTGCCCACCCTCTTCCCACCTGCCTGCCCACCTGGCACCTGCCTTAGGACAATTCGCCTGACAGCTGAACTTGGTGCCGGGCGGGTAGAGGCGGATTATGGTGGTGCCAAAAACATTTATGCTTCAGGGGCCCTTCCAAGTTAGGGCCAAGGAGGGGGAATGGAATGTGCGCACAGGTCATGCATTTTTGTCAAGTTAGCAAAATAACTTCTTTTTACATAACTCTTTTTCAAGAGGCCCCCCGTTTTACGTTTCAGGCCCCACCAAACCTTGCTTCCCCCCTGCGAGCAGCCTCCGTTTTAACCCACAGGACCCACCTGAATCCTTTCCTTTTTCTCTCCAAGAAGCAGGAGAATGTTCCTAAAGAATGGGGCCCCCTCGGCCCACGTCGGGGGACCGGGCGGGAGTCCCCGGGGAAGCTGGTGAACATTTTAAGCTGCTCACTCATCCCGTGCACGCGTACCCAACACCCGTTTCGTGCCAAGCACAGCTCTGGAGGGGAACGGGTCGGGTCTTTAAAGATGGCCAGCGGGTGGACCTCTGGGAAGCTCTCGGGGTTGGCGGGGACTTGCACCCCAGGGCAGGGCCCCGCACTCACACGGGCACTCTTGGGCTCTCTTAGGGCAGGCCCTTGGGAGACCAGGAGGAGCATGGGCCAGTCCTGCTCTGGGGAGCCCAGTGTGGGGCTGAGGGGTGAGATTGAGAGGTTGGCACACCGGATCGTGTCGGGGCATCACTGAGCAGGGGAGTCAACCTGTGTTTGGGGTTTCAGAAGATGGTGAAATCACCCTGCTGTGGACAGAATTGTGTTCCCCACGAAATTCATACGTTGACGCCCGTACCCCCAGTGTGACTGTATATGGAGATGGGCCTTTAAGGAGGTGGCTAAGGTTACATGAGGTCATAAGGGTGGGGCCCTGATCCTATAGGTCTGGTGCCTTAGGAGAAGAGTAAGAGACACCAGTGCTGCGGTCTCTGTCCCATCTCCCACGCCCACCAGGCGAGCACACACCAGGAGGCAGCGTCTGCAGGCCAGTCAGCGTCTTGACCCTGGGCGTCCAGTCTCCAGAATGTGAAAAACCAAACATCTGGATGTGTTGACTGGGACACCGCCGAGGGGCCGTCGGACTTGCGGACCTCCGTCTGCTCTCAGCTCGTGATCCAGCGGTTTTCTTAGATTGACAGGTTGAGTCAAGGTCTGCAGAGCCAGCCCGCCTTGTTCAGTTCCCGGATCTGCAGTTTACAAGAGGCGACTAGGGGCGCTGCTCCCATCCGGACCTCAGTTTCCCCATTTGTACAGCAGGGTGGCAGCAGGGCTGGCCTGACAGAGACCCCCGCCCCCGCCCCCGTAGGATGACGGGGGTGTGGGGTCCGGTGTCACGGAGGACTGCCTTAGCAGGGGGTGAGGGGCGGGATCTCTGGTGCCCCGCCCCTTGGTCACTCGTGTCGCACGGGACCTAGGACTTTGAGCCCGAGAGGAGCCGGGAGCGCGAAGGGGCAGCCGTGGGTGGGTGGGTGGGTGGGGCGCCGGGGCTGAGGACCCAAGCGGGGGTGTGGGCGGGGGTGTGGGCGGGGCTGGGAGCCGGGGAGGGCAGGGCCGGGAGTGGAGCATCTGCGCGGGGACGGGCTGAGGTCGGGGTGGGCGGGGTCGGGTCGCGCCGGGCTGTGGGCGGAGTCGGGGCCGGGGTCGGGGCAGGGGGCGTGGTGAAGGCGGGCCGGCCTCTCCCGCGCGGGGCTCGGCGCACACTGGGCTTTCCGCGCCGGGGCGGGTGTCTGGCGGGGCTCACCCAGGCGCGCAGCACTCTGAGCTGCGCTCGAGCGCGGGCAGGAAGCCGGACCCTCGCCACCTGAGGCGACCTCACGGTCGGCGGGACCCGGCGCGGCACCTGTGGCTGCGCCCCGTGCGCCCCCCCGGGCCATGGCGCACGTGGAGACTGCGGCTCCGAGCGCCCGCCTGGGCCGCCTGTGAGCCGGGGACCGGAGGAGGGAGCGGCGCGGCGCAGCGGGCACGATGCCTTTCCTTCCGGAGGCGGGGGCGGCGGGGCGCGCGGTAGCCCTGGCCCTGGTGCTGCTGTTCCCCGCCGTGTCAGCGGGCGCCGGCGCCCTGTTCCGCCTGCAGCCCGGCATGTGAGGAGCGGGGACGGGAGCGGGAGGGCTGGCTGGACGTCCGGAGCCCCGGAGCCCTGGGCGGCTTGTTCCCCGGGGCCCTGAGAACACGGGGCTCATTGCCTTAACGGGGGAGGCGGAGGTTAAGAGACAAGGGGCTGGGTCTGGGGGCGCTTCCGTGGCAGGACCACCCGGCCTCTCGCCTTCCCCTTCCTCCTCTGTCTTTTAAAATTTAATTTAATTTTATTAATTTATTTTTGGCTGCGTTGGGCCTTCGTTGCTGCGCACGGGCTTTCTCTAGTTGCGGCGAGCGGGGGCTACTCTTCGTTGCGGTGCTCAGGCTTCTCATCGCGGTGGCTTCTCTTGTTGCGGAGCACGGGCTCTAGCCGCGCGGGCTTCAGTAGTTGCAGCATGCAGGCTCCGTAGTTGTGGCTCACAGGCTCTAGAGCACAGGCTCAGTAGTTGTGGCACATGGGCTTAGTTGCTCTGTGGCATATGTGGTATCTTCCCAGACAGGGATCAAACCCGTGTCCCCTGCATTGGCAGGCGGATTCTCAACCACTGTGCCACCAGGGAAGCCCCCTCCTCTGTCTTGACTCTGCATCATGGGTTTGCAGGCTGGGTGGAACCTGCATCCAGCCGAGGTGAGGGAACCTGGGCAGGGTCCGGCCAGGGAGCTTGGGGAAGGCCAAGAGGAAGCAGCCTGTGCCCACTTCCTTCCAAAGCCTGTCTCCTGGGGCCTGGGGGCTGTGCCCGACAGGGGGCTGCTTGGGCTTGGTTTATGTGTTAAACACGTGGGCTTTGGGCCTGGGAGACAGAAGGCATTCAGTACCAGAACGGGCAGGAAGAGAGGGTCAGGGAGCCAGCCAAGATGAATTTAATTTTGAAAGATGATTCCCCAGTGGGCTGTTTAGCGGTCTCTTTCAAACAGCAAATCGATCCTTGTGTTGGCCTCAAAGGAAAACTGGTGCGAAGTGAGCCGGTCTGGAGGAGGAGGGATGGGGGAGAGCTTGCTGGCAGCCCCCATCCCCGCGCTCCCTCAGGGTGCTGGGCCGGGGGCCCGCAGAGCTTGGAAAGGCAGCTGAGGGGCTGCAGAGGGGCAGCGAGGGGCCCAGGCTGAGGTTGGGGCTTCCTCTGCAGGGCTTGCCCCAAGGGCCCCGTGCACCTGGCCATACAGGAGGAAAGGACGGGCTTCCAGGCGGAGCTGCGGAAGGGACAAGTCCACGCCCCCTGGGCCCTGGGTCTTGTTTTACTCCAAGAAGGAAGAGTTCCTCGTGGCCTTTTCAGAGGAGCGTGGTCTGGGGCCCCGAGTCCCGCCTCTCCGTGTGACTTCTGCCCAGCATTGCTCTTTGCTGTGATCCCAGTGAGTTTAGTTTGTCAAAGGAAGCTGTGGCCTCAGAAGGGATTATCACGGGGCATTTGGCCGCTCAGCCTGCCTGCTCTTCACACGGTTGGCTGGGGATGTCCAGAGGCCCAGGCTCCCGGGAATCCCAGGGTGCTGGTCAGGGTGGACAGCTGCTCAGCCGGTGAGGACATTGGGGATGGAGGGCTCTGCTCTAAGAGGGGCTTCTGCCCCAGTGCGCTTGTGGGGACCACTGATCGCCCTTCCGGGCCCCCGGTACTGAGCCTGTTCCCTGGGGTCTGCCCACTCACCCAGGGCTCTGGGAGGCCACTAGCCAGCCTGGGGAGGGCTTTCCACCAGCCGCTGGAGGATTGCAGGAGAGGTCAGCCTTCCTGCTGCTTGCTTTCTCCAAAGCCTCCTCCCCCTCCCCCCTCCTCCCCTCCCCTCCCCTCCCCCTCCCCCCTCCTCCCCTCCCCTCCCCTCCCCCTCCTCCCCCCTCCCCTCCCCCCTCCCCTCCCCCTCCTCCCCTCCCCTCCCCCTCCTCCCCTCCCCTCCCCTCCCCTCCCCTCCCCCTCCCCCCTCCTCCCCTCCCCTCCCCTCCCCCTCCTCCCCCCTCCCCTCCCCCCTCCCCTCCCCCTCCTCCCCTCCCCTCCCCCTCCTCCTCTCCCCCTCCCCTCCTCCCCTGTCCTCCCCCCTTCTCCCCCATCCTTCCCCCTGCTCTTCAGATCCTTCAAGGCTCCTGTCCCTCCTCCTGGGGCGCCTCCCACCTGCCCTCTGGGGGCCTGTGCCCCTATTTCTCATCCTGGGGCGTCGTCCCTCCAGTCTCTGATGCCCTCCTTGTGTTGAGTTCCGTGCCGCCTGCGAGCACACCTTCCCATTCCTGTCTGTAAGCACCTGCCAGGACCTGTGGTGGGGCCGCAGTGGGCACTGCTGGCTGGCTGAACAAGTGGGGGGCTGCTAGCTCTAGCTGCTAGACCCCCGAGACACCTTGTGAATGGGCCCATTCCGCAGCTTGTTCTGTGCAGAAAGGAGGCGGGCGCCAGCGGACTCCTGGAGGTGCCAGAGTTGCCTCTTTGCTCCCTGCACCCCAGAGGGACAGGGGAGGGGCCGGAGAGCAGCGTGGGTCCCAGAAAGTCCTTTTCCTCGAAGGCCCCGTCGCCGGTGCCGCCCTTCCCTTCGCGGGCAGCCCCACCCTCTCTGGCCGGCTTAAAACCTCCATGGTGGGCCTGTGGGGAGGCAAAGGAGGAGGGTGCCCTACGGGGGCTCCCACTGCCTGGCAGCCCCAAGGGCTCTGGGGTCCCGACAGCTGGGACGCAGGAGTGACGTGGCTGGTCCTTTGGCTTTTGCTGGCCCACGTGTCCAGATTCCAAACCAGCCAACGCTTATTTATTTACTTACATCTCTGAAATGAATCTCTGCGGCCATGGAAGGGCGCTGGCCTTTCTCCCTGGGGCCTGGACTGACTGCTGACTGTGTGTGGGGCTGGTCAACGCAGGGCTGTGGGAGCAGCGCCTGGGCACAGGGAGCTCTGACCAACCTGAGTGAGGCTGCAGAGCTCGGAGGAGACATCAGCTCACAGCACTGCTTTCCCCTGGGTTGGAGTCCTCTGGGCAGCTGTGCTAGGAAAATGGCCAGTGCTTTGCAATCAGTTCATTACATGGGCCCCTCCCATCCAGAGAGGGACAGGCCCTCCAAGCTCAAGTCCCTGCTTGCAAGTAACTCTTGGACCCACTGGCCCTGAGGGTTGGAACGGCCCCCATTCGCTGAGGCTGAGGCTGAGGTTTTCTCTGGTCATTCAAAGACCCCTGCTCACCGGTCAGGGAGTTTGAAAGCTGAGCTGTACTTTCAGCGGCCTGTGAGCAACTCCCGGAATCTGGGTCCTGCTTCCCCATCTCTCTTGGGGCTGAGGCTGTGATGGATGGAGGGAAAGGGCAGGGAAGGAGTACATCTATGGCCAGCTGCCTCATGCCAGGCCCTGCGTTTGCTGCTGGGCACGTGCTTGACGCTCTGATCGATTGTCCACTTGTCTGGTGGGGAGATCCGGGTGTCCAAGAGTGATCTGCCTGGGTCACGGCATCCCTAGGACCCCGGAGCCTGTAAAAACAGACGCAGCCCCCTTCCCGGACCAGGGGGTGTGTGCAGCCAGGCTTCCCTGGCTGTGCAAGGCCAGCTGCCCCGCTTCCCTGCCCCGGTGTTCCCCACCCTCACCCTGGTGCCTTGTGGGCCCAGGAACTGCCCACCCTGGAGGGACGCATCTTGTGCCCACCCTCACCTCCAGCTCCAGGCGAAGGCCACCAGCCTCCAGGAGCCCTGCTCTGCCCCGGGGAGTAGATGGCCCGACAGCTGGGATGAGTACCCCCTCCGCCCAAGCTGTGTTCACTTTGTAGCTGGGAAGTTGCCTTCCCTCCCCGCAGATGGGCAGCTGGGTCCAACTTCAGGAGCAGAGGGGCCCGAGCAGGGACTTCTGCTCCACCTCAGGGGTCTTTCCTGTGCCCTCGTCCCACTGGCCTCTTTGTTTCCTCCTCGGCTCTCCCTCCCCCATCCCACTTCCTCCCTCCTTCCAAATGGAAAAGCCAGCTACGCTTGTGCTTCTGAGGTGCCGGAAGCTTCCCAGAGGAGAAAATCATTCCAGCGCTAGCCCCTCCTCCCTTTAACCGTTTTCAGGGATGTGGAGAGCGAGGTGCGACCAGAGGGAAAACCTGCCATCCTGGAAGCCAGGCGGCCCTGCAGGCCTGGGGGACCAGAGTCACGCAGGTGCCTTGGGGGGGCGGGGACAGGGCGGGCAGCGGACGGGAGAGTGACCAGAGCACACGTACCGGAAAGGCTGCTGTGTGGCCTCGCCGTGGTCATCTTGCTGGTTAGCGGCGGCCCTCGTGGCTGAGGTCTGAGGGGTCCAGGAAAGAGGGGGCCCTTCAGAGGAGAGCACCAGCCCCTACTCTGGGGTTTTCTGCCAGGCGCCAACTTCCCAAGCTCCGTGCGGGCCGGTTCTCCTGCTGACCGAGTGGCCAGACCTGCTCCCCCCGCAGCCCCCCCTGAGATGATGGACCCCTGTGAGCCATGGCGTGCCCTCCCCAAGGCCCTGACAAGGCATGCTGCGTGCTGAGCTGGGTCGGCATATGTACGGGAATGGTGGTGACATCCCAGGGGATGTGGGGCCTTGTGACCCAGAGACACAGGGACTTTCTCTGAGCCAGGGACGTGCCAGATTCCAGACACGTGTGATCTTGTGTCAGGAGCCCTTGAGGCACCTGCTGCCCCCTTCATAGGTGCTGAGGCCGAGGTGCAGAGAGGGTCAGTAACCTTCCTCAGGCTGCATAGCGGGCCCCAGGCCTGGGTTGTTGGCTCCAGAGCCTGTGTTTGTAACTGTCCTCGGAATGTGTCGCCTCCATCCTCACAGGCCACCCACGGCTCGGGGGGCTATTTCAGGGTCCAGGCCAGGCCCTGCAGCCTGGAGGCTCAGAGGCCATCGGGCCTAAGCCCTCCCCTCCCTTCATCCGCTCCTCCCTGCCCCCGCGGGAAGAGAGCGGAGACCTGACGTCTGTGTGCTGGGCAGAGGGGTGGGTGAGAGTTTGGAGCAGACAGGATGCTGCACCTACAGCAGTTCACTTGGGCCTGATCTCGGTTTGCAGACGGCAGTTCCTCCTGGGCCTGTCTCTCCTGGAGGCACCTACGAGGCCACCTGCCCTGGCCGACAGGAGCCTTTTCTGTGCCGGCTCAGCGAACCCTCACGACAACCTGCGAGGCCAGTGCTGCGAGTCCTCACCTGCCAGGGGGCACCCGAGGCTCAGGGAGGTCCCCTGGCTTGTGTCTCATGCTTGAGCCCCAGCTTGGGGCGTCTCAGAGGCAGGGAGAGTCGGGGCTAGAGAACGCCAGGGTCAGAGTCAGACGGACTCAGGGTCAAGTCGTCACTGTTCCCAGGACCTCCACTTCCCCTATTTGCAGGGCAGTGGCCTCTACGCTTTGGGGTCTTGCGAGGGTTGGAGGGATGCTCCGGGTGGCGTGGCCCATGTGAGGGGGAGGGTCAGACGTGGCCCTGTGAGCCCCTCCTTTTTCCCCTGAGCATCCGCTCCCTCAAGGCCAGGCCTGTGCAGGCCTGGGGTGGGCACCGGGCTGGGTGCCCTGCCACGGGGCCCGGCCTCGGGTCTGGACGGCTGGGTGCCCGAGGGTGAGCGTGCAGGGGGGTTGGTGTTGGTGACAAGAGTGCTGACCGTCTGTCTGTGTCCCAGGCCCAACGTGTGTGCGGAGCGGGAGCTGACCCTGGTGGGCCGTCGCCAGCCCTGTGTGCAGGCCTTCAGCCGCATGGTGCCCGTGTGGAGGCCGGGCTGCGGGCGGCGGGACTGGTGTGTCGGCCACAAACGCAGGTGCGTGCAGGGCTCCCCGGGTCCCGTGGGGGGTGGGGGCTGCTCACACGCAGCTCAGCATGGACCATTCAGGCAAAGGGGTGGCCGGGCTGTCCGGGTCTCAGGGCACAGGTGCCGCCCCCGCCCCATCACTGAAGCCCCACATCTGAGGTCAAGGCCTCTGACACCACCCTTGGGGTGTGGCCGCCACGGGGGCTATTCCCAGACTGTAAGTGCCTGCTCAGCGGCCACCTGGGGCCCTGGTGGGTGGGGGAGGACCCCGTGGGGAGGGGGCCTCGGAGGGGAAGGTGGAGACTCTATGGGACAGGAGGGGACCCTGCAGGGAGAGGTACTGACCACGCAAGAGGGGGAAAAGCGGGGCGCCCAGCCTGCCGAGGTCCTGGCTGGAGGCGGCTGCTACTCTCTGACCCCAAGCCCGTGTGAAGCCTTTATTGCTCGAGACTTTATTTCACAGTCAAACAGAGGAGTGCCTTTGCCTATCTCTCTTCTTTCTGTAGACTCGGGGTCTGGCGTCTGCCTGGTTGCAAAGCTGGGTGGGGTGAGGTGATGAGGGGATTCCATCGTTGGGGAGGAGGGCTGAGTCCTCCGACGGGAGTGTGCTGTCCAGCCTCTCGGCCAGGTCTTCGGGCCAGGTCTTCGGGACGTGAACCTGCTGGGCCTGCCCCCGGGAGCGGGGGTGGGGGGCGGCCTTAGTTTTAAACGTTTGCTGTATGATTCGTACACGTGCAGAACGGAGAGAGACGGGGCAGTTACGTCTCAGCGTGGTTCTCAGCTGGTGGCGGTTCGTCTCCCTGCTGGCGACCTTGGCCGTGTCTGGAGAGTTTGGGTTGTGAGAGGTGGGCTGGAAGGATGGGGCAGGTGGAGGCAAGGATGGCCCTTCCACCACGAAGGTCCCGCCCCAGGGTCAGGAGGGCCGAGGCTGGGCCACGCCCGACACGAAGGAGAAATCACCACCATCGTTTCCTGAGACGTGCATCTTGCAGTCTGTCCTTCCCAGCTTCCACACTCACATGGATGTAGGTGGATTTGCTAAACGGGTATCAGGTCATGTCAGCTGCCACCCCCCTCCCGCGCCCCGCCCCCCAACTTGTGGTGAAAGGGCGCTCTTTTGGAAGCAACCAGAAGCCCTGTGGTCCCTGGGCTGGAGAGTGGAGTGGGTGGCCGTGCTGCGGAGGCCCCTGTTACTGGCTGTCAGACCGTTTCTCCAGGCTGGCCTGGGCAGGGCGGGGGACAGCGTTTCCAAGGTGGCTGGTGCCTCAGCTTGTGTGCAGCCTGGGGCAGGGGTGTGTGTTCTGGGTCGCAGTTTCCTGGGAAGGCTCGGGAGGGCCTCTGGGGTCCTGTCCTTGCACTGCCCAGTTCGGGTGTCAGGGACCCTCCCTCCTGAAACCCAGCAGGGCCGCCGCAGTTCCGCGGGAGCAGTGCGGGCCCCTGGCTCCGTGGCGGCCACCGTCCCGTGCGCCTGGCTCCGGGCTGGAGCCGGGCTCCACCTTCCTCTGCTGGGCTGTTCTCGCTCCAGGTGAGCGAGGTTGCCTCCCCGCCCCGGTGCTCATGGCGGTCAGCGTCCTGCAGCGTTTCCTGGGGTCAGTGGCTAGTGTTTGTGGGGGTCCCGGCCTCGTTTCCCTTCCAGAGGGCCCCTGGCCTTGTTAGCTTGTTAGTGTCGTATGCCCCCCACGACGCCTGTGGCCGAGCCCACCGTTCAGCTGTGCAAGGTTTCCAAAATGCCTCGCACAGCTGGCCCTCCAGTGGCCGTCCAGGCTGTGGGCTCCGTCGCTGGCCCGCTCCTCTCCATCCTTCAGTAACCCACAGAGGCTCCGGCTTCCCCGTGAAGCCCGCCCTGAGCCCCAGCCCTCCCTCCTCCGCGGCCAGACCAGCGTCCAGCCCTCCTTGGTCCGTGTCACTTCTCCTCGCCTATCAGGAGCATGTCCGCAGAGGCCCCAGCATCCCACGTGCTCTGGGAAACACAGGGCACGCTGGTGCCCAGCCACCCTCCAGCTTCTGCCGGCACCTCTCCTCGGCCCACGCCCGCAGCCAGGGCGTGGATGGGGGAGGGGCCGGGCTGCATCTCAGCAGCGAGGGCGGGAGGCTAGCCCCTCCGCTCCCCCACACCCAGCCAGTGTGGGTGCAACCTCTGAGGGCCCTGCCATCTGAGGAGCTGCATTTAGAGGCAGCACGCTCTGTACCCCACGATTTGACCGCACCCCAACTTGCACCAGCTCAGGGTCACCCTCCCTCCCTTGGACAGACAGGAGGTCCCTCCTCTCTGGAGCTCCCAGGGGGCGGCCAGCAAACGAGGACTCACAGTGTGCCAAACCTCGCTCTAGGGTCAGACCCTGTCTGAGCCTCTGTTCCCCGACTGCAGAGCGGGGGCATCAGGCCTGGACTGCAGCTGGGGGAGGATTATGGAACCAGCCACGGGCCAGGCCACACATGTGGCTGCTACGTGGCGGCTGCCACTTCTCTTGCAGCCGCGGTGACTCCCACTTCTGATTTCTGGGCTGGTGGGCCTGCTGCGTGGCCCTGGCAGGGCCATGTGGGGTGACACGGGGCTCTCTCCTGCCCCAGAGCAGGCGAGGTGATACCTGACAGACTGGATGAGGACGTCAGGGGGCTTGCTGCCCCTCTCCCCATAGCGGGCGTCTACCTGACAAACCCGCCAGTACAGGCTGCCCCAGGGTGGGGGAGCTTGGGCCATGCGCCCCCTGGGGGGCAGGAAGGAAACGGGGTGGGGAGGGAGAGGATGCTGGGAGCACGGAGCCCACATGTGGGCTCCCACCAGGCCCCTCCCCACTGATCCCGCTGCGCTGGAGCCTGGGCTTTGCGGAGTCTGCATAAGGTGGAGGAGTGGACATCAGCCTGGTAGCCACGCCCCCCTATCCACCTGGCCCTGCAGGAACCAGCTCCTGGCCGTGGCCAGAGCCCCCGTGACTCTCCCACGGGAGGTGTCCCATATGAGCTGCAGGGGGCAAGGGCTGGCTCTCAGGCCCAGTGGGGGCTGCAGGCTGACCCGCTGTCTCCAAGGGTCACTAACTTTAGGGGATGCTGGGGAGGGCGGCAGATGGGCCCAGCTGGCCCGTCTTCCCGGTGACGGAGAGGAACAGCACGTAGCCCAGGGAAAGGGGAAATATTTACGACGGAAGGGCCCAGACACCATCCGCCCTGCCAGACATTGTCCACCACTGTGGTCGGTGTCTCTCCAGGCAACTGGTTTCATGTCCTGCCAGAGTGGCGTCGTGCAGAGTCCCCCGAGCTGCCCGTACGCAGTGATGTGCGCGCGTTCACACTTCTGGGAAGCGCCCTGGTTGTTTGGTGGGGTCCAGGTCCCCCGGCACGGGCTTCATGCCACTCCCGAGGGCCGGGAAGAGCAAGCTGGGGGCAGGGGTGCCCATGTCTCCAGGTGTCCATGACCTGGAGACGGCAGCCCAGCTGCTCCCGCTACTCCTGGGGCCTCCAGGGCCCTGGACCCAACTGCTGTTGGCCAAGCCCCAGGTCGCCAGTTCTACAGATGGCAGTGGGTGCGAGGGTGCTGTGCCTGGAGGGTGGGCCCTGGGTTGTCCCCTCCCCTCCTCCCGTTCCTCCGCTCTCTGTCCCTCTCCCCCGCTCCTGCCCCCGACATCCCCTTGACCAGGCTTGTCACTGTAAACCCAGGGACCTCACAGCCGTGGACCCCAGGGCCTGTGCTGAGCCCTGGGTCCTGTATGAGTTTCCTTTTGCTGCTGTAACAAATTATGACAAACTGAGGGCTAAAAACAACAGGGATTTACACTCTCACAGTCGAGGTTAGAAGTCTGAGGGCAAGGTGTGGGCAAGGGTGGTCCCTTCTGGAGGCTTGGTGGGAGGGTCTGCTCCAGGCCTCTCCCCGCTCCTGTGATGACCGGCCATCCTTGGCGCTCCTGGGCTGGTGGCGGCATCACGCCAGTCTCTGCCTCTGTGGTCGCCTGGCCTTCTCCCTCTGTCTGTGTCCACAGTTCCCTCTTCTTATGAGGACACCGGCCATTGGACTAGGTCCCACCCTAAGCCAGTACGCTGGCCTCGTCTTCACTTGAGGACATCTGTTAAGACCCTATTTCCAAATAAGGCCACCTTCACAGGTTCCGGGTGGGCATGGATTTGGGGGACTCCGCTTGGGCTCGGGGCAGGCGGGGCAGTTAGTCGTCCGTCTTCCTGACCATCACCAGATGGGGGTGGAGGTTGTCTGGGCTGGGGTGTCAGGAGGGGCAGCCAGGGTGGCTTCCCCGGGAGGTTGGCAGGGGTGTCAGGCAGATCCTGGCGTTGCTTCACCCACTCTCGGAAGAAGCAGAAGCAGAGGTTTCCAGAAGGGACCCAGGAGCCCTGGCGTTGGGGTGCAGCTGGAGGGAGGTGGGTGGGGGGCTGAGTAGGAGCGGGGCACCCCCTACCCCCCACCCTGGCTTCTGCTCCAGGTTCATGGTTGCAGGCGAGTCCGGGGCTGGGCAATGCCAGGAGAAGCAGGGCGGAGGCCGGGGCTGCACTGGCAGAGGTGGCCCTGAATGGCTGGGCTTACAGGGGCAATCTGGATTTGGGGAGGGGATAGACAGGAGGCCCTTACCCCTCTGGGTGGTGAGGCCGGTCTCTCTCTGGTGCGTGGGCACCACCTTCCTGCGGCCACTCCCCATGCCAGGCCCCAGTCTGGCTGGATCAGCTGCCTGCTTCCAGCTCCTGGGTGGGGCTCTGCCTCCCTCTGCTCAGCCTTTGTGAGGCCGTACCTCTCCCATCAGAGCAGGAACCAGCCTTGGACCCGGGCCACCCTCCTCCAGGAAGCCCTCCTGCCTGCTCCCTTCTGACCTCAGGGCTGTGTGCTCACACACTCGGGTCCTCCTGCTGCTGCCCACCGTTGCTTCACCCCCATCAGCCTGTCTCCCTCGGGCAGCCCTTGGTGAGGGAAGGGATCCCTCCTCGGGGACGCCCCAGGACAGGCCCGCCACCTGCCTCCTCGGTGCACGGGTGGGCCGAGAGCCTGGGGTGCGGCCCGCCCAGCACTGGGCACCTTGGCCCACGGGGCTCATTCCAGGAGCCACTCTCGCTCCCAGGTTGGACACTGAGTGTGACCCCCAGACCCTCACAGACTGGCTTGGCGATGAGAGCCACGTGTGGGGCACGATGCCTGTCCTGAGGCCGGCTCAGAGCTGGGACCTCCCTGGGGCTGGAGAGGGAAGGGGCGGCATGTCGCCCTGTTGCCGGTTCCAGGACGGCTGTCAACCCCCCGCCCCCGCTGCCCCCAGTGGCCCCTCGTTCACCTGGTGCGGCCGCGGGATGCAGACCTTCCGCCCACCTCCGTGCCTTAACCTGCTCGGCTGTGAAAAGGGGACAGTGGGAGAATCGGTCTGGGGGACTGCGTGCGGTGAGGGCCGAACGCATCGGGCAGAAGTGCCTCGAGCCCGGTCCCTCGACGGTAACGCCCCCCTTTTCCCTTCTCTCCTAGAACCGTCTACTACACGGGCTACAGGCAGGTGTACGCCACGGAGGCCCAGACCGTGTTGCGGTGCTGCCCGGGGTGGAACCAGCAGCCCGGAGACCAGGGCTGCCTCTCCTGTGAGTGCCCGGCAGCCCCGCCCCGCCCCGCCCCGCCCCGCCCCGCCCCGCCCCGCTCCCCTCCTGCCGCAGATGCCACTGCCTCCCGTCCAGTCTAGCGGGATGTGGCTCCTGCGCGGTGTGGGAGACCTCAGGGCCTCTCTCTCGGCCACTCTGCTCGCCAGAGGCTGCTTAAGTGACATAATGAAGGAGAAGGCCCAGTGAGTCCTCCACCCCCGACGCTGGCCGGAGCCGCGGAAGGAAAGGCTGGCGGGGACGCCGAGCTGGAGGGTGGGGGGGCCGTCTGCTGGTGCCCAAGTGCCCGGCATCGGGGAGGGGTCCGAGGGCAGCTCCGGGGCCGTGGGTTGGCGCCAGTGGGCTCAGACGCCCCTGAGCTCGGTGTGGCGTCGGCGTTATAGAGCGTGAGCCCCTGTCCCGCCTGTCCCGCCTGCCCACGCCCCGCCTGCCCCGCCTGCCCTCGTCCAGCCTGCCCACGCCCCGTGCTGCGGGTCCGTCCTTCCCCCTCACCAGCGTCCTGGGCCTCAGTCTCCTCGTCTGCTGCCTCCTTCAAAGAGGGAGGTCCTGACAGATGCGGGGGTGGGTAGCCCCTGAGCATCCGCACATGACCGCGGGCAGCCTCTGCCGCAGACTCGGGGACGGGGACCGAGGGGGGCTGGAATCGGGTTCTGATCTTAGCGGCTGGCTGTGAAGCCTCTGCTTCGTAAAAGGAATGGGCATGGCTTGGAGTCCAGCTGTAAGGTGTTTGGGAAGGGCTCCCGGCCTGCGGGTGTGGGCACAGGTGGGCCAGCAGGGGAGGCTGACTGGGTGCGAAGAGGCAGGGTCCCTCCTCTGGAGAGGTCTGCCCACCCAGGGGTCAGGCCTCCCCTGAACCGGCGCCGTGGCATCTGGACAGGGTGAGACCGGGCTGCACTGTGAGGGGTGGCGGGTAATGGTTCCCCACGGAGCGGGTTAACCGCGGGTGGGCCGTTCTGTGCCTGGGGTGGGAACCGGACTTCAGGGGTCACGTCCCCGCCTGTTCTCCGGCCCCCGGGGGCCCATAGACGGAGGCCACAGATGCCCTTTGTGAGCTCCAGCGGGAAAGGGGGGAAGTAAAAGGTGTGACCATGTTTGTCCAGGAGAGGAAATGAGTAATTCTCCCCAGGAAGGGAGGCGGGGGCCGGGTGGACGCTGGCCAGCGGCCCCCGGGTGGGAGTGTCCAGCTCTGACAGCAGCCTTTCTCTCTGTGGCTCTCATCTCTACAGCGGTGACCTGTGGAGGAGAGGAGGTGGGGTCTAGGCCTGCGTCCCCCCGGGTTTGTGAGGGAGAGTGTGGCTTATCGCGCCCAGGGAGGGCCTTGGGTGCACCTGCGTGTGTCTGGCCTGGGGTGGGGACCCTCTGGGCTTGGCTTCCTGGGCAGGGGGAGGGGCAGGTGCAGGTCCAGGTTCACCTGGCAGTTTTCCCACAATTATCGTCCGCTGTGCACCCCTGAACTGGGGTTTGTGACCCTTGGGGTCACCTGTGTCTTGGAGTGACCATCCCAGGTTGGGTGAGGGAAGCGGGAGGGCCAAGAGCCGTCTGGACCCCAGGAGGCCCGCTGCAGAGACGGTCCAAGTGCTGGCTTTTCAGGAACGGAGGCAAGCATTGGGTCAGGTCCGTAGTGCCAGGGGTCATGACAGTCTCACCCCTAGCCTGGTGGGCCTGTCCTGTGGTTCTGCCTGTGCCCCTGGCCACAGTGGTCGAGTTGGCTCTGCCCTGGCCTGGCCGGCCGGCAGGAGGGGGGATGCAGCCACACCGCTCGGCGGGTGCGTCCTGAACCAGCCCAGGACTGACCTTTGGGGTTTCTCAGCCGTGGGGAGGGGTCTCGGCCGGGACCCTCCCAGGGCAGCCTGGGCCTTGCGGCTGGCTGAGGGCAGGGCTGGGGTGGTGGGGAAATGGGGGGATCTCGGCTGCTGAGTTAGGCCCTGGGGGTCCAGGTTGTCCCGTCAGCCAGGAGACACAGGACAGGGTCCCCTCGTGTATCCTGAACTTGAGGCTTTGGCTTTCTTGGTTGTTTGTTTTCAAAAATTCATTTTTAGGGCAGGATTTACTTATTTATGTATCTGGCTTTTATCTGTTTTTTTTTTTTAATGATCTAGGAAGAGCCCTGTGATCTGGCCTCTCGGGGCACTCACCTGTCCCCCAAGTGTCCGGGTGGCCAGCGTGTGAGGGTAGGTGGCGGTTCACACGGGGCAGGGCAAGAGCCCGGGATCCTGCCCTCAGCCCCGGCTCATTGGTTCATCCGTTCATTTTTTCACTCATTCATTCGTTTGGTCTTGGCTCCGCTGACCCTGAGCGCTGGGGATTCAGCGGGACCCGGTGGGTCAGTACCTGCCCATGGGGAGCTCGGGTCTGCCAGGAGGCCGGCTGCTGCTGGAGGACACTGGAATGACACTGATGCGTGAGGATGGGCAGACCAGGCCAGCCAGATGGGCGCTGGGGTGTGAGGGGAGCCGGCTGGAGCCCAGGAAAAGGAAGTGGAGGCAGGGGAAGGAGGAAGGAGAGGTGGGCGGCCAGGGGCCCTTTCTCGGCCGCCCCACATCGTGGCTGAGCCCTTGGGGTCACTCTGCCTGTAGCCCCTCAGGGCTAGTTCCCAGCTGGGTGGAGCTGGAGCCTTCCGGAAGCCTGGCTCCAAGCCCTTTGTGCATTTCTAACCGGGGGCTCTCGCAGGGGGCACTGGGGTCAGGTGCAGGGTCGCATCAAGCACTGGTCTTGGGGTGGGGGTCTTGGGGTCCCAGTAGGTGCCGGAGCCCCCAGTCCCTGGAAAGCCCTGCCTCGGGGAGGTCAGGTGTGAGTCCCCTCCCGGCTGCGTGCCAACAAGCGTCAGGCCTGCGGACGGGGTCAGGGTACTCTGAGACCCTGAGAGCGAGCAGAGGGGATGGCGATGAGGCGCAGGGCTCCCGCCCACCCTCTTTCTCTCGGTCTGTTCGCCCCTTTCCTCATTTCCCCACTGCCCCCTCGCCAGCCTGTCTAGCCCCTTCCCTTGTCCCCCGGTCCAGGCTCTCTGCAGCCAGGGGACCCGGAGAGGTAGGCAGGCGGGGGCAGGCCCCTGGGACGCTGACCCCTGCTGGCCCCACCCCTCTCCACCAGCCACAGTGAAATGTCCTCCCTGGGATGTGACCTGGAAACTGGGCTGTGTGCGGGACAGCATCAGGCCCCCGTGGTGTTTGTGCAGGAAGCTTCTAATGGTGTTGGGATTCCTCCGAGACCCACTTAGCAGCATGTGTGACCGGGAGGTGACGGAAAAGAAGAGGTGCCAGCTGGGCGGGGTGCCTGGTGACCCCCAGGACCTGTGGGTCCAGAGCACGTGTGCCCGGGGGCCTCCTGCTGTTGGGGTGCCCTCCTGCCCAGTGGCTCTCTGAATTCCACCTCTATCCCAGTCAGGGGGCAGATTTTGCCTGGACGCTCCCAGTGTTTCAGCCATGGTCACCCTGGGTCCTGGCTCCCCCTTATCGAAGCAGGGACCCAAATGCACAGACGAGGTACCTGGCCTGGAGTGAGCACGTGGAGCCTGAGATGGAATGGGTCCCGGGAAGACTGTCTGTAGCTCCAGCTTGAACTCTCTCCATGTGGGCTGGGCTCAGTCCATCGGAGGAGGCCACAGGTCGGAGAGGCAGTGCCCGAGGCGGGGCCAGGGGCTGCACCGGCTCCGTGGGTGTGAAGAGAGCCCTGGGAAAGGGAAGCTCTGTGTAAAGCATGTTAAGCAGGTACTGCTTTTGCAGGACTTCTCAGAGGCTTTGATATGCCAGTGTGCGCTGCAAATGGTAAGGGGTTTCTTTATCTGGTTTGTGGGATTGGATAATGAGGGTATATTTATATATTTTTAAAGAAGATGTTGGGGGTAGGAGTTTATTAATTAATTAATTTATTTTTGGCTGTGTTGGGTCTTCGTTTCTGTGCGAGGGCTTTCTGTAGTTGTGGCGAGCGGGGGCCACGCTTCATCGCAGTGCGCGGGCCTCTCACTGTCGCAGCCTCTCTTGTTGCGGAGCACAGGCTCCAGACGTGCAGGCTCAGTAGTTGTGGCTCACGGGCCTAGTTGCTCCGTGGCATGTGGGATCCTCCCGGATCAGGGCTCGAACCCGTGTCCCCTGCATTGGCAGGCAGATTCTCAACCACTGCGCCACCAGGGAAGCCCCGCTGCAGGCTTCTGACAGACTGTGTAGTGTTTTCCAAACTCATTTTTTCTTAAAAAAGGAAGAAAGAAAAAGAAGCAAAAAGGCAAAACAATAAAACGGTGTCCCTAAAGCATGTACTGGGAAGCGTGCAGGTGATCCATTCGACCAGCGTCTGTGGAGGGCCGACGGGGTGCCGGGCGCTGCGCTTGGGCATGGGAGGGGACATGGGCGCTGCCCTGTTCTCATGGAACAGAGGGGGAGAAAGGAAGGAAGGGAGGGAGGGAGGGACAGATTACATGCTGGTGAGTGGGAAAGCTACAGAGAAAAGTGAGGTGGGAAGGGGCTGACCGAGGTGGTGCTGGCTTAGGTGGGGTCTGGGAGGCCTCTCTGTCCAGGGCGTTGGCGGCCTGTGTGATGTGAGTGGTGGGCCTTGCTTGTGCCCAAGGAAGAGCCCCACCACAGAGGGAAGGGAAGGTTCCAGGCCACAGGAACAGGGAAGGGCTGAAGCCATGGTCCCCACGCCGGGAGCCCAGACCACTGGATGCAGCCCTGGATCTGGGTGCCAGTGCCTATAGTCAGGGCCCCGGGGTGAGGCCTGGGCTCGGCGCCCCTGCGTCCCACTGTCGGACTGCCAGGCAGGCCTCCCTTCCCTCCCACCTCCTGTGCGGTCCTGAGGTGCTGGGCCTGGCCGGTCGGGGCCTGCGGGGAAGGAGCTGCAGGAAGGCGGCCGTGGGCCCCCGGGGAGGGCCGCCCTCGGCTTGCTGGCCTCTGCCCTTCACTTTTCCTTTTCCGTTCTGGATGCCACACGGCAGCCCTGCGCCCAGTGTGGGAATTTGCAGAGCTGGCATCCTGGCTCTCCTGTCCTCAGCGTGGACGTGAATGTCCCCCAGGTTGCCGGGGGAGGGCGTGTTGTCCTGCTGTGTCCCACACACCCCAGGTCTCTCCAAATCGTGAGTCACATCCAGACTGGCCCGGCCCTGTGCCCAGCACTCGATTACACACCCACTCACACCCAGAGGGGCTCACCACACACAGCCTCAGATACACATGCGTGCACACACGTGTGGCTGGATTTGCTCACAGGTATGTGACCTACTCACGTGCGTTCACTCACACACGTACACACATGCTCATGAGCGCACACCTACGTGTACACACGCGTGTGCACGAGCTCCCACTCCCTTGGGTGCACAGACGCCCACGCACATGCTCTCACTGGGGCCACGACGTGGTGGGGAGCACAGGCAATGAGGCGTGGAGGTGCCACAGTCACCCGGAGCCCAGAATGATCCGAGCGCCAGGCGGAGCAGGGGCCAGGTCCAGCCCTTCTGGAAGGTTCTGGGTGCACAGCGCCCACCCCCCGCCGACTGCCTTCGGGAAGTGGACGTGATGGGGGCAAGGAAGGATGCTGCCCTGTCCAGGTCTGCTCTCCAGGGGTTCTGCAGCCCAGGATGGGCCTGGAGGGGGCAGCGGGCTTCCGCAGTCCTCAGGGTCCGTGGCCCCTCGGCCTCCCACTTCTCCTGTTGCCCGGACACGGTCTCCCAAAGCCTGTGTGGCTCGCCTGTGCCTGGACTTGCCACCATGCAGGGGCTCTGGGAGCCGGGCCCGACTCTGGGCAGTGGGTGTCTGTCTGCCCGCCTGTTTTCTGGGACCCCTCGTGTGGTGGGTGCTGGTCTAAGCACAGGGCACTGGGCAGCCAGCCTGGAGGGCTTGGCCTTTCCTCAAGCACTTGGAGCCTGAGTGTCCAGCATGGAGCTGAGGTGGCTCCCTCCCTGCTGCAGGGGTCCCAGCAGGGGTGGTTGGAGTGGGGCGTGTGATCCGGGTTCCTAGCCCTCGGCCAGCGCTGGGTGGAAGGCCGGGAGGAACAGGGTGAGAGGGAGGAGACGGGAGGGCTCAGGGCCTGCTCTGTCCCCTGGGCTCCCAGGGAAGTGGCCTCCCTTCCTTAGCCACTGTCAGCTTGAGCTGGGCACCCACGCCCGCCCGTGCACCGGCAGCTCTTATCAGCGACTTGGACGAGGCTTAGGAAACGCTGCCCTGCAGCCTGGGCGATATGGAGGGAACCGCCCCTGTGTCCCCGTGACCTTGATCTGAGTCAGCCCGCCCTGCGGGGGTCTCTGGGCAGCTTGGGTGGAGGTGCCTGGGGACGCAGAGGGGCACTCGCTTGCAGGCTGGCTCCCAGAAACACATTTGGTGACCTCGGTGTGTGTTCGCAGCCTGTGGGTGGGTGGGTGGCCTGGCAGGCTGGACAAAGGTGTCCGCCTGGGTCACCCTCTCCCGCCTGTGGTTCACTCAGCTTTCTACTAGCCCTTTGCGGGGTGGAGAGAAGGAGCCGTGGTCTCAGCCAAGCCCAGGTCCAGGGAAGTGGTCCAGTGGCTGAACTTGCAGAAACTGAGCCCTTGGAGAGCAGTCGAGTCCCCTTTCCATGGCCAGCCCGTCCTGGGACAGTGCGGCTGCAGCCGCCACGGCCAGTGGGCTTGATCAAGGTCCGGCCAGGCACAGGTGTCTCCTGCCTTTCGCCGTGAGGGGAAGTGGCTGGCACCAGGATGCCACTGGCGATGCCTGGACATGGTGTCCTCGCTCTGGGGGCTGTGCTGCCTAAATCTGCCGTCCCGCACCCAGGCCCGGCCAGGAGCACCCTCGGGACTAGACACCCCTAAGGACCCTCCCAGCCTCTGGTTCTAGGAATGTGGGCACGTGCGCCTAGCTTCACCCCAAGGCGAAGGCCTGGCCAACGTGCCCGCACTTTGGCTCCCGGTCTATAGCGTGAGGAGATCATGGTCCCTGGACGTGGGCTGCTGGGGGGCTGTGGGTGTCTTCAGCTCCAGGAGACAGTGTGGAGGCAACACTCTGAGAGCGTGAAGGGTCCGTGAGAATATTGCGGTTGACGTGTATAGGGGAGTTTAGCCCAAATTTCCAACCACTGGTAAGTATTAGGGCTGGGACTTGAACCCGGATCTACAGAGCCTGAGCTGCCTTGCCCTGCGAAGGCTTCTGGGCGGCGGGAACCAGCGGGGTCTGGGGAGGGCGAGAGCATCCTGTAGCCTCGGAGGACGTGGCCGCCTGGCAGCCATAGACCTTGTGGGCACCGTGCCCCCACCCCCGGGCCTACCTCCAGCTGTTCTTGCATTTCTCACACTCGTGGGTTCTGACAGTTCCTTCCAGGGCCCCTGAGGGTCCTGTGGGTTCAGTCCCAGCCAAGGGCCACGAGGGTGGGTCCCCAAAGCAGCCCCCTGCTGTCCCCCTGGCATTACAGTAGGCTCTCATAAAATTCATTAAAAACGTAGCTGATGTTAAGTATAAAACACGTCTGTTACTTAGCAATCTGTAAACTGTTTTCAAAACATCTAACCTTCATTTAACACCTGTATGTGGAGTTTTCATGTTCTTCATTTCCATGCATCCCGCTGGGTCTGTTTTCCTACCTGCCAACTCTTTTCTCACACACGGCCCCTCCTGTTTCTCTTCGAGGAAAACACATCCTTATAGGAAGCCACGGTCTGCTGCCCCTGAGCTGCATTTCCAGGTTTTGGCTGTCCTGTGCCTGTCGCCTGTGGCCCTTCCTCAGCTGCGGTGGGGTCTTTTGGGGGGCGCTTGTCCCTCAGGTGACTTGAGTGACAGCGGGAGGGGTGGCTGGGTTGCCGGGGGCATCCCTGACTCCCGCCTGGCCTGGAGGAGGGGTCACACAGGGCTGGACCCACGGGTGCTCTGCAGTGAGGCCCCGTCCCTGTGCCCTGGCTGCCCGTCCTGCCACGAGGCGTTTGTGCCCAGTGCCACCCCGTGCCACTGGTCTCAGGCTTCCCGCCACGGTAACCCCATCTTTCCCGCGTCCCACGAGCCTTGGGACCGCAGGGAGTACCCGTTCTTGGTTTGGGGCATAGCTTTGTGCATCTTTGTTGTGAAACCTTTTCTTTTTTCCATCTAAGGATGTGCTGCCCTGTGCGTCCCTCTTGCATCCCGAGCGCCTGCCTTTCGCCCCAAAGGCTTCCTGACGAATGACTGTCTCACGTCCCGCTTGGCCTGACATTTAATTATCTCTTTACTCATTCATTCAACAAAGTCTGTGGAGCCCCTTCTAAGTGTCGGCGTGTCGGTGGCCCCAAGGAACGTGATGGTGTTGGAGGTGCGGTAGCTGCCTGCCCCTAGGGAGCCCAGGCCTGGGGTGGGAGCTCAGCTGTCGCCCCTGTTAAGGGCTCGCTACACTCAGAGGTGCTGCGGTGGGAAACCACAGGGCGCTATGAGCGCTGATTCGGCTGGGGGCTTGGAAAGGCTCCCTGAGGAAGTGACGACTTGTCCAGGTGGACAGCCGCTAGGGTGTGACGGGTGGCTAGGGGGCTCTGTGCCAAGTCGATGGAAAGCCACAGAAGGGAAGGGCTCTCAGCCAGGCGCCCGTGGTCTGCTTCCTGTCGTGAAGGATCCCAGTGGCTGCAGCGTAGAGAAAGGACGCGGGTGAGTGGGTGAGTACAGCGTCCGCGGGGATGCTGGTGGCAGTTTTGTCCAGCCTTGAAGCGGAGAGAAGGGTGGGCTCGAGGGGCATGGGAGGTAGAAGCGATGGGCTGGCTTTGGATTGGATGCGGGCCGAGTGTGAGGACGGCTCCCGGGTTTCTGGCCTGAGCCCCTCTGTGCGTGTGACACTATGTACCAAGTTGGGGAAGGGGCATGGGAGCAGGCAGTGGGTTGCTACCTCCCCCTGAGCTCTGGAACTGACCGCGGAGGTGGACGCAGGCAGGGTGCTGTCCGCGGGGACCCCCAGGCTGGGTGTGAACCTGGTGGGGCCTGCAGAGGCTGCTGGGGGGCAGAGTCCCGGGGTGGGCGCCAGCCTGGGCGTCTGATTCCCCCCGGAGGCATGGGCTGTTGCAGTGGTTTGGGGCTGAAGGTCTTCAGGATGGTGCAGACCTCTTTACGATGTGAAAAGGAAACAGCTGGCTTCTCTTCCTCCACAAAACTGCGCAAGTCAACAGGTTTCAGGCCCTCAGCACTGGGGACACTGGTGCACAGCTCGGGTTGGCCCCGGCCCGGAATTACCTGTGTGGGTTCCAGGGTCACTGTGCATTTCCTCTTGGCTCCCCTGCATCACCCGCTTTGTCCCCCAGCCCCCCACTCCCACTGCATTTCAGAAACATCCTCAGGCAGTTTTTCAGGTGTGAGTGAGTGCCAGCTGGGACCCCGGCAGGGTGGCCCGAGAGGAGGGATCCCTCCGAGGCTGGGACAGCAGCCTGGTTATGGGACAGAAGAGGAGGAAGAAGCTCCCTGCAAAGACCCCTCATGTCTCCCCCGGCAGGGTCCTCCTGACTCTAAGTCAGAAAGCCCTGGGCCTGGTCCCTCCTCAGCGGCTGTGTGACCCCGGGCCATGTCCTGTGTGTCTCTGAGCCCTGGTTTCCTCATCGGGGCGGTGCCTCGTCTAGGGGGCTGCTTGGACCCGTGTGCCTGGCCGGCATCCCTCCCCTTGGGCTCTTCCACCATCCAGCTTCTCTCCCTGCTCCTGGCGGGAATGCTGCCAGCGATACAGAAGCTTGCTGAACCCTTGGGTTACGCCGGGCTCTGGGGTGCCTGGCGGGCGTCCAGGCCACTGTTCAGAGTGTCCACTCACCCAGCAAGCACCCTTGAAGCCCTTGGACTCAGGACCCGGCTGTTGGGGTCACGGGGATGGGGGCAGAGCCCACCTGCCCTGGCCTTGCCCGCCCTGTGTAGGTGTAGGGGTCATGGCTGCGGGGCCGAGAAAATTGATGCTAAAGCCCCTCCCAGAGGTACCCGGTCCGGTGTGGGTCGGGGTCCCTGCTGTGATGGGGCTGGGACTGCACCTGCCCTTCCCATCCAGGGCCCCTGCCTCCTGGGCCGGCTGTGGCCTCCTCCACACTGTGGCCTGGAGCCGGAGGGGGCTCAGTAGCCCTAGGGCACCGCAGGCAGTGGGTTCAGGGTGCCTCGTTGGGCCCCGCTGGGGGTGGGGTGTGGGGAGAGGGTCTGGGAGCAGGGAGTCTCCTCTGGAGAAGGTGGGGAGGCCAGCCGCTCGCAGCCCTGACCCTCCCTCCCTCCCCTCTCAGGGGGCCTGGGCTGGTACTGCCCCTCCTTGAGGGTGGGACCAGTCTGATCATTTCCACCGTTGGGGTCTTGTGGGGAGGGGGCCCTGGCCAAGCTTTCAGCCCACTTTAGCTGTGGGCTGTTCCCCTGCACCCCCTACTCTCCACCCTCGTCCCCCGACCTCCCCCAGAAAATGCCCTGGAGCTCCTTCATGTCCCATTGAAGGGAGTGGGGTTTTTGCCCCTCCCGGGGGGACTTCACTGAACCCAGACCCTGGGGTGGCGGTGGGGCTCTCCAGCCCTGGTGGGCCGTGTGTGACCCACCCTCCTGGGGCCCCCTCCCTGGGGGCGGTGCTTTCCTGTCCCTTGAGGGTCCAGGTTCTGTCCAGCCTTGAGGCCTCACCTTGTGGGGAGACTTACAGGGGGGAGGCGTCTCCGGGGACCTTGTGTCCTGGCCGTGGGCTGGGGGTGCCCCCAAGCTCCTGCCCCTCCTCACGCGTTTTCTCCCTCCCTCCACAGCCCAGTGCAGCCCCGGCCTCTGCTTTAACGGCGGCCAGTGCGTGCCCGACTCGGCCCAGCTGTGCCACTGTCCCCGCGGCTTCCACGGTCCCCGCTGTCAGCACGGTGAGTGGCATGGTGTCCCCTGCAGGCACCGAGGCCCTGGTGGTCCGCGTGGGCGGGCCGGGCGGGGGTGGGGAGAGGAGGTAACCCTGTCTCACGGGATGCCTCTGCACCCTGCCATCTCCGAGCGCTCCCTGTCCGATCGCGCCCTCTGCGGGCAGGGATGGGCCGGGGTCCCTGGGCTGGCAGGGAAGCAGCACGTCCCAGGGGCCCCTGAGCTGCGCCCCTGAGCTGCACCCCTGCCCCGCCAGAGGCTCTCGTGTCCTACCCGAGGGGACCGATTGAGTAAACGTCACACCCCTGCAGACTGGAGCCTGACACGCTGAGGATCCAGCCTCGGATGCCGGGGCGCGCTGCGGGTGTAGATGGGCTTAAAGCAGGTGCCGGTGGGGGTGGTGCAGACGAATGCCCGAAAAGTCCCCCAAAGAACCCCTGCAGTCATTCCTCCTGACTTTGTGGCGTGAGGGGAAGGCGTGAGTATCCCCGGTGGTTTTCTGCTTTGTCCAGAATTTCTTTGCTGACCGTGTAGCTCGCAGCTCCTGCCGGAACAGGGCATAGAGCCACGGCCGTCATTGAAATGAAGCACTCTGGACAGTTTCCGGTGCTTTGAACTTGCTTCTGGTGAGCAGCTGGGGGCCTCTTCCAGGGGAACACGGGGTGTACATCCTGCGACGCGCTCTTCAAGGCTCTGGATGCCCAGTAAACAACAGGAGGGAAACCAGGAAATCGTGGGGAATTGAGGCCCCCGTTTGCAGAGGGGACCCCTGCGCCCTTGCCGTTCCCTGTGCATGCACAAGTGTGTCCCCCCCAAAGCGTGGCTGAAGGCAGGGGTCCTGGGGAGGTGCTGGGTCCCACAGTTCTGAGCTGGGCACTGGTACCCAGGGGTGCTGACCTTTGTCGGGAAGGCTCTGGCGGCTCTGACTGCTCGTCGCATGCCCTCTGCGAGCCGGAAGGCTCTGTGCTTCCTGGGCTCTGGGCGGCCGGGGGTGGGGGCTGCTGCCCGGGCCACGGAGTGAGGACTGCTGTCACCTCCAGGTGCTGGGGGTAGGGGGTCCCTGCCCTGTGCCCTGGACCATCCAGGCTCCAAGCCTCAGCCAGGCCTCCTCGTGGTTTTAGATCTCGAGCCCCTCTGTGGGCTGCACAGAGGTGACCCCACCCCACACCGTCGCAGACTGGGATCCAGGCGGGGATGCAGGGGCCCAGCTGCCACGCTCCGCCTCTTCTCGGGGTCTTTCATGACGGCCGCAGGTGGCTGTGGAGAGATGCTGGACTATGCGGGGTCGGGGTGGGAGGGACGTCCTGGCCTCCAGCTGCCTTTGGGGATGTTGCTGGGACTGGGTTGTGGCCTGATGGGCAGCAGCACTAGGACGTGACTGCTGTGTGGCCTGTCCTTGGTCTCGCCCTCGGGAAGCAGCCGGGAGCCCCCACTAGGGCCAGTCTTTCTCTAGCCCCTCGCCTTCCACCCTGCTCCCTGTGGCCACCAGCCCCCACTCCACCTGGCACTCTTTCGGGTGCCCAGCTTGGAGCATCACTGATGGGCGCTCCCTTTTTACTGAGCAGCGCCCCTCCCATGAGACCCTGACCCTCGGCCTCCTGGGCACCACAGGGTACACGGGCTGGTAGGGGCGCAGTGGAGAGGGCTAGGCACCCAGCGGGGCACTTTGCACCCAGCTGGATGGGCGCCTGGGGCAGCTGCTGGGCTTGGAGACCCACCCTCGGTGCTGCGGGGAGGGGGGGGCCGGGTGGGAGCCGCGGTCTTGCCAGCCTCTTGGGGCCTGGGCTCCAGGCTTGGCTTTGCCTCCAAAGCAGCCCTGCTCCCCACGGTCACTGTGGGAACGGTCTCTCGGGCGGGCTCACCCGCCTGGCCCTTACCGCGCTCTGCCTGCGTGGCCCCCCGAATCCTCACTTCTTCCGCTTCGTGGAAGAGGAATCTAGGGTCAGGGAGGCCCGGAAGCTGCTGACTGCTCGGCAGAGTTGGGGCTGGAAGCACAATCTGGCCCAGTGAGCACCTGGAACCTTCCGGCCATGCCGTCTCCGAGCGCGGTGCCAGGCCTTGTTGGGGGTGGAGCACGGTTGAGATCTGCTTCGGAGGAGAGAGGGGTGGATCCCTGGGTCCCCACCCTGCCCACCTCCCAGGCAGGAGCATCTGTACTGGGGGGGGACTGGGCTCGTGACCAGTCCGTGGCCCTCCAGGGTCGGGGGCTTCCAGGAATGGCCAGTTGGGTGGCATATGTGGCCTTCAGGGAGCAGTAGACAAAGCTGGAGTGTGGCCCCTGGGCCTCCTCCTAGGGCACCACCTCCTGGAAGAAAGGCCTGGTGTTCAAGGGCTGGTGTGCGGGGCTGGGTGTGCAGAGCTGGTGTGCAGGATTGGGTGTGTAGAGCTGGTGTGCGGGGCTGGGTGTGCAGAGCTAGTGTGCAGGGCTGGGTGTGCAGAGCTGGTGCACGGGGCTGGGTGTGCAGGGTTGGGTGTGCGGGGCTGGGTGTGCAGAGCTGCTGTGTGGGGTTGGGTGTGTAGAGCTGGTGTGTGGGGCTGGGTGTGCAGAGCTGGCGTGCGGGGCTGGGTGTGCAGAGCTGCTGTGTGGGGTTGGGTGTGTAGAGCTGGTGTGCAGGGCTGGGTGTGCAGGGCTGGGTGTCCAGAGCTGGGTGTGCAGAGCTGGTGTGTGGGGTTGGGTGTGTAGAGCTGGTGTGCGGGGTTGGGTGTGCAGAGCTGGTGTGCAGCGCTGGGTGTGTAGAGCTGGGTGTGCAGGGCTGGGTGTGCAGAGCTGGTGTGCAGGGTTGGGTGTGCAGGGCTGGGTTTGCAGAGCTGGTGTGAGGACTGTGCCTCGTGCAGAGGCCGCCCCTGTTCCCTTCCGGCCCCTCCATGCTGGGTTTGGGGCCGCCAGACCTTAGACCTGGCACAGTTGGGCATATGTAACTCACCCCCCAATTATAACTGATACCAGTTTTGAAAATAAAAGCCGTATTTTTTCTGGTTCCCCCAGATTCTTTCATTTGAACAAAAGAGTGGGGGAGGGAGAAGGGGACTCTGCTGGGTTGATGGTGGAGAGCAAAGGGGGAGGGGAGTGCTTAGGAAGAGCCCCTCCCCTGCCTGGGTGCCTCCTCCCTCTTAACTTGGGCCTGCCTGCCCACCTCTGCCTGCCGCCCCCCTTCCACCCCCCGCCTCTCCCCACCGCCAAGGCTTTCTGTAGGAGATACAGGAGCACAAAGGGAGCCTGTGCTGATGGGGCCTGGGGGAGGGGGGGAGGGCGGGGCCCAGCACAAGGCCTCGGTGCAGTCTGTCCAGGGCGGCTGTCTGTCCAGGGCGGGCATCGTGTCATCTGACACGCCTGTGGGCCTCAGGGTAACGTGCCGGACCCCACTCCCCGCCCTGTTTTGTGGGGATAAAGTATGGGGGACGTTTGTGCAGGTCACAGGTGTCAGTGCAGGTGAGGCTCAGGGTGCCCTGGGGGGTGGTGGCGACCTTCGCTCCCCAGAGGCCCGGCCCGCTGAGAGATGTGAGGGATGACGGGTGGGGGAGGATGGCCCCATGTTCCTGGGGTCCCCGCATGCACAGAGTCCCCGAGCTCCCGTGGGGGGTAGCACCCACGCGGCCTCTCCCTTGGGGTGGCCTGTGGTCGGCATGCCCTCTAGGACCGCCGGCCTCCCTACCCTGCAGGCCGGCACCTTCGGGCAGCCCCTGACCCTTGGTGGGCTCCTGCCCGGACTGAGAGTCGGCAGAGGCCTCCCCCCGCCCCCCACCCCTCCAAGATCTGCCGGGGACGAGTGCTTCCCAAGGCCAGCTGCCCTGGAATCTTACAGGAAAAACAGGCAAGAAAAACGTATGCATCAGAACATACTACGTCTTAACTTATCTTCCTTTTGTATCATAAATGGTGACACAGTGGACACTGGTCGTTTCTCATGACCTGGTCTCTGCTGACCTCGGGGAACGAGGGCAGGCTCTGAGGTCTGAGGCCCGGTCACCTTAGGTACTTCTTGGTCCAAGAAGCTTTGGCCCTGGTACCCTCTGGGCCTCAGTTTCCTCACCTATAAAATGGGCGGGTTGGGCCCATCTCAGGCAGTTCTGGGACTCACTCCTGAGTCCACACAGCTCTCAGGGCGTCACTGCTGACTCCCAGCAGAGGGCCGGGTGGTCCGGAGGGCTTCCTGGAGGAGGGCCTGTGGGCTGAGGAAGGCTTAGAGAGGTGTAGGTGGGGCAGGGTGGGCTTTTCCAGGTGGGAGAAAGGTGGGGGCAGAGGAGCAGAGTGGAGGGAGTGAGTCAGTTTGGCCCAGAGGGTCTGGTGGGGATGGACGGCAGGGAAGGTTCAGCCTGGAATCTGAGGAGACTTAGCAACCCCCTCTGAGCTGGTTGGAATGACCGGGAGCCTGTGGGCCTGCCCCTCCAGCCCCGCCCTACTCTGCGGGGAGGGACCTCAGTGGTCCTGCCTGGAGCCTCCACGCCCAGGCCTGTTCCTTTGAAGGAGCCTCTTTCCCCACTGGAGCAGGGGATCGGTTGGTGGGGTCCGGGGAGTGGGCAGGCAGGGCTGCGGGGCTGTGGGGGCCCCCGGGCTCTGCCAGGAGGCAGCGGGAGCAGGCGGCCGCCCCTGAGGGCGTGCGGGCGGGAAGCAGGCCCCGCGGGTCCAGCGCTCCTGGCCTTGGCTCAAGGGTGACTTTGTTTCTAAACTGGGATAATTGATTAATGGAGAGGAAGCAGCCCTCCCAGGCGGCCCTTCAGTGCTGCCCACTGTGTCGGAGGGTGGGAATCTGACCCCTGGCCCGAGGTCCAGACACCACCGAGGGCTGCTCTTGGCTACCGGCCACGACCAGGCTGGGACCTGGCTCTCCTCTCCCTGAGGGGTGCGCAGAGCTGCCCCACCCGACCAGACCTCTTCCTCCACTGTGCTCTGCTCTGCCCTGCTGCCCCTGCCCTGGCGGACAGTGTGGCCTTTGGCTTCTCCACACACGCCCGATTTAGCTGCACTAAACCCCTCCTTTTTTTTTTTTTTTTTTTGTGGTACGCGGGCCTCTCACTGCTGTGGCCTCTCCCGTTGCGGAGCACAGTCTGCGGACGCGCAGGCTCAGCGGCCATGGCTCACAGGCCCAGCCGCTCCGCGGCATGTGGGATCTTCCCGGACCGGGGCACAAACCTGTGTCCGCTGCATCGGCAGGTGGACTCTCAACCTCTGTGCCACCAGGGAAGCCCTAAACCCCTCCTTTGAGGACAGTTCCCGAAATCTCCAGCAAGCCCCACGCCCTGCAGGAGCTGGCACTGGTGTCTTCTGCTGCCTGGGGTGGGGGCCGTCTCTGGCCGGGGGTGGGGAGGGCCTGCTGGGTTGAATGGAGATGGTGGGTGGCTTTGACCCTGCCCTCTGCCCTGGCCCTGCTGGCCGTGACAGTCGGCTGGGACAGGTGTGGCCTGCTGCCCTGTACTCGGTGGTCCGCGTCCCTTCAGGGCAGCGGGTCTGCAGACCTCCTGCTCCAGGACAGCCCGGGGGCTGCCCGCGCACAGAATCCCAGCCCTTACAAAGCGGCCAGCTCTGGGAAGGGCATTCATGTTTGCTTCGTGAATCGTTTAATTACCAGGTTTGTCCCCCAGACCCCACCACCCACAAAGGCGTCTCTGTCTTTTGAGATGACTGTGTCCTCCAGGCCTGCGCCGTGCACAATGGGCTTCTCCAAGGGCTGGCTTCTGAGACGGGCTGGCCTTCTAATGACATAATTACAGCAGGATCCACCAAGAGGCAGACCCTCCGGGCCTGGGGGTCTGTGAGCTCGCCCCACCTGCCCCCATGCTTCCCGGCTGGGTTTTTGGTGAATAGGCCGCTCCAGTGCCCCTGCCCACGAGGGGCCTGCCTTCCGGGCAGGATCGAGGCTGGGTCTGCGGAGAAGGACAAGGCCCCCCAGCCTCCCCTCCCCAGGGCTGCCCCAGGCTGGAGTCCCGCCCATCCTCCTGGGTGGTTTCTTGAAAGGACCCTGTGAATCTGCCCTCTGCCCTTCCTTGCCTCGTCCCTAGTGTCCTGTCCACACCCCCGGAAGCCTGTCCAGACTCTTCTGGTGAATTGCCCTTCGCTGGGCTGCAAGGGCAGTCCTGGGCGAGCCCTGGGGTGGGCTGAGTGCGTGTCCCATTATACAGATGAGTTTCTGATTTGCTGGGGTCAGTGATGTGCTCGGTGCTGGCACACGGCCTCTTGGACCCAGCAGGGCAGTGCGGAGGCCCCGCTCGGGTGGGCGAGCCTGGATGATGTCTGGGGAATCTGTGCAGCCCACGTGCCCTGTGTGGGTCCCTGGACCGTCGCCACCTTGGGACTGACTTGAGTTGGGGTGCGGAAGTTCCCTCGGCGTGTTTGGGGCCGAGGGGCCAGTGCCCGGCCCTCTGGCTGACCTTTTCCTGGCAGCCCACTGGGCGGGTGAAGCCAGGCAGCTGCCCACTCGCAAAGGGGCTGCGGTGCCGCTTTTCCAGCCCCTGGGCAGCTGCGGTGGGCGGCTTGACACTTTCTGTTCTGGACGCAGGAATGGCTGGGCCCAGACGGGTGGGGCAGTGCTGCTGGCCCTGAGACCCCACTCTGCTGGGAGGCCTCTCGCCTTTCTCTGCAGGGGAGGGGAGCAGGCGAGCCCGGCCCGGTGAAGGGGGGCCTCGATAAGACAAGTGCCTGCCCCCCGAGTGCCCACAGGCCTGCGTAGTGGGGCCTCGGGAGCGGGGCACAGAGCAGCGGAGGGCGCTGGGGAGGGGAGTGCGGCACGTGCGGGTCCCTGCACATGGGCGGCTCGGCCCGGGTACAGGGGAGAGGTCCTCACAGGCTGGCCCGGGGCCCCTGCCCCCAAGAATGGCATGTGGAAGGGAACTTGCGCACGAAGCCGCCTGAGCCTGCCCTCCGGCCCTGTGTGGACACGCTGTCCTGCTCGGACCGAAGGGGCCGCCTTCTGAGGACCCGTGGGGTGTCCATGACCACTGCTGACGCCACCCCCACTGTGTCGGGCCCCCTTGTCATCACCCCAGGAATCTGCCGCTTCCCGCACGGTGGAGTCTCCGTGGCGGGCGCTCACCTCTTATCCCAGGACCCTGGCACCTAAATGAGTCAATAAAACGTAGCAGCTGCCGAGAGGAGCCCTGAGTCTGAATTCCTGGAGAATTCCTGCCTGCAGCCATCTGCGCTCAGGAGCCGTTGCTAGGGCTGATCCTGCCCCTGGGCTCAGGTGGCCACGTCCCTGTCCCCCAGCCCGGCAGTGCCCTGAGACTTTGTGGAGGGGGCCTGGGGCAGCGGGCCCTGGAGAGCCTAGAGCCCCGGCTCTTCCTGGGCTCCTGGACGGGCATCTCAGTCCTGTGTCCGCTCTGCCCGCTGTGCCGGCCGCCAGAGCTGTCGCTGTTTGGGGGCAAATCCCAGGAGAGGCCCCGATTGCCCACTTTCAGTTCCTGGGGCTGTGCCTGCCTCTGTCCAGGCAGGGTAATTCGTGAGGGATCTCAAGCGAGGGAGCTGGCGTCGGCATCCCAGAACCTGCCCTCGGGTCCTGGCGGCCGCCGGCATCCCAGAGCAGGGCCTGGCCTCTGTGCCCCGGTCGGATTGCGGCCTGGACAGCAGGATGCGTGGAGCCAGGCCAGCTGACTACGGGCAGTTACTGCCGGGGGAGGAGGTGGCGGTGGGCCGAGGGTGCTGACAGCTTGCGGAACTGGGGGAGCTGCCCCCAGCCAGTGTCGCAGCCATCTGTTCTGGGGACCAGCAGAGCGGGGGCGGGTCACCCCACCATTCAGAGTCAGGGCAAGGTGAGCCTGCGGGATAGCCCTCCAGCAGCTCCCCTGGGGTCAGAGGTCTCGGGGAGGACGCCCCAAGCTGTTGCCTCTTCTGCTGTGCATCGAGGTTCCACAGGGCCGGCCTTGAGGCCAGAACGGGGTGTAGGCCAGTTCCCGGAGCAGGACTGAGCCCAGGTGTCCCAGACGTTCTTGTGCATCCGTGCTCTCCCCAGGGGTTGTGGCCACCCCAACCTGGGGACCCCTCGATCCTCCCTAGGAAACCACAGTGCACGTTGGCGTGTGCAGGCCCGTGAACACTGGGGACAGAGAAACCCGGACAGTTTGGTTCCACGGGTCAGTTCGAAATGTTCTTGGACAGTGGGCGCCTCTGTGTGGAGCATGGATTCCTGCCTGTGGAGCCCGCCCCCCTCCCCAGCCTGGGCTCAGACAGAAGGGGCGCCCTGCACTCCTCCCAGCTCCCTGGGCAGCCTGACGCTGCCTAGTGTGGCCTGGGCTCTGCGAGGGCAGACGGCTCTGCCGAGGCTGGCTGGGCCTCGGAGGGACCCTCGAGTCCACTGGGCCTTTCTGCCATCCCTGGGGACTCTGGCTCCGGTGTCCCCGGCCTTGGATCTGCTCTCCTGGAGGTCAGGGCAGCAGGTCTGGGAGCTGATGCCTCCCGAGGGCGTCTGTCACTGCGTGGGCTGAGGGGTCGGGGAGGGGGCCCCTGGCTGTGGCCCATCCAGCCCCAGCCCACGCCGCTGGATCGGCCCCTCCCAAGGGCTGTCCTCCAGGCTGAGGGCAGGGCAGGCTGGGCACAGGTAGGTTCAGGGCGGCTCTGGGCTGGATCCAGGACAGACCACTGCCTCCCGGGGTGGTCGAGCTGCTCTCCCCCTTGGTGGGCCTCTCTGGGTGCCCCCAGGGGATAGGGGCCACAGAGGGGGGAGGTTCCTGGGGACACGGTGGCACAGACAAGGTGGCCAGTACCCACATGGTGCTCAGTGCCCAGCGCAGGCACTCAGCCCATGCCAGGGCCTTCCTCTCACACCCCTGCTGAGAGGGCGGTCGGGCATCCTGGGCTCACACCGCCTGTCCCCGGGTGGAGCTGTGTGCATGGTCGCTGCCCTCCAGAACCCCTGCGAGAGCTCCGGGACTGGGGGGGTCCGGGTGCACGTGGGCTCGGGGGCGCTCACACTTTCCTGGGAAAACTGCAGCTTGATCAGCTCCCTGCCCTGCTTTGCCGATGGGGGTGCTGAGGTTTCTGAGGGGCCGTCCTCCCGCCCATCCTGCCTCTGCGGGACTGGGTGCAGGGCTGAGCCGGGCAGCCTGCTTGTTGCTTGGCTGAGCTGCTGGGGCAGCAGTGGGCACAGGGGGTGCTGCAGGCCGTGCCGGCCGCTCTGCTCACAGCCCCCCGGCCCTCTTGTCTCCCAGGAGCGCACACAGTGTTGGCTGTGTCGTCTGGATTCCCATGTGAGGGGGAAGGTGTCAGGGTTTCTGGCTCTTTCTGCAACTCGAGGCCAGAGGACACGCTACCTTGGCTCAGTCAGCCCCGGGATCTACCTGTTGGATCCACAAACACAGAGCCGTCAGGAAGAGCCCTGAGTGCCTCGGGCCTTCAGGATAGACCCCAGCCCATCACTCTCCCCCTGCCCCGGCCTTCCTGGGTGGGCTGCGGGGTCTCTGAGAGCGGTGCCTGTGGCTTCAAGATGAGACCCGGGGCTTGGTGGGTGGGGTGAGTGGTTGTGACTGTGTCCCTCTGTCCCTGTGGCCAGGGGCGGGGCATGATGGCACCCCAGGTACTAAGAGGGCTGTGCTGGGAGGGCTGGGAAGTGCTAGCCATCGTGTGGCCAAGCGCCTGCCCTCACGCCCAGGAGGCAGGAGGGCTCTTTCCTGGACGCTGCGTCCATCTGGGAGCCTCTAGGGACCGTGCTGG
Organism: Phocoena sinus; assembly: GCF_008692025.1. Taxonomy (NCBI): domain Eukaryota; kingdom Metazoa; phylum Chordata; class Mammalia; order Artiodactyla; family Phocoenidae; genus Phocoena; species Phocoena sinus. Next base: position 2,122,142 of record NC_045763.1, on the reverse strand, counting down.
GAGGGTCCTGGGCAGTGTGCCCTGTGTCCTGGGAGCCTGGCACTGTTGGAGTGCCTGGAGGTTGTCCACTTCCCCTGACCCTGGGAGGCTGCAGACACACCTGCACTCCCGGTGGGGGTGGGTGGAGGGCAGATGGACGGCACTGGGGAGGGGGGCGGCATGGGTACCCGCTCATCCTCATTTCAGAGCCGCAGCCAGATGGGGACACGGGGAGGGCAAGGGTGGGGCTGCAGCTCAGAGACCAAGTCATCCCACCCAGCTCCTGGTGGCAGGTATGGAGGGGCCCGACTCCTGCCCATTGCCAAGGCCAGGGCTCCGGGAGGGGACAGACACCTGGCCCCCATGCCTCAGACAGCTGCCCGGCCCCACTCTTCTGAGCGAGGGCGTCTCCCCAGGTGAGTGGGGACTTGGTTTCCCTGATGCTGTGGGATGCTGCTTCTGCCGGGAGGCTGCCCCAACCTGAGAACCCAGGCTCCAGGGTCAGAGACAGCTGACGGACATTGTCTGGTCCAAGCCCTTCCTTTTACTGAAGTGTGGCCTAGAGAGGGGCTGCATCTGCCCAGGTCACCTCCATGTGTGCTCTGTGAGGGCAAGCAGTCCCTCCTGGGCCCTCCACAATGTTTGGATGGATGGATGGATGGATGGGTGGATGAATGGATGGGTGGATGAGTGGGTGGATGGATGATGGATGGATGGGTGGATGGATGGATGGGTGGATGGAGGATGGATGGATGGGTGGATGGGTGGATGGATGGATGGATGGAGGATGGATGGATGGAGGATGGAGGATGGATGGATGGGTGGATGGTTGATGGATGGATGGGTGGATGGGTGGATGGATGGGTGGATGGGTGGATGGATGGGTGGGTGGATGGATGGATGGGTGGGTGGATGGATGGATGGGCGGATGGATGAATAAATGACATGGGGATCCATGGCCAGGCCCACCGCACACCTGCTGACACCCTGTTCTCTTCCTCAGGACCTGCTGGGGCAGACAGCTCCCCCAAGGGCCTGGAAGGTAGTGGAGGCCCCAAGGCGGGTGAGTGAGGTCTGACTCTGGCCAGGAACCTGCTACCCACGTGCCAGGGGCACAGGCCCAGTGGGATGGGAGGGCGGCAGCTGGCCCTGTGCACTGAGTGGTGTCCACCCAGGCTTCACCCCGTGAGAGGCAGACGTCGTGCACACAGGACCAGGCTGTGTGTCCCCTTCCCTTCTCTGTGCTGGCCACTGGCCTTGGCCCCCAGCTGGTGCTGGCTTCTGAGGGTGGTCCTGGCTCTTGGAGCCCCTGGAGGGGTTGGAGTCCCAGAGGCCAGCAGGGAGCGTGGGGCCCGGGAGCCTCTCCTCCCCCAGTGGTGGGCCCCACCCGCAGCCTCTTAGCCCGGGCCTCGCCCCCAGGGGCTCCCAGCCCTGCCTGCCCTCCCAGAGCCTCTGAGGGCTGCAGGGAGATGCGGAGAGAACAGCCATGGGGCGGGTGGGACACCAGACCTCTCCTGGCAGGGGCTCCTGCCCTCCCCTCCTGAGCGCTCAGGGCGGGGCACCGGCGCCCCCTCGTGGCAGCGAGAGGCCGGCGCAGGGGCAGAGGCTGCCTGGGATCTGCGGTCAACAGTGTGGGCGCCGCTGGGGACAGCGGGCCAGCTTCACGCATTTCCTCCTCCACTGCCTTCGCCAGCCCCGCCGGAGATGTCCGATGTCACCTGTGACGGCTGCCGAGGCCTGAGGGACACAAGGGGGAGAGGGAGGGTGAGACCCCCGCGAGGGATCTGGGGGCATGAATAGGGAAGGGGCGGCCTGTGTGCACTGCCTGTGCTCGTTCTTCCGGCTGCCTGACATCACTGAACCCCGTGTGTCCAGGCCCCGTGCCAGGGAGTCGGCTGCCTGCCAGAGGCCCGCATCCTAGCGGGGAGATGACAGGAAGTAAAGAGAATGGGTTCAGGAGTGGCGGCCGTGGGGATGGACATGGAGAGGAGGGGAGAGAAAATGATGGGGGCGGCGTGGCCTCTGAGGACCTCAGTAGCTGCAGCGGACACGGTGTGAAGGCCTGGGGCGGGTCCAGGTGGGGTCGCATCCAGCAGGGGGAGCCCCGTGGGGCAACCCCGGGGGCCAGCGAGGCCGGCGGCCCCATCACCAAGGCTCTGGTGGGGCACAGCTGGGGGATTTTTCAGTGACCTTGCTTCCTGCACGTTTGTGGAGCGTTCACTTACGTCAGGATGCCAGGAACTTTAAGTTGGGACTGGGAAGCAGGCTTGCGAGTGCCGAGGCGGGAAGCCAGGCAGCCGTGGTGGTTCGTGCCAGGGCCAGACTGGTGGCCGGGGTGACGCCAGGCCAGGGCAGAGAAAGCGAGCCAGTGCGGGGGGAGAGGAGGCTGCCTGTGGGTCCAGGCGAGGGGAGGCTTCGAGTGAGGGAAGGAGGTGGCTCCCAGGGTCTGGTCCAGGAGATGCGGTGGGTAGCGGGGGTTCCTGAAACCAGGAAGACCAGGGCGGGGGCAGCCGGCAGGAATGTGGGGCTTCTGTTTAGGCCTCTGTGCCAGCGGGGCAGGTGTGGCAGGGAAGTGCCCTCTGCCCTGGGGAGTGGTGGCTATCTGGGTGGGTGCCTGCATGAGGCCACAGCCGTCCCTTCTCAGAAGTGTAGGCACCACAGGGCCCGGGCCTCCGGTTGCTCGCACCAGCCTCCCTCTGGTCTGTGCCCCCATGTGTTGGAATGACGCTGGACTTGCCAGCTCGCTCGGGCCTCTCGGATTCAAACGCTGGGAGTGTCAGCCTCGTTTCTCCTCTTCGGGGCTGCCTGCAGGCTGGAGGAGGGCTCTTTGCAGAAAACATAGAACTTACACTCAAATCCAGATTTCAAATGAAGTAATCATCACTGTTGAATGTTCCTTCTTTCAGCAAGCATTCTTCCAAAATTTATTTGCTGACCTTTACCGTGCGCCAGGCACAGCTGGGGGCTTGCCACGCCATGGCTGCTGAGCAGACGTGGCCTGATCTCAGGGCCTTCAGTCCAGGGGGAGTGAGGAGTCCAACCGCCAGAGGTGTGATGGGGCCAGGAAGTGGGGACATGCACGCTGATCTGGCCCGAGCTGGGGTGGGGCAGCCACCCTATGGGGTGGCTCTGTGCTCCTCTGTGCTTGCCCAAGTCCGTTTGTCTGTCTGTCTGTCTGAGCCCATAGTTCTGGGATCCTGTTGGCACCAAGTGTGGGGCTCAACACCGGGGCCTGCAGGGACGCCTCTATGGAGAGCTTTCCCGGTCAAGCCCCCGGAGCTCTTGGGGAGAGCGAGCTGCCCACCTGAGGGTGAGGCCTGGGAGGGGCCAGCTCCCCGATCAGGGGCCAGCCTCGTGTCCTGGGCAGGGGCAGGTCTGGCGGAGGGGCTCCCAGTGGGGCAGGTGCTTGGCTGGCCAGAGGCTTAAGAGTGTCCAGTGCCCTGGTTTCACACCAGGGTGTTGGAGCCTGGCCAAGCACTCTCACCCCAGGGTGACTGGGCTCCCACCGAGGCCCAGCCCCATGCCTGGTAGGGTTCTGAGCTCTGCTTCAGGAAATAATAGAGAAGAGCTAGTTCCCCCCTCCCCCTCCTCTTCCCTCCCCCTCCCCTCCCCTCCCCTCCCCCCTCCCCCTCCCCCTCTCCCCCCTCCCCCTCCCAGTTCTTCCTGATCTTGGCTTAGAAACAGAGAAAGAGGCAAAGAGAGGGCATCACACCCTGTCGTCCAGAGCAGAGGGTGGCGCCCGGTATTGAGGCCATTCACGGTCAGGATTGCACTGGTGTGGCCTCGACTGTGCATGGAATTAGAGTGACTCTGGGGGACCCCTCGTGAGCTCAGGAATCAGAGTTCTTGGTGCAGAGAGAGAGAGAGAGACACGCACCACGTGCAGGCACGCACACACACATGCACACACACAGAGGAGACGAGCTGAGAGAGTGCTTGGCTCGGCCACACCAGCCCTTCCCGAGCCTCACCCCTGCCGTGGGGGCAGCTCAGAAGCAGAGGCGGGCGCCCGGCTGCAGGCCTGTCTCTCCGCCAAAGCGTGAAACGTCCCAGGAACTCAGCCTCGGAGAGGGGAGTGGAGACCTGGACATTTGGGGAACCAAGGAATGTTCTTGGCTCCCTTCTGGGCCTTTTACATTTTGTCTTGTTTTCTGGGAAACAAATGGAAAAAAAAGCCCCATTCCCACATTTTTGGAGGCTGATTTGTATAAACAGACCAAACCCGATAACTTTCAGAGTAAACAGAGAAACAGTCCGAAGTCAGGCACTGGGTCTTGGGCGGAGGGCAGAAGGTGATGGAGCCCTTCTGGTCCTGCCTGGGCCGCTCTGCTCCCTTCAGTGCCTTTAATAATAACTTCATGCTGACTGCCTGCTGGGGTCCTGCTTGGGAACCTTCACAGCCCCCATCACCAACTTTGCCTGATCTCCCTTGATGCCTACCCCTCACCCCATCTTGGGCCTCGGGGGGGCCTGGCTGGACTGGCAGTGGGAGTCCCCCCTTAGCCCTTGCGCCCCCTCCCTTCACTGGTTCCCCAAAACTCCTGAAGCCTGAATCCCCTTCTTTCTCCACGGAGCCAGTGGCAGGACGTGCGGCCTCCTATTCTGAAAGCTGTCTCTCCTGCCCGTGGGGTCTTCTCTGCGTGCCCCCGCCTGCTTGAGACAAGCGCTCTGTGAGCCCTCACAGCATCACCTGACCCTGGGCCACCTCTGTGCCTGGCCCTGAGGGTACTGAGGGGCTAAGAGCTGACTCCTGCCCTGCAGAGCCTCTGGACTCCGAGAAAGTGTGGGCTCTGGTACAGGAGAGGCCTGGGGGAGGGAGAGCCCAGCAGTGAGTGACCTGAGCCCACCACCCCACCCTCGGCCTGCCCCTGTGACCTTCTCCCGGAGGGGACCACCTGGTGACCCTGGAAATCCAGAGCGGGTGAGGCCTGTCTGACTATTTCTAGGTGACCCACTCTTGGTTTCCATGGTTGCCCTGGAAACCACAGATGGGGAGGGGGTTGACAGGGCCCAGCCTCTCTTGGCCCCGGGAAGGAACCCCCGAACCTGGAGAGCTTTTCTCTAGGAAAACCATGTGAGCAGCTCCGCGCCCTTAAAAGCATGTTCCTAAGTGAGGGAAGCCCGTCTGAAAATGCTACACGCCGTATGATTCCAACTGATGACATTCTGGAAAAGGCAAAACTATGGAGATGGCACAAAGGTGGTGGGTGCCAGGAGCTGGGGGAGGGGCATAGTAGGTGGAGCAGAGGGCCGTCTAGGGCGGTGAAAGTCCTCCGTAGGACGCTGTCAAGGTGGATGCACCCACAGGACAGCGAGGGTGGTCCTTGTGTAAACTGCGGGCTTCAGTGAATAATGACGTCTCGGTACTTGTCCGTTTATTGTAATAAACGTAGACATGAACGAAGGATGTTAGTAATAGAGAAGGTCATGTGTGTTGGGGAGATGGGAGCACAAGGAGCTCTGTACTCTCTGCTCAATTTTTCTGTAAACCTAAAACTGCTCTACGAAATAATATCTATGGATTCCAAACAAAAGATGAAGCAAACCCAGCCTTCCGAGCCTTCGGGACTGGCCTTGCCTGAGGGGGTCCCGCGAGTGTCTCCCCACTCCCAGGGCTGGGTCGGCTCCTTGCTTTCTTTCTCCGCTTTATTTGGGTTATCTTGGCATATTGATTAGTGCACGTTCAGAAGCCTCTCTGTCCTTTGTCCCCTGAGGACAGGCTCCGTGGTCCCTTTCTACCTGCCTGGTCCCCTCACTCCTCATGAGCCATTTGGTTTCTCATCGTCATCGTTACAAATGTTTGGAAGTTGATCTGAAGGGTTCAGGCATCCGGGTTCCCGAGCCATCCAGGCAAAGCTTCTGTGGCAAGGCCAGTTTCTCCACCAAACTAGGAGGAACCATCCCCTGGAATGCAGCGGCCTTAAAATGATGGTCAAGACTGAGGTCCCATTAGGGGGCAAGGAGCCGGGCCTGATGACCGGCCCTATCACGCTCCAAGCCCACAGGGTTCCTTCTTCAGCCGCTGGGTCCCAGGCACTGGCCTTGGACGGAGTTGGGTTCATTCCAGACCTTCCGGGTGCAGCAGTCTTGGCAGAGAGGCAGAGAGAGGTCTTCTAAGGTGTTCAGTTTTAGAAGGAAATGAGAAAGGAGGCCGAGGAGTCACATGTGTATTTATGAGCCAGTGCCAGGGCGGCAATGTCCAGAGAGAGAGGCAGAGACAGAGAGAGAGGAGAGACGATTGCAGGAGGGCCGCCCCCCCAGGCTGAGCTGCCACCAGGGAGGGGCACTGAACCAGGTTGTTTGCTGTCCAGGTGAGGGTGGGCAGGAAATGTGTGTCCTTCAGACAGGTCCAGATGAGAAAGCCTCGCTTTAGCCAAGACAGATGATAATCCCAAACTTTCAGAGCCAGCAAAGCAGGGTGGTGGTGGTGGGGATGGTTGCCTTGCAGAGTATCCGTCCTGTGCAGGAGGACCCATGGGACTCCTTTAGATGACAAACTCTCCACGAACCCAAAGACAGGGCTTGGCGCTCAGCGACTATCCTTGGAGCAGTGGGACGCGCGGCCACCGCGTCTCCTGCACCTGCCCCAGCAGCACCCCTTGGAGGAGACCGATGGATTCCTTGGAGCCTGAGTAGTGTCGGTCCTGGGGACGCTGCTTCCAGGAGGCCTCCCGGGTTTTCCTTTCTGTGCTCTCCCTTTGGGTTGCTCTCTCGGGCTCCCTCTCCCCGCATCCTGGAAGTCTTCCCTGCCGCCCTGGCTGGTGGGGCCTGCAAGCAGAGACAGTATGTCATCACGGGGGTGTTGGACGCTGGTGGACGCTTGTTGTGGGTGTGGATGAGTGATGTGTGGGCCCCTCATCCCTCTGGCCTGTGCTGAGCTGGGGTGGGGTATGATGGGAATTGCATTGGAATGTTCTGGCTGCCCCGGCTGGCGGACTTCTGAGCTGCAGGAGAGAGATAACCACCCAGCCAGGTGGCAGCAGGCTTACAGAGCAGCTCCTCCCAGGGCGGGGGTGGGGGGGTGCGCCTCCCAAGGTTGGCCCAGCTGGGCAGGATGCCCTTTGGCCAAGGGCAAGTTGCAGCCCTGGAGCATGTGAAGAATTCTTCTCTAAAGTAGTTTCGTTCTTTCCAGTTGTAAAGGTGATACATGCCCGATGACTCTATTAGTTTTTCTTTTGCTGCAGTGACAGATTGCCCAGATTTAGGGGATTAAGACACACATTTATTATCTCACTGTTCTGAGGTCACAAGTCCAACATGGGTCTCGCTGGGCTCAAGTCCAGCTGGGGGCAGGGCGGGCTTGTCCTGGAGGCTCCGAGCGAGAGGCTGCCCCTGGCCTTTTCCAGCTTTAGGGGTGCCTGGGGTTCTTGGCTCGCGGCCCCTTCCTCCACGTTCAAAGCCGGCAGCGAGGCGCCTCTCACGCCCTCACTTCTCTACTATGACTCTCTGACCCTGTGATGAAACTGGACCCGCCCACATCATCCAGGACAGCCCCTATTGCAAGGTCAGCCCATTGGCAGCTCTAATTCCACTTTGCCCTGTTACCGACTGTGCAGCCCCCGCCACCTGCACCCAGCAAGGCCGGCAGCGTTCGGAATGTTCTTGGGAGCATCTGCATGGTTTATGCTATTTTCCTGGGTCCATTTTTGCTGGGGCCTCGTCTACTCTCCAGGAGCATCCCATTTTGGACGACAGGTCACGTGCTGCCCGCCCCGGGCCCGGGTGGGTCTTGCGTGGTTCCCTGAGCAGTGGGTGGTCCTCTTGGTCGTCCTCTGTGGGGCTGCAGGCTGCTCTGGTGGGGGGGACGTCCCCAAGCTGCAGAGGGTAGCGCCGGGAAGCCTGGTGTGTGTGCTGGATGGAAGCTGCAGGGTGTCTTGTCTTTACAGGAGTCTGTCCCACCCCTGCTATTTTGCTCCTGATCCGAGAGGGGGCAACTGCGAATTTAATTCCCTCCGTCAAATAGCTTTGGACATTCCAGTTTCCCCGGCAACCTCGTAAAGCGTGTGTGACGTTTTCTGCTGCAGGTTGCACCTTGGGGGCTCTCCTGGACCAGGGTGGTGGAGATCAATCTGAAACGGGCTCTTCACACAGGGCTCCAGGTTACATGGGGGCTGACAGGCCCCACTCCCTGTCCCTGGGAACTCCTGGCGGTGGGGGGCTGAACACTTGACCTACAGGGTGGACCCACCAACGTGGCCAAAATCAGTGCCCAGACCAGGGAGGCTGCTCCCTCTGTGACAGGCTGAGCTGAGCCGTCTCTGGTGGCCACCAGCCCTGCTCCGGCTGGTTCCCGCGCCGCTGGGATCCTGTCATCCTGGCGCGGGAGGGTGGACTGTGGTGGGACAGCTTTTTGAGTTGGGGGGCTTGTTTCAGACATTTGCACCTTGATGGATGTCAGAAGGATGCTGGGCAGGTCCTCCACGGTAACTGTTTCCTCAGCCGGGGGCAGGGGTGGGTCTGCCCTTGGCGCATCGGCTCTGGTCCCCGCCCCACCTGGCAGACTCTTCCCTGGGAGCCAGGGAGCCGGGAGGGAATTTGGTCCGGGAGCTTCTGGACGAGCTGAGGCGGGTCCTGGCCTGGCCGCACGGCAAGGCGGGGAGGCCGCGGAGGAGGGGGGTTTCTGCGCTGCCCTCTGGGGCCTCTGCGTTTTTGTAATGGGCCCAGGCGGCCGTGAGAGTGCGCTGGGGTCTGGCTTCGGCTGTATTGTGGGCCTGGGTCCTAGGCCGGGCCTGGGGTCTATGCTGCTTTGGGCTTTCATTTCTGACTCGAATGGAATTAGTACCGACGAGGGTCCGTCCTCTCCGAGGGGTCCGTCCCTCTCCTGAGGGGCCCGTCCTCTCCGAGGGGGTCCGTCCTCTCCGAGGGATCCGTCCGTCCTCTCCGAGGGGTCCATCCTCTCCGAGGGGGCCCGTCCTCTCCGAGGGGTCCGTCCTCTCCGAGGGGTCCGTCCGTCCTCTCCGAGGGGTCCGTCCGTCCTCTCCGAGGGGCCCGTCCTCTCCGAGGGGTCCGTCCTCTCCGAGGGGTCGGTCCGTCCTCTCCGAGGGATCCGTCCTCTCCGAGGGGTCCGTCCTCTCCGAGGGGTCCGTCCGTCCTCTCCGAGGGGTCCGTCCTCTCCGAGGGGTCCGTCCGTCCTCTCCGAGGGGCCCGTCCTCTCCGAGGGGTCCGTCCTCTCCGAGGGATCCGTTCCGTCCTCTCCGAGGGGTCCATCCTCTCCGAGGGGTCCGTCCGTCCTCTCCGAGGGGCCCGTCCTCTCCGAGGGGTCCGTCCGTCCTCTCCGAGGGATCCGTCCTCTCCGAGGGGTCCGTCCTCTCCGAGGGTTCCGTCCGTCCTCTCCGAGGGGTCCGTCCTCTCCGAGGGGTCCCGTCCGTCCTCTCTGAGGGGCCCGTCCTCTCCGAGGGGTCCGTCCTCTCCGAGGGATCCGTCCGTCCTCTCCGAGGGGTCCATCCTCTCCGAGGGGCCCGTCCTCTCCGAGGGGTCCGTCCTCTCCGAGGGGGTCCGTCCGTTCTCTCCGAGGGGCCCGTCCTCTCCGAGGGGGTCCGTCCTCTCCGAGGGGTCCGTCCGTCCTCTCCGAGGGATCCGTCCTCTCCGAGGGGTCCGTCCTCTCCGAGGGGTCCGTCCGTCCTCTCCGAGGGGTCCGTCCGTCCTCTCCGAGGGGTCCGTCCTCTCCGAGGGGTCCGTCCGTCCTCTCCGAGGGGTCCGTCCTCTCCGAGGGGTCCGTCCGTCCTCTCCGAGGGGTCCGTCCTCTCCGAGGGGTCCGTCCGTCCTCTCCGAGGGATCCGTCCGTCCTCTCCGAGGGGTCCATCCTCTCCGAGGGGCCCGTCCTCTCCGAGGGGTCCGTCCTCTCCGAGGGGTCCGTCCGTCCTCTCCGAGGGGCCCGTCCTCTCCGAGGGGTCCGTCCTCTCCGAGGGGTCCGTCCGTCCTCTCCGAGGGATCCGTCCTCTCCGAGGGGTCCGTCCTCTCCGAGGGGTCCGTCCGTCCTCTCCGAGGGGTCCGTCCTCTCCGAGGGGTCCGTCCGTCCTCTCCGAGGGGTCCGTCCTCTCCGAGGGGTCCGTCCGTCCTCTCCGAGGGGTCCGTCCTCTCCGAGGGGTCCGTCCGTCCTCTCCGAGGGGTCCGTCCTCTCCGAGGGGTCCGTCCGTCCTCTCCGAGGGGTCCCTCGGATCCCCTAGCCGTCCTCTGCGTTCATTCCTCTGCCCGTTTTTGGGATGGGTTTTGCAATGGGCCGTGTTCACCCAGCGGCCAAGAGGCCGAGCCAGCCCTAGGCCGTGCCCTCGGGACCCCAGCCCTGCTTTGGGCGCTGCCCCACCCAGCTTCTGGCTGAGGGGAGTGCAGGGCGGAGGGCACTGCTGTCCAGGCCTGGACGTGAGGGTGGGAGCCACGCGGCCACGAGGCCAGGAGCCCCGGCTCGTGGACGAGGCAAGGGGAGGCTCACCCCTCGGGCCTCAGGACGGAGCTTGGCCATGCTGACGCTTGGTTTCAGCCCAGTGACATTGATTCTGTTCTCGTGATCCCCGGAACAAAGGAGGATATATTTCTGTTGTTTAAGCCACCAGATCTGTGATCCTTTGTCACTGCAGCCCAGGACACTATACCAGCACCTCTGACTGTGGCCCGGACACCCTGGGGCCGCTTGCCTGACTCCAGGTGAATTTCCAGCTCCACTGGGTCAGAGCTGAGGCCCCTCCTGCGGCTCTGCCCCCAGCCCAGCCTGCTGCGGACCCCTCCTCCTCTGCCTGCCTCGTCTTCCCGATGCCCCTGCCTTCCCAGCCTGGTCCTCGCTGGGAGCCACAGCTGATGGCGAGGGCCCAGCCCAGTCCCGTGTTTTGTCGCTGCTTTGTGGCCCCCATGGCATCTGTCCCCCGAGGCTGGCTCAGAGCCCCTGCAGGGTCCTTGCCTTACTTGTCTCGGAGGCCGCACCCCTGCCCACGACATGCAGTCGGGGCCCGGGAAGGGGGTCTCTGGGGTGGGGCAGGGTGTGTGTTTTCCGAGGCAGGCCCAGACCTGCACTGGCCGGGGTGCCGAGCCGGCGTGTCGGCCTGCAGAGCAAGCTCACTCAGGGAGCCCCACTTGTCCGGCCTCCCCCCGGGGGCACTGGGGGCAGTGGGGGGAACATTCCTGGGGAGATAGACTCAGCAGGCCGGGGAGGGGGTTCCCCATGCCGGTCCATCTGTGCTGGCCGCAGGGATGCTTGGGACACCCCTCTCCCCAGACGTTGCACCTCCTGCCCTTCAGTGGGCTTCCCCAGGGAGTTGCCTCTCTAGGCCCCCTGAAGCTCAGGGCTCTTTGTGAAGCTCCACCCCCCTACTCCCCCCCATACATCGAGCTCCTCTGTCTCTGTGTCTGGAGCCCCGCATGGCTGACTCCGGTCCAGCTGGTTTTCGTCAGCCCTCCCGGCTCAGATTTTGGGAGCAGCCCTGACCTGTCTGGGTGACACCTGGCTGCAGGAAGGGAGGATTCTTGGCCTCCTCGGCAGGCAGGGCCTTGTAAATCCTGGCTCCCGACAGGTAGCCTGAGGCCTAGGTGGGCGGACGGGGATATGGGCTGACTGTCTGCGAAGCCAAGGCCTGGCCACATCCAAGGCCTGGCCACATCCCGGCCTCCAAAGGGAGGGCGGCCTCCCTTTGGGTGGTCTCAGCTTCCGTTCTCGGGGCGAGACTTCCTCATCCTCACAGGTGGCGCGGGGGTCCCTCGGCCTGCCCTGTGCCCTCCCCTGGAACCGTGTGCCTTTTCTCACCCGCTTCACACCTGGGGGACTCGGAGGCCCACCACTGGCCGTCCAGACCGGGCCGGGCTGCGCTCTGATTCCAGCCTCGTGTGTAGCTCGCAGTCACCCTCAGAGCCTCACTGTCACACCCAGGCTGCTGGTGGACGGTCAGGGGGGTGTGGAGACCACCTCTCTCAGGGGGCCCCTCATGTTCCGCCGGGGTCGGGAAAGCATGTTCCGCGCTCTGCAGCCCCTGGTGGCCGCGTCAGCTGGAAGGTCAAGGCCTCCGGAGCCCTCGCCCAGGCTGGGTGGCCGCTGGCTACTTAGGGCCTTTGTAGCCCGAGGCAGGGCCCTGTGCCGGGGCCAGAGCTGTCCAGGAGCCGAGGCCCAGGCACCCACTTCCTGCTGCACCGAATCCCTGGAGATCGGCCGTGTGGGGGCCGGTCTGAGGAGCGCTTTTGAAAAATTGAGGTGGAATTCATGCGACATAAAATCGACCCCTCTGAAGCGTGGAGTTCAGTGACATCAAGCACGTCCACAGTGTGGTATAACCACCTTCTCCACGAACTTCATCCCGAAGGGGGCCCCGGACCCATCAGTCAGCCGCTCCCCACCCGTCCCTCGCCACCCCCAGCCCTTGGCTTCCACTCATCCACTGTCTCCGTGGATTTGCCTGTTCCGGACGTTTCCTCTAAACAGAATCACACAGTATGAGGCTTCCGTGTCTGGCTTCTCACCGAGCAGCGTGTTTCTGAGGTTCACCTCGCTGCTGCGCTGTGCTCCCTTCTGTGGCTGAATGCTGTCCGGCGGCAGGGCTGGACCACGTGACCTCATCCCCTCGTCTGTCGATGGACACGAGCTGTGTCCACCTGCGCTGCTGTGGCCGCGCCTACACAGACGTGCATCCAAGTCCCTGTTTAGGTTCTTTCAGGCAGATGCCTGCAGTGGGCTTGCCGGGTCCCGCGGGGACTCTTGGCCTCGTCGAGGGAGGTGTTACGGTCTTCTGGCGGACGTCCTCCCCAGGGAATGGGCTGGGGCAGCCGCCTCCCCCTCAGGGCCCTTCAGCCCGGCCTTTCGCTCTGTGTGGGGAGGGGGTGGGTGAGAAGGATGGAGGGCCAGCTCTGGAGGTCAGCGTCCACACTCCACGCTCACCAGAGGCCTGGCCTGAGGGCCAGAGGCCACTCCGCCCTGCAACCTCGCTGCAGAAATGGGAGGGATGCACCCTGGAACCCCCGGAAACGCCGCCTTCCCTCGGCTGGGGGTGGTCCTGCACTGGTTGCCCAAGAGGCCAGGGTTTCGGGGCGCCTGCCTCCTGAGTGCTTGCTGGAGCAGAGCGCCCTCCGCCACCGGCCAGACAGGCCCCAGCGGCAGCTCCAGGCAAGGACTTGTCTCAGGGCAGCCCAGGACCTGGCCGTCGTCCCCCTGACCTTGCCTGGACTCAGGCCACCCCTGCGACAAGCTGGAGTGTTGGGCCCATCAGGTGACCAGGCCACTGGGCTCCCGGTCACCCTCTGCCCCCCCACCCCCCGCCCCAGACTGGCTTCATGAGCAAGAAAGGCAGTCAGACCCCAGGTGGTTTCCTGGGCTGTGTCACTGCCCCTGTCAAATTCTGGTTCGCATGTGATTATGGGCCAGAGCTGGATGGGGTCCCTGAGGGCCAGCCAGCTGGGTCCCCTGCGGGGAGGGTGGGGCTGCCGGGAGTAGCCGTTGGAATCTGGCTCAGGGTATCCCGCACTGGGGTCCCTGGTGAACTGATGGATCATTCTAGAAGTAGGAGGTTTGTGCTGCACGCCACCCTGGGCCAGGACTTCCCAGGATCTGCTCCCAGCAGCCCCCAGGTAGCCCTGGTCTCCCCACCCAGATCTGGAGCCCCAAACACCCGGTCTTGGGGCAGGAAGGAAAGGGGTTGTCTCTCTGTCTCTCCTTCCCAGGCCTGTGCAGGGAGCTCCAGGCCCCTCTGCCACTGGCCTCCCCGGGGGTTCCAGCCCAGGCCTGGCTGCTGGTCTGCAGCAGTCCCCTGTCCCCCACCCTGAGGCTGGCCAGGGAGGGGTCATTGCTGGCCCCACCCTTGGCAGGGCTGCCGATTGTTCTGGGGTACCCGCAGGGCGCACAGCTGCCCCCCAACCCTGAGGTGCCCCCAGCCTGAAAAATCTGCTGTTTACTTTGGTTTTTGAATCAGCCATACCGATTCAGAAAGGATTTAGGGAGTCCCTTCCACCCCTTCCCCAGGCACCCACGAGGCACCCGCGGGCACCTACTCTTACAGATGCATTCCACAGCCGTGTGCGGGCTTGTTCTCGGTGCTGGAGTTACAGCAAGGAGGCGACGAGGTCAAGGCCCCGCGCGCACGAGGCTTGGGTTCTGGAGCGGCTGCGGGGACAGTGGTGCCGGTCCATAGGCGCTATGTGTGAAAAGCACAGCCTCTAGCTGCTGGGGGCGGGGAGTTAAACAGGTGATCAGCCCCCCCCCGCCCCGTCCCGCCCCAGCAGGTGACCTGAACCTGATGTGCAGTCTGGGCCCTCCCCCGAGCTCTCCTCCTGCCCAGGATGGCGGGTTCTTTACGACTGTATCCCTCACCCCTCACCCGTAGCTGTGTGCCCAGCAGGTGGTCAGCAGAGGGGGGCCTGCTGAATCTGCCCGGCTCCTCCCTGGCCCTGGGCAGGGTCACCTCCTCCTCAGTCTGGGCTGCCACTGCCTGGGGAGGGGCCACGGGGAGGGCCAGCCCCCTGCCCGCTCTCCCCTCCGGGAGGCCCCGGGTGTGATGTTTGTGCAGTGGCAACTGAGGGCGTCCTGTGGCCGCCTGCCTGCCAGGCCTGGGCTGGGCCCCGGGACCCTGCGGCTAACGGGGCCCAGTTTCCATGCTGAGGCTGGCACGGTCCAGCTGTGAGCAGGTACAGGTGCTGAGCAGCCCCCAGTGCAGAGACACAAGGGGCTTAGCTCAGCCAGGGGGTGGAGGGGGCTGCCAGGGTGCTGAGGCTCGGTACCCAGCATGCAGATACCGGGGGGCGGGGCCGCGCGGGCCAGGCAGACATGGCGCCCCCAGGATGCCGTCCAGACTGCGGGTGGAGGGACACATCAGGTGCTGTTGAGAGCTCCAGGCGCTGCAGCCCACGGTGCCCTGTCAGCCAGCAGGGCCTTTCTGCAGGCGTAGGGGTCCCTGAGGCTCCAGGCCACGGTGGCCCCCTGTCACCGGCATCCATGGGGACAGGGCAGGGCGCGGCGCTGTGAGGCAGCTGTGAGGCTGACCCTGCCCTGGCAGTGGTGCGGGGGCCCTGGGGACCCTGCCGTGTCAGCAGCTGTGGGAGGGCGCCCTCGGCCTGCGGCCCCGCTGCCTGGCCGCCTGCTCTCCCTGCTGCCTGGGGCACAGCCAAAGATCAGGACCGGCCCTGGGGCTTCGGGGGGCTTGCACCTGGCTGCTCCCTTCTGGCGGGGCTGGTGGAGAAACCCTGGGCACCCCGGCTCTGACCCCCGGGCTGGGGTGAGCCCGGTCTCGCCCCGTGTTAACTCTCTAGGAATTCCCAGAAAATTCCCGATGTTAACGTTGCAGGCCCGGGCTGGCGGCGGCATTCCAGCACTGCCTTTCCCGTGGGACCGTGGCCTCCCCTGCAGCCTAAGCCAGGCTCGGGGTCGCCCAGGGACCCTCCCGAGGAAGTGCCAGCAGAGATGAGTGCCGAAGCCGGGGGCGGGGGGCTGCAGCCCCTGTTTGTCTGGGCCGCGAGCCTCCAGGCGAGGGTGGCGCTTCCAGCAGCTGCACCCGGTGAGCTGCACTGGCACCTGGCCATCCGTGGCCTGTGGCTCACTGGGGTCTCCGCTTGGCTCTGGGTCATATTCCCCATGAGACCAGGAGAGCCGCTGCCTTTGGCCTTGGAAGGCTGGGAGGACAGAGCAGAGCCCCTCAGACCTCGTGCAGGCAGCAGTGTGGGTCTGGGGGCGGGCAGAGGTGCCTGGTCCCCTTGTCACCCCACACCCGTGAGGTGTTCTGGGAAACGAGGCACCTGGGTCCTCCAGGCCCCGGCTGGTGGGCTTGGGTGTGTGAGGCCATGATGCCACCAGCCCCAGGCGGGTGTCTGGCACTCCAGCTGGCCACATGCCCCGTCCCAGGGGAAGCACCGTGATCCTGCATCCACAAAGGCTGAGCAGGGGCCGGGGGAGCTGTGTGTTCAGCAAGGTGGCCTCGTGGTTGGGGTCTCCTGCCTGCTCCGCCCCGCACGCCGGAGCCCAGCGCCCTGTCCAGGCCTGTCATGTGCCCCACGATCCCAACAGACCAGAGAGTGGGGGGAGATCTGGGCCCGGCGGTGAGGGGTGGGGCTGTACCAGGTCTGGGGACAGCTGTGAGGGTGACAGTGGGGACTCCTCTGGCCTCAGTGCTGGGGGAGGCCTGGTTTCCCCAGCAAGCCGGCAGCTGGATGGGAACACACGCAGAGGCCAATCTCGGGGGGAACTCGGCTCCTTGGGGAGCAGGGCCCACTCCTGTGCCGAGCTGTCCCCGCGTGGCATTCCTGCCAAACCGCACTGGAATGCCTTAGGCCGGGCTGCTGGTCCCGGGTGCGGGGAGGACCTGGTTGGCAGCACAGACCCCCTGCTGTGGACAGGCCGATGGACAGGTTCCCGCTCTCGTGGGGCCTGTCTGGGGGGTGAGGTTGGCCCGTCTCTGCCGGGCCGTGTCATCCTGTGTCGTGGGAGTCCTGAGCTTCGCCTGGCCCCGCGCCGGGCTCACTCGTGTCTCCCCCCTCGCAGACGCGAACGAGTGTGCCACTGGCAATGGGGGCTGTGAGGGCCAGTGTCGCAACGCCCCGGGTGGCTTCTACTGCCGCTACCCCCCCGGCCACCAGCTGCAGGGAGATGGCAAGACCTGCCAAGGTAGGTCTCTGGCCCGGCCCCCGGCCAGCCCGCTGCCACTGCCTGGCCTTGGTCTCAGCGCCCCTGCCCTGGCCGACCCCTGGGGCCGCCTGCCCGCCACCCCGGGCTGCTCGAGGAGGACCACTCGGGGTGCTGGGTGGTGATGCCCAGCTCCTTGGGGTCCTCCCGCCCGACCTCTCCCCACACCTTTGGGGAGTCCACACGTTGCTCCTGAAACTAGCCTTGGGGGAGTCAGAGAGCCTGATGTGGGTGGAGAGCACCTGGGGGCCGTGCAGGGAGAGAGAGGCTGCTCTGCTCGGGGAAGATGCAGCTGGCGGCAGGTGGTGAGGGGGCGGCCAGCTGACTTCCGTGCGGCTGCAGGACCCCCGTGAGGGACGGAGGGTGGGCTGTGTGGCCAGGCTGCACAGGGCACCGGGGACACCCTGCCCTGCCAAGGGCTGGCTGAGGTCCTCAGCTCTGGGCGTGTACCACCGCTGGCAGGCTGTCAGCAAAATCAAGAACAGACAGAGGAGAATTCCTGGAGAGGAGAGAGGGTAACAGGTTAGCGCTGAGGCCGGGAGGAGGCGGGGGAGGGCGTGCGGGGCTCACACCGCTCCCCCCATCTCCCGCACCCTCCTGCACCTGCGCCGCCCCTGCCTGGCCCCCGACCCCAGGACTGGGTGGGCAGCTTGGCCCTCCTGAGAGCACAGGGGCTGTGAGCCGGGGGGCATCTGCGCTCCCTCCCCAGAACAGCATCAGACAGCTGCGGTCACCTCAGAACACTGTCTCCAGCTTTGCCAGAGGCCAGCTGTGAGCCATTCCTCAGGCTGGGGGCAGCGGCGGGGGCACAGCCACTGGACTGGGGGTCTGGGCGCCGGGGGAGCCTGCCCTGGCCGAGACGGTCTGCGAACAGGGGTGGGGGGGGGGCTCGCTTCGGGCGTGTTTTCGTCAGTGGCGAGGCTGGGGGAGGGGGCGAGCGCAGTGGAGAGGCGGCAGTGACCTGTGGCTCGCAGCCCGGGACCTGGGGACCCTGTGCCTCTGGGGAGGGGGCCGAGCAGGAGCCAGATGACGACGTCACCCACCCTCGTCCTGCTGTTGGCCTCGGTTTCCCCTTCCATGAAACGAGCCCCTGGGAAGTGGATGACAGAACTCACCAAGGCCCACAGCCCCGCCCCAGGGCACACCGAGTGCAGGCGCCGCTGCGGGGAGGAGTAGCCCTCCCCAGACCTGTGTCCGCTCTCCTGTCAGCGCCCCCTAAAGTGGGGGGTGGCTGCACTGGTGTTGGGAAGGAATCGGTGGCCTTGAACTTGCCAGGCCCAGGGCAGGCCCCACATGGGCCTCAGGCCCCCTCACCTGCCCCCAGCCTCCCCGCCTCTGCGAGCCCCAGGGATGCCTGCACACAAGACACGTGCTCCTGCATGGAGGTCTCCCGGCCTTCGACCCACGGGAGGTGCCCGTGGAGGGTCCCGTTCCCCACCCACGTTTGCCACTGGCACGCTGCTGCCCTCGTGGCCTCTCTGAGCCTCTCCTTCTGCATCCGGCGTCCCTGCCGTGAGGCGTCCCTAGCCCAGTGGCCTACAGATCGGGACTGGGTTTCGGGTTTCCCGTTCCCTGCCCCTTCTGGTCCTCAGCCCCAGAACCTGCAGCTGGGCAGCCCAGCCCCTCGTTGGTGCCTGGGAGGCCCCGGGTCTCCCAGGTCCAGGGCTCAGGCCAGGCCCTGGCCGGGGGCGGGGCATGCTGGGGCTGCCCCGGGGCTGGGCGTCTTCTGACTTGTGCTCTGGGCTCCGGGTCCTGACCTGGGGCCCAGCGGCCAGATGCGGTCCTGGAACACATGTCCACAACTTGGCTACAGCGGGGGGTCAGCAGGCCTGGCCCTGACGGCGTTCCTTGGGACGCCTTGGAATCCCTTAATCCAGAGGGTCCCAAGGACAGGCAAGGTGGTTGCCAGCTGGCTGTTGGCCGAAGGCAGGGGTACCAGCGATACGACCAGGGAGGGGGCCAGGCAGGAGGGATGGCCCTCAGACCCTGTGCCCCGCCGCGCCTGCCCTTTCCTCCCTCACAGCCCCTCCCCGGCCCCGGCCCCCCTGGAGCTTGCTGACCCTGGCTCTGCGTGTTTGGGATGGCTGCGGCTCCGAGTCACCGCGTGGCCGGGAGGGCTCTGCTGAGAGCCAAGCGCCTGCTGTTTCCTCTGTCCCCCTGCCAGCCCTGCCGCCCCTGGAATCGCAGCTCCGGCGAGTGAGTGGGGCTCTGGCGGTGGCCGGCTGGCCTAGTGCAAGCAGAGCCGACAGGAAATCAGGATGTTACGGCAGAGGACAGGATGGCTCTGCCGCTCTCACGCGGGGCCGCGCGCCGAGTTGCCGGTGGGGTGAGACCAGAGAACGCTCCAGTGATTACTCGCCGCGATAAGACTCTGAGCGCTGGCACGGGGGCCTGGCCAGAGGGCGCCTTGGCCCCCGACCCGGGGAGAGTCGCCAGGCCGTGTGTCTGTCATGTTCTAGGGGGCCGTGCTGGGCAGGAGCCGTGCTCCCCTCTGCCTGGGGGGCAGGTGCCTCGGGGCGGACACATCACCCAGGTGAGGCCGCATGCCTACTGCTGCTCTCCCAGCCACTCCGCTAGGGCGTGGCCTCTGATAGGTGCCGGCCCTCCCCCTCAGACCCGAGGGCAGGTGGGCTCAGACCTGTGGTTTATGGAGGTGGCGGGCCCTGGGGAGAAATGTGGGCTCCACCATAGAGCTCTCATCCAGGACCACCCAGCTTTCCACGTCAGCTGCTCTGGGAGGTCACGGCAGGGTCCGACTCTGGCGTCAGCGGGGCCCGGGATGAGCCTCAGCTCAGCGCCTTGGGCGGCTCTGAACCTCAGCCTCTTCCTCTGGAAAGTGGTACTTATAATGCCCTTGCCCCTTAGGGCACCTGAGGGGAGCGGGGGAAATGCCTTGAGGCCCACGGCCCAGCGCCCGCGGCAGGCTTCCCACTCCCCAGGCTGGCTTCAGGGGGGCGCCAGGGATGGAGAGAAGAGGGGGCCCAACCTGAGCTGAACCCCTCCCCACCCTGGCCTCGGGCCACGTGCCCTCGTCCCCAGCCTCCCTGCCTTCTCTTGACCAAGGTCTGCAGGGATAAGCCTGGAGATCTGGGGGGACCAGGACCCCCTTCACGCCTGGAGGGCACCGTGGCAGGTCTCCGCCCGCCCCAAGGTCCCCCCAGTTCCCTCTCCTTGCTCCCTCCCCCCACTGCTGGCTAGGTGGATGCTCAGTCCATCTGTGAGGTGGGTCCAGTCCTTCCATCGGGCCGGATGGTGTGGCCTGACGACCACAGTGACATTGGAATGGGGAGGACATTTTTGGTCCCGTTCTGAGGGGGAAATTAATTCTGCCGGTTGGAGAAAATCAGGGCGTCTCTGTGGGGGAGACTCGAGGCTTGGCTTGGAGTGGGGCCTCCTGGGTCCAGGCCTGTGCTGGGGGTGGAATTGTGCCTGAGGCTGTTCCACTCTTCCCACCCTTGTTGCCCGCCCCCCCCACCCCCCCACCCCCTCACCCCACCCCTGCTCCAGGAGAAAAGGAGGGGCCTGGAAAGCGGGGTGGGGGGTTGCTGGGCAGGGAGCAGCCTTTGTCGGGTGGGAGTCCTCAGCCCAACATGAAAACAGCTGGCTCCTGCCTGGGGGCCTGGCTTGTTCCCCCCTGGCTGTGGGGCATCCAGGACAGAGCTGGGGTCGTTAACGGGGGTCTGTGAGAAGCCCGTGGGGGATCGAGGCTTTGAGACAGTGGGGGCGTCCTAGGGGTCCAGCATTGACATCTGCGTGGCCCCGCCGTGGGATTGACCCTTCTCAAGGGTGAAAGGCGCCGCTCTAAGGCCCCCGTGCTCAGGATGGCGTAGGCCGTGCTCCCCATCCTGCCTCACTCGGCCGTTGCCGTGGAACTTGTCCCGTCGGGGTCCAGGTGGGAAACCAGCCGAGCAACGTCCCGACCCGACGAGGGTTCTCTCTCACACCCACCCGGCCGGGCTGCTGTCGTCCCCGAGGGAGAGGCAGGAGCCTGGGAAGTGACGGGCCCTGATCAGGAAGCCCCTGGGGCTCCAGCCCTGGGCTGGGAGGGCCGTGGGCTGACCCGGGCCAGCTGTGTTGTCCTGTGGCCATGGGGGAGGAGGGCAAGGGGAGCTGCTAGGCACCCTCATCCTGGCACCCTGGACGGGTGGGTCCTGTCGGCACTTCCCCCGGCCCTTCGTGATGGGCTTTCTCCGATCCTCCTGCTGTGGAACACTTGGTCCCCACCCCCGACAGCAAGACCCCCTAAATGGGGAGTTTCGGGAGCCTTTAGTGCTAGGAGGACTCTTGCACTTCCCGGGTAACCCAGCTTCCCCAAGTCAGGAGAGCGGGAAGGGTGGCAGGACTCTTGTGTGGAGGTAAAGAAGGCCGCCCGGGCTGCTCCAGCCCACACTCCACGCCAGGCTCCGGCTGCAGCCGCCATGCGTGTGCTGGGCTGCTCAGCGCTCACACTGCCCCATAGCCCCCATTTTATAACGAGGAGCCGGAGGCCCAGAGAGGTGCAGGAGTGCATTCAGGGTCACACAGCTAGGGGGTGGCAGGGGGGAGGGATGAAACCCAGAGCGAGGTCGTGGGCTCCCCCGGCCCCAGGCCCCACCGAGGCCAGCGCTCAGGCCCCGTCTAGGGGTCGCCTGCCAGCATTCGGGGGCTGGAGCGGGCTACTTGCTCAGTCCGTACGGCCAGCACTATAGCAGTGCCGGCACAGAGGGGGCACCAGTAAGTATCTACTGAGCGACCTGCCCTTGCAGATGCAGAGACTGAGGCCGGAGATGTGGCCCGGTGGGCCTGTCGTGCACCTGTGGACTGTGGATCCCAGCGTGAGTGAACTTGGGCCTTCAAAGCCCTGACCTCATTCCTGTGAGGGCTGGAATCGGGGCCTTTCCTGGGCCGGATCCTCTGGCTGGCTGTGCTCCGGACACGAATGAGGAGGCCTGGCCCCGGGCTGTGATCCCTCCAGGCAGGATGGCACCATTTCCGACGAGGTGTCTGTGCCAGAGGCCTCCTCTGTCAGACGTGCTGAGTTCAAAGCTTTTATTTCCCGACTGGCCAGTTCATCCCGCTAGTGAGCAGATTCTGGTAGGTTCGTTTCTGGGGACGGCCAAGGCAGGAAAGACAATAGCCCCCAAAGTCAGCAGTGAGAGCCAGCCAGTGACGGAGAGACAGGAGGCCTGCCCTCCAGGGCCTGCCTGGACCCGGCCCTGGACAGTTTCCCGGGAGGAGACCCCAGGATGTGCAGCCTGCAGGCATCTGAGTGGCTACCGTCTGGACGCCCGTGGGGCCTGCAGGACTGGACTCGGGGGCGGCAAGGCTGGCCTCTCATTCCTGAGCCTTGACCTCGTCCAGGTGTGACCCTCGGAGGCCACAGTCCTCAGACTCGGGGCTCAGTGAGAGGAAGCAGACACGTCCTAATGGTGAATCTCGACACCCCAGGAACCCTGTGGTTGGGGCAGCAGCCGTGGGGAGGACGAGCCCTAGGCAGAGAAGACGGAGGGGACCCAGCAGAGGAGTCAGGCTGGATCTTGCCCCTATCCTGGAGGCCAGGGCTCCTGGGCCAGGGAAACGGAGGCTCCAGGAAGCCACTTTCCTCCTGAATCGCAGGGGTCCCAGCCTTGCTTCCCAGTGGTCCAGGGGCTGCAGCTGAGCGGCGGGGGCCATAAGGGGTGACTCGGAGATCGCCGGAGCCCGTGGCCTCAGGAAGGCAGCCGCTTCCGCTGTCTGTGTGGCTCCCGAGAGTAGAAGCAGCCCCTCCTTGGCTGGGCTGGAAAGGGGCTCGCAGGCTGGCGGGGTGGGTTGGGCCCCTCGCCGCCCGCCCTGCCTCTCCGCCTGGCAGGTGGGAGAGTTCTCTCTATCACCCCTGGTCCCCGCAGGCCTCTTCCATCCTAACTGGATCCTCCTGTTGCCTGTGTCTCTGGCGGCCTCTTATCTCTGTCCCTCCCAATGGTAATGAGGCTGCACCTTCCCCGCCGTGCCCAGTATCTTCTCCAGCCTCCCACCCCCCCATCCTCTCATCCCCTCGCGGCTTCCGACCCCGATGGGTGGCTGGGCTCCCGACCCCACGGAGCCCTCAGCCAACCCCCCAGATCCCATGGTCGAATCCCATCGCGCCCCGTTCCCTGGGGTCCGGCCAGAGCAGCTCTTGGGTGGGGTGGGAGCCGCACCAGAATGCAGAGGGGAGAGTTTTCCTTCTGCCTGGAGAGGAAACAGTTGAAAAGATCCCGCGAGATGCCTGTAAGATGAGACCTGTGTAAAGGCCTTGGGGGAGGCGGGGGAGCTCAGGGCGGGGACTGGAGGTCCTGTGGCTTAGAAACTGTTCCTGCACTTTACGTGCACGGTGGCCACGTTGGAGCTCCGTCTGTGTGGCAGGTGGGCTTGAGGACTTACGGGCGCCATCAGGGCCTCAGAGGCAGGAGAGGCCACAAGAGCCCTGCCAGCTGCAGCCTGGGCACCTTGGGAGGCGGCGTGAGTGCTGTCTGGCCCCGGGTACCCAGCCGGACCTGGCTGCCGCCTCCGTGACCCCAGTGCTCTGTGAACAGGTCTGGCCTCTGGGTGAGAAGAGGGCAGCAGCAGGAGTGGCCGAGGGGGCCCAGCAGGCTCGTGGGTGGCTGGAAGTGGGCCGTCCATATGCTGCTTTGTTCGGGCCGGCTGGGCGTCTGCTGTGGGCCGGGCCCAGGCACACGGCTTTGGCCAAACTCCTCGCCGGGCACTTACTCCTCTTGGGCCTCTCCTGCCTCTGCACCAGCAACCCTGCACCTGCCCCCCAAATCCTCCAAGTCCGTCTTCACAACACGCCCCACCCCCACCTGTCCAAAGGCCGGCTCAGGCTCACCTCCTCCAGGAAGCCTCCCCATCACTCTGCCTTCACCATCTCCCCTCCACTGAGTACAGCACAAGCTCCGGGCTGTTCGTGTGCCCCTTCTGCGCTCACTGCTCCCAGGAAGCTCGGATGTCCCCAGGGAGAGCCAGGCCTCGGGGGCCGTGCCCGTGGCGGGGGTGTGTCAGCATTCCAGGGCTCAGGCACCCCCCGGGGCTGGACCCGGCCTCACCCTGGTCTTCACACGGCCCAGGGGAGTGAGCGGAGGCCGCAGAGAGGGGCTTGTCACGCGCGCACACACGTGCACACGTGTGCAGGGGCCTCCGGTGCGGTTCCGTATCCTCCCCGGGGGCAGCCCAGGCCTTGGGTTCCCTGGTGCAGGGCGGGGTCTGGACGCCCCCCAGCCCTCTGGTCTCTGGAGGAGAGCGTGTGTGACGGCTGCTCCATCCTGGGCTCTCGGGAGGCCCGTGTGTGTGAGAGGAGGGGGCCTGGCCCCGGCCCGGGGCAGCTGCAGGCAGGAATGGCAGCTGGGCTCTTGGAAACAACCGTAGTTTTCATTTTCCTTCCCTCGGCTCAGGTGAGGGCCAAGGCGGGTAATGGGTTCGCTCTGAGGCTGATGCTGGGATGGCTGGAGACCAGGCCTGGCCTCTGCTCCTGAAATAGCGCTGCGGCGGCGGCCCTGGGGCAGGGTGGGAGGGACATTGGGGGGCGGTTTTCCTGGGCCTGCGTCGGGGCAGGGTGGACCCCAGGCTGAAAACTGACCTCCTGGTCTGGGCTGGGCTCTGGACGTCCAGGGTGGAAGCAGCCAGGAGGGACGTTTGTCCCCAGGGGGCGGGGCAGGAGATGGCGAGGAGGGCTTTTGGGCTGAGAGGCGGATTGAAGAGAAGCCTGAAAGAGAGGCCTCCTTCCAGCACCTTCCTGGCCCTGCAGCTGGGGCCTGGTGGGGGCCGTCTGACCGCCGGTGGGTCCTGCTCACGGCCCCCGTGCCCCTAGCAGCCACCTGCTGGCTCCCATGCTGCTTTCTCGGCTGTCAGGGCCCTCGAACCAGCCTCTGCCCCCCAGCCCCGAAGCAGTCACGTGACACCCGACTTCAGGTGGAGGCCGAGCCCAGGCCTGCGTCTCCCCCGCCCGTCCGCCAGCTCGGACGACCTCCTTCCGGGTCCACCTGTCCACGTGTGAGCGGGCCCAGTCCGGCCCCAGCCCCGGGAAGTGCCTGGCACAGAGGCTACTGCGGGTGGTCAGCAGGTGGCCAGCAACTGCTACCCCACCCGGCGTCCGTTGTGCCCGTAGACCGTCACCCTCGACACCAGGGCATGGGGGGTCGTGGTGGTGACCTCTGGGGACTTCTCTGAGAGTCACTCCTCTCTCTCTCGCACTCCCGCCTGCCTTCAGAAGCCTTAGTTCCTCCTGAGAAGCTAGGACCCGGGAGTGCCCTGTCCCCCAGCCACACAGGAAGGGCCAGGGCTCCCCCCTTGGGCTGGGCAGGGCGCCCAGGCTTGGTCTCCTCCTGTCCCGCTGGAGGGCCTCCTTGTCTCACGCCTTGACCCCTAGGAACCTGGGGTGAGACATGAGGCAGCCCCCTGGCCCCTGCAGGCATCTCAAGCTCCCAGGCCCAGCCAAGCTCCCCCAGCGCCCGCCCTGCATCCAGAGGCCGAGGCAGCCTGCACGGGCACCACCTCCCTCTCAGCAGGTTGGCAGCATGCGGTCAGGTTCCCTAACCGTGTGGCAGGGTGAGGCGGGGCCTCGAGAGGCCTCATGGAGGGCTTCACGGAGGAAGTGTCCGTGAGCACCAAGGGACAGATATACCACACGGAAGGGGGAGGGGAGGAAGCTTGGTCTCATCCTGCTTCCCGCCAGCCCCAGGAGCACGGCAGTTCTGCCCCTAAAGCCCCAGGGTCACGGGCCTCGGGAGCCGTGGCATTGTAGGGGGGGGCAGCAGGGGGCCCTCGCCCCAGCCAGGGCCCTGGCGAAGGAGCTCGGTGGCCACCCAGCTTGGAGAGGAAAGCTGGAGCCGGCCCGGCGGGTGGAGGGTCAGCTCCTTCTGCTGACACACAGACATTCCACCGGGCAGAGACACCCAGCCCGAGTCTCCGCATCGGGAAAGCATTTCCCAAACAGCTTCCAGACCACAGCCGCGGGCCTGGATGTGCTCGGTGGCACCAAGGAGGCTCTGTCTGAGCTGCTGGTGGCATTCTGCGCTTGGTGGCCTGCTGCCATCACGGCTGTGCCAGAGTCCCCACGCCCAGCCTAGTGGGGATGGAGGCCCAAAGCCATCTCCCCCCAACCCCCGGTCCTTAAGGGAGGTACCGCCCAAGCTCATCCATATCACGAGCTGTCTCGGGCTCTGGAGACCTGAACGTAGCTCTCAGCTGGGTGGGGAGACATCACTGTTTCTCAGGACCATGTCCTGCCCAGAGTGGGCACACAGGTCCTCGCGGAATGAAGGGAGTGAGTGAGTGAGTGAAGGCTGAAGTGTGAAGGAGGGATGGGCCGGCAGCGGGGGGAGAACAGAGGCGGCAGAGGCTGGCTCTGGGAGTGAGCGGGCGGGGGAGCTTTGCAGAGAAGGGCACCTCTGAGTTGGCCCTTGACAGATGCATAGGAGCTCACCGTTTGCAGGCGGGAGGAAGGGTGGGCATCTCAGCTGCTGTGGAAGCTGGGGCTCTGGGTGGGCCAGGCCACCCAGAGACGGGTGGAAGAGCCAGGATCTGGAGCCAGTACCCCCTAGAAATGCTTTGCCCAGGGTCCAGCTCTGATGCTGGGAGCCCTGTGGTGGCCTGGCCTGGAGGAGACCAGCACTGGGTTCTGGCCGGCAGTCCGGGGCCCCTGTGGCGAGGGGCAGTGGAAGAGCAGGAGAAACCCCGTGGCGGCCCGATGACTTAGGTGCACCTCCAACTGCTCGGCCTCTGCCCCCCGCCGCTCAGAACCCACTGGCTGCCTCCCAACAGAGAGCCACTGGGCACCTTCTGAGGTCATGCCTCCAGGAGCCTGGAGGAGGGTGCACAACGCGGACAGGATTTAGGTCAGACCTGGCCCCGTCGGTGGCCCCCTGTCCTGCGTGACCTTGGGCAGGTCATTTCTCCTCTGGAAAAGGGCTGTACGAGAACGTCCGGGCCCCCGTGTGCCAAGGGCAGGGCCCAGGGATGCCAGAGGAGGACGCCTGGCTGGTGGGTTCCCTTCTGGGCAGAAAGAGGGTTTAATTACAGGCGTGTCTGGGAGGGACACAAAGGAGAGGTGGGCGGGCCGTGCCCGCGGGAGAGGTGGAAGGAGGCGGGAGGGCCAGCGGCAGCCCCCTGCTGGCCGGTCGGTGCCTGAGGAAGGGTGCTGAGGGCACGCCCCGGGCCTCGCGTAGCTCTTGACGGCTTCCAGGGCAGAAAAGTCAGTGTTTTCTTTACCCAGATTTGAGGTGGAGAAGCATCTGAGAAGCCTCCCTGTGCTTCAGGAGCTGCCCCTGGACACTCAACTGGCTTTTTTCCTGGCCGATTTCCTCCTTCTGGCCCCTGTGGACACACGGCAGGGAACATACCTGGCCCCGTTTTTCCTCCCTATGCCATGTGTACTGCACAGCTGCAGGCCCACGGGCCCCTGAGCTGCTCTCCTCCGGCCCCCTGCCCACTGTCAGATGAGGATACTGAGATCAGTGGGGGCCTGGGACTTGTCTGTGTCATCCAGCTCTTCGGTGGGCTGGGACCCACGTCTGCTGCCCCCAGACCGCTCTGCTCTTCTCCAGCCCGTGCCCCCTTGCCGTGTGCTGGAGACGGGGTCTGAAGCAGCCCATCCCTGCCCCAGGAAGGCTGAGGCAGTGCATGACCCCCCTTCCTCCCCCCCCCCCCAGCTCAGGCCAGGGTGTGAGTTGGAGTCCAGGTGGGTATAATAGGGTGGTCGCATCCCCGGGCTGGGACGAGAGGCCAGAGGAGTGATCCCCGGCCGGCATGTGGGTGCTAGGGTTGGGGAGGGTCGAGGGGTACCAGGATGGCGGCTCTTGAGGGATAGGGACAGTCCTTGGGTCCCTTGACCCTTCCCAGGCCAGCCTGGCTGCATCCGCCACGGAGCAGGGTTCCGGTGCACTGGCCCTGCGACACTCTGCTCTGGACATTGCCATGGGTCCCGCTGCTCGGCCTGGGGGTGTCTGCCTGGGCGTAGGGCCTGGCAGGGGGTTGGGCATGCAGACCTGGCTGCCGACTCTTAGTGACTCCCTGTGAAGCGCTTTCCTCACTGTCTCCCAGTCCCCATATAAGGCAGGTCTGTGCTGACCACGCTGCGTTACCGACTTAGGCACAGAGAGGTTCCTGGCTCCGTCGAGGCCACACAGCACTGCCCCTTACTAGCAGAGCTGGGGCTGGGCAAGGGGTTGACCTGCCTTGTCCCATAGAAAGAAAAGTGGAGCTACACACGAGAGCCATAAAAACGATTAGGGAGCTAGTTCATCTTTTCATATTCATACCAAGAAAGCGGTGTTTTACTCTCAGCCCACGCCTCAAGGGGCCACTTCTGGGAGACTGTCCCCCAGGGCGGTGCTGACGTGGGAGTCCAGGCCCTGTTGTCCGTTGGTGAGGGTGATCTCTGAGTCAGTGTTTCCCTCTGGTGTCCCTCTGCACTTCCCTGAGGGGCAGGGCTTGTGGCCACGCCCCCTGCCCCCTGCAGCCTGGCTGGGGGCTGCACAGGCCTGTCTCTGTCAGCATCCTTGGCAAGTGACTGAGATACACATCGCAGCATAAACGGTGCTGGCCTGCGTGGGGGACACAGCTCAAACGGCCACCCAGCAGTGTGTCCATCAGGGGGACTTATGGAGGCTCCCCTGGGTGACAGTCTGGGGCCCACGGGCTGCGGTGCTGCCCAGAGGGAGGGCAGGAGAGAAGCTCACCCAGGAGGCCTGGGCAGGCGGGCAGGCCCATTTCTGCACTGCCGGGCATCTGGTGGGTGGGGGATGAGCTGCTTCTGGGCTGCAGACAGGACCCGACAAGGAGACATGGTGCCTCTCTCCCGTGAGCTCCAGGTCGCCGCCGTGAACCCTGCCCACAGGTGGGCTGTGCAGAATGATAGCTAACCCTGTCTGGGGAGACGGAGGGCTGGGTTAGGCGGGGTGCCATGGGGGAGCCATCGGGGGTCAGCACAGGGCTGGCCGAGAAGAGGAGCTGGGGGCCAAGCTCCCGTCAGGCCCGAATGCACAGGGCACTTGGATGCACAGCCGCTGTGACCCCACCAAACTTGGGCAGGGCTGCTTCAGACACATCTGGGACCTCAGGCCGTGCCCCTGAGCGAAGAGGGGTCCAGGGCTCTGGTGCAGCCTGACACCTGGGGCTCAGGCCCTGCCCTATCTGCCGTAGGGGTGCAGTGGCCCCCTTGCCCAGGCTCCCTCTGGTACCGGCCCTGGTCCAGTGAAGGGCATGGCAGTACCGGGTGCTGGACACTGGGCTTGGGGGCTGCAGGAGTCTACACCCCCAGGGTTTCCACTACGGTTGTGTGGCCTCAGTGCCTCCGCGCCCCACTCTCCCCAAACTTTGCGAGCTCAACCCCATCAAGCTGCCTCCGCAGGGCCCCGGGCCTCGCCAGGTGGCCTCCATATGTGCTTTTGGGTTCTTTCACGTGTTGTTGCAGGGACCGGGTCCGTGCGAGCGCCTGTGTGCACGTATGTGTCTGTGCAGGCTTCTGTGTGTCTTGTGTGCATGTTGCACACATGGGTCTGCCAGTGCACGTGTCCGCGTGTCCACGTGGGGCTGCGTGCGCTTGTGGATGGGTCAGGGTGTGTGTCCGGGTGCGTGAGAGAGCGCGTAGGAATGCGCGGGGCGGGTGGGCGGTGCGCTGGGGGACCGGCGAGGCCCGTGGGGCGGGAGCGGAGCGGGGCGGGGCCTGGCGGCAGCGGGGATTTGGCCTTTACCTGCGAGGGGCGGGGGGCGGAGGGAAAGCCGGGAACAGAAAGGCGAGGGGCGGTGGGCGCCGGCCCACAGCGGCTCCAGCGGCACCAGAGGCGCCCGCGGAGCGGCGCGGGGAGCGGAGAGCAGGGGGCGCGTGCCGTCCGGCGCCGCGAGGGAGCGGACTGGCCATGGAGGCGCCCCGGGGCCGCGGCGGGTTGGCGGCGCTCTGGTGCCTCGGGCTGCTGGGGGGCCTGGCGCGCGTCGCGGGCACGCACTACCGCTACCTGTGGAGGGGCTGCTACCCGTGCCACCTGGGCCAGGCCGGCTACCCCGTGAGCGCAGCTGACCGGAGGCCAGGTGGGCGCGGCGGGCTCTGCGCGGGCGGACGGGACCCGCTCTGATCCGAGGGCACTGCTTTTGTTTCCTCTTTAAAGTTTGCGCCCCGGGGCGGCTGACAGCGCGGCTGGAGGGAATGGGGCTGGGACAGGGCCCCCTGTGTCCTGAGTCTTCCGACATTCCTGTCCCCTCTCTGGCCTGGCTGCGGGGGCAGCTGACAGCAGATGGGTCTCTTGACCAGAGGGAGGAGAAACATCTCCCTGCCGTTGCTGGTGGGCACAGGGGCTGCACTCCCCCACGGCGCTGGCAGCGCTGGGGGTTAAGCAGGAGAGTAGGGTAGGCTCAAGAGAGAGGCCCTTGGGTTTCCCTTTCCAGGGTGCTCAGAGCCTAGGCCCCTTGGGAGAGTGTGTGTGGGTGTGGCAGGTGACGTCCTGTCACCTCACCCCAAGGCTTGGGAGCATGGTCAGCCCAGTGGGCTGCAGGGTCAGCTGGGAGCATGCAGGGTCAGCAGCCCACAGGAAGCGGCTGCACCCCTGTCCTGGTCCATCCTGCCTCTCCCTGCAGTTCAGATCTGGTACCCATGCTGGGCCAGCCTCCTGCAGGAGCTCCTGGGAGTGTCCATGGGGTCCATGGAGTTTGCAGTCTGGCAACCTCAGATGCGAGGTGGGGTGTGGTGTGCATTACTTGAGATGCTCTGGAGGACACCCAGCTTGGGGCAAGGCTGCGTCTCCCCGTGCAGCCTGAGGCCTGGCCACCACACCTGCCCCCTGCACCGGGGCTCTGAATCCTCAGGACTGTACCTGGGCCACGGCCATCTGGCCAGCAGGACCAGGCAGGTCCAGAGCGGGGCTCTTTTAAAGAAAAGCGGGGCCAGGATTGGGCTCCCCTCCAGGCCCTCACTGGCCCCTGAGTGTGGCTCTGTACGGGGCATCTGGTCTCCTTGGAGATGTCAGCCCCGCTCAGCTGTCCTCTGGGCCGGTCTGTGCCGCTCTCTGCCAGAGGACACACAGGTCACTGAGCTGAGGGTAGCAGTGAGACCCCAGGGGCTGTCCTGCTGAACCCCGGCCTGGCTGTTCCTTAAAATAGCCCTGCTGGTGGCCTGCCTGCTCCCACCGGCCAGAGCGCTGTAGCCCAGAGGTAGTCTCAAGGCTTCAGAGCCCTGGGCTCTCAGACAGTGCCCCGGTGCCCGTGGGAGCTGCACGGGGCGGAGTGTCTTTACCCCAGGCTGGGTGTCGGCCCCTGACTCTCTGGAGACAGCCTCCAAGCTCCCTTTCAGCTGGGGGTGCCCGCACCACCTTGGGGACCAGCCCCCCTCCGTCCTGTCCGGGAGAGTCGGCTGTGTGCCCTGTGGCATGGAGAACGGCACAGACTGGCCCAGAGGATGGCTGAGCAGGGCCGATGACTCCAAGGAGACCAGATGACCGTACGTTTTCTGCTGTAGTTTCAGAGTCCAAGGGGCCAATACTCGGCCGGGGTCTCAGGGCAGCGGTCCCACTGCTGGGGTCACCAGGTAGAGGCAGCGCGGCATGGTGGTGAGGGCAGGCCTGCATCACGGGACCCAGGGAACTGCCGCCAGCCCCTCAGGGAGCACAGTGGCCCTCACTGCGGGTGTCAGGAGGCCAGGCTGGGCAGAGCAGACTTTTGGGAACCTGGATTTCCAGCTTGGGTGGTCTGAGCCTCCGTGACTCTGGAGAGGCTGCTGGGATAGTTATTCACTCTGTGTTCATTTCCCATGGCTGCTGGGACACATTACCCCAACCTGGTGGCTTAAAATCACCCAGGTCTGGTACATTACAGTTCTGGAGGTCAGAAGTCTGAAAAGGGTGAACGTGAAGGTGCTGGCAGAGCTGGGCCCTCCTGGAGGCTCCGGGGAGCATCTGTTCCCTGCCTCTTCCAGCTTCTAGAGGTGCCTGCATCCCTGGCTGTGGCCTCGCCCTCCATCTTTTTCGTGGCTTTAGATACTTTTATTTATTACCGAAGTATAGTTGATTTACGATGTTTCAGGTGTACAGCAAAGTGATTCAGTTATACATGTATATATGTATTATTTTTCAGATTCTTTTCCATTATAGGTTATTACGAGATAGTGAATATAGTTCCCTGTGCTATACAGTAGGTCCTTGTTGTTTACCTATTTTCTGTATGGGAGCGTGTATCTGCTAATCCCAAACTCCTAATTTATCCCCCCACCCCTGCCCCTTTGGTAACCATAAGTTTGTTTTCTGTGTCTGTGAGTCTGTTTCTGTTTTGTAACAGAACATATAAGTTCTGTTACATAGAAGTGACATATAAGTGACATCATATGGCATTTGTCTTTCTCTGACTTACTTCACTTAGTATAATAATTTCTAGGTCCATCCATGTTGCTGTAAATGGCGTTATTTTATTTTTTTTATGGCTGAGTGGTATTCCATTGCATTGGGTCCTCCTTCTTTCTTGTCTCTTATTTGTAAGGCCTGTGTGATGACGGTGGACGCACCTGGATACTCCATGATAATCTCCCATCTCACCTGCAAAGCCCCTTTTGTTGTGTAAGGTTCCGGGGATTAGCATGTGGGCCTCTTTGAGGGGCCATTATCCAGCTGCCCACACCCTCAAAGAGCTGAGCCTGTGCTCCTCGGGTCACAGCGTGACCACAGTCACGGTCACGGGGTCAGCGGCTATGGGTCATCGGAGGTGGCTGAGAACAGCTCTGTTCTGCCACCACGTGGCCCGCCTTGGGAGTGGGGCCGGCAGGCTTTCGGTAACTCCGTCCTGCCTTGCTTTCTGAGTGTAAGTCATTTCTATGAAGGGGCCTCGATCTCAGAGCTGGAGGGACCCCAGCAGGAGTGCGTCTGCCCAAATGCCCTGCCCGCCCATGAGCAGGGAGGTGGAGGGGGAGGCCTCAGATCCTTCAGCCTTGAGCTGCCCCGCTGGGTCCAGATATTCAGATGGGCTGACAGCAAACCGTGGACAGGGGGAGCCCTGGCTGGGCCTCGTGGCCTCCCGCCTTGCTGCTGGCCACGGTCCCTGTCACTGTCGGTGCACCTTTGGGGGAGGGGAGGGCTCCTGGGGGGCCGAGGGGCTGGCCCGTGTGATTTACGCAGAGCCTGGGAGCACCTCTCGGATCTAAATGTCCCGTCCTCGCAGCAGGAGGACGGTAAGAGCGTGGTCACGTGGGTGGGATTGTGGAGAGGGCCCAGCGGTCAGGGCTGTTGCTGGAGGGGCCCTAACGATGGCGGCCTGCCCCTGCCCAACCCCCCACCTTCTTTCCCAGAGTGTCCATCAGTTTGGTGTCTTTGTGGCCCACAGGCTGCCGGGCTCCCCATGTGTCCTGCTCAAGGACACAGCCCCTGGGGCGGGCTCGCCCCCCGGCCAGGTGCCCGAGGGCTTGGGGGTGCAGTGCCTCTGCGGTCAGCTGCTCTCTGAGGCCAGTGTCTGGGGTGACCAGTGAGAGCCAGTTTGAAAGCCAGCATCCCTGCTGGTGTGCCTTCTCCGCGCCTGCCTCTGGGGCCACGTCTGGGAACGACGGTCCCTCTGTCCTTGTCTTGTGGCTTTACCTGCCTGCCCGGCGAGGCCACTCGAGACACACCGCGACTCAGTCCGTCCACCCACCCCCTCGGACAGCACACGTGGCGCCTCTTCCCCTGAGCCTCGCTAAGCCCGTACTGTATGCCCAGTGCTGTGCTCCGTGCGGTCACTTTACTTTTCAAGGACCCTTGAAGGGGTCGCAGATAGAGGGATCTGAGCTCAGAGGGGATGGGGTCTCCTTTCTGAGCCCCCTCGGATGGCCCGTCCTGCCGTGCCCAGCAGGTGTGGGTCTTCTTACTGTCCTCCACATCACCCAGCTGACTCTCCCACAGGAGGGCCCTGGGTCCTGAGGCCTCTCCCCATGCCCTGGGTCCCTTTGTTCCCCAAGACTCTTTGGGGCTCTGTTGAGGGCCGTTAACCCTTTGCCTTCAACCTTCCCCCTGCCAATCATCCTGGTGTCGTTCCGAGGAAGCCCCCTCAGGTCACCGTGGTTCCAAGGAGGGGTTCTCTTGGTCTCATCTCCTCTCTGAGGCAGCCTCGGGGCTTGGGGGGCACTCTGGGGGGTCTCCCCAGGGTGGATGTGGCTTGTGCATGGAGCAGAGGCCCTGGCCTCCTGGGTTCGCCTTGGGTCATTCCTGGAGAGCCAGGCACATGCTGAGGGTGTGGACTGGAGTCAGGATTTCTGTCCGTGGGAAGCACAGCCTGGCAGGCAGGCTCTGGCGCCCCTCCAGGAGGAGCCTGGCCGCCGTGCCGCCTTCGCTACCCTTCAAAGGTGTGCTCGGATGGCTGGGACTTTAGGACGGGAGCCTCAAAGGCGGGCGGTTTCGTGGGGATGGCGGGTGAGAGCTGGACAGTGGAGTTGCAGCAAATAGCGTGGACCCTCGGGATTATTAAGCAGAATTAGAGGAACCTCAGCTCCGCACAGCCCCTGGGAACAAGCCAGGTTTCCACACAGCTGCAGACCTGCCCCTGAAGTCACTAAACTTTCTCCTAGCGGAGCCATGCAGAGTGGAATCTTCCACCCGCACTTTGAGCTGACTGTGGCCTCCCCTGCGAGGCTCGGCCAGCAGTCAGGGCCTCTGTTGCCAGGGCAGAGGTGCCCCAGATGCTTGTCTCTTAGACGCTAGGGAGCGGAGCATGTCTGTGTGTCTGTCTCCCCTTTTCCTGGTCTGGGAAGCTGACTGCCCTGTTGGTGACGCTGGCGTCTGAGGGGTGTGGACCGGCTGAGGACCAGGTGTGGGCTCGTGTCCCCATGCCCAGGGCCGCTCGGTTCTGTGCTGCCTGAGTAGCGGCCTCTTCCCTCCGTCTCTCTGTGTCTCCCGGGCAGTTGGGTCCCTCCTGACGTCAACCTCGCACACAGGTATCTGAGGCAGCCTGTTGCCTCCTGCCTTCCTGCCTGGCCTCCCCGGAGGTCCAGGGTGGTGGACGTGGGCCTGGAGGGAGGGGCAGCCTGAAGGGTCTTGGCATCTCTGCGTTCCTGCCGAGGTGACCCAGGCCAGGCCATAGGGCCCGGTGCTTTGGGGTGCAGCCCATGGGCCTCCACTCCTGGGAGGGTCTTTCTCACCCTCCAGCTTCCAGCTCAGCTAGTGGGGTGGCCCCCGGGCCTCTGGGCCAGCCCTGTCTGCTTCCGGTTAGCGCTTTCCTATGGCCCGAGGCACAGTGCCGCCAGAAGGGGCAGTCGAGCACAGGCCTGCTGCGCTGTGGTGGGTGGTTTCAGGCGTGAGGGGTCTTGGAAGGGGAGTGCCCGGGACCTCCGCTCGGTCCTGCCCTGGGGATGTCCGCTGTGCTGGCCTCCTGAGTCGCTGGCACAGGGACCCCAGGCTGACCACCTGCACTGGTTTCCTGGAGCTGCTGAAACAGATATCACAGACCAGGTGGCTTTAGCAACAGACATTTATCTCTCATGCTCCGGAAGCTGGAAGTCAGAGGCCAAAGTGTCGGCGGGGCCATGCTCCCTCGGAAACCCGGGGGAGGGTCCCTCCTGCCTCGTCCAGCTCCTGGGGGCTCCTGGCTTCCTAGGCTGTGGCCGCCTCCCTCCAATCTCTGTCTCCCTGTGTGTCTCCAGGACCCCTGTGTGTCCCCGAATGGGGGGGCCACCCTTCTCCGGTATGGCCTTATCTCAGTCCTTAACTAATTACGTCTCAGAGACCCTGCTTGCAGATAGGGTCACACCCTGAGGCTGTGGATGGACATGAATTTGGGGGACACTGTTCAACACAGAGCATACCCCCCATCCTGCCCTCACTCAGGCTCCCCCACCCCGAGGCCTGGGCAGGGGCATCTCCCGAGTTACCAGTTTCTTCTTCTGGGCTTGTGGGCCCCCCGAGGAGCAGCTAGCCCTGCCCTGAGAACATTTCTGGATTTGGAGTTTGGAAAAGAGCACGTGCTCTGGGTTCAGTCTTCAAAGGCGCTAGGACCTGCGCCCTCCCACCTGAGCTTGTCCCCCGAGATCTGGCCGACCCCTGCTGCTCCCCAGAGCCGGCCCCAGAGGTGGTGGCTCTTCCTCCCAGGGGCCGTCAGACGTCGGAGACAGGCCTGCCTTGTCTCCACTCTGCTCCGGCACGCCGGTGAGGGGCTCGGCACTGTTGCAGGCAGCGTGGCCTGAGAAGGAGGGTCCCAGGTCTGGGCCCCAACACCTGGGCAGGGGCAGTGTCCTGAGAGAGGGGGGCCAGGCTGGGCTCCCCGGGGCTAGTGCAGAGCGGGGGGGAGGGGGGCGGCCTGGGTGGGTTCTGGCTGTTGACCCCCGGCCCCGTGTCCCCATGCAGACGTGGACGAGTGCCAGGTGCACAACGGTGGCTGCCAGCACAGGTGTGTGAACACGCCAGGCTCCTACCTCTGTGAGTGCAAGCCCGGCTTCCGGCTCCACGCGGATGGCAGGACCTGCCTGGGTAAGCACCCCTGTAGCCTCCTGGGCCCGGCGCCACCTCCCTGCCGGGGCTCCTGGCCTCAGCCATCCCCTGGCCCTTCTGGGGGTCTGGGAGGGGCCCGGGGCCCCTGCACTCCTGGGCTGAGAGGCCTGATGGGGCCCCGTGGGGCCTGTCTGCTCAGAGCAGCCACTGTTACAGTTGCCTCAGTCCTGCTGAGCGTGGGATGCCGAGGGCCCCTTGCCACCCATCGTGGGCCCTGGCCAGCACCACTCACGCCAGGTTGCCGGGGCCCAGGCGGTGAAAGGGTGTGTTCTGGGCCTGGTGCTCTCCATGGAGGCTGGACCCTGGGACCCTGAGCCCTGTGACCTGGGCTGCACCCTCTCTGTAGCCACAGCTGAATCTGGCCACTTCCCCGGGGGCCTTCTGTGACGGGCAGGAGCCCCTGGGCCACCATCCTCTCCAGGGCCCTATGCAGCAGGAGCTGTGGTCGTCCGTCGGCGGGGACACAGGTCCGGCCGTGCTGCCCCAAACTGGGGAGACTGGGTGCCTGCTGGGTGGTGGGGAAGGCCCGGCCTGGGGCGGGGGCAGCAAGGGGCTGCTCTTGGCCTGCAGAGTTGGACTTCCCAGGCCCAGGTCCCCCACCCCAATCTTGGGGAGCCTGGGGGTGGGGCTGAGGCTGGGGGGCAAGGGGTAACCGAGAAGCGGGGTGTTAGCCCTCAGCTCCTCTGTGGGGCCTTTTTGCCGTGCAGGACGCACTCGATGGGGGCCCCTGCCGGCACGGGAGGCTCCAGGGAGAGAAGGGGAACGCTGGCGCCCACTGGATGGAGGGTGGAGGGTGGAGGCCGGGCATCTGGCTGTGGGCCGTCCCCCGCCCCTCTCCTGGCTGCTCTGGACACAGGTCCCGTGGGCACAGGGCTCACCCTCCCTGCCTGCCGCTCTGTCTGGGAGGCCATGTGGGGGCCATTCTCTGGGGGCTGGGCCAGTGGTCACCCTCACGGGCCAGCTCTCTCCCCGGCTACGGGGGGCTGCCCCTTCTTTCCACCCTGCAGGCCCTGAGCGGGCCCGGGCGGGCTCTGAGCAGCATCCCTCCTGCAGGCCCTGCTGCTATGTGGCAGGGCGGCTCGCCAGCCCTGGGGGGCCCTCCCCGGCACAGGCGCTCTCATATGTCTGGGCCGCCGCTCAGGGAGCGAGGCAGCTGCCCCGTAAAGTTTCTCTGGGCTGGAAAGTGGAAACAGATGCAGGAATGTTGTGATATTCTTCAGGACAGATACAGCAGGGTGCAGCCCCAGTTGCTGGTCCCCCAGGTCCCCAAGTGTCCTTCATTCTCCCTTCCTCTGGGGCAGGTTCTCCTTGGAGAAGGGCGTCCCTGGAGGCTGATCCAGGGTGGGCTGGGTGGTACCCACTGCCCCCTCCCCTGCTGGCTCCTTGGTGAGGGGCCTGGGCTGAGACACCTTCCTGTCTCCCTAGACCCCCCTAGTTCTCCCGAGGGTGGCCTTCACTGAGCTCCCAGAACGGGTACACAGCACGCACAGGGGAGGGTGCCCTTCAGGGCTTTGGGAGGGATTATGGTGGCCTCTAAGAGTGGCGTTGAGCTGCTGGCTTCCGGAAGCCCAGGAGGGGTGCTCCCCAGCCTTGCCCCTGGCCCCCAACCCAGCCCACCCCTTCGCTACGCTGGAGCCCCTCCCTGGAGCCTTTCCTGGGAGATGCCTGTGCTCGGGGCCCCCGGCGTGGCCTGCACAGCCTGTCAAGAGGCTGCTGGGACCTCACCGCACTCCCTGCCTGCCACCCCCAACTCTGCACACCCAGACCACGTGGTGTGCCCCAGGGCCCCAGGAGGTCTGCAGCTCTCTTGGGTGCTGACGCCCACTTCCTGGTGGCTCCCAGCAGAGGGCGCAGCTGAGACCCACCTTGGGCACCAGCCTCTTACCTGCGTCCCCTGGCTGGAAGTGCTGGTGTTTGGCCTGGGTCTGTCACTTTCTCTTTCTTTTGACTGCGACTCCCAGCGGGAAATGTACACTGCATCCCCTGCACCCACACACAGTCACGCACACTTGTTGGTTAATTCCGCATATCTGGAATTCCTGGGAGCTGACATGTGCAGGGCGGTCCCCAGGTCTCTTGGGAGTGGTGTGGGTTTGTCGGCTTGGGTCTTTTGGGGGCTGCCTTCCTGCGGGGGGCCTGGGCTCTACTGAAAAGCTTCCAGAGCGGATAGGGGTCTCCTGGTGCCGTCTTCCCAGGCAGAGCAAGAAGCATTTGCCCTAAGGGCGCCCGGCCCTTCTCCCATCTTTCGGATGCCGAGGGACCCACCCCGGCTGCAGTGCACCTGACCTACTGGTCTGGGGTGGGTAGGGCGGCCGAGCCCCTCAGATCCCGGATGAGGGGCTCCAGGTGGGGGCCCGTGGAGGGCACTGCATGGCCCCTGCCAGGCTGCTGGACTTCCTGCCTCTGGGAGGTGTGGCCTTCTCCACTTCTGCAGGACTCCCAGGGTGCAGGGCGTGGGGAGGAGCTGGTGACCTTGTCTGTGGTTCACAGTGGCACCCTCTGAGCCCAGACTATCCTAGGGTCTCAGCAGACATTTATGGGAAGGTCAGTGTAGGAGCTGTGCCCCTCCCCAGCCCTCCTTTCCCCGACACAGGCCAGCTTGCAGGGCAGACTGCCCAGCTGGAGCACAGCTGCTCGGGACCCCTCCCCGGGGCCTACTGGGATCCTCTGGACAAGGCGAGGGGTGCGGTGAGCTCTCTCGGGACTTTGCAGGCAGGCAGGGAACAGGCCCGGGCACCCCCGCCTTCAGAGCTTGGAGTGAGGATTATAGAGATGCTGGAGGGTAGGAGTAGAGAAGGTGCCCGCAGGGATGTTGACAGTCCTTCCTCGGTACTGGGTGGGAAGGTCCTCTGTGCTGGGGGCTCTCAGGTTGGTGCCACATCGTGGGGCCCCAAGGATCTGGGAAGTCTTTAAAGGTGGTAGTGCTTGGGGGTGGTGCTTGAAACAGATAAGGGGAGCCTTGAAACACTCTTCGAAGTTGCCTCAGAGGCAGGAAGAGGACAGGAAGTGCACAGTCTTCTTGCATCCCTCCCTTGCAAAAGATCTTATGGAAATAAAACACAAAAAGGTTCAATTCTTTTTTTTTCTAAATTTTTTTTTTTGTTGTTATTTTTGACTGCTTTGGGTCTTCGTTGCTGCGTGCGGGCCCTCTCCAGCTGTGGCGAGCGGGGACCACTCCTAGTTGCAGTGCGCAGGCTTCTCATTGTGGTGGCTTCTCTTGTTGTGGAGCACGGGCTCTAGGCGCCTGGGCCTCAGTAGTTGTGGCTTGTGGGCTCAGCAGTTGTGGCTCACGGGCTCTAGAGTGCAGGCTCAGTATTTGTGGCGCATGGGCCTAGTTGCTCTGCGGCATGTGGGATCTT
This sequence comes from Phocoena sinus, assembly GCF_008692025.1. Classification (NCBI taxonomy): domain Eukaryota; kingdom Metazoa; phylum Chordata; class Mammalia; order Artiodactyla; family Phocoenidae; genus Phocoena; species Phocoena sinus. The sequence goes on along the minus strand of NC_045763.1, from coordinate 2,082,810 downwards.
CCCGGACCAGGGCTCGAACCCATGTCCCCTGCATTGGAAGGTGAATTCTTAACCACTGCGCCACCAGGGAAGTCCCCAAAGTTCAATTTGTAAAGTGAGAATTTGCAGAAAGGATTTTACCATCAGCCCCGAGGCCCCTGAGTGGCTCACATCCCACCCTGGCTGCCCTTGGCTAGCCTGGCCCCAAGAGAAAGAAGCAGAGGCAGCCAGGCATGCTGGGGCGCTCCATCGCCAGGGTGCCCTCATGGGTTTGCCCACCCCCCCCGCCACCAGGCTCTGAGGTGGGAAAGGCAGGGCCGAGTGAGGCCCAGGGCTGGGCCAGCCTGCTTCTCACCATGGCCCCTTTCCTTCCCCAAACTGTGGGAAGTGGGGCTACCGAGAGCAGTGCTGAGTGGGTGTCTGGGAGTGACGTTTTGGCTTTACTGCGCCATCTTGCAGGGCGCCCCAGGCAAACCCGCAGAGACCTGCTCCCGGTCCTTGAACACTTGGTGCCGGGAAACCCTCCTCGTCTGGCCCAGAGAGCCTCCGGCCCAGGGGTCCCTTCTGGACCCTGGCCTCGGACGTGGCTGCTTGCCCACATCCATGGTGGTGTCACTGGCTCAGTGAGCGGAGGGTCCTGTGAGATGCCCCGGGCTGGCCACCTGGAAGAGGTGGGCTCTCCACCCATCCCCTCCTCCCCTCGGCCTCAGGCCTGCTGGGCCTTTGGATGGACGCTGGGGGAAGGGTTCTTCTGTCAGCATGCACCCCCTGGTGACCTGGCTGCCCCTGCCAGAGTGCCCTGTCCCTGGAGTTAGGTGGGCCCTACTGGGTCCACAACACGGGGAGGGTCTCCGCGCCCCTGCCTTCCTGTGGGGTTTTACCACAGGTGCGCCATGTGGCCTCGGGGCAGGCACTCCCCCAGGCCCGGGTCTTCCCAGTGAGGGGCTGCACAGGGCCTTGCAGGCCGTTGTTCCCTGGCTCCTCGGAGGGGAGGCCGCCTGGGTCCCTGGAGGCTTTGCTGACAGCATGCGGCGTGGGTGCCAAAGCCGCAGGCAGCAGAGGGGCGGAGATCGCCAGGCTTGTCTGCAGAGCTCATCCCTGCAAACCACAGATGCAGTTCTGGGAATGTCTTCCAGTCCCCTCCAGACCCGGAACAGGCTGCAGCTTCTAAAAGGCAGTGTGTCTTCCCTGCCCCCGAGGGGCCGCTGAGTCCGAGTGGAGAGTGGGAAGGCCAGCCCTGCCTGAGGACCACCCTGGGAGGTCACGGCTGTGCCTGAGACCAGGCCCCCGGAAGTGCAGGTTGCCGCATGGGTGATGGGAGGGTCACATCCCAACCTGGGGAAGCCAGGGGTAGCGGCCCAGACTCCAGCTGGATGCAGAGACCCAGCGGGGAAGCGAGGGCAAAGTGGGGCAGTGGCAGACGGCCGGGCGGGGACTGGGGGGTGTTTAGAGTCAGTGAGCTTGGCAGGACCAAGCGGAGAGCAAGATGGGAGCAGGGGCGGTTGGTGGGGGCCAGCCTGTGACGTTGGGACGGTGCCAGCCCCTGGCTCGTGGGCAGGGCAGTGCATCCACGCTGCGGGTGAACCGTGTCCCCGTGCAGCGTGGAGGCCCCAGCCCGAGGGTGGGCGCGGGGGGCAGGACGCGCAGGCACAGCAGGCAGAGCGTGGGCTGCCGAGAGGGGCAGGAGTGGGCAGGGCCCAGGGAGTTCCCCCTCCTGGCCAAGCCAGGGGGCCACCCGCTTCCTGTCCCGCCGTCCTGGCCCTGCCGCCAGCGGAGGGCTTCCTAGAAGGTACAGGGTAGGGAAGTGGCTGCTGACCCCACATGGTGCGAGGCTCTGGGGACCTAGAAGCCAAGCCCGTCGAGGGCAGTAATTACAAAACCCTCGAAGCCGCCCTCGAGCCTGCTCCAAAACCGCTGGCTGGGGTTGGCGGCTGGAGCAGAGTGGGCTGGGGGGCTCGGCACGCTGCCGACGTACTTGCCCTCACCCCACCAGCCTGCCAGGTACAGCCACTCGGCTGACCAGCTCGGGCAGGCCGGCGTGCTGGGCTCTGAGACCAGGGCCTTGCCAGCGAAGCCGCCTTGGAGGTCAGCTCTCCAAGCCCCCACCTGCCGCTTCCTCCATGGCACTCATACGCACCTGTTGCTGGGCTCCAGCCCTGAATCCGTGCCCAGGTCCCAGGTGCTGCCACCTGCACCTCCAGGAGTGGAGAACCGCTTGCATGGATGGAGCAGGCCCTCCACCCTGTAGGACAGTTGATTTCTAGAACGTCCAGTTTCCTGCTCAAGTAAAGGCCCCACTCCCCTTGAAGAGCTTGGTGCCTCACAGCTGGCTCCCGGCTAGACCAACTCCTGCTCGTTGAAGTTGAAGGGAAGTTGAAGTGGAAGTTGAAGTGGAGTTGTAGCCCAGCTCTGTTAGAACCCACGAGTCCCCTGGCCTTGGCATTTGCAAACTGGGACGTGAAGGTGCAATAGTCAGCTCAGGCTGCTGCAACAAGTACCACAGACTGGGCGGCTTCTACAACAGCAGTTTGTTTTCTCACAGTTCTGGAGGCTGGCAGTTCTGGATCATGGTGCCAGCCAGTTCAGTTCCTGGTAAGAGCTGCCATCTCCTCATATGGCCACAGAGACAGAGAGAGACAGAGGGAGATCTTATGTCTCTTCTTATAAGGATACAAATGCTGTTTGATCAGGGCCCCACCCTGATGACTTCATTTAACCTTAATTACCCTACCCCCAAATACAGCCACATCGGTGGTTGAATTTTAGGAGTCCACATACGAATTTTAGAGGGACACAAACATTAATTCCCTTCGGGGCTATGGAAACCCCTCGTCTCCCATTTTCTGATGGGCTGTCAGCTTTGCTTCAGGTCTGAGCCTGGTTCTGATTTGCGGGACCACCCAGGCATGGGTCAGTGGGACGTGGGTGCCATGGCCAGGTCTCACAGTGACCCGCGGGGCCTGGAAGCTTCACCCCCAGCTTTGGGCACTGGTCACGCAGAGGCTGGCTGTCTCCTGGGCTGCACAGCCCAACGCCCGAGAAAAGCTGCCTTGTTCAGCTTTCTGGCAGTCCAGGGCGCAGGATGCTCGAGGTGATGGCGTGGGGCTTGGCTTCCTCGTGTGCACAGCTTGGGAGCACCCGGAACGTGGGGACTTGCGCAGCAGAGCAGTGAGAGACAGGCTCGGGAGGGTGCGAGGCTGCACGGGGAGCCGGACCCCTCCGTAGCCCCCACCCGCCTGGGATTTCTCCCCCGGTGGGCTCCTGTGGGCCCGGAGCTGGGTTGCCCTGGGCCCGTCTTGGGGGCTCTGCCGTCTGGAAGGGCTGCTTTCCAGCCGTGCCACAGCTCTGTGGGTCGTCCTTGCTGCTGCGGTGTCTGCCCAGCCGGCTGCCCTGCCCCGGGCTCTGAGCCCCTCTCTCCGTGTGCCTGCCCGGCGCTGCCAGGAAGGGCTTCTGATTCCTATCATGAGCTCTCAGCAGGGATGCAGTTGGTGTGAACACGAAAGGGGCCCCAGGAATGCGCCGGCTCAGGCCACGCTCGGAAGCCTCTCTCTGGAGTTGATGGCGGTGCCTTAAGCAGAGCTGTCTCAGGGGAGGCAGGCGGGGCCTCGAGGGTCAGCAGAGTCGGGGGTGGGTGGCTGGACAGGGGGCCCAGAGGCCGAGCGGGATGTTAGACGTGGCCGCCCTGTTTGCCTCCGTTCCACCCGGGACTCGTGTCTCTGCTGCGCCTCCCCGACACGCGGCGGCCACACGACACTGCCACCCTGGCTATCTCCGCACCCCAGCAGGGCTGGCTCGGCCCCAGAAGGGGACCTGGGCACGGGCTCCTCACACACTCGCCCCATGTGGGATCCGGCAGGATCGTGAGTGCTGTGTCTTGACTTTGGGGGAACCTACTTGCTTTGAAGGAAGCTCTGCCTTTGGCGGACAGCGTGGGCCTGGGCTGCTCCGAGCCCTGAGGCCGCTCACGTGCTCTGCGTATCGTCTGGCTGCTCCCGGACCCACTGGCTTCGGTGGTGCGGGGCGTGCCACTCCTGGCCCCCAAAACCCATGACAATAAATGGTCTCTCCAAACTCGGGCCCTGAGGCCAGTGGCGCCCCGCAGTCTGTGATGACAGCACAGGTGGCATCTGGGGGTGAAGCCCTGCCCCCCGGCGGTCGCAGTGTTTTAGTACCAGGCCTCAGGTTTGCTCTGGTCCAGGCCCGCTGGGCAGTGGCCTGCGCCTCCCCAGGGCACAGATAGCAACACATTCTCAAAGCTTTGCTACAGAGCACAGGGCCTGTCCCTCCCTGACCGCGAGGTCGCTACCAGTGACTTGAAGGAGGCACCAGAGTCCAGGTGCCCTCTCTGGGTGCCTAGCCTCTCTGAGTGGCCCCACCCCCCGCCAGGCACAGCCCCAGCCCATCCACTCAGTACCTGGGCATCCACTCGGCCAGCCTGACCTGCAAGAGCCTTGCCCTGTGTGGGCCTGAGCATGAACACCTGGACCCCTGGCATCCTGGGAGCGGGATGCAGGTCCCTGGCTCTGTGGCCTTACCAAGTGCTGTCCCCACAGCTGCTGGGAGGAGCGGGGACTGTGTGAGGTCAGGTGGGGGTGAGGCCTGGCCTGGGGTGGGCAGGAGCTGCACTGGTCTGTCAGGAGCTGGGGGCCAGGCCCGCAGGTCACGGTGGCCGTCCACAGAGGCCCACGCCTGCCCCTCTGGCCTGGCCTGATAACCTAGACAGTGGAATGTCGGGGTCTTCGCCAGCCCTTGCTGGCCTGCCACCTCCTCCAGGGAGCCTCCCAGCCTGCTCGGACTCTGAGCCCTGGACGCCTTGGCTCTTAGGGGACCCCGGTGTTTTGCATTCTGTGCTGGGTGGGGCTGGGCTTCCAACAGGGTGGGCGGCCTGCTCTGTGGTGCCTCCCTACACCCAGTCCTGGGGCAGGCTGGGCCAGAGGATCCAGATTCGGACCACGGCCCCGCGTATCCTGTGTGTGGGCCGAGAAGCAAAGCCAGGCCCACGAACTGGACAGGAACAGTGTCGCCCTCTCAAAGCCCCTGCTTCTGGGATGTGGACAGAAAGGAGGAGGGGCTTGGAGGAGCCCGGAGTCTTCCTGCAGGAGGTGCTCTGTGGCTGCCCGGGGCCAGGCCGTCGTCCTGGGCTGACCTGGCTCCTCTCGGGTCCCCAGCCATCAACTCCTGCGCCGTGGGCAATGGCGGCTGCCAACACAACTGTGTCCAGCTCACGGTGACCCAGCACCGCTGCCGGTGCCGGCCCGAGTTCCAGCTCCAGGAGGATGGCAAGCGCTGCGTCCGTGAGTGCCACCAGCGGCGGGAAGGGGAGGGCCAGGGCTGGGACTCCCACTGGGACGCCCGTTCTGCACGCACCCACAGACCTGCCCGGGAACCCCACAGCCTGAGCCCCTCCCTGCCTTGCTGCTGGTGCTGGAGTGGGGCCTCAGGGACAGCAGGGGCCCCCTCGGCTGCCGAGAGGCTGTGGGGCATCGTCCAACCCCTGCAGGCACCAGGGAGGAAGCCTGTCAGGCTGTGCTCTGGGGTCACACATCTTCGGGGGGCAGGAAGCTCAGGACGGGGATACGGGGGTGAAAAGGAAGGGCATCCTGCATGTCCCCCAGTTCTGAGGCCCACCTTGGGCTTGGCATGGGCACGTGGGACCCCAGCCCTGGCCCTTGGGGGCTGCCCAGGCCCCGTCTGACACCTTGCCCTGGGGTCGCAGGACTACCTGTCATGGAAGGGGGTGCTCTTCCGATGGAAAAGGTGGAGCAGGTCTGGGAGACCCCTGAGAAGTGGAAATGGGGACTGGGGCAGGGCAGGTGCTGAGGGAGTAGCTCTGACCCTGCCCGGCCTCTTGGCTCCTGGGTCAGGAGTGTGGGTCTGAGGGGCCGAAGCCAGCAGTGACGGCAGAGTGGCACAGGGCCCGGGGCTGGGGGTTCCGACAGGAGAGGAGGCACTGGGGGAGCCGGCCGTGAGCCCGCGGCCTGACCAGCGCTGGCCTGGCCGGTGCCCTGCTGTCTTCTCTGCAGTTGTTTGGGGATGCCCAGGGCTAAACTTACCCCGAGTCCACTGCCCAGCCCGTCAGGCCAGAGCAGGAGGGGTGAGAGCTCCAGGTGGGGGCCTCACGAGAGGCCCCGGAGAAGGTACCCCGAACTGCCAGAGCCCCCCATCTCTTGCTTTTGCCTCCATGCCTCCTGGCTGCGACCGTAGGGAGGAACCCGTGTGTGGATCGGAACGGCGGCTGCATGCACACGTGCCGGGCGCTCCGGGGCCTTGCCCACTGCGGGTGCCACGCAGGATACCGGCTGGCAGCAGACCGCAAGGCCTGCGAAGGTAAGACGCCCTCCCTGCCCTCAGGCTGGTCCAGGTCAGCTGTGCGGGGCTCGCTTCCTTGCATCCCCCTGCACTGGCCTATGGGCGTGGGGCGGCCCCTGTTGTCACCCTTGGCTGACCTGGAATGACGCAGGTTTATCTCCGGGGCTGGGGGGCCGGGTGGGGGTGGAGGGTAGAGAGGAGGGGCAGGAACCCAAGGAGCTGCTCCCAGCGAGAGTCTCATGTCGGCAGGAAGGCAGATCTCAGGTTGCCTTGTGATTTTTATATGTTTCTCGTGTTACCTAAGTAGTACCTGCTTGTTAGGGAAACAGGAAAGGGTGAGGGAGGAGAGAGGAGGAAGCGTCACCGTGACCTGGGGGGCATCCCCGTGTCGGCTTCCAGGTGTCTCTACAGCTTGTTTGTTAGTGGGCACATCTAGCATCATCCCAGAGCCCGGTCGGGCACAGCTTTCTAGAACGCGCTCCGACCTCCTGGCTGCATGGGTGTCCGCTATGCGGTGTTTGTTAGTTTCCCAGTCATGGGACTCAGGTGTCCCTGCTCCTCCCTTTACAGGCGGCTCTGGACGAGCAGCCTTGGGGAGGGGTCTGTGCGCATCCCTTGTAACTGAAGCGATACGGTGTGTCCAGGGCAGGCAGCGGTCATTTTCCCAGGCATCCTGCCGGATGGCCATCAGAGAGACGAGGCCCGCAGGTGTGGAAGCTTGTGGTTCCATGTCACCACCAGGAAAGCGTTTTAGGCATCGTTGCCAATGTGACGGGCACGTCCTGGCACTCTGGATGGAAGTGGCTTCAGAGGGTGCAGTGGGAGACGGGGCTGAGGGTCAGCTTCGTCCCATGGACTCTTAGGGGTGGGACCAAAGCAGTTGTCGGGGACACTGGGATTTGTGTCCTGAGGCCAGTGCCACGTGGCTGCGGGGAAGAAGCCGGTAGCCTCTCCCTCGATGTCAGCGTGTGCTTTCTCCGGATGGCCCCCCAGAGGCTGGTGGTAAAAGGCCCCTCCTGTGCCCGGCCCTGGATGGGGGGAGGCTTGGCGAGGGCGGGACATGCACACCTCAGAGACCGCGGGCTCAGAGAGGTAGAGCCCCTCACCTGACGCTGCTGGTGGGGCCTGAGCCCAGACTTCCAGCCATGCCTTCCTCGCCCTGGGAGGGAGCTCGGCTCTACACCTGGAGTGTGATGGTGAAAACACAGGTGCTCAGAGGGAAGGCGGGAGAGGGCCCTGGGGCCCTGGGCCCTGACCCCTCTGCAGAGACCACCCCTGGGGGCCGAGTATCTCAGGCCAATGGCCCAGAGCCCCCCACCCCGCCCATGTCTCCCACCCAGATGTGGATGAATGTGCCACAGGCCTGGCCCAGTGTGCCCACGGCTGCCTCAACACTCATGGGTCCTTTAAGTGTGTGTGCAACGCAGGCTACGAGCTGGGTGCCGACGGCCGGCAGTGCTACCGTGAGTGGACAGCGGGCAATAACACCACGGGGCGTGGAGGGGCCTGCGGGGTAACACAGCTCCCCAGTCCCAGCCCACCACGGCTGCCAGCTCGCTTTGGCCGAGGGGCAGAGATTCCTTGTCAATCAAGGGCAGTGCTGGGCTTGGGGGCTGTGTGTGGGCCCCGGGAGGGTGGGAGGAGGACGGGAGACCCCAGGAGGACAGAGGGTTCCAGGGCCCGCCTGGCCCAGGAGCTCTGTGCCGTCTGTTTCCCAGCAGAGTGGCAGCGGCTGGGGCCGGGAGGGCCATGCCGGCTCGGGGTGTCACCCCAGCCCCTGTCCCACGTCCCTGGTGGCGGGTCTCGCCGCAGGGATCGAGATGGAGATAGTGAACAGCTGCGAGGCGGACAACGGCGGCTGCTCCCACGGCTGCAGCCACAGCAGCACAGGGCCCGTGTGCACCTGCCCCCGTGGCTACGAGCTGGACGAGGACCAGAGGACGTGCATTGGTGCGTGCCACCTCCCTCCCGAGCGCCCCACCCCCAAGCCGGGGACTTGCTGCTGCCCTGGGTCTGCACCTGGCTTTGATGCCGTGACGAGGACGCGCCCTCCCATCACCCCCAGTCCTGCCCCGGGTGGAGGCGGGAGTAGTACGAGGGGGCCTAGTGAGAGGCAGCATCGCGACCCACCCTGCCAAGTGCCCACCACACCTCCACCTCTGCTCAGCCACCTGGCCAAATGCCCACGTGCCGGGAGTAGCACCCGAAACACTGTGGTGTGCGAGCACGCCCTCTGCACGGGGAGACCCTGCTTCCGGGATGACTCCCCACTACCCTCCAGCCCCCAGTCTGCCCCCACAGCAGGCGGGACGGCCCTGGGGCCGTGACCTGTGTCTTGCGTGTGTCTGTGTGTGCAGGACCAGGACATGTGTGCACGTGTGATTGTATGCGAGTACATGCAACTCACATGTAGGTGTGTGCGTGGTTGTGTGCATGGGGTTGTGTGCATGGGGTTGCATGAAGGTGTGTGTGGTGTGTGCAGGTGTGCGTGTGGTTGTGTGGAGCTGTGCGTGTGGTTGTGTGGAGCTGTGCGTGTGGTTGTGTGCAGGTGTGCGTGTGGTGTGCGTAGCTGTGTGGTAGTGTGCAGGTGTGCGTGTGGTGTGTGGAGGTGTGCGTGTGGTGTGTGCAGGTGTGCGTGTGGTGTGCGTAGCTGTGTGGTAGTGTGCAGGTGTGCGTGTGGTGTGTGGAGGTGTGCGTGTGGTGTGTGTAGCTGTGCAGGTGTGCGTGTGGTTGTGTGTAGCTGTGCGTGTGGTTGTGTGGAGCTGTGCGTGTGGTTGTGTGCAGGTGTGCGTGTGGTTGTGTGCAGGTGTGCGTGTGGTGTGTGCAGCTGTGCGTGTGGTTGTGTGCAGGTGTGCGTGTGGTGTGTGGAGGTGTGCGTGTGGTGTGTGTAGCTGTGCGTGTGGTTGTGTGCAGGTGTGCGTGTGGTTGTGTGTAGCTGTGCGTGTGGTTGTGTGGAGCTGTGCGTGTGGTTGTGTGCAGGTGTGCGTGTGGTGTGCGTAGCTGTGTGGTAGTGTGCAGGTGTGCGTGTGGTGTGTGGAGGTGTGCGTGTGGTGTGTGCAGGTGTGCGTGTGGTGTGCGTAGCTGTGTGGTAGTGTGCAGGTGTGCGTGTGGTGTGTGGAGGTGTGCGTGTGGTGTGTGTAGCTGTGCAGGTGTGCGTGTGGTTGTGTGTAGCTGTGCGTGTGGTTGTGTGGAGCTGTGCGTGTGGTTGTGTGCAGGTGTGCGTGTGGTTGTGTGCAGGTGTGCGTGTGGTGTGTGCAGCTGTGCGTGTGGTTGTGTGCAGGTGTGCGTGTGGTGTGTGGAGGTGTGCGTGTGGTGTGTGTAGCTGTGCGTGTGGTTGTGTGCAGGTGTGCGTGTGGTTGTGTGGAGCTGTGCGTGTGGTTGTGTGCAGGTGTGCGTGTGGTGTGTGCAGCTGTGCGTGTGGTTGTGTGCAGGTGTGCGTGTGGTGTGTGGAGGTGTGCGTGTGGTGTGTGTAGCTGTGCGTGTGGTTGTGTGCAGGTGTGCGTGTGGTTGTGTGGAGCTGTGCGTGTGGTTGTGTGCAGGTGTGCGTGTGGTTGTGTGCAGGTGTGCGTGTGGTGTGTGCAGCTGTGCGTGTGGTTGTGTGCAGGTGTGCCTGTGGTGTGTGGAGGTGTGCGTGTGGTTGTGTGTAGCTGTGCGTGTGGTTGTGTGGAGGTGTGCGTGTGGTTGTGTGGTGTGCGTGTGGTTGTGTGGAGGTGTGCGTGTGGTTGTGTGGAGGTGTGCCTGTGGTGTGTGGAGGTGTGCGTGTGGTTGTGTGGAGGTGTGCGTGTGGTTGTGTGCAGGTGTGCGTGTGGTTGTGTGGAGGTGTGCACAGGTGTGCGTGTGGTTGTGTGCAGGTGTGTGGTGTGTGCAGGTGTGTGTGGTTGTGTGCAGGTGTGCGTGTGGTGTGTGCAGGTGTGTGTGGTTGTGTGCAGGTGTGCGTGTGGTTGTGTGCAGGTGTGCGTGTGGTTGTGTGCAGGTGTGTGTGGTTGTTTGGAGGTGTGCGTGTGGTTGTGTGGAGGTGTGCGTGTGGTTGTGTGCAGGTGTGCGTGTGGTTGTGTGGAGGTGTGTGTGTGGTTGTGTGCAGGTGTGCATGTGGTGGTGTGTCGCTGTGCATGTGGTTGTGTGTAGCTGTGCGTGTGCTGTGTGGAGGTGTGTGTGGTTGTGTGTAGCTGTACGTGTGGTTGTGTGTAGCTGTGCGTGTGGTGTGGAGGTGTGCGTGTGGTTGTGTGTAGCTGTGCGTGTGGTGTGTGCAGGTGTGCGTGTGGTGTGTGTAGCTGTGCGTGTGGTAGTGTGCAGGTGTGCATGTGGTTGTGTGTAGCTGTGCGTGTGGTTGTGTGTAGCTGTGCGTGTGGTTGTATGGAGGTGTGCGTGTGCTTGTGTGTAGCTATGCGTGTGGTGTGTGGTGTGCGTGTGGTTGTGTGGAGGTGTGCGTGTGGTTGTGTGCAGGTGTGCGTGTGGTGTGTGTAGCTGTGCGTGTGGTGTGTGCAGGTGCGTGTGGTGTGTGCAGGTGTGTGTGTGGTTGTGTGTAGCTGTGCGTGTGGTTCTGTGTAGCTGTGCATGTGGTGTGTGCGTGTGGTGTGTGCATGTGTGCGTGTGGTTGTGTGCAGGTGTGCGTGTGGTTGTGTGCAGGTGTGCGTGTGGTGTGTGCAGGTGTGTGTGGTTGTGTGGAGGTGTGCGTGTGGTTGTGTGCAGGTGTGTGTGGTGTGTGCAGGTGCGTGTGGTGTGTGCAGGTGTGCGTGTGGTTGTGTGCAGCTGTGCGTGTGGTTGTGTGGAGGTGTGCGTGTGGTGTGTGTAGCTGTGCGTGTGGTTGTGTGTAGCAGTGCGTTTGGTTGTGTGGTGTGCGTGTGGTTGTGTGTAGCTGTGCGTGTGGTTGTGTGGATGTGTGTGTGTGGTGTGTGGAGGTGTGCCTGTGGTGTGTGTAGCTGTGCGTGTGGTTGTGTGGAGGTGTGCGTGTGGAGGTGTGCGTGTGGTGTGTGGAGGTGTGCGTGTGGTTGTGTGCAGGTGTGTGTGGTTGTATGCAGGTGTGCGTGTGGTTGTGTGCAGGTGTGTGTGGTGTGTGCAGGTGTGCGTGGTTGTGTGCAGGTGTGCGTGTGGTTGTGTGCAGGTGTGTGTGGTTGTGTAGAGGTGTGCGTGTGGTTGTGTGTAGCTGTGCGTGTGGTTGTGTGGAGGTGTGTGTGGTTGTGTGTAGCTGTGCGTGTGGTGTGTGGAGGTGTGCGTGTGGTTGTGTGGAGGTGTGCGTGTGGTTGTGTGCAGGTGTGCGTGTGGTTGTGTGGAGGTGTGCATGTGGTTGTGTGGAGGTGTGCGTGTGGTTGTGTGCAGGTGTGTGTGGTGTGTGCAGGTGTGTGTGGTTGTGTGCAGGTGTGCGTGTGGTGTGTGCAGGTGTGTGTGGTTGTGTGCAGGTGTGCGTATGGTTGTGTGCATGTGTGCGTGTGGTTGTGTGCAGGTGTGCGTGTGGTTGTGTGCAGGTGTGTGTGGTTGTCTGTAGCTGTGCGTGTGGTTGTGTGGAGGTGTGCGTGTGGTGTGTGCAGGTGTGCGTGTGGTTGTGTGTAGCTGTGCGTGTGGTTGTGTGGAGGTGTGCGTGTGGTGTGTGCGTGTGGTTGTGTGTAGCTGTGTGTGTGGTTGGGTGCAGGTGTGTGTGGTGTGTGCAGGTGTGTGTGGTTGTGTGTAGCTGTGCGTGTGGTTGTGTGCAGGTGTGCCTGTGGTGTGTGGAGGTGTGCGTGTGGTTGTGTGTAGCTGTGCGTGTGGTTGTGTGGAGGTGTGCGTGTGGTTGTGTGGTGTGCGTGTGGTTGTGTGGAGGTGTGCGTGTGGTTGTGTGGAGGTGTGCCTGTGGTGTGTGGAGGTGTGCGTGTGGTTGTGTGGAGGTGTGCGTGTGGTTGTGTGCAGGTGTGCGTGTGGTTGTGTGGAGGTGTGCACAGGTGTGCGTGTGGTTGTGTGCAGGTGTGTGGTGTGTGCAGGTGTGTGTGGTTGTGTGCAGGTGTGCGTGTGGTGTGTGCAGGTGTGTGTGGTTGTGTGCAGGTGTGCGTGTGGTTGTGTGCAGGTGTGCGTGTGGTTGTGTGCAGGTGTGTGTGGTTGTTTGGAGGTGTGCGTGTGGTTGTGTGGAGGTGTGCGTGTGGTTGTGTGCAGGTGTGCGTGTGGTTGTGTGGAGGTGTGTGTGTGGTTGTGTGCAGGTGTGCATGTGGTGGTGTGTCGCTGTGCATGTTTTTGTGTGTAGCTGTGCGTGTGCTGTGTGGAGGTGTGTGTGGTTGTGTGTAGCTGTACGTGTGGTTGTGTGTAGCTGTGCGTGTGGTTGTGTGGAGGTGTGCGTGTGGTTGTGTGTAGCTGTGCGTGTGGTGTGTGCAGGTGTGCGTGTGGTGTGTGTAGCTGTGCGTGTGGTAGTGTGCAGGTGTGCATGTGGTTGTGTGTAGCTGTGCGTGTGGTTGTGTGTAGCTGTGCGTGTGGTTGTATGGAGGTGTGCGTGTGCTTGTGTGTAGCTGTGCGTGTGGTGTGTGGTGTGCGTGTGGTTGTGTGGAGGTGTGCGTGTGGTTGCGTGCAGGTGTGCGTGTGGTGTGTGTAGCTGTGCGTGTGGTGTGTGCAGGTGCGTGTGGTGTGTGCAGGTGTGTGTGTGGTTGTGTGTAGCTGTGCGTGTGGTTCTGTGTAGCTGTGCGTGTGGTGTGTGCGTGTGGTGTGTGCATGTGTGCGTGTGGTTGTGTGCAGGTGTGCGTGTGGTTGTGTGCAGGTGTGCGTGTGGTGTGTGCAGGTGTGTGTGGTTGTGTGGAGGTGTGCGTGTGGTTGTGTGCAGGTGTGTGTGGTGTGTGCAGGTGCGTGTGGTGTGTGCAGGTGTGCGTGTGGTTGTGTGCAGCTGTGCGTGTGGTTGTGTGGAGGTGTGCGTGTGGTGTGTGTAGCTGTGCGTGTGGTTGTGTGTAGCTGTGCGTTTGGTTGTGTGGTGTGCGTGTGGTTGTGTGTAGCTGTGCGTGTGGTTGTGTGGATGTGTGTGTGTGGTGTGTGGAGGTGTGCCTGTGGTGTGTGTAGCTGTGCGTGTGGTTGTGTGCAGGTGTGCATGTGGTTGTGTGTAGCTGTGCGTGTGGTTGTGTGTAGCTGTGCGTGTGGTTGTGTGGAGGTGTGCGTGTGGTTGTGTGGAGGTGTGCGTGTGGAGGTGTGCGTGTGGTGTGTGGAGGTGTGCGTGTGGTTGTGTGCAGGTGTGTGTGGTTGTATGCAGGTGTGCGTGTGGTTGTGTGCAGGTGTGTGTGGTGTGTGCAGGTGTGCGTGGTTGTGTGCAGGTGTGCGTGTGGTTGTGTGCAGGTGTGTGTGGTTGTGTAGAGGTGTGCGTGTGGTTGTGTGTAGCTGTGCGTGTGGTTGTGTGGAGGTGTGTGTGGTTGTGTGTAGCTGTGCGTGTGGTGTGTGGAGGTGTGCGTGTGGTTGTGTGGAGGTGTGCGTGTGGTTGTGTGCAGGTGTGCGTGTGGTTGTGTGGAGGTGTGCATGTGGTTGTGTGGAGGTGTGCGTGTGGTTGTGTGCAGGTGTGTGTGGTGTGTGCAGGTGTGTGTGGTTGTGTGCAGGTGTGCGTGTGGTGTGTGCAGGTGTGTGTGGTTGTGTGCAGGTGTGCGTATGGTTGTGTGCATGTGTGCGTGTGGTTGTGTGCAGGTGTGCGTGTGGTTGTGTGCAGGTGTGTGTGGTGTGTGCAGGTGTGTGTGGTTGTCTGTAGCTGTGCGTGTGGTTGTGTGGAGGTGTGCGTGTGGTGTGTGCAGGTGTGCGTGTGGTTGTGTGTAGCTGTGCGTGTGGTTGTGTGGAGGTGTGCGTGTGGTGTGTGCAGGTGTGCGTGTGGTTGTGTGTAGCTGTGTGTGTGGTTGGGTGCAGGTGTGTGTGGTGTGTGCAGGTGTGTGTGGTTGTGTGTAGCTGTGCGTGTGGTTGTGTGCAGGTGTGCGTGTGGTGTGTGCAGGTGTGCGTGTGGTTGTGTGCAGGTGTGTGTGGTGTGTGCAGGTGTGTGTGGTTGTGTGCAGGTGTGCGTGTGGTGTGTGCAGGTGTGTGTGGTTGTGTGTAGCTGTGTGTGGTTGTGTGGAGGTGTGCGTGTGGTTGTGTGGAGGTGTGCGTGTGGTGTGTGCAGGTGTGCATGTGGTTGTGTGCAGGTGTGCGTGTGGTTGTGTGGAGGTGTGTGTGTGGTGTGTGTAGCTGTGCGTGTGGTTGTGTGCAGGTGTGCGTGTGGTTGTGTGGAGGTGTGCGTGTGGTGTGTGTGTGTGGTTGTGTGTAGCTGTGCGTGTGGTTGTGTGCATGTGTGCGTGTGGTTGTGTGCAGGTGTGCGTGTGGTGTGTGCAGGCGTGCACACACTGGTGTGCTGTGGAAGGATGCACGCGTGGGCGGGCACCTGGGTGCCAGCCGGGCTGTGGTGTGTGCCCTGCAGATGTCGATAACTGTGCCGACTCCCCGTGCTGCCAGCAGGTTTGCACCAATAGCCCTGGCGGCTACGAGTGCAGCTGCTATGCCGGCTACCAGCTTGGCGCCGACGGCTGCGGCTGTGAGGGTGAGCGGTAGGCAGCTGTGTTGGCTGGGGAGTGGGTGCTGGTTGGGCCCCTGCCGTCGGCAGGGCTGCGGGGACCTGCCCACTCCGTCCCCCGCCTGAGGTCACTGTCTTTTTCCCGGGCTGGGCCTGCACCCCTGGCTGCTCCCAGCCTGGCCTCCCTCAGGCAGTGCACCCCGTCCCTCTGACCCTGGGTACAGGAGGATGGCTGTGGCCTGGGTATCACCCAGCAGGCCCTTGCGCAGCGGGCAGGCCGGGGCAGGAGGGGGCCCCGAGACCCCGACCCCCGGAGGACAGGCGCCAGCCGCCCTGGGTGTGCCCGCAGACGTGGACGAGTGCGCCTCCGGCCGTGGCGGCTGTGAGCACCACTGCACGAACCTGGCCGGCTCCTTCCAGTGCTCCTGTGAGGATGGCTACCTGCTGGGCGAGGACCGCCGGGGCTGCAGCCGTGAGTCTCTGCTGGGCACCATGGGGACCCCACCCTCCTGGCTGGACGGACCCCACTTCTGTCCTGCCTCTCGCCGTGGGACAGGCCGGGGGACAGCAGAGCTGGGGGGAGGGGCCGGACAGACAGGCGCCCCCAGGCAGGGTGTTACTCAGGGGCCCTGGAGTCGGCTCCTGCCCTGCCCAGGTGAGAGGACGGACGCGGTTCCCGGGACCGAGGGCAGCATCCAGAGGGCCAGAGAGCTGCTCCTGTCCCCACACCCGCTCCGTGCTCAGGGTCCCTAGGGCCAGCATGGGAGCCAGGACAGCCGGGGTATACGTGACATGGGTCAGGGCCTCAGAGCCCGGAGCCTCCTCTGTCCTGAGAAGTAGGGTCAGGAGTGGCTGGGGTGAGGAGGGGCCCTGGGGTGGGGCTCAGGCCCGGAGCTGCCTCTGGGCACTGAGGGGCAGGGAGTCCAAGCCCAGGGAGGCCGGGGGTGGGCGGCAGGGGCTCAGGGCCCTCTGTGCTCCGCCCAGCCCTGGAGATGCCCGAGGTGGGCCTGGACGGCCACCTGCCCCTGGTGCAGCCCCTCCCGCACGTAGCGGTGCTCCAGGACGAGCTGCCCCACCTCTTCCAAGATGACCACGTCGGGGCCGAGAAGGAGGCGGTGCGGGGCGAACACACACTGCAAGAGAAGTTTGGTGAGAGGTCGCCCGTCCCCAGGGCTTCTCTACCAGCGCCCCCTCGGCCCGGCTGCTGCCCACCCTGCGGTCTTGGGTGTGAGGAAGGGCTCCCGTGAGGGCCTCGTTGGACCAAGGCGCAGAGAGGCCAAGCTGCTTGGTCAGTTTGCCCAGCGCGCCCGGGGCTGAGCCTGGGATGGGGCCACTAGCTCTCTGCTTAGAGCCCTTCCCGGCCCCCCATCTGGGTCCCACGTCTCCGCTCACCCACGTGGGGCCTTCACAGCCTGAGGACGTCCCTTGTGCCCCTTCTCTGGCCTGGTGCTGGGCGGGGTCCAGCGCCAGGGGCCAGGCTCTGAGGCCCTTCTCCCGCTGTGTCTCCCAGTCTGCCTGGACGACTCCTTTGGCCCAGATTGCAGCTTGACCTGCGCTGACTGCAGGAACGGGGGGACCTGCCTCCCCAGCCTGCATGGCTGTGACTGCCCCGACGGCTGGACCGGGCTCACCTGCAATGAGGGTGAGGCTGCTGTGAGGGCATGGTGTGGGCAGGGCCCCTGAGCCCCAGGACCTGCGCAGCACACACAGTTTACGCCTCCCCGCCGGCCCTGGGCAGGGGCTCCACAGGTGCATCCGTTCACTCATTCACTCGTTCATTCAGGGTCTCTTGGCTTCCTGCTCCTTGCCAGGCCCTGTTCTGGGCGCTGGGAGACCTCAGGGGCTAGCAGGGCCTGCTGTCTGCCCCTCACAGATGTCACGGTGGACGGGGGTCCGGCGACAAGCCAACAACTAAGACATAAAGAGCAGCGAGCGGGTGGGCCAGTCATGCCCGAGTCCCAGAGGGGAGAGGTCACCTTCCCGGGCCACGCACCAAGTTGGTAGCCGAAGCACATTTGAAAGCTGCTTTCGCAGGCTCTGTCCAGAGCCTGTCCACGCCCTGTCCAGCGACCCCAGTAGTCTCAAGGGCCGTAGTGACCGTCTCTGAGGGTCTGCCAGTGACCCACTCTGAAAGTGCTGGTTGAGAAGGTGGATGTGTCGGAGTTCAGAGGGAGAGGATGGGGCGATTGATTAGAGATGTCTGCCATGCCCGTGGGCAGGGGCAGGGAGCACGAGTGCCATCGGGTGCTACTCTGGGAAGTTGCTTTTGAACTGGGTGGCTCGACCCCCAGGAGGGTGTCTCAGTGTCTCTGGAGGGGCTTCTGGGCCCCGAGTCCTCCTGCGGGCCAGTGACCCTTGTGCTTCTCTGTGTCCCCTGCAGCTTGTCCCCCAGACACCTTCGGGAAGAACTGCAGCTTCTCCTGCAGCTGTCAGAACGGCGGGACCTGCGACCCTGTGACAGGGGCCTGCCGCTGCCCTCCGGGTGTCAGTGGAGCCCGCTGTGAGGACGGTGGGTGCAGCCCTTCCTGTGCCTCCAGGGTTGTCCTCTGGGTGGAGGGGAGGGGTGGGCACTACCTCTCAGCTCCTAGTCTCCTTCCTTCTGGGGGAAGGATGAGACCCTTTAGTGGAAGAGGCATTGGATTTTCTACATCTGATGATTCTCCTGGGGCCTGACTATAGCAGGTGGTGAGGACTTGTTGGAAGAATAGCACTTTCGTGACAGGGTCTCCGGGGAGGTAGTGAGCTCCCTGCTCCTCGAAGCATTCAAGGAGAGCTATGTGATGGCTGGGTGGGATTTGCAGAAGGGAGCACGCCTGGGCTGCGGCTGCATGGGACGACATTACCATCCTTTTGAACTTGGAAGTTGCAACATTTCTGGAGGATCTAGAGTCCACATAAGTTTCCCAGGTGCTTGATCCTTATCTTAAAGCCTTCAGAACTTTAAGTTTCTGCTTCTTTTGCTGGCGGATGTAGCTAACATATCAAGGACTTCCCGCCTTAGCAGCGGATGGCAGCAATCGGTGGACCTGTCCCCTGCCCGTGGGAACTCTGTGGGGCAGGTTTCTAAGCCCCGGGGCGGCCAGGCAGGGCTTTCCACCCCCTCCCTCTGGTCACCTTCTCGGCTTGGTTAGCGTCCCTGCCTATCTTCCCCTGCGATCTGCCATCCCTATTCTGCCGAGGCTGAAAGCCCACTGCCTGTTGGGCGCTGTATGTGTGATGGGCCCTGAACGGACCCAAGGGACTGCCGGCAGATAAAGCGTCTGCATTTTAGAGCTTCTGAGCTTCTGCTCAGGATGTGCTGTGGCTTCCTGGAGACCAGGTCTCAGCCGGGGTCCTGTGGGTAAAGTGTGCCCGTGCAGGTGAGCTTGAGGGCGTTCGTCCCAATTCTCAGGGACCCCGTACTAGTCTCCTAGACTCCAGGCGCCCCAGGCTTGTGGCTGCTTCCCCCCAGTCTGTGCCTCTGTCTCCCCGTGGCCTCCTCTTCTCGTCTCCGGCCTCCCTCTCCTTTCTCTTCTAAGGACACTTGTTGGGTTAGGCCTGCTCCGACAATGCAGGATGGCCCCACCTGGTGATCCTGGTGGATAGGATGTGGACGTACCTTGGGGTCACCATCCAGCTCCCTGAGGCCCTTCAGTAGGCAGGACGGGGGCAGGACAGAGCTGGAGGGGAGCGTTTTGGGAAGGAATGCCAGAGCCCTGTCCTGGCCCTGGGCCCCCTGAGCTTGGGCCCGTGTCCTTCCCTCTGTGAGGCCCAGAGGTTCAGGCTAGGAGACCACCGAGGGACAGATGTCAGGACGCTGCAGGTGCCGGTCAGACGAGGAGGGCGGGCTTTCTTTGAGCGTCTCCCATGTGTGTGCTGGGGACGTGCTTGGCATCCCACTCTGGCCGCCATCCAGGCCACAGACCCTAGGGGCACGGGCCAGCCAGGGCAGATGGCCGCATCTATGGGGTGCACTTCGTGGCTGCCCTGCCCTCGCCACCCCCCGGGACCCTCCCTGTGTGGGGTGCAGGGTCCTCAGGCTGCTGGGGGCCCAGGTCTCTCCTGACTCCTGTGCTGGTCCTGGGGCCCCTTGGAGCATCTCCTCGGGCGGGGGCCATGTCCGGGTGGGCAGTCAAGAGGCTCCCCTTCCCCCAGGCTGCCCCAGAGGCTTCTACGGCAAGCACTGCGCTAAGAAGTGCCACTGTGCCAACCGGGGCCGGTGCCACCGCCTCTACGGGGCCTGCCTCTGCGACCCGGGGCTCTATGGCCGCTTCTGCCACCTGGGTGAGTCCCACTGCCCGCTGGCCGCCCGTGTCCGGGGGCGGGGCCACAGCGTGGGCCGGGTGCTTCCCGCCCATGGTCCAGCTGGTGTTGGACTGTCACTGTTTACAGATGAGAATGCAGGGACTCAGCAAGTGCCCCGGCTGGGGTGTGGGGTCTGTGGGCTCAAAGCCACGTCCTCTGGACTGCACTGGCCGCCAGGGTGTCTGTCCGGGTGGGCGGTGCCAGCCCCAGCCAGGCTGGTGGGTGGGCTGAGCGTGGACAGGGGCAGGCCTCCCTCGGAAGCTCCAGGGCACAGAGCTCCGGGACATTCCTGGCAGCAAGTCCTGAGCCCCCGGTGGGGTCACCCCTCTCTGCGTCCGTAGACGCCTGGGATGGGAGAGGCGGTGGGATGCTGGCTAAAAGCAAGCAGACTTCATCCTAGCAGCTCTTTGTAGAAGGATTGTATAGAGGGAGGCAGTGAGGACCTGAGCGTTTCCTGGCTAGGAAGTGCCTCTCTGAAACCGTTTCTCATCTGTGGAATGGGCACAAACCAGCGGCTCTGCGTGGGGTCCTGGAGACCCTGGGCTGGGGAGGGTGGGCGCTCGCAGGGGGCAGGCCCCCTCACGGTTGGTTCTGGGGTGCAGCCTGCCCACCGTGGGCCTTCGGGCCGGGCTGCTCGGAGGAGTGCCAGTGTGAGCAGCGGAACACGCGCGCGTGTGACAGGAGGGACGGCAGCTGTGCCTGCAAGGCGGGCTTCGGGGGCGAGCGGTGCCAGGACGGTGAGTGCAGAGCTGCGGAGGGAGGGCCTCAGGGCCGGCGGAACCCTGCAGACCCCTCTCCCCTCTCACCCTGCAGAGTGCCAGCCGGGCTTCTTTGGGCCAGGCTGCCGGCAGGCGTGCACCTGCCCCCCGGGCGTGGCCTGTGACCCTGTCAGCGGCCAGTGTGGGAAGCAGTGTCCTGATGGCTACCAGGGGGAGGACTGCAGCCAAGGTGAGCGACCAGCCCTGGTGTGCGGGTGGGGTGCAGGTCATCTGGCCCGTGCTGGGCTCCGGGCACCAGAAGTGCTGGTCCTGGTGGCACCTTGACCTGCCATGTCCCCACCCTGGTCACGCAGTGGTGACTCAGCCACAGGTCTGCCTGTCTCTGTGCACCCGAGAGGGTGGGAACTCGTGTGTGTGTGTGTGTGTGTGTGTGTGTGTGTGTGTGCACGCACGTGCAGGGAGGCCTGGAGAAGGGCCAGTGCCTCTCCAAGATTGCCCCCTCCCTCCCTCACCTGCCCACTCACTCTATCACAGGACGCACTAAGTGAGATTCGTGCTGGAAGCTGGGCCAGGGGCTCCTTCCTGGTGGGTCTGAGCCAGGAGGACAGAGGCTGCTCCCGAGGGTGTTGGCTCGGAGCGAAGTCTGGGCCGGAGGTGCCGGCATGGGGCGCGGGTGGTGACCAAAGGCCCTCCACGTGCATGAGTGGGCACCAGGCACGGGCAAGGCTGGAGGCTGGGGGCCCCTCGTTTACATGGGGGAGCCCTGGCTTTGAGCAGTGGGGCTGCCGTGGCCGCCGACGGGGTGCAGGTGGGTTGGGACCTCCCTTGACACACTGTCCTCACCCATCAGCGGGCGGGCAGGTGGAGGCCGAGGGGGCCTGCGGTGTGACTGGTGTGACCCCGACCGGGGCAGCGGCTCGAGTCCCCCTTAGCCAGAGCTGCCCGCCCAGCTGCCCCTAAGTGGCCTGGGGGCCACCGCGCAGCCCCAGCCGAGGGGTCAGCCTCCCCCTGCACTCCAGCACACGGCAGGCCTGCCTGCACCTGCCCTCTTTGGCGGCCTGTGTGCTGAGACACGGGAAGGGCCTTCACCCCCAGCCCTTCCCTGCTGGTTTTCTTTGTCTTTCTTTTCCTTTTTTCTTTAAAAGCCTCCAGGGCCCCAAGGATGAGCCACAGGAAATGACACACATATTTTTACAGCAGTAACGGGCTCCCCGCTGCTGTTAGGTCTGGAAAGTATTAACCCCCAAACACGCGTCTGCCCCCAGTCAGTGGAGCAGGGGCTCCCCTAGGTGGCGGGACAGCTCCATCCGGCCCCGCTGGGCCTCCCTGCCCGCCCCGGTCCGCACTGCGTGGGTGCCTGTGTGAGTGCCCTGCGCCGCACCTGCGGTCCAGTGGGCGGGCCTGTGCCCGCACGCCATGGGCCCTCACGGCAACAGTTCACCAGGGTGTGTTCTTTGTCCGGAGCCCATCTCGGGGCCCAAGGAGACCCCAGGCCTGGCGCCCGCCCACCCCCTGACACCTCACGCCCCTCAGGCAGGGAGCGTCCTCAGTTCTCAGCCCCGCTGGGTGTTTGGGTGCGGGGTGGGCTCTGATTCTTTGGTGTGGAGGGTGCCTCAGCACGCCCTCTCCAGGTCCGTGCTGGCCTTCCTGAGCTGGGAGCTTTCCCTCCAGCAGCACTGGGGCAGCCACACGGTGCTGGGGCTGGCAGGGTCCTCCCTCCACCGCGTTGCCTCCCCAGCCAGGGCAGGTGTGAGGTCTGGCGCGGCGCCCTGCAAGGCCACCAGAGCGGCCACTGCAGCCCTCACGGGCGGGGCGAGGCTCCGCGGCCCCTGCGTTCTTTCCCGAAGCCCTGCTGTGGGCCCGGAGCCGCCTGGCCACTCTCATTCCTGAACACGGGGGGTGACCAGCAGGGGGTCCCCAGGGTGCACCAAAGTGAGAGGAAGGCAGAGCCAGCCCTGCGCCTGCTCTCCAGGGTCCTGGCTGCCCGCCCCCCGAGCCCTGCTGGCCTGTGGTCTCCAGGCCGCCCCTCACCACCACTCCCCAAGGAGGGTCAGCCCAAGCAGGCCCCTCCTCGTCCTGCTCCATGTCCCCCGTCTCCTGCCCACTCCCGTGACCGCCCTCGTCACCCAGGGGACCGCAGCTGTGTCCAGCAACGCTGCTGGGGCAGGGGGCGGGTGCCCGGGGCGGGGCGGGGCCGCAAGGGGAGGACGGCAGCTCCCTGTGGTGGTGGCTGAGGCCCCGACCCTCCCCCGTAGAGTGCCCGGCCGGGACGTTCGGCAAGAACTGCTCAGGCTTCTGCTTCTGCGAGGGCGCCCCCTGCGACCTGGTCACGGGGCGGTGCCTGTGCCCTCCTGGGAGGACCGGGGCTGACTGTGGGGCAGGTGAGTGGCAGCCTTGTCCCGTGCTCTCCTAACCGCCCTGGGCTGCATGACTCCTGGCCGTGTTTGGGGAGCCCAGCCTGGATCCCATTTGGGGACCCCAGCCCCGGGCCATGTTTGGGGAGCCCAGCCTGGATCTCATTTGGGGACCCCAGCCCCAGGCCGTGTTTGGGGACCCCAGCCCCGGGCCGTGTTTGGGGAGCCCAGCCTGGATCCTATTTGGGGACCCCAACTCTGGGCTGTGTTTGGGGACCCCAGCACTGAGCTGTGTTTGGGGAGCCCTGGCCTCAGCCCTGGAGCCCTGCAGACCTCAGGCCAGTCCACAGCAACTGCGAGAGCTCACACCAACCAGCCTTGGGTCTGGACGTGGGCATCTGTGGCCGCCCTGTGGCCAAGTGGCCATGACTAGGAGCTGTCAGCCGTGGAGACAGGTTGACCAGCAGCCCCCAGCCCTCCCCGGGCCTGTGGCTTGTCCTCTAGGCACCTGTTCACTCTGGGTGCCCCCCTTTTGCCTGTTGAGCCATTCTAGGGCAGGGGCTCCCTTTCTGGGGGTGGACGCCCTGTAGCCGGCAGCCCATGAGGAGGCTGGGGGTTCCCGTGACCTGTCCCTCTCCCTCCTCCGGGACAGCTCAGGTGGGAACAGAAGTTCCTGCTCCCCGATGGGCCCAGCAAGGCCCCAGGGGAGACTGACTGGCTGTGGTGGGGCTAGATTGTCCTGAGGGTCGCTGGGGGCTCGGCTGCCAGGAGATCTGCCCGGCGTGCGAGCACGGTGCCTCCTGTGAGCCTGAGACCGGAGCCTGCCTGTGCCGCCCCGGCTTCATGGGCGGCCGCTGCCAGGACAGTGAGTGCCGCCCCGACCTCAGCCCCGCCTGCGACCCCCGTGTCCCACCCCTGTGTCCCGTACCCGTGTCCCCCTGCCCCCCGTCCCACCCCTGTGTCCCGTACCCGTGTCCCCCTGCCCCAGTGTCCCGTGTCCCCAGTGCGCTCACCCTGCCCTCCCTGCAGCTTGCCCAGCAGGCTGGTTTGGGCCCAGCTGCCAGATGCGATGCTCCTGCATCAACGACGGGCTCTGCCACCCGGTGACTGGCCACTGCAGCTGCGCCCCGGGGTGGACCGGCCTCAGCTGCCAGAGAGGTCGGCGGCCTGGTGTGCAAGCGTCCCTGCCCTGCCCCGGGGAAGCCTCCGCCCCGGCCCCGGGGAGGGCCCTGGACCCCATCGTGGCTGTGGTCACCTGCACAGGGTGACCCGGCCCCTGTTGCAGCCTGTGACAGCGGCCACTGGGGGCCCGACTGCAGCCACCCCTGCAACTGCAGCGCAGGCCACGGGAGCTGCGACGCCATCAGCGGCCTGTGTCTGTGTGAGGCCGGCTATGTGGGCCTGTGGTGCGAGCAGCGTGAGTCCCGGCCCCGCCCGCACACGCGCGTGTGCACATACCCGAGTGTCGGGGACCTAGTCCTGCCTTCCTGTCCCTGGGCAAACAGGGAGTCTCCTTGCCTGAGCCCACCCCCATCCCTCCCCAGCCTGGGCCAGGCTCCACCCTCCCACCTGCCTGGGCCCAACAGAAGGCCCACCTGGCGCAGCAGGGAGAGGTGGGGCCGGTTGCGCCCCACAGGACACCTGGCACCTGGAGGAGGGGAGGAAGGTGTCTGCTAAGGAACGAGGGCCTTGCCCTGGCCGGGTTGGCGGGTCTGAGTGGGCCTGGGGCTCACTCCTCCCCAGGGCTCGGGGCTCGGTTCCTACCTGGGGGACAGGTGCAGAGGCCTTGGGTATGGAGGGACTTCTCCTGCCCCACAGTCCCGGGCCCTGGCCCGGTGGTGGTTGAGGCCTGGGGAGGATTAGGTCAGGCGCACCGTCCCCCCAGCTGATGGTCTGGTGTCTCAGGGTGTCCCCAGGGCTACTTCGGGCCGGGCTGTGGGCGGCAGTGCCAGTGTGAGCACGGGGCAGCCTGTGACCATGTCAGTGGGGCCTGTACCTGCCCGGCCGGCTGGAGGGGAACCTTCTGTGAGCGCGGTGAGCCAGGGTGCAGGCCGGGGTGGCCGGGCGTGTGGGTGGGGACCCATGACCCCTGGCCATCTCCCATCACCGCCCCCTGCCTGCAGCCTGCCCTGCCGGCTTCTTCGGAGTGGACTGCCACCACGCCTGTGACTGCAGCACCGGGGTGCCCTGCGACGCCGTAAACGGCTCCTGCCTCTGCCCTCCTGGCCGCCGGGGTCCCCGCTGTGCCCAGAGTGCGTGAGGCCCCCATCAGCCCTGGGTGCTGCCCGTCAGGGTTAGGCTCAGTCCTTATCTGTAGCCACCCTGACTGGTGCCCAGGCCAGAGGGAGGGGCAGATGGACCACAGCAGCCCGGGGCCATCTGCTGCAGCCCCTCCCGGGGTCCGTCCCTCCGGCCCCTGACCGTCCCTCTCTCCCGCAGCCTGCCCAGCCCACACGTACGGCCACAACTGCAGCCAGGCCTGCTCCTGCTTTAATGGGGCCTCCTGTGATCCTGTCCACGGGCAGTGTCGCTGTGGCCCTGGCTGGACGGGGCCCACCTGCCTACAGGGTAAGCCCTGCCCAGGAGTCTGGGGTCAGGCAACGTGCTTGCCCCTCCCTGGGCCGTGCAAGGTCACACCGTGTCGGGCACGAGGTGGACACACAGCTCACTGGGAATGGAGGGCAGGGAGGGCGGGGGCCATGCCCCCGCCATGGGGCACCGGGGCAGGGGAGGAGGGCTTAGGACCACACCCTTCAGCCCTGAGTCCCCGGAGGCTGGGCAGCTGGGCCCGGGGAGCCCTGGAGCAGGTCATCCTAGAGGCAGCCCTAGGTCCCTGCCCTTTGGGGCGGGCCTGCAGGTCCAATGGGCTGGCCCTCTGAGGGTTCAGGCCCCCGGCCTGGCTGGCGGGGATGCTGCAGGTCACTTCTCTCTCCGTCCGCAGCCTGCCCTGCAGGCCTCTACGGCAAGGACTGCCAGCATTCCTGCCTCTGCCAGAACCGGGGCACCTGTGACCCTGTCTCAGGCCACTGCACCTGCCCCGAGGGCTGGGCTGGGCTGGCCTGTGAGAAAGGTGAGCGCCGGGCAGGCGGGCGGAGGAGGAAGGAGGGACCCTGTGGTCTGGAACCCAGGGCCAGCGCCCCGGTGTGCCTCGGTGCAGCCCCCTCCCCCTGTGGCTGCCTGGAGTTGGGGGTCAGGGTCCTGGGGTGTGGCCTGCAGTGTCACCAGCCCACTGGGCACCCCTCCTTCCCAAGGACACGGGATCCGAGGCTCTGGGTGCGGGAAGCAGGGGCGGGTGGGGGTGTCCTGGGCCCCAGGGGCTGGACCCTCACCGGTCCCCTCCCCTGCCCCAGCCTCTGCAGAGTGTCCCCCGGGGTTCTCCGGAGCCGGCTGCCAGCACGTCTGCGGGTGCCTCCACGGCGGCCTCTGTGACCGGCACACAGGCCACTGCCGCTGCCCGGCCGGCTGGACCGGGGATGAGTGCCAGAGCCGTGAGTGGGGCGGGTTAGGGCTCCTCCGGTGTGGCCTCGGCTCACGCCAGGGTGTGGAGGCCTCCCCAGGGTGGGCAACGGACAGGTAGGGGGTAGGGCTGTGGGCTGAGCTCCCGGGGCCTCCCCGCCTCTGTCCAGGGAGCCGCCCCGAGCAGCCCGCCCGCCTCTTTCCCCGCAGCCTGTCCTAAGGGCGCCTTCGGGTTCTCTGTGAGAGGAGAACTGTGCCTGCCGGCGGGGGGCCGCCTGCCACCGCGTCACCGGGGCGTGCCTCTGCCCGCCGGGATTGGGGGCTTGCGGTGTGAGAATGGCGAGCCCCCAGCTCCGCTGGTGCTCCGGGTGGGGCTGGGCCCTTCACACGATGACCCCTCCGGGCCCATGCCTCCCTGCAGCCTGCCCGCCCGGCTGGTTTGGAGAGGCCTGTGCCCAGCGCTGCCAGTGCCCACCCGGCGTTGCCTGTCACCACATCACCGGAGAGTGTCACTGTCCCCCAGGCTTCAATGGGCCCGGCTGTGAGCAGGGTAGGTGACCAACCTGGGCGGGCCCTTGGGCAGTGGGTGGCTCAGGCCACGTGTGCCCCTGTGCTGGGCCCCAAACCTCTGCCCCCAGGAGGGGCTCCGGGAGGCGACTCCCGGGAGGATGCCCACTCCAGGCAGGGCCGGCACTGACCTCCTGCCTCCTCACCCCAGCCTGCCCGCCCGGTGCCTTTGGGGAGAACTGTGGGCAGAAGTGTCAGTGTCCCGGCGAGGACCAGGCCTGCCACCCTGCCTCGGGGGCCTGCGTGTGTGCCGCTGGCTACCACGGTGCCGGCTGCCAGCAACGTGAATGTGCCCGTGCTGCCCGCTGGGCCCTCGGGAAGGATGACGTGGGAGGTCGGGGGCTTTGTGAGCACCCCCTGGCCCCTGGCAGCTGGCCCCTCCCCCTGCAGGGTGCCCGCCCGGGCGGTTCGGGCCCGGCTGTGAGCAGCCGTGTGGGTGTCTCAACGGGGGCTCCTGTGACGCGGCCACAGGGGCCTGCCACTGCCCATCTGGGTTCCTCGGAACGGACTGCAGCCTCGGTGAGTGGCCAGGGTGAGGGCAGGGGCAGCTCCTCCCTGTGCCTCGGTGGTTAGGGTTAGCCAGCCTGCGGGGAGGACAGCCCCTGACCACCCCCTTCGTGGGCCCGTCCCCCGGGGCCTGGCCGCAGACTGGGCTAAGCTGGGGGTTCCGTGTGACCAAAGCATCCCTGCCGGCCAGCTCTGCCTGGCCGTGTGCTGTGCCCCCGGCTCAGCCCATGTCCACCAGGGGCTGTGCAGAGGCCAGCTGGGCCTGCTGCCGAGAGAATGGCCTTTCCCTGAGCCAGGTGGGGCCTTTCCAATCATCTGGAATCCTGGTTGGGCTGGCAGGGTGGGTGGGGGCCGCCGTGAGTCACGCGAAACGCAGCAGAGCCAGCAGGCAGGGGGCGTCAGCAGGCAGCCCCGCCGCATCTGGGCAGACAAGGGAGTCTCCCCACCCCGCCTTCCCTGGCCCATCCCGCCCTGTCCCGGGCTGACACGGCAGAGAGAGGGGGGATCCTGCCTGGAGCGGCCACCCTCCCATTTCCTCCTGGCAGCCTGTCCACACGGCCGCTTTGGCCCCCGCTGTGCCCACGTGTGCAGTTGTGGGCAGGGGGCGGCTTGTGACCCCGTGACCGGCACCTGCTCCTGCCCCCCCGGGAGGACCGGCGTCCACTGTGAGCACGGTGAGAGCCTGCTGCCCCTGCTGCCTGGGATACTTCATGGGTATCACTCCCTCAGCCTCGCGGGGAGGGTGATGGGGTGAAGCCCTGGGGTCACTGGCAGAGAACTGGGTCCCCACCATTAATCCCCCAAGTGCCCTGAGGATAAGTGAGGGTCTAGCTTGTGCTGACAGCAGTGTCCACTCGGCTCATTGGGTCATCCGATAGCATCCCACGCCTTGTCTTGACCTGTGACTCCAAGGCTCAGGCCATCAAGTGACCTGTCCAGTTCCCTGTGACCAGTGGGGGGATGAACCCGTTCTGACCCAGAGCGCCCCCCCAGCAGGAGGGGTCAGGCGGCTGTTTCGTCTGAGGACGGAGCCAGACTTCTGGCTGATGTCCTCTTGGGTTGGGGTCCCTCTGGCCTTTCTACTGGGCCCAGTGGCCAGGGACCCCACAGAGAGGGAGGCCTGGAGCCCAGCCCATGGTGGGGAGCTGGGGCAGTCCCTGGGGACTGTGGTGGGGCTCATGCTTACGATGGCATGCACGGTCCTCAAGGCCCTGCTTGGCCTGGCCCCGCACCCTGGTAGGTCTGAGCCCCCTGCCGCCCTCTGGTCCTCGTCAAGGGGCCGGTCACACTCCCCTAGGCCCGCAGGGAAGGACGGTAGCCATGGGTCAATCAGCGTGTGAACAGGGGCCACCTGGAGTGCAGGGTTGCCCAGCCTCCTCTCTGCTACCACCTCCAGGAAGACTTCCCTAACCCCCTGCCGCCAGCCGGGCAGGCACTCACAGCCCCTGGCGGGCCCTGGTCCCTCTCGTCCTGTGTTATCCTCAGCGCCGATCAGGCCCGGCATCTGTGGAGGATGGATGAACGGGCAGGATGTGGTTGGTGTTGTTTCCGGGCGCGTGTGTGCCCGGGGGGCAGGGACTGGTTCTGAGGGGCCCGGGGAGTGTTTGTTGAATGCCTGTCGGATCTGGGGGTTGCGTCCCTGGGCCAGAGCTCTGAGCAGTGCCCGACTGTCCCCAGGTTGCCCCCAGAACCGGTTTGGTGTGAACTGTGAGCACATGTGCTCCTGCAGGAACGGGGGCCTGTGCCACGCTGCCAGCGGCAGCTGCTCCTGCGGCCTGGGCTGGACCGGGCTGCACTGCGAGCTGGGTGAGTGTCTGTCCGGGGCGGCCTGGGGGCCACATCGCCGTGTGAGCTGCAGGGGTGGTACCTGCAGGGGAGCGAGGCCGTGCCCGGTGTGGTGGTGGCAGGGTGGGGGGCCCTAGGCTCCCGAGGGGGGCCATAGCTCGAGGGCGTTTGCGGGGGCCGCGGGTTGCCGTAGGGCCGGGCGAGGCTGCCGGGCTCCCGCGGATCAGGCTAGTGCCCAGGGGCCAGCCCCGCGCCCCCTGCTCTCCCGTGGCAGGAGGCTGACCCGCCGGCCCCCTCCCCAGCCTGCCCCGCTGGGCGCTACGGTGCCGCCTGCCGCCTGGAATGCTCCTGCCGCAACCACGGCACCTGTGAGCCCTCGTCGGGCGCCTGCCACTGCGGCCCCGGCTTCTACGGCCAGGCCTGCGAGCACCGTGAGTCGGGGGGTCGGCCCCTGTCCCGGCATCCGCTCCTCCGCCTTCCGTGTCACTCCCCGCGGGGGCCCGATGAGATGAGGCCTGACCCCAGCTTCGGTGGGGCTCCCGGGCCAGAAGTCCCGGCTCAGGGCCGGGCCTGGGTGGGAGGACAGGGGAGCTGGACCCCTGACCCAGTCCTTTGCTCACTCTGGGCAAACTGAGTCAGGAGCTCCAACCCGGGTCTCCCTCAGCCTGTCCCGCTGGCTTCCACGGGGCTGGCTGCCGGGGGACGTGCGAGTGTCAGCACGGCGCCCCCTGCGACCCCGTCAGTGGCAGGTGCCTCTGCCCTGCCGGCTTCCGCGGCCAGTTCTGCGAGAAGGGTGAGTGGTCCGTGCGCCCACGTTCTCCATGCGGCCCCTCGCCCCTGGGTACGGGACAGGTGATGCTAAGCCCACTGCCCCCACCAGGGTGTGAGTCGGGCTCATTTGGAGAAGGCTGCAACCAGCAGTGTGACTGCGAGGATGGGGTGCCCTGCGACCCCATCACCGGCCACTGCCTATGCCCCCCGGGGCTCATGGGGGCCACCTGTGACCTGGGTGAGTCTGGGATCCCGCTTGGTGGGGGGCATGGGCGCGGGTCTCTGTCAGTGTTGTTGACCGTGTTGAAGGAGCCCCATCTGTGCCACGTGTGGCCTGGGTACCGTGCCCAACCCCTCCCTCTGCAGAGGCCCCAGCACGGAGCTCCTGCTCGGGTTGTCAAGGCCAGTCCCTCCCTCTGGTCCCCACCTGAGTCCCCGGTTAGCCTCTCCCTTGGGCGTGGGCCCAGTTAGGTGGGAAGGAAACGTGCCAGCCTCCCAGACGTGCCCGGGAGGAGGCGCCGGCCCTGGGGGCTCCACACACGTCCTCGTGGCTCTTGGCCGTCTCGCCCTGGAGGGAGCATCCCTGACCGCCAGCTCCCCTTTGCCAGCCGGGGGCTGGGCGGGAAGGCGGGGCAGTGATCCTGGGCCGGTGCCTGGTGCCCTGCGCTTTCCCACGTGAGAGCTCCTGCAGGACAGGGAAGCTGAGGCCCGAGGTCCTTGCTCCCGCACATCCCCCACGGGGCGGCCCGAAGCCTGGGGTCCCTGCCACAGGCAGATGGGAGTGGCACTCAGGCCCGTCTCTCCCGTGTCTTGTGCCCTCAGGCTGCAGAAGTGGCTTCTTCGGGCCAGGCTGTGCCTTGCGCTGCTCCTGCGGGGGTGGGGCTGACTGCGACGCTGTCAGTGGGCAGTGCCACTGCGTGGACGGCTACGTGGGGCCCATGTGCCAGCAGGGTGAGTCAGGCTCGGGGGAGAGAGGGACGACTCTGCTGGCTGGGCCAAAGGTCACCACCCCAGCGCGGCGCCCGTGCTATCTGCAGGCCTCTGACGGGCTAAGTGTGAACCTTCCAGCCCTTGGACCATGGGGCCGGACTCGGCCGTGGGCCAGCCGGCAGTGCCCTGATGACTCCAGGCCCAGACAGCGGCTGGGGTGGGCTCAAACTGCAGAGGGCGGAGACCCCACGGGCAGGGCTGGGTGATCCAGCGTGGGTGGGCGCAGACACAGCCCACCGCCCCACCCCTTCCTCGCCCTGTGTGTGTGTGAACCAGGGCACGACGGTGCGCCCGTGCATGTGTGTGCAGTAAGCACAGGCGTGTGCTCCCGTCTGTGCACGCTAGCACCTGCGTGTGTCCCAGTGTGTGCGTGCCAGTGCCTGTGTGTGCTCCCACGCTCACGTGTGCTTCACGGCATGCCTGTGCTCCAGTGCATTCGTGTTCCTGTTTGCACCCACGGGCAGGGGCGGGGAAGGTGCCGTGATGGCACCGTGGCCTCTCAGCCCCCTAAGCCTCTGGGGGAATGTGCTGTCTGCAGGCAGAGCTCGGGGTGCCCTGCCCCTCCGGCCACCTGTGCTCCTCTGGTGTCCTGGTCACCTCCCTCAGGCCCAGCCTGCTCCTGGGAAGAGGCAGCACCAAGAGGTCGTGTCTGCCAAGCGAGACCAGAGGCTGGCTTGGGGCCTGTGCCGGGCAGGCCCTGAGATGGGGTGAAGGGGGAGCCAGGCTGTGAGCGGGGATTCCAGTCTGGGCTCCTTGACTTGGGGACCCCAGACATGGTCTTCATATTGTGTGTGCATCTTTTTGAGCCTCGTCGAGGCAGCCCTGGCCACAAACTCTTAAGCACCTTTAGGGGAGGGATCCCACCTCCTGTAGAGGGGTGGGGTGGGGCAGGTGGAGGCAGAACCTGGGGGGCTGGTGCTGGGATGAACGCTGTCCATTGCGGCACCTGGTGGTGAGGTATGGTACTGCGCCGCAGGCGTCCTGGGCGGCCTTGACCTTCAGCGAGGGTCAGGAGCTGGGGGTTCACCTGCCTGAGGCCCCGTCTGCTTGAGCAGAGCCCTGCTGGGGAGGAGGACAGGCAGGGCCTCGCTGCCCTCTGTCCTGGAGTGGACCTTACTTAGTCCCCCCGCATCCAGCCTGAAGTCCCACCTCCCGGCCCCTCTTCCAGCAGGCAGGGCTGGGGACTTGCCTTTGGGGAGCCGGAGGGCCCCATCATTTGCGTAGGAGTGAGGTGGGGAGAGACCCTGCAGGGTGGGAGTGGGGGTCCCTGCAGGCCTCGCTGCCCCGTTTCTGTTGCCCACCAAAGGGTGGGGCAGTAGCGTGTCTGTCTGCCTTCAGGTGGGCCCTCCCAGTTCCCCGAGACCCCATCCACAGCCCTGGGCCCAGGTAAGGGGGCCGGGGGCATCCCCACTTTGCCAGGAGGGTGGCATTTGGTGGCATCGCGTGTTCGTTACCAGCAGACTGAGGCCAGAGGAGGGGTGAGAATCGGGCACTTGCGTGTGATCTGGGCCCCACTGGGTGGCGGGCGTTCCAGAATCTGGACCGCAGAAATGAGGCATCGGGGGCAGCTGGGGAGGAGCGGCTGGGCTGCCCCCCTCTGTCGGGCTGGGGCTGGAAGGACAGGAGGGGAGTCCTGAGCCCAGAGCTCTGAAAACGTGGAGAGTCTGCACCTGCCCCGGGGTGACCTGCTCGTCTCCTGCCCCTTCAGTGGCTTCACAGTCAGCCTCCCACCGCCCCCGGCTCAGCAGCAGCAGCGCAGAGAAGCAGTAGCTCAGGGGCAGCGCCCGCCGAGGCCTGTCTCCCAGGGGCCGCTGAGAGGACCCAGGGGCCTTGGTGACCACTGAGGAGGGACGCCGGGGGCCGGGACTCCTGCCCCACCCTTGTCTCCGACAGTCGTGCAGCTGCAAGGATCGTCTGGCCACGAGGAGGGAGGCCCTGCCCGGCCGCGCTCTGCAGCACTGGGGCACCGGCGCGGGGCCACAGTGTGGAGGAAGCCCCCAGCCGGCGCCCTGGGGCGGGACTGCGGGCGGGTGTGGGTGCAGGTGCGGGCGTGGGGCCCCTGCCCTCGGAGCAGGTTCTTCTGGTGCTAGGCCCGGGGACTGCTGCAGCTCGGCCTGTTTACCTGGAAACAGCTGGGCCGTATTTATGGAAAGGTATTTATGGGCAGCCAGACATGCCCACTGCACCCCCGGGCGCTGGAGGGCTGCCCGCCTCCTGCCCAGCCCGGGAAGCCCTGACTCGGGACTGCGGGACCCTGAGGGGCCTCTGGGTGGGCGCTTCGGTACCATGTGAAACCCAGTAAGTTAAGAAAGGAGCAGCCACTTCCTCAAGGCCTGTGTGTTCACTGCTTCGTGTGGGGCCCGCGGGGTGGCCTCCTGGGGCTGCCGCCATGAATGCGCCTGGCCGGAGAGGCCCGTTTGGCCCCTGTGCCCCTCTGGGGACAGGG
This sequence comes from Phocoena sinus, assembly GCF_008692025.1. Classification (NCBI taxonomy): domain Eukaryota; kingdom Metazoa; phylum Chordata; class Mammalia; order Artiodactyla; family Phocoenidae; genus Phocoena; species Phocoena sinus. The sequence continues at coordinate 2,050,182 of NC_045763.1, read as the reverse complement.
GAGCCACACAAGCAAAGTCGGGGTTTATCCCGGTTCCCGGTGCTCTAGAGGGGCGTGGTGCCCCGAGACCGAGGAAGCGCTGAGTCCCAGAGCCTGCGTGGGGGAAGCATGGCCCCGAGGGGAGGAGGGAAGGGGTGCTGTTGGGGGCAGCCTGGGTGCCTCCCTACTCCTACCCTGGCCCTATCTTCAGGGTAGAGCCAGTGGAGAGGGCTGGACCCAGATTGTCACGCTGGACACCTAGGTCTGGGCTGTAGCCCCCTCCCCCTCCCCTCCAGCACCAGCCCAGGTAGCTGATGCCTCTAAGGGCGAAGGATCTCATGGGGCAAAATAGGGTGGGTTCTAGAAAGCCCTGTCCCCTTAGACAACTAGTGAACAGCCAGTAGCAGAGGAAACCGAATTAATGGGCCACCATGTCAAGACTCTGAGATACATGAATATAATCCACACCTGGAAGGGGTTGGGGATGGTGGTGGTAACGTGATGCGGGAAGAAGCAGAGGCCAAGAAGGACCAGGGGCAGGACTGAGCGGGAGCGTGTGGGCGCTGCAGTCGGAGGGAGGGTGGCAGGAATCAGGCTGAATAGTGGGTTCTCCAGCTCAGGACACTCGCAGGAGGCAGCATGGAGGCTGAGAGAGAGAAGATACAAAGGAAAGATCGGTAGAAATGGGCAAGGGAAGTGTTAACACCCGTGTGTCTGAAGTCCTAGAAGAAGCAGGTAAAACCCATTGACACAAAGCAGCAAGTTCTCAGGTCCAAAGCTGGATGGTCTCAGATGGAAAGCACTCAAGGTGCAAATAAAACAAAATAAAAAAGCCCTCGTCCAAAGAACTTAAAGAATAGTAGTGGCGAGGAGAAACGCCACAATCCCAGAAAAAATAAACAGGAGTCAAGAGTGACATCTGACTCCACGGCAGGAACGCTGAAAGCGAGAAGATGGTGATGTTGATTTCAAAACGTTGAAGAGGAGATGTCGAAATTTGAATCTCACGGCCTTGAATCATGTGTCCTGCTAAACTGTCACTGAGAAGCAAAGTGGATGTTTATTCTCAGGTGTCCAGGGCCTCGGTGGGCACCGCGCGAGAACCAGACTTGAAAATACGCTCAGAGAAGCTTCCCAGCAAGAAGGGAAAGTGTGAGTTAGTCACTGCATTTCCCATATGACCTAGTGACTAAGAGAATATTACAACAATCACAGCGGAAGCCAGGTGAGGCAGGAGCTGAGGCAGGTGGGGAAGAGAAAGACACTGAGAAAAGGGAGCGAAACTCTAGTGCAGTTGGAGCTGAATAAGAAACCGTGACCTCCGCAAAAATGCTGGCAGGATGTTTAACTTTCAGATGGGAGGGAATTTCACCTCTCCAGTGGAAGGCAGGAAGGAAGGGTCAAGCAGAATGAGGAAGTAGATTAAAGCCTGATTGAAGTTGTTACAGATGATCAAAGATCAGATCCCTAGACTGCATTAAACATGCTTCCACAGCATTTTGTTTACGAAAGACATACCTGGAAGGACAGAAGTATAAGCGTACAAAGTAAACAGAAAGAAAGCCGGGCCGTGAGTTTTGTTATTTCAGGGTGAAAAGCATCGTATGTGCCTGTATGTAAATATACACACATACGTGCCCCAGCAGTCGAGGCTCAGATCCGTAAAGCTGTGGTGGGTGTAACAGGCGGAAATGATTAAACCGGCGATTTTAATAGAAAAGCCAATACAAAAGCAAGACACAGCAATGATAACGTTTTAATCATCTTTACACACACGCTGTGTATACCTATGCCTATATTTATTTATTTCTAGTCACATATGTACACATCTATGTTTAAGTCTATGAACTTCACACTCAGCGAATGGAGAATAACGGAACATTTAACAAACCTAAAATTCCGTCTTTGAAGGGTAATAAAGAAGAATATTCTAAAAAGATTGATGATTTTTTTAAACATGAAGCAAGAAAAAAAAATACAGAAGATGGGAGGGTTAACTACAGACACAGAGAATAAGACATAAAAGAGTATTAGGAACAGCTATGTACTAGTAACTTTGAACACTTAGAAAAATGGATATGTTTTGGGAAAGTATAAAATGCCAGGATCAGTGTAAGTAGAAATTAAAAATGTGAATAAACTAGTAACAAGTAAATGCAAACAGTAGTCACAGCTCCACCTCCCCCTCTGTCACCAGGAACACCTGGGACAGGTGTCGGTAAAGGGGGCTGGGCCAGACTTCCAAGACACGGGAACTTGTCTGATGTGAGATGTTCCAGAAACATTAAATAGAGGAAAAGCGACTCATTTCAGGAGGCCAGTCCCAACTGGGTTCTACAACCAGGCGAGGGCAGTACGAGAAAAGAAAATTACAGACTCGCAACATGTATGCAGAAAGCCTGAGTAAAATATGCCGGCGTCTCAAAAATATTTAGAAAGAACCCACTTGATCCAATGGGACTTGGACCTGATTAAAATGAGAGGACAGTTTAACATCAGAAAACGTGTCCGTGTGTTTGGGTGACATGAAAAATCACGACGGTCTTGCTAGAAGTAGAAACAGCATTCCATATAAAGTTCAGCTCTCTTTCGGATGTAAGTTCTTGGGAAACTGGGTACAGGAAGGTGCTTTCTTGGCAATGGTCATGTGCTAAGAATGTACTAGTTGAGCAGGGAAAGTGATGGATTCCAGCAAGCGGCCCAGGCCTCCTCGCCCCCCGACCTGGGCTCCTGCCTCCCCTCCCCCGCGTTGCTGGTCTCCTCAGCCCTGATGTGACAGCCTCTATTTCTGGCCATCCTTCCACATTAGAACTGGGGGCATGGGCTCGGCTTGTGTCATGCTGGGCCACCTGGACAGGACCTGGGTTGGGCCCTGTAAACTTCGTGGGAAGAATGAACAAGTTCCCTTAAAGATGGAGAATCAGATCGTCACTCACTCCTCCTGACCTCAGCGGAGCTTGGAGGACCCCAGGCCATACCATCAGGTGAGCAAAAGAAATGAGAGGTGTTCAGACCTGCGGGGAAGGGACAGACCAGCCTGTCGCTTTAGGAGAGCTGAGAGGGCCAGGGACAGATTAGCACAATCAGAAGAATTTGGCAAAGTGGGCCGTAAAATCATATCGAGGATAGGAGATGTATAAAACCTATAAAAATCTGTAGTTCTAAAATACTGCCAATGACCCACTAGAAAACAGAATACAGAATAAGATCCTGTTCAACGTGGCAACAAACCCCGGAAATACCGGAATTTATCTCGCGAGAAGATGGGTGAAGCCCTTCACAGTTTCAGATCTTAAGGGCCAGAAAGTGAGGATGCCGGCCCCGGCCAGCCCTCAAACGGACTTGGTTCCAGTGACGGGGTAGATGGGTGACAACTGGGGGGGCGGGGCGCGGTTTGGGGCCCAATGTCAGGAATGCTGACAACAGAGAGCCGGGAGGAGGTGAGTGGGGTTCACCGAAACCCAAGGGCTCGCAGGGGTGTGGGTGGAGAGGCGGGATCGGCACGTCCAAACACTGGTGCACAGCGTTGCTCCCAAGGGGCAGAAACGGCGGTCCAAGGGCTCTACGTGAGGCCTGGGGATTGGGGTCCGCCAGGCACCGTTGGGTCCCAGGGGCCTGGGGGTCTTTGGATGCAGTGTAGGCCGAGGGCTGGGCTGCAGTGCCTTGCCGGCCACCAGGGGCGATAGAGGGCAGCCGGGGCCGGGTTGGGGGGGGTCTCCCAGCACGAGGGACCCGTCAGGGATGTTCCCTAGTGGTTGGGAGCAGCCAGATGTGCAGAGAGATCCTAAAACTCTTGTTGAGTGCGGTGAGAACGAGGTCATGGGAACATGCGCCCTTTATGTAAATTATGTCCCCTGCTCCATAGAGGGGAAACTGATTTACAAGGACATGCAGCACATGGGAGGGGGGCCTCCAGGCCCTGGGGTGATGAGCTCAGCTCGGCCCCTGATGCTCCCCCTACAGAGGGCTGGGGGGCCGTCCAGCTGTGTGACCGCCTACCCCTGGCCTCTGCGCTCCCGCGAGCCACCCCCTGTGCTCCCACCTCTCCAGGGAGGGCGGAGGGTGCCCACTGCCCCTCGGGGCTGGGCACTGAGGTGCCCAGGCAGCTCTGGGGAAGGGGCGCAAGCCCCCACTCCTCACTGCTCCACAGTCATATCCACCCTGGTGCCCCGAGGCGAGAGGCCCCTGTGGAAGGGCTGGGACACCACAGTGTCGTTCCCACTGGACCCCGTCTGGACGTAGGCTTTGCTGGAGTCGGCTGGGGTCCTAGGGAGCCTCAGCGGCCCCCCCACAAACCCGCTGACCCCACCAGTAGGCAGAGGGCCCTTGGGCCTCTATCTCCCCACTTTGTAACAGGAGGGGCCGGGCTAGGTCCATTCCTGGTGTCGCCCCCTCCCCAGGGAAGCAGGTGTGACAGGCTCCTCCATGGGAACCCCTGTTATCTGGAGGGGGGAGTGTCACTAGGCACCAACACCAAGGACGTCTGTGGTCCTAAGAGGAGCAGCTCGGCAAGGAGGCAGGTCTGAGCACCCTCCAGCTGGGGGTGGGGAGGGTCCCGGCTGGCCCTGCCCTGGGAGGGGGTCATGATGATGGGATCATGACACCAGGGCCCGCAGGGCTGGACCCCAAGCTGAGCAGAGAGGCCCCTCGGAGGGGCCCCAGCAGGCACAGGTGCTGGGGGGAACCTGGGCTTTCCTCTCACTGCCCACAACCCACCCTTCTAGGCCCCTCCAGGCCTCACTGCAGCTGGGGCCCTGTGCTTCCCGATTCTGCTGGGAGGGTTTTTGTCCCGAGCTGGCCTGGTCTGGGCCTCCCCAGGTGGACCCAGCCACCAGCAGCCCCGTCTCCAGTGATGGCCCCTCCCCAGGGTCCCGGGATGTCCTTCCTCCAGGCTAAGCATTCTTAATCTCTGCCTCCCAGGTAGAGGGCCTGCATCCACTCTGCAGAAGGAAACTGAGCTGAGGTCGCTGACCCCAGGTCACTAGAGCAAGGACATGACCCAGGGCTTTTCCAATTAACTGAAAACGTACCTGGCCACCGAAGGGTGGTGGGCTGGCCTGCCCTCCCTGAGAGTCAGGGGTCAGTGGTGAGAAGGAATAGGCCGGCTGCAGGCAGCTGGGCTTACACACCGATGCTGCCCACCTGCTCCTGCCCAGGGCACGCACACACGTGCACACACACACACACCAGACACACACCTGCCCCTCACCCTGGTCACTAGCTTGCCCCACAGCAGCTCCAGGAAAAGAGCAGGACTTAGCTCACAGGTGGGAAAATGCAGGCCCCAGATTTCCGCCTGTCCAGGAAGTAGGAGGAGCTGGGCCTGCTCTCCGGTGACCCCACCCCTCAGATCAGGCCTCTTTCACGGAGCCTGGCCCCGCGCCATCCCCTCACCCTGCAGAGCACACGCCCAGGGTGTTCCTTCCAGCTGCCCCAGGCCATGGAGGTCACCTTGGACGTTAAAGGGAGGAGCTGCCCCTCCCTTCTGGTGCCGAACCCCTCCACCACCTGGTTCAGTGGGCGGGGCTGAGATAAGCTCCACCCCCACCCAGTCTCCTCCCCCTGGCCCGGCGCACTCTTCCACTTCCTCTTGCAGCCAGCCCCAGGGATGGAAGGGACAGAGGGCTGGGCTCCCCGAGTCACCCAATTCTGGTCAGCGGGTGGGGATCCACACCCCAGCTTTCAAAGGAAGACAGGGCCCCAGCAGATTGTCAGGAGAACGCTGGGAGCCCCACCCCAAGGACAGCACTGCCTGAGCGAGAAGGGCAACGGGCATGGGTGTGGGAATTGGGAGGGCTAGCAGGGGGCTTCCTGGGGGAGCAGACCCGTCCTCCTCGCACCTGGCCCAGCAGCGCCCTGCCACCCAGGTGGCCATCACCCTCTCCTGGGAAGCAAGACCCTTCTTCCCTAGCGGCTCAGAGACCAGGCCAGCCTGCCTCTCCCCACCTGCGTGTCCCAGGGGATCCTCGGGGAGCAGACCAGCTGGGAGGTGAGGGATGAGAGGACACCGCAGAGGGGTTCCCACAGCCTCTGCCATGTCCCCGAGTCCCCCAGCCCCACCGGCCAGGCTCAGCCTCAAGGGGCTTCATGGGGATGGGCTTGCCCATGACGTTCCAGGTGGACAGATGAGGCAGGCCCAAGGACTAACACAGGGTGACCATGAATGGGGGCCCAGCACAGGTGACCACACAGAGTGGGGGAACCAGTCCCGCCCACAGCACGTTGGGAATTTCTCAGGGACTGGTATGGCCTTCACTGGGGCTCACAAATGTGCAAATCCAGGTGCTAAAGAAGTACTTTAATGTCTCAAAGTCACAATTCCAGTGCTGGCTCTGCAGGGTCACCTGCCGGCAGCTGGCCCTCCTCTGGGAACATGGGGCAGCCCTGGGTACTCAAGGCTGGGGCAGGAGGGGTGCAGGAGGGCGAGCCCTCCAGGTCACCCATGCTCTTCTCAGGGCCATCCGCCTCGATCGCTCGCCCATGGCATAACTGCCCTGTGGGTGCACAGGGAGCTGGGCGGGGCAGCCAGGAGCTGGGGGACGGCGTGGCCAGCAAGCAGGCCTGGCTGGGCTCCTGAGCTTGCCAGGAGGATGCCCCTCCTGAGGGCGTATGGCCTTCCTCCTTGGAAACGTCCGGAGCCTGCGCTGCAGCCCACGGGGCCTTGGGAGGCCAGGGAGCTTTCGGGCCCTGGGAGCAAGCCCACTGCACTCCCTGGGGATGGACTCCACTTGCTGGAGCGTGGACCGAAGCTGCACGGCCGCAGTCTGGCCTGGCGAGGTGCCGGCAGATCCGGCTACACGTCCGTCTCCACCCGCAGCCGCTCCATCCTGCGCATGTTGCCCTCCACGGCCACGCGGCTGGTGATGCTCCGGGCTAAGTCCTCAGGGAACCAGCCCGTCTCTCCATCCCGCAGCCTCTCGCCATAGAACCATCCTGGACCCAGACCCGGGGCAGGTGAGAGCAGGCTCCTGGGCACCAGGCAGGGGCCCCTGTGTCGGCTCCCCCTCGGAGCTGCTGTTCCAGAAGACGCCAGGGCCAGGCATCCCTTGGAGCAGACCCCCCTCCCCGTCTTGCCCAAGGTCACGTGGGCACCTGGTCTTCCATCAGGTGCTCGGCCCCAACACTGGGCTTAGGGGCTGAGCTCACTCCAACCAGCTTGGTCCGTCCTGTGCAGGTACTTGCAGGGGCCACCCTCCCGCTTAGGATACAGAGTGACCAAGAACCCACTTCTGATCCTGCAACTCGGGGACATTTGAGACGTCCTTGAGGGAGGGTACTGAAGGGGGCCCTGGAATCAGGCCCACTGTGAGTACATGCCCACTTCCGGGGTGGGGGCACTCAGGGCAGCTGCCCATGCCAGTGTGCTCTGGACCCTTGCTGGGGCCCCCAGGCTCTCACGCAACACTAGCCTGCCTGGCCCCTCCCACCTGCTCCACGTGCATCCCCCAGGCCCATCCCCTGTGCTCACCGTCCTCTTGCTCCAGGACCAGGACCACATCTGCCTGCTGCAGTGTGATCTCATCCGCCTGCTTGGCCAAGTAAGCCTTGGTGATCTCCACCTGGAGCAGGTCTAGCAGAGAGGGCAGGCCTCAGAAGCAGGACTATTCCAGGGAGGTGGTGGGCTCCAGTCCCAACACACCCCCTGTGGCTTGGTCTCGGTGGGGCCCAGGGGCCCCCAGGTGTCCCAGCACACGGTCACGTGGCAGCTTCCCTCCGGCTAAAGCTGGGACCCCTCCAGAGGCTGCAGGACCTGCTGCTCCCACTTTCAGGGCCCAAATGCCCAGCACCAGCAGAGGGTACACCCAGCTTCTAAGGGGCCAGGCAGGGCCCGAGCCGGGTGACAGCTCTCCGGGCCAGCCCACTCCAGCTCCTTGGCCTCAGTTTCCCCAGCTACTGAGCAGCAGGGAGGATGAGGCCCTGAGACAGCGCTGGGCCTGTGTGTGCAGATGGACACACACGTACCTGGGGCTGGGGCCCCTTACCTGGCAGGTCACCCTGGGGGCAGGCTGTGGGGTGGACAGAGGGCTGGACAGCACCTCTCCCCTTCAGGCCCACCCCCCAGCCCAGGGCCGGGAAGGGGTTGTGAGCCCTGCTGCGTTCGGGCGGGGGGGCAGGCGCTTACCTCCTTTGTTAGTGGGGTCTTGCTGCTGCCTCTCCCAGCGCGTGAGTGCTGTGATCCACCGCGCGCGGTCACTCCTGGGGGCAGAGCGCACGTGAGCGAGGCCCGAGGCCGATCCTACCAGCTGACGACCTTCGCTTCACGCTCCCCACCCAGTGTGGCACGGTGGGAGGGTCGGGGTGTCCGAGCCCCCCACAGCCTTCAAGGTGGGAAGGCAGTGGGATGAAGGATTACGCTGCCCGGGCACACTTTGGTGAGCCAGCCGGGAGCTGGAGGTATAAGTGGGTGGCCCCTCTGGTCTCCCTGACCCATTGCGCTGGGGGCCGAGGCGCAGGAAGTCACAGGCTCCGGAAGGAGCGGCAGGCAGGCCTCCCCCAGGCAGGCTGACCCCGAGTCACATCTGGCCAGGGACATGGAGTCGGGCAGTGGCTGCACCCACAGGGCCCAGGCTGCCCTGCTTCCTGGCGCCGGACCCCAAGTGCCCTGCCCCGTCAGTTTGCTGTTAGCAGCGCTCAGCCTCAGCTTCCCATCTGGAAAGGGGGCCGTGCTGGAGGAAGCGTGGAGACCTGGCCAGCACCTTTCTGTGCGCTGGTCCCCCCACCGTCTGCCCTCACTGCCCTGCGTGGCCCCCACCCTGTGCTCCAGGCCCACTGTCCTCCTGGCAGGGGCCTCCTGCCTCACGGTCTCGGCACTGCCGTGCCTCTGCCGCAGGCCCCTCCCCAGGGCCCCCACCCAGTGCTCCCTCCCCTGCCTCGTTTCTCCTTAGTCCTCTCCCCTTGGACACACAGGACAGTTCAGCTGCGCACTTTGCAGCTGGTGTGTCCCCCTCCCGGGAGTGTGAACTGCTTGAGGACTAGGCCGTCCCGGAACTCTGGATCAGGCATCCCGTCCCCACGGAGCTCTCAGGATCGCCCCCGCCGAGCCCTCCCATCTTACGCTGAGTCGGAGGATAGCAGGATCTTCTCCTGGCGGCCCTCACTGTTGTGCAGCAGGGTCAGCTGGAAGGCGTGTGGTACAAAGGAGCTGCGGTTGCCGCCCCCTGGCAGAGAGGCCTCCGAGGGCTCCATCTTCTGGACCTGGATGTGGTCCAGCTGGGCGTAGTCCTGGACCACGAAGCTGTCCTCACTGTAGGGAGACAGGCGGTCGGCCAGATGCTGCAGAGGTCTGTGCGCAGCCCGAGGGCCAGCCAGCCGGAAGGATGCTCTCGAGAGCTGGCCCCAGCCCACCTCCCCGGCTCCAAGGCCACGGCTGCTGCCTGCTCCCCGTCGCGAGGCCATGCAGCCTGGCGACCACGGGCGGGGCCCACCTCTTCTTCTTGGTGACCACGAGGACGTCGTTGAACAGGAACAGGTAGCATGTCGGTCGGCTAGAGAGTTTTCTGAAAAGCCCGGTTTCTTCCACCATGAAGAGCTCCCCGCGCTTCAGCAGCCAGCGGGAAGCAGAGATCAGTGGGAGGGACTGGGGGCAGAGCGGGGACAGGGGTGAGTCCCGGGCGGGGTGGCAGGGATGTGCAGCCATGGGGACTGAGCCCTGCCTCTGGGAACGGGGTGACCAGGCCTCCCTGGGCTGCACCGAGGAAGGGAGTGTGACTGTCCGGGCCTCAGACAAAGGGCTGTTCAGGCCGCGGACAGGAGCTCAGGGGGCGGCTGCTCTGTGCCTGGCCCAGGCCCAGACCTTGCGCAGCAACCTAGGACAGGCCTGCCCTGCTTCCAGCCAGGCCCAGGGGCCCACAGGGCACCTACCGAGGGCTCCCCTCAAACCAGGGGACGAAGGCTGCTCTGGGGAAGCCTCCTGGCCCACCTCACACCAAGCAGGGGGCTCGGATCGGCTGCTTCTACGCAGGCTGTGAGGAACCCCTGATCTGCGGGGCCACCTCTGGCATCCAGGGGCCTTTGCTGCAAACGGAGCTCCCTCCCCTTCCGCGGCCCAGAGAACAGGCCCGGCTGAGGCAGACACCCCTGCCTCCGCCACATGGGTCCCATGTCGCCATGGCCGGTGCTCAGACAGCCTTCCGCCAGCAAGGCTGGCGCGCTGGCCTGTCAAGCCGGAAGGGGAGGGGCAGGCAGGGCAGGCTTGGTGGGGACGGAGCCAGGAGGCCCTGCCCACCAGCCTCTGCCCCCCTGACACGCCCCACCGGACACCTCACCCCTCCTGGGGCTCTGAGCCCCTGCACCCCCACCTGGCCCAGCTGCTCTCCTGCCTTCATGCCCTCCAGTTTCGAGATGTGGGGGTAGAGGGGTGAGAGGCCCGCTCAGGGGTCAGCCAGGCCCAGGGTTGGGTCTTTGCTCTGGTCGGGGGCGTATTTCACCCCAAACGTGACATCTGTTGCCCGGCCGAGGAGAGGCTCAAGACCCCGGCCAAGGGTGTGGGCTCAGTGGGTCCGTGGCCGTCATCACCCAAACGCCTCCTCTGTGAAGCCACCCTGACTCACCCCAAGGAGCCTGCGGCCCTCGTCGGAGCCTCTGTGCCCTCCCTGCTCGGCCCTCCGGCCCCACCCACGGCACTGGTTCCCATCGGCTCCGGCCTGCTGGGCCGCCTCTGGGGGCTAGAGGTCAGCGGCTCAGCCTGACTGATGATAAGCTGGGGCCGGGCCCACAGAGCTGCCCCGGGGACCCTGGGTCCCCGAGTCTCCTGCCCACCCGCACGCCCACGGGGCTCTGCTGCAGCCAGGCCGTGGGGGGAGGGGAGAGCCAGGGCAGTGGGGCGGGGCGGAGGCTGCCTCCAGGCCCCAATTCCAGAGAGCAGCTCCCACTTCGCCGGACGGCCCGAGCTGCTGCTGGGACAGCCCCTGGACGGCACAAGGATGGGCTGGTCTGTGGGATGGTGGGGAGCCGTGTGGGCAGAGGTCTGAGCTCTGCTTGCTTGGGTGGAGCTGTAGGCTGCCTAGACCCCCGACCCCGGGACCAACAGACCCATCCTGGCCCCAGCAGGAAGCCTGAGCTGGCCCTGAGGTCGTCCAGCCCCCGCTCCCAGCACAGCTGACGAGGAGCCCGGGCCCAGGCTGAGCCCTGTCACCGGGCCTGCCACTGGCTCCCTGTCACCGGCCCCGGGGTCTGCCCTCTGCCGCTGCAGACCCACCGCAGGCAAGGGGGCGGTGGAGCTGAGACCTGAGGCCAAGGAGCACGCTCTCAGGTGGGAAGAGGCCTGGAGAGGTCGAGGCGGAGGCCCAGCCCTGGGCTTCACCGGCGGGGGGGCAGGGGGTCACCCCCAGAGGCCTCTCTCCAGCCTGCACACTGGGGGGCGGTGACCCCTGACCGCACAGAGCCGGGCCTGGGGACAGGTCAGGGGCCGGTGGGGCCCGCCTACCTTGACCCTACTGAAGTCCAGTTGTGTGTGCAGCGTGTACATCTGCTCCATGCGCTCCATCCGGTGGGCCCCCTCGTTGCACTGCTTCACCAGCTACGGGGCGCGCACGCGAGAACAAGTGCTGAGGGCTGGCCCACAGCCTGGCGCCAGACCCCACGCCCGCCCCGTCCAGCCTAGCCTGGCCCCCCGCGACAGCGGCCCTCACGGCTGTCCTGGTCCTTGCCCCGCCCCGGGCTCAGCGACTGTGTGAGCGGCCCTCTCTCTGAGCCTCAGTTTCCCCACCGGCACCGTGAGGAGCTTGCGAGGGACCGTCTGGAGACCCTCTCTGCCCCGCCTTCAGGGTCTCTGCCGACGGGTGGGCGTGGGGACAGGGCTCGGGGCTGGGCTGGGGCTGGGCGCCGCCTCCCCTACCCTGGACCCCTCACCTTGCTGATGGCCTTGAGTGCACGGCTGGCGGCCTTGTATCTCTCGGGGTGGCCCTGAGTCTTGAGGCAGAGTGTCTGCAGGAAGAGACCAGACGTGAGAAGCCACACGCGGCCTTCTGCACCCCGGCTCAGGGGCCTGCCTGGGGCAGGGGCTCCCCTACCAATGCCAGACCCCGGGGGGCACCCAGGCCCCACCCCTTCAGTTCTTGGCTGTGGTGCTCCAGCCTGGGAGGCCCCTGAAGCCTCTATTTCTCCACTTCCCCGAGGGCCCGGAGGGTCTGATATCCTGTCTGCCTGGGATGCTGACCCGCTCTGCACGGGCCCCGTGCTGCCTCTCAGAGCTCAGCTGGGCTCCTGCCACGTGCGGGCTCTTGTGTGCACGTGTGTGTACGTGTACCTTTCACCCCACAAGGCCCGCTGCCCCATGAGCTGGCATCTCAGAGCACAAGCCACTCCAGGAAGCCCCTCGGAGCCCCTCTGTCCACAAAACGGGGACGGTGACGGTGCCTGGGTCACCCCGGGCCCACGCCCAGGACAACTGGCCGAGGGTAGGGGGAAGCAACAACCCTGACTGATGCTCGGCAGGGGTCTGGGCGACACCGGATCAGACTCAGGACACGAATGAAGCCCGTAACCGTCAAGCAGATGGACAAAATCCAGCAAGTGCCGGAGCAGCTCCCGGCAGAGGGAGTTCCGCGGGCGGTGCTGCTGACAGCGGCCACGGTCACTGTGGCCGTTAAAGCCGTCCTGTAATTGTCCTCATAACCATACGTGACAGACGGAGCGGGGGGAAAAGGGCAGGAGGAAGCAATGCTCTCTCTGCCTGCAGATGGACCCCGGGCCACCGCCCTGTGCACTCACGTCCGTCAGGAGGGGCAGCCGGGTCACCCTCTGCATGGGCAGGATCAGGAAGGAGATCATGGGCAGACCCCCGCACGCGGGCCGTTGCTCGATCTCCCTCAGGGCCTCTCGGAAGGCAGCGCTGCTGCTCCTGCAACAGGGAAAGGGGTTCTCAGCCGCGGCGGGAGGCGAGGCCAGTCCAGTCCATCAGGAGAAATCGGGTGGAAGCTGCAGAAGCTGGGCTGCGAGCAGCAACGTGCCCCGCGGCAAGGGGCCCGGAGCCTCCCGAGGCCACCCACCCACGCCCTGCCGGCCCCGTCCCGGGCCCCGGGCTGGCTCACGTCAGCTGCTGCAGGGCGCGCTGCTGGTAGACCTCGTTGGAGCAGTAGGAGACGTAGGGGTGGAAGTGCCGCTCGGCGTGCTCCTCCAGGATGTCACTGACGTCCTCCACGCACACCTGCGCCCTGTGCCGCTTCTCCAGGTCCTCGAAGAACCTGTGGGAGCGACGGTGAGGCCCAAGGGCTGCTGGTCTGTCCGTGGCCCTGCGCGTGTGAGCGCACACACGCACACACGCGCACACGCACAGAGCAAGGCTCCCAGATGCACCCACACCAGGTGCTGGGTGGGTCAGCTGCTAGGGCCCCCCCCCACCCCGGGAAAACCCCAGGACAGATCAGCTCCTTAAACCTGAAATAACTGGGCACATACCCATGGCCAAATCCAAGGCCACTTCCTGCTAGAGTCTCGCAGACTCTAGCCAGCATTGTGGGGAGCAGACGGTAGGACAAAAAATTGCCACTTTGACTGGATTCCCTGGGACTTGGGTCAGAATTGCTGGGAGCCGCCTGGAGCCCCGGCTGCCTCTGACCGGTGCAAGGCAGGGGCAGGGGTTCTGCTCCTTGCAGGTGATTGGGGTCTGACACCTGATCGTCTCCCATAGGCCTCACCCCAGTCTGCAAGGGGGCAGGAATGGGACCCACCCCCCTCAGGTTAGGGAGGGGACGCTGAGGCTCCGGGCGACGCCACAGGGTGTTATGGGGTCGCCTAGGGTGCAGGGCAGTGAGGGGCTGGACCCACACAGGTGCTACCCGGACCTCGCCCTCCATGGGAGTAAACACACACACACACACAGAGGCCCTGGCAGGCCTGCAGCTACACACCCGGCCCCTCCTCCACCTTCTGGCCCTGCAACCAGAGCCCTGGGCCAGGCACCAAACACCTCGGCGCGGAACACGACCCGGGGCTGCAACTCAAGGCCGCCTCCAGCCTGCTCCGTCCCGCGGGCACCTCACGCCTCGTCACTGGCCCTCTGCGCTTGCACGTCCCCAGGGCCAGCTCTTGGTGGCCGCGGGCCCCGTGAGGTTCTCGCGCTCCCTGCCCCCCAGGGCTGTTCCAGGCCGTCCATCCGCACTTGCAGACCGGGGTCACCCAGAGCCCCAGCCTCCCCGCCCTCGAGAGCCTGCGCCATCGGGGGCTGGGCCGACGGGCTGGGCCCGGGCCCGACCTCTGGCTGGCGCTCAGCACGTCCGTGATGTTGGAGAAGAGGTGGTGGTGCTCTGTCTGGGTCATGGTCGCCCGCAGCTCCCGGGACTGCAGGAACTCGGCCACCAGGATGCCGAGGCTGTGCTGGTACGAGAACTCGGATGTGAGGATCTCGAAGATGGCCTGGGGCGAGAGCAGAGCGGACGTTGGGGCAGCTGTGCCCGCCAGGCCCTGCCTGGAGCTGCCCTGCCACACACGGGGCCTGGCCCAGGGTGCGCGGGTGACCAGTGCTCAGGCCGCAGGGGTATGATTGGGGGGCAGGGGGCAGGTCGGGACTCGGGCCCCCTGGACAGGACGCAGGCTGGGGCCGTCAGCGCGGCCGTGGGGACGTGAGCCCGAGTCCCGGGCTTGCACTCTGGCTCAGCCACTGATGAGCTGTGGCGCTGGCAAGGGCTCCCACCCTCGCCCGGAAAATGGGTAACGGTAGCCCCCCCAGCCCCCACCCCAGCCAGGGCATCAGCCATTGCTGGGTACCGGGAGGCAGCCAATGGGCCAGTGGGCGACATCGCCAGGGCTGTGGTCCCTGCGCCCCCCACCGGCGTGTCAGAAGCAGGGCCACGCCCCCAGCCCACCCCTCACCTCCTGCCTCTCGTGCTCCTCGGCGGGCAGCTTGTCCAGGATGCCCGACTCCACCACCTGAGGACGGCACGGGCTCGAGTCACAGGAAGCTCATCCTGCCACCGGGCCAGAGCCGGCACGGAGCCAGAGACGCCGGGCTGGCCGGGCAGGCTGCACCTCGTGGGACACCTGGGACCGCCGAGCTGGCCTGTCCCTGCTCGGTCCCCTCACTCAGGTCTCTCTTCTCCAAGGACGCCTCCCCCCTCAGAAGGGCCCTGGGGCAGCCGAGGAAGGGCCTGGGAGTCCGGAGGGAAAGGCCTCTCCAGGGGTGGGACGGGGGCTCTGTCCCACAGAGCCGCCGGGGGCTGGGAGGTGGTGGAGAGACTCAGAAGCACCCGGGAAAGCTGAGGGGCGTGCTGAGCACAGGGCCACGACTCAGGCACACCTGGGCCAGGTGAGCGAGCACCCTGCCCGGAGGTAGGGGTGACACTGTTCCAGCATGGCGCACTGCCCCGCTCTCCACCCCTCAGGCCCCCTGGCCCCCAGCTGCCCCAGCTGGAGCGTGGCTCACTCGGCCACAGTATGCCCGCCGAGTGCCTGCAGAGCCTGCCGGGGGCGACCCTCTGCAGGACCAGGGCCACCTGATTCGTGCTCCCTTCCCCAGTGGGCTGGGCGGAGGCTGCCAGCAGCGCCTGAGCTGGGAAGGTAAATCCTACGCGTCCTCGGACCCAGAGGCTTGGCCGAGACACCTGAGCTCAGGTGACGGGAGCAGAACCTCCGGCAGCGTTTCTAGGATAAACTGTCCCGGAATCCCACCCCTGACCCGGGAGGTCGCGCACATGCACCTCCAGGCACACAGCTGGCACCTGGCGGGTGGGAACACACGTGCACTTCCGGAACTTTTCGTGTGCCTGCCCCTACTGCCCTAACCCCCGCCCCGTCTTGGGCCTCCCTGGCCGGCGGCCCCATGGCATGCAGTGTCCTGGATCTCGCTGGGCGGTCACGGTGCCTCGGCCCCTCTCCTGCCCCACGGGATGCAAATGAGGAGGCCTGTTGTACCGCAGACAGAAGGGACAGCCAGATGCCCCTCCCTGCTGCCCACCGCGCCCACAGCCCGCACTGCAGCTCCGTCCCTCGGCTCCCAGGGGACGGGGTCAGGAGTCTGTCTGCGCCACGGCCAAGCTGCGCCCTCCTGGGGTAGCGAGAGCTTGCCTCCCTGGGTACCTGC
Organism: Phocoena sinus; assembly: GCF_008692025.1. Classification (NCBI taxonomy): domain Eukaryota; kingdom Metazoa; phylum Chordata; class Mammalia; order Artiodactyla; family Phocoenidae; genus Phocoena; species Phocoena sinus. The sequence continues at coordinate 2,034,185 of NC_045763.1, read as the reverse complement.
TTGGAGCACCGGCGCCTCTGTCCCAGCCACGCTCTCCACTGAGACATCCACAGCCCTGCAGGGCAGGGACCAGCCCCATTTTCAGGACGTGGAAGGCAAGGGGGCGCCTGGCAGTGGCGCGCAGCTCCGGCCAGGCCTCTCCCCTCCCCTCTGACCTCCTCACTTGGACCCTCCTGGCACTTTCTGGGCACAGCGCCCTGGGAGGAGGTCCCCTGTGCCCCCATGTCCCTACAGGTCAGCCTGAGCAGGGAGCTCGGGGAGGGTGAGGGGCTCACCCGTGGGACGACCGTCACATACACACAGATGACATGCCCCTAACCCCTCTCCCCACCGCAGCGACCACCCCCATGGGGCCCCGCAGGGCAGGACAGCTCTGAGACAACCAGGAAGATCTCCCTGCCAGCTGGGCACAGACAGGGCGTTTCCAGGAGGCCGCTCCCCTCACCGGGAGGACCACCCACGGGTCGGGAGAAGGGCCCCTCCCCGCCACCCCCGGCCCCACCTCTGGGAGCTGGCTCCAGGTGACCTGGGGGGGGCCGGTAGCTCTTGACCACGATGCGGGCATCCACCTTTTGGGTTTCCTCAGGGCTGGAGGATTCATCGAGTAAGTCATCGTCGGACTCGTGGATGGTGTTCAGGCCTCGCTCCCGGATCTCCTGGTAGAACCGGGGATCTGGGGAGAGGGGGTGTGTGTCACCTGCATGGGGGCTCTGAGCGGTCCTGGCCCCCCGGGAACCCACACGCTGAGTCCTCCCCGTGGAGGCCCTGAGAGCGTCAGGTGGTACAGGGCCCCCCAGAGCAGGCTCCCCTCGGGCCGGCTGGCTCCCGTGGCTGAGCTGGCTGAGCCTAGGGCAGGGGTGGCATCCCCGTGCAGAACAGTGGCACCTTCAGACCAGGGCTGAGCCAACACATCAGAGAGTGGCACGGGCCCAAACTGCACGGCCTTGGGGAGGGGGGACTGGGCAGCGGCTGTCCCCAGGTCGGCCAAGGGCGCTGGAGGCCGCCCTCCTGAGAGCCCCCCAGCCCGAGGTGAGGTTTCCCGCTCTCCGGCTCTGCAGTGGCCACGCGCTCAGCAGCCCCCGCCGGGCGGGGTGCGTGGCTCGGGACGGCTCTGAGGCAGCCCCTCCCGCCCTGCTCCGAGACCTGGGGCATCACTGCTGCTGTCCTGGGGGACGAGGCCCCGATCCTGAGGCCTCCCCATGCCCGGGCCTGTGGCTGTCCACAGAGGTTGGGGCTGGCAAGGGAGGGGGCCCTTTCTGGCTGGGGCCACCTTACACCCACTGGCTGCTGCATCCAGGCTGGGCGGGCACCTACCCGCCAACTCCAATAGGGTACTGCTGGCATCCACCCCTCGGCAGGCTGAAGGCACTGCTTCCGGGCCCTGCCACAGCCCAGATGTCACCCACGGCCCCTGAGCCTTTAACACTGGTCCCTGTGGCCTGTGTCTCTGCACCCCAGGCCCAGGGCCCTCTGCCTGGCCTTGGTCCCACGGGCAGGGCCCTGGCGCACACAGAGTGCTTGACAGACATCTGCTGAGGGAGAGTGTGGAGGCTCTGTCTGCCCGCTGCCCCCGCGAGAGCACGGAGTCCAAGGGAACTTTCTAGGCCCATCAGAGCTGCAGGGTCAGACGGGCCACCAGGCCCTCCAGTCCCCAGAGGGAACCCATCCAGCACGTAGTTCTCCGTCTCCCCCAGGATGCCCGAGTGAGACCAGCCTCCCCAGGGCCCAGCCCGGCCGCAGTGTCGCCCGACGGCGCCCCTTGGCCACACTCACCGTCCTTGAAGGAGCCCTTGTGTGCACGTTTCCGCCCCAGCGTCTTCTGTGCAGAGAGACCCAGAGACACGGCAGTCAGCGGGGAGGAGGGGCGGCGGGCAGCAGTCCCTGCACCTGGGCCCAGAGACCAGACCCTCCACACGTGACGCCACGCTGGGCATGCAGAAGGCGCTTAATAAATGTCGGCTCCACGAGGAGGCGGGGCCACCAGGCAGAGGCCAGGGCAGGTAGGACGGGGTGGGATGGGGCTCAGAGCAGGCAGGGCAGGTGACCAAGGGCTGGGCAGGCCCAGGAGGGCTGCCGAGAGGAGATGGTCAGGAAGGTGGGCCTGGGGGGAAGCCGAGGCAGCACAGGTGTGGCTGGGAGATGGCCTAGAAGGGACACTGGGGTGGGAGCCAGGGCCGCACGGGGGCCCCATGAGTCCGGGACCTGGGGTGGCAGGAAGAGCAGAGCCTGGCAGGTTGGCGTCCAGCTCCAGCACAGGCCCGGGGGCCCAGCAGCTGCTGGTGGGGCTGCAGGGGTGAATTGGGGGGCGGGCAGGGCTCTCAGGGCCCCATACCCTGGTCCTTCCAGTTGCCACTAAGAGCCCGCTTCCTTGGCTGGGACACCATTTCCCCTGACCCACAGGTGCACGGGTTCCAGGAAAGCGGGAGCTGGTTTCTCGAAATAAGTTGGAGCCTGAAACTCCCCGTGCTGGTCTGGAACGTGTGGTGCTCCCAGGCGCACCCGGCTCTCCCTGCTGCCCGCCCGGCACCCCCCAGTGCCCCCACCCCTTCCACCTCCAGGCCCGGGCACCCGCTGTCTCCGCAGCCCGTCCTCCACCTGGCTCCCATCCTGTGTCCACGCCTCTACTTTAACCCCTGGGAGCTCTCCTGGGGCCTCTGCTCACTGGGTGCGTGAGGCCTCGGGAAACGCTGGCTGGCTACATGAATCAAGCATGAATGAACAATGGACCCTGCAGGCCTGGCCCTGGGTGGGCGTGGAGGTGTCGGGGTCCAGGCTCTCTGGCGTGCACGGCAGGGGCTGTGCCCTGCCTCGCAGGCCAGGGGTGTCTCTAGCCCAAGGACAGCGGTCCTCCCTGCCCTGCCCCTCTGCACGCTGGGTCACCAGCATTCTGACAGGTGGTCTGGGCTTCTCCCCAGATCAGGGCCAGGGCTCATGGTCTGGGCAGAAGCCCGTGGTGGAGGAGGCCACCGGGACGGTGCCTGTGGGCACAGAGAGCCCTGAGCCGGTGGTCAGGCAGGGCAGGGAGGGAGAGCGTGCAGGGCAGCATCCGACTTCTGAGCTGCCACAAGCCCTCCTGAGTCCCCGACGGGCGCCCCTCGGGCAGACAGACCCCAGGCCAGTCCATGCTGCAAAGCCATGACTGAAATCTGCCCTTCAGATGGGCTGGCTCCCCCTCCGTGCTCAGAGCGACTTGGAGAGAAGGGCTGGCTCCTCCCCGGGCTCCGCTCCCCGCTGTGGCTGAGAGCCGGGGTCCTGGCTAACACCTTCGGTCTTCCTGAGCCTCAGCTGCCTCATCTATAAAATGGGGACATTCACACACTGCTCACGGCCTGGCTGTAGAGCTTCACTGGAATAAACCCTCCCAGGAGCCTGCAAAAGGTGCGTGGCTGCATGATGGCGTGAAGGTGTGTTCGGGCCCCTTCCCCGCCCACAAGCTCCCGAGTCCCCTTGAGGCATGGCCCCCGCCCCGTTGCCCAGGTAGATGAGCCCCCTACCTTATTTTTGGCCGTGGACCGAGCAGGAGGCTGGCTGGGCTCCTCGGCCAGAGCCGGGATCTTGGGGCTGAGCTGGACGGGGCCGCCCTCGCCGCCGGGGGTCCCCAGCCCCTTCATGGCCGCCCGGTAGGATTGGTTCCTCAGATTTCGTCTCAGCAGCCCCCCAGGACCCGTGTCCATGTCATCCAGGGAGAAGCTGGGGGCCGGGAGGAGCCGGGGGTCCCGCCGGGCAGCCTCTTTGCTGAGCGTGGCCGCCCCAAAGCTCTGATGGCGGGCCGGGGTCTTAGCCTTGCTGGACACAGCCAGGCTCCGGGGGATCAGCTGCTGAGTGCCCATCTTGAGGGCTGCCGGGCTCTGCGTGCTCAGGACAATGGTCCTGAGCTCCTGGGGCTCAGGGGACGGCGACGGGGGCACCGGGGCATCGGGCTGGAAGGCGGCATTGCTCCTGCTTTGCAGGGAGCCCCGGACCATCGGGAGCCCGGACGCTGGGTTTCCCTCGGTGTCGAGATGCAGCTCTGAGTGGAAGCGGTATTCCAGGAGCTTCTCCTCCAAGGAGCTGTCCGAGTGCTGCTGGGACATGCTGAGTGGCCGCGGTGACCTGGGGGAAAGGACAGAGGTGAGGGCAGCCCTGCTGTAGCCGGAGCCCGAGGTATGGCTGAAAGGATGCGGTGCTCAAAGGCTGGCTTCGCAGCCAGAAGCCTCACTTTAAAAATATGTAAAATGGGTACAATAATAAGTACCCAGCTTCCTGAGGATGCTGGGAAAGGTGGGGAGCTCATACACGTAGTGTTTAAACAGGGACCTGGCCGCCGAGGGGCTATGGTGTCACCGGTGCCGAGTAGAAGGTTATCTGTGAGCCTCAAGGGGAGCGGCTGAAGGTTTAGAACCTCATACGACTCGAACATAACATGGAGAGAACTCACTCCTTTCATTCTTTCCCATTTACTTTTAATAAGAACGAGAATAGCCACCACTCATACGCTTCTTATAAATGCAGATCGTCTGAACGTTAAAATTACAAGAGCCGGGTAAGGGTGGAAGCCTTTTTCAGATGGAGAACTAAGATTCTAAGTCACCCGCCCAGGTGGTCCCGCTGGGAGGGAACCTCAGCTCAGAGCTACACCACGGCGTGCCACTTCCCCTGCGGACCTCGGGAGGACCGCTGACCCAGGAGTTCATCCAGCAGCTCTGTGGTGGGGGGAGGGCACGCCCTGCTCTCTCCCACCTGGGTGCACGCAGCCGGAGGGGGCCAGGCCTGGGATGGTGGGCGCCACCAGGGACCCACTGTCTGTCCCTGGACCCACCCGGCAGGTTCCAGCCCGAGCACACCTCACACACACACCTTGGGTCCTGGTGCTTCCCCCTGGAGGTTCTGAGCTTCAGCCCAGGAATCCCTCTGACAGGAGGCTGGGAAGGTCTGGCCACATGGGGTGGCCTAAATCACGGCACAGTGGGAGCCACTCAGGGGCCCCCAGAGGCCTGGCCCTCCGCCCTGCTCTGCTGCCCCAGCTCCCAGATTCTCCGGCTAAAAGCATCCCAGGAAGGTGTGAGCAGCTCAGCCTCCCGGGCTGCAGGGAGGGGCTGCCGCTGGAGCCCTGGCCACGCCCACAGCAGGAGGATGGCCCACGCATTCCTGGGGCATTCTGAGTCCCCAGGCCTCCCCCGGCACTGGCAGCCGTGGGTGGGTCTGCACCTTCCTGGGTCACCCTCCCTGTGTTAACTTGGCTGCACCGTACCCAGGCCTGGCCGAGAAATGGGTTTCTTACAGGTTTCCATCTATGTAGGCCAAGCAAATGCACCCCAGTGGGCATCCAGGAGACGTCCAGCTCCTGAATCCTTTTATCTAGCCACCGTGTATTTCCCACGGGGGTGGTTTACATTGTATAACACGGAGACTGTGGTGCCCGTGACCCCTGCCCGCCCCATCCCCTTATTCTTCCTCCTTCCTCTCCCTCCTCCCCGTCTCAGGCCCCAGACCTGAGTCCCCTCCTCTGAGCCCAGGCCCCAGACCCAGCCAGTGGCACACGTCCTCTCCCAGGAGAGGGCAAAGGCTCTTCCGGAGCCAGAAGGTGCCAGACGGAGCCTGTCAGGCCAGCCCTTGCTGGGTGTGATCTCGGTTCCAAACAAGGCAGCCGCACCCACAGGCCTGGGGCGCCACCAGCCCGGGACCCAGGCCTGAAGGGGAGGGGCACTGTGCCAGGGGCGTGGGCCACTGCCCTGCTCTTGCATGAGCTCCAGGACCCGGGCCCGGCTGGAGCCGACTCCTGGGGTTGCAGCTGTCGCAGGACCCCTGTCTTCTTCCTCCCGCTGCTTAGCTGATCACAGAGCTACCTGGGCATAGGTTCAAAGGTCAAACAGCACCGAGAGGAGAGACCTTATCATCCAAGATAGGCGTCCCCTCCTCCGCGCCACCCCGTCCCCCACAAACCACCACTCCTGGCTTTTCAGCGTTCCCCCAATTTCTAAACAAGCCCCACTTGCTATTTTGAGACCTCCTAGCCTGAGCATCACTCACCCTCCCCTGGCTGTGTGAACGAGGCTCCGCCCCCGGCTCGGCCATGCCCTGTGGGTGTTTGTGTTAGCCTGGCCGCCTTAATAATTCTCTCTTGTTTACTGGCTGGCTTTCTTCCAGTTACTCCCCCCCCCCCCCCACCCCGGTGCATTCCAGCGTCCCTGCCTTGGGCATCTGGATCGTGCGCTCCACAGGGTCCAAGCATCAGTCCTCTCTCCCCAGGCCCTCCCTTCCCGGCTCTCAGGGCAGGAGCTCGGCCCCCTGACCCCCACCTGGCATCCTGGCCCTCCCTTTCCTTCCTCCCCCCACCACTGAGCTGGGGCCCAGCCCCTGGCACCTTCCCAAGGCAGCGTCACGGGAGGGAGACCTCTGAAAGTGTCTTCTTTATGCCTTTAGAGTTCCACTGGAGATTATTTTCTTCCAGAATGGAGAAGCCTTCTTCCCTTGCCTTCCTGCTTTCACTGCCAACGAGACATCGACGCCGGTCTGACTTCACCTCCTTGGTCACGACAGGAGGCTCTCTTTCCCCCTGCTCCGCTTTACCACCTATGGGGACAGGCACGGCGGCGGATCCACGTTCACTCCCTGAGCCACAGGCTTGTGCGTCCTTCCCACCTGTTTTAGGTCCGCACGTTTTCCAGTGCTATTTCTTTGATAAATTATCCCACCTCCGTTCGCTCTGGTCTCTTTCTGGAACAGCCTTTAGTGAGAACCCCCCATTTCCGACCTCTTCTCTCCTTCCCCTTCATCTCTTGTTCCCCTTTGTGGGAGACTCCCCCCTTTCCACCACACGATCGTTGTTTTCCTGGTCCCACAAAGAGCTCTCTCTCTCTCTTTATGCAGAGCAGTCTGTTCTTGTTTCGCGGATGCCACATCCTCTTTCAATGTCCCAGTCAGCTGTCGGCTCCCATTTAGGAGACAGGCATGTTCTGGTGGGAGACCCGTGTGCCCTGTGAGCGCACACACGTGAGCGCACATACGTGAGCACATGCTTCTGCCTGGCAGGCTCTTTGGGACTCCCCACAGGGTCCATGTCTGGAGGCTTCTCCTCCAGCCAACTGGCCCTAAGAGCATCCCTTTCAGCATCACCCCCGGATGCTGGCCCTTGCCTGGTGTCCTGCAGCCAGTGCAGGGGAGGGCCGAGAGCACAGTCGCAATGGCGGCCATGTTCTGTGGGCAGCAATGCCACCGAGAGAGAGAGACCAGACACCCGGCAGTGACCACTCGAGCCACAGAGGCAGGTCTGCTCCCCAGCAAAGGCAGCCCTGGGAAGCTCCCCCACCGATGCCCACGGCAGCGAGGGCCGCGTGCTGTCCGTATGTCCCTGTCTCCCTGACGAGCCTGTGCGTCCTTCAGGAGCAGGGATGATTTCCTGTTTACGTCCCCACAAACAGTTGGGCTCAATTCGCAAACTGATGTGTGAACGCTGATATTGTGGGCACCTGCCTGGCTCTGCTCTCCCTGGAACCGTGTCTTCCTGAAGAGGCCTGGGTGTTCCACGTGGGGAACTATAGCCCACTTGGTACTTTGCTTCAGGTGTGCCGAATCCACCAGGGCAGCTCCACAGGAGCTTCTAGACCCATCTGTGCCCCCTCCTGGGTGACGTCCTGCTGTTTCTGCTCAGGGTGGGCTGGGGAGGGCCCCTTACGGCTGAGCCCTGGGGACCACAGCTTCTCCCTTTGCCACTAAGCAGCCCTTCCCGGTGTCCCCAGCACATGTGCAGGGGTGGGTAAAGGACAGGCGGGGCTTGGGTGGGAGGAGCGGGGGCTGGCAGTCCACAGGTGGAGGTGGGGGAGGTCTCTGGCAACCTCAGGTGACCCGACACAGCCTGTCTGGTCCCACGTTGCACTTGGCCCTGCCCTGGCTCTGCATTTCACGCTGGCCTGGCCCAGAGGGCCCCTTGCAGCCCAGCACCCCTGGAGCCCTCGTTTTTCCTGACAGATGGGCTTCCCAGGACCCCGTCCCTCCTGCTGCACTGAAGAGCACAGCCCTCCTGGCCTGGGCCTGGGGCTCTGGTCGCAGCAGCTCTCACGGCCACCAGGACCCAAACCGCACCGAGTATGGGACCTGCCACCCCTTGGGTGACGTCACCACAACACCTCCATCCGTGGGACGTCTGTCCCTCTAGGTCCAGCTGACGGGACCCTGCCTGGTGGGGCTCGGCCTCCCTGGCACCGTGCACACGACCCCATCTTTGCTCAGACAAACTTGACCCACGATGATGGCCTTGTGTTCGGGTAATTCTGCCCGGCCAGGTTCCAGACCTGGAGTCACATGGAATGTGGGGCAGGATTTGGCTTCGTAAACCATGCAGCACGTAGCAAACACTTCTGTCTGCAGGGTGGCCAGGGGCAGCTGGGGGCTCTCAACCAGAGCAGCTTGGCCCCCCGGGGGACACTTTGCCAAGTCCGGAGACATTCTTGGTGGTCACAGCTGGGGCTGAGCTACCAGCCTCTTGTGGGCAGAGCCCAGGGACACTGCTCGATACCCTACAGGGCCCAGGACCACCCACGACAAGGAATCATCCGGAACAAATGTCTGCAGTGCTGAGGTAGAGAAACCTCGGTTCAGCTAACTGGAGATTCACCTGCCTCCCCAGAGGTTGGGAAGACCCGCCTGGCCGTCCTCAGTCCCAGACACAGCCTGGCAGTGGGAGGGGCAGTGGCAGGCCTCGTGCTCCTCCCACCCCGAGCAAAAGCCTCCTGCTGTCTCCTTCCTGTGATGCCTCCGGGCACCGGCAGGCTCAGCCCGCAGTGCCCACCCAGACAGGCCCACCCGTGGCTCCCACTCCCGGCTCTGAATCCAGCCGCCCCATAAACCCAGTCCCCGTGCCAGGCTTGGCTGGCACACACAGTGTTTCCCCAGAGGAGCTCCGGATAAGAAATCAGAGCCCTGACTCCGCCAGGTAGCCTGGGCAGGTGACCCACGGGTGTCCTCTAAACACCTTCTCTCCTCGTGTGTCTAGCCCCTCAGGGATCTTCTGGACGGCAGGCATTTCCCTGCTCTGCTAGGTGAGGAAACCAGGAGCAGAGGGAATGTGACCTGCTGAGGTCAGGCTGCCGGTCAGCGGAGAGCTGGGCAAGGAGCCAGGCGCTGTCCTGACCCAGATCACTGACCCAGTGGGCCAGCTGGGTGAGTGGCGACTCTCACTGGAAATAAAGATGCTGGTACAGGCGGCCGGTCGCCCGAGAGCGACAACGGCCACAGGCGAAAGAGAGGGGCAGCTGAGATCCATTCAGAAACTGAAACTAGAATTCCAGGACCCAGCCGCGGGGAGTGGCCGTGCCCATCGGGTCACGCACAGACTGGCATCTCAGGGGCCCCACCGGCAAGCCACGTCACGCCACCTCACTGCACCTGGTTTCCTCTCGTGTAGGTGAAGAGCGTCTCCCGTGTAGGGTGAGAGACACCCCCCTGTCCCGAGCCCCTGGGAACCAGAGCCCTTGTGGAACAGAGATGCCCCTGCCCTGCACAGATTCCTCCCCTGCAGGTGCCCAGGTAGGAGGGGGAGGGGCCTCCGCCAGCTCACTCCCCCCTGCCAGGAGAGCTTGGGAAAGCCCTGGGCAGTGCCCGTGATGTGATGCTGGCTTCTGCGGCCCATGGGCATCGGCAGGGCGGTAACCAGAAGAGGATCCAGCGGCAGCTGAGTCAGCACCTCTAACTGCTCCCATTTCACGGAGCAGGAAACCGAGGCCCAGAGGCTTAAGTAACAGGTTACACAGAGCCGGGGTTTTGGACCTGGGGTCCCCCGCCCTTAAGCACTAGGCAGCAGGGGTGCAGGGGGAGACTGGTTGGCCTGACAAGCACCCACTGAGCCGCCACCAGGAGGTGCAGACTGTTCACCCTCCAGGTCAGATGCAGAGCTCCCGGCCGCCCCCCCGCCCGCGTGCCCGCTGCTGGGCTGAGGTCCACACAAATCTCAAAAAGATCCTTGCTTCCCGGATGCAGAAACGGAGGGTGGGTAGCTAAGCCAGGTGTCCTGGCAGTAAGCGGGACCCACAGCTTTGGGAGCCGAGCCCCGCCCTCCTCCCTTCCCGCTCCTTCTTAGCGGGATGGGATGCACACCAGGACCCCTCCCTGCCGCCCAGTCTGCCTACCAGAGTGGGGGAGAGTTTGTTCCAGTTTGATGTGGGGAGGGGGTCCTCATTCTTGGGGCTGCTACTCCTGGTGCCAAAGCAGGTTTGGGCGGCAGATTCTCCGGAGTTGCTGGGAGGGTCGTTTCCGTGCGCACCCCACCCCGCCTTTTCAAAGGTCCTGGGGCTCTCTAGGGTAATCTCAGCCCTGATGCCCCAGTGGGAGCTCTGGCTGCGAGTCCCGTCCAGGGCGAGGGAGTGTCCCCTAGGGCTCAAAGGAGGGAGGAGCAGGGAGCTGGGACACCCGAAGCCCAGGGGAGCGGGGTGGGGGGGGTCAGAGGTCAGAGGCTCTAGGTCCAGCCAGGCTCTGTCCCCTCCCACAACCCCCGCTGGGCAGCCACTGCGGAGGCAGGCAGCCGCAGAGTGACGCGGCCCCCGGGGCAGGGCTTGCGGGAAAAGCGAAGGGGAGGAAGTGCGCCCTCGGCCCTTGCCAGCCCCCTCCCCAAGGCTCATCCCCACCACCTCGCTCACCCGTCCCTTCCCAGGCCCACCTGTCTCCCAGGCTCACCTGTTCCCCCGTCACCTGTCCCCAGGCTTACCTGCGCCGTGGGGCGGAGGACGGAGCTACGAGCTCGGCGGCGACGGGGGCCGGGCCACCTCCAGGCTCTGCAGGCCCCGAGCTCTGTCCCGGCCGCCCGGTCCCTCCCTGTCCCCGCCCCCCCACTTCCTGTGCGGCCCTGCAGGAGGCGGCAGCGCTCCGGCCCCACCAGGTGGGCGGCCAGGTGGGCAGGGCGCGCGCCAGGCGGCTCCTGCTCCGAGTGCCGGGCGGGAGGGGCCGGCGGGGCGCGCCCCAGGTACCTGGCTGCGCAGCCTGCGTCACTGTCCCCACCTGGCCAGCCGGCGCCCACGTGACCTGCAGCCGAGCTGCCTCGGCCTCCGAGTCCCGATAGGAGTCGCCCTTCTGGGACGCCCTCCGCCCTTCGCCCTCCACGCCCACCGCCTCGGGCCTGGCGTCGCCTGCCCGGGTGACGCCAGGGCTACCCGGCCTCACCCTCTGCGACCCTGCATTTCTCCTTACGGGCCCCGGCTCTGCTGCCCCCTCCTCCAGGAAGCCCTCCAAGAAGCCGACCAGCCCAGCGGGGGAATCGGAGGTTTGCAAGGCCTCCACTGCTGCAGAAATGGCCCCACCTTTGCAGAATGGCGGCCAGAGGGCAGCCCAGGAGCTCTCGGAGAACTCTGGCTGCCTTCAAGGTGTTTGGTTTGTTTCCGTCACCCCCATTTTACAGATGAGGTTCCTGAGGCCTGGAAAGTAAGGCGCTTGCCAGCCGGCACAAAATTGAGTCTGGACTCCAAGCCTGCCCTTTCCAGGCCTTGTTTAGGGTGGGTCCCCTGGGCAGAGGCTGCAACAGCCCCCCAGCTGGGGTTTCAGGAATCAGCCTTCCTGGCGCTGCAGGAGATGCTGTGGGCGGGGACAGGCGGGTTTCCACTCTGAGCTTGGGCTGACCTGCCAGTCAGCCAGGCAGGGAGCCCCCCTGCCATCCCACCTGCCCTATGTCACCCACCACCCCAAATCCCAGCTCACACCAGCCCAGGGTGGCAACAGTGGAGCCGGCTCTCAGCACACTCAGGGACTGCCCGTTACTTCCTCCATCAAGGGCAGAGGACTCAACTTCCCCGTGTGGCCCACCCCATTGCCCACACTCTGCCTGTGCAGCCCCCCACTTCCCAGCATTCCCTTCTCTGCAGGGGGAGAAGGCAGCCCAACCCAGGAGACCTGCAGCACCACCTCCCTGTGCGAGGAGCATCCTTCCTGCCCCACGGAGCCAGGTGATGAGCTTTGGCCCAGGAACCTGGAGCAGAAACTTTTAGAGCCATTGCCTGTGCCTGCTGGGTCCCCCGGCCTTTGCTTCTGCCAGGAGAGGGTCTCCAGCCCCAGAATGAGGAGCCGAGTGGAGCAGAGCCACTGCCACTGTTGGAAGCTCCTGACACGGGGCGCGTGTTTGTTACAGCAGCACAACCTGCTGGAAGCTGGCTGATGTTGATGCCGTCATCTGGGGCCAGCCCAAGGTTCATCTCCAGCAAATCTCCTCCTCCTTCCTGCTTTCCTCCTACTTTACTCATAGGTATTTATTGAGCAGCTACTGTATGCTGACTACTGCGCAGGGCATCAGAGATACAGCCTTGAGCAAAAGTGCCATGATCTCTGTCCTCATGGAGCTCACTGTGGGGAAAGACAGACAAATGTAAAATGACAGCCACTCGGGGTTCCAGCAAAGACACAGTGATCAGATCTGGTGGAAAGACCCCTCTGGTAGTTGAGGAGAGTGGAGGGTGGAGGGGCCAAGACAGATACCCTGCCCCCCAACCCAGACCAAGGAAGCTGATATCGTGCTTCTGCTCGAATACTTCCAGGACGGGGAGCTCACTACCTATCAAGACCAATTATTACATCGTCCCCGGTTATCATGTTCTTTAGTCATTCTTTTTAAAATTTATTTTATTTATTTATTTTTGGCTGTGTTGGGTCTTCGTTGCTGAGCGCAGGCTTTCTCTAGTTGCAGCGAGCGGGGGCTATTCTTCATTGCACCGTGCGTGCTTCTCTTGCTGTGGAGCACAGGCTCTAGGCATGTGACACGGGCTCAGTAGTTGTGGCTTGCGGGCTCTAGGGCGCAGGCTCAGTAGTTGTGGCGCATGGGCTTAGTTGCTCCGCGGCATGTGGGATCTACCCGGGCCAGGGCTCGAACCCCTGTCCCCTGCATTGGCAGGCGGGTTCTTAACCACTGTGCCACCAGGGAAGTCCAGTCATTCTTGATATGACACGGAATCCAAATCATTTGTCATCCTGGCACGTTCCCCCAAGATGCTTCAAAATGTGCGAAAATCCCCCTTAAAATGCGGGGGGAACACTCACCTTCCTCTCTTCTGGATACTATTCCTCTGTTAATACAGCCCCTTCCTGCCACAGCTCTTGTATGTTCATCCCACGGCACAGAGCCCAGGGCCCTGTATTCAGCAGGTGCTCAGCAAGGGCCTGGTGATGCACTGATGTGACCTGAGATCCCAGGACTCAGCCCTGGAGGTGCTGGGTGTCAGCCCCCTTCCCACCTGTCTTCAGGTCCCTTTTCCAGGAAAGGCCCATGGCCAAATGTGCCACCCAGTGTCATTCCATTTGAGCCCCACGCTGGGTTGTGCATTTGGGTGAGCTTCCAGCCTGCAAAGTCCCTTCGCTGACCCCAGGTGTTGGCACGGGGGGCAGGGTGCAGGGACATGCCAGCTGGCAGGGCACAGTCTAGCCTGGGGTGCACGCCTGCCCTCTCCTGGTGCCGCCTTCCCAGGGCTGACGGCCCTGTGAGCTTGCTGCTCTCTGTAGGGCAAGGGGGCGCCGCAGGCTTGGGGGCCTGGCTGGGCATTTTCTTGGGTGTCGTGGTTTGAAGGGCAGGCCTGCCGGGCTCACCTGTGGCCTTCCCAGTCCCTGCCCGACATCAGTGCCCCCACCCCCGAAAGTCTGCTCTTCAAGCCGGGGCCTGGCTGCCTGTGAGAGGGATGGCGCCCAACAGTCTGCCAGGTGGCAGGGCCCAGGCTGACCACAGGAAGTGCCCACCAGGGCCATCAGTCCCATCTGTGTGTGTGTTGGGTGGGTGAGGGCTAACGGCTGACCCCTGTGGGCAGAGTCCTGGGCCCTGCAGCCACCTGGGCCCCGCAGCCACCACAGTGCTTCCAGGCGGCTCCCGGGAAATGTGGGCACCTGCTGCCCTCCAGAGGCCATAGTGGGTACTACACCCACAAGGCCCAGAAAGCAGGTGGGAGCGGCTGGGGGAGTCCGGGAGGGTCTTGGCTGGTGGGGAGACCCAGGCCCCGTGGGTTCCCGACCCCCACTCGACGCCTTCCTATGAAACCTTCTTTCAGAACCTGGCTTGGTCACTGCAGGGTTAATCCCCACCCACCCCTCCAGCACCCTGAGTCTGGCTCTGCCCCCAAGCTGGGAGGCTTCGGGGGCCATCGCTCCATCTCCAGCGGGCTCAGTGTGTGGTTGGGGACAGGTGACCCGGAGCGCGTGGCTTGGCCTGTCGGGGCTCTGTACGCTCAGCTGTGAAGTGGAGATTTGATGATGCCATGTGAAATGACTCGCAGTCCACGCTCAGGGCTGGCGGCTGCAAGGAAGCAGCTCGAGAGACCGAAGCCACCTGCGTGGGGAGAGGGAGGCGGGGCTGGCCGCACGGCCCTGCTCCTCTCGCTCACCTGCCAGCAGGGGCGAATCTGTGGAACTCTCCCACCCTGTGGCTGGGACCAAGGGCACGGGGGCCGGGTCAGCCCAGAGCAGATGGCCCTTTGGGACGGCGCCCAGGTCCCTCCTTCCCTGCCTTGGGCCTCCAGGCTGGCTGTGGCCCTCGCTGAGAGCTGAATGGTGCTGTGAGGTACCCTTATTTGGAAATAGGGTCTTTGCAGATGTAATTTAGACAAGAGCGTACCAGATTGGGCCAGGCCCTAAATCCAATGGCCCTAAATCCAATAAAAAGAGGGAGATCTGGACGTACAGATAGAAGGGAGAGGGTGAGGTGTTGATGGAGACAGGTCGGAGTGATGCGTCTGCAGGCGCAGGACGCAGGGGATGCCGGCAGCCGCCAGAAGTTAGAAGGGGCAGGTAGAATGCCGTCCTAGAGCCTTAGAGAGAGCAGGGCCCTGCCCACACTTTGATCCCAGAGGTCCGGCCTCTAGAACTGGGAGAGGATGCATTTCTGTTATTTTAAGCCCCCGGTTTGTGGTCATTTGTTGCGGTGGCCCGGGAAGGTGACCGACCCTGTCCTGTCTTGTCTTTCTTCAGGGCTCCTCTGCCCCTGATGAGCCTCCTGCTTTGCTGACTCGTTTCTGCCTTCTTCTCTGCCTGCTGGAAAGCACACTCCACGGGGTGGGGGACGGAGTGCATCTGCTCGCCCTCTCCCGTGTGCAGGGGTGTGTCTGTGCCTGGCCTCGCTGAGCACCGTCCAGCAGGCTGGGGGGAGGAGGCCGAGCGGCGCAGCCCAGGCTTCACCTGCGTAGCTGGCCGGGGCTCACCCCGCACGTCCAGGTCTCCCCACTAGCCAAGGGGGATTTTCAGCTTTGAGAGCTGAAAGGTAGAGGCCTTGCAAGGGCCCTCCCTCCCCCTCCCCCATGGGAGCCTTGGCGGGGACATCACAGTCCCATCATGGGCTGGGGCCTTAGCTCCTAGCGCCAGGGTCCTGGGAGCGGAGCCTGCACTGACTCCATGTAAGATGTGGGTCAGCGCGTGCCTGGCCTGCCCAGCACTCATGAAATGAGGGCCCTTCCCCCTCTGGGGTGGGTCCCTGACAGGGGAGAGGATGTGGACCCCTGACTCCATGGCTATCGGGATTTCCTACAATGAAGCTGACTGTGGCTCCAGGGCTACCTATGGCCCAGGAGGTCTCGCTCTGAGTCTTCCAAGCTTTTGCTCAGCTGCTGGGGCTGCAGCCCAGAGAGGCAGAGTATACTGAGGCCAGCAACCCCCCAGGAGGCCTTTGGGTCTGACTGTTCCAGTGCCCAGGGCTGAGGATGAGCCAGGCTGCCAGGGACGAGTGGGCAGTGCCCGCTGCCCGCCCTTCCCTCCTGGGGCCGCAGGGAATGTGGGGGGTGGAGGGAAGGGGCACAACAGCTCTCCTTTCTTCTCCGGCCCTGGCATCCAGCTGACCCATCACTCACTGCAGGGTCCCACGGGTGCCCGGTCCAGCCGGCGGGCAGCTGGGAAAGGTCTCGCTGACCTCGGATGGTGCAGTGGCTGTGAGTGGGCCTGAGGACAGAGGCTCCTCTGTGCCGGGGGCCTGGAGTCCCAGGCCGGGTGGCGTCTGCAGATGGGCACGGGGGCGGCTTGGGGGCCAGGGTGCCGAGCGGAGCTGGCTGTCTCTCTGCCCCATGGGGGTGGCTTTGCTGAGCAGGACACTCAGTTCGGGGAGCACACGGTCACCCCTCCTGTGCCCCAGGTAGCAAATGGTTGTTACCTCCTATTAAGCGCCTACTGTGTGCTGGGCCCCTGCCTCACCTTCTTGAATTCTTTCAGAAATTCCCTAAGGTGTCAATGTCATCATCCCCATTTAATCCAGAAGCCAAGTGTCTGTGCTTTGTCACCTGGCTCGTGAGTGGCCCGGCCAAGATGAGAGCCCAGGTCTGTCTGACTCCAAAGCCCAGGGCCCCTCTCGTAATTAGGGACTTTTTCAGGTTTCCAAAGAGGTAAATAATTTTTTTAAATGCACGTATCTGCTCCAATTGAGAATTCAAAACATTATAGACATTTTGGCGTGGATACATCTCCCACCATAATCAACAGAAATCTGGACGAAACGACTAGAAGCAACCATTTTAAGCTTTGGACAACGGGTGGCTGAGAAGAGTGGGGGGAAAGGAGCCAATGAGGTGAGCCCCACGCCTGCCCAGCTTTCTTCTAAAAGGCAGAACCAAGCAGAGCACAGTGGCCTCACTGAGCTGAGGGGACAGAGATGGGGTCTGGGGAGGCCGAGGGGACTGGGACTTGTGGGCAGAGCCCTGGAGGGGAGGCAGTGATGCCGAGAAGGATCTCCAGCCGAGTGTGGTCAAATGCTATGCTGTGCGTGTGTAGAGTGGGATTCCGGAAGCCAGGCAAAGAAGAGCTCCTAGCATCCACATGGGCTGAGAGATGCTTGAAAGCCAACTACCAGGATGACAAGGCCTCGTGGACACCATGGCATTGGATGGAGATCAAAGAAGGCCACTTCTTGGGTGTAGGGTAAGCTAACCCTGGGCTGAAGGCTCTTCTACACCTGGCATGTCAGAACTTTGAAACAAGACTCGCAAAGACCAGGCTGGCCTCCAAGTCGTTAACTGCCCTTTAGCACGAAACTCAAGATTCTTAAAAGAAGGCCAACAAGATCTAGGGTCTCAACAATTTTGCATTTATAGCCTCCAGCCCCCAATTAAACGTTACTAGACATGTGAGGAAGCAGGACCACGTGACCAAGCAGAAAAAGCAGCCAACAGAAAGAGACCCAGAAACGACATAGACAATGGAAGTAGCAGATAAGCATTTAAAACAGATATTATGATATTTAAAGTGGATAACAAACAAGAACCTACTGTACAGCACAGGGAACTCTGCTCAATATTATGTAACAGCCTAAACGGGAAAAGAATTTGAAAAAGAATAGATACAGGTATACGTATAACTGAATCACTTTGCTGTCCACCTGAAACTAACACAACAGTGTTAATCAACTCTACTCCGTATAAAATTAAAAGTTAAAAAAAACCCCAGATTTTATAACTATTCAGAGGATGTAAAAGGAGCCTTGACCATAATCAAAAGAGAAAGTGTAATACTGAATCAAATGACAATTCTAAAGACAAAAATATACAAGATATGAAAATTTAAAAATGTACTGGATGGAATTAACAGCAGGTTAGACACTACAGAAGGAAAGATCAGGGAACTTGAAGACAGGACGACATATGCTATCCAACCTAAAGCACAGAGAGGAAAAAGCCTGGGGAAAATGAGCACAGACTTGCTGATCTGTGAACTGACATCAAGAACTCTAACTGTACATGTAATCAGAGGCCCAAAAGGGTGAGGGGGAGAACGTTGGTTAATTTAAAAAATGGCTGAAAAATTTTCCCAGTGGGCTAAACCCTCAAGCCCGCAGATCCGAGAGCCTCAATGATGTCAAAATGGCACGAATACAGAGGAATCCACACCAGGACACACAACAAGTCAAAGGGCTAAAAACCAATACTAGAAAATCCTGAGAATAAAGATGAGAATAACTGCTGATCCATATCAGAAACACAGCAAGCTGAGAACACGGGGACATCTTTAAAGTGACAAAGGAAAACAAAACTGTCAGCCAAGATGTCCATTTCTAGCAAAACGTCTTTCAAGAATGAAAGTGAAATCAAGACATTGTAGGACAAGAGCTGGGAGAATTCATCACTAACAGACCTGCACTACCGTAAATGTCAAAGGAAGTTTTCTGGGCCGTAAGAAAATGATAAGAGATGTAAATTCAGGTCTGCACAAGGCATAGAAGCCCCCTGGAAATTGTAAATATGTGGATAAACATGACAGATTTTTTTTCTGTGTGTTTCTTTTAAAGATTTTTTTTTGATGTGGACCATTTTTAAAACATCTTTATTGAATTTTTTACAATATTGCATCTGTTTATTTTTTCTTTTTTTGGCCCTGAGGCACGTGGGATCTTAGCTCCCTGACCGGGGATCAAACCCACACCCCCTGCATCGGAAGGTGAAGTCTTAACCACTGGGCTGTCAGGGAAGCCCTTCCATGTGTTTTAAACAGATTCTTTTCAAGATAATAGATATTTAAAGCAAAACTAATGACAGTGCACTATGGAGTTTTTAACATATGTAGAAGTAAAATATAATAAAGACCCAAAAGACAGGAAGAGAGTGTAGAAATATACAATTGTAAAGTTCATATATTTTACATGAAGTGATATACGGTCACTTGAAGATAGATACTGATAAATTGAAGATAAAGCCCAGTCCAATGCTTAATAATAACAATCTCAGCCGTATAGGAAGAGAAGGAACTTGCTCATCCCGGTAAAGGCCATCCACAGCTGACATCATACCTGATGGTGAAAAACTGAGAGTTTCTCCTCCATCTCTGGAACGAGGCAAAGGTGTTCACTTTCACCACTGCTATTCAGTGTTGCTCCTGGCCAGAGCCATGCGGCAAGGAAAAGCAATAAAAGCCATACATTTTGGAAAGGAAGAAGCCTGTTTCTTTCTCTGTCTCTGTCTCTCTGTCTCTGCCTCTGTCTCTGTCTCTCTGTCTCTGCCTCTGTCTCTGTCTCTCTGTCTCTGTCTCTGTCTCTCTGTCTCTGCCTCTGTCTCTGTCTGTCTCTCTGTCTCTGCCTCTCTGTCTCTGTCTCTGCCTCTGTCTCTGTCTCTGTCTCTTTGTCTCCCCCATCCCCCCTCTGCCTCCCTTGCTTCCCAGAGGAAACCACTACTTTGAATTTGGTGTGTTTCCAGCTCATGCATGTTTTCGCTCTTTTCCTACACATGTGTGTCACCATAAATAGTCTACAATGTGCTTCCTTGAACTTCTAAACTCCGTAAGTTGTAGCAGGCAGAAGGCCTGTACTCATGGGCTCCATGCTCGATGGGTTCTGGCAGGGCTTGGGCAGCTGAGTGTTGGAGGGTGGGCCCACCCCAGATGCCTGCAGCAAGGCCAGGCTGGGGGCCCCGAGCTCGCCCTGGGCCCGGCCATAGGCCCCCTGCTTCTTCCAACCCCTGATCCCAGCCTGGACGCCATGGGGGAAGGGCTCCTCCGAGGGCAGGCTGGGTGGCCTGGGGGCGGGCACAGTGGCGGCGGGGACCAGTCTCGCCAGCCTGGGCAGAAAGTGATTGAAGGTGTTCCAGGGCCTCCAAAACTTTGAGCTTCGTGGTGGACCCTTTCCTCAAGGCGGAGGTGGGCAGGACACACTGTTTTCGAAAAATCATTGAATTGAGTTATAATGTACATAAAACAAGATTGCCCCTTTAACATGTACAGTTAGATGAGTTTTCAACAAATGCATCGTTGCATAAACACGATCGATAGGGAACACTACCTCACCCCAGGCGGCTTCCTCACTCCCTTGGCAGTACAGCCGCCCTCCCCAGCCCCAGCCCCAGCCCCATCCCCGGGCACTCACTGGCCGGCTCCTCCTTGCTCAGGGATCCCGGCGCCTGCAGCTTCCTCCCCGGGGCCTGGTGGGGAGCGCTGGCTGCGAGTTTCGTCAGCAGTGGCTCCTTTACTGAGGAGTGGAATTCCTTCCTCGGGTGCCCCACAGATGGTTTTCGGAGACAGACTATACAGACGACGGCCGACCAGACGTGAAAGAGGACTTAGACCTCCGCCCCACGATGGACGGGAAACAGCTCAGGCAGCTAAACCAGAAGCCCCAAACCAGTCGGCCAGATCGGCCAGGACCTGGTCGGGCCAGGCCGCTCAGTTTGGTCCCTGCTTCCAACTCAGGACCAGCCAGAGAAAGCCAGGTGTGACCCCAGCCAATCCCGTGGGGCGCCCCCATTATAGTCAGTGCCTGGAGATCCCCCAGGCCCTCAGCCCCCATCAGGGCACACCCAGAACCCACCCCCCCCTTTCCGCCATGAAGCTCCCCCACTCCTGTGCCCACCTTTGAGTCTGTGCCAATGCAGGCCTGGCCGCGTCAAGCTCTGAGTAAATGGCCTTGGCCTCTTTTCATGGTGGGGGGGCCTTCCTTTATTTCCGCGGTTTACATACTCAGCAGTGGATAACCTTCGGGCTCTGTCCAGCGCAGCTATGATGAATAGCACTGCAGAGAACAGGGACACACAGACGTTTGTGTGGCGGCATGTTTTCAGTTCACGGCCTTTCAGAGGCGGGCTCCTGCTCTGGATCGACTGGAAGGCCTGGTGGGCTCCGGAGTCCGGGGGCCACAGCTGGATCCCAGGAGAGAAGAGCTGACCCCCTCCCTTGGGGTTTTGGGTGGGCCCCAGGCCCTCTGCGGGGCCTCAGCTGGTGCCCGGGCTTCCCCATCTTGTAACCTTGGAATTCCGTCCTCTCTGCCCTGGAACTCTGGAGCAAACCCCGCTTCCCTTTCCTGAATTGGGTGTGAGTTTTGGGGAGGATGTTGCCAGGCGGTACTGAGCACAATGGTCTTCCCTTCATGGGGACCGCAGTCCGGGCTGTGGCTGGAAACCTCCTCCCGCCCCAGAATCCCCCTCTGAGCATCTTCTTCTCCTGGGCACCTCTCTCCGGTCCCTTTGTCCCCACAAAAGCCAGCCTGCGTCTGGCCATTTTACCCTGAATTAGGACACTTCTCAATTTTGGGGAGACTTTTGCTGTCCCGAGACATAAAGTTAAAGATTCTCAGAATAGCTTCTCTGCAAATAACTGACGGTCTCACTTGGCCCAAAATGAATCTGAAGGGGAATTCAAAAGCATCTCTTCTCCCAGAAAACAGATTTCTCATTGACACATTTTCTCCTGTTGATTTTTTCCCCCTTGTTTCCAAAATGGAGCTTTTTCCTCGATCCTTTGTGCCAGGAGCTGGGCTTCAGGGAGACAGAGTCTGCTTGTCAGCCTGTTCTGTGTATCTCTGCTTTCTTTTCCTCTAGGGTCTCCCTGACAATAGGACTCTTATCAGACAGGCTCGTGTCCCGGGATACTCCTCTCCCCTCAGCGGAATACGGAGAAAGGCTGCTGGGCTGAACGAAGATGGGAGGGCTGGTCCCCACAGCAGCCCAGCTGGGAGCTCGGGGAGGGTGTGACGGGGTGCGCTGGAGACCAGCACTCAAGCTTTCGGAGGTGTGGCCATGCATCTGTTCTGTGATTGACATCATTTGTCCTCCGAGAACGGAAGTGTATTTCCCAAAGGGTCTCTGTGCCTGGAGCTCTGGGGTGAACCCCACATCTGAACATGGGCTTCAGATTTCAGGGTGTCAGTCACACCAGGGAGGAAATCACCTTGAAATGTTTAACTGATTCCCCCAACCAATCCCTCCCTGGGAACATGCACTTACTTGACTGTGTGAAGAAAGTAAAAAGGCCCCGTGCCCAGATTTAGGTCCAGGAATCCTGTTCCAAGATCAGCTGCAGTTCCTTCCCTTTGGTGGCTCCTGGCACTGCTGTTTAGGGACATGAGGCCTTTCTCCCTCCCGTTACCTCCTCAGAGTATGTTCAGACCCCTCCAGAGGTACTGGAGGTCCCAGAATCCATGTTGAGTGAGGGTCCTTACAGCAAACCATCCATCCATCATTCGTCCATCCATCCATCATCCATCCACAAATCCATCCAAATATGCATCCACCTATCCACCCATCCATCATCCATCATCCATCCACCATCCATCCGTCCATCCACCCACCCATCCATCCATCCATCATCCATCCACAAATTCATCCATCCACCCATTCATCCATCTATCCACCATCCATCCATCCATCCATCCATCCATCCACACATCCATTCATCCATCCCCGCATCCATCCATCCATCATCCATTCATTCCTTCATTTCTTCGTGCAAGCTGCCTTCTACTGAGTGTTTCGAGCCAGGCTTTGGGGATGGAGAAATAAATCAGGTCACTTTCCATCTTCAAAGTCCCCAAATCCAGTGCATGTAATAGTTTCTGACTCTGTGAACAGACAGAGGCTAAGGGGCTCCTGCATGTTCTGGGAGCCTGAGATGTCATCTGTGGGGGAGACTCTGGACCTCAGGCACTTGAAAGCCATGGGGAGAAGGGAGATGCTGCCCAATTTCCTTTTGACGTGAAATCTTGTTTTTTTCCTGCCTTAAGCGTCTGGGGAGGACCGTGGGCCATGGTGGTGTGGGTGGGTTGTTTGGTCAGAGAGCCACCTCATCAGGTCTCTTTGGGTGAGGAGGGTGCCGCCCACCTCAACCCGTGCTCTGGGGAGGATTGGCCACTGGTGTGAGAGTGCTCGTAATCTGAGAGCCATCTCCCGTGGCTTGAGTGGGTGAGGGTGGTGTGTAAAGGGGGGCCAAGGAGCTTTGGGGATGGAGAGGAGGCCGGGACTGTGTGCCAGGGAAGAAGTTATCTGTGGGATTGCTCAGGTGAGTCAGCAGTGGAGGTCTTGCTTATGAGCAGGTGTCAGGCAACATAAATGTCACCTACGGAAGCCCCACCTGGAGATGCTGGAAGGCCAGCCACCGGCGTCCACTCTCCAGGGAAGCTGCCTTTGTCATGATGACCCTCTACCACCCAAAACTTCCAGCCGAGGGTTTTCCAGACATGCCACCTCCGGCCTGGCACCCTCCAGGTGCGCCCACCTCCAGGCAGGGCTGCCCCTGAACATGCCTGTGTTGGAGGAGCGGGGGTGTGCGGGGAGTCTGCCAGCAGGAGGTGGCAGCGGGGACCCCGGGAGAAGTACAGGGACCCGGGCCAGGGTGGGGGCTATTTGTATGTGCAGGCGAGGCTGGCCCAGAGGCTTCAGACCTAGAGGACACCTGAGTGACACTAATTAACCTCTGTGTCACCAGAAAGTAGAGTGGAGACACCCGTGGGTGAGAGGGTTTGGGCACCCCCCTGGGTGGTTTCACAAGGCCTAATTCGGCACGGAGCATTCGCCCTTTGCAGTTTAATGATTCAAGGCCTCTCGGTCAGAGCAGAATCAGGTTGGGGGGCCCCTGTGAAGAAGGTCCCCAAGAAGGAGTACTCAGAAGGAGGGGTGCCCTGAGGGCTGGGTCGGCTCTCCCTGCAGCCTGGGCAATTGCTCAGCCTCTGTCCTTCTGGCACGCGTGAGGGTGGGCACACCTGGAGGGTGCCATGCCTGGAGGTGGGCCCACCTCAGGAGGACACACCTGGAGACCACCACTCTCACTGCAAGGCCATCCAGGGTAGTTGGTTCCCTCTCTGAGTTTGTTCTTTTCTGGAAAACGGAAACAGCAAGGGGACCTGCCCTGGCGGTGGTGTCAGGAAGATGGCACAGGGGCGTCTCCATCAGGACTGGTGGAGAACCTTGCCACGCCCCAACTCTCAAGTCCATCGTCCCCCGCCCTCCCCAGAGGCCTCTGTTCTCCCTGAATGAAGCAGGAGGGCATGGAGGCTTAGAAAAGCACACAGATTTATTGCATATCAATCTCATGTATAAATTCATTGTAGCATTGGAAAGATTACATTTGGTATACAGTCCTAGACTACAGCATCAACCTCGAAATCGGCTTCTCCTAGGCTTCATCTTAAAGACGTTTCTCTACACAAGTACATTTGTCTTTATCACAAGCATCAAAATGAAATCTGCAGAATCGCTCTCTGAATGACTCCTACACTTGGTGTCTTTTTTATTTCCTTCTCCCACAGCGATTTCCGTATGGATTAAGAACTGCATCTTCCACGTGGGCAGTTCGAGACTTCTAGTCTTGAGGACGTAGACCCTAATCACATATTCAGTAAGTGCATCTACGGGATTTTCCTTTTTGTAAAATTTCACGAACAGACACGGTAATGACTGCTACACACGAGCCATGCACAGTTTACTTAGAACAGAAGCAATTTACAATCGGGGGACGTGGGACACACACCAGCCTCCTTCTCAATGGTTTTTTAAAAAACATTATATGAAAACCAGACATTTACATTTGATTTCTTTTACAACGTTATATAGCTCTAAAAGAAAATAAAAGAAACCGAATCTGTAGTGTAACAATGGTGAAGGATGACATGGATGCACGGGTTTGGAGTGTCACCAGCGTACACATAC
Organism: Phocoena sinus; assembly: GCF_008692025.1. NCBI lineage: Eukaryota > Metazoa > Chordata > Mammalia > Artiodactyla > Phocoenidae > Phocoena > Phocoena sinus. The sequence goes on along the minus strand of NC_045763.1, from coordinate 2,009,877 downwards.
AGGTGCTTTCAGCGCCGTAGTCTGACACGGGGCTCAGCTTCCCTCGTCTGGAACAGAACAGAGGATGCAAAATGCACGGAAAGGAACCTTTAGGGTTACTTTGTTCACAAGTGGATTGCACATTTGGAAACTCAAGCTGCCTTTTCATTTCATCTTCTTTTATGTTTTTCCAAAAGTGGTAATATGAATCAGTGACAGAAAAGAAATAAAACAAAAACACTGGAATGGCAGGAGAAAAGGATCGCTCCCTGGAATAATGTGAGGACGTCTTAGTCACAGTATCACTCATTGCTACAGAGACACAGTTTCATGGCTTTTGAGACCCGGCTGACCTCCACCGACCAGGAGCAGCCGTATCTTCGCGTCCCCAGCCGGGAGGGGAGCGAGGTGCCCGGCTCCCTGTCCGTCCCCCTACCCCGGGCAGCAGTGCAGGGTGCTCTCCCGGGGGGTGCTGCCCCTTGCCCCTCCCCCAGGACAGCACAGTGAATACAGCTCAGTAGATTTCAGTCACTTGGCCGGGGGGGCCGGGGCACAGGGGCTCCATAATCCAGTGCTTCGAGGCTTCGGGGCTAACACGAGGGACGTGTATTCAGGCAAGTGCTTTGTGAACTGAGGAAGCAGCCAGGACAGAGAAGGCCAAGGGCCCTCAGGGTTTCCAGGGCCAGTCAGGGTCTGGACGCACTGGCTGCACCCTTGGCTTTGTGCAGGAAGGCCACGCCGGCCGGGCAGTCTCTCAGGCTCACCCTGTCCACTCATCCGCACCCCAGGGTCCCAGGCCAGATGCAGGAACGCATGCCCCTGGGTTCAGATCGGGGGGCTTGTGGGTCCCACTCTTGAAGGGCTGGCTGGCCAAAGCATTGGCAGCCCTGGGATCCTACCCCATGGTCCTGGGAATGAGAGGGTATGGGTCCTCGGGGGACTGGGGTTTGAGGGGCGGAGGAGGGAAAGGTGAGGGGGCTTCCTTTCGAATTTCCATTTGGGGGTAAGTGTCCACAGTCCAGAGAGGAAGCAGCAGAGGCTCGACCGAAGGGCCCTGGCCCCGGACACACCTGGCCCAGTGGGACACCCAGGTCCACAGCCCTGACCCTGGCCACCCGCCCACGGGACAGAGTGGTCAGCCAGCCAGCTGCCTGCTGTGTCTGCGCTCTGAAGCTGGGATCTCGGAATTCTCCAGCCCGGCTCCCTGGCTCCCAGACCCCAACCCCAGAGGGTCCCCCGGCACGTGGAGGTGTCGGGGCCTGAACAAGCGGCTGGTGCTAGAGCCCAGTGGGCAGAGAAAGACCAGAGCGGGGGCAGCTCGCTGTGGTTAGGAGCAATGCTAAGCTTTGAAACCGGGCTTCACGGACACACCAGGCATAGGAAGTAAGTGCTTTCTTTGCCCAGGGGTACAAGGACAGACCCCACCCCACCCCCCCAGGCCAGCCAAGTGTTCAGGCCAGAGGAGAAACTGGGCTTGCTCTAATCGTTTTCAGAGGGACAAGAAAACAGGACTTAAAATGTGCAACCAGGGTTCTTGGGGAAGGGAAGAAAAGAAGGAAAGGGAAGAGATAATGGTTAAGAAGATCGCCCACAGAAGTCCGACCGTGACGGTCACAGAGAGACAGAGGTGAACGGCAGGGCCGGGCCACAGGGAACAGACCCTCGGGTCTCCCCCAGCCCAAACGTCCTGTTTTGGACTGAGAGAGTCATATCGCAAAAAAAAGCACACACCTTATTCTTTAGCAGAAGAAATCATATAATTTGGGTTTACAGAAATGGGGAGTGGTATCTGAGGTTGACTTTTCAAAGAGGTCCCATCTCGGCGGAGGGGAAGTTGGAAAATTCCTACACACCAGGCGGGTCTGGCCGAGGCGGGCCGAGGATGCCTCCGAGCAGGTGTGAGCCCAACTTTGAGTCTGCAGATCCTCATGGGTGTGGCCACGGCCCGTCCTCCACCAGCAGCTTCTCCGGCTGCCCCGGGGGGCGACCTTCCAGCCGGCGCCCACATGCCAGGTGCTCTGAGCCTGTCACCTCAACTGGATCTGGGAAGGGCCAAAGCCCTTTCACTGGGACCCGTAGGTCTGTGCGCCCCCGGGGACTCCCCACCGCAGGTCTCCAGCGCGAGGCTGGACCCCCAGTGCCCAGGTGGACGATTGTCTTGGCTTGGAGTGGCCGAACGGTTGGCCACTCCACAGCCGTTTGTATTTTCACACGTTTTTTAGGGCAACTTGGGAGATTTTTTCTTTTTCTCTTCTTCTCAGGATGCTATTCGCTTCTTATCTTCCAAACAAGAAAAGAAATAAATAGAGCACTTGTCTTAAACGCAGCTGAAACTCAAATTGAACAGAAACACGTGATTGTCTGGAAAACGGGCAGCAGGATTTGTTGGGCGGGGGACGCGGGGTATTTGGCACATTCAAAACGGCCCCACTCCCTGGTTATTGATCACACATCACACGACCTTATTACACGGTTTTGGTCCTTCACTAGATACTTATATTAACATTATTTCTTCACAATAAGAATGTCTAATGCCAAAAATACTGTTAAGGAAAAAATAAAATAAGAAAAGAAATGAATTAGAAAAAATTACAAGTTATATACAGATTAAGGTCAATTCCATCAGGGAAAACAAACGATTACTCGAAATTGGCCCCTACGGGAATAATTTAAAGCCCATCCGAGTGGAGAAGTAGCCTGGTCCCTGGGGAGGCGCGTCCCCACGGGGCTGTGCTGTCTTTGCTCTTTGCGGTAGGTCGCGTCTGGACGCCCTTCGTTCTGGAGCCGGGTCCTGCCCGCCAGGAGCCCACACAAAGAGCGAAGTGGCAGTCGTGTCTTGGGGTGTCAGGTACACGTGGAGCTTGGCCGCCTGGAGCAAAAGGGAGCCTTGAAGTGCGGCCCCCGGTGGCCCCTGCGGAGGCCCGCCTCCTCCCCCTTGTCCGTCTGACCGGGGGTGGGTGAGGGTGAGGGCTGGAGATCCGAATGTGACCGGCAGGCCCTGCCTTCTGAGGACGGTGGTGGGCGGGCTGGCGTGGGGTGGCCGAGGCACAGCCCTTGTGGGGAGAACATCAGGGAACCAGCCACCGCTCCGACCTCCCCCATACAATCGGGCGTCTGGATGGGGGCCACAGGCACGAATCGCATGGCACACAATGACAGGCACATCTCCGAGTCCCAGCCTTGGGCCAGCCCAGGACACCGTATCTGATTCCCGGGCACAGTCTGAAACTGCTCACGGGAGTCGGCCCCCCAAACTCAGTTCTGCCCCGGGGGCGACCCCCAGAATCACCTTGGGCTTTACAAATACGGTCAGAGATAGAAAATTTCTCTGCATCTACAGTATAAAGAACATCCCCAAACGCAGTGCTGGCTCCCAGGCAGGCTTGGGGTTTGCAATAAACTGAGATTTTCAAAGCAATGCAAAATTACTTTTAAAAAACAACTGGTAAGTCACTTCGTGATTTTTTTTTAAAATACTGTCTATTTTTAAAACCGCAAAAACCACATGCTTAAATAGACTCTGTCTCAATAAGATTACCAAAAGGGTCATCCTTGTAATCTTCATTATAAAAATCGTCTGGGCGGTTCCCTCTTTAGAGCACACCCAGCTGTCCGTTCCCTCTCGAGACACCACGCGGGCGCCTGGGAGCGGCCCGCCGGCCTCAGTTTGGGGTTCAAATCCCGCCCTCGCCCACGGGCTTGACTCTGGCAAAGCAGCCCCCCGGCGCTGCACCCGGACACTGTGAGCTGAACCATCTCGAACGCCGTCCTCAAGACAGTTCTTAGAGCCGGTGAAACCCTACGATGGCTCCAAGGACTCCGGGTTCTGAGTTTTCGTTGGAAAAGTTAAAGTTGGACCATGGCGGGGGGCACAGACGCTGAGGAGAGGTCAGACGCAGGTGACAAGGGGTCTCCTCGGCCCCGGGCCGCTCCGGCTCCCCAAGGCCCTGGCCTCCATCTTCCGCAGCTGGGATTTCTGTCGGGATGTCGGGGGCCCGTGGAGGCCTCGCTTGGACTCTGACCCCAGCCCTTCGGGGGGCGGTCAGAGGTGGTTGATGGGGTTGAAGGCTCCGGACTCTGGCGTGGCTCCCGCGATGTTCAACCAAGCGTCCAGAGGACTCTGGGAGGAGGTGTGGAGAGGAGCGTCCTCGGAAAGGGACAGCATCATTGCATACGCCTGGCGGGAGAGAGGGCGGGGGCACACACGGGACGGGCAGGTGAGCGGGGCGCGGTGCGGTCCTGCAGACCCCAGGCCGGCCCCGTCCCTCCCGGCCTCCCACCGCTCTGGCTGGCCTCAGCTCCAGAGGTAGATGAGGGCAGAGGCGCGGTGGGGCCGGCCCACAGAGGAGGAAGGCGCGGTGGGGGGAGCTCTGTCAGGCGCTTGTGCAGAGTGCCACCAAGACCCTCAGCCTCTTTGGGGCACATCCCCCCTTGCAGTCGCCTCCACGTCCCCGGTGATCAGCACGCGTTCCCAGGCAGGTGTGCTCTTTGGGAGGGACTGGGAATGCTGGTAGTTATTGCTAAGACCCTGTCAACGAGGCTCAGGCCCTGCCTGGTGAGGCCTGTCCCCTGTGGATGACCACGGTGGCAGCACAGAGATATTCTGGGGAAACGATGTGCAGCGTTTCTGAGACGTGCCTCTGGCCTGCAGCCCGGCTTAGCCCACAGGGCGTGAGTAGACGGGAGCGGGGGCCGCTCAGAGCAGGCGGGCTGGGGGGATGTCCACCCGAGTTTCACGCTCCGGACAGCATTAGTAAAAAGACGAAGACAGACACGCAAAACGGCTTCTGCTGAGGCTCAGGTGGGCTGCAGAGAGCTGAGTGAAACCCTGAGCCCCCCAGGCTGGAGAGAAGCAGGAGGCAGGCTCCTGCGACACCTGTGCTGAGGAACGAGACGTGCCCAGCCAGCCGGGTGCCCGATGACCCCGTCCACGGCTGCAGCTTGCAATCCTGACCCCCAACGGGGCAGCGTCCTTCGAGAAGACCCTGGGCTATCATCATCCCTGCTCGGGTAGATGGCAGAGGGAGGCCAATGCAGCCACAAGGGCAGGGCACCTGCTGTGGACGCCTCCCTCCAGGGACGTGAGGACGGGGACCCACGTGTCCACGAGCACTGCGGGGGGAGCGCCCCCGTGACGGTCCCGCTTGCGTTCATCTGCCCTCAACCTCTCCCTGCCCCACCCCACTTGTGGGCAAGGGCAGTCACTTGGGGGTCTCTCTAGCCGATGCAATAGGCATGGGAGGTGTCCCCAGGCAGACGTGGGATGGCCACAGCGAGAGGCGAGGCTGTCCCTGGTGGGGGGGAGGGGGGCGCGGCTGCCGCCTGCCGTCCAGCCTGGGAAGGCGAGGGGGTGGGCTCTGGCGGGTACCTACCTGGTTCTTAGCCTGCCTGTACAGGGTCTGTTTTAAAGTCTCAGAATCTAAGGTGGAATTAAGCACATCTTTAACTTCCAATGCTTCCTCAGCTGCTCTGCGGAGATCCAGCCCCTTCCCAAAGTCTGGCATCGGCTCCAAAGCCAACAGACCGCCTGGTCGCTCCTCAACACACCTGCACCAACGACCGGAGAGGGGCCTGCCGTTAGCCGGCCTGGCCTCTCGCCACCTCTCTGATGCCCCACAGCTGGCTCCATGCCTGCATGCGCGTCACGGCATCTCCACGGGCCACGTGCACGAGGAGACAGACACACGGGACACACGGACACCTGGACGGAAGCCACATGGATGCAGGAGAGCGACAGAGGGAGATGAGTACGTGCACACACTGCAAGCAGCAGGCGGGGCGCTTGGGCCTCAGGGATGGGGGGCAGCCGGGGACACCTCGGTTCCCGAGAATCTGGGTGGCTCTGGAGCAGCCCGGGGCTCCTGCCCCCAGCGCTCAGGGGTGGGAGGAAACGGGCCGTCTCGGAAAGGCCTCCGGGATCTACGGGCCTCCCCCAGGAGGATCATGGAACGCTGGCAGCCTCACGGGTGCCGAAAGCAGGCAGTGAGCGGTCAGGACCTGGGGGGCGTGGCTGTGGTTCACCTGCTTCCAGAACTGTGGGTGCTCAGCCCCCGCCCCTCACAGCCTGCTGGAGGCCAGATGTCACCGCTCTGGGTTCTTCTGCAGGGCCGGACACGGCCCGCGGGTCCAGGACCAGCTCCCTCTCAGCCGTCCCCTCCCCCACTCTGCTTCCGGGCCTGGGGAAGCGTGTGTGTTTGCGCGCGCGTGCGAGTGTGGGGGGCTGGAGCCCTGACCCCCTTTCCTGGGGCCTGGCTTCACCCCCGCCTGCACACAGAAGTCCCTGCAGTAGGAACGCCTGCTGGGAAGGAGGGTGAACCCCGCTGGGCGGATGGTGGGTGTGGGAACGAGGTCTCCCCGGCGCGTGGGGCACCCGGGGGCCGGCGCCCACCTTCGGGTGTGGTCGAAGCCCATGGCCAGGGAGGCGGGGCCCATCCTCCTCGTCCTCGCAGGCAGCCTGGCGCTCCGGCGTGGGGGCACACGGTGTCGTCCTGGGACCTCCCCGCCAGGCTGTCGCCGTCGTCCTCCAGCTCGTCCTCTTCCTCCTCCTCTGCGTCCTCAGGTTTCCCGCCGGCCAGGCCCGGGCCACGGGGGGGGCACCGTCCAGGTCCTGGACTTCCGGCCTGAAATGACACGGACGGAGCTGGCCACAGATGCCCAGAGGCCAGTGGGGTCATGCCTCCGCCTTCCCTCGACGGCTGCCCCATCCCCTTCGAAGGCAGCCTGCACCCCCGCGGTCACCGAACCCTCAGAGCCGGGGTCCTGGGTGGCTCGGCTGCCATCCTTGTGGAGTGAGTGACTCAGGCCGAGAAGGGGGACTGCTGAGGGCTGGGCAGGGGCTGGGTGGGCACCGCTTGGCGGCAGGGGCTCCTGTTATGCCAGCTAGGACAGCGGGCCACTCAGTGGCTCAGGGAAGGAAGTCACGGCCGGGGCCGGTGGGGAAGGGGAGTCTGGGCTTGGGCACCGCACAAGGGGCGCCCTTGGCGGGGCTCAGAGCATGGGAGGGCTGCTGGCCCGGCCCTGATGGATGCTTGCTCCCCCCGCCCGCCGTGAGGACACGAGGACGGGGCGGCCCCTCCGCAGATGGAGCGTCTGGGATCCAGGGTCCCGGACCACGCGGACCGGGCTGTTGTCAGTGATGGAAACCCGCCAGGGGGCTCTCCCCTGCAGCCCGGACCCCACCTCATTTCCCTCGGGGTCCCCGCAGTCGGGCGAGCCTTTCCCACCCTGGGTCCTCATCACTGAAAGCAGAAAACAAGCAGTGAGGGACAGGCTGCTCACTCCCTTCAGAAAATGTCACCAGCTGTGTCTGGTGCGTCTGCAAGTCTGTGACCAGGGGCTGCGGCCACAGGTGGCTGGGCCCGAGGCCATCTGGGTGGGGGTCCGACACGTGGGCAGAGGGGGCGTGGAGGGCGAAGCACACGCTTCCGGAGCCCGAGTTCGGAGCCCCCCGTCCAAACTCCTCCTGGAGCCCACACGGCCCACAGGAGTCTGTTCACTGCTGTCAGGGGAGACTCGGGCTCCCGCTCGGGGCACCAAGGCGAGAGGATACGTCCCCCCCGAGTGGTCACCACTTCCAAATGCAGAAAGGGTGGGGGGCCGGGCTGAGCCGGGGGAGACCCCGATGGCCCTGGTCTCGCCCGTCCCTGTCTTCACTTCTTCTCTTTCCACGGGGAAGTATGTGGATGCTGAGAGCTGACCTGCCCTCCAGGATGGGCAGGACCCCAGCACATCTCCCTTGTCACCAGGTGTACGCCCGTCCACCGCGGTGAGGACCCCGGAGCCAGGTCCTGCCTCCCACTCTGGGTCTTGGCAGGGTCCCCTTGGACAGGGCTTGCCATCTCGGAGCCCACGCCCTCCCAGGGACGTGAGAACAGGCCCCACGCTGAGGGCTGATGCACAGAGCAGGGTGGGGAGCCCTGGGCCCCGGGGCTCGGATCAGCGGCAAAGCCCTGCGTGTCAGTTAAGCAAGCCTGAGCTCTCTGTGCAGGTTTTTACATGAGCCCCTCTCTGTAGGAGCAGCAACCTCGAGCGCTTTGTCTCTGCGTTCCCCAACCCTGCCCTGCATAGAGGGTCTGCTCATTGATGGGGGGCCCTGCACCAAGCACTAGAGCTCGCTGGGTGGGTACAGGGACGGATACGGCGGGGGACAGAGCGGGGGGTCTGCCTGGAGACGGCTTCACACAGAGAGGACACCAGGACGAGTGTCCAGGCCTCCACACAGCTGCCTGGGGTGGGGGAGTCTCCCCGAGGCCACCGCACCAGAGCAGCACGGCTGTGGCTCAGACAGCAGGGATCCATCCCTCCCTGTCCTGGAGTCTAGACGTCCCAGATCCTGGTGTCACAGGGCTTCTTCTCCTCCCGGCTCCTCCCCTGGACTCCAGTGGTGTGCTGGCGATGCTTGGGACTCCTTGGTTTGTGGGCACATCACCCGATCTCTGCATTGTCCTCACACGGTACCTCCCTTGTACGTGTGTGTGTCCCAATCTCCCCCTTTTCTAAGGACACCAGTCCTATCGGACATGGGCCACCCGACTCCAGTAAGACCTTATCTTAACTAATTACAACTTAAGACCCTATTTCCAAATAAGGTCACACTCTGAGGTGCTGGAGATTAGGATTTCAACATAGGAATTTGCGGGGGACAGGATTCAGCTCAGGAAGTTTCTGGGATTGCAGGGCCAGGAAGCCTGGCAGGCCCTCAATTCTCACTGACGGTCAAGAGCAAGATGCTGGTTCTGGATGATGTTAGTACTGGCCTCTAATAGGACCGCCAGCATCCTACCGCTTTCCGCACATCAGCTGACAAACGTTAACCGTGACCATGGTCTCCATTTCCGACAACGATTGCGGGCACCTCCAGGGGCTCCCGGCTCCCGGGATGCAGCGTCAGCAGGCAGGGCCAGCCGAGGGCCTGGGTTGGCACGGGATGTGAGGCCAGCGTCCTCTGAGCCCCGCGGGCCGCCCCCAGGGGCCCTGGTTGAGACGTTCTGCTCCGTGGGGTTAGGATGGCGCCGTCCCCTCTTCCCTCTGGGGACAACCCCTCTGTCTGGTGGCTCTCCTGGAGTGTCCTCCTCAGTGGCTGAGAGCTGGGCCTGTCACCCAAGCCTGAGGTGTGGGAGCCACCGGGCGCGGCTGCCCACCCCAGGGAGGATGCCCCGGGCATGTGTCAGTTCTCGTCTGGCTTTGCCCTGGGCACAAAGGAAGAGTCTTCGACAGCTAGGACGTGCCTCGTGGCCCAGCCCCTGGGTGCTCAGGTCCGTGACTTTGAAGGCGGAGATCACAGAGCTTGAACTACGCACAGCTCTCAGAGCCGTGGGGCGCTGTCTGAGCACAACTCCGCACCCCGGAGCAGATGGCAGGGGCCTGGGTTCCCATGAGACCATAGCGTGTGCCCAGAGCCAAGGATGGCCATGGGCACTTCGTTGGCCATAGAGCAGGCAGGGCTGCCCCAGGAGTGAGGTCTCCACTGCCAGCCAGGGCTCTGGGATGTGCAGCCCATGGCCAGCCCTCTCCCACTTCCCCTCCTCTGAGCCCACCCAGGCGCCAGGTGAGATCACCTTCCTGGGCATAGATTCAGGACTTAGCAGAGCCAGAAACAGTCCAAGTGTCGTGTCATGCCCATTTGTAGATTTGACAGGTCTTTTTGGTGCCCCTGCTCTGCCCCCAGGGGCACCAGAGATGTGGGAACAAACAGGCTCTTGGGGAGCTGGGTGTCCTGGGGGACCCTCGTCACCTTGCTGGGGATGGGTGGGGAGGGACCCGGGCCCTGGGGCCGCAAAGCCACAGCCCACCCACTCCTCTGGGCCTCTACAGAATTAGGGGAACACATCCCTGAGGACTCTTGGAGTTTGGGCATCTCTGATTCTCTGCCAGCTGAGCCCCGGGATGGAGGTTATGCAGAAGACCCTCCGTATCCTTGAATTCCCAATTCTGCCATTCTTCTGCCTCTGTGTGTGTGTATTTAAAGGGGCAGCACTCTTGCTAAGAAACCTTTTGTGCCTCGGATTAAATAAGAATGTTCTGGAGTTTCAGAGGCATGGCAGATCTCACGGCAGGAGCCGTCACCTGGCCCATGCACGTCTCAACCGTGAGGCCAAACTGTGCCATTTAGGCCTGTGTGCTGGCACCGCACTGAGTGTGTGACACACGCCATCAGGCCAGGGTGCCTGTTCTAATCACCCTCTGCAGGTGGAGAAACCGAGGCAGAGAGGAGGCTGGGATGGACACTGGCTGCAGAGCCCACGGGCCTCGCCCTCTGCGGTGGGCCTGGGGTCCCTGGTGCTGGGACGCAGGACCCTGCTGTGGGCGTGACCATACAGGCGACCATGCAGAGTCCAGAGCTTCCTGGGGCCCCGGGATGGGTTTCTTACCGTTTGTCTGTTCGCGTTGTTGCTTGGTTCATCTCGCTGTTGGCAATAAAGTTTCTGATTTCTGAGAAATAGGAGTCTTCCTTTTCATCTAAAAGTGCATGGTGGTCCGACTCGGAGGCGGGGGAGGAGGTGCTGGTCGCCAGGTGGTTCGTGAGGACCCCCGAATGCTGGCTCACTGCAGAGAGGCAGCATCAGAGGGGGGCGTCCCTCAGCTGAGCCCCTCCCTCCGTGGCGCACCAGTGGCGGGGCGGGCAGCCAAGGAGGGTGCGCATTTGGGGCGCTCTCAGGGAACCCACTTCTTGGGAAGACCCAAGAGTATAAGATTCTCCGTAATGAAAACGGTTTGAGGGGTGACTGCAAGCTTCCCACAGAGCTAGCTTGCGTCCCCTTCCGGCCCCGCCCCCTCCCCGCCGGACAGACCCCCACCTGGTGCGTGCTCGTGTTCATGCTTCTTCAGGTGTCTGTCCAGGTTGGTCTGCTGCCCGAAGCAGCGGTTGCACAGGTGGCATTTGAAGGGCTTCTCCTTGTTGTGGATGTTCCGGACGTGCCGCTGGAGGTTGGAGGAGATGCTGAAGGACCGGTCGCAGTACTTACACCTGTAAGACACGGCGTCTCAGCGGAGCCCCTGGCCTTGAGGAGACCCCCGCGGGCCCTGGGAGGTGGTCCTGGCAAAGCTGCCCCTGGGCGGTGGATGGTGTCGGACTGCGCCCTGAACAGGCCGGGGGGACCCTCTGGGGCCTGTGCCCCTGGGTGGGCAGCACCTGGACCCTCTGGCGTCTCCCCTCATCTCTCGCCCTCTCTGCTGTCTGGGTCCGCCCAGCGCGGAGGCCAGGGCCTGGCGGTCCACGGCAGAGGGCGGCGTGCTCCTGGTGGCCTCACGGGGGCACCCGTGCACCAGGAAAGATGCTCCTGGCAGGTTTTCCTGGGAAGGACCCCAGACCCGCTGCCTGCAACCTTCCTCCCTGGCGGAGAACCGTCCCCTGGCCTGGTCCCGGCCCCTCTCCACAGGTCCTTGGGCGGACCGCATCTCCCTTGGGGCCTCAGCTGGCCAGTCCATTGACAGGGCACGGGGGCTGCCCCAACTCTCTCGAGCATCCTTCACTGGCCTGAGGTGAAGAGGGCTCCCAGCCTCACCCCGTCAGGTGGCCTCCGTCCACGGACCCCCTTCAGTGGGGGGCGCCCTCGGCCCCTCTGCAGGGGCACCCGCTGCCAGGCTGCACGGCACACTTGGGAAATTAGAAAAAGATGCTCTTTCCTCCAGATGCTTCTGTTGTCAGAATCTTGTCGTGACCCCCACAAGTTTACCAGAGCAAAGCGCTTTACTGACGGGAAGTTGCCATGAGGCGCGATTTGAGACGCCTGCAGGTCCCCGTGGGCGCGGGACCTCATGCCGGCACAGCCTTCGCGACCACCCTTGGAGGCCCCGAGGGCAGGGAAAGGGAGGGTGATCCCCCACGGGAACTGACAGATGGGGCCTGAGCAATGCCGGCACTGAGAGAATGAGAGAGAGAGAGAGAGAGAGAGAGAGAGCCGGGGCCGGGGGACGGAGGACCCACAGCCGCCAGCTCCGCAAACAGTGCCACCTCCTCCTGGCGGCAGGAGTCCGGGCCGAGGCCGTCCACCGCTCCCACCCGCTCCGCGTGCCCAGCTGGGCCGTGGCAGAGGGACTCCGGCTCAGGGGTCTCCAGTCACACACGTGTGCGAGCGTCTCAGAGTGCTCTTCACACACGTGTGGCTATGTGCACTCTTGTGGATGCGTGTGCATGTGCGTGTGTGTGCACACGTGTCGGTGGGCACACTCGTGTGCACCTGGCCTCAGAACTCCTCCAGGGATGCTCATCCAAGTCTCAGATACACAGGTGCACCGACACATCCATCCCTGTGCTCAGGTCTCTTCCTGCTTTGGAAACGAGCTTCCACGGAGCGACAAGCAGAGAGGCGAGCATGGCGAGCTCAAGGCTGAGCGGCCGAGCCCTTCAGGAGGCAGAGTCTATGCAGCCCGTGCAGCGGGGCATGAGCCCGGGACATCAGGTTCACCCAGAGGGCGTGGCTGGAAGGTGTGGGGACCTGTCGTGAGGCCGCGGCCTGGCATTCCTGCAGGGGCCGGTGGCCGTGCTCCAGCACAGCCTACTGGTCACGAGCGCTCGGTCATGTGCACGGGGACGTGCCTGAGGACGCTCTGGGGCCCTGACCTCCCATCTGGGGCCGGGCTGGCGGGGGCCTTCCCGGTGCCGCCCACCCAGAACCCGAGGTGCCTGCCTGACACTTGACATTCAGAGGCTGGCCCTGCCCGGGGAGTCCAGGCAACCTCCGTGTTCCCAGGGCCCCCAAGGAAGGAAGCCTGAGGCGCCCACTAGCCGCCGCTGGGGCCCAGGAGCTGAGCTTTCCTTGCTCGAAGGGGTGGCAGCTTTATGAAGCTCTGTCCTGGTAGGTTGAGAGGCTCCAAGTGACCCCCACCTCTCCTCCTGAGGGATAACCCCTGGAGAGAGGGGCCCAGCTAGAGGGAGCCCCTACGGCTCCCTTGGTGTGATTCTGGGGCTTCATTTACTCAGTTCCCGAAGCTTCCAAATTCTGCCTGAGGCCAGGCTAACGCTGGCTCCCTCCACAGCAGATGGGTTAAGAGCTGTCCGTGATCTACACACTAACCCCCTGGGCTCCCCATGAGCCACCCTCGGCCTCCTCTGCTCCTAGGTGCCAGGCTGGCCTGTTGGGCCAGCTGAGCTGCCCCCGGGCCCCTGGGTGTCCCTGGGACATGGGGCCTTGGTCCTCCCACAGCCCCGTGACTTGGACCCACGTCCTGGCTGCCAGCACTGGGAAGGTGGTTATCTTGTCTTTCTCAGCCTGCGGTGCCAGAGAAGTTGGGCTGGGGCTTGAGCCCTCTCCCTGGCTGGGCTGAGCAGAGATGCTCGGGTGTCCTCTGACCTGGCGCTCCGCTCTCAACGGTCCAGAAAGGAGGATTTTTACATCCCAGCCTGCACCATCTCGCTCCCCCACTCTGCCCCCAGCACACCCCCAAAGTTACAGAAACCCTCCACCCCCAGTGGTGCCAGGCTCGCCTGTAGGGCGAGTGCAAGGCCAAGCTGGCCCCAGCCCGGGTCTGGGCGTTCGCCCCCTGCCTGTCCAACAGGCTTCACACGGGCTGCGTGGTGCGCCCGCCTTGGTCTACACAGGTGCCTGCACACTTAGCCTCCCTTCTCTGTATCTTTGGAAATTCAGGGACCCTCTGCAAGCTCCACCAGCAGCCGTGCATTATCCCAGAGCAGTGGGAACTCTGAGTACGAAACAGGATTGGCTGAGGAGTTCATCACAGACCTGAGACCTCCCAGCCCCAACCTCTGCGGGGCTGGGAGGGGCTGGGGAGGGCAGCGACGCATTCAATTTGGTCACAGAGTCCTGAACCTGGCCCTCTCGTGGTCCTAATCTAAATAAATGGCCCAGAGAAGTACATTTGAAATTTAGGGGACTGGTGAGCCCAGGACTGCGAGGGAGCAGGGCTCTCAGAGCAGCTGGGATCTGCGTTGTAAATAAGCTGACAAGTGGCTAGTGAAATTTATGGCCGTGCTGTATAAAATAACACACCATCACGCTCCAGCAGGAGTGGGAGAGCAGAGACCCGCGCTGGCCAGGGCGGCGGGCAGGAAGGGCCTCGGGGGACCTTGCTGTGACCGCATCTGCCGCCGCCCTGGGAAAGCCAGCCGTGGTAGAGACCCAGCGCCACGTGGGGAGGGTGAAATGGCCCTCTGGGGGCTGGCAGCGTCCTCCCCGGGACCCAGTGGGGCCACACCAGCCATCACAGGGAGAAAAGCCTCCGGTCTTTGTAAGCGAGGAAAGGAAAGAAAGAAGAGATTTTGAAACCCAGCCCTAACAATAAAACGAGCAAAGAAAGGACACCTATGGGCCACCCGTAGCCCCGATGGAAATGGTAACAGGACCTTGCTGGGTGCTTTGACTTAACACAGTTAGCGAGACGGGGAGCTAGACGGGGAGGTGAGCATCCTTAAAGCCGGAATCCCAGGTCCCACCAGGAGCCCATGGCCAGTCCACGAGCGCTCACATCCAGAGTGTGACTCGAGGCCCCCCACCCTGGGCAGCAGCTGGGGGGACCCCTGAGCACGGCGGCTGCCAGGACAGATGAAGGAAGCGGCCCCCCTCATTCCCAATCCAGTTTTTATATCTCTCCTCCCACGTCTCAATAAGCCCTCCGTGCCGGAGCTTGAAGGAATGTGTCAACAACTGCCCCTCGCAGCTTCACTCAAAGATCTCTAAGCCAGGACACGGGCTGGGCCGGGCAGAGGTGTGACCTCCTCTCCAGCAAACGCATCAGTCACACTAAGGGGTCTGTCTTTCTCTTGCTGTGAGGGGCACACACGCAGCACACACACGTGGGCTCCGGGCAGGCGGCGGGCGGTTTTCATCAGACCTGGCCTGGGCCAGCAACGGGCTTCTGTGGACAGACCTGCACATTTTCCTTCTCCGATTCAAGCCGTTCTGATTCATAGGGTGAGCCCAGAAGCCTCAGTGACGTCACAAGCACCGTCCCACACCCCAAACTCCTCATTGTAGGCTGCCTTGAACCAGACGTGGTCAGGATTTGCAGCGCAAACTTTCAAAGCAATCACTGTTACCCACATCGAAACTCACAGATTGGAAAGAGCAAAAGAAATCGATGATAATTAAATCCTTCTATAAACACGGCCCCGACCCCCCAGGGGCTCTTACACGCAACACTGTCCAGAAGTTGGTTCTCCTTACAGAAAACACACATGGCTCCTTTTCAGGGAGGGAACCAGGCCAAACCAGCCTCTGTTAAGTTGTAAGCCACTTTTTGAGGGGAACGGGGTGGGGGTGTGTGTTGTGGGCAGGCCGAGGGCACTGAACAGATGACGTGAGCTGACGCTTACCCGGCCAGGACAGGGCACGGGGACTGTGACACTTGCAGGGGTCCCTGTGTGGCCGCCTGGCCGAGGGATGGGGACACGCCCCCAATCTCCAGGGCCAGTGGGTGACTCCCAGCTCTGTGCGGCGGCCAGAGGACAGGAATCTCATGTTGCCAACTTAAAACCACACCAAACCCCTTACTCCCAGTGGCTGCTGTTCACCAGACAGCCCGGAATGTCATCCTGGCATTGGGACCAGCGTTTCCCCAATTTGCCTCATGGTCACCATCTCCTGGGACTCCCAGGGTTCCCCTGGGTGGGGTCCCCAAAAGACAGGGCACTACCCTCAGCTCTTTTCCTGCCCGACAAACGCCCTAGGGACCAAGGGGAAAGGCCAGAATGGTAAACTACCATGGCCATGATCTCGGACCCCTGGCAGGTCAGGGGCGTCTCTAAGCCTGGGGCTCCAAGTCTTTGAAATGGGGTGATGCCTCCACTAGTTGTGAACATGAAATGCACTGGCTCTCACACCCCGCCCCCCCCCCCACCATGCACTTGTGACCACACCTCTGTAGGCAGGAGCCCAGGCACCGCGGAGCGAGGTTGGGGGCAGAGGCGGCGTCCGTCCAGGGCGGTCAGGGGGATGTAAGGAATCCCTCAGGATGCCCCACGCTTGGGTGGGACCCGAATTTGCATGGAGCTCCTTTTTCTCTGAGACCAGCCCACCGCGCCTTAGGCGCTTGCCCTGGTCCCCTGCCCAGGGCTAGGTCAGCGATGGCTGCTGGCCGTGGTGAGGGGAGCGGAGTGGGGCTGGGTGGTGGTGAGGCTGAGGCTCCCCCCGCCAGACCACCCCTGGGCCTGGCTTCTCTGCGCCAGTCGACACCCCAGCGGCAGATGGGAGGGTTGCTCCTGAGCGCCCTTCTGGGTCGGTAGATGGGAACCTTCCGGTAGCCTGACCTTTACAACGCCCCTGGGCGCAGGATGGCTGAGGGGCCAGGAGGGAGGGGCGCAGGAAGCGAGCTGGTGCAAGCATGCTGGCTCCCACCCGCTGCCCTTCCTGTCCGCCAGGAGCCTGCACCCCCTACCGGGCGGGCTCCTACCTGTACGGCTGCTCCCCGGTGTGTGTCCTCAGGTGTCTCGTGAGGTTTGCTGATCGGGGGAAGATCTTGCCACAGTACCTGGAGTGGAGGGGTGGGTGAGGGATGCGTGAAGCAGACGCACCGCCGAGACTCGGGCGCCCAGGTGCTTTCCTGGTGCTGTTTCTCCCACACCTGGGGGCAGGTGGCCCGGCTGCACACCCTGGATTTCAGTCTCTCCTCGGCCCCGGGGCCCAGCTGAGTCTCACAGAGAAACTGGACTCGCACCACTGGGCAGACGGCACTGGCTCACCCTGGCCCGCTCGGGGCCGTCCCCCACCGCAATCCCCCCGCCGCCAAGCAGTTTCTCAGCCCCGGAGCCCAGCCTCGGCCGAGCCGGCAAGGACCGGCCTGCACAAGCCCGTGCACCCGGGGCCGGACCATGTCTCCCCAGCACTGGGCTCCCCACCAGCCCCAGAGCTGTGGTTAAACACTGACCACGGCACCTCAGCCTTTGGCCTTGCGAATTCCGACCGGCTGGCCAAGGTTGCACTTTCTTGCGCTCACGGGAGCACAACTTGGTGGGGGGCACGTGCATATCTCTGGGGAATGATGTCAAGGGGACAACGGGCCATCTGTTGCTACCACACTGTACCCTGGCTGAGACTGAGAGCTTTCTCCTGGAAGTGCAGGTGCACGGGCCAGCGTGGCACCTGTGGCCACTTTGCCGGGGCCGCCCCAGGGGCTCTCAGCGTCTCACCTGCACGTGTAGCGCTCCTTGCCCTTCCTGAGGATGGGGTCCGAGAGCGTCGGGGGTGGGGACCGGAAGTTGAAGGGGTGGGGGGGGAGGGGCTGCAAGGAGCTGCCGGATTCCGCCTTCATGGCCGCAAAGCTCTCCAGCTTCTCAGTCATGGTCTCGATGGCTGACATCTGTTGGCAGGAGGGCAGGAGAGACTGTGGGGCACCCCCGAACCGTCCCCTCTTTTGACGCACGGGAACCCGCCCCCACGGGCATCTGGGGGTCCTGGATGACAGAGCACGTCACGGGCCCCCAGGACAAGGAGGTCGTCACTGGAACCCATGGTCTCCTCCTTCTTCTTGACCACTGGGCTAGGTTCTTTCACTTTCTGCGGCCAGCCCTGCCCTTGTCCTTGCCTGGAACCCCGTCACAGTCCAGGGTCTAGGCTGGGGGAGCTGCAACTGACCTTCCCCAGTCAACCTGCGCTGGTTGAGAAGTGGGCGATGCAGGCTGCCGACACTTGCAATTACACAGCCCTTTACTTTGAAACAAGCCAGCAAGGCCCTGCTGGCTCGACTCCCGGCCAGCACTCCCGATGGCTAGTTTGGGTTAAAGACAGAATTACATCCAATTTTTTTTTTTTTTTTGGAGTGGTGAAAAATCGATAGCTACCTGAATCAATCTCAGGTTAAAACATAAATCACGAGCCTAAGGCACTACCAGCACCTAGTGGCAGCAGGCCATAATTGCGGGCAAAGTGCTAAAAGGAAATTCAACAGCCTAAGGTTGGATTCCACTAACTAAATGTTCGTAATGATAACTCCAACGTGACATGGCACAGGACACGGTGACACAGGCAAGAGGGGCTGCCTCTCTGCTCCTCGGAGATGCCAAGGCGTTGCCTGGGGTGGAGAAGGGAGTCACCTCCTCCTGGCATTGGTCATTTCCAGCTGGCGGGCAGGGTTCTGATCAGAATCCCAGGCTGCGCCTGCCCTGAGGCCCTGGGGCTGGGGGACAGGAGAGGGGAGGGGGGGATGCACTCCCCCAGAGAGTGCCCGCTGCAAGCCAGGCCCCACGGGAGGGATGAGAGCAGAAAAGGAAGAGCTTTCATTATGCCCCGAGCCCCTCAAGGTTTAGGCTGGGGAACAACCGACTGGTCCCAGTAAAACACCAGAAAGGGGTTTACAAACAGAAAATGGGGTCCATCCTAGTGGCTGAGGCCTCTCTTGACCCTGGGCTGCCGCCTGGGCCCTGGCCAGCTCTGTCCAGTTGCAGGGCTTTGGGCCTCGCCATCCTCGTGGGGCAGGCACGCTCCCCATCAGATGCACACGATGCTTCCAGCCGTGGGTGGCCCCACCCATCCCCACTGATGGACAGATGGACACGGCCTTGCCCCTCAGCTGCCGTCCAGCCTCTCATTTAGCCCCTCCACGGCCTGGATGGTGGGACCTGGGCAAACAGACTGCTCACCTGCTCGTGGGTCTCAGTTGTGGCCACAGCCGTGGGAGGCCCTGGGACTCTCCACCGCCCCAGACTCCCCAGGACCCCAGAGGTGGTGTGGGCAGTGGGCTGGCAGGACTGCCTCACCCCGCACCCCACGCACCTGCACGTCGGGCCTCGGCGATGAAAGGCCCCGGCGAGGTCCCGCCAGGCGGGACCTGGCGTCTTCGTGCAGTGGTGACCCCTAGACTTTGTAGAGGCCACAAGTTCTCCTGTCCGACTGACGGTCTGACCTCGGCCCATTTAATCAGGTGACTTACTAGTCCTCTCTCCCGCCCCCACCCCTGGCTCTGGGCCCACGGGCAGGCAGCGGGGCTGGCAGGTGGGGGGAGCGGGCAGCAGGCACAATGGGCAGCCGGGCCCCCGCCAGGCCCCTCTTCCTCAGGCCTGGGAGGGTCCGGCCTGCCTGGCCCGCTCCTGCTGATCAGATATTCCCGGCCCAGCTCCTGCACAAACACAAACACAGGATGTGCCTGGCTGGCCTGCCGGCTTTTTCCAGCCGGTCCTGAGGAAATCAGGGGAAGTTCTTAACCAAACTCCGAGGCCCCAGCGAGACAATGGGAGGCTCTAAGTTTAGCTGTGAACCCAGGCAGGGCACAGGTTCCACAAACCGGGGGGTTTGTCCCAGGCGGGAAACTCAGAGCAAGAGAACAATGCCCGGGTCTGGAGTCTGGGTCCGGGCCTGTCCCACAGCTCAGCCCCCCGCCCCTCCGGCTGGGACAGGGGAGGCCCGTGGCTCTGGGGAGGGCGCTGGGTCCCAAGCAGTGAGGACAGGTGGGCACCGGGGCAGGGAATCAGGGGGACTCCGCCGGCCCTGCCGCTTACCCCCGCTTCTGCCACCTCTCCGCACCCACCCCTTGGGAGGACGCGGCCAGGGGGACGCAGGAGTGCCTGTAGGCTTGGTGGGGTCTGCGGCCACTGCCCAGACTTGGGGCTTCTCTTTCCCAGACCCCTGATTCTAGTCTTGACAGGCGGCCTCTCCACCCTCTGCATCCCCGGGTGAGGGCGGTCCCCCTGCCCACTGCCCCCCGGGACGCCCTGCCCTTGACGCCAGTCCCTCTGCTGCTGTCCTGCTCCCTACTGCCTCTGCCCCTGGCACTCAGGCTCTTCTTCTCCTGCTCTTCTCCCTTAAGGATCCCCAAGTCCCTCGTACCGGAGAGACTGCTGGCATCCACACCTCCCCTGCTCTCTCGTGTCTATTCTCCCTACATTCAAAATTCTTGTGTTTGCTCCATCCAATCTGCTGCCCACTGCCCCATGCAAGTTCACTCCCCCTCCTAGAGCTTGAGCTGCAGGTCAATGGGGCCCCTTGTGGACCGGGGTCCTTGGCTGCCTCTGAAGGACCCACAGGGTGCCCCCACAGAGAACCACCCTCCTTCCTCACCTGTCCTGGCCCTTCCCATCCTCCCCAGCCTCAAAGGGACCTGTGGGTCTTCAGGGACGGGAAGCGGAGACCCGCCTGGGGTGTGCACCTTGGCCCGTACGGACCTTGGGGCTCCTGGCTGGGCCTTACCTGGGGGTGGAAGAGCAGTGGGGACGGCCGCAGGTACTTCTCCTTAAGGGCTCCCACCGGGTCGGTCACCTTCCGCTTCTCCACCCTGCTGGACAGCAACACAGAGGGTTACGGACCCCACCGAGCGGCCCAGCGCTGGGCGGGGAGGGGCTGTGGCCCCCGCCCTTCTGGGCGCCCACCCGTGCCCCGTTGGTCATGAGCTGGGGGGCCACCACGGCGGCCCAGCTTCCATGTCCCCTGTGGCCACGTCCCACCTGACGCTGTGGAGACGTCTGTGACCCAGCCTCACAGTCGCCTGCCGAGCACGAGCTCCCCATCACCACGCCCAGGTCTGGACCCTTTCGAGTCTCCCCATTGTCCACCCCTCCCCCCCCAGCTGCTGGCACCCAGGCACGTGACGAACACTTGATGCTGGAGCCAGGAACCTTCTGAAGGGCCCGCGTGCACCAGCCTCTGCCAACTGGCCTGTCAGCCCAGCGAGGGCTCCCCCGAAGCAGAATGTGGAGCACGCGGGGGCTGCCGCCTACACCCCACGTCCCTCTCCCTCCCGGCCCATGGCACGGGCACTCTGCCCGACGGGGCGGATACACACGAGTGACCCGTAGGTCTCTATCCTGGGGAGGCTGCAGGGCCTCCCGGCGGCAGCCAGGCAGGGTCTACCTAAAACCTCAAGACAGCTACTGGAGGTGACGATTCTAGAACATTCCCCAAATGCCAGGACAACTGTCAGTCACAAGTGGAGGAGGTGGCCACCCCTCCTCTCCCTGACCCCTCCTCTATTGTGTCCCAAGGACGCCTCCCTCAGTTTCCCCTGGGGGAGCGTTGAGATTTACAAAGTGGGATTTGGCGAGGCCTGCCACCTCCCCACAGGCAGCCACAGCTGCGGTGACCCGCCGCCTCGCTTGCCCAGGGCCACGCTCCCGTCCCTCTTAGGCTCAGCTCTGCCCCCAGGGGACTGGCTGGGGCCTTGACCGGAGCAGGACGGGGATGGCCGCAAGGACAGGGGCCCAGAGGTGGGAGCACCCGGGGAGCGCAGGCGGCCACAGGTGAGCCCACTGAGACCCCAAGCCGGTTCCAAGGGGAGGAGGTGGTCTCCACGTGGGAAGTTGGCTTGAGGGGCACCCCGCTTTGCAGGGCTTAGCAGAGGCCCTGTTCAGAGCTGGACTGAGTTGGCCTTTCAACAAGGCCCCCTTGGGGGCGTGGTGTGGCCCGAGAGGAAGGGGCCCCACGTCGGGGGGTTGTTAAATGTCGCCTTCTGCCTTTTCCCGACTTCTGTGTCTAGCGACAGCCCAGCAGGCTGCTCCGAGCGACCCCCGCCAGCTGACCCCACAGGCCCCAGGGGACACGTGCTCTTCCAAGGCACGTGGCTTTTGTCACCACACCGTCCCCAGCCCATCTTGCAGAGACAGGAGCACATGGCGGTGAGAGGGGCTGGAAGGCTGGGGGGTCGCCAGCCTGGCGGTGTTAGGGCTCCTCCACCCTGGGGGAGGGAGGATTGTGGGTATACGTCCACAGTCACTGCCGGGGCGTGGCCTGTGGGGAGTTTCGCTGGAGTCACCCCAGAACCATCCAGGAGCTGAGGGGACCCTGTCTCCTAGCCCTGGGCCAGCCTGTTAACAGGCAGTGACAGTCGCCCACACCTTCACTTGGAGGTGAATCTTCCCGAAACCATGAGTGTTTATCTTGACTGGGCTTGGGGGGCGGTGGGGAGAAAATGTGGAGCTAATCCACTCTCGGGCATTTTGCTGGTGCCTGTGTATAAAGCTGGGGGCCCGGCAGCCCTCCACCAGCCACTGTACGCTAAATCCTGAGGGCAAGAGCCTGGCACACGCCGGCTGGGTCTCTGAGGAGCTCGGACAGGACCCGGGTTGGGGCGTCTGTGGCCAGTTCCTGCCTCGGGGCCCAACTGGCTGCTCCCCCAGCTTCCAGAAAAAGGCCCAAGGCCCTAAACCAGGCCTGGAAGTGGGAGGAGAGGGGCACAGGAGGAGAGCTGGGACGGGGCGGACAAGGACGCCAGGGCCTGAGCAGCCACAGTTAACCGAGAGCCTCTTGCAGGCCTGCTGGCTCCAACTCTGGAGGCCTGACAGCAGAGTCCCTCCCTAGGTCTCCAATCCTGCCCCCCTCCTCTGCACAAGGGCGGCTCCTCCCGGGGGGGCATCCTCCCTCAAGCCCCAGGTGTCTCCTGGCTCCCCATGGGTCCCGGAGATTCTTATTCTAACTGGCAGGTGCTCCCTGGGCCTTTGATGGCTATGTTCACCCCAGAAACCCGATGAGCCGCTGTCAGCAAACCATCCATGGATGGCGTGTTCTTAAAGAGAGACCCAAGGGGGGCATTTTTCATGTTTCCTGTGATGACGCCAGCAGGACCTGGCAGGAAACGGGACCGGCAGCAGACACAGGCCGGCCAGCGCCCCAGGCGAGCGTGGAGGGCGAGGGTGGGGACCCAAGTCGGCGCCAGGGGGCGGAGCAGGAGACTGGCCCATTGCCCTCGCCAGCAGCTCCACCACCATTTCTTTCCACTGCACCTTTAGCAGAGGTGACCTCACCTGCACACCCATCCCCAGGCCCTGCCTGGCCCCTGGGGAATAGCAGGCACGCAAGCCCTCAAGGCGGCCACACGCTCCCTGAATGCCCGTGGGGACACGCTTACGTGTGTGCACGCGGGCCCCTCCCACACAGAGCCGTGGGCCTGTATCAGGGGCCGAGCCAACACGCCTGCCTGCCTGCCCCTCCAGGCCCCCTCCCAGGCCCGTCCACGGGCACAGCCCCCTCCTCAGGGCTCAGCCTGCCCAGCACGCCCAGGACCTAACAAACCCGCCTGACCAAACCGTGCCCAGAAGCCGGGGAGGGGGATTCAATTGGCCCCTCGCTGGGAAGGTGCCAGAGGAATGGGACACTGCTTTTTGGCAAACCTTCCAAAGTTCCTCCTTGCTTCCTCCCCCTCCTCCCGCTGGGCCACCAGAAGCCCCAGCTGTGGAGCAGCCATAGGGAAGCAGGGATGCTGAAGCAGAGGGAAGAGCCAGGAGTGTCATGGGCAGAGTCTGTGCAGAGAAGGCGGCTGGAGCCTCCAGCGGGTAGATGTCTGGGGTGGAGTCTGAGGGCAGGCTGCTGGGGGTTGGGGGGAGGTAAGGGCTCGAGAGAGGATGGCGGGGGTCCCCCAGTGTCTGTCAGCGAGAGGGAGCCAGGGGTGCCCAGAAGACCCCACCAGCTGCCCACCCCAGGAAAGGGCTGAGCCGGGCATGGGCCCCAAGTGGCACGGACACCCCAGAGCCGAGGTGCCTGCTGACGCTGCAAAGGCAGAGGGAAGAAGCCTGGGGGGGCAGGCGAGAGCGTCCCCTCCCGCCGCCGCGCCCACCTGGCGGCCCACCTGGGTGGCGGCCCCTCTGGAGAGCGGGTGAGGGCGGGGCATGTTAATACCTGTAGATGGGGTCCATGAAGAAGGGCGACGGCCTGGCGTAGTGCAGGGCCGGCTGCTGGGGCAGCTGCGCCGGGCATGCCTTGGGCGGCCCCTCACCGGCCCCCAGCCTGCGCTCGCCGTACACGTGGTTCTTGCGGGGCTCCCGGGTCCCTCCGTTCTGGCTGGCGCGCACGCGGCTGCCGATGCTCAGGTCCAGCGGCTGCTCCTCGCCGGACGCCGGGGCCGGGGGCGCCTTGGGCGCCGGCAGGACGGGCCTGGCCTCTTTGGGTTTGGTGGTGAGGTCGAAGGGTGACTCGGCGCTGGGGCCACCGGCCTTGAGGGCGTCCCGGGGCGACTTTGGCTCGGCCTTGACCAGCAGGCTGTGCGCGAGGGCACGGTCTGTGAAGGGGTACAGGGAGTGGGGGAAGTTGGGCAGGAACTGGAAGGGGAACACGGAGTGGTAGGGCAGTGCGCCCAGCTTCTTCTCCTGCACGCCCATGAAGCCGGGCCCGAAGTACTTCTCGGCGATGGACGCAATGGCCTTGATGGAGTCGCCCGCGGCGCCCGACGCTGTCAGCAGCTGCTCCTCGGGCGGCGGGAAGAAGTGCTGGGAGTAGAAGACGGGCACCTCGCCGGCGCTCTCCGGGGCGCCGGGCGCCGCCGCGCCACCGCCGAACTCGCGCTTGCCCTCGGCCGCCTTGCCCCTGTCCGTGGTCTTGTCGCGATCGCTGTCCACGTCGCTGTCCAGGTCGGAGCCCGTGCCCGTGGTTGTGTCCAGGTCAGTCCCGGTTGTGGTGTTGATATCCTCGAAGTCGCTGCCGTCTGACAGGTCGCTGCCCCGGGGCTTGAGCTTGGCGCCGTATGCGTCCTCCAGGCGGCTCTCCGGCTTCTCCTCGGGCCCCGCGGCCGCCGTGGCGCCCTGGCCGCTGCTGCCGATGGCGGAGACGAGGGGCAGGGCCGGGTTGCCCATGGGGCTGGGGAGCTTGGCGTCCTGCGTGTGGTTCCGGGGGCTCTTGAGCAGCGGCATGGGAGGTAGCAGGGGCGGCCGGGGGTAGAGGGACGGAGGGAAGACGCCCGGGAAGCCGGGCGTGAGCGCGGGGAAGGCGGGGGGCGCCGCCGAGAAGGGCAGGCTCCCCGGGTGCGGCCTGGAGGGGAAGTACTCGTTGAAGCCCAGGCTGGCGTGGTTGAGGCTGGGGGGCGGCTTGGCCTTGTCCATCATGGGGCTGGGGGTCAGGGGCAGGCCTGGAGCGAAGATGCCGCCCGGCGTGTAATGGTTCTTGCCCTCGCAGAAGCGCCGGTGCTTGTTGAGGGAAGAGGTAGTGCTGAACATCTGCCCGCAGTCCTTGCACTTGATCTGCGTGCGGCAGTCGGCGTGCATGCGCTTGTGTCGGCACAGGTTGGAGAACTGCGTGTAGGACTTGTGGCAGACCTCACCTGAAACGTCAGCAGAAGCGAAGAGCGGCAGCTGTGAAATGATGGAAGCCCTGCACTGCAGGCTCCCGGGGCTGGTGGGACCGGGGCGCTCTGGCCTTGGTGACCGGGAGCAGCGTGTGCTCAGGGTACGTGAGCGTCTGTGTGTGTGTGTGTGTGTGCGCGCGCGGGCATACGTGTCACTGTGTGTGAGTACCTGCATACGTGCCCACACGTGTATGCGTGCGTGCGTGTGCGGACACGTGTCCGTGGACGCACGTGTGCTTATGTACACACGTGTCACGCACGAGTGTGCGTGTTCACACACGTGTGTACGTACTTCAGGTGTGTACGTCATACCTGTGTGCCCGCACGCGCGTGCGCACGCATACGTACAGACGCGCGTGCGCCCGACCTGGGACTGGCCTCTGGTGACCAGCACGGATTGGCGAGGACACTCCCGTGCCTTCCCGGGGATCCTGGGCCAGCCTGGGTAGGTCTCCAGCTGCCTCGACCTCCTCTGCTGGAGAAAGGGGCCCTGCCGCTCTTTGTGCCCTCCTACCCCTATGAGTTTGCCATGTGGTGCCAAGGCCTTCAGAATCGTTCCCAGAGACAGACAAAGTCGTGGCACGCCATCACGTCTGCAGCTGCACCAGCCGCCCAGGACACCCATCCACCCTCCCTGCCATGTCAGCCACGCTGTTCCAGCCGGGGCGAGGGAAACACCGACCCCCGGGCTAGGTCTCCCACTTTGTAAAGTTTAAAATGCTCTCTGCTTTCTGCCCTCTTTCTGTCCCAGGCCCTGTGACCTGCACCCAGGATGGGAAGGCCTCAGGAGGGACCGGCCCCTTGGGGTTCCTAGTCCTGGAGGCTGGGCTTTGGGAGCACGGGTCCTGGCTGTGTGAGGTCACCGTCTGGAGGTGGCCTGAAGGTGGAGATGGGAGGGGAGCCACGTGGAGAGGGCTAGTTCCACGTTTGAGAAAATCGAAACCTCTCTAAACTGGGATGGAGAGGCCGCACCAGCTCTGGTTGCCAGACGCCGGCCTCTGCTCTTAACAGGAGAGGGTGGTGGCGGCCGAGGCCAAACGCCAGGACCCAGAGGCCCTGGGGACCCAGTCTCGGCCATTTTCCCAACGGCCTGTGAGCTGAGTGTCGGCCAACTGCCAGTTTTTCTTTCTGCTCTTGTTTTTCTAACCAGCCAAGGGAGGAATGAACACACACACACACACGCACACGCTGTGTGTGTCTCTCTCTGCAGGACGATTTGCTTCTTAAATGCAGCCCCAGTGGAAACAATGATTTCCGTGCATTTCTTGCTCACCGCACTCTCCACTGCCTGATGTCACACGATGCCAGCTGGGAGCGCTGGCCCTCAGGTGATCCTGTCCTTTAATCACAATATCTATTTATATTAACGGCTCTGCCTTCCTGGTCGTCTGGCTTGGCGGGACGTTTTCAAGGCTGACGGAGAAGAGCACTGCCCCATTTGATGAAATCTGCCCATTTTGGGAGGCGGCTGGTGCAGAGAGGCTGTGCCACAGATGGTCTATAAATACCCACAGGCCTCTGCCAGCCCTAGGGGGAGAAAGGCCGCTCCCCAGCTCGGGGCACCTGGCCAGACCAGTGATACCCTGCTGTATCCCCAGCCCCCGAAGAGGCTCTGTGACACCCTCTGCCCCCCACAGCAGGCCTCTGTGGCACCTCGTTAGTGGCTGCTGCCATCCTGAGCTTGGAAACTGGCCTTGAGCAGGCTCCCACCCAAGGCAGCTCTCAGGAGGGGCCCCTGGGGCCAGTGGCCATGCCTGGGCACAGGGAGTCTGGGACCCTTGCTTTCTACCCACCCACTCACATGATAAAGGGATCCTGCAGAGATGCTGGGGCTACAGAGAGGCCTCTGGGAGACTGAGGTCCTTGGAGAGGCAGGTCCTGGCCCTGGGATGGCTGACCGCTGGCTTAGAGCCGGTGATGGGAGGTGGCTGCCTGCAGGGGCTGGGAAAGGCCTGGGCAGCCCACGGTGAACTGGACGTGGGACCAGCGCCTGGTGGATGGTGCCCCAGGCCCTGCTGGGATGCAGAGGGGCCCTGGCCAGTACTTATTCTGATCAGCAGTTTCTTTTCCTGTAGGGTATGTGCAGGGATGCACACACACACATGCACACACATGCACATGTACATACTCACTCCTAAGAAGGTCCTTTCTAAAAAGTGCCCACAGGAGCCTGTCTGCCTGTGTGCGCGGATACACCCTCGCCCCGACCCCTCACACTTGAGTTTCCCGATGCAAGACACCCCACCGGGAGATTATGCTACCTTGGGCTACGTGGTCAGTGAGGCTGGGACTTGGGGCAGGTTTTGGTGCCCATCGTGTGTGTTGTGTGTGGGCGCCCGGGGGCCGCCCGGCGGGGGATGGAGCCTGTGCACGAGTGACCGGCCGCCGTGAGCCCTTGCTCCCCCAGTGGCCCATCTTTTCTCAGAAGCGCTGTATCATTTACCCTCTGCTCATTTGTTCGCAGTTTCTTTTCCAAACCTGACCCCCTCAACCAAAGGATGCTCTGTCCTGGTCGAGAGGACGCGCAGGCCGATGTTCACATCTAAGCTAACTTCGAACATTTGCATCTCCCTCTCATACGTGGCACCTGGCCAAGTTTGGGGTTTTCTCTTTCGCTTTACCCCCTTGGCCGAAAGCCAAGGCCCAAGGTGGGCACGGGGCACAGACGAGAGGCGGAGGGCTGCTGATAGCCGGTGGGGCCCGTCCAGGCTGCCCCGCGTCCTCCCCATCTGCACACAGAGTCCATGCAGGCAGCGGAAATGGTGGGCTCGGACCCTTCCCGACTGCTGAGGTTCCCAGAACTTACGCTGTGACTACAATCCAACAAGACTTCACAAAGCCCATTTGCATGCCCAGAGAAGCAATGACTTGTAAGCCTGTGTGCAAGTTTCCTCTCCTAGCTTTGCGGAAAAGCTTAGAAACCTATGATAGATGCACTCATGTGCGCTTCCTCCCACAGAGGGACTTGCTGGGACGCTCATCCTGGAAGCAGGATATGCACCAGGCCCAAAGCCCCGGCCCCCAGCCTCTACTCCCACCCAGCTCACTCCTTCCCGGCCCCTCCCAGAGGGAATGGGCCCTGCTCCCATCGAGACTCGGATGATCTTTCCAGGGTCTGCAGGTGAAAGGGGTGGTGGGTAAGAGGAAGGTGGCCCCAGTGAGGTGGCCACCAGGCAGAGCGCTCTCTCCCTTTGCTTCCTGGACCAAGGGAGCAGGTGACCCAGGCAGGCCGCGGGCTCAGTCACCTCTAGCAGGACAGCTGGAAGCTTGGGCTCGAGGCAGTGGGCAGGAGGGGGCTCAGCCTCAGCTATTCAACAAAGGCCCGAGAAGCCAGTCAGCATGGCCTCTCTGGGGCAGGAGTCCAGGCCTGCACAAGCCCCAAGTCGGTGAAAACACCCAGAGCCCAGTCTTCCAGCTCCCAGAGTCACCCCTGACACACACAATGACATGCTGGAGCCCGAGAGGCCCCAGGCTGCCCAGTCTGGGCTCAAGAGCCAGGCCCCTGGAGCTGGAATCCGGGCTCTGCCGCCGAGCCTTGAGGGCCTGGTCATTTAACGTTTCCACGTGTTTCCTCCTCTGTCAGCTCCCTTCAGTTGGACGTAGTGTGGCCCCTGCTCTGTAAGATTTTGGAAGGATGCTGTGAGGTCATGTGTGTGAAATGACAGCTAGCACAGTCTCGTGTGGACGATGAGTCAGTGCTGTGTTGGCATGAACCGTGACTCCGCAAAACCTCGTGTGAAATGAGACTTGGCGCAATGCTAGGCAGAGAAGAACCTTCAGTATCTTCCAGTATCCTGAGAACCAGGGTCATACCCCCGCGGTGGCCCACCAGAGCCCCAGCCCCAACCCCTGTGACCTCTGACCCCTCTCTCCCCAAACGCACCCCAACCTCAAGGCCTCTGTGCTCACAGCCCCCCGTCGCGAGCCCTCTCCCCAGGCACCCCCTTGGTTCACCCCCATGCCTCCTCCAGCCCTCTGCTAGGACGCCTCTCGCCCAACAGGCCGTCCTGACCTCCCAGCACGTGGACAGGACAGCACCCACCTGGACGCCTGGAGAGCTTCCTGACCCTGCACTCCCGCCCGCCCCCCCACCCCGCGATGTGCCCGTCACGTGTGCTGTTGTGATCTGTATGGCGTAGCCTCTGTCTTCTCCACTGGCAGGTAAAGCTCCGTGAGGACAGGGGTCCAGTTATTTACAGCTAGCCCCGGCTGCCCGGGTCAGGGCAGGCACACAGCCCGGGCTCCCCAAAGGCTGCTGGGGGGTGAACAGCAGAACCTGGGGGGCAGCAGTGGGACCATCATATACCTGCTGGAGCTCAGGGCGGCACGTGCGTGCGGGGAAGAGGAGGGGAAGTGGGGGGCGGTGGGCTGCCGGGTCCTTCTGCAGGACCCGGATTTCCTCACCACCCACTGCCCACCTCCGGCCACTGGAGGGGCGAGCGAGGGGGAGGAACCAAGGAGGGCAGCCAGGCCTGGGCTTCTCACGGCAGAGGTGTCAGCAGCTGCCACGAGTGTTTTCTGGACAGACGGGGTCCCACGGGTGGGGAAGAGCCTGGGGTTTTCAAGCCTTGGCCTGACCCCCAAACGCCCCCACCTCACGGGCTGGAAGCCCAGGCTGGGGGGCCACTCACATATGAAAGGTTTGACGGTGCTGTGGATGTGTTTGTGCTGCTTGAGGCCCGAGGACGTGGCGAACGTCTTCCCGCAGTCGGGGCAGGCGTGGGCCCGGGCGCCCACGTGCTGGGAGCGGATGTGCCGCTGCAGGTTGCTGGGGTCCGTGAACACCTGGGGACACAGACACCGGCGAGTTACTCCCCACCTGTTGCTTGCTCCCCTGCGGGCCTGGGTCTGGCCATGGGATGGGGGTCTCCCTGGCTGCTCTGCCCCTGCACTGAGCCTGGCCCGGCGGGTCTCTGCTGCAGTGGTGACCCCCTGCACGGCTTTCAGTGAGCCGTCAGGCCTCCCTTGACTGTGTTTCTTCAACGATAATTCTCGAGAGAACTGTCACCCTGAAGATGCTTGAGACAGGACCTCAGAAGCGTTCTTAAGCTCCAGTACTTTGACCCATGACAGCCTGTCCTGCCACGTTGGCAGGAACCCTGAGAGGACCCAGGTCTGGCCCCGGGCCCTCCCCTGCTGTGCTACCCAGCCCACTTCCACTCTTCCCCAAACGACTCGGGAGCCCGTCACATCACCTGCATCTCGACAGTGGGGGCGGGGCCGGGCGACTACGTTACCTTCACACAGTTTTCACATTCGAAGCGCTTGCCACTGTCGTGGGACATCTGGTGGCGGATGAGGTTGGACTTCCAGTTGAAGGCCTTGGGACACTGGTCACACTTGTACTCTCGCTCCTCTGTGTGGACGACCATGTGCTGCTCCAAGCTGCGCACAGTGGACGGGGGTCACTGTGGGTCCCCCACCTGCCCGCTGCCCAGGAGGGAAGGGCCTCAGCCCAGCACGGCCTGCTCCCGGCGGCCCCTTGGAGCCCCTGCCACTGCCTCCTGCTCAGAGGGCAGAGTGAGGTCTGGCAGCCGGTCTATCTCCCCCCTGGACAGGGCAAAAGGGGATGGACGGGAAGGCACGGCCTTCCCACGTGGAATGGGGGGAGAAGCCAGTGCGTGGACAGAGCTCGGGCCCTCACCCAGGACCACCCCCGAGGCACCCAGCGGCAGGCGGGGTCCCAGCTCAAAACAACTTTCACCTTGACGCTAACCCTGGGCCTAAGAAAAACGGGGTCTGGAGACTTCCAACACTGGCACGAGCCCCAGAGCGGGGACGAGGCCCAGGAGACCCAAGGCCACCCCTCTGAGTGACCTGGGGTTGCTCGCCGGCCAAGCCAGACCGAGAGGCTGCCCGCCATGCACACACCATGGAGGTCAGCGGGGAGTGAGGGCCGGCGTTCTCCAAAGGAGATGTGATAGGCGGGGCGGGCACAGCTGCTGGGCAGGGGCTGCTGCACTTGGACGAACCAGCAGCTTGGAGCCCCCTCCTCTCGGGGGACGTCCTGCTTCTCCTCCTGTCCCAGGTATGACCGTTAATCTTCATGAACGAGGCAGCAATGCATCATGGCCCGTTAATTACGGGGCCCAGCCATCCATTTAGATCAGAAACGCCTGGTTCTCGAGCACCCGGCAGATTGTAGCTTTTCCCCTGTTGTTAATTGTGATTTATGTGTTTATGTAAAGAAAACACGGACCCTCTTGAGCGGCGCTTACCGCCAAGGGCCTCAGTCGGGATTTGCCCAAACTCTTATTTTCTCAGTCATCCGTTCAGGGTGGAGGATTTCCCGTCCCCAGGGGGCTGTGACAGGACTGGCATCCAATTCTCCGCAACCCCACAGCCAGTTAGTGACCTGATGGGGTTTTACTCTGACTTTGCAGGGCTGCCCTGGAGGATATTCTCAGAGGCAGAGGAGGGGCGCACATTGGGAAGGTCTTCACTGGTCCCTGGAACACTGGGACTGCCCGGCCTGCTTCTCCCCACATGGGTCCCCGGGGCCCTGCTCCCAGGGGCTAGGGAGGCCACGTCCGGCCATCACACAGCTGGCCTGGCATCTGTGCCCACGTCTGTGAAGTCTCCGGGACAGGTGGGGGGCCCCAGGGGAAGCAGAGGCTGGAGCCTGGGGTGGGGGTGAGGGGACCCCGGGGGCCCTTTCCTACTCCTGCCCACTGTCTGAGAAGTGTGTCCGAGGGCCAGGCGCTCCAGGAAGCCCCTGGGCGGCATCCCGCAGCCTGGTCCTGGACCTCACCACGGAAGTGGCCCTGGGGCCTCACCCCTGTCTGTCTCCACAACTCGGCCCTGACCCCAGGATGGTGGGGACAGTGGTGGGTGGCTCGACCTGGTGACTTGCGGCTCCTTCGTGGAGGGGGGGCTCTGACCCGGGGCCTGGCCTTTATGGTCAGAACAGTGACCACCGGTGGCCTCCAACCACCAGCTGGCGGGCCTGCTCTGTCCCCAGGGGCAGATGAGCTGGCCAGGGTACCTACCCCTGAGGTATGTCTCCACCTGTCCTTGGAGCTTTGGGCCTGTCAGCCTGGGCAGGCCTGAGGGGTCAGGGGTGACCTCTGCCCTTCTCAGGGCTTCCTCTGTGCCCCCAGGGCCCGCTGACCCTGCCGTCCTTGACTGGCTCCTGGGGGCGGGGCGGGGCGGGGCGGGGCTGGGCTGGGCGGGGCGGGGCAGCACCTGTACTTGGTGGGGAACATCCGCTCGCAGTCCTTGCACTCGTGGGCCTGCCCGTCGCTGCCCCCGCCGCCCAGGCCCTCGGGCTTGAGCTCGTCGGCCAGGCCCTCGTAGAGCACGGCCCCCACCGAGCTGCACGCGTACTTCTTGTGGCGCCGCAGGTCCAGCTTGGACGGGAAGAGTTCGTCACACGCGTCACAGCGGAACGTGGGGTCCTCTGCGAGGGAGAGAGGGTGGGCGGTGGACGGGCGGCCCTGGACCTGCCCCAGGCCCGCCCCAGGCCCGGGGCTGCAGGGGGTGCCTCCCTCACCGGCTGTGCCCCCTCCCGCATCCTCCCCGCCCTCCTGCTGGACCTGGGAGAGGCTGCCCCCGGGGCGGGGCGGGGGGTGGGGGACACGGAGGCGGCAGGGACCTGCGTCTGCCCCACAAGAAACACGGAGAAGCGCTGGGCCCCTCCCCGCGCCTCGGGAGCAGAGAAGGAAGGCTGGCCGGGCGCTTTGTGTATGAATCAGAAGAGAGACGGCACGGCTCCAATGCGTATCATAAACGATCGTCGTCAAGGTCAAACAAATAAAAGGGAGGCGGCTATTAAGAAGTTTACGAGGCAGCATCCTGAGGACCCTGCCAAGCCAAACAGCTCAGGGTGTGAGTCCCCCGGGAAGGACCTCTGGGCCCATCCCCAGCCCGTGGCTGCCCCAACACAGCTTCTCCCTGGAGCTGGGGTCCCCCCCCACCCCCGCCGAGGACCACCTCGTGTTCCCCGCAGGTCTGAACAGAGAACCTGCACGAAAAGCTCCAGCACAGATGAATCGAAAGGTGTGCTGGTGAGTGGCTGTGTGAACGCGTGTGCGCTCCTTGTGCACGGGTGTGCAGCTGTGTGTGTGCCCGTGGGTGACTCTCTGAGCACGTCTGCCTCCTTATCAGGACACCTTCGCATGGACGTGCCGGCATTTTTGTGCATCGGCGCTCGTGTTTGCGCCGGCGTCATGTATTCCTGTGCACGTCTGCATGTGTTTCTGTCGCCGCCACAGGTGTGAAAAACGTGCGTGTCCGCATATCTGCCCACTTGCGCGCAGGTGCATGCAAGTGTGCCTGAGTGGGCACACCTGCATTTGCGCACGTTTGTGTGTTCCTGCGTGTGATTGCTTGGCACGCGTGAATGGATATGTGTGCACGCACGTGTGTTATGCGCGCACACGTTTGCATGACTGACCACGCGTTAAGTGTGTTGGTGAGCATGTGTGCGTGTGCACATTTGTGTGTGACTATGCACTTGTGTGCCTTTGCGTGTCTGTAAATGTGAGTGTGAATATGTGTGCATGGGTTTGTGTGTGAGTTATGTGATTGTGTGCATGAGTGTGTTTGTGTGAACCTCGGTGGGTATGTGTGCATTTTTGCACGAGTGTGTGTGTGTGTGCGCGCACGTGAACAAGGACCTCTGGGCCTGGCAGTGAGCAAAGCCTTAACCTTGGGCTGGATGCTGACTAAAAGGGCCTGACCCTAAGGGGTGCAGAAGCCAGGGAGGTGGGGGAGATGGGGGCAGGCAGAAGGGGTGGTGCCCCCTCCTCGTGGCAGAAGGGCCACCATCCACGTCTCAAGACAGGGGGCAGCTCCGCAACCTGGGCCTGTGGGCTGGGGGGGAGGGCGGGGGTATGGGAGGACTCCTCGAGACTGGAAGCTTCCCTGAGCCTGAGGGCAAAGGTACCGCTCCCGGCGTCTGGCCACACCCGGTGCCCCCACTGGTGGGCACCCAGAGCCCCCCACGCCCAAGGGGGACACTCCTGTGGGATCCATCTCTGAGATGCCCCCGGGCCTTGGATGAAGCCCTTGGACACACACAGAGGCAGCCGTCACCTTCCCTGGGTGACAGGGGAGAGCTGCGGGGAGGAGAGGAGCCCGGGGGACACGTGTGGGGGGTGGGCAGGCCAGGCGGGCCCAGCGCTGGTCAGACACAGCCGAGTCCCAGCGTCCTGGCCTGCTCGCCGGCAGGAGGCTGCGGTCAAGAAAGTGCTTGGGGCTTCCCTGGTGGCGCAGTGGTTGAGAGTCTGCCTGCCGATGCAGGGGACGCGGGTTCGTGTCCCGGTCCGGGAAGATCCCACATGCCGCAGAGCCGCTGGGCCCGTGAGCCATGGCCGCTGAGCCTGCACGTCCGGAGCCTGTGCTCCGCAATGGGAGAGGCCACAACAGTGAGAGGCCCGCGTATCGCAAAAAAAAAAAAAAAAAAAAAAAAAAAAAAAAAGAAAGTGCTTGAACAAGGAGGGGAAAAGCCAGCTCGTGCTCAGAGTCTGGGGAGCCCAGCTACAACCCCCAGCCCTGCTCTGGGCGCGGGAACCTGAGCTGAACTCGGGGCTTAGAAGGCTCTGCCCCCACCCAGTATCCCAGAAAGGCCGTCCCTGGACCTGCCCCTGACACGTGCTGAGCCACAGAACAGACTGGAAGGAGGCAAGAGGGCCAGCCGGTCCTCAGCAACCACAGAAGCCCAGGACGGAGGGCGGCCGCGCCAGTGATCCTCAAGCCAGCGTTTGTGAACACAAGGCCAGCAGGACCCCGGCGTCCCCACCAGCGGGCAGCCCCACTGGGCAGAAGGAATAGGAGGCGGTGGGCTAAGTCAGAAAAGATTCTAAAACGAGGCCCACTGAGGCCCTGGGCCGGTCCTCGGGTGCTGGGGTGGAGCCCCAAACACAATCCCGGGAGGGGGCCGGTGGGCAAGGAGGACGCACATCACAAACTAGTCACCTGGCAAGTCTGCAAGACGCTGCCTCTAAAACAGCAGGGAGCCTGACGCTGCTTTCAGGGAAATGGCCGCTGTGACGTGGAGGCGGGGACCCTCCACGTGGCAGGCTCCACCCCGGGAACTTTATATGGTGTCCCCTCCCCCGAGCTCCGCATCAGTCCGCATGCTTTGTCGCTGGTAAATGGAGGAGGCCGGGGGAGGCTGCCTGGCTCCCCCCGGGGCACCCAGAGGGGAGGTGGCAGAGCTGTGTTCGTGGAGCCGTCGCTCTTCTGGGTGCCCGGGGCAGGCGGTTGAGTCCCAGCTTCCCGCTGAGGGTATAAGAAAGGCACCCCATGTGGCGTGCGTGTGGGCACGCACCGTCATCCACCCGCCCCCGCAGGCCTTCTCTGTCCTTAGGAACATGGATTCCTTTCCACTGGGTCTGAGTACCAAGAACACCATTTTAGAACAGAACCGGATGCATAGACCCTGCAAAACTGCTCTCATGGGCTTGTTCGGACTTCCTGGGCCGGAATGAGGCTGAGGGGGGGCCCCCTCCCACCAGCATCAAGATGAAGTTAGAAATGCCAGTTTGTATCTTACTCTTTCTGGACCCACCTAAGAACAGTCACCAAAGTTGAAATTTGCAAACAAAGGCAAGAAGAAGGGCCAGCCCCACCCGTTCATAGCCCCACCCATCCATAGCCCCACCCATCCATAGCACTGACCAACTTATGT
Organism: Phocoena sinus; assembly: GCF_008692025.1. Lineage (NCBI taxonomy): Eukaryota > Metazoa > Chordata > Mammalia > Artiodactyla > Phocoenidae > Phocoena > Phocoena sinus. Next base: position 1,974,335 of record NC_045763.1, on the reverse strand, counting down.
TTCCAGTTTGGATCTGGACTTTGGATTTACAATGAAAATTCAGCCTGTTTCTCACGCTGAAGGCATTTGAGGGCGTCCTGGAGGCAGTGGAACCAGCCGTGGAGGGCACCCTCTCCTCCATTGCCCTCATCCCATCACCAGCCCAAGTTTGCTCCTGTCCAAGGACAGAGCCGAGGACAGGACACGTCCAAGTCTCGCTCACCTGTGCCATGGTGTGGACAGGTGTCCCAACGACTTCCACGCAGGTAAAGTTGACACTGAATACACACCCAGGGCAAGCTGGACGGGGCAAGAAGGATGTGCCCAGTCCACGTGGTTTTCACTTTCCCAGCATAAGCAACTCCATTTTAAAGAAATACTAGAGTGTGTTACACTCTGGTTACATTATGTTTATTGTGTTGTATTGCTATATTATATTATGCCTATCTCATGCTTTATACCCAATACAATGCAGCCCCTTGATCTTTTTTGGAGAGGGGGGAAAAGTTAATAAATTTGAGCCTTTCTCGAAAGAAAGGCATATTTGAAAGGAAATGATTTTCTTTATTTTCTCCCAAGGGCAAGAAGTTCTCCTGAGAGAGAAATCTTTCCCCTCTCCATTGAAAGAGTAAAAACAAAATAAGAAGTCCCTGGAACTAATGATTCTGAAAGTGGCTTCCCTCTGCTCTGAATCACTTGTAGGTAAATGGGAACTGAATTTCTTTACAAAGGGGCAGCTTTGAAAGAGCATTGCCAGCCCCAGGTCTGCAGGACTGGGGCTGTTTCCCCCAGCGAACTGGCAAAGCAGCCCCCACCCCCATTTCTTCCATGATACCTGGACGTTGTCCTGGCAGAGCCCCTGCCCCCAACAAGAGCACACAGAATTGTGATTCAGAACTGAAGTCTCTTCATCTAAATCTGGGGAGGCTGTGGACCGGGGCTGAAGCTCTATCTTCTACCCAAACCAAAGTAAACCAAGGCCACGGAGGCCTGATGTTTTGTTTGTCAAGTCTCAGCCTCACGTCTATCTGAAGTTCTATCAGCAACTTTTCAAGGCAAAGCAGGAATGTAACAGAAAAATACATCAGTGCCTAATGGCTTCAGGGAACCCAGGGGGACACAATTATGTGGCATCTACATGCTAATCTACCAGAGTGGAGGCTCAAAAGCCCTCAAGAGCACACTCCAAATTCCTGCCGTGATAAGGGGCCGCTGCATTTAGCTGGGGCTGGGATAAAAGATTTTTTATGATAATTATCTTAGTCAGGAACATTTTTATATTCTCTTTCTGTGTGATTCAGAGTTAACTGGGTGCGGGGGTGGGGGTGGGGGCGGTGCGGGGGGGGGGGGACTGTTGAGAGGTGAAGGAGTGATCTTGACAGCAAAGGGTATGGAGAGTCAAATATTTGATGTGGGGCTATTATGTGTCGAAAGCAATTAGCCCACAAACGTCTGATAAATTATTAGGAAAATGTAGACCCAGGTTATTTAAGATCGGGCGTTGGAAGGGGGACAGGAATCAAGGTTTTTAAAACCTTTTGGAAGAAAGACATGTCATCATACAGACGAAACCCCACCACCGGGCGCACCCCTTGGGTTAGGCAGATTTCTCTCTCTGCCTTCTTGTGCATTATCTAGGATTCACAGGTCTTTTCAACAATTATTTTAAGTAAAGTGAGACCACCCCTCTGCTACCCAGAGCTCAGCCATTCTTTTCTCCATGGCCTAATTAAAACCAAAGTCTAGAGGAGAGCATGCGTAGGGCCATCTTGCAGAATTGTCCTTCCGTGGAGATAGCCTTTGGAACAACTCACGGGCACACAGTGCTGTCCCACAAAGGTGGGCCACGCTCGGGACCACAAAGGTCTCTCTGCTTCCTGCTAATTCCAACGCCCAGCTCCCTGGCCCAGCCAAGCGCACCCCCGGGCCATGACATTGGAGCAGTTCCTTAGAGAAACTTGCAGTAAGTGGCATTAATCATTAACCCCTGGAGTGTTTGGAGGGGAGGGGAAGAAAGACAGGAAGGGAAAGACCAACCTCCCCCCTTTCTCTAGCAGGAATGGGATCCTGAGCTCCGGAGATGGCCAGAAGGAGAGGCTGCCTGTCTGCTCGTTTCTGGGGTCTCATTCAAAGAAGAGACACGGTCTACTCAGCAGCTGCACTTAGGGAGTTAACGGACCGGCTGGTACTCCGCTGCCAACGCAGCTTCCTCCAACCGGACTTTTCCTCGGCGGCTTAAAAACGATTCCAGAATCCCAAGGCTTAGCAACGTGGATGAAGGAAAAGAAATCTGGATTTCAGAAATCCGAGCTTATACGAGACTGTGATTTTCTCAAGCGTCCTCTGAGATGTGCCTGAGCATGGATGAACAAGGAAGGGAAGTATGTCTACTGGACGAATGCCAAGTGACCAACCGAGAGGAAAGGACATTTGGGACGCTTCCCGCAGTCCTGCTGAAAGAGCTCAGTGGCCACCGTACCACCGCGGAGCCCACCGAAGCCCTAAATTTCCCTCTCACCACATACATTTTCCCTTAACCTGTCTCTGGGACTTTTTGCTTTTAACTGCAGATGGGCGCTACTTTCAAAGACACGTATGGCGTCAGTGCCCTCTCTTAAATGAGACCGAAACTCTCCCCTGGCACAGACTCTGGAGGCAAAGGTTTCCAAGCCACAAAATGGTTTTGTTTGTTTTTAAGTCATGTAGTTTATGCAGTTTAAAAAAAATTATGCAGTTTAAAAAAAATTGCCTAGGACTCTACCGCTGCGGAGCTGTAACCTAGGACTCCACCGCTGCGGAGCTGTAACCTAGGACTCCACCTCTGCGGAGCTGTAACCTAGGACTCCACCGCTGCGGAGCTGTAACCTAGGACTCCACCGCTGCGGAGCTGTAACCTAGGACTCCACCGCTGCGGAGCTGTAACCTAGGACTCCACCGCTGCGGAGCTGTAACCTAGGACTCCACCGCTGCGGAGCTGTAACCTAGGACTCCACCGCTGCGGAGCTGTAACCTAGGACTCCACCGCTGCGGAGCTGTAACCTAGGACTCCACCGCTGCGGAGCTGTAACCTAGGACTCCACCGCTGCGGAGCTGTAACCTAGGACTCCACCGCTGCGGAGCTGTAACCTAGGACTCTACCGCTGCGGAGCTGTAACCTAGGACTCTACCGCTGCGGAGCTGTAAGGCGGCAGGACACCCATTCACACGCGCTGTCTGAAGGCGTCTCGAATTCAGGGTGTGGCCCATGTAACCCAAGGAAAGAGAAAGCAAAGCGCTTAGGTTGAGAAGTTGTTAGGAAGAGGCTGGTTCTCTCATTTGGGGTCTGGGTGGTGGGCCTTGGGCAGCAGCCGGGGGACCCCCAGCCCCTGTCACGTGGCCCGAAGTGATGGGAGCTCCAGGCCTCTGCTCCTGTGGGTAGGGGCTTACCATCCAGGCTGGGGGGCACCGTCCCCAGGGAGTACGAGCCTTCTTTCACGTGGACCAGTAGCTCTTCTCCTGGCTCAATGTCCTTAATGACTTTATAATAAATCTATGATGGAGAAACCAGGGAGAAAGGGTCAGCATTGGCGGCCTTGCTGCTTTAAAAGCCACATCGCGCACACCCAGCCCGCATGCCGTTGACACTGCTCACTGGGGGGGCTGGCCCGCTGGCCACGTGACCTGCCTTCTAATTGCTGCTAAGAGGTTCCCCTTTGGAACTTGACAGAATACACTCAGAAGGACTAGAGTCTATTTTTAACTTGTTTGACCCAGATTTTGGATATTGATAAAAGGGGTGCAAAAGGAAATAGGTGAGGATTAGCTCCAAAGTTCCCAAGCAGGGCGGGTCCTAGAGGGAAATATTAGGAGAAGTGGATCTTTTCATCAGGAGTGGAGCCTGGGTTGATTCCCAGGTTCCTTTTGTCAGTATGTATGTAAGACACCCTTTGCCGTCTGGGGGCGGGGTGGGGTCTTCAGGGGGCTCGAGAGTGAATTTGGATGTTTATGAAAGTGACTATGAACACAGACGGAGGCCCGATCGGCAGGTGTGAGTCTCAGGTGAGTGTGGACGCCATGTGTGCCTGCCGCAAGCTCAGTGCCAGCAGCCGTTGGCGGTCTGAGATGGGGGACACCTCTGAAAACAGAGATGGGTCGGGTGGGGCTCAGGGTAGAGTCTGCAGCCTGGAGCAAGCTCTGAGGGACGTCCAGCCTCAGTACTCCGAGCAGCCCCGTACCCTGCCAAGATGTCCCCTGAAAAAAACACCGTCTGCATGGGAGGTGGCAGCCACGATCTGGAGAACCCCAGCAACTCAGAAGGGCAGCATGACAGGGTCCATCGGGGATGGAGCCCAGGGACCAGGCTTCAATAGCCTGGGGGCCTTTGGGAGAGGATGGGGCCTTCCTTGCCTTTGCCAGACCCTACCTGGGAGCCCCTTCCCTCCCTAGGGACCAGGGACACAGCTCCCCTGCGTGGGGGCACCCACTCCTCACGTGAGCAGGGCTGACACCAGGAGCCCTGCATCTTAAATGTCAGGCAGCAGGGTGCGTTTCTCTCAGGCCAGTCCACTTCCTAGCATGCTGGCACGTGGTGTTTGGGTCTTTCTTCAGATACCAGTAACCAAGGAGCTTCCAGGAGCCCGAAAGCTCGGCCACAGGACTGGCTGGGGGGCCAGAGAAGGACCCGAGACGAAGTCCCTCTGCCCTGGGAGACCTGGGGACTGAGGCTTCTCCAGGCCATTTCCATCCGAGGTCCCACAGCACCACCCTCCCCATGGAGGACATGGTGGTTAGGTGTCAGGCCAGACTTCCCAGAAGCAGCTGGCCTGGTTGTGGCCCCAGGGACTGAGCTGGGCACCGGCCTGCCGGTCTTCCTCCCCCCCCCCCCCCACCCCCGGGTCCCGCCCTGGGGAAACATCTGGAAGGCTGAGCTTCCTCATCTCTGGTGGGGCCCCTTTCCCCCTTTCCCCCCTCTCCCCAGGCCAAGTCCAGCTTGGACGCCCTCACAGCCAGTCTCGACTAACTGCAGAATGACACCAATGTGCTCTCAAAGGGACAGCAGAGACACACTGCGTCCCCAAACGCCCAGCCGAACACTTGGGCCGCGGAACTACACCCAATGGAAGAATACGCACATGCGCAGATGGCTTATCAACATGCAGAGTTCCTTTCCCTGCACTCGTCAGGAATTTCATTTGGCAACTATGCCCTGGCACGTCGCTAAAATAATGATGAGATTTTGAAAACGGAGACTAGAAACTGTACCGTATTACCTTCTGTAGTTAAATCAATTGTTATTAGGCTCCCAGTTTTGTATTATTTTACCTAAAAATTACACAGTGGCCGAATCATTGTTTTAAAAACTCGGACTCGAGTCACTGTGTTTTCAAATCGGACCCAGAGTGAACCCCACGTTTCAACAAAGCTCGGAGGAGCCCCGGAGCCATCCCGGGGAGGTGAGTCAGGGCTTATTAATACACGGGAACAATCGCACTTTCATCCCGGCGGCGGTGAGTGAGCGCATCCAGCAAGTGCAGGCCGCTGAGTTCCCGCGCGCAGGCTGGGGCGGGCCCGGCGGCGCGGTGTCTTCTCGAGGGTCCCCGTTAGAGGGCAATGTGGACCCGCCCGCAGCATCTTTCCCGGCCGCGCCGCCCGCCCCCCACCCCGCGCCAGCCCGCTAGCGCCAGGGACGCTCGAGACCGGCGGCGCTCTCAGACCCGGTCCCGGCTCTGCGGCGGCCGCATCCTCCCGCGGCCGGATGCTGGGCTCGTGCTCCAGCCGGGCTGCCGGGGCTGGCGCGGCCCGCCTCCCTCCTCCGCCTCCCCCTCCGACCCCCTCTGTGGGCCACCCAGCCTTCCAGGACCCCCACCCCACCCCACCTCTCCGAGGGCCCTCAGACCTCCAGAACCCCGCCCACCGCTCACTGGGAGGCTGCCCGGGTCCCCTCCCCCCCCACCCCTCCCAGCTCTGAGGGCTGCACTACCTCCTGCCCCCCTCTTCCCACGCCCCACCCCGCTCCGACCTCCTCGGAGGCCGCCTGGCCTCGGGGGGAACCGACCCTCCCCAGTCGCCGCCGGAGGGTCTAGCGCGCTGGCCGTGGGATGCAGTTTTGTGCGCAGTGGGCACCCCCGCCCCGGCCTGGGACCCTCGGGGCAGCCGCCCGGGCGCCTAGCAGGGGCCGCCTCGACTTTGAGCCGCAGTCGGAATTAAGCGCTATTAGCGCTGATCGCAGAGCCTGGGGCGGGGCTGGGGGCGGTGGGCGTCCCCGACCTGCCTCCGCCTTGAGGACGGGGCGCAGCGGCGAACCGGAGACCACTCGAACTTTCCCAAGCTCAGCCGGCCCGCCTTTGCCAAGTGCGCCCGGGTGCGCGGGCCGCCCTGGTCCACACAAAGGCCGCCGGTGCTTTTACGACCGCTCGCAGTGGCACCAAGGTCTTATCAGCTAGACGCGCAGAGAAAGACCCGGTTCCTGGTCTGCGGGGTCTGCGGGGTCGGGTGACTTCCCGGGACAAAGGCCGGGCTTAGGTGGGACTGAGGCCTGGGCAGTCTCCTGGCTTACAGGGCACAATTACAAATTGCGCATTTACTGTACCGGCAGGCCCCTTCCGTTCGAGGCCCGTAATAAATTATTGCAACCCCTTAAACATTCCTAAAGTCGGTTTATAACCTGCCTTTCATTGTGTGCCCCTCCGTGGGTCATATTCAGACCCCAGGGCCAAGTGGGCATCACGGACGGGCTGAGTCCTAAGGCTTTGCGCAAGAGGGCAGACAGAAGCCTGTTCTCCAGGGAAGAAGGAGCCCTGGCCTCGGATGCCCTTTCGTTCCCAGGCTCAGCGCAGACCTGCCTTTGTCGGCGTCTGAGTACCCAGGCCTGTCTCTAAACAGCAGCAGCCCTGACACTGTTTAAACTCGCCTCAGTCCTTGGACTGTGTAGCGAGGCAGAGCTGGAATTTTCTCTCTGGTTTCAGGATCTGAGGGCGGGGGCCGGGGGCGGGGGGGAACCCACAGCAACAGCTGAGTTTACTAGCGCCAATAAATGTCTGCTCTAAACGGCTTTAAAAAATAACAATGCCAAACAGACCTGATCCCAAGTTAAGTCCTTGTTCAGCATTTCAGTTCTCTTTGGAACAGCGAGACCTGATTGAACATGGGCGGGCGACACCAGCAAGGGGGCCTCGGGATTCTAACTGTATTTACCCTGACCCGGCCTAGTTTCTTCCCCTTTTACAATCTCTAGACACAAAGAGACAGCTTCTTGTAGGTGAACGGAGCTGGGAAAAATAAGTGGTCGCGTTCTCAGCAAAAGACGGAGAACCTGCCTGAGGAGAGTTGGGTTTCTTACGGGCCACATTCAGCGAGACCCAGCCTTTTAAGAAAATGAACATCATTTTCTTTTCCCCCAGCAACATTCTTTAAGACAAAGAAATATTTCAAATTGATGATGGCTGACACTTTGGGATATTTTCTCCTTAGAGTTCCTTAAGTTTGTTTCTGTTTTTAATACCAAGTCAGTTTCACAAGGATAGATACTATTTTCAAACATGAAGACTTACGTTCCACAATTTTTATTCCTCCTTGATCTTAGAATTTTAAAATTTGAGTAGGTGAAAAGCTCCATCCAATCTACACTGGGTAGAAATGACTAGACTGCACACTTCCAGCCTGCAGGTTGAATTCAGGCCAAAGCCGTGCTCTCCCCTCCCTGGAGCAAACGGTTTTCTTAAAAAACATGAAAGTGATAAGTGAACTGGACCATGTTTCCCCGCTGCCCACCCCCCGCCACCCCCGACCAGTTTGAGAAATTTTAAAGGCGCATTTGAGTAAAATAGGTGAAATCTCTTTCACAGTGCTTATCTTAAAAAAAAAAATTAAACCTCTCTCCATCCTGGATTTCAGAATTCACTTGTGCTTCAATTTGTGAAGGCTTTCGGTGTGGTGCACAAGGGGCTTTTCACGAAAGAGAAGCACACAGCGAGGGGAATTTGCATTGCTCTAAGATCTTGATGAAAAGCAAATTCACCCAGTGGCCAGTCTGCCTTCGGAGAGGGGAGGCTGGTTTGAGGGTTATTCCTGGGCATTTTTGGTCTCTCAGGATCCCCAAAGTGGTGAGGTGGGTCCTAGCACTGCCTCATTGCTTCAAGACCTTTGGAATTGTCACCATGTTTCTTCATTACTCGCTGTCCCCAAACGTGGACCATCTCTCTCTGGGAAAGTTGGCGGACACTGGAGTCCTGAGGCTGGTGGAGGGGTTGAGCATTTGGAGTTTAAAAAGCAGCCCAGGTGATGCTCCAGGATGAAGCAGGGAAGCAAGCGTTCGGAGCTGCCGAGGGTCTGGGCAGGTGTTTATTTCCCTTTGCCTTCACTGTGGGAACCTTTCCCTGGCTGTTTCAGAGCAGGGTAGGAGCAAGGGGACGGCCAGCCACTCTGGGTTCGTTCGGTACCACCCGCAGGCTCCAGGGACGAGCAGACAATTCTTTCCTTAGGCCGAGAGAGGGGAGAAAGCTTGTCATCTTTGGGATTCGCCACTTTCCTCTCTTCCCAAGTGTGGCTGAAGCTGTATGTGCATAAATCTTTGCTCTTTGCTGTTATATATTCTGTCACCTTCCCAGCAGTTCAACATTGAAAAACATCTCTCTCTACATCTCTTCTTAGTTGTACAGTTTGTACCTGGATGTTACAATTATATTTGTTATCTATGAATTATTATATTATATATAATATAAAAATATATAGTATACAGTTTGTACCTAGATTTCATTTTAATGTGTATATATATATATATATATATATATAGTATAAATTATTGGTCACAGTTAGATTGTCTTCATCATTCTTAAGTGCCTTCTTCTAATAAAGTATCCCACTTAACTAAGAAGAAAAAAATATAAATTCTGGTAAATGATGATAGCTAGTATCGTGAATGGGTACCTTGCCCTTTGCCCCAAAGGGGATCAGTTTGCTCCAAAGAGTAAAATGCAAAAGCTTTCTGACTCAAAACAAATTTGCTGTATTTTTTAAGTCTTTTGTAAGTTGGTTAAGAAGCACTGAAATGAATTCCTCATCTTTCTCATTTTCAAACGGAAAATTGTATCTAATTGTTTGGAAGCTACCATTTAAACCGGCCCATCCATTTACGATTTTTAATTAAAAAAAACTGTGGCGGGAGTGATGGGCTGTCCGGCAACAGGGCAGAGCAGGGCGGTGGACGTTGCCTGCCTGTCGTGGAAAATCCTAGCCCTGGAGGATCGCTCGTCCTGACGTGGGGGTAGGCGGTGGGGGAGGGGAGGTGGTCCACACCGGAGCGGAGGAAATGAAAGCAAAAGAAAACGCCGTGAGCTTTGGCCCGGGAACACCAGGTTCTCATTAGAAACAAGTGTTGGCTCTCAAAGACAGGGTGCTGCGTGGTTATCCGTTGGCTCATCTGCTAATGAAATTCCTTTGTTTGACGCACTCTGCGAGGGAGATTAGCCTTTGTCTGCTCCCACTTTGGGGAGACTCGGCCCCTCTCCTCAGGCTGATCCCCTCACTTGCCCTCGGAAGGTGCTGTCAGTGGTGGGTTTTCCTCATGCCTGGCCAGCTCCGGCCGTGGGGGTGCAGCGCGGGCCTCGCAGCCCCTCTGGGGTGTGCTGGGGGCTCCGACCCCCAAGTCGCGCTCCCCAACACGTGTGTGTGTGACCCCATCTTCAGCCCCACCGGCCACCTGAGCCCCGGCCACCGCCATCCTTGCCCTGCTGAGGCAACGTGGGAATGGGAGAGGGAGCCGGGCCGCGCACTGGCCTCCTCCCGCCTTTGCTTCCTCGGGTGGGCACTTTATTTCCAAACTCTCGTTTTCTTTCTTACCATTAAAACAAATCCAAGTACAGACCCTGTCTGTGTCTTCTGAAACATCTCAAACCAACTTGTTTGCTCATAATGGTGGGAGAAAGAACCACCAGGGGTGATCTGAGGGTCTCGCGTTTTCCAAAAAGAAAAGTGGGGGTTGGAGGATGCTGGGGCAACGGTCGAGCCTCCTGGGTGAACCAAGACTCCCGTGGGCTCCTTGCCTTCTCTTCCTGCTAAGCTGGGAAAGTAAATCAAAGCACCCCAGGCTCTACAGCTATGGTCTGACCACCCCCCAAAAATCCCAGAGGATGACATGTTCCGCCACAGCTGTCTGCTGTGGGTGTTTTGTTCCTAGCACCTGGGCCGCCCTAAAGCTTGTGTGGCCTCAGGACCGCCTATGGGTTCTATGCAGTAGCAAACCACAAGTCACCTTTAGGTGATGCGCTGGGTGCAGGGGGACATTCATGGCCCCCCTGGCCTTTGCTGCCTGGGGCTCACCCCTCCAGAGCTGCACAGAGGAGGGCTGAGGCTGGTGCCGAAGCTGGTGCCCAAGAAGAAGGAGTGACGGGCCGGTCACCTCCCCCCGAGGTCCGCTGGGGCAGGGACCGCTTAGAGCCACAGGGCTCCAAGAGGGGCACAGATGAGGACCTGGGGGAGGGGCCCTGAGCATGGCCCTGCAGTCCCACGGCTGGGCGGGGGGCACGTGGTCAGTGGCCTGAGCGGCTCCGGGGAGAACGAGGCCCGACCAGATGGAAGGAGGCCGTCCTGGAGGGCTGCACTGCCCAGTGCCTGGGCTCCCCGAGCGCCCACGATGCAGCTGGAGGGCTGCCAGCTGCTCAGAGCCTCACGGGGCATGGGGGGTACGTCTGTCCCCACGGTGCGTCTGGCCACCGGCAAAGGCCGTGCTGGGCTGAGGGGTGTGAGACCCCCTGACCTCAGCTCGCCGCCCCACGTGGGTCTCTCCGGAGGACTCGGGACCATCCAGGAGGCCCGTCCAGAGCTGCCTCAAATCCTCTGGCCGCTGTGGCTTCTGGAACGTTCTCTTTAACACACCCTCTCCTGCCTGGTCTCCTTTGTCCTCTGGACACTGGGGCTCATGGTTACGAACTTCAAGTCAGCGCTCTTCTGACGGAAGTCACCTCTCTACAGAATACCCTCTGGAAACTGTTCCCAGAAGCCGTTATTATGGATCTGAGATCTCCAACCCGGTTCCTTCCCTGTGTCTGTGCTGTGCTGGGAGGAGGTGGTGCGTGTGTGTGTCTGTCTGTGTGTGTGTGTGGTGGGGAGCAGAGAGAGAGAAAGGGAAACTGTTCACTTAAGTGTGTTTGTGTGTTTGTATGAGTGTGTGTCGTCGGCGAGGGGGGGAGGGGGAGTTCCCTAAGTGGCAGGAAATGCGGGTGGAAACTCTTGGGATTATGGAAATCTGAGAAACCCCATTAATATCGTGTAATGGTTCCTTCTCAAAGAGACGCCTGTCTTCAAAAATCTTTGTTTTATTATTAATATTTCAGGGACGTTTTTATTCCAGCTCTACAAAGGGTCAAGCCAGTCGCTTTGCGGCGCGCTGAGTTGCCAACGCTCGGGACTGGGGGACGGAAGGAAAGACTTTCTGCTGGGCTGCGTGGCCATCCGAGAGAGCACGTCAGGCTCTGAGAGACTGTCTACAAAATAGTTCGAAGTCTAGCACACCCCTTTCAAAAACGTATTTCTAAAATTCACTTCATTCAAACCAACAAATACTGAGAATCTGTGTGTATTTCAGAGCAGTTTTCCTATTACTATTAGAGTTTAAAATTGTGTTATTTCTCAAAGGAAAATACATCCCACAAATTGCCCATCTTCCTTTGAGATCTGAGATGAGGCCGCCCCCTCACACCCCTTGGCTCCTGTTTTCCTGGTGTTTGGAGGCCACTGCCATGCCGTTAAGTTTGGAGATGGGCACATTGGCGGGAATCCCGGTTGCCCCGTGCCAGCAGGAATCACCCACCATGGTCCCAGGAGGCAGGGCAGAGGGTCCTCTCTCCCTTGGAGGATGCAGGGTTTGAAAGGCCCTGGGTGGAGAAATTTTACTGCTTCTGGCCATTTCATTCTTTTTAAATAATTTTTTTATAGACTTATTTATTTTTATTTATTTTTGGCTGTGTCGGGTCTTCGTTGCTGCACGCGGGCTTTCTCTAGTCACAGTGAACGGGGGCTACTCTTCATCGCGGTGGCTTCTCTTGTTGTGGAGCACGGGCTCTAGGCACGCGGGCTTCAGTAGTTGTGGCATGTGGGCTCAGGAGTTGTGGCTCACAGGCTCTAGAGTGCGGGCTCAGTAGTTGTGGCGCACGGGCTTAGTTGCTCCACGGCATGTGGGATCTTCCCGGACCAGGGCTCGAACCCGTGTTCCCTGCACTAGCAGGCGGATTCTTAACCACTGTGCCATCAGGGAAGTCCCTAGGCCATTTCATTGTTGCTTTTGCTTAAATAGGCACCAAAGTCCTCTCCGAGCCTGTGAACTAAGACGGGGATAATAAATCTCCCATTTTTAGGCTGTTAGAAACATCCAGCAGGCAAGGATGAAATTCTGATGTTACGTTGGGTTTAAGTATTCGAGCCAGGTATGGATCCGAACGTAGGATGGAGCTTGGTAAGCACTGGGGTATAAAAGTGGGGTTAAACGAAAGGGAACCCATGAGTTTAGGGTATTCCTGTCCACTGGTCCTGAAGAAGGAAAGAGTTCGCTGCAAAGTAGTTAATTCCATTTAGACCCTGTGTGGAGCTGAAATAAAAGCTAACCTGAAACATTAATAATAAAACAAAGTCGGAAGACAGGCTTCTCTTCGAGAAGATGCTACGGCTGCATGTTCTGCATTTTCGAAAGCTTGCCACATAAAGGCACCTACCAAACATTTCTTTTTTAAATAAAAAATCTGGATCCTTCATTATTTTATGCTGCATCTCACAAAAGTGCAGTCCTGGCCCTGGCCTCCTGGTATCTTTTTCACTGCCCCTCAGCTCCCAGACACACGACCAAGGACACATGTTCTTTGCAAAGACAGACAACGGAAGGACCATCTTCCCATGTGCTTTAACCCTAATTCTCCTTCACTCACATCTCACGTTCGTCTGGAAGGGGGAAGTGTCTTTTCTTTTTAATTTTTATGATTATTCTTTTCCTTTATTTCCTCAATATATTTTGCAATTTAAAAAACCCTTTTTTTCAAAATGTTGGGTTCTCAGTGAAAGCTGTAGACCTCTCAGTAGCAGAGGTGGATTGGAGCATCGCCAGATCGTGTCCAGTGGAGGGAGGGCTGCTCGGTCCAGGCTGAGCCCCACGGCCAGGGGCGGGGCTGAGCAGATGAGGGCGAGGTGCTTGGCAGCTCACGCGGGTCCCAGGGCCTCCTAGGTGTGTGCTGTCTGCATTTCTTTATGCAAAACTGTCTCTCTAAATTCAAGAGCCTCAGATGGCTTTTAGAGGTTTGCACTGGTGACTCGAAGCTGCACCCTCTGTTATGTGGTCTCCACAAACCTTTTTGAAAGCAATGGAATCCTTTTTGCAAACGAAATCTCACGCATAACCCCAAGACAGAGGCGAAAGCAGACTCCTCTGATGGAAGCCGCTGGGCCCCCAGGCATCTCGAGGAAGCCGTGCCCTGGGGACCCAGTGAAAGCGTGGCCTGAGGGGCCTGGCTCTGAGCAGGGTCTCTGGGGGCCACTTGCAAAGTTGTAATTAAAAACGTTAAAGGACTAAGGTTCCTTTGTGGTGGAAACTCCGCGCGGCATCTTCTGTCCTGATTGGTTCCTGACACTGGATGCCTGCAGCCCTGGGTCGGCACAGACGTGGAGCAGTGAGAAGGGTCCAGCGTGCCGAGGGGGTCTTCGGCCTCTTGGGGGCTGGCAGCAGAAGCCAAAGCATCCCTTGGCCCTGGTGGGGCCTGGGCTGAAGTCAGGACCACGCAGCTCAGGAAAGATATCAGTTGGCTTCCAGCAGGGCCAGGATTTTGTGCCCAAACAGGGCTAGTCCCCTCCGCAGGCTGGCTGGGCTGCCACAGCTATTCTTGGCGGCTCTGGGCAGCTGGGGCCTCACCTCAGCCTTCCAGACAGCCAGTGCGGACCCTTCCGGGCAGCTTGGATAAACAGCCACTTAGACACGATTCTCAAGGAGAGGGGTCAGGTTCTCTACTTCTCTCACGGGGGTGGCATTTGTCAGAATGTGGACCCTGAAGTTTCAGACCCTGCCCGCTCCCGGCCATGTGTCTTCCCATAAGCCTCAAGCCCCATCAGCCCCAGAGCAAAGGCTCTGATGGAGCATTCGGGGGTGTCGCTGGGTTCCCGGAAACTCAGCACTGGCTAAGTGTCGGATACCCCGCCGCTGCAGGACGGGCTTGGTAGACATGTGGCTAACCCTTCACCTCGGCAGCTCCACTCCCATCCATCCTGGTGCCAGGGCCCCAAGGCCGAGGCTCTGTGCGCGCCCCGGACCCACCTGCTCGTTGATCTGACACATGGTGAGGTTCTGGTCGTCACAGGAGCACGCCACGCGGATGTACTTGAGCCAGCTGCCGGCCCCGGCCTGATTAGCGTCCACGCAGAACTTCCCACTGCCCAGGTCTTCGGAGATCTGCCCGGCAAGAAAGAAAACCAAGAAAGGTCAGAGGCATCATGTGCGCTAGAGCCGACGTACTCTACATTTGCCCAGCAAGAGAGCCCGCTGTTTGGGTGCAGAGTAGGAAGGCAGGCCAGCCTCTGGACATCAGCCGACCCCCCGGGCATCAGCCAGGCCCTCAGCCCACCAAGCCCACCGACGCCCAGGAGTCTCCGGGAGGGAGCCCGACGCAGAGATAGGAGGACTGCCCTGTCTCTTCTCACCGAGCAGATCGCTGCCCTGGCACAGCCATAAAAGTGCCACCGGCCTTGTGGAAACTCCCCAGCAAGCGGCCCCACGTGTGAGAAAGCAGAGGCCGCAGTGTCCGAGGGCAGAGCCCTCTGCTGAGAGCACTGGGTTGGGCTGGGGGTGAGCGGTCTCGAAGGTGAAGTTGTGGTCGGGGTGTGGCCGCGTGCGAATCTCGACGCGTGTGCGTGTGCGTGTGCGTGTGCCAGCATGCACGTCACCCTGCAAGAAGGAAGATCATTTGGTTTTCTGAAAAGTGGAAGTTCCCATCTGACGCTGTTTGCAGACGCCCAGCCGGCAGAGGCCCCACGGGCCCGACTGGCGTTAGGTACTTTGCCACTGCTCTTGTTTTCTGAACGCCCTTCTGGCAGGCAGAGGCCGGGAGCTTCTCTGGCGTGCGCACCTCTGAGCAGGTCGTCTCCCAGAAGACCGACCTGACTGCTGTCCCTGCTGAGAGGGGGATGCCCCAAAGCTGCCGGACGCCAAAGTGGATGCTGCAGGCACAGCCCCTCCCGCCTGCTCTGATCAGTGCCTGCTCAGGGGCCCGAATCCAGAGCCGTGGAGGCCAGTGGCATCGTGGGCCAGCTTCCTGGGCAGCTGAGCTGGGAGGCTGGGAGGGGAGGAGGGAGGGGCTGAGGCCACCACCACACTGAGGGCTGGAAGTAGGTGTCCAGGTGGTCGGGAGTGTCCAGGTGGGCAGGGGTGTCTAGGTGGGTAGGGGTGATGGGAACAGGGTGTCAGAAGGACTCAGTGAAGTCAGGGCAGGGGGCAGGGACATGTCTTAGTACAAACAGAGGAGGCCGACCCCAGGCGCACAGCCCCTGTTCCCCCGGGAGGTCTCCCCAGTGCCGCCTGATGAACAGGTAAGGACCTGAGAAGGGAGGGAGGCTGCCCCTGAGGCCTGGAGAAGCCCCTTCCGGCCAGAGAACCAGATGCTTTGTAAATGGCTCCGGTGCCTTCCAAACGCCCATGGACACCTTCTAAATGGCCCAGGGTCCCGCCTGGCCTGTGAGTCAGTGAGGTTTTGGGAAGTAGCCGCCTTGCTGTGGGAGGGCCTAGAACCCACCTCTAGTCATACTGTGCCTCCAAACCCCACGGGCCCCCGGAGCCCACGGCAGCCCCTCCTGTCATGACGAGTCTCTGAGTGGCCGCCGAGCTGACCTGGAAGGGGCTGTGAGCCCACAGGCCTCCGTTCTGACGATTCTCCATTTTGGGGACTTCAACCAAATGGCCCTAATTCTGAAAGAGCGCCTGGGCCAGTGTGGCCACAGGGAGGCTGCCCGGCCCAGCCTCTGGTCCTTGGCTGCCAGGGGTGAAGGGACACGGCCGCTCTGGGCCCCATCGGGAGGCCACTGTGGGCTTGTGGGGGGCAGGTCACACGGGAGAGGCCCCTCTCCTAACGCTAACGCCTCTCACGGGCCCCTTCTCTTACCTCCCACCACCAGTGCAGGAAACCCGCAAGAAAGACCCACCAAGCAAAGCTGTGGGTAGTGGCACCATCACTTGGCGAGGCCCCCGGCCACCTGGCTCCATCACAGGGAAGAAGAGGGGCTGTGGCTGGCCAAGACCCAGGGACGCCCCCCCCATCCCTGTGCCTCCCACCCAGCATCTTCACAGGTGGGTGTAGGCGGGTGGCTGCCAGTCTCTCTGTCTCTGTCTCTTTGCCTGTGTCTCTCAGTCTCCTCCCCCCACCCATGGTCCAGTCTGGACTAGCAGAGACGGTCAGTGATGCTGTGAGCTGTCACAACCAGCGCAGGGTCCCCCCCCCCCCGCGTCTCCCGTCCCCCCCAGAGAGCGTGCTTGACCCCGCGGTTCTCAAAGGTCGTGTGGGGCTGGCCAGAAAAGCGTGGAGGCCGGATGCAGGCATGGCCCGTTGCCTCTCAGTTCCGGTAGATTCTGTGATACTGCAGGGCGGCTGGAAGACCCCAGGCTCATCCCCCAGTCCCACACCCGAGCCCTGCCTGACCTAGGAGCAAATCCACACTTCTGCCGGCACACCTGTGGGCACACGCACAGACCCACCATGGCAGCACTGCCTCACGGAGAGTAACTTCTGCATGGCCGAGCCCTCCCTCCTGAACGTCCCCTCTCAGGCCTCTGGGAACAGGCCTCTCTCTCCTCCACGTGACAGCCCTGCAGGTATTTGGACACGGCCCTCGTTCAGCAAACAGCTCCGGGCCTCTCAAGCGCGTCTGAATGTGGACACGGCCGGTGGCTAACCTGCACGGACACTGCCCTGGGGCCTCTGGCCACGTGGCCATCCTTCTTGGGGTGCAGGGCCCAAAATTCAGAGGCAAAAACTCCTCCAGGGCCCCGCTGCCCAGCTCCAGGGGGTGTCTTCTCTCTGGTGAGCAGCCCCTCCCGGGAAACGTCCCTCCTCCTCAACCCGGAGGACCTAGTCCCCCAGCCCCGACCATCTGGACCACCGCAGGGTGCCACTTACTTCCTGAAGGTCCCTAAAGGTCCGGGGGCCCCTTCTCCCTCATGGCCACCCTGGCTGGCTTTCTGGGGTGACAGAGGAGGCCTTGCTTAATGCCTTCCACCCAAAGAGACTAAAACTCTCCCTCTGAGAGGTAGCAGGGAACGGCTGACCTTTCCTCCAGGGAAAGCACAAGAAGCCCTGGTCTTGGGGCCCTGAACCAGCGATGCGGGGCCAGGTTGGGCAGTGGGGCTCACCCCGATGCCAGGACCACGTCTCTCTCCCGTCTCTGTGTAGAGAGTCCAGCCCTGTGGGGCACACTGGGGCGTACCTGGATGATGGAGCCGGGCCAGGGGGCGGGGGCGGGGGGCGCAGGCAGGAGCCCGGCCTGGAAGCTGCTGCTTTTCTGCCTCAGATCAGAGAAACCCTCCCAGGAGCGGCCCTGGGCCTCGGCCCAGATGGACAGGGTGCCGCAGGCTTGGCTTCTTGTTTGGGGCGTGGATGGGCCATGCCGTTTCTGATTACAGAAGGGGAGAAATGGGAGCGACGTTTGTCTCTCTCTGGCCTCCTTTCCTTCTGTCTCTGGCCTTCTCTCCAGGGTCTCCGCCGTGGCCAAGCTGGGCCCTCTGGGGTGCTCACGCCATGAGCCGTGTGGGCTCAGGCCTCTCTTGGTACCAGCACTGCCCCTTCTTCATCACTGCGGACCTCCCAGGCAGGGGCTGTCATTGCACATTTTCAGGACACGAGAGGGAGGCTCCAGGAGCAGGGCTGGGCCCAGCCCAGGGCCCCCACATGCTGTCTGAGCCGGATCGAGGACCAGAGAGAGGGTCTGCATCCCGGCTTCAGGACCCACAGGACTCAGTACGCCCCGGGATCCAGAAAGCAGCCCCGGGCCGTCACAGGTCCCCCCTCCCGCCTCTCTTGGAATGAGACTTTCCAGGGCCCATAAGGACGGGTCCTGTCACTCTCTGCCCAGCTCAGCAGGGCCTGAGGCCTGGTTTGGTCTGTGCTCAGAGCCGTGCCCCAGGAGGCCAATACAGGTAGAAGTGGACGGAGCAGGTACGGGTGACTGCAGAGCCCCCGCCCCAGGCTGCGAGCTCGGTTCCGCTTCTGCACAAGGCATGCACCAGGGAGGTTGTGACGGAAGGAAAGAGTTGGCCCAGTTGCCCCCCAACCAATCTCCTAGGGCAACGTTAGCAGGCAGTGGCCTGGAGGCTGCCATGGCCTTGGGGCTGGGTCTCTCTGCAGATCTGAAGTCCGGTCCCTCTGCCTGATCGCATCCAAAGCTTGGCTCTGGGCAGTTTGGGGCTGAGCCTTGGGGGTCCCAGAGCCTCCAAAGGAAGCTGCTCTCCTGCCCGCTCTCCCCCACTTGGCCTTCCAGGCCTTTCCACCCCTCGTCCCCCCACCAGCTTCCCCAGCTCATAAATCACCCCCACCAGAAAGGCCTAGTTATGAAGCAAAGGCATAGAAAAACTCTCTTCACCTTGACAATTTGTTTTGCACATCATTTGAGGTTTCCTGCACCTCGAATTTGTGGGCTCACTGCTGGGCTGCTCTCTCACGTTTAACGGGCATGGCCAGCCTCTGGCCATCTGGGGTGTGCGTGCTGGCGGGAATGCCAGCACATCTGTCGTCAGCTGCCTAATGGGTTCCAAGCAGGCGGGAAGGAACGGGCCTGGGAGTCCGGTCCCTCAGCCGCGCGTCCTGCCTCTGCAGCTCAGCTCCATGGAGGCCTGGGCCTCGTGTCCGCTTCCAGCTCGGGGAGGACCCAGGGGGCAGATCTCATCCTTCTCACCCTGACCCCTTCTTTAAGCCGATCCAGAGCCACGAGCTCAGCCGCCAAGCCGTGTGGGGCTGTCCTAACCACACGCACCCGCACGTGCGTAACACAGACACACACACACGCACACACACGCCAAGATTTATGGCGTCCACGAGTAGCTGAAACAGAAAGTCCATTCTTGTGATGGAAGGAGGTGGGGGAGAGGCTTTCTGGAAACACCTCTGCTGGGTGCAGATGCGGAGCCTGGATGAGCTCGTAAATCCTCTGTCCTGACTCTCATTATGGGGCTTGGTGGTGACATGAACAAGCACCAAGGAGAAATGTGGCCAGTGGGAAGCGGTCGCACGGCTGCCCAGCAGACAGGAGTCCTGGCAGGAGGGTCATGGGGCCCCACCTGCTCAGGCTGAGAGGAAGGTCGGGGGTGGGGGAGGAAGGAGGGGGAGAAGGAGGGAGGAGGGGGGGCGGGGGGAGGGAGGGGCTGCTTTGAGGAGGAACTCATGGATGCTGTTCCTCCAAGATGGAGGCCAGTCTGTCTCTGAAGCTCACGGCAGGGGGTGGGTAGAGAGAGCCAGTGTCCATGGGACTTGTGACCAAAGGAGCCGCGTGGGGTTCCTAGGACACCCCTGCTGACAGTGATCTCCGTGGGACAGTTCCAGGGCATTGTGGGGGGATAAGGGCCGGGGTCCCTCGGTCTCAGGGACCCAAGAGCACAGCCCAGGATGGAGATTCTGCAGAGGGAGCTGGGTGCCCGACAGGCTTGCTGCAGCAAGGCCACGGCCCCAAGCCCCTGCCTGGGGGAATTCACTCATGTTAGCGATGGGCAGAATCTCTCAGCTTAGAGCCAGACCGCAGAAACCACACTCTATGCGTTCGGGGGCCACAGATGCCTTCAAAGGTCAGACCAGAAATCACTTACACACCCAAGTGCTATATAAACACCCCCGGGGTTCTCAGACCCTCTCCCCTCAAAATCCTGACAGCCAGGTGCCCCGGCGCTCCCTGGGGTTCACAGACCATCTCCCACAAAACACCCAGATATTCGATGCTGCTGCGTTCCCGGGGTGCACGGCCCTGGGGGCCCAGCCTGGAGCCCAGGAAGCAGAGCTCACGGCCGCTGGACTTTCCTCTTCCCTCCCCACGTCCTTCGGCCCCTCCTCCCCTTCCATCAGATTCTTATTTTACTTCTCCCTTTTTCTTCTTTTCCTCCTCAGGCCAGGGGCTGCACATGAGGGGCCATCTCTCCCAGCAGCGTCTGTGCAGTTTGCAGAAAACCAGAGGGTGAGGAGGCGCCAAAGCGGAGAGGTTTGGTCTGCTCCGTGCATCGCCCAGGCTGGAGCAGGACTTAACGTGCCTGATCTCGCCAACAGCACCCAGGGGACAAGAAGAGAGGCTTTGGTGAACGCGGGGCTCTGTGGGCTATTCCGAGGGTCCCTGGCCCTTGGTGTGGCCTGAGCACAGCCCTGCTCCTGGCCCGAGTCGGGTGTTTGGGGGCTCGGCTTCCTCCCAGCCTGTCCCGTCCATCACGGCAAGTCTGCAGCCTGTGTCTCATTGGCCGTGGGCCGTAGCCCTGACCCATCAGAAATAAACGGGCCAATTGGTGATTGACACTAGTGCCCTTAAGTCTGCAGGGAAATGAATGAGCGAGAAACTTGCCCAGACACAGAAACCCCTCAGGGTGATCGGCAACCAGAGGGGTCTGATGAAACCTCAAGACCAGCAGCGAGACGTCCCTATAGGCAGCCTGTGGGGTGGGTGAGAAGCCTTGCAAAGGGATGAGCACCCTATCACTGTGGGGATTCAAGGACCATCTCTCCAGGATGCTCCAAAGGGAGACCGGACCTCTGACCATAAGTGCCTTTCCAGCCCTGACATTATGAATTCCGAATCTGACAACGTGGGGATATTCTGGGCTCCAGCCTCAGTTTCCCCTTCAGAACTGGAAAGCCTTTTCCCTGCTTTCCAGCTGCGTGGAGGCCTGCAGCTCCTTGCGGGGAGAGCACACCATAAGGAACACTTGGTTTGTTCTTGGTAGCTCCTTGAAGACACCCCGAACAGAGCCCCATTCCCACAGCTCTGCCGGCTTCAAGGGCACGTGTGCTGCGGGGACATATTTGTGGCCACGATGGCTGTGGGCATCTGCTGCTTCCCTGGCTGTCTGTACCTGCTCATCTGCTCTTCGGAAATGTGCCAGGCTGGGAGTTGGCTGTGCCCACTACAGGATGAAGAGGGTGCTGGTCAGAAGCAGGGCCTCTTCCTGGGTCTGCTGCGTTGGTAAGAAGCCCAGACTCCTGGCCAGTCGGGAATCTTCCATGGGCTGCCCGGGGCCCCCGAGAGACAAACCAGCCCTGGCAGTGAGTAGGAGAAGGCCCCCAGCAAACAGGCTCTACCCTGTCTCCTCCTTCAAGAATCCCTCTGCCCTCCATGTTCACAGAAGCACTACTTACAACACCCAGGATGTAGAAGCAACATGAGTGCCCGTTGATGGAGGCACGGATAAAGAAGACGTGGCACGTATGTACAATGGAATATTACTCGGCCATAAAAAGGATGAAATCATGCCATTTGCAGCGACATGGATGGACCTAGAGATTATCATAATGAGCGAAGTAAGTCAGACAGAGACAGACAAACATCGTATGATATCGCTTACATGCGGAATCTAAAAAAATGGTACAAATGAACTTATTTACAAAACAGAAATAGAGTCACAGATGTAGAAAACAATCTTATGGTTACCGGGGGGGGAAAGGTGGGGGGAGGGATAAATTGGGAAATTGGGATTGACATATACACATGACTATAAATAAACTAGATAATTAATAAGGACCTATTGTATAGCACAGGGAACTCTACTCAATACTCTGTAATAACCTGCATGCGAATAGAATCCAAAACAGAGTGGAGGGCTTCCCTGGTGGCGCGGTGGTTGAGAGTCCGCCTGCCGATGCAGGGGACACGGGTTCGTGCCCCGGTCCGGGAAGATCCCACATGCCGTGGAGCGGCTGGGCCCATGAGCCATGGCCGCTGAGCCTGCGCGGCCGGAGCCTGTGCTCCACAACGGGAGAGGCCCCAATAGTGAGAGGCCTGTGTACCGCAAAAAAAAAAAAAAAAAAAAAAAAACAGAGTGGATATGTGTATATGTATAACTGACTCACTTTGCTGTACGGGAGAAACTAACACAACATTGTAAGTCAAGTATACTCCAATAAAAATTAATTTTAAAAATGAGAATCCCTCAGCCCACCTGTGTGTGGGGCTGTTGCATCACAGTCGGAGGTTCTTGGGGTGTCCCCAAAGAGAAAGCCCCTGGTCCCCGCAGAGAGCCTGGGCCCGGCCTCAGCCCCCCAGCAGGAGGGGGCCCTCGTCGCAGACCCAAGCCAGGGGCTGAGCCTCTGCCGGGCGGAAGCCCCTGGCCCCTCTCTCAGTGGGGCGGTGGGCAGCTTCGGCCACCCCCAGAGGGCACTTTTGCCCGAGGCTCCATCTTCAGGATGCTGCTGGTGGCAGATGGTGGCACTAGACTTCCGTGGCCTTTCTGCGGCATTTCTCACAAGCACTGAGATGGGATTTCAGTTTCTGTGTGGACACCAGGGTCAAAGCAAGAATTTCGGGCTGAACCTGGACCTGCCGAGGAGGACAAACAACTGTGGACCCCAGACCTGGTCCCAGATCCCTGGCCTCCCTTTTACTCAACCTTGAGGAGATGGCTGGTGTCGCCAGGGCAGCTCCCTGCCAGATGGGTTCTTGCAGAAGTTTCCATCCCCAAGTAATACAGGTGCAAACCCTGCCCCTCTCTGTCCCCCTGCCCTGGCACTGCAGTGGGGGACCCACGAATGCCTCATGGAGGCCCCTGTGCAACCATGCAGCAGGGGCTCCCAACAAACACCAGCACAGACGGCCCAGCCTTGCCCAGCCCCAGCCTCAAAGGGGTTCTGCTTCTTGAGGGATGAAAATGTCCACATCTGGTCCAGCCAACAACGGCTGGACCTGGGCGCTGACCAGAGAGTTTGAAGCCATCCACGTGCCAACACAGGGATGGTTTGGACAGGTAAAGGCTATCGGTGCAGAGAAGCCTCCCCAAATCCTGGCCCGGCTTGTCAAGTCCCCCCCAGCTAGCAAGTTCCTGGCCTCACCGCAGGCTGCCCCTCACCGCAGGCTGCCCCTGGCCTGCCCCGCTCCCTGGGCTGCCATGGTTAAATCGCTAACAACCCAAACACATTTTCAAACCCTGATCTGATTTGAATTTGGATCCGGAGCAGAAGTCTCTGAGCCTAAAGTCTGCACATAAGCGCAGACTCAGCTGTGACATTCTGAAGTGACACACTTGTGTTTGTTTCTTGATCATAAAAAAGATTGGAAAAAAAAAAAAGCCCAAACACCCCAAACCAAAGGTTTGTGGCAGCGTCCCTGCGAGGGCCGAGGCGGGAGCCCGGGGGCTGCCCACAGGAAGCGGTTTCTCTGTCGTTGAGTTAACGTGAGGCCCCCGGGAGGTGTCACATTCATAACCTTTTTCTGGTCACATTGATGGTGACAAACTGCAGAGCTTGTGACGGGGCACCCCCCCCCGCCCCGCCCCCTAGCAGGTGCAGGAGGAATTCCCACAATGGCTTGCCTGCTGTAGATCGAGGGGTGGGACTTTCCAAAGAGAGCACGCATGCTCCCTGAGGCCAGGCGTAGGGGGCTGCCCGCAACTTCTCTTGGCCGGACAGAAGCCCCAAGCGTGGGAGCCGAACGCCAGGCTGAGGAGCCCACCTAGGATGCCCTGGGCTTCCTCACCCACCTCTCTGCCCCTTGGCTGGGATTCTGCTCCCTCCGGCCCACGACCTCAGCCCAGGGCCTTGTGACCCTCAGACTCTCTCAGACGACCCCGTCACCGTGGACAACGGCCAACACAGGCTGCACCTAGGAGTGACGTCCAGATGCAGCCCTCAGAGAAGCAGACACATTTGGGCGGAGGAAGGCTCAGTCTTCCCCCTGTCTTCCTCTTAGACATCCTCTTGTTGTCTGGAGGGCAGTGATGTGCAGAGCCTGCCCTGGGGCTCTTTGCACCCCACCCTTGGTCAGGAGGAGGCCACTGTAGACTGCTGACGTTGCCTCACTGCTGGCTGCTGCTGAGTCTCATTACTGGGTCCCTAGATGCTCCTCTCCCTGATGGGGAGCCTCTGTTGTAGCCACATTTGTAGATGAGGAAACTGAGCACAGAGGAGTGAAGTAACTGGGCTAATGTTGCACAGCTGGAAAGGAGCAGATCAGCTGGACACTGTGCACTGGCTGCCTGTCTTGCCCCTTT
This sequence comes from Phocoena sinus, assembly GCF_008692025.1. NCBI lineage: Eukaryota > Metazoa > Chordata > Mammalia > Artiodactyla > Phocoenidae > Phocoena > Phocoena sinus. The sequence continues at coordinate 1,950,196 of NC_045763.1, read as the reverse complement.
TATGACCTGTGGGGACCACGTATCCTGGCCGGTCCTCCCCTTCTCACCTCTGTTCTTCCTGAGGATGGTGGCCAAGAGCAACTGAAGCTTCCCTAGAGCCTCACCAAGGACAAGTGTTCACACAGGGCTCACTGAACAAGTCCATGGAAGGATGGATGGTGGATGGATGAGTGGATGCTTGGATGGATGGATGAATGGTTGGATGGATGGATGGATGGATAGATGGATAGATGGATGGATGGATGGATGGATAGATGGATGGTTGGTCGATGCATGGGTGGATGGATGGATAGATAAATGGTTGGATGGATGGATAAGTGGATGATGGATGGATGGATGGTTGGATGATTGGATGGATAGATTGATGGATGGATAGATAGATGGGTGGATGGACGAATGGATGGTAGGATGGATGGATGGTTGGATGATTGGATGGATAGATGGACGGATAGATGGATGGATGGATGAGCAGATGGTTGGATGGATGGAGGGATGGATGAATGGTTGCATGGCTGGATGGATGAATGGTTGGATGGGTGGTTGGATGGATGGATGGTAGATGGTTGGATGGATGGATGGATGAGTGGATGGATGAGTGAATGGATGGGTGGATGAGTAGATGGTTGGATGGATGGATGGTGGGATGGGTGGATGAGTAGATGGTTGGATGGATGGTTGGATGGATGGATGGATGAGTGGATGGATGGTTGGATGGATGGTTGGATGGATGGGTGGATGAGTAGATGGTTGGATGGATGGATGGTGGGATGGATGGATGAGTGGATGGATGGTTGGATGGATGGGTGGATGAGTAGATGGATTAATGGAAGGTTGGTTGGGTGGATGGATAGATGGATGAGGCACAGAATTCCCCCAACCTGCCCAGACACTTCTGGCTTTCTCCAACTCCCAAGGTGAGATATAAGGATACATTCTACCAAGAGTTGTAAAGGTGGCAGAACACAGGAACACCTCTCCCAAGAGGACTGCACTGATCCCACATATTGGGGTGGGACCCTCTGAGGGGCTCTCACTGCCCCTGCCCCATCACAGTAAGGACGATGGTAGACGGTGGTTGTCCTGTCCACATAATTTCTTTCTCTTCCCCTGCATGATGAGGGCTTCGAAGGTTTCATCTGGCCGATTCCCATGGCCAGGCTACAGTGGGTGCTCAGTAAATGTTTGGGCGACAAATAACGAGTAGGTGCCTCAAGACAACGGAGAACTTCCCCCAATATTCCACAGGGCTTTGCCCAAGGGTCTTTCTTTCCTCACATCCCCTTGTCGCATTCCGGACCCTTTTCCTTCTCATTCTCCCACGGATTCTGCTGAAGGACATACAAACCCTCCTTTTAGTCACTCTCCCTCTCTGGAAATCAGAGTTGCAATTTTTCCCGGATCCAGTGTTACATTGTTTCTCTCCTGTGCACGGTGTTGCAGTGTAATTTTCCCCCGAAGTCATTGTGGCAACATCCTCTTTCCAGGACAGAGGCCAGGCTGGCTTGTCCATCTCAGCACCCCGTGGGGTCTGGCACACAGTAGGTGCTCGTAGAACGTCTGGCGGTGGCCAGGACGCATCCAGCAGGGTTATATTTAGTGCCTCCCCTGCCACTGACTCAGTCCCTCTGGGCCCATCCTTCTTCCTTCTCTGGGGGACACGTCAGTCTGGAGAAGCTCCGTGACTCATCGCCTCTGTATCAGGCCTCATGTTTTGAAATCAGCTCCTGCAAATAGCTCCAGTCTCAATGGGATGAATCTAAGCCCCATCACGAGCATTGCTCGCTGCTCTTTGATGGACAAAAATGGCCACGGGAAGAGATCCTGGTGTGGACGGCGTCTGAATGCCTGGCTAGAGGCCAGCTCTGGTTTCCTCCCCCAGCACCCGGGTGCCACATGTGAGAGCGCTGGCCAGGGCCTGGGCCTTGGTTTTGGCTTTACAGAGAGAGGAGGCGTGTTTCTCTCTGAACAGTTGGTTGTAATCGCTCCACTTCCTAGGATTCGGCTGTCATCTAGTGGCTGAGTGGGGGGGGGGGGGGGTCCCGGGGTCCTGGAACTGTAACCCAATGGGCTCATCCTTTCTCTTGCCCTCAACCCTCCCAGCACATTGGGCGTGGAGTGTTAAGGGTCTGGGCTTGCGATGCCACGTTTCTGGATCCTGTCGTCTCCTTCTGGATTCCTCCATTCTCGGGAGCTGTCATCCTGGCCAGAGGTCATCAAGTTGCTCACTGATGGACCCTGAGCCTCACGCCAGGCCTGCTCTTGGATGTGAGCTCAGCCTGAGCTGTCGTCCTGGGAACCCAAAGCCGGCTTCCTTCCCAAGCTGTGGGCATGTTGGGTCTGACCAGCAACTTTGAAAAGGATTCATAGGCAGAGGTGAGGCAAAGTCATTCTTGAATGACAAATGGAACCAATTAAATTCAACTGCTCTCCTTCTCTCCCCGTGTTCCAGCCAGTTCCTACAGCCAGTCACCTTTGACGAAATATATTAAAGGAATTAGGAGTATGTCCCCCACAATGATATTACCTGGACCCCTTTCAAGTCCACACCAGTCAAGTGCAAACATCTATTCAAGCCCAGGAAATAGAATTGAAACGGTTTATTAAAAATCTAATCACCAGCATTTATATGACACAAATGGCTCTGAACAGCACCCACCAACCCCACAGCCTCTTCAGGGACAGCACAATGCAGCCGATTACCCGGAATTTAAGTGGGGGTGTTTAAGAGCCTCGGAACATTTAAATCGGGATCTTTCTTTGTGGGTTCTGCTATTGTATTTTTCTCTTTGGAAAAAGGCAAAGGATGGGAGGACACATTTTCTTTCCTCCTTTGAGTGAGCTTCATATGACTTATTCTGGCAGATCTATTTCTATTGATGCTGTCAGGACGTGAATAAAACCCATGGGAAAAGGGCACACCCCGCTTTGCTTAATTAAAGCAGCGTGGCTCGCCCGGCTGCTGTCCTGAGTCGGGACACCTCCCAGGTGACCGGATTGGAGCTCCCTCGAGATGAGGGGCTGCTTGCGCGCAGAGATGGTTCCCTTCTTCCCCAGGGTGGAGGCAGCTGGGGCCTCTGTCTCTGGGGGAGGGGCGGTTGGTGGTCTCCTTTGCATCTTGGCTTCCCGGATCTCTGGCTCGCGCACAGACGGTCAGAACGGCTGTGGGTGCAGAAGGGTTTCCTCTGAAGCCTTCCTAGCCAGCCGCAGGCACCCAGTGCTTGATGATCGCAGTCTCCAGGGGCCGAGACCCCGCAGACTTCCTCCGGATGGACGTGCTGCAGACCTGGTCTTTGGTGTGACTTCTGAGCTGGGAACTGTGTCCTGGAGACTCTGCCAGAGCTGCTCCACGTGGTGACTGGCCTCCAGCCCCACGCGGCAAGGTTTGGGGCCACTCCGGGCAGGCAGGCGGTCCTCAGCCATCCCTGGGAGGTTGAGAATGCTCACCGAGCTGGTGGTTTCCCTAAGTGGCACACGGCTCTTCCCCTCTGTCAGGGCCTGGGGTCTTTTCTAGGAGGTTCCCTGCCTCTGTGAGGAGATTCAGCCCTTAGGGATGTCAGATGGAAAATGTCCCTCAACCCCCTTTTCCTTCACCTCTCACTCTCTAAACATACATTCCTTTACTTTTATTTTAAATTCTTTTTGTTTAGTCTTCCTCTCCAAATGATGACTATTTTAAAATTATCTTTTAAGGAAAAATAATCACTTCGATTCTTTCCCAAGTGTTCTTTTATTTTTTTGAAGACGAGTGTTTTTTTTCCTATTTAATGCCTAATTTAATTTTTAAAAAAGTAATGAAGAATATAACAGAATCAAAACGTTTAAAACAAGTACACTCGCTTCCTACTCCACTAATTTTTGTCATATCAACCATGAATCACGAAAAATGAGTTCGTAAAAAATGTAATTACTTTAAAATGCGTGACTACTTCCACTTTTGTCAATATTTTACATTTCTGTATATATTCCATGGTGGAAACTCTCTCTGGAGACACTGTCTCCTTAAAAGCTTGAGGAGCTCCACAGAGGCACGGTCAACAGCTGACACATAAAGTTGGAGTACAGGCCTTCGGAATTTGGCTTCTTGCTGGTACAGTATAAGGACCAAGGTGTATTTGAAAATGAATCTCCAGCTGGGTGGGCCCCAGGCTATAGCATCAAGGTGATTTTCTTTAGACTCATATTTACGGAGGGGCCTGATTCTTGGGGTGCCCTGCATAAGAGCCTGCGGGGGCTGAGAGGGCATCGGAGGCGTTGCTTATGCATTGCCTTTGTGACTGAGGACTCTGGGGCTGATCCTGGCAGTGCTGGGGGGCAGGTCCTGCTTGGGGTCCTGGGCTGTGACCCCTTGGACGCCATCTCTGGGAAAGGCACACCCTGCCAGGTCCTGGTCTCTGCCAGCTGCACCTCGGGGAGGGCAGGGCAGGCGGTAGTGGCACGTGGAGATGCAGCCTTAGGGTGACTGGTTGCTTCGCCGGGTCCACTGTTGCTGTGGCCCCGAGGCACGTGGGTGTGACCCCTCACAGAGGCAGCTCTGAGTCCCACACCCAGGACCGGGTCCCTGCACGATGGCTGGGGAGAAAATCCACCACGCGAGGGTTTTCTGTAGAGGCTGGGGGAGAAATTTCTGGATCACATGGACCTCAGACGCTAGGCTGCTTTCATGACCAGCTCCCTTGCAGACAGTAACTGGGTTTCATTTCGGGGGTGGGGGTGTGTCTCTCCCGCTTTGCCAAGGCCCCTCTCACTTGAGGTTGGCCCTTTCTCCTCCGGCGACTTGAATGGGACAAGCTTTGTTCATTTTCGTGTATTTGGGTAGAAGAGGGTCAAATTAGGTTTGATCTTCATCTCGCGCGGCTTCTGGAGGGCCGTCCGTTCACGGGAACCTCGGAAAGCAAGCAGTCTCTTTGGAGAGCCCGTAAGTGGAGACGTGGACCCAAGACCAGGGCGCCGCAGGGCTGCATGCGAGTTTCTGGGCAACGGACACATGGGCGCAGCTCTCAGGGAGGTGCTGGGCCGGTGGCCCCGTCAGGTCGCTGCGTGTCCCAAAAAGCCACGTGGCTGTTGGTGAGCCGGGCTGGTGGTCAGCCGAAAAGGAGCTTCTCCCGTGTCCCCACCCTCCTGGCAACAGCTGCCCAAATCACGCCCCGCCGTGCGATGCACACGCACACCCTCCTGCCACTGGAAAAGGAGAGGCGACCTCCCACCCCCACGACGGCTAGACCCCCAAGCCGCAGGGACCCCTCTGCTCATCGAAGGGCAAACACCAGAGATACTTGCTCCTTCTTAAACGGGTCGACATCTCGAAAACAGAGCAGAGCAAAATAAAACACGCCGGTGCCACCCCTCACTCCCCTCCCCCTCGCCACAAAGTTCCCTTTGTGCCCCGGGAGGCTGGGCTGGACCCGACTGGGTGTTCGAAGACACACTTACAGCCTGATATTATGCAACAGGATGGTAACCGCACATTCTAATAAAAAAATAAACTAAATAATAATAAACATTTGACCTAGAGTAAAGATCTTTCACGAGACGCCCTAATCACTTTTCTGCTCCGACCTCAGTTTTTTCTGGACCGGCTCCAGGGAGCCCGGGGTGGTGCGACAGCCTTTTTCTTGGAGGGAACAAAAGGTCTTTTTTAGTCCTAAGGGCTGCCAAGTTTATCCAAATATTCTCAGCTTACTACTAGCCCCTTTCTGAGTTGATATTTCCAATAAAAGGACACTTTGTATCTTTAAGCCACTCGGCCCGCCGAGCGAGGATGCCGAGGGCAGGGAAGCCCGCTGCACAGCCCCTTCGGCCACTTCCTCGGAGACAGGCGGGAAAAAGGCGGCCCCAGTGTGACGGGGTGGGAGTGGGCCGAGCGCAGGGGTCCGGGCTGTGTGCCGACGGACGGAGAAGACGGAACCCACAGAGGGTCCCCCCTGCACCGCACCCCGAGCCAAGGCATGGCCACGGCCCTGCGTCCTCCGGCATCTGTTCCCACTTCGGCCAGGCCCGTCTAGTCTGTGATCAGCTGCCAAGCACGTTAAGTCGTGAGCACGCCTGGTGATGGAGGGAGAGTTCGTTTCAGCCAGGCTGAGCTGTGCTGTGCCAGGCCTGTGTTCCTGGCGCTCGGCTCTCCGGCCTCACTGGAGCCCACCTTTCACGAAAGGCGAGGGCTGTTCTTAACACTGACTGGCTCCACCCCATCTGCCAGACCACCTTCCACTAGCCAGCCCCGGGGCCCGGTCCTGCGTGCGCGTGTGCATTCGAGCGCGTGTGTACGGAGGATGTGTACACGCGTGTGCACGTGTGAGCATGGGAGTGCGTGTGCACCCCCACGCTTGCGCTCACCCTTCAGAGCGGCCTCCGCAGCCCCACAAGGGGCACTTCCTTCCCCCCCAGCCTCCGCCAAACGGCTCTGATCAGCGTTCATGATAGTTCTCATTAATCACCTTTGGCTCTGCTGCAGATGGAGGCAAGGCTGCGGCGAGGTGACAGGAGCCACTTAGGCGGTATTTACGACTCGCCAGCACGGTGGCAGCGCCGGGCCCTGACACCTCTGGCCCGCGGCTGCCATCAGGGCTGACATTTGGGGCTGCCGGCTGCCCGGCACAGGGCCTCAGTGTTTCTTCTTTGTGCCCAACATCAGGGATGCCGCCAGCCCCAGGCCCCTCCTCCTGCACAGGGTGGCAGCTCCTTCAGGGCCGATGGCGGAGGGAGGGGACCTTCGGGGAGTGGGCAGCCTGCCCCCGGGCCGAGAAGGAAGAAGCAGGAAGGGCATGCGTATCTGCCAGAAGCCCCCTCCTTCCTTCCCGAGGACAGCCGCCCCCCTTCCTCTCCTGGGGGATGGTCAACTGCTCTGGTTTGCGCTCCCTTGGACCCCGGCACAGACTCCCCCGCGCGGGGGTGGGACTGTGTCTGCTCCACTTGGGACCCTCGACAGCACACAGTAGGCGCTTGGGGGCTGAGCGTGCAGTGGGAGGGGCTACATTGCCCTCCCAGGAACCTGACCGGAGCCCGCACCCCACACCCTGGAGCTGCCATCCCGTTCCCTCAGTCATTGCCGAGCCCGGGCGACCTTGCAACTCAAATCACTCATTCCCAGACAGACCACAGAGAACCCTCCCTCCTGTGGACTCAGGCTTGCCTCCAGGGGACCCCCTCCTCGTACAGCCCCGTCCACCGCATCACCCCCCACTGAGATGCACCCGGTTTATTCTGGGGACCCCTGTTATCTCCCTTTTATGTCCACTCGCAGCCCTGCCCTGGGGATGCTCCCTGCGGGGTCAGACGGCAGTGGCACAGGTGTGGGAAGAACGGTGCTTGTAAAGGATCGGGCCGCCCTAAAGCACTCCACTTCCCTCAGAAGCAATAAAAGTGTCTTTCTCGGGGCTCTGGGGGCAGGGGGATCGGCCCTACTTGTCAGCTTCTGGTCCCCCGGCTGGACCATGATAATTAAAACTGTGCTCCGGCTCTGGTTTCTATAAGGCCCACCTGTTCCCCTGGGCAGCTGGGGGAGGGGGGGGAATAATTGCCCAGGCAGCAAATAACTATGTTGCCATCAGCGGGCTTTAATTTTGCCCTGGCACCAGGGGGCCACATGCAGGGCCACAGGGTCATTACTAGGCTGTTGCTGGGGGAAGGGGCGGGCAGCAGTGGCCCCAGGGGGTGACATTTTGGATGTAGACATTTTCGTTAAGGTCTGGGTTGAAATGGAAAAGGAGCCATTGCCGGGACCTCTCCAGAAAGTGCTGGATGGGTGGGTATGGCTGACAGATGAGCAGCTCTGATCCACTGTGTTAATCTGGGTCCTTCGAGGCTGCAGCATCGCCAGACCCGTCTGTGTTCCTGTCACAAGGTCAGCTGCTCTGCAGGGCTGTTCGGGGTCCACTTAATGACAAACCAGGAACGCCCGAAGAGCCATTAAACCGCCTCCACCCCAGACCTCACACCGGGAGGAAAACCTTCTAGAGCATGTGAACTCCCACGCCACGGAGAGAACAGGGTGGGTTTGACCGCTGTGCCCTTCCAGAAGCCCACCTGAAGCTCTCGGAGAGCTGAACCCATATAGCAGCCTGGTGGGAGCGGATGGCTGGGAGAGCATCACTTAGACCGTCATCTGGGAGCTTCTATGCCCACGGCCACGCGCAGCCTAAACCATGCCCCGAACCCATGGAGAAGATAAAGGACTTCATTCACATTTCCAAAGACCTCCAGGGCTGATTCCAGTGGACGGTGCTGATGTGGGCCCTTCTGGTCCCTAATCCAGTAGCATCTGCTTTCAGTTGAGTGGTTTTGACTGGGGCTGGGGACGGCATGGACCTGGGTTTTGTTTTGTTTCGGGTTTTTTCCCCCCTCCCCCTCCTCCTTCCCTGCTTCTCGTCCTTTCTCTTCCTCAGGATTTTGGTCCCAACATGAAGCTTTGTGAAAGGCTCCTCGGGGAGTCTGTAATCACTTCCTGCCACGTGCAGGCCGGTGTGGGAGCTTGTTGGAAGGTGGCCTTTTGCGGGGGGCTGGGGGAGCTTCTTACGGATTCTTTTCTTATGAAATCCATGGTGGGTCACACCCTCAGGAATGAAGACATCTGTGAATGACACTCAGGCCCCATGGGAAAATCCAGTTGCTTCACCGAGGGGCAAAGCAGCCTCGTGTGAGGCCTGGGGTGGGTTTTGAGGCCATGGCTGCCCAGCCTCGCCTGGATTCCTCGGCTCTGAGCTTTCCTGGGCTGTCAACCCAGTGATTCCTTCCACAGTGGGAGGAATTCCCCAGAAATGAGGCGTCCCCTCGGATGTTTAATTAAGGATGACGTAGCGTGCCCATTTCACGTAGGTGGTTAAACTAGTTGTCAAAGGAGAACAAGAATGGACAAACCGCAATTAATCAGACACGAGCCCATCGCCCAAGGGCTGGGCAGCCCCTCTAACACGGACGGTGCAGCCTCGCACCTCGGGGTGGGTGGGAGGTCTGAGGCACCTGCCTTTGGCACCTGACTTGTGAAGCTCAGGGGTCCCTGTCTTCCCTCGGGGGAGCAGTCATGAGGGGGCCCTTCACTGGTCCCTGAATAATGCGGCTGTAAGTTTTGGGATCTTCAAGGGCCTGCTTTCCAGAGAGCTCTGAAGACATACGGTCTTGTTGCTTAGAAAGATCTCTGTACGTTTATATCTATCTAACCATCTACCTACCCCACCTACCTATCTATCTATACTTTTTTTTTTTTTTTTTTTGCGGTACTCGGGCCTCTCACTGTTGTGGCCTCTCCCGTTGCGGAGCACAGGCTCCGGACGCACAGGCTCAGCGGCCATGGCTCACGGGCCCAGCCGCTCCGCGGCACGTGGGATCCTCTCGGACCGGGTACGAATCCACGTCCCCCGCATCGGCAGGCGGACTCCCAACCACTGCGCCACCAGGGAAGCCCTCTATCAATCATGTTCTTGACGCCCTTTGCAACCCAAGGTGAGTCTGTGTTCGTAGCCCCATTTCCGTAAGTGATCGGGGGCTGGTCTTCTGGTGACCGTCCAGCCCCCGCCCCATGTCCCTGCTTCCCTGCCTGCCCCCATCTCCTCCCCTCCAGGGAGGCCCCTGCCCACCTGCACAGCCACGCCTCCTGTTGAATCCTTCCCTCCTGCGGCAGGACCCACGACTTGCGCTGGTGCACACCTGTGTCGCCTTCCTGGTTCTCAGGGAAGGACTCCCGGGGCTCCCCGTGCACAGGGTGGGCGAGCCCTATGCCACCACATCCCCTCTGGGTCACGGTGTTTTCAGACAAGATTGAGATCAGCATTGTAGACGCCCAGAGAGGGACTGAGGCTTTTGCTAGGAGAGGGCAGCCAAGCTCACCAGAGCCAAAATGAGGCCACTCCAGACCCTCAGACAAAAGTCCACTCGGAGGTGGGACTGAGTCCAGAGAGGGTGCCTTCCTTCACCTTTCCATCAGTGTCCCGGGGCTCGCTGGCCACCGTTTGGGCCCATTTCCCAAAGTCCAGGACACACCTGCCTTGTTCCCGCCTCTGAGGAAGTTGGGGTTTGGCAGGTGTTCTGCCCGGATGAACGTCAGGGTGGCACGCGGTGAGATTTGGACGTCCCATAGACCAGTGTGTGGCTATGCTCCACGAGCCCCTCTCTCTCTCTCTCTCTCTCTCTCTCTCAGCATTTTTCTTTCCTTAACCAAACAATGATTTTCCTGGGCGACACACAACCTCGGCGGGTTGTTCTGTGTGCTTGAAGCAGGGGCTCCCAACCGCCCGCAACATGGAGAAGTTCTGGGTAGCTAACACCCCGTGCTGGCTCCTGTCCCACAAGGCGTCACCGTCTGCAGAGACCCCGTCTCGGTCCACTCACCCTGGTCTCCCGCTCCCTTGGGGCAATGGGTGCGGGTGAGGCGTGTGGGCTGAGGTGGGGCCCTGTGGCGCGAACCGGACTGTGCTTCAAAGACAGGGGCTTCTGAATGGGCATCCGTGGCCCCGTCCACCCACCGGGTCAGAGCTGAAATGTGGGACGAGGGACGCTCTCTTCAAACCGTCCGCACTTGAAAAAGGCTTTTCACGTGGCTCAGCGGCACACGGTTCTGCAGACGCTGCCCTGATTGTTGTCAGTGTCTTGGCGCAATCGTCCAGAAGTGGCTGGTGGAGAAAAGGAAAGTGCCCAGAAGCCCCGGCCCGCAGCCCTTTCCCTCCTCCCTGCAGGGGGACAGTGCCAGCATGTCTAGCACCACTTGGGGGAGTTTCCAGGGATGTTCCACTTTGGAAAAACGGAGCAGTTTGGTCCACAGGGGAACTGGGAGGTGCGGGGCGCTGAGGCCGTCACCTCCTGTCACCCTGGGGCAGTGTCCCCTCCCATCGCGGCCCCTACCCTGGCGGCCCCGTCGGACGCAGCGTGGCCCCGCTGAGCTCTTCCCCCTTCCCTTCCCCAGAACCCGGCGAGGATGCCCGAGCGGCGTCTCGTGCAGACAGCCAAATCTCCAGAGGTCAAAGTGGGCGCCCCCTCCAGCCCCTCACCCCAGAGCCCACGCCTCTGCAGGGGCCGATTCTCAGTCCAGGACCCCAAAGGCCAGGGCAATGGGGGCCACCGCGACCCAGGTGAATGCCCCCCACTCGGCCGTTCTTGGCCTCCGCTTCCCGTCGGGGACCTGTGCCCACTGGAGAGGGGCCTGCCCGCCACAGGGCACGACGACCCTGTCCCAGAACAAAGAGTAGCTCAGGGTCTGGAAGGATAAGCTGCTTCCAGAGGTGACCGGCCACCCTTGCCTGCAAGTCCTATCCACCACGTTTGGGCAGCAGTGAAAACATCCCCCTGGACTCACGTCCCCGATCCACCCACATCTGGTCATCATTACAACGCCTTGTCCCGGACGATGAGATAAAAGATGCGTTTGATTCAAATACGTGACAATTAGGGACAGGGGACCGTGGCCCTGCCGACAGGAATGCATGGCGTTAACTACACGCGCCTGTCACTTCTCGCTGGCCGTGCAGCCACCGAGGGGGCCCCGCCGCACCCGGAGGGCCGGCAGCCTTCTCGACGGAGTCGTCCGCGTCTTCAGGGGCTGCCTGGCTGCCCGTGGGCGTGGCCCCTACAAAAGCACACGCTCGCGGCCTCCGTTTTCTGAGCGACCTTCCACATTCCACATCCAAGGCCCCTGTCTGATTCCAGCTTCTAAATAAACACACCTTCTTGCAAGGGTGGTGCTTCGAATGGGGGCTTGTTTCCAGGCTTCTGGCTGTCGCTGTCCCCTTCAGTTACACGGAGGACACTTTTTTTTTTTTTTTTTTTTTTTTTTACCCCCTCTGGGGGAAAAACGTTAAGATTGCCAACAATTTTCTAAAGATCCTTTAAAGGAGGACCCGGGGAGATGGAGCTGTGAAAGTTGGTGAGGGTAAACCATGATGACAGGTGGAGTCGGGGGTGAAATTCGAGCCCCAGAGTAACTGCAAGAAGAGATTCCTTGCAGATGGCGCGGACAGCCCTGCATCAGGGAGGTGGTGGCGGCCCCTCCGACGGGGCCACGGGAGGCTGGCTGTTTGTGCCTCTTCCGGGGACCCTGTCTCCAGCCCTGAGACCCTCAGGGGACAGAGGGGAGACCCTCATGGCCTTGAGATACACGTGGTCAGGGTGGCCGTGTTCGTGAGCTTTAACACCAGGGATAAAGGAGTCCTCCTTCCCGGGACACCGGCCTCCGCTGTGCGAGGGTTTGACTTGTGCCCCCGATTCTCTGAACTTAGAAAATGATTCTGAGTTCAAAAAATGTATGCATAATTAAAGACTCCGGTGGGCAAACGGAGGCTGCATACGTAGCTGAAAGACGACCCTGCTGACAGTGTTCGCTGCAACTGTGGTAACGTTCTTCTGCCCTCAGTACCCGGGGCGCTGGCCCTTGTTCAAGTCTCCACGATCCTCTATTCTAGCACCAAGCGATGTCCGTTCCCCTCAGCATGGTCTGAGCTGGAAGTGAGTCCACCCCCTCGCTTGTCACGAGTCATCACGCATGGAGACTGTGCAGAGTCTCGGGATACGGTGGAAATCAGACCTAATGTCCATTCGTTGGGTCCTATCACCTTTGGAACTACTTGCACAAGCGCGGTGGTGTTTGTTGCTGGGCGTCCATCTGGTCTGCAGCCCCTTGGAGACCGTTACCCTTGTCGTCACACTTTTAAAGATGTTCGAGGGCTCTCAGCAAAGGTTGGGGGCGGCGGGAGGAGGGGGTCACTCCCTGCCTCTTCCCGGGGCTCCGCCCCCACGCCTACAGCTCTCTGAGGCCACAGCCGGGCATCTGGAGGTCGGCAGCAGGCTACTTCCTACGGCCGCCAAGGTCTTCTGCCTTCGAGCCCCCGGCTGCCACCCTGCCCCGGCTGAGCCTGTGAGAGGCAGGACCCGGAGTTTTACAGTGACTTTTACCCTCGTTCAGAGACGTGGGACAAACTGCCCTTCAGGGTGGAAAGTGGCCCACCGCACTGTGTTCCTGTTGCCCACACTGACCCAGGCAAGGGGCCCCATCCCTGTCCCGGCCCTGGGGACACACTTGTGCACAAGGGCGGGACATGGGGACCGTGGACACTACCGTCACCTCTTCCTTCAAGTGAAACAGCTTCCGGGTACTCGGATTCTGGCGTCATCCGAAGAGCACGGCGAGATTTGCCCACCCCGCACCTTTTTGCAGCAGCGTTAATACACGTGAACGGTTTTGTTCCGTTAGGATCACAGCCTCTGCAGGTTTCTCCACCTCACCGCTGTGGACATTGGGGTCCCCTCACTCTCTGCTGGGAGTGGGGTGCATCCAGGGCACTGCTGGTGCTGAACAGCATCCCTGGGCTCTACCCACCGGCTCCCAGCGGCGACAGACAGAAACGTCTCCAGATACTGTGGATGGCCCCTGGCAGGCAGAGTGGCCCGCGGTGGAGAGCCACTGGTGGGAGGCACAGTTGTTGAGGCGGGAGGATCTCTCTGCCATCGCTGTCAGGCTTCTGGGAGCGTGCGTCTGGGTCGGCAGAGAAGCGGCTTAGTCATCAGAATGGGTCTGGGTGAGATACCCCCGTGAAAGGCATCTGCACCTCTCCTAAGGGCACCGGTCCAGGGCCCATGGGGAAAACTGCTTCCTGGATCCAGAGAAGGGAGAAGGCAGTCTGGGCGGGGCCTGGGGCTCTAGAAAACTCTGCAGGCGAGCTGTGTGGAGGGGATCCGCCCAGGCACATGGTGGGTTTCCTCAGTCCTGCCACACCGACTGCATCAGGTTGCCCATGGCTGATGCCTGGGGCCCAGGATGGGGAGAAGGCTGCGGAAGCTTCTCCAGCTCAGCCTGGGCTGGTGTCTTAGGAAGAGACGGCCCTCCATCCGGTGCGTGCAGTGCCGAGGGTCCTTGGAAGGAAGTGTCTTATCCATTCAGGAAGCGCAGGCCCCAGACAGAGAGAGAACGCCGCGTCTCTGCTGGGCCATGGGCAGAGTGGGAGCCCGGGGATGGCTGGGCACAGGATCTGGGCTTCCTCCTGGGCCTGGGCTGTTTCTGGAGCACAAGCCACTCCTCTGCGCCCAGTGCCCAGCTAAAGATGGTGGCGGATCTCGCTGGGGGGGGTGAGGGTCCCCTGGTGTCCCCACGCTGGGTCTGTGTGGGCAAGCTGCAGCCAAGACGCAGGCTCTGGATCTGGGCCAGGCGCTGGCCGGCGTGTCTGCTCCAAGTCCGGAGGGATGGGAAGTGGAGCTGCCCCACCTGTTTGGAGACCCAGCATCCCAGCCTCCTGGACCCAGGGTCGTGGCACCGCCTCAGTTCCCTGAGCATCCCTGCAGTGTGGGGACTTTCTTCGCGGGGGGTGGCCCAGCTTCCAGGACGCTGCCTCCAAATCTGGGCATCAGAGAGAGTGGCCGACTGTGTCCAGCAGTCGGGGCAGTGCCCCCCGGAGCTCCCGGCTCCTCCCCGTCCAGCTGCCCGATCTGCCCACGTGACTCCACTTGCCTTGCCATCAGCAAGCTCGTCTGTAAAATGGGTATAAGGGCAGTGCCTCCCTCGGGGGCTAATGTAAACCTTAACCAAGAGCACAGATGGCACCTGGACATAGCCAGTGTTCAGAGGGCCGGCTCTGCTGCCGCTGTTTTTATTTCTAAACACTCTGCAAGCGGTCAGGGGGCAGGGGCAGGGGACGTCATCCTCTGGATTTCTCTCCGCCGTGTTGCCCTGCTGGAGAATGAGGACTTCAGACACCTCCTCCCCCTCGCGTCTCCTCGGAGGGGCTGGGGGTGAGCCCTGACGCAGGCCTCCCTCCGGCTGATCAGACGGCGGCCGCACATCCTAAAGTGGACAGCCGCTCACGTCTGCCCGGAGCTGCTCCCCTGGCTGAGAGATGACGGCTCGGCGGAGAGGGGCTGGGGGGCTTTGGAACAATTCCACAAATACCAGACACGCTGGGCCTGCTCAGGGCCGGTGCGACGATCCATCTGCCCGCAGCATGCTGACGTGGGCAAGGAGATTATTTGCTTAAGATGAGGGAAGTTTTGCTAATGCCACCATGGGAGTCATGGGAAGAGCATACGACCCTGCTTGCAGAAGAGCGTGGAGGGGTCTTGGGCCCTGGAAATTGCACTTGATTCAAGGCGTAGGTGGCAGCTCTCACTCTGTCACCGACAGGCCAGTTGTTCTTGTCGGGAGGTGCCCGGAGGAGCTGGTATTCTGTGTCTCCGGCCACGTTATTCTCTGATCTCATGGCCGGGGTGACGGGGGAGGGGAGAATCGGGGATGGCAGGCGCCCTCATTTCCAGGGGTGGCTCGTGGCCTGGAGTTTGCGAGGTCGGCCCGGCACCCTGTCCAGCTCTGTCCACGGGGCCAGGGGCTTAGCTTCCTGCTGCTGTCCCCTGCGTGATCCAAGGGGCACTCAGGGCCCACAGTAGAGTGAATGCCACCCTCATCTTACTGCCGTGGCCGCATCCTCCCTAATCAGGGTCCCTCCCAGCCACCGCTTCAAGCAAGAGCTGCTGCTGGAAAAGCCTCTGAAACCGATTTCCTGCGAGGAAAGAGCAGGAGCCGTGACGTCCTCTCTCCCGGGCCTCCTGCATCCCAGCCACGGGGAGCAGACTCTGTGTGGCCTGTGGGGTGCGGAGGGGGCTGCTTGGGGCTGCGGGCGCTGGCAGGGCTCCAGCACCCAGATCCCGGGGCACTCGTGGCCTCACGCACACCCCGGGGAGGCTCAGCTGGATGGGGTAGTTGAGCCCTCGTTTGCCGGGCACGGCAAGGAGACCAAGCTGCTCCCACCCAGCTGCAGGCATGGAAATGAAGGTGTGGGGTGCTGGAGCTTTGTTTATGATTGGAGGACTGCGGGCGAGACCAGGGGCAGAGATGGCTGAGGCGAGGCGGTGGGTTCAGAGGAGAGCCCGCGTGCTGTCTCCCCGCCACGGTTCAGCCCTGTCGCCCTGGGCCCACCCCTGCTGGTCTCCCACCCGCACCCCGTCCAACCTCAGCCCCCGTCCCCGCCTCAGGACCGCTGACGCCAGAGCTCTGCGTGCCCCTCCCACACCTGCAGGTCTGGATGTCCTGAGGCCCTTGCTCCAATCCCCCACAGCCGGCCCCCCAGCTGGTCCCACTGCAGTGCCCTTCTCCCTCTGGTCATGCTTTCCCAGGCTGTGGGATGCCCGCTCTGGCCAGCCCAGACCCGGCCGTGCAGACCTTCCTCTCGCCTTGGCACGCACGGTGCTTGCCTCCTGGGGCCCCACCTGCACTTTGGATGCGTGGCCTTGGCCATCGAGAGGTCCCCGCGCTGCCCAGTCCGTCTGGGTATCAGACATGCGACCTCTTGCCTTCTCTATCCTGAACAGTCCTTGCTGGCAGGTGGGTCAGGATCTCAGAGGTCCTGGTCCCAGCAAGCACTGGGACAGGCAAAGCTGCTTTCTCCTTAGATTCCCTCCCATGTCCTGTAATTCGGAATCCCTGGTCACCTGTCTTTGGATTAATTCTTATCCATTTACGGTGTCGACCGGAACAGTCTCTGGAGACAAGCACCTCAACTAGGAACCAGCTCCGTGAGCGTGGAGAGCCCCTGAGAGCCTGGAATTCACTGGGCTCCACGTCTCTTGGGACCCGGTGGCCAGGCCAGAGGGCTGAGCAGCCCAGGCCTCAACTGCGTGTGGTCGCCAGGCCTCTTTGGCCTCTGGAAAGGCCACTGGGCTGCTCCGGGCAATGCTGCTGGCTCAGCTGGGAGCCGGGACAACTTCTGGGGAGGGGGTCCACGGTTCGGAGCAGCACAGAAAGATGCAGACCCTGGAGGCTGGAGGCTTGGCCTCAGTGACCACCGGCTCAGCTGCTCTCTGCGTGTCTGGCCGTCCCCAGACCCCCAGGAGCCTGAGCTTTGGTCATCTACGTCTCTGCAGAGCTCACGGGAGGCCGCAAGGATGAACTGAGGAGGACGGGCGACCAGCTTGGCGACTAGAGTGTTCCGCCCATGCAGTCCAGGTCACCCGTAGATTAGGACCTTGGCCTGTGGTCACCTCAACCCTTACATGGAGTGTAAGTGGCTGACCAGCGAGAATATCCTTGAAGATGGTGTTTTGAGGCAACCCACAGGACAAATGCAAGATGCCGCTGCACGGCCTCACGATGGGCACCCCTGGGCCAGGTCCACGTCCAAGGTGTGACCGGAGGTGCCCTGGGCCTCCCCTTCTGCTGTGCGGGCACCCTGGATGCCGCTGTGCAGGTGGGCAGAGCCCGTGCGCTGAGTCGATCACAACAGATTACCCACCGTCGTAAACTTCTAGCACACCCCACTCAGCGGCATTTCACACGTGGTTAACTTTTACGACAAACTCCAGGAGGAAGCGTGATGGCTGGGGAGCAGAGGAAGGCGGGCGGGTCCCAGCCTGGGGGTGAGGGGGGCTGGTTGGGGGCCAGCTGGCGAGCTCTCGGGGCACACGGTGGCTGCCTCTCCCGCCTCGCTCTGGTTCCTCCTCGGGGGCCGCCCAGGTACAGCCCTGAGCCCGGCCCCGCACAGCCCCCAAGGAGCCCCCGGCCACTCCTGGGGATAAGCCTGCAGGCTGAGCGCCCCAAAGCCCGCCCTCTGCCCGCACTCAGGTCCCGCCGCAGACGCCGCTGTCCCCTCCCCTCCTTTCCATCCCTCTGCACGGGACGCGGAACTTTTATGTCTACCAACTGCGGCCCGACCTCCACCCTGAGCTGTCCATTGTTCATTAAACTGGGCAGAGGCCCTGGTGGGGACCCTGAAACTGGGGGGTGGGGAGTGGGGACAGGGGCTAATGTCTGTTTTCAATATGTGGCCAATCACGGCCTCTTTTCTTCTGTTTAGTATAATTTTATACTGGGTGGATGTATTTAGGGCCTGAATGGCTTGACAGTGATGATTAATACCGTGCATTAGGAGATTCCAGAGCAAGTACTCGGGGGCTGGCTGAGCAGCTCCGTTCTCATCAGATGGCCGAGCCCGCAGGCTATTAAAAGCAGCAGGGGACCTTGAGGCTTAATCACAGAGGCTGGGCCCGCGGAGGGAGAAGAAAGGGAAAGGAAAAGAGAACAAATGAAATGATAGAAGGAGAGGGAGGAAATGCTACTGGAATCCCATCCCCCCCACGCGCAGCCAGCGGGCGGGGCTGGGGGGGGGGGCGGAGGCAGTGAGGGGGAAAGGACTCAGGAGGGCATTTAGGGGGAGAAAAACAATTAAAAACTGCAGCCACCGTCAGAGACCACAACTCTGTGATGGGAAGTCTGCGAGGGGCGGGCGGCGCTGGGCTGGGGGAGACAGAAATAAATTAGCCGGTGAGCGAGGGGCACAGCCCCGAGGGAGAGGGCACCGGAGGAGGTGGGCCCTCCACTCGCCGGTCCCCCCTCCGGAGGACGGCCACGTGCACGTTCCCTCCCAAGAGCGTCCCCTTTGGATGTGAAGCGTGGGGACATCCTGCTCTCGGGACCTGGAAGGGGGGCCAGGGCAGGGCTGACGTTGGCACATCTGGGCCACCCTCGGGCATCACCTCCTCTTGCCCCAGGAGGCTGGATACCAGGTCACAGCACCGTCGGGGGCCCCCTGCTCGGGGAGAGTGTGTGCCTGAGTCCTCACCAGGGACCAGAGCCCCACAGAGTGGGCTGGGGGGTGGTGCAGGGAGCATGGTCCAAGCAAGGCGCTACAGTGCAAAGTAGGACACGGCGTGGCCTGGCGGTGGGAGAGCTGTGGTCTGGGGACAGCAGGCAGGGCTGGGGAGCCCTCATGTGCCTCCCGTCTGGGAAGAAACCCTTCCTGATTGGAAAAGGTGAAGTTCCAGGCAGAGGGAGGCTTGGTTCTATCCGAAAATGCAGCTCGCAGGACCATTTTCAGAGCCCCTCTGTTTGGCCGGGGAGGAAAGAGTCAGTTTGGAGCCAGAGGAGCCCCGCCCAGCAGGGACCTGCCCCCTTCGCCAGCACTAGGCGTTGACCCTCCAGGGCCAGTGTGGGAAAAGATGAATAAAAGACAGTAACAGTCCTCTGAACTTTTACATCAAAAATAGGGGTCACCGGCCTAACTGAGGTCGGAGGTCAGGGTGCTCCTTGGGGACTGTGTGCTGGCCGGTGGGGGGGTGCGGGAAGGCGGGGAACCAGCAGCCCTGGACCTCGCCCAGCCCTGTGGGGCTGCACAGCCCTGGGCACCTGGCTTCAGGATGGGGGCGGGGAGGTGCCCTGGGACCCCAAGTGGCCCCCGCACACAGTTTTCTCCCTAAACCCAGCCCAGGCGAATGTGCTTTCCAGTCCAAATCTCCAGGTGAGCCTTCAGACTACCTGTCCTGGGTGGGGTCTCTTCCACCTGAAAGGCCGGCGGAGGGGGCACTCGTGCCAGTCCCTTTCGTGGGTTCCCTCTGCCTGCCCATTGCCTGGTGGGCTAGGATGTGTCCGGCATGCAAGCAGCTGCCGGTCAGGGCCGTCGTGGACCCTGGGGGGCACGACTCTGCTCGGACACCCCCAAGCCAGTGGACACGCTCCTCCCCTCACGACGCCACACCTACCCAGAGAAGGACAACCGCCCCAGGGCTCAGGGCCCCTCGGTCCATCTGGTCTGGGAGACCTGCCACACCAGCTCCACGGTCCCCAGAGGGCAGCCTACACCCCACGGAAGGGGGTCCGTGCAAACATGCAATGGCACAGACAGTTCCCGCTCCCTGCTGGCTAGTTTTGGAAATGGTTTTCTGATTTGTTTTTCTCCCAGGCTTCAGAAGAAAAAGAGCTGCAGTGGAGCCCTGACGCCTCCTTCGGAGCCGGCCCTACAAGGACTGGGGCCGTGGGGCCCAGAAGGGCCAGGACTGGCCGAGCACCACCCACCTGGGTACAAAATGCCTGTGAGGCCCAGAAGGAGGGAAACACGGGGCGCTACGTCGGGACGACGCCTCACGCAGAGCTCTTGCCGGGGAGGGAGTGACGGGTCTGGGCTGCCTGACTGCTTTCATGCTGGAGAGGCCCACGGACCCGCAGGCCCACGACATGGGCCCTGCCCGAGGGCGCTCACTGGTGCAGCCATCCCGAGGCCCTGGACGAAGGCCAGCTGTGCCTGAGACCCACCGGGGCGGGGCCGGCTCCCTCTGCTTCTTCTGCCCCTTCATTCTCCTGACGGAAGCCCACTCCATCCACAGCCCAGCGTGAGGGGCCCCGGAGCGGCCTGGGCTGCTGGCGTCCTGTGGGCCACGCCAGACCCTTGGCGCTTTACGTTTGCACAGACACACAACTCGCCTGGGCCGGAGCTTTACACTCAAATGCTCACTGAGCCTGGACCCTGGCCGCAGCCTCTGGCCGCACAGAAGAGGAAATGGAGGTGGAAGAGGGGGTGGGGGTCAATCCAAGGGCCCCCATCTCCAGAGCGGCGGAGCCCCCACCAGGGACCTGAGCCCCACAGGCACCCCCGTCCTCTTCTTTGGAGGATGAGCATCTCAGGGTAGAGGCAGGGCCCTACCTTCTGTTCTCCCTTGGCACTCGGCGCTCGGCACTTGGGGCTCAGGGCCGGGCCAGGCAGACAGCGAGCCCTGGGCTGGACTGAGCCGAGCTAAATGTTCATGGCAGAGAGCAGCTGAGCAGACCCAGACCCAGGCCACTGGGGCCGTCGGGCTTTAGGCCCCTCACTCCCCACGCCCATAATAGCACCTGGCAGCGCACGGGCCCCACGAGCGTTCTGAAGAGCAGAGAACCCCCCCCAGGACAGATCCTGATGGCACGTCGAAGACCCCCCGAGGCAGGGGAGCTACCCTTGACCTGGGAGGCTGGAGAAGGCACAGCCTGACCCCTGACAGCTGCCCTTCCCCAGCAGCAAGCCGGCTGGGGGTTCCCCTTGGCTATGCTGGGACAGGGATGCCTGCTCTGTTCAGGATGACTGGCTGACATGAGTGGGTGCTGGGCACCGACGGGCGGCGACAGACGGCTTGCTTCCCGCGGCTGCCACTTGCTGGGGCCTGACCTCCAGGTTATCAGGGGCCGCAGCCTGGGCGATGACCTCATTAAGCGCGGTGGCCACGTCAGCACCTTTCTGAAGCCTCTTTTATCACTCACAGCGTGCAGGGGCGGCCCCGTCGGCACCTCCTCCCTGACACGGCTCTATCTTATCTCCCTCGGGTGAGGGACCCTCACTGGGAGCCAGCGAGCAGGTCTGGGAATGCCACGTCCAGACAGCCCGGCCATTGGCCCCCTTACAGGCGGGGGCAGGGCAGCGCCAGTGGACTGCGGGTTTCTGGCCGACGAATTGTGCAGAAACGCATTGACTTCTGGTTCCTGAAATTCAATAATCATCACGGCGATTATGCGTGCGAAGCCCCAGGCTTTTCCTCTGCGGTCTGCACATGGCGCCGGCCCCCATCACCCCGCGGCTCACCTGGGCCCAGGCCCGGTGGAGAGGAGGGTGACCGTCCCTGGGAAGAGCCCAGCGGCTGGTGTCAGGAGTCCTGCCTGGGGCGCGGGGGCACCCAGCGTTCAAGGTCACCTCTCAGGAGGGACTTCTTGAGTTCCAGGAGGAGGGCTTGCAGAGCTGGCTCGTGTGCCCGCGCCGCCCCGCTCCGCCCTGCCCCACACGGCCCTCCGCACACACTAGGGCTGCCTCTGCGAGGGCGGCCGAGCCACAGCTCTGATGAAGGGGTTCTTTGTCCCCTGCCCTTGGCCCGAGAGTAGAGGCACGGCGCTGAGGGCCGCCCCTCCTGCTGGCCTCTCTTCACTTTCCTTTTGCTTCTCCCGGGGCCTCCATTCGAATACTAAAAAGGGGCCCAAGCGGGCGGCGAACGTTTGCCCCAGAAAGCGCAGGCCTGGGCCCGTGTTGATGGAAGGCGCTGGGGGCCGGGCGGCAGGGAGAGCCCGAGCAAGTGGGTGGCTCCCCGCGCAGCCAAAACCAGCCCAGAAATGCCTGGGGGCCCCTCCGTGCTCCACTCGCGCCCACTCCGTGTGGGAGCTGGGAGGGGGGCTTTTCTCCACCCAGCAGTCCTACAAGAGCCCTGAGCAGCCTTACCTGCAGCTCGGCTCCGACCTAGGCGGGATGAGCCACTGCGATACTCAGCCCAGGGTCCAGGTCCTCAGGGGAACCCAGGACCTGGCACAGAGGACCCCGCGGCCACAGGGGATGGGCCCAGGAGAGGCTGCTGTACAGGACAGGGTGCTGCCCTCCCTGCAGGGGGCCCACGGGGCCAGTGCTTGACCACAGAAAGTGTTGGGGCTTTTGGGGTGGTGGCCAGGCCCAGGTCTGGGCTGGGGCAGGCTGCAGCTCGCTCGCACTGGGGCCCTGCTCCTCTGCCCGGGACCTGCCTGTCCACAGTGAGCCGTCCCCGTGACTCTGGCTCAGCAGACGAGTCCCTGCCTGAACGCTGCCCGGCTCGGGGACGCTCTGCCTCCCCCTGCCCTGCCCCAGCTGGCCCCGGGCTGCGTTCACTCCGCAGGCCCTCGGTGAGCACCCATTGTACACAGGGCTCGGCCGAGGGTGCAAAAGGGGGAGGGATGGAGCCCCAGGAGCAGGAGGACAGCACTCATCAGTGGGACTTCGGTCACGTCCCCAGAACCAGGTGCAGACGTACACAGCCTCTAAGAGTCTCTCCCTCCTCGGCCTTGTTTCCCACCTGGAATATGGCCCAAGATCCCTTCCGGCATCTGGGCTCACTCCTGGCTGCCGGGGGCCTCCCTGCACGTGCCCTTGGGGTGGAACCTCATGTAAGATGATGATTCCAGGGCCGGTGGCATGGGAGTGTCCCCGCCCCGCCTGCCTCTCCGGGGCCATCGTCTTGGGCTCCCTCCACACTCGCGGGATGAGATTTGGAAACTGGATCTTTTGAGGTCCTCGAGGAGACCACAGGGAGGCCGTGAGACGTTTCCCCAGGCCCCCGCTCCCGCACCAGAGCCCAGGCCTCCCGGCCAGTGCTGAGCACTTTGGGAGGATCCGGTTGCAGCCCAAACCCCTGAGACAGATGTCACGGGCATCTCAGATGAAAACACGGACGCTCCGGGAGAGGGTGGCAGAGCCACACAGAGACGACTGGCAGGACTTGAGCCAATCCAACTGACCGATCAAACGTTCTGTCTGTCCAGCCGCTCCCCACACGTGTGCATGGCGCTGGTTGGACACCAGGGTCGGGCGTGTGTCTGAACCACCAACCCACACCTCAAAGCGGAGGGGGTGCTGTGTGCAGGCACCAGAAGAGACCCCTGGCCTGGTGCAGCTGGGGCAAGAATGGACACTGGACACTGTTTCGAACGTACTTGGAGGACAGGGGAGTGGACCTGCTGGCCATCAAGACGGATCTCAGGGAGGAGATGGCTTTGGCATGGCTGCCGGGAGACCGGGGTGGGTGGAGGTGAGAGAAGGAGACCCCGGGACAGAGTGGCGGTGGGGGGGGTCATGCAGGACCCTCGGGCGTCCTCAGAGGAGCACGGGCTCCCCAAGGAGAATGACGGGGAATCCAGCTGGGGGCACGTGGGGGGAACAGCAGCCCCTCCTGAACGTCTGACTGCGATTCAGATGGTTGCCACCTTCAGGCGGGCAGGCCCCAGCGTCCCGCCCAAGACCCGGGACGCTCCTCGGCCCCCTTTGCCATGACGGCCACATCAGACGTCCGAGGCTCATCCGCTGGAAAAGCCAACGCCCCCCGCGCGCTTCACACAGAGCTCGAAGAACAGACATCTCTGCTGACGTGCCGGGGGAGGGCACCACCCCTCACCACCGTGGGGCAGAGCCCAAGGGAGAAACAAAAAAGGAAACCTGATAAACAGTTTCCATATCCAACATTTTCCACATTCAATTATTTTTAAATTAAATAATCTCTCCCTAGGAGAAAAAGGAAAGTTCCCGTTATGCTCAGCCCTGCCAGGCCTCACAAAGCCCACATTGTGGGGCCCTGGTGGAGAATGAGTCTCCTTGGAGCCCGCCCCTCAATGCCCCCTTTCATATTCACGCTCACAGTCAGCCCCTCATACTGCCCCTGCACGGTGGAGACCCTGGACCACAGCCACACGGCCTCTGTGGGGCTCTTGTCAGCTCCCGGGAGCCCGGGGGGTGGGCACCAAGCAGCTCTGGGTGGAGCGAAAAAGCCGCCAAGAAAAACCAAGCTGCAGGAGGCAGCATGGAGAGGTGGCCGGGACAGGGGGTCCCGCTGTACCCGAGTGACTCATTCAGAACCAAGAGCTGGAGGGGCAGGGGCTTTGCAAGCAGCCCATTGGCATTCATGGCCCGAGTGCTCTCGCTACCCGTTGGGTGTCCTTAGGTGAGGTACTTAAACAGTTTGAGCCTCACCATTGCCAGCTGTAAAATGGGAAGGGTGTGTCCCCGGGCTGTGGCGAGGATAACGGAACAAGGGCACCCGGACATGCGTGCGGGGGCCCTGGAGGCTCTGGTTTCAGGGATGGAGGAGTAGCTTGTGTTAGACTCACCCTCCTGCAGACACAAATATACACTGTGGACAAAATAGTAAAAAAAAAAAAAAAAAAAACATTCGAAGGCATTAGAGGTGGAGTAAAAGCCTTGAAAGAAGTCCGCAATTAACTGGCTTTTCCCTTGAGGCCCCCCACCCAGTCCACTTGGCACAGGCAGCTAGAAGTCCAGCAGAAAGCTTCAGTCTTATTGAATTTGGGTGTCAGAAGCTGGGGTTGGCGGCTGCCAGAGAAGCTGGACATCAAGAGGGGAATCCTAGAGAGGACCCAGCCATGGACAGGTGATCCTCAGTGCGCATCCAACCCTCCAAAGCTTGGGCTCACCCGTGCATTGCGCGTACGTGGGGCACACTACAGCGAGCACAGGGGAAAGCAATGGCTGGAAGGCCAAGACGGCTGAGTAAGGACTTCAGCTGCTGCCCACTACAGCAGGTGAGGGAGAATCAGGAATCTGGGTCTCGTCCACTTGGAGTGGCTTGGTGAACACTTTTGATTTTCCATTAAAATTCTGGGAGGCCTATGCTTTAAGGGTAAAGCCTGCATCCTGAAACTAAGAGCAAAATTGAAACAGACACACCCTAACCAAGTGTTAGTCAAGCTTCTGCAAAATGAGCTCAAGGTGAGCAGCTGGTAACCGAAAGGCCTGTTAGAACAAAAACCAACACTCTTTGGAGAAAGATCACAGAATCTAAAGTTTCTACAATGTATCATCTACAATACCCAATTCAATAAAAATTGTAAAATTGCTAAGTGTACAAAGAAATAGGAAAATGTGACCCTTAATCAAGGGAAAAATTAGCCAAGACAAACCATCTCTGATATGACCCAGATGTTGGCATTAGCAGACAAAAATTTCAAAGCTGCTATTGTAAGTATGTCCAAAGACTTAAAGGAAAATATGACCAGAATGAATGAGTAGATAGGAAATGCCAAATGGAAACTGTATAAAGAACCAAAGGGAAATTCTAGAACTAACAAGTCCCTGGATGGGCAAGTTGGAGGTGGCAGAAGGAAAGGTAAGTGAACTTAAAGACAGATCCATAAAAATTATCTAATCTAAACAGAAAGAAAAAAATTGAAACAAAAGGAACAGAGCCACAGTGACCTGTGGGACAATATTTGGTATGTGTGTAACAGGTCCCAGAAGGAGAGAGGAGATTGGAGATGGAGCAGGAAAATAACCAAAGCAAAGCCTGAAAAAGCACTAAATGCACAGAGATTTAAAACATCCACTAATCGAACAACTCAGCTCAGGAAATGAAAAGGCAAGCCAAACACTGGGAGAAAATATTTGCAATGCATATAAATAACTAAGGAAATGGATCCAGAATATATAAAGATCTCCTAAAAACTAATCAATAAAAAGACAAAAAAATCCAGTGAAAAAGTGGACAAAAGACTTGAACAAACATTTCGCAAAAGCAGTGACGCCCAAGGCTAATAGGTGCGTGATGTGAAAATATGCTCAAATATCCTTAGTCATCAGGGAAATGCCTCCTGAAACCACAGTGAAATGCTTCTTCATACCTGCTAAGATGGTTAAAATTGAAAAGATTGACAACACTAAACATCAGTGAGAATTGGAGCGACTGGAGCACTCCACCATCGCTGGAGGGAAAGCAAAATGGTTCATCACTTTGGAAAATGGCTTGGCAACGTCTTAGACGTTTAGTCATACATTTACCCTATGACCCAACAATTTTTACTCCGGGGTAACTTACACAAGAGAAATGAAAACTTAGGCCCAGAAAATGGTTTGTACGTGAATGTTCAAAGCAACTATACTCCTAACAGCCCAAATCTGGAGACGACCCAGAACGCCCATCCACAGGAGAATGGATACACCTGTGATCTATCCATACCATGCGATACTATTCTGTGATATCAAAGAATGAACTTCTGACAAATGCAACAACATGGATGAATTTTAAACACTATTACGTTGACAGAAGAAGCTACCCGAGAGAGTACAGACTGTGTCAGCCTCCTTTTATGAAGTTCAAAGACACTTAAAACTAGTCTAAGGAGAGAGAAACCAGAAGGGTGGTTGTCCGTCTGCCCTTGGGGAGTATTGACAGGGAGGGGCTGAGAGCGACGGTAATACACGCTACCTCGGTCCTGGTGGTGGTTACATCAAAGTCATCCAAGTGTACACTTGTCACTAGGGCAGTTTATCACCGTACACCCCATGTGCGGGGGCTGTGAGGCCGGGCCACCCGGGTTTGAGTCTCGGCTCTGCCACGGGCTCCATGGGAGACCGTGCGAGTCTTAGACCCTCTGAGGGCCTCAGCTCTCCAATCAGCAAGTCAATCGACAGTGAGGATCGTGTTACAGTTGAATGAGATACTCAGGTCAAGCCGGAGAACAGAGTTGGCACCGAAGAAAATACGCTTGTTAGTGCTTGCTGCTTTTTGTATAGGGTGGGCTGGAGGCCCATTTAGCACTTAGGGAGTTTTCAGAGTGTTCAGGAGCCATGGACACTTCACCCCACAAGCTGCCTTCGGAGCGGGGAGGGGAGTCTCTTCGGAATCACTCGTGAACTCCCCAAGGACGAGGACGGTGTGCACTGTGGATTCCGAGGGTATCTCTGGGGTTGGGGGGGAGGGTGTCAGGGACCTGGGGAGCCATGCTGACCAGGGAGGCCCTCGGAGCCCCCGGGTGTGCTGCTCTGGTGGTCTCTTCCCTGCTGAGCGAAGAGGCCGCAAAACATCACAGTAATTTTGGCTGGAAGTGGGGCTCACTCTGGCTTTGAACTGTGAGATTTCCGATCTTTAAGTTAAGAAAGCGTGTGTGCTTTCTGACATCCTGGCTCCCCCGTTTCTGTGTGCTCCTCCTGGCGGGCCGCGCCGGCCAGGCCAGCCTGACAGACACACTGATGGGGACTGTTAGGCTCCCTGGCCTCCCCGGCGACTCTCCCCTAGAGGCGGCCTCCAGGGCCACACGCGCCTCCCTAGTTGGACTGGATGCTCCCCGAGTCTCTGGCCCCTGCTGGGCTTGCGGGGGATGAGTGAGTTCCCGTCGCTGCCTCTGTGGCTGCCACGCAACCAAGCCTTTCTCCTGATGGCTGGTTCAGGGCTCACGACGTCCTCAGGCCACCTGGATGCTGTCCCCTTACAGCAAAGGGGAAGCGAGGCTCACATGGGGCCACTTGGTTCATGAGAACGTGAGATCACACGTGACGTGCTCCCCAGCCCGGGGCCTCCGGCCCCGCCCTGCCCGGCCTGGCGTGAGGGTGGCCTGACGGGGTCCCGTCGGGCACAGGCTCGCTCACCCCAGCACGGGCTGGGCGGTTTCGTCCTGCGGCCGCACTCCCCCAGGGCTGGGCTCTGCTCCTCTGCCCATCTGGAGGGCACAGGGCACCGTCCTTCGGCCACCGCGTCCTCTGTTCCCGGTCCCTTCGGCCCCTTTGGCTGTTAATTCCATAAAGAGGCCATTGTTCACCTAGATGGTCTTTACAGAAGCACGTCGCCGGCGAGTGGAAACATTTAGTTAATAATTTAACACTGTACTGTCTGCTGAATTTTCAGGCCCCCAAATAAGATCGATGGAGCTAACAATCGGCTTATTGAGTTTGCCGGTCGTTTCCTGCAGACACAGGCCAGCGTAGAGGGATGGTCACGGGCGGGGGAGTGGGGGCAGCACCGTGCGGGGAGACAAATGTAGATGGTATTGATGCAGGTTGTCAAAAATAATTGTTTTATTTTCCCTGGGAAAGTTCCAGATACCCCCGGACGCACTGATCCGTGGCGCCGGCTCTCGAGAAGCAGGAGGTTGGTGTTTATTGGCATTTTGCTGCCCCCCCGAGATGTTCATCACACAAATGATCGTTCTATTACCGTCCATCTCCAAACTGTTTCAGGAGGGGGCAAAGGGAAGGAGAGGCAGTGACCCGCACCCCCTTCTGTTGGCCTTTCAGGGCGCTTCTATGGGGCAGGCTTGGGGGCCTTGCCTCAGAGGGTTGGGGTGTCCGAGTCTGTCCGGAGTTTGGGGGAGGCTCTGGGACACATGGAGCCAGGGCAGCCTCGTGGGCATGTCTGCAGCCTGGAGACACGGGAGACCGTGAGGCTTGGGCAGCGTGGGCAAGACCCCAGTAAGAGCACAGCTGCCACAGCTCTGCCCAGGACCCGAGGGAGGCCCCAGCCCAGAACCCCCACCAGCCTTTTACTAGAAGAAAAGGGGGATCACGCTCTGTCCATGAGGACCCTGGATGGCAGATTGCACAGCTGTCTGCCCTGGGGACCGTCCGGCAGCCCCGGAGAGCGAGGGATGCTTCGGGAGCATAGGGTCCCCAGTCCAGAGCCTGCCTAGCAGTTTTTCCAGCTCCAGCCTGCTGCCCAGAAGAACCACATCTTCCCATAGAACGAACGGGGGAGACTGTCTGACCCCGGGACCCAGCCCCCTGGCTGGGAGGGTTCCTTCTTCTGGGAGTGGACAGCTCTCGGTTGCTTCCGGCAGTAGGGGGAACACGCCGGGCAGGCAAGGGGGGGCTCAGCCCCACCTCCCACATTTCTTCGTGGGGCGGGGGCAGGAGACATCAACTGAGCCCGATGAGGTTGTCGCCTTCACTGTCACTTCAGGAGGCAGTGGGGTCTCGTGAGAGCAAGGTGATGGTCTCTCTGAAGCCCCACCACCACCTGTCTGGCCTCCTTGCCCGTGTCCCTTTGCCAGAACAAAACCTTACGGTCCTCTAAGTCCCAGCCCAAGCAGCACCTCCTCCAGGGATCCCTCGAGGATCTGCCAGGTGAGGGTGGACACCCTCTCCACCGTGCTGAGCCCTTTCTAGGGTCCTGCGGACCACCTAGGATGGTCAGCACTTGTCCATCCATCTGTCCATTCATGTTTCCATGGCACCGATGCACCAAGGCCTGCTGTGTCTCCCTCCAGGCAGGAGTCAGGGATGCAAAGATGGGTGGGACACCTCCTGTCCCTGGGAAAGCTGTTTCCACTGGGGGCAGTGTCCCACAAAACACGGCTCGGCTATCAGCGGCTGGAGGAGAGCATGGCCAGGAAACTGTGCTCCGGGAGGAGAAAGATCAGAGGACACCTCTGAGTGCCTGGAAAGGCAGGGCCTGGGACGGGCAGAGAGGGGTAAGCAGTTCAGAAGCCACCTGTTAACGGCCTTCGAGCTGCAAATCTCCCCAGAGAGAGGAGGGCTCCAAGGCTAACGGTCACCCTCAGAATTGGGGTCTTCCCCCTCTCTGGTGTTTGGGGGAGCTTGGCACAGTCCCAGAAGAGGGGCAGAAATGGTTCAGTGGCTGCCGTCGGATGGGGCTCCACTGCCGCTAGTCCTGTGGACGCCGTCGACCCTCGCTGGCTCCAGACGCGCCCCCCAGCTCCCAGCTGGTGCATGTATGCGTGTTTACATGCATGTGTGTACATGCGCCTGTAGGCCTGTGTGTATGAATATGTGTGCCCCTCGTGTGCATGTATGTGCACGTGTGCTTGTGGGGCTGTGTGAACGTGCACACGTGTGTGTACACACACGCCTTGTGCCTGCATGTGTCTGTGCGTGCACGTGTCACACGTCTACAAGGCGGACTCTGCACGCACTCCTGCATGCACGCAGGTGTGTACACATGTATCTGGTGTGTGCACGTGGGCATGTGTGTGTGTTTTGTCTCTTCCCCTCCTCCTTCCTTTCCAGCACCAAAGCTCAGGGGCTCAGGCTCTAGATCCCCGGGTGAGAGGGGGTGGAAATGCAAATCAGTGAGAAACTCTACCTCCTGGGCCACCTGGCATTCCCAGGCAGAGGGCAAATGGAAGTGTCCCAAATCATCGGCTGGAACCCAGAGGGCTGTGTGGTGTGTGTCCACAACGCCCACTGCTCCGGCCCAGCAGCGCCCAGGTCCTCGGCCCCAGAGTGGACACGTAGCCATCCTCTGGCCTCTCCACCTGCCCTCAGAATCAAGGACCCTGCGGGGGATGTCTTGGGAGCCCAGCTTGGTCTGGAGGCTTGCTCTGCCCCCAAGACTGCAGCTTCAGAAATCAAAGTCCTAAGAACTCCAATGAGGACTGTTCTCCTGAAAAGAAGGGAGGCTGCGGGCTCAGAGAGGCAGCAACCAGATGCTTTTGGCGCAGGCGGCGCGGGGAGCGCTCAGAACGTCGGGGGAAGCGCGTGCCTGCTCCCAGGCAGTCCCCGCCTCTCCTTCCTTCCGAATTAGACTTCCCAGCGGGCGTGCACATGTGCACGCACACACACGCGTGGACGCACATACGTATGTGGGTCCACACCACCCCACGTGTGCACACAGGCACACGGATGCACACGGTCACAGATGCACGCCCCCCGCCCAAGCACACGTGCCCTCGTGTACGTGCCTGTGTACACATGTACACACACATGAACGCCCCCCCATGATCCGGGTGTGTCTGGAAGCCCCCACGCAGCAGTTCAGCCTGATGTTGGACCCTCCGTCCTCCTTTTCCTGCCACCGTCCTCCAGAGCACAGCTGGTGTGTAACTGGTCTAGTAACACTTAGGGGTACCTGTGTTTAGACCTGTCATAGCTTCCTCTGCCCGCTGCCCTACGGGATCAGGGAATCAGGAATTCCACGAGGGAGATTCACGGATGTAGGTCCTGACGACCAGAATGAGATCGGTGCTGGCCCGGCTCACCAGGACCAGACCCAGCCTCCGCCACCCCGAGCACTTGGTGGCCTGGCCCGCACGGCCCCTGTGAGCCTGTGAGCTGGCAGGGGCTGCAGGGGCACCTGGGGCAGAGCGGGCAGGCGGGGCCCCACACGGGCCACACTGGCGTTTCTACGAGGGTGTGGCACGGAGCATGGGATAATGGTGGATTTTGAAAGGAGACTTTTTACTTTGGCAAGTTTATTTGCAGATTCATGTCCGAGGGCGTGTTTGTTTTAAACCTTAGCCGGAGGTTAGATTTCAGATGTCCTCTGACTCCTCAGCTCCTTTGAAGTCCTGTTTATTTGTTTGGATTGGCCAGCCAGCAGCTCAAACGCACAAACCCTGCTTGGTTTAAGGCCTCGTTAAGTGCGCCTTCGGACACGCGCCGCGTTGGCTGTGACTGGGTGAAGATCGCGCCCCTCGACGGATGGCTTTCCCGCGTCCTCTGAGGTTTCACGTCGTCCCTCACTCTCAATAACATTCTTTCATCCACTTTCCAAAGCGGAAGCTCTGAGAACGGGCCGCCTGGGAAGCGAGCTTCCTCCTGTGGGACCGGCCCCGCGCAGGCACGCGCCCGCCACCTGCCTTTGCAGAAAGATGCTCGGTCCCCAAAACGCAGCCTCCGCTCCAGCCTCTGCACAGGGCGCTGGGGGCTTCATGCATCGTGGCTCCTTCTGGTCAGGGCTGCAGCTTGGCGTGAGCCCGTGGACCTCTCCGGGGAAACACCGGCCCCGCTCCTCCGGCCTGTACTCATGTCACGGTGGGGCCGGGTCTCCGGCCCTGAGTGCACAGGGCAACTTTCTGCTGTTGGCGGCCACACTGTTTTCCGGGGCTGGGGACGGAAGCTGGGAGCAGAGGGCACAGGTCTCGGCTGCCCTCATCTGTGGAATGGGTCTGGGTAGAGTTCGCTGGGAGTGACAAGCTGGCAGCCCCCTTCCCTGTGATCCCTCTGGGGTTATCGTCCATGGCAGAGTGTGCAGTAGGCTGTGGAGACCTTGGGTGAAGCTGGAAGTGCCCAAGGTGGTGGTGGGCAGGGGGTGGGGGCACTGAGTCCAGGCGGCTCTCAGTTGTCTCCTCCCACGCTGGAGCCTCGTGGCCTCAGCTTCATGGGCCTGGTGGACTTGGTGGGCCCGTCCTGTGTCCGTCCTTCTTTCCCAAGCACAGGAGCTGACAGAGGCTCCAGCAAGCAGAAGGGGTGAGGTTGGACGGGCTAATATTTGATGGTGAACCTGGGAACCTCAGAGACACCGTGGTGACCGGAACTGGAGGGCCTGGCCTGGCTACCTCGACTTCGGGGGTGACCTAAGTGACGTCTAAGTGCCCTTCAGAGAAGGGGAGGGCTGGCTTTTGGGCTGACCCACTGCCCTTGGCATCCCTCTTGGGCTCTGTGGCCTTGTGATGGGAGCCCCTGGGCCCGGGGCTGGGACCTGGGCCTGGGGCTCTTCAGAGGGAACTTCTGGCCTTGAGATGCGCCCTGTGTCTTTGCTGTTGTCACTGTGGGACCTGAGCTTCACGTCATGTCAGGTGTGGAACCACAGAGACTCCCACCCTCCCGTGTAGGGTTGCTCTGTGAACCTGTGTCCGTCCATTCGACAGTCGAGGAAGAAGACACTCGGGATTGCGGGCAGCCTAGTCACACAGCTTGTAAACAAAATGTGCACCGAGTCAGTTAGACTCTGCGCCTGGGCGCCGGACCGCGATGGCTTCTGGCAGAGAGAAGATTCCAGAAGATTCCTTTGGAGGAAGGCACTCGAGGGGCAGGTCTCTCATCCTTAATCTTGTGGCTCAGGTCTGAGCCCCCCATTCCCACAATCCCTAAGTGCTCCAGAATCTGCGTTCTGGGGCGCACCCGGTACAGACGTAGCCCTGAGACCCATCCTGCTCCATCCAGGCTGCCGCACCTGGTCCTGCGAGCCTTCCTCTCGGGAGACTAGCCCCTCCACTGCACACAGGGTCCTGGGCCTCCCAAGTCAGACCCCTACGCTGCCTTGGGGGGGACCCTGATGCTCCTGCCTCATTTGCTCTGGCCCCCACCCCAAGGGTCTACCAGCATCCCCGGAAGGACAGGCGATCACCTCCTCAGGACATCTTAGCCCTCCTGCCCAGCACCCCTGCTGCCAGCCTGCTTACACATTGTCACTGTAAGACGACAGATCTTCCTTGCCTTAGGACGGGGTTACGGCCTGATAAACCCGTCATAAGTTGAAAACCTCCTAAGTCAAAAATGCGCGTTAGTTCACCTAACCCACCAAACGTCCCAGCTCAGCCTCGCCTACCTTAACCGTGCTCAGCATGCCCACGCTAGCCTACAGCGGGCAAAATCATCTTACACAAAGCCTGTCTTATAACCAAGTGTTGAATATCTCTCGCACTTTACTGGATATTCTACTGACAGCGAAAACCAGCATGGTTCTCTGGGTATAGAATGGTCATAAGTGTATCCACCGTTACCCTCGTGATCTCAGGGCTGACTACAAGAGAGTACATACCCCCTATCGCTACCCGGGAAGAGATCACAATTCAAAGTACGGTTTCTACCGAATGCACATCACTTCCGCACCATCAGAGAGTCAGAAAATGGGAAGTTGAAACATCATAAACAGGGAGCATCTGTAGTGGGCAGATCGTAAGACCCGGCGACTCCACCTCTGGACACACACCCTAGAGACCTGAAAGCAGGCGTTCAAACCGAAACTCGAACGCAGATGTTCGCGGCAGCCCTGCTTACAGTGACCAGAAGGCAGAAAACCCCACACGTCTAGCAAACGAGCAGATGATCCAAATGTGACCTATCACACGATGGAATATTATTCAGCCATAGAAAGGAACGCGTTCCTGACACGTGCTGCCACCAAAGTGAGCCTCAAAAACACTGTGCTGAGAGAAAGTAAGCCAGACACTAAAGGCGGCATAATGTGTGATTCCATTCACAGGAAGCGCCTGGAAGAGGGAAATCCATAGACAGGAAGTAGATTCGTGGTTGCCAGGGGCTGGGCAGTGGGTAGGGGAAGTGACTCTAGCGGGTACAGGGTTTCCTTTTGGGGGATGAAATATTTGGAATTAGAGGTGATAGTTGCACAACCCTGTGGACGGACTAAATGTCTCTGAACTGTACACTTTAAAATGGTTACAATGGTAAATGAATGTTATCTGTAATTTGCAACAATAAAAAACCCAATTCTTAACACTTCGGATTGATTTAGGAAAAAACAAAAAACACCAAATTGAGCCTCATAAAGAGCTCCAGGACCCCATCCTCTTCAGCCGCCTTTCTCCCCCTCCCGTGGACATGTCACACCACTGGATGCTCCCAGGCTGGGGTGTGAGTAGCCCGGGGGCCCCCGGGAGCCTGTTTTCCTCCCACGGTGGGGAGGCACCCTCCCTGCCGCCCAAGGTGGAGGCAGGACGCTGCGAGGCCCCGAGAGGAAGGACGGGGCTCCAGCTCAGCTTGGCTCACGGGAGCGAGGGCTGGCCTTGCTGCACCCAGCGGCCTGCGCCCCTCCACAGGCTCCCCCTGCAGCCCCGCCAGCAGAGGCGCCATGATTGCTTGTCTAACCGGAGCTCCGCCTGTAACTACAGGGCCGCCTAATTGAAATGTATGAGAAACAATTAAGAGTAATTGGAATCAATTAATAGATGATTTTCTTGGGAACTAGTACACAATGTGAGCCAGAATCTAATTACAATTTCCAAGTGCACACATCTCCCCAATCAGGAGAGAGTGTGTTTCGTCGGCGAGTGGGAGGGGCCACCTCTGCACGAGGACCACTGAGCCGGCAGGTAGGGGGACAGCCAAGGCTGGACAGAGGCGGGCGGCCCCTCCCGAGCAGGTGGGTCTCCGGCCTTCCCACTGTCCAGGGGGTGCCCGCCCAGCCTCACGGCCAGGATTTATTTTTCAGGGATGCGGTTGAGCCACTGCCTGGGCGGGGAGGCCACCCTCCCTCGTCCTTTGAGACCTGGGGACATCCGTGTCAAGTGAAAAAAGACCCCAGGCCTGGAGTCCCAGAGCCCCTCTGCAGAGGAGCTGGGGTGACAGCTCGCCGCCGTTCCACGGAGCAGGGAGACGGCAATGAGGGGCCAATTAGCCCAGAACAGAGCCTCCGGGAGCCCAGGACGGGGGACCCAGGGGTGACACTCCTCAGCCTGTGCCAGAGCCTCTGCCCAGGGTGCCGGGCAACAGAGAAAGGCCGTCTCTGCCCGTTCCCACCAAGGGGTGTCCGGGCACCACGATCCCGCTCGGTGGCTAATTAGGGGATTTGGACGAATGTGCTTTTCCTTCAGGATCTGGCTCACTTCTTAAAGCAGAGGCCCGGAGAAGCCCTTCCCCCACCTCCCTCCACAATTTTTGTCATCTTTTCAGCCGTCTCTGAGCCTGGACACAAAGCCGGGAGTATTCGTTCACTCGTTCGTACCTTCCTTCCTTCATTCAACAAAGGTGTCTGCGCACCTCTGGGCGGGGGCTCCGGTTTGGGGGATTCCGCCGACAGGCCATGTCCTCTGAGGAAGTACTGATCAACAGACGGGGGATAAAGGACCCCCGCGAGCTCCTTCCTCTGGGTGGTGGGGAGAAGCAGCTCCATCAGGCCGGCCTGGGGGCTGCTTGGTTCACAGGGCTGAAGCCCACCCAGGCGGGGGTGGAGGCCAGGGCGGGAGAGAGCCCGTCCCTGGGGAAGGGTCCCATGCTGGGCCCGTTCCAGGCTGGCGGGCAGAGGCATCCTCCTTTCCTCCAGGCTGGAGCCCGGTAGGCGGTGGGCGGCGGCGCCTGTCAGCGAGGGTTCAGCGTCCTCCTTATCAGATGCAACCGGGCGCTGCTTGCCACTCCCCCGCCCCTCCGGCGCTATTCTCCCACATTCTGGCCCACTTCCTGTGAGCTGAAAGCCAAGCTCTGGGCACAAAGGGCTGGCTCTTATCTCCTCACCCCCTGACCCCAGGTGGGCACACGAGGCAGCTCTAATTTCTGCCCAGAGTCGCAGGTGACAAAGTCTCTGGAGTGGGGTGCGGGGGCGGCGGCGCGGGGGGGGGGGGGGTGGGTAGTGTTCTCAGCCGCTCCCTCTTCAGCCCACCCGCAAAGGAGGTGCTCTGTTCTGGCCAAAGATCTGTGGGCCTTGCGAGGTCCCAGTCTTCCTCACGGTCATGGTCCGAACGCGGGTTGGAAAAGAATTTCCAGACACAAGGCAGAATGTAAAGGAGACAGAATTTATTAGAGGGAAGGGTCTCTGCACCACACTCAAGTGTTTCTCAAACAACCCCACCTCCCCCTGCCATAATCCCCCTGGTTGTCGGTTTTCTCCGATTGGACCCTTGTGCCCCACGCAGCCAACTGACACTCTATCTGCTCAGCTGTGGAAGGCGGGAAGAGTGCGTGCTGGGGAGGGGGATTTGACAGGGGGTTTGGGGCTGGGGGCTGGCTGGGGGCAAGGCCGAGCCTGAGACCCCAGCGACCACCAAGAGGGTGGGTAGAGACAAAGGAAGCTCCACACTTTTTAGAGTTAAAGGGGATTGGGGCTGGAGGGGCTGCTTGGAAGCAAGAGGCCAGTGAAAGTAAGGGATGAGAAGAGACAGGGCCAGGCGAGGGTCAGGCTGGGCGTCTGCAAGGTGGAACGTGTGCCCTCTGCTCAAGGTCAGCACCGCCGGCACTCGGGATACCGAGGTCTGCAGTTCTGGCCAGGCAAGGGTTAAGCACTGCAGTGTGACTTGACAAGTCCAAGGTGAAGTGGGTGGCCAGAGTCTCAAAGGCATCCTTAACCCCTCTTGGCTGAGAATTGTAGCTGTTGTTCTCGGGACAGACCCTCCCATGTCACTTGTCTGGGGAACCAGAGATGCTGGCAGCCGGGCAGGCTCGCGCTCTTAAAGGGACAGTGAGCCCTAAACCTTCCCACCGAGGGAACTCCTGTGGTTCTCCCAACTCAGCGCCTGGTGCGTTGCTTCTCAGCTGGGGGAGCTCCACTCAGCACAGCGCAGATCCCAGGGATTGCCTGCTGGGTGGGTGCAGGGTGGGAGCAGGAGGAATGGCTGTCGTTACCGGGGTGGGGGTGGGGACTTGGGGCGCTTCACCACGAGGAGCCTCTCCGGGGTCCCACACAGACTAGCGCTTGCCAGTGGATGCTTGATTTCCTGCAGCCGGAACAACTCCCAACCCACTGGGCCGGCAGTGGATTGAGCGAGGACCCGCCCGGGCTGGTGAGCCTCTGTGCTCCCTGGGGGCCTCCCAAGACCGGTGGGCTACGCTGGCTGGTGGCCACCTGCCCTGAGTCCTCCCCAGGCTCCTTGGGTCTTAGTGGCGTCAGGCAAACAGTGCGCCTGCAAGGGCCCCTGTTGGGGAGCCCCTTCCTTGCTCTGGTTTTCCTTCCTGAGGTTCGGGATAATTCTAGACAGGCTGTTCAGCGCCTCAGCCACGCCAAGTCCCAAGGGTCAAGGGTCAAGGGTCAAGGGTGAGCCCTCTGCTCCCTGCCAGGCCCTGTGAGGTGCAGCCTTGACAAGCCAGCGAGGTCCCTTGCCCTCCCGGCCCACCATCCAGGGCATCATTGACCCCACTCTCCACAAACCAGATGCCCAAATCCAGACAGGGAGGTGCGGTGGAGGGGCAGGGGGCAGGTGGGTTGGTGGGTCAGAGGGGTTGTGCTCTGATGCCTAGCCCTTTAGACGACGAAGCAGGAGGAAAGCCCCCGCCCTCAGATCCTCATCGCATCCGCTTCCCACCCCAGAGGCCTGTGAGCCCAGGACTACCCCATCGCCGAGAACGTGGGTCTCCTGCCTTACACACAGACCCCCAGGCTCCCGCCTCCCTTAAGGTACAGGCGGAGTCCAGCCCCCAAGCCATGTGCTCCCCCAGCCCACCCCAGCACAAGGCCACCAGGAATAAAAACACTGGGCTCCAGACCGGGCCCCTGGGTGAGGACGAACGGGGGAGCAGTCTCCCAGGCTGTGCCACGTGGGCTCCATAGAGGCTGAGGCTGCAGCCACGCCCGCAAGTGCACCCCGGTCCCCTCCAGGCAGACCAGCCACATCCAATCTGGGGTCCCCCCTTGCATCGGCTCCGCCCAAGCCTGCAGCCACACCTGACTTGAAGGCAATACGTTTAGGTGCCTTGGTGGACAGCTTGGGACGAGGGGAGCCAGCTGATGGGGGTGGGGTGCACGCTCACCCTCATTTTCCCACCAGAAAACGGGCACAGGGAGCAGGCCCTGGAGAAAGGGGGGCACAGAGGCTCAGGTGAAGTGCCTGTGAGCCCGCCTGGCTGTAGAGCCAGCCCACGGGTTCCGGGGCCTCTGGAGTCCTCACCGGGCTGCGACACCTGAGCCTGCTGCCGGGGTCTGGTAAAGCCCACCCGCAGTAAGAAAGCCTCTGCCTGGGACCGTCTTTGTCCCCAAGGAGGGGCTGTACAGTCTGGGGGGGCCCTTGTGACATGGGCGCCCACCGTGTCCCGTTGGCACCAGGCAGGACCCCGGGGCTGCTGCCCTTTGAAGCGGGAGGGTGTCTGCATGTTTCCTACCAGCCTTTGCAAGAACCCTGCTGCCGGACGAGTGATGAAACCTCCAGGCAGGCCGTCAGCCCCCCAGGGAAGGCAGGGTTGAGACAGGGGCTTTGGGGATTTTGTCCTCCTTCCCCCACCGTGACACTTGGCACCGTATGGAACCGTTTTGGTTGTCACTGTC
The DNA here is from genome assembly GCF_008692025.1 of Phocoena sinus. NCBI lineage: Eukaryota > Metazoa > Chordata > Mammalia > Artiodactyla > Phocoenidae > Phocoena > Phocoena sinus. The sequence continues at coordinate 1,911,601 of NC_045763.1, read as the reverse complement.
ATCTGGTGGGCAGAGGCCAGGGATGTTGCCAACACCCGACCCTGCAAAGGACAGCCCCGCAGGACAGATGATCTGAGCCCAATGTCAACAGTTTCCAGGTTTTTCCAGCTTGTTTTCTCCCACGAAATGTCTTTTCTGCTCAGTGGACTAGGGGACCCTGTGCCCTGGGCACCCTGGGTCTCACCCCCACTCCTGCCATCGTTGAAATGGGGAGAACGGACCATCTGCTGGGACCTGGGCTACGAGGGGCTGCCTGGAAAGGTCTGCTGAGAAGCAGGGTTCCGTCTTGAAGCTCGGAGACCCCCATGTGGGGCTGCCCTGACCCTCTCACTGCCCTTCCCTCTGGGGCAAGTGGGCGATGGTGCCCAGGCAGTGCATCTGGGGACCTCGGCGCCACCCCCAGCCGCCCCCCCCACCGCCCCGTGTGTCCTCCTTGCCACCGTGACGTGGCTTCTCAAACGCAGCCGGGCTCCAGGCCCCAGGTGTCTGCGAGTGGCAGCCGTGTGCGGCCCCGAGAGCCGACACGAGGTATCAGTAAACAGATCAGTGCCCGGGTCAGATAACTTATCGTCGGGATCAACAGAAGTCCTGCCGGGACCCGCCGCAATCCTCCGTGCCATGTGTGGATGTGCGGACAGGGCGGGGGTGGCGGTGGAAAGATGACTCCAGGTGTGCGATTCTGGGGGTGGGGTGAGGGGACCGCGGGGACGGATGTCCGAGCAGACAGGGAGGCACACAGGTGGCTGGGGCCCAGGCAGAGGATGGAGGCCGGAATCCCAGGGTGTCCTCGGGGACGACCTCCCTGACCTGGATTTGGGCTACTTTACCCCTGAAATCTCAGGAGGTTCTGGGAGGTGGCTTTTAGGGGACTCTGCTGAGCGACCATTCAGAAAGAAAAAGAAGGAGGATAGAGACAAAAAGGTTTTCAAATTCCCAACGTCCGCTTTGCAGAGCCTCCCAGGGCCTGCCTGCAGCACCCTCAGGCCGTGTCTTCCCTCTGGACTCAGGGGCGTCTGGTCCCGGCCCTCCCAGGCCCCCAGCCCCGTCGGAGAGGCCCTCTCCTGCCAGGATGGGTGTCTGCAGAGGCCCACAGCAGCCTGGGGGGCCGGAGAGCAATTTCCTCTGAGACTAAGGAGGCGTTAGGCCCAGAGAGGCCGAGTGTGTCCTGGTGTGACAGGTGTGTCTCTGCCCCACTCCCGGAGCCCAAGCGGCCTCCCCGGCCGGCGGGAGGTGTGGGAGCAGAGAATGCTGGGAGAGACAGCCGTCAAGGGCCTGTCTGGTGTGTGATGGGACAGGCGGCCACGTCCCCTTCCTCTGCCCTGGGCTCTGGCTCCCAGGCAGTGCAGAGACCTTCTTTCTGCTCCTCCGATGAGCTCTCAGGGGGCTGCACTCGTGTTTGGAGATGGGGTGATGACGGAGCCCGGGGGCTGCACCCGGGGAGGGATGCCCGCCCTGCCCATCAGCCATGGTCAACGGGCCTCCGGGCAGGGCTGAGATTCCAGCGCCAACCCGGCAGCACCCACCCTCCCCGAGAGCTGACCGTGGTCCCTGCAGTGGGTTCAACAGTGTCCCCCTAAAACCCACATCCCCCCCGAACCTCAGAATATGCCTTATTTGCAAATAGTGTCCTTTATTCTGGGGGCACTGTAGGGGCCCCCACCTCCACGCAGGGACATTGCCCTCCACCCCCAAGGGGTGGCCCTGCTTTTGTCCCCCAGGGCGAGTGCTGACCCAGTAGGACTGGGCCGGCCCTTCAGCTGAGCCTGCCGGGTGACCTGAGCCTGCCCCGAGAGCCAGGGGCCACCATGGCCGGCATCCTCTTAGTTGCCTCGTCCTGCTCTGAGCTCCGGGCTGGGGGGTTGGCCGCTCCCAGAGCCGGGCTCCCCTCTGTGTGTGTGCAGGAGCTTGGAGGCCAGGGTCTGGGGAGGGGCGTCACGTGCCCCCCCCACCGGCTGGCCGGGGGCTTTGCCCAGACCTCTAGAGCATCCGCCCCTGGGGGCACTTTCCCAGGGACTGCGGTCCAGGCCCAGGGGACAGCTGACTGCCAGGCCTGGACTTGGTGTCATGCCGGGTGAAGTCACATGTGACCCCAGGATTGCTCACGGGGTTGAGAGCAGAGGGTGTGGTAGTGACAACAGATTCAAGGGGACAAGCCCCGTGGATTCAGACCCACCTACGCCCGGTGCCACGTCTGAGGGCCCTGCTAGGGCCTCAGGGCTTGGGAGGGGTCCGCCTGCCCAGCTGAGAGGCCATGCCCGGGAGGGACACGATGGCCTGGGGGAGACTGTCTGGCTTCTGGCCTGGGTGATGAGGTCCTTTCAGTCTTTCTCCAGGGAACGAATGAAGGAAGGAATGAATGACCCGTCAGGTCTGTGTCTCACCACCACCCGCCTGCCGTTCCAAGCAGCAGCAATGTGGGGCGTGTGCGGGGAGATCGCAGGTCATAGAAAGAGGGTGGGAAGGTGACCGTGAGGCTCCAGGATGGTGACGGGGTGACCTCAGAGAGGGGACAGCCAACCGGTCGGTGTGGGGGCAGCCCTGCAGAGCAAGTCCCCTTCCTTGGGGTTCTGAGCTCCCCCCAGGCCCCGCTGGGAAGTCCTGCCCTGTACCCACTTTGTAGAGTGGCCGGGGGGGCCTCCGTGACCTGTCCTGTTGGCACGGGGTCCCCACCAGGCCTTGCTTCTCTGGCCGAGTGTCCAGGCGTGGCCACCCCTTCGGGCTTCTGACTCGAGGGTCATCCTTCAGCTACAGACCTTCTGCCCTCCCCAAGATAAGGTGGGGGGGATGGAAGCCCCCCTCACCTGCCCCCTCTCCCCCCACCCCCAGCAGGCCCTTTCCTTTCCACTTCCTGAGAAGAGAAGAGGCTGCTCCTGGAGTCCCTCGCCCAGCCCTGCCTGCGGCCCCAGCCATCAGGAACTCTCTAAGCTGAAAAGGCTCTTTGACATCATTACATAAGCCATCCCATTGTTACCGGCCACGCCAGAAGTTGTAAATACTCGCGGAAAAAGCCCTCTTTGTTGGCGAAGTTCTGGGGTGTGGGGCCTATTAAGGGCAATCAGGCCCGATAGAAGTGCGCAGCCCGGGCACTTCTGTGCCCCTGATGGGGCCTTTTATGACCGCACGATCGGCTTCCAATGCCGGCAGCAGGGGCCCAGGGATTCCCTGTCGCAGGGCTCACAGGCTCCCCCGGTAGCTGGTGGCAGGTGGGACCACCACTGGTCCATACGAGCTTCCTTCTCCCTGGGTCCCTGGGGGATCCCGAGACAGAAGCCCCCAGCAGGAAGGAGATGCTTTCCCAGGAGGTGGGCAGGTACAGCTCCCATTCACTCGCAGCCCAGGTTACGCCCCAGCTCCGGCTGTGTGTGTGGCTTGGAGTTCAGAAGCCTGGAGACACCCTGCCCAGCTCGCCTGAACTTTCTGATTTTCCCCAAGTTCTTCCAAGTCCAGGTGGCCCAGCTTTCAAAGTTGCCTTGGGGATTGCAGATATCTTGTCATCCCCAACCTCATGATTTCCCGCGGCCGATACCAGTGACGGACAGGGCTGCCGGTCAGTGCTGATATCTATATCAAACTTCTTAACCTCTGGAATTTTTATCTCTTCACGCCTACAAATTACTATAGATACATATGACACCAGATACCTCACGGAATCGCAAGCTTGAAAAGATGACGGTAGCATCTCATTTCCCACCAAAGGCACACAGCGCTCTCGCAAGAAGCTCACGGACGACCGTGGACCGTACGATGCCAGGATGCCCCAAGGCCAACACACGAGCCCCTGCCCGGGAGCCCGACAGCGGGTCACAATCAAGTTTCCCACGAGGCACGGGCTACCCAGCCCCCAACACGCCAGTCCTGCCCTCGGCACCCACGGGCCCGCTCAACCCCACCGCCGCTCGGAACATGGTTTGTTTCTCAGCATCGTTGGAAACGCAGGAGAACCACTGCTAGGTAACTGAACCACAGCCAGAAAGGAGAAAGTCCAGAGCACAAGCTGTCCCCACTTTAAAAAATACAGTGGAATTTTCTTTTGTTTCTCCCCAGGTCCTCAGCACGGGGGAGGTCTGAATGAAGAAATCAGATGAGCAGACACGGTGCCAAGGGACCGACGTCTGGGTAACGAGACACTGTGCCCATCCAAGAAGGCCGCCAGGGGAGGGGCACTGTCCCGGGACCTGGCCTGTGGGGCTGGAGGCCACGGGACAGCAGCCTGTGACATCTGGGCCCGCCCAGGTCTGTACAGCAGGAAGGAGCCCAGAAATCAGCAAGGCTCTTGGGGTGTGGCATGGTGCCCTCACCACCCCCGCCCCAGCTCCAAGGTGGGACCCGCCCACAGGCCGCAGGGGCTGGAGCCCGGTATGTCCAGGAGTCTCAGTTGTTTTTTTTTTTTTTTTTTTTTTTTTGCAATACGCGGGCCTCTCACTGTTGTGGCCTCTCCCGTTGCGGAGCACAGGCTCCGGACACGCAGGCTCAGTGGCCATGGCTCACGGGCCCAGCCGCTCCGCGGCATGTGGGATCTTCCCGGACCGGGGCGCAAACCTGCATCCCCTGCATTGGCAGGCGGACTCTCAACCACTGCGCCACCAGGGAAGCCCTCAGTTGTTTTTAAGTTCTGTTTTTACAAGGTGTGTGGGATTTATAGGCCCCTGAAGGGAATAAGGTGATGTAACTTGAGTCAATCAACAGACCGTTTATCCCGGGCCCGTTTTCTCCGTCTCTGCGCTCTGGAGGCGCCCCGTGAGTACGTGACCTTCACAGAGGCCCACACACCGCACACGCCCACACGTGCACCGCTCACTCCTGCTTCACACCCACAGCCAGGGTCACTGGTACATGCTCCCGCCCCACCACACACACGCGCAGGCGCAGGCACACACGGAGTCCCCCGAACCCTGGCGCAGGCCCCGTGGAGGACGCTTTTCCACACGCTTCTGCCCTCACACACCCGCTCCCCTGATTCCCCGCATTCGCTTACTGTGTGAAACCCCAAGGCGCCCCCGGAGTGTTTCACTTGCCCCCTTGCAGCAGAGAGCAGGGCCCCCTGGGGAATGACGTACCTTGTTACTGTGCGGGGCCCTGCCTAGCTGGGGGGGTGGGTGGATGCCACGTGCGGGGGGGCAGCCGGCTCTGTCCCCTCTGAACTGTGACTCTCCCTGGGGCCTGGCTGGTAGCTAGAAGCTCTTCCTGTCACAGCCAGGGCTGGGCCGGGCCGGGCGGGGGCCCTGAGTCACCTGGGCTTGGGGAGAAACCTTTGGAGGGATGGATGGAGATCAAAGCACTGGGTTTTATCTCAGCAGGACCTTTGTGCAGAGCTGGGGAGCGTGGCTGCCGGGGCGGGGCGGAGGGGGGTGCTCACATGTGAGGTTTCCTCTGGATGGCAGGTCCGCACCGACGATGCCTGCCTCTGCCCCATTCACGGTCAGATGCAGACTTTGTGTCCTGAGGTGACAACAGCAGTGACATGGGCCCCCTGGGAGACGAGCCTGGTCCCCGAGAACTCGGGTGGCCAGCAGCCCGCAGGCCCCGCACCCTCCCGGGAGGCAGCCCCAGCTTGGTGCTCACCTCGCACGCACGTGTGTGACCACACGCACAACCCCAGGTACCTTTGGGTTGGCCCGTGTAAAGGCCACTGCCTCATACTCAAAGTCCCGGGGTCCTGTAGGGTCTGGTCCCTCACAGGCAGCAACGTAGTTTCCTGTCTTGGCCCAGTTTAGGTTTCTTTTAACTTGGCACACGTGTGCGTTTTATTAAGGACTGCAGTGCAGCTAACTGACAGTAGAGGGGGTGAGCGTATGAGCGTACGCTTTGCATTGCTCTGCATCCAGGAAGAAGGAAGCAGGTCTCTCGAGAGGTGGTACCTGGCTGTCGTGGCAGTGAGCGCTAAGCACCTTCCTCTAAGGGCAGCCCTGCCACTCCCTCCCTTCCTAGTCACCTGTCACGCGTGGCGAGCGTGCTGCTGACCGACTGGGGTGCTCAGCTGTGCTGTCCGTAGGCCAGAAGGCCCATCAGTCTAACCCAGCTGGTCCTGCCTTGCTTTCCTCCAAAGCTCAGTGGAGAAGCCATGGAAAGCCAGAGGAGGAAAGGTCCCTTCTCAGGGACGATGGCTTCTAGTGCCACGTGGGTGAGCCGGGGTGGCACTGAGGAAAGACTCCCCCCCAGAGCGGTAGCAGGCTCTGCCCCCACTTGGGGGAAGCCAGTGTTACACCTCGGCCTGTTTCCCCAACTGCCATTGAGGCTGGAGGTCAGCCAGGTGCTCAGAGCCCTCCCTACCTTCCTTCCATCCCTGGAGTCAAGGGCCAGCCAGCAAGACGCCCACCCATCCCCGCCACCCTGGGGGGCTTCTCCCCCGCTCGCCCCACAGTCTCCTCCCTCAGCTCGGCTGGGACCAGGAGGCCAGTCGTCCACCCCTGCCCCGGAGGCCGACGCTCCCAGGCTGGAGGAGGCTGGAGGAGGCTGGACTGTCTGGGGCAAATGCCCACGCTTGTCAGAAGAAAACAGTGGCTGCCTCTGACTCGCCTTCAAAGGTCGAGGTTCCTTGCCGACTCCTGCACAGGGAGGAGGACCCCCTACGCTGGACCTGAAGGGGCCACACAGCCCAGCCTCCGCCCAGCTGTCCTCCCGCGGGGCCTTGGGACCAGCTAGACCCCCGACGGCTGCAGTCCTCGTGCATGCCGGACACCACCCTCCATGGGTCCTGGAGGAACAGTCTCGTCCCTGCTTCCCCGAAGGACATCAAAGCAGGACTCCCGGGTCAGAACTCCCGGTGTCACTTCAAATGTCACGGCATGTTTGTAGCCATTGACGGCATTAAAAATATAAATGAATTAATTATAGAGCTCGGGGCCTTTATCTTTCATTCACAGCTGCATTCTTCTAAGGAAAGTGGGGTGAGTGCTGGCAGCCACTGCAACTCTGTTGGCGTTTTGATTACTTTTTATTGTTACAAATCTTTCAATAAGCGGGGGAAAAACACCCTCTATTGCTTTTTGGCTTGCCTGAACTATCTAGATGATGCTCGGAATGTAGAAATTTACTTTGTTACTTGCAATTTGGAAATGTGGTTATTGAGATTCCCCATCCTTCAGGGGAGTTCAAGGCCACGAGCGTTTGTCTGGCAAGGATGGAACTAAGAACCCCGAGTTGGAAAAGCAATTGTACACGTGGCCCTCCCCCCATACACACCACATACACACACGTGCACATGTGCATGTACATACACATACACACATATTGTCTTGACACTTTCTTCCCCACATTTTCTGGTTTAAATTGTAGAAGAATAAGAAGAAAAGTGACGTGGAAAAAAGTGAATTTGAGCCAGATAATTTTCTTAAAACACACACACACACACACACACACACAACACCCCACATCCTCAAGAATAGGAACAAGTTTGCACAAGCTGTAGGTGCATAGCCCGATAAGACGACACAGAAGAGAGCTCGAAAGACGTTCTTACTGCAGTTATTAGAAGTCCTATATGTGTCTTCCCTTGTAATTGAATTTCACCGCATAATTTAAGAAAAGCCACACACAAAAAAACTTGTAGTAAAAAACTGGGGTATAATTTTCTTCAATCAACTCTGGCTCATGACTGCAATTACCCCAACCCTTTGCAAGCCTTGCTGTGATGCTCCGGGGACGGGCCTTGGAGCCGCCGTGGGTGGTGTCCTTTCATGTGCCTCTCAAACCCTTCTTTATTGTAAGGCTTCAAATTAGTGCTAGCAGCAATGAGCAAATTTGATAATTCGATCTCAAATTAGTTAATGTAATGTGCCCGTAACCACTAACTAGTGTGTTACAAACAGGAAAATGTATCTTTTTGGAGTTGGGATATAAAGTTAGCCAGGCTGTCATTTTGCCTTTGGAAACTTTTTTGGGTCTTTATTAAAAGGAAATAATCCTGTAAGCAATGTGCATCCCTCTCGGCACTGGTGGTGTACGGAGGAGGTGGGGAGGGTGTGTGTGGGTGGCTCGGGGCCCGCGAGGCTCACCCCACCAGGCCTGCCCTCAGAGGGCTTCCCCAGTGTGCTGGGTCTGGAGGTCAAGGCCATCAGAGGTCCTGGGGAGGCGCTGAGAGGCGGGAGGGATCCACCTCCACGGCAGCTCCACTGTAGGGAGTCGGGTCCTGAAGGGAAATTCCGGTCAGGACCAAAGCGGGATGCTGTAGGGAGCCCAGGGACACCTAGCCCTGGAGACTTCCCGTGGTCCCACACCTTAATCCCAGGACCCCGTCTACCCAGGAATGGAGCCAGCACCAAGAAAAGGGCGCCCTTGGCGAACATGGCCCTGGGTTGTCCATCCTGGCCAGCTGGGATCCGCCCCCCAGGGGTCAGTGAGGGTCTGGCTAGGAACGCCCTTCTCCGATCTCAGCCCTGTGGCTCCCAGGTCAGGGCCTGAAACATCACAGGAGCAGGCAGCATAGGGGCAGACACCCTTTGCAAGTGGCCAGAGGGGTAGTCTACCCAACGGTCACACTGTCAAACCAGACGGGATCACGAGTGCACGCTTACCCAGTGCGTCAGGCGCTTTCTGTGCCCCAGGCTGTGGAGAGCCGCTGCTCTGTGTCTGGGTTATGATATATGTCACTGCCTCCTGGCTACACTGTATCCCTCCTTCCTACACACTGCACCCCTGCTTCCTGCGACACTGCACCCCTGCTTCCTGAGACACCGCATCCCTGCTTCCTGCTACACTGTCAGCTCCCTTCCTCTTCTCAGTTCCCCTCTCTCCTGGTTTCCTCCCAGAACTTGGTGTATATCGTTGATATTTAATAAGCACCTATTCTTCCCTGGATGCTGGATTGATGTGAGTTAAGACATGAGGGATTCGAGCTCTTTCAGGCTGGACCTGATCCCTGCCTTGGGAAACGCAGGTTTCCTTGGAATGAGAGGCTAGTGCCCCCTCACCCCCCACGGCATGGGGTAAGCCCAGTAAGTAAAGTGGGAAAGAAGGGCTGGAAAGACTTTCGAAAGCTCCACCATAGCCCTGAACTTGCTACTTTAATCAGTCCTGAAAGGTCCCTCCCGCCCCCACACGCCCTCAGTCAGTGACAGACGACTCCGGCCTGAAACGGTTTAAAAAGGAACAGGAGACGCTCTTTATCTGTGTGGCCTGAGCCCACGTACTCCAGGAGAGCCCCAGCCCCTGTCCGGCTGAAAGCCACGGCTTGTTCTCTCATCTGATGGATGAAAGGAATTTGGAAGCCTGATACTGTCCCTGGAGATGTCATTCAAATCCTCGGATACCTTCTCCAGGCAGGGCCACCACCACCAGCCTACGCATCCCTTCCCCTGCCCCCCCCCCCCAGGCATCCTGGACCCTCACCTCTGAGCCAGGCTCTAATCAATAGAAACTAGAAGGACGGGGGCGCGGGGGGGAGGGAGGTGTCTCCGATTGGTAGCCAGGAAAGTAAAAACATGATTAGGAATGAAGTCGCTGGGGATGCTCTAAATTGGGGCTCTTTGAAACCAGCCTGGGCAGATCAGCTTTCCTTCATGGGGGGATTTCTTGTCAGTTCTCATGTAAAGGAAAAGGATGAAAAATGCAAAAGACAAAGCTTGTGGCCCCTCCTCTCCAGGCTGCATGGGGGACAGCGGCAATGTTCTCTTGGCTCATTAAAAAAGTACAACAAAGAACAACAACTGCTAAGTGTTTCCTCTTAAAAAGAACAAAGAGAAAGCCACAGGTCTTAATGGTTCTTATTGATGGCTTATAAATGTGCCCATGTCCTTCAGCTAGAGGCTCTTCCTTGCCAGTCCTCCTTGGTTTTATGCCAAACTCCCCTTCCACTGCAACTCCCTCCCCCCCAATAATAATTCAAACAAACTTTAAAATCTATAGATGCGGCATTCCAGAGTGATGGATTTGCCCCTCTTCCTGAAATTCAAATATAAATCCCCCAGCCTTCTGCAGAGTGACCACGGCAGCTTGATTTATTCGGGCTGCTACAGAGTTGCCCTGTAGACTTTCAAAAACTTGGAAAGGCAAAGAATGCGGGGAGAGGGAGAGGGAGGGAGGGAGAGGGGAGAGAGAGAGCGAGGGAGAGAGAGGCGCTACAGTGAGGTCCCTGCCTGCCCTGCTGGAGCTGCCATCCCGCCCGAGAGCGAGCGGGGGAGAGAGGGGATTTTGTTCAGAGCAATCCCATGCGCTCAGTCAATCCGTCTTTCCCCGGATATCGCCAATCTGCACATTTCTCTTCTTGTGTGATGTTACCATCGCTTTATCGCAAATGGGCTATGAAGACATTTGGAGCTGCTACTGTTGTGATCTATCCAAGATGAATAGGGGCGAAGGCTGAAATAAACTCCCCGTTTCCTGTCCCATCTGTCTGCCAGACTGCGGCTGCAGGTCAGGGCCATCCTCCCTCCAGGCTGGTAATTGCAAAAAAACGAAACAACTGAACCCAAACCAGAAGATCAAAGAGCTCAGGAGGAGAGGAGGAGGGGGCACTTTGCCGAGAGCACGCTGGCTCCGGGGGCGAAGGCCATTGGGGAAACAACAACGCAAACCCCAACCTTCCTTCATTAACAAAGCACGGGACAGAAGGGGAGCGGGCAGCAGGGTACCCGGGAACCCCGGGCACGGGGCGGGGGGCAGGCGCTCGCTCCATCTTCATCCTCGCCACCTCTAACCCACAGGCTCTCGGTCATCTGGTCATCAGATCAGCCACACGTGCAAGTAAATCCTTCAGCCTCCGTGGAGAGACATGATCTCCCCTCCCTCCGCCCCACCCCACCTCTGCCGCCTTCTCTCCAGGGCCGATGGGGCACACCACCCCTGGCCCGGACACGTTGTCCTCCTGTCCCCAAACATCCATCCCCTCCCACCACCTAGGACGTTCTGGTGACCGTGCCCACCACTGGCCTGGCCACCCCGGGACCCAGGTTTTCTGTCCTTAGATTTAAGCGACGGAGGGGTGGCCAGGTCTGTTTTGTGGGCCCCAGCCCCCGTGTGGAGGGAGGGTGTGTTCCTGCCAGGGGGTCACGTGCCCCTGGAAACTGTGGTGGCTGGACCTTGGTTCTGGGGTCCCACACTTGGTGACCCATTAATTACATTTGATATTCAAGTGGACGGAACTCCACAACCAACCAACGTTTCCCCACCACCACGGGCAATAAATTGTAGCTGGGAGTGCTAACAGCACTCACATTTACTCCTATTAATTCTTCCTGTTTCTGAACGCTGGGTCGGGTCCAGATTCGCTGCATTACAAGCTTTCCTGCTGGAGAAGCGAGGCCTCTAGGCTGCGTTCCAGTTATCACTGGCAGCTACTACCTTCACACATTCGCAAATCCCAGACCCGCCGGGGCAGGAGGGAGCTCGGGGTTTGCTGGGGGTCAGCAGATTGCCGCGCTCGCAGCCCCTGGGAGGCGGTTCCAGCCCTCGAGGGGGCGGGCAGAGTGGGCCCCATGCAGCCCCGAGCCAGGGTGAGGGGCTTTGCCGGTGCAGCAGGCCCAGATAAATGATTTCTAATTTGGGGGAAAAAGTTTCCATTCCCATTTTCATTTTTCTTTCCACTTCCTTCCTCTCACCTGGATTCTGGGAGGGGGTGGGGGGACCAGCAGGGCCGAGGGCAGCGCGCTCTCACCCTGAAATGCTCCTCGTTTCCTGACCTACCCGGAGCGATTTAAAATGTCACAGGGAGCCAGGCTCTTGCCTCACGAGGGTTTCTTGTAAATTCAGCGCCGAGCGCTTGGATGTTATGCTTCCCCTTCTGACTCAGGGCTTCAGTGATGATTCAGCTCCGGCGGCTCCGTGGGCAGAGTGGGTCTCCCTGAGTGTTTCGGGGGCAGCTAGCAGTTAAATTCCTTTCCGACGACTGCTCCCGCCTGAGGGTCTAACCCCTCGTGGGCAGAAAGCCAAGGATGAGGCAGCGGAACCGCATCCCCTCCACTGTCGGCTCATTCGGAAAGGCAGCCACGGCGCTGGAGCAGAGGGCAAAGGTCTGCTGGGTCCCTCAGCAGGCACAGCGTGGTCCCTTCACAGGAAGACGCGGGCCTCCCCAAAGTCCTACGGTTGACAAACGCACACAGTGCCTTTAGGCTGCAGGCCCGAGGTACATGTGCGCGTGGGTGCCCACGCGTGTGTGCCTGTGTGTTTTGCAAAGCGTTTCTCCCCGGATGTCAGGATCACACGTGTTCAAAATCCAGGCGCACTGTTCAGAAGTTATTTCTGGAAAAATGTTGAATCTCATAGCAGCAATAAAAAGAAAATACTGCCTCAGCCAACATAAATGTCTATTTGGAACATGCTTGAAAAGCATTGGAATATTTGTGTAAGTTTGAAATTCCAGCCTTCGGAGGGGAGCAGCTTGGCCGTGCGTGGCTTCGAGGAGGGGGACGGAGGGTCCGTTTCCGAAAGCCCCGCACTGAGCTTGTCCGTCTGGTGGCCTGGACCTGCTGGCTCTGGGCTCCCGGATGGGCTCCCGGTGCTTTCCACCGAGGGAACGACGCCGGCGCGGGACACGGCTAAGGCGGGGAAGTGGAGCTTCGGGCACCATTAGCGAGGGCAGGGTCCAGCCTCTGGGACCGGCCTCGGAGGCGATGGGACAGCGGCCTCTTGCCCTCGGGGTCCTGGGGTCCCGCAGCCCAGTGCCCGCCCCACCGCTCTTCACGCTGCGTAATCAGCCACACACCTGCCAGTCGCCACCCTGACGGCTTCTTCGCTGGGGCCCCGCACTGACCCCTCGTCTGGCACCGGGTGGGCATGGGAATAAGCAGAGAAGAGCCCGATGGGGGCCAGGATGCTGGTGGCACTGCTGCTGCCTGCTGAGGGCCTGAGATGGGCCAGGCTGAGCACAGGTCCCTTTGCACGTGATCTCATTCAGCCCCAGTAGAACCAGGGGTCCCGAGAGTGGGGCCCCAATTCACACAAGGGGAGACAGAAGCCAAGATCAGAGCCCGAGGCATCCCTCCAGGGACAGGCAGGCTACCAGCCTCCTAGGTCTGGACATTGCTGGCCAGGAGCTGACCTGTGAATCTAGGGAGGGGCCGGCAGAACAGACACTGGTTGGTGGCTTGGGCAGCCTCTCTGGACCCAGGGGCAAGAGTGGCTCTGTCTGCAAGGCAGACATGGGGGCATGCTGGAAAGATAGTGAACCCAACTTCCCTGATGGGAGGTGGGACAGAACCTGGGATGAGAGACCAGCATCAGGGCTGCCTTTGGGGTCAGGCAGACCTGGGCTCCCACTCTCGCCCTTCTTGGCTGTGCCACCTGGGGGAGCTTCTGGACCTCTCTGTGCCTCAGTTTACCCATGCATTAGAAGGTCAGGTGAGGGTTAAATGAAGACAGATCTGCCACGCTTGGCCCGGTCTTGACCCGTAAGTGGTCCTTGCCGATTCCTTGTCTCTCTCCCACTGCACCTCTGACTTCCCTGGGACCTGCCCGCTGGGCCCGGGGATCTCAGCCCAGAAGGTTCCCCGGAGCCAGGATCGTGCCTTGGAGCCATGGGCACGAGCGAGGTGGACACCATCGGAGGGGCAGGCTTCCAGGCAATTTGGGGAAGAAATAAAGAATCTCTCTCTCTCGGCCTGGCTCCTCCTGTTTGTTTCCAAAAGTGAAAGAAAGCAAGAGAGAAAATGTAGACATACCGCGCCTACTTTTTGGGAAAAACAACAAAGATGCATCCCTGGGGGGAGTGGCGCTAACACTGCAGGACTGTTGCAGGAGGTCTGGTTCTCATTAGCGGGAATGACTGCCCAGTCCCTGCCCAGTCCCTGCACAGTTTGTGGCGCCTGCAGTGCGGGTTAACCCTTCCCGCCTCGCCACCCTTCGCCACGCAAGCGCGGTGGGCATCTCAGGCTGGGGGAGGGGTCTCGGGCCAGGTGCAGCCGGGGACCCTGCCGCCAATGACAGCTCACACTGGAGCTCGCACACTCACGTGCACACGTGCACATGCACACACTGGGACGCTTCTCCCTAGGGCTAGCTCATCTGAGGTTCTGCGAAGAGTCGCCAAAATAACTGAAGGGCAGGAGGGAGTGGGAGAGAGGAGGGGAAAGGTCAAGGGTGGCGATGAAGGGGCCGAGGCAGTCTGGGTTGGGTCACACCATGTCCCCTCGGGTGAGAAGAGCTTGCTGGCTGGGCTTGTAGAGCAGGGGTGGCCGTGGACACTGGGGACCGAGCGACCCAACTGATCGTGGCTCTGCCCCTGGGGAGACTGGACCTCACGGACGGGCTTGGCCAGGACCCCTTGGCATCCCAGAGGCCCCTGAGACTGTGATGTCAGGGGTGGCCGGAGCTGCGAGGAGGAGGGCGGGTGCTAGGACTCCACCAGGCTGCCATCACCTCACTTAGCCAGGGAGAAGGCATGTGGCAGTATGGCTGAGGGCTGGGGTCTTCCTGGGGATTTGGGTGGGGGGACCTGGCTCACCATGGGCTCCTGCCTTTGAGTTCACCTTTGCGCAGCCTTTGCCTGTATCGTCTCAGCCAAGCTGTCCCAGGACCACTATGGAGGGATCATCCTTGGTGACGCTCATATCCTCAGCTGGGCAGGGGCAGGGGTGTGACTGTCTCATATCCTCAGCTGGGCAGGGGCAGGGGCAGGTGCAGAGCCCCAGCCTGCGGCCCCGGTGACTGAGTGTCCAGGCGCCAAGCCGTGCCGTAAAGTCTCAAACCAACAAGGACCCGCATGTGTGACAGTATCCTGGCTTCCACGTGGAAAATGATTAAAATACAGTAAAATCCACTTGATGCACAAACGTGCACACACACCCAGTGAGATCGGGGTCTGGGGGTCCTCTCACTGGGGGTCAGGCGGGGTCGGTGGGGGAGAGGCTGCTTTCAGGCTTTCCTTGGAATATGTGGTCCGAGCGTGGTGCTGGGTGCGCCTTGCAGTTGCTCTGAGGGGCCCGTGGTAGAGGCGCCCACACTGGGCACCCTCGGCCCCTACGGTGGTGGTTGCTGAGGGGGACGGTGTGCATCCAGAGCCGTCGGCTTCAGCCCGGTGGGGCCTCAAGCTCGAGAGTCACAGAGAGCTCACTTAAGGCACTCGGTCCCCGAGGGATATGGGAAGGGAGTGGTGATGGTGATGGTGATGGTGGTGATGGTGATGGTGATGGTGATGGTGGTGATGGTGATGATGATGGTGATGGTGGTGATGGTGATGATGATGGTGATGGTGGTGATGGTGGTGATGGTGGTGATGGTGGTGATGGTGATGATGATGGTGATGGTGGTGATGATGGTGATGGTGGTGATGGTGGTGATGATGGTGATGGTGGTGATGGTGGTGATGGTGGTGATGATGGTGATGGTGGTGATGGTGATGATGATGGTGATGGTGATGGTGATGATGGTGATGGTGGTGATGGTGGTGATGATGGTGATGGTGGTGATGGTGATGATGATGGTGATGGTGATGGTGGTGATGGTGATGGTGATGGTGGTGATGGTGATGGTGATGATGGTGGTGATGGTGGTGATGGTGATGATGGTGGTGATGGTGGTGATGGTGGTGATGGTGATGATGATGGTGATGGTGATGGTGGTGATGGTGATGGTGATGGTGACGGTGGTGATGGTGATGGTGATGGTGATGGTGGTGATGGTGATGGTGATGGTGATGGTGATGGTGGTGATGGTGGTGATGGTGAAGATAATAATTATAATAGTTTTGGCCTCCATTTATTGGGTATCTTCTCCATGCTGAGCGCTGCTGCTGTCTTTTTACTTTCAGTCCTCATCGCTTCCCTAAGATGTTTTCTAAGATGTGACGTACATCCACAGAGAAGTCAAAAAAATTGCCCAAGGCCACAGACCTGGGACAGTGGGTGACCCTGAGAAGCCATGAAAATGCTCCCCATGTCCGGGGACACTGTGGCCAGACCACGCCCCGCCCTGAGTTGGGAGGTGCAGAGCCAGGCTTGGGTGTGGCACCCGGAGCAGACCTGCACCTCAGTGCAGCACAGGTCGCTTCTGATGATCAGTACCAGGGCCCTTCCTGTGAGCCTTCCGCCGTCATTGCTCCAAGGAAGCAGAGGGCAGACGCCCAGGGGACAAGACAGAGCACACCCGGAGGAGTCTCTGTCACAGGAGGGGGAGTAAAAGGCCTTCACAAAGGGAACCAGGTGCTGGGCGGGGGTACGGGGAAGGGCAGAAGCCAGGTTTCCTCAGGTTCTCCCCATCCTTGGGGTGAAAACCCGGGGTGGGGACAAGTAGGGGCCTGGAGATGGCACAGACGGGATTTGGGGAATCGAGGTGGGGTGGGGGCATTGCTTGGTATTTCCCAAGGAGGAGCCATGGAAAATTAAACTCGCAGAGGATGTCCAGGCCACCTGGCACTAGCCCCTCCTGGACCACAGAGGGGGGCCAACCCCACATTATCTCCTGCACTGCGTCATCTCTCGTGGATCCCACCATCACCCCACAGCATCACTGTGTACCATGCTGCATGGCATCCCAGGTGCACTCTTACCACTATTTGTAAGAGAGGAAACTGAGTCACAGAGACGTTAACGTCACTGGCCACCATCACACAGCCAGGAGGCCCCAAAGCCAGAAGACAAGCCAGCAGTCCGGCAGGAGCTCAGATCTGCAGCCTACCCCTCAATGGGCCGCATCCGGGCCTGAGTTCGCTTCTTCCTCAGGGTGGTGAGAGGATACAGCAAACCCCCGCCCTGAGTTGGGGGCTTGGCAGTTACGGGCGAGCTGCTCTCTAAGAAAAGCACGCAGCAGGACCCACATCGCAAACTCGAGAAGGAGCTGCGGTGATTCGTACCCAGAATGGAGTCCCGCCCCCGGACACGGAGGAGTGGAAAATCAACCCCCCACCTCAGCCCAGCATACGCTGTACTCCCAGTTATGGTCTCCTGGTGGGGAGCAGGGCCCTGCAGGCCACCACTGGGGCCTGATCCACGGATGCCACCCATCCGTGTGGTGTCCCACGTCCTGGTTTGCAGGAGGCTGAGGGGTCTCCCGGGACGCGGGACTTTCGGTGCTAAAACCGCGGCCGTCCTGCGCAGACGGGACGGTTGATTGCCTGCCGAGGCCGCGCAGCAGCTGCCGTCAGAACCGTAGCGCTGGGCAGGGGGAGGAAAGACACTGCGGGGCTAGGGACGGGGCAGGCTGCCCAGCACTCAGTGGGGCGTGCACAGGGCCACACGACGTGGTCCCAGGACCGGAGACGGACGGGGATCAGGGAAGTGAGGTTGGAGCCCCCGGGACTGTGTCTGAGGTTGAGAGGTGCTCTCCTCTCCCCTCCCGGGGTGTGGGAGAAGGTCACCCCACAGAACACAGAGCAAGACACTTGTAGAAGGCCGAGCGGTGGCAACACAAGACGGCACCCCGCGAGCTGTACCTTTTAATTGGTGTATTGTTTGGTATGTGAGCTGTATCTCAATGAAGCCATGTTAAACATGCAGTTTTTGCACAGGGCAGGCATTTTTCTGTGAAACCTTTAAAACTTCTCCGAAACATCCTACACCCGTGTGCGGTGGATTTTCACAGAGACGACCTCCATCTGTGACATTCCTCTGTCTCCGGGTGGCCGCGTCCAGGTGAAAAGAAAGTCCAGCCTTTCAGAAACATCAGGGCCAGAGGCGTCTGAGGCTTTCCAGGTAAGAGAGGGGGTGTCCCTGTCAACCCCTCAGCTCTTTTATACGGAAGATTTCTAAAGCAGGTGCCCTGTTCCTTGCCTTCTTAAATAAGACAGCGTGCGTCGTGTGGCTCTCATTATACCTTGGATGTGATGCTGAGTTGCCCCCCTCCAAGTGCACCCCTGCGGTCCTAGGATGGAAGATGGCTGCAGTGTGACCAGCGGGGCGAGTGCTTCCCTTCCACTTCTGATCCGCTGGAGGCACAGACCTCCGGAAACCAAGCCGCCTGGAAGTGTGGGAATCTGAGGGAATCTGTTCTCAGCGGGCCCCTCCTGCAGCAAAGGAGCGCCATGGCAGGGACACCTCTGCCCAGAGACTTGGCCACTTTTCAGAGTCTGCAGTGACCTGGGCCTTACTCGACACCCAGCACATGGACTTGAAGAGAATGGAAAGGGAATCTCCCCAAGCTTAAGCCGGTGCCCAGCACCGGGGGGACAGCAGTCTGTCCGTGCATGAATAACTGAACGGCTGGGAAAGATGGAAAACAGGCTGGTAACTGCATTTTCTTACCCAGAAGGGTTTTCTTCTCCGTCTTGGAACCCAGCCCTACTCTAAGAGGTGAGGTCACTGGCTGCTTGGCTTCTGCAGGGATGAGGCTCCTGTGTGATGTGGGGCTGCGAGGCTCGAGCGGGCGGCCCTCCGCGTCTCCAGCCATGCGTCCTGCCCTCACGGTGGGCTCCGGTGCCTGGTGTCACACCGCTCTGCTGCCATGGCAATCGGCCACACCAAAGGCTGGTACTGCCTGACGAGCTTCAGCCAAAGTCAGGAGCTACACGTCAGAGGCCACGAGCAAGGGAGCAAATAGACCGAAAGAAAGAAGGAACTGAAGACCCACTTACACCTAAGTATGCCACTGACCAGGCCCTGGACCCGTAAAACCGGACACCAGCCGGCGGCACCGAGAGGGCAAGGCGCTCCTTCTCTCCGGCCAGCCGGGGGCCCAGCTCTCCTGGGGTCTCGCCGTGTGTGCGCTCTGCACGCGGTTCCCTGCAGCCCCTCGGCTGGAATTGGGCTGTTTCAGTGTCTGTGGCAAGCTCTTCTGGGTGGGCTCTTTGTGAGCATTAATGGAAGTATTCTTCCCCAAAGAACCAAAAGCTTAACTGCTGCTTGGAAGGCGGGCAGCCTTCTGCATCCAAAACTCTTTCCAGCTCAGAGCACCTCAGATGTGCGTTTATTTACCATCCATCCTGGACAAGCCTTTCTCAATAGGGTCCATTCTGGGGGGTCAGAGTGCAGAGGTCCAGAGGGTACCTGTGCTCTGAGGCCACCCTGCCTTCTCTAGAGGATTCAGGGCCTTGCTGGACAGCTGGAGGAGGGCAGGGGTACTGGAGGGTTTGTCCAGCTCCATCAGACCAGCTCCCGGGGCAGCTGTGTCCTTTGTGTTGTCCTCAAGGCACACAGAAGTCCCCCTGGGGTTTGGCAAGGACCGGGCTCCGTGTCGTCCTCCTTGCTTGGAGAGCCAGGCCAGGGCAGTGGCTCTGCAGCTCGAAGGTGAAATGCAAGGCTTTGTTTGCACAAAATGAGCGGGCATTTCTATTGGTGTCAACAGACTGAGGCCTGACAAGAGAAAGTTCCATGGGAAACGGCCTTCGTCCCTTCCTGCTCGTTCAGAGGCAACTATGCTCACACAGATGCGCCACCTCCACCCAAGTCCTTGGCTGGGCTCCCGCCACACTCACTGCCCCCAAACATCTAAACGTTGGCCTCCTGCACTCCCTAGCGCTTCATCTCAAAAAGCAGCACACACAGGCTACACGTCACACCCTTGGGGATGCTACCATCAAAGACGGTGACGCCGAGCGTCCGCGAGCGTGTGGGGACATAGCACCTGGTGTGCCGTGTTCGGGAAGGTAATACGTGATGCCGCTGTGGAAAACAGACGATGGTTCCTCAAAAAGTTAAACCTAAAGTCCCCATATGACCCAACGAATCCACTCGTCGGTATACGGCCAAGAGAAATGAAAACACAGGTCCACACAAAAATGTGTGCACGCCAGCCACAGCAGCGCCGTTCACAACCACCCAAAAGCGGAAACAACCCAAATGTCCATCGATGGTGGGATGGATAAGCAAAACGTGGCCTGTCCCTGCCGTGGGATATCATTGTACCGTAACCAGAATGAAGTCCTGACGCATACACGTTACCGCGTAGACGGACTCAAAACCTTACACTCAGGGAAAGAAGCCGGTCACAAAAAAGCCACATATCGTAGGATCCCATTTATCTGAATGTCCCAAACAGGCAAACCCGTAGAGACAGAAAGTGGATTAGTGGTTTCCAGGGGCTGGGGAGAGGGGGGATGGGCAGTGACTGCTAAGGGGTACGGAACCTCTTTTGGGGGCGATGAAAATTTTCTAAGATTAGATGGTGGCGATGGTTCCACCACTCTATTCTCAATATACTAAAACCCAGCAAATTGTGCCATTCGAAAGGGCTGAGTTTACGGTATGTGAGTTATATTTCAATAAAACTGACCTATACACGTCGTAAGCTGATCTACACACACACACACATGTTTACATTTACACAGCTGATTCTCATTATTCACAGATTCCGTAGTTGCAGGTTCATCTACTTGCTAAAACGCATCTGTGAACCCAGACCGACCATCGCGGGGCTTCCTGTCACCCTGAATGCGCGCGGAGGGGTGGACACGCGGGTTCCGTGTCACGCACGTTCCCAGCTGCGGCTGAGGGAGAGACGCTCTGCCTTCTAGTTTTGGCTCAGACTGTTATCAAGCTTCCTTTCCGCAGCCTCTTTAGTGTCATGTGTTTGGCATTTTGTGGGTTTTGCTGGTGATTCCCTATGTAAAATGACCCCAGCCTGGAGCTGAAGTGTGTCTAGTGTTTCTGGGCACAAGAAGGCTGCAATGCACCCGACAGAGGAAACGTGTGTTGGATAAGCTTCCTTCAGGAGTGAGTGACAGCACTGCTGGCCGTGATGCAAAGTGAGTCAACGTTATGTATTAAATGCTGGTCTTTAAACAGAAACACGTAAAGCAAGTTATGTACCGATTGGCTGATGACAAGGTGGTGACCCGAGCTGGCAGGAACCTAGCCCCCAAAGTTCGCTAGGAGCACACTGGGTCAGCGCTCTCAAAGACAGTGCTGGTGGCGCTTTGCAGAACTTTACACGGATACGGAAAGTCTGCTGTATATACATGGGTGCCACCTGCGTTCTCATTTACCGGGAGGGCTCCCCAGATCTGACCTGGGCTATACCTGTGTGCACCCAACGGCCAGGCACGTGCTGAATGCCCACCCTTGGGAGGGTCCTGAGCCGGAGGAGTCTGATGGCAGCTGGAATAATCAGTCTTGAGGACACTCAGGCGGCCAACTAATGAGGCCACCGGGAAACATGGAGCATGCGTGGTTCAGGTGTGACATGGATGTCGGGAGGGAGTGCCCTGGACGCTGGGCCAGTTTGGGACGTGGCTTTGCTTGGGGGAAGTAATAACCCACCAGACAGTCTGGCGGAACCCATTCTCTGGCTGGGCGCCTGTGTGTCTTTGCTGATTGGCAAACATGCCTGTCCTGACCTGCGTTAACTTTGCAAGCCTCGGGCAGAGTTGCAGCTGAGGCTTGAAGAAACCCTTGTTGCAGGGGGCCGTGTCCTGCCGTCCCATCGGGCTACGCACTGGTCACCGAGATGCTGTCCTTTGAAAATACAAAGACCACGGAGGGCTTGATAATCAAGGGGCCACTGAAAGTGACCAAAGCCAAACTTCCCTCTGTCTCTAGAGCACGTATCCCCAACCATGAAAGCATTTATTATTATTTTTTTTCATGTGGTCGTTCATCGGCAGGTATTGTGAGGGTTCAGGCTCTGGGGTCAGTGCTGTAGCCTTGTCCCCGAGAAACCTGCGCTGTGGAAGGGGGCTGGGAACAGGGAGAAGCAGTTAGTTGTAGGGATAAGGGCAGAAAGCAAACAGCGGCACCAGGAAGAGGATGACAGTAGAAACTGGAAGACACGCTGAGGGCCAGGCACAGACCTCGGCAGAGTCGGACGTGAGGGACAGAACCTCACCCAGTGATCCGTGTACCCCAGGTATGGGGCACCCCACGGGCACCAGTGAATGGGTCATTGCTGGAAGAGGAAAGGTGTTCACGGAACTAGAAGGGGATGGGGGGTCTGCAGCATGAACCCCCACAGGTGCTATGTCCCCAGCGGCAGAGTCAACGCCTCGCTGGTGGTGGCAGGGGTCAGGGCAGGAGTTTCAGGAGCACAGAGCGGGGCCCTTCATCCCGGGCGGCCCCGGCAGGACTGGAAGCAGAGCCAGCCCGTCATACACGTGGTGCGAGGGTTCCGTCGGGTACAGACACCTTGACACTGCAGGAAAGGCTTGCAGGAGAGTGAAAGGGGAAAGGAGGACTTTTTGCCCAAATGTGGCCGCAGCAGCACGAAAGTGCCTCTCCTCGGCGCCCCTGACAGCTCCAGAACCGGCATATCTGTAAGACCCCTTCAGTTCTACACAAGCCCCCAGAACTGGGCCCCGGGGTCCAGGCAGGACCGCCGGACCTCCGTGAACAGAAGGGCTGGAAGAACGAGAGTTTCCCATGGGAACCCATCTCTCCCAGAGGAGCCCTCTCACTGCGTCTCCAGCTCACACGGAAAGAGTTGCCTTGTGTGAGTGCGGGCACCGAGGACAGGGGCGCCACGTGGCCAGGCCGCTGCCGAAACCATTTGTCGGCAGCCTGTGATGTATTAGGAAACAAAGGCCCATCGTCCAGAGCTGCCCCGTCCAATGGGCTCACGGTTTACATTGAAGACAATAAAGGGAAATCAAATGAAAACTTCACAGCCTCAGCGGTACCGGCCACGTTCTGCGACTCGGGGGCCACATTTGGTTCGTGGCTACCGTCTTGGCCAGCGAGGTTCTAGACCACGTCCACCATCATATACAGTCCCCTCGCTCTAAGCCCCTGCCGCTGGGGTTATGCCTTCCAGGAGAAAGGACAATGGATGCTCTGAACCACGTGAGCGGGACGCAGCGGGGAGAGGGACGTAGGGCTCGGGCACGAGGGGATGCGCCTCCTGCAGCTCAGGGGCTGCTCGGCGGCTAATGTGAACCCACTTAAAGGACAGAAGATGCCCGACCACTTGCCACTCAGCCCCGAGCCTTGGAAGATGCCGGGCTCCCCGAATCCTGCCCCACCTGCTTCTTTCCTCTCGTGGCTCCTGCAGGCCCCCTCGTGTGGGCTGGTGACATGGGAACTGCTGGTGGACTTTGGATGCCATTGGGCGGTGGTTCCCTCTGGGCCATGTTCCATCCTGGAGTGCTGGACCCTGGACTGACTTCCTTCCTGGTCTCACCTTCTGGCCCCCGTCCTGCCGCCGCCTTCCTACCCGGGGCAGCCTGCCTCTGACTCCTGTTCTGCCGCTGCCTGTCAGGGGGCCTAAGGGCAGGAGTCTGGCTCTGGTTTGATGCCGAGAGCCTTGGGCCCCACTCTGATCCTTTCTGCCTGCCTGCCCTCACGCCACCCCCCAGCCCTCAAAATACGCCCCACCACGCACACATGGATAGGGCTCCCTGGGTCCAGGACGTGGCCCCAGGCACCGGGACGGGCCACGAGGAGGACCCAGTCCCATAGGCCCCGGCGCCCGCGAAGGCGGGGCGGGGTCTGTAACGGCAAGGCCGCCCCTGGAGCACAGCCGCTGGGCAGGTTGTGGGTGGGGCAGGATGCTCAGAGTTCAGGGGCCGTCGTGGGCCTCAGTCCCAAATCTGCCCCCCACACTGCTCTTCCCCTTCCTTCGGCTTAAACGTGGTGCTGGAGCGATACGTGAAAAGATTCGTCTTAAAAAAAACACCGACCCTCCTTCCCAAGCGCTATCGTTTAATGCTCTGGCCCTTCTCCCCCTCAGGCCGCCTGTCGGCCTGCGGTCCCTGCACCCGGCCACCGTGAGCACCCGGCCCGCCCGCCTCTGCCCTCGGTCACCCTTTACGCATTCCTCTCACCCCTGCCTCCACCACAGGTTCCTCGGGGGCAAGGCCATTGCTTGAACGAATCACCCCGTTTGCAAGGGCCACACTGGGCAGCGGGAGGCCACCCCTTTGGCTCCTTTGAGGTCCCTCTCGGACCGTCAGAACCTGGGGCCCATCTGCATGGGCCCCGATGGCATCTCAGTGGGGGCATCGGGCCAGAGCCTTGAGACCACCGGAGCTGGTCAGCCGGGCTGAGCACTGTCCCCCGCAGACGGCACTCGGCCCCGACGCCGCAGGCCGTTTTGACACAGAACTTGAGGGAATGAGGCCGGGGGCTAGGATTCGCACAGCCCGTTGTTCGGTATGGTTTGAAGAAGGCCCCCCATGCTTCGGGGGGGACCCCGAGCTCAGCATCACAGTGGGGCTGCCCGAGTCCCTCCTCACTCCCCACCCTACACTGCCCCCAGGCGCGCTCCTGCCGCCCGGCCTTCCTGTGGGCTGAGGGTCACGCTTCAGTTACCCCAGGTCCCTGCAACCACTGTCGCCCTGGGGAGAGATAGGAACTTCTCCATCGAGCAGGGTGATTTACTCTCCCCTGGGGCTGCATGAGTGGTGCCTTCAGCCTACAGAATTTTGGAAGAATCTGGAGAAAAAAGAGCCCAACGCCCAGAAACCCAGACTAAACAAAGCCTCCAGTGGGCGAGCTGCGGTGCGGGCCTGGGAGCGGCTGCGTGGAGGCCAGGGCCGCTGAGTTCCAGGCGGGCGGTGCCCCAGCCCCAGAGGTGAGGGTGAAGGGGCCCTTTGTTCCTCTAATGAGAGTGGGAGCTGCACACCTGCATCAAAGGGTGCCCCCTTCCCCTCCCCCACGGTGACCACGCTCCCGGGGGTCCGAGCAGGGGGCACTGGGGGTCAGATTCGAGCGTGCCCTCCATGAGCCCCTCATGGGAAGTCAGAGGCACCGGTGACGGGAGGAGCCCAACAGGAACTCGCCACGCTTTCTGGTTCCTGTGATACCCTCCGCCCTGCTCTCAGAGCAGGGCCCTCGTGGGGAGAGGGGAACAGAGGCTAGAAGGCCTCAGGCCGTCTTGCCCGCTGTCCCACGTTCGTCCTGGGTGCTCTCTTAGAAGTGTCTTACCCACAGCAGTCAGGCCTGTCCTTCTACACTGGGGCCCAGGCCTCCCGCATCAGTGGCTCTATAGAGGCAATGACAGCGGACACAGGGCTTCCGGTGGGGTCGGCCAGAGCTGGGGTCCCTAGAGAGGCAGCCTCCTAAAGCCCAGTCCCTGCCCCACAGGCAAGAAAGTGCCTCAGATAAGCCCCGCAACACCACTGAGGTCAGAACGGGAGAGCTGGGCACTGACCCCACGGGCTTCGTTGGCTGTCCGGGGACAACCCAGCAGCCTCTGCGGGCCCCTGCCCATCGTGAGCCTGCAGGCGAGCTGGGAGCGAAAGCCCTGAGTTGTAGGCTGGAGACCTCTGGGCGTCTTCTGAAACCTGCCAAAGGTGGAGCAGAGATGGAGATGGAGAGGAAGGTCCAGTCTGTGCCACCTGCTTCCTCGGCGTGGAAGCAGCCCTTCAGGGGCCTCGTGGAAAAGGCCCGGGGGCGCACAGCCCTCTCCATCCTGGGACGCCCCACGTCACAGTGCCTCTGAGCCAGGCTCTGCCCCGACACGGAAGCTCTTTTCCACCTGCAGTGCTTAACCTGTTTACCTGGATCTCGTCACCTGCTGCCTCCCTCAGGTGGGCACACAGGTGGGGTGCCTGGGCCCGAGGGAAGCAGGGACATGGTCCAGCCATGGCTCTTGCAGGGAAGCCAGAAGCCCACACCTTATCACAGGAGAACGCGCACACGTGCGTGCACACACACACATACGCACGCACTTTCTGAGCACCTGCTCAGAGCTGTGGGCCGCGCCCTTCAGAGGACTCCAGCACCTGCAGGGGCCGACATTACCCGGGAGATGATGCGAAACCCACTAGAGACGGAGCAACGGCCGTACTAACTCCCCACCACCCAGTGACCGCGGAGCTTCCTGCACAGACGGCACGCAGGATTCCTCCATAAATCCTGTTCAACAAGCTCTTCACAACGAAACACCCACTATTAGCCCAGACAACCACTTACTCAAAACAAATACTAGTCATGAGCTGGGCGCAAACGCGGTCCCCAATGATCACCGGTTCCTGGCCTGGGCACTTCAATCTCTCTATTTATGAAACAATAATGGAATTCTATTTAACGCGTGGTGCCCGGGTCCGCCGCCTCTGACGAGTTTGCATTCCAGCTTTGCCCCTGGCGATCAGCTCCTTCCCATTACTGCCTCGTCCTGCTTCACAGATGGATGAATCACCGCTCAGATGGCAATACAACCTTTACCCACGTATTATTATCAAAACCATGGTCCATGGCGATTTTCAAAGGTTTCATTCCGACACAGCGGATGGGCTGGGGATGCAGATGTGAACGCGGGCCTGATTACCATACCCCCGTCCCCAGAAGCTGGTGGCGCGACTCTGGGCTTCTGGGCGGCGAGGGAGCCACCTGGGACACCTGGCTTTCTGGAGTGCTTGGCTGAGGCCCCTCCCTCCCTGGACGGGACCCTTCCCATCCCCTCCAGTGAACGTTGGAAGGCGCCAGGGGTTCATTCAACTGCCTCTGGGCCCTGGCCCACGTCAGGCATTAGGGTGGGATAGGGCGTCGATGGGATCTGGTCCCCATCTTCGTGGGGTCACTGGTTCTTGTGAAAACCCAGGCATTAGCTCATCCCCTGTGCTGGTAATTCACGGCAGAAGGACAAAGTCCAAGTTCATGTGACAGAACTGAACGCTTCCATTTAGGACGATTTAAGCGAGGTGAGCTGGAGCCCTCCACGCCTCCCTTGTAGCGCTCACCACCCCTGCAGCGACCTGGTCTGCTGGGCAGCCTAAAGATACCCAAGGTGCTGGTGGAGGATGTCAGGCGGGCCGCATCTTTGCCTCTGCACAGATGCCCTGACACCTGTCCCTGGGGGTTGTGCCGGCCCCGTGGGAAGCCCGGCAGCCTTGTTCCCGCCTCAGCTTTCTTTTAAGGGAGCAGGCAGCTTGTTTCCCTTTCCTGTCTCTCTCAACTCCACCCCCCCACCCCCCGCCTTCTTATCTCCCACCAGACCGCGCAGTCAAGGGTGAAGGTTATGTGTGTGCTACTCGCCAAGAGGGCTCTTTTCAACACTCGGGGAAGCGGACAGCAGTGCGGCCCGGGCGGACTCAACTTGCTCAAGTGCTGTTTATCTTTTCGTGCCTTCTGCTTCCCGCGGGTGGAGACTCTGCAGGCCGGGGTGGAGGATCAAAGGCTCCCCGGATGTAGCCGGACGCGGCTTTGATTCACAGGGGCTAAAAATGCACGGGTTTAGAAAGGCCGGTCACCCCCATCACCTCCTCGCCTGCTCGGGCTGGCTGTGCGGGGCAATAATGTGGGTGTTGATTAACAGGCCTAAAGCTCGGCCACAAGATTCCTTCTGGCACTGCCCTTGGACAGAACAACTCCGCGTGTTTTCCCCTCAATAAATCTATCATGTGTGGAAGGTCATTAGCACGACCTTGAAAGGCAAGTGTCCCGCCAAGACCTCTTCAGCCCATAGACTCTGGTCTCCAAACCGGCCTTTCTGGAGCGATCACGTGCCTTCTCGCTGGGCTCCCGCTGCCGCGTCCAGCTTTGGGCCCCCCGGGAGCCCCTGTGCCGGCCACGGAGGGGGATGCGGGCCCTGGGCGAGCACGAGGGCCGTCCCGGGTGGGTGCCCGGCAGCGGGAGGACTCTGTTACCTTCCCACAGGGAAGAACCTGGGGGAGCAGGGGTTGGAACTGGGCTCGTTCTCTGTGTCCCACCCGCGGGGTCTCATCCTGGAATCGGGATCACCCGCAGGGCTGCACCAGCTGCACCCCGGGCCCCACTCAGTGGGTCTGGGCTGGACCCCAAGAACCCGCCTTTCTAACAAGGTCTCAGGTGATGCTGAGAGCTACAGGCTCCATGTACCACAGGTGTGGAACTTATTTAAAATGGGCACTGATTCAACTGATCGACAGAAGGTGGCTGGGGGAGGTCCTGTCCCATGCTGGCCGGTGGTCAGTTTGCGTGAGGAAATGGGGCACCAAGGGAAAGCCTGTGACCCGCGGGCTGGGATAAGCACGAAAGCACACGATATCGACTGGACATCCCCTGGGGGGCCCGATATTGACTGGACATCCCCCGGGGGCCCGTAGCCGTCCCTTTACCTCCTTTAACCTGCACAGGTTCCCCAGGCGTAGATGAAGAAACTGACGCTCAGGGAAGTGGGGCCCCTGAGGGGTCAGCCTTGGGCTGGCGCCGCGTCCAGGTGAGTGTGACTCAGGGCCTCTCCAGGGCCCCGTGTGGCATTTGGTTGGCCCTTCCGTGGGGACCCCTGACTACTAGGGCTATCTCCACCCAGGCCGTCCTCCACTCTGGTACGCCGTGTTATCACTGCCCCAAAAGGAGGCCGCGTGGGTCACACCGTGCTGCAGACCTGCTTCCTCCACGCCTGCCGTGCGGCACCCCGCGAGGTCCCCGCGCTTGCCGGGTGTCCCTCCTGCCTGTCTCCGCGTGGCTGGGGCTGGGGACGGCCTCTCCCAGGCCCTGAAGTCAAGAGGCCAGGCTGCTCCTGTCACACCGTGGGACAGTTAATAAGGCCCCTGATGAAGGATGGGGATGCGTTTCTGCACCACTAATTTCCGTAACTATCGCTCTTTGAAAGACAGCTTGGGGCCTGGGCGCTCTCGGCCCTTCCAGACAGAGCTGTATTATGTGACCAAGTTCAGGTTTCGTATCCCGTTTCAGGGATCTAATGGGGCTGCCTCGGAAAATTTTGCAACATTTTGTGATCCACAGCCCCCGTCTTGAGTTTCTTCCTCTGCTGAGCGTCCTCCTGAAGCCCACTTCTCTCCTGGGTGGTGGGGATGGTGTTCCCTCCCCGGCACGGAGCTGACCCGGGCTGGGGTTTACCGTCGGAAGGGCCAGCGTTCGGAGAAAGGTGTGGCATCACCCCAGACTGGTCCCCACCACCGGAGGGGCTGCTAGACTCGTTGGGTCCAGGCCCAGAATGGTGTGAAGGGCAGGAGGGAGGGAGGGATGAGAGAATCACCTTTGGGACATAACTGGGTTCTGGCTGTCAGGGTTCCATCACGGCCCTGTGGGAACCAGAGCGTGTTCCAGCTCTCTGTGCCTTGGTTTCCTCATCTGAGAAACGAGGATGCTGAGACCCCCGCCCGTCATGAGGAAGAAAGGGGTGACACGTATGTGCAGGGACCCCAGGGTCTGCAGGGTGGGCAGGCATGCTCTTTTATTAATCTTCCCCATTTTCTACTCCCAAATGCCAGGACCCTGCGTTCTCAGGGACCCTGCCCAGGAGCCCAGTGTCCTGGTCAGTGTCGTCCGGATGCTGACCGTTGGCTCCGGGGACAGGCTTCCTTCACACCCAGCCTGGCGCCGCCTGGATGGGGCGGGGTGGGTTCAGGCAGTACTGGACACAGAGGCGGCCTGGGGGCCGGGGGAGGAGTCAGGGCCGGGTCCTGGGAGCTTGTGAACACGCGTCTGCTCGGGCAGGGTGGGTTCAGGAAGTACTGCACACAGAGATGGCCTCCCCTCCCCTTAGTGGTTCTCCACCTGAGCCCTGCAGCCAGTGACCAATGAAAGTGGGAGAAGGAACCCCTGAGCCCCAGATGCAGCAATCCCCCCTCCTCCCCAGGGATGGGGGTCTTCTCCCGGGAGTGATGGAGTCCAGGCCGAGGGCCAGCCCAGTGCCCTGCCACAAGGGCCTCAAAAGAGGTGGCCCCAGGGGGAGTGTGTCAGGCCCTCCCCACTTTGGAATATTGCAAAATCCCAAATCTGCTGGGCAGTGGCCCAAAGCAGGAGGAGAACACCTGTCTTCCCCCTGTGGCATCGGCTGAGAAGGGGCGTCCTGGACCCTTCCCCTTCCTACAACACGGGCCCCGGGCAGGGAGACAGGGAAGGCTGACCGGGCTCCTGAAGGGGGAGGCTCCCAACGGGCCAGGCCTCAGGGTGTCTCTCATCCACACGCGGAGACTCGATCACTAAACGCCCTGCAGCACAAGCTGTGGGAGGCCGAGGGGACCCAGAGACAGTAGGTCGGCGGCTCAGTCCCACGTCACTGTGGCCACTGCTGGGCTCCAGAGGCGGCACCTACTCTGGGCCCTCGCTGGGCTCAGCCCCAACCCCGGTGCTTGGGGCCGTGACCTGGACTTCCCAGTGAGGACTCTGGGTACAGAAAGCAGACAGGGGGACACTTTCCTGGCGGTCCAGTGGTTTAGACTCTGCGCTTCCACTGCAGGGGGTGCGGGTTCCATCCTTATTCGGGGAACTAAGATCCCACATGCTGCACGGAGTGGCCAAAAACAAACAAAAAACAACAGAGAGAAAAGTGTTGGGCAGAAAGCAGACAGGGGACCCCCGAGGTGGGCTTTCCCTGCTAACTGGGGGAGCAGAGTCTGGAGGACGCCTTCTCCTGGCAGCCAGTGCGGTGGTGAAGAGCAGAAAAGGGGGTAGAAAGGGGGTCCGAGCTGCCCCTCAGCCCCGCCCCAGAGCGGGAGGTCCTGGGGACCTGCTGGAAGCTGACCCTGGGTCTCTGCTCGCGGCACTGGACTGGGGGCCTGAGGGTCACAGGTCAGTCCTGGACAGCCAATCCCCCGAAATGCCAGAAAGTTCACCATGTTCTCCCTGAGGTGAAGACCGGCTGGTTCCCCGGGGATTCAGCCCATCGTGGCCCAGAGTGGACACTAGGGACCTACCGGGCAGCCTGCTGGCTGTGAAGGCTTTGCCTCCTTGCCCGTGTGGCTCCGTACAGCCCCGGGCAGACGGCTTTGAGTTCTAGCCCTTTCCGCTCGCTAGCAGGCCAGCCGGGCAGCCCTTTGTTTCCCTCTCTGGAGCGGGGCCTCACAAGGGTGAGCATCCAGCACACGAGACGGCGCCAACACGGAAGCGGATCAGACGGCACGCCTGGCATCATCGCCGGCATGGGAGGAACTGGTGTGCGCACCTCCCCAGGCCCTGCGGTGGACGCCATGCCCAGAACCCTGCGACGGGAGCCTGGGGGCCCAGAGGGTCGGCGGGCATAGAGCAGGCGAGGATGCCCACCAAGAGGAAGGAAGGGAAACGGGCACACCTCTCTGGAATGTCCCGGAAGGCTCATGTGTCACCAGCCCCAGTCTCTCTTCCGTAGGGAAACGCCACTGCCGGGCCTGCGGGTGGGGTGGAGTGAGGTCGGGCCATCGCGGGGTGGACGGCAGACGCTTCTCCCGGACCCGCACACACTGCCTGCTTTATCAACACGTGCTTTTCATTACTCACAGGACGGAGGGTATTTTGCTGTCTGTATCCACTTGACTCAATTACAGGGACCACGGTGAGGAATATTCCCTGCAGGGGACCCGGCAAACGCTCCAGCGCCCGTGGACGGGGAGAGGGGGCCGGCAGCAGGGGAGGCGTGGGGAGAATGCTGACTCCTTTCCTTCCAAACTCCTGTAATTGACTTTTTAAAAAATGACATTAGCATTTAAATGGTCCATCGTTGCGAGGGTGAAGGTTCACGGGGATATGATCAATTTATCGAGCTCTTCAAATGTTCCTGATGTTTCTTTTCGGATGCGTCACGCCGCAGGGCCTTTCCACCCGCTCTTTGATTAGCGCCCAGTCTGCACAGAGAGGCTGCCAAGTCCGCCTGCAGGGGGTCTGAGCTCTTCCCGCCGAGGTGTGCCTGCCTCGCACCCCTCCCCGTGTCTGGGGGGCACCATGCTCTAGCGGTCAGCTGCCTGGCCCACTTCCCCTGCCCCCCTGCCCACGCGCCAGCTGCCCTGGGAGCACCGAGGAGGGAGGTTGGGTGCCCCTGGGCTTGGGGCCGTGACACACCGGATGCGGACATGGGGTGGGTGGGGGACAGAGCCCTGTCCTACCCTGGGGGCTAGAGCCCTGACCGAGCCCGGGGCCGGTGCTGGAGCCGAGATTTCTGCCCAGAGCTTTGTGAGTGGGGACCAGACACCAGCTGCAAGAGGGTCGCTTCGTGGCCTGGGAATGTTTTGCCAGAATTACAGGGATCAGGTGAAAATGTAAAATGACCTAAAGGAGAGCCCGTGGAACAATGGGACGCAGGCAGGAGGGCAGAGCAGCTTTCCCAGAGACACCTGGACAGGTAATCAGAACGTCCAGGTGGCCAGCTGGGGGGGAGAGGCGCTTGCCCTCTGCGGGGTTGGGGCCGGGGGACAGGTGCCCTGAGCCAGACTCGGCTGGATGGCTGCGGTTCACACACCCACATCCTGGGTTCCCCAAGCTGTCCTGGGGGCCCTGAAAAACCTCACCAGGACATGCTCTGGGCTGGCCAGAACTTGGGGGGGCCCAGAGCGCCAGCTGGCATCCCTCCCACGCCATCCAAGGTACCCTCCGCTCCCGAGGCTCCGAGCTCTGCGTGTAAGGACTGTGCTGGCCGGAGAAGCCTGCCAGCATCCGCCTCCCAAAGCCCGGGGTCTCTGCGGGAGCACATCACTCTGGGGCTCGTGGCAGGGAAGGGGCCGCGTGCCACCCGGGCACACTGGGCTTCCTTCAGAGGCTGCAGACTGCACTGCATATGCCAAGTCTGCTTTGGTCCTTTCCTCGCTTTGCCCTTGGCCCTGGGCAGGACCCTGTATCTCCATGGCTCACGTGTGATCTCTGAAGTTCTCTAGATAGAAGGTCCTTTCAAGGAGCTGAACTGCCGGCGTGCAGTCCTCCCGCCCTGGCCCAAGGCGGGCCATCCGTGTCCCATCACAAGGCCCCGAGCTTGGTCTAAAGGCCACTGTCTGTGTCAGGACCGTGTCCCCATTCTCCCAGGGTGAGGGTCTCTCTGGGGAACCCAAGCTGTCCCGACTGCTTGACACCAGAAGAGGACAGGGACCCACGTGCCAACAGACGGCAGCACCTGACAACAATCCCAGCAGCCTCTCCAGGGCTCCGGGGGGTTGGCTGCAGTGGGCGGGTGGGATCTAGTCTCTGGGCTAGGTTACACGCCCCCATCACCGAGGCTGTGTCCGTCCTCCGCAAATTGATTCCCGAGCGTGTGACTCGTAAAATCTCAGCCGACAGCACGGATCCCACGTGCCTTGGCAATGCTTCCAGGGCGGTTACAAATCTAAACAGTTTGAGTCGTGTGGAGCCTGATTTTGTCAGCCCAGGGCCCCGTGCTGGCGTGGCCCGGAGGTTAGCGGGACCGGAGCAGTTTGGAAACGAGGTTCGGGCTGCTCAGAGGCTCCCACGAATGCAGAGCTTGTCTGACAAGGTCTTGACACCCCTGGAACCTGGAAGGCCACCCACGGTCTCTCCAGAACCCAATCTAATATTTC
Source organism: Phocoena sinus (assembly GCF_008692025.1). NCBI lineage: Eukaryota > Metazoa > Chordata > Mammalia > Artiodactyla > Phocoenidae > Phocoena > Phocoena sinus. The sequence continues at coordinate 1,878,705 of NC_045763.1, read as the reverse complement.
AGGAGAGCATCGCTGTCATGAGCACAGGTTGGTTCGTGACTGCGTAGTTCCCCTCCCCGCCCCGGCCGCCAGCCAATCTGCACCTCCCATGCTGTCCTGCTGCTGGGGGACCTTGGTGCCCCCCACCCTTGGGAGGAGCCTTCGCTGTGAATCCCGCCCTGGCAAACAGCCCTCCGCCTCCGGAGCCCTCAGGGCCCCCATGCCGCCCACACGGCTCGTCTGCCCAGTGAGGCCCGTGTGTGGGGCTGGCATCCACTTGTCCAGCCAGGAAAACCAGACCGACGCTCCAAGTCATAACCGTCCCTGCAGTGAGTCACTACAACGATAAACAAATTGCTTTGGGGGGGAAAAAAAAATCATCCATTTGCCACCAGGTGGAAAATTGACACTTTAGAAACAAAAAAACAAAACCCAAAACCCTCCATAAAGCATCTAAAGATGCTTATTGAAAATGATGACTGAACAAAGGCAGTTTCGAACCCGGAGAGGAAACGTTGTCTCCCCAAGCTGGACAGGAAAGCCTTATGGGCTGTTTGTTCTGTCCCTGCTCGGCTACTGTGTCATCACGGAAGAGCCCGAGGACCCCAGCCCCACAAAATGCCGCACCGAGAGATGTGAGGGTAAGCCCGCTCACATCTCTCACATCCAGAGGTGGAGGCGTGCCCCCATCCCTGCTGCTTCCAGAGCTTTCTGAAGTGTTTTTGCTCTCGACAGAATTCCAGGCCACGGGGAAACCAGCTCATCATTTTGGCCGTATCTTCAATTGCTTTTCTACGAAAACGGACTTAACAGAAGGTCCATATGCTTCTCCCTCCCTCCCATCCCCAGGTAAACACAACCATTTAAATGCTCTGAAAAACACTCATGCTGCAAGAACCACACGGTTTATGTTAGAAGTCAAATGGGAACTGGAAACGCTTGACTCTTTCTTTTAAAGTTTCCCAAAGGCAGATCACGTCTGGGGAAGCCGGGGCGTTTGATGCTGGTTTGCAAAGGCTTTCGGGGCTGCCGGGCTTTGGAGACAAGACGTCCCCCAAGCCGGCGATAGAGGGCGCCTTCACCCCAGCGGCTGGCAGCCTGGTAGCGGCCCTGGCCCCTGCGGGCCTGGGCCCCGGCTGCAAGAGGACCACCCCTCGGGTCCCCCCAGGCCTCCTGCTGCCTGCCACACGGAGCAACTGGGTCCCACCAGCCGGGCCCTGCGAGCCTGGGGTCTTGAGATCCTCCTGCACCCCTAGGCAAGGAGCTGGGTTCTCACCCGAGCGTCACCCCTCAGAACTTGAGGTGTGTGCCCCCTGCCCTGGCACCTCCCTGGCAGGGAAGTCCGCCTGTGGCGGCATCTCGGGGCTAACGGACACCCACGCCCGGACCACTGGGCCAGATTCCTCCAAAATACGGTGTAGGGAAGGACAGAGGGAAGCCCACACGTGCTGATAAGTTTCTCCCCTCCACCTGGTCCCCCAGGGCTTCACCTTTTCTCTAGCAGAGGATGTTACAAAGACCTGGGCTGTGCTCACTGAGAGATGACCCAATATCAAGGGAAATGCAGGAGAAAATAAAGGGAAGTCCCCGCCACAAGCTGCCCTGATAGCACCTCGACCCTCACCGGGGCCTTGGGGGAAAGATGCCCCCACCTCGGCGCACCCCAGCTCCTCCCATGCTTCAGACGAATAAAATGTGGCCTGGGGGGACACCAGGGGTGGTCAGTTCACCTGGGGAGGGAACGAATCCAGGTTTACCGAGAATGACACATGCAGCACAGCTCAAGCCGTAATAACCGAGCTTTCCATCGGCAGACTTCCCGGCCCGTGTGGACACAGGTGCTGGCTTCCTCTGCAGGTGCTTTCCAGACACAAGACCGGGCTCCAGGGGGACCTCAGTGACCTTTACTCCTAAGACCCTCCCCCATCTCGTAGGAGGCGACCTTCCTCCTCCAGGGTGGACAGCCTGCCGTGGTTGCTGGGAGGGGCAGGGCCGAGGGAGGGGCCTCCCGAAACAGAGACCCTGGCAGAGCCGGCCCAGCCGACGAGGCATCCCAGGGTCCAGGGTCCCCCAGACTACCAGGGGTGGCCAGTCACCAGCCTGAGCGCCAGAGCTGGGGGCCGGGTCTCTGGGTCAAGGAGCCGGGAGCCTCTGCCTGGCTCACAGACAGTCCCCCCACCCCCACCAGCCTGCGTCCCCAGGGGAAGTGCCAGAGCCTGGCACTTACCGACCTCTCCATGGAAATGTCTGCGTGCCAAAGCCGGCCCCACACACATTCCTCGTCTAGAACATTCTGAGAATGCACGGAGCAGCCTGTTTACAGGTAGGAGAGGGGAGCCAAGTTGGATACTAGCTTCAGATGCTTTCCGTTTGCAAGTCCAAAGGGGCTTCCTTGGTAAAAGAGAGAGTGGGTGGTTCCATGCCAGGGGCTGGGCCTGGGACCTGGGCAAATGCGGGGTCGATGAACGCACGTGAGGAAGTGATGGTTAGAAGATGGGGCCCTCTGCTGAAGGCCACCTCCGAGGACCTCTGGCCGCACAGAAGGCCTAAAAGATGCGTAAACCCCGTGGGAGGTTCAGGCCTGCGTCTCAAGGGGCCTTCGGAGCCCCTGAAAATGTTCTGCCACAGAACTTGCACCGGGATCACGTTCCCAGGGTACCCACCCTGCTCCTGGCTCCGTGCATTCATTCAGAAAGTATCCACCGCACACCGACTATGTTCAGGCTGGGCTCTGGGGGCCTGGAACCAGCAGCGACAGAAAAAGATTCTGCGGTCAGAGCCACGTCTGAATCACCAGGCTCTCGGGGGACCCTGCACATGCCACGGCTCTGGGCTCGTGGCTGACTTGGCCGCAGTCTGAGACACCTCGTCTATACTGGCAGGTCCCACAGGCGTGTCCTCAGGTGGAGACGGAGGGGAACCAGCAGGACAGAACGGCAAAATTCACAGTTAAAGAGAACACCTGGGTACCTGGCGGCCTTGTTCTGGTGACCGGATGCCAAACACGCCCGCTTCTGCGTCCAGTGCCCCCTCCCAGCCCGTGCCCAGAGCTGCACATCACTGTCACTGCACCTCCTCAGCCGCCCGGGAGGCTGGTGGCATCGTCCCCCTTCACAGGCGAGTGACTTAGACTTGGAGAGTTTGGGGACTTGCCCAGTGTAGAGCTGCTAGCATGTGAAGAGCTGGGGAATGTGTGTGGCAGTGTCCCCCGCCCCCCCGCCTCCCGGCCAGAGCCAGCCTCCCTGCTCTGCTCCTGGAATTTCGGAAGGAACCACCTTGGTGACTTCAATTGCACCTCAAAATCCTCCCCTTTGTTTCCAAGTGATTCATCCAAATTCTGCCTGAGTCCCTGAGAGATTTTCCTTCCCGCCCGGCATGCCGAGGGAACCCGACCCGGGTTCCTCCTGGACTTCTGGTTCTAAGAGTGAGCACACGACCCCAGAGAAGGCCGTCCACCCTGCTTCCTACTTGCGCCAGGAACTGGTCCTGCCTAAGCTTCCTTGTTCTTAGTATTGATTTTTTTCAAAGCTAAACACTCGTTTCAGACCTCAGCAAAGGTTTTAGTTGGTGCCAGTGAGTACTGAAGGAACAGCCCATGGTGGGCGTTGGGGAGCGGCTGCACCTGCACCCCATCACGTCAAGACAGAGGGGGTGATGGGAGCCCTGAGGTCCTAACGCGGATGCTCCCAGATGTGGGGCTGGACACTGACAGTGGGGGGGCCGCGGGGAAGGGGGGAGACTGAGAGAAAAGCACTTCCTCTGCACGCAAGAGATAAGCCTGCCACAGAGCACTCCCCACCCTCCCAGGTCCACCTGTCCAGGTGAGACGGGGGTCCCTGCGTGATAAGTGACATCCTCCGAGAAGGTCGTCGGTCTAGCTGGCTGTCCAGTGATGCTATACCGTCACCCCCAACAGCCATTGCAGAACCTAAAATGCAAGAGCGCTAAAGCCATAGGGCAATACCCCATGGCAATACCCTGGGGAAGAGGCGAAGGTCTGAGGTTGATCTCGGCTGTGAGTATGCAGACTTGATAAGTACGTGTGTACACGCCTGCTCCGCCCCTGCCCACACACGCACACGCAAACACCTGTGTGCACAGGTAGGCACGCACCTGACCATGGACACACATTCAGCTACTGCCGGCGGCCACTCGCTGGCTTAGTGCTAACAGTGAAATTGAGTTTCTCCTCCTAGAGCTTGGGTGTTTGTCTTTATAGATTAGCAGAGGAATCACGGGTAGTTTTGATTTTCTTATTTAAACGATCTTTGTTTTTTTCCCCTGCTTGCTTCACAAAGCATATACGTTATTATCGTGATTGGGAGATAAGTCAATATTCCTTTTAAGAGATTTGGGATTCCACAAGGTTTTGTCCTAACGGGGCTCATGCTTTCCCAGTGACGTAATGGAGAAAACATCTACCCCCTCGGTGGTGGGCGTCTGGTGGCTCTGCGCTGGCTGGCCTTCTGGGTGACACTGCTCAGGGGACACGCTAGGCGCAGGCTGGCTTCCCTGTCACCTCCCCTGGTGGTCCCCGGCCTGACCTTAGCTCCAGGCCATGGATGGGCCTTTGGGCGGGCTTCCCTCTGTGGGAGCCTGGGCAGGTCGGAAGAAAGCCAGCCCAGGGCAGGGGTTGAGGCGCGCGGAGCCGAGGGGCCTGGCTGCTGTGCGGGGGCAGCTCCTCCGAGGCTGCCTGCACAGCCACCTGGGCAGGCGGCTGAGACCCGTCCAGCTCGGGCCCTCTGAATGCCCTGCCCTTCGCCTCTCTCTATAAGGGTCTGACACGAGGGCATTTACCCCCATTCCAGCTGTGCCCCGGGCCTGGCCTCAGGCTGTGCTAATCCCTGCTCTGGTCACCTTGCACCTGCCGGAGAGAGGGCCCTGCCCTGCCGCTCGGACCCAGGTGGAGACACCGCCCGCCCTTCTGGGCAGACAAGCAGGGCTGTGGGGCCCCGGTGAGCACAGGCCTTTGGGCAGGGGCGGTTCCCACCGCAGCCACCCCGTCCCCACGGTTCAGGGGCCCAGAGCCGCTCTGGAGGCCACTGGTACAGCTTCCACACCAGCTTTCTTTGCAAAGACAGCACAGAGGGAAGGCACAGCCCGGCCCTGACAGGAGCGAGAGGCTGAGGAAGACACACAGAAAGCACACTGCATGCCCAGGTCTCCCCAAGACCAGCTGCAGCTCTGACAGCTGGGGCGGGAAATACAGGGGCGGGGCTGGAGAGCCTATGGGGGGCTTTGAATAGTTCCCGCCCCGGGGGCTTTGGGGAGCCTGGCTATCGGGAAACAGGGGTGCCTGGGTAGTTTGTGCTGGGTTTCACCCTCCCCTCCTAGATCTCTGTTTTTAGACCAGCGGAGGTTTTCTGAATTGAGATGCGTCTCCTGAAACACACCATCGGTCAATTGATTGATGCATTTGGAAAAGCTCCCGGGGGTCAGTATTCTACGGGTCGCTGAGGACGCAGACCTCAAGGGTGGGCCTTGCACTGAGATGCCCCCGGCAACGTCCAGCCACAGCTGCATAGCCGGTGGTCCGTCCGCGGCCGCTGGGCGTCCTGGCTCGCTGTGGTCGCCGACGTGAACCCCAGGCTGTGGGCATGTGTCTCGTGCCAGCACAGGGACGTCCCAGATGCGTCAAGCTTGCTGACCATCGTACTCTGCGTGGTGCACGGCGGGGGCCTCCAAACGTCACCAGGGCTGCAGTGGTCAATTAAGTGCTGCTGCGGGGCCGTCCTGCTTAGCCGTGAAATCACACTGGCCACCGGCGCTCTGCAGGCTGCTGGTGGGGCCCGACCTGAGGCAGGTCTTTATTTCGTCTCCCGTGTGGCATCCAAACAGCAGGGGGCTTGCGGTGCTTGTCCTAAGAGGCAGCACCAGGCCACCCCTGGGAAAGGACATCACGTTGGTCGGTGGCCCACGGGAGGGAGTGGGGTGTTGGGGGAGACCCAGAGAGGCCTCGAAAGACTTCTCTGCCGTGGCAGGGAACGGGTCGAGAACCAGGCAAGGGCCATGAGGACAGAGAGGCCGGCTATGCCGGGGTCTCGGGGCCCCTGGATGGTGGGGAGCAGGGGGTCCGTGATGACCAAGAAGAGCATCTTTATGTGAGTCAGGAAGTCCCCAGACACACAGCTCCCGAGGCCCCGGAGTCTGCATCCCCCAACGCCTGCTCTGGCCTCTCTCCTTTTTGGGTTACAGGACTCCCTGGCCCGACAGCAGCATCGGTTCACGTACAGCTCCCAGAGCGTGGGGTTCACGATCTTAGGAGGGCGAGCGCCTGCGTGCCTGCGTGTGTGCGCATGCGTGTGTGAGGGACTGCCCCCCAACCCCGGGGGTCTCCCGATCTGCCCAGGCCCCAGTGTCGGAGGCATTTGCACCCACCCCGTCCCTAAGCCAGCCAGAGGCGTCCCTTCACTGTGCCCCTTTGTCTCTGCAGACAGGTCCAGGGAACAGCACGCCTAGGAGAAGCCTGAGGGGGCTGCTCTGCGGAGGCGGCGGGACCTGCGCAGGGCCCCCAGGGGGCCGTGCCGCTGATCTGCCCTCTAGTTTCCCAGCCGCCCTCCCAGGTGTGCAGGGCGGATGCCAGTGCCCCTGTGGGGAGGGTCAAGCCCATGGTGCTGGGTGGCGTCCCCAGTGGCACCCGGCCCAGGGCAGCCGGCCCTGGGGACGGGGCACTGTCCCAAACTTCCGGTGGGTCCGACGGAAGGCAGACACATCCGTCTGGCCCACGTCACCCCGGCTGTGGGCCAGCCCCTCCTGAAGCCTGGTTCCTGTCTGTCTGCCGGCCGTCGTGTACAGTGACCACGGGCAGCGGGTGACGAATGGCCGATGTCAAGGCCTGTCATGCCAACGGGGCCCGGAGGAAATGCGAGAGGCTCTCAGAATGGCTTTATGACCAACCTGTGGCCGCCGAGATGATCAATCACGTTGATCGGGGCAGGCAAACACGGGAGACGAGAGGCAGATGGCGGCCTGGAGGCTGGGGGTCAGTGCTGGGCGGGCGAGGGGCGGCCTGGGGAGGATGCCGTGTTGAATGCTAAGCCTGAAGGCTGTGCAGGCCCCGTGGACTCACGCTCGCTCCTTCCGTGACCAGGCCGGCCTCGGGGCCCTGGCAGGGCGGCCCCGGGGGTGGAAAATGCCAGAACAGCACGGCAGAGGGATAGTTTGGGCATGGGGGGCGGTTCCCTCCCCAGGGAGGAATCAGAACCCGGGGAGTTTCTCCGCGATGGCTTTGTTCACAGACCTGGAGCTGGTGGTGGAGACAGGGGTGGGGGCCAAGCCACTGACCCCCTGGAGGAGGCCCTGCTGCTTCTCTGGGACCCAAGTCCTGAGCTACCTGAAGGCCGGTACCGGAGACAGCACGGGGATAGACATCGCAAGAGTTGGGGCAGCTGGCCTTCCTGGCAAGGTGAGTCAGGGTTGCTGCCTGGTGTCCGCTTTGCACGGCCGGTTGTGCCAGGCCAGCTCCCTGGGCAGGGCCAGCTGCTGAGTTTCCAGATCCTAGCAGTCGCCCCCTTCCCAGACGGGTCCCAGAGAGCCCTGTGCAGGCGGGCGCTCCCTCCACCGAAGCGTGGCTTCTGGGCCGTCACGGGGTGGCTGCTCTGGGTCCCGGGCTCCCATCGTGGGCGAGTGCGGAGAGCCCCTGGCTAGGAGTGTGGGGCCCGAGGGGGGTGGGAACGGGGGCCGCCACTCTCGCTGTCCAGGCCAGGATGAATCAGACCTTTCCTGGGGAAGTGCCTCCCGCTCAAGGACATTTTAGTCAGACATAATTGCTAGGAAAAATAAACCTGCCTTAACAGAAAACAGCTTTTCAGTTGTTTTTTTCCTCCTTGAAGCCTTTCAACTCCAGGTTTTGGCAAGTCCTGGCTGTGGGTAATTGTCAGCACCGTGCAGTGTCCAGAGACCAAAACCAGGGGAACGGAAATGGCACCGCAGCTGAGAGGGACCCGGGACGCGGCCCTGCAGGCACGCGTGTGCTCACGTGTGTGCACACGGCCTCGCCGAGCGCGCTGACCGCAGGCAAAGGGGAACTTTGTCTTGGCCACAGAGCAGGTGGCTTGGTGTGCCTTGGAGGCTCTGGTCCCAAGCAGGGAAGCTGGCGGGTCTCCCTGGGAGCAGCCGGAAGGGCCGCTGTGGTGCGCAGGGCTCTCCCGGTTTGGGGTGGCTTCCTGGCTCTGCCTCCCTGTTCTCACGTCCCCCCCGCCCAGTGAAGGTCACCCAGGGTACGGGAGAAGCCCCAGCAGCGTCCTTCCTCAAGGAAACTGGATGGAGTCCCCGAGGGACTTGGAAAGCGGGCAGGGCTGGTCCAGCATTTGGTCCACAGCTGTGCCCCAAGCTGTCCCCCGAAAGAGCCCTCCCAGTGGCAGGACAGGGTGATGGGGCCGTGGTCAGGAGCAGACGAGCCTACCACCGGCACACGTGATTTGTGTGCAGTTACCGCCGGTCTGTAACTGCCCCCTGGACGGGCCACCTGGACCCTCCTCCTCCCTCCGTCTCTGTCACTCTTTAGGGGTCCTGCCAAAGGGACACGGGGGCGATGGGGCGCCAGGAACAGGCAGCCGTGGGGAGGGGGTGGGGGGCCCGGGGGACAGGACGCCCGTCACTTTGTCATCACTGACGTCCCTTGTTCATTTCCAGGAACTTGTTACGGGCGCCGTCAAGCCCCCGGCTGACAGGTTGATGTTACTCACGTGGCAGGGTTCTGGAAAACTCAGGCTCATTTCCCAGGCAAAATTAATGAGAAAAGAAAGACTTTAACGAGATAATAGTCTACGGCTTCCACTGGGCCAGTCTCCCCGTGCGTCGTGGAACGTTCCGTGTGAAATAACGCTGCACCCAAGGAAGCTGAGACGGGGCGCTGCTGGGTGGGCCCTCCGTGGCCCCCGGCCGGGACGTGCGGGTCCGCGCACCGGAACACCCATTTCTAAATCTCAAGCCCAAAGGAGCAAATGCATAGCGTTTGTGCGAGTCCTACACCCGAGCCCCGACCCAGGCCCAAGGCCCCTCCTCTTTCCTCCCTGCCCCCCAAAAACACAAAGGAGAAGAATGGAATGGAAAAGCCAGCAATGCGGCAGCAAAATAAACCTTTCCTAATGGCTACCAAACTTGCTGAGTGTCAGTTAGTCACTCTGTGCGGAGTCTGTAATAATCACGCAGCTCGGAGACAAGGCCGCTCTCTGGCAGGAGCCCCTGTGACAGGGCCTGGAAGGCAGGTGTTACTGTAATTAGGTATTGTTTGACTATGAAAAGTCAGGGCTGATTAAAGCCACTAAGCACGAGCGCACTATTTTGTTTCAAAGAATCTCATGAACTGCACGCTGGGGCCCTTTCAGAGAGGCCTCCCTTCCGCAGCCGGCAGTAATCAAACACGAAATCTGCATAAACCTTCAGGGTTTAATTCAAGCAGAGAGCAGAGACCTTTCATTAGAAATATGTTACTTTATGAAATCTGGTCGCCAGCAAGGGGAGAAAAATGTGACTTCTTAAGAAGAGTGAATGGCATCTCTTTAGTGATTAACCCGAGATTAATGGAGGTCCCCACTGCTCGGCCTAAGTCCGTGTTATTGCTAATTCATTTAGGTACCATTTCAGATACGCTGGATGAGGGTTACCTGCCAGGGCGACAGGTTTTGGCAAGCAAGGATAGCCATTACGGTCAAATCCCAAAGACACTTTTTATTAAAGACGCTTTGAACAGTGTCTTGTATTAGTCTTTTTTTTTTTTCCCCCTTTCTTTTTGGGGGACTTTCTGTTTAATGTACTCAATTAGTTAAAAATTCGGATCCTAATTCGTTAATCAGAGATGGATGTGACTGCTTCACTTTTAGCGGCCCCTTCCTTCCTTCTTCCTTCCTTCCCCAGCGCTGAGTCCATGGCGAGGGTGTTGTACTTGGGACACACACCACCGCACACTCAGGCACACCCACCCATGTGCGCACACGCACAGTCTGTCCACCCACACTCACGGACAGATGCCCCCGCGTCCACACACGCACACACGTGCCCACACACGTGCACGCACACACTCACACTTGAACGCATGGGGATCAGAGGGCTCTCAGGGCATCCTGGGTAGGATCACAGTAGACGTGGAAGGGGGTCCCCCCACTCACCACTTCTGCCCCCAAAGCCCCCTCCCACGGCAGAGCATCCACTGTTCTTCTGGTCACTGGGACACCCGGGAGGCAGCCCCCACCCCTCTGTGAGCCCCTTTCACCTGGTTCAGAAGAAATAAGGGATCAGATGGGTGCGAACAGGGTCAGGACCTGCTAAGCCGTGGTGCCCCCCCAAGTCCTGCCCTTGGACTCCTCTCTGCTTCTGGGGAGGGCGCTTTGCCCTGTCTTGCCATTCCAAAGGCATCCCCTCCCATGCAGGCCCTGGCTGCCCCTCTGGCAGCAGCGGACCCGGGCTACCTGCCCAGGCTCAGGCGATGGACCGGCCGCTCCCTCCACAAAGGCACATTCTGACTCAAGGGACATCCCTGCCCCACTCCCAGGGAGTGGGGAGGGGGAGTCACAGCCCCAAGAAAGAGGGTGAATCAGTGTACGTGGGCTTCTCTCCTGCTCTAATCTCTTCCCCAGATTTGATTGGAGTCTTGGTTTATATCAAAAGGGAATCGAATAATACAGCAAAGAGCATGGAATCACGGAAAACACTGCTGTCGACAACTGTTGACATTTTATCCTGTTTGCCTGGAGTCTTTCTTTTCCGTGGAAGAGACAGAGCTCCCCACGTAAGGGGGTGTCCTACTTTGGCCGGGACTCTCGGAGACCTGAGGGTCTGCCCAGTTCACGTGTCATCACGCCGTCCCTGGAGCTGGTCCCAGGGACCAACAAGGGTCTCCACACTCCAGGCCCCATACCGCTGGGAGAGTGGCCACAGGCCCGCTTCCAAATCCATCACCAGCACGTGGCTGCCTGATGTGGTGTCGGGGCCCTGCTGCCCCTCCCGTCACTCTGCCCTTCCCTGTGTCCCAGCCGGGCGGGGGGACCCGAAACTCCCTATAAGTGCTGCTGCCACGCGCTTCCCGACGGCCGGCCCTCGCACATTCTGTTCCCCTCGAGATCTCCCTTCCTGATGGCCTCTATTCCACCCTTTAGGTCCTGCCCCAGCCGTCTCCACCTGGAAGCTTCTGCAGCACTGCCCACGCCTCCCTTCAAACGGCCTGGCTGCCCCTCTGCCCCCAGCACTGTGAACTCCGTCTCTGTCCACTGATTTAGGTGAGCCCAGACTGAGGGCAGGGCCACATAGCCCACGCGGGCGCACAGAGACGTGGTCGGTGAACAGATAGACGGATGGATGGATGCAGGGAGATCCCGCCCCACCTTGGACCCGGTGTGGAGGCTGGGGCCACAAGGCTCATCCCAGGAGCGCCGTGGGCCTCGCCTCCCGGTGCTGAGGGCACCCTGTGGACGGTAGGTCTGTCTCACACCATGTGTGGGGTCCCCCGGGTCGGCGGCAGGGGTCACTCTGTCCCTGCAGGTCCAGTGAGGGGGACAAGGCATGGAGAAGGGACCCCCGACTCTCTCAGAGGAAATGTAGGTCCTGGCCATGCCGTCACGGCCTCGTGTTTGTTGGGCACTGGCTGTGTGCCCCGCTGAGTCCTCAGTGCAAGCCCAGGAGGGTGACGTGACACAACCCATGACCACAGTCCCCACTATCTGGCCGGTGAGACACCGGAGGCTTGGGGTGCCCACCCCCGTCCCAGGGCCCAGGCCTGGTCCCACTGCCCCTTCACAGCTCACACGGCCACTGCCCCAGAGGGCACGGGGATGGGGCCATTCCTCACCCTTGGGGCTGGGGGCACAGGGCAAGGAGGAGGCCGTGGGCTTGCCCACCTGGTCCAGGCCTGGAACACTAGTCCCACACCCATGTTAAGGCAGCAGCCCCAGAGCCAACTTAGTGCCTCCCAGAAACCCGGCATCACATCAAGAGCTTCTGAATCGTCCTCAACTAATGCACAACTAAGGACATACAGCCAATACACCAGCTACTCTAAAAGCCACACCTGTGTCACAGGGGAAACATGACAATCGGTGGGTCACGGGGGTCTGAGCCCCCAGAGCTGGTGTGTCCTGAGCCCCTTCCAGGATCCCAGCCTTCCGCCAGCTCCCTGGGGGCCAGACCCCGCGTGGATGGAGCAGCAGGGTCCCAGGGGAGGTCAGCAGCTCGGGCTGCATGACGCCGGCTATGCCTGCGCTCAGGGGAGAGCCCAGCACGTCTCCTGCTGAGGTTTTTTTTTCCTGAGCCCTGAGATATGCAAGTGAAAATGCATCCAGCCCCTGATCAGAGACGGGGGTTGGGGGGACCCAAGATGCACAGGCTCCAGTTGCTCAGACCCCCTGCAGATGCGAGCCGATGACGCGCTCCCGGGCCGCGAAAACAGTCCCTGTAGAACCTGCCCTGAAGGAAACTGTGAGCCAGATACCCCAGGGCTGGAGTGCTTCCTGGGTGCCGGCCGTCTCTGGAAGCTTCCAGAATCTGCCACCCTCCTGCAGCCCACGAGGGCACCGGGTCCCAACCTGACCAGCCCTGGTCAGACAGCTGCCCCCAAAAGAGCGAACAGGCAAGCGGGGGCACTATCGTGGGGACTTGGTCTCCTTACAGGGGCCTCGGCTGTCACGTGACGGCGGGGGGTGGGGCGAGGAGGTGATTGCGTGGCCCATTCCACCTGCAGGACAGGGAGCTGAGGATGGAGTGTGTGTGGAGGGAGCAGAGAAGAGAAGGAGACTCCTCATGTCCAAAGGCAGGGCCGGGCAGACCCAGGTCAAGGTGAAGCCAGGGTCACTTGGCCTCCGAAGCAGCAGCATCCTTTCCCTGCCACCCAGGTCCACTTCCAGCTGACCGTGACGGACGGCCTGGCCTCGGCCCAGAACCGGAGCTAAGAGACACGGCCCAGGTTCCGTGCAGTTCCAGAGGCTGGTTCCACCTGCTGGCCTCCGTCTCCGGCCGGTTCATTGGGCGGTAAGTTGATTTACAGCACAGGCAGCTGTGAGGCCAAGGCTTCCTGGCAGCAGGGGCTGAGCCTGGCCCTGTCCCCGGCCGGCTGCAGGACCTGGGTGACCACAGCCTCTCTCCGGGCGGAGCTCCCGAGGGCTACCGTCTTGTCGTCATTCTTGGATTTGGTTGGCAGTGACTTGAGAGTGAATTCTTTACCCAAACTTTTGCCGTTTGCTGTTCTCTGAGGCCCATCAGCCATCAGGGAGTCCCCCGCCTGCTGGCGCCTCTAGGGTCTGTGACGGCCACAGAAGAGCCCTCCCACCGGGGGGTAGGATGTGGGGGGCGTCCTCCATAATTTGGGGGGATGCTTTCAGCTCCTCCCTCTCAGATATCTGGCACAGGGGGATTGGGCTTTTGATTCTGACCTTGAGACTTCCAGGACCCCAGAGGGGCCTGGCTGCCCAGCCACTGCCCTTAAAAATTAGAAGGACTTGCCCTGCGCTGGCGGGGCTGGTGGGGCAGGGAGGAAGGCCACACTCCCCCAGGCCTGTCTAGCAAGGCTCTCCACCACTGCCAGCTGCTCCGCTCCCTTGAGCCCGAAACCCGTACCTGTGTGTCTCTGTTCTGCCCCCTGAAAAAGCGAGAAACATGCCCAACACCCCCATCTCTGAGACCCCCGTCTCCGAAGTGTCTAGCAGGGTCTGGTGGGCCTGCTTGCCAGGAAAGGCTCCTAGTGGGTGGGAGCCTTCAGTGGGTCACGGGACCTCTGCACCTCACAGGGCGGGTCTCCAGCCCCAGGGCCTTTGCACCTCTGGAGGAGGTCCCTGTAGTCAGTGGTTTTCCCCCAGCAGGAGGCAATACCACCCCCCGCCAGCCCCCCAGCCAGCCTCGGAGCCAGGGTGAGGCTGGAGACGAAAGCAGAGCAGCTGGGATTGGGTGGGGAAGGCAAACGCCTCCCCTCCCCCGAGGCACCGGGGGACCTGGGGGCTGGGTCCCGGACCAGGTCATCACTGACAGCCCTACAGCTTCCACATTTCTAGGAAGATTAGACTCTTCTAGTGGCCCCAGTGACCTCTTGGGCTGGGCTGGGAGGTGGAAGGCCCACCTTGGAGGACCCTCTAAGGGACCGTTTCCCCACCCTGTTCATACTCACTGGGATGGTGAGCGCTGTGGAGGCCGTGGCTTCTGCTGAGGACCATGGATCTTTCTTTACGAAGGGACAGGCGTTCTCTGACCTGCCCCAGGTAGTTGGGGCCTTGGGCCCGCCCACCGGCCAGGGCTGCCCACCACAAGCTGTAAGTCTCCAGTGGGGCTCCCTCACCCTCAGAGCCCGCCCTGCACAGCCGGGTGTCCTGTCCTCTGATACCCCATCTCACGGTTCTCTTTTAAATGCACGTGTTAATTATCTTACCACCGCTGTAATTTCTCCCCGTAGTCCATTAATTAAGGGGTCACGATCTGAGAGCATGTTTACCCAACAAGCTTTCTTTTTTAATTATCCTAATTGCTTGGAGACTGACAAAGACTCTACTCTTCCCCTCTGCTGGTGGATTAGCAGTGACAAACACACATGCACGCGCGCACCCCACCCGACGCCTGCCGAGGGGCTGGGCCTGCATCCACAGTGAGGTCAGGGGCTCTGGGTGGCCCTGTTCAAGCCCCAGGGCTGCTGGGAACGTGGGACCGTGGGGCTGGCAGGTTCGCACCCAAGGCCTGCTCACCATGCGCTCACACACGTGTAGGAATGGGAGCCACGGCTGGTCGCTGTCGGAGGGCCTGGGATCCAGCCTAGCAGGGGTATGGGCGCCTGCTGGCCGTGTCCTAGGGTCGGGGCTGGTCAGCTTGTTCTCACGGACGTTGTCTGTAAGCTGTAGGCAAACCCGGCCCTGATCTAAGCAGGACCTGAAAAGACAGCTTGGTCTCCTGGTAGGACTCGCTTAGAGCCGGTGTCAACGTCCTTCATCCTATGAGTGGGGTTCCCTGTGGGCCAGGCCAGGCCTCGCCTCCCTGATGGAGGGGCTGGTACCTGCTCTACCCCATCTGCAGAAGCGGAGACGGGAGCTCCGGCCACCCGGGGGTCAGTGGGTCGCGGCCCCTCAGCCACTCTGCGGAGTCCACTCTCATTCTCAGAGCAGCTCTGGGTCAAAAGAGTGTGGACACTGGGATGTAAAATGGGGCAGCCACCGGGGATACAGTCTTGCGGTTCCCCCCCAGAGTTACCCAGTGTCACCACAGGATCCAGCAGGTCCAGTCCGGCTATTTACCTAAGAGAATGGAAATCAGGGGCTCAAGCCCTGCACCCCGGGCCCTGGACCCTGGTACAAGCACATTCACTGCAGCGCTAGCCACAGCAGATGCCCGTCCGTGGACGAACGGGTAAAGACGCGCTGGCCCATCCACGCGGCGGAACCTTTCTCAGCCACGAAAAGGAACGAAGGACCGACACAGGCTACGACGCGGGTGAACCTCGGAAACACGGTACTGCGCGAAAACCTTCAGACGCAAGGGCCACGTCAGTGACTCCATTTATACGAAGGGTCCGGAACAGGCAAACCACAGACGGAGACAGAGATGGGCTGGTGCCGGGGGAGTGGGGGTGGGGGATGGGGTCCCCTAGAAGCTAAAATGAGTGCCTGGAACTAGGTAGGGGTGGTGCCTACAGCCTCACAAACGCACTAAGTGACACAAAATCGTTCACTTTAAAGGACGGATTTGTATGTTTTGTGAATTTCACTTCAATAGAAACGAAAAAGAGAGACGAGGAGATGGCAGCCCCCCGCCCCCGACTCTTGCACTTCTTTCACAGGGGGCTGTCCAGCTCCCGGGGCAATGATGGATCTGCGTCTGCCAAGGTAAGCGCAGGAACCCAGGGCAGAGGGGGTCCGTGCACTTGTTCTGCGGCGGATACGGTGGAGGGGTGTGCGGTACTGGAGTCCTCTCCGGGCACCCGGCTGTGCCGGGCAAACCCACCCATTCCTCGCAAGTTTACGTCTCTTTAATAAAGATTAAGATGTCAGGGGGCCAGCCTTGCACAAAATCCACTTTTATTAACTTCTCATCACCAGCTGAAGGGTGAAGCCCATTTCTGAGCCTCTGAAGCAGCGAGAAGAAAATAGTTATTAAATGCGCGTTTAGGACGACCGGAGCTTACGGCCATTCTTGCTGACTCAGCGCGTGCGCTCACGCCTCCCCGGCTGGACTCCAGTTGACGGGGACCTGGTGAAAAAGTGACCTCACGGCCTGACCTGGGCTGGAGCCACTGGGCTCGAGGTGCAGAGGGAGGAGGCCGGAGCTTGGCTGGCCAAGCTGGGTGGGCTCACATGAGGGGATCACAGAGATGAGGGGCCCGGGGCCCTGACTGGAAACGGGTCCTGGGGGGCTCAGTGGGCACTGAGTTCGTGGTGCGCTGCGCTGGCTGGACCTCGAGTCCCTCCAGCTGGGGTCGCTCTCGTCTCCCCATTAACCACCTGCAGTTGCCATCCTTGCCTCTCGGGACGAACCCCACCGTCCTCCTTCTCCAGGCGGCCCCTGGGCAAGGCTGTCACAGAGCCGCTGTCATTTCAGGGCCCCCAGACCAGGAAGCTAGTCCTGTTGACTTCACCCCGTCTCTCCAAGGCAACTCAGCACCCCTTTCCCAGGACCTCAGGGGGGTCCGCTGAACCACAGGTCCCTGGCATCCCAGCTCAGGGGACGATGCTCTCGTCCAGGCTGTTGATCACACTGTCCCTAGACCAGAGTCAGTTCGGCTCCATCTTCCTGTCACTCTCAGTGCCAGGGTTCGCCCCCACTCCCCTCCCCCTGCTCTCAGAGCTCCAGAGCCATCCAGCTCCCTCCCAGCCCATCCGGGTTCCTATTTCCCGGATGGCCGCCCAAGCCCCAGGCTCCCCTGTACTCAGATGTCCTCTGGGATGTTCCTGGCGCATCTCAGGCATAAGGTGCACCAAGTACCAAGCTAACATCCCCACCTCCACCTGCCCCACCCCTTGCCCAGGCTCCTCCTGCAAATGGCACCCCCCAGCTACCCCCGCAGGTGCCTTGGCCTCCTCGTGTCCATATACCGATGCTTCTCCCTCAAAAGTACCCCAAATACATCACTTTTGTCATCTCCCTGGTCCCTCCCACGCCCAGCCATCCGCACCCTGGAATCCCTACAGCCCCCTCCCCTCGGAGCACGCCTTGACTCACCAGTGCCCGGGACGCCCAGCCTGGTCTGTGGTACTTTTGTTAGAACGTCCCGAGCAGAACGAGACAGACGGGAGAGGGCTCCACGGGTAGGGGCCTGACAATCACAGCTGCGGGCTCAGAGCCCAGCTCTAGCCCCGCGTGCAGCACGTCCTCCATAAACGCGTCCAGCGGGAAGCGCTGAGGGGCCGTGGGACGCGGGCCGTGTGCTAGACGGCCACGGGGGAGCTTCGGGCAAAGCCTCACCACCGTGTGCCCGGAAGCCTGGTCTGCAGAGCGGGCTTACCCGTCCTGTGGGCGAAGCTGTGTGCCGGGGACAGTGCTGGGGACAATGCCAGGGACAGCGCCGTGCAGAGAAGGCTCTGCCAGACCGGTCCCCTGAGCCAGTGAATGAACAGACGGATGCTGACTTGAGGTCCCACCAGGCTCCGCCATCTGACCACCGGTTGCTCTTCCAAAGGATGTCGAAGACTTCTCCGCGTTTCTTACGTCAACTATTTAAGGAGCCGTTTCCCTCGATATCAGTCTCGCCCAGGCAGGCTCTCTGCGGAGCGAAGCAAGAGGTTTGCCAGGGAAACGGCTGCTGCACCCAGGGGGACCTCGAGCCGTGTTTTCAGGGAGCCGTGGCAGGACACAAGGTGGGGACCCACTGCTGTTGGCGCTCTGGCTGGATTTTGGGGGGGTTCCATTGGCGGAAGCCAGGTGAGGCGGTGCCGGCCCTCAGGCCCAGGGGACAGAGGCCCAGTGGCCAGCAGCGGCCTTGCTCTAAGCCTGTAGCGGGACGGCGGGAGCAGCTTTCCCACCACCTGACAGGTGGTCCCGTCTGGCCTGGATGCCCCGCAGGAGAGCAGCGTTCCCTACATATTTGGGATTGTCCCGGAGTTCTGGCCTGGGCCTCATTTCCCCACACCTGCGGTAAGGCAGCAACAAAGCCTGGTGAGAGGGGAGACCGGGCCTCGGGGCAATGGGATCGTCACGCCGGTCAGCGTCAACCAACCACGTTCTCAGAATGGCCTTCCATCCCTCGGCCTTCGACGCAACTGAAACCCGGGCAGAAGCAGCTCCGGGGCCGGCGACACACCCGGGGGAGCACGGGGGGACACGCCTGGGGGCAGAGCGTGGCCGGGCTCCGAGGGGACAGTTGAGCGTGTGCTGACAGCACTGGAGCAGAGGCGGCGCCCGGCCCCTGGCCTGGGAGCATTCCCGCCACAGACAGACCCTCCCGCCCGTGGGCAGGCAGCCTCCACTGGGACAGTGGTCCATTTTCAAGGAGCGCAGCCAGCTTCAAGCCCTTTCCACACCTGGCAGCAACTCGGAGGGTGTGGACAGACTCTGAGCTGCCGTGGACTGAGGAGCGAGCGCGGCACGCACTCCTGTCGTCTGTTGTTGTTATTATTATTACTGCTGTCGTCGCGATCGCTTCAGGGCTTCCCTGCAACGAGCACTCGTGAAGGCTGGGGGCTTGTCTCTGTGGGTGCTCTGCAAGCTCTCCTCTTCCTCATGACCCCTTGTCAGGGAGGCCAGCCCCCCGACATTATCATCCAGTTTTGGGGACAGGGCAGCCGGGGGCAGCTGTGAGGGAGCAGAGGCTGGTGGGGGCAATGGGGAGGCCCCGACGCAGACTTTCGGGTCTGCGTCACCTCTATGGCCCCGTCAGGGCCTTGCAAGACAGGCTCCTTCTGGCTCCTCCTCGATGGGCTCCATCAATCCACAAACGGGTGCTGAAGCCCTACCCTGGGTTCCCAAGTGCCGACAGAGGGAGTCCTGGGTCTTCAGCGTCCAGGGACTGCCCCACCCCCGCCCCAGGTCAGCCATGCACACTGATGGTGCAAACAGATCCTTGTCTGTCAAGGAGGGGCACATCATACTGCTAAGAGCACAGAGCCAGATGACCTGAGCTCAGACCCTGGCTCTAACCTCTCAGCTGTGTGACACTGCACAGCTTACTGACCCTCTCTGGGCCTCGTTTCCTCGTCTGCAGAACGGGCTCTAGTTGATCTCGAGTGCTGGTCCCACAGCCAGCCTTCTGTAGCAGGTGTAAGTGCCCGAGCTCACTTAGTTCTCTCTTTCCCGGAAAACAACCCGCACAGAGCCTTCGGTTCAGCTTTGGGCAGCACGGTGGGTGGCTTGGAAAGGAAAGGGGACAGAGGGGTGGACAGCACTGTCCCTTGCCATCCTGCCGCCTTGTGGCCCAGAACGGCAGCATGACACGCTCCCTTTGACCAAGAAGCCAAGCAGGCCGCGGCCCAGGCCCACCGTCAGCTGAGCAAACCCGCGCCACGGGGACACTTCTGAGCTGGGGCCAGGGGGTCTGTGAAGGCAACGCCAGCTCTCCCAGACTCTGCCTCGACCACCAGGCCAGCCAGACCAGCACAGCTCCAGCCTCAGTGTGTCTGTCACCCGCAGAGGCAGGCAGGTCACCTGGGAATCTGGCTCCAGGACGGCCCGGGCAGGTCCCCCCCAGCCCCGAGGGCCCGGCTGGGTGCGGAGTGTGGGTGGGCGGGCACTGTCCTGGCCCCGTCCCCGCCCAGCAGGCACTCAATACCCGGCGCTCCAGGCCCTGTTTACCAGAGGGCGGGAGAGGGCCTTTCGCTGCTGTGTAAATAGTCTTTGCAAAGGCCTCTGCTTTCTCACCCGTCCAGCTTTCCAAAGGCACATTATGAATTGGCGGCTTATCAGAAGGGCCGTCTGGCAGTTAAAAGATGTTTCCACGCATTGTGAAGCTGCATGGAAACCGAGTCATGTCAGCCCCGAGGACAAAGGAACTCAAGTGTTTGAGACGCAAAAATATTTTGACCCGACTACATCATTTTTCAAAGGAAGAAAGTAATTCGCAGCTCACAATTCACTTGCTATCTCACAGGAAGTCCTGTATTTCTTATTAACTCCCCAAGGCCTTCTTCTCTGGGTGAGAGGTCACCTCGGAGGGCCAGCGTGTGAGGGGCATTTACGAGTTTTCTTTCCGTCGCTTCCTGTTGTTTTTTTCTTCTAGGGCTGCCTCCTGTTTGCGAGGGACTAGCCACCACGCTGCTCCGAGCCTTATCTCCAGGGTTCTCCCAGACCAGGCACTGGAGCTGGGCACAGAATGTCTGCCCTGAGTTGCCAGGTCGGAAACCAAGGCCCCGAGAGGTTAAGTGACTTGTCCCAGGTCACGCCCATGATGGTGGAGCCAGTACAGGAAGTCCTGTGGTCTGGTTCCCTTTGTGGACATCTTCTCCTGGCTCTCTGGTTCCCTCGTGGAATGACGGTGTCTGGTGGGACCTCAAGGGTTCATCGTCGTCATCATTATCAATATCACCATCATCATCGTCACCAACATCTCCATCACCATGGTCACCACCCTCACCATCATCGTCATCACCATCTCCTCGGTCTCACTCTGAGCCCTACGCTTGTGCCACGTGCTATTTTAAGTGTGCTTTGCACACAGTAACTCATGTAATCGCTAAACACAACTTTGGAGCCGGAACTATTATCATCCCCATTTTACAGGAGAGGAAACTGAGGTCCTGAGAAGATAACGAAGTCCTCTGACAGTCTTTTGCCTTCTAAGAGGTTCTTGCCACCACCAAATGCCCCCCGGGTCCCAGAAAGTGCCGCGGACAGCCCTTCGTGTGGGCTGCAGCTCGGGCCAGGCTGAGCAAAGTCCCCACTGCCTCTGAAGCTGTGTCTGGGGGCCTGGCCCCCAGAAGCACAGGAATCGGGGCAGTTCAGGAAGTGCTCCCCGTGGCAGTGCAGGGCACTCAATTGGGCTCCCAGGGCAAAGGCTGTACCCCGACCCCCGAGCGTCAGCATGCAGAAAGGGGGCCAGGAGACACAAAGCTCCCCTCCTACCACGTCCTGGGGTCCCCCAAGGAGGCAAACGATTGTCGTGTTGGGAAGCCGTGGGGGCCCAGAGAGGGGTGAGGGCTTTGAGGGGCGTTACAGTGAAACTGTGGGGTCAAGAGGTGATTATGAAAGGAGAGTCACGGGTGCTTAACAAGGAAGCTGGGGTGAGGGACACACGCGTAGCCTCTGCTGTGCTAAGGGGAAGGAAGACAGGACGCGGCAGCACGGTGACCGGTGAATCCATCCAGGAGAGGCAGTGGGAGCTAGCCCAGGCGAGCACTTGCCCTTGGTGCCCGGCTCTGGAGACGCACGCTTTCCTATCAGACACCAGGGACGGCCCAGAGGGTGAGCGGCGGGCTGTCCTGCACGATGCCTCGCTGGGTCCCCCCGGGCTTTCAGTGGGAGTAAGTGTGCCGCCTACTGTCTGCGTGGCCTTCGGGGGGGATTTGCCTGTCTGAACCCCAGGAAGACGAGCAGCTGCCTCGCAGGGTTGCCACGAGGGCCCCGCACTCCCCAGATGTGACCGGAGCTCGTCACCTCTGCCAGGTTCAGGGACACTGCAGTAAGCACGCAGATGTGGCCTCTGTCTCCCCGGGTCCTGGCCCCAACGTGGCCTGACTTTGCTCACAGGAGACACAGTCGCTGTGCCTCGCCTGCTGAGGACCTGGCATTAAGCCCCGTCCTGGGATCTGCCGGTCAGCGCCCACCCAGACCCTCCTCCTGGGTGAGCTTCACAAGAGACAGCCCTCCCCCCCAGGGGCTGCATGTGGGCAACACGGGACGAAGATGTCCACCGGCCCCCAGTGTGCCCACTGGTCCAGACCTTTCTGAGGGCTAATCTGAAGTTTTCCTCTACCTTGCCAGTTCCCTTTTATCATACCTCTGCATTTCTCGCCCAAAACAGAAATACAAAGGGAGGAAATCTATTCAAAATTCCTCCTCCTCATTTTATTTTTGTAGCTCTCCAGGGTGCCCATGCTTCAGATTCCCTTCCGATAATTATCTGCCCTTTTGGGGCCTTGGTAACCCAGAGCCTCGGGTTTGAGTGGCAAGAAGCAAGCGCTGGCCTGGCCGCGGCACACAGGACATCCTCGGTGACACTGAGACCCGCAAGCCTGGCCCGTCCCCTTGGCACCCAGCGCGAGTCTGGAGAAGCGGATTTTTATTATTCATTTTTGTCTTTGAATACCTCTCCTTACTCTCAGCTGATCTATGATGAACAGCACGTCAGACTCTTTTTATGCGATAATTTTCCATCCCCGGCAACACACACATTTCTGTGGCTAATACTCTGAATCTTGGCCATTGCTCAGAAATAACAGAGGCAAGGTTCCAACAGAAAATAATAAGTCTTGCTTTTTATGACTTAATTTATCAACACTATACTGGAGAAACATCTTGCTAACTGGGTAAGAAGAAACCGTTCGCCAACACAGCCCCGGCTGATGGGAGTGACGGCAGATGGAAATGATGCATCCCGTCAGCAAACGGAGAGCCAGTGCTGAAGGAGAGATCGTTCAAAGAAGGAAATATTAAGTGAGAAAATGATACCCTCACGCCAAACCTGTTAGATTAAGAATCCCGCTCCTTCTGGCGTGAATCAATTTGTTATCCTCACAATTTCCCCCTTTCTATACTAGAGAACACAAAGGGGAATTGCCCAGAAATATGACTGCTTAGAATCACCAACCTACAGGGATAGGGCCAAGGCCATGTGACAAGATGGGGGCATTTCTACCCAAAATGCACAGAGCAAACAGCACAAGAAGCTCTTGGAAGCTTGCCCACCAGTAGGAGGAGTGTCTGACCTGGGACATTGCAGCTGGGCATCACCAGGGGACCAGGGGCACCGAGAACAAAGGCTATGGCAAACCATCTGTGCAGGTGATGGGTCTCAGAACATGAGCCGTGAGGGCAGAGACCTGGTGGAACTCGGCCTGGTGTCTCCAGCACCTGGGACAGCGCTCTGCACACAGTAGGTGCTTGGTAAGTATTTGTTGAAGGGGTGAGTCACTGAATGAATGAAGGGGGTTTTGAGACGATGCAGAACGAGACAAAGCACCAGGAGTTCCCTAAACGAATCAGTCAGGGTGAGTGAGGTTACGCCCCAATAACAGTCTCCAGAACGCAGAGGCCTGGCAAAAGCCGCCTTTCCGCTGCATGCCTGGCGAACTCACAGGGTGGCTCTGCGTAATCACCTCGGGATCTGTCTTTCTGGCTACAGTTTCCGAGGGCACAGAGCGCCGGAGGGTATCATGCTAGCCACTGGCCACTGAGCTAGAAGTGACCTGCATCTCTCACAGCCATTGGCCCGACAGCTCATCCAACCGCAGGGCAGGCAGAAGGTCCATCCTACCTCGGTCCCAGAAGGCACAGTCAGACACGTGGGTGAACGGCACTGAGGGAGCCCACACGAAGGCCCAGGGTGGGGGGGGAACCCTGGACTACCAGGAGTTTATAATCTAACTAACGGGAATGCTCCCTGCGGACTGACCACGGTCGCCTCAGTGTTAAGTCCTTTGCCACTTACAGTGTTGCTATGGGACAGGAACTGTATAAGTGCTTCATGTGACTTAACATATTTAATAACTAGAATACCCCGTATAGATACTAATTTTTTAAAATCACCCATTATATCACCGCAAAGAATGACAGTATTTTTGTATATTTCCTTCCAGCCTTTTCATATTACGTATGTCCTTAAATGTGAGTGTATATTTTATGAAAGATGTGTGTGTGTGTATAACATGCCACTTTCTGAAAATCCTTTTTTTAAAGAAGTAATAGCCCTCATTTTTTGAGAGCAGTTTTGGGTTTATAGGAAAATGAGTGGAAAGTATAGAGAGTTCCCATGTACCCCCCGACCCCCGTCTCCCCCGCCGACAGCTTCCCCTGTTATTATCATCTTGTATTAGTGTGGCCACTTGTTACTGATGAGTCAATAGTGATACATCGTCTTTAAAGCCCCTGATTGACACTGGGGTTCACTCTTGGTGTTGTGTATTCACAGGTCTGGATAAATATATGATAACATGTATCCACCAGTACAGTATCTTACAGGGTAGTTTCTCTGCCCTAAAAGTCCTCTGTGCTCCCACATTCACCACCACCCCCCAACCCCAGGCAACCACGATCTTTTTACTGTCTCCACAGTTTTGCCTTTTCCAGAATTTCATAGAGTTGGAATCATAGAAAGTGTAGCCTTTTCAGACTGGCTTCTTTCACTTAATAATACGTATTTAAAGTTCCTCCATGTCTTTCTGTGGCCTAAGGGCAATGATGATTATGTGTGTCACCTCCCCCTCCTCTCCTGCCATCACCACCAGAACAACACTGCCCATGTACCGTGCTGGATAAGGAAGAAACTGGACCCAACCATCAGTTTGGAACCAAGCCCAGCCGAGCCCAGACTAGATCAGCCAACTTGCAGACAGGTGAAGATCAACGAGTGTTGTTTTAAGTGTTCAGGGTTTGGGGTGGTTTGTTACACAGCGTCATTGTGCAACAGCTGACTGATACACCAACTTCAATCACTGCAGCCCAAGCCCCTCTTGCTTTTCTCTGAGTTCAATCGTATTTATTGTTCAATCATATTTACCCCAATTCTTGAAGGGTCTGGAGGGCAATACACAGTACAACATGAGACTTAGGAACACTTGCTTTGGAGTCTTGTGGCTAGCCCTGGAAAATTCCTGGCATCCCCACTGAATCGTGTGGCCTCAGGCAACTGACAAACTGTCTGTTCCTTAATTTTCTATGCAGTAAAGTGGGAATAATAGTGCCTGGGGGTGATGGGGGTAAATGAGCCGATGTGTATAAAGAGCCTGGCAGGCTTTCTGTAATGACAACACCGACCGTGACGGCGGTAAGAACAGCAACAGCACCCGGCTCCCAGGGCCTGTGTTCAGGAGGGGACAGCCTCGTTGGGGGCAAGAGAGGCCCAATTCCACTTCCCCACAAGCCCCCCCACCCGTCTGCCGTCGTTCCTCCCAGCACCCACTCCCTCTGCCTCCCACGCGTCAGCACAAGGCACAGGCAGCCCGCAGCGACGTGAACCCAGAAGCTGCCTTGGGAGCCAGGCTCTGACAGGCCCCACGGGACCCTACCCCCACGCACCCATCTGTGCTACACACACCTGTGCCTCACACACCTGTTGTACACACATGCAGGGAGCCACCTCCCATCTCAGAGGAGTCATGAGCAGAGGTGAGCCAAGAGGCGGGTGGACCTTCCGCGGCCCCGAGCCCGGGGCAGGTGCCTGTCGGGACAGCAGGCAGCTTCTCAGGCGGGCTGGGGAGGACACAGCCTTCCCCAAGAGGTTCCACCTGCCAGGCCGGCCTCGGAGACCCCCAGACGCCGGGAGGATGAGGCCCTCCCCGCTCTAGCTCAGGCCTGGGCCGAGAGAAGCAGTGGAAGTTTCTGTTCCCCACTCTCGGGACTGGGGGCCGCCCAGGGCCCTGCCTGGAGACCACGTGCCCATGGTCCCCCTAGACCTTCATGGGTGGCCATCAGAGGCACGAGGGGACCTCAGGAAACCGGCTCTCTCCGGAGGCCTGGATGTTCCGCCTGCACCCTGAGAGAGAAGTGACACACAGCTCGAGGTGACCGGCCGTGGGAGGGGCCCTGAGGGCCCACAGCACCCGCCCGCTGTCGCCTTTTACCCTGGAGAGGGACGGGCCACCTTGACACCGTGTGTGTGTGTAAAACCAGAAGTCAGCCTTACACTCAGAACGATAATAATCGCACTGATGACCCGACGGCAGGTTTTCTGGAGCAAAGGTGAGCCCTGTGGCTTTCCCTGTGCCGCGGGCAGAGGACGCGCCCACGAGCCAGCGATGCCTGCCGAGGAAGCTCGTGTCTGCTTTCAAAGCAGAAGGCGCTGAGTAGGCGTCGAGCTGACATATTTTTCTCTCTTAATAGTGTGGTACAATTTAACTAACTCACCACTGCACCCACCTGACGGTGACAGAGTTTATTGACACCACCATCTGGCTCCTATAAAGCCGGTAATGTAGACAGTAAATCCTCTTCATTACCTGCTGCCGGTGGAGGCCACCTCTCCCCGCCACCTTCCCCAGCGCCGTCCTGCGAGGGCCGCCTGGACACCCCAAGGTGCCGGTGCGGTTTCCAGGAGAGCGAGGCAGGCACCACGCCTGTAACCTCTGACCCGCTGCAGGTGGTGTAGGGCCCGGCCCACCGGTCCCCTGGCCAGGGCCGCCCAGGGCCACGTGGGCCCCCTTGTCCCACACCAGTAACAATAACCGTAACAGTGGCCACAGGCCCCAAGGTCCATTCGGCTGGCCTGGCGACCAGAGCTGTGTCCAATTTATCACCATCCTCCTGATGCCCAGGCCATGCAGGGTTCTGGATTATCATTTCCCCGTTCGCAGGGGAGGAAACAGAAGTGCAGAGGTTCAAGTTCAGGGCCTAGAGCCACACCATCCAGGGCAGAGCCCGGTTCAGAGCACCAGGGGTGGGCAGGGCGGAGGCGACGGACCCAGCATGGCCTCCCGACCCGGGTCTCCAGTGAGAAGGAAAGGGTCCTTTGTCTACTTTCCGGGTAATGTACGTTTTCAAGTTCTGAATCTGTCCTTTGAAATCAGTGATGTTTTGTCTGCCCTCGCTTGAGGTTTGGGCAGAAAGTGTCAGCAGGGTGGGGGAAGGGCCTGACCACAGAGATGTCACCTGCTCCACATGCGCCCTGCCAGGAGCTGCTGCTGGACCCCAAGGAGGGGGTTCCCGCTGGCCGGGCTCTGGCCCCCCTCACACCCAGCTCCCTCCTCCAGGACCTCCACCCCAAGCCGCAGCCCAGAAGCCTTTCAGAAGGTTTCACGAGGGATGCTTCAGTATGAGAAAGAAAACCCAGTTCATTGATTTCTCAGCAGCAAAAAAAGAGGGAAAATTCACCTCTTATTTCTCCCACCCCCCAGGAGAGGTTCTCAGGGTTGGGTGAGTCCGTCTGAACAACGTGCCCCCCTCTGCCTGCTCTGAGCCCCTGCCCCACCCCGTCCAGCTAAGACGAGGCCTTCCTCAGACACGCAGGTCTGCAGCAGGTAATAAATTACTGTGGAGGAAATTAATTACCTGCGTCTCTCCCCAGCTTAATCTGATGGTCTAGGCTGACTTCAGGGGCCCTTAGGTTGGGCTGGGGGTGGTAAACTCAGCTCAGTTGCTGGGGGAACAAAATGCAAATCCAGCCTGGAGCTGCCTGCGACTCGCCCTCGACACCCTACCGCTGTTGGCCCATTAATCACCCTTATCTGCCTGGGAGGGGGCCACAGCGCCACGGCCCCCCAGAGGGCAAGTTCAGGTGCTGCGAGGTGGCGAGAGGGCAGAGTCCACCCGGGACGGCTGATGTGGAGGCGGCCAGGGCTTCCAGGCTGCGGCCCCTCCCTCAGGCTGGATTTTCTGCCTGCACCCGAGCCACCAGGGTCACGCCTAAGGGCCTCTTCAGATAAGCGTCTACAGTTGTGAAAAAATGAGGCCTCTGGGAGGGGCAGGGGGAGGGGCAAGAGCTAGACGCGGGGCCGGTCCCCAGCGGCTGAGGGTCCCCGAGGCCACCAGCCCAGAGCTGCTGCGGGAAGGGGACCGGCGGAGGCGGGGCTTTCCGACTTTCTGCGTCTTGGCCCCATTACACTTCTCCACTCGGCAGCCTTTGATTCAGCAAAATCAAGGATGCAAACTTCTTAGGAGTACTTAGTTTCCATGGCAACCGAAGCTGACCTCTACATTATTGTTCTCAAGAGGGGACTGACTTTACTATATGTTCATTCACTGAATTAATGGACTCCTGGTTCTTTTATCAGCAACCCCGAACAAAGGAAAGGGAAGCATGTCTCCGCAGGGCTTTCAGCCACTGTCCAGCCTTTGTCCAGGGCTTACCGGAACGAAGCAAGTCTATCCAGCCGGAGATTATCAAAATCAACTTGGAGCTGTCTCCGCGGCAGCTAAGCACACTTTGATTTCATAAAGACATAACCGATCCCACATGCAAATTATTAATTGTGAACCCAGGCCTCTTAGGGCTTGGGACTCTGCTGTGATTTTTTTCAGGAATCAAGCGCGTTGTAGGTAAACTGCAATTGAATTATAGCACCTGGGTGGCTCCTGAGCGTTGCTGGCTGGGGGGTAAAGAGGAAAAGAAAAGGATTTCTAAAACTAACCTCGCCGGCACAGGCAAAGCATAACAGGGACAATCAAGATTGTTCCGGTCCCAGTGAGGCCGGCTGACCGCAGCACGTGCTCACTGGCCCTAGTCCTGGGGCCTCGGGGCTGGAGCATCTCCCCATCTCTCTTTTTTTTTGGGGGGGTACGCGGGCCTCTCACTGTTGCGGTCTCTCCCGTTGCGGAGCACCGGCTCCGGACGCGCAGGCTCAGCGGCCATGGCTCACGGGCCCAGCCGCTCCGCGGCATGTGGGATCCTCCCGGACCGGGGCACGAACCTGCGTCCCCTGCATCGGCAGGCGGACTCAACCACTGCACCACCAGGGAAGCCCTCCCCGTCTCTTGTTCCAGCCACAATCCTTCCTTCCCCACCGGCCTTCCTCGCCCTCCAGCCACCTGGAAAATACCTCTGCTTTCCTCCAGGGGAAAAACAACGCAAAGGAAATAAACCACATGAAGCGACACTGATCGCAAATGCCTGGCTCAGAACCCCCAAGGCACAGCCTGGTCGCAGCCTCCCCGAGACCTGGGGTGTGTGATCTTCTCAACTAATTGCTGCACAGAAGCCACGTAGCAGCTGCCTGTCCACCTCCACCCCCACCTTCCCGCGCGTTTCCTGACTCCCGGTCATCCTTTATTAGCCTTCAGGCCCCTGGGGAAGGAGCCTGGAGTCCTGGGGCGCCCATTACCAGAGGCATTTCGCCCGGGGCCAGGCTATATAAAACATGCACGTATAACAGCCCAGTGGGACAGGCCGAGGTCCTCACATCCAAATAATCATTTCACGAATTATCATAATTATCAATCAATCACCCTGTTTGGACAGTGCCAGGTTGGGCTATCGGATGACTTTTATGACCTGTAGCATTTTGTACGGAATAGCAGAGAGAGATTTATGGACCTATCATGGTCCCTCGCCAGCAGTAGGGCTTTATTAGCTCAGCTTATTTTTGACTCTCCTTCAAAGCCTCGGGCTCCCCACCCCTGGCCCGGAGCGCTGGCTGGGGTGGCCACAATCTGGGATGCTTCCGAAGACGCACCTTTCCCAGTCTGGTCCCAGCCCCACTGATGCGAATTCTTGATTCATTTATTTATTTTGGAAGGGCGGAGGCAGCGTGGGCAGAGAAGTCGGGGGAGAGAAGAAAAAAGAAAAAGGTCACTTCCCTCTTCATTTTCTCCCGGTTGTACCGTATTAACACGTCCTTCCTTTTCAAGACGGTCAAAGAAAACAAGATAAAGCGAGACAATGGGATGGCTGTTGGGGGCCTGGGGCTTCCCCCTTTCATATCACCAGAGAGATTGAATCAAAATTCTTCTAGCTGATACCATCTCCCCGGGTGGACCACACTCTTGTTAACGGATAAAATCAAGCCCTCCAGAAAGTCAAAGAATAAATTTAAGCCTTTTGCCAAATGTCTATCCTATTGGATTTTGATAAGACGGCCATTGAGTCTTAATAATGTCTTCCATCCATTTTCAGCGGGTCCTTAACACCGCTCTTTATTCGTCCCCAAAGCCTCTTTGCCCGGCCTTTTTATTAC
The DNA here is from genome assembly GCF_008692025.1 of Phocoena sinus. Classification (NCBI taxonomy): domain Eukaryota; kingdom Metazoa; phylum Chordata; class Mammalia; order Artiodactyla; family Phocoenidae; genus Phocoena; species Phocoena sinus. Next base: position 1,849,075 of record NC_045763.1, on the reverse strand, counting down.
GGGCTCTGGCGGGCTCTCCAGGGAGCCAGGCGACCCGAGTGATGGATGGACAACTCGCTAGATTATCTCCTGCAGATGTTTGCTCTCCAGGAGCCCCGGGCTTTCCCTCTAAGTAAACAGAGACTAAAGAGAGTCAGCAGCAGCGAGCAGTCCCAGAGGTCCCGGCCAGAGGCTAGAAAAGGCGACCAGCCCGACCTGCAGCCAAAGTGACTTCCGGGGGGAAGTGCGTGCGCAGCCCAAGCGCACACCTGGGCTAGCGAGGGGCAGCCAGGGCACCAGCACGGAGCATGAAAGCTCTGGGCTGCACTGCGCACGTGGAGATGGGGCTCCGGCAGGAGGATGCAGGAATGCAGAGACGGGGGACGGGGTGGGGGGGTGAGGTGGGGAGGGTGGGAGGGTGGAGGGGGGGTGGGAGGGATGAAGACGGATGCGTGGCACTGCAGGGGGACGCAGGGGAGACTGGGGGACGTAGGAGGCCAGAGGGAGGTTGGGAGACCACCAGGGGTGGGGATGGAGGGGACCGGAAGGAGGAGCACAGGAGAGTTGGGGGGAGGGGCATGGAGGGTTCTCAGGGGCGGGGCCAAGCCCGGTGCAGGCTCACAGGCTGCGGTTGCTGTCACTCCAGCGCGAGCCCGGCCCTGCGCCATAGACCCTGGGTTCGAATTCCGCCTCCACCGCAGAAGTAGGGTCCGCTAGCCTCGCTGGGCCTGGATTCTGTCCCCCGTAAACTCTTTTTTTTTTTTTTTTTTTTTTTTGCGATTCACGGGCCTCTCACTGCTGTGGCCTCTCCCGTTGTGGAGCACAGACTCTGGACGCGCAGGCTCAGCGGCCATGGCTCACGGGCCCAGCCGCTCCGCGGCATGTGGGATCCTCCCGGACCGGGGCACGAACCCGTGTTCCCTGCCTCGGCAGGCGGACTCTCAACCACTGCGCCACCAGGGAAGCCCCCCTGTAAACTCTTGACAGGTGGATTCCACAGACAATTCATCAACCTGGCTCTTTAATACTGAGAATTTATAACCACCGCTTCCTACAAAACATCACTGTTTCTGCATCTCTTGTGTCAAGCCACTGATTGAATTAGCCTTAGTTACATTTCACCAACGCACGCCAATAAAGAGCAGGAAGTGTGATTCAGTTAATCCTAAAGATGGAATAAGTGACGCCCAGAGGTGTCGGCTGACCCACCCAAGGCTGCACGGCCTCCAGCGCGGCCCCAGTGTCTCTTAAGGCCCCCAGACGTGCGTGTCTTTGGAGGGGGAGAGCCCTGTTCAGCCAGACATGAAAATCCTAAACCACAGGACTGATAACCGGGGTCTACGTCCCATTACCAAGGAATTCGTTAAATTTGTCCTTAAAAAGCACACTGAGACGTGTGTGGTCCTCTTATGTAATAAGCGTATATGTATCTCCACAGCTGTAAGTGACACGCCTGTTGGCAACCTGCACCTTCTATTTGGGAAGAAGGTCAAGGGAACGCTGTGATGACCCCCACAGCGGGACCCCGGCTGCCTTTGCACCCGAGTCTCTCTCAGCCCCTCCCTCCCTCCCTGGGAAGTGACCAGATGGCTCCAGACACCAGGCTTAGTTTTCGATCATCTACCAATGTGACCTGGGTCCCTGGTCAGACGGCACCTGCACCCACCCCGTGAGTAGCTCTTGGAAGGACGTCTGGATCACGGTAGCCAAGGCCTGACAGCCCTGCCATTTGTAAAAGGAAAGGCCAGTCAGGAGATGGCCCTGCCTCAGGGAACGGAGGATGTGCCAGTTCAAAGGCATCCTTTCCTCCTCACGACCTTAACATTAGACCTGACCTTTCGACCTTCCGCTTTGAACCTTGACCCCAGGCCGTCCCACCTCTAACCTCCGGCCTGGTGGGTGTCAGCCCGTCAGCCGCTTCTTTGTGGAAAAGAAGACTGTTCCACGTTCTCTCTAGAAGTTAAGAGACAAGCTGACTGCAGTCCCTGCTCGTGGGAAGTGGAAATACCACAATTCTCTGAAATGTGGGAAAGCTGCTTCAGCTGCTCTCGCCACCTTATCCTTTAAGAAAATATGAGTTCATTCCCAGAGGCAGGAAGGGGGAAGGGTTGCTGTTGGGATTTACTTCGGAGCCATCAGATGCGCTTCAAGGAAGAGAGGCCTCAGGCCCCCGGGCAGCGGGACAGGGAGAGGACACCTTGTCCCAGCTCTGCTCAGACAAAAGGGTCCCCCGGGGCCAGACACAGACCACGGTTATGGAGACAAACGAGGCCAGAAGGTCACCGCTGCCAGAGGTCACCCCTTCACGAGGTCACCACACGGTCAGACAACATCCCCCATTGCACAGTTTTCTCCAAAATCAACGTCTCCGGGGTTGACCCTGGTGAGAAGGGCAGGCCCCCATCCCTCGCAGATCGGCCCCCCCAGACGGCGGCTCCCCCGAGGCCTCGGCTCTAACCAGCCAGCCAGACACAGGGAGAAAGTTACAAAGTTTGGCAGAACCAGCAAATTGCTTTCTTTTCACTTCCAGACCCAAAAAGGAATTTTCATGATGACGGGAATGCACGCTCAAGCAGTGGCGTTGGACCCTCCCAGAAGAGGTGACAGCACCCCGTGAGCACAGCTCCGTGATTCTGACATTAAGAAAACAGCCCTTGATAGGAGCTGGATAGCCCCTGGCTGACTCATCGCCCCAGCCGCCCATGCTGTGCTTCCTGACGTGGTTGGGGTACCAGGAAGAGATGGACTCTCTCTGCGCTGTCTGCGTGGCGCTTTGAAGCCAAGATGCCAGGAGAGAGAAGGCTATAGTAGTCCGACTGGAAAACCCAAATACCGCATCAGCTACCGTGTGTGTGTGCTGGTGTGTGCGCACGTGTGTCTCTGTGTGTACATGCATGTGCGTGCGTATGGATGGCCCGAGTTCTATGGACGTTGAACTCCACCCGGTGAACGGCTTCTGGGTTTTGGAGGTGATTTCTGCATCCCATCCCTCTGCCGTCTGTCTAACGTGCAGCGGGCACACGCAGGAACGTGCCTGCCTGTGGACGTCTGCTCTCCTCCGGGGGCGTGTGTATTCTTCTGGGCCTAGTTCACTCTCTGAACCTTTTGGAACTGAGGTTTGTCAACCGGCTGTTACCCATCACCAGGGGACGATGCCCACGTAGACGCTTTCCTTCGCTTGATGGTTTGCTTATTCAATGCCATGCCTGAGCCCGCTTTGGAGGCTGAATGCTGCAAGAGGCTTTGTTAAATCTGCAGCCAACTGCGTGTTTTTTCTCTCTATATTCTTATCACGTGAGTATCCAGTGGAGATAGTTAAATAAACACAACCTGCATTTATTTAATTTCCACACGTCAGCCTGGCCTGAAGCATTCCCACAGGTTCGGGGCTTGCCTCGGTTCTCTGGAACTAGGATGGTTCCGTGAAGTGAGCCCCTACTGCTACACAGTGAGAACAAGCGTCCATCCTAATCCCTCGGGAATCAGCGTTCTGCGCACACGCCGGACCGCAGATAACCTCGTACTCGGGTGGACACTGGGCGGGAGGGGAGAAGGCGCAGACCAGCTCTCCTACCTTTTGAATGCAGCCCTCCTGGGACGACACCTCTGCGTCCGTCAGCATTTGCTGCAAAACAATTTGGAAAGGGGTTGTTAGTTTCCAACAAAACGCGGTCCTCAAGCTACGGTGGGTTATACATCGCGTGAGCAGAGCGAGCGTGCTCTGAAATGATATGGGTAAGGCGGGTGGCTTCTGCAAGATAGGCAGGAGAACCGGGATCCTCTATTCCGACCGTTTGTTGCACAGCGATTTGTTGGGGTGGAGCCGCCCTGTGGAGTTCAGCCTGGTCCCGTAGTGACTGGGTACAGACCCACACGGAGGGTCCTTACTGCCCGCCGCACGTATGAGTAGGAACGGTCCAACGGGGGCACCGAGATGCCTGAAATGTGTAACAGGCTCCCTCCTTGTTTCCTGGGGTGAGCTCCTGCCCCAGCAGTGGGCGGTGGCAGCACCAGGAAGTCCTCCCCCCGCCCATGGGACACAGGCTTGGGACAGAGAGGAGAGAAAAGTGCCAGTCGTTCTGGGTCTTTCTTCCACTGGACAGCTTTGGCTCGGAACTTTCCTTGGCTCGGCTCTGAAGAGCTGTAGCATTTTGCCTGGCTGGCATCTCCTCTTAACCACCAAGTTCCACTCCAGAGGGGTGGCATTTCAGCGACGGGTCCCAGAGCGCTTTCTAAGCTAAGCAAGCCGACAAATTAGCTGTATCATTGGGATTTTCCCTTCTGGATCGCAAGTACCCTGCACAGACACGTACATAAATTTGTAATGTCATTTCCATAAGAATAGAAAGCAAGATGGAGACGAATATTTGGAAAATAATAAGAGAAATGGGGTCAAATCCAGGGGTTTTATTCCCCCTCCCCTTAAAATGACACTATTGCCTTTCCAAATGACAAGCGTGGAAGAGAGTGCCCGCTGGTGCCCACGCAGGCCAGGTCAGAGGACCAAGATGCTGCGTTCCAAAATGCTGGCGGATTTGCCCAGGCTCAGCTGTAATAACAGTAAGTCATATTTTTAAATGTTGAGAATTCTAACCAATTGGGGATTTTATGTTTCTTTTAATAGATTCTGAAATTGTGGTTTGGAATGCAACTAGGAGTGAAAACAGAGAATGAGACAGAAGAGAAGGACACGGAGACACCAGAGAGGTCTCCTCAGGAGAGCCAGCTAGACACCAGGTCACTGGTTGCTCTGTCCCCACTGGCCCGGGCTGGACAGGCCCGGGGGAGACCCGGGGGCTGAGCTCTGCCAGCACACGGGCTTGTGTAGCTTCCCTCTTGTCTGTCTGCTTTTCACTCCCAAAGCCGGAGCCTAGAGGGCTGACTGGAGGCTCGGTCGATGCCGGGACAGGAGGAGAGAGAGGCTGACTGCTTGGATCCCAGGAAAGCCTTGGTGTCCAGGAAGGGACCGTGCTCCCCGGGGAGGGAGATGGACCGCTCTCTGGCTGCAGGCTGCCCGGGCCTGCACCTGGACCGGAGACCTTTGTCAGCATCACGCAGAACTGGGGGTCTGAGCGCTGGCCCCGAGTCCTGTGATTCACTAACATGCCCCTTATGAAGGGGCAGCTTGAACCAGAGGGAGAAAAAAATGTGTATTAATTTTTCTAAGCCGCGCAGCCTCCAGGGCCCGGGACAAAACCACGGAAGGGGCGCACCCGTCCGAATGACTCCCCTTCCTGGGTCCTGTCCCCTCATGAAGGACAAAGGAGGCGCCTACCCAACGCCCGCTGTCGAGGAACTGGAGCCTCACGACCCAGCGATGTCATTTCTCGTCACCCTGCTGCTGTGCCTCTTCCCAGAGAAGGGGCCTCAGGGACCCTCCCAAGTGTCACGAAGCCCGGCAAGTGCGCTGACCGCCAGGCGACTGTCCTGAGGAAGGTGACAAGCTGGCCTTCTCAGCCGGGCCCAGCTCATCACGTGCCCATGCGGGCCGTGCGCTTGGTCACGGGCCAGGCTCGCCGTCGATTTGGGGGCACCCGGAGAAGCCACCCTTGGGAGACCCGTACCTGCCCATGGCCTGCAGGCCTGTGCTGGCGGCAAAGCTCTGGTTAGGGGTAGAGAGGCAGACGTTCAAACCGCACCTTCCCTGAAGGTCAAGACGCCAGCACAACACACCAAGCACAGCACAGAACCGGGCGGGGCCGGGCGGGACCGGGCAGACGAAGGTCTCTCCGGTGTGCCTCGGAGCCTGCCCCTTGGCTGCCCCTGGACGGGCCTGGGGTGTGGGCAGTTGAGCTGCAGGACCACAGGTGAGCAGAACGGAGCCCCACCCAATCCAGTGATGCAGAGAGAGCTGGGGCCGTTAAGCCCAACCTGGCTGACGCCCCCGTCCAGAGGAAGCCTAACCCTCTGTCAACGACTCCGAAGAAAGAAGCACCCGCCTGACGGGGACCGCGTTCCGGGACCGGCGCGTTCCGGCAGCTTCTCCACGCCCACCCCGACGCAACGGCCCTCCTCGGTAGGTGTGCCCGCCATAACCTCTGCTCTTTGCCCACTGCCGACCTCGGGTGCAAACCCACCCCACGTGCCCCTCCTGGAGCCTCTGCTCCGGCCTTCTCCCCGCCAAGGCCGCCACTTTGCTGAAAAACCTCTTTATTTTGCTCGTTGGGCCCTCGGCACACACGCCGCTGGCCGGCCGGCCGCTGGCAGCGGCGGTCTCTGCTCTCAAGCCCGTCTCCGCACCGGCAGAAGTATTAGGTGTGTTTTGATTCAGCAGTTTAACCAAAGAGTGAGGTTTGACCTGGAGCGTTTGCTTCTCTCGTGGGTCTCGGTGCCAGTATTGAGCTAAGTGGGGTTGCTCAAAGCATCTTTTTTGACTCTTAAAATAAATAGCCTCTGTTCTGCAAAAAGTCAGCCCAGAGGAGACGCACACAGACGTCCGTACGCTCACAGCTCCGGAGTTCTGGCGCGTCCCCCGAGGGGGCTAGGCTTTCTGCTTGGTGTCACAAACGGATCCCAGAAGGCTTCTCTCCCTTCAAAATAGTCTGTTATTAAAGGATCTGAAAACATACCTACAGGAGGAAACCCAGACAGAGCCCCGACCTCGCGGCTTCCAAAACCAGAGAGAAGTGAATGAATTCCCCACCCTCTGCCCAAGTCTGGCCTGTGGTCCAAGGGGTCACCAAACGTTCTCATTTACCGACCTCTTCCTCTTGGCCTTGGAGCCCAGGCCTCTCTCTAACCTGTTCCTTTCTGTCCACTGCTGCAGTCGCCTTTTCCACCCAAAGAGGTAGGTGTGTCTGCGTCTAGAAGTGGCTACAAGCTGATTCCAAGGCCCTTCCGCTCGAAGAAGCCTCCATGGGCCGGGCCAGGGCCGTCTGCGCGGGTCACTGCTCAAGGCTGTCCCAGGAGACAGGGCTGGGGTTAGGGTTTGCTAGAGGACCCCCTCCCGTGCCGACCTGGCTCTGAGTCTCAGTCTGCTGCCCTCCGGGAAACTGGGGGACACAGCCTGAGCAGGCAGGTCAAGACGGAGGCTGGGGCCGCCTCCCCAGCTCCGTGGTCAGCTGCTTTGGACTCTGCATCACCTGCCCTCAGGGAGGGTTTCAGGCCCAACGAAGCAGTGCCCGCAAATGCCCTCAAATGCCCGCAAATGCCCGCAAATGCACCCAACGCGCTCCCGCTCAGGGCTCATCGAATCCCCCTGTTGCGAGCTCATCTGAACTCCTGCAAAGAACGCCCAAGGCCTCACGTGTGCATCCTCCCTTCCTGGGAAGACAGGCTTTTTAAGGAACAATTCTCAGGCTGAGTTTTCTGACCAAATCAAAGTCCTACCATGACAGCCACTTTCCCTGGTAGAAATGCTGCAGTGACCAGTGATGGGCACAGAAGCAGTGTGGTGACAGGAGGACAGCGGGGGCGGCGGGTGCTGTCCGGGCCCCCAAAGGCGGATCCCCGTCCTTCTCACGGCTGCCCCATCTGGGTGAGCGCTATTGTTATACCGGCTTTACAGGTAGGAGCTGGAGGCTCGGGAGTTGCAGCGACAGGGCAAAGATCAAAGAGCTGCTGGGTGCTGGAGGCTGCGTCCAAGCCCCGGCCTCCTGATTCTGGAGGAACGGGGGTGGGGGGTGGCACTGGGTGGTGTGTCCGGTGGAAAGGAGCCACACGCCCGCCGACCCGTCCGACAGGGACTCACACCTGAACCCTGGCCAGACCATCCCCCCGCCAGGCCGGCCGTGTGGCCTGGGTGGGGTCCTGCTGGCAGCGCCCCCAGGAGCCGTCAGGGCGGTTAAGCACAGGCCAGCCCGCTCTGGCTCCCGAGCAAAGGCTCCAACGGTGTTGACACAAACTCTTGAGCTCTCAACTGGGAGTGGGTCACATTTATTTATTTTTTGCATTAAAAAAAAAAAAAAAAAAAACTCAGCTTAGCCGTGTTTGAGCTACAGAAATGATTTTTTTGAAAGGCGCCTTGGACACTGTTTTTCACTTTTTATGCCTAAACAGATACTTCTCAGTTCTTTCAAGTGAGATCTTACCCAATGAATGGAGACTCTCTCTTTACTCCTAAGAAAAATATTTACACAGTCAAGTATGGCACGAGAAAGGACCCAGGCTCCTTCGGAGGGCCCAGCCCGAACGCATCTAGGTCTCCGCATGCTGTTTACATTCCCAGCCCGGCATCTCCGCCCTCCCCTCCCCAAAGGCATTTCCCAAGCCTCCCGCTTGGGACCCTGAAGTCGGGGTACTGGGAGCGGCCCCTCCCCGGGGTGGGACAGGAGAAACCAGCCCTGCTTGAGTGACAGCCAAGTCCCACCTTCCCTACTTTTTCTGTTGGCCAACAAAAAACCTGGGCCCCCTGCGAGGGCTTTATCTAGACTCACCCCAATTCTCCCAGATCCCCCCCAGACCTCCACCCCGGAGTGGGGGCCTCTACGTCTCTTAACCTCTGTGCAGTGTTTCGGGGCCTTATTAGCACAAGCTAACGAGGGGCGGACGGCTTTTCCTGGCCCACACTTCCCTGCATGGCCCCAGCGCTCTGGGCGTGGTTTGCCCGCTGTCAGATGTGCTGAGAACACTCTGTTTGCTGGCAGCCCTTGGACGTGGGCACGCGCCCCTCTGCTAGACACCCTGCCCTGCCCGGGGCTGTCGGGTGCCCATACCTCCCCTCCTGCAGGACAGACGACTGAGTGAGTGAACGAATCACGCCCTCTGAGTCCCCCAGGTTTATGGTCTAGTCTGTCCGAGGTCCCCTTCACAGCCTCCTTCCAGAAGCACCCATTGGGCACCTTTGGTCTGCCCTGCCCCGTGGAAGGTGCCTTGGAGACATTTAAAGAAATATTGAAACCGCGGTGATTCCAGTGTCAGCTATTTTGGGGAAGAGGCAACGGCTGAAGCCCACCCGCTTCTCCAACAATACCAACGCGAACAGGGAGCCCCCTCAGAAGTTAGGGGTAGAGGTGGGCAGATAAGCTGGCCCAGAGGGCGGAAGGGACCGCCAGGTTCAGAGAGGCCCTGAGGGCCCCGCTGCCTTGGGCATCCTCAGGTGTCAGGCGGGGTTTCAATTTGCCTCTGAGGGTGAACATGGATGCCGGTGCTGGCCAGGCGGATGGTTGGGGGCCGGGGGCGGGGGGAGCGGGGGAGGAAGGAGGGTCTGCAGGATGCGGACAGGGAAGGGTGGCCTCGTGTAAGCCCTGGATGCTAAGTGGTGGCAGTCCTCGGGTCTTCCCCGCTCACCCGCCTGTTGACATGCCATCGTGGGCTCCGGGGGTGGGGGTGGGGCACAGAGCTCAGGCCGCAGGGCCCCGGTTCCCCACCATCAGCTGGGGGACCTGTCAGAGGCCGCCGAAGGGACACAGCAAGATAGCAAGGAACAGAGGGCCGGCCGGGCCGGGCGCCGGGTGGGCTCACGTTAGGCATTAGAACTGAGAACAAGCCTCTGAGGGAGAGCTGCCGTCACCCTCTTTACAGATGAGAAAGGAGCTCAGAGAGGTAGAGTAACCTTCCCACATGTGCACAGTTGGCGAGGGTGGACACAGGCGTCCACCCGCAGGGATGGAGAGTATGGGGCCCGTGGGGCAGGGGCACCGAAACAGGGCAGGGCTGTGCAGCCCCTTTGCCAAGGAAAGACTGAAGGCAGCCCAGGTGTGGACCTGCCTGGTCTCTGACCCCTGGTCACCCAGGCATCTGACAGAGCAGGGTTCCCGCTGCAACCGTCTTGCCAATAAAGAGCCCAAAGAAATAAGGGCAGTGCCACCAGCCCCAGGCTCCCCAGCTTCCTTCTAACACACAGGCCACCTTGTAACAGCCCAGCAGCTGAGCCGAACTCACCACGAACACTCCCCCAGCAGACGGCAAGTCCCTGGTCTTGCACTCGGAATCACAGGCCCCTCAGAGCCATCTGGATGGGGGTCCCACCTGTCACTCCCGCCAGCTCCTGGCCTGGGCAGCAGCCCACCCAGGCCCCCAGGGCAGTGACACATGGCCCCCTTGGCCTGCCACCACTGTGACCTTGCCTTGTCCCCTGTGTCTGATGCCATGGGGACATGGGTGCACTTGGGGCAGGGCTCGGGCTGACCACCTTCCCTGGGGGCGGCAGTTGTTCTGGGGGGGGTCGTTTGCAAGGACCCCTGCTCCCCCAGGACTGCCCCCCAAAGCTGCCCCTTTCAAGAGAGAAGAGGGTGCAGGTCACGCCCAGCTCAGGACACCCAACCTCTGGCCGAGCCGTTCCAACAAGGCTCTGACTTCTCCCCCAGACCACATACAGGTTCCTCACACGTTGGGCAGCTCGGGTCTCAGAGCCCGGACCCCACAGACACCGCTCAGCCCTTTCTGTCACCACCGTGAATGGGGTGGCCTGGGTCCAACCCTGACCTGGCCTAGGAGCCCCTGCCCTCTTGTCCTGGCCCCAGCAGGAGCTCGTTCCCAGAGCTCCTACCTGGGGGCTCGGGTCCAGCTGTGCTCTGGACACAGAGAACAGTCTGGTGGGCCAGGTCATGAGGAGGTTCAGGTTGGGGCGCCGACTAGGCAGGCGCTGGCAGGAGGAGGCCGCTGGGTCCACGCTTGTGTCAGCAGCCGTGGCACGGGCTCCAGAATCCCCCTCTGCCAGGCAGTGAGCTGAGGCCTGAGCCCAGGTCGGCCTCCGCGGGCCCTTGTCCCGAGGAGGTGCGTGTTCAGTGTCCCACCTGGCCTCAGGGGACAGCTGCTTCCTCCTGCTTCCGGAAGATTGATGTCCCCAGAGGAAGTGCACGTAAATCCTAAGAGCTGGGTGACGTGTGGCACATCCAATCAATGGCTCGTGACAGCCATAACTTTCAGCCTTCGGGAACCACTGGTGCGTCCAGGGACCTCTCGATAGCCAGCTCCAGGAGCTGGAAACGCACCCCTGGAAACCAGGAGAAGCAAACAGCTGTTTGTTCCTGGATCTGGTGCCAGAGCTTCCTGCTGAGGGTCTGGGTTCGAGAGGAGAAAGCCAAGAGCTGGAAGGAGCATGTGGACTTGGGAGGCCTCAGACCCTGCAAGAGTCCCAGCTTTTCTAGAACGTTCTTTCACATTCCAAAAGCCCAGTGTCCCTGTGAGGCCGACCCTTCTGCGGCCCCAGAACATTGCTCATCCATCGCGAGTGTCAGGCGCGTGCAGGACCGGCTTCCCGCGGCTTCCCTGCTGTGCTCAATCCCGTTCGCTTAAACCAACACCGGGCTCTGCCCATCGCAAACCAGAGGTGGCTCTGCCCACTCACGTCTGAAAATACGTCCTTCTGGGACCACTGCGGGCCATGCAGACTGGCTTCCGGACCTTCTCATAGCTGTACTCCAGCCTCGCCCGGACACCTGGATGGCAGCCCATCTGGAGAAGCCGCCTCCGGGGCCCTGCAGCCCGGGGGACTTTGCACCTTGGCGTCTCCCAAGGGGGAAAATAAATCACAGGTCAATTATCGGTTCTACGTGCACATTTGTCTTTTATTCTCAACCCTTTTTAGTTATAGAAATAACCTGCGTATTGACAGAATCATATTAATGCACTTCAACTTGACCCTGCTTATCGATAACTTGTTTGTTAGATGATCCTTAATCATAAGTGAAGAAAAAGGGGTCATGGATCTCCAGCGATGGCTGCTCGACAGACGCAAGTTTGAAAGTCCCGAGACCCAAGGCCGGGATGCCGGTGGGGCTGGGCTGATGCTGAATTGTGACAACCCTCTCACACCCCGCCCCGCCCACAGTGAATCCACTGGGATTTGGGCTCTTCTTGGGCTGTGAATTCCCACGCCTCCTACTGGGGCATGGGGTCGCCTTTAATAACTTGAAGGTGGGCGGGTCAGAGGTGATCACCCCACATTTCAGCACAGAGTTGAATTTCAACTCCCGTAACAATGTCAGGCAGTGCTTTCCAGGGACGGAGAAGTGACACAATGTGAAAAGGCAGCCACCAGTGGTCCCTATGCCCATGGGGGCAATGACCTGGGGGACAGAAGGCCTTTCCCCATCAAGTTCTGGCCTTGTCTAATCCTCACCCTTTAACTATTCCACGTATTCACTCTGCAAATATTTTTGGACCCTCTCACTTTGGGGATCGCAGACTTCCAAGCGAGAAGTACATTGTTTCGAATCCCGATTATAATATTGTAGCAATGACAGTAATAACAGCCCAACTGTCAGCCCTGCAGAAGGCACAATAATCTCTAATAATCCCCATTTGCCGGCTAAGCTCAGAGAGGTTGAGCTCCTCACCCGGCGTCACACAGCTGGGAAGAGGCCGAGCTGGGATTCCAACCAGGCCGCACTCAAGCCATTAGGTTGTGCAGCCTCCACAGATCTGGCTCCATCTGGGGAGCGGGTAGGGGGTGGGCAGTGGGGAGGAGGGAGGGAAGGATGAGAAAGGGAGCTGGGCTTTCTCTCCCACAAAGGATGTTTCCAATCTGGGGGGAGGAGCCAGCCCTGCCGAGCCCGAGTGCCTGGGCTTTGGTCACAGCTGCCGCGCTAACTCGAGACCACCGTGCGTGGGGTCGGTAGGAGGTGGGGAGCTGCCCAGCAAGAGCTCACACTTTCCTAATGGGGCCCAATTACAGCAACAGCTGTGTGGAGGAATTCCGCACTGATCCGCTGTGAAAAATGGGCAGCCTTTGGAATCTTAGAGCATCCTTGCAACTGCCATGCAGCCAGGAGCCCCCAGGGCCCGGATCTGCTCTCTGGGGGGCAGGTTGAACCAACAGAGCTGGGCCAGGCCTCCCACTCCTATTCCGCCTCGAATTTCCAAGCAAAGCCCATGGCGTCCCCTGCCCCACTTCTGCATTTCCAGCTCAGGGTCAGGCACGTTGCGGATGAGGGAACTCGGGAGGACTGCCCAGACTTGGGCGGGCCCGTGGCTCAGGCCGCCTGCCCTGGGCACGCCTGTCGGGGCTTCCCGGCCAACATGGGGCATCTGCTGGACCCTCCTCCTCAGGGGCCTTGGCAGGGCGGGAGGGGGCACAGGGCAGCACAGAGAACCCCGCCCAGAGCGCGCTCTCCGCCCTCCATGCCCGTGTGCCCCTGCTACCAGCTGTTCGATTTGCTCACCTGAGAAAAGGGGGCACACGCGTCGGAGGCTGGCGCTGTCCACGGCACCCCCTCCTGGGGTGGGGAAAGGGGAGTAGCCTACAATAAGGGTGCTCAGAAACCACGTGGGGAGTGAAGAGGGCTACCTTGGCCTCTGGCAGGGTCTGCGGGGCAAATCTAGCCTGTGGCCCTTGAGCTACGAGGGCCGTACATGTTTAAAGAGTGTGAAATAAAGAATATGCAACAGGGATCGCTTGTGGCACAAAAAGCCTGCCATGTTTACTGTCTGGTTCTCTGCAGAAGCAGCACGTGGCCCCCCGAGCCCAGGGCAGACACCGTCACCAGAGGACGGAGGTGGGAGGTCTCGTGTCCTTGGAAATGCAGGCATGACGCTTCCCGAATCCTCTGTGAGCACGGAGGATGGGGTGGGCAGAGACGGCTCCCCTGTCCCTGGGCAGCTTTGCACAGTGGCCAAGAGACGGGGCAGCCAGCAAGCCCGGTTCCCAGAACACCTGATCCGGCGAACAGCTGCCGCGCCCGCCCGGCCCCCGCCCGGAGCACATTCTCGGCTGCAGCGTCCTGCCGGGAAGAGATGGTGTGAAATTGGGAGCAGTCTGAAACCGCTCTGTTCCTTGTCTTTCTTTCCTTTCCTGTTTGTTCTCCAACAAGAAGTGCTCCAAGCTGTCGTGAAGGAAATCTCCAAACACCCATTGGGATGTCCACCTCGAGCCCCTCAACATCCCGGTGAGACCCCTCAGATGGGGAGACCCTTCCCAGGGGGCAGGTCTGGTGGCCGAGAGGCCCTGGTTCATTGAGGTTCCGGCCTGGGGGACTCGGAGCGTGAGGGTGGGGGACACATCTTCATGACACTGGGGGGCCTGGGCGCCCTCGCCAACGCCTTCTGGAGAGCCCCCTGGCTCATCAGGAATGGGTCGCAGGTCATCATGGAGGCCGTTCTGGCTCTCAAGACCTCAGCTAGGGAGCTTGGTGCCCGAAACCGTCCTCTGCCGAGTTCCCTTTAGCATGGCGCTGGAGGGACCCAAGGATGTGCCTGTGTCACCTCGGGCCACAGTGACACCCCCAGAAGTGCAGAGAATGACACACAGACACCGAAAGCACCTGCTGACCGTCCTGACTTGTGCACGGAGTGTGATTTTACACTGCATCCCCCCTTTCTAACGAGTCACCAGCGTGCGAGAGGGCACGTCAGGGCAGAGAGCACAAGTCACTCCCCTCCGGCCCCCGCCCGAGGTCTGAGATCTGAGGTCTGGATCCCACTGCTCTCCTGAGAGCCGGCGTCCAGCAGCCAAAAACCTCAGGACACGTGCACACCCCTGCTGCCTTCCCTCCTCTTTGTAGTCCTGAAAGCAAAGCGAGAGCTTCTTCAATCCTCTGGTTTTCCTGCAACCGCCAGAGGTAAGCCTGGGAAGCCGGAGCCCCGTCCACAGACCCTGGAGGAGCGGCGTGGGAACAGGCTCCCATCGGACCTGCAGCAGGAGTGGCTGCAGGCTCGGGCCACGTGGGGGGAGGTGTGGTGACACTCTGGTGCTCGCTGCCATGCCTGTCACTTTAACATGACAAGGTCACCCTCCGCCTGCGGGATGGACTCAGAAAACCGACGCCCATCAGTGCCGGAGGTAGAGTGGGCACAGGGGCATGTGTGTCCCCAGGGCCGCCTGGAGGGGGGTCGGGGGGGCGCCTGGGGGCCCCGCGGGCTGTGAGCCTCTCCGGCCCTGCCCCACAGCTCTGAGCTGGTCTGCAGGCCGTCGGCGCTGCCAGGGAAGACTGTCCATGCAGCCCGTGCCTGGGAGAACACGGCCTCAGGGAAACACTGACCGCGTTCACAGAAACATTCTTGGGGCCAGACGGATTTTTAAAACTCTGTTCTCGGAGCTGGGAGATTCTGTTCGGCAGCACAATTGATTTGCTTTTTCCAAAGACTGAGAAGAGAGCTGAGGTCTGCCGGGCTGCGAACCACACAAGGTCTGTCTGTGCAAGTACTGCCCGTGGGGGGCAGGGGGCGGGGGCAGCGTGTCCCACACCTGGAGAGAGACAGGCAGAGATGGGGGACATAAAGTGTCAGAGGCAGAGAGAGACAGAAGGAGAGAGAGAGGTGGAGGGGACAGAGACAGAGAGAGATGGGAGAGACACAGAGAGCACACGCAGCCCCTGGAGACCCCTCCCGGCAGGGGCCCAGGAGAACCGGAGTATGGTGAGGGGGGAGGGCACGGGGACAGAGACTGGGGTCCCACGGGCCGAGCTCAGCAGGCCTGCGCCGTGGAGGTGGATGGCTCCCGGACAAAGCCAGCCTGAGCTCATCAGAGACGAGCATCACACCTGCACGTGTGCACAGCCGCAGCTGGGCCAGCCTCCACCTCTCAGCACTTGGGGCGAACAGCGAGATGGGCCCCATGTTGGGTGCCTCACTGCTCCTCCTGGACGGCCCCGCCCCTGTCCCGGTCCCCGTCCGGCTGGGCAAGCCCTGCATCCTCACGCCCTCCATTTCTGGTTGTTTGGTTTGGCCTAACGGTCTCGATGACGGCACATTCGCGAACTTAAAAGACAGATTCCTCTGAGTGGAGGCTGCCCGGCCCCGCAGAGTCGGCCCGCAGATGGAAGCTGACCTCTGGGCCATCTTCCTCCCCCAGCTCCACACCCGAGGCAAACATATCTGCGTGCCCTGGTCGGTTCGCTTTCCCTCCCCAGACACCCTGTGCTTCTCCGGGTTTCTGCGCCTGGGAGAGGCCCTCGGACTTGGACAGATGCCCCTCTCAGGACTCTTTAGAAGAGGGACATCCCTGCGGATGGAATCGCTGATGCCAGCTGACGGGGGCAGCCTCGTGGCAGGTGACTCGTTCTCGTCTGGTTTTCCTGTATCAGAAAAAAGGTTTACTTGTATGGAACGATAAAACTTGGGATACAGCAAGGAGGCCCCGTCTCAAAACAGAGGACCGGACAAGTAATAAACTTGACCCCCGGGTGCCTGTGTGTGGGGGGGCCAGGACGGCACGCCAGACCCAAAGCCGACCACAGACCAGCACCTGCCCCCAGAGCCCCGGGGCGGGCAGCCCGCTGGAGGAAACTCTCCACAGCCAGCAAGGGAATCTGGCCTCTGTGTCTCACCCATTCAGGTCCCAGAGCTGGGCCCTGAGTCCCCGACCCTGGGGTCCGATTTTGGGCGCTGGCCATGAGCGGGCACGGCAGAGCTGGCCACGGCCATGTCCCTGCTCTCTGGGCTGTCTGCTCTCTGAGCCCCTCCACTCAGCAGCTCATGCCTGAGAGACACCACAATCTTTTTACCCAATTTTCCAGCTGAGTTGACTGAGGCCTGTGAAGGTCAAGGAGCTTGCCCGGGGTCACTGAGTAACACGGCTAAGCCTCTGGCCTCGGGACAAGGTTGCAGGACTCTGGTTCCTGTTCCTGATCGCTTCACCGAAGACTCTTTCATAAATAATGGAAATAACAGGGCTTCGTTCTTCGTTGGAGGATGAACTCCCCAAACCACCAGCAGGGCTGCGGTCAGCCCACACTGCCAAGCCCTCGTGGGGTGCAAGTGGGCGCGGGCATTAGTTTGTCCCAGCCGTCCGAAGGCCTGGAAAGAGAGTCTGACGCTCGGTCCACGCAACAGGGGCTGAAGAGTCACCACTGACAGTTATTAGCCTATTATTACACGTATGAATTACCTCTTTCATACACATGCCTATCCTTCAAGGGCTTTATTAACTGACATTAACCAACCCAATTAGCAAAAGACACTCTATCTGTGTAATTAGTAGCTTGAGGCTTTATCCTGTCTTGCTCTTAAAGAGAAAAGGTATTTGATGTTGATCAGCTTACACTGTACAATTGGAGAAGAGGTCGGGGCTCGGCCGGAATGTTCTGATCCCTGGGGTCCCGTTAGGGTACCCGGCCCTCCAAAGACCCGCGGGTTGTGGTATTTAAGCGTCTCCAATTGCTTCCTCTCGCATCCAAGCCCCTCCCTGCTGTTGGCATGGCCTTCAACATGAGGAAGGGGAAATATTTATTTTTATTATAAACGTAGAGGCCCAAGCAGTGAGGAACCTTGTTGTTAAACCCTCCAAGCCCAGTTCTGCAGAAAAGCTCAAAATCCAACTTTGAGTACTGATTGCAAGGTTTTTTTTTCTAATCGGACGCCAAGAGGAACTCAGTGGGGAAAGATGTGTCGGGGCCGGCCCTGGAGGGCAGCTCGCCTGTTTGCGTCTCTGAGCGAACAGGCCGGTTTCAGAGGGGCCAGATGTTCTAGCTAAGAGCTGCAGGCTGCAGGCTGCGCGTGTGTACGCCACACAGGACTTGAGAACCGGGCTCTCATCCCGTCTGAGTGATCGGGCTGCAGGGGGTTCACCAAGAGGGCCCCGTGTTGGAAGTGACCATGGTGCACGGGCCAGGGGCCCTTCTGCACTCCTCATGGGAGCCCCAAACTCCATTTTTTTTTCATTTATTTTCTTTTAAGATTTTTTTTTTTTGATGGAAACCATTTTTAAAGTCTTTATTGAATTTGTTACAATATTGCTTCTGTTTTACGTTTTGGTTCTTTGGCCGCGAGGCATGTGGGGTCTCAGCTCCCCGACCAGGGATCGAACCCACACCCCGTGTTGGAAGGCGAAGTCTTAACCACTGGACTGCCAGGGAAGTCCCCCCAAACTTTAGTAGTTTGTGACCCTGCAGAGCGAGCTCTGTGGCTCTGGGTAACTGCCCCACTAGCTTTTCTTTTCTTTGTATTTATTTACTAGGCGCGCCGGAAAACTCATAACCGGGGCTTGCTCGGACCATCTTCCCTCTGACCACCCTCGAGTTCTGGACGGGAAGGAAGATGGCCTCTGCCTTCCTTCCCGGCACCTGAGCCACCTGAACGAGGGAGCTGGTGTTTCACCAAAGCATCCTTGAACCTGCCCAGCTGCCCAGCACCGCCCACACCCCCAGGCTGAGCCATCCTGAACATAGCCGCATCGGTGATCCAGGCTGGCTGTCCCCTCACCCCTGGAGCACAGAGAAAGGCAGACCTCCCACACCGAATTCCATCTTTCGACAGAGGCGACAGTCACCTTGCAGGGCCTGGCGGTGCGTGCGGCCCGGCTGCCCTGCCCACACGTCTGGCTGCCCCAGGAGCTCTGTCCCTGGATCCGATGGATCCGACACTTCTGGGGGCGGAGCTGGATTTCCTGCTTGCAACCCAGATGCTCGGGCAACGGCAACGAGCAGACCTCCCTGACTTCATTCCAGGGCCCGTTTTAGAGGGACGGAGCCTCTTTTCAACTCCATCAAGTAGGATTATCAGGCTTTTTTTTTTTTTTTTTTTCCATTACTTCTCAAAATGAAGTTCAAACGCTTTAAGTCTGAAAGGCTCATCTCTTTTCTGATCATCCTTGCTTTTATTCTCTGCGGCCTGTTCTCATGCACTTACGCACACACACGCACACACGCACACGGACGCACACGGACTGTCTGCCCATCACAGGCAGGTGGGCGCGAGTCCGCCGGCTGCTCACGGAAGGCAGGACAGACGAGGAGACCTGGGTGCAAACGCTGCAGAAACCCCTTCAAAATATTTGGGTTTGTCAAAATCCCAAACCGCTGTTGCCAGGCACTTTTCCCGCTAGTGTTTGAGCCCTCGGGTATTTTAAAGGAAATGAAATCCGTGTGTTTCTGATTTATTTATACTTAACTCATCAAAATGCTGTTTTAAAGCACTATTTTGTGTCCAAAATGCCCTTTATGCCTTTTTTCCCTTCCAAACGAAAAGCCATGTTTTGCCAAGTGTATATGACCTTAAACGCTAACATATTCAAGGCTCTTTCGAAAATCGAGCTCGCGAAGTCCAAACAGACCTGAACTGGAACCGACGCCCGCTGCCCCCGGAAACCCAGCACTGGATGGGCAGGCGACACCTTTTGCCCCCCTGCTTTTAGCTCTGTGGCTCTGCCCCAAGCAGGGGGTCCACCTGTCCCCACCATTGGAGCCCCCTGGTGCTGTGTTCAGTGGGAAATGAGCAAATTTCCCAGAGACGAGAATCCCCAATTCTGGGGTTTCACAGGCCCTCCCAGAGCTCTAGCTGGCCTAGCTCAAGGTCACCTTGAGTGTGGCCCCTGCTTGCCCCGAGGACAAGGGGGCAAACGCTCCTCCCGGAAGAGGCGGGGGCTCCCGGGTCCTGTGGACCCCCAAGTGCCGTTTCCCCCACACGTCAGGGTGACCCTTCTGCCTCATTACCCCCTTTGGACCTGCTGAGTGCAGGCAGCCAGGTGAGCACACAATTCTGATGTCGGTTTAAACCACTTCAGACCAGCACCATATTTTCTCTCCACTAAGAGAAGAAAAAGGTGACGGTGTCAGCCCTGAGCGAGTGTAGGAGGGGAGGGGACAGAGCCCCACTTGCCGGCTAGGTCACTTAGAGGGGGACAAGCTCAGGCCTCCAGAGGGATAAACAAATGCAGTGCTAGCAACACTGTCCCTTGACCTATAACACGGGGCTCAAGTGCTATGCTCTGGGTGTGATATTTATTTCTGGCCGATTTCATGCGATGGAGTTCAATTATGAATTTGATTGCTTTTTTTGTGCACAATATAAAATCCTTTATCCTCACAGCATTTAATTGTGTTCCCTGGCAGATTTGGTATTCATCATGGCCCTGCTGTCCCCAGCCCCAAAGATAAACCATCCGAGGGGCAATAAATGTCCACTCTGATTACTGATGCTTTCAGGGAAATTGATTATCTATTTGAGGGGCGGAGCAGGCTGATGTATTACTGCCTCTTTCCCTCACACGAGAGCTTCCCCGAAAGACAAATCTCTTGAACGGTGCAATGGATTTTCTATTATATTTAACATTTTCCAAAGTGATGCCGTTTTATCTTAATATTTGGAAAAGGAGGAACAGCTTTCTGATGGAGCCCGGAATTCTCCGTCATCCGCTCGCGGCATTTAAAGTTGAGAAAAGCAATGAGATAACAACTCAGAGTCTGGTGGGGGTGAGAGGGGCTGCTTCCTTATTCTGGTTGCACATCCTCTGTCCCACGGCCGCGGCTGAGCGCCGGGGCCCACGTGACATTCGCATCACATCTGTGATTTACTGAGAAATGTGTTCCCGGGGTTGTGACATTAGTGTGTGGCCCAAATATTCAGAATTCATGGAGTCTTTTCCTGCAACCCACGGGAAGAAAAGCAGGCTTTGGAAGAGTTTAACTGGATCCAAAGGAAAAAACAAAATCCAAGCGATTTTATTCTCGATTCAACACCACATACTTTGATGGCCAGAATGGCTTTCTCCCTTTTGTCATAATTTTTTAAAATGCGTGTGGGGGAGGACCGTGTGGTGCTCACACACCTGTGTGGGGAGGTGCCGCCCCCTGGGCTGGGAAGGAGCTGAGTCCAGAGATGAACTTCGGCTCATCAGCCTCGCTTCTATTAGTCAAAAGATAACAGGTGTTATAAACGCGAGTTTGCCTCCGCGAAAATCAATAGTGACTCCATAATCAACACTGTGATTAGCTGTACCCTGGTCACGATTAGCCCAGGCTGTGTTCATGCGATAATTCCCTAACGGCAGAAACAGGCCTTTATTTTGGCAGCGGCAGAGGCGGGGGATGGGGGTCATTTTGGCCTCATCCTGGCCCTCAGCAGATGCAGCGCACCTGTGGGCAGGTGGTCCCAGGGCGGACGCCCGGCTCACACTCACTTCTGGGAGTCCTGGAGCTGTGCCTTCCATGGGGGCTGATCTGAACGCCCGTCAGGCCTCCCTGGGCCTCCCTGGGCCTCCCGAGTAGCCAGCCCCAGGCTTTGCTGGCAGGGTGGGCAGGCTGCACACTTTCTCCAGTCCCCTTTGGATGCAAAGTGCCCGATCTCCGGGGTTTGGAAACCGCCGGCGGAGGAATCATGGGTGGGGTGCACCTGAAGGCACAGAACAGGTCGCGGTCACAGTGCTGAGGGCTGAGCTCTCGTTCTCACTCCCAACCCAAGGCCCCACCCTGGAAACATCCAAAGATTTTGCAAAATGCCGGTGCCTGGGCCCACCCCCATCTCATGAACGTCATGGGTGTGGGCCGGGAGGGCGCGGGCATCGCAGTTTGTGAAAGCTCCCGGGTGATTCTGGAGTGCGGCCAGGGCGAGAGCAGTCCCAGCCCTGCACGGGGTCTGGGAGCAAGGCAGCTTGGCGGCGGTCTGGAACATCCCAGCAGGCTCCACCATCCGAAGCCCACCGAGAAAGGAGGGACGGTGGACGGCGGGCTGAGAGCTCCCACCCCTCGTGGTGGAGGGAAGGAGGGAGAGCTTCCCAGAAGAAAGAGGAACCCAAGCACTGGGCCTGTGTGGAGCCTCGGGAAATGCATCCCAGGCCAGGACTGCTTGAGCAGCGGCCGGCAGGCGGGGGGCCAGCTCGCCCCTCCGGGCAGCGAGGTCTGTCGTCCTCGGCTCTTCCCCAGGCTACTTGCTTTGTGGAGGGTGGGCCCCATGGGACCTGAGTGCAAGGTCATGGCGCCTGACGCTGAGACCGGCCCTGTGGGTGCATCTTCCCTCCCCACCTGGGGCACGAGCACCACGCCCGCAGGCCCCTGTCGGGGAGCAGTGAGTTCCCCGCCATCCGGAGCAGACCCCGGGGTCCAGGGAACAGAAGAGCGAGAAGCCATCATCACGAAGTTTCCTGTGCTGTCCTGTCCCCCGACAGGCTTTCCCGCACACATTTCTCCACACCACGAGAACTCAGAGAGGGGCTCCCGGGTCCTGAGCCTCAGAATGAAGGGAGAGTGATTCTCCGTGAGGGACTCACGTGTGCATGCACGCGTGTGTGTGCGTGTGTGTGCATGCCTGTGCTTCGTGTGCACGTGTGTCCCTGCTACACCTGTGAGCACGCGTGTGTGTCACGTGAGCTCAGGCTCCGGCCCGCTCGGGACCTAGTGCGAAGGGGCCGGATGCAAAACGCCCATCCTGCCTCTGCTCCTTTGGGAACTGCGCTGTGGGCATCGTGCGTCTGAGGCCAGACTTTTTCCTGATTGACGCCTGGGCAGTAACTCTTTATTTTTAGTGAAGAAAATACAGTGGTTATAGACTGGGTCCACTCGGTACAAAGGGGTCCCACAATGCAGGCTCGGGCATTCTTCCCTTATTGGCACAAAGACCATGCATCCAGGCAGCTCTTCGCATCTTGCATAAAAAGTCCCACGTACGTTATCCACTTTGATTGTCCCTCTTACGCT
Source organism: Phocoena sinus (assembly GCF_008692025.1). Lineage (NCBI taxonomy): Eukaryota > Metazoa > Chordata > Mammalia > Artiodactyla > Phocoenidae > Phocoena > Phocoena sinus. The sequence goes on along the minus strand of NC_045763.1, from coordinate 1,826,867 downwards.
GTGAGGCAGCTCAGCAAGGTTAAGCGACTTGTCTGAGGTCACACAGCAGTAGAATGCACCAGTGCCTGGGGGAACTAAGTCCAGGCCTCTGCTTCCGTCAGCTGGAAGCTGTTTCCCTAAGGTCAGAGTGAGACAGAGGCAGTGGGGCCCTGCTGGGACTTTCTCCAAGGTCTCCTTCTATACTAGTGCCGCCCACGGTGGTCTAAAGCAGCGGCCATTCCAGGGCCGGCCCTGCCTGAGCCATCACCACTGTCCACCTAATGGACCTCTGGCCTGTAACGTGCTGCTCCCCAGACAGTGTGTTGACTGCAGGGGTCCAGCGTCCTGGTGCAGCGTGGGTGCTCAAACTGCGGAGTGCGGAGTGGCTGCCGGATGCTGGCTTTGCTGGGATCGTGGTGGTTTTCTCAGGGCTGGGCCGTGTCGGGCTAGCTGTCCTTTCTCGCCCAGGCAGCCTGTCTCTAAGAGGTCTCAGCAAGGACCTCCTCCGGGCAGGGCAGAGCAGAGCATCGGCTTCCGGGGAGGTGAGCAGACGGCCTCCAGGCCTCCAGGCCGCTTGCACCTCTGCGCCCCTGTTTGCCCGGCTGTAGCAGCACTCCGTCCACTGGAACTGCTTCGAGGCTGGGCCCTTCTGGACCATTCCAAAGTTCGCCGTCCACCTGGCCTTTCAGGTGGAGGGCACCACGGGAAGCCAAGGTGGGCAGCAAGACCTGAGGACGACAGTGTGGCTTGCTCAGCCAGAGGCGGCTGGCGCCGCTCCAGAGTCGTCCCAGGCCCTGGTGACCTGGTCCAATGCCCACCGAGCGGACCAGGGGCGGAGGACACCAGGGGAGGCCTGCTGGCACCTCCTGGACTGGCCTTGCAGCAGGTGTGTCTGAGCCGGATCAGGCCCGTGAGCTGCCCCAGCTGATGGCTAAGGTGCCGAGGCCTGGCTCCACATGTGTGAGCCGGCGGGGGTGATGGGCGGAATCTAGGGCCTGGAGGCAAGGAGGAAGGTGCTCGGATGGAGAGCCGGTGCAGGCTGGGCTCCGAGCAAAGTGCTTGCACCTCCCCCGCTGCTCCCGTGGGTACTAGGCATCGTCTGTGCAAGGTGAGGCTCAGGTCTGAGATGCGGGCAAGCTTGTCCTGCAGAGTTCCCCCGCAGGCTCTTACCGTCCGAGGTTACGTGGTCAATGGTTTTCAGGAGAGGTTCATTATTACCTCGGCGCCGAACATCTGTGGCCAGCACGGCCCCCTCGCCGGTTCCCCAGGGAGCCCCCAGCAGTCTGGATCCTTATTCTACACTGACTTCACGGATCCCGAGGTCCTCCAGCCCAGAGGGGATTGGCCGTTCCAGGTCCTAAGGCTCACCCACGTCGGGGAGATGGTTCCCGAGATTCCAGGGGGAGCCCCCCACCTCCCCACGTCCCACATCAGTGGCTGGGGGCAAAGCCGGGTAAGAGTCGAGCGTGGTGGGTTACGGTGCTCCGCCCGGCAGCGTCGAGCTGGCCCCTCTCCCGGGCCCGTTCAGTTATTAACCCTCGTAGGACATTATCTCGCACCGAATCTCCCGGGTGCAGAGCCGCGGCCGGGCTCTGGGAGAATGTTCTCGTCCTGTTCCCGAGCGCCGCAGACAGGCCTGGGTGATCATTAACCCGGCTCCTGATCCCCTCTGCTCTGAAGATGCGCCTGCCGCTCCCGGCCAGCCCCGGCCCTCTCCTCCCACGCTTGGACCCCTTCCCCCGCCCCGCTCCGAGGGGAAAGAATGGGAAAGCAGGTCCTCCGGGAGCTGGCACGGCAGGACAATGGGTATCTTGTGTGAGTAATCTAGCGCTGTGGCCAGTCAAGCTGGTTTCTGGGCCCGCTGCCCTGACCCTCTTTAGAGAGGCTCGCTCTCCCCAGCACAGTGTGAAACATTTCCTTTCACTGCACTGACACTCTGCAGATTGAGACATCAGCTTGGTCCAACTGCAGCAAATTAGCAATTTTTCTTTTGCTAATTGGAAATAAAAATGTTTGCTGAGGGAGCCGTTCGTCGGCATGCGGCTTTCGGTTTCTGTGCACCAGAAGGGCAGCGTTGAAAACGCGTCCCGAGAGGCTGCCCACCCCGGGGTGCCCCTCACCGCAAATCCTAAGGGGCCTCAGGGCTGCGGTGTGTGGACACGCCCCTCCTTGGCAGCTCACCTGGGACCTGGGCATCCCTCGCATCCCGGACCCGTGTCCTGGAGGAGCCGGGCCCCGGGGCTGCTGCCCCCACTTCAGAAAACCATTAGAATTGGGCAGGTTGCAAAGCTGTCGGGTGAGAAAGCCCTTTGCCGGGAGGAGGGAAGCAGAAAATCACGGGTGGGGAGCCAGGCAGCCTGCACCGCTCCTAAGCACCGAGCGCGCCCCGAGAGAGCCAGCTGGGCCATCTGATCTCTGAATAAGTGTGCAGGGGACGGCACGCCCTTGCCCCGGCACGCACCCAGGAAGCACCGTCCTCCGGCCCGCCCCCCAGGGGACTTGTAGCTTCAGCCCCCCTCAGTTCCAAGGGTGGAAAAGAGCCGGGCACTTAGGTAGAAGGGGACGGAGGCTCCTGCCGGGGTGGAGAGGAAAGGAGGCCTCTTCCTGCGGATTGGAACAAGAAGAAGAGCCTCAGGGAAGGCCCAGAGCATCCCTTCCAGAGGAAAGTGGCCCAGGACCTTCAGATCGAGTGAGGCGATTTGGAAATCTGTGTATAAACGGACCCCCCCCCCCGCCCACCCCTCCCTGGGCACCCACATGCCTTGTGCCCGTGCACGCATGTGAGCCTCGGGGCGGCCGCGTGCGCAAGTGCGTGCTGTGGACCGGCGTCCAGCCTCTGGGGTCCACGGCGACCCCGGCTCCCCCGCGGTCCCCAGGGTCTCTCAGGAATCAGGCTGTCGGGCCAGCGCCTAAAGGGTTACCGTGTTCCCCCTCCCTGTTTTTCTGATAAAGCATTTGACAGCCATGCCTAATAATTCTTTCTGCTGGGTTTTTTTTCTTGATGTCTTTATGTGAATATGAAGCCAGAATGAAAGGCTTTGGGGGACCCCCACGAGAGAGGAAAAGCGTGAAACGGGGGGAAGAAAGACGGTGCGGGGGGCTCCCCGCCGTGAGCCAGGCATCTCCTTTGGCAGCCCGCACTTGGCTTCAGAGGGTCCTTTGTAAGTGGAAACGAGTCTTCTTCACTGGGCCACGACAATAGGTGTTTTGTCAGAGGGGGCCGGGTGAGGGAATCGCGGCTGCAAGGGGCTAGCCCCCGGGGCCTGCAGATGTTGGACGAGGGATGATTTATTGCTCCAGTGTCCTCAGTGGCATTTGGCTACCTTCCCAGACCCCAACGTCGGTGACGGAGGAGGGAGGAAGGCGAGGGGGAGGGGGGGACAGGGCGGCACGGCTGAGGGGCCCCCCTGACACCTTGTCTGGGGGGGGGGGGACGGCAGCATGCCGGTACTTCAGGGCAGAGGAGAGGGCAACCCAACCAGTCCTGAACAAGCTTGCAGAGAACTTGAAGAGCCAGGCTGAGGCTCTCAAGAACATTCCCACGTTTTTTTTTTGGATTTTTTTTTTCTCTTTTTTTTTAAAAAAGCTGCACGGGACGCGGCGACAGAGGAGCAATGACTTGGGTGAAAACGGTTTGCTCTCAGAAGCCACCGGCCTGGCCCGCGGTGGCTGGCCACCTGTCCACTTCCTGCACTGATGCGGTACCATGCCGCGTCCTCGCCCGGTTCCCCGGTGGCCGCCTGTGTTCCGGCAGCCAGCAGCTGGCGTCGTTTCACCCGAGCAAGGAGCAGAGAGCAGCGGTTCTCCCTGGGTTCTGACCTGGCCCAAACCCGAGAGGCCGTAGACCCAAGTCCAACCAGGAGGGCTGTGCCCATGGGGCCCCCGCTCCCAGCCCAGACTAAGTTAAGTCTGGAGGAGGCGGGCAGCCTCGGCATGGTTTCCCGAACCAGGAGCCTCTGAGCCGCCCGGGCGTCCCCCGCGCCACACCCCGCTGAGCTGGCACGCCGGACACCCAGCCACGGAGGCGCTGGGCTGTTGCCAGGGGAAATGAGTTGCTGTTGGACAAGTCGCTCACAACCGAGAACCGCAGCTTCCTCGCGAATCCCGCGTGGGGAGAATTCCATCTGGGGCCTCATCCCGTCTTGGAAGGAGTTTTGAAAATACCAAAACTTGGATCGAGGAGCCCTGGCGGGGCGGTGTGGGGGGGGGCGGGGAACGTTGCATAAAAACACCGTCATCCCCGGTCCGGGGCTGGGTGTCCTGTCTCCCTCTGACCTCACAGCACTCCAGCCAGGAGCGGCGCTGGACACCGAGTTTCATTATGTGCAGGAGCCGGCACGATCCCGGGTGGTGGGTTCGGGCCGTCAGGGGCAGCTGGGGCCCCCGGCAGGGACGGGGAGGGGCCCGGAGGCAGGGCGGGAGGCGGGTGCGGCGGACGGGGTGCGCGCTCGTCGCGGGACCGGCCGTCAGCGATCTGTCAGCCGCGGTGTGCGGTTGACAGCCCGGCGGCCACAGTCCCACCCTCTGTGACATCAAGAACGATTTCAACGTCTTTAGCCTCAGGTTCGGGCCGGGCCTTCGTTCCACAAGGCCAGACGCGGCCTAACGACAGCGTGGACCATGGCTCCTCTCCCAGGTCCCGGGAGACGCGGAGGCTCCCACCTACACGGTCTGCGACAGGCACGCGGTCTGCCCACCTAGGCCGGGTCCAGCAGGGAGAGCCACCCTGGAGCCCCGCTGGGCCACACGGCACTCTGAAACCCACGGGTCCCTGGATGGAGCATGCCGTGCGTGTCTCCTCCAGGCGGGCTGGCGCTCGGAGAGGCTCCAGCGTTCCTTCCGAGGAGGGGGCCCGGGCTGCGAGGACCCACACGCAACGCTCTGAGTGGCCATCGCCGTCCGGCTCTCAGCCCGTGGCCCTGATGTGTCACCGCGCTGGCACGGACGTGAGAACCACTCTGGGCTTTTTTGTTCACGGGACAGTATTTGGACACAGCCCGTCCAGCGTCTTGAGGGCCTGGCAACTGCCACGTCAGCACAAGTATCCCCCCCGACTTTTCCCTGGGATATGCAGACACATTTTTCCCATGGAAAGAGAGTGTGGCCTTTGTGAGGGGGGCACGGCCAGCCCGGATTACAGTGGAGATTAATCCCAAACAAGAGACAAGCAAATTAGACAAAGGGAATCATACACTTCACTTTTCAATGGATGTTTTCATAAATGTATGAATAATTTAAATTATCATTGCCGAGTATTTATTCGAGTGTTTCAGGGGGAAAATGCCTCCTCTTTCTTCTCCCTCGATCCTTTGCATTTCTGTCTCATCTCTTTTATGTGCTGCATAGGCTGTTTTCTTGCCATCTGAATCGGTCCGGGACAATGGGATGTATGAGGCTGAAGGGCTGCGGAAGAATGCCGCCCTTGTTGGCGATGCCGTGCTTGACATTGATTAATGAGGGTGCGGACACGGGCAGAATCTCTGAGAGCCAAGGGGAAATCAGAGGGCCCGAGGGCACCCCGAGGCGGAGGGCAGGGCTGGCAGGAGAAGGCCACGGCCATCCCTCCACGCCCAGTGGGAAAAGGCAGCGGGGGGAACCCAGCACCGGAGCCTCCAGCACCGGAGGGTCCTCTGAGGACAGGGCACCGGGAGGGAGCCCAGGTCCTCCATCTGCTTGGGGAGGGCGAGCGAGCCAAGGTCAACGTGCCGGGGACACCGGGCAGTGCAGCCAACCTGCCCTTGCCGGCCGGCTCCCACCCTCCCAGACATGCTGCCCCCCATCTAAGGGGGGCTGGCCCAGAGAGCGCGCCTCCGAAGGGGTCACAGTGGACCGTGGCCACGGCTAGGCCTTGATGAACTTCCACGAGATGGGCACTTTCTCCCTGATATGGGCCACGCGTACCTGCCAGCCCCAAAACGGGTCTGGCCTCTTCTGTTCTGTTCTATTCCACTTCACCCCAGTCCATCCCCTCCTGCCCCGTTTATCTACTTATTTTTGTAATAGGAAACAGCACCTGCGCCTGACCCCTCAACCGTGAGCTCAGGACGGACCCTCAGGACCGATGGAGGTGACGGTCAGCAGACGGGATGGTGTCACTGAGTGGCCTCGCGGTGACAGCCCAGTCGGCTGAAATGAATATCTTCACCGACCAACTGTGTAGTCCACCTACAGAGGCCCCAGGGCTTAGTTCTGCCGCTGCTGACCTCCCAGATTGAGGGCCCGAAGGGAAGGTCCGGGAGGCGGACACCCAGGGCGCCACGCCAGGATCTCCGCTGGTGAAAGGGCAGGTCTGCAGCAGAGCTTGGGCTGGGGTCCCCTTGGCCAAGGTCAAGATCGTTGCCACCCTCTCCCCGGCTGCGGCGTTTCTCTTGCCAGGGCCTGACACGCTATGCGGGTGAAGAAAGAGTCTGGAGACAGCGCCCACCTCTGAAGATGCTCCCACTTTGGGGGCCACCTCTCTGGCGTCCGCAGGATGGTGTCACGGTGACTCCTGCCACGGCCTCGGGGCCCAGCGAGCCCGACTGGGGCTCCTGCTTTGGGAATCAGCTCCTAAAAGCCGCCGTTGCTCTGTTCGGCCCGACAAAGGCGTTGTCGCTTAGACGTAGAGAGGGGGGGCTGGGAGTTGCCAGATATGGGCCCTCCGCAGGCCTAGAAGTTTCTGGTTCCTGTCCGACAGGAGAGTGAAGAAGACGCCTATCTAGTAGGGAAACCACCTCCCCGCTCGTGCTCTCCCGGGGGAAGAAACATTTTACGGGGAAACGTTTCCACGGTGATGCTGACGCCCCCGGCCCCAGGGCCGGCTGTGCATCACGCAGAAAAGGGGGCTGCGATGGCATGACCGTGGGTTCCAGACCAATGTGACCAAGTGACCACGAGACTCAGACACGTGTGCAGGCACAGCTCCCCTGGCCGTTCTGTTTGGCTCGCCGGCCACTCCCTCTGTTCTGCGTGCTTCTGAATTAATGGACCGGGCGAGCGGCCTCGATAATGATCTGGAATCGCAGGATTAACGGGGGGCGGCGAGGTCATGTGGGAGGGCGCCCGCCTGGCCCTGTGAGTCCTCGGTCTACAGCCTGGCTGTGACCTTGTTTGTGGGTGACCTCGGGTGGACACGGCGTCCCGGAAACCCCGCTTCCCCGCCTGGACAGAGTGGATCCGATTGGGAGCTGCTCTGCCTCCTGGCGTCCTGGGGAAACACTAGGTTAGAACACAAGGTGCTTAGAGCACGCCACGGACCAAGCTTGCATGTAGCGACCCACACTTCGGCCCAGGCCATTCCTCCCACGTTCAGAGGCCCGTTCCCTGAGGGAGGTGAGCACAGACTCCCTCCAGGGGACCGCACACCATCACCCTCCGAGCTGAACTGCAGGGCACCGCCGGCCCACTTGTGGCTTCCCAGCCGGTGACAGTCCTGAGTGGCAAATTACAGCCATCACAATTTTATAATTACAGCGGCTGACGACCGGGGCCCTGCCCCACGCCCCCCAGCAAAGTACGGGGGGGTTGTGTCAGCAAATTAAGCAAACACGGTTATATCTACAGCTTGATGGATTTGCCATGTTTAATTCATAAAGATTTGAGTGTTTTTCTTTTTTTTCCCTCCCTATTACCGGCTAATTTGGGGATCCAAAAATCTGTGTTTGTTGGTGCCATTGGCGGTGGTGGCCCCTTTCTGGCAAAGCAGGCGCTGCCGGCGTGGAGGATGGGGTTGGCGGAGGCTTCCGCGAGGCCTCCCAGGGAAGCACGTGGCAAGTGGACAGGGGGAGGGGGCACCCTTTCCTTCCTCAGGTGACATCGTCCTACTGCAGGAAGCCCCTCCGGGTCCCCCGGCAGCAGCTCTGTTGGTTAGACCTTTTAAAACCGTGCTGCCGGGGCGGGGTGCGGGGGGCGAGAAATCCAGTGAAGCAAATGGCCGCGAGCCCCGTCCCAGGAACGAGGGAGAGGATCCCTTACAGGGCCGGGCACTTACAAACGACCCCTTTGACGCTGAGCTTCATGGGCAGGACAGAGAGCCGGGGGCAGTGACAGAGCCAGGCGTAAGGGCCACGAAACAGCACACGTCGGGCGGGAGCCAAAGGGACACCGCCTGGTTAATTTTAATTTGCGTGGAGCCCATATATCGGGGTAAGCGAGGCAGCAGCAACTCGGGGCCAGAGGACAAGCCGCCCTTCGCTCCAACTTTCAAGACTCCGGAAGTGCAGGGATTTGCAGCCAGGACCTCGGGGTGGGGGGGCACCCCATGAGGATGGAGGGACGGATAGGCTTCGGCCCGCCTAGGGCGTCCGCATCAGGGGCCAGCCCCGCCCTGTCCCAGCCTGGACTCTCAGATTCCTGCGGTGTCCCCACCTCAGGCCACCCTGCCCCCACCTTCCACTTGGGCTGGGGCTGGGGTTGGGGGGGCATCGAGATCACCTGAAAAGGCAGCCGGAGGGTGACCCAAGCCCTGAGCCCCGGCAGGGACAAATGAGAAGCTTAACTAGTGCAAGACGGCATAAAAGGGAGAGGGAAAAGGAAGAACAAAGCTTCCGCCAATTTGCTCTTTTGGGCTTTGTGAAAACTGGCCCCTTTCCCAGCGATCGCCCCCATTGAATGAGGTCGAGCGCGCAGCTCTTCCGCAGCTCTGATGGGTTTTCACGGGGTGGTGAATGGGGTGCAAATTAGCGGAGCCCTCGGGAGGCTTGTTACTGTCACTCCCAAACTGACGTCCAGAGGCAACGTGAGCACTAATCAATCCCCAGAGCTCGCCCATTATCGGGGCAAGGTAGGAAGCTATTTACTGTCTTCTCTTTCACGGGTCTTCCATTTTGCCCACTGCGGCGAGGCGTTCCGAGGGGACAGAGCCGCAGACGCACACCTTCGCCGCCTGCACGCTCACGCTCAGGCCCTGGCTGCCAGTCATGGCACGCAAGCGTGCACACATTCAAGTATGCACACACACCCAAGCACACATGTGTGCACGCAACGCACACACACCTATGCACGCACACACACAAGTTTGCACGCACACATGTACACACAAGCACACACCCCATGGAGGCACCCCGTGCCCCTTCCTGCAGGTTTATTGCTCTCCAAGAACCAAGGCTGGCTGGTGGCTGAGATGCTGGGGTAAGCAGCCACGCGGGTGGAGTGGGGCATGGAGGGTGGCCAGCCCTGTCTTCCCACGGCCGTGGCGAATGGCCTCAAGCAGGCCTCGGAAGAGCGAGGACAAGGGTGGCCCTGGGGACAGAGTCCCGGCCTCTCAGAGCAGAGGGACGAGCGGAGCCAAACCACACTCGTTTCCAGCATTGAACCCACTGACGCCCCGACGCAACCAAGACATTTCATCTTACGCTAGACCCGTCTTTCCTTAGGGGCCCGCCAAGAGCTCATTTAGAAATAGATCAAGTCCACGGCTTCTGAAACTGGTAAACTAGGCCTTTAGAAGGGACACACAATCAAGCCGACCCTTTATTCATCTCGGGGTTGAGGTGGACGTTTCCAGGGAGGGACTCACATTTATTTCTGATTGTTCTACTTAGAAAGAAATCAGTGCTGACAATGTGACCCAGGGGCTCACGGTGAGCAGCCCGGTACCTGGCAGGCGGCAGCCTCTAAATGATACACACACCTAGGGAGTGACTGAACAGGCGAACAAACGTCTAATGAACCAATAAAATAAGTAAATGCCTGATGAGTAAGTAAACCAATATACACGAATAAGTTAATAAACAAGTATCCAAGTGAATAAAGGCGTATACATCTAGTGAGTGAGTGAATAAGTATCTAATGAATGACTAGATAAACACATGTGTACCTAGATGTCAAGGATAGCCCTTTCCAGAAGATGTGGTGTGTACACACACACACACACACACACACACACACACACACACACACAATGGAATACTACTTAGCCATAAAAAAGAGTGAAATAATGTCATTTGCAGCAACATGGATGGACCTAGACATTATCATACCAAGTGAAGTAAGTCAGAAAGAGAAAGACAAATACCATATGATATCACTTATATGTGGAATCTAAAATATAACCTAAATGAACTCATCTACGAAACAGAAACAGACCCACAGACATGGAGAACAGACTTGTGGTTGCCAAGGCAGGGGGTGGGGGAGGGATGGAGTGGGAGTTGGGATGAGCAGATGCAAACTATTATGTACAGGATGGATAAACAACAAGGACCTACTGTAGAGCGCAGGGAACTATGTTCAAAATCCTGTGATAAACCATCGTGGAAAAGAATCTGAAAAAGAATGTGTATATACGTATAACTGAATCACTTTGCTGTACAGCAGAAATTAATACAACATTGGAAATCAACCATGCTTCAATGAAGTAAATTAAAAAAAAAAAAAAAAAAAGAATATCCCTTTCCAGCCCCTTGAATCCAGGGCACACATTCAACGGCAAATTCTCTTGGATTTTGATCCCTTAAACTTAGCATATGGTATCTGTTCTTTAGACCATGTCTAGGAAATATTTTATCAGCCTTAACATGTGGCTTAAGCTACTGAAATTGGACCTGAATGTCAAACACACACGCGCGTGCGCGCACACATACACCCACACCCACACCCACACCCACACACACACACCTCTGAGAGTCTCCTGTGACGCCCTGGACTGGGCTGCCTGCAGGTCTGGGCTCTGACCTAGATTCTGAGTCTGCCCAGCCTCTTCCTGTGTCTGCAAGATGGGTCACCTTCCTGGGCCTCAGTTTCCCCATCTGACACAGGAAGAACATTCCTCATGGCAATAGCTCAGAGCTGAACGGGTCACAGAGACAATGTCACCTGGAAGCCAGCCCTACTGCCCGTGCAGTCAGCCAGCCGCAAGCCCACAACAACGAAGTTTAACTGCAGAAGGACATGCAGGATACAGAGCACTATTTTCTGATAGAATAAATCAACACATTCACCTTCTAGACATTCACACCTGGGTTACTTTTCAAAGTAAGATGATACTAATAATCGCTGATTTTCTGTGGCTGAGAAAGAAAGGTAGCCTTAAAGTGTCAGAGGTCCTCCTTGTAAATGTCTCTAGAAAGTGCGACACTATTTCCTGTGCGAAATAAGGACTTTGCTAATGGGCCGGCAGGAGAATCAATGATAGAGAACGTTCTGTGAGTCCTCACTAGCCAGGGCGGGTAGAAGGCAGCTAGTTGCAGATACTTTTCTAGAACATCGGCCTTAGCCAGATCCTCTCTTTCTGCCAGTTTGGAAAATTCTGAAGACAGTCCTGGGCCGCGAGACATATCTGTGGCCCAGAACTCGGGGAGGGTACTGCCTGGGGTAGGTAGGGCTGAGTCTCCTGGGGTCAGTTGCCAGGGAAAACTCCAAAGCAAAAGGTGCACTTGTAGTGAACTGGTGTTGCCAAAGGCTCCTGACCTGGAGTCCAAGGAAGCTCACCTGGGTGCCTGGCTTCCCCGCACCTGGGGTGCCTCCAGCTGAAACGTGTGGAGGGAATACGGCCCCTACAGCCACTCCATGTTCAGCGCTGCTGGTCTGGCCCCCAAGGGAGCCCTTTATGGAAGTCACCTCTCCAAACCTCCCCGGGAAAAGGGAGCCTGGGTTGGCTCCAGTCTGTCCAAGGTCGTGACGGGGCAGGTGTGGAGGCTGGGTCAACCCGTCAGCACCCGGGGACGGGCCACGGTGGAGCTGTATTCTCTGCTGATGAATGCAGGGTGTTGCCTGGACTCCTGTGGTTTTAAGTGTGACCATGATTGGTGAATCCCAATCGAAGGTTTATTTCATGTCCTTAACTTCCTGTCCCTTTCCTACTCCGGCATGAGCCTTTCCCAGATCTATCATTCATTTTTCTTGTCACTGGAGCCAAAACGCTCCCATACTTTTGACCAAGACCTTCAAGGCCACCAGATGCCACCCAACATCAGTCCTTCCCTAGCAAGCGTAGCCCCGATCATTCCCTTCTGAGTCTCTTGGAATTCCCAAGATGCCCTTGTGTTTGTGGATTCCCCAGAGTTACGCCCAAGGCCGCTCGCTCCCCAGCCCCCAAGCACAAGGAAGGCTGGAATAAGTCACCCCGACTGTGGAGATGCCACCCCGACCCGCACAAGAGCGTCTGCAAAGAGCAAAATGGTTCTGTGCAGAGGGCGCCAGTTCCTTCCATCACCAAGAGCCTCTGCCTCTGCGTGGGGGTCCTGGCGGGGAAGCCACGGTGGCGTGTGTCCAGGTGACCCAGGCCGGCCACATCCCCTCATGCCATCGGGGCCCCCCAGCCCTGCCTCCTGGCCCTGGCACAGCCCCGGGTCTGGATGGGCTGGAGAAGCCTCTCCAGGGCCTGCGGCCTGCTCAGCCGTCCAGTGGCTGGATCACAAGCTCATCCCTGTTCAGGGCCGGACAGAAGGCTGTAGAAGGGGAAGGAAGAGGCCCCTCCTCTGCTCTCTCCATGTCTCAGCTGTGGTCTCCTGGATGCCTACACTGTAGCCTCAGGACAAACCTGGGGGCCCCCAAACTGGCCAGACCCTTCAAATAGAGAACAGGTGATGCACAGGCCAGAGGCCATGTGGACGAGACCCCCCAGCCTGGTCCTGAGCCCACCAGCTATGTCACCCCCAGATCCTGCCTCAAAGGGGCCGATTGCACACGTTCCTCTCCTGATGCTGGCCGCTGGGCAGGAACACGCACACGGTAGGAGATCCGAGGAGGGCTAAGGCAGGATGGGGCTTGAGGCGCGGGTCAGGGCAGAGCAGGACGCAGCTGGCGCCTGGGCCCCCTGGAGCCTGTAAGCCTCGCGGGTCCCCTGTGGGCACCTGGTCCTGGCAGAGAACAAAGGTCTCGGAGGGCACCACAGGAAACTGTTCCAGAGGAAGAAGCCGGAATAGGGGGCTCACGGGCTCCTACTTAAGTCCCGTGGTTCTCAACGGGGGGGGGGGTCCGACTGCCCAGGAGACACGGGCAATGTCTGGAGACACCTGGTCGTCACGATTGGGCTGGGGGTGCTCCTGGCGTCCAGCCAACTAAACATCCTGCATCGCCCACGGCAGGGAGTGCCAGGCCCCAAGAGTCAGCGGAGCCAGAGATGCATTTGTGGGCGTCACTCCACTTGCCCCTGCCCCCCCTTGGGCTGGTGCCCCTAGGACAGACGCCCTGACTGTGGGGACCCCCACAGGCTGCAGAGGGACCGGCCCTCTGAACGTGGGACGTGCAGGGCAGACCGTCCCCTCCACAGTCCCGATCACCGCAACAGCCCGAGGGGCTGGGATCCCTGTACAGACAGGCACGCTGAGGCTGGGGGCGGTGGTGGAGTGACGTTTTCAAGGCAGAGCCAGGATTTGAATCCAGGGCTGTAGAAACGGGTCTTGAGGCCACGCAGCCTTAAGGCCAGTGAATCGGGCAGAGGGCCTTCCGGCTGTCGCTGCCCACAAGCAAGGATCATAACTAAATCTGAAGGCGACTGCCTTAAAGAAGCGTCCGCTCCTGCGCTAGCTCTGCCCAGCGACCCTGAACTTCAAATGCACTTGCTTCCCCCTTGAAACTCAATGGCAGCACAGTGGCCTCCACGGGAGCAAAGCTTCAGTATCTGCACCAAGAGCGGAGGCCAAAGGCACTGAGATCGTAAAACTAGCTGCTCAAAAGGAAACTGGCCTTACATTTAGGTCTTTAGTCCATTTTGAGTTTATTTTTGTGTATGGCATTCGGGAGCGTTCTAATTCCATTCTTTTACATGTAGCTGTCCAGTTCTACCAGCACCACTTATCAAAGAGGCTGTCTTTTCTCCATTGTATATTCTTGCCTCCTTTATCAAGGGTAAGGTGACTGTATGTGCGTGGGTTTATCTCTGGAAAACATAGGCAGAACACTCTATGACATAAATCACAGCAAGGTCCTTTTTGACCCACCTCTTAGAGAAATGGAAATAAAAACAAAAATAAACAAACGGGATCTAATGAAACTTAACAGCTTTTGCACAGCCAAGGAAACCATAAACAGGACGAAAAGACAACCCTCAGAATGGGAGAACATATTTGCAAATGAAGCAACTGACAAAGGATTAATCTCCAAAATGTATAAACAGCTCATGCCGCTCAATATTAAAAAAACAACCAACCCAATCCAAAAATGGGCAGAAGACCTAAAGAGACATTTCTCCAAAGAAGACATACCGATGGCCAAGAGGCACATGAAAAGCTGCTCAACATCATTAATCATTAGAGAAATGCACATGAAAACTACAACGAGGTATCACCTCACACCAGTCAGAATGGCCATCATCAGAAAATCTACAAACAACAAATGCTGGAGAGGGTGTGGAGAAAAGGGAACCCTCTTGCACTGTTGGTGGGAATGTAAATTGATACAGCCACTATGGAGAACAGTATGGAGGTCCCTTAAAAAACTAAAAATAGAATTACCATATGATCCAGCAATCCCACTCCTGGGCATATACCCAGAGAAAACCATAATTCAAAAAGACACACATACCCCAATGTTCATTGCAGCCCTATTTACAATAGCCAGGTCATGGAAGCAACCTAAATGTCCATCGACAGACGAATGGATAAAGAAGTCGTGGTACATATATACAATGGAATATTACTCAGCCATAAAAAGGAACAAAATTGAGGTATTTGTAGTGAGGTGGATGGACCTAGAGTCTGTCATACAGAGTGAAGTTAGAGAAAAACAAATACCGTATGTTAACACATATATATGGAATCTAAGAAAAAAAAAGGTTCTGAAGAAACTAGGGGCAGGACAGGAATAAAGACGCAGACGTAGAGAATGGACTTGAGGACACGGGGAAGGGGAAGGGTAAGCTGTGACAAAGTGAGAGAGTAGTACGGACATATATACACTACCAAATGTAAAATAGACAGCTAGTGGGAAGCAGCCGCATAGCACAGGGAGATCAGCTCGGTGCTTTGTGACCACCTCGAGGGGTGGGATAGGGAGGGTGGGAGGGAGACGCAAGAGGGACGAGATACAGGGATACATGTATACGTATAGCTGATTCACTTTGCTATACAGCAGAAGATACCACAACACTGTAAAGCAATTATACTCCAATAAAGATGTTAAAAAAAAAAAAAGGAAACTGGTTGGGCTCCTCCATCCAGGGCACTCACCCAGTAGGGGCACTTGGAGGGGTGGAATTAATGAAATGACCTTGCATTTTGTAATTGCGAATTTCTTTCCCAGTCCTAAACAGGGGATAAATGCGCTGGGCTAGAACTCTCTGGGAAGTTCTTTTGGAGGCTCAAGCTGGCAGGGCTGGCACACTGGCCCCTGTGTGGACGCGTCCACCTGCCTGAAAGCCTCCTCCACCGACACCGTCCTTCAGGCTCTGGGTCCTGACTCGGCCGGTGGCTCCTTTGCCTTCTGTGGGCCGTGCCTGCCTTCCTGGGAGCTGGCGTACGGTGGAACACACAGGTGGCGTGCTCTCCTCCGTGCACCCCCGTGTGGGCTGCTCAGCGACTCAGAAGGGTCCTCGCTTCCTGGGCCAGACACCGGGCTCGAGTAGCCCCTGCAGGGGGTTGGAGTCCCCAGCTCCAGTCACCTCGCCTCCCCTGGGACTGTTTCCTTACTGCTGCTCAGGAAACAGACTGATGGTCCACAGGAGAGTAAACGGTACACCTGCCATTTCCTACAGCAGCCAGGTCTCTGCTCTGAGATGGGCAGTGCGGGCTGCCCTGCCGAGGGGCCCTCCCACTCCGCACACCAGACACGCGAGGGTCCCCGAGTGCCTCGCTGCCAATAAACGTGTGCTTGCTCGTCCCCAAGGGCACAGGTCCAAGCCCACCCGGCAGCCTCTCCTGGAAACAGCCTCGCTCAGCCCGGGACTCGGGCATGGCTGTGCTCTCTCCCCAGCTTCCAGCCAGAGCTGCACAGTAAGATCAGAGAACGTCGAAAATGCTCGCGCTCTGCCACGATTCTGTGCTGAGGAGCTCGTGAGCGTTCCGGAACAGGGGCTGTGAGGCTAGGCCCCGAGACACCTTGAAAGGGCCAGGACTTGCCGTCTACACGGGCATCGTTCTTGCCGGGGCACCTGGCAGGCCTCCCCTACTCCATGGACGGGAGGGACACACGGGCCCCAGTGAGCAGCGGCACCGCCAGACTACCCGTGACACCCCGAAACGAAGGCAGCGTGCCGACAGCCCGATTCCATGCCTAAACACCCTCTCTCGGGCACTGACGCTTGGGGACCCCCTCGCGTTCACCGGACAGCACTTCGGGGTCAACACAGGAGAGGTGTGACCAGGCTCAGGTCTGTGGGGGTCAGTGGGCTCTCAAAGGCCACCATCGGCAGCTCTGGGACCCCCGACAAGGCGCCTTTGCTGAGAGACTTGGGACAGCGGTGCCGCTTGGTGCCGTCAGGGACACGAACGAGGTGGGGTGCTGTGAACCGGTCCGAGACTCCAGGAACCCCTGGGGAAAGCGAGCCTCATCGTGGGCTGGTCAGGGCCCAGCTGGACCAGGCAGGGGTGGCGGCTGTGCACCTCGCTCTCTGCAAAGCCCTGGAAGTCTGGAGTCGGGGCCCTTTATGTCCCCCGGGCTTTCAGTTCCCCTACGAGAGGGTTAACTGCGCGGGACCCCGAGATTCCAGCCGCTAATCCGGCACATGCGGCCCGCACTCCGAGGGTAGAGTGGGCAAGGGGCAGCCGGCTCCCCTCGCCGTGGGGGACCGTGAATAGCAAATCAGCTTGTCCAAGTGGGCAATTACCAGGGGCCGAGCCAGCCTGTCCTCGGCTCCCCCCGGAGGCACCCCAGCCCCCAAAACCTCACACATACCACTTTCCTTTCATCTCCTCCAGGCCGGCCTGAGAATCAGATCCTGCCTCGTTCCTAATTCTGCTTCTTTTTAAAAAACGGATTAGGAAAATCTCATCTGGAAAATTAATTAATGTGTGAATTCAACAAATATTTACTGAGCGTAGCACTTTGTTAAGTATTTAGTTTTTACATAACTTGTATGTTTCCCCCTCCCACTTTTGGTTGGCTGGTCAAGTTTCTGGCTGCTCCATTTCTGTATTTCACGTTTAGTTGCTACTTCCAGTAATATTATTCTCTAATTCAATTATTAACATATACTCTTGCATACCCAGTTGGCCACCAAAGCACATATTAAACCTCGAAATTTTAAGTGGACACAGAAATCAAATGGCCTTGCCGGACGACTGGGGTCAGGCGTCCTTGGCGGCCACGGCCCCGCTAACCCGGGTGACACGGCCCACGGTCCCAGGAAATCGCAGGAGACAGGGACTCTTTGGAGGCCCTTGATGAGTGCCCAGCGATTGTGTCCGCTGTCATCCCACCGCTGGCACTGGGGATTATTTTCAATGCCCCATTTTCCCGTCCCCCTAACCCTCCTGTCACCGGCTGTAGGTAAGTACACCCTCCTAGAGCAGCCCCCGCCCCCAGCCAGACAAAAGTGAACTGGCCTCCTCTTTCCCCAAGAAAGGAAGCCGAGCCTTTTCATGGGCTGTGAATGGGGCCCCTCATTTAGGCCGCATTATACCCGGGCCTTCATTTCCCCTTTCCTTCTTTCCCGCATTCAGGGGGGCTCTGACTTCAACTAATTCAATGACAATCCCGCCAGGCCTTCCCAGCTCCCGACTCGGGAGCACATTGTCTGGGGTGCAGCCTTCCCCTCGGCCGGGTCCGCTCTCCAATTAGCCAACTGCTGGGCCTTCTGTCCTCCCCGCTCCTCCCTGCCAGCCGCTCATTTTTAACCATTTCCTTTTGAACCGGACTGCGGAGGGCCCTTGGGGAGCGCCTGGCGCCGGGTCGGCCGACCCGGGCTCAGGTCACACTTGTGCTGCAGAACTGGCACTGGCCTTGCAGAAGACGTGAAGACCAGGCATGGGCGGGCAGCCAGGCTCTGCCGTCCCGACCTCAGCCCACGCTGTCCTCCTGGGACGGCGAGGTGGCCGAGGCCTGCAGACGCTCCTGCGGCGTCAGCACTGCCTCGGGGCTGCTTTGGGATCTCGTAGAGCTTTGGTCCCGATGACCGCTTTCTTCTGAATGTCGACACTGCATCTCTGACCCCCAAGCCAATCTCTCCTGCTTGAAGAAAAAGCGTCCCAAGGCCTGCAGGGAGCCACGTTCCCCCTGGTTTCTTCCGTCGCAGGTTCACGGAGTTCGTACGCACACCCACACGCACACGCGCGCACGCACGACGGGGCTCAGACGAGGCGGGTGTTGGAGAGCGGTCAACCCAATCCCCGTGTTTATTCCACTGCTGTTATCTTCCAAAGAAAGACGTTGGAATTGGCTAAAAATGTCAACCCTGGGCTCTGACTTGGGTTAGCAAAGTTGTCATCAACTAAAGCCCTCCTGGGTCCCCACCCCTCATGCTCCCAACACAGGCACGGTTCCTCTTGGTGTCAGGAGGAGACCTGGCCGGGAGGGTTTGGGCGCCAGCATCCATGCAGAGACACGGCACCGGGTGTGTGCCATCACTGGTTCCTCTCTCCTACAGTACCTGGGAATGACTCAGCGCAGGTATTTGCTCTCTGAGGGTCTGTTATGACCTGAATTGTGTCATCCTGCCCCCGATTCATAGTTGAAGTCCTAACCCCAGCACCTCCTAATGTGACCTGATGTGGAAATAGAACGCTTACAGATGTAATCAGTTAAGATGAGGTCATGCCGGGGTGGGTGGGCCCCGGGGACAGGTCCTCCCTGAGAGGCTGCAGAGGGACCACGGCCCTGCCGACGACCGCCAGCCAGCCTCCAGACTCTGAGAGTGGGTGTCTGGGTGAAGCTGCCCATCGCGGGCACTTTGCTGCCACAGCCCTAGGGCCCAGCGCAGGCAACTCTGGGTGCAGCAGCTACCTCCTTACTGTCACGTGCCCTGTGTTCAGAAATATTCAGTATCCAATCGACCAACTGGCCGATTTGAAAACTGCCGTACAGGGAGAACTCACCAAGGCCGCCCTGGCGGTCACATCCTTATTTTCCAAGTCCTCATTGTTTGCTAAATCCAGTGTCTGAGGAGTGGGGTGGAGGCGTCTGAGGTATACCTACTAAAGACCCCGCCCGGCCCCCCCGCTTCTGTGTAACTTCCCGGAGAAACTTGGTGAGCAAACCAGGATGCAGCTTTCTGCACCACTCAGGAGGTGGGAAGGGAGACGGTACGCATACGCCTCCATGCATCTCTGTGGCTTCAAGGCTGGGTAACTCAACAGAGATGAGAAGGCCGTCAAGGGGGGCAGAGCTTCTGTGTGGAGAGACAGTGGCCAGGTGCTGTGGCTGGAGCCGCCGAGGGCCCCACGCTGACCCTTCGGTCCAGAGGATGTACCGGCCTTGCCCATCCCAGGGAGCAGACTTTACAGGAATACGTAAACGCAAAGGTTGCCATGTGGGGCCCACGCATCTTGGCCTGTGTTTTGAATGTATTGAAAGTAGGCATTTCTTATTTCCAAGGGGTCCCCTGAAAGGGGCACATTCGGGTCCTCCAGCGAGGCAGTTCGCAAGGCTAAGAGGACTTGTGTGCATTTCAGCTCACAGTGGAGAGAGAGAGAGAGTTCTACGGAAATTTTAACCACCGCGTGGTGGTGGGGGGACGTCCAGTGAAAAACTACCCACTTTCTTTTCCCCCCAGATCCAGCAAAGAAATCTCTCCCCCGCTCTCCACTTCCCCACCTCTTAAAGGTGAATACCAGAGTATTCGAATGACACATGCCTTCAGGACAATTCACTTCAATCCTTGCTTAACCAGTGGAGAAACCGAGGCCCAGAGATGGGGGTGACTGCTCGGGTCTCTATCCACGGCATGGCTCTCCCTCGCCTCGTGACACAGACATCTCGGTAACCTGTATGTCGCCTCTTAGAAAACCTCATGAATGTACCTGATGTTTAAAAGGAACAACAGCAAGAGAAGGCTGGATGCGGCCTTTCTAACCCTCGTCTACTCGGCGTTAATGGGGGTGCTGCCATCCTGATAACAGCATGGTAGGTCCTGGCTGTCCTGGGGCTTTGAAGGCCCTTGAAGGTAAAGGATTCAAGAACTGCCCCAACTCACGCAGGGCCAGGCAGCCAGCAGCCTTGCCAGGTCTCCCTGCATGTCCCCGAGTCTGCCGGATTCCCCCAGCGTGAGGGACGCATCTGTTTACCGGAAACAGGTGACGAGAGCAAATCCCAGTCTGGGAGCAGGAGTCTGATGTCCTAGGGGGCAGCCGGAAAGCCCTCCCGACCTCCGACCTCCACCCGGGAGGCACAGGGCGCTGGCGGGGCGCGGGGGTGGCTTAGCACAGCCGAGCCCCAGAGGGCGGTGGGCCCCTTGCTGCAGGGAGCCCTGCCTGGTGGATGTGTGACTTCCGTGGACCTGGACAGGCACAGCTAAAGCAAGGAAGCCAGAGGTGCCTGGGTCAGTGCTCCGGGCTCAACCCCAGGGTGCAGAGGTGGGGAATCCTCTGGACCCAGCGCACCAGCTCGGATGGACTGGGAAGCCACACTCAGTAAATGCGGAGGCACGAGCGGGTAGGAGGTGCTGACCCAGAGCAGGACGTGCCCCATCCTAGTGGGTCCAGCTGGAGAATCAGCCTCCCCTGTCCCAGCATGGAGGACCCACCCGAGGGAGCGGCTGCGAGAACTGTGCAGCTCTGTTGGGGAGCGGAAGCCCAGGGTCCCCAGGCCTCCCTGGGCCTGACCGGCCAGCTGATGGGGTGAGCCCATCTTCAATATATTCTAGGTTCCAAGAAGGATTAAATAAGGAGGTCAATCCAAGACAGACCTTCAAAAGTTGGGGAATTCTAGTGTTGTCTTCGGGCTGTCAATGGGCCCCGGGTTCCCGCAGGAGCCTCTCCGGTTGGGGCCTGGTGTGGACTGTACGTCTGTCTGGGTGAAGCAAGTGTGGGAGAAGTCAGGGAGTCCGGGCTGCCAGGGTGTCACCGAGAAACTAGTGGCTCTACCAACCTCAGTCCTGCGAGGCCCTTTGAGGGCTTGCTGCTCCAAGGGGCCGTCCCGCATCCTCAGGGCTGACTCAGAAGCCCCAGTGAGGACCAGAGTCCAGACCTCACCAGGGACTGGTCCCTGAGGGCTACCGGACTGACGGGGGAGCAGCAGAGGCACTGGGAGCTTAGCTGGCCCAGCAGCCCTTGGACAGGCCAGGCCCAGGCTGGGCTGCCCTCCTGAATGCCCAGGTCAATTCCTCGTGGGCTAGAGATTCCACCTCTCAGCCCCGGTGCCGCATGTCCTCCATCCCTGGATGAGCTTTCAAGTCAGTGCCACGAGAGTCTCCCCCACGGCGATGCAGGCTTTATGGACGAGGCAAATACATTCCCCTCAGCGTGGCAGCCCTTATGATACAATCAGTGGAGTCTGAAGGCTTTTATCAAAATGCAAAACAGACCCCTTTTCTGTCTCCCTCCTCGAAGGAAGGCAACGAGGTTCACGCTCCCTGAGCTGCCTCCCCAGCATCCTTGTGGTCCATCCCTGTCGTCGCTGTCGTCGTCATCCTCCCCCTCCCCCTCCTCCTCTATCCCCCGCCCCCCCCCCGGCCTCTCAGCCATCCCTCGCTCTCTGCCCGTCCACCTGTGAGCTGCCGCCCCAGAGCTCAGCGGCCTCCCCCGGGGGCTCCGGGGCCACAGGCCATTTCATCACCGTTATTTTTACTTAAGTCCAGCGTGGCTCATACTTTGTCCACGAGGTTTTACTTCGGCCCTGAAGGAGGCCAGGGCAGGGGGCTTGGCCACCTTGCCGGGACCCCGCCACCTGCAGGCCTCACCCTCTCTGGCGAGCCCCATCCTTCCCCACGGCAACGCACAGCTCCCACCCCCGCGGACCGTGAGGTGCGCCACAGAGAACGAACCAGCCGGGCGTCCTAATACCCGTCCACCCCCACTTGGCAGTGCTCTCCCGGGCCTCCACTGAGTACCGGCTGAAAGGAAGGCTGATAAATTAGTCTAGAGGGAAACAAGGCGGCTTCTCCTTGTAAAAGGTCATTGCGACTTTGTTCTGGGTGAGGGTTTATCTCAGCTGCCGCGGGGACAGACAATGCCTTGGGCCTAAATGGCAGAAATCTTAGCTCCGCTCCTGAAGTGACTGTGCTGATAAACCAGGATGGACTCTAGAAAGATCTAAATGGGAAAGGAGTGGATGTAGGTATCATTCAACAGGATTGAACAGGGATGACACAATGGGACGTGCAATTAAACTGGGCACTAGCCCAGAAGGCAGGAATGCAGACTGAAAGCCAGACAAAGGTGCTCCCGTGGCCCGCTCGGGGCTGGTGATCCTGGCCCTGCCCTGGCCAGCCGGGCAAGGGGCACAGCTGGGATAGGAGGACGGCGGGACGGGAGCCCCGCACGCCCCGGGCGCTGCTGCGGAGGCTGGTGCCTCTCTTCAAGCCAACTCCCTGGAAACATGGTGGCACGTGTCACAGGCGGACAGGCACACAGGGGAGCAGGGGCCGGCACACTGACTCCTGTGATGATGACAGGGCATCCTGTCTTAGCACCTTCCCACGCGGAGGAGCAGACGCGACCGCCAACACCAACGCGCGTCGGCTGACTTAAAACGTCACCTTTAGGACATTTTCTTCACTGGGCTCTAAGCAATATGAGGGCCGGGCGGGACGCCGCCCCAGGACACTGGCTCCGGGGGGTCCCGCGGGGCCTGCTGCCGTGCACCCAGACTGACCTCTCACCCAGAGAGGCCATCCTGGCCTGACCTGGCCTCAATCAGAGCAAACCCAGCTGCATCTCAGTGCCCAGCAGGGCCCCAGAGAGTGGAGGGAGCCCTACGCCAGCCCCGAGCAGAGCAGGAGAGGGTGGCCTGCCGGGGGACCCTCCAGCAGCTGCTGCCCCTGGACGACGCGTGGTGAGTGGCTGCATCACCCTGGTTTCTGGCTGAGGCCGAGGTGGCCTGTGACACGCTGAGAGCATTCCTAACCTGGGGATGACCAGCCCACAAAAATTCCCAACTCGAGAGAACCTTTGATAAGCAGGTCTGGCTGGGAGGTCCACGCCCTTGTCCCGTGACCCAGGGAGACCTTTTATGGCCTGTGAGGCCTGGGATGCCCATCTGACCCAGCAGGGAGGGAGGCCCAGGGAGGGGGTGGACGATGGGCCAGCCAAGGCCGTGCTGGGGGTCCCCGGGGAGCCTCCTGGCCAGTAGCTGCCGGCTCTCAGGAGGGGCCACCCTCCCGGCCCGTCCTGCTCTCTGCGAGGCCACTGCTGGGAAAGTACCTGAAATAATCTTTCCGTGTATATGAGCGACACCGCAGACGCCTCAGTCTTAGCAGGTGGGTCCCACCACTTGCTTCCTGCCTGGGGAAGGCGGGCTCAGCCCAGAAAGGGCCGGCCAGAGGCAGCCCAGGCCAAACCTGAGAGCTACCCCCGCTCGGGCGGCGGTATGGGTGCAGACAGAGGAGGCTGAGGGGTACGTCCGAGCCACTCCACACCTTCCTGGTCCCCGTTTCCCTGGAGGAGCTGGGGCCTGGGCCATCACCCACTGGACAGGGTGGTGGGGTGGAACGCCCACGAGGGCTGGGGGCTGCTCTAGCTGCTGGCGGCTGGCGCACGGGGCCAGTGCGGGTGGCCCAGTCTCCGTTCTCAGCGTGTGTTGGCTGCATGAACTACAGGGGTAAGCGGCAAGGCAGAAGGATGCCGCCTGGGGGTTCCCTGTCTGGTCCCTCGCCCCTGTGCTAACTTACCATGTGACCCTGTGGGACCCCCTTCCCTTTCTAGGACTCGGGGTTCCCACCTGCACAGTGAGGGGGAGAAATGGTGATGCCCCAAGTAATCTCCAGGCATGACACAGACGATCGGTGCCCGGGAAGCACCCCCTGCCCCAACCTTGACCATCAGGCCATGCCCTTGGGAGGGGTGTCAGGTCACCGGTCAGTCTCCAGCAGGCTCCCCTCCGGAGGACAGCAGTGCCAGTGGCCAGCTGTCTGGGTGCGGGTGGGATCGCTCCGGGGCCCCTTCCCGGCCTCACCTGCCGCCCAGAGCTCCACCAGGAGGACAGTGGGGCCGCCGGGCTGCGCCTGGCTCCGGGGTTGGGGGCAGTGGAGGAGGGGTGCGGGGGCAGGAGCAGGGAAGTCCACGGTAAGCCCCTTGCTTGGGGCTTCCACCCGGGAATGGAGACCTCCCAGTGGCCCCTCTTCCACTGCTAAATAGAATGCAGATTCCTGGGGGCCCCGTCAGGAATTCTAATCCACTAGGTAAGGGTGGGGCCCCGAATCTGCATTTTGAAGGTGGCTGGGGGATCCTCAGCACGGTCGTTTGAGAACCGCAGCTCCATGGGACCCAAGCCTGAGGTGAGCAGGTGGAAAAGGTTTCCTTTTAGATTCCTGGACTTTGCGCCTTGCAGGCTGATGGCCTGGGGTGGGGACCCCATGGTTCCTGCCTGAACACGTCTCCCGCCGCCAGCCAGACCCCAGGCGCCCTGGGACCAGATCAGGATCCTGGCTCCAGACAGGCTGATGGCTGTCTCTGGGGTCCGGAGAATTCCACAGCGGGGCACCCGAGGGGTGGACACTGATGCCTGCCAGGCCCTGCTACGGTCCATCGGGCTGGGATTTGGGATCTACTTACAGACAGAATGAGGACCACGGAGTAGAAAGCGCCTTGCGTGGCCAGCGTGTGCACACAGCAGGGGCCTAATGAACGCCAGGCCTTCCCCTCTCGCCCACGCTTTTGGGCCACAGAGCAGCCGCCCAGTCAGCCTGCCCCAGCCTTGCCAGTCCCGCCTAGCTCAGGGACCCGGGTGCCCTTGTCATCGTCCCTGAACGTGTGATCCCCATTTCCCTTAAAGAAAAAGGAGGCGGGAGGGCAGGAAGAGGTGACAGAGCACCCCATTCTTGCCGGCTTTCTGGGAGCCAGTGGGATAGGCTGAGCCCAGGTCGCCTGGGGAGGCTGAGCTGCCACCCGGAGGAGAAGCCATCTTGCCCTCCTTCCACCTTCCCACTCGCTCCCTTCTGACAACCCCAAGGCTATTTCCACGTCTCTGGTTCACAAGCAGCCTGCTCCAGGGTAAGGGCGGGCTTGTTGTCACTGGTGTGAGTGTGTGTGTGTTCCTGTGTGTGTGTGTGTGTGTGTGTGTGTGATACAGATGGTAACATACCATTTAAGAAGTTGGTATTCATGGACGTCTCTCGAATATGAAAAGAAAATATTTATTTCCTTTTTCGCTTGTGAATCAGAATGCTCTATTTAAAGAAAGTACCCTCTGCTGGACTGTGGCTGAGTTATTACCCCTTAAGGAAATAAAGAAGAACTACCAGGGAGGTATTCTTAGTCATTCTCTCTCCTTTTTCCGAAAATTCCTTATATACCCGTGCCTCGGGGCTGGCCCTAAGATAGTGCAGGGTTTCACGGCATTCTTGGGCTAAAAACGTCTGGACCTGATGTCATGGTGCTTGGGAGAGATGGCAGAGGGTCTGCGCTGGGAGCGGTTCCCGAGGAAACGAGATGGCGTGGGTTTCTGTGTCCCCAGCCCCGCTGCACAAGCGCACCCAAGCCGCCTCCCACTCGGCCCTGTTCCCACAGGACAGCCCCTCTCGTCGAATCCGGATTCCTGTTTGACAGCCTGGGAAGAGGTCCCCAAACCTGTTATCATCCAGGTGTTTCCACGGTGTGTTGAACATTCAGTGGGCGGCAGCTTGTGACTTTGGACGCTTCCTGAATACACGTTACGCCTCCTAAACGCATTCAGAAAATCATTCCAGGGGGACAAAAAGGCCCTGCCATGTTTCTAGGTCTAAAATAAAATTCCAGACCACGCAGAAGGAGAGTCAGCGTCAGGGGTGGATTAGCCGGCTGGGCAGAGGAGGGCAGAGCAAAGGGAGACCCCGGGCTCCCGTGTCCCTGCGGGGCGGGATGCTGCCGGGATGGTCCCAGTGTGTAACCTGGTGCCACGGAGAGAAAGGACAGAGAAGACTGGGGACTGAGAATACCAAGCCCTGTGAGTAAGGCCGTCAGACCAGCAAGAGGCCCAGCCTTTACGGCGGAGACCGGTCCTGGCCCCCTTCCCCAAAAGGCTTTCCCGCACGGCTGGAATTCCAAGAGTAAACACAGCAAGATGGTCTAAGACCCAAAAACAAAGAAGCAAAGAAGCATTGCCTCCGGGCATGGCCGCGAGAGCACTTGCCACGCGGGCTTCAGGGTGAAGAACGCACGGAAGAGGCTGAAGTGTGATCCTTGCACCAGGATGAACGTGGAAGAGAGAGGGTAGGAAGTGCGCCCGTGTGTGTGTGCAGCAGGGAGCACGGCCACCGGGACTCGGGCCGCAGGGGTGGCTCTGGGACAAGCCGTTCCCTGCAGTAGCATCACCCGTGGAGTATCTGGATGCCCCCAGCGACCCGACCCAAATCATCCCCCTCGCCTCCCGGGGCCCCTGGCGCAGCTGCTGGAGGTCCAGAAGGATCCCCCGCTTCTCTTTCTTTCCAGACTGGCTATTCTCACCCCCACGACACATTCTAATTTCCTAGAAGTTTTCACAAACCCCGTGCTCAGGGAGGTTTCTTGGGACTTTTGGTTCAAAACCAGGACAGTCCTGGGCAAAACAGACACGGCTAGGAGCTCATCTGGCCAAAGCCTGGCGTCTCTTGGGTGAGGTCTGGGCGCCTGCTTTTCTGATGCTCCAGGCGATTCCGTGTGAGGCCCTCGGATGGAGACCTCTGCTCTCAGGTCTCAGACACCCCGGAAACGTCTGAAGGGCAGTCCTGACCTTCAAGTACCAGCTGTCACATTTTGCTCTGCAAACTTAGCAGACGCTGTCTAGAGCCAGGGCTTGTCCCTCCTCCCAGGCTGCGCGACCCTCCTCTCGGGGTCACCTGGAGCAGTGGGGGGCCGCTGAGCCCAGCTTTCCTCTCTCACCGTCCTGGGGCCACAGGTCCATCCACGGGTGGGCTGGGGCTGAAAGAGCCGGGGATTCTGTGGCTGTCGGCAGTTCAGGGCCACAGAGGAGGTGCCCGCCGGCTGGACACCAGCTCTGCTTCCACAGGGCTGCTGGCGAATGACATGCCTGCGGGTGCAGACCAGCCGCCGCTGTTGCTGTTCCTCCTGGAGGTTGAGCACCTCCTTCCTGAGCCTTGGGGAACGGCCAGGCCTGGCCATAGGGGCGCTGGCTGCCTCAGCCCTTTTGAGGCCGGACGGGCGCCCACAGCGCCAGGAGGTCAGTGCAGGGGGCAGGGCGCTGGGAAGCTCAGGCTTCCGGGGCTACCAGGTGCATCCAGGATCTTTCAGGTGACGAGTCCAGCACATGTGTCTGTCTCCCGGTGGACGGGATTTCTCGTTTGGTCCCTTTGCGGCAGGGACTAGAGAGAATTGAAGCCCATTCCCAAGAGCCTCGGGAACTCCGTCCCGGGGGTAGGTGGGTGCTTGGTTATAACAGGAGTCACTGCTGCCTAAGCCCAGGCCTTGATGGCCTTGGGGGCAGGGAGCCCCCGGGGTGTTGGTGAATCGTGCTCACATTCAGGTGTGTGGTAAGTTCAGCAGGAAAGAGGACAGGGTCCTTGAGGCCAGAGCGTGAGGGTGTAAATGCAGGAGAAGAAAGAAGTGGAGGCCCGTTCCCCACGGAGACCTGGGGCCAGCGCTGAGGTGCCCACGTGACTCCCGGCCAGGCTGGGGCAGGTGCCAGGGCGCAGAGGCCAGCCCCACCCAGGAGCTCCTGCCCCTCCCCGTGTCGCACTGAATTTGGTCTCAGCCAATCTTACATTAGCAGCAATGTCTCATAATCTGAGCGTGCGCGGCTGGGTAGCAGCTTTCGCCTGGAACATCCCCTGCCCTAGCATCTCGGGATGTGCTGGCAGCCCGTGGTCCTCGGGGGTGGCCGGTGGGTCCTGGCCCTCGCCAAAGCCATCCAGGGGGAGCCCTGGACCCCAGAGGAGCTGGCTTGGGGGCCGTGTGATGGGAGCACCCGAGAGACAGGGCAGCCTGAGGCCTTGGGGCAATTTCCCCTGTGACCCTGGAGCTTCCCACAGGCCCTGGCGCAGACACGGCCATTTGTTGCTTGAGCAAATGAGCATGTATATTTAATATTCAGGAACCACAGCCAAGGGGATGAGGTAATCCACTCAAGTAAATTCTTTAGATAATTGAAGCCCCATCAATTCACGTTAACGTTTTCCACCAGCTCCTTAAACAGAGGCAGACGCATTTTTTTTCGACAGATGATGCTTGAGTGCCAGCTACAGGCTGGGCAAAGCTCTGGGCACCGGAGAGCCTGCCTTTCTGGGGGCGACAAGCGCTGCACCAAGAAACAAACAGAACCGGGTGCTTGCGGTGTGCAAACCACTCCTGCCACCTCCCCGTGGAGACCGGCACGGCCTGCCCCAGCCCGGCTGCACAGCTGCAGGGCCCCGCCTCGGGGGCAGGTGGCACCTCTGAGGAGAGGGCTCCACAGCCCGGGTCCCTCTGGGCTGTCACTCGCAGCCACCTCTTAATTAGCAAAATAAACAGCACGATGATAAATGTCATGATTTACTCAACAAATGATCAAAATCATTGTTTTTCAGACCCCAGGGCAATAAAATGCAATCACTGGGTGATTTATTCTGGGCAGGGTGAGTGGTGGCGGCCTCAGCGGGCAGGCTGTGTCTGGGGGGAGGGGTCCGGGAGTTCGAGCATCCTCCCCGGGCACGAGGACAGACGACCTCCCTTTGAGATGGAGCCCATGGGGGCCGTTTCCACACACCCCACGCTCCCATCTGCGTCCAAGGATGCGGCTGCCAGGTCCGGGGAGCTCGCAGAGCCCATCTGTGCTTTCTTCCAGAACGACAGGGAGTCACTTCCTGGTGTCCCCCAAAGCACCCGGTGGGAGTGGGGGAAGGTTTAGAGTCATTGAATGTCCCTGACGCCCACATGGGGAGGAAGGGCAGCTGAACAGAGGGGGGAGGGTGCCAGCCGCGGGGCACACACGCACCTTCCCATTTTGCTCAAGTAAAATTCCTACATGAAACAAGGCTGCTCCAGCCACCTTGACCCTGTGAATGCCAGGTCACTCATGCTGCCCCAGCAGGGACAGAGGCATCGTGTCACCAGAGACCGTGGGCACCACAAAAAGAGAAAAGGAGATGGGAGCCTTGGATTTTAGTTCAATGGAATGGTCCACGGTAGGAATTCTGTTCTCTGGGTAGAAAGAAAATTGTTTCCGTGGTGTACCAAAAGGAGGGTAGGAACAATCGGTTTGACCTTGATTTTGAGCCCGTCCTCCGAGGGACACCCACCCTGGGCCTGCAAGGGGCTGTCTCTGGACCCCCATCTCCTGCTGGACCCCAACGCCAGACCTCACAGGAGCAACCACAGTCCGAGCCCGGCCAGGCCACAAAGCGCTCCCACCACCCTCCGCCCCTCGGGGATCCAGATCCATCCAGGCTCTTCCTCAGAGCTCCTTTGCCACCTTCGCTACAATGTCATTACCTGTTCTCTCTTCGGGAACTAAATGTCCTGTAAATTGTAGTAAAACCAAATCAACCTGATTTCCGAAGCTTAATTACCAGCATGAGACTCAACATCGACACACACGCAACTCGGGACCGGACTGTAGGCCTTTGGGTATTGTCCCTGGGACCTGCCTCTGGCGGTCCTGCGTCTGCCCTGGCCTCCTTGGCTGTGACACTTAGGCCCTGACGTGTTCCTAGTGATTGTCTTGGTCGCCAGGCCTGCTCTGGGCTGAGCTGACCGCAGGCCCGGGGAGAGTGTCCCAGCAGGGACATATGAGGACGTGGTCAGCTGCCTCACCTCGGGACTCCGGGGCCCGCTGGAGGCCCTTCTGCGGTCCGGAGCCACAGAAAGATCCAGGCTCTGGAGGCTGGGGTTTCCGCTCCTAATCTCGAGCCCCGTTTGCAGCAGAGCAAAGGCGAGGACCACGTCTGCCCTTGAAGGGGCAGTAGCCGGCCGCTCCTCTGGCCCAGACGCCGTCACACTCGAGCAGGGCACAGAAACAAAGTGAAACAGCGGTCGCCTGTTTCAGGATGCGAGTGAGGCTCTTTGAGTTCCACCCCAGAGACCCACGGTGCTAGAAAGGAACCACCTCGACCTTATGATTTATTTCAAGCAAAAGCGGGTTCGCCCTGATTTTCGGGGTGCCTACTTCGTCCTCCCCCTCCTTCCAGCCCGATTCTGCCCTTGGGGCTCGGCCACGATGACGGTGCCACAGACAGCTGCTCACGACCGCATTGGACGGGACGGGACAGGAGGCCGCGAAGCCCAGAGCAGGTGGCCAGGGCCCGGACTCGCCGAGGAAACAAAGTCAGATCCCGCCGGCGCGTCTGGAACTCTACGTGAGGACGTGGACTCGGCTGGCTCCGGGGGGAGGTGGCGGTCAGGTCACGGCCCCGGAATCAAGGCGCTGTCGGGGGAGGTGCCATGGAGGGGAGCGTTCCCGCACGTACACGGAGGACAAGTGATATCGCAAAGTCAACAGGCACCACCGGGCAGATAAGAGCCACGGCCCGTACCAGGCCCGGCACCCAGGGCGGCGGCGATACGGGCTGTTTCTTTAAAAATAGAGCAAACAGAGGCCTGCATCAGAGCAGACAAGAGCCAGGTTGCCTCAAGGTCATCCATCGCACTACCCGTAGGGTCCGTTTACCCCGCAGCATCTGAAGGCACCTCCTAATCCAACAGTCCAGGCCTTTCCGAGCACGCAACACAACACCCTTAAATTCCTCCCGAACAGCCAGGCGGGAAGGACAGACAGGCCGTCTGCAAAAAGCCACTGAACAGCCCAAACCACTTACCTGTCACGTTGTCTGAAGATGCTCTCCTCGGCCCAGCGAGGGCCACCCCGTGGGTCTCCGAGGAGCACACGACCTGCCTCCAGGAGGGCCGCACCTCCCAACTCCTCACCTCCCACCTCACCTTGCTCCCACCTGGCTGGCCGCTTCTGCAGGTGACCCGACCTTGAGAGGCACACACGGCGTCGGGCACCTGGGGACAGCAGGGCACGGTCCAGCTGGCCAAGCTGCGGCCTCCCCCACTCTGGACCGTTGTGAATTCTGGCTGGCCTGCTCTTCCGTCCATCTGGTCAACCCACTACCCCTCTAAACCTTCAACGTCTACAGAGCTCAGGCTGTCAGCTGGCACCTGGTAGGGGGCTTCTGTGTCCCCTGATGTCTACACTCCATGTGCTACCACAAGCCACACTCCACCAGCTTGCTGGAGAGCGGGGGCGTCCTGCGTTCGGGGCACCCCCGTGTCCTTGTGAAGGGCATGGCGGTCTCAGGTCTGCGGCCACTGCCACCAGCACGTGCACCGACTCAGGCAGCCTCTTTGACCTTTACGGAGGGTTTCCAAAGCTGACGGGCCCGGGGTAGATGCTCAAGGGCTGCGGGGGGTCCAGGAGCTTCCCGGGGGTTAGGAAGAGGCCGTGCACGTCTCTAGGGAGCAGCGGAGGCTCCGAGGCAGCCTTCCACGCTGTAAAGACTCACGAGAGGGGAAAGACAGATCCAGATTCACCCCTTGCTGTACACAGAGCGCCGAGACGCACAGCTTGGGAACTTCTCCAAAGCCACGGAGCAGCCGCGGGGAGTCGGCTCCCCTGACCCCCGCTGCCCTGGTCCACTGTAGGAGACACGGCTGCCGGCCACACAAGGCCCTCTTCCCTCCTTGGACAGCACGCCCCTTCCTAGAACTGACCTCCGTCCAAGCACTTTTGGAAGTTGTGAAACACCCAGAAGGAATCTGGGTTGGCATTTGCATTTTCCGTCCAGGCAGGGTCCCTGCCAAAAATACCACCGAGCATTGGCCCTGTGGAGCCAGCAGAAAGGCTACGACCAGAGGGGAGAGTGCTTCTGTGGGGCCCACGGTCCTTCTGAGACCACCTTGAAAGCCCCCCCACTGGGGCCCAGCGACGCTCGTGGCCCGAGCCGGATACCTCCAGAGGGAGGGCCGCCTTTGGGGGTGTCAGTGGCCGCCCCCCACCTAACCGGCCTCCCTCTCCTGACCGCACATGGGCTCCAGGACCCTCGATCCAGGCCCAGGTCGTCAGGGAGATGTTAACCACAAGGTGCGCCTCTCTGTCCCCGCTCATCTGAGAAGTGCGGGCTGCTCTTAGGGAGCCAGCTGACCCGGGCAGCCCGGCAGGAGGCCCTTGGCATGGACGTGCCCGGGGCATCTGTGGCAGCGCGGCCACCAGGCGCGTTTTACAAGCTGCCCCGGACTGCTCCTGCCAGGAGGTGGGCCCCCATCTGAGGGGCTTTCCCGGGAGCAGAGACTCCTGTTCTGGGAGAGGCCATCCATCTCTGAGGTTCTGCCGAGATTGCAGCCTTAGCACCTAA
This sequence comes from Phocoena sinus, assembly GCF_008692025.1. Taxonomy (NCBI): domain Eukaryota; kingdom Metazoa; phylum Chordata; class Mammalia; order Artiodactyla; family Phocoenidae; genus Phocoena; species Phocoena sinus. The sequence continues at coordinate 1,794,697 of NC_045763.1, read as the reverse complement.
GATCCAGACGGGAAGCTCGGGGGGTTTAAGACATGAGCTCATTAAAGACACATTTCCGGGAAGAGAGCGGGCACAGCAGACGGGGGCTGCCAGGCAGCTACGAGGCCCTCTGGTGTTTTCGGAGTCGCGTCACGCAAGCCGCAGGATAAAATAAGCCTGGGAAATGTGACATTCGAATGCTCTCTCCTACCCAGCCTCCTGCCCCCGGCGGCTCAGCTCACCCGGCTTTATAAATAGATGGAACACGAGATAAATGGCCGCGATCAATCACCCTGCACGACAGAGCTCACCTCCCAGCCGAAGTCCACCTCCTTCAGTGCTGCCCGGGGCGCCACCATGTACGGGCCAAACCGCTCCCCGACCTCCATCTTCTTCTTGGCCCAGATCCCCAGGCCGGCCCCGGGGATAGAGGATTCGCGGAGCTCGAAGTCCGGTGGGATGGGGATGTCCTCAGGAATGTAGACGGGGGCCTCGTAGGGCGAGCCTTCCTTGGGGGTGAAGTCCTCGCTGGTGGGGAAAGGGGACGGCGGCCCCATGGGGATGGGGGACATGATACTGTCCTCGGTCTCGTCCTCGGCGCTCTCGCCAGCCAGCAGGTCGGGGTCCGGCCCGTACATGTTATTTACAATGTCGCCGTCACCTGGAGGAGACAAGGCAGCGTCAGGCTCTGCAGCTCGGCTTCCCAGGGCTCAAGGCTCGGGGACCACCTGGGACACGGGACAAACAGAACCAAGGGCGCCAGAGGCCCAGGGGTCACCCGGCCACCACCCCTGCCTGAGAGGCACGGCCTCTGCTAGGGGCTCCCCGGGGACTGTTCCAGCAGCGTCTTGGGGAGCAACGCAGACCCCTGGGGGGGCTCCCCGAGGCCCCGGTGGCAGCCCGAGGACACGCTGGCCCGTTCTGCGTTAGGACAGGAGGGAAGGAGGTGCCCACACTCCACAGGTCGGGGGCGGTGGGGGAAGCCGACACGTCAGACGCCCAACCCGGGGCTGATGGCGAGGCATTCCTTCTGGAACCGCTTTGTGTCTGCAGCCTTGGAAATTAGGGAATGGGGGCAAGTCCCCAGTTCTTGGGAGGACTCAGAATTGGGGTTACTGTGGAATTTACCCCAACACCTGGGCTGCTCTGGGCAGATCAGTGGGGCCGGCTGGGCCCTGGGGAGAGCTCCTGGGAGTTCCCGACGAACTCGTGGCAGGTTAGGACAGAGACCTGCTGAGGTCATGAGTATGGGACCCATGGGGTGGCAGGTCATGGGACTGAGCAAAAGGGTCCCCAGCTTGTCTGTCTGCTGTGGGCCTTTCTTCGGGGTCCAGCCCAAGAGACAGTTGGTGCCAAAACAGTGCCACCTAGGAGTTCACCCAAGGGTGGCCCGAGGCACAGAAAAGATAATAAAGAGCGGGCGGGGGAGAGACAGGGCAAGCAAGCAGGTCCAACGGCGGGGAAATCAGCTTCACTCCTCGGTATCGACCCGAGAGTGGAAAACAGGGAGGCCGATGGGTGAGGATTCCCAGCAGTGTGAACCCACAGCCCCTCAAGGGAGGGGCAACCCGAGTGTCCATCAACAGATGAGGGGATCAACGCGTGTGGCCCATCCACACAGCGGAATATTTATAATATAGAAAAGAGAAAAGGGTCACGGACACAGGCTGCAACACGGTGAGCCTTGCAAACAAGCCTCAGAGCGAAGGAGGCTGAGCACAAAAGGCCACACGTCCTACGACTTCATTTATGTGAAACGTCCGGAAAAAGCAAATCCACAGAGACAGAATCCATGTTGGGGGGGGAACCGAGAGTGACCGACTGACTGGCACATGGTCTCCTCTGGGGGAAGAAGATGCTCTGGAACCAGATGGAGGGGGCGACTGCACACCCTGGTGACTGTGCCCCGTGTCCCTGAACTGTGCACTCCAGAAATGGTTCATTTTTCTTTGCTGTGAGTTTCCCTCGATAAAATTAACGAAGTCAGAGGAGGGTGAGAGGAGGAGAGGGGAGGCCCGGGGGTGGGAGGCGCGCGGGCGGATTGCTCGTGGCTCGGAGCCCGCTGACCTCTGATCTAGATGCTTCTGCCCAAGTCCCTCCTTCTGGGACTTGAAAACCTTAGAAAGTGACCCAAAGGCTGTGGTCACTTTGGCCCTCGTCTCGCGGCCCCCTCCCTGCTCCTGAAAGGGTCGTCTCCAGGGAGACGGGAACTTTTCAGTACGAGTAAGATGACCTCAGATCCAACGGAGAAGTAACAAAATGTTTTCTTTCAAAAGAAACCAAAGTCTTAAAAATAAAAACGGGGGGGGGGGGGAATAACACTTATTTAATTCAGCAGTATTCACAGAAGTAATTATTATGTTTTATGTGGCCAACGGTTCCTTTTTAATTGACTCGTAGGATCCTTTCAAAAATGCAACAAGAGAACAGCAGCTGTTACTCCCCCATCCTGGGGACCCGAGGCTGTTTAGGTTTGAAAGAACACCCCGACCCTTCCTGGGGCTGCGCGCGCACCAAGGTGTATAGCGGGGATAATTAACATGCCACCTTATCGTGTGACCTGGTGACTGCACAGAGCTCCCAGCAGACTCAGGTAGGACCCCCCAGCGCGCTCCCTGACCCCTCCAGGGTCTGATGCCTTTGCTTCCGGGCCGGTGAGGAGTCCAGCTCTGTGCGTGTGAGGGCGCTGGGCAGAGAGCGGGGACGTGTCCCCGTCCCGTGCACATCCACCTCAGGGCTCTTTTTGTTTTCCTGGGTTGTTTTTTGTTTTGTTGTGTTTTGTTTTCTTTCTGTTTGAATTTGACTTCCCCAAACTCGTCACCTTCTGGAGGAAAATCAGCGCTCGAAGGGCACGTTTGATTTACTGGCCAAGCAAACAGCTTAGGAGGGAAAGGTGGTGTTTCCTGCTGATTAAAGGAAGGCTGTACGTCGCCCACCTCCCACCCACCGCAGTCACCAAGGTTAAGTGATTGCCTGGAGCCGCCAGGAAAGCCCAGGTCTCGTTCGGCTGCCCCACTGCTGGTGGGGAGGGGGGGGCCTCTGTTTTCAGACGTGGCTGAGAGGAGGCCTAAGGGTGCGCAGAAAACATCTGGAGAAAAGAAGGCGCGCTGAGCAGCCCCCCAGGCCCTGCAAGAAGCAGGAAGCAGCTCGGATGCTGCTGGAGCCCGTGCAGGACCAGCACAAACTGTCCCCCCGACCCCGGGTCCCCGAGAAGCTGGGAGGCTGGATGGAAAGAGCATCCTCCCTCGGCCCAGTGCCCCAGCCAGACTGCCCTCGGGACGGGTGGCCCAGCAGCAGCCCCTCGGCCCCGGGCTGGCGGGCATTTCCAGGGAGGGGGCGTCATTGCCCCCGGCCCCCGCCCCCCGCCACCCAGGCCTGTGACCACCGTCACATTCCCAGCCAGTGCTCTCCACAAGGGCGGAATGCAGTGCCAGGAACATGAGCTTTTTATGACCTTGGGAATCCAGACTGTGCCATGGCATGTTATTTACTCATGAGGAGACCAAGGTCCTTCACTGGGGTTTTGTGGTCGTTTCAGGCTCAGGGTTCATGACTGAGTCCGTCATCCCCCAAATTTCTCCTGGGATATCCACCCAAATAATAAAAACGGGGAGGAGAGGGGAGGGGAGGGTGCAGGCAGCGACAGGAGGAAGAGGAGAAGCACGGAGCGACCCTGAGCCACGGCCACGGCTGTCAGGCCACAGGGCACCTGCCACCGGGGCCGGGTCCCAGCCAGGGCGGCAGGCTCTTGGCGGACTTCATGCCGAAACCCCGTTGGAGGCTTGTCTGCCCTCTCTCACCCAGATCCCTAAAGCCGCCCCTCCACCCCCAGAGAGCCCCATCCAAACATCAAACCCACGGCCAGGGTTTCAGGGTCTGGAGAGAGAGAAGGCCCCCAATGAGCACAACTGTGCCTGACTGGCCGGGGGCAGAGGGTCCCCCAGTCCCGTCCGTGGGGCTGGCAGCCCTGCCATGGCTAGACGAGCAGTATCCCGGGAGGGGGACGTAAAGACCCCTGGCCCTTCCCTGAAGCTCCTGGTTGCTTGTAACCCTGGAATCAGGCCGATTTAAGCCTTGATCTGCAGCCGGGGGAGTGTGAGGCGGGCTTCTCTGAGTCACTGTGTGTTTTGCTCTGCTTCCTCCTTTATTGTGTGGCAGGATTTGTAGGAGAAGCCCTCAAACCATGCAGGGCACGGGGAAGGCTGTGGGCCGCCGCCAGGAGCCAGGAGTGAGTGGGTGGGTGTGTGGAAGAGGATGCGTGCACGCACGTGTGTACATGTGAGCGTGTGTGAGTGCGCGCATGTGTGTGAGCACGTGTGTGTGCAGTGTGTATGTAAAGAAGGGGCAACGGATCCTGACAACAGGCTCGAGGCGACCTCAGCCAGCCCCCTGCTTCCGCACGGCCCTGTAGGTGGCGGAACGTGGCCGCCTCTGCCCGGAGACCCCCAAGAGGAACGGAGGAAAACGCCCCGTGTGGGGGCCGCCCTTCCACCTCCACCAGGGGGGCGGCAGGGAGGGTCTCTGGGGGCCGTCGTACTGTAGTCTGTAGAGAGGTCAGGTGTCAGGGTGGACAGAACATCACGTGCTTGTCAGAAGACTGGCCATTATTGGAAGAAGATGCTTCAACGCTCCTTCCTGAAAACACCTGCACCCAGCCTCCTGGGCCAGCCCTGCCCTGGGGTGCAGACCCCAACCTCTGACCTGGCAGGCTGCCCCTCGACACCCCCCTCCAGGTGGAGCGTCTCATTTGGGGCGGGGGTGCTACATGTCACCCCACAGACGCCAGGGCAGAGGCACCAGGAACAGGGGACAGTGTGCTTGGACGAAGCCGTCTGGGCCCAGAGGTGAGCTCAGCCTGAAGACGGCTGGGCCTCACCCCACAAATGCCACAGAGCTTCCTCCCCTGCACCCCTAGCACATGCTGTGAGACCCTCCTTTCCTCCCCCAAAAGAGAAACACCCTCGATGCAAACAAAACACACAGGGAGCGCCTTGGGGTAAAACTGAAAATGCATCCAGGTCTGGGTCTCCTTGCCGGTTCAATTGTGTCTCACCCACATCACTGGGTTTAGAAACGTAAGTGGGTGTGTGAATGTCACAAGAAGGCAAAGTGGCTGCAGAAGCTCCTGCGGGGTGACACGTGGCCTGGGGGCCCAGCCTGCGGAACGAGGCAGCTTGACCTGTGGGCCCGAGCGCCCCCTCCCCCCAGCAATAGCCTACACAGCAATCATCCCGGGGGCAGTGGGTCCAAAGCAAATTACCCTCAGCCAACTTGACGCTGACTCTGAACGGGGTTGGTGGGGCTACTACCCCCCAACAGGGCAGAAGATATCCTTGCACGAGTGGGAAAAGAGGGGCCCCTGGACCCCCATGAGCCGAGCTGCCCAGGAAGGGGACATGCTGGTGGCTGTGTAGACCTGGAACTCGGCTTGCCGAAGGAGCTCTGACGGGGAGGACAGTCCACGGCCGAGTCCACCCAGGTGCCGAGAGGTCACCTCGCTGTCTGCCCTCGGCCTTGGCCCGCCCTCCGTGGACCTGGGATGCTCGGCCCTGCCCAGTGAGGACTCGTGGGCCAGATGGCCGCCTGCTTCCGGGCTGCGCCCGAGGTCCTCCCTGCCCTCTGCAGCCGGCCCAGTCACTCCACAGACCCCAGCCCCGGAGGCTCTGCCCCCTGCTCAGGCCTCAGAGCCAACGGAACCGCTTCCTGTGTTCATCCCCAGAGGAGGGCCAGGCAGCCTGGCCTGGGCCGGCCCCTCCGCTATCAGCTGGCCACCCTGGAAGTGGCTGGGCTCCCGGAGCTGACCCCTTCTCCGTGTAAATTAGGATAAACGCACCCGCCCTGGGCAGCGACGGTGACACTTGCGGGAGTGGTCTGATGGCCAGGCCCAGGCTCAGGTCTCCGTTGGCTCCCTGGAAGCTGCTGGCCGCCCACACCTCTTTCCAGGATCATGTTTGGGGCTGAAGCTTGTTACAGACCTCCTCCTCAGTCAAGGACATGCCCAGGTCGGGTCAGGCCCCCTCGTACATTTTGTGAGCCTCCCCCTTCCTGGAGCCCCAGGAGGCCCAGTGCAGACCCCGGGCCGGGAGCCCCCTTGGCCGTGCTGCATCCTGTGACCTCTGAACCACAGAATCCACAGCTTCACCTCTTGGAGGAGTGGGGTTCTCGTGGGAGACCTGCCTGTCCGGCAAAGACGTAAGCCGGCTCCCACAGCGCTGACTCCAGGACACACAGGGACTGGGCACGAAGGGACACTTCTTGAGTCACAGAGTGAGGTTGACGCTAAGCTGAACTGAGCTGGAAGCTGATCTCAGGTGTGGCCCCTTGTCTGAAGGAGCCCAGGTGCGTTTAGGAGATAACGACAGATCCCAAATGCCCCTGGAGACAGGACCCTATGGTGTGGCGTCCAGCTGGGGGTCAGGCCAAGGTCCAGCAAGCTCCACACCCAGAGCTGCCCACGGGACACAGACCAGCTGGGGCAGCCCCCAGAGCATCGCCCAGAAGGCCAGGTCCAGTCCGAAAGGCGAGTCACCGGCAGAGCGGGGGCGGGGCCTCTGAGCATCCACACTGCCCGCTGACAGCCGGAGCAGGGCAGCCACGGTGCACACGTGCAGGTTCCTGACAGGAGCCAGCTGAGCGGGCCGGGCCTGGGGGTTCGAGAAGCAAGACGGACTCAGCCTGGATGTGGGGGGAGTTCTGCCCCTCTAGCTCAGGGCTCCTCAGAGTGGGGTCCCCAGACCAGCGGCACCGGCATCCCCCTGGCACTTCTAGAGATGAAACTCCTGGGCTCCACCCAGACCTGCCCAACCTGAACCTGAGGGGGCTGGAGAGCCAAGCGTGAGAACCACTGTGGGAGCTCAGCAAGGGGGAGGGGCAGCCGCGTCTGAACAGCCCCCAGGATCAGAGCGCATTGGGGGGATGGGACTCAGCACAGGGGAGCAAGTCCCCTTAACCCTTCCAGGAGCTCTCCCTGGCAATCTGGACCGGCACCCAACTACACGGCCCCGTTTCATTCATCCCTGACCTGTTGCAAGTAACCGAAAATGTGCCACTCAGCAGGAGAAAAGCCACCGCCACCGCATCTCCGGTAACCCTGCCTAGTCCGCACCTCAGACTGTTTTCCATCAGAAGCCCTTGGAGGAAGAAGTCTTTGTTAAAGGAGCCACATTCCAGCAGAGCTCGTCCCGGCCTGGTTCATTCCACCCACCGCACACGCCGCCCAGGCTGGACAGGGAGGTGGGGTTTGCCAAGGGCTTCCCAAGGACGGACTGAAAGCCTACCCCTGCCCGGCTTGCAGGGCAGCCTCCAAAGGGTCAGCCGCAGACACGAGCTGCTTACTTTTATTAACGAGCTTTTTGGGGTGAAAGGGGACGAGAGCTGCCACAGCATGTCCAAATGTTCCCCCTTTCCTGGTGTCACCGGCAGGGACAGGACCCACAGGCCGCGCAGGACACGCTCCATTGTACCTCAGTGAGATGGGCTGGGCCAGGCTTCTCCAGCCTTTTCAACGGAAGCCTCCGGCACAGAGGCCACCGGACACCGGGCCGAGGACCTTCAGGAAGCGCCCTCTCCAGGATCTGTGGGGGCCCAGGTCTCAATTCCCTGTCGTATCAATCAACAGCAAGGACCCCAGACCATGGCCTCTCCCAGGGAGAGGCAGGCTGGGGCACGGGCACCCCCAGTCCCACGGCCAACTCCAGGTTTGAATGTCCAGGTAGTGCTCAGTTTCACCAGGCCTGTCAATGCAGTATTTAAAACTTACTGTTCAAAAAAATGTTTTTTTAAGAATTAAAGTTACCGTTCCGTTCAACTTATGAAAGGAATATGGTGGTCGCGGAGAAGCCGAGCGGAGAACAGACAACCCACCCGGTCACAGCCCTGAGACCTTGGGCAGCACACCCCTGGCTGGCCGCACGCCCACGCAATTTGAGGACCGTCCCGGAGAGACTGCAAAAGCAACCTCAGGACCACAGGGGGCCTGGTCAGAACACTGTCCGCCTTGGTTCCGCCCGCCTGTGTGTGACAGGTGCTGACAGGGCTCAGGGAGCACGCAGCCAGCACTGCGGTTACTCTAATTCCCGCCACGCCCCAGAGAGGAGGCAGAGATATGACTTCACCCGTCTTGTACATCACGGAAGGGACGCTCAGGGAGTGAGGACTTGCTCAAGGCCACACAGTTAGCCAGGGCCAAGCTGGGAGTGTTTAGACAGCCGTGATCTAAAGCCCTCAGACCCCGTATCACACAGCTCCGGTGTTCCCACCCCTGTGTGCTAGATGCACCTTAAAGAGCGCCCAGCCTTTAGTGATGACCTTCCTCGTGTCCACAGAAGATACATAGGAAATGAATGGGTAAATGTATGGGTGGACGGTTGGGTCCGTGCATGGGTAGATGAGGGGATAAGTGGATGGGCAGATGGATAGATGGATGAAATCAGGAATAAATACATGGATGAATGGCGGGGAGGGGGGATGGAAAGATGAGTAAGAAGATGGATACATGGTGGATGGATTGATGGACTGTGGAACTGTGGTCGGTGGATGGTGGATGGATGGATGGGTGGTGGATGGGTAGTGGCATAATGGTGGGTGGATAGATGGTGATAGGATAATAGTGGATGGACTGTGGATAAATGGATAGATGGTAGATGGATGGGTGGATTGATGGATGGATGGTGGATGAACGAATGGTGGATGGGTGAATGGTGGATGGATGCTGGGATGAATGGTGGATCAGTGGATAGGTGGTTGGTGGGTACACTGATTAATGGGTAGGTAGTGGACGGATGGGTGTATAGGGGATGAATGGATGGATAAATGGATGGGGGCAAGGACGATCTTGAGGGCAATTTTTAATGACATAGATGGAAAGCAGGCATCCTCACCCCCCACCCCCCGACTCTTCTTCCCTGAGATGGAGCCCCCGTAACAGGAGGCTCAGGTCTGAGTGGTTAATCTGAAGGCAATGCCTGGGCTTGCTAGGCCCAGAACCCACCTCTTGGAAGAGGGCCGGATGCCTCTGCTGCTTGTTCAGGGCATCCCTCCCTCCACCCACACGGGGTGGCATGCCTGGTCCGGCAACGTAGGGGTCGGGGGGCACGTGTGTGAGGCCGGGGTTCAGCCGCAGGCCTGCCCGGCCCTCTCACCTTCCACCGGCACCTTTTTGGAGAAACAAGATGGGCCTTTGGTTCCCATCCTCTGACTTTCACTTCTTGAATCAAGCAGAGAGGAGAGCTGTGTACTGCACCCCTCAGAGACCCCCGCAAACTTCTTCCCCAGAGCCTGTAAGTCCCCGTGGTCTGTGACTGTCACAAAGACCATCTCAGCTGCTGCTGGGGTGGGAGGGGAGGGACAGAGGGATGAGTGCACTCAGATGAGCCGGGTCTGGGGGAGACACCGGCTCAGGTGGTGAGATAAGACGCCCTAACTTCTAATCAGGATTTCGGTGCAGGCACCTTCCCGTCCAGCACAACAGGCGAGGCGAAGCCCCCTCCTCGGTGGGAGGGTCCTCGGGCCACAGCCCCACTTCCGGAAACGGTTTGCTAGAAAGAGAAACCTGGGAATTGACGGGGTCAGTCTCGCTATTGTCCTGGAGCTTTCAATCAACCGCAGCCACCACGGCGACCCCTCCCCCAGCCCCGGACCTCGCTTTAAGGCAGGAACTAAGAGTCCCCGTTCCAGGAATGCCCCTGCCCAGGGCTGCGGCCACCAGGGGTCTCACCGCCTGCCCGAGCTGCCCAGTGTGGCCACGGTGGGCACCTGGCTCCCGGCCTCCCCCTCGGCCTCACCGCTGAGCTAAGCCCGGAGCAGAGCACGGCTGTTGTTAACGCAGCAGGTTAACAGCACCGGGAAAAGGCGTTCCTGCAAGCACGCTGAATAGTAATAGCAGTCGGTGGCCGTTTATATTTCCAAGCCCACTCCGGGGACCTTGCCTGCAGGGACCGGAGGCCACGAGCCCCAGCTGCCGGGCTAATGGAGCTGCATTGTCATCAGGGCCCGGAGAGACCGGGAAGGCGCAGGGCCTGGGGTCTCACCGCCCTGTCCCAGCCACTCCTGCGAGGGCCCGAGGTACGGACACCTTCCCCCAAAAGATGCGAGCTTCCCCCTCCCCTCCTCGTCCTGACGAAAGATGGCAACCGCTTTCCTGGCTACTGCCACACACGCGCACTTCTTTTGTCTCAAACCCTGAGCTGGCGGTGGCAGGTTCCAGGCCTCTGACTTGGCCGACTACTCCACCGGCCCCCACTGCCTCTGGTCACCTGATGGCGATCGGGAGCTGGTGCGAGCCCCAAGACGTCATGGCCTGAATTGTGCCCCCAAAAGAGATGTACAGGTGTTCGAACCCCCAGTACCTGTGGATGTGACCCGATCTGTAAATAAGGTCTCTGCCAGCGTGACCAAGTTACGATGAGGTCATTAAGGTGGCCCTGACCCAATGGCTGGTATCCTGATAAGAGGGGATACAGTCACACAGAGAGACACCCAGGGAAGACGGCCGCGTGACGACCAAGGCCTCCAAAGGGGAGACGGCAAACGTCTGCCGTTTGAAGCCCCCAGTTGAGGGTGCTTTGCTACAGACACAAAGGCGCAGGCACATAGAGCAAAAGGCTGGAGGGCCCTGACCGGCCACGGTACGTGGCCCCGGGGCTGCCGTCACCTCTCACAGGGTCCCCCAACAGAAGCCGCCCGCCCGCCCCTCTGTTCTTAGTCTACCCGTGGCACCGAGTAGCAGGTCACCATCTACCCATTTTGCAGACGAAGAAACTGATGCCCAGAGGGTAAAGCAGCAGGCGAGGCCCTTGCCCTGTTCCCCACAGGAGTCTCCAATTGCTGGCTGGCCACTGCCAAGCTCAGCCGACCTCAAGGTCAGATTCACCTCCCGGGGTCAGCCCCGCACGTCTGGGAGGACCAGAGGTGGTACAGAGGTGAATCCAGAAGGGGACCCAGAGGACCTGCTCCTGCCGCCCTCCCCTCCCACACGTGAGGTCGGCGGGTGGGCCCTGGGCGAGCGTCACACCCACCCCACACCCCCGGGGCCCCTGCGCCCTCCTCAGCATCCTGTCGGCAGCCTGGCCCCCATGCCGTGGGACTGCCTCTGAGACAGCTCCGGGAGCCCGCTGCCCTCGCAGGCCCCACCCCAGGCCCCCACGGCCCAGCCGAGCGGCCACAGGGCTGTGAGGGGCTCTGCCGGCAGCCCAGACCACCTGGCCTTCCTTAGAGCCAGGGCAGGATTCTAAGACGATTATTTCTCCGCGCAATGCTCGGGGGACCCCAGCTCTGGCGTGCCTATTTCAGGCCCCGCATCCACTATTTCCTCCCTGCCTCCGTTGCCCCAGGCAGGCTCTGAATGACTCGTGATGCCACTGTAATTTTGATCAAGGCTTATTCCCGGTCAAAAGCCTCTTTGTTTCAGAGAGATGTGATTTGGCCTTTTTTCTTCCTCTCCTTTATTCCTTGGTTAATATACCACTTCCCTGAGCCCCGGGGGCAGCGAGGTAGCCCACGGATTGCTCAAATCTCATGTTTTTCTTCTAAATCACCGCCGACTCTCCCTGGCCCCTGTGCTAAGCACCGTGTGAGCTGGCGGCTCAAGCAGGGGGTGTCCCCTAACCCGTCACCTCTGTACTGTTAATGCACCAGAGGGGCCCCGGGCCCCAAGACACCCCCAAATGTCAAGGGACGTGGGCTCTACACACCAACTCTGTAACCTCACATCTGGCAACACCACAGTGCGCTCTTGCAAAAATTGAAATAAAAGACGCACAGCGTAACATTTACCGCCTTAATTACTGATAAGTGCACAACGCGGTGGCATTAAGCACAGGCGCGCTGCTGTACAAACATCACCAGCATCGTCTCCAGAGCTTCCTCATCTTCCCAAACCGACACTCTGCCCCCGTGAGACGCTCACTGCCCACCCCTCCCCCAGCCCCGGCCCCACCCTCCTCCTTTCTGTCTCTGTGAGTGTGACTCCTCCAGGGACCTCACAGAAGCGGGATCACACAGAATTCGTCCTTTTGTGTCTGGTTTATTTCACTCGACATCGTGTTCTCAGGGTCCATCCACGTTGGAGCAGGTGTCAGGATCTCCCTCCTCTGTAAGGCAGAATAGCACTCCGCTGGATGGATGGACCACATTTTGTTTCTCCATCGTCTGACGATGGACACTTGGGTTGCTTCCACCTTTTTGGTGATGGTGAGTGATGCAGCCGTGAACACGGATGCACAAGGGTCTGTTTGAGTCCACAGTGCTTTGAGCATCACTGTAGCCCACAGGAGAGAAGGTTCTTACGGGCTGCTTGCCCCAAGTGAAACCAGCTTCTGTTCGTCAGCCCCTCATCCAGATCCTGGGCTCTCCCCGCCTCCCCGTCCTGGCTGATTCTCAGGTGCCATAAACAGACAGGCTCTCATTCCAATACGCTTACAGATGCTCTCTGGACCTCAGCCCCCACCCCCATAAAAGACGGGTACATCCAACCTGCCCAGAGGTTCAAGGTACCAGCACACCCCGACGTGGGGACACTGTCATCGCACGATCGCCAGGGGCCCCATGCTGGACAGGGCGCACCAGCTGCCAGCAGGACCCACGGCGCCGCTGGGCTCCTTGTTCCTCCAGTATCCCTCTGTGCCCCGCGGTGCCCACACGCACTCCTCAGGAAAAGGGGACCCCATTCTGCTGGACAGCACGGCCTTGGAGGCTCCCCAGTGAATGAGGCTTTGCTCTCTGGGTCTGGGGGGGCTGCTCTGGGATTTGGGGTTTGGGGACGCCCTCATCCAAGCTGGGTTTCAGAGGCACCTCCTCCGCTGGAGGGTCCCCAGGCCCCTCCCCTGCTCAGCCAGGTTTTCTGGGGCCTCAGGGTCCAAGGGCTGTGGAGTCCTGGACCCTCCAGACAGAGGAAGGGAGGAGGGACCCACAAGGGACGTGGCTCAGGTGCCGAGGGCAGCACGTGGCCAGGACGGGCGTGGAGAAGGGATCCCAACAGCCACAGGCGCGCTGAGGGGTGGGCCGGGGTGGGGACAATCCCCTGGCCCTAGTCAGCCGCCTCTGCTGGGGGTCTGGGGGGATGAGGCCGAGGTCCCGGCACTGAGGGAGGAGCGTGCGCCCAGTGGAGTATCCTCCACTGCGGTCCCCCCGCCTGCGCGGCCCCGCCGAGGAGGAACGGGTCGACGCCGAGCCAGCACCCCGGCCACGCCGCCGCACTATCTATAGACACGCTTATCTCCTTAGTTCCCACCGACCAGCCTCTGCGGCTCCATTCACAGGCCATGCAAGTGGACAAGTGTGGCCCGAAAGAGAAACGGCTGAAGAGAGCGGTCCAGGGGTGCCCCCTCTGCCCCCTGGGGTCCCCGTGGGCTGGGGTGCCCGTGGGAGTGCAGGCGGGAGGGGCCGGGCTCTGGGCAGGGTGGGTGGGGAGGACACGGCCCTGCTTGGAGATGCCATCAGCTGGACGCTTGGGAGGCAGAGCCCTTTCCTCCTGGGCTTCTGCTCCGCGGCCTCCGCTGCCATCGGAGCAGGCTTGGCGCTCCCAGCAGCTCGGGGTGCTCAAAATGAGAGCTGGGCCGGAGGAGGGGGCTGCCGTGTCCATTCGCCTGCAGCCCTGGAGATGGCGTGGCCGGCGGTGGGCGAGGGTTCCCTCCCTTGAGGCCAGCTGGCTCCCTGCCCTATGCTCCCTGCCCCCACCCGCCAGGGGTGGGGGGATCCTTAGGCTGAGCCCCTCGGAGGTCAGGACTGGGGGCTCAGGGCTTCTCAGCTCCCCCGTGGAAAGTGATGCCTTCTTGGGTCTCAGCTCTCAGGGGGCCGCGAAGACCCTCCCTTTGTCTCTGCTCTGCCCAGGCACCTGCTCCCATTCCCCTCTGCTCTCCTCTCTCAACTGCCCGGACATTAAGAGGCTGCAGACGGGAGGGACGAGGGGTCGCCCGGGGGTGCCCTGTCCTCCGGGCCACAGAGCCAGCGGCAGCCACAGCGCCCCTTTGGCAGTCTCACCCCTTGCAGACCCCGGGCGGGCTGCCCACTTCCACACACACACACACACACACACACACACACACACACACACACACACTCCCACCCCAGACCAGTCTCTAGCTTCGGCCGCCGCCGACACCCACCCTGGCCCTCCGGCCACTTTCTGCCCTAATCAAGACGTTTATAGTTTTAACCATCAAATAAAGTGCTTGGCTCCACCAAGCCCAGCCCCCAGCTCAGCGGCTCTGCAGCTTCATTTAGCAGGCCAGTGGCGAGAAAAAAAAGAAAGAAAAAAATTCATTAATTTTTATTAACAGGGAGAGCCATTTGTTCCCTGTGACAATATTTGACTTGTCGAAATGATTTTCACCTCTGCCATGAGGTGGGCGCCCCCCACATACATCACCCGATTACTCGGAGCATGCTGGCCGCAGTCATTAGGCAGTGAATTAACGACAATCCCAGCACTATTAATCACCCTGACAAAGGCGTGAGCTCGCTGCTGACCCGAGCGTGGCTGGCCCGGGACCTGCAGCCCAAGCAGAGGCCCGTGCGGCTCCGGGCGGCCCCAGGGGCTGCAGCAGGCACCAGGCCCTGCCGTGCCCGGCCCCCGGCATCCTGACACCAGCTTGGGGGGGGGGCGGTTAAGAACCGAGGTTTTCTTCCTTGGGGACAGTGTTGTTTTACTGTCACCCTCCTCATCCAGGTGGTGACCGACATCCACATGCCTGCCGGGAAGTTCACACCAATAACCTGACTGATCCCCGAGACACAGCCCAGCATCGAGGTCCATCATTACCCCCATTTTATGGATCAGGAAACTGAGGCACTGAGAAGCCAGGACCCGCCCACGGGGCGGCACCGGGACTGAAATCCGGGTCTGATGAGCCGCGGCCTCTGCTCTGACTCTGGCCCCCGTGACAAGGTCTCTGATGCCCCCAAGACAGCTGCTGCTGGAGGCGGCATCAGGGAAGCTAGTGGGGGTTTCCTTTGGTTCCTGATAAGCTTTACAAGAATATTTTCGGATTTGCACATACTCAGAATGGCGGGGCTGACGGGGCAAACCTTAGAAATCTGATGTTCATGAAGTTTATTGGCTCCTAAGGTCCCGAGCTATGGGTTTTTTGGAAAAGGATGAGCGGAAAAGTCTCAGGTAGTACAGGAGATGCCCCGCTTAGATGAGGGGAAAGTGAGGCTGGGAGGGACCTGAACAGGTGGGGCTGGGAGACCCCAAGGCAGGGACATCGCAGACCGGTTCTGGGGATTTCCGTCTTGCGAGAACAGCTCAACTCTGGGCTGTAGACCCAACGGCAGCAGCCTTGAGTTCCCCTGAAATGGTCCCATTCCAGGTCCTTGAACCTGAGGGGTCGGCCCCCAGGAAGGAGGATGGGCAGAGGGTCTGGGCAGCACCCCGGGCTCTGCGTTAGCTAGACGACACGCCTGCCTTCGTAGCTCCTCTGCAGAGGGGAGCGATAGGCCCACCTGTCAGAGTCCTGGTGGGACCAGTGACGTGACATCTGCAGAGCACTTGACAAGGGCCGGGCAGGTGGCAGGTGGCCCAGGAAACACTGCCCCTCCCCTCACTCCCTGACACCACTTTAACCATTTTCGCACATTAATCCAATTAATCATCTCTACGTCTTAAACCAATGTCTTCCCATTAGCCCAGCCGTCAGATCTGTATTTCAGTCTGGTCTAAACCAGAGTTTGAAAGCCCGCGGGGCGGGGGGGAGTGGGGGAGGAGGGACTAACTCCCGACCCATTTGTCTTCTTTCTCTGGACTTCTCATTTTTTATGCTTCAGCAAATTTCCTAATTTTCCTCATTAGCGACTAATTCACAAGTCTCAACAATCTTCCCACCTGTTCCTTTCATCGTGGTGCTTGCGAGATGGGAAATAGCCCCTTGCTCACTTGTGTGATGCTGGGGCCGCTTCCCAGCAGACATGGGGGTGGGGCCGGGCGGTTCCACGGAGGCGCAAAGGGAACGAAGAGGTGGCACCTTCTGTGCCTCCATCGGATCCCCAGGCGGGCCCCCGGCCCCCACGGGACCCCTTGGCGACAACACCTGACCCAGCTCCTTCTGCCTCGGGGCCTCTCCCTAAACCCGCCTGCCCCGCGGCCCGCGGCCCGAGCTCCAGGGGCACAGGGAGCGTCCCACGGGCGGCTGGCTCCGGGTGCGGTGTTTCTCAGGAATCTCTTTCTCGTAAGGGTGAGTGGAGGCTGCTTGTGCAGAACGGAGGCCCGGGGCTCTGAGTGAGTATCCTCCTTAGTTTTCTCTTGACAGTATGCTTGGAACACTGCTTCTCAAGCTCGCTGCTGGTAGCAGCAGTCATGCAGTATAGACCAGCACCAGCTGGGCCCTCTCGTGTGCCCTCAGCTCCTTCCAAGGCGGCAGGCAGGAGAGGCAGATGGAGCGCTGGTGAGACGGTGTCCGACCCTACTTACTGCATCCGGCTGTGTGTTCTCGGACAGGTGCCTGCAGGTCTCTGGGCCTCGTGGCAGCATCTAGACAGCACGGTAACACCCGTGCCTGCTTCTTAGGGCCGCCCTGAGAGTGAAATGAGCTGACACAGGCAGGGGGGCTTCTGAGCACGCTGGACACCAGAACAGCTGGCCTGGTGAGCGTCCCACTTCACAGATGAGACCTGAGGTCACTCAGGCCAAGAACCTGGCCCGGGGTGACCTCACGCTTCTACCCGCCACCAGTCGACCCTCGGGGAGACTGCCCAGCGCCCACCACCAGCAGGGCCCCTGGTCCCTGGCAATGCACAGGGGTTTCCATGGCATCAGCACCTTCTGTTTTAAGGAGAAGCCACAGGTCGCTAGTGACACACTCTCGTGGAGCTGTATCCCCCTGCGAAGGCCCCCCTTAATGGGACCCTGAGCCCAGTGGCAGCTGGTACATTTGAACTGGGCCCACCGCGGGCCTGAGGACTCACTGTCCTTCTAAGAATTACCCAAAAACACTCTTAGAAAGCCGCATAATGGCCCACCGCACCTGGAGTGGACCCCAGGGCGTCTGCAAAGTAACCCCCGTGATGTCTGCCACCAGCCACGCCGGGAGGGCAGACTGTCTGGCTTCTCAGCGAGCTCTCTGGGAGCTGTTTCTCGTTACTCGCTCGCATCACTTTGATTTGCTCTGCTAAGTGGAGGCTGTGGGAAAAGCTGGGCTTGGAAATCCATGCTTTCCTGGCACTTAATGAATTTCAGCCAAACGGAAAGCAAGGTGAGGCTCCATTGCAGCCTCAGATCCAGACACAGGAAGGACCAGGGGCTAAGAGGAGGCTCCATCCTGCCATTCTGCCCCCCCTCAAAAGCCCACAGGAGCCCCTCTCCAAGGCGCTTCTCAACTTGCATTTTGCTGGGTGTTCAACATACCTGTGGTGCAGCCACAGGGAAAGGAAGCTGGGTCCACATTCCCGAGTCCAGGTGAGCCCCCACCCCTGGATCCAGGGGAGTCCCACCCCTGAGTCCAGGTGAGCCCATCCCTGAGTCCAGGTGAGTCCATCCCTGAGTCCAGGTGAGTCCCACCCCTGAGTCCAGGTGAGCCCCCACGCCTGGATCCAGGGGAGTCCCACCCCTGAGTCCAGGTGAGCCCATCTCTGAGTCCAGGTGAGCCCCCACCCCTGGATCCAGGGGAGTCCCACCCCTGAGTCCAGGTGAGCCCATCCCTGAGTCCAGGTGAGCCCATCCCTGAGTCCAGGTGAGCCCATCCCTGATTCCAGGTGAGCCCATCCCTGAGTCCAGGTGAGCCCATCCCTGAGTCCAGGTGAGTCCATCCCTGAGTCCCACCCCTGAGTCCAGGTGAGCCCCATCCCTGAGTCCAGGTGAGCCCATCCCTGAGTCCAGGTGAGCCCATCCCTGAGTCCCACCCCTGAGTCCAGGTGAGCCCCATCCCTGAGTCCAGGTGAGCCCATCCCTGAGTCCAGGTGAGCCCATCCCTGAGTCCAGGTGAGCCCCATCCCTGAGTCTAGGTGAGCACCCACCCCTGAGTTAAGGGAAGCCCAGGTGAACCCCTAAGCCCAAATGAGCCCAGTCTCTGAGCCAGGGGGGTGGTCACCCCAGGAGATTACCTGCCTGTGATCAAGTCTTCTTGGGGAAAGGCTGAGCAGAGGAGAAGCTTGGAGCTTCTGCCACCAACCCCAGCCTGAGCCATGTCTGAGCATTTCCTCGCGTGCTGGGCCACCTCGCATAGGCACGACCTTTCCCCGCGGTGTCACAGATACGGGGGCTGGTGGGAGGCATCTGGAGGGCAGAGATTCCTCCCCGACCATTGCACAGCTGGGGAGCAGGCCTGTGGTCCAAAATACCAGGGGGGGAGAGCAGGTCCGTCAGGGTCCCCTGTGCCCCGGCCCACCCGACTGACCCCCGTGGGATCTGAGCAGCCCATCGGAGGCTCAAGGCAGTCCCACAGCCCATTTCCCAGTAGCCCCCAACACGGCGCCTCCCCTGGAATTGCTTCCCTGCATCTTCTCCTGTCAACACGGCCAGGCCTGCATAGGGCGTCACCGACACAGGGCCATGACCTCATTTCTCTTGCAGGTCACCTCGCTCACCCCCGCCCCGTCCAGGCCACCCGCTGCCACCAGCACTTAGCTAGCAATTCCTCACACTTTAAATCCATCCTTTCCAGATGCACTTAGCCGACTACAGGGTGGAAAAGTTTTCTGTCCGATCAGCAGATTGCTTGCGGGATTACGTCGCGGCCAGAGGGAGGCCGAGGGCAGGTTTCCAATTTGAAGAGCGAAAGCCTTTCGCTCACACGGCACAGAGGCTGAGGCTGCGATGCCCTAACCCGCGCGGCCCCGACGGCCTGCGTGCGTGAAAACCATTCTGGGAAGCTGCCAGGCCTCCTCCCCGGCTGACATTGATCGTGTTTCTAAAAATTAAAATAAGGCGGCAACATCCTTCCATTTGAAGAACTCCGTCTTCTTGAACTGCCGATCACAGTGTCTGCCAACCCCAGGACAGCCTAAAATTACTCTAAATCACTTTTCAAACCTTAGAAAACCACGAAGCAGAATGATCTCCTGTGTTTATCACACGTTATACTTAAGCTATTGGCCGGCCGTCTGAGTGGCATAGAAGTCACAGGGTGGCGGCCTCTGGAGTTTGTAGAAGACGTGGGTTGGGGGGTTTGGCAGGTGAGGGCCAGAACCACAGACGAACTTCACCCCACAATCGTGTCAGAGGGGTCAGCAAGCTGGCTGGACAGAGGGTGGGGGTACCCAGGTGCCCGCAGCACCCCCAGGTGGCAGGAGCCACAGCCTGGCCAGGCAGACCTCTCCCCAGAGGCGCCCTGGGGAACACGGTTCCATGCGGGATGAATTGGGCAGCCATTCATTGTTGTGGGTTGGACAGTGTCCCCCAGATTCACGTGTTGGAGCCCAGCACCTCAGAGTGTGACCTTGTCTGGAAATAGGATCATTGCAGATGCAATTAGGGAAGTTAAGATGAGGTCTTAACGGGGCCCTAGTCCCATAAGACTGGTGTCCTATAAAGGGGGAGGTTCGGACACAGACACACACAGGGAGAGGCCGTGTGAAGGTGAAGCAGAGCTGGGGTCATGTGTCCACAAGCCAAGGAGCCCCAAGGATCACCAGCAAACCACCAGAGTCCAGGGGAGGGGCCGGGAGGAGGAACCAGCCCTGCGACACCTGGATCTCGGACTTCCGGCCTCAAGAACGGGAGAGGCAGATCCCTGCTGTCTGAGCCCCTGCTCTGGGGTACTTGTAGAAACCAACACACCCACTAATCTCACGGATGGATTTCACTTCGCATCTTTTAACTGAGCCTCCACTCTGCACGATGGTCCAGGGGCTCATTCAGGCCGTCGGGATGGACACGTAGTTTGGACAATCAGGGTTTGCCGAGTGAGCTGCCAGTGTTTCTTAAAAACACCCTCTGCGGCTCGGTGCTGGGGGCTTCCACGAGCACCCCCTTCCTAAAGCGTTCTGGAAGCTGTGTTTGCAGGTCCCCAGGCCCTGCCTCTTGGAATGGTGCTACACTGACCCTTGACTCCTGCCGCTGTGTGTCTGAGACTATAAAACGAGGATAGCCTCGCCCCCGCCTCATCACCGACTCAAGGTTAAGGGACAGCAGAGCCCAGACCCATGCCGCACGTGTCTACACTTTCCAAAGCGCTCATCTTATTTCCCGACTCACAGCCGGGTCTCCCCAAACTGCCACCGGGATTATTCCCTCCTCGGCAGGTTGTGTCTTCCTGTTCGGCTGGTTCACTGCTGTCAACCCTGAATTACTCCCTTCCCAGGGGCAGGGGCATTTCTGTCCGAACAGGCTGCTCACAAAACCAGGGTAAACGGGCGATGAATAAATGCACAGAGGCTGGGACCCAGGCAAGGGCACTGCGCTCCCGACGGCTCTGCAGTGCCGCACCTTTGGAGTTCAGATGATCTTTGCTCCCCTGGGATACGCTGTTCCGTCTTAAAAGCATAAGCCAGCACGTCCATAAAGACAGAAAGTAGAAGAGAGAGTGCCACGGGCTGGGGGAGGGGGTGGGGTGACGGTTTAATGGGACGGGGTTTTTGTTGGAGGCGATGAAAAAGTTCTGGGACAGAGAGCAGAGAGAGGTGGCAGCCGTGCGCACGGGGACGTACTTAATGCGGCGAATCACACACTCACTGATGGTCAAGATGACAACTCGGATCTGTTGTCTATTTCACCGAAATCGGAAAGTTCTGGGGAGAAGCTGCTCCCAGCACCCCACCTCCTCCTTCCCATCTCCACCTCCGGCTCCTTCGGAAGAAACCCCGCGCCTCCCCCAGGTCACACACTCGCTCTCCCTCTTCCATACCCAGTGACACGCGTGTGGGGACCAATCGAGGATGCGGTGACTGCATGGGACGGGGAGGGCTTGTAGACCCAGGGCGACCCCTCCGAGCCCCTCGTGGAGGAGAGAGACCCCTCCACCCGCCTCTGGAGAAGCCTGCCGGCCCCGGAGCCTGGTGACAAAGTGCCTTCCGAGCAAGGGGACAAAGGGCACAGCCCCGGAAGTGATTTTAAACCTAATGGTTCCCGTGTCTTTTGTTCAGCATCTTCGGGGCGCCTGAGAGGCCTGCTCACACTCTGCATCCAGTGAAAATCACAGGAAGGCCGATGTCTGGGATCTCGTAACAGGGGCAGCGCCTGGTCGCGGGATGGGGCGAGCTCGTGTTTTCTAAGACGCCCAGAAAAATCCCCACGCAGATGTCTGATCGCTCCAGAAAGCAGGCATGCTGACAGCCCCTCTGGACCGCGCTGGCTGCACTCGGGAGCCATCTCTGGCAGCCGGGCGGGCAGGGGACACTTAATTGTGGGCCGTTCACTGGCAGGGAGCCCTGCCTCTTCCAGGGGCAGCCAGCATGGTAATGAGACAGTTTCTATGGAAATGAGCTTATAACTATTCATTTTCTCCCCATTCCCGACCCATCCACAAAGAGGTTTTCCAAAGTGACCCCCATTTTCCTACCCCCGACATGTCCTCACGCCATCGCCGAGCAGCTAATCAGCCTGGGGAGAAAGGAGAGAGGAAATGCAGGCCTTTGACAAGATGTGGGAAACCCCTCGGTCTGCACTCGCTGTGTCTGTGACCAGCAAACAAAAAGCCCTCGCCGGCCCCGCGGCCAAGTTTCCAGTAAACTTTTCCCTGAGTCCTCTGAGCGCGTTTTGTGTGGGTTTTCTGGTGGGATCTGAAGCACGCCTTTGCCATCTTTTGAGAAACTCTGCAAACCGTCCTGTTCTGCTGGAATGTTCGTGCCTGGCCTCCCTCACCTGTCGCCCGGTCCCCGCGAACCCCTGTCTTTCTTGGGACAGAAAAGGGTCCCAAGGGGGAGGGGGGTCAGGGTACCGTCAAGTCCGGTCGCTCAGCCCCTTCAGGTGGTCAGGGATATGGGGAAGGGGGGGCTACCAGTTTCATCGCATTTCCTCTCCCTCCTTAGGGTCTCAGAAACTACAGGACAACATCATGGGGAGAGGAAAAGTAAAAGAAGGGAAGCCACCAGCCCACAGGGGAGTCTGCCCGAGACGCGGCGCAGGGGCTCAGACCCGGCCTCTTCCCGGCTGTGTGGTCTCAGGCCGACACTTGATCTCTCTGAGCCCTGCCCCCGATCTGGAAGTGGGGGTGGGCGGGCCCCCTTGGTCACTGCTGACTACTGAGGTCTTGTCACCCGCTGTCCCGGGTACGGCCTGAGGACACTGGCCGAGAGGCGTCCTGACCCGGGCTCTGTCTGTGCCTCACCTACGCCTTGGGCACGAGGAAGGGGGACCCTATTGGCTCCTTGGGCCCCGGGGGGGCTCCCTGCCTCCTTCCCTTGAGGCCTCCTTACTCCAGGTGGGGGTGGGGGGCGTCCCTTGAGGGCCTCTGTACCTTCACACCTCCGAGATGCCCGAGGGGTGCCTGTACACACAGTAGGCGCTGCACGGACGCTTGCTGAGCCCATCCCTCCCTCGGGGAGGGAGGGGCGTGACGGTGTCCCAGGCTGACCCGTCAGCGGGTGATTTTGACACGGGCTGAGCACAGGAGACCCAGGACTCCGGGCAGGCCGTCTTGGCGTCCCACGCCGGCCACTCACTGCCTCCCGAGCCCCCCCAGATGCCACACTCTCACCCAGGGCCTGACGCCCGCGGGCCCCCCAGCTCCACGTGCAGGGGTGAGACCCCTGGCCGCGGGAAGACGATGCCCGGCTGCCCCGGCCAGGCCCTCGGTGAGCACGCGAGAAAGTGTGAAGGTTCCACCCTGGGGAGGGCGTGCGGGTCTCAGCAGATAAAAGTACAGGACACTCAGTCCTGACCTGCAGATAAACAACGGGCAAATTTTTACTCTAAGTGTGTCGCATGCCGGATGGAGGACTCTCTCCCACCCGCTCACCCTGGGCGGTGTCTGGGGCCGCCCTCAGGTACACGTGGGGCTGCAGCCTGGCACCCGGCTCCTGCAGACCAGGGAGCTAGATGGTTAAAGAAAAGTACTTAACAAACCCTGACACCCAGACTCCTTCCCCCACCCAGAAGCTGATCACATCCATTGGATCAGCTTCTCCAGGTCTGGGTGTGGGGAGGGCGCCTTCTCAGCTGTTAAAGAAAGCATCAGCAAAAACCCTAAACTACCAGTGGCTTAGGTACGGGATTAAAGCACACACACACACACACACACACACACACACACAATTTTAAACGCCTCTCATTTAAATAATCGTAGTACATTTTAAACAGAAAAAAGTTCGTAAGATCCAGATTGGGTCGGTTCCCTCTTTTGGAAAGTAGCCCCTGGAGGACAAGACCTAAGTCTTACTTTGTCTTGTGTTTCATCTTTGCTGCAGTCGGGGTGCCTCTCAGGGTGCAGTCGAGTCTTTTGATGGAGGACATGGACCATTAAACGGGGAGGAGACCCCCTCCCCGTCCTGAGACCATGGCCGCTGGTGGTCCTTGCTAACACAGACCAGGAAGGCTTAGATGCCAAAGGCGTGGGGGAATTATGATCTCAGGTCATGTGTCGTGTGTATGAAATACTTTACATGTATGACCAAGGGGTTTCCCACATCTTGTCATAATTAATTTAATTTACATATAACGCACAGACTCATAATTTATGTAATTTATATATATTAGATATATATATCTATATATAAAAGGTAAACATACAAGACTGAAAACGTAAGCAAATATTATCTCTACGTGATGGGATGTGAGATTTTCATTTAAAAATAGGCTTCAGTATTTTCTACAGTGAGGATTCATTATATTTATAATTTCATAATTCTTATAGCACGTGACAATTCACGTTAAACGTTTAGGTGGGAGAACAGAGCTCTCTGTGCAGAAGCTGCTGGGCCTGCGGCGGCAGGGGGCTGGACAGGAGTGGGTGCTGGGCCCCTGGTGGCCCTGGGAGTGTCCTACAGCATCACCAGCCCGGAAACTGCACACCTGGGTGTCTCCCAGGACCCTCTCCGCTTGCAGACAAGTCTGAGCCACCCACGCAGAGCCTCCCGGTACAGCAGCTGACAGGGCGCCCCGTCAACTCCGGGAACTTCTCAGGAGGCGTCTGTTCGGGCCATACGACCCTGCCCATAGAAAAGGCCCAAGACTCCCCGAGTTTTCTGTAACACGTGAGCCAGCATTTCTCTGCAATCTCAACCTCTGTCTCTGACCCAGCATCTCTTTTCTGCACAGGTGGACCTGGTCCCTCCACACTGGACCTAGCTGAGTCTCGTGTCAGTGGGAATCCGCGTCCCTCCCCACGCCGTTCTATTTCGAGTGTGGTCAGTGCAGGGCATGGAGCCTGGGGGAAGGGCTGCCAGCTAAAACACAGTAAACACGACCTAAAATGCAATAATACAACAAAAAGCGTGCTGTACTTGGGGCATACTTCTATAAAGATTGTACGCTGTTTATCTGGAATTCAAGCGTAACTGGGCATTCCCGGGTTTTTCCTCTGCTGATTCCGGCCCCTTCCCTGGGGATCTGACGTTGGCTTGTGCTCAGCCATTGCAGGGGGACCTCCCTTTTGTACTTCCTGCTTTGTGAGCCCCACAGGCTGGTCGGGCAGGTGCTGAACACCCTGTCCTGGAACCTCAGCCTGGGAGACCGGGTGGCCATGCCAGCCCCAGGTGAGCATTTGCCTCTCAGACCCCTAGGCTGTCCCTCCAGCCCACCCCAGACCCAGTCACCACCTAGAGACTCGGTGACCTACAGCATGGTGCCACGTGCAGACCTCACAACGTGGGGCTCCCAAGTATCATTGGTCCCCCTCTGGACACTGTGGGAACCACTGGTCCCCATTGAGGCAGCGGCAGTCTGTCCCCCCTGGGCTCCCGGAGGCCACGTGGATGGTGCAGAGACCCCCGCAGCTGCCTGACTCCCAGAAGCAGGTCTGGGAGGAGCCGGGGTGGTGGCCCACTGACCACAGAAGCACTGAGGCTCTGCACGGGTCCAACACTGTCTGCCTCAGAGAAAAATCTCCCCAAATAGGTATCTTTCCCTCTTTCCCGTTCCCATCAGTTAAAACCCACCCAAGTGCGGAGCTCAGGCCCTCAACGGGAGGAGGGAGACACCGGCAAGCAAAACCCTCCAAACCAGAAACATATCCTTGCCTCTTTTGGAGGGGGGTATTGATTTGAATGGGGGCCAATTCTTCTTGTTAAAACAGCCATCGACCTAAACGGACCCAGCCGCAAAAGCAGAAGCAGCGGCTACTTTTTTTCTCTGCAGAGAGAGAGATGGGTGAGGATTCTCCGCAGGAAATCATCTTTATCATTTCTCCTCCAAGAGTAATTTCCCCCAGAGTCACCCCAAATCAAATTGATCACAATTAACATTCAAACCGGCCCCAACCAAATGCGTCGCAACTGTTCTGCCACCCCGGGCCCGGCCCCATCTGTTGCTGGCCAGCAGAGCCCCTCATTCTATCACGGTCCAAGTAGGTTATGTGAATAAATGGGAGAGGAGGTCAACGAGATATATTAGTTCTGCGGGATATTCGTCATCCCTCCGTCTCTCCTTCTCCAGGAATATCAGTGATGAATTTGCAAATGGCTCTGGATTATGACAGAGCGTTTTCTCTCTTCTTTCTGTATCCCTCCTCTGAGCACCTTGATCAGAGGCCACAGTGACAAATGCTTGAATAAAAGGCAGAGACAGTATTTCAGCAACGTGTTGTAAATCTCCTTCTACGCATTATTGATTTAAGGAAGTCCATTACACCACACAGCTCTGAGGAGGAAGAAAAGGATAAGGCAGGAACGGCCCCGGCACTGAGGGTCGGTGAGAGGAAAGGAGAAACCCAGCCCTGTCCGCGAGCCGAGGTCGGGCTGGTCTCTCACCCAATCCCCGAAGCCTTCAACCACCGAGGTTTTATTTAATTGAAAGACGAAACATTTGCTTCCCACAAACGCAAGCACATTTCACAAAGTGGGAAATGGCACAGCTTGCAATGCTCTTTCTTGAGGAGCTGGGACGGCGAGGCCCACGGGCTGCAGACGGCCGGGTGGGTCAGGAACTGCTGGTCCTTGCTGGAGGGAGGAAGCAGGAGAGCAGATGGGGGAGCTCAGGGAGGGAACAGTGCGCTGGCAACAAGGCAGCACCACCATGAAATCCGGGCACAAGCCGAGAGCCGGGCAGGGATGCCGAGAGCCCGAAGCCGGAGTCCCTCCGAGAGGATGCTAATCGGGGCGGCAGGCACAGAGGTCGCGTCCCCGCCCGGCAGCCTGGGTTTTCTTCCCCCATTTTATTTTCTTTTAAAACCCTCCAAGAAAGGAGCCGCGGGCCCTGGCCCATAACCGAACTGTTGCCCTGAGACCCGGGAGCAGCCTCTCCCAGGGACCTTCCTGGGCAATTTGCAACGTGGGGGTCCCTGAAGAAAAGCCAGGACATCCTCGAGGTCAGGGAGGCCACTGCCCGGCTCAGGCCAGGATTCCCATCCCAGGGCTCTGGACCCCGCGTCGCAGACCTGCATGCGGCCGACGGGAGCTCTGGGGTCGGGGAAGAAACAGGGTTTATTTCTAGAAGGGATGAAGGAGGTGGCTCATGAAGACCCTTCATCCAGCCACACAAACAATTAGTTTCGGTGTTTGTGGGATTTTTTTTTTTTTTTTTTTTGTGGGATTTTTTAACGACAGAATTTGGGTTTCTTTTTCTTTTGCTAAGACTGATTTCCCAGCAGTTTTCATAAGTGTTCCTCCCCGGCCCTGCCCGACTGCCTTCACCCACACTCGTCCCCCAGGGTTCCTGATGTAAGGAAGGGAGTGAGGGTGCCTGCCGTGATGGCTGGGGTGCGGGTCTGCACTTGCTCTGCGTGCCCTCCTCGGCCAAGACTGGCACCAAGGTCCCCCCACGGAGGCGTGAACCGGGATGCTCCGGCAATGAACACGTGCTAAAGGACTTGAGAACACCGGGGGCCCAGCTGGGACCTTGGAGGACACGGAAGTGGGAAGGGGGGACAAGCCCCTGGAAGCCCTCTCAAACCTGGAACCCGGGGTCCACAGGACGGGCCGGGTCCTGGAGCTGGACGGGCCACGCCACTGACGGCTGTCCTTCAGCCCCTTCTGACAGCACCCCACGTGGCATCTGTCTCCCCTGAAGTGTCAAGCCACTTCTGGAGAACGTACAGATGACTCTGTCCCCTCCTGTAAATGCCCGCCCAGTTGGGACCAAGAACACCCACCCGAAAATGTCCGCCCTGCTCCCGAGGGAGAGTGCGCCAGCCTGCGGTGGACAGCCCCCATCAGCCCATTTAGGACACGGTGGTGGATACCGCGCAGGTCCCAATGACTCATCCCAGGCGAAGCCCTGGTGGGTCTGCCTGACAGCGCAGCTGCTCACGGGAAAGCAGCGGCTCTAACGTTAGAAACATACAGACAAAAGGGTTCACGGATCGGGGGAGACAGGATTGGAAGGGGGCAAGAAATCCCAGGTGGATTTGACTTTGTGTTTTGTTCATCAGCTTAATTGCGTCGGGAGCTGTGACTTTCTTTAAAGTGGAGCTCGGGGAAGGAAGACTCCCCGGCAACACGTTAAGTTCAAAGTGCCCGAGTGTGGATCTCCGCGCAGATTATGCACGCACTAATTTGAATTTTGCAAGACAAGTGTTGCGTGTTATTGATATAATTGCCAGTTATAGAAATGGCATATTTACGGAGTTTTCTCTGTCACCCGCGCACGACGCACCGCCCGACAGTGACTGTTTAATATTCAGCTGGTGTTTACTTAGCATGTGACTGGTAATCAGCGCAAATTAAATGTGTACTTGAAACCTCCACTTAAAGCTCTGCTAATTATTTTTTGATCCAAACAGGACGGCCTCTTCCGGAGGGGAATCGGGCTCTCCAGGACCAAACATCAGTGAGAGGAACTGTTGGCAGCGCTGAGGATCGGCCTCCAAAAGACCCAAGGCAGGTTCTCGCGGGCGTTTTCTCCCCGCAGTGAAGGATGGGGGGTTTCCCCATGCACCCCGCTCTGGTGCAGCCCCGTGGCCGGCCCCGTGCCAGTGGACCCCAGCCTTCCACCTAGGAGAGCTAACTGCTTGTTGGTTGGGCGAAGGCTGTGCGTTCCATCCCGCTGAACAGCTGAACTGGGACCACGTTCCGGGCACAGGCGGGGTAGCCTGCACACACGCACGGGCACACGTGGATACACGCGTGCACACACGCGCACGCACAGCCCGGGGGCCCCATGCCCGTTTCTGGCTCCACTCCCAACCCCCCCGCAGCCTCCACCGCACTCAGCACTCACGTCTCCTGTGAACGCGGAGCATGTGCGGGCCAGGAGGAGGACAGGGAGGAAAAGAGGGGGCAGGCCCGGCAGGGAAGGCCGGGGATGGGGTCGCTCCCTTCTCCCACTCAGAAGAGAAGAGGCAGACACGAGCACCGCCTGGGAGCGGCTCTGGTCTGGCAGTCGGCCTCAGGCTATCTGGTCAGCCGCTCCGGGCTGGTATTTCCTGGGCATCTCCTGCCTAAAGGCCCTTTAGAAGCAGCCTCTGTTGGGGCTCTCCTGGGGCTCAGGAGTCCTCCAGCCCTGGGCTCGGTGGGGAAAGAGGGGCCCCAGTAGGAAAGGTGGCATAGCAGAGGACCAGCCTGAGCCTCTGGGCAAAGCTCATCCTGCCTGAGGACGAGAGCCTCCTGGGACACTGTCCTTCCTCAGGACGGTGGCCTTGGTGTCCTGGCTGAGTCCTGGCCACCTGGGTGGTGTCTTCGCAGCCCCGGGCAGGGGGCCTGGCCTGGGGATTAGGACGCACGTGGACAGCAAGCAACACAATCCTGGAGACCACTGGCCCTTGCTCTCAGAGACCCCAGGGGGAGACAGGGCTCATAAATAAGTGCATTCAGTGCCGTAGAAGGCGCCAGAGTGGACGAGGGCCCACTGTAGAAAGAGAGGTCACGGCAGGACCCCCACACGCTCCATACCTCCCCTGAGCCTGCTTCTTTGTCAGAAATGGGGATCGAGTAGTGCCTGTTTAGAGGCCCAACAGGCCGGAGCAGAGACGGTGCTTGGCAGATGAAGGAAGGCACTCAGTACATCTCAGTGGATGGAGACAGAAATGGGTGGACACGTGGGTCGATGGATGGATAGAAGGATGGATGGATGGATGGATGGATGGTGGATGGATGAATGTCTGGAGAGAAGGAGGGATGGATGGATGGATGGGTGGATGGATGGATGGATGGATGGATGGATGGAATGAGAGAAAGATGGATGGATGATGGATGGTGGATGGATGGATGGATGGACGGAGAAGTGAATGGTTGGATGAGTGAGACAGAATCACCCTGAAAGCCTCCTCCTCTGGTCCCTTCTTCCCGGACTCACGGGAGCTTTAGACCATGGTCACCTCTTCTCCAGACCAGACGTGGGCACAGGGGTGCCCCAGGGCCCTGAGCCCACCTCCTGGTGAGGGGACACACACTGTGGCCCCATCTGCTGTGTCCGGAGACGAAGGCAGTGGGACCGCTGGATGACAACACAGGGGCCTGAGGTTCTGGTGACGATGCCATGACCAGGGGTCAAGGGTGCCTCCCACAGAGTCACAGCGCCTCACCTGAGGGCTGCCCCTCCCACCTCCCCACACGCCCCGGGGGATAAAGAATAGCGTTCTGCTTAGGCTGCAGCCTTGTGACTGTGAACCGGCTTCCCCCAAAGTCTTTTTGTTCTCCCACTTGTTTGGAGTTCAAGTCCAGAGGGGACACCCAGATTCCCTGGGGGCGGAGGGCAAGTGTGCACGTATGTGCTCGCCGTGGGCGTCTGCAGGGGCCGGAGAGTAAACGCCTCCTTCTCAGACAGCTTGGGACCGCGTGTCCACATCAGACGAGGAAACGAGTTCTGGGAGGTGGCCTGGCTCCCCCAAAGCCCCTCCACTAACCAATGGAAGCCGGGGGTGCAGACTATGTCCGTGTGGTTGGGTGCTGGACTCTGCAGATGTGGGGAGGGATGTCTGTACCCGTCCTGGCCATCCGGGGTGTGTTGCCTCCTTTTAGGAGCTGCCCATCCCCTGGGGACACCAGGCCAGCGGATCCCCAGCACTCAGTGTCTAGCATGGACACACCTGGCCACACAGGCCCCTTGCCAGCATCTCTTGTCCACCAGCGGCAGAGTCTTAGGAAACACGGGGGCTCCTGGCCCCACAGAGCACTGAGTGTTAACCCCAAGGACCAACGTCGGCCAGACCCCAGCAGGAGTCTGTCCCAGGCCCAGCGGGAACTGCGGCCTGAGGGTGTCTCAGACACTGTGTCTCCCCACACTGGAGTTGGACGGTCAGCCTCACTGCCCCAAGCTGGACTCTCTGCCCTGAGCCATTTAGTTGCCCGAGAAGTTAATTAATATGAACCGTCGGTCTCTCTCTTCCTGGTGAAGTAAAATCCGGCAAAGTCTTGGCATAAAAATGGTGTTCCATGCCTGTGGGCCGGTGGCCACTTGAGGCCCCGCAGATGCCAGCCTGGCCTTTGAGGCCACTGGCACAAACCCTGGATGGCACGGGACCCTGGAGGCTGGGAGCGTCCACCCTCCCTGCAGAGGGGCTGCGACGTTGTCTCGGGACAAGTCCTACGTCCCTGACTCCCCAAGGATCCCTCACCGTGGGATCCACAGACACAGACCACCGGCCATGAGTGACACCACAACCGCAGAACCGTGGGCCAGACCACAGAACCTCCAGATGGATGTGACCCTGGAGGTTGCTGTGGCCGATGCCCCAGCAGCCTGAAGGGGACGCAGGCATAGAGGGCTTCAGGGACTTCCCAAACTGCTACCAGCCCCTAAGCCGACATTTCCTGCAGGAGGGAGAGCCAATGTGTGGGGGGATGTGGTGACTCCCCACTGATTAAAACACAGTCGCGATGCCCTGGCTTTCTAGAGGACTTTGGACACGTGCTACATAAAGAGGACGGACTTGGAGATGTTGTGGGCACTGGTGTCTCAGGGGAGCAGGGCAGCGAGTGAGGGGCCACGGTTCCCGTGAGGCGGTGGTACTCAAGCCAAGACCCCTCTGGGTACCAGGGCGGGATGAGTCCGGAGGGACGGCAGTGTCGAATACCAGGGAGGGAGGAGCTGGGACTGAGCGGGCCTGGAGGTCGGTCCTAGCGCTGCCTTGGGGCAACCCCCAGACCCCCTGCCTTGCCCACCTGGTGTCCAGGTACACCCTGCTCTCAGGTGACTCCCACCTGGATACGCTGATACATAGGGCAGGTCAAGGGGTACAGACTATGGGACTGGGGGGAACTAGGACCGCCGAGATCCCAGGCCCAGCCCCAGAGAACACCCACACCCCGCTGGCTGCTTGGCTCACAGGGCTGAGGACGCGCGGGCGTCGCCCAGGTGATCAGACTCGGCGTGGACCCACTTCTGTCAGGGGTCCAGCCCCAGCGGTGTCGGCTTCTTCTCTTGGTGGCTCTAAACCCAGAGGAGTGCAGTGGAGTCCCTTCCACGGGGGGGGTCACTTCTTCTTGCTACAAAACCCAGAATCACTCACAGATTCGCTCCCCCACGCCACCACCGCCCCCCCCCCCCCCGCCGCTCGGCCACAGAAGGGACAGAAAGTTGCAGTGGGCAGGCTCTGTTTTCCCTTTTACAGACCAAAATGGAACCGAGGAGTCCTAAAAACCACTCATTGCTCCAGTTCCACTGGGAACAGGACCCAGGGAAGCCGCTACTTGGTGCTTCCAGAGGAAGGGCCCTAGAGAAGCAGGCAGCCGAGGTCAGGAGGCCGTGTGGAGCGGCCTCCCAGCTCTGCCCAGCAGGGAGCCCTCTAGACCCTCGCGGCCCCTTTTCAGCAGCGTGCTCTGCTGCCCGGGGAAGACGCCCTCAGGATTCTCCTGGAAAATTCCATCTCACAAGAGAGGTCATTGACCCAGACGGTGTGACCTTCCCACTGAAGCCTGGCCCTCTCAAGGTCATTCAAAGTCATCGCACTCAACAGCCCTGACCACAAACAAACCTTCCTGCTCCAGTCGGAAAGAGGGTCTCTGTCCTCAAAGCTGCTTCTGGGAACCCGAAGGGCTGCTTTGGACGCTCACAGGTGAACTGAATGTTCCGGCTCATCCGGGGTCATCACAGTGACACCCCCCCCCCCCCCGCCACGGGTCCTGATTGTGCCACCGCCTATCACACACTGAACTCACAAGAACGATTTGTCAGAAGAGGAAGCAGACAGAGAATATTCCACGAATTCAAATCAGTAGAACGCACCTCCTCAAACTGTCCTGAAAGACCTGGCCCTTACGATGGCCCCAGAGACACCTCTTAAGTTGTCAGAGAATTTTAAGCCTACAAGGTTCTTTCGTCAAATGGCTTAACTCTGAGCAAACTGAGGCTCAAAGGAGCGGCGAGGGACTGCCCGGTGTGGGCCGCGGGTGGTAGAGCCAGGGCTGGTCAGGGCGTCCCCCATCGGGTGCGCAACCGTGGGGCACACCTGTGCCGCGGTCCCGATGCTGGGGGAGGCCCCCCGGATCTGGCCCGGCCACACCTGGAGGAAGAACAAAAGGGTAGACGGTGGTGCACCGGGTCCAGGGAGCGCAGCACAGATGGCAAACCCGCCCCAGGCCTCCTCCCCGAGCGCTGGGGTCCCGGAGACACGGGCCTCCGGTTAGACAGTTGCCTTCCTGTCTGGCTCCTGGTGGGGACGACTCAGGACGAGGGGGTGTCAAGGAAGCTGCAGGCTCCTCGGCGTCGCTGGCAAGGGCAGGGTGGGGGACCCAGCAAACACTGAGCCCTCTGCAGAGGACGCTCTGGCCAGAAAGAGACTTCTAGAACTCCGGACGCAGCTCAGCCAGGACACTGCACAGCTCACCTGAGGCTTGAAGAACCTGGCATCCATGGGTGCCTCAGAGGCCCCGGGAAGGAGCCGACACACAGGAGGGCAAGCGGGCGTCTCCTGGATTCCAGAATCCAGAGCCCTAGTCCCAGGGCAAGGGCTGCCTGCAGAGGGGAAGCCCTGCCCCTCGGAAATGGGAGGGGAGTTCAAGGAGGGGGTGCCAGCTGCTCTGGGGGAGGGGTGACTGACAGCTCCCAGCGTGTCAGCCCAACGGTGCACGTCTGGAGGGCCGGCTACCCTGAAGCCCCGGGCCCCTGGCTTCGCAGGGCTGCCTGGTGATGGTGAACCCTAGAGTGAATGACCCCGAGGGTCCTCCGCCTGGGATGCCGCTCCGTCCTGGCACCTGGCCTGCTCCCAGTGGCGTGACGTCACCCCCAGGACTCCTTCATTTCCCTGGGACTCCTGCTTCTCCCTCAGCCTGGGGCCCCCAGCGTGAAGCCATGCTGATGTGCAACCAGCCCCAGCCGCCCACAAGTGCACAAGCTGCAGGCGCTATGCCAGGGCCTGCATGAGGGCATCCAGAGCAGGGAGGGCGGGCGTGAGGGCCTGGAGAGGAGACTGCCCCCTCAGAGGCCGGAAGCAAATGCTGCCCATCTGGGTCTCTCCGACGGCGACTCAGAAGGTGAGCGGAAGAAGAAGCTCACAGAGCGGAGCCCACTAGCAGGTGGCAACAGGTGGCCCAGGAAGTCAGCATCTGAATGGAGGGATCCTATGAAATGAAACAGGAAGCAGACCCTGATGCATACACGGTGAGCACGGCACTGGGTCCGGCTGGAGCAAGTTGGCCCCCCACCACCGGGGGAACCTGGAACCTCAGGCTTCTGCTCCTGACCTGAGACCCAGGCTCACGGATGGAAGCCAAGGACCTGCCGGTGACCTGGGACCCAGCCCCCATGCCCGGCACCTCACTGGCGAGCAATGCTGTCATGTGGACCAGATGCACCTGGGCCTCCCCAAGGAGCCAAAGATCAGACTGGGGTCCCATCCTTCACTAGGACACTGCAGGGCCATGGTGGTGGATGCCAGCACCTGGAGCCCACTGCTCAAGGAGCAGAAGACAGGAAAGGAGTGATAACCAGAGAGGGAGGGACACACAGGCAGCCCCCGGCCTGTATGGCCTCAGCTCACCCATATCCTCACCTGGGCCGGCACCGCGGTGCACAGCGGGGTCACAAAGGCATCGGCATTTCCGAGTCCGCCTGAGTCCAATTGCTGGACAGCAGTCGGGGGCACAGCAGAGACATGAGCGGGACCGGGGGGACCACGTCGCACACCAAGGCACACGGGTTTCCCTTCCTTCTCCGTGTCCAAGATCATCCAGCATGAGGAAGCGTCCTCACATCACTGCTCAGAAGCGAGCACACACCACACGCACGCGTGCGCTCACACACACACGTGCACAGGCACATGTACGCACCTACACACACGTGCCCTCCTCGACAGCAGACTTCACGCTAGTTTTAAAGCACATCGTTCTTATAAACCGTTTCCAGTAGGATTCGTGAACGCTTTACATCGTCCCTCAGAAACTGAAGGGGGTTGGTTCCAGGACCCCCGCAGACACCAAAACCCTTGGACACTCAAGTTCCTTACCTGAAACAGCACAGTGTTTACACCTAACCTACGCACATCCTCCCGTACGCTTTAAGTCACTGCTAGGTTACTTCTAATACTTAATAGCAAATATGATGTAAATGCTATGGGAACAGTTGCCAGAGCCACACAGAGTCAAGTTTTGCCCTTTGGAACTTTCTAGGATCTTGTTTTCAAGTATTTTCAGCCCTTGGTTGGTTGAATCAGCGGATGTAGAAGCTGAGGATATGGTGGGCTGACCGTCTGTGCCCCCGATGGTTTGCCTTTCTCAGAGATCAGGGGGCACCAGCCGAGAGGCCCTCTCAGTACAAAGTCGATGCTCACTCCCTGGTGAGTGGAGCCCCCATCTCTGCCGGAGCAGGTGAGGGGGTGCGGTTGCCCCCAGGAGTGCAGGAACCGAGACTTTGCTGTGACACAGAATCCTGACGCCCCAGTGCATATGTCGGGTGCGGGGGAGGGGGGGTCTGAATGTTTTCCCCACCAACAAACCCTGTCCTGCAGAAGCCTGCATCCCATGGACCTAGAGACTTAGAGTTTATCATACTGAGAGCAGTAAGTCGGACAGAGAAAGAGGAACACCGTATGCTATTGCTTATATGCAGAACCTTAAAAAAAAATGATACAAAGGAACTTATTTACAAAACAGAAACACGCTCACAGGCTTAGAGAACGAACTTATGGCTACCGGGGGGATGGGTGGGGGGGCAGGACAGCTAGGGAGTTTGGGATTGACATGTACACACTGCTATATTTAAAAGAGATAACCGGGCTTCCCTGGTGGCGCAGTGGTTGAGAGTCCGCCTGCCGACGCAGGGGACGCGGGTTCGTGCCCCGGTCCGGGAAGATCCCACATGCCGCAGAGCGGCTGGGCCCGTGAGCCATGGCCGCTGAGCCTGCGCATCCGGAGCCTGTGCTCCGCAACGGGAGAGGCCACAGCAGTGAGAGGCCCGCGTACCGCAAAATAAATAAATAAAATAAAATAAAATAAAATAGATAACCAACAAGGACCTACTATATAGCACAGGGAACTCTGCTCAATATTCTGTAATAATCTAATTGGGAAAAGAATTTGAACGAGGAAAAAAAAAAAGAAGCCTGCATCCCCATATCCCACCCCGACCCTCAGAGGCCTCAGGAGGTCCAGACCCAGCCGGGAGGCCATGGGATCCCCCGAGGTGGTGGTCACATCCTTCCTGACGCAGGGGGCTGCCTGACCTCCGGGTGACAGGGCTGCCCGCCTGCTGGGCGGGTAGGGGGCCAGGGCTTGCTCGGATACAGTAGACCATTAAATGGACCCTGGCTAGACCCATCGCACTTTCTTAACACAGTGACCGGGAGCCCTGGTGGGTTGGAAGGACCTCGCCACGTGGCCGAGACCTGGTCCGGTGAGCTGGAGATCCCTGCCCCTTGCTTGCAGGTAAGATCTCTTTCCTGGAGCGTGGGGCTGGGAGATTAGGAGAGGCAGGATGTGCCGGGGCGCAGGGGTGCAGCCCCCTCCAGCCTCAGCCCTGACCACACAGACGCTACGAGTGACGCCTGGGGAGGGTTTGGCGAGTGTTGCGCTTTGCACAGGAATTTTGATTACTTGATTCTGCTGCCCAGAGGAGGGGAGCCCTGGACGTGGCTGGATTAGGGTGACCTCGGGGAGGGGGGCGGGGAGACCTGGGGAGAAGCTCCCTGGACGGCGGGCCAGGTGGCATGGGGGTCCCAGGGGTCAGCTCCACAGATATCTCTGAGGCAGAGGCCTCTGGGTCCCCCCAGGACAAGGGGAAGAGCTTCTTCTTTCTCGAGGTGGCAGCCAGGTGAGAGGACTCTCGGGGTTACCTGCCGGCCGTCCCCTGCCCTGGTGGATGGAGAGAACAGACACCTGACCCAGGTGACTCAGACGCGTCCCGCCTTGACCTTCTGGCCCCGGGGCGTCCTGGAACTCACAAAGCTTTGGGGAAAGGGAGTGCCCTTTGCTGGGAGCTGCCCCCAGCAGATACCGAGTCTTGGCCTCAGGCAGGTTGCCAAGCCCCGCTGGGGAGGGGGGCTCGGCTTCCCCGTTTGTCAGCGGGGAGGTCACTGCAGCCGCAGGGGTGGGGTAGGACACCGATGGAATATTATTCAACTATAAACACTAAGGCCTTAATCCTCGCAAGCCAAGTCAGCTCTCAGGAGAGTCTGCAACTCATATTAAGGGTAGCTTCGTCCTCTCATTCATTTGCTTACTCACTCATTCCTATCACTCTGTAATATAAGATTCAAACTATAGGGCAGGACCTCAGGCCTCCTCTAACCATCCTGCTTGGGGCCTCCGTCCCCTGGGCCCTCTGCCCGGCGTCCCCGCAGGCCTCCCCTGGAGGTCTCGGTCCGGCCCGGCCGCCGCTCTGTCCGGCCTGACGGGATGGAAGTGGATGAGCGTCTCAAGTGAACGAGAATCATGGGGCAGGGCTGCTGCCCCTTCTCAGCGACGAGGACACCGAGACAGGAGAAGCTGGTCCCAGGGCTGCACCCACCAGCGAGGACTCAACAGCCCAGGCTGACCCCACAGATGGCCGGCGCCAGTCGGAAGGCCGGGCCTCACGCTCCCTCTCACGGACTCAGCTGCCCACATCCTGGGGCCCCAGCACCTTCCTCTGCGGGCAGTGGCGGCTGGGCCTCGCCTGCTGCTCCCATGGAGGTAGAACCAGCCTCCAGGGCTCAGGGGCATCCCTCCCACAGTGACGGGGCACAGGCGGTAGGAAGGGTCCGTCACCCAGGACTGTGGCGGGCAGAGGCCTGTAGCGCCGAGGGAGGGGTCCTGGCACACCAGGAGGGGAAGCGGTTGCCTTCAACACCAGCAGGGGAGACCCCTCCCCTAAAACAGCCTGCCTGAGTGTCTGCTGTGAGGACCCTGGGCTGACACCTCAGGGACACAGACCGGTCAGTCGGTCCCCTCCCACGCTCCGAGCTGCAGGCACCGCCCCTCACGCTGGTTTCAGAGTCAGGAGGCTCAGCCCTTGCCCTGAACCTCACTGCTCATAAAAGAGAATCCCAAATGGTTTCCAACACTGTCGTCCTTTTCTTCTGTGAGGAAGAGAGACAGGTGGAGAGCCGGGCTCCCACGGGCAGTGGGGAAGCCGGCGCTGCTGCCCATCCTGACGGCCCGACAGCGGGCAGACCCACGTGCCCTCTGCCCCGCAGACCGGGGCTCCCTGTGCACCTTACCTGAACAGCCGGTGAGACCGGGGCACTCGGGCCGAGGGGTCCCCCTCTGCCCCGTCCCGGAAGGGCCTCGAACCAGCCACGTGGCCTGGCAAGGCCCCGATACAGCGACACACGCTCTCTTTTTGCTTTTATTCAAAAAGACAGGCGGCCGAAAAGACAGAGTGCAGGCTTCTGCGTGTGGGCGTGTGTGCCCGTGTTCACCAGCCCCCGTGTGATCTAATGAGAAACATAGCCGGAGCCTGCATCTGAGCAAATGTTTAGGATTCCCTAACGGAAAAGCTGCTACCGATGGATCGGGGTGCTGCTGAGGAAGCCCGGGAGCTGGCCGGGGGCGCGTGGTGCCAGGTCACCCCTCGCCCGCAGAGACTACCCGGGACCCGGCCAACGAAGCCCTTTGCCCGCAACACGTTGCCCTGGCTCTGCTGGCAGGTAATCACGTGAACGTCCGGTCCCCCGCGTTGATGCCGCGTACGTTAAGGTAAATGCCCACTCTCGGGGGAGCATGCAGCTCGGGGGCACCGGCTGCAGGGACCCCACCCCCACCCCCGACACACAGGCTGCCTGTCCTGACGCCCAGGCCACCTGAGGACCACACAAGTTTCAGCTACGGCCTTCGAACGTCTGCCGCTGCTGCTGCTGAGAACGCGCCCTCCTCCTGTGCATCCCCGAGACCCAGATACAAGGTTGAAAGTGAGATAAAGGACGTGGGCAGAACTGTGGCCGGAGCTGACCTGGCCAGCCCTCACCCCAGCGCCCGGGGCAGGGCTCCCACGCTCAGCCGGGCAGCAGGTCCCGAGCTTGTTCACAGATGTTTTCACTCGATTTTGTAAATGTGCTCCAGGTCTAAGACATCTCTGTTTGTTCTAGAAATCAAAAGGTCTTGCCTGGCTGTGAAAGACGCCTGGCCACCACCCGCCCGAGCCCCTCCCCACCCCTTCCTGGAGGACCAGACCCGTGAATGCACCGGGGCAGGGGGACACAGGGGGCGGGGGATGCCAAGACTTTCGGTTTCTCCCGAGCTTCGTCTTACGATGTGCTCCCCGCTCCTGCAGGCTGAAGGTCTGCGTTTGGCTCAAGCCATGGTGTCTGTCCCCACAGCGGCCCATGAAGAGTGTGACCCTGCATTTAAGGAAGCACTTGCCCCAGTGGGGCCCAAGGGCCACCAGCTCCTGGGGGCCAGGAAAAGAGTCCCCTTCCATAGTGACACAAACCTCCGTCACAGGACGCCTGGGCCAGGCCAGGTCTTTGCTCGGCCACGACGCGACCAATTTCAAGTGCTGTCACCACCACGAAGCTAAGAGGGTGGGAATGGGTCCGAGGCTCAGGAAAGTGCTGACGCGGCCCACCGTCTCTGTCTTTCTCCTTCCCTATTTCTCTGTTTCCCTCCGGCTCTCAAAAATCAGGACTGGCAAAGCACAACAGAATAAGGCTATTTATTTCCACAAAATTTATCATCCCCTGAAAGGGCCGCAGTGGCCAGTATATTATTTACGCCTTGTCGGGATCCACCCTCCACTCCCTCACTCACATCCCCGGCAGCCGGGGATAGGGGAGGGAGGGAGGGTGGGCGGGAGGGTCCGGGGAGAGGCCAGGCCCGGCTTTGATATCTCACTGATAACGTATTGTACAATTAGATCAATTTGACAATTTCCATTATGGCTGATAAAATATTTATTGAGCCTTGGAGATGATTTCTGATCTCTGCACCATTTGTTCTGCCAATGGGGGGGCAGTGAGGAGGCTGCAGACAAAGCTGGGAGCTGGGTCCTCACCCCCTCCTCCCCATTAGGTTTGCAAATTACCAGCACCAGTCGTAAATTACCACCCAGCCCAGCGAGATTGATGCCAGGCTGACAGGGTAGGTAGGTGACTTGTGATGACATTGTTTCATGGAGGCATTCATCACGGCAGAAAGAGGAAATACCCTCAAATTGGCCCATAAGTCTAAATATTAAGGAATGAGAAGCAGGCAGCTGGAGGATGGTTTTAGCAAGAGCTGGAAATTGGGAAATGAAAAACATTTTCTATTATTTAACAAATCATCTTAATAATTCGCAGTGTTTTTGCTCGGAGTTCCGGGGAGCCCAGCCTGCAGGGACCAATCGTGCCGTGCTCTCTCGCCATCCCCGATGGTTAATAAAACGTGTCGGCCTCCGAGGCCGCCTTTGTCGCCGGATTTCCAGGTTGGGGGAAAGGGGTGAAAATCGGGAGTAAAAGCACGTGTGGTGTCGCAGGCTGGGGCCGCCTGCCTGGCCGGTGCCTCCACGGCAGCAAGGCTTTCTCTGAGGTGATGGATGTCGGACGCAGCCTCGCTCAGGCCAAGCCCATCAGAGAGCCGCCCGCGTGCTCCGAAAACTGAGGCGGGGGGACCGGATGGGCTGCGGGGCTCGGGACGCAGGGAGGGGGCGCTCGGCTGTGGTCCCTACCTACAACCCACCGTGCGGGGCGGCAAGCGTGCCCCACGTGGCTGCTTCGAGGCCACGAGTGTCCACACTGGCTCGTTTTTACAGCACTGAGCTGCGCGGTGCTGGTGAAATATCGCTGCAAAAGATAAATGGCCCTTAATGAATTGCCCCTAAGTTAGAGAGCCGACGTGGTTTTAATGGCAAATGAAAAATAAACACGCCAATAAGTGAGTGAAAACGGTGGTCCGGGGCCGGTCCTCAGCAGAGACGGGTGGGGGTCGGAGAGGTTGGGGTCCGAGCCCAGACCCTTGGCCTGTGCCCTCCCGAGGCTGCTGGGCTCAGCCTGAACTGGGGGCCCACTGGGAGCCCCCGGTAGCCACGTTTCTACTCGGAAGGCCACACTGCAGAGTAATTAAATTAAATCGATGCTGTCCCTGCTTTGAGGCCACCCTTGATTTAAGGCCAGAAAAGGAAGCAATTAAATTTAATAAAAACCAGGTTCCTAAACAAAGATACAAGGCCGGAGCGCCATCCGGAGACTGGTCCGCCCGAGGGGGACACTTTGGGTGCTGCCGCTGTCGGCTTTAAAATAAAAGACATAATCTCTTCCGAGCCTCTTGCTAACGCGCTGCTCTGAACGCCGGTCCCGCTAATGACTGTGTCAAACACCAGAGCCTACAGTCCTTCTCGGGGGGACGCTCAGCAGCAGGCCGACTGCAGGGACCCGAAGCCCGCGTGCGTCTGGCAGGCGTCACTGAAGGTGGACCGTGGGGGCTCAAGGTCAGGGCGCATGGTCCCCCGGGGGACGTGTGAGGGGACGGCCGAGACGGGGGATGTGAGGGGTGGGAGGCGCAGGCGCCCCGGCAGGCTTCCTGCTGAGCCCCCGGCGGTGTCCGCGCTCCCAGGCCCCCCACCTCGACCACACGCAGCCCAGGAGCCCTCCCTGCGATGGAGCGGCTCCCGCTCCTGCAGTAGCACCAGAGGTGGGGTGGGGGGACCGGAGCGGCAGTTTCTACAGAAGTCCTCCACTCGTGAGAACGCGAGAAATCACAGCCCAGCAGGGAGAGGGCGAACCACAGCAGGACAGCTGACCACGCCGGCCACTGTCCATGGTGGATTAACGGTGGCTGTGAGCCGCCCTCCCCTGTGCGCCCCCCAGCACGTGGCACTGCGGGACCGCGCCCCGGAGGGGTTCAGTTCAGGCGGGTCTGGGCCCCAGCTGGAGCCCTCCCCCCACAACCGGCTAACCGCTCGGTCGCCTCGCCCCCCCGGCTGGGTGACCGGCGTTTGCAGAGTGAGTTGTCTGCTATCAATCTGCTGCCTGCTTTGAGCAAAGGGGCAGGTGATTCATTCATCAGTCTCCGCACCCCAGGGTCACCAAGGGCGGCGCAGCCCTGTGCTTCCAGGGTCCTCGCGGAAACGGATGGGCTCTGCGGGGGTGGGGCGTGGTGAAGAGGGAGGACGGCGGGGCTCCAGCCAGAGGGCGGGGGAGTGTCTTGTGCTGAGTCTCCCGGGGGAGGTCAGGACCCAGGACGGGCAGCAACGGTGCCAGGCAGGGCGAGAGTACAGGACATCCCTCTCCCCCGGCCAGCGGGCCGGCCAGCCCCTCCGGGACGAGGAACGCAGAGAAGTGCAAACGCGCTGTGTTTAGATTCACCGGCCGGGATAAGTCACGGGAGACACACTGCATCTCTGGGCAGCAGCTCCGAAGCCGCCCCAAGAACAGAAGCTCCATTATCTCATCCTAAAGGTCAAAGTTGAACGCCCACAGCACCGGGAAAGCTAGTCGAGGGGGAGGTAGGAGGGCAGCGCAGGGGATGGCCCTCGTCCCTCCTCCCTACAAAAGGACGATGAAGCAGCAGCAAAAGGAGAAAAATCCCAAATCCACCAGGCAGCCCCAATCCAGGGCGCCAGCTCATCCCCCAAGGTTTTCCAACTGAGTAACCAGATGGCCATGTGCCCCACCCCACCCCATGTGTAGCTGGAAGGCCTGTGCCCTGGCACCTGCTGGGCCAGAGCAGAAAAGCCTTCTGGAACTTTCCAGAACTTTCCAGAGCTTTCTGTGCCGAGTTCTCCCACCTCCCAGAGGCTGATGCTGTTTTCTGAAAGGAAGGGTCTGTGACAAGAGGTCAGGCCCTCTTGGTTGCCCCCAACTCCCACGCAGGTCTAAGTGCCAGGGTGACGCACAGCCAGGGAGCTCAGCTGGCTGAGTATCGGCTTGTTGGCTGGATGGACCCAGGCACCCTAAGGAGACGCTGAAGATGCCTCCTGCACCTTGAAGAGGACACAGGACAGAGGCTCCAGAACACTCGTGGCTCTGAGGGTGCAGCCATGACTCGGGGCAGACGTGGGGTCCGAGCCGGCCTTCCTGGGGGACAGGACAAGCACAGACCCAGACACGACCTCAACCGGGCGGCCCGACTGTCACCCCAGCACCTAGCATCTCAAGGCTGGCTCAGCGAATCGTTCTTGTAGCTCACTGATGGGTCTGGCTTTCAATTCTAAGAGGTGGACGTGAAAAAGCTAAACGTCAGATGATGTCCAACTTGCGGCAGGCAGGTCCTTTGGATTTTACACGAAGCTCAGGATGGATGGCGGCCTCACCCTTTTCCTCCCCGAACTCCCA
This sequence comes from Phocoena sinus, assembly GCF_008692025.1. NCBI lineage: Eukaryota > Metazoa > Chordata > Mammalia > Artiodactyla > Phocoenidae > Phocoena > Phocoena sinus. The sequence continues at coordinate 1,752,155 of NC_045763.1, read as the reverse complement.
GATTACAGTTCTCTGATGGGGAAGATGGAGTAGGGGTTGGGGGGGGGACACACAAAATTACTTGAAAAGAGGTTTAGGGTTTCCCCCCTTTTCCCACCAGGCTCCACCCTCCCTGCTGCCCACCTGGCCAGCGGACCTCGCCCTCCGAGGGGTCCTGAGACATCTCAGCCCAGAAACCACCAGACCCTGCCCACACTGGACACGCGGGGGGAGGGGGCTGCTGGTAGCTTTGCTCCCCGTGCGAAAATTTCAGGGGCTTCTGTGAAGCAGCGTTTTCTTCTGCATCAGGGATATTTCCATGAACCCACTTTGTAGGAAACCTGATTCCCAGCTGTTGTGCGGAGGCGAGAGGGGAACTCAGGGTTCATGTATTCGAGAAGGAAGCCTTCTCGAGTCTTTCTTTGTTCATCACAGGGAGTCTCCACCCTCCTCCACCCACACGAAGCCACCTCCTCCAGGGAGCCCTCCAGGGCTCCACATCCACCCCGACTCGTAGCACCTCCCTGGCTAGCAGGCCAGGCACCCCGGGAGGGGGCTTCACTGCCAGAACATTCTGGGATCTTTGAGAGAAACATCCTAAGGACTCAGCCTGGGTGGCTGGGGACAGCACCGGTAGCGTCCTCCAGGCAGCCACCACTGTCCCCAGAACTTATCTCACACATGATGAGGCTTTGCAGGAGGGAGGGGTCAGCTTTGCATTCCTCGCTCCTTTCACGACAGGCTCATGTCTAAATCTGCACCGTGTGACCCATCTCACATGCTGGCTCTCGGGCCAGGTGGCTGCGAGGTCAGAGAGAGGGGAGAGGGGCCCGGGGGCTGCCCGAGGGTGCTGCTGCAGATACGGGCCTGCCCTCGGCCCCTGGACGCCTGGCCTGGGAGCAGCCGGCAGCAGGGGCCGCCCCAGGTCTGATCTGCACATCCCAGGCTGGGGCTGGACTCCACCTGCCTGCATGGCCTGGTGGCCTCTCTCTGACTCAGTTTCCTCATCTGTAAAGTGGGATTAGACTCCTGCCGCTGGCCCTCCCATCCACCCCATTTGCCTGATGACCTAACCCTGCGAAGAACCCCCCTAGGGCTCAGACCTCCCTCTGCACCAGCCCCAATCCAGAGCTCCCCTCGGTGACTTGGGCCAATGTGAAGGCTGCAAACGAGTCTCCGGCATCCCAAGCACTGGGGCTGCCCCATCACCCATCACAGGACAGGAAGGGGTACGGACTGCAGTCTGCCCAAAGGAGGGGGCTCTCGTGTTGGGTGGCAAGGAGCCTGCAATCGTCTACACGGCAGTGCGTTTGCCGGGAGGAGGAGGTGGGGACGAGGTGGGCAGGCAACGCCTGATAGCCCTATTTTTCTGTCCACACCCAGTACCGGGAGCCGCTGCTCCAAGAAACAAGCATCTACGGCCTGGGACAGCTCGGGAGCCCTCAGAGCTGGCCCATCAGAGCTTGTGGACACAGGGACACGGCAATCGTTGTGCCCCAAACTAGGAACCGGCTTCTGCCCACTCTGCAACCCAGAGAAGCAGTGACAATAAGGCACTAGCGGGCAGGGGCCCCGGACACAGCCGGGCCTCGGTTCAAATCCCAGCAGCGAGCGCTTTGGAGACTGTGGTCCCTGGAGAAACGCCCCCTGTCTCCCCAGGCCTCCGCCTCCTGTCTGTAAGATGGGCGACACCAGGGCTGAGCTCCTCGCACGCTGTGAGGACACTGGATGGTGTGTGATCCCCGGTGGGTGTCGCTCAGTGCCTCCACCTTCCCTGCCGTCAGCCAGCCTGGGTGGGGGGCGGCCCCTCTGTGCCCAGCCCCAGCCCAGCCGGTGTCCTGTGGCTCTGGGGACAATACCAGCAAAACAAGCTCGTTGCACCTGGACATTTAATTTCAACTGCTGTTAAATGAGAGGAGACGCCCTCGTGTTCACCCTCCAGGCTCACCACCCAGCACCCCAGGAGGGCCCCTGCCCCCTCCCGAGACCCCACCTTCCCTGGGCCGCTGGAGCACACTGAGGAGAGTCCCGGGGGACGGCACACGGGGTCCCAGCCGGAGAGCCGGGGGAAGGGAAGGGAAGGGGCAGCGGGGGTCTGTCTCAGGGCTGAACAATGCCAATACCTGTTTCTCGGGGTAACCCAACCCTATAATTACGCTGAGCCCCGGGGGTGTGCTGGGGCCACGATGCCAATGCTCGGAAGGAGGCCGGGGAAGAGACCCCTCAATTGTCACTGCCACGCCGGGCACGTTGCGTCAGGTGTGCTCCGGTTACCGGGCTCACAGCTGGCGTGTTACCTGCCCGCGTGGAGGGGGAGGGCGCGGCTGGAGCACAGAGCCCGCCAGGCTGGGCCCCGCTGGCCTTGGCCGTGGCTGCTCGGGCTCCTGGCGCACTGGACGTGCTGTGACAGCCCCTTCCCGCCGGCGCGATCTCATTGTTTGCCCTCAGATAAGAAATGGGGGCTCGTGTTTTCTTTGCTTGAGAAAATGTCGGGCCCAAGGATGGTGTCTGCAAGACAGGAAGAGCTGGGCGCAAGGGAAGGGCTGCACTGGCCCACGCTTCCCCCCAGGTGCCCCTCCCCAGGGTCCCCACCTGCCCTCCGCCCAGCCTGGGGGGACGCAGGCTGGGGGCCCTCACGTTTGGCGCCCGACCCCCAGGGTCCTCCAGATCAACGTGGGGACCACGGGTTCACCCTCCTTCCCGGGCAGAGCGGGGCCCGAGCCCTGGGGGCTCTTCCTTGGTCTCTGGGGTGCTCCGAAGCCCCCCCAAACAGATGGGCAGCCCAACTCTGCCAGGAAGATGCCCATCCTCCCTTCCACCCTGACCTGGCAGGAGGCCGGTGTGAGGACGTGGGGCCCCAGGCCCCAGCCTGTGGGTGGCCGGCAGCTTGGCCGTCTAATCCCCCGCTAATGCGACCCGATTCCCTCCACCGGGGAAGGTGGGTCCCGGGTGCCCCGTGCGGGCTGCGCCGTCGGGCCCCTCCACCGAACAAAAGGCCGCCTGTTCGCTGCCTCTGCCCCATCGCGGCTTAAGGACATTTTTGTCATTTTTGACCAGCTAATGTCTTGAAAAAGAAAATAAGTTCTAATCGCTTTAAGTTTAATCTTCACTGTTTTGAACACTCTAGGTGCCGACGCTGACTTTCCTGGACCAATTAGGTCCAGGCGCTGCTGCTCACAGCTCTTTTCCTGCCCCCCACCCCCCGACGCCCGCGGTGCGGGCAGAGGTGCCCTGGTAGTTGGCGTCAGCCGTGGATGAGACCCCCGCCCCCATGTCCTGTCCAGGGGACCCTCAAAGTGCTGCCCTCTCAGGCCCAACTGTCTGTGCGTGGTCCCCGCCGCCCGGCCACTGCTTGGGCTGTGCCCTCTGCCAACAGCTCCTCTGCCAGCCAAGTCCTCGTCTTTAAGAATCAAGATGCGTGCCATGTTCCAGGGAACCTTCTGGGCTGCCAATCTCCTCCCCCGCTGCTGGCCTCCTGGCCCTTCCCACACAGTTCCCATTATTTGGGCAGAGGCTGTGTACGGGCCTCCGTTCCCATCGGCCGTCAGCTCCAAAGGGCCAGGCCTGGGACGCACGCATCTCCCGCCCCTGCACCGACCCGGGGCCCGTCATGAGCCTGGGTTCTGGATGTCAGATCACTGGCTGAATGATTCCACGGGAGCCGTTACCCTTCCCGCAAGATGGAGCCGACGACTCCGTGTGTGGTGGGTTCTGTAGAAGTCACGTGAGATCAAACGCAATGGCCGGGTGTCTCCCGGGGGCACTTGGTAAGGCGAGGGGAGGGCCCGGAGTGGCGGGTGCCGGGGTTAGCAGCTCGGGACCACAGGCTCTCAGTGGAAGGACCCCCACCCCCCAGGTCAGCTCCAGCCAAGCCTTCCTCTGGGGAGGCCCTGGCTGCTCCCACCCGAGGGGCCTGTACCAGGGGCCACAGAAAGCCAGCCCCGCGAAGCATTCCAGTGTGTTTCATCTCCTCCAACACCCAGTCAGGTCGTCCCTCTGCTCCGTGTGGGGAGGGGACAAGCGTGGCCACCACGCCAGAGCCTCATACCCACCCGTCCACCCACCAGTCAGATGCACAAGGGGCTCGGATCACCGATGCGGCCACACCTGCCGCAGGTCTGAGGGCCCAGCCCCTCTGAAGCGTGCTGCAGCGGTGTCTTCTGTAAACATTCACCCTCCCGGGGCAGTTATACACTGGTCGGTGCTAATTACAGGCCTGTTTCTCCATAAATTGGGGTCAGAAGCACAGTATTTGTGTTTGCAAGACGCAGGGGCCCCAGGCTGCCTTGCCAAAGCCACCCCGTGTCCCTTCAGGAAGCAAGGAATTCCTAAGCGGAGGATCCCGTCTGTTCCATCAGGCTCTCCTCAGAGAATGCGGGACCAAAGGGTCACTTTGCTTCAAAGATAAGCCCTGTTTCAAATGAATCATCCTCTCTCTCTTAGGAAGAGTACGGACAGGATGGCTCAGAACGTTCTGGCCTCCTGTTGGCTCCAGGGAAGCCAGGTCTGTCGGAAAGACAGGGGCTCACGAGGGGGGTAGGTGGAGAAGCCCCCTCCCACCCTTTCCCAGCATCTGAGGTCCGAGGCGGTGAACTATGCAGGATGCAGCCTATCTGCTTCTCGGAGCATGTGTTCTCCTCCTCTGGAAGGTTTCGGACAGTTCCAGAAAGGCCTGTGTGGGCTGGACCCTTAGGGCCCAAGGCACTGCTCTGACCAGGCCCAGGCTTCCTGTCCAGCCCCCAGCCAGCAGCCTCCTCTCCTTTGTCTGCTGGCCAGAGGAATCTGGGCAGGGACCAGGGCCTGTGTCCAGGTCCTGACGTTTCGTAAGCATCGTCGAAATAATAAGGCGATATAACGACCGCACATTTCTCCCCGCTGTGTGGCCACATCGCCCTTCGTCCCAGTTCCGAAATTTGCCCTGGCCTTCCTCGGCGGCCCGCCTTCCAAGCCGCTCAGGCTACAGAGACCCAGCCCCAAACTCTGATAAATGAGTTTAAACCTTTAAACAGTGCCCTTAACGCCCCATTGTGCCCCTGACTGCTCCTTCCCCAGCTATATAATTAGCACATAAAGAACTCGCCCCTCCAAATTAAATGGCAGTAATTGGGTTTTTAAAAAAAACTAATTTAAACCCTAAACCCTTTGAAAAAAAATTGTCATTGTTTACATATTAAACGGACTAGCATTTTAAGTATTATGGGGCTAATTTAACAGGCTTGCCTAGGACGTGGGCCACAGGGCGAGGCCCGGAGGAGGGCCAGCGGCAGGAAAAGGGCCTCTCCTCTCTCGACGAAGGGGGGGTGCCGGAACCACAGGGTAGCCCTGTCACCGGGACAGAGCTCAGGGTCAAGGTCATCTTTCGGCCCTTGCTGAGCTGGGAGCTGCCCCAGCCTGCAGCCACCACCTCAGGGCGCTCAGACGGGGAGCGGGCACCGCGGAGCCGGCACAGACCAAGGGGTGGGGGGCCGGCACTTTCCCAATGGCACAAAAACATTTGCTTATTGTTTCTAGAATTGCCTCATTACATTTACTTTCTGCATTGGAGTCAGTGGAAGGGGTGTAAGAATTTGAATTAATTTCACTTCGAAATATTTTATTTTTGTGCTAAAAAATCCTTTGAAGTAAACTGAATGAGAAATGGGCTGGGACGGCTATGAGCGAAAAGACAAAATTTTTGTGAAAACCTTTTTTTGAAAAAACTCGACTAAATGGAGACACAGATCATGTTCTTAAATGGGAAGGATTAAAAATCATAAAGTTGGGCTTCCCTGGTGGCGCAGTGGTTGAGAGTCCGCCTGCTGATGCAGGGGACACGGGTTCGTGCCCCGGTCTGGGAGGATCCCACATACTGTGGAGCGGCTGGGCCCGTGGGCCATGGCCGCTGGGCCTGCGCGTCCGGAGCCTGTGCTCTGCAGCGGGAGAGGCCACAACGGTGAGAGGCCCGCGTACCGCAAAAAAAAAAAAGAAAAAAAAAAAAAAAAAAATCATAAAGTTTTCTATCCCCTGAATGTTAACCTAAAAATGGAATAGATGACAAAATAAATCTCTGTTGTTTAACTTGAAAAAAATGACTCCAGAGTTAATCTCGTGGTTGGGGGTTGGGAATATAAACCTGGACGATGACAATAGATGTTTAAAAGAGAAGGGGAACCTCGCTCTTTCATGGATTTGAATATTCAATATATGGTGCAAAGAGAATACAAATAAAAATAAGATAGTTGAGAATTTCGAGGTGGGGTGTAGACAGGAGGAAACGCAGAGCGGGGTCAACCACACACTGAACAGGGCAGGCTGGAGGGTCACAGCATCTTCGCTGCCTCCCCACAGGACCAGCCCACTCCCTCCCTCCGTCCCTCCGGCCCTCAAGCCACGCATCAGAACAGTGACCCACAGGTGCAAGTTCCCAACACACCCTTGGAACCCACAAAACGGCCGGAAAGAAGCAAACAAGAAGATCTGCACCATCTCACGCGAGGTAGACGGTGTGAAGGTGACCGAGGGGTCCAACCGCACGAGAGTCACAAGTTGACATAAGATACAAAAATTCTGCACCGCAAGTGAAGAGGTACCCAGCTCCTGACAGAAGGAAGGTGAAATCTGTCTGTCACGAGCTCTTGAAAATTCAGAAGCCGAAGCTGAGTGTCTCCAAGGGAAAGGCTGGCAGGGGGGTGGGCAGAGGAGGGGATGTTGAGTGTCAAGTCCCAGACATGCCCACTAAATCGGTGGGGGCGTTGGGGTACCGTCCACAGCTGGGGTGGCTGTGAGGAACGAGGCGCCTCGGTTTCCAAGCCCGAGGAAGTACCCAGGCTCCGGCCACACAAGGACTCAGCCCCGCTCCTCCTGGAGCCCGGACACTTGCTGCTGTCTTGGGGGTTTGTTCGTGGTTTGCCAAGGACATAGGGGGTTGGGGGCACAGGTGGCTGTGGACTGACCCTCGTGGCCTCCAGGTAGAGCCCGGCTGCCCACAGGCCCCAGGGACCCTGGGGTCAGACACACGGCCTGGGAGTCAGGGGACCACTTAGCAGCGGGTGTGTGTCCGGGGTCTCTGCACCTTCGATCTTTCTTCAAATCATTCTGGAAACACTTGCGCCAGAGCAGGTCCTCTGCATGTGAGCGCAGCTGACCCTTGGTGGGTGCAGATGGCTGTGACCCTCCCGCGGCCCTAAGGCCAGGGCCACTGGGGGCTCCCCGAGCCCAGGCTGGGCTCCGTCCTTCCACAGGCCTGCTTTTTGTTCACTTCCTTTATCGTTTTCATAGAACGAGGATCCTTATCTCATCAGGAGAAAACTGCCAAGAACTACGATGTAATGTATTATGTTAAATAAATTATATGTAATAGAACAGAATAAACTATATTTACATATGTATACTGTACATGCGTGTATACCTACATGTACATACACAACACACAGAGAGAGAAACAGAGAAAGACAGTTTGTCAGTTTGGGGCAGGGCAAGTCTAAACCAAATCCTTTTTGTCTTCCAGGAGTTTCTGCCCTGCAGGGTTTGGGACCCAGTGCCTACTGAGCGCCCCACCCCCGCCTGTGGCACAGACACCCTCAGGCTCTGCCCTCAGGCTCTCCCACAGCCACGGGGAGAACGGGAGTCCGCCGCAAAGGCCCCTGGGCTCCCATCCGGTCCTGCCTCTGCCCGTGAGCATCAGGACGGGTCCGTGTGGGTTTCAAATGCACGGGTGCTCTGAACCTGCCGCCCTCTGCCCTGCCCTGGCCGCCACACACAAGGGTGCACACGCGTGCGCGTGCACACACCCCAGGTTCCCCCCGGCTGCCCCATCAGGCCGTGCAGACGGCCCCCACGCCAGGAAGGAAGTGGGCAGCGGTGACAACGCCCCCACCAGCCCCCCTTGGTCACCCTCCCCTCATTTCACACGGCCCTCCCACTTCCCAGACAGGACATCAGGCTGGTGACAATGGTGCCAGGCAGGGGCCAAGCAGACCCCAAGTCCCGGCGAGGCACTGGCGGGACTGCAGACAAACATGACATCTGTCTGTCCAGCTCGCTCCCATGGAGCCCAGCTCGGGAACCTGGGTGGCCCGGTGCTATCACTGCCCAGAAAACACCAACTGACCGCCAGTGTGGTCACTGCCAGCATAAAGGAATGAAGGAGCAATCCCATAATAGTCTCAAGCCCGTTTCACCTAGGACAGAACAGGACCCAAAGTGGACTTCACGGCCCCAGAGCTTTCCGGTACAAGGCGCCCAGGGTCGAGAGCGGTAAACAGATCGCTGCCTGTCACGCTGGATGCTCTTTGCTTCCCTTTTGCTAAAGATAATTTTTCTACCAGATGCCAAGTACGCGTGGCACACAGACCAATCTTTCTTTCTATGTTAAAGCACTCAGGAGGGCTCTTTCTCAGAGCTGATCCCTCAGCGGAGGGGCTGACCAGGGGGACAGGGCGCTTCGATTCAAGCACCGTCTGAAGTGGATGGAAACATACCGGCCCGTTTCGCAGGAATTAGCCATCTAGGCAGGAAGCCGGGGGAAGCGTCCCAGATGCCGGGAGCTTCCCGACAAGGGCCGAGTCCAGAGCCTGACTCTCGGCACAGAATCCCCGTGACCACCCCATCCGGCTTTCTGGGCTCCTAAGTGAGCAGCCGGGGCTGACAGGCCTCCCCGGACCGGGGTCTGGTGGCCACTTCCCCGCTGCTTCCACTCACAGAGGCAAACCTGCCTCTGCCCAGGGGAGCCGAGCAGCCCTGACCCAGGTCCCACCGTCCCCTGCCCTGCGGAGACAGGGCCAGGTCTCGCACGCAGAGGGCGTGCAGCGGCCTGGAGCATCTACGTTGGCTTCGCAGCAAGTCTTCCAAAATGAAACCAGAAACCGGGTCTAATCATCTGAGCCTGATAAAGATTCCCCAAGTGCCCAGGAATCCGGGCTGCGCCACGCCGGTAACTAGCATCCTTTCTCTCCAGACCCACGGCTCCTGCAAGCAGCAAAATGAAGTACATTGGCTGCACCCACAGAGTTGAGGGGTGGGGGGGGTATCTATCTCACGAGGGCATCGTCTGGGTAAGATGATATCTGATGTAGCAAACAAGAAAAGCAAAGTTCAAGAAAGCAGCACGGATCAGCTTTTGGCCAAGTTTGTGCACGGCTGTTAGGCATTTTAAACCACCCGATGCCAGGTCGTAGCAGGCTCCCCTTGCCAGAAACCAGGAGGGTCAGGCAAGGATCGCAGAGGAGCGCAGAGATTCGTCTTTAAAAAGCACGGTGCTGAAATCTATTTTGAGTTTTGCAAAACAAGAGGCCGTCGGGCCTATCTCCCTCCCTCCATCTCTTCTCTCTGACCTTTCCCTTTTCCTTTAAAGTTAGCCTCCCAGCCGTATTCCCACTGCCGGCCTCCAGCTCCAGGCCCGGCTGGGCTGACCAAGGTGTCAGGACAGGATCCCAGCAGCTGTGTCCAGGACCGCTCGCTGCCTTGCCCTCTCCCAGCTCCAGGGCTTCCCAGGGCTTCCCAGCCGAGCCTGGGTGAAGCAAGCTCCCAGCCCTCCTAAGTCTGCCAGAACACACAGGGAGGGCATCTGGGGACTGCAAGCAAGTGCTGGCCCTGACATCGGAGAACCTGCGCTCCACCCCTACCCCATGCACCAGCCACACGGAATCAGGAGCCTTTCTGGAAAGTTCCTTGCACCTCCCTGCCTCTGCACCTTTGCTCGTGCTGTTGCCAGCCCCAGTCTGGGCTGGGAGCCTCACCTCCTCCCCTCCCTCCGGAAGCATCTTCCCTACGGTATAGCTTCCACACGAGGCCCCAGGGGCTGGGGCCACTGGTCTGCCTGTGCTCCGGCCCCCCCAGCCCTCCATCTCCCACAGAGCATCAGCCAGCGTCCCTGGCCTCACCTCAAAGCCACACCAGGTGCCAGAACTGCTTGTTTCTGAAGGCACCTCCACAAGGGCAAGAGAATCTGGATGCTGCCCGCAGGCCACCGGGCCTGTCACTCACTGTGCAGCTGCCATCCGACCCTCAGGCCTCACCATATCCATCTGTACAATGGGTCCACTAGGGCAGTCCCCGCAGCACAGGGAGGAACTGAGCCACTGGGAGCCGGGAGGGACTGGCGGAGGAGGACGCACCCTGGCAGCTGGGCTAGGCTTGCCTGGGGCCTGGCTGGGCCGACACTGTTCCCAGGCATAGCCGGGCTGGCCGGATGAGGCCCGGGGACCTAGCACCACCTCTGCCGGCCGGAGGAGCTGGGCCGGAGAAGGAGGCCACAATGGGCCCCTTTCTCCCCTAGTTCATTGAGACAGTTCAGTTGAGAATATTTAAACAGTTGTACATTCACAGATTGCAGCGAGGGGCGAGGAGACCTAAGGAGGGAGCCGGGGATCAATGCATAATCAGATAACTGCCCGCTCCCCGGGCTTTAAGCGAAGATCAGCCACTCAGACCTCTAATTCCTCCTGCTAATTAAGCAGCCTGTTAATTGCTCTCGGGGCTTGTAATGCCCGTCATTATGCCTATAACAGCCCGCTGACAGCAATGGGCCTGAGGCTCGGGGCCCACAAAGGAGCCCAGCCTTTAATGAGTCGCCGGAGCTGGGACCCCGCACCATGGGCCGCGCCTCCCCTGGGTGCCTTTGCTCCCCCGAGGGGCCCGGCACGGAGGGGTCAGCGCCCCTCACGCCGACCAGACGGAGCGCAATGCTGGGACTCGCCAGGATGGATAGCAAAGGAGAGGCGCCCGGAGCCCTGGCTCTTTCTTCCCTTGAGAACCTTGCCTGCTCCAGGGACCCGCATGACGGCTCCCCCAAAATTCACAGCTCCCTGAAATCTTCTCGAGCACCAGCCGGGTCAGTGTGAGGCCGCATTTCCTGAGTGCACGTCCTGCTGTGCCGGTCACGCTGCCCTTCGGAGCCTCCGGGCAGCAGCTGAGCGGCCTGGAACAAGTGGCCTCACCTCTGGGGCCTCAGTTTCCCCTGTGTGACCTGGTGCTGATGGTGCTGGCCTCAGGGGGTCACAGGAGACCTGGGGGGCTGAACAGATCCCAGCCAGATATAACACAGAGGTGGCCCACCCCCTCCTTCCACCCTCGTCAGTGGGCACCGAACCCAGCCTCCGGGTTAGCTCTGGGGGGCTTTCAGGCCCAGAGCCCCAGGCCTGGGCTATGCAGTAAGAGCCCAGACCTGGCCCGAGAGATTCCAGGCCCCCGAAGTCTGCTGGCAAAGGGAGGATGGGCCTTCCCGAGGAGGTACATTGCCGGGAGGCTCCCATCACAAGCCCTGTTGCCTTTGGCCACTGAGGCCCCTGAGCAAGGATGAAATGTCAGGGCCATTAGGCACAGAGAAACTCGGCAGGGCTGTGTTTGCTTTGGGTCTGCTGAGTGGGGTTTCTCTAGAGACCCACAAAGAGCCACAGAGAACACCAAGGGCCCAAGGGACTGGGGGAGGTGAAACGGGCAACTCTGAGCACAGGAGTGGGGAGGCTGGGGTGGGGGTGCAGGGGTGGGGGTGCAGGGGCTGGGGTGCAGGGGTGGGGATGGAGGGGGGAGGCTGGGGTTGGGAAGCAGGGGTTGGGGTGCAGGGGTGGGGATGCAGGGGCTGGGGTGCAGGGGTGGGGATGCAGGGGGGAGGCTGGGGTGGGGATGCAGGGGTTGGGGTGCAGGAGCTGGGGTGCAGGGGTGGGGGTGCAGGGGGAGGCTGGGGTTGGGAAGCAGGGGTTGGGGTGCAGGGGTGGGGATGCAGGGGCTGGGGTGCAGGGGTGGGGATGCAGGGGGGAGGCTGGGGTAGGGATGCAGGGGTTGGGGTGCAGGGGTGGGGATGCAGGGGTGGGGGTGCAGGAGTGGGGATGCAGGGGTCGGGGTTCAGGCGTGGGGATGCAGGGGTTGGGGTGCAGGGGAGGGGAGGCAGGGATGGGGCTGCAGGCGTGGGGTTGCAGGGGTGGGGATGCTGGCCTGCGTGTGGGCGTGGCACTGCCTCCTTCCAGGGCTCCTTCCTTCCTTGCAGGTCTGCCCGGGGAAGGGGCTGCCGACCCCTGGGCCAGGCACAAGAGCCAGCATGGGTTAGACGTCACCATCTTGCCAATGTCCTCCCGAGGTCTAGAGGGCCACTGCGGTGCCAGGAAGCCAAGCAGGGGCCCAAGCCCTCACTCCTCCTTCCCCGCCCGGGGGCCAGGCAGGATGGCCCAGTGGCATAGCAGCCAGGCGGGGCCTGCTGGTACAGCCAGGGAGGTCGGCCTTGGCCCAAGGGCCCTGCTGTGGCCTCTGCCTCTGTCCTACCTGGTCCACTGCCTGCTACTGGACAGTGGTCACTTTAGAGGTCACTCGTGAAGATGGCCCCTGGCGAAGGTCACCACCGGCCCAGCAAGGCCAACAGCAACGCAGAGAAGCTGCAGGGGCTCAGAAGACACCGGGCTTCCTGCCAGGGCCGCTGCACCAGCTCCACGGGGGCGCTGGGGTCTCACACCTGATGCGGGGAGGCCACTCCCAGCCTGGGCACCAATGGCAGAGACAAAGTCCTGCCGGAAGCCTGTGGAGGCAGAGCCGTGCCCGCCCGTGGGGTGGGGGCTCCTTGGCCATGACCGTGGCTAGGACTCTGGCTGTGAGCGTTTCACGGGCGCTGCCTCGTTCAGCCTGATGAGGACAAGAGTTCTTTTCTCTCCCCCAAATGAGGAGGGGCGGAGTGACTTAATCCACATCTAACCACCCCCTTCTCCCCGATCCCAACTGAACTGACTGGACCCGTGGCCCCCAAGGAGCGCACGGCAGGGCCTGGACTGGCTGCCCCCCGGTTCTAGCCGCATCCACGTCACCTAGGAGCCGGACGCTGCTCTCTGAAGGGAAAGGCAGTAAAGAGGAGGGTGGGAGTTCAAGTCACAGCATGGCGCCTCCTCCAGGAAGACCCCGTGGGCTCCAGGCACTCTCCCCCCGCATCTGGGGAAAGTGTTTTACCTCGGCCTCCTCCCTCGCTTGGGGGTGTACAGACTTGACAGGGGCCTCGAGACACACTGCCCTTAGCTCCCCCATCAACGACGGTCTCCTACAACCGTCTCGCCAGCTCTCCCGGGCTCCCCTGCAGGTGTAGGCAGACAGGCTCCCAGACACGGCCAGGTGACATTGCGCAGCCCCTGGTCTCATGTGGGAGGGGAGGTGCCCGGCGCCTGAGATAGGGTTCCGAGCTGCTTCACGGTAAGCGATTCAGGGCTGGGAATCACAGAGTGGGAGGCAGCCAAGACGGGGATCCCCTGACTGTGTCCAGCTATGGCCACAGCCGACACACAAAACCTGAGTGCACCCTCCTCCACGTCTCGGCCGTGGCACCAAAGACGGCAAGTGGCCCGGAGGGACGGATGGCTCCTTCGTGCGGTCCCCTGCCAGAGCTCCCGGCCCACCCTGCACCCTCCTGGGCCTCGGACTCCCCTCGCCCCTCCTTCCAGAGGGCCCTCTCTGGCTCGGCGTCTGGGCCACTGGGAGGCTGGGAGCCTGGTTTGAATTTGCGTGGCCGGGGCTGGTTCTCATTGCCGGCAGCCGCCTTCCCAGAGCCCCTACAGGAAGATTCAACCTGTTCAAAGTAGAAATAAAATAAAATACAGCGGCATCTCTCCACCCCTTATTAAATTAAAAATTCTGGCCAGTAAGGGAAACCCCTAAATTTGATTTCCTTTCCCGGACTGTTTTTGGTGGCGGGGGTCAGAGTCTGGAAGAAGGCAGGACTGTGGTATTTGTTGGCTTGAGACGGTTCATTTTTTTCACTCGTATAACGATCCTTTCTTTCCCCGGCCTGCACGTGAGTCGTGTTCACTCTGCCCAAACCCGTCACTCCTCCATGAGGTGCTCGGCACTGCCAAGGAGTCCTGGGCCGGGCCGGCCCCTGCGAGGGGCAGTCGAGGCTTCTCGAAGGTGTAGGAGAGACGACTCCTCCGACCAGACACCTGACCCTCCCGAAAAAACCTGCAGACACTGGATCTTCCCGGATCAGTGCCTTTGGGGGTTCACTCACCGCCAACACATTTGACCGCCTGGGGGAGGACGGACGTGAGGCTGTGCGATCAGACAAAGGGGATGATTTGCAAAGAGAGCTTCGGGGCCAAGGTATCGGGAGTCGATTAGAAATAGTCAGATTGCCTGTTTTACTTTTTCCCACATTGGACGGAGAGGTGGGTGGGCACGGTGGGCAGGGGGTAGTCCTGACTGTGCTGCCACCCTCCTGGCCGCCGTGGGGCCCCTGACCTCCTTGGCATGTGCAGGGAAGGGGCCCGCGGTGAGCAGGGCTCCCCTAATAGAATCCATATTCTGCCGGGTGCGCGTTTAATATAAAAGATCTGGCGATACCCACCGTCCGCCCTGCTCTGGTCCCACTGAAAGGCCTTTGTTCGGGGAGATTAGAGAGGGATTTGCTTTCATTTTTCACGATGTTTCACTCACTACATCACCGAGGTTATTGACGTGGCTGCAGCCCCTCCTCCCCTCACAGCCCGCCCAGTCCTCGCATTCCTGGGGTCTCCAGAGCCTTGGGGACAGGGTCCTGGCTGAAGGGACGCCTTCCCTGGGCCGGCTGCGTCCGGCCAGGCTGCAGGCGGCTGTCTAGGCCAGGCCACCGTCCCCACGAGGCTGCCTGGCTGCCCTCGGTCCTGCCCCGTGTCCCTAACCAGGCCCGTCCTCCCCTCCCGTCCAGACTCACATCTGTTTCTCTGCATGCCCTGGCCATTCTTCACTGCCACCCTTTGTCCCCCACTCCCGGGTCCCGGCCGGGACCTGGGACACACTCGGGCCGAGCATCAGGGCCTGAGGGCTGGCGGCCGCACGATTCCCGCAGGTCTCGACAGAAACGGTTTTGTTCCGGTTGGGGGCCTCTGCGCTACGGCTTGATCTTACTGTGTTTTGTTTTAATTAAGAGCTGATCTTTTTCTGAGCCCATTCCTGAAAATAGCTCCATGTTGCTTTCCTCCAGGACATAAGGCTTTTAAAACAAAAGTCTTTCTTAAAAAACAAATAATGCTGTCCCCCCACCGCTCCCAGGCTCATCTTCACGGACAGATGCTAGCGCCGGAGCTACTGTAGCCCCCCGGCCCTGCTGGGAGGGTGGGCTCCTGGGGCCCAGGCCAGCTGAATCCAGCACGTGGAGGCCCGAGGCCGCCCTATGGCCGGCGGGCTTCACGGGGAGGCCGGGCCCCGGGCCCTCCACTGCCCTCTGCCCACAGCCACCACCCCCTCCCCCAGCCCGGCCTCCAGAGCCCGGGCACTAATTGGAGCATTTCCCTGCACAACAGAAAGAAAGAGGAGAAAACACCCACTTATGTTGTCCCAACATGAGATTCTGACATGTTAACAAGTTTATTATATCCTGTTTCTAATCTAAACACAGAACGAGTTCTCTCTGCAGAAGTGGGAAGTCGGCCCTAACGGTCTCTGGGGCCGCAGCCTCCCTTTGCTCCTGGCCCGGGCTCGGCCCGCTGCCCAGGGTCCCCTGCTCTGCCCGCCGGGGTCACTCCCACGGGGCCCTCTGCTCCTGGACAGCCCCCAGCACCTACCCAGGCTCTTCCCACTGAAGGCTTCAGAGGCCCCAGCCCACCCTGTCCTCCCTGGGGTCTGCAGGGCTCGAGGAGAAGGGGCTGGCAGTCAGAGGTCTGAGCTTCACTCCGGCCGTCCGGGTGGTGATGACCCTTTGAGGTCACTCACTAGAAGTAAAGGACAGCATGCACCAGGGGTGATCTCGGTGAGGAACGAAGCCCCCGGCTGCCCCTCGGCTCCCTCCGTCCCATCCTCCGGCCACACCCTGGGCAGGGTGGGTGCCCTTTACGCCTGCGGAATTTCACACCGCTCCTCAGCTTTCTTTATGTTTTGTCCATCTCCTGGCAGCTGGGGCGGACAAGGAAAACAGCTCCCTGAATGCAGCCCAAGCGCGTCAGACGCATCCCCGAACCTTCCAGCGCCCGGGGAGGGGTGGCCGCCAGACTGTGAGTGGCGGCAGGGTGAGGGGGGACACTTGATATTTGTGGAACAACATGATATGGGACCAGTGAGGAGACATCCTACAGATTTAATCCATCCCCTTAATTACTTGGATTTCAAGCTGCGAACTGATAAGAGCCCGGCGGCAGGGGCTGGCCCATCATCTTCCCACAGAGGCTCAGAGAAGCACCTGTGGACCCAAGCCAAGGATGGGCAACGGACGGCTTCAGCCACCGCCCCCCGCCCAAGCATGGGGCCCCACATGCAAGAGGGGCCGCGCCCCAGGTCCCCCAGCCCTCGGGGAGAGACTACCAGCACCCGCTGTCTGGTGGGGCTCAGATTCCAGGGCAAACAGGCAGAGCTGCCGGCCAGGAAGGGGGGCTCCCCGCTCCCCTCCCCAGAGACCGGACAGCAGCCGAGACCACCAGGCAGGGCAGGGGTCCTTCCTTCCTGCAGCTCTGGGGGCTGCAGGGAGCGGGGTGCACCCCTCCCCCAGCCTTCGCCCTCCCCCACGGCCTGCAGATGGGCCTGTCAGCTGCTAAGTAAGAGACAATCCAGCGTGACCAGAGGGCAGGCCTTTCTCAGCTTCTGGAACAATTTTCAAACACTTAACTCCATGGCTTACATTAAGAAAAAGGATCAGTCATCAAAATCTCATTGTGCAGGCACGAAAACCTGGCGCCCCCTCCGTCCCCCATGTTCCCCAGCCCCGGTCCTCGGGTTCCTGCCAGCCCGGCTGCGCTGCCCCAGAACCCCGGCCCCAGCACGCTGCCCAGCCCAGCCCCCTGCGGGGCTGCAGAAAGGACGCTGAGCAGGGGGGCCTCTAGGGAACGTGCTGCCACAGTCACGGCCTCCCTGCCGAGGCCTCGGGCCCACTGAGGCCGCACCTCGTCCCACTTCCCCCAGCCCTGCCCAGACCAGCGGGGAGGCGGGGGCCGGACCCAGAGCCCCCCTCACCACGTGCTTTCAGAGAAATGACTTTCCAAGCCAGGGTCCGGAGGAAGGTAATTAACCAGACCCCAGAGGGCTGAGCCTGCAGTAGGGTCACCTGCCTGGCTACACAAAGAACCACCACCGGGTCATGCCGGGCTGGCCACGGCACTCCACGTGCACCAAGAGGCGGGGGCGGCTTGTTCTCCTCCACCTGCACCTCGAAAGGAAGCCCGCTGGGGTGAGAGGGGCGGCCGGCTGCTGAGGAAGGGCGAGCAGAGCTCAGCCGGGCAGGGCCGGCCACGCGAGCCCCCGGACCATGGGCACCCAGGTGGAGTCACGAGGCCAGCATGTTTGGCTACAAAGGCCCTCGGCTGAGAGAGGCGCTGAAAGCGGGGTGGAGGCGGCCCCAGGGCGGCCCCAGGGGTGTCCCGGCCACGCCGCTCCCACCCCCCTAGGCCAGCCAAGCCGGTGGTCGAGGCCCTGCCTCGCCTGCCTCGCAATCAAGCAATCCTGAGAGCTGAGATCGCGCAGACGCAGTGTCTCCCTCCAGAGACCCGGGCAGCTCTTCAGTGCTTTCTGTGATGGGAGTCCCCAGTGCCACCCGGCCACAGAGGCACTGCCCGTGGCCGCCTGTCCACAGGCCTACACACGCACGCCAAAGCACATGCGTGCACAGATGCTCACACGTGCGCACTCACACATGTGCACACACATGTGCTCTCACATGCGCACACGTATGTGTGTGCCCCCAGCAGAGCCCCCGCGTGTGGGCCTGGTGCTCACGTCCCTTGGTGGCCCCTCCCCACTTGAAGCCTCCTGCCCAGTGGCTGAGATCACGGCAGCCCTGCGGTCCCCAGGACAGTTTGCTGCCCATCCATGAACGCCATCCTGACACAGGCCAGAAAGCCACGCGGGAAGGCTCCCGTCTCTGAGCGCGGCCGGAAGTCTCCTTCCCCAGGAGCGTGGAAGAGTGGGAGGCCCGGGTGCCACAACCCAGGCCCTCCTGTAGGTCAAAGGAAAACACAGGAGTCTGCTTACAGCTCCGGGAAGAGCAGCGAGTGCTGGGTTTATGGCCCCATTGAAGAGTCAGGGCAAGGGAAGCTCAGACGCCTACAAGGACCACCTGGTCTGTGGTTCCAGCTCCCGCCGTCAGCATGAGGCCAGCCGTGCCCAGGCCCAAACACGCACGTGCCCTGGTCCTCTGGGCCAAGCCGTCCCCTGGCCCTGCTCCCCATGCTGGAGATGGCCGAGCAGAGGCCAGAGAAAGACCCAGGCCTCTCCGTGAATCACTGGCTGGAAAACAGAAGACAGTAGAACGGGCCTGCATGGCAGCCAGGGGCAAGTTGGCTCTGAGCTCCCCACGCCCGCCTGGGCCCCAAGCCTCCCCCGACCGGCAGCTCTCCCTCGCTGCCCGGGGGCCGGTGATGCTGGGGCAGGATGGCAGCTGGCTCCGCGGCAGACCCCGGTCGGCTCCCAGCGGCCCTGCCTGGGCCCTTGAACCCCTGGATCCAATCGGCCCCAGCCCTACAGGGTCTAATGCGACTTCCTCC
Organism: Phocoena sinus; assembly: GCF_008692025.1. NCBI lineage: Eukaryota > Metazoa > Chordata > Mammalia > Artiodactyla > Phocoenidae > Phocoena > Phocoena sinus. Next base: position 1,733,787 of record NC_045763.1, on the reverse strand, counting down.
TCCTAAAGAGGCCACGGCCATGACCCCAGGAACACGGGGCTGACCCTCCGGGCCCCTGCTGCCATTAGTATTTAAAATGGCCTTAAACCTGGCCCGTCCGGGGCAGCCCTCACAGAGCTGGGTGTGGAGAAGGAAAGCCCAGGAACGAATCATTCCAAGAGGACGTGAGCTGGCAAAGCCGTGGCTAAAATAACTAAGAGTGAAAACCTTGGGCGGGGGGGGCGGTGGCGGGGTCTACCCCACAGAGGACTGTGCTCCCCCAATAGGAGACCCCGGCCAGTGTGCGGTTCTGGGGGAGCCTGTCACCCCACCCCCGCAAGCGACTGCGGGATGGGCTTCCTCGTCCATCTGGCGTTACAAACTCGCTCATCCCACACTCAGGACGGGTGCCGGCCCAGAATTCCTGGTGGACCCCAGGTGTGAGTGGTGTCGAGACTGCGGTTGTTGCCTGGGCTGTGGCCAAGTGAACGGCACTTTGCTGGGCTCCATTACACACACATCCACGTCCATGTGTTTCTTCTGAAGGGTCTGGTGCTGAGTTGTGTGACAGCCAATAGAAGCCACGGTGACCTTTCCCTCCTGTTAGGGGTGGCCCTCAGGGTCGAAGCCCTAAGCCGAGTCACCTGCCGGGGTGTGATCCACGGGCAGAGCCAGCCTGGGACCCAGGTATGCTAGACAACCAGACCAGTGGGAAGCTGCTCTGACCTGCCTCTTGCCCTGCCCCAGGTCAGTCCCCTGGCGGGGAGACCCCCGTCATACCTGGCCTCGGCTTGGAACGCCCTGGGGTCGATGGGCCCACGTGGTGTCTGTAATCAGAGCCAGGGCTGGGGGCCTCCTGGGGCAGCCTCTATCCCAGGCAGGGAGAAAGAGAGGCCTGACAGGGCCTGGCCAGGAAAAACAAGGGTCCACATCCCAGAGTGACCAAGCCCAGACCAGGGCTGCTGCCTGGGAGTGAGGTCAGTGGCACCCAGGCCAAGCTGCCATCTTGGGGGTGAAGAGACCAGGGAAACAGACCAAGCATCCCTCCCCGGTCCCCCTGGCACCTCCCCCACTGCACTGCTCACACGCACTTCTGTCCTTGGCTTTGATTTTGGTTTTGTACACAGTAAGTACTCAACACAGGTGGAGTGAACACCCCAGGGAATGGACACAGTGAGTGAGCCTCTCTTGGGTGACCTTCTAGCAGGCAGGGGCGCCTAGGGGCCCGGGACCAGGCCTTCTACGGCTCCCGAGGTGGACTTGGCCCGGCGTCCTCCGGGTGGGGGCCCTGGACACACACCTGCCTGAAGTTTGCACCTGATGTGGAACACAGCCTCCTGGGGAGCCACTGGGCAGGGAGGGGCTGCCACAGAGCCCCCCAGGAAGGCAGCCTGGACAGTGGCTCCCAGTACTGGACACAAGGTAGGAAGGCCACACCGCCCAGTCCCTGGGGAGACCAGAGAAGAGACAGGTGGAGCTTTGGGAAGCCCCGATAGGGGAATGGGCATCAGCGGCCTGGGTGCCCCTCCAGCACGCTCCCCCGCGGCTGGACCCTCGGGCACCCCCTCACCCCGACATGGACTTGCGGCGCTGCCGCCCTCGCCCCTTTGTCCTCGGGAGCACGCCTCACGTGGCCTGCCTGATGGAGTATTGATCCCTCAGAGTGCAGAGTCCGGCATGCCATTAGTCCAATCTGCTCTCAAGCTGACACAATCCCATCATTTGTCATCTGCTCTGTCCTGCTGGGTTTGTTCAGGAGCTGGGGGTATTTGCTTTATCTGCCACTTTGCAAGCCTCCCCCCACTCCTTCCCTGACGGGCGTTTACGGGGCCACCACACTCTCACAGCCCCCCACCCTCCCCGCGGGGATAGTTGTCTGGGGCGCCCCCCCGCCCCTCACGTGAGGGTCCCATTAGCATGGACCCATTTGGCCCCATCATTCCACAGCAGGCGTCTCCCAGTGACTCAACGAAACGAGTCCCACCATCCTTTTCAACCACCATGGCAATGGCGAGCACAGAGAGGTGCTGCTCTTGGCTCAGGGTCACACAGCAAGGAAGGGCTCAGTTGGAGTTGAGAGCCGAAGTCCTCAGGCTCCAAAGGCTGCATGTGAGGCACTGGGGGTGCCGCCACCCACCAAGCACGGACTGGTGGATGGGTGGGCAGGGGTGTGACCAGAGGAGAGAGAGGCCGGGACCCGCTGTGCAGAAGGGACTCCTCCTCTAACCAAGGGTCCGAGCCGTCCGGCCGGCATCTCAGGGTCTGCAGGAGCCTTCTCTCTCCTCCCCCACCACCGACTTCTGGGCTCTTTCTCTTGTCCCCCAAGGCCGTCCTGGTGGCTGGTTTGGAGGCAGGAGTGATGCCTGGTTGGCGGGGCTCAGGGGACAGATGCTGAACGGGGACAACAGTGCAGGTGTACTCGCGGCCCAAGAGCCCAGCAGCAGGGCAGCCAGCTTTCCCTGTGTGTGACTGCGTGCGTGCAAGTGTGTGAGTGTACGGGGTGTGTGAGTGTGTGCACATGTGTGTGCACGAGTGTGTAAACGTGTGCTTGTGTGTGCTCACGAGTGGGGGTAAACGCTGCTGTCTTCAGATGACACTGACACTCTGACATTTCAAAGGAACATCTAAAAGCCAATCTACATTTTAAAAACCTGGCAAATTTGTGGCTCAAATTCCTCCACACATTACTTGGTATTTAAAAACAAAATCAAACAAAACGTTGGCAAGCGGAGGAGACTACTCCAGTGCTTTTCCCCGCGCATCCCGAGTGTTTAAAATAAAAGAAGGAGAAATAGGAAATATTCTCAAGTCAAACTCTAACTCTTTACATCCCGGGCCCCTGAGCCCAGAGACTGCTGAGGGTCCAGCGCTGACCCCTCCCCACCCAGACCCCGGCACCTGCAGTGCAGGGAGGTGCTGGGGGGTGTCGGCACCTTGGGGGCATGCAGTGGGTAGGGGCCGGGGATACCCCTCAATGACCACGATGCCTCGGACAAGGGATCTTCCCGAACAAAGTGCCCACGGGGTGAGAAGCCCTGCTTCAAAGCTGCCCCGCCCGCCCCCGCTGCCCCCCCTTCACACCCCACCTCCCTGCCTTGTTCCTAAATCCTCTGCACCAACCCACCTCCCTCCTTCCGTCCCTCCTTCCCACACCTTTACTGAGCACCTACTGCGTGTGGGAGCTGAGTCTCTCTGGGGCGTTGAGCCCCCATCACAGCATCTCTTTTCCTCTCACCCTTCCTCCCCACCGTCCCCTGGGCCCCCCTGGCCTCCCTCCTCCGGCCACGGCATCGCCACGGAAGGCAGAGCTTGGGGTGGGGGTGTGCGGGTGGAATGTTCTCGGCCCTCTGCAGAATCCAGACACCCAGACCTTCTCCAGGGGGGCCTCGGGTGGGAATGGGTACAGCTGTCCAGACAGACCCCAGGGAGCGGCTCTGAGTCAGTTCTAGGGCAGGCTCGGGTGCCGGGCCACCAGGGCTGGTGCTGTCCGGGCTGCAGAGGGCCCGCCTGGAAGTGGGGGACAGCGTCCCGATCTTCTTAATGGTTTGCTGAGCCTGGAGTGAGTGGCGGGCCCTGGGCTGTGCCCTTTGCACACCTGACCTCAAGTCCCCAGGGTCCCTTCCCACCAGGACACCCCGCTGGCTTGCCCCATCGACCCAGAGGGAGTCGCCCTGTCCTTCACCTCCCTGAATGGCTCCAATTAGGGGCATTGCAGACTCAGATAGATTCGTCAATAAGGTGTGACTTCCCCCCTAGTCACTGGTGCCCGGGCCCAGAGCAGCTGCCCGGCCGCCGGGGAGGGGACCATGGGGGGCGTAGCGTGGACAGTCATCGCCGGGGCCCTGGGCGTGGGGTTCGAGCCGCCAGTCGCTGAAGTCATCAGTAGCAAAAATAAACACCCGGGCGAGAGGGGCCGGGCCCATAGAAGCAGGCGGTGCGGCTCCGGAGCGCCGAGTGTTTACGAGCCCGCTGCCTCCCCGCCCCGTCCGCACGCGGGGCTCCGGTTTCATTTTATTTGGGGAAAACTTCTGCAGTAAAACCGTGTTCATGACTAAAGAAAAGCGGAACGTGGAGGCCGGGCACCGCGGCTGGCCTGATGCTCAGCGCTGCGTCTCCTCCGAGCGGGAACTCAAAGACAAAGGCGGCTCTTCTCTCCGTTCCCAGTGCCCTTTGTCGCCAGAGGAGAAACGCTGGCTTCCTCAAGGTCTGTTTGATCCTTTCAAGCGATGCCCCGGATCCTACTTTGCCTTTACCTAAGATCCTTTTGGTATTTCCTTCCGATCCCCCCAAAAATAAAGGAAAAAAAAAAAAAAAGAAATGACAAGGAAATCAAGGACCTTCCCGAGCTGGTAAGCGCGGATGGGGCCAGAGTCTTATGAAAGTCTTTTCTATTTACTTCCCACCTAGATAAGATCTTAATCACAGCCCCCAAATTATCGGCGCTGACATTTGTCGAGGCCGGGCCGCTCCCGCCCGCGCCGGCCATCAGCCTTTCTTCCTGCCCCCCTTTCAATGCGAGTTAATTTCGAGAACATGATTTATCTTGCTGGGCGAGCAGCGCCGAGGCGGCCCACCTCGACAAAGGGCGGGCTGGGGAGTGAATTGCAGCCGAGCTGTCCGGTGATTGGGTTCCGTGGGGAAGGAGAATAGGCAGCAGTATGTTGCCTGATGTGATGCTGGGCCTTTTCAGCCCGCAAAGAAGAAAAGATTAGGCTTCTGACGGCGGGGCTGACAGGCGAGCTCGGGGCAGCAGACAAAAGGCCGGTACCTGAAAGCCGGACCAAGCCGTCCCCCAAGGGGGGGCGTGCGCCCCAGCCCGCCTCCTCTGCATGTGCTCAGGCGGCCTCAGCGCCCTCCACTGACCGCTCCCCACCTCGCTCTTGCCCTCTCTCCCTTCTCCCTCCACCCCCTCCTCCCTCTCCCCCTCCCCTTCATCCCTCCTCCACTTCCCCCTCCTCCCCTTCCCCTCCCCCCTCCATCCTCGCCCTCCTCCCCCTCCCCTCCCCTCCTCCCCACCCTCCCCCTCCTCCCCTTCCCCTTCCCCTCCCCCCTCCTCCTCTTCCTCTCCACCTCTTCTTTCCTCTCTGTCCTCCCCCTCCTCCTCCTCCCCCTCCTCCCCTCCCCCTCCCTCCTTTTTCCTCTCTCCCTCTTTCTCCCTCCTCCCTGCCACCCTCCCCACCCTCCCCTACAGCCCCAGGTCCTACAGTCAGGTCACTGCCTGGCTCTCAGCCCTCCGGACAAGAATCCCACCTCTGTGTGCATATTCCTCCCCGTCAGCACCCCCTCCAGAGGGAGAATCTTGTCCATCGTGTCCCCACCCCAGCCCCCAGCTCAGGGAACACAGAGGCCTGTGCAGACCGGCCCCCATGGTCCACCTGTCCCCCGGGGATCTGGCAGGGCAGGCTTCGAGCGCGGGCACAGGGTGCAGGGTTCCAGCTGTGCCCAGGGTTGGGGTTTGACGCTGGCTCAGGTGGCTGCCCTCGGGATGCCCAGGACCCTCCAGGGCACAGCCAGCATGGGGTCCTCCACCCCTGCCCAAGGCCTCCCTGGCCCGCACACTTGAAGCAGACCCGCTGGCCTGGGGCTATGTCCTGACCAGCGCCCCGCCACCATCCTGCCCAGACACCATCAATCTCTGGCCTCTCCTGATTTTGACATATTTCCCCCGGGAGCCGCAGGGGGGCAAGGACTGGGCCAACGTTCTTGTCCACTGACCAGCCCGTGTGCTGACTCCCAGCCTGTGTCCACTCTCATGACCCGCACCCCACCCCCCACCGCCCCACCACCGAGTCCTTCTCTGGAGGTGACGGTGCTTGGACCTGCTTCCTTGGAGCTCTCGCTCCCAGTTAAAGGTGCTAAGCCTGCCATGTCCTGAAACTTCCCTCCAGGACCACAGGAATCCCACAACTCAGACACAGCACGCTAGGGGAAGGAAAATTCACACCAAGCCAACCGTGACTTCCTGACAAAAATAAACCATCTCTTTGGATGTCAATTTGCAGAACTGTGAGAAAAGGCCTACTTTAGATCCACCGTGGTCACTGAAATACGCTAATTTGAATATTAGGGAGACAGAAGAGCCTTGGGTGGGACAAGCAGAGGAACTCTGGACAGGGGGCTCCAAGGCCCACCAGTTTCCATCAGCACAGCCCTAGGCTGCCCGGAAGAGGTGTTGAGGTGGGTGGAGCCCGGGACCTCGAGGAGGCCCCAGGACCCAGCACAAAATCATCCTCTAAGAGGACAATGCTGTCCCTTCCCCATCCCAAGGGACCAGCCCAAGTGTTCACGGGGAAGCCAGGCCCAGGAAGGCAGCAGGCTCCTTACGCCCAGCAGAAACCTGGGGGTGGGGGGATGCCTCGCTTGCTGGCTCCAGGCCAGACAGAGGGTGGGTCCCAGCATCATGAAATCTTTGCCTCGTGTCAGACAGACCAAGTTCACGGCCGGACCGGGCATGGGCCCCGTGCCCGAGGGCCGGTCAGCCACACCCTCCCCCAGCTGCTTCTTGCCCTTCATGGGCGGGGGTGGGGGTGACGATGAGTGAAGGAAACACTGCCCGAAGCCCCCCCGCAGACCCAGCGCTGGCCTGCACGGCTGCTGTGCGGGCGATGCTGTGCTCCTCCTTATGTCAAGTGCGGGGGTGAAGGCCGCAGTCTCAGGCGGCCACCTGGAAATGATGAGCCTGGGACTGCGCTGCATCTGGGGGGACGATGCCACCGCCCCGGGACGGAACCCCCCAAAGCTCTCATCACAGACGCCATGTGAATGGTGTTTGGGGACATTTGGCTTTGGAGACCCTGACTGCAGGACCTCAGATGGGGCTAGAGATCCTCCCTCCCCACCCCCTCCCCCAGGGTGAATGCCATGCTGGTCATTGATGACCCTGGTTTTCTGCCCTGATGTGAAGCCGTTCCCCAATCGCTGCTCATTTAATCCTTGGCGGAGGCCCCTGGTCTAATGGCTTGCGATGCGTCACTTGGCCCCCGGGAGCGTTAAGTATGAGACAGTTATTAAAAGACAGTTGACTTCTGGGAGCTCTGTGGAGTGGAATCATTTTAGCATCTGTTTAGAGAGCCACGCTGGGCGCTGGCACCAAGCAGGCATGAAATCACGGCCCCGAGTCCCTGGGGTTACAGGGGTGTGGCTGCTTCCGGCGGTGCCATCCCTTGGCTAAGAGTAAAACAACAACAGTAATAATGATAACGCATACGAGTTCGTATCCACAGCATTCAGTCTCACCCGAGAAGCTGGCCGCTCACCCACCTGCAAACACTGATGAACTCAGTAAGTACCCACGGTCCCACAACAAGGAGGACCTGAGACATCCAGAGAGAGGGCGAAAGCCCTGGCCTTTCTAGGGTAGCACACACCTGTATCTTCAATATATGTGACTTTATTTTACCCCATTTAAAAATGTTCCGACACCTTTTGGAACAACCCATGGTGATCCTAGAGTGATGAGGCGTTGCTGCCCCTGATTTCCTGTTCCAGTGTCCCCTCTCCTGAGGTTCAAGAAGACAGCCATCCTCCTGGGCCCGGCCCCCAGCCTCCTGGCAGCTCAGTCTGGCCTGGAGCGGCTGCCCTGGGGACCCCATGGCTTCTAGATCTGTGAGTGCCGAGTGAGGCTGTGCAGACCACTCTGGGCCTCACAACCTCTCTGTGCCTTGCCGCCCTCTAGCTGCCCTCTCAGGGTGGACCTCGGTGCCTGGCGCCGTGTCCACTCGCATCCACGTGCCTGTGACTAGTTTACGATGGTTACTGTGGCAGTTCCATCGGGCCCTGAGCATCGGCCGCCACAGGGGCCAGCTGACCCATGGGAAGGGAGAGGAGATCCAGAAACCGACCCTCGGTTTGGTCTGTGACCCTGCAGGTGACCTGGTGACAGCTCAGATCACAGTCTAACACTGCCACTCTACCAACCGCTCAGATAGTGGCTACCCACGTGGAGCATAAAATAAAGTTAGGTCCTGACCTCACACCATGTACACGACCCCCGGTAGAAAGATTGAGGGATTTAAATACAGAAAGCAAAACTTCAACACTTCAAGAAGGAAGTGGGAGAGGATCTGACCTGGGGAGAGGGAAGGAATTGTTAACTGAGACACAAATGCACCGAGGACAAAAGGCAACACTGATGGCTCAGGGTTCCCCACGCTCCCTCCCTGCATCCAACAAACCCTGCCTCCCTGCATGAGGTGGGCATGTTCCCGAGCAGTGCAATCAGTTTGTCCGAGCAGGAAAGAGCTTGGCAGGACCAAGACCGCCTTACGAAGGCAACCTCGGTAGTGCAGGTGCCTCTGTGGCTTTCCTGCACGACCCCGCCCCACCGCTACCCCTGAATGCAGGAGCCACACGCACGCACTTACGACCTCGCGGGAAAGCCCAGCCCCAGGCTGGCCACACGGCTGCGTGGCCATGGCGGGCTGGCACTCGGCCAAGCCCAGGGGCAGAGGGTGAGCAGAGACCTTCTGGGGGCTGTCCTTGGGGAAGGGCGTGGGCTTTGGCCAGCAGAGCTCCTAGGGATCATGTGTATCTCTAACAAGGGAAGGTGGTTCTAAGGTGTTAGTCCAGCGGGGAGGACAATAGGGGCTGAAAATCCACCTGGGCCGCTTTCCATAATTATCGTGATACCCTACCAGGGTTGGCCAAAAGCACAGCCCGTCGGGGGGTATGGGCTGAGACCAGAGGAGCGAGCCCAGCAGGTACCTTGAGCCCGCTGGTGTTAAGGAGATCTGCAGGCTCCCTGTTGAGCATTAAACGATATATACTTAAAGGATTGCTCTATTTACATTAGAATTAGTCCAGCAGACTGACACCAAGGAATTGCTGGCTTCCAAATCCCAAGGCCGGTAATCCCCACGTAAGCTTCCCCGTCTAAACCACCTGGGCCCAGAATCCCGAGTCAGCAGCTCCCCAGGGCTGGCCGCCGGCTCCCAGTCTTTGCCTCTGCCCCCCCACCCCGGGCCAGGCTGGGGTAAAAGCCAGTCTGCAATCCACCAGATTGTCCCCCCCAAGACCAGCAGAGCGGGGACCCTCCCGGCGGTGGGTTTCAAGAGCCCCACAGGGTGACCCTCTCCCTCGATGCCAAGCGGCTGTGCTCTCGAGCACATGGCACCTTTTCGGCTATGCTCCCCACAGCCCTGCTTCCTCGGCCCCAGGCCCCTGAAGCCAGAGCAGCAGGGTCCCTCGACGCCCATGGGGCTCCTACTGTCTCCGGCCCGACGAGGTCCGGGCTGCCCACTCCAGGCCACAATGCCAGGCTTGACCCCAGGCCACCTGACCCAGGGCCTGCCCCCCCACCCCCCGACCACTGAGCAATCCTGCCCCTCTGACCAGGGCAGGGACTTCCCACTCTGCTTCCCATCAGCTGGGCTGGCAGGGCTCTGCCGGCCCCCAGAACAAGCTGTCAGGGGGCTGCGCCTGCCCAGCCAGCCACATCAGACCTACAGACCCAGCTTGTGTGGCCCACTGGTGCCGGGTCAGCGATGGCTCTGCCTCCCACGCTGACCCAAAGGCAGGGGCCGGACCTGCCCCTCGGTGTGGCCCCGCAGGCCGGGCAGGTCAGGACAGAAACCTGGGGGTGTCCTCCCTGCCCACAGCCCACACGCAGCCCTTCAGCAGCTCCTATAGTACCAGCCCCGACCTTGCCCGCCCCCGCCCCTCCCCCTGGCCTGACAGGCAACCCCTCACCTGCACCCATTCAGGCACCCCTATTCCCTTTGACACATAGGACCGGGCTCGGGTTACCACCCGTTACACCTCGAGCAAAGCCAAGCCCTGCACCTCCTGCAGGCCACCCACCGGCCCTCCTCAAGGGCCCCAGCCCTCCAGCCCCTCCTGCAGCTTCTCCAGCCCCCGGGGGCAGTTTCCTCCCTCGGGCAGCCCGAGGGTCTCCTCCAGGCTCCGTTTCCGACCGCCCGCCTTCACCCAGAGAGCCCAGGCCTGGTCATCCTCTGGCATGAACACATTTGCTGCCCACTGGTGGTGCCCTCCCTGTGGGCTGCTCACCCTGCATTCCCCACGCCCCGCACTCGTGCCACGAGAGGAGCCGGCTGGGCTTTCCTCCGGGATGGGTCCTGCCCCAACCCTGCCAGCCAGAAACTGGGGACAGCAACCCCAGGGGTGGAGGCTAGGCCGAACTCGCAGGCCGTCCCCGCAGTCGGAGCCGAGGTGGAGCCCCAGGGGACACACGGAGGGCGGTCCAGGCAGGGATGGGGAGAGACTTGTGGCGGTTGGTGGTGGGGGGAGGGTCCCTCTCCCGGTCTGGCTCCCCTCCTGGACGTTCCGTGGCCGGCTTGGCCCACCGCCCTGAGGATCTCACCCATTTCCGCCCCTCCTGGGGAAGGGGAGGGGCAGGACTGGGCCAGAGGTAGGGGAGGCCCCGGCCCATCTCCGGGAGGGACCTGCAGCCCCTGGAGGGGCTGATCTGCATGCTGCTTGTGGGCCGAGCTAGGAATGTAATTACCGAGGGGGCCGCGCTTGCCCAGGAATGCATTTGGAAGGTTACCATAGGAATCGCTGGCCTATTCTTCCCGTGCGGCCTAATCACGGTCATGAGGAAAGGATTGGGGACAGGCCGCGGGTTACACCCAGGAGACGCGGAACAAAGCCCCCCCGCACTCGCGCCTTAACCCTTTGGGGTCCAGACCAGTGACCGTGGGCGGCCCACACCCTCCCGAGTCAGGTCCAAGCACGCTGCCCCCCACTGCGCTTCCAGAAGAGTCCACCGGCCAGGACAGCAGCCAGGACCGTCCAGGATGTGTTGCCCACCCAAGCGCCTGTCTTTGAATGGACAGCAGGAATAAGGGGTGTTTAGGCCAGAGGTGAGCGGCCAGGGCCCTGCTCTGGGCCAGGCCGTGGAGGAGGCCAGACGGCCACGGTGGCCCAGAGCGGTGGACAGGATAAAAAGGACACGGGCCCTCGGTGCCCAGAAACACGGAGATGTGGGTTTACCCCGGTGGGCAGGGCAGGCCTGGAAGGCTGGGCTGGGGGAGACAGTGGGCAGCGGGAAGGAGCCGGGGTGTGGCGGCGTCCAGCACGCTGGCCCCCGCTGCCGGGTGGAGAGCGTGTGGCCCCCGTGCCGGCTCCCGTCACTCAGTGCCGGCAGGCGGTGGGGTGGCCCTGGCTGTCTGGGGAGGCGAGCCGGCCTGCCTTCCCGCCCGGGCACCCCCGAGCCAACGCCTGTGGCTCCAGCCATTCCAGAACAATCTGTCAGGTCCCGCCCCCATCCCTGCACCGCCAGTGCCTTCCTTCTGAGGGACTCACACTGACCCCCGCCCCCATCTCTCAGCATGCCTTCCACGAGCATTTATTGAGTGCCTACTGAATACCAGAAGCTGCTAGGTGCCAGAAGGGACAGGAAAACCATCTGGGGGGGAGGGGCAGCCACAACCTAGAAATGCAGGGTCAGGGTACCATGGCGGGGAGGGGAGTGTGGGCTCTGGAGAAGGCTTTAGGAGAGGGGTCTGCATGGAAGAAGGAGCAGAGGTGAGATGGGGCTCTGGGATAGGCCATGAGCTCCTGCCCGAATGTGTGGGAGGGGTCGGCGGGGCCAGCCCTGCGGAACCTGAGGACAGTCCCGGCTCTTCTCACCTGCCCAGCATTGGCTTCCTTGTTCCTGCATCCTTCTCCCCGAGGGGGATGAGGGTCTCTGGGGGTCAGCTTGGGCATCCCACCCTCCTGGACCCCTGACTGGTGCACACTGCCCTGGGCAGGTGGGCCGACCAAGGAGAGAAGGCAGTTCTCCCCCGGGGCTGTCCTCGGGACTGGATCTCGGGCCCCTGTTTGAGGGCTCCCTCCTTCTGGAGGCGACTACACCGTCCCGGCCCCTCCAGAGCTGTCCATCGGACAACCCCCCATCCTGGGATGAGCTTCACTGGCTTGCAGCAAACACAAGCTTCTAGAAGGGCAGCCCCGGTACACGGAGGCTCCCGCCCTCCGCCACCTCCCAGCAAGGACTGCTGTCCCTGGGCTGCTTCTGTAAGGCCACGCTTGCCTTCTGGAGGCCGCCTCCCAGGTCCCCACAAAGCCGCTTGTTAGCGGGTCTTCTGAAAAGACCAGAGGGGAGAGCGTGCGCTCGGCCCCCGAGCCACGCTCTTCTCAACAGACCTCGGGGGACCCTGTCTCCGTGGGATCCGCCATTCAGCGGTGACCCAAGGAGCTGTGTGTTGTCAACACGCCTTCACCGGGCCAAGGAGCAGCCTTGGGAAGAGGAAGGCAATTTGTTTGTGAATTTTGCCCTTTGTTATGGAAAGCTGTTGGGTTTTAAAAAATTGTAAAGGTTTGAACCGTTAACTCCCAGGGCAGTCCCGCCCTGTGGATGGGGAGGTTTGAGGATGTGTTTATTTCTTTAAAAAAACAAAACAAAACAAAACAAAAAAAACATACAGAATTGTTGTTAAGTAGCCGTATGCAAATTTCCTGGGGCCTGTTGGTTTTATTCTCTTGAAATCTTATTGAAAAGGCTCAGCCCCACAAAAATGAGAAAAATTGTGCTCTCCAGTCAAGCCCTGATTTCCATGGACGTTTCTCAGGTTCAAGGCCTCTCTTTGAAGCTCTTTTGGCCTTTCAAAAAGGAACGTTTGTGCTAATTGCAGATTTCTCGCCCCCTCTCGGCACATCTGCTCACGGGCCGTCCAGAGGCCCCGATCACGTTTGGGCTCTGCGGTCAGGACACCCCCATGTGAGGCGTTCCTGCCTCATCCCCCGCCAAGGGCCTGGGCGATCCTGGGGGTCCATTTGCAGTCAGGTTTCTGGGGGTGTGTTGGAATATCATCACAGACAATGGTGTTTGGAGAGGCAAACCAAGTGCAGTCTCAGGTCAACGCAGATCGTGGGGAAGGGCATTGTTGCAGGTCGAATTATGACCCCCAAACTTGTATGTTGGCATCCTGACCCCAAGACCTCAGAGCGTGACAGTATTTGGAAATGGGGACTTTACAGGGGTGACTAAGGTAACATGGGGGCGTAGGGTGGGCCCTAATCCCATGTGACTGATGTCCTTATAAGAAGAGGAGATAGGGGCTTCCCTGGTGACGCAGTGGTTAAGAATCTGCCTGCCAAGGCAGGGGACACAGGTTCAAGCTCTGATCCCACATACTGTGAAGCAACTAAGCCCATGAGCCACAACTACTGAACCTGTGCTCTAGAGCCTGCGTGCCACAACGACTGAGCCCACGCGCCACAACTACTGAAGCCCACGTGCCTAGAGCCCGTGCTCCACAACAAGAGAAGCCACCGCAACGAGAAGCCCGCCTGCCACAACGAAGAGTAGCCCCCGCTCGCCGCAACTAGAGAAAGCCCGCACACGTCAACGAAGACCAAACACAGCCAAAAATAAATAAAAAAATAAAAATTTATTAAAAAAAAAAAAAGAAGCAGAGGAGATAAGGACACAGACAAACACTGGGGGACGACCAGGTGAGGACACAGGGAGGAGATGGCTGTCTACATGCTGAGGAGAGAGGCCTTGGGAGGAACCAGCCTTGCCTGCACCTGGATCTCAGACGTCCAGCCTCCAGGACTGGGGGAGGAAGAACGTCTGTGGGTTAAGCCGCCCTGTGTGTGGTGCTTTGCCGGGGCCGCCCCAGGAACCAGGACAGGCTCAGTGAGGGGCGGAGCCACCCAGCCATCCCCTGCTGCCCAGCCCCAGGGTGAGGGAGGATGTGTTGGATGCATCCGGGCCCCAGACCGGGATGAGCCTGCATGGGTGTCACCACCGCACAGACACGACCCGGTGGTTTCTGGTCTGAAGGAAGGCGGGTATTCGGTGCACACGGGTACTCTCACTCCACCGTGATGCTATCATTCATGTCCAGAATCATTGGCCAGCGGGGCACGATCTCATCTAAAGTAAGAAGGAGGGGAGGAGCCGGGTGGGAAGCCGAATGTTCTGGAAAAGTCTACATCAGACGCAGCTGTGCTTCACAGGCCATCCTGCTGCACGAGCTCCTGCTCTGCTCTCAGCACGTGAAATTCTGCAATAGGAACGAGCCTGCTCGTTCAGGCAATGGCTGGGGTCCTCCCTCCAAGGAGTGGGGAGGGGGTTTCCAGAAACATCTACAACAGAGCATCAAAGCCCATGAACCTGGGAAACTTCACACCCAGCACAGAAAACCCCGATTAGCACTTCCCCAAACACCCAGAGACCAAGACACAGGGCATTCTGAATCCACAAGTGCCTTCCAGGAGAGCAGCCAGAGGTCCCCCTGCCTGCTGGTCAGAGCTGGGGACGAGGCCTTGAGGGTTGATCGCAGACACTCTCAACCAAGACCCCCAAGCCCAGAGGTGTCCGCCGGTGACAGCCTTCGCTCCCGGCACTAGGTCATTCCACGACTACGTCTCGGGCGACTGCTCTGTGTGCAGCCAGCCCAGCTGAGCCTCCAGCACCAGGGAGAGGGACGGCCCCAGGGGCGCACCTGCAAGCCCTCCCTCCCTGAACATCTCCCCAGCCCTGCAGAAAGACGGCCGTGGGCACCTCGCTCCACCACGGATCGCCTGGGTGGCCTGGACACATGGCCTTGCGCCAAGTTCTGCATCTGTATAATGGGCATTACCCAGGGATGCTGACTGCAATCGAACGAGGCATCACTGTGGCCCGGGGGTCCCCAGGGGGGGCTCCTACTCCTTGCCCAAACCCATCTTGTTAATTAGCGCCCCCCCCCCCCCCCCCACCGTGCAGTTCAGGTTTAAAAGGAGCCCAGTTGCTAAAAGTGTCAGGACGCTGCCCCTGGATCCTGCCCCCCTGCCTTAGATGCAGGGGGCGGATGGGGCAGCCGGGGCTGGCCATGCTTTGAAGACGGCCCCTAGCCAGGTGCTCTCTGCCCCCACCCATGGCTCCACTGCTGGGTCCACCTGGGCTGTGCAGGCTTGGAAGGCACAGGGATGGAGTGGCTTCTCTAGGAAGTTCCAGATGGCTGAGGTCAACGCCTTCTCAGCCCAACCTGCCCTGAAGACCCCTGCTGCTCCTTTCCCGCCGCTGGCTCTCCCTCTGACCCCACCAAGCTCGCACCCTCTCTGGGGCCCTCCCCTGGACGGCTCTGCCGGGGACCCCAGGGCTCCGGGCCTCCTCTCCCCAGTGGATGAGGTGCGTGTCCCAAGGTGCGGCGGGGACCTCAGATGGAGCCCACCCTCCCTGCAAGGAGGTGCCACCCCACGCAGCCCCTTCCCGATGGCACCGACTCCAAAGGTGCCCGGACAGACGCATCCAAACACGTCCGCTCACGCTGCGGAGTGGCCGCCATTCACACAGATAAGCCCCTTTAGAAACGAGGGGGGATTTAATTCAGCGTCTGAGTGACAGCGCGAAGATTTATCCCCTGCCCAGACAATACAGCACTGGGGCTTTAATCTCCCCCAGACAATGCACTGCGGCTCGGCCCTCATCGCGGGCTTTTCCCACGATGCTGGTGATTAGCCGAGGTGCCCTGGATGAAGCAGTATCTCTCGGGAAGCGTGTCTGCGTCTCCGTCATCCAGGCCGGCAGGCAGGTGGGGGAAGGTTGAGCTCCTCTGGGCACCATCTCTGTTCCCCCAGCCAGAGGGGCACAGCCAGGTCTTCCCTCCCTGGCCTTCCCAGGTGCCCGGCAGGCCCAGGTGAGCCCAGGTAAGCGCACACCTGAGCAAGAGGCTGCTTCCACTCTGATCACACCCGCCGCAGATGGCACAGCTCACCCAGCTCAGGGTGGCCTCTCCCCAGCTGGACACCTGCCCGGGTCCTGGCCCTTTTTAGGGGCCCCGTGGCCAATGCTTCCCCCCTCCTCCTCCTGGAAGCTCCAGGCCAGAGTGTCAGCCAGTGACAAAGCGACAGGGGTCACCTTGAAGCAAGCTCCTCCTTTTCCGATGGCGCAGCCTCATTTGCTACCTCTTGGAGGGGCTCCAGCCCAATCACCAGGACCACCTGTGGTGTCTCCCCTTCCCTTGGAGGGTAAGTACCACGTTTATCCATCATCTTCCACCCCCACAAGCCCAAGCCCAGGCAGGATCCCCCCTCCCCCCACTCCCTTGCCCTCTGAAACGACCGAGGAGGCCTCCCACTGACCTAGGCGGGCATCTCTCCTCCTCAAGGGAGTTACAGGGGGGCTTGTTCCCGAGCAGACGGCATGAGCGGGGGCTCTCAGAGCACCCGCCCCAGAAGAGCTGGCCCCGTGCCCTTCTCCAGGCCTGCGGGATGCCACGTGGGAGGTACCTATGAAGGGCCCCGTCCACCGAACGAGGGTGCATGTCTGCGGGGCGTCCGTGGATCCGCTGCCCCCCGTCACCGCTCCTCTCAGCAACCCCGCCTGCAGTAGAGCCGGTGGACAAGAGCTGACGCTTTATCTCCTGCACTCTTCCTCGCGTGCCTACTATGCGCCAGGGCCCAGGTCTCCGGCTCCCCTCACCCATCAGCCATTGGGCCCAGGGCCCCCAGGAGCCAGTCCAGCCCGCAGGACCTAGCCCTGGGGTCTTTCAGAACCGGGCTGCAGAAGGCCCCCCCCCATCCCCGCCGGTGCCTTCTCCCTCCCCCCTTCCCCTTTACCTCCCACGGCCCCCTTCCCAGGGGAGAAGCCCCAGGGAGGGGCTTGTCTACACGGACCTGTCATACCCTGGAGAGCCTGGCTCTGCAGAGATGGCGCCCGCCCCATGGCTCACAGTCACCACGTGCCCCAGCCGCCACTTCTCCCTCGGCTCACTCCACACATGTGTGGGGCCCCCGTGGTCCAACAGCCCACCGCCTGGACGGTCCCGCTCAGCCCTCGTCCATCTCCTGGACACATGTCCCTCCACGCAGGGCCAGGGAGGTGGGGCGGCCCAGCCTGGGGCCCTGCGGCCTTGTGGGGGGGGGGGCGGTGCGGGGGGGAGGCACCGGGCGGAGAACTTAAAACAGTAACAGGAGAAGCTGTTCGTCGTCTGCCTTCTATTACCACCATGTGCAGCCACTCCGAACACAGTCAGGGGTCCAGTGCCCCTCCCTGGGGACTGTTAATCCGGGCGTCCCCACCAACACGGCGGCGACACAGTTAGACGAAAGCACCGAAAGCTTCACCCACATGGCGCCCTCCTCCTTGCCAGCCTGGTGCTCTGTGTGGAGACAGCCCTGCCCCTGCCGAACACCCCCTCCTGAGGTTGGGACTTGGGGCGGGCTGTCGTGGCTCTGCCATTCCACAGATGGCGGCACGCCAACCGAGGTGGAAGTCAGCACCGACCTCAGCTGTGCAGCGGGAGGGGGCCGCAGCAGTCCCCCCGACGCCCCCACCTGCACTTACCAAACCACCTGGGGATGCCCTCTGAGTCTAAAATCCAAAACCCTGAAACTGTCCAATGCAGAGGCCGGCAGTGCTGAGTGTAAAGGTCATGAAGACGGGGTTTCTTCCCTTTTAGGGGCAGTTGTTTTAAAGGTAAAGAAATGAATCAAGAAAACCATGATCGTGGGGACTTTCCTGGCGGTCCAGTGGTTAAGACTCCAAGCTTCCACTGCAGGGGCGCAGGTTCGCTCCCATAACATCCTGCAGGCGCGCGGCTCGGCCAAAAACCAAACCAAACCAAACAGAAAAACGTGATCGTGATAGCTACCGGGTTGTGACTGAAAACGTTTTTGTCACATAAAGGAGAGCAGAGTTAAAAATGACAGTTGTGGGTGTCAAACTCCAGGACCGCTGCCCCGCGGTCACCTGCCCAAGGCCCGCCACCTGCAGGGCTGGCTTGGCCTCCTCCTCGCCAGATCTCCCTGACCCTCCAAGCTGGCGTTCGGGGGCCCCCCAGCCCCGTGCGCCCCTCTAGTGGGACGGCTGGGCCTTGTCTCTCTTTCTCACCATGCTGGTCACTCCCGAGGCCCAGGGCACACTGACATGTGCCCAGCACACAGTGAGTGCCCGCAAAGGTCAGCCAATGGCTCATCCCGACGAAGGGGGGAAATGGGGCGTCTGGCAGAGGGGGTGACCTTGGCCTTTCCCCGGGCACAGCCCCCAGGAGGCCAGCCACACCTGCAGAGCTGCTCCTGTCCAACCCCGCGCCCTGCGCCTGGGCACCCCTACCTTGCTTTGGGAGGCAAGGACCACCCCCAAGAAGCCACCAGAGGCAGGAAGAGATGCCCTACAACCACGCCCCAGAGGGGTCTTCCTATCAACAGCCTAGCCTGAGCCAGTTCCTGGAATTTCACTGCAAAGGTGCTCAAATTGAAAAACCAGCTGGGGGTGTCCACCTGCCCCTCCCCTCACCCAGGCTGGCAGGCGAGGGCCTCTGACCGGGTGCTCGGCAGGTGGGTCCCCTGGCTCTCCCTCCTCAGTGGGGCTCTGGCCGCTCACCAGCACGTGGCAAGTGCCCTTTGCCAGGTCCCAGAGTTAACACGGGTGGGACATGGCCCCTGCCCTCCAGGGCCACAAGGCTGGGAGTGCAAGGAAGCGGCTTCTGCCTGGGCGGAAGAGGCTTCAGAGGGCAGCCTCTGTCCACCCAAATGAAGTCAGGACTCTTTGAAGAGCTTGTGAGTGACCTTGGCCCACAGGGAAGCTCTCTGCTCCTCGAGACCCGGCTCCCCTCCTGTCCTGGCGAATCCCTCATTCCCGGCCAGAAGGGGGTTGGGTAGGAGGCACCTGGGCAGAAGTGGCCATGGGGACCCAGAGGCCCCTGCACAGGCATTCAGGGGAGGTGGCCAGTAGGGAGCCCTTCCCACCCAGCCTGGGGGTGAAGCCTCACCCATCCTGCCCCAGCTTGTGGCAGCGCCAGCCCGGAAGAACCCGCTGGGCTGTGGCTGAGGAAGGGGAGCCTGGGGAGAGACCTTCCCACCTCCGGGCATCCGACCTGGTTTGGGGAGCCCAGTGCAGTGCAGGGAAGCTGCAGCCAGTCTGCAGGGCCCTCAGCCGGGGTCAGGGACATCAGCGTGACTCGGGGCAAAACTCACATCCTGGCCTGGGTGTGCCCCTTTACAAACTAGGAAGGACCCTTGGCTTCACTGAAGCCCCCTTGCCCACGAGGTGAGCACAGACAGCAAAGGAGGCTTGGAGGAGTTTCTAAGCCTTCAGGGCGCGGGGCTGGGTAGGGGTGGGGGGCCGTTACCAAGAACTGGCCCCCGGAGGGGCAGCTCAGACTCCCTTCCCGGAGAGTTGGGGTCCTGGCTGGGGGCTGCCTGGACGGAGTGGGGCTGAACTCTGCTGTGGATGGGGACCCTGCCCGCATGTCGCAGTGATGGGCACTGAGAGGAGGGGACCCCGGGGCAGGCGCCACAGAACCCCCCACCCCAG
Source organism: Phocoena sinus (assembly GCF_008692025.1). Taxonomy (NCBI): domain Eukaryota; kingdom Metazoa; phylum Chordata; class Mammalia; order Artiodactyla; family Phocoenidae; genus Phocoena; species Phocoena sinus. Next base: position 1,714,598 of record NC_045763.1, on the reverse strand, counting down.
GTCTCCTCGCAGCCCCGCGTTGCCACGGCGGCTGCAACAGACCCGGGAGTCCAAGCACCTTCAGCTTCCCCACCGGCCTACTGCCCTGTGAGCCACGTGCCTGGACCACCCCGGGCATCTCTGCCAGTGACCAGGCACAGAGCCCGTGCTCCGCACCAGCGCCCTGGCTGCTCAGAGGAACCTTCTCAGACCCTTTGCGCTGGGCCTGTGGCAGCCACTGCCCCAGCCCCCCAGCATGGCGCAGTGGACACGTCTCCAGGACCCCCAGAGATTCCCCCTGGCGAGACGGGTAGCAGCCCCAGAACGGAGGCCCGCTGGGAGCTGTGAGTTTTGGGGGTGATGCATTTTTAAGATCTTTTCAACTGTGGTTCGGGCGACAGTGTTTCTGTGAGATGAGAGGACCCTGGCCAGCTCCTGCCTGATTCGTAACCTCCAGGGGAGACCGAGATGCAGAGATGGCAGCCTTGCTGCTACCTTAGTATTCCTGCTGTGGGGGATGGTGCTCTAGAGCCCAGTTGAGCCTAGCTGCTCCCAGCTGCCCCGCCCGGGGAGCATCCTCACCGCCATCCTGTAGATGAGGAAATGGACTCAGGTCAGGAAAGTTGCCCAAGGTCTCTCGGCCAACGAAGGACCCATCAAAATCCTGAGCTTTTCCAGCCAAGCCACACCCAGTCCTTCGGCTCATCCAGTGACCCTGATGCCCTGCCCTTGACCTTTCTCGTGACCTTGGCAATGCAAGCGGCTTCTCTGAGTTGCTCTCTCCTCACGGGCGGAAATGGGCTGTGGCATCGTTGACGCCAGCCCTGGCCTCACGGTCCCCAGGGACACACACCTCGAATGCCCTCAGCCAGACGCGTCTCTCCCAGGGAAAACCTGAAGGACGGAGTGAAGAGGCGGCGGCGGGAGGAGGACGCAGGCGGGGACTGGCATGGCACCCTTTTAAAACGCGGCACCAAGTAACCAGCAAATGGCCCCGCTGGTCCATCTCAGTGGGCTGCAGGGCAGAGGGCTCACGATGGGGGCAACTGGGCTCGCCCTCCTGGCCACTCCAAGGGAAACCGAGGAAGCCCAGCGCCCTGCAGGGCACCCACCTCTCTGCCTACTCACCATCCGCCCCAGCTCCAAGGCCCAGCTGCCTGCTCCGGAAGCTTCCGAGGCTTGCCAGCCCTAGGCCCGGGCCCCCTTCCTCTTCAGGGCCCCAGGATGGCGCTGACAGTGTGAAGGCAGGGATGGGACTGAGGGAGGCTGGGAAGGTGCACGGGGCCGGGAAAGAGGAAGAGGCTGGACCAGAGGGGAAGTGCAGGCCGGTGAGGGGCTCTTGCCCCCGCCGAGGTGTGGGTTCTAAAAGCAGACCCTCCCCTTTCTAAGCACACGTCCCCGGCACCCCATCCTCCTCCAGTGACCTCATTCCTTCCCAACTGATGGTCCGACTTGGCTGGGGCAGCCAGGGTAGAGGGGGAGGCAGCAGCGAGGGGCCCCGTGCAGGGGAGAGGGGAGAGGGGGCCCTTCCCCTCCAGTGGGCGACGCGGGGCGCCTGGTCCTGGGTGTGGTAGGGCCGGGTCCACCACACACCCAAAGTGGACAGGTCGCAGGACACAGCGGCTGAGAGGCGGCAGGCCACCCTTGCCCAGGCGGGATGAGAGGGCAGGTCCGTGGCGCTTCACAGGGAGGTGGCCCAGGGACAGAGGTCACAGAGCATTTGTAAAGCAAAAGCGGGGAGGGAGGGTGGCTGACCCGGGTTCCATCCTGACACCTCGTGCCTGCCATCAAGTTCTCTCTGCCGAGACCAAAGGATCTTCTACTTAAACCATGGACCATGGAGTGGGGGACAGTGTGAGGAGCCCCCAGCCAGGCACCCCAGGGCAGCCCCTGAGCAGATGGTGCACCCCCTGGACACCCCAAGTGGAGAGTCCACTCCTACAAGGCCCCTCCCCACCCAGCCCCTGCTTCCCCCGGCACCTGCAGGGCCAGCCCCACCTGGAATGGGTACAGGGTCCCCGAGGGCTGTCTGGACAAGAAGGCCCAGCCCGGGCTTCGTCCCAAATGCAACTGCTGAGCTGGAACCCGGACCGTCAGCTGCAGCCGGGGCCACAGTGGCCAACCAGGCGAGCCCCTTCCTCTCACCGAGGTAGAAGCTGTGTCCAGGGAGGCCCTGGGTGGGCCCAGAACCCAGCCTCCCTTCCCGCGGCCCACTGCCCGGCCTCATGGCCTCTGTTCACGTTCCTGAACTAACCACAATGTTCCCCAGGCTCTGGGGTCTTCCTTCTCCTCTCCCAGTCCCGCTTCCCCAGGGCGGTGGGGCTGCTCTCACGGGCACACGTGCTGCTTAGCTCAGGAGGGCCCTGGGAGGGAGGAGGCCTCCGAGCCCAGCCCGGCTGAGGCCTGGTCACACGCTTCCCCACACCCCAAACTACTGAGAATACACCCGGTTCCCAATCACTCTGCTTTCTCTTGTGAACCCCAGAGGGTGAGCCCAGGCCCCTTCTCACCACAAGCAGGTGGATGGGACAGCGGGAGACCCCTGACCGCCCGCCAACACGGCTCCCAGCACCCCGGCCGGTGCCTAGTAAGGGTGACCGTGGGGCCCCCTGGGGTCAGCACTTCCCCGGGCCGGAGGGGCAGCAGAGCAGGGCCCGGCCATCTGTGCACGGCAATGTGGGGACGTGGGAGGGGCCTGGAAAGGCAGAGACCCCAGCCCGCAGTCCTGCTCGGGTCCTGGCTTTGTCTCACCCAGCTCGGAAAATTCCCCAGGCTGATGCGAGACACCGGGGGTTCCGTACCTCGGTGGTGCCCCCTTCCTGGCCCACGGGATTCTCACAGCAGGGGTGGGAGGTGTATGGCCTGGAGTCCCCACAGGGACGGCACCGGCCGGGAGGTTTCCACGGGGTCCCTGCCCACTTGAGCGGGAGCGAAGGGGCAGGCGGGATGAGCCGGGTGTGTCCGGAAGGCGCCTCATTCTCCGTCAGCCGCGCCCGGGGATGCCAGTGTTGGCCACTAAACCACACCCAGAAGCAAGCCGCTCCAGCACGGGAGCCACCCCCCCAGCACGGCTCGCCGGGGCCCAGTGCGGGTGACGGCTGCCCGCTGCAGGTCGAGGCCGGGCACTGAACCTGTCGGGGGCTGAGAAGCAGCCGCCCTCAGATCCCCAAACCTCTCTCTGACCCACGGATTCGGATCCCAAGACAGGAGGTTGGAGAACCCACTGTTTACTTAACTGGATTTATTTTTAAGTCAGTCCATTCTGAAAATTCCACAGCTGCCCTAGATGCTTAGAAGCCAAGGGGAAGCAGCAAGGCAGGTTGGGAACCTCAGGTGTGCGTGGGTCCGGACCCCCCCCCCCCCGCTGTTCCAGGTGCCCTCAGTGCCCCAGCGCCCACCCCACCCACGAGCCCCGGGCCCTGGCACTGTGAGTTCCTCCTGCCCTGAGCACTCAGACGCTGGTTTCTGGGTCACCGGCAACCACAGACCACACTGGCTGTGGCCACTGCTTTTCCCCAGACCACGGCCCCTGGCCAGAGCCACAGCTTCTGTCTGGCGCTTCCTGGAACACAGCAGCCTGACCACCGAACCACACAGGTCCACACGCTGCAGTGACTTTCAAAACTTCTCAGCGCGCGGGGAAATTTACCAAGAACTCCCTGCTTGACCCACCCGCTTAGCCATGCTGGCGTGCCCAGGCCTAACACCCCACCCCAGCCCGGAGCACCCCCGTCCTGCCCTGTACGTCGGGGCCCATCTGCATGGCCCGTTGCTCTGCTATGGTCCAGGCAGGGGCTGACATTTGCCCCGAGATTCAGCGGGCATCTAATGCTGTCTGCCTCTGACCCCAGGCTCGCCTGGGCCCTGGACAGGACTATGGGTGGTGAGAACGCCCCCGCCCCAGCCAGCTCGGGAGGAGCAGTGACCAGGGGAGTCACGGGCAAGCCTGTCAGCCGGGGCTCCCTGCTGGTTCTGGGCCATCACAGAGCTGAGCTGTCATCTCCAGAGGCAGGAAAATTCCTCCATAGAACCCGGCAAGCCCACTGGGCCTGAACTCCCAGCCGCCCGCGGCGTCATTCTGATCGCCCACTTCAAAGGTGCTGAGACGGCTACAGCGGCAAGCCTTCACCATCTTCCCTGGCTTTTAAAGGTTTTGCCCTGAGACATCACGGCCCCCCTGAGATAAGTGGAGACGGGCCCCGCCCCACCCACCTTCCCAGCCCGGGGGCAGCCTGGGGACCCCGAAATATATCAGCCCCCCACCTCACAGCACAGTGCCCAGGCAGGGGCTGCCCGGCCAGAGGGAGGAGGGCTCCACGCCAGGCGGCATCCAACTCGGGACTCATCTAGAACCTTCTGCAGAAGCCCCGGTGGGAGGCCCAGCCGTCCCAACTGGGTTTCCACTTCCCACTCGCGGATCATAGGCGGTGAGCATCCACCAGGGTCTCTAAAACTAAACGGCACATTTTACCCTGGAAATGAAAAGGGAACTCCGAGCAGAGCTCACAGACCGCCCCTCGGCCAGGCCCGCAGAGCCCTCTCCCCAGACGCGTCGTGCCCTGGGTGCTGGCGGCCAGCCTGGGGGCCCGCAGGGTGCGGCAGGAAGGCTTAGGATGTGCGGTGGGAAAGGTGGCTGACGGCACGCAGCGCCCTCTGCCTCGGGGTCCACGCTGGGACCTCGCACCACACCGTCTCCACTGGGCCGCCTCTCCCGTACCCTTAAGGGTCTGGGCCCGGCTCCAGAGCCACAGGAGGGAGGTTTGGACTGTCAGCGTGGCCTCTGGGCCGGGGGGAGCACCTGCACGTGCACCCCACAGGGGAACCCGTATGTCAGTGCTTGTCGGCCACTGGCTCAGTCTTGTCCGTTATGTCGGGGCCACGTCCCCTCCCCAGAAGGCCTTCCCAGAGCCCCCGCCCAAAGCAACTCTCCCTGCCCAGCTCCTTATCACCCGGAGTTTCTCGGCAGTTCTCACATGTGACCACTTGCCAGTGTGCTCACCCTGGGGGATAGGTCCCCAAGGACCGGCCCTTACTCTCCTGCCCTGTTCTCAGCCCTGACTCCATGGCTCACACAGCAGTGGCGGGTGGCGGCCACTCGATAAGCCTGTGACCACTGAAAGCAGGTGGCCCTGCCCAGAGTGCCTGCCGTGGGTGTCTACAGCAGGGATGACACCTTCCCGTGTGTCTGCAGGAGGGACCGCACCTGCAGCCCGTGCATCCACGGCGGGGACGGGGGACAACAGGGCAGGAGCCTGAAGGCCCCCAGGATTGGTACCAGCTCAGGGGGGACCCGCAGAAGTCAGCCCAGGTGCCCTCCTGGGCCACCTGTCTGTGGGTGGCCATGTCCTGCGGCCCCTTGCCAGTCTCCTGGAGACAGGGGAGCACGGCCAGGCTCTCACCAGAAAGCATGGGAGGAGGTGTGGCCGCGGCCCCAGCCTTTCTTATCGACTCCCACGTGGATCTGAGCATTTCTGAAACTGGAGGAAACCAGGAAGGGGAGCTTTGGGAGAAGCAAGAACTGGCCTCGTGGTGCCGTGCCCTGTGGGAAGTCCAGCACAGCCATGTCCAGGCCATCGCCACTCCACCCTCCCCACCCCTGTCCACCCGGTGAGTGTCACGTGACCAGCAGGTCTGGGCCCTTAGAGCTAAGAGCCCCTTCCTGACTGGAGCCCCGACTTCGGGGCAGCCTTTAGTGGGGGAGCGAGACTTCTCAAGAGGCCACGACCAGGCCTCCTTCTAGCTCTGCTGGGCGTCTGTGGACAAGAAGACACTGCCGCTGTCATCCTGGTCTTGCCTGTCCTGAGAGCCCAACGTCTGGGAGTCTCAGAGCTGGGGTTTCGGGGAGGAACCCGGGGAAGCTGCCCTGTCCACCTCCAGGCTCCCCGCAGACCCCACACAGGGGTCGGGAGCAGAGATGGGCTCCCCCAAACCTGGGAGCTTGGGGAGCTGGGCACGAAGGCTCTGCTTTCAGCCCAAGGGTCTCGTTCACATCGTGTCCCCCTGCCCCCAAGCAGGGATGGCTCTGCTGCTTCGGGAAACCGGGATCAGGCGCCCTGCTTAGTTCCCCAACGCAGCTACACGGAGAGACACTTTCGATTTGAGGTCGGGGTGCCTCAGCCAGAGGCCAAAGGTGGGGAGGATTGGGGGTTCCAGAGAGAGGTTGCCGTTTGCATCAGAGGGAGCAGGGAGCCCCCAGGCCATGCCCAGGGTCCCGCCACGCCGCAGGTCCCAAACGCCGCCCTGCGGCACAGCCCAGGATGAGTATCATGGGCGTGAGTAGCCCAGCGCCCTCAGGGTGCGCCCCTGGCCCGCCTCTCGAGCGGACACGTGCCTGGCGGGGGCACAAGGGGCCGCCCCGTGTCCCCTCCAGGACAGCGATGTCTCTGGGCTGCTTCCGGGATGCCAGCGACTCATCCACCCTCTCCTGGCGGCAGGGGGACGGGCCGTGCCTGGAGGGTCACCGAGGGGCGGAGGAGCTGGATTTGAACCCGGGCCCGTCTAGTACAAAGCCGGGGTCCCTAACTGTCTGCCACGCCCAGGGGCAGCCCTTACCTTCCTGACCCCCAGGCCGTAACTTGGTGGGTACTTTTATCCCACTTGCCCAGTTAGGCTGTGAGCACGTGGACAGCCAGGAGAGAGCTTCCTAGACATTGGGAGAAGCAGAGGGACCCCCGTCACTGTCACTGAGGAAATGAGTGGATGGACAGGTGGACGAATGAAGGGACTTTGAGCCCCGGTCACAGTCCCTCAGGTGCTCTCCAGGCGACCGGCAGGTGAGAGAAAGCCAACACGAGCGTGTTCCTATTCTCACTAAATCAAAGAAACGCCCACAGGGAGTGGACTGGGGCCTCGGGACAAACACTGGGATTCGGCTGGGCCTGGAGAAGAGGTGATAAAAGAGGGGAATTTGCCCAAGCACAGGAGAGGGTCTGGCCCGTGCCTGGCAGGCACTTCTGCCTCCATAAGGAAACTGTTGTCTAAAAAAGGCTGATTGACCAGCATGCATTTTCTGGCCTGGGGACATTTCATCTCTCCTGTACAGGAACATAGGCAGCTGCTGTGCTCAGAGGGCCTCCCGCCCCATCAGTGAAGTTGGCAGACCCCCTCTAGCTCCAGGTGGGTAGACAGGCTCCTCTCCAGCCCACCCTGTGGAGGATGCGGGCCCAGGCGGAGGCGGCTTTGGTGTGCAGGGACACAAGGCTGGATAGGAGAGGAGGCCCAGGGCCCACACGTTTCAGGGGTGATGCTCGGCTGCGATCTCAGTCAGGTACCACGGTGCAGGCAGCAGGGATACAAAGAGCTACGGGGTCCGTGCACATCTTCTGGCAGGGGCGGTGCCCGCACAGGTCACCTCTGTCTGTCCGTGGCAGGGCCACGTCTGTGAAATTCCCTAAGGCCGTGGCCCCTGCCAGGGAGAGGGTGAGGTGACAAGTGACCAAGTGCTGCGCAGCCCTAGAAACACCTGCATCTTCCAGGCGCACGTGGGGAGAGGGTCTCTTAGTCCTTCTGGAGAGGGACTGGGGTTCGGAACTAGAAAACCATCCCAGAGCTATGGGAAAAGGCAGGGGCCGCCAAGTGGGCAGCACAGAAAGCTGCCCAGGGCTTGGGAGCTGGCATTCAGGCACTGCTGGCCTCATTTCTTCCAGGAAAAACTCCCCTGTCCATTCTCACCCAAAGGAAGGGTCATCCACCAGGAGTGGGCAGGTGGGGAGGGTGGGCACGGCGGGGGGGATCTTCCGTAAATGCTTTTCATGCCCCCACTCACTCCCACCTCAACCAAGAAGCAGCTATTCAAACACATGAGAACCCACATGGGGAAAAGGCTGTCTAGGGGGTGCTCCCGTTGGTCTCTGGATCGTCCTCAGTGACTCTGGCCTCCAGCTCCCCGATTTAATGCAACAGAGACCCCAGAGCCCGGCCTCCCATATCTTCCAAGAGGGGTTTTCTCAACCAAACAGAACCGGCGTGTACACACTGCACGGACAGCAGCAGCTGAGGTCACGGCTGGAGTGGCAGAGAGAACGTATAAAATAGACGTTCCTGTTAGAAGTTTCGACCTCATAAATCCCCGCCGCGCTGCCGGCTGGCTTTAGAAGGTGAGAGAAACAACATTACAAAGCGAAATGAGGGGAGGAAAAAGAATGTAGCATGAAGGCCAAAGAGCAGGGAAGTCACAGGGGGACGGAGGAAACGCAGCTCACGGAGAAATTCGGTCTAATCTTCGCTCAACCGCAAGCAGGAGGCCGGACCCCAGTGCCACCGACAGAAACGTGCCTCCCTCCCTGGAAAATTGATTTGTCAACAACCAGTGGCTCGTCCAAAGGCATCTCAAGGTTGTTTAAAAAAAAAAAGTAATGATGAAAACCACAGGCAACGGCTTGCACGACCAAGAAACGTTTTTTGGGAAAAGGGGATTCCAACAATAATGAGACTGCTGGATGGATGGTCTGGAAAGGTCGGATTTGTAACATCTGAGGGCACATGGGGCATCCCTAGCTAAGAATTCGTTTACAAAAAAAAAAAATCAAAGTTGGTTTCAATCTCCTCCTGTGATCTAAAAACTCCCTCCCACAAACCCAAGAAATGTGAATTTCCTCATTTGGGGTTGAGTTGCCTGCCAAGTGCCAGGAAGGACCCTTGACCTGACCCCGATGTGGACGGCGGTTCCCCACTGGGACCCCCAGGCCATGTGAGTGGCACAGTGACCCAGAGGGTGGAGCCCGGGGGGCATTCCCGGCACCATGGCTTCTCAGGCCCTGACATGGGGTCTCTTTCTGCTGCAGACTGGCTGCCCAGGTGGGAAGCCCCCTCCCCATCCAGCTTCCGTCGCCAGAAGACGGCGGCCCTCCAGCCCCCCACTCGTATGGGTGGGTCGGCTGACGCAGGCGACCCCCTTTAAGAAGCAAACCTCACCTTACCCTTCACCTCCAAAGGAGCAGGCGCTTCCAAGGAGGGGGCGGGCTGTGTGCAGGTCCCCCCCAACCCTGGCCACTGAGCGAAGTCCGGTCCCAACTGCAAACACGTGGTGCTGGTCTGCGAGTTGCCATTGCTCGGACCTCGGCTTCCTCTTTCCTTCTTTCTCCACCCCCCCGCCCGCCCCCCGCCCCCCGCCCCCCCCCCCCCCCAGCACCAACACTTTTGTTAGAGGAGAATATCACGTTTAGATTGCGGAATTCCATCACTTAATTGCTTCACGACTGGAAATTTCAGGAGGGTTCTCGTTTTTCGCAGAAATCTCCAGGCGCAAGCACATTCTGTAGATCTTTTGCCTAATTAACAGCAAACTCATAAAAATACATAAATAAATAAGGCAAGCACCGACAGATTACGCAAAGAACCCTTCATTTGCTCCAAGAGGAAGCCTCGACAGTGGGAGAATTCGGTAAAACCTCCACCCGAAAGGTCTCGGGAGAGGACGGAAGTGGCTGGGCCTCGGGTCCGGCCCCAGATGGGAGGGTCTGCTCTGCCCAGGCTCTGGGGCCCAGCGCTCGTGGGTTCCAGCCCACAGCACGGCCGGATCGGCCCCCACGGCTCTCTCTCGGGCCTCCTGCTTCCACACAGACCAGCACGTCCAGATGAAAATGCAGCCTGGGGAGGAGGTCAGGCAGCAGGATGGTGGGTGGGAGCCAGGCCAACGACTGGGGCTCGAGGTATCTCTGTTCTGAGGGTGTGCAGGGCCGGGGGTGTGGGGAGATGTCTCGTGGGGCGGCCTGGGCTCTGGGGGAGCCTTCCTGAGCCAGAGGGCCAGGCCCTGCAGCACCGGACAGGGGCACGGGGTGAACTTTAGCTGCAGTATCAACTCCAGGCTGAAGGGATGCTGAGCCTGGGGGGTCAGAAGCAGTGACCCCGGAGTCCAGACCGGCCGTTCTGGCGGTGAGACCCTGACGTGGACCTCGCCGGGCAAGTGCCCTATAGTTTATAAAGACCCCCATATGCACAAGTGTTCCCTGGGCAGGCCTCAGTTTCCCCGTCTGCCTTCTCCCTGAAAAAAGGGGAGCTGAGGTGCGTGAACAGCAAGGCGCTCGGGGTAGATGGCTGCCCAGCCACCCCAGGCCACCATGACCTTCAACGGTGCCTGTGGACACTTCTAAGGCCACCCTGAATCAGGCTAGAGGAAGGTGCCGGCTCCGTGCCCAGACCAGCGGGTTTGTGGTCAGGTGCAGAAAGCCTCAGAGCCCCAAGGACACGAGAGCCCACACGTCAGTCAAGCCACATGTCCGGAGTGCCAACTCTCAGGGCCTGTGCCCACCTGGGGCCCCACAGGCCTGGGAAGGATCCCGACCGAGGCCTCCTACAGGCACCCTGAGAAGACCTGCCATGGATGCTGCTGTGGCCCCTGCCAGGAGGCAAGTGAGCCCAGGGGCAGGACGCTGACTTCCAGGAGGGACAGGCAAGCTGGTTCTTGATTCAACCGCAGGCCCGGAAGTTACAGGTCACCTGTGTCCCAGATGGAGCACTGAGCTCAGAGAGGCTGTGTGGCTCGGGTCTCAGCTTGCGGGAAGCGGGTGCGGGATTCGGGAGGGGTCTGTGTGAGCCTCAAGCCTATGCCACCTGCCCCCTAACAGCCAGATGGTGAGCCCTGACGCCCCACCCAGATGGAGAGTCAGGAAGGAAGCCGTCCAGCTCCTGCCCCGGTCGGTCCCTCCTTCCTGCACCCATCCTGGAGCTGTTTGGAGTCACATTCAGCGAGTTGAATCTCCCACATCTCTGGTCCTCCCAGGCTCTGCCCTGTAGCAGACCAAGTTCACCCCTGGGCTGTGGAATGATTCCCACCCAGTGAGGCAGAGACCCCCACCGCTGCGGCTTTAGACACCCTGGGGTCCTAAGCCCAGCATCCTGCCGAGATGCTGGTGTGTCTTTCAGACGGCGGTGCCACCTGCACGGGTGTGGGATGTGCCCAGGGTCCACCTGGACTTGAGTTCTAGAGTCAGGAGTGGGTCTTGGGCACCATTCCGGAGCAGCTGGATATGCCCATGTCCACTGACAAAGACGGGAACCATCTGGGGAGAGACGGGGCAGGAAAGGGGGCCTGGAGGTTTGGCAGAAATAAATCCCAAGCAGCCCACAGCCCAGCCAGCCCTTGCAACAGGTGTGCGGGTCCACCTGGTGCCTCCACCCAGGAGCCCACAGGCTTCCTGACTGCAGCTCACAACGGGCACCCAAGAGCTCCCGGCCCGAGAGCCGCCCCGTCTGCCCTCCCCACAACAGCTGCATCCACTGGGCCCCGCATGGTGACTCCCCCCGAGGGAGGCCCGCGAAAAGCCCTGTCTGGAAAGTAAGATGCTGCCCGGTCTCTCCAGACTTTGTTTTTTGAAGCGGGCAGGAGCCCCGGGTACGGGACCCGACAGACGCGGTCTGGACTCAAATTCTCCAGGGCGAGGGTAGAGCGGACGGAGCCTCCCTGGCTCAAATGTCCTGGGCCAGCGGCCTCCACTCTGGGGCCGCACCTCAAATTTCGGCGACAGAACGGCCACAGAAAGCAGTCCGCTTTATCGGCGGCCTGCGCGAGCTCTATATTGCCGTGGCCCATTGCCCCTAGCATTCCATGCCTCCCAGGGGGGGGCAGATAATCCCACAAAGGGCCTCATGCCAGAGCCCGACGTTGCAAAGTGCTTTCTCCAGCCGCTGAGTGCTTTTGACTCCATCAGCGAGGGGTTCGCAGGAATCTCCTTACTGGGCCCCAGGGTTCAGATCGAATGTCCCTTTGAAAGGGCCAGAGGGGACCCTGTGCCCCTGCTCCTGGGTCTGCGTGACACCAGATCCAGCCCGTCCTGGCTGGGCTCTTGGAGGCCACTGCTTGTTCCACCCCAGAGGGTAGGGCCCCCAACACCCCAGGGCCTGTGGGGGGGAGGGAAAGGCCATCCCCCGGCCCGGCAGATGCCGAGACCCTCTCTCTTGCAGGGAGCCCACGATCAGCGCTTGGACTCACTGTCCCAGCCTCCCTCTCCTCTTGCTCCGTCTACAAGACTGTGGGACCACGGAGGCCCAGTGACAGCCCCCTGAACGAGGGTCCCCTTCACCTGCCCAAAACATGCTCCTCTCTGATGTCGACCTATCAGCCTCCTACATCGTCCAGGACTTGAAAGCAGAGCCTGGCTCGCGCAGTCATGTCTGTGTGCATGGAGACCTCTGTGTATGTGTGCGTACATGTGCGTGCGCTTGTTGCACATACACACTGCATTGTGTGGCTTGTGCGTGTGTGCCTGTGTGTGTATGTGCACGCACAGGTTGCGTGTACCTGTGGGCGTGTGTAAATATGTGTGCACGTGTGCTATGTGCGAGCGCGATGCAGGTGTGCGTGCCTTATACGAGTTTGCCAGTGCATGCATGTGCACGTGTGCCTGTACACACGTGTGCGCGCGTGTGTGTGCCAGCTCACGCATCAGGCTGATGACAGCAAAGCCCCAGTATCCCACGGTTCTCTGAGTGAGTCCTCGGCATGTCCCCCTAGACAGCATCGGAGCCACGGTCTCAGGGGTCAGAGCATCAGCTGGATAACTAACAGCCCAGCGAGGAGAAACTCTTCCCCCCTTTCAGCTTTGGGACCTGTCACTCAGCACAAATCCCCTGGAACTAAACCAAACAGGAGACCCCAAAAGACAGGGTCTGCTCTAATGCCTGGAGGGGATGCACCCCCCTCCCCAGGGCAGGAAGCTTGCCACAGCCCCCAGCTCTACTCCTCCCAGGAACTCGGTGGTGGAGCCCCCAGCCCGACAAAGACACCCACCCGGGTCACACGGAGAGCACAGCCGCCCCAGACAATCCCCAGCCCTCCGCGTGACAGTGACTGAACGCCTCCGCCGGGGCCCAGGGACCGGCATGGAGACCTGCCCAGTGTTTCACATTCGTCTGCTCTGCACTCATCACAATATTGTCTGGACGAGCTTTTTCATCTTTAGGCCACATCCAGAGGTCCCCCAGGGGGACTGCTCAGCCCCACACAGTCACACACAAATCTGCCTTCTGCCAGGTGCAAGAAAATTCCAGAAACCCGAAGTAGCTGCTAACAATGACAGCCCGGATCCTGCAGAGAATAACAGCAAGAATAATACCACGCTCAAGCGCCCTGCAGACGTTATCCCAGCCTTCACTCCCCCTCCAGCAAGCCGGGGCCTGGTTTCCCCCAGGTCACTTGCTCATGGGCAACCCTCTTCTCCGTCTCCGCCATGGCCAAGGGTGGTTCCAGATGAGGACGGGCCATTGTCCCTGTGACACAGGTCCAGCTGGCCTGGAGGTGCTCCTGGAGACTGCAGGGCCCCACAGCCTTTCATCATGCCCCCCACCCAGAGACCCCCCTGCCCACCTTCCCTTCCCCCCAGTAGCCTAGGGCCCCAAGGCCAGACTTCCACCCCAGTGGCCAATGCTCAGCCTGCAGGTGGGCCCACCAAGTTCCTCTGGTTTGGTCCAAGGTCAGCTAAGGTCATGGAGCTGCGCATCCCATTGGAATTTGGGAAGTGAAGACCAAGAGCCAGCCCTGCGGGCCCCGGGCTGGGAGCTGGTGGGATGGGGCCCCTGGTGGTGCGCGCTGGGGGTTCCCCACATCCCCGGGGCGCCCTGGCTTCATGGCCCGGTTCTGCCTGCTGGCCAAGGGCCCTGAAGGCCTCTACCTCCGGGCCAGGCAAGGCGGGGAAGATTCAGCTTGGTTTTGCCGTCACAGATTCGGCGAGTGTCGGGGGCTTCTTTAAGGAGGAAAGTCATCCTGGCCCCGGCCCTTCCCACGCACCCTGCGGCCAAGCCGTGCCCACTGCTGGCGACCACCACCCCGGGACGGGAACCAGCATCGTGGTCACAGTTTCCCAGGAGGCCCAGGTCCTGCCAAGCCCAGCTCAGGCTCGCTGAATCGAGGCATCTCCGCACCCCCAGGCCCTGCAGGTGAGGCCAAGTATTATGCTCTGTCTGGTGGATAAAGAATCAGGGGTTCTTTGTCAGAAAACTCAAGGCTGCGTTCCTCCACGCCCGGCCCTCCCCTCACTCTGCCACGCCGAGTCTGTGGGTCAAAGGGGGGTGTCTCCCGGGGGAGGAGAAAGGCCCTGGGCTGCGGTAATGGGCTTCTCACCCTCGCCGTGGCCATCAGCCCCCCTCCCCTTTGAATGAGGGTAGTCTGTCACGATCGGGAGGCAACCTAAAACCCCGGGTAAACGGAGACCTGGGTTCCTGATCCAGGCTGCCGGCCGCAGGGACCAGTGGCTCGGCCGAGATGGGCCTGCTCCGAGCCGCCGCCGTCATTAGCAGATGAGATTCGATAACCAACGGCAGCCTGGAGCAGCGTTATCTAACCTTCGGAAGGTAAGATTAACACCTTCGATGGAGAGAAAGTTAAGACTCGGGGGCCCCTTGGCTTTGCAAGTCTGACTCCCAGCCGTGAAACGAGAGCCCCCCTTGGGCCAGCGATCTGCCCAGAGATTTCTGAGCAATCTTAATTTCCACTGGTTTTTTTTTAAGCCCTTTTGTTCCTAAGGACACTCAGCCAAACGTGAGGCCGCCGAAACTCCACCCCCCCCACCCCCCACCGCCCGCGGGGACACTCTCCAGCACACGCACGTGCTCAGTAAAGACGTGCGGGGGAGCCGAGCATCGGGGACCCAAGCCCCCCATCTCACCCGGCTTATTGTCAGAGACGCCACGTCTCCACAGGCTCCGGGGAAACGTGAAAAGCTCCCATTGGCCCAGGGTTACTTGTTGCTGCTCTGATTTCATTTGCACGGAAGAAGACAGGGACCCCGGTTCCCCTGGCCGGAAACCTGTGAGAAGCCCCCTGGTCAGAAAGGGCACTGGGCTGGTTCAAGACTGCCTTGGCTCCGCGGGAGGAGCGGCCGGTGGATGCTTTCACAACCGACATCAGTGCGGTGGACGGCACGGACTTTGGGAGGGCGGAGGAGAGCGCCCGGCGTCCTGTCGTGGGGCTTATTTTTAAAGTCACGTCAAATCACTTCCAGGGAGAAATTGATCTGTCTCTGATAGCTTTTCCTCCTGCTAACGTGATAGATAAATAATTAGCCACATCGTCGGGCTGGTTCATTAAAGAAAAGGATGGCTGGATGGGCCGAGAGAGAGAAGCCGATCAGAAAGACGGAGCCCGGCTGTAACCACCCCCCCACGTTTTATGACACCATTTGTATTCTGTCAGTCACAAGCTTTACGTTCAGCCCAGGCTGGGAACTGAATACCCTATTCAGAGAGGTGCTCACGGGCGTGTTATTGCAATTTAATATCTTCGCACACAAGACACATCATTATCTCGGAACCTGACACTGGTAGCATAATTCTGTCATTTTTCAAGAGGGCCTAATTTTTCTAAATGTGAGCGTGAGGGCCCGGGATGATCTAAACAGCCCCCTCTCCTCTTTGTTTCTTCTCAGGGGTTATAAACTGCAGGAAAGTGCTCACACGTCGGCCTCTCTGCACCTCTGAACTTCTCCCGTCTCTGCTCACACTACAACCAGCTTCAAACGGCTCTGGGCCGGGAGGCCCGGCTGCCGCAGCCCCCGTTCCAGACGCCGCGGGGAGCTAAGTGGCGTCGGACGACAGAGAAAGTGAGAGGGTCTTTGCAGAGCACGAGTGGGCAGGGAGGTGCAGCACAGCTGACAAAAAAGAACGGCCTGAGGGTGCGTCTCATTCAGACAGCAGACCCGGGCTTGCCCAGGAGTGTCCGCACACACGTGGATGTGTCCGCACGCTCCCCAGAGACCACCTCGGCACGTTGTCCAGATGAAGGGTGTATGTCAGGGGCCGCGTCTCCCTCAAGCTGCATCAGTTCTGGCCAACAAAATGCTCCCCGGCTTTCAGGCAGTTCAAGAATGCGCTGGCTTTTCCAAGAATGAGCTGAGAGTGATTTGCGAAGAAGGCCGGCTTCCCAGGAAGGCATCTCGGGCCGAGCAGGTGGCAGTGAAGAGGAAGGTGGCACAGCCCGTGCCCCACGCTGTTCGCTGCAGCCCCAAGCGGCTCGATGTTTACCGAGCAGTCGACGTTCTCCGTGTCACAAGCTCCCTCCCGAAAGGGACCCCGGGGGCCTTCAGGCAGCCTGGCGCTCTTCTCCTCACTGACACCACAGAAATAGTACTCAGGACCCCACCTCGATCTAACCCTGACGGCAGCAGGGCGGCGCGTGGGGAGAGGGGTGACCCATAGCCACGTCTGAACTTGGGGGCTGGGAAAGGCTGTCGGGTCAGCACAGGCCGGTGACGCTCATTCCAACACAGTGAGGACCTAATCCTCTCGCCTTCCTGGAACCAAGGGCGGAAGCGGTCTCCGTGGCAAAAATATAAATTCTAGGGACATGGCCTCACTCTGAACCTTCACAAGGAAGCGTCAACTGAGGGCAGAACAGTGCCAGGGAGCAACAGGGGCCCCGGCTCATCTGCGCCAGGGAGTGAGGAGGGACCTCAGGGCTCTCCTGCGGTCAGCACTCCGGGCTCCCCCAGTCAGCGTGATTTTCAGTCTTTGTTTCAATGTTTTAAGGACGAGGTGACCAGGCATCTCTGAAGAGGCTGTTACAGCCCATTGAGCAGATACAAATATCTGAGCGTTTTTAAGTGCCCGCCCCTTCCCCTCTGAGAAGCAGCTAGACAGAGCAGCTTAGATGGGAGACTGTTATATGAATCCATATCTCAGTATAACGTTGACTGCCGGCACCTGAACGCAGATACGGGACTAAACTGTGTCCCAGGAAAGGTTCTCGGTCCTATTCAGTTCCCATCCGTCATTGCTTGACCCGGGCATTTCCCTCCTGTGCTGAAATGCTGGAGGTGCCCTGCCTGCCGCTGGTACTGGTGAAACACTGCACAAATTTCATGTGAGCCACTGAATTTAAGGGCCAGGGGGCTCACGGAAGCAACGACAGCTATGGAAACCTCCTCTCTGGCATCCCTCCCTCCCTCCCTCCCTCTCCTTCTGGCCTTTCTAACTTGAGCTAGAGAAGTTGGTTGGGAGTTCTGCCACCCCTCCATCAGCACAGAGCCAGGGCTCGGGAGGCCCGAGAGAGCTTGGGGCCTCCAGATGTGCTGAGCTGGGGGCAGCCTGCTGGCTCGCTCCCCTTCCGAACAGTTTGAACACAGAAGCCCAGCCCCCACACAAGGACCTGCTGGCCGGTGAGGGCCAAGAGTCAGGTGGGCACCTGTGACTGCCCAGACTCATCACACTGCCCAGGGCGCGGTGACATCACCACATCGTCCTCCAGGTGGGCCGCCCCGGGCAAGCATCCCTCAGCTGCCCGGGACCCTCAGGCACGTCTCAGAGCCCGGCACACAGTAGGCCCACGGACAACGTTCAGGGATGAATGGACGGATGGAACAGAGCAGCCAAAACAAACAGAAGACCTGAGCCTGCAGGACGTGGGAGGCCTCTGATGAGAAAAGAGCGAGCAGATGCCACCAGCTGTTGGAACCCCGAAGGCAGATGTGAGGATGGAAAAGGCTTAGCATGGCTGAGGGGCCGGGAAGGTGGCTGCAGGGAGGGGCCAAACACACCCCAGCACCTGTGCTCCCCGGTTTGAAGATAAAATCACCAGCTAAGGACCGTGTGTGCTTTATATCCCGGCTGAACTGGACGGCCGGAATCGAAGTATCAAAGTGGATGCTTTGCTGTGGCCCCGAACGGCCCCCACGGAGGCAGGTGGCCGTGGACCAACAAAGCATCTTCCCAACCAGGCCCGGGAGGTAAAAGTGACACTCGGTTCTGACTGTCTGTCTGCCTGGAGAGGGGTGTCCCGACTCAGCCCCACCCGGCCCGAGGACCCTCACCTCCCAGGCAGAATCACCTCCCCGAATGCCATGTCCCTTCCAGAACCTTCTGTGTGGTCATGCCGGCCCGCAGCCAGAGACGAAGCACACGAGGCGCAAAATACCCACGCGTCCACGCCCTGCAGCCCCTCTGACCGAGTCACAACTCACTTTCACTCTCCAGGACGGCCCCCCTTCACCGGCTTCAAAGGCGGGGGACCGGTGGTCCTGAGCCGAGGCAGGTGTGGCGGTCGGGAGGGGGACACAGCCCAGCCCAGAGTCGGAGTGGACGGAGTGCGGGCTCCAGGGGCTGAGAACTACATCCTGCCAAGCCCGTCCCTCGGGCTGACTCTGGGGTGAGGTCCCCCTGCTGCCTCAGGAGCAACACTCACGGGGCCGAAGGGCAGAACCTTGATATTGGCACCAAGCATCCAGCTCTGTTATTCTTTCTAAAGTAGGAAAGTGGACAAAGCCACTCATTTCTCGACTCGGCAGAGCCTGAAAAGAAAGCAGACCTCACACCTGACGACCGCCCTGGGCTCATGGAGTCACGGCGACTCGGCCTGGTCCCCAGATCCAGGGGTCTCAGGAGATCCAGCCTGGGCCCTCCCGGCCCTGGCCCTCCAGCCACGGCCATGAGAAACAGGAGGGGGCTTCAGACCCAAAGAGGAGGTACCAGGGTCTCCCTCATGCCTCACCATCACCCCACATCAAAATTCATTATGGAATATATAAATTTTACGTCAAAAATCAAATCTACCTAAATCCATCCAGGGGAGTCAGGAGGCTAAAGGGCAGGGTGAGAGCTCTTAATGTGGCCAGAAGTGCCCAAGTATGTTTCTGGAACCTTCCTAGGAAACCCCTGCATGCGTCCCGGGAACCCGTCTCCTCCCACATCAGCGGGACAGCAGCCCTGGTGCCTGGCTTCAAACCGAGCCGCCTGGGGTCTTTCCTTCCTGTTAATTCCCCTTGGCATTGCCTGGGGCTGGGAGGGAGACAGGACCCCAGAGGAAGCCCACGGCGCCAGCACAGGGACAGTGACAGTGGGCACGCGGGCTGAGCCGGTGTGTCCCGCCCCTCCCCACCCCCATGCTGGGGAAGCAGAGGCTTTGGAGCACGACTCAGGTCTCCTCGAAAAGCATCTCAGAACCAGGAGGCGGCTGGTCAGAGGAGCCCTGCACTATGCCCACATCCTCCCCCACAGACGCATCTAAGCATTTCCAGCCACATACCTGCGGGAGGGAGGAGCAAGCATCCTCCATCACCGGCCTCATAACTGCAGAGCAGCTCAGGCTGGGCCAGGACTTGCGTTGGGCAACTCGGCTCCCAACACGCACACACTGGGGATCACCCCCCTAATGCACCCCATGCTGGATGGGGTGCAGACCAAAGGCACACACCTTCCTGGAAATTTGTGACCTGCTGAGAAGCGGCACAAGTCTGGTGAATTTCCTAACCGAGTTCATTTTGCAGAATCCTCACGTCAGGTTCAGAAAGTGGGTGTTCAGGGTGACTGGTTATCTCTTCGGAGATGAGCAGAGCACTTCCCCAAGTTTGAGCCTGGGAACACCGTCCACGGAGTGGCTTTGCTCCCGTGCCTGTAAAGCCTGTTTGTGGGCCTCTCCTCCCACCTGGGGGGCCCGGAGGGGAAGGCTGGGTACACTAAGGGCTCTGCAGCATCTTGGGGTCCCCTCTGCCCCGAGGCGAATTTTAGATGAGCCTCTTGCTGCGTCAACCATTCCACCTCAAGGGCAGGGTCAGGCCAGGATGAAAAAGGGACCCGGCACTCGTCAGATTTGTTTAAATATAGGCTCCACCGTCTCCACCCTGAAAGATGCGTGTTTGGGGTTGAGAACGGCACACGCGTCAGATGGAAAATGTGCACGGGGTAATGTGGAGCCTTATTTGGAGGAGATAAAATATTCACCAGGACCCAGCCATGTTTTAAAATGATTATAAATTATTTTAACAGTGCATTTGCAAAGGGTTATAAAAACAGCCATAATATATTTTTTTCCTTAGATTCTAGAATTACCAGTGTGACAGCTAATGCAATAATGATTTGTTTCAAATGCCAGTGTTTAAGCTGTAGAAAGCTGATTTTATACATTTTTCCAGTAGGCCGCATTGTAGTTAATGAAATTAAACACACCAATCGCATTTGTCCCCAGGGGACGAGGAACTGAACACACCACTGGTTTATTTTTTTATTAAAATAAATTGCAGAAGGCAAGATGGACTAATTGCACACAGAATTGAAAGAGAAACATTCCATTGATATAATTAAGCCAATTTTCATGGACAGAAATAGTTATGGTGGATATAAAATAAGCAAAGCCTTCACCAGAATCTGACTTTCTTCCTTTTTTTTCCCCCGCAGAATGTTAACTATTAAACAAATATGTATCTCGGGCCAGCACACTCCTATCTGCGGCCCCAGGGCATTGTTCCCTGGAGTCCAGGGAGAGGCCGCCGGCTTGGCCAGAGCGCCTTCAGACGGAGGAGGATTGGTGAAAGCCGGAGAGAGGAGAGTGGTCAGAGCAGAAGAGGCCACCCCCCCCCCTTGCCCTGGGAGCTTGGGAGCACTGTCCGGCCTGGAACGGCCACCGTGGCCCTGGCTGGAGCTTGTGAGGTGCCCAGACTTGAGGAACAGCGACCGATTCCGGGCTGGACCTGAAATTGCAGCCACCGGCTCCTCCGCCCTGCGGGTCAGGTCCACGGCCACAGTTCCTCCTCTCCCCGATTGCCGGGGGGGGGGGGGGGGGGGGGGGGGGGGAGGGGGGAGGATTATTTCCCTCCAGATTTGCGGTGGGGGTGGGGGTGGGGGCGCGAGGGGGGAGCCAGCAGGTCCTACACCTCCGGTGTTGGCTCAAGGGAAAGGCAGTAAGTGGGGTGCAGACGAGGCCAACCCCTGGTCAACACTCCAGCTCTCCTGCACCTGTCCTTGGGAGAGGACACCCAGAGCCAGGGGCTGGAGACCCTAGCAAGGCCTCTGCCCAGCCTGCGTGGGGAGAGCAGAGTGGAAAAGTCCAGTCCCGGGCGGAGAAAGAAACCAGTCTGAAGCAGGCGAGTGCACGAGGCACCCAGTTGCATTCACAAGCTGTGAGCACATGGATGTCTTACTTGCTTTTTAAGAACAGACCTGTTACAAGCTGACCGTTGGCCCCGGGAAAATGCTTAAAACCTGACACATTAAAAAAAGTAAAATAAAATAAAATCCTCGGAATTAACTGCAGCCTGCAGTGCCCTGGTGGGGGGCGGGGCGCTAAATAAGAAACCCCGGAGGGCTTCAAGGAACATTCAGTTTCACCATTAACTTGCTGTGTGATCCTGTCGGGTTATTTGACCTCTCTGTGCCCTGGGTTTCTTACCCAGAAAAGTGGCGCCGGCTAGCCACGCTTTGTCCTCCTCAGGGTCAGTGAACGGGGTGGGTCATGCCTCCCAAGCGGACCGTGAACACCTTTACGGGACCGTCGCCCGGAGGCTGCAGCGGCACGGAAACATGGGCGGCGGCTCAGGC
Source organism: Phocoena sinus (assembly GCF_008692025.1). Taxonomy (NCBI): domain Eukaryota; kingdom Metazoa; phylum Chordata; class Mammalia; order Artiodactyla; family Phocoenidae; genus Phocoena; species Phocoena sinus. The sequence goes on along the minus strand of NC_045763.1, from coordinate 1,693,382 downwards.
TGCAGCCCGCTCGGGCCTCCCCGCAGGTGCGTGCCAGAGTGCACGGACCCCACCGGCAAGTTCGGCGAAAGGCAGGGCTCGTTCCTGGGAAGCCGAACGCCCACCCCCGCCTCGGTTTTCCCGCACCGGCCCGACTTAGACCCAGCCTTCCGGGCCCGCTGCCGCATCTCTCCCGGCCCAGGTCCGCGAAGCGACTTGGAACCGCACACGGCCTGCAGCCCGCGGAGTCTGAGCGAGGGTCAGCAGTCGGGAGGGGTGAGGAGCCCGCCCTCCTCGTTCCAGGAAACCCAGGGAGGCGGGCACTCCTGGGCCCAGACTGCGGTCCTGGAGGAGGAGGTCTGGGCTGAGACCAGGGGCTCGGAGAGGCCACCGCCACCGACCCGCTGCGCGGTGTGGACGCGGGCGCTCCTCGCGCCGCGCCGTAGTTGCCGCGACTTTGTGCGCAGAAAACCTCGGGCCGCGGCGACCATCCGCTCAGCCTGGGGACCCCCGGCCCGGCCCGGCGCGTCTGGAGCCCCGGGCAGCCTGAGTCCGCGCCCGCAGCTAGGCCGGGCCGGCTCCCTCCACCTCGAGAAGTTTCTTGCCCGCGCGCGCGGGGACGGTGCCCAGGCTGTTCCTAGAGTCCTCCTGCGCCGGCTACGTGAGCTGCAGCGTCCAAGACTTGTTACACGGGTTTGATTCAAAACCTGATAAATTGTATTTAACGCTATTTGAAATTTTTAAACGAAATTATTCACAAGATTTTTAATCCTGGACAATTTTTGTTGAAACTCTAATTATAGGTCACCTTAATTACCAGCCCAGCCCCCAAGGATCCCTAATTGCCTCCTAATTGAATAAAACAGGGGGCTAATCGCGCCCACGGCGGCGGCCCAGCGAGCTGGCGCGCCTCCCCCAGGGGTTGGTTGATGGGACCCCCGGGCCGGCCTCTCCGCCCGCACCAGGCCTCTCAACAGAAACGGGGGACTGGGTCCCCTGCCCTGAGCTCTGCCCAGAAGGGAGACGCCCGGTGCGTAGGAGGCCGCGGGCGGGGAGGGTGGAGGAGGACCGGCCCGCACCTGCACCACGACAGCAGCCAACGGGAGCAGCGGGGCGGCCCTGAGCGGCGCAGGGTGACTGGGGACCCCAGGGCAGAGCGGGTGCCCTTCCCCCAGGGAGCCCGTCGGGAGGTCACTCCACGAACAGGGATCCCCCCTCCAGCGGGGCCTCGGCACCCTGGCACGCCCGCGGGCCCCCCCCCCCCAAGCCAGAGCCTTCGGGCCATCAGCGCATCGCCGCAGGGCACCTGGCCTTGGCCGCCAGCCCCGCACCCCGCCCCTCCACCGCAGCCTCCGCGTTTTCGCCCGAAGCGGGGTAAGCCGCCAGACTCCCGCTGGACATTTCCTGGCGCTGCTGCCCTACCAGGCGTCCAGATGGGAGGCTGCTGTCCGGCTCCTGGGAGAGGACGAGTGGAAGAGGCAGGCCTCCGCCCTCCCCCACCCCCGAGGGTGGGAGAAGGCTGGGCCCAGCGGAGCTGCAGCCTGGCCTGTTTCTGCTGGGGAGAAGGAACCGGCTGGCAGCCCAGCCTACAGCCAGGCTCCCCCCACCCTGTCACACACATCAGTCTCCAAGGAGGCGCACAGAGCCTTCATCCTGCAGAGGCAGTGCCCTCACCCACACCCCAGGGGCGAGGTGGCAGTCAGCAGCTGTCTGGAGGAGACTCTGCCCAGGCCTGAAATATGCAGTCTCGGACTCGGGGGTCTGTCACCTCCACGGGGATCAGGCCTCACAGGCACTTCCATGAGGGCCCTGGCTGGATGCTGTTTCGGGGGCACATCCTTCCTCCCACTAGGTCCCTACCTGCCCACCTGGCTCCCAACAGCGGCAGAAACACGAAGCTTTTGTGTGGCATTTCATTTTTAAGTGTGGGCAGGGACGGTCCCATTTCCCCACCGGCCAGCAAAGCCTAGCCGTGTATGAGGGGACCCTGGCCCCGACCTGTCCTCACCCCGCTCAGGCTTCCCAGTCTCAGCTTGAGATGGAGGGTTTCCCAGCAGCTGACCTGTAGCCCTGGCCTGAGTGCCCCAGTGTCCTCTGACCTTACAAGCTCAACTCACAGCCCCCAGTGTGGGCCCCAAAGTTGCTACCAACTCAGCCAGCACGCAGACCCAGCGGGAGAGACCCCCTGGAGCAGGGTCCTGGGGAAACACAAACAAAATCAGAGCCTCAGATGCACCCTCTAGGGCAGCCCCCCAAGCTCTGGATGGGGAGGGTCACACCCCAGCCCCGACCTGGCTGTCCTTCCATGCCTGGTACACGGCTGCAGGCACAACCTAGTCCTGCACACTGGCCTCGGGACCATGACCTCTTCCCTGCTCCCAGCCCCCTGACCCTGGCCGGGATGTGGCTTGGAGGGAGAGGTTCTGTTGGTGGCACTGGGTCTGCCCCACTGCCTCGGATTCAGGTAATGGAGTCAGGTCCCTCGGGACGCCCACATCTGCTTAAAATATTGTCCAAAGAAATGAAATTTCTCAGTGGATCCAGTGATCTGTGTCGGGCAGGCAGCGAGGTCCCGTGCCTGCCTGGGCCACCTTTTTGGGGAGGGCTGGGGCCAGCTGTCCTGGCTGTGGAGCACAGGCGGGAGGGGTTCCCACAGCTCACTCCAGCGTGGCTCCAGCTGGGTCTGGGCCTGACAGCCCTGCTCCGCGCCGGCTTTTTCTCAGTAAGGACTCCCAGGAAAAGAAACCCTGTGCTCTGCCCTACCCTTGGGTCCAGTTCTCCCGCCTCTGAGCCGGGCTACAGGTCGCTGCCAGGCACCCATTCTAAGGCCCTAGGCAGAGCCTGGCCGGGAACCTTCCCCACCTGGCCGGCGTGGAGTACACAGAGAGCTGAGGGCCAGACGGGCAGCCGGCGGGCGTGGGACGCTCGCAAGTTTCCGCGGCCGCGCCGAGCACCCTGAGCCGGCCTCTCGCTTGCAGCGAAGGCCCGGTTGAGAATTCGGCCGCTTTCCACTTTCTCGCTCCAGCTTCGGGCCCTTCCTCGGGAGGGCCTGACCCGGGCGGCCTGCCGCCGGGGAGCCGAGACACTGAGGAGATCCGCGGTGCACAAACAGACCCTGACACGCACACGAACACGCATACTCCGCGCGCCCGCCGGCGGGCAGAGAGCACGCGCGCAAACCACCGAACGCGGGGCCTTGTTCGCACCAAGAGGGGCCAGAGGTCACGGGAGGCCGGGGAGGCCGAAGCCACGAGCCCTGGGCAGAGGAGACCGGCTGGAAATGGGCGCTTCAACGAGGGGCCCCGAGCGGCTGCGGGCGGAGTCCAGGGTCGTCCTGCGGAAGCTGGGAGCTGCTTTTCCCCCGCGGGCCCGACGCGAGGCCTACGGCTCTGGGGGAGGGGGCGGTGCGGCTGAGCCTCTGCCGAGCACCGAACCGAGAGGGTAGGACTTCTTCGGAAAAGTGCCGCGAGCTTCGCGCCCCCCGGGCTCACGCTTGGGGGCTCGGCCCTGCGTGCTGCGAGGCCCGGACGGGCAGGGTCGGGCCCAGGAGGACCGGACCGATCGGCCTGGTGGTCCGGCAGGGATTCCCCAGGGGAGCAGGCCGGGCGCCCCTTCTGCGGGTGGGCGGGCGGCCGCGGAGGAGGGGGCGGCGAGAGCTGGAGGAGCCGAGAACGCTCGGGACGGCGCTCGCCGCTTCGCTGCAGCCGGGCCGCGGCCGGGCTTCGGGAGCCGCGCTCGCCGGGCCGCGGCGCCGCCGCCCCCACCTGCCCGCCTCTCGGACCGCAGCCCCGGGCCCGCGGGCCTGGCACCGGATGGCGCCGGCGGCCGGGGCGCGGAGGGCGCGCGGATGGCCCCGGGCGCGGCGGCGGGCTGTGGGGCGGGCGGCGAGCGCACCAGGCCGGCGGCGAGGACCGGGCTGGCGGCGGGCTGCGCGCGCGGAGCCCTGGGCTCGGCCCGAGACGGAGCGAAAGAGAAAGTAAGACCGGGGACCGGGCAGTCTCGCCGGGGGCAGCTCTGTCCCCGCCGGGCCTCGGGGCGGTGCCAGGCGAGCGGGCGCGGGAGGGTCCGAGCGGGGCCGAGGTCGGCGGCGGCGGCGGCGGCGGGGAGGAAGGCGGCCCAGTGGGAACTCTCCTGCCGGGAGCACCGGCGCCGGGGCGGCCGCGCGGGCTGCCGGAGTCGCGCAGGAGCGCCCGCCGCCGCGCGGGGCACCAGTTGGGAATAAACTTCACGACCATAGTTCCAAGCCCAGGAAAACGCCTCCATTTTGCTCCCCCAGTGGCTGTGGCTGTCCTGCCGTCGCCACCCCTGCCCTTGCGCCCGAGGAACCGGGTGGGCGCCGGCCCGCGCCCCCTCCTGCGCCCCCTCCCCGGCTCGGGGTCTCCCTCCTCTGCGCCCGGCTGGCGGACGCCAAAGGCGGTGCTCTAGCGCCCACTATTTCAAAAGCCCGGAATATGATTTGACCAGGACTGAGAGCCACTCGGAGAGAGAGGGAGAGAGCGAGCGAGGAGGAAAAAGTTGCTCTCCCCTTTCGTCAACTTTTCGCTAACTTTCGCTTTTCGCTCCCCTCCACCCCCAGCCCTCCCCCTCCGCCCCCCTCCCCGGCCCCCACCGCGCGCCTCGGGTTCCCGGGCCCGAGCGCTTGACACTGGGGGGGGGGAGGGGGTTCGGCGAGGAGGGGGCCGGCGCCTTCGGGGAGCGCGCGGCCCGGGCGCCCCGAGCCTCCGCGCCGAGCCCGGCCGCCCCGGAGCGCGGGAGGCGGAGCAGCCCCCGGGCCGCGCGGCCGATCCGGGGGCCGAGAGCCTGAGGCGCGCCGGCCGCGCCCCGACGCGCACCCCTGGCCCGGGCGCCCCGGCCCCGCGGCCCGGGCCCGGCGGCACGGCGCGGCCGAGCGCGGGAGACTTACTTTTGGCTAGCTTCCTCGCCCTCGCCTTGGATCGCATGGTGTCGGCTCGCGGAATCTCTCTCCTCCTCCTTGAGTCCAGAAGCAGCTACACACTATCTTCATCTCCCCAGCATTGTCAGTTTGGACACCTTCGCACATGCGCACAGAGCACTCAATCTGACACCCCTCGCCGGGGCCAGAAAAACTTTGCGATGTATTCATCATCCTCATCGTCGCGCCGCCGCCGCCGCCGCCGCCTCGGCGCGGGATTGGGGGGCTCTCCTCGGCCTTCCTGGTCTTCACCTCACTTATCTCTCCCCCCCCTCCCTCCCCCCTCCTCCCCCTCCCTCCCCTCCCTCCCCCTCCCCTTTCAGCGCAGCTCGGAACTGGCCCTTTAAGAAAACATTCCGTGCTCGGCGCTCCCGCCCGGGGCCCGCACCCCGGACACTTTAAAAGGACCCAGGTGGCCCCGGAGGCGAGGTGACTATTCGCCCCCCCCCCCCCCCCCCCCCCCCCGCCCCTGAGTCGCGTCGCGCTGCTGCTCCCGCCCCAGCTGGGGCCGAAGATGGAGTGGCGGCGGCGTTTGTCCTCGAGACTTCCTTGGATATGGGGGCAAACGCGCCGACAGTTCGGACGCGGGTCTGGCTGGTTTTGCTTCGTCTTATTGCATTTTATTACTAATTAAAAAGCTTTGCGTTCACCGTCGCCCCAGCCCGCTTTCCTGCTGGCTCTCCCCTCCGCCCCTGCCCCTGGCCCGCGATCGCCCGAACCCGGCTCCTTCGAAGCCCCCTTCGGGCCCCGCCGCCCCCCTCGGGCCTCCCCGGCCCCCGCCCCCGCCCCCACCCCGCCCCCACCCCTTCGCCCCCACCCAACCTCTCTAGCTTCGGGCTCCGCGGCTCAAAAACAACAGCGGCAGCGCCGCCAGCTCCGCGCTCCACCACTGCCTGGGCCGGCGGGCGGGACTCGGACCCGCTGCCCTCGGTCCCGCACGGAGCCGCAGGGAGCAGCGCGCCGGGCACTGGGGAGGCGGCGCCGGGGCAGCCGTCCCAGCGCCGGGCGCCCTGCACCTCGCCGCCTCGGGCGGGCCCGCTCTCTCCTGCCTCCGCGGCCCCAGGTGAGTACCCAGCGGCGCGAGCGCCCGAGCTGGGCCACCTCGAGCGACCGGAGCCTCTGGGGACACGTCCCCCTGGCCTCGCGCGGCCCAGGTGCGTCTCGGGCGGGAGAGCCGGCGAAGGAGCAGGTGCCGGAGTGCGGGCGGGAGCCGACTGGGCGTTCCTTCTGCCCCACAGCCCTCAAATTCGGAGGGGCGGCGGCGGAGGGGCAGGCTGGGCGCAGGCAGCGTGTTCCGGGCCCAGGGGCCTGGAGGGGACGCTGAGAACTGCTCACTCGAGTATGTCTGGGATTCGAGAAGGAATTGGAAGGAATCGGAGGCGCTGACCCCCGCGCTCTTTCAAGTACCAGGGTTCTGCCAGGCCGCGGGACTTGCATCTGCCAGAGAGTCTCCCTGAGCCGGGGAGGGGTCGTGTGCGCGGTGCGGGGTCTCTGCCGCCCTGGGTGGGCTCCGGGCCGTGCCCCTCCCCTTTGTTGTGCAGTGAGACCAGTGGCGCCTCTGCTGGGACCTACATTGGGAACCCCGCGTCCTCGCCATAAAAGACGTGAACTGGTAATGTCCAAGGAGCTGCCCCCGAAACCCCGGGGTCCTAGCAGAGGCGCCCCGATGCCGAGGGGCGCATGGCCCACGCTACCCCAGAGGAAAGCCCGACGGAGCCGGGCTTGTCAAAAGCCAGCGGCGGCAGCACGCTGAGCCTTCCACCCTGGCCTCTCGGCCGGCCTCAGCCGCTTCCCTGCCAGGATTCGAACCCCGACGGAGCCCCCACTGCTGGGGGGTGTGTGTGTGTGTGTCCGGGCTTGAGCCCGCTCACTTGCCGACCCGGACGGAGAAGGCGCTCTCTGCCCGGCCGGGATGCCCACTGACCGCCGCCTCTGTTGTTTCCGGCCCTTGGTGAGTGTTGCCTGCGGTGGCGGCCCGAATTCACCGTCAGCTCAGTCCCCTGGCCCGCAGGCCCTCCAAGGGCCTGTGGCTCGCCGCCTCCCGAGCCCTGACCATGTTTCCTCAGGGACTGGGCAGAGAACCCCCAGGCTCAGAGGGTCCCTGGGCCTTGTTGCCAGGCCCCCGGGGCTTGGAGGAGAGTCCCCACGGGGGGGCTAGGGCATGGCTGCGAGTCCTCGTGGGCTCAGAGCCCTCTCAAGCCCAGGGTGTGTGTGTGGGGGGGTCGCTGGGACAGGCAGGAAGGGAGCTGGAGCCCCCCGCTCTGGAGCTGTCTCCCTTGCCCAGCCACGGCAGGCTCCAGCGGGGGGCCAGAAGAGCACAGACACAGGGTCTCCCTCCCGCCTCGGCACCCCAGATTCTCCCAGCCAGGTTAGGGGTGAGGCCTGGGGGGAATCCAGTGGCTCTTGTGAAGCCCTCCCACCTACAGAGAGAGGGAGTCCCTTCCGCACCCCACCCCCAGCTTAGCACTGCTTCTCCCACCCGGGTGGCAGCCAGCAGGACCCGAGGTCAGGAAGGCCCAGCCTCTTCTGGGGGTGCCGCAGCTCACTCAGGCCCTCTCTGTGCTCCCTCAGCTCATGAGGTGATTGAAATTATGGAGCAGCCTCCGGACTCTGGGACTGCACCCTTGCCGGGGCCCGGGAGAGGCGGGCAGGCGTCCGGGGAGAGGGCCCGGCTGTGCTGTCTCTTGCCCGTGTCCCCTAGGGCCCTGGAGGGTGGGGAGAACTACAGCTCAGAGCCTGCCTGGGGAGGGGTAAGCTAGTGATCAAGGGAGACGGCCGAGGTGCCGACAGCCCCAGGGTGCTCTCTCGAGTCAGCCACATCAGCTTGAGAAGCCCGGGCCGGCGTCCCCAAGGCCATGGCCCTGGCCAAGTTTGGGTCCCGGCCTGGCCAGGCCCTGCCCCCGCGTGGTGAGACTTAGACCTGACGGGGAGCAGGTCAGGCCCCAGGGAGAGTCCTGAGGAGCAAAAGGGTGGAGCAGGGAAAATCAGAGGCAGGTCCTCCGGGGCGCCCAGCTCTGTGTCCTGCCCCACCGCTGACATTAAGGGACTCGGGGAAACAGGTTGGGCCAGGGAGCGTGCTCAGCCAGAATAAGGCAGTTTTCATTTCAATGGTACTAAAAGGTTTAAAGGCTGTTTTCAAACTGAGCTAAGCTTTGGGGAATTCTTGTGGCCGGCCCAGAGCTGGGACCTGGGGACTCCGCACTGGGGTGGGAATACACAAGTGCCGCCCACCCCGTTCCTGGCGCCCTCATCAGGGGCTTCTGTCCCTGCCAGACTGTCCAAGGCTGGTGACGTGTGGGTCGACCACAGTGATGTGCTCTACACCCTATGGAGTTTGGGAACAAACTTCAATGCTGCGGTCTAGGGGACGGGAGGGGGGACTTTTACCACCAACTTCTCCCGCAACCTAGAATCCTGCTTCCGGCCAGAGCTCAGCACACTCCCAGCCTCACCAGCAAGCAGGGAGGTGCAGCTGGAGACCCAAGACCAGATGAACTCCTTTGGGAAAAGGCTGGGCTTGGGAGAGAGCAGGTGAAGTTGGTCCTGCAGGGCTATCGTAAGCCTCGTTGTGGGCCCCAGGGTTCCCAAGAAGCCCATTTGTAATAAACCACACTGGGGTATAGTACACTCCCAGTGTCCACACTGCGGGGCTAGAGGGTCCCTTTGCTCGGCCAGGAGGGGGCCCCATGCCAACCGGAAGGGGCCGTGCCTGTGGAGAGGAGGTCCACGTCGTGAGATCTGTGGGCCTGGAGGTGCAGAGTCAGAGCCGTCCAGCGGCCCAGCCCAGGACCTCAGGCCCAGGGAGCCCCTCTGCAGACTGTGGCTGCGGGGTGGGAACAGGCAGCCAACGGGCCAGACGCACTGACCCTGCTAGGTTCCCGCTGCTTTCCTCCACGTTCCCCTCTGTGTTCACTGAATTCGCCCATGGGCTCCAGGCCCTCAGTCTCCTGGCTCCATCGGATGACGGTCAAGTTCTGTTCACCCTCCAGTTTCTGCTCAGAAAAGAGTAGCTGAGAGAATAAAGGCAGGCTCCGTTCGTTTACACGGGGACGCCTCTCAGGAGATCCGGAATTGCCCCGGGAGGTGTCCAAACCACCGGTCCTCACCCCACCCCCGACCTAGGGCCACTGAGTCAGGCCAAGATGGGGGTCTCCCTCTCTGGGCAGATTCTGCTGTGCACTAGGTGGAAATGGCTCCCATTTGAGCAGCAGAAGGAGACCACGCGGGATGCTTGGGGACAAGCAGTATGGTTCCCACTGCACACAGAAGAAAGCGGAAATGGTCTCTGTGGCCAGCAGGGGACCCAGTCGGGGACTGAATGCAGAGGGCTTCCAGCCTGGGGTGAAGAGTGTTTGGTCCAGCATGGGGTGGGGGGCACAGGCAACCCACAGAGCCCTTTCCTCCCCAGCCGGGCCTCCACACTGGCCCCATGGTGGGTGCTGCCCCAGCACCGCATCTCAGCCCCAGACTGGGACCACAGGAGCCTCCCTGGACCCTGGGGTTAATATTTCAGACCTCCTTTTGCCCCTCTTCCTACGCCAGGCCCAGAGACGCTCGCTGTGGCCCAGGTAAGTTTAGAGGCCAGAAGCACACAGGACCTGATTTCTGGCCAGCGAGTCCAGAAGCTATGTGGCGGCTCAGAGCGGAGGCCTCCCGGCACCCACACCCAGTCCCTGGTTCTGGAGTGGGTCGCAGAGAGGGTTGGGGACGCTCCCAACCAAGACTTCCCAGGAATGTGAGCCATGTAGCTGATTTCGAACAAACCCCAGATGTTTAGAAGCCTACTTCCTTCTGAGGCAGGAGGACGCTCTCTCTTGTAGACAGGCAGCCTCTTGGGAGGGCTCCGGTGATTCCTCTGCGGGGATCTTGGAGTCCTGGCTCAGGCCACCATCTTGCAGGAGCGCAGGTGCCCCTAAGGGGCACCTGGGGTCTGCCACGTGCTTTGGCGGGATGTGATCAGGAGTTTTGTTTTCTTTTTTTTTTTAATTTAAGAGATGGAGGCTGTGGGCTTGAACTCCCTCGTTTGAGCCAGGTGGGAGTTGACTCCAGTATCTCGGCCCAAACCAGCACCCCAAGAAGTGCAGAAAGTCCCTGGCGACTCGTTCCCCCCGCAGCGCGCAAAGCGGGCGGGACTCAGAGGGCTAAGTCCCCGGGCTCCAGCAACCGCGCGGGCTCCGGCTCCGGCCTCGGCCGCCGAGCCCAATAAACGGAATCGGTTTCCCACGCTTCCCCTCTCCATGCCAGAACTTTTCAAAACTCGCTTAAGAATTCCGTCGTCCAGTTTGCGCGGGTCCTGAGCCTCGTGTTCACCCCGCGCCGCCTGGAGAGAGGACCCTCGCGCCGCCCGCACCCCCGGCCGCCCGCCCGCACACGCGGGAAGCAGCTTCGTTCCCCTCAGTGCCCTGGCCCTGCGGCGCGGGCAGAGCTCCGCCCCGCAGAGGTGGCACTGCGGTCGCTACGGAACGCTGCCCGCGTAGACGCGGCCGCCGCCTTCTGCTCCAGGTTCCGGCTGCGCGCAGGCAGGGCCCTGGCAACAACGAAAACGGAGAGCCGCGTCGCTTTCCGGGCGTCCGAGTCCCGGGATCCTCTGGGTGGGAGCCCGCCCTCCGCGTCCCCAGACGCCTCAGAGCCGAGCAGACTCCCCCATCCACACCTCGGTTTGCCAAGCCCTCTCCTCTGCGTCCTCTGAACCTTGGTCCCTGCCGCTGCACCGCGACCCCGTTAGTCTGTAAACCAAATTTCGCCTTTGGTCCTGCCGCATCCTCCCGACGTAACCGTGGAGGAGGATTTCTTCACGCCTCAGTTTCCCCATCTGTGCAATGGGGCAAAATACTCCTGCGCCCCTCCCAGGGTTGTTGTGGGATTGGCAGGGAGAGCGGAGGATGGAAAACGCCCGGCGGGGCCCAGCGCTGCCCACCTTTTGGGGCTCAGAGGTCGTGCTCAGACTGGAAGGGGCCCAGGGTTGCTCTTGAGCGATCGCTGCCCTCCCCCTTTTCTCCCCCCGCCCCCACCCCAGAACTCCCCTTTCCCCGGAGCGGTGGCGGAGGTGCCAGGGTCCCTCTCGGCGCCCAAGCGTCTCCAGTCTCCGCCCTGTCCCTGGACAGGGTTTCCCTCGCCCTGGGCGGTTCTCTCAGTTTCCTTTGGGGCCCGGATGCAGGGAGGTTTAACACAACAGGCTCCAACTCTCGGGGTGGTACCACCGGGCACCCAAAACCTCACAGAGGGTGGGTGCTGGGGATGCCGGGGGAGGGGGACAGGCGATAGAAGCCCTGATTCCAGCTGAGCTCGCAGAAGGGAATTTGACCCCGTCCCTGCCCCTCCCCACGCCGCGGGGTGTCGGGCTTCTGGGCGGGGCCCTGGGGCGTGACCCAGCTAGTGGTGAGGGAGGGAATAGGGAGCTAGGGGAGCTCGGGGAAGGGCAAGGCCTGTTCAAACCGTCCAGGCTGCCCACTGCTTCTGGGCAGGACCAGTGGAGGATGGGGGGGGCGGCCAGGGGGCGCCAAGTGGACACACCCTCCCCAGGTCCCCTTGACCTGCCACTAAACCAGTAATCGCCGGCGGCTCTCTGAACCGGCAAGAAAACGGAAGAGACCAGGACGGCCCCAGGCAGGGAATTACCTCTTGTGCTGAGTGACAGGAAGCTGATGGAATCAGTTGGGGATCCCTGTCCGCTGGGGCAGGGCTGGCTGCTTCTGCCCCTGGCGCCCAAGCCCAGGACCCAGGGGCTCTAGGAAGCGAGCAGGGCTCCGCTGCCCCTGCTAGGGCTTCTCCACCTTCTCTCCCTTCTGCGAGGGCAGTGGGGCTCCCTCGCCCGTCCTCCCTCTCAAATCTGCACGAGGCTCCCCGGTGGAGGAAGGAACGGTGGCCGGAATGGCAGAGACATGCTAACACAGGGCCCTGCGCCTGCAGCTCAAGCAGGTCAGGGGTCCTCCTTGAGGACTGAGGGACTAGGGTAGCAGCCCCTCACTCATGGGGCACACCCCCATGATATCAGTGGAGCTATGATGAGTGCCTTGCCGGGTGGGGGGCAGCAGAGGGATTGCCCGGGCACTGCCCTCACCACTCACTAACACAGGACGCCTCCCCTGCTCCCCGAGGGGGAGCAGGAGGTGCTCAGCTTAGAGCCAGCTCCTTCCCCATTCCACCTGGGACTCTGGGTCAGCCCCCCACCGGCCTCCTGGGCACCCCAATTTCCTGCTGTGCGATGTGGGGTGCTGTGGGCACAGCTGCCTGCAGGGACGGGGCCTGGCACCTCCTGGGAGCTCTTGAGCACTTGGAGAGGGGACTGCTAATGGCAGGAGTCCCTGCACCCTCTGACCCCTCCTCTCCCAGAACCAAGGCCTGCTCCCAGGGCTCTGAGCTGGCTCCCTTGCTGGACACAGAGGGCAGATCGGGCCAGGACTGAGGATGGGGCTCCCGGGAGCCGTGGGTTCCCCTCGCCCTGCAGCTCTGAACACACTCCCAGAGTCAGGCCCACCCTCTTGACCTTGGTCTGGTCAGAGGGGAGGCCGTCCGAGGGCCAGCTGGTCTCCTGGCACCTGCCTTCAGTGCTTCTCATAGGCCGCCCCCTGCCCCCTGAGAGGCCAAGGCTCTCAGACTGCGTGCGGACCTAATATTCATTCATTCATTCATCGATGTACGGCCAGAGGCTCTGGTAGGGCTGGTGCGCCTGGAGCTACAGTCGCGGCGCGGGCCGAACGTGAAGCCCGTTCCTCCGGCAGGCCTGCAGCTTCCAGAGCATCTTACCCTCCCCTCCCCCGCTCCCCCCAGGGTCCCAGTGCCTGGCCCACACCTGGGAGTGTGCTTGGAGCTCAGTGATGCTCAGTGCCCTGTCCTTCAGCTGTCCTGATTCAAAAAGGGCTGCCCTGCATTCAGCAGCCTGTGCCAGGGGACCGGGACGACACAGCAGTGAGCAAGCCACCCAGGTCCCCTGCTGCAAGGTGCAGGGTTTGCAGAAGCGAAGCCCACTTGCTCTGGGGTGGGTGGGGTCAGTGGGATGACGGAGGCAGGGGACAGTGGCAGAAAAAGCATCCTCGGGAGACGTGTGGTCTCTCCGTGGGGTTCCCTGGCCTGGAGTGATGGAGCCCGGGTGGTGCTCAGAGGCGCGAGGACTTCCCACAGAGGTGGGACGGTGGGAGTCACCTGCTGGACACAGATCCCTGTTCCAGGTGACACGCAGCAGGATGTCCTCAGGGTTTGCGGAGGACAGACGGACACACCGCCGTGGAGGGAGGGGTCTTCATCCGGGACCTTTCCTGGTGGTGCCAGGATCGTGAGCTCCGGAGGGGGCTCTGGCCTCTGGGTCACCGTGTGCTCCTGACAGTGACTGTGTCCAGAAAGACTCAGCCACTGGGGCTGGTATTTTCTCAGAGTCCAGCTGTCGCTGGGGAGTCAGGCCAGTGGCTGACTGCCACCCAGTGGCATCCCAGGACCCTTCTGGGGCCGTCCCCGGGGTGCAGACCGGTGGCTTCGGGTGCCCAGTTTGGAGCTAACATTTCAAGCAAGTCAGGCTCAGAATCTGGGCTTCTAGGAAGAAATTTCCAATCATGAAATGTGTCACTTGAGAAAATATATGTGTCAGTTAACTGTGCGCTGAGCCCGGACCGCATGGGACATAGTTGTTCTAATAAACATGAATAAGCCAGTTTTCACATTAGAGGAATAACAGTTTCGAGTAGAAATGCGGCACTTTTAAAAGAGGTTAATTAATAAACAGCAGGTAATTGTTCATAGCACATGGTGGTAGAGGGTAATTTTCATTTTAGAGTAGAGAAGGGCCAATTGTGCCCCCCCCCCCCGCAAACTTAGATTTTTTGTGTAATAATCACCTTGGCTTCACCTCCGCCTTTAATTTTTACAGCTGGAGCTGTTTATCATCGCTCCAACTTTCGCTAAAAAGGAAAAACTATCACTTAAAGCCATTGAAAACTCAGCATCATATGTGGATTTCTTAACATAAATAAATCATACAAACCAAGATTTATGTTCTCCAAATGATGTCATTCGCTGAAGGCTGCCTTCCCAATCAAATCAACAGTTAGTGACTCTCCTTTTGTGCGTGTGCTTTTTGCAAAATAAGAAGAGCCGCTCTGGTATCCTCATTGCTCTTTTCTCCGCTGTGCCCAGGACATCAGAAAGGTTTCTCCCTGGATCAGCAGAAGTGGGTCTAAAAGGTGGCCGCAGATTCAACACCACAGACTGCATTTCAAGCCTTTGTTCTGGAAACCTAAGTTCTGAGTTGAAAGACTATTAAAGCTTCCTGAAGGGTTTGTTCAGACCCCAGCAGAAGTTGAGGGCCCTGTGGGTCTCCCAGCACCTGGGATGAGAGCCATCACATTGAAATGAATGAGGAAGATGAAAATACCAGGATGGGCAGATCCATAGAGACAGAAAAGAGACCAGTGTTTGCCAGGGATAGGGGAGAGGGATGTGGAGGTGACTGCTTCCTTAGCACAGGGTTTCCCTCCGGGAAGATGAAAATGTTCTGGAACTCGATAGCCCACTTTAAAACAGGGGATGTCATGCTATGTGAATTGTATCTCAATAAATCGGTTATTTGAAAATCACGACGGAGTGTGTATGTTTCAACAGCTTTATGCTCTTAAAGCTTTCTCAGCTTTGAAATGAGCATGCAGATGGATGAGTGTGTTACACCTGCAGGGTGTAACGTGAGCGCTGGCCCCAGCTCCCGGGCGAAGCGTGAGCACGTGACCATTTTCTTCACGGCTCTCCGTGCAGCCCCCTTTCCCTGATTGTGTCGCCTTCCCACCAGCCCAGAGGTAACCACCCCCAGGTTTTTGTGTTAACCATCTCCTTGACTTGACTTCCAGCTTTATCGTGTAATGTAGATCCTGAAAATGTGAGTCCAGCCACAGAAGCTTTTACTCAAATTGCAGTGAGCGAGGAACATTAAAGTCATCAGTAGTGGGTGTGTGAAACGTGGTGAGTCCAAACTGTGACATATTTCTCAGCCATCAGTAGTGGGTACGTGAAACGTGGTGACTCCAAAGTGTGACATATTTCTCAGCCATCAGTAGTGGGTATGTGAAACGTGGTGACTCCAAAGTGTGACATATTTCTCAGCCAGCGACGGGAATGGAGTCCTCACCCCTGTTACAGCATGGAGGGCCCTTGAAAACTGATGCTCAGTGAGAGAAGACAGTCACAAAAGGCCACATACTGTATGACGCTGTTGATATAAAGTGCCCCAAATAGGCAAATCCAGAGGGACAGAACACAGATCAGTGGTTGCCCACCTGTGGAAGGAGAAGCAGTGGCATCTCAGCAGGTGGAGTTTCAAGACCACAGTGCGGCTCCAGCCCCCGGGCGTGGACAGGAAACCCTCGGTTGGAAGCCAGCAGGAAAATAAGGCTGACCAAGGTCAGGTGCCCAGTGACCGCAGTGTGGGTGATATATGCGTTCAGGAACACACGTCCATTGTGCACCTACTATGTGCCAGGGCAGCCATAGCCCCAAGGATATAGCAGTGACTGAAACAGACAAAAGACTCTCCCTCCCCCACCAGCTCCCTTTCTCATGGGGAGGGAGCGATAAGCCAGATACAGCGGATGGAAGGCTGTACTACTGTGAGAATAAGGAAAGAGGAGAGGTGAGGGTTTGGGGCTGAGGAGCGTACAATTCTCAATAGGGAGGCCTGGGGAGACTTCCCTGAGGTGGTGGCATTTGAGCAGGGATGTGAGGGAGTGAGAAGGGTGCCGTGTGCACATCGAGAGGAACAGCATTTGGGCAACGGGAACAGCCAGTGTGGAGTGCCCAGAGGCAAAAGCACCCAGTGCTGGAGCAGAAGGAAGGAGGGAGAGGAACAGGAAATCAATCAGGGGGTAGTGGGCTGGGGGAGGCTGCAGACTGAGGCTGTGGCTGGAATTAACATGGTTAATCAGCTGACCTCGAGGTAGGGAGAGCATCTCCTGGGTTACGTGGCTGGGCCCAGTGTCATCACAAGGCTCCTTAAATGTGGTAGAGGGAAGCAGAAAGAGTCAGATGGTTTTGCTGGCTTTGCATATGGAAGGGGCCAGGAGCCAAGGAGAGCAGGCAGCCTCTAGAAGACAGAAAAGGCAAGAAACTATTCTAGACCCTCCAGAAAAGAAAGCAGCCTGACCAATGATACTTTGATTTTCACCCAGTGAGACTCACTTCAGACTTCTGACCTGCAGACTAGTAAAATGGTAAATCTGTGCTGTTTCAGGCTACGTTACAGGAAACTCATACGGGGGTGACAGGAACCTCATCCATCTGTGGTGAAGACAAGCTGGGTCAAGATAAAGGTCTGAGCCAGGCTCTCCCAAGTTAATCCAGAGGACAGTGGCTGCGGGGACGTTGGTCATGGCCGTCCTCACAGCCGGTTCCTACTCACTCTGCTCCAGTATGGATGGACCGGTTGCCCTTGACATCCCACCCATGGCCACAAGCCTAGAAGCTCTGGTCGTTATCCCCTAGGGAATGCCTTTGCATCTTCTGCTCCCTAGTGCTTGTATTTTCTTGGCTTACTTTCTCACATTTGTGGAGCACATCCTGCAGTAACTTCTGGTAAACTGGAAGATACATTTCATTTTTAGGACCTCACGTGTCTGAAAATGCCTTTATTCTTCCACCACCCGGAATGCTAGCCTGGCTGGGTGTAAAATTCTAGATTGGAGATGATTTTCACCCAGAATTTCAAGAGTTTTGCCCCACTGTCTTCTTGCTTCGAGGGTAGCTGTTGAGAAGTCCAAGGAGATTCTGTTTCCTTATACTTTGTATGTGACTTGCTTTTTTGTCTTTGGAATCCATAGACTCTCCTCATCGTCCCGAGTGTTCCCCTGTTTCACAGTGATGCACCTCAAGGGTCTGACTTCATCCACGGTGGGTTCTTTCAAGCTGGAAGCTTACGTCCTCCAGCTCTAGGAACGTTTCTTGAAACGCTGTGTTGCTGGTTTTCCACTGTTTCCTCTGTTCTTTGCCTTTGGAAACTGAAGTTAGCATGAAGTCTTCTTCTGCCCATGTGGTCCGGGTGTCGTCCTAATGGCTTTGTACTACTTGTTTCAGTCTCTGCCTTTCCTCCAATATCTGCTGATCCTTGGCTGTCTGCCCGTGATCCAGAGGGTGTAGTACAGAGCTGGTCGGAAGATCTGAGAGGGCGGGGGGGCTGTTGCCTTTGAGATTCACAGAAGGGTGGTCCTGTGAACACTTGGTGACATCATCCTTAGGGACCAATCTAATTCCCAGTGATTGAGGCAGGGGCATGGCTGCCAGTTTTCTGGGGGCCACGTTGGGGTGAAGACTGGGGTAAGGCTGCCTGCATTCCAGGGAATAGAACTTGGGGCTTTCCTGACATGGGGGAGGGGCGGCTGGAGGGGGAGGGGATCTAGGACTCGAACTTCCTCACAAACCCCTTTCACGTCCGCTTTCCTGACCGTAGCCACTTGTGCACCCCTCATTTAGAGGTGCTTTTATGGCCAGTCCTGAGATTGGGGGTACTCTCTGTCCTAAATCTGGTAAAATCTCGCATTTCCACTCTCCATTTAGGGCTGTGTCTCTTGTCAGTGACCCGGTTACCGTGGCTCCATGCAGTTCGGCTTTTAGGCGTTTGCGGTTTCTCTGTCCTCTCCACCTCGTGGGTAAATGTCTTTTAACATCGCTTTATTGTGGTTGCAGTGGGTTTGCAGTGAGAGGACTGTTACGTGTGTTTAATCTGCTGTCTTAACTGGAGGCTTTTGTGGCTCTCTTAGAGAAGCTGTGTCCATTCTTAGGTCTGGGCCTGGTACTATGCAGGGTCCAGCCTCTCCAAGCAAGCTTTCCTGGGTTCTGATGGGTTAATTCCCCAGAGCCTCCCCCATGGCACATTCCAGCAAAAAAGACTTGATCCATGAAGTCTGTTGGTTCCACTGATATGTCCTGGGGTGGGGGGACCTTCAGGGACCTCAACTGAAATATTAACAGCAGTTTTCTCTGAGTGATGGGATTTCAGGATAGTAGAACTTTTTTCTGTTATGCTTATGTGAATTTTAATTTTTCTCCAGGCAGTATATATCAGTTGTGTAATTGTTACGATGTTTAAAATTAAGAACAAAATCCTATCTGTCTTTCGAGAGCCAGAGCAGACATCCTGGAGCTTCTCCTGGTCCCACTGTCGGTACTGCCGCCTCACTGCATGTGTGAGAGGGGCATTAAATACAACTTTATTTTCTAAAGATTAACTTGATTTTGAAATCAGAGCCTCATTTCTAACAGGGTGTGGAAGACTGGGACACGCCCTGAGCTTGTGACTCAGTTTCCCGGTTGTTTCAGATGGGGGGAGGGGCATCTGGGCTTCGAACCTTGGGTGGGGGGGTGGGGGGGAAGGGGGGCAGGAGTGAAGGCTCTGGGGAGAGCTGCCCCTCCCCACCCTGCGACCCGTTCGGGTCTCGGTTTCCTCACCTGCAGATGTGAGAACAGCACCCGCCTGTGGGCCGTTTTGGGGTGAAGGTTGCTGATGTGGGTGAAGGGCTGAGAATCCTACACAGGAAATTTACCACCTCAGCCGTTTTTCAGCGCACAGCTCAGTGGCATTAAGCACATCGACACCGTTGTGCAACCATCACCACCATCGTCTCCAGAACTTTCTCATCGTCCCAAACTGACACACGGCCCCAACTAGACACTCACTCCCCACCCCTCCCCCACCCGTGACACCCATCCTTCTCCTTTCTGTCTCGACGTGGCTCCTCTAGGGACCTCACGTGAGTGGCACCAGACAATATTTGTCCTTTTGTGTCTGGCTTATTCACCGAGCACAGTGTCCTCGAGGTTCATCCGGCGTCAGCGACTCCTTCCTCGTCGGGGTGCCTGTTACCGCAGAGTGAACTGGACCCCCCTGGGGCACCCGTGCGGCCGTGGATGGACGCTCAGCTGCTTCCACCTTGCCGGGCTGCTTTCAACAATGTTCTTCTGCATCTCGCCTGTGGTGTGGGATTGCTTTTGCCCCTCTGCACAGGGTGGGGGTGTTGCAGCCCTCTTCGGGGGCGTCTTTGGGGGTGCAGGCACTCCATCACATACCTCTGTCTTCTCCCTCCTGACTCTGAGCCCCCGGAGGCCGCACAGGGTCTGATCTGATTTGCCCCGGTCCCCAATGGGTGTGAGGTGGACACCTCCTCCGAAGCCCCCACTCAGAAGTGGACAACTTTACCTCAGAGTCGAGATTCTACTCACTTTCCAGCTGGGGCTGGACCCCAAGGGGTGCTGAAGACTCCGGCGGCTCCCAGGTCAGGTCCTCCCCTCGTCCTGGACCCCAGGAGGACACGGGGGATGGGGCAGAGCCCTGCTGGGGAGGGGGAATCCGGAGCTCTTTGCTGAGGGCTTGAGGGCAGAGACTGGCCTCCATCCACACACTTAAAATTGGGTCTGTCACCCCAAAGAAGACTATGACGGTCAGAGCCAGGGGCGCAGTCCCAGGGCTCCTGGCATCTCCCCCCAGCACCCTCTCCTACTCTCTCCACCCCAGGCCAGGCCCTCGGCCTCAGCAGCCTCCAGGGAAGGAAGGCTGCACCCCAGACCCCAACCTCCCCTGAAAAAAGTGACCCTTGGAAAACCTACTAGAACGGGGCTCCTTCCGGGCACCAGGCATCGGGATGTTTACAAGTGCCAGGGTGAGATTCGCCTGAGATGCGAGATGCGGGCGTCACAAACAGAGCCACTGGCAGCACGCCTGCAGGATGAAGGAGGACTTTGTAAACACAGACAGGAGGCGCCGGGGAAGGGTCCTTGCGGAGGAAGCAGCCTTCCAGGGCACCTTGTAGCCACTGGGGGCCCACACCAGGGTGGGCTCTGCACAAACCCACCCAGAGAGCTCCAGACTTTCCATTCCACCAGGGGATCCCTCCCTGCACATGGACACGGAGGATGCAGCCCCTTGGGCACTGCAGGAGGGGAGTTTACCAGAGCTGCAAGGCCACCTCCCCCAGGAAGCCCTCCTGACACTCTCCAGCCCAGTGGAACTTAGCTCCCATTCTTGGTGCGTCCAGGATGTACATGGGCTGCAGTCTCGAGCACAGGGGCAGCTGGGGTCCCGTGGGAGGGGATTACAGGCTGACACCCCCTATGCTGGCTCAGAGAATGGGCTCCAGCAGAGGCCCCAGTGGGGCTGTGTGATCAAAAGAGACCCGAACAGAGAAGCGCATGGAGGCAGGTCGCCTCGCGCTGAGCCCTGGAAGGATGGGGTGGGTGGACCCCCTCCCTGTAGCGGGATGGGTCATCTGCCCCCCCCGCTGGCTGCCTGGTACTCCTCCACCATCCCCCGTCCTCCACACCCTGTCCGCCCACGCCTTCTCCAGGACAGGGGACCGGGGGCTCCACAGGGGCTTGGTTCCCTCCGGCCAGGGGCACCATCCCCTCCTCCTGCACCACCCTGAGTGGAGCTGGCTCCCCCCATGCCCCTGCTTGTGGACACATGAGGACCCCGAGGGTCCACTCATGAGGGCTGCCAGCCAGGAGGGTGCCATGGCCAAGCTGGCAGATGGTGGTCTGGTGGGACCCCTGGGCCTGTCCCAGGACACAGGCCTTATTCCCCACCAACAAGGGCAGCTATTTTCCATTCACAGTAACCGGCTGCAATCTGTGTCCTCTGCTGCCTCCTCTTCCAGGCTGCGCCCGTCTCTCACCTGCACTCGTACTGCAAACGCCTCCTGCCTGGTCCTCAAACTATTACCTCCCCCCATACAACTCTCAGGGTGCCACTCAGAGAGGGGCTGGGCTTCTTACCTGGTTTATTTCCCTTTATTCTCCAGTGCCTGGCAGAGAGTGTGACACATGCGAGATGATTGATAGTTTTGGAGGGAGGGATGGATGGATGGATGGATATGGATGAATGGATAAATGGATGGATGCATGGATAGATGGACGGGTGGATGAATGAGTGGGTTGATAGATGGATATATTCATGGAGGATGGATGTACAGGTGCATGGATGAATGGGTATATGAAGAATGGGTGGGTGGGTGGATGGATGGATGGACCACCTGCCAGATGAATGAAGGAAAGTGAGTTTCATAATGAAACTGGGAATGAACTGGGGAAACTGAGGCCTAGCAGGGCGTGGGGTGGAGCTCACTCAAGGTCACAGGGCACAAAGGCAACAGAGCTGGCCCAGGACCCCAGACCTCTGTTCTCCCTGCCCAGCTGCCTGCAGGGATACATTTCACCTTGACAAACAGGCAGGACCCATGTGTCTGCCATTGGCCCCAGGGGAGCCCAGGACCTGCCCCTCCTCCCCTCTGTCCACAGGCGCCTGCAGGAAGCACAGCTCTCCCATCTGCCCTTCCTGGCCATGGCACGCTGGGTGGAGGACCCAGAAAAGGAAAGATGGCGCCCACTTGGGGTTGCTGATCAGAACAAATAAGATGATGGGCTTGAAGGGACCAGGCAAATGGTGGTCACATGGCACCTGTGCCCAGCCCCTTCCAGACACTCTTCCCTTTGCCCCTGTTCTGCTTAAACTACTCTCAGGGGTCTCCAGAGACCTCCAAGTGGTCCATGCTCCATCCTCATCTTTGTGCCCCTGTAGCATTGCACGTGGGTGTCCAACTCGCTCCTAAAACCGGACACCCCCCCACGCCCACAGCCTTGCTGAGAGCCCTCCCCATGACGGGCTCCTGGGTTGGCAAATTCTCAAGTCCAGGGTGCTCCATGGTGTGCAGGAAGCCCCAGGGGAGGTGCCCTGGGATGTAGGATTCTCCCATCTGTCCAACTTTCCTGCACACCCTGCCCCTGTGCAACACGCAGCCACGTGTTTCATAACCATGGGCACAGCCCAGGCCCAGCTCTTCCCAGCCCCACACCGACACATTCTCCCTCGTGTGTCCCTGGGCCTCTGACCTTGCCCGCCACAGGGGCTAATGATGAACCTGGCTGGGCCTCTCAGGACCCTCCCAGGGTCAGGGTCTTGGGACCATCCCTGAGGCTCACAGGCTGTCATCTTGGGCTGGGGTTGTCCCCAGCTCTGAGGGGCATGGCACAGCCTCCTCCGGGGTCTTTGGCCCAAGAGGGGACTCCCTGACCCATCAAGGTCCCCTGGAGGGCGGCCCCAGGCTCTCTCTGTAAACGAGGCGCTGCAGAGAACAGCCGCCCTGGGCTCCAGGGTTTTTATGGGTTTGCCTTAAAGATTTTATTTCCAGAAAAAAACGAAAGCAATTAATCCAAATTACAGAGTAGTCATTTGCAATAATATTTGCTTTAAATACATGTATTTTTTTTAACCCCCTAAGCTGTGAGCCTCCAGTGAGTTCGAGGGGAAGGACACCTTGAAATAATTACATTTTTTGCTCACTTTATGTTGTGAAAATGGCTTAGTCGGTTTGGGGAAGACTTGTAAAATGGTCAGCTGACTCACTTATGAAGGCAACGTTATGTTTTCTCCAGATTCTGCCGGAATAGCCACACTGCCTCAAAGGTGGATTTCTTCCAAAGGCACCTCAAGCGCTGGTCCAGCTGCCTCTTACCCCAGCCCCGAGCGGCCAGGAGAGCAACCCCCCTCCCGGAGGTACTCCTGCTGGGTGGCATCAGGACACCAGGAAGACAGGGGTCCAGCGTGGCGGGGTCCATGCGCTGGCAGACACGCCGACCACCCTACTCAGGTGTGTGGGAGGAAAGGGCCCCAGGTTCACCTGCTTGCTTTGTCCCAGTGATGATTGGGGAACTTGCCCACTGCGATAAGCGCAGCCCAGAGAGAGGGCAGCCCAGCCCAGCTAGGACCCTCTGGCCAATGACCATGAACGGTGAGAGGCTTAGACACTTGGAAAATGAGAATTCACTAAAAGATTAGATTGTGCTCAGCACACATCAGTACCTTCAATCGTGCTGGGTCAGAACACCTGGTTTTGGTGCCAGTGCAGCCCCTGAGCACCCAGGGACCTTGGGCAGGAGTTTTCCCATCTGTTTCCCCAGGTATTTTACCATCCAGTGCCTCCTCCCCAGACTTAGGACTTGTAGATATGTTCCCCCAGGATTCGGCGTGCCTTTTCATTTTCTCAACAGTGTCTTTTGAAGAACAAACTTCTTAATTTTAGTGAATTAAAATTTTAAAATAAAAATATGAAAAAGATTATATATGTGTATAACTGAGTCACTTCGCTGTACAGCAGAAATTAGCACGACATTGTAAGTCAACAAAAATCGACTTCAATAAAAAATTTTTTTAATTTATAATTTGTACTTTTGTTTCTGTCCTGTTTAAAAAAATCTTTGCCCACCCCAAAGCTGCTAAGATTTTCTACTGTGTCTTCTCTAAAAGTTTTATAGTTTCAGTTCTGTTTAGATCTGGGATCTATTTTGATTTCGTTTTTGTGTGCGGTGTGTGGTGAGGGTTGAAGTTCATTTCTTTGAGTATGGGTGTCCAGTCGTTCCAGCATCATTTGTTGAAAAGTCTACGACTTCCCCACTGAATTGCCTTGTCAAGCTCATCAAACATTAATTGACCAAATATGCATGGGTCTCTTTGTGGACTCTGCTCCACTGATCTATGTATTCATCCTTCCATCAATGCCACACTGTCATCATCCCTCTAGCTTTATAATAAGCCTTGAGATATCGCACGAGTCTTCCAACTTTTCTCTTCTTTTACAAAATTGATTAGGTTACTTTAGGTGGATTGTGTTTCCACATAAACATTAAAACTAGCTTGTTAATTTGTATAAGAAAGCTTTCTGGGATTTGTGTGTGTGTGTGTGTGTGTGTGTGTATTATTGCTTTGAATCTACAGAGCAATTTCAGGAAAATTGTCATTCTAACAATACCGAACCTTCCAATCCATGAGCATGGTATATCTCTCCATTTATTTAGATCTTTAATTTATTTCAGTGATACTTGGTAGTTTTCAGTGTATGAGCCTTCACATTTTTTCTTTTGGTTAAATTGATTGCTAAATTCATAATTTTTATTCTATTGTAATTTTAAATTTTTCCATTTACAATTGTTCATTGTTAGTATGTAGAAGTTCAATTAATTTTTGTACATTGAACTTTTGTACATTGTGATCTTGCTAAACTCACTTATTAGTTCTTGTAGATTTCTTGTAGTTTCCTTTAGACTTTCTACATAGATAAATATGTTATCTACACCTATTTCTTCTTAGGTGAACACTAGTAGTTTGTGTTTTTCAAGAAATCTATACTTTTCATCTTAGTTTTCAAATGTATTAGCATAAAGTTGTTGATAGCATCCTTTATTATTCTTTTATTGTCTGTAGGCTTGGTAGTGATGTCCCCTCTTTTATTTCAGGTATTGATAATTTGTGTCTTTTCTCTTTTCTTCCTGATAATTTTGGTTAGAGATTTATCGATAAACCTTTTCAAGAGCAGGTTTTGGTTTTATTGGTTCTTCCTGTTGCTTTCTATTTCACTTATTTTCTCTCTTAGCTTTATTACTTCCTCCTGCTTACCTTGAATTTAATTTTTCTTCATTTTATAGTTCTTACAGAGGGAGCACAGATTATTAATTTGAAATTTTTCTTCTTTTCTAATATAAGAATTTAATGTAACAAGTTTTCCTCCAAGCACTGCTTAACTGTATCCCACAAATTTAAAAATATTGTGTTTTCATTGTTATTCAGTTTTAAATATTTTCTAATTTCTTTTGTGATTTATTTTTTGACTCATGAGTTATCTAGAAGTGTGTTGGTTAGTTTGCAAGTATTTGGGGATTTCCAGATATTGTCTGTTACTGACTTCTAGTTTAATTCTCCTGCCATCAGAAAACATATGTTGCATGCTTTTAATCCTTTCAAATGTATTGGGACTTGTTTTATGGCTCAGAATATGGTCTCCCTTAATGACTCTTTTATGTGCATATGGAAAGAATGTGAATCTGAATAAACCTTTATTGAAGTTAATATAGCAGCTCCTGCTTTATTTTGGTTGGTGTTTACATGGTGTATCTTTTTCCATCCTTTTACTTTTAACTTATCTATTTTGTTTTGTATTTAATGTGAGTTCCTTGTACACAGCATATAGTTGGGTTTTGATTTTCTTTTAATCCAATCTTACAATTTCTTCCTTTAAATTGGAAAGTTTAGGCCATTTACATTTAATGTGGTTATATATATGGTTGAGTTTAAATATACTATGTTATTATTTGTTCTCACGTCTCATTTCTTTGTTGTTCTTGTTTTCCTGCCCTCTTGAATTAAATGAATGTTTTCAAATATCCATTTTACCTACAATATGGGATTATTAGCTATACCTTTTCTCTTTGGTGATTCCTGTAGAGTTTATGTCTTTACATCATTAAATTATCAAAGTGCGTTCAAAGAATGTTATACCACTTCACTTATGGTGTAAAAACCTTACAATAGGTTTCCCCTTTTGTTTCCATTTCTTCTCTTCTGTCCTTTGTGCTATTGTCATACATTTCACTTACTTATAAAACTTTTAATACCTTGTCATTATTTTCCTCTGAGAAGTTAATTATGTTTTAAATTTTAAAAATTCAAACTAAGCACTCTTTTATCTACACACATATTTATCATTTCTAATATTCTTTCTCTGTGTAGGTTCATATTTCCATCTGGCATAATTTTCCTTTTTTATAAAAAATGTTATTTAACATTTATTGTAGTGCTGGTCTACTGACCATAAAGTCTCTCCACTTTAATTTTGACTGAAATATTATTTTGCCGTCACTTGAAAGATATTTTTCTTGGGCACAGAATTCTAGGTTTCTTCCTTCAGTACTTTGAAGTCTCTCCATTGTCTTCCAGCTTGTGTAGTTTCTGACGAGAAATATATTTATATACTTATCTTTGTTCATTTGTACATAATATATCTCTTATTCTCTGGCTGCTTGTAAGATTGTCCCTTTATCTCCTTAGCAATTTGATTATGATATACTTGGGTATGGTTGTCTTCTTATTTTTTTCTGCTTGGAGTTCATTGAGATCCTTGGATCTGTGAGTTTACAATGTTGTTGTTTAATGAAATCTTTAATATTTTCAGCCATGATTTCTTCATATACTTTCCTGTCCTTCATATCCCTCATCCCCATCAGAGATGCTGATGACATGTATATTAGACCACTTCTTATTATCCCACTCATCACTGTTGCTCTGTTCATTTTTTCAGTCGTTTTTTCTTTTTTTTATATATATAACTTTGGATAATTTCTACTGCTCTCTTAAAAGATCCCATTGATCTTTTTAAAAAAAATTCTGGGGCTTCCCTGGTGGCGCAGTGGTTGAGAGTCCGCCTGCCGATGCAGGGGACGCAGGTTCGTGCCCCGGTCTGGGAAGATCCCACATGCTGCGGAGCAGCTGGGCCCGTGAGCCATGGCCGCTGAGCCTGCACGTCTGGAGCCTGTGCTCCGCAACGGGAGAGGCCACAACAGTGAGAGGACCGTGTACCGCAAAAAAAAAAAAAAAAAAAAAAAAAAAAAAAAAAAATTCTGTAGCATCTAATCTGCTTTTAATCACATTCAGTGTATTTTTCCCTTTCAGACAATGTATTTTTTCAACTCTAGAAGTTCATTTTGGGTCTTTTTAATCTCTTATATTTTTCTCCTTATCATATTTATGTTTTCCTCTGCCCTTTTGATGACATAGACTATACTTACAATAGCTGATTTAACATTCATTTATTGTATTTCTATCATCTGTGTCATGTCTGGGTCTATTCTTAGTTAACTGGTTTTCCTCATGGTGATGAGGCATATATTCCTGCTTCTTTTCAGACCAAAAATCAGACTATTATTTTACTCTTCAAGAAGTTGCAAAGGAGCACACAGAGTTTCAATAGACACTTTGCTCATCCTGTCCTAGTGTTAACACTGTACATCACCCTGGCACGGCTGTGCACGCTGGGACGTTCATCTCGGCACAATGCTTTTGACTTATCTCTGCACTTCATTTGAATTTCAACAATTGTGAAAATGCAGGAGGCTCTGGACCCATCTCTCCACTCACCAGGAGCTCTGGGCTCGGTTTAGATTCCCCTCCCTGCACTGCAGCCTGGAAACTCTCTGCAGACAGTGAGCTGGGGCAGGAGTTACACACTTATTACAAACTCAAACAGACACAGTGCCTCACACCTGTCTGGGACAGATGATACATTTTGAGGAGTGCCATGAAGCTTCAGGGACCTCCCATTCAAGGCCACATAATGTCAAATCCTGTTACCAAAGACTTGTTCCTTTCTACTTTAAAGAGAGGAATGAAAACCTTCAGAACCTCACTACTGCTGTATTTCCTGAGGGAGGAAGACAGGAAAAAAATGTTGGTGGAACACGCACCTGCTGTGAGGTATGTTTTTCACCTACCTCTCAGTGAATCTACTTGGTCTCCCGAATACACCTGAGGCAGGTGCTACCATCTACCCTGTCCCCTGCACACACCTGAGGCAAGTACCACAATTCACACCTTGTTCCCTTCACACACCTGAGCCAGGTATTGCTGTACCCATTCCCCAGGTGAGGCCCCTGAGGAGCCTTTCAGGAGTTCACCCGGACCTCAGAGCCACTGAGCGCAGGCGTCTTTCTGGCCTTCCCTCCAGGGGAAGCTGCTCGCTCCTTCAGCTCCTCCAGCACTGGGGAGAAGGCAGAGAATTGGGAGGGCGGCAGGACCCTAGAGCTCAGAGCCCACCCCACACTCGCCTTCTTCCACGAGGCTTCCTGCCACTGCTGAGCCATGCTGGCCTCAGGGAGCAGGTCCCCCGATCTTCTGGCCCCTGGTGAGTTCCCAGCTCTTTCTTTATGCCCAACTGAGATATTAAACAAGGAAGACTTTGAGATAAAATGGGCATGTTGAAGGAAGACTTTGAGATAAAACGGGCGTGTTTCTGGGAAAATACAAAATGCCAAACCTGGCCCAAGAAGAAATAGAAAACTTAAATAGATCAAAATTGGGAAACAAAGTGCTTACCCTTCTCAAAAAAGAGCCGTATGCCAAGACAGTTTACAGGTGAGTTCTTGCAAGGGACAGATAAGTCATATATATATATATATATATATTTCTAGAAAATAATAAAAGGAGTGAAGCAACCTGTTTCACTTTAAGAGACAGGTGTCAGTTTGGTGCTAAATTTGGATCAGGTCAACAAAAGGAAAGGAAGTAAAGGCGTGTATAAACACAGGCGGGAACATCTTGAGTAAAACATTGGCTACCTGTATCCAACCATGTGTTTTAAAATATACACTCACCAGACTAGCTACAGTTGAAAAGACCAAACCCCACATGTTGGCGAGACTATGCAGCGACCAGAGCTCGCGTACAGTGTTGATGGGGTGTTTTGGGGAAAGATATGCTGGTTTCTTATAAACCTAAACATAAAACTACCCCATGACCCAGAGATCCCACTTCGAGATGTTTACTCAAGAGAAATGAAAACATGTCCACAAAGTGACTTGTAAAAGAACGTTCGTAGCAAATTTATTCATAATGTCAAAAAGCTGGAAACATCCTATATGTCCATCAGTGGAAGGATGATCCAACCGTCCTTGCAGCAATGAAATCAGTTGGACCCCCGATCCACCCAAAGACACAGCGAACCCCCAAACCTTCATGTCGACTGAAAGAAGCCAGACACAGAGGGTACCTACCACGTAACCCAGTTTACGTGCAGTTCTGGAGCAAAGCAAAACTCATTAGGATGAAAACCACAGAACTCTGTTTACCTCTGGGAAGGCGAGCGGGGCAGGAACGTGAGGGAGATTTTGGGGTTACTGTTTTGCATCTCCTGGGTTTGGTCACGCCCAGGTGAGTGCATCCGGCAAAGTCATTGTATGTAAATTTTACCACAAAAGAAATAAAAAGGACCTTGCAGGAATATCAAACTCTAGTTAAGGATACACCTGCTGCAGTATTTAGGGGAAAGAGGGCTGAGGTTTGCAACGTACCTTGAAATGCATCAAAAAATAAATAAAATGAATTATTGGATAGATAGAGGGAGAGACGAATGGATAGCTATGTGATAAGGGATGTTTTGCAAAATATTAATATAAATGGTGTAAAACATTAGTACATTTTATTAGCTGTATATTAATCTCAATGGCAGGTATATAGGTAGGTGTTCATTGTAAAGTTCAACTTTTCTATATGTTTGAAAATTTTTGTAATCAAATGTTGGGAAAGATACATCATGATCAAATATTGTTTTATCTTAGGAATGCAAAGATGGTTTAAATTCAGAAAATTGATCAATTCATATTAAGGGACTAAGGAAAAATTAACAGGTGTGGAAAGAGCGTGTGATAGAGGTTTATCTCTTTCTGTCTTTCTAAGGGTGCCCAGAGAACTGGGAACAAGAAGAAGCTTTCTGGGAATTCCTTGGTGGCACAGTGGTTAAGAATCCACCTGTCAAAGCAGGGGACACGGGTTCGAGCCCTGGTCCGGGAAGATCCAGCATGCCGCGGGAGCGACTAAGCCCGCATGCCACAACTACTGAGCCCGCGTGCCACAACTACTGAAGACTGCACACCTAGAGCCTGTGCTCCACAACAAGAGAAGCCACGGCAATGAGAAGCCCGTGCACTACAATGAAGAGTAGCCCCCGCTCGCCACAACTAGAGAAAGCCCGCGTGCAGCAACGAAGACCCAACGCAGCCAAAAATAAATTAATTTAATTAAATTAAAAACAAAAAGAAGAAGAAGCTGTCTTAACTTGGTGAAGGTGGTCTTCAAATAACCTAGAGCAGGTTTCTCATGTCATGGAGTTTGGAAGCATCCTTTTTGCCATCAGGTACAACACAAGGATACCTGCCCCTCCACCACCATGACTGCTCCATGGAGCTTAAGGGCCCTGACACCTCAATCAGACACAAACAAGAAATAAGCATCTAAGAAATGAAAGGAAGGAATTGACCTATTGTTATTTGTAAGAATAAAGATAGAATAACCACATAAAAAGAAAAACAAGAAAGATCATCTATATAACGGTCACCCATATAACAGTCCTCAGTAACTAAGACAAACAACAACAGCAACAACGAAATAATAAGTTAAGCGAGTTCAGTAAGATTCCAGATTAGAGATCCTCTTACAGAAGTCCTAGCATGCCTCTGCACTGACCGCAACCAATTAGAAACAGTAATAAAAAAGAAGATGCATTCACGTTAGAAGCAGCGTCTCCCAGGTACCTAGGAATTAGTCGAACAAAGAATTCACAAGGCTTTTCGGGGAAATGCTTGATCTCTCTTAAAAAGCGTGAAACACGATGGCTAGAAGTGAGATGGACAGGACGACTCGGCATTGCAGAGACGGCCGTTCTCTGTTTCATCTTTAGAGTCCATTCCAGTCCAATCAAAACCTCATCATTGTGTTCAGAGGATCTCATTAATTTATTCTAACATGGACGTGGCTGAAAATAGTTAAGAAATTTTTGAGAAGAGCCAGGCTACAAAACACTAGACCTCTACAGAACTACAGGGATAAAGCAAACGAAACAGCACGGTGTGAGCGTGGCGTGGAGAACAGAGCTTGGAAAGAGGCCTAGGTGAACACGGGTGTCCACTCTGGGGAAGGGACAGACAGTGGCGTGGGTGCATTTGGAAAACAGACTCACTGTGTGGAAAAAAAAACAGCCCCTTGCACACGTGCTCTTCGGCCAGATCAAGTCCCGGGTGTGAATGATAAAACCACAGCAGTTTTATTAATGGAGGGAAAAGTGGGGGTGATATCTTTGTCATCGTGGGGCAGTAACGAATTCTTCCATTAGACATACATCTTTCCCTGTAGCTGGAAGTTAAGGGATTTGGCTCCATTGGAATTAAAGATTTAAACAGACATAAAAATACAAAACAGATAAAGAGATCTGTCCAGTGAAGAACACAGTGGGGAGAGTTCACAGCATGAAGTTACAACGAAAACAACTGAGTGATTAATTGAGAATGTAATCTGAATTAGGACAAGCTACCGCTGAAAAAACTCAGAGAAGGGGTAACTATAGTGGCCAACACATGCGTGCAGATTTCTCAGACTCAACAGTAATCAGACAAATGCAAATTTTTAAAAAGATTTTCCACCTCACACCCAACCAATCTGCAGAAATTTGAAAGTCAAATAATGCCCGGTGTGGGTGAGAATGTCGGGGGGACCCCTGCCCTGTAAGGAGAGGGGTGGACAGGTTGGATGTCCTGGAAGGAGAGGGGTGGACAGGTTGGGTGTCCTGTAAGGAGAGGGGTGGACGGGTTGGGTGTCCTGTAAGGAGAGGGGTGGATGGGTGGGATGTCCTGTAAGGAGAGGGCTGGACGGGTTGGGTCCGGAGCGGAATCAGGCAGAGCTTAGGGAAACTACTCCATCATCCGTCGCCCACTCCAGGGACCTGCTCCCGGGTCCGCGCAGGGTGTCATGGGGTGCCTGTCTCAGGGGGACAGTGGGTGTCCGCCGGGGGGCGGTGGGAGACAGGGAGGAAAAGCCACGGAAGGGCCAGAGACAACGGTCTGGGGGTTGATGCTGGCAGGTGGATAAATCTTTAAAACCATGCTGACGACTGAAAAGTACATGAAGCCATGTGAAACCGACAGCACAGGAGCAAGTTAAATACACAGCACACACGACACATACGCACGTGTACACACCACGTGCAGCACAGAGCCCTGGAAACGGCCCCCTCCTGCCCTCATACCAGGGGCTGGAAACTGGGGCTGTCGAGGCAGAGATGCCCCCTCTGGGCTCACGGCGTTAGCAGCAGGTGAGGTGCCAAAGGGACCAGCCGGCCCCAGTGCATCTCAGCAGGTGCCAGGTTGGTCACAGACCATGAGAAGACCTTCCCTCAGCCTCCCAGCCACATCCCCCGGCTCCAAGCCTGACTCCCCTGGGGCACAGAGCCCTGGGTCCTGGCTCCTGACCTGTCCAGTCTTTGAGCTGGGGGAGAGGCGAGGGGCAGGGGACTTGGACCGTGAGACCCACCCCCACTCCCGAACGCTGCTAACTGGGGCTCCAACTGGCCCTGAGGGAGGCAGTTGCAGCAGGTGCAGAGGGATCTGAGACCCTCCCTGTTACTGGATGTTCATCCTCGCCTGCCTCACCCCTCGGTCTATCTCTCAGCCAGTTTCCTACACTTTCTAGCTTTTCTACATTTTATAAATGAGGAAGCAGAGTCACAGAGCGACCAGATAGATGACCTTCCTGCGGGGACAGAGCTGGTGACAGCAGCCTCGGGTCCAGAGCTGGTGGACCCGAGGCTGCTGACCAACCCCATACCTGGTGCTTAGCTGTTCTCAGCCACCTCGGCAGGTAAGGAAAGTGGGGTCAACGGGGACAGGAAGGAGACCCCAGGGGCTGGAAGCAGCGGATGGCACGGGGGCCAGGGCCACGAGTGGAAGTCGTCAAGAACTTGGTTAGGCGTAGGGGTGGGGGGACTCGCTAACTCTGGGCTCTGCAGGCCATGGCCGAGGCTCAGGGGAGTCCCGTCAAGGAGGGGGTCCTGGGTGGGATGGGGTCTCCCTGCTCCACTGTGGGCCTGGGTACCTCCACGCTCGGCCTCCCCACCCCCAGGAAGAGGTCCTCGGACTTGGTCTTGCTGAGAGCCAGAGCCGCCAGGGCCTGGTCACTGAGTCCTCCCACAGGCTCAGGCACCCCATGCAGGGGCATCGGGTCCCCCGAGAAGCCCGAAGCATTACCTCAGCCCCTGATGGCTGCAGGCGCCCATCCAGGCTGCCCGGGCTAGAGTCCAAGGCCTCTGGGACGAAGCATGGCTGAGGCCCCAGGCACAGCCAGCGGCCACCCCTACAGGTGTCCAGCAGTAACCCCACCCCAGGCTATTAATGGTGTGATTTCCAATCTCTCCCTGTGCTTCCCCCTCCTGGGCATCACCGAAGAGCTCAAAGCACACTTCGGCCCTTGAAATGTGTTCTTTGTTGGGGGACACGAACAACACTTGCAGCTCAGCAGCGGGCAGAGAATCCCGCTCCCTTGCCTTGACCCAGCTCTGCTTCCCGAGACGGATCAGCTCCCCTGCCCGCCCTGCCAGCACCCCAGGCAGGGGTCTGCACGGGGCCAGCCTGTGCCCGGAGGCGAGGAACCTCGTCTGGGGACCAGTGCTGCAAGGGACCAGGTCTTCATCCAACCCCTTTGTTCTGTCCAGGAAATAGCCTCTGTCTTCCAGCTAAAGGTTTGGGGCCGAAGGTTTCCTTACACCCGAGACAGAGAGAAAAGCATTTAGAATAAAAGTGGTTGTGTAATCCTGGCGGAAAGAATGATTTTGGTCTCAAGTAATCCCCAGCAGAAACGCTGGAGTCATTTCAGACTCTGGCCGCACACGCGCTTCAGCTGGGGAGGGGGCCAACTGGACGAGGTTAGGAGGAGAGAAGCCGCAGGACAGCAGGACAAAGTAAGTCCTGGAGTCATCTCACCGAGTCTGGCTTGGGTCTCCTTCTCTGTCTTCGTATACGGCTTCCAGGAAGGAGGATCTTGACTCCTCCTGGATGGTCCGGGCAGTGAGATGTGAAGTCCAGCCTCATCGCACCACGTGGCTCTGGGCCTGGGGACCCCTGCTCGCCCACCCCTCGGCCCCCCGGCTGATTGCTGCAAGTGGGCCCCGCTGCAGAAGATGCTCTGTGGAAGGGACAGAGGGAGACGGGCTGGGACGCTGCTCTTCAGATCCTTGGGCAAGAAGCCAGAGCAGGTGCCCCAGGCTCGTGGGGTGAGGGGCAATAGGCAGCCTCAGGCGCGCCTCCAACAGCCGTCACGAGAAGAGACCTCGTTCTCTAAGCAGCTCTCTCCTGCAAACTTTAGATTCAAGAAGTACAAAGCGGGGACCACGCTTACCGGTCCTGATACCTTTCTTCCGGGCTTGGCCCACCAGGGGCTGCCTCCCGAGGGGTGAGCCCGAGCTCCTGACTGGGGAAACCCTCACCCCACATTCTCCCCGCAGCCCCTTCACCCCTCCGGCCTCAAAGCAGGTCTGCAGACCAAGCACTGGGCATCACTTCTGAGCATCTCCTGCCCCCGCGCCCCGCTCCCCATGCCCGCTCCTCCCAGGGCTGCCAGGCCTGGGGCAGAATCTGGGTGGGAACTCGCGGTCGGGTCTAAATACCAGTTCCTGTCATTCTCCCGTGGGTGCCCAGTCTGGGGCGTCCTGCCACCCTAGGCAACCCAGACCTGCTGGTGCCCCAGACGCCCCCAGTGCGCTCAGGGCCAGATGGGAGGAGCCCACCGTGTGTGTGTGCTTGGTCGCCCCGCGTGCTGCCCTGATGCAGTGGGACCCTCAGCCCCCGCCCTGCTCTGCGCTTGTCGGGGAAACCCTGTCTCCGCAGGATGGCTCAGGCCAAGGAGTCCGCATTTTTACTGTCGCTGGCTGGTCACGTGCATCTGGCCTGCAAATCTCGGGCACTTCATCTGTATGGCAAGCAATGGCCATCCCGGGGCCCAGGCGCCATCCGGGCCGACTTGGATGTGCAGTTGGTTGCTGTGGTGGCCCTCACCCCGTACGCGCACCTGTGTGCGAGCGTCTGTGTGTCTCTGCGTGTCTGTGGGTGCATGTGAGCTGCATGCCTGTACACACGTGCACACGTGTATCTCTCTGCGTGCAGATGTGTGCGTAAATGTACATCTGTGTGTGTGTGTCCCACCGCAGCCTGCAGCACACATCCACACAAGTTGGGAGGCCCCCCAGGACGCAGGCGGTGACAGGTGAGAGGACCAGGGCTCAGGGTCGGGGCCACTGGGTCCTCACAGGCATTGAGGCCAGAGTTACAACCCAGCAACTGAGTCACCGACGATGCACCAGCCAAAGGGATCCCTCAGCTCAGCTGCTCCCCAGGCCCACAGCGAGTTATATTCGTGGATCGCCTTCAACAATAACAGTGATTTTCCCCTCAATCTGGGCTTTGCTGTGGTTTTGTGGCGTTTGTGTTCTGAAAGCGTGACACCTGCTTCTTACCCACCAGCTTCCAGAAAAGTGATTTGGTTTCCTACGTCTTGCAAAGGGGCTGAGCCACGTGGTGTGAGGTTTGTATCAGTGTCACGGGGAACTCAGGGCGTAGAGGGCTGGCGTCCAGCCCCTCCCCGGACTCCTCGGTGGCCCGACATCACTTCCTGTGTGTGTCACCCTCGGGCACAAGCACCTCTGGAGACTCAGAGATCTGAGGGCAAACGCAAGGAATTTGGTCAGTGCAGGCACAAGGGCCACGTGCCCACAATGCCCACAGCAGAGACACGACCCAAAGTGCCAAGCAAAGCAGGCTTGGCGGCCTGTGGTGAGCGGGTTTGCGCTCAGCAAACGGACCCCGCCTCTGAACCCAGGATCCAGCAGCCCTGCAAGTTCTGCCCAGCTCAGGCCCCAGGGCTCTCCCAGGGTCCTCCTGGCACCCCTGCACGGTGGGACACACTCAACAGCAGGGGCATTTTGAGCAGAAAGTGTGTTGCACTAAATGTCATAAACAGTTTCCATTGTGTTCTGTATTAGTAAGGGTCCTCCAGAGAAACAGAAGCAATAGGGTGTGTGTGTGTGTGTGTGTGTGTGTGTGGAGAGAGACCGGGGAACTGGGCAGCTCGAGCACGAAGGCCGTCTGCAGGCAGGACTCCTTCCTGCTGAGGAAGGTCAGTCTTGGTTCTAGCCAGGCCTTCGATTGATTGGGTGAGGCCCTCCACAGTCTGCAGGGCAATCTGCTTCACTCAGAGTCCGCTTAGATGTTGATCTCATTACAAAGCATCCTCCCAGCAACATCTGGACCCATGTGGGACCTGATGTCTGTGCACCGTGGCCTAGTCGAGAGGACCCAGAAGATTGGCCATCACAAGTCCTTGCAGACCTGCCGACACATGAAGAGTAGAAAACATGCTCTGAGCCCCACATTCAGCACTGAGTTTCCCAAGAGTTGACAGGCGTGCTGACCAGCCCCGGGAGGCCTGACCACCTGGCCCGGGGCCCTCGGGCTTCACGGGCAGGGAGAGCCTTCGAGGCTGAATCCAGGAGGGTGGCGCCAGAGGGGAGAGGATGGGGGTGCTTGTGCCTTTTCCAGGGAGGACCTGGTGTTTTACTCCCGTGGGCTTCCAGAACCCACCCCCCGCCCAAGACAACCATCCCCGGAATGACCAGAGGAAGAGTTTGAGCCACAGGGAAGCTTGGGCCCCAGGCACTGGGGCTGGGACGGCTCGCACTCTAGATCCCGGGAACGGCCCACAAAGTCAGAGATGCTGGGTAAATGCATCACGGATGCATCTTTCTGTCAAGGGTGAAAATCTTTGGTTTCCGGTGGCACACACCACCGTCTGTCTGCACATCCGTGAAGGAAAAGCAGAGAACTCTGGGTTGGACGGAGAGACACGGACGGAGGGGCCAGGGAACCACCCTGGAGAGGTAAACCCACCTACCATAGGTGGAGAGGGAGGGAGGGGTCTGGGAGCCACCCTGGGGAGGTACATTCCCCTGCTCCAGGCTCATGAGCCCCCTCTGGGAGGGTTCGAAAGGGGTCCACAGAGCCTGCCAGCATCATTGCATTACCAGGGATGTCCAAGCTGCTGACCAGAGCAACATGGGGAGAGTGGGCCGGGCCCCAGACCGAGAGCCTGGAGGTGGCACCTCTGTGATGATGGCTGGACCTGGGTCCAGGGCTCTCCATCAAGGGACATGCCCCAGATGCAAGGAAGACCACTGGCCTCCCAGTGTCTTTGCCAGGGCTTCCCCAGGTCTACGGTCACCTCCGATGATCTGCCCATCCCTCGCAGCCCAGGAGCCACATCTCTTGCAGCAGGACACGTCAGGGCTGGCTTGGGTGTACAGCCGGGGGGTGTGGGTGCATTTCTGCCCCTGCACACAGCTGCTAGTCTGGGACGGTCCTGTGTTCCAGGCTCCCGTCTTTCTGCTAAAAGAGGACAAGGGTTGCTTGGGCCAGTTGCCTCCCCACTCTGAGAGGGGACCACCCAGGGCTCTGAGCACGGAGGCTGAGGAGACTGGTGGAAAGTCATCAGCTGTGGTCCTTCCATTGCCTGGCGACCCTGCTTGGAGCTGAGATGCCGGGGCCCCCACCAGGGCAGTGGTATGCGGGTACCAGCGGGGCGGGGCTCTGATGGGGAGTTGCGGCCACTCCCCACCAGGGCTCCCGGTGAGCTTCCGGCATCACGGTGGGTGGGGAGTAACACACGGAAGGAGCCTCATTGGCCAAAGTCTCTGCAGCCCCAGTGGGTCCCCGTGGGACCCAGAGCAGTCTCTGGCGAGGGTCCGAGGGCGTGCTGCTTCCCGCTTCCCCGGGGCCTTAGAAATGAGCTTCTCACGGGCTCACAGGTTTTTCTGGTTAAGCTCCTTACCGCCCACAGGCACAAGACACAGCCAATATTGTCAGGTCTTTATAGAGTCTTACTTCCACTTTCTGATTGATGCTGCTGGGGATGTTTTATGTGAAACACTGTCGAGCCCCTGTGAGATAAAAGGCCTGCCCCTCCAGCGGGATGGAGTGTCTCCTTCCTTCCCTCATCTGTCTTCATAAAGCTCTGCTTCCTGGCCCCGCCCGCCTCCCGCGTGGGTGCAGGGTGGTGGCTGTGCCCTTGCGGGGACCACCTTGGCCTGTCCTGCCAGGACTCCAGCCGGGGGGCGGGGGCGGGGGTGTGCTGCTCCCTGCCCCCCGGGGCGGGCAATACTTCCCCCCCGAGCCGCTCATGTTGCAGCAGAGAAGCATTGGCCAGAAAGCAGGGAGCTCCCTCTGTACAAAGAGGGCTCTGAACGACGGTACGAGCCCCCTCTCGTCTGCACCTCCTCCCTGGGCCTCCCCATCATCCTCTCGCTCGAAGCCTGGACCTGGGCCCCTCCGTAGGGCCCATTTGGGGGCGTCCCCCATGCTCCAGATCCTTACCAGGCTTAGGGCACCCTGCTGCAAGTGATGGCGGGGTCCCCGTCTTCCCCAAGTCACAGGTGGCACCTGACCCTCCGTTGTGAATTTCCAGGTTGTGAGCCTGGGGTCGGGGCTGCCCTGGCTCCTGTCGGAACCTCCGGGGCCCACTTGGCCCGGCCCAGAGTTGCTGCTGGATGAGCAAGTGTTAAGTGAACAGACTGGACTCGAAGCGTCCCTCGGGCGCAGAGAAAGGAAGGCAAAAGCCTCTCCATCTGTGCCCCCCAACACAAGGTTTGTGGGTGAAATGTCCGCGTCTAGCGGGGGGAGGGGAGAAGACTCTGGAAGCGCCACCCCCGTCTCCCCCAGGGTGTTGGGGTGACCCTGGGGCCCGGCTGGCCTCAAGCAGCCCATCACAGCACAGGCCTCACAGCACAGGCCTCACAGCACAGGCCTGTCGCGGGGAGGCTGAGACCCGCGTCCGGCCCTGGCCCCGCCTCCCCGGCCTCCCTCTAATTAGGCCCAGCGATTTCACACTCTGGAGCCGGACGGTGCTTGTTTTCGCTACCCGAGCAGCCCATCCTCACCGACCCAGGGTTGCATAACTGGGAGGTATCCACTTACTCTGGCTGACGCCTCTCGCTGAGGCCTGAACCGGGGCTGCGGTGGGCGGACCAGCCCCCGGTGTTCCCTCCCTGCCAGGCGTGGGGTGGGGTCTCCCCTGGTGACCCCCAACCCCGTGGGCAGGCTGGCAGCGGCGGGCGGGGCCCCCAGCTCTGGGGGCCAGGAACGGTCACCTCTGAGCAGAGTTGGCCGACATGGGTGGTGGCAGGCCACGGGGTTGCCTCCACCCTCTGACTGCATCTCTGCCCAGCGTCATCCCCAGCCCTGCCAGCACTGAGGGCCTCTGGTCAAGAGACAACTGTGGGGCGGGGAGCCAATCCTAGAAACGCCCTGCCTGGTGTCTTGGTCCCTGGCCAGGCCCCTCGTGAGTAGCGCCTGGTGCCCCGGCTGCAACCCCTGTGGGCCCTGGATGTGGCCCAGCTGCCCACGTGCGAAGCCATCCCGGGGTCCTGGGCCCTTACAGCCCATCCAGCCTCTTCCCTCAGCTCCTGCCGCCAGAGGTGGAGTGAGGGAAACAGGAGATTTGAATAATGGGAGAAAATTATTATGTCTTCGTGTGAGCTGGAGCCCAGCCCTGTTCCCTGTGAGGGTGATAACCAGGGACGCCGTGTCTAACGTTTCCGAGCTCCGAGCCAGGGCCGGCTATGACAATAAGAGCATTGTTCCCAGTGTCGGGCACTGTCACCGGCTCAGAGCCCCAAACACACGGGATCGGCGGGCGCGGGGCACCCCCAGAAAGACGAGAGCCGCGGCGGGGCTGAGAGCAGAGGAGGGGGACCCGGCCTGCCACTGGCGGCGCTGCCTGGGGCTGCGACAGGGACTGGTGGGAGGGTCCGGGGCACCCTTGGTGGGGGGCAGAGGTTTTCATTTGTAGCAAAACTACGAGGCTGGAACTGGCTCTGGCTCCCCAGCCTGAGAGCCGGCAAGGGGCTCAGGAGTTCGGGACCTGCCTTAGGAGGTCACCTCTTGGGACGAGAGCTGGCACCATGCCAGGACCCAGGGAACCAAGAGCCACCACCTTCTGGGGAGCCGGGTCCTTGCTGCAGAGCCCCTGCCCCGCCATGAGCAAGCTGCGGGGGGCGGGAGGGAGTGGGTGTGGCCAGAGCCCTCTGGACCTGGCAGGGACAGGGGCACCACCCCCGGGGGCCCACCGGCCAGCTCAACACCGTCGAATCCCAACCAGCCCGAGCGTGTGCCTGCCGTTCCCTCTCAGACGACCCACTCCCCCCCGAACATTCTAGGAACGATGGGAAGAGCGAGACTCAGCCCCCCTCAGTCAGCGCTGGCCCTGCCTCCCTCTGTCCTGCTTCAGGCCGGGTGGGCAGGAGGTTGGGGGCAGGGGAGCCCGGCTGTCAGCGCCCTCTGGGCCCGCCCCGAGGCCTGGCCACTGTGCCCCTTCCCCTTATTTGCAGCTGCAAACACACCTGCTCTTCCCGGGACAGGTGTCCACTCTGGCCCGTGCCCAGGACAAGGCTGTGGCCAGCAGCAGATGCCACTCCCCAGAGCACGGCCTCTCTGTGCTGGCACCTGGCCTGCAAGGGAGGAGACTGAGGCCGGACCCAGGCCTCGGCGGGACTGTCCGGCTTCGGGCTCCTGCCTGGACCCCTGGGTTCTCCTGGCCCGGGGCCTGGGCTCTGATGGCACCTGCTAGAAGCACCAGGCTTTGCGCAGCCATGCAGCATCTCCCACAGTCCTGTGTCGACCCCTAGCTGGCCCTCAACGCCCCCCCATTGCCACCCCTTTGAGCCGGGGCCTTGGGGCCGCACACGTGGGCCTGCACCGCCAGGGCTACCATGGCCCAGAACCCAGGGCACCAGGTGGCACAGCAACACTGGTCCTTCTTTGGGCCCCTGGCAACCTGAGTCCAGTGAGTCCCTTCTGAGGGTCGAGACCGTCGAGCTTCTCCGCCCCCAGGTGCCTAGTGTTCCCAGGGCGGCTGGGCTCCTCTCGGAGAAGGGCCCACCACCTGGGCCTTCAGAGGGGTCAGAACGGGGTGGGGCGGGGGTGTTGTCAGGATGGGGCTGCCCTGGGGGAGGGTCCCGGCTCTGTGTCTTGCCCCCGGGCCCCCTCCCAGTGGCATTGTCTCCACCAGCATCCCCCGATTCTCTCGTCATCTCAATCCTCTCGCCGGGTTCCTGGAGTGCAAGGCTAAACTCTTAAGCATCCGTAAATCCCCCTTGCGTGGAAGCTGGCTAGCTGTACACTATTCAAGCTGTCCACACTTGTAGCTCACTTCTTTACCAGTCTCTCGTGCAGGCAGGGGCCCTGGGATCCCACCATCCGAGGGCCAGAGGAGCCCCGTCCCCACGCTGGGGAAAGGCAGGGGTAGGGAGAACACGAGGGCTGCAGGGCGACTCAGGGTCTGAAGGTGCCCCCCTGCCCCACCCCTACCCGCACGCAGCTGTTGGCCATCCGGCCTCAGGCCCTGGCTCTGCGGGGGGGAAAAGGACCCTGTGGAGGCTTAGCCTGTCTTGCTCTGTTTGTCTCCTCCAGGACAGGAGCTGGGACCACGCCCCCGCCCCAGGCAGCCCCCTCTGCCCGAAGGCCCTGGGGAGAGCGTCCCACGTGGGTCTTCAAACCTCAGGGCAGAGTCTGGAGGTGGGAGGGGCACGAAGCCCGGGCCTCTGGACACAGGCTCTGAGGTGCTCGTGGTCTGGACGGCACCTGGTCCGTGTAGGTGGCGGGCGCTGCACACAGTGGAAACTGCTCAGGCCACTTCGGGGCGGGGGTCCGCATGCAGAGCCTGCTGGCTGCCGGACTTGGAAACCCCCCATCCTTCCCAGGCTCTGGCACTGTACCCTGAGGGGTCCTTCACAGCGCACAGCGGCTCCGGGGGTTGGATCCAAGTTCACACCTCTGCCCGTGGTCCTGTCCCCTCCTCAGCAGCTGCATCCACCCCCAGGGGACAGAACAGCGTGGCCGCTCCCTGCAGGCTCACCCCCTCGGGCACAGTGGGGCACGTCCAGGGCTGCCATGGAGACCCTCAGAGTGGAAACTGTGGGCTCCAGGGACGGGCAGTGTGGGCACAGGGATCAGGGGTTATTCCCAGTGGATGCTCTGCCCACTCCACCTGAAGGTCAAGGCCAGGAC
Source organism: Phocoena sinus (assembly GCF_008692025.1). Lineage (NCBI taxonomy): Eukaryota > Metazoa > Chordata > Mammalia > Artiodactyla > Phocoenidae > Phocoena > Phocoena sinus. The sequence continues at coordinate 1,652,038 of NC_045763.1, read as the reverse complement.
CCCCCGTGCCCATGGCTGGTCGCTGTGGCTCTGGGCAGAGGCCAGAGTTCAACCGCAGGAAGCCCGCTGGTGACCAGTCCTGCCTGGGAGAAGCATTGTCAGGGCCCAGGGATGCACCGGGCTTCTCAGAGGTGACCCACCACCTGGAGGGTGGACCACAGCTGAGCAGAGAGGAGCCCCCCATGGAGCAGGGCAGCCGGGCAGCTCTGGGCACGTTGGGCACGTCTGCAGCCGCCGTCACGCTCCTCGGCAGGCCCGGTGGATGCCTTGGCTGCACGTGGCCCCTCCATTAGGATCGGCTGTGAATTCGGGGGCCTCCGTTCCAGGTGGGGTGGCCCCCGGGAAGGACGTAGCCACACCTGTCATACTTTGTCCCTTCTGGGGGCTGGCAGCCTCTCCTTCATGCACTTAGATGCCCACGGGCACCCTCAGCTCAGCCCTCAGAGGAGAGTCCCTTCTCCCACAGGATCCTGGCACCAGTAATGTCTTGCCCCCAGCTCAAGTCGTGCAGAGGGACAGGCACTTGTCCTCACGGACATACACAGTGGCCGTCACAGCCTCCATGTGTCCACAATGAGGCCTGGGGTTTGGCTGAGGGGTGGAGGACCCTAAAGCACCAGGTCCCCCCAGACTACTGCATCGTAACCACCTGATTCTCTCCAGGACTCGTGGCTCCTCCATCAGAGGCTGGGACCACTGGAGCCCCTGGTGACAGAGGTGCCTTCAGATCTCCCCCATGACGTCCCAGGAGGTTGCTGTGCCACGGAGTGGCCGATGGGGTGCTTGAGGGAGCACACTTTAAGCCTGAGTCCCACACCAGGGCAGCACTGCTTGTGTCTGGTTCCCACCATGTCACATGGTTTTGGGGGTACTCCACAATCATGGCCAGGATCTCTCATGGAACCCGTTTTCTGAGTCCCCTGCAGAAACCTGTTCCACTATCCAGAGTGGGAGCTGGGCTTTGGGGAGTAGGGTGGAGTGGAGCTTCACAGCGAGGGCCACCGTAGAGTATGGGGCGGCCCTGAGCCCTGTCCACCCTCATGGAGGGGCCTGGACTACAGAGTCATACCACTGGCCTTCAGGATATGAGTGGTCACCTCTGGCAGGGCTGGGAGAGAGGCCCTCGGCAGCGATATGGAGGGCCTGACATCATCTTGGCCCCACTAGAGATACTGGCGGGTCAGTCTCACTCAGAGCCAGGGTTATGCTCAGGCACGACTGGTCTCTGCTCTCCACGTCCTCCTCTCCTGTCCGTGAATTCTGAACCTCAAACAGAGCTGGCCGGCCTGCAGCATTCCATCCCGTCTTGCATCCATATGTTGCTTCACAGAAAGATCTGGTTCAGGACCAAAGGGATGGGAAGGGGTCTGAAGAGGCTTCTGTCAAGATGTGAGGAGTGGGAACCCATATCTTAGAAACAGGAAAACTGGCTCAGTTCACTCCTTGGCCTCCTGACAGGCAGGGCCCGAGGAGCTCAAAGCCAGAGAAAGGCTTCTCTTCCCTCCTCCGGGACTTAGCCCACGCTTATCCCCAAGCCCTGATCTTTCACATTAGACATCTCCAGGACAAAGAAGGGATCAAGCTGTGGATGGGAAGGTTGAACTCGGGGCTGCTTTATTTCTCCTCCCTCACTAGCAGCAGCCTATAGTCTGCCTGACACTCCCCTGGAACCTCCCACCCCCCTCAAGGAAGCCAGAATTGGAAGTCAGATCAGTTTCAAAGTGTCTGATATGGATTCTGTCAGGGAATTGGGGAGCTACTTTCCCTCTCTACATCCCAAGCAGCACCCCAAACTGAGTGCTGAAGATGACCTAGAGGAGAGAAAACCACTATTGTCACCACCATACCCACCATCACCATCACCACCACCACCACCACCATCACCACCATCTTCACCATCACCATCATCACCATCATCATCACCATCATCACCATCATCACCATCACCATCATCACCACCATCACCATCATCACCATCATCACCATCACCATCATCATCATCACCATCATCACCATCATCATCATCACCACCATCACCATCATCACCATCATCACCATCACCATCATCACCACCATCACCATCATCACCATCATCACCATCATCACCATCATCATCATCACCATCACCACCATCATCACCATCATCACCATCACCATCATCATCATCACCACCATCACCATCATCATCATCACCATCATCACCATCACCATCACCATCATCACCATCACCATCATCACCATCATCACCATCATCACCATCATCATCACCATCATCACCATCATCACCACCACCATCATCACCATCACCACCACCATCACCATCATCACCATCATCACCATCATCACCATCACCATCATCACCATCACCATCATCATCATCACCATCATCACCATCACCATCATCACCATCACCATCATCACCATCACCATCATCACCATCACCATCACCATCATCACCATCACCATCATCACCATCATCACCATCATCATCATCACCATCATCACCATCATCACCACCACCATCATCACCATCATCACCATCATCACCATCATCATCACCATCATCACCATCACCACCATCATCACCATCACCATCATCACCATCACCATCATCACCATCATCACCATCCTCGTCACCATCAGCACCACCATGTGAGAAGCAGAGGATCCTTTATTATGTTTTATTTTATTTTACTTTTTAATAGCTCTTTATTGGAGTATAATTGCTTCACAATACTGTTAGTTTCTATTGTACAATAAAGTGAATCAGTCATACGCATACACATGTCCCCATATCCCCTCCCTCCTGAGTCTCCCTCCCAGCCTCTCTATCCCACCCCTCTAAGGGAAGCAGAATATCTTGAATAGAAAAAAAAAAAAAAGAGGTTTTAGTTATATTTTATTTAAGGTGTGGTTTGGTAACACAAGGACAGTCTTGGGTGGAGAATGGTGGAGAAAGAGCCCTGGACTGGAAATCTGGGCTGAGCTCTGCTCCCAGCTCCCCGAGCCTTGACATTCTCTCCTGTAAAACAGTGATCCTGAAAGGGAAAGTGTTGAGGGTGGGTCCAGTGGCCTCTTCAAGTTCCCCTGCGACCTTCAGGTATGATGGAATGAAATGAAAACATTACCCAGGAGCCCCCTTCCTCCAGGTCCTCTCTGTTACAACTAAACATCCTGGTCGTAACACAACAAGCAAACACAGGAAGCACCTGGAAGGCAGGAAGGTGGTAGGCTGCTGAGGCCTGAGGACTTGGGGGGGCTCCCTGGGCTTCCTTATCATCACCCATATATCCCCACAGGGCACCACAGAGGCCTCCAACCCCAAATCTCTAACAGGCACAGATAAAACACTCCAAGTAAATCCTGTTCCCCCGGGCAAAGTGTGACCTAACAATAGAATGCCTTTGGGGAATGTCCTCCTCCAAATGCCAAACAAACACCATGCCCCACCCCTGTGGTTTCAGTGGGCAGAGTGGAGAGTTGACCTAACGTACCACTCCACCCACTGCCCACCTCCAGGCGCTCCAGTTCCCCTGCTGGGGTAGTGTTGGCGGGGTCCAGGGACGGACTGAGGTCCAGCCACATCCAGCAGCAACGAGACCGGATGAGGTGGTGCGGGCAGCATCTTGTCAGCCCTGCTTCACCCCCACCCCTTGTGTCTGTGCCGTCCTGCAGGGGTCTGACCCCCCACCTCACCCAGCATGAACACGACAGAAGGTGGCGGGGGAGGTGAGCTAGCTGACACTCTGCCTCCCCTCCCCTGGTGTCCCCTCCCCTGGGGTCATTTAACCCCCACTCAGGGGCAGCAAGGCAAGAAGGGTTAGTGGGGCTGAGAGGGGAGCTGAGACTCCACCCCACCTGTCTGTAAGAAGGCTGTGTGAGCAGTGAGCACCTTGCTGGGGAGGTGTCAGTGGGGCCCCCTGGAAAGCTGAACACACCCAGCCTTCATGCTACACTGCCGCAGGGGGACTGCCTGCCACAGAAGGATTAAATAGGATCCAGAGTCTTAGGAAATTCCAAATGTCCCGGGTAAAATAAAAAATCACTTATCATACCAAGAGCCAGGAACATCGTAATGTGAATGAGAAAAGACAAACAGCAGATGTGATTGTCAGAGCAGATGGAGATGAACCAGATGCTGAGGTTATCTGGGTAAAGGTTTTAAAGCAACCCTCATAAAGACATTTCAGCAAGCAATGACAAATTCCCTTGAGACAGATGCAAAAATGGAAACTCTCAGCAAATAATTAAAAGTTATAAAAAGAGAACCAAGTGGAAATTATCAAACTAAAAAACGTAACTCAAACAAAAACGTGTTGGAAAGGCTCAAAAATAGCGTGTGACGACAGAGGGTAGAATCACCGACTTTCACGACAGGTGAATAGAATTTACCCAACCTGAAAACCGAGTAGACCGGAAAATGATGAACAAAGTCTCAGGGGCCTGTGGGACAAAAACAAAATTGCAAACTTTGGTATCCTTAGAGACCCAGAAGGATAGAAAAGAGAGTAGACTGTAAGAATATGAGAAGAAATAATAGCACAAACCTTCCCAAGTTTGACAAAGGACATGTCTGCAGATTCAAGAGGCTGGATAAATCTCCAGTAGGATAAAGCCAAAGAAATCCACATGCCAAGACACATCATAATTAAACTTCTGAAAACTAAAGCCAATGAAAAACTCTTGAAAGCGGCCAGAGAGACATAACGCGTTACCTGTAGGGAAACACGAATCAAATAATAAGATTTCTGATCTGAAACCACAGAGGCCATGGAGAAGGGACCAGCACCATATTCTTCAAGTGCTGAAAGAAAATGGTTAACCGTGAATTCTATACCCAGCAAAACTACCCTTCAGGGATGACGGGGAAGTAAAGACATTCTCAGATGTTGGCAACTAAGAGAATTTGTTGCTAGCAAACCTACCCTTAAAGAACTGCTAAGGGAAGTTCTCTAAAAAAAAAAAAATAATGATAATAGCACAGAGCCAAAAGGTGGCTCGGAACTCCAGAAAGGGCAAAAGAACATGGGATTGGGTAAAAATAGTGGTAGTCATATTAGACCATTCTCATGAGTTTCTGAAATCCTTTGAGGGTTGAAGGAAAAACTTAAGACAATTCTATTGAAAAGTTGGGAGGGTAAAGAGACCTAAATACACTTCACTCCAAGTGGTAAAAATGTTATTACCAGTGGGTGGTCGTGTTGACTCAGAGCAATCACCAAGAAATCAATAGAAAGCAGTACACTCAAAACCTTACCAATAAATCAAGGTGGAATCCTAAAAAGTGTTCTAGTAAAACCCAGAGGAAGGGATTACCGAACCAGGATCGTTTGCCCAAAGCACAGCAAGTGAAACGCTGAGATGCCGAAGTTTGCAGCAGAGAAAAGGCTTATTCACGAGGCAGCCAAGCGAGGAGATCGGAGAACCAGCCTCAGACCAGCCTCCCCACCGCCCCCCGCCAAAAGTGGGGTGCTTGAGATATTTATGAGATAAAGAAGCAGGGTGGGCTTAGGCATGGGGCAAGGTGATTAGAGGTCGGGAAAAGGTCAGGTAAACGGTGTTCTGCGCAGGTATATCTGAGTTACATGCTTCCACATGGGATGTGTGTTCAAAAATGTTGGCGCTTCGTATGATCCGGGGGTGGAGTTTTGGGCCCCCTGACGTCAAAAGGTCACTCATCGGACACCTTCACAGGCCCAGTTTTAGGGTCAGTGGTCCCAACTATTCTTAGCTGGCTCGAGCTTGAACTAGACACAGCTGACTCCAACTTTCTGGCAAACAACTCGGGCAAACATCTTATTGTTTGGGCTACGTGAATCTTGGAGGGTATGCAATTTGCAATAGCATAATTAAGTGAAGGCAGGCTACAAGCAGAGGGATTTTTAACAAGCTGTAAGGCTAGCCCAGGAATTTCTGTTAGACACCTGTTTCTGTTAACCCTATGGGGCACGGTTTCAAAGGTGAGAAAAAGGAAACAGAGGAAACAGGAAACAATAAAATGGCAGACTTAAGATGGAACATATTACCTTAAATGTAAACCGTCTACAAATGCCAGTCACAAGACAGAAATTGGTGGAGTTTTTAAAAACACAACCCAGCTATATGCGATCTTCCAATACACTATATGCACATATCAAATATGACATAAGTAGTTTGAAGGTAAACACATAGGAAAAGATATACCAGGCAAACATTAAATACACAAACACACACAATTTAGTTAGATGGGTTTATTTCATTCAGGATGAATTTCTTCAGTAAAATTTCTTAAAAGCAAGATTTCTCCTCCCTCTGTACTACCTCTCATTCCTTCCTTCCTTCCCCCACCAACCCGTAGTGTCTACCCTTCTGTTCTTTTCTTTATGGCTTATAACCCCATAAAAACACATATTCACTTATATATGTACATACCAACATGCACAGGTATACACGGGGAAGTGCCATTGCTTTCTTTAACAAAAAAGGGGGGATTCATTTTATAAAGGCACCTCTGTATTTTTGTGGTTGTTGTTCTGTATTTTTTAATAAAGTTTGTAATCCAATGGACACACAAAACAAAACTGCGTTGAGAAAGTTTCATAAATTAATGAGTGTTAGGAAGTTGGGGGAGAGGTCAAGATCACAGGAAGAAGGGAAGCCAGTCTTTTGTAGAGTCTTTTTGTGTGTGTGACACTTCCAAATTGTGGGAGCAGGGACCGTGCTGTAAGGAAGCGCACTTGTACAAACGAGTGACGATACAAAGTCTGAGTATGAAAATAAGATTTTCTCTGAAAACACATTTTTGGCACAGATTAAAGAAAAAAATGTATGTCGGAGAATTTGATTTTTAAGTCAGTATTATATATATTTATATATATTATATATCCACACATCCCAAGTTCTGCATGTTCCACCGAGAGAGAAAATCCTTCCGTTTGCTCTTTTCTGATTGTAAGCTGTACATCCTGGGTGAATCAAAGATGGCGGCGGCAGGTGAATTAAGAGAGGTGACATCCAAATGAGCAAGGGGAAGGGAGGGGTGGGGACAACACAGCTCAGTGAAATGTTCCTTGACCCCAAGGTTTCAGCAGAAGCTTGAAGTCCTGCGTGAGAGTCTGTGATGTGTGTGCGACGTGTGTTCACGTACACCGAGATATCCAGGGTGTCACAGCCTGTCTTCACCGTGCAAAAGTCCAAGTCACTAATTTAGTGCAAAGGCAGTTCTGTTTTGTTTCTTAGAAACAAAAACAACAATTTTTTGGAAGAAAAAGTATTTATTTGACACCTTTACAAAAATAGTTAAGCACATAATTTTCATATTATGTCACCTGATTTACATATCTCAATCCTCGATACCTTTTAAAAATACTAAAATGGTCATTTGGTAAATCGAATCTGTATTGAAAAAATACTGTGGTAGGCCAACATTTGTAGACAAACCCAGTTGATCATCAGCATAAGAAAGAAATATTTATGAACAAAATAATCTCTGAAAACATTTTTGTGAGAAAAAAAAATCTAACTAGTAGATTTCTTTTTAAAAAGTATTTTCAGGGCTTCCCTGGTGGCGCAGTGGTTGAGAGTCCGCCTGCCGAGGCAGGGGACGCGGGTTCGTGCCCCGGTCCGGGAAGATCCCACATGCCGCGGAGCGGCGGGGCCCGTGAGCCATGGCCGCTGAGCCTGCACGTCCGGAGCCTGTGCTCCGCGACGGGAGAGGCCACAGCAGTGAGAGGTTCACGTACCGCAAAAAAAAAAAAAAAAAAAAAGTATTTTCAAAAAAGCAAGCTTAAAAACAAAACCCGCCATAGAATACCTCCTCATACCATGATGAAGTGACATCCTAACAGTAAAAACTAGAAGGTAGGTTTAGAAAACAGCGATGGTGCTAGAGGTTCACACACACCAACTGACAAAAGCCTGGACACAGAGGCAGCATGAAGTCGATGCATTTAATTCGAGGAAGGGAATTACTGCCCGCTGCCCTGTTCCTTTTCTCCAAAAAGAGGAAAGAGAAACCGAGCCTCAAGGTGTCTGCACGTCCACTGGCCGGTGGTCTGTCCTTGGGCTAAATGTCAGGTGAACATACCAGCAGCACCACTGCCCAGGGGCATCTCTGTATTTTCCACTTCTCTCCCAGTAATATTTTGAGAGAGTTCCACCCCATCGATGTGGAAAAATTCCCTGTATGCATAATTTATTCAAATGTGATTTTACGGATGGCCATTAACTTCGTCTCCGATATTTACCCCCAAACAGTGCTATAAACATCTCTGAAAGTGGAAACAAATAGAAACACCAGAGTAATCAAGCCCCGATTCTTCAGCTCCCCCTGGGAGCAGCCTCTTCACAGAGCCTTAAACAGATGGTGATTTCTGCTGCTGACAGGCCCATGCGCCCAGGACGGGGGGTGCATTCCACTCGGCTGCCCGGCCCCATAAAAGCACAGCGATAGCCCTATGGTGCCGTCCCAGGGGAGGATTTCGTGACCTCAGAACAGGGCAGCATTCCTGCTTGTTCCCGCCCCCACTCCCGACCCACCTAAGACACAGGTTTAAAATGCAGAGTCCAGGCTCTGGGCAGGAGGCCTTGGCCCCTGCTTTGGGCACAAACTCTACAGATGGACACTCAACTCATGACCCAGGGCTTTCTCGGGAGAAACGGGGCTGGGGGACAGAACCACTGAAAAGAGATTCACCACCAGGGTCAGAAATTATTCTGGTGCCCCCGAGAATGAACCAAGCTCGACGTGGCCAAAGACTGCACCGTTTTGCCCTTTATTGAACATCCCGTGGTTGCCAAACGGTGAGCTCACTCCCCACTGCAGCCACCCTGCGCGCGGGCCCCTCAGAAGCACCTTCTCTGAACCACGGACGTCCCAAACTCCTTGAAGTCCGCAGAGGTGACCCACATCTGCTTGAAGCTGCTCAGGGAAGTGATGATGGAGGCGCCAATCCACGTGGAGAAGCAGCGGTCGGGCGGCGCTGTGATCTTGATGGTGGTCCCTTTGGAAGCTGCCTGCTCCAGCTCCCTCAGAAGACGGCCATCCAGCCCCCGGAAGAGCGTGGTGCCCCCGGACAGCACAATCTCCCCATAGAGCATCTTCTGGATGTCGGCGTCACACCTGGCGATGCTGCCGGAGACCATTTTGGAGAGGCCCGGGCTTTGGATGCCCAGCTGCTCAGGCGAGAACAGGGCCTCGGGCGCCTGGTACAGCTGGTCCCCGATACAGATGATGCTGCCGTCAGGCAGCTTGTACTCCCTGAGCACCTCCTCTGACCTCCGCGACAGCTCCTTCTCCGGCTCCAGGGCCACATAGCAGAGCTTCTCCTTGATGTCATCCACCAGGGCTTTGTCCAGCACGCACGGGAAGGTCCTCCCGCTGGCCAGCAGCAGCCGGGTGAGGTGCTCCGTGATGTCTCTCCCCGCCACGTAGAGCTTGGTGATGGCGTGGGGCAGGGAGTAGCCCTCAAAGATGGGGACGGTGCAGGTGACCCCGTCCCCGCTGTCCACCACCAGGCCCGTGATGCAGGCCGAGGCGTAGAGGGCCAGCACAGCCTGGTCCGACAGGTAGAAGGCGGGCACGTCGAAGCTCTCAAACATCACCTCGGCCATCTTCTCCCGGGTCTCCCTGGGGTTCAGCGAGCGCTCCGTCATGAGCACCGGCCGGTCGCTGGCTTTGACCCCCAGCTCCCGCTCGAAGAGATGCTTCCAGAGCTTCTCCATGTCATCCCAGCCTGTGATCAGGCCTCGTTCGATGGGGTAGTGCAGGTGTAAGACCTCGCCCCCGTGCAGGGCCTCTTCCCCCACAAAGTACTTCTTCTGATTGGCCCCCACCGAAGGCATCTTGACCTTGGGGTGCCCCACGATGGAGTGGACGACGTGGCGGGGGCCAACCTCTCCAGCCAGGCCTGCCTTACAGAGCCCGGACCCATTGTCAAAAATGACAGCCGGAGAATCTAACACGCGTGGGTTAAGCATGCCTGTGGCATCCTCATCCACACTTCGCCAAAATGAAGACGGAAGAACCTCCTGGGCCACTTTGTGACGTAAGAGGCTCCTCTGGAGGTTTCGAGGGCACAGGATTCCACGGTTCTCTGGGCGTCTCCCAGGCAGGGCTAGCAGACAGCCGGTCCCCGAGAGCCCTCCATCCCCACCCACGGATCTGCTCTCCTCTCGGGAAGCCTGGGCTGCTGAGGCCTTTGCAGGAATGACGTCGCATATGTCACAATCCAGCCGGGGCGACCATTGTCCTCAGCCAGCATCAGAGGGCCTCTGGGGGTGGGGACTTGGAGTCTCTGCCCCCCCTCACCTGGTGAGACTCCAAAGGGGGAAGTCCAGCTGTTCCCGCAGGCCGTGTTGAGGAGCCTCTTGTGGAGCCTGGAACCAGCGAAGCAGCACAGCCTGGGCCAGCCCATAAAACTGGCATCTCTGGCCCTCTGTTTGGAGGGAGCCGCTGTTTGGAGGGTGACAAGCACACTTCTCTTTGCTAAAGGGGAAGACCAAGCACCAGGCAGAGGTCCAGGTCGGAGGAGCGATGCCCAGGGCTCTGACACAGTAAGCACTCGGAACATGGTTTTGGAGTGCAGACTCCTCCAGGAAGCTCTCAGGGATTTCTCTTCTCTTTACCTCATGAACCCTGACCCTGTCTCACAGGGTAGCTGCTAAGCAGAGCCCTCTGGGCCTATTGGCTCTCTCTCGGGGCACATGTACCCCTGCTCTGGCTTGAGGTCAAGGGCCCTCCTTGCTCTCTGCAGCCCCGGAAGCGCTGTCACAAACAATATCCAGTGGTTGTAGGTTGGGAACCTAATGGCCTGTGAAGACAGGGATCTGAGGTTTCATCGGCGGGGGTGGGCAGCCCTGATTGGAGCCCCGGACATCTCTATTTTGGGCCCGTGACACAGTTGGTCAAGCCCACTGAAACACTGTCAGAAGTGACCAGGTCACCAAGTCTGAGGTTGAGAGTGAGGCCAGAGGGCAGTGAGGCTACAGGTTTAGCCAAGCCCATGAGGGCAGGGGGCGCCCACTCCAGCCTCCCGGAGAACCCCTCCAGCAGCCCTGCAATCACACCCTGGGCTGGTTTCCAGCTCAGGAGGAGAAACTGGGAGAGAGCTCAGACTAGGGAACCAGGGCTGACTTTTTTCTTGAGGAAGCTGGAGCCGGTCTTGGAGAAAAAAATGCTAACTTGGTGTTCTGTCGTGTCCGAAATCACCCTCCAGGCCAGCTCCTGCCCAACCAGAAAGCTTTCCCAGGAGACCAGCTCCCCTCCAGGTCCCCTCACCTCCCTCTGCAGGTGGCCCTCTCTGCATGTCCTGCCGGACCTTCTAAACCCACCAGCAAAAAGTGAAAAAGTGTCATCATGTAGGGTAGATGCACGGCGTGGGTGTGTGTTATAGACACGTGGTGTAGACCGGTGACATGGACACGCAGTTTTGTGAGAACCCCTGGGGCTCAGCCTGGGGGGAGACAATAAAGACTTGGTATTACTGAGATTCTCCCACAAAGGACACCTCTACATGGAAGTGGGATCAGACGCACGCTGGGGTTGATGCTGAGAGAAGACGCACCCCCCAGGCTATACAGCCCAGAACCACAACTACCACTGTGGGGGCCTCTAAGATTTGGGGCCCAACGTTCAGGGGAGCACGTGTGCCTAGAGGCTGCTGGGTCGAGGACGGTCCTTAGGGCGCCGTGTCTTGGGGGTTCCAGCCCGCTTACATCACGAAAGCCCTATGCGCTCGGCTTCTCAGGCTTTGCTATTTTTCCCATTGTTGCCAAACACTCCCGGCTGAATCAGGAGGAGTGTGGCCTCAAGCTTTTTCAATTTTGGCCCTAAAAGTGGCCCACATGGGTGGTGATGTAACCATGCTGGGTGCAGAGGTCAAGCGCAGGGGTGGGGCCCTTCGGTGTGTCCTGGGGGCCCAGGGCTGGCTGGGGCACGGAGGTTTGCAGGGGGACAGAGCAGGAGGAAGGACAAACGTTCATGCAAAGCTCGACTGACCAGCTGGGTGGGGGGGCGTTCCGAGGCCTCACCGCACCCCGCAGCTGTGACGGCACACAGCACAATGTGTAACAATGGCCCGGGGCAGCCGGCCAGACCTGGTGCAGGTCCCATGGGCACACGCAGCCCCCTCCCCGTTCTCTGCAGGCCCGGCGTGCATGACAGCCAGCAGGGCAAGTCCAGGCCCCTCCACCAGTTGCCAAACCTGTAGCGGGCAGTTCTCTGTCCCCCTGTGACCGCTGCCCATCCCAGACAAGCTCAGACCCTCGAGGACAGAGCTGTGAAAGCTGGGCCATCCATCAGGGCTGAGGCTCCAAGCAAAGCCATCCAAGGAGTTCCAGGACCCCTTTTCCTAAATGTTTTCACTCTCCCTGATGAGCCTGGGAGAAGTGCAGCCCTTCACCCTGGGTCTGGGACCCCAGCCACTCCTGACCACCCACGGCCATTGGGTGCCACGCGCCTGGCAGAGCAGGCCCCGGGGAAGCGGTCGCCACTTTTCTCCTCCCTGTGCACTTGGGCGAACCAGTTCTCCGCTGGCCACTGGGCCAGCTCCCCTGCCGCATTCCTGCATCTGCTGTCAGAGCCCCACCTCAGGCTCGGGGAAGGCTTCTGCATACCGGTATAAGTGTCTGAACCGGCTCATAGATTGTGCATCACCTGGAGAGGCAGGAAGGCTCTGAGGACCCCACCCCCAAGAAGTGGGATACTCCCTGGGGGGTGACACCACGTGGGCACTGAGAAAACCAGTGGGTTTATGAGCTACGTGATGTCGTGTTGGCTTCAAGCTTGCCCCGGGACAGAGCTTCCATCCCGTGGTGCCCAGGTGCCCGGGAGCCTCTGCTCAGCCTCCTGCCTCTTCCTGTCTGCTGCCCGTCCCTCCAGCCACCTGGGTCAGGACGTCTGGGAGGGGCCGCGTGCATCTCGGTGCAGGTGTCCACGTCGACGGCCACAGCGGTCCTGTGGCCCCTTCAAGGGATGCGATGCTCTGAGCATTCGCTGCAGGGGGTGTGTTTGCTATTAACCCAGGGACGGTTGCCCTCTCCCAGCCCAGTTAGAAGTCTCCCTCCGGGGCCGCCCTGCCCCCACCCCATGCCGGCCATGCCTCGTAAATCGCTTGAACAAGTTTATGGGAGAACTGGCCATAACTCCATCTCCCTCCGCAGGGCAAGGCTCACGCTGTGATTACTCTGCAGGGCACTAGCTTCCGCCCTGTGCAGGAAGGCTCGCTCTGGTTCTGCCCCAGCAGTCACACCCAGCAGCAGCCCCCCAGCTCCCACACGGCCCCCAGGCCCATGCCCTCAATGGGAGGTGGACGGCAACTGGGCAGCCTTGGGCGGCTGCCGGGCATTTAGACTTGGGAGTGGGTAGCCCTGGGTCTGCTGGGCACCCCTGCTTCCCACCACCCTGGCTACTGAGCCTGGGCCACCCGAGCCCTGGGCCAGGTCTCCCTGTCTGTCCCGTCGTCCCTCAGTCCATCTGTCACCGACGCCCAGAGCCTCGGCCGATTAGTGACCAGCAGACTGGACCTATTAGTACTAGCTGGCATCTGGTGGCCAGATCCTGCTTGCTGAGGGTCTGGGCCCGTGTGAGCCGGCAGCCTGAAGGAACAGGGCGACTCTGCGGTTGGCAAGATGGGCACTGCTCAGGCAAGAGAGAGGACAGTGTACGTGTCAGAGGGAGCTTGTGGGAGCCCAGGGGCCATGGGTGCCTGCAGGTGCCCCCGGGGATGGTTGCTCTTCCACCTCTTTGCCCCAGACATTCCCAGAGGAGCCCAGAGCCCTGAGCACTTTTCCTGGGAGCCTAGCCCCTCTGAATCTCTGAGATGGAACTTGTATCTCCTACGCACCCATCCATTTTTCCATTCCCCATCCATTCATCCAGCTACTGTTCATCCTTCCATCCATTCACTCATCCACCCACCCACACATCTATCTATCCATCCACCCACCCATCCATCCATCCATCCATCCATCCGTCCATCCATCCTTCCATCTACCCACCCAATCCATCCCTCCATCCATCTAACCTCCTATTTAGTTATCTCCCCTCCTCCCATCCCACCCGCCCTCCCACCTACCTTTCCTTTCTTAGTAGCTGAACTGAGCATCCGGTCTTGTCTCTGTCCACCTCCTTTCTTGGTAACCTTTGGACTTCAGCAGAGCCTTTTGGGTCCCCACAGTTGCCAGCATAGCACCCGTGAGTCCTGCCTGCTCTGTTGTCCTCTTCCAACCAGCTGGGGCTGAAATGACACCCCTAGGTCACTCCTCTCTCAGCCTCCCGTGAGGCTGGCTCACTAAACTGGATGGGATGGGGCAGGCTGGCCTGACACCAGTGAAACTCAGTGTTGCTGGGGCAGAAGGAAAGAGTTGGCAGCCAGCTGACATGCTCTGGGGAGCTTAGTAAGGTGGCCCTGCTGCTCCCAGCCTAGCATCCACGGTCCAGCATCGCTTAGTGGACACCCCACTGAGTGGTCGAGTGACACAGACCCATTTGGGCGCGAGGCTGTCTGAAGCCAGACCACCAGTTACCCCCACCCCGGCTTTCTGCCCCTCCCTCTCATGGAACCCTGGTCCTGAGCACTCAGAAAATTTTTAAAAAGTATCTTTTTGTTGGAGAAACTTTGGAAAACACAAGGGCAGCATTACAAGGCGGATACAAAGCACCCCTGGCCTACCTCGCTAAGCCCTGCTGACATCTCGCTGCGCCCCTTGGGGATGAGCTGCAGACACATGCAGCTTTCCACGGGCCTGTCTCATGTCCGTCAACCTTCCTCCCACCCTGCAGGTGCTCCCAGAGTCTCCCCACAGCTGCTTCTCCGGGTCCGTGCTTCCAGGCTGGGGCCCGCAACCCTCCCCACCCCACCCCCGGGCTCCCATCCTTCTCACCCTGCCTGCCTCACTTTCTGAGGCTGCTCAGGCCTACCCAGAGCCCTCCCGCAGAGCCCCGGGGAGACCCCGTGCAGGGCCGGCTGGTGGTGGGGTTTGTCTTGCCTTCCAGGAGCTCTTGGTCGTGCATTGAATTGGGGCTGCTGGTGGCTCAGGGGCCAAGTGACCCCAGGGCTGTGGGAGAGGATCTGAGGCTGATTACCCCTCACCTGTCATAGCGGGACCCCTGTGGGTGTGTCCACGGCCCGAGGGCAACGGCTTTCCTTGTTCATTGCTCATCTGGGTGGAGGTGGGTTGGGGGTGGGCAGTGATGGTAGGAGAATGTGGAGGGGCCTCAGACTTCACCTGGGGCAGCTCCCCTCCCCTCCTCCTTCTAAGTGGGTCTCACGAGGCGCCCCCCCCCCCCCACCCCCGGTCAGAGCCAGCAGCAGGCTACCTGAGGGTCAGAGCTGCCCCCTGCCCCAGATGCTTCAGCAGATGTCAGCCGGGAGGGCCGCTGCCCTGCAGAGGTGCCCTGTGTGACCACGGCCTCCCGCTGCTGCTCCCAGCCTAGCACCTCAGGCCTTTCCCCAGGGGCCCCCACCTCGCAGACATGCAGGTCCGTGGAGGGGGCGGCGTGGGGCTCCTTCTCTGGCTGCTGGCCTCCAGCTCCCCACTCTGGCCCCAGGGCGTCCCCACCTCCCCGCTCACCTGTCTAGTCCTCTCCCTGCGCAACCTCACACACCCCCTCCTAACCGGTGCTATGACAGGTCCCTGGTTGATTTGTTCAAAGTAACAACGGACTTTTGCGAGCAGGTGGGCGGGAAGGGTGGAGGGCCCTTCCCGGCCCCTCCCTGTGCATACTGTTTACTATCTGGCCGCCTTACTGTAGTGCTTGCTTCTGCGGCTCCTGGGCAGTCATCTGGGGTCAAGGCTGCTGTGACAGGCTGGCCCATCAAGCCTCATAAGCATCTAGGCTGCTGATGCCATGGAGACCGGTCACAGCTTCGGAGGACGCGCGCCTCTGTGGCCGGGGGGAGGGGACCAGCCCCACCCAGCCCCCAACCGGCAGGAGACACAGCAGGCCTCCCTGGACAGGTGATGAGCCCCACCTGGGCACACGCTGGGCAGAAAGGTGGACCCTCCCCTGGGACAGGTGTGACTGCAACCCCAAGACTGAGGTTTTGGGGATCCAGGTTCTGGCTCCAACAGGACAGGGGACCCCTGTAACAGCTCCAGGGCTCTGCGAGGGGCCCACGGACCTCGGCAGGCTGGGAAAGGCAGGCCCTCAGGATAGCCTCTCCTGATGGGGCTCTCGGGTGGGTGTCGGACATCAGGAACTCTAACCGCGTGGCCCAAACCCACGCGTCAGGGACATGGATGCAGGTTTTTTGGCCTTCCCAGCACAGCCCACTGTGGTCCAGAGACCCGGGACTGCCACCTGGGGGGGCTGCCCTCATAGCTCAGCTGCCTGCTATAACTGAATACTCCAGGCTGGGCGGCTCACACAGCAGACATTTAGTCCTCACAGCTCTGGAGGCTGGACGTCCGAGATCCGGGTCAGTTCCCGGCGAGGTCCTGCTTCCTGGGCTCCCGCTGTGTCCTCATGGGGCCGGGAGGGCTAACTCTGGTGAATCTCCCTCTTGTTTTAAGGGCGCTAATCCCACCATGGGCCCCATCCTCATGACCTCATCTCACCCTAATCTCCTCCCAAAGACCCCACCTCCAAATACCACTGCACTGGGGGTCAGGGTTTCAACATAGGAATTGGGGGTGGGGGGACACATTCAGCCTGTAGCAGGGGCCGTCCTGTCTGTCCCTCCACGGAAGGGAGCAGGAGATTTCCTCTGAGGGCAAGATTGCTGGAGGCCAGGCCGTCAGCAGCTCAGCACTCACAGTCCACTGGCCGGTTCTCGGAGCCTTGGCCTCACCTAACTACTTGGCGTCACCTAACTATGCATCCAACCTGGTTGCAGAGATGGGGAGAGAGAGCCCAGACATGCTGAGATGCCAAGCACCTCTGCCCAGGAGTCGGGGGTGGGCAGAGGGGAGGGGGAGGTGGTCCGAGGAGAGGGCAGCCAGAGGGCCGGCCAGGGGCCTCACCTGTCTCCAGAGGAACAGGAGACAAACTCATGGGCAGTGCAGTCCTCTCTCCTCCTGGACTTGGAAACCTTGGGGCCCTGTCGTGTCCCCTTCTGGGACGATGCATGTGCGTGGTGTGGGCCATATGCACCCTGCCCACCCTGCACCCTGTCAGAGGCAGCGGAGGTGGACAGACTGGAGACAGCCCTGGAGCTGGCCTCTGGTCACTGCTGGGCAAGCCCGAGAGGCTCCATCAGCCGGGACAGGAGAGCAACGGCCTCGCCATGCATTCCGTCCCTTTTGCTTTCATTCTCCTGACTTTGCTCTAAAGGTAACAGGCTTTTGACTGGAAACATTACGGCAACGGACCCTGTAGAGTGACAGAGGAAGACCCCTCCTCACCGCCTCCCCCACCGGTGTTTCTCCAAATGTGGCCACAGTCACCACTGGGTCTGAATCTTCCAGATGTTTTCTAGGCACAAGTACCTATGGAAACACCCAGAAACAGGCTTTCGCTGTTAAATGGATGCAGCCACACGTGCTGTTCTGCCCTCTCCCGGGGAGCATCACACCCTTGTCCGTGAGCCCGCAGAGCGTGGCCTTGACCTTCTCGCGGCCGCTCGGTGACCGTCATCCACTTGACCTAATTCGTCTGTACAATCTCCGCTGACGTTTTTCCATTTAATAATTTTTCAGTTATTGAGGTTTTTCCGATTTTTTTAAACTATCCCAGATGAAGCCATGGTTGATATTTCCCGCGTGCCCCTCTCCACCTGCTTGGTGTGGTCGAGGGCCAGACTCTGACTCAGGACCACGCAGGGAAGTCTGCACACGTTTACAGCGTGGAGGGAGCTACCGGGGTCTGAGGCCCCATTTTTTTTAATTTAATTTTTATTTTATATTGGAGTAGAGTTGATTTACAATGTTGTGTTAGTTGCAGGTGTACAGCAAAGTGGCTCAGTTATACATACACATGTATTCATTCTTTTTCAGATTCTTTTCCCATATGGGATATTACAGAGTATTAAGTAGAGTTCCCTGTGCTATACAGTAGGTCCTTGTTGTTTATCTGTTTTGTATATAGTAGTGTGTGTATGTCAATCCCAATCTCCCAATTTATCCCTTCCCCCACCTTCCCCCTTTGGTTACCATAACTTTGCTTTCTATGTATGTGAGTCTGTTTCTGTTTTGTAGATAAGTTCATTTGTGCCGTATTTTAGATTCCACATATAAGTGATGTCATACGGTATTTGTCTTTCTCTGTCTGATTTAGTTCACTCAGTATGATAATCTCTAGGTCCATCCATGTTGCTGCAAATGACACTATTTCATTCTTTTTTATGGCTGAGTAATAGTCCATTGTGTGTGTGTGTGTGTGTGTGTGTGTGTGTGTATACACACATACCACATCTTGTTTATGCATTCATCTGTTGATGGGCATTTAGGAAAACGTTCAAACCAATAAAATCAGAAATGAAAAAGGAGAAGTTACAACTGACAGTACAGAAATACAAAGGATCATAAGAGACTACTACAAGCAACTCTATGGCCATAAAATGAACAACCTAGAAGAAATGGACAAATTCTGAGGCCCCATTTTTCAGAGATGATGGAGCAAGTCCTAAAGGGTCTCTCTGCTTGCCAGGTGTTATAAAACATCCATGTGGAATGTCAGAGGGAGGCGTGGTTAGAATGGCAACACCTGCCGTATCCCTCTCCTCCGGCTACTGTGACAAAGGGCCACAGCGAGGGCCTTACACAACGTACACTTCTTATCTCCCGGCTCCGTGGGTCTGGAATCTGGGCGCGGCTCAGCTGGAGCAGTGGCTTGGGCCCCTCATCAGGTGGCCAGCCAGCTGCCGGCCGGGCTGCGGTCTCATCTGAAAGCTGGGCGGGGAGGTGAGGAGGGCTCTGCTTCCCAGCTCACACACGTGGCTGTCAGCAGGCCTCGGTCCCTCGCCACGGTGCCTTCCCAGGAAGCCTTGCAACGACACGGCAGCTGGCTTCCCTTAGAGCGATCCTGGGTGGGGGAGGGGGGACATCCAGGACAGAAGCACCTTTATAACCTGATCTCGGGAGTGATGTCTCATCACCTCTGCTGTTTCAGAAGCGAGTCAGCCCAGTGCCGACCAGGGGATGGTGTTACTAAAGGCACATGTGCCGGGAGATGGGGCCATCGAGGGCCATGTTGGAGGCTGCCTGCCCGGAGCACTGACCAGAGCACCAGGACCCGGGTGGAGGGTCGCCGGCGGGCAGCTCAGACCCCAGCACGGCTTCTCCAGCCTTGGTTTCCTCAGCTCAGCAGGGATGTCGCCCGATGCCTGGCAGCTCAGGGCACTGATGGAGTTTAAGGGGAAAAGGGTGTGTGGCCATCTGGGGAGAGCAGGGGACACAGATCGACTGATGGGAGCACCTGGCTGGGAGCCGCCTCTTCTGGGACCCTCCTGGCAGCCTCGCTTACGTAAAACACCGCCGCGGCCACTTCTCATTGCTTCGAAATGCTATGTCCTGACCTCGGACATCCCCAGGGGACCTAGGGCGCCCCCGCCCCTGCATCCACCAGCCGCCCAGGCCTCCCTGGCCCCAGAGTCTCGGAGCTGCCCGCCACACCCCCACCCGTGCGGCCCTCAAAAAAGAGGTCTCCCGCCCCCTGCTGGCGCCCCGCTGGAACCGCCTCGAGATCTGGGACGGTGGCGGGGGAGCGGCAGGGGGCGGGGCCGGCGCTCGGGAACAAAGGAGGCTTGTTAGCTTCGTGCAGGCAGGACACTGGGGGGAGGAAAAAAAATCAATGTTTGCTAAATAGGAGAAAAAAATCACCCTGCCTCAGTGGGGAAAAAGGTTTATTTTCAAGTGTATTAAAGTGATTACCCAGAGGAAAAGCGGAGCAAATGAACAAGTGTGTAGAGTGGTGAGTCGCCCGTTTTCCCAGGGAGCTCGGAAGAGCAGAGCTTGCTCGCTGCCCGCCCCCCCCCCCCCCCCACAAGCCGGACACAGCCAAGCTTTCGGTTTTAAATAGTTTATAACATTTCAGAGGCAGCGTCTAAGTGAGGGCCGTCCCTGGAGAGGCCCTGCAGTCCTCTGCATTTAGCCAGTGATAAATAACCCGGAGCACGCAGGGCCCGGAAGGATCCCAGATTTAATTCAAATAATTTAAAATCTAATGTTGAAAGAGCTCTTTGCATTCATGGGCCGTGCGCGTTTCCAGCTGGAGAAAGAAAAGGCTTTGTGTTCTGGGTGGGGGCAGGGTGACAGGCTGGAACCCAAGGTTCGGGGACTAACCGTTTCACCATGTGCTGACTCCAGCCAGCTAGCCAACATTTTTCATATTGTAAGTGGCATCGGTTCTGAAAGCCAGACGTGGGGGGAACATGTTTTATCCTCTCCGTGGAGTTTCGACTCCAGGTGAAAGGATTTTTGTCCATGGCGAGGCTGCTTCCTCACAAGCCCATGGCGAGAAGTGGAGGGGCTGCCCCTTCTCCGAGGATGCGCGTCCCTCCCGACAGCTCGGGTTTCTAGGAGGTGTCTTGATGCGGACACGGTCCCCCGCGGCTGCATACCTTCTGGGGCCCCGTAGAGCAGTCCTCATCATGGTGGGGGCCCGGGGCCCATCCGAGGACGGAGCCCCCCATTGGCCTCGCCCCCTTCCAGCCTGATCCACACATCAGGAAAGTGGCCGGGGCCACCAGGAGATGGGTCCCAAGAGACTGGAATCATGGCTGAGACAGGCCGGAGAATCCACGCTCAGCTTTGAAGGATGTGTGAACCTGTGTGTTGTGTCATTGTCACCCCAAGATTCACGGCCACCCCCTCGGAATATGACCATGTTCGGCAATAGGGTCTTTGCAGATGCAGTCAGATAAGTTAAGATGAGGTCATGTTGGATTAGAATGGGACCTAGTTCCAATGACTCGTGTCCTTGGAAGAAGCAAAAACAGAGGCACACAGGGAGATGGCCACGTGACAGCAGAAGCAGGGGTGATGTGTCTACAAGCCAAGGACAGCTGGCAGCACCAGATGCTGGGGAGAGGCACATAGCAGACAGTCCCTGGAGCCTCCAGAAGGAACCAGCCGTGCCCACACCTGGACTCAGACTTCTGGCCTCCAGACTGCGGGAGAGCACGTTTCTGTGCTGTTAAGCCCTCGGCAGTGGTGTTTTGTTACAACAGCCCGGAAGATTCACAGGACAACGGTCAGGTCTGATCTGTGTACCTGCAACCAGCATCCATCTGTTGACATTATGTAAACACAGGTGCCGTGATGGGTGACGAAAAGCATCCCCTTTGTGAGCTGCTTCCCCTGCCGGAGCCGCTGTGAGGCAGCGCCGGGTGCCCTGAGCCTGCAGACACACCTCTGCAGCGGCTTTCCCTGCAGCCGCGGAACGTCGGTGGGGATGGAACGCACCCAGCAGCTTGCCTTCCTAAAATGACCCATTTCCCCTGTCCTGACTGTTCTTTTCCTTTTTAAGAGGATCTGCAGGACCTTCTCTTAAAAGGTACCCAAAACGCAACCTCTCGTGTTCAGCACTCGTTCCCAGCTTGGGTGGCGGACGCCCTGGAGCGTCCTGGAGGAGAGGAGGCTGGAGGAGCTCTTGGCACAGGGAGGCATCCCCCCATCTCAGCCCCAGGCCACATCTCACTGTCCCCCCTGGTGGCGTCAGACTCTGGGCAACTGGCCACAGATCTAGAATGCCGGGGGCTGGGGACAAGATTTCTGTACAAATAAACACTGCTGGCCTACGAAGAGGGAGACCTTCCAGGGCACTCAGGAGAAGCCTCCCTGGGCAGAGCCAGGATCATGTATCTGAGATCTTGGTGGTGAGTATGGGGGGGGGGGGGCCCTCCAACCACCAGGGGTTTCCTGACCCAAGGCAGGGAGAACCGGACCCCCGAGCCCCCTCCTCCTGTGCTCTCTCTGCCTGACTCCTTCCCGGCTGACAACCATCTCAGTGCTCAGGGAACGGCAGTCCCGGTTGGTGGGCACAGCAAAGCATCTGGCCAGGCCCGCTGCGGCAGATGGGGAAGGGTGGTGAAAATGTACGGATCAGCTGGTGTCGTTGCCGCTTCTGTCCTTCAAGCTGGACAAAATCCATGGCCAGACCGCGTCCAGAGGCCTGAGGCCAGCTGGCCTTGCCCACGCCCCACCCTCACCGTCCTCTAGATCCTCGGGGTCGGGGGTGCCTCTTCTCCCCAGTTTGGGGACAATTTCCTCCAAATTTCCAGACATCTGCACAAAGGCTCAGGGGAGCTTCATGGACCACCCTCTCCACCTGTCCTGCCCAACAGGGTAGCCGCAGCCTCTTGTGACCGTGTCCATCGACAGGCTCAGTGCCCCAGGCCACCGGGCAGTAGCCACATGTGGCTGGTGGCTGACAGGCTGGACATGCCTTCGCAGGCCTGCCCACCAGGGCATGGAGGTCTGTGGACAGTGATATCTGGGGCCACGCCTTCCAGGATAACCCCTGAGCTCCCCGCCCGGCGTCCCCCGACGTGGCCGGTTAATCAGGGGTGTGCCCGTGTGTGTTTTTGACTTTAGCCTCGGTTGGCAGAGGTGGGGTTACCACCTGCCATAGGACTTGCATGTACTAAGCCTTTCTCCTTGTTTATCTGCAATGCAGATTTAACTGGGCGTCCTGAACTTGTATTTGCAAACCTGGCCACCCCACGTGCGTGCGCCCAGCTCACAGGCCTGGGTCCTACGCTCTCCGGGGTGGGCGTGTTCGTGACTGGCGTTTTCCTCGTAGGAACCTCAAACACGCAGCAGTACTGCGTCAAGAGCTTGCCCCATCCCATCGGAAAGAGGCAGACGAGGGAGGAACGTGAGCCTCGGGGAGCCCGGCGGGGGAGAGCTGTGCCCCCCGGGCATCCGTGCCAAAGACATGCCTGGAGCTTTCCAGAAAGGAATTCAACCTAAAAATGGAAACCGGCGCCCCTCCCCCCCGCCCCCGCCAGTCTGTCCAGACTCCCAAGAGAGGGACCCCTGGAAAACCAGCGGCAGACACTTCAAACAGTCACACTGCACTCGCCATTCTCACAAGGGCCGGGAGGTAACCATTACCCGTGCTCGGCCCTTATCACCATGTTCCCAAGCAGCTCGGTTAGCCTGAAACAGCTACACCCAAGCGGCCGGGAGCTCGGCAGGTGCCAGGAGCCCGGGACAGGGTCCGCCGCCCTGGGGGAGAGCAGCGGTCCCGCCTCCCCTGCCTGTGTCCTTCAGTGGCCGAATCTTCAAGGATGTTGTTTCAAAGATTTAGTGCAGACCAGGCCGGGGTCCCCGCCTTGCCCTCCCACTGCACCACAGCATGTACCGAGCCCCTGGCTGAGCGTGCTGGGCCATTCGGCGGGAGAAGTGGGGTGGGCAGGGGGCAAGGTAACAAATACACGTCCAGGTGGTGTCGGAGCCGGGTACGCGACGTGAAGAATATGAAACAGGGTTCGGGACAAATGGGCTGGGGGACGGGTGGTTGCAGTTGTCTCCACTGAGCCGAGGCCCCAAAGACAAGACAGAGGGTGCCGTGGGGGAGCTGGCAGCAGAGCTCTCCAGCGTGGCAAGGGAACAGCATGGGACGGGCAAAGGCCCTGGGGCAGGAAGGATGTCATCATCCCTAGTCCTCTGCTGACCGTTAAAAGCTGGCTCTCGGATTCGGGGTGTTTCCCCATCAGCCTTGACCTGGTAAGTAAAGAGGTCCACGCCGCGGGAAGCACCACACCCAATGCCAGCAGATGCCGGGGGCGGCCAGGCTTTGGGGTCAGGGCTGGGCTGGGCTGAGGCGGCCTGGAGCCCAGGGCTCAGGTCCCCTTGCCTTCAGCCCTCTCTCTGTTTTGTGCGGCCACAGCCGGGGTCCTCTCCACAGAACGTGGCCGAGTGGCCTGGCCTTCCCAAGAGGGAGGCTCCAGGGAAAGCCGTCACCCCCACTGAGAGGCCTGAGGGGCTCCATCTGTAACGGCCAATGTCTCAGCTTTGTCAAGTGGCCCCAACGCCCTGGCTTGGGCCCCCCCACCTGTGGGCAGGGGGCAGGGCTGGTGGGCCTGCCGGGGCTCCTCTCCCAGCCTGAGCGTCAGGCTGAGCTGGAGGGGAGCTGAGCGCCCGATTCACTCTTGCCTCCCAGGAGCCCGTGAGCATCTCCGCAGAATGATGGGCAAAGGTGGGGCTCTCTGTAAGTGGAATTCATTTTGGTTATTCGCTCGGCCTCCTAAGAGTGGATAACTTCCCACGGTGATGGCTCTGAGGCATACACCCTCGGACATACGTCTTTGCACAGGGGTGTCATCTGCTCCTTAACGATCAAATCCTTGAGGTGGGATTTCTGGGTCAGACTCCCCCTTAACCACCTGTCTGAGTCAGTTCAGGCTGCTTTCTTGCTGTGTCCAGACATAGGAGATGGGGCAGAAGGGAGACAGAAAAAGAGAGAGAGTGAGTGCCCTGGTCTCCTCTTCCTCTTATCAGGGCACTAATCTCTTCATGGGGTCCCACCCTCGTGGCCTCATCTAGACCTAGCCACCTCCCAGGGGCTGCACCCGGACTCCCATCACATTGGGAGTTCGGGCTTCGACACTTGAATTTGGGGGACACAGTGCAGCTCATAGCACAGCGCCAGCTGCAGAGGGATCGAGGCTGTAGCGCTGCTCCCTGCAGAGGTGACACTGGAGGACATGGTGAGGGGAGGCTTCCTCAGGCAGAGCTTTGGGTAGAGAGAGAAGTGTCCCAGGGGAGGATTTACACGAACTCGTGGGCAGTGGTGAACGCTTCATGAGCTGCTCGGAGGGCTGGGAGGAAACCGACAAGAAGAGAGGGGATGAGCAGGTCTAGGGAAGAGGCGTTTGGATGGACCTCGAGGAGGGGCCAGAGTCACATGACGATGTCCACCAGGGGCACCGAGCAGCCCCGTGGACAAGATGGCTGGACCAGTCCTCGGGCAGCCTCTGTCCTCGGCACTCCCTGTTTTGGGCAGAGCATTCACGGATGGAGTAGGCATAGCAATAGAGTTTGAAGCTACCGTCTGGACTTCTTCTCACTGCGGTTGATGTAATTCTACTCTTGCTGTATGTCCAGCTCTCAGTATCAGGGACTGACCCTAAAGTTCCCTATCATGACACCACAGCATCCCCCGAAGATACCAACCAGCCACTCGGTGGCCAGTTGGTTGCGTGGAAACATTTCCGTGCTGGAAAGTCCAGGGGCTCGTCCTGATGGAGTGTGTTCTAGGTGTGGGTTTGCTTTTCCTGCACGTGGAATGATCTCCTCGGGCACCATAACCAAGAACTCAGAGTGTCCGATTCAGTAACAGAGGGTCTTGAACCATGTTGCCTCTGACCGTGGACCTACTGGTCCTACCATGTACCACACTATCCAGAACTGGCCAGCCTGGCAGAGGGATGGATGGGCCCCTGTGGTGCAGCTCAGAATGATGACATTCTGGAACGTGGAGTGCTATTCCTTCACTTAGGGGATGCTCCTTAAGCCGGGAACAATTGTATGGTGCTGTAAGCACACCTGGTTGAACACATGGACTTCAGAACCAAGTAGACAACAGGTGGTCCCTCTCACCATCACCCCAAGTGACTCACTTTGGGAATGGGAGCTTCCCATCCTCACACTTTTGGCTCTGTGGTTCCCAGAAGAACACATTCCACCAGGGATTACAGTCGTAAGAGTCCCACTGAGTTTAGGACAGTTCCCTCTAGTTATTCGTGCCTCATTGTACCAGGAAAGCAGCAGACACAAGAGAGCCATTGCCGTGGAAGGAATAATTGATCCTGACCGTTGGGTGGCCGGAAGGGGGACTGCTATATAGTGGGATACGGAGGAACATGGCTGGCATTCATAGGATCCAGTGAGGTCATTCGTACGAGTTTTGGGACTCCAGTGCCCAGTTTTAACTGTAAATGGGCAAGTACAATAGTTATGGCCTTAAAGGGCAGAGTAACTAGGACTTCTAGTGGGTCCCCTCTGTAGTCAAGTCAGCTAGACCTGGAGGAGAACTAATTCGGGGGAGGACGGCTAGAATAAGGAGATGACGAGCGTCAGTTGTAGTCTTGAGACCCACTGTAGCTGTGGGGCTGCTGTTTATCACAGTGACTGTCTTATAACCTTTCCCAGGAATTAAGACCAGGCTCATGGAGAACCTGTGGCTGGCTGAGGTGAACTTACTGTGGGAAGAAGGTGACTCTGAGGCTGCGAGGGCGAAATGTAGTAGACCCTATTGGGGCCCCTCTCAGATCCTCGATCAATGGCGCCGTCTCCCCATTGCCTGAGTGCTGGGTGCTAATGGCTTATGTTGCCTCCTTTTGAGAATTGCTTTCAGGTGCCCTAGAAGTTAGGTAACCCCCAGGGGAGAGTCCTGGCCAACGACAGCAGAGTATAAAAGGAGAGACCTTGGTCTCTGCAGCACACTCTATGTTCTGGAGCCCAACCCCTTATGTTGCAGAGACCCTGCTGAGACCACAAGGGACCAGCTCTTTCCCTGCCCTGCTTCTGCCCCTCCCTTGCAGGCTTTTGCTGGTTAACATGTCCCTGATACACACAACTACACCCGGGGTCAGGGGAAGTGGACTCAAGGAAGACACTTGAGCCGACCCTGGCTGCTGGCTGGGCGACTAGAATTTTCCCTATGAAAAATGTGTCAGGAAAAACCATGGTAATTCCACTATGCACTCCAGAGTGAGAAAATCCTGTGTTCAAATCCCAGATCTGCAACTTCGTAGCTCTGCGGCCATGAGCAGCTCCCTCCCTTACCCTCTTTAACTTTCCTTCTTTGTAAAGTGTGGAGAATAATGGAAACCCCAGGAAACTGAAAGGTTTAAATGACATGGTGCCCATAAAACACTTAGCAGAACACCTGCACATGGGTCAGCGCTCAGGGCACAGTGGTCACTGATGACACAGCGATGATAACGATGATGGAGACATTTGGTTCTACCACATCAGACTCCACCCTCTCACTGGTCTCTCTAACAATTGGATTTGAGTGAAAACAGGGCCCCAGTCATCTAAATGCCTGGAGCTTAATCCCAGCCACTCTGTGGCTTTCTAAATTTAGAGCTTATAAAATTACTACGTGGTTAGAAAGCAGGGAAAAAGGAAAAAAGTGGAATTGTGTGAATATACATATTCAAATGCTGGGGTTGAGGGAGATATGATATTTACGTCCTGATGACTGGGATATTCCCAAATATTTTTCCTAAGAAAACATCAACCCTCTGAACAGTTCCACCACCTATTCAGTCCTTAGTCTACACATCTCTCCCTGCAAAGATCACCTGAGAACACTTCTGAATAAAAAATAGCTTAGAAATGCCAGGCAAATATGATACACATCTTTTAAAAGGAGATCTGAACTTGCAGAAGAGTGATGGAAATTTCCATGACCCAAAATAGTAATTGAGGTGAGCTAACACTGTGGCTGCCTGGGGGCTGGCTCCCAGATGCTGGTCTTGATAAGGGGCTTGAAATGAGCTCCCAGAACAGGGGATGAAGCCCATAGGCACCAAAGGGGAAAGTGTTTGGACTGAGACTTCTGCGTGAAGCCACGGTCCCCATACAATCTCAGTGAAAGGAATGAATATGAACGAAATCCACCTAGCGGCACACAAATATCACAAGAAAGCTTGTCACGCTTTACCTTGACTGAGATGGAAAGTTTTAAAATCTGAAGAGAAGCATTTTCAGGATGGTGGAGTAAGAACCTCCAAAACTCTGCTCCTCCATAAAAGCAAGGCGAACACTTGCAAAAATGACCAAAAACAACTTTTTTAGGACTCTAGAAATTCATCTAAGGCCTCCAATAATTTGAAGAGCATTTCTTCAATAAAATGGTTGAATCTTAAGAGCAGAGAGCTTTGTGGCATTTTAACTTGCCCTACCCCATTCCCCTCTCCCAACAGTGTGGTGGCCTAAAAACCAAGAGCATGTCAGTAACAATTGCTATAAAAAAACAGCAGCCCAACGGGCACTGGTGGGGGAAGTTCCAACATATTCCTGGGAAACCAGAAATCCACGTACGTGTGCAAGGGGGTGCAGGTGCCCAGGAAAAACCTGAGACAGCCCGAATCTCTCATCTCCCGCTGAATTTGGGGCTCTGTACAAGGAGGAATTGAAGGCTAAGGCAGAGTAATAACCTGCCTGCTGGAGCACTGAAGTGCCCTCATCAAAGTCTGAGAGATTTATTGATCAATGGTATTCAAGGAAATCTCTGTCCAAATATTCATTAACCACTGAGCAAACCAAGCAGAGACTTCAGTGGCCACACATGACAGAGAATACAGACTTTATAGAATTTGTTCAGGAAAGTCACTAACTAAACAAACAGTAGCAACAGCAAAAACTCTAGGGTGACAGGAATCTAATTTCCAGAGTCGTCACACTCTATTATCTAAAATGTTCACTTCTGAATTTTTTTTTTTTTTTTTTTTTGGCCATTCCATGCAGCTTGTAGGATCTTAGTTCCCCCACCAGGGATTGAGCCCAGACCCTCGGCAGTGAGAGCGCAGAGTCCTCACCACTGTACCACCAGGGAATTCCCCAAAGTGTTCACTTTTCAACAAAAAATTATGAGACTTGAACAGAAAGAGCACAGTGAGGTCAATAAGAGAGAAAAAAAGAGCCGTCAGTAGAAACTTCCCCTGAGGAAGCGCAAGCATTGGACTTACTAGACAAAGATTTTTTTTTAATTAATTTATTTTATTTACTTATTTTGGGCTGCATTGGGTCTTCGTTGCTGCATGTGGGCTTTCTCTAGTTGCGGCGAGTGGGGGCTACTCTTCATTGCAGTGCGTGGGCTTCTCATTGTGGTGGTTTCTCTTGTTGCAGAGCATGGGCTCTAGGCACACGGGCTTCAGTAGCATCATGCAGCCTCAGTAGTTGTGGCTCACGGGCTCTAGAGTGCAGACTCAGTAGTTGTGGCACACTTGCTTAGTTGCTCCACGGCCTGTGGGGTCTTCCTGGACCAGGGCTCAAACCCGTGTCCCCTGGATTGGCAGGCAGATTCTTAACCACTGCACCACCAGGGAAGCCCTAGACAAAGATTTAAATCAGCTACTATAAATATGTTCAAAGAACTAAAGGGAATCATGTCTAGAGAACTAAAGAAAAACATAAGAATGACATCTCACCAAGTAGAGAATGTCAATAAAAAGGTAGAAATTATTTTTAAAATAATTAAAGAGAAATTCTGGGACTTCCCTGGTGGTGCAGTGGTCAAGAATCTGCCTACCAATGCAGGGGACATGGATTTGATCCCTGGTCTGGGAAGATCCTATATACCATGGAGCAACTAAGCCCATGCACCACAACTACTGAGCCTGTGCTCTAGAGCCCATGAGCCATAACTACTGAGCCCACAAGCCACAGCTATTGAGCCAATGTGCCACAACTACTGAAGCCCGCGCACCTAAGCCCATGCTCCGCAACAAGAGAAGCCACCTCAGTGAGAAGCTCATGCACCACAACGAAGAGTAGCCCCCGCTCGTCACAACTAGAGAAAGCCCACATGCAGCAGCGCAGCCAAAAATTAATTAATTATTTATTTTAAAAAAGAAATTCTGGGGTTGAAATTATAATAACTGACATGAAAAAACAATCACTACATGGGCTCAAGAGCAGATTTGAGCAGAAGAAAGAACCAGTGAACTTGAAGTTAGGTAAACTGAGATAATCCATTCTGAAGAACAGAAAGAAAAAGGAATTTAAAAGAATCGATAGAGGCCCAGAGACCTGTGGGATACCATCCAGCATAACAGCATACACATAATGGAAGACCCAGAATGAGAGGGAGAAAGGGGCAGAAAGAAATTTGAAGAAACAATGGCCAAAATTTCCCAATTTTGATGTAAAACTTTATACATCAAAGAGGTTCAGTGAACTCCAAGTAGAACAAAGTACAAGAGTTCCGCCCCAAGACACATCATAGTCAAACTGCCGAGAGACAGAGGCAGTGTTAAAACAGCAAAACAAAAGGTGACTTTCCACGAGACACTTTAAGTCAGAAGACAGTGAGATCACATATTAAAGCACTGAAAGAAACATGCTGTCATCCAAGAATCTGTATCCAGAAAAACTGACTTTGCATGAGACACTTTAAGTCAGAAGGCAGTGGGATCATATACTCAAAGCGCTGAAAGAAACATGCTATCATCCAAGAATCTATATCCAGAAAAGCTACCCTTCAGAAATGAACAAGAAATCAAGACACTCCAAGATAAACAGAGTGAAACAATTCGTCACCAGCAGACCTGCCCCACAAGAAACACTAAAGGAAGTTCTTCAGGTTGAAATGAAAGGACACTAGACAGTATGTTGAATCCACACAAAGAAATGAAAAGTACCTATAAAGAGAACTACAAAGGTAAACATAAAAGATGGTACAAATGTATTTTTTGGTTGTAATTATTTTACTATTCTATTTGATTTAGAAGACAACTGTGTACAATAATACTTAGGAAACTGTGCTGATGGGCTTAATATGTATAAAGATGTAATTTTTACAACAATATGGCACAAAATGGGGGAGTGAAGAGAGAGAGCTATATAGAAAAGCAAAGTTTGTGTATACTATAGATAATAAATTAAGTTGATATTAATTCTAACTGGCTTACAATCATTTAAGATGTTCATTGTAATCCCCAGAGAAAACACTAAGAAAATACAGTAAAAGAAGCAACAGTAGAAATAAATTGGCACACAGAAAGCACCAATTTTACACAAAAGAAAGTGGCAATGAAGGAACACGGGAAGAAAAATGACATAAGACATATAGAAAACAAACAGCAAAATCAGAGACATAAATTTTACATTATTTGAACTACACTTAATATAAATGGATTAACTCTTCTTATCAAAAGGCAGAGACTGGTCTTTTGAATAGGTTTATAAAAATCATAATCTAACTACACACTGTGTACAAAAGACACATGTTAGATTCAAAGACACAAATAGTTTGAAAGTAAAAGGATGGGGGCATATACCATGCAAAACAGAAATCAAAAGAAAGCCAGAGTGGCTATATTCATATCAGATAAGATAAACTTTAAGACAAAAATGGCATGAGAAACAAAGAAGGACATTTTCTAATGATAAAAAGAATCTGTCTGGAAGACGTAACAATTATAAACATATATTTCTAAAAACAGAGCCCTGAAATACATGAAACAAAAACTGATGGAATCGAAGAAAGAAACGGGCAATTCACAATAATAGTTGGAGCTTTCATTACCCCAGTTTTCATAATGAATAGACCTGGGAAGGAGATCACCAAGGAAATGGAAGACTTCAAAAGCACCCTAAGACAACTGCACCTAACAGACATCTACAGAACACTCCGCCCAACAACAGCGGAATGCACGTTCTGCTGGGTGCACATAAAACATCCTCCAGGGGAGACCATACGTTAGGTCATAACACAAGTCTCAATAAGCTTAAAAGGACTGAAATCATACACAGTATGTTCTCAGACCACAATGGGATGAAAGTAGACATCAGAAACAGAAGAAAAATTGGGAAATTCACAAATATGTAGATATTACACAACACACATGGATCAATGAAGACGTCACAATGGAAATCAGAAATTACTTTGAGATTGGTGAAAATGAAAACACAACATACCAAAGCCTTATGGGATACAACCAAAACAGAAAATAGCAAGAAAGTTATGGCTAAAAACACCTATATTGAAAAAGAAGAAAGATCGCAAATCAATAACCTAACCTTCCAACTTAAGACACTAGAAAAAGAGGTACCAACCAAACTTAATGCAGACAGGAGGAAGGTGTGATGGTTATTTCTGTGTGTCAACTCCATGGGCCACGGGGGGCCCAGAGATTTGGTGAGATGTGATTCTGGGTTTGTCTATGAGGATGATTCTGGAGAGGTTCACATCTGAATCAGTGGACTCAGTAAAGCAGGCTGCCCTCCCTGAAGTAGATGGGTCTCATCCAACCAGCTGAAGGCCTGAATAGAACAAAAAGTCTGGCCCTCCCATGAGTAAGAGGGAACGCCTCCTGCCTGACCACCTTCAAGATAGGACATCGGTTTCTTCCTGCCTCAGGCTTGAACTGAAGCACCAGCTCTCTCATCGCTTCCTGGGTCTTGAGCCTGTCAGCTCTTGGAGCTACGCCATCAGCTCTTCTGGTTCTCAAGTTTCTTCCAAACATTTAAAAAAGAACCCTGCACAAACTATTAAAAAAAAAATAGAAGAGGGAATATTTTTTCTTTCTTTTTTTTAAATAAATGTATTTATTTATTTACTTTTGGCTGCGTTGCGTCTTCATTGCTGCATGCAGTGAGCGGGGGCTTCTCTTCATTGTGGTGCACAGGCTTCTCACTGCGGTGGCTTCTCTTGTTGCGGAGCACGGGCTCTAGGCACATGGGCTTCAGTAGTTGTGGCACGCGGGCTCAGTAGTTGTGGCTCACGGGCTTTGTTGCTCCACAGCATGTGGGACCTTCCCGGACCAGGGATCGAACCCGTGTCCCCTGCATTGGCAGGCAGATTCCTAACCACTGCATCACCAGGGAAGTCCTGGGAATATTTTCTTTCTATGAAGGCAATAATATCCTGATACTAAAGTCAGACAAAGACATCCCAAGAAAAGAAAACTAAGCTAGAATCTAGAAAAAAGACTAGAATCCTTTATGAATATTGATGTAAAAACCATCCAAAAATACTAGCAATTTGAATCCAATGACATAATATAAAAAAGCTTATACACTATGACCAATGGGAATCTATGCAAAGAAAGTAAGGCTAGTTTAACATATGTAAATCAATTAATCTAATACAGCAAATTAATAGAATAAAGGACAAAAACAACATGATCCTCTTAATAAAGGCAGAAAAATCATTTGACAAAATTCAACACCATTTCATGGTAAAAACACTCAACAAATAAGGAATGTAAGGAGATTTCCTCAATCTGATAAAGGACATCTATGAAATATCAACAGCTAATATCATACCTAACACTGAAACGCTGAAAGATTTTCCTTAACATCGGGAATAAAACAAGGATGGCAGCTCTCTCATCACTTCAGCATTGTACTGGGGGTAATTGCCAGGGCAATTAAGCAAGAAAAAGGAATGAATGTCATCCAGTTTAGAGAAGAAGCAAAGCTATGTTTATTCACAGATGACATAGTCTTGTGCATAGAAAATCCTAAGGGACAGGATCTATTAGAACTAATAAGCAAGATATTTGTAGGGTACAAGATCAATGCACAAAAAGCAATTCTATTTCTATACACTAGCAACAAACTCTCTGAAAATGAAATGAATAAAACCACTTCATTTATAATAAATAGCTTCAAAAAGAATGAAATCCTTAGGAACAAATTGAACAAAAGATGTTCATGACTTGTACACTCAAAATTCTAAAACACTGTTGAAAGGAATTAAAAACCTAAATAATGGAAAGACATTTATGTTCATGGATCAGAAGACTTAATACCGTGAAAATGGCAATATTCCCCCAATTGATCCAGAGAGTCAATGAAATCTCTACCAGATTCCCATTGGCTTTTTTTTTAAACAGTAATTGACAATCTTATCCTAAAATCCATAGGCAAATCCAAAGGAACCAGAAGAGTCAAAACAACCTTGGAAAAATATGAACAAATGGGAAGGAGGTGCATGTCTGGAGGACACAGGAACCAATCAAAAGAGCTTTCAGTGGCCAAAGCTGGAACCATTTGAGTAATATAATAAATAACAATGGTATTAGATTAAAACCCAGGGGGGGAAATATCCATGGGTTCATAAACGATTAAATAGATAAATAAATGTGGGAGAATAGGCAACTCTTCTGTTCAGAAACATTTCAATTAATAAATGTAAAATGAATGGATGGAAATTTAAAAATCATCATTAGAAAACCACAATAATCATTGCTGTAGGCAGGATCCATCAATAAAAGCTAAAATTAGTAGTTGAAAGTTTAAGGACAAACAGGATATTTGTATAGCCTCAAAGTATTTCCCCTCAAATATTTCCATTAGTTACAAATGGAAAATAGTAACTTTACAGTGTAAAACCTGACAGAGACCACCTTATCCAAGAGGTCAGGGTTAACGTCATCTGTCCTAAGATATAGTGACATCACTGCTCCCTGACAGCATGCACTGAGAAGGACGGAACATTTTTGTGGCATTCTTTCCTCAAAATGCCAAACTCCATGTGATCATGAGAAAACAAAAGAAACTCAAGTTTGTAGACATTCTTCTAAATACCTGACGTGTACCCTTAAAAATGTCAAGGTCCATGAATGACAAGGAAAGACAAGGATGTCACAGATTGGAAGAGACCACATGCCAACCGACCACAGTGGATTGGATCCTGGAACAGAAAAAGCACATTGGTAGGAATGCTGCTGAAATCCAAAAGAGGTCTAGAATTCAGTCTTTTTAAAAAACTTGCTAAAAAAGAAATATGAACATCAGCAAAAATCTCTCACCGTTAGACATAATGCAAAATAGACCCATGAAACACACCATTAGAATCGCATCATTTTAGAGGGTTGTCTCCAAAATATTCAGTAAATAAAAATTCCAAATCTAAACACTTTCACAAAATACTAACAAAGAAATAACCCCCCCAAATCGTTTAACAAAGCTAAAATCACTTTGATAGACAAGAGCAGACAAAGGCAATACAAGAAGCGGAAATTATAAGCTAAATCCACCTACGAACAGAGATTTTTAAAATTCGTAAATAATACAGCCAAAAATTAAATTCAGCAAAATGAAACATGCAAACAGATAAAAGACAAACTATCATTACCTAACTGGGTTTATCAGAGCAATGCAAATGGTTTAACATTAGAAAGTTTAATTCACATCAGTTACCTTGAGTATTAATTAGGCTTAGGTTTAAAGCATTTGACAAAAAAGTCAAATACGCAGTAAACACATAAGGTTTAATTCTCCCAGGGGTGGAAAGAGGCCATCCATAGCTAGTGTGGCAGTTCCCTTTAGGAGGTTGCCTGAGGGTTCAGGCTCTCTCTATTATTTTGTCCTCCCCGCCTCTAAGGTGCAACCCTCAGCTGTCTGACCCAGGAAGATTCAGAACCACAACCACATGTCTATGTAGGGCAGAGGCCACAGGAAAGATCAGAACATCCTTAAGTGCACAATCCTGAAATTGTCCATTCACTTCAACTCCAATGAGTCAAACTGTTGTCATGACTACGACTAGCTGCAAGGGAGGCTGGGTTGTCATTCTGGGCAGTCACCCACTGAGCTCACAACCTGCAATTCTACTGTTGTGAGAGAACAAATGAACTTCCATCTGCTTATTACACCATCTCAGAGCCCAAGCTGTGTCAGTGATGTGTGTTCCTCTCCCTGGATCTGGGCAGAACACTGGGAGACCCATCATCTACCCCCGATGCAGCCAACCCACAACAGGGTGAACGGGAACTTAATTGCAAGTGTGATTAAATCAGTAGATAGGGAGATTTTCCTCAGTGGGCCTCACCTACTCACATGAGCCCTTGAAGGGAGCAGTGCTGTTCTGGGGGAAGAGATTTGGAGCTTCTTCCATTAGAGAGAGCCATTATACATGAGGGACAGTATTCATTGCTGGCTCTGATGTTGGAGGGGGCCACCTGTCAAGGACTTGGAGCCGAGACCAGACCCTGGCAGCCAGCCAGCAAGAAAGCAAAGGTCTTAATTCTGCAACCACAGGGAACAGATTTTTGCCAACAACCGCGAGCTCCAAAGAGGATTCCAAACTTCAGAAAGGAACACGATCCAGATGACACCTTGACTAGAGTCTTGTGCAACCCTGAGCAGAGAATGGCCAGGCTGTACCTGGATTCCTGACCCACAGAAGCTCTGAGACAATAGGTGATGTTCTCAGCCACTAAGGGTGTGGTGTTTGTTACGCAGCTTAGAAGACTGATACACGTCCCATCTCTGTTTACAACTTCCTAGCTCCATGCTGATTTCATCCTCATCCTCACAGACTCAGGGAGCAGAACAGAGCTCAGAAACAGATGCATACTTACAAGGACACTTGCTTCTGACAAAGATGGTAGGACAGAAGAGTAGGGAGAGGATGGTATTTTTAATCAGTTGCGCTGGGTCAACTGGATAGTCATACAGTGAAAAAATGAAACTTGGCCCTTACCTCACACCATGCAAAAAATATATATTCTAGGTGGAGGGCAGCTCTAATTGGGAAAGGAAAAACAATAAAGCTTCTAGAGGGTTTTGTGGACTATGTTCATGACCTCACCAGGCCAAGAGTTTGAACAGGGCACCCCAACTGGATTATGTGAAATGAAGGGATTTGAACAGGGCACCCCAACTGGATTATGTGAAATGAAGGGATTTGAACAGGGCACCCCAACTGAATTATGTGAAATGAAGGGATTCTACCCATTACAAAAGACAATTATGGGAGTCAAAAGAAGCGAGAGCACGGGCCAGGACCTCTGCAGCAATGTAAGTGACAAAAGGATGGCTTCTGGAATCACAGGGAAAGTGCGTGGATCAGTAAGTCTCAGCAGGCAACCTTACAGAAACACGGGGCGCGACTGAGCCAGGCTCTTTGTGAAGGTGGAGCAGCAAATGGCCAGAAAGCAAGAAACAATCCCAGCCTTTTTAGCCTCCAGGAAAATGCAGATTAAGACCACGATAAGCTATCCCGGCTTGGCTAAACTGGAAAGGCTGACAACGCAAGTCAGCAGGAACGGGGAGCAACAGGAACCCTCCCGCTTGGCCAGAGGGGCAAGTTCATGCCCAAAAGCAGCGGCACACAGGTGTATCCACAGGCATCCACAGGATTGTGGATAAGACCCTTCATCAAAATATCATAAAACCGGAGACAGCTCGGTAGTAGAATGGACGGATAAATAATTCATTTAAACAAGCGAATGCTTCAGGGGGACAGAGACCCACCAGCACTTACACCCTGCAGGAAACCACAAGACTCACCCACAGAACATGCCACATGGTCCCTCCTGCCTGAAGTTCAGAAACACAGAATGAATCCACAGTGTCACTTCAGGATAGCCACTACCTTTGGTGCCAAAGGTGGGGTCGTGACGGGAAGGACCCGAGGGAACTTGTGGGGTTCCAGAATGTTCTGTTTCTGCATCTGGGTGCTGAATACACGGGTGTGCCCACTTTGTGAAAATTCACCCAGTTGCACATTTACGACTTTTGCATTTTTTTTTTCTGTATGTATGTTGTCTTTTAATAAAATGTTCATTTAAACAAACACAAGAGAAAGCAAAATGACAAAGGATTCCAGTAGAAAATTGGCTAAAAGCTATCAGGGGCTTTTACAGGGCCGGTAACAGGAATGCCTGAACTCCTGGCAGAGATGCTCAAACTCACGAGCCCCCAGGGAGCTGCTCATCAAAGCGGGAGTGACAGGCCCCCAGAGCCCAGCCGGGCACCGGAAGAGGTCTGCTGACACCAGTGCTGGGGACCTCTGTCACATCGCCAGCAGCTGGAGGCACCCGTGTTGACGCAGCGCCCCCAAGCGACCTGGCAATTTCGCAGGTGAAGACATGCCTGCCTGGCAATCCGCTCTTAAGAAGCTCACTTGTGGGTGTCAAGGAACCTTTGCAAGAAGGTCCATCTTAGCACCGTTCACAATAGCAGAACCTGGGAAGGGCCCGGGATGCCATCCGCAGGACAGAAGGCGAACATGGGGGCGTGGGGCTCACACCCACCGAGCGGCATCTTCACACAGCAGCGTGGCCGCAGCCCCGGTCATCCCTCAGGGAAGCCGGCACCAGCATAGGCCCTTCAACCAACACGCGAAGAACTGAGTGTGTGACCCTGACAAGAGGATGCAGGCCAGGCCTGGGGACGGTCAGTGCCACACCGAGAGATGCTGGAGGACACAGAACGGGATCGAAGGCCATCCGTGTGACCAATGTGACAAAGGCGGTGTCAGTGTGAGTGGGGATGGGGGTGGCATGTTATCCTCCATACTTTTTTCTATGCTGGAAAGATTCCATGCTTCTGAACAATCCTTTGAAGTAACCACAGAAATAAGAACGACGGTGGCCTCAGAAAGCTCTCCCTGGGGAGCCTCCTTGCCCCATCGTCCACCCTTCTCAGCCTGATGGAGACGGCACCTCCCCGGGCAGACCCGTCCTCCAGTCCCCTTGCTGATTTCATACCTGGGGCCACAGCCACAGCCAGTCTCTGGGACAGGGTTTGCTCATCTCCCCCAAGGGATGTGTGTCGTGGGGTAGCTTCCTAAAGGGGCGTTTCGGTTCCCGTGGGGAACAGACCTGAGTTCTGACCCCAGCTCCCCAAGTCACCAGCTCCCCAGCCTGCGGTGACTTCCTGGGTCCCTCCCACTGCCCGCACCCGGAGGACCCCCACAGTGAGGCAGGCAGAGTGTGTGCTGGCCCAGGAAGGCTCTGCCACCACCAGAGGGGTGATGGGCTGAAGGGCCATCATTCAGCCAGATTCAGGGTACAGCTACCTGGGCCAGGGTCGTGGTGACACTGACCATCCTCGCTGTGACCCTGGGCAAGTCCTCTGCTGCCCAGACAAAGGAAGGCCTGGCAACAGGGCCCTGAAGCTCGCAGCATGCGGGCCCGGGTTCCCACAGCAGGGACCTTGGGCAGGGGTCACAGGAGGGCCACCACCCTGCTTGACCTGCATTTCCCTGGCCTGGGGCTCTTAGAGGGCAGGAGAGGAAGGCTAGCCAACCCCAAGTTAATGGCCCCTGACTCTCACTTCCTCAGTTGTTAAGCCCCCCCTCCCCTCTGCCCACTAAGTATCTGGAGGTTTTCCAGAGCCCTGAGCCTGAGAAGGGTTTTCTTGGGGGATTTGGTTTGGACGGGGAGAGCCTTTCCTGCAGGAAGGGCCTCCAGGTGCCGGCCCCCAGCTCCAGACAGAGGGCCTGTCCTTCATCTCGCCTCTGTGCACATGCAAAGTGGATTCACTGACTTCCTGGTCCTTCTGGCCTCCATTGGGCCACCAGCCACCAGCACAGGCCACCCAGCCACCCCATAGCCCATGCACCAGCCCACGAGACTGTCCCATGTACACCCCAGAAGGCAGGGAGTTCATGCACCAGCTGGACACTTAGTAGGAGCTGAGTAAGTGCTAACTGAATGGATAGACGTGTGAATGGATGGATAGACTTGTGTGTGGGTGGAAGGATGGGTGGATGGATGGATGGATGGGGGAAAGGGTGGATGGATGGATGGGTGGATGAATGGATGGATGGATGGATGGATGGAGAGATAGCTGGATGGGTGGATGGGTGGATGGATGTGGGTGGATGGATTGTTGATGGATGGATGGATAGATGGATGGATGATGGATGGATGATGGATGGATGGGTGAATGGGTTGGGTTCTACCTGAAGCCAAGTTTTCCTCCTGAGACACTTGTTTAGATAAATCCCACCAACCACTCCCCAGGCTCTCAGGAGTACTAGCAAACCGGAGTCCTCACTGACCAGGAAGCCATACTTGGTTGAGCTTTTATGACAGAAACAGCACTGCAAGGACCTGAGGCAGCTTGCAGACCTTGATCAGTCGGATCAGGGGTGCTTTGGATGGGCTGGGTGGCTTCAGGGCCCCTGTCAGTCTCCCTCTTAGCAGTGTTCTGACGTTCACCCTGGCAGGATGGGGCAGGCAGGTGAGGGGCACCGTAGGACAGCAAGGAGATAGGCTCTTCCCAAGTCCCAAGAGGAGCTGGGAGCCTCGGGACTGGCATCTTTCTCTGAAAAAGTGGAAGGCATGACAAAGCCCATTCTGCTCAGCAATGGACTGGAACCTGCGTGCAACCACCATCAGCCGTGGCTCAGAAGTTTCCTCGGGATGGGAATTCAGCTAAGATACGGAAAGCAGGAGCAGTCTTGCAAGAGCAAACGCGGGAGTTTGCGAGGCAGCAGTGCATCGGCGGGGACACGAGTGGTGTCTGGATGGGGAGGCTGCCTGACTAAGGGGAGGCCACGTCTGTGGGACCCTTGGTCTTGGAGCAGGCCGGGCAGATGTCCGGGAAGGGTGTGGATCCCGAGGTCTGGAAGCGCCTGAAGCCTCAGCCCGGGGGAGAGGCAAGAGCAGGGTCCGCTGGGACACAGTCAGCCGAGTGGTGGGACGTCTTGACCGCAGCAACGGCCTCTCGCCCTTGGAGGTTCGCTAAGAGGCCGTCGCCACCTCTGTGTAGAGTATTAGTGAGTTCTGTATATGCCAATAAAGAACTAAAAGCCACTACTAAAATGAACCCCTGGCACATACCTGGTTTCGATCACAGAGGAACTGGCCTTTTGCACTGGAATTTGTAGCATCTGTTCCAATTAAGCCTTGCTTTTCAGCTTAAAGATATTAGCCTGATCACTCGTGTTCTGTTTGGACATGAATAGCGCATTGTCTGCCCCGAGCAGCGCTGCAGCCTTGCAGACACCATTAAACAGCTTGGCAGCCCAATTAGAAGTGGAGGTGGGCTGGCGGGGGTGGGAGCGCGGATGGACCACCAGGGCCAGGCTCCTCGTGGACACAGGTGGGGGGACAGCTCCTCGTGGACCACGTGTGGCAGGGCGGGCTCTGTGACAAGCACAGACTTAGCCATCTCGACGCTGGTGTGCCCTGTGCCCAAGCAAGGCGGCCGGAGCAGGGAGCAGGCAGCCCCCAGTGGGGCCTGACAGACAGGCGTCTGGGCAGATGCTGTGACCCAGAGTTCTCACGGGAGACCCGGGCAGCGTTCGCATCGTGTCTGCCAGCCTCGCACGAGCCCCTCCCTCCCCTGGTGGACATGAACATACTCGCACACATCACACACACTCTCACATTCTCATTCACAGGCTTTCACAGGCACACACACACATGTACACACACACACTCTTACTCACGCATATGGAACTGCAAGTGCCACACCATCCCCACTCCCACCCCCTCTGACCAGCACATTATCTTATGATTGCCTTTTTTTCTGCTTAAATGCCAAACTTAGGAAACATGTCCGGGCAAATTGAGGGGTCCAGTCAAGAAGAAAGGGTGTTTGAAAAGATGGATGGATGGATGGTTAGATGGGTGGATGGATGGATGGGTGGATGGATGGATGAATGGATGGATGGATGGATGATGGATGGAAGGATGGGTGGATGAATGGTTGGATGGATGGTTGGATGGATGGATGGATGGATGATGGATGGATGGATGGATGGGTGGGTGAGTGGATGGATGGATGGATGGATGGATAGATGGGTAGATGGATGAGTGGATGGAAGAAAGGATTATGCATATCTGGCTGGCTGATGGATGGGTGGATGAATGGATGGATGGGTGGATGGATGGATGGATGGATGGATAGATGGGTAGATGGATGGATGGATGGATGATGGATGGATGGATGGATGGATAGATGGGTAGATGGATGGATGGATGGATGGATGATGGATGGATGGATGGATGGATGATGGATGGATGGATGGATGGGTGGGTGAGTGGATGGATGGATGGATGGATGGATAGATGGGTAGATGGATGAGTGGATGGAAGAAAGGATTATGCATAGCTGGCTGGATGGATGTGATGAATCTATGTGTGTGTGTATGTATGTGTGGTGAGTGGATGGGTGGATGGACGGATGGATGGATGAGGAATAGCTAGGTAGGTAAGTAGAGCTATGTGATGGAAGATACTAGAAGCCAATATAATGGAGTGGGATTCTGATTATTTCCCATTTCTTCCTCTCACTTTCTAGCCTCTCCACATTCTCTATAGTAAACACACATTACTTCCATAATCTGACATAGGCAGAGACTCCAGCACTAGTCCTCTCATTCCAGAGACCAAGGAGGGAAGAATTCTGATGCACCAAGTAGCTGGCCTGTCCTCGCACTTGGTTTTGAGACAGAGGGGCCTCTCTTTCCTCTGGCTCGGCTGGCGGCCGCTATGACATCATCCCTATGGCGTGTAACTTGAGAAGCGTGTCAGGAAGCGTTGGGACTGATTGATCACGCGTGCTGGTGTCCTCTCCCGGGAGGCCTCGGGGCAGGTCCGATGGGCAGCTGGCTGTGTCTCTCAGCTGTTCTTAGGCTGAGAGCTGAATCTTCACCCCATGGGCAGAGCTCTGCCAATGAGCCTGGGATGATCACGTTTCAGACGAGCCAGCCACGGCTGGCATCAGGGCGCATCCCTGCTAGGGTTGCCCCCTCCCCCTCTCAGCCCAGCCCCCTGGGTGGGCTGCTTCTTCTCCGGACAAGACAAGACGGATGGCGGGGCAGCTGCGGGAGGCTGGCTGAGGCGTCAGGACAGCCGTGGCTGGATGGCGGGGTCGGGAGGTGGACAGGGTCCAGGCAGCATCAGCCACACGCTGGAATGGAGACAGCCGCCCTATCTGATTTCTGCCTGAGGCCACAGGAGGAGCAGGTGCATTTGCGAGGCCTGGGGAGTATGGGTTCTATCGGGGTTACTCCTCGACGCCTTGGTGCTGAGGCTGTGAAATAGAACCACCGTCTGCCCCGGAGGGTGGTGTAGGAACAGCGCGAGAGCTCAGCTCCGTGCCTGGACAGGAAGGGACCGGCCAGTGGTCCTGTCTGGGCCCCTGGGACAGGACTCAGAGCTCCCATCTCTGGTGGGTTTCAGGGATCACGTGGATATCCCACCCCTGGGACGGAAAACCCCCAACAGGAAGGCTGCATGGGACAACCTCCATTCCCCCCACTCCAGTATCGTTTCTGTGCCCCCAGCGGGCGAGACTCATGCCCAGGAAACGGGCTCCTCATGACATGGGAGGGGTCTCTCCTGAGGTCCCCTGTTATTTTTTATCAAGCAAGCACTCAGGACATGGTCTCCCAGCTAGGATACCCCGGAATCCCTCGTTGCAGAGACGCCCACATATCTGAAGCTTGCAAGCGCACCCTCTGTCATCTCGGAAGTGCTGGGGCCGGGCCCTAGGGGCCGATACCTGGGCCTGGCGAGGGCCCCTCACTGCCCAGAGCCCCCCTTCATCCACCTCAGGGTCTCCAGGGCGACTGGCTGGAAGAACCCAGGAGTCAGCCTCTGCTTTGATGCATCTTCCGGGCTTGCCAGGGAGGATGGAGGGCCTGCCACCGGCCCCTGTGAATACCCTTTGGTGTTTTTTGAGCAACACCGCTAGACACTGGGCCCGAGTCCCCACACCCACCCGGAAGTGGATCTGACCACCTGGCAGAAGGACCGAGCCTGGACCAGGTGCTGTTTCGAACCCTCACGACAACTCCTGGGGCCAGAAATCGTTCTTGTTCTCACTCCCACCAGGGGGACCTGGGGCTCAGAGAGGTGAAGCAATCTGTCCGAAGTCACACAGATTTTAAGCAGCAGAGCCAGGACTTGAGCTGAGCAGGGCTGTTGTCTCCCCCAAACACCTCCTCCCTGGCATCAGGTCGAAAGGCCCAGGCCAGGCCCACGGTCCCCGCGCCCCCGTGGGGCTGGCCCACTGCACTGTGTTAGCTAATGCAGTGCCCAAAAGATGTTAAAGAAAAAAATCAATTTATGATAAAACTGGCATCTAGTTCAGGGCGAAGACAATTACCTTTGTGTTCAAGAGAAACGGGGAGAAAGCACTTATTTAAACTGCTGTCTTATAACTACGCTAGGAACTATTTTCAGACACTGTTCAATGTTTTTTCTTCTTTTCCTGGAGAAATCCACCTTCTCTCTGCCCCGTGCGTGCCGGGCTCGGGCTGGGAGGACACACGTCTGCAGAGCCCACCAGACCCCCACCTGGCGTCGGCTGTCCCAGCAGAGCCCCCTCCCAAGGGCCGGGGCGAGCGGGGGTCCCCAGGATGCCTTTCCAAAGCTGTTGAAAGGTGAACTTTGGGGGCCTTGAAGGCAACGTTGCCTTCCTTCCGTGGTGTGGGGAGACGACGGGTCAGGCCCCCCTCACCAAGGCAGTTAAAAAGTAAACACAGCCCCCAAATCACGTTAAATATGTTAAGAAAACACACGGCAGGCGGTGTAGATATTAGGTCATTTCTCATAAATATTAATACCGGAGTTTTCCAACGGGCAAAATTAACGAAACAAAGATGGCTCTTCACTTGCAGCCTCGTATACTAGACGTCCCTGGAACAGACCCAGCAGGGAGGGGAAAACCGAGTCAATTCAGCCCA
Source organism: Phocoena sinus (assembly GCF_008692025.1). Classification (NCBI taxonomy): domain Eukaryota; kingdom Metazoa; phylum Chordata; class Mammalia; order Artiodactyla; family Phocoenidae; genus Phocoena; species Phocoena sinus. The sequence continues at coordinate 1,608,051 of NC_045763.1, read as the reverse complement.
AAAAAAGGCCTCTCTGCACTCGCACGGAGGCTGCCAGTTGAGGTTGGCAGGAGGTGGGCTCTCCAGAGCCTGGAGCTGGCCGGCCGAGGTGGGCAATGCTTCAGTGAGAAAGGGCGAGCCGGGGCCAGGGCTCCATCAGGCCTGGGAGCTGCCCCTCGGCGGGCTTAGGGCATCTCACCCCCTGGCCCCCAGGCACTTGCTCCCACCCTGCCCGACCGTGTGTGGAGAGATGCTGGTACAGTGCCCCCCTTCTGCAGGGAGTCTTCTCCCAGGATCCCTGGACCACCCCTCAGGGCCAGGACCTCGTGTATCCCCCAGATGGGGCTGGCCTCCCGAAGCCCCTGGTGAGGGAGTTCATGACTTCACCTGCGTGCTGGCAGCATCCCGACTCTGCGGCCTCTCTCTTCGGGGTCTGTTCACTGCGGTCCCCCTGTGTGGGCCCCAGGGTGTCCTGCAGGGAGAGGGCCCGGACGCTCTGCCCTCGCTTCTCCAGCCCGTTGGCCCAAAGGAGGCCGGGAAGGAGCAGAGGAAGGTAGTCTGCAGTGGCCACGTGGGCTGGTGCTGGACGCCAGGCTCGCTCTGATTCTCCAAATGCAGCCGTCATGGTGGCTGCACCAGTAGCTGCCGCCCAGCTCAGCCCGAGCAGATGGCAGCGAGGGAAGGACTCTGGACAGAAGAAAACCTCATCGTAAAAACTAAAAAGCGTCTGCACGGACTGGCCGCACAGTTGGTGGAGGACCCCAGCAAGCCTCTTCGTCTGCAACGAGGGCCACGGGAACACTGGTCCAGGGGCCTTGCTGCCCCAAAGTGGGATGACCCCGGAGGCCCCATGGACCCACACACTGAGGCCGGGCCTGGCACCAGCTGGGACTCAGGTGCTGGAACCAGGTGGACGTGGCCCAGGTTGTGTCTGTGTCGCCTGCCCGCCTGGAACAGGTACCTAGAGGCCCTTCACCTCTGATTACCTACTTACTTTCCACTCGAAAGGGTGGTTGTAAAGTTCGACCACTGAACACATATAAAGAGATGTTCATGGTCAAGTGGCTCAAACCAGGGGACCCGGGGGCCTTTGAAAAGCAGCAAAGGAAGAGACGTTTGGAAAAGGTGCGTTGCCTACAGCAACACGAACATAAGGAGGACGGCAGAGGCCCTGTGAGGAAGGCAGTGGGGAAAGTCCTGGAAGGAAAAATCCCGTGATCTCAGAATCCCACACCCAGTGAGAACAGCTTTCCAATGCAAAAGCGAAACAAAGGCCTTTTCGGACAAACTCAGGCTGAACGAGTTCATCACTGGCTATAACTCACACCACCAGCAACATTAAAGGAATTGAACAGCTGACAAACGTGACAACAGGATGAATCTCAAAGGGCTCCCTGTGAGTCAAGGAGAGTCCATCCTGAGTGATTCCATTTGAACAAAACTCGAGGAAACACAAACCAGGCTGTAGCGGTAGGATGCAGACCAGCGCTTGCCCGGGGTCGGGGGTGGGCTGGCGAGGAGGGGGGGTGACAATGGGACACAGGGGGACTTTGGGGTGATGGGTATGGTCAGTCTTCATTATGGTGATGGTTTCACAGGCGTATACCTATGTCAAAACGTACAGTCACCTGTTTTAAATAGCGCAGCCTCCTGTATGTCAACTATACCCCAGTAAAGACCCCCTTAAGCTGTTATAAAAGAACACAGGACAGCGCCTGACATGTGACATTACACAGCCCGTAAATGCTGGCATTGCCCCAAACCATTTACGATGGGGGTAAATAAGTGAATGAATGAGCTCACCCTCCACTAGCTCTTGTGTGGGTCCATTTCACAGATGGAGCCCAGGCAGGCTGAGGGACAGTGGCTGGGGTCTGGCCCGCCCCCAGGGCACTCCAGTAGAGGTGCGCCCTTATCCCAACTCCACTGCTTGGAGGAGCCCCCTGGGAACCTCTCTCTTGCTGGGTTATTTTTGGAGCTGTTAATGACTCTGTTTTCCTTTCCAACGACCTCAAGTGTTCCACTGCCCCAGACTCCACCTCCTGTGCCGTGTGCCCAGAGCCCAAGGGCCCCCTCTGTGCATCACTCGCCCTGCCTTGGTTTACTCTCCTGTGTGCCCCTTACCGTGGCTGCTGCCCTTGGATGAGGTGGTCAAGAGAGGAGCAGTGCCCACAGGCGTCGTGCGGGTGAGGGGAGATCCGGGGGCCTCCGCCCACCAGCCCCATCCTCTGAGCTGCCTCCCAGGCCAGGGAGCGGGGTTGGAGCTCGCCTTGGACTCTGGGCCTGGGCCGTCTGGACAAGTCTGAGGAGTTGTCAGTCGCCTTCCCTAACACTTGCGGGGAAAATGCACACAGCATTTTATTAGCCCAAAGCCACTTTTCCCCTTGATTTCCAAACCCCTGTGTATTTATAAAGGAAATTTAATCGGGTTGTTTTTAATTCTCTCACACTTAACTCATCAAAATGCTATTTGGTAAGAGTGAGAGCAGACCAAGGGTTTCTCCGAAGTTGAGGTCCGAGGGCTGCACAGGACTTGCCAAGCAGCTGGGTCCACCCTGGAAGGACACGCGGGGCCGAGGTGGTGTTTCCTTCAGCGGAGGTGCCTCCTGCCCTGAGGGGCCGGGAAAAGGTCCTGCAGGGGCGTAGAGGGGGTGGCCCTCCCCAGCCAGCATGACCCCACCTTCCATCGAGGTTCTGGGGAATCTTAGAACATGGATCCAGCACCCCAGGTTCAGCCCAAGTTTGGTCCAGCCCCCAGCTCTGAGGCCAGGTGGTCCAAGGACACAGAGGGGGACGTGGAGGCTGTGCTTCTGGCCCACCCGACGGCCCCCTTGAGACAGAAGGCGTCCCCAGGAAGGAGGGGAGTGGTGTCCGCAGACGCCCGGCATAAGCCTGACCTCAGAGTCCAGGAGGCCGAGCCCAGTGGGCGGACATCTCTGCTGCCCGCCGACGGCCAGGAATGCTGGGCAGCCATGTGTCCAGAACACAGCGTCCATCCATGGAACACGCTGTCCACAGTTTGTGAGAATTCGTCCCTGCTACCCTTCCTTCTGCCGGGAGAGGTCCAGCTGGTCACGCCAGGATGGGAAGGAGACGGCAGGAGCATCCCCCCCAGCCAGAGGGCAGGGGGCGCCCGTGAGTGTCCGAGAGAGGGACCCAGGACAGCTGGGCACGAACACACCTCTGCCTTGAAGTAGCTGCAAAGCCGCTGGAAATGGGGTGCAAAGCGCTAACAAGCAGAGCACGGGGTAGCGCCGGGCAGAGCAGAGCAGGGCGGCCAAGGAGCAGACAGGGCTGAGAATCCAGGCGTCCCGGCATGGTTTGCGGTGTCGGGGGTGAGGAGGGCCGGGCAGCCAGACCCCGAGCCCAGCAGAGTCCTGGTGAGGACAGGGGAGGCCACTGTCTTCTGGGCACGGCCCCGTCTCTCCTCCCCCTGGCTTGGATGGACACCCCGACACCCCAGTGGGGGGGGACACAGGCAGGAGCAGGCACTGCTGGGCTCCCCACACATGCACGCACACACATGCACACACACGTACGCATACATGCACACGTACTCACGCACATACACACTCCCACTCAGACACTTCACAGCCTCGTGATGCACTCACGCTGAGGTCCCCGGGCCCCGCCTCCCCTGGCTGTCCTCCACGTCGCCAGCTCCGCCAAGTGTGCAACTGGGCGGGGGCACCACCTCCTGAAGGGCCAGCCCCCTCCCCTCTCAGGGCCTATTGGTCACTCAGGGTCCAGACCTGGGCTATCCCGCCTTCTCTTCCTTGTCCTCCGGAGCAAAGAGTGGGGAGGGGAGATGCTGTGTGGAAGAGCCCCCCACCCATGAGGACTAGTCAGGGGCGTCTCAGGGCTGCTGCTGCACCCCCAGCGCTCTCCCAGGCAGGGGGTCCAGGCGGGGCTGCCATGCAGGGTCCAGGGAGTTGGGAAGACCCTGACACCCGCCCCTACCCCCAAGGAGCCCAGAGTTGGCTGCCCTGGACCCCCGCCCTCCCCACTGCTGCCCAGTGACTCCGAAGGCTTCGCAGGGGTCGGTGGGCGTGCTCAGACGCCAGCTGGGGTGCTCTGCCGAAGGGGAGGCAGGGCTCTGACAGGTGGCTGCAATCACCCCTGGGGCAAGTGTGGACCTGTCGGCCCAGCACAGGGGGACTTGGGAGCACGTGGACGACACCTGTCCTCACTCCTCAGCCCACGGTCCCCTCCAGCTCCCGGGTGCCCTCCTGGCCCAGCTCGGGGTCTGGCTTGTGCAGGGCCTGGGGACCTGAGGACAACCCGGCTTGACCCTGCCTGGGGGGTAGGGCCTCAGTCCAGTGGGGAGGTGACCGGTGGCCCAGCAGTAAGAGTCCCGTATAGCTAGTGCTGGGACAGGGAGGGACAGGACCCCAAATCCACGTGGGGCAGGGCCTGGCGGAGAGGAAAGGGAAGCGGGAGGAGAGGAGGGGTTGGTGACTTAGTCTGGGCAGCAAGTACCAGCCAGCCCTTCAGCACGCTCCAGGCTGGTGGGCAGCACAGGGTGACGGGCAGCCCCTGAGCGGGATGCGGGGTCTGGCTTGGGAGGACGGAGCGGCAGCAAAAGCCTGGGGGTCCCTGAAACCCCTCCAAACTCTGGAGGCCTCCAGAGCAGAGGACAAGCCCGTCACGCTTGTGGGCTTGTGGGCAGGCCGGCTTCTGGGTTTTTTGCCATCTGTCTGAGATAAAACAGGCCCTTTGGAAGGAGAACCAGCCCCCAAGTGATAATCCAAACGGCCCCCCTTGGCCCTGGGGCTTCCTCCGACCAGAGGGTGCTGGTGGGTGACAACAGGGAACCAGAACAGACCCTCCAGGCTGCCCACCGCAGTTGGCTGGTCCCACACAGGCCCCAGGCGCCCTGCAGCCCAAAGACCCAGGGGTTCCTCCCCACCAAAGCAAGTGTCCCAGGTCACCCCAAAAGTGGCCCTACCTCAGCCACCAGGAAGTTGACCTTGGTCCAGCCCCAAGGGCCCATGTCCACCCTCTGAGGAAGAAGGTGGGCAGCCCTGGCCAGGGTACTGGGCAGCTGGGCCCTGGGGGGGCTACAGTCCATGGCCAGCCCAACCGGAGGGGTGAGAGCGGGAGGCGGCCGTGCAGGCCACAGTCAATGGCCTTTCTATTCCATTTGATTTTGGCTCCTCTGAGCATCTGTCCCCTCTCTCCCTAATAGAATTACTCTTATCTGCAAGTGATTTAAACTCTAAGGTTTACTGAAGATTTAAAGAGTGTGAACACAGTTGGAATGTTTTAAACTAACAGTACAAGTTGCATTTTAAGAAAATAATTAACTCCCGGGGGAGGTGTGGGTTTTGGAGCAATGACAGACTTTCAAGGCTGCCTTCCCTATATGGAGTTTCCAAATAATAAAATATCTTTGATTCCCTGCTGATGTCAGACGAGAACCAGTTAGCGTGCAAGCACACTGTCATTTTTTTTAAGAGGGCCCATTAGCGTCTTAAAGACGTAGGAGAGGCCTTCGCGGAGGGCATAGGGTCTGGGGCAAACCTGTGCAGAGCGGCCTCAGGGCTCTCGGGGTCTGTCAGCCGCAGGCCTTCTCCTACAGGGTCCCAGGCCTCTCTCCTGGGCACACAGAGGGCCCCGTCCCCAGCCAAGGAGCCGGGCATCGCCTGGTGAGCCCCAGGTACCCCATCGGCCACAGCGCCGTGTCCCCTTAGCGCAGCGGCAATGCTGCCCGTCCAGGCCCAGGGAGGGTGAGAGTCTCCCCAGGAGGGGCCCAGCCCTAGAGAACTACAGTGTGGTCTCTGGGACCTAGTCTTTGGGGGCGGCCCCTCGGGGGTCCACCCCTGGCGCTATGCTCACACTTGACCTTGTATAACACCTGGCGAAGCGCTCTCATCAGATTTCCTTTGCTGCTCACGAAACCCGGAGGGGGGCCCATCCCATTTCTCAGACTGGAGCTGCAAGGCTCAAGGAGGCTCAGAACTGCCGAGAGGGGCCCAGTACCCAGGAAGCGTGTCCACAGAGCCCAGCCAGGGCTCCCTCTGTGGCCCCCTTGTCCTGCCCTCTCCAAGTTTGGGCTGGCAATGGGTCCCGGCCTTCTCACCGGGTCTCTAGCTCCAAGGACAGAGTGCAGGCCGTGGAGTTAGAACTCACTGCTGACCCCAGGCAGGAAATACGAACACTGGTGACCTGGAGAGGTGGGAATGGAGGGAGCAGGTTGGACAACCAGAAGGGGCCTCCCTGCCACAGTGGCAGCCCATTCCAGGGCTGGTTCACACTCCCTGGAGTACCTCATGTGATCCACCCACCAGCCGTCCCCAGGGTCACGGTGCCAGGAACTCAGTCAGCAGATACTCATTGTGCCAAGTTTGCGTCAGGCCCCGTGCCGTCCAGGAGCCTCCATCACTGCTGAGAGCCCGGGGCCAGTGCATCCTCCGCTTTGGCCGGGGACAAAGCTTGTAGAGTCTACAGTGCAGACCACCGCCAAGGACAGGGGGTCCTGGGGGCCCCGGGGGAGCCGGCCCCTTCACACAGCATCCCTGGGCTTTCCTGAGGCCCTCGGGCCATGTCTGGAGCCCAGCAGCCCCAAATCTTCTGGCAGGTGCAGGGGGTGAGTACAGACATGCTCCTTCACACAATTCCTAAGATGCAATCAGAGCATATGCTGGGGCAAGGCTGGCAGTCCAGCGGTCCCCACACCCTGCCTGTGACTGGACCACCTTGAGGGAAGCCCGGAGGGTCGGTTCTGCCCAGCACCCCTGAGGGAGGACTTCGGAAGGCTCTGGGCCGTCCTGCCCCTCGCACCAGTTCCTCCTCGGAGGGAGCAGGTCCTGGGGTGGGGTCCGAGGGGGGACCAACCCTTCCCCTCCCAAGTCCCAGGAGCAGGCCTGCCGGGAGGGGCGGCAGGTGGGGAGAAACAGTTGTCATTTGTCCAGTTCCCTCACACGTCCCGGCAAACCTCTACTTCTCAGGAGAAATTCTTTCTGGTAATTTACTTGCAAAACATTTGGCCATTAACACCCAGCCGAGAGTGGATGGCGGGTCACAGACTGTTAAATTCTCCACCCCTGGGTCCCGTCTGCCCGTGTCACGCTGCCTGTCGCTCCCCTCCCGCCAGCTCAGCCTCGGCCTCTGGTGAGGCTGGGGGGTCCCGTCCTCAGGGGCGCCGGGGCCCGTGAGAGATCCTGCCCTGGCCCCCCGTCAGGGGGCCTTTCTGGATGCCCATCAGGAGGACTCCATGTCCTGGATCGTCTGTGAGGTCACACGCAGCAAAGTATCCAGGGCTCACCTGGACGTCTGCACCCAGTGGGGATGGGAGGCCTGGGAACCCAGGATTCCAACCCCACACGGCCAGGTGGGCACCCCCGACAGCACCAGCCACGGGTCACGACCCCTCCCATCGGGCCACGCGTGAGCACTGTGCCAAGTCTGGGGGCCTCACAGGAACCTTGGTTTCCAGGCACCGAGGGACAACGAGATGTGCCCCCATGACCTGGGGGGCAGATGCTTCTCTGCCGGCCCCAAGGCCTCACTGCTGGGCTGCTCAGGGAAGGAGAAGACTTCTGGCAGCCAGACACCCCGACACACACCCTCCCATGGAGAAGGAGGGCAGCCAGAGGTGGCACCTGCCCAGGCTCACAGCAGGTGGCCACTGTCCTCCAAGGTCAAGTTCAGTCACCTGTGTGTGGTGGGAGTGACAGATACGCGGATACTCGTGGTCCAGGCTGGCCCGGGACCCTCCCACCTCTCAGCCCTTAGCCGCCTCCCGCCAAAACCAAAGACCACTGGGGAACACTAGTGCTGGGTGGTGGAGAGCACAGCTTCAGAGGCGGGTGGACGTGTGTATCCGGGGAGAGTGGGGGGCACGGCCTCACATAGGATGTGTGCCCGTGTGCCTGCATGTCCACGCGGCCCTGTGTGCATCCGTGTGTGCGTGCATACGGGGCATGGTGTCACACAGGCACACACATGTTTTGGTGAGAAAGCAGGTCAGCATTTTGGGGGGAGGGGAAAGGGAAGGAGAGGGAGTCCCAGGAGCCCTGGAGATTGGGCGTGGTGTGGTGGACTCAGGGGTCACGCTTCCCCGCCCACCACCACTGCACCCCGAGCCTGGTCCCGGGCCCCTGAGGGGACATCGGGCATTGAGCACTGCTTGGGGACCTTCATACTCACTTGGACCCTGGAGACAGAGCACAGAGCCCACTAGGGAGCCACTCAAGGTCACACAGCTGGGAGGGGGGTAACCAGGATTCAGCCCAAAGCTGGGGGCCAGGCTAGCTTCCAAGGAGGCCAGGGACCACCCCCCAGACCGTCACTCAAAACCTTGGCCCACCAAGGCTTGGAGACATCCCAGGGATGCAGGGACTTTGTGGGCTGCTTTTGCGGGGGAGCTTGTGTGACCCCAGCCCTGACCTCGGAGAGGTCAAGGCCAACAGGGCAGGAGTTTCACCCCGAGGAAGGCTTGAGGCTCAGCTGGGCTTGCCCACTGGTGCTGTCTCTGCTCGGGAAGGCCGGCGGGAAGAGCCTTTCCCCCTGAGAGATGGGAAACTGAGACTCAGAGAGTGTTCGTTAGGACTCTCAGTTGCAAGTGACAGAAACTGCAACGCGAAGCAGCGTCAGGCAGACAGACCGGCCCCGCGGCTGCAGTTCTCCCTTCCAGGGCTCGTGGCTCAGGGCTACCAGCACCGGTGGCTCTGGGGTCTCAGCCTCCGGGAAAGACCCTTTCCAGACCCCTCCGCCCCCTCCCGCCACGCCAAATGGGTTTACAAAGACCGGTGTGGTGCACCAGAGAAACTACCACTATCGTTAAGGGATTTAACGACAGCTTTGCCCAATACTGGGGATTTGTTGTCTCTCATTACCCATTTTAACATGCACGTTGCCCTGCCATGTGGCCCCGCCTGCAGCCTGCCCTCTCCTCGGCCACGTGTCACGTTCATTAGAAGGCATTTTATGAAGCCACCATCACAGATCCTCGGCCAACCCACTGCCGGGGCTTGTGGGCATCGTGTCGTGCACTGGGTGGCGGGCGAGCACCCGCGGGTCTCTCTGCCCACCCTGTGTGCCAGGATAGGGTCTCTGCACCCGGACTCCACCCCTCCCTGAAGCCCCCAGCGGGGTGAGGGGGGCAAGAGTCGGGACAGACCCCAGACGGCAGTCTGCCATAGCCATTCCCCCGGCTGTGTGATCCCAGGTGAGCCCGGGCCTCCTCTCTGAAGCCCGGCTTCCCCGGGAGTGAGAATAAGCAGGAAAGTGACTTTCAACTTATTTTAGCAGCGGGATTCTGTTTGCCCACAAACCACCAAATAGCGTAAAAACTAAATGAAGGCAGAACTGAAGCAGATTCTGTAGAAGCAAAACTTGGCCACCCCGTACCCACCCCAGGAGGACTTGGAGCCCCCCAAATCCCGGGGGGGGATCAGAACACAGCCGGAAGCCATTGGGCCCAAGGCCTGTGGGTGCCCCCAGCTCTATGACTTGAGCCGAGGGTCCTGCAGCCCTGCCCCGCCAGCCAGCCTCGGGCACTGGGGCCCTGCCAGCCTGCAGGGCCCCCCAGCTCCAGGGCCTGGGGACAGCTGCAGGAGGAGTAGCTAATTCCAAAGGCTGAGCTCCAGCCTCCAGCAAGCGAGTGCCACCCGCTCCAATGTGTCTTCTGAGCCCTCTGCTCCGAGCCCAGGCCACCGTGGACACCGCCCGGACGAAGCCTCCGTTTACAAGTGGGGAATGTCACCTCCCTGAGGGGCAGCTGGAGGCAAGGCCACTTGTAGCCGAGGTTAATTCCTGCCAAGAAGTTTCCAGACGAGCCAGACGACTGCTGAAGGAGCTGGGTGAAGAGGGCACAGGTGGATGGGGAGCCCCTGGTCCTTCCGGTTCCAGAGCCGGAGACCCCCGGGCACTGACAACAGTCCAGACTGGCCACCCAGGCCTGGATGGTTGTGGCCTCCGGGGGCCCAGAGCCCCCGCCATGTGGCCAGAGATGCTGGGCAGCCACCAAACGTGGATCCCATCATGTGGACCCTGCGAGCCGTGTCCACACCACGACGACAAGGGGCCAGAGCAGGGTTCGTTGCTCGCCAACCCCCCTGCACATAGCGCAGTGCTGGTTCTGAAGATGCTGGTGAATAAGTGGCTCTAAAGAACTCAGTGATGGGGCCGGGGCGAGGGCCGAGGCTGCTGTGTGCACGGCAGGTGTGCAGAGAGGAGGGCGGGGGCGCCGTCCCCTGGGTCCCTGCAGCCGCTGGGCCTCCAGCGCATAGGGACGTGCTGGACAGAGGCAGCAACCACTTCGCCCCTTATTCTGGAAGGCTCCCCGCGTATGGACACCTTCCCTGAGGTCACCTGGTCTTCCCCCCTTTCCCTAGACAAAAGCCCATGGGACAGGAATCTGCCGAAGCCAGGAGAGAGCGGGGAACCCAGCCCAGCTGTGACGAGCTCCCCCCGCCCCCCAGAAAGCAGTGAAGGGCTAAATCAATAATAAAGCCTGCCGCTCCGGCCCTGCCTCCCGGTCAGGTTGGCCATGGCCCGGCGATCGCGCCCACAATACCTCGCATTCATTACGCTCCTTAAAAATGGTGTGCTGTGTCTGGAAAACAGGAAGTGGCCGTCAGTCTCCCGTGTAAAAGCCATCTGAGGCCTGTGGACCAGGCATGTTCTCAATCAGGAAGCAGGCAGTAAATAAACATTTATGTCCCGTGGCTGCGCACACCCGCCTGCCCCCAGGCTGCAAAGGGGCACGGAGAGCGGAAATTTGTTTAGTCCTATAAAAGCACACGCCGTATATCAATAGATGATTAAAAATGGAAACGTGGCTGGCTAATGGACGGTATTGATTTTAATAAGCGTTAAGTACATGGAGTTCAAAGATAAGGGCTGGCGGGCCATCTCTCCACGATCTGAGAAAGTGACTCACTCAAGGGAAAGAAAATCCTCTTTTCCAAATTGAAACTTTCCCCTGGCACATGAGGGTCTGGGGGAGCGGTTTCCAAATCGGCGTCCATTTCGGAGCATCGAGCGTGACTTGAACGATGTGTTAAATTATTTCTGCCCTGAGGGCGGGCGCGCTGCCCTCCAAACAGTAGCAGCACAAACTCCAGGTGGCTCGGTGCCACGGGATCCGGCCAGGACCCTGCAGCGCATCCGAGCCCTGTCGGGGCCCACCCTGGGCTGCGTAGATGCTCCTGTCCACCCTGGGTCACCCCCTTTTGTTGTGGAACCGCCCAGGTTCCAGGGGTGCAGCCCCGTCAGGGCAAGCCACGCTGAACAGCCCGCACTCATCCGAACTTTATTCCTAAACCCGAAAGTGGCCTGGACACCCCGGGGCTCTAAAGCTACACTAAGTCTTGTACTGAGTGCAGATGTGCTCTGGCTCGGTTCACACGAGGACGGGCAGGAGGGACCCCCACAGCAAGGCATGGCTCCTGAACCCTGAGACGGTCACAGCAGGCAGCGGGACCCCAGGGCCCTGTGCCCTCCTGCCTCTCGGCCGCACGGCTGGTCACTGAGTGACCGCTCAGCAAGTGTGTCTGGAGGGAGGGGCTGGCTCTACCTGGGCATTCACTGCCTGAGGGCTCGGCCAAGGCCAGCCCAGCGGTCACCTGCTGCCCCACAGAGATGCGACCATGACTCTCCCAAGCTCCAGGCTTCCCTGACCACCCAGGGGGGCTTGGGGGACCTGCACCATCCATAACCCTGGTTCTTCTCACGCCGTGGCCATGAGGGGGCCCACAGTGCTCTGGGCCCTGAGAGTCGGGACCACAAGCCAGACACCCACCCAGAACATCAGGTGTCGGCTTGGGACCGGGTGGGTTCTGGCCAGGAAGTTCCCAGGCTGGGAAAGACCACAGGGCGTCCTAACCATCACAGGCAGCCACCTAGAATTTTCTGGTAAATTATTTTGTCTCGTGCCTGCTTCCCAGGAGACCTCCTTGGCCTCCAGATGTCTCATAAATCATTTCCCCTTGAGTGGGAACCGAATTCTACCCAAGTCTCAGCTCCTAAGTGGGTGAGCTTCTTTTCCAAGGAGATTCTTCATCTGACCCCACTGGCTGGTCAGGTCCAGGCTGGGCCATGAGGTGAGGGGCAGGTTCAAGGTGGGGGATGGTTTGGGAGGGGGAGGTCCCTGGCCCTGAGGGACAGATTTTCTTAGAAAACTGGAAGGTAAGAGTGTAGATAGGCTGGTCCTGGTGGGAGGAGGAGTGCGTTTGTGTCTTGGGACTGCCATAACAAATTACTACAAACGTTTATCCTCTCACAGTTCTGGGGGCCAGGGCCATGGTCCCTCCAAAGCCTCTGGGGAAGATCTCTCTGTCTTCGCGTGGCCGTCCACCCACTGTATGCGTCTCCTCCGTGGGTCCGAATCTCCCTCTTCTCCTAAGGACAGCCGTCATTTGATCAGGGTCCACCCTAATGACCTCATCTTAACTTGACCACATCTGCAAAGATCTTATTTCCAAATAAGCCCGCCTTCGCAGGTGCTGGTGGACACGAATTTGGGAGACACTGTTCAATCCGTTACAGGGGGTCAACCAAGTCCCCCTAGGGACAGACCCCCTCCACCCTCCGTTCCACAAAGCGCTGGTTCTGTCCCACAGCGGGGGCTCTGAGCACAGTCACTGGGGTGATTTGTCTGTGCTGCAGGCCCCCTCCAGGGCTCCTCCCTTGCTTTGATGCCCCCCAAGCTCCCAGGGCCAGTTTAGTCCGACCTCAGACCTCTCGTCCTTCAAGCGTCCTTTTGCTCCTCAACTGCAAGTCTTGGCCTGATACCCCCTCCTCAGAAAGGCCTCCTCCCATTGCATCCCCAGAACTGTCTGCTCCTTTTCTCTAGTTCCTACATCGTAATTTGTAATGATACGTTAGGTTATTTTTGTTCCTGTAAGACGTGAGCTCCACTAAGGCACAGACTTATCTGCTTGTTCACCACTGTATCCCTGAGCCGACATGGTGCTTGATAAATGGCCACTTGGGCAATAGTCGTTGAATGAAGGTGTGGAAGGATGGATGGATGGATGGATGCTGGATGGATGGATGAGTGTGTGGGTGGATAAATGGTTGGGCGGATGAATGAGTGGATGGATGGATGGATGGATGGATGGGAAGATGGATAGATGACTGAATGGATGAATGCACGGTTAGGTGGTTGGATGGGTAGACGGGTGGATGGATGGATGGGTGAACGGGTGGGTGGATGGGTAGATGGACAGATGGATGGATGGATGGATGGATGGATAGATGACTGAATGGGTGAATGGACGGTTAGGTGGTTGGATGGGTAGACGGGTGGATGGATGGATGGGTGAACGGGTGAATGGACGGTTAGGTGGTTGGATGGGTAGATGGGTGGATGGATGGATGGGTGAACGGGTGGGTGGATGGGTAGATGGACAGATGGATGGATGGATGGTTGGATGGGTGAGTGAGTGGACAACTGCCTTACTCAGTGTCGCCTCTTCAGGTCCAGCACAGACCACCGCACGTGGAAGGTGTTCAGGGAGCAGAGGGTAATGGAGGACACAGAAAGAAGAAAGGAACGGAACATGGTGGGTAAGTAAGAAGGTTTGGACCCTCACATCAAGGTAACAGAAGCAATCACCGGGCATCAAGCTTCCGCTCCACCTCCTGGGACTGGAGCAGGCGTGCTTTCACAGAGCATAGCACACAGCAGCCTCAGGCACTGGTTGCCCGAGCACATTTGTGAAAGATGCCCTTAGGCCTGTTTTCACTTTGCTCCGGGGTCACGATGCAGCTGCTCTCCCCACTAGGTAAGGTGACACTTTTTGGGTTTTGCCCTAAGACTTCCCCTTCTTCAGAGTCAGACAGTTTTCCCAGAAAGGGCCAGGAAGTGATAGTTTAGGCTTTGTGGGCCTGAAGGGCTCGCCTCTGCTGCTGGGTAGTGAAAGCAGCCGCGGGAAACACTGGACAGGTCGGCAGGGCTGTGTTCCAATGAAACTTAATGGACACAAGCTTGAATTTCCTATGAAGTTCATGTGTCATAAAATGTTATTCTTCATTCTTTTCAGCCTTTTAAAAATGTAAAAACCTCTCCTCGATCATGGTCCGTCCCAGAACAGACGGCAGGCCAGATTAGGTCTATCGGCTGTCATTTGCCAGCCTCTAGCCTAGAGGCAGGGCACTTCCTTTTTCCCTAATATTCTACAGTTTGGTGAACATGCGTGTGCTCATCCCATAAATCAGGAATCTATCAGACCTATCAGGATCTGATAGACCGCGGGCAGATTCCCTCCCACATTGCCCCTTTCCCGACCAAAGTGAAAACCACCTACATGTGGTGTTTGGTCAGCAAATGCCACAGTCGTGCCATGTAACAAATCTCCCCAAAGCAGTGTCTCCCAGCCGCAGGCACCGGTCATCACACCCGTGGTCAGCAGGCTGGTGTGGTCTGGCTGAGGGACGCTGGGCCCGCTGGGCAGCTCTGCCCAGGGCTGTGGCCATGAGGCTGTGCTGTGTGCCTTCTGGGGCCTGGACCGCAGGACCCGTGAGCCCCGGGCCCGCTCTCATCGGGGAGTGTGCCCAGCAGGTGGGCGGGAGGCCTCTGCTCAGATCACACCTCCATCCGGAGAAGTCACAGGGCACAAAGTTCACAGTGGGGGCCACCCTGCACAGCCGAAGAGGAGGGGTGAGTATTTGCTGAGCAACAAGCCAAACTATCACATATGTTCTTGTTAGTTTCTCTAAGTGACTATTAATTCCGTTAATAGCCTGTGGGCCCTGCGTGCCCGGAGCTGTGTCCGCGCTACTCGCCTCCAGAAAGCACTGAGCAAATATTTGTTTGGCGAGAGTGACACCCAGATGTCTGTTCTCCCATCCACATGGCATTATTGCCCCTCTTTCTCTCCAGCATCCTCGCAGCAGCTGTGCTGGAGGAGTGGGCAGGAGACACCCCAGCCTCAAGAGGCCTTCCTGTCGGTCCAGCCCTGGCAGGCCACTCAGCTGCCCCAACAAAGCACCACAGATAGGGAGCTTCAACAAAGACATTTATCCTCTCCCAGTACTGGAGGCTGGAATCCGAGATCCAGGTGTGGACAGGGCTGGTTCGTCCCCAGGCTTCTCTCCCTGGCATGTAGACGGCCGTCTTCTCCCCGTGTCCTCACTTGTTCATCTTTGTACATGTCTGTGTCCTGATTTCCTCTTCCTATTAGGACACCTGTCCTTGAATTAGGACCCACCCATAAAGCCTCATTTTACCTTAATCCCCTCTGTAAAGACCCCATCTCCAAGTACAGTCACGTTCAGAGGTCCTGAGGGTTAGGGCTTCAACTTATAAATTGTGAGGGGCGGGGACACAGTTCAGCCCGTAACACAGGAGCTCGCCGAAGAGGTGGGCTCTGTCCTCCAAAACAGAGCTGTGGGGACTCCGAGGGTTATAACCCAGCCTGGCCTCTAGCACCCCACAGCCACCCACGGGTCTGTCAGGCCCTTGAGCCGGTGGAGGAAACGTGCCCACGCGGATGTCTGGTGAGACACAGAGGGAGCCAGAGCCCGGCTGCTCGTTTGCCAGTCGTGCTAGTATCTTGTCTCTAAAATGCCAGTCGTCATCCCTGGATTGAGGGCTTCCGTTTCTCGGCCGGTGCAGCTACTTGGCGGTCATGACCACACACGCACACACCAAGGCTGCAAGCCCGGCCTTCCCAGCTCAGACTCCTTGCTGGCAATTTGAGATTCTTAGAGAAACGCTTAGCAGAGGTGGGCACCGGCACCCCAGCCCTGGAGCGGGGGTCTTGCTGAGAAGCAGGGACCAGGAGGGAAGACATTCACAGGACACTCAGGGCCCAAACCAGAGGCCAAAGCCCCACGAGAGGGGCCAGGCCCCCGCGGGAACACTCCCACAGGCGGGGGTTAGGCGTGGGCTGCCGAGGCCTGTTTCATGCTATTTGATGTAAAATGGGGCTTATGTCTGGAAAGGGGTTAGGAGAAGTCAGATCTCTCTGGGAACCTCATTTACACCTTCATTTATGCCCCGAGGAGGGCTCGCAGGTGGATGATCCCCAGGCCCCCACGAGATAGGTGGCAGGCGACCCTAGTGGCCCAGCCCCCGGGGCTTCCTGGCCCATCCTGCTGCTCCCCCCACCTGAGTCTGTCACAAAGAGCCGAGGGTGAGGATGCTGATGTCCGAACGTTCCGCAGCTGTGCTCAGACCCTGGCGACCTCACGGCAGCCGCAAGTCCATGGCCAACACAAGCACCTGCTGCAGAGGAAGATTCCATGAGGAGAGGACAGCCTGGGACGCAAGCCTGCTCAGCCCACGTGCCGAGGGTCCTTTCGAGGTCCTCGCTGGGTTGGGGAGGCAATGTTTATTTGGCCCAACTGTCAGAGGCTTAGCAACGGTCCAGCCCTGTCGCCTGCAACAACTCCAGAAGGCAGATATCCCTCCCTCCCCCCTCCCCAGGTGCCCCGGGTCCATCCAAGGGCTGGCGGCAATACCGGCCTGCCCTGTCTCCCTCTGAAAGCTTCCCTGGAGTGGGGAGAATCCCGCAGGAACCCAGGAGCAAGCCTCTCCCACGTGCCCATGAGGGTGTCTCCATCACAGGTGACCGGCCAAAGACGCGGTTACAAGGTGAGGCCACGGCAATGCCCCGTGTGAGCTCCAGCCCCCCGGGCCGGCCTGGGGGAATCATACCAGCTCCCCTAAAGCTGGATCAAGGAAGGCATGATCCCCTCCTTAACAGCTGTAGTTTTAAAATTTTATCACTTTCCTCCATGTTTTTAACTGAACACTTTGGTTAACTAAATATGTTTTGGCTTAATGATATCTAATAAATTGTAACTTAGAGAAAAATCCAGAAGAATGAAAACACCCAGGTACGATGTCCGTCTCTCCCTTTCGGGGCCCATCCAGCTTGGTGTCCTTGGGTGGCTGGTCTCACCTGCCCTGTGCGTCCCAACCGGGACGGGGATCCCAGGGCTCCGCTGGCCAATGGGGCAGGCGGAGCACACAGCAGACGTGCATGGGGGTCCCGCGGGGTCTTCCCTCCATCTTTTGCTCCTCCTAGCAAGGGAATAAAGCTGTCCCACCTCCTCTGACTTTTTTGGAACTTCTCACTAACGGACATTTGCATCTCCTCTTTACTGGCATCTCTTCTTATCTCTAGTTAAAGCAGAAAGAGGAAGTGCAGCGACCACAGGCTGCCTTGAGATTTCTAAAGTCAATTTCTTCTATAATTTATTTTCCCTGTCAACCTACTGGTCAGTGCTTCAGCCCTGCCCCTTGGCAGGGTGCGAGAAATCAGCACATATGGGCCCTTCTTGCTAACCCGGGGATCCTGCCATGACGATCTGGCCTTTCAGGACTCTCTAACCACCACTGCCTGCCCCCATCTACTTCAGTCCCCAGGACCAGCATCCTTCCCCTGCACCGGCGATCCCCGTGGCAACCGCGCTTGGCTGGGATGGTGACAGTCACACCTTGAATAGAGCAGAAGGTGGCCGTGTGCAGGCCGGCCTGGCTACTTCACCTGGATGCCCTGAGCTCCTGGAGAGGAGTGGACTGTTCGTCCACCCGCCCAGGCCAGGGCAAAACCCCGGGGGTGCCACACACATCCTTGGCATTGGAGACATACCTGTTTATTGCAATGCTTCCAGCCAACAGCAGTCACGTGTCTTCTAACTCAGCAGATCCCCCCACCATGGGATGAAGACGCTGTTGCTCGTGGGCATTCTGGGGAAGGACAGATTCCCTCCACCGGGCTCCAGCCCATGAGGTTGCCCAGGGGTCAACATGAGGAAGCAGTGCTATGTCCAGTCCCATCCCCCACTCTGCTGCCCAGCAGATGAGGTCCTGGGGACACAGGTTCTGCCCTGCCCCACGCAGTGCCGACAGAGCAGGGCCTCTCTCCTGACCGGGGCCCAGGGCCCTAGGACTGTGCCATATACCATATATGGATGGTGTCCCTATACGGGTGGCTGTATATCTCTATTCTGACAATTGTCTCTTTGTCCTTGTAACTATCTCACATTGCTTAAGTGCTGCAGCTTTGTAAGACCTGCTTTATCTGTGGGGCCAGAACTTCCTCTTTGTTCTTCACAAGTGATTTGGCTCTTCCAAATTCACTGATTTCCATATAAATTTAAACATTAGGCTATAAGTTTCCACAGAGAAATGGATGGGATTTTTATCGTGGTTGCACTGATTCTGCAGATCCATCTGTAGCAGTAGACTTCTTCACCTGAGTTTTCCAATCTATGAATATGAAATATCCCTTAATTAATTTATGCCTTCCTTAATTTTTCTGATGGTTTATAGTTTCCTGTGATAAAGTTTGCATATCTTTCACTAGATTCATCACAGCATTTGATATTTTGGGTACTATTATAAGTGGTAACTTCAAAAAATTTTTATTTTCTCTTGGTTGCTAAAATATATAGAAATGTTTGCTAAATTTACTTATTAACATTCATAATGAAGCTATAGACTCTTTTAAATGTTTATTTACATAATCATATCACCTATAAATTTTGACAGCAGTATATCTTCCTTTCTAATAGTTATAACTTTTATTACTTTTTCTTGCACTATTGCACTAGCTAGAATCACTAGTCTAGAATTTAACAGAACTTGTAGTAGCAAGCATTCTTGTCTTGTTCCCAATCTTGGAGAACTTTCAACAATTCACCATCATGTGTGATGTTTGCTGTAGGTTTTGCATATTTACTTTCTCAGGTTAAGGAAGCTGCCTTCAATTCCTAGTTTGTTGTTTTTTTTAAAATTGTGAATGGATATTGAATTTTCTCATATGCTTTTGCTTAATTTATTGAGATTATCATGTGATTTTCACCCTATTCAATTTATGTGCTTAATTACATTGATTAATTGTAAGAATTTTAACCCAATTTTTCGTTCCTAGAAAAAAATCTAGCCTAGTCAAATTATATTACTTTTTTATGGAAGTATAGTTGATTTACAATGTTGTGCCAATCTCTGCTGTACAGCAAAGTGACTTAGACACATATACATTCTTTTTTTATATTTTTTCCATTATGGTTTATCACAGGATAAACTGAGTGCAGTTCCCTGTGCTATACATTAGGAGCTTGTAGTTTATCCAAAGTTATATTATTTTTATATACGGATGATTCTGAGTTGATTAATGTTTGTTTAGGATCTTTGAATCCAAATTTAGAAGTGATGAACAATCACTCTGTGTGACATTTCTTGTGATGTCTTTGTCCCTCGTTTGGTATCAAGATTATGCTGGGTTTGTAAACCTAGTTGAGGAGAGTGAACTTTTTTCACTTTCAGTCGAAAGTGACTCTTTCAATACAAGAGTTTGTATAATACTGGCATAATTTTTTAAATGCTGATAGAATTAAACAGGCAAGTTAATTTGTACCTAGAGTTTTCTTTGGGGGAAGGGTTTTCATTACAGAGACAATTTCTTTAACAGTTATACAATTGTTTAGATTTTCAGTTTCTTCTTATGATGGTTTTAACTTTTGTATTTCAAGAACTTTATTTCATTCACATGTTCTAATTGATTAGCATAATCAATTACTTTAAAAATACTTTCCAAATCTGTAGTGATTTTCCCCTTATTCCTTCCTAACATTTGCTATTTGCACTTTTTTGTTCTCTCTCTCTCTCTCTCTCTCTCTCTCTCTCTCTCTCTCTCTTAGGCTTATTAATTTTATTAGTCTTGCAAAGAATCTATTTTGGGCTTTATTTTCTTACCTTCAATTTCTATTTCATCAATATCTTCTCTTTATCATTTTCTTCTTTTTACTTTTCTTAGAGTTTTTTTTATCACTTCTTGAGATGACTGTTTATATAATTGATTTCCTTTTTTTTCTTCTTTTTTAATGCACTTAATGGTATAAATTTACCTTCAAAAATACTTTGGCTTCATACCACACATTATGGTGTAACATATTTTTGGTTGTCATTAAACATTTTTATTTCCAAAGGGATTGTTTTCTTTGACTTGTGAGTTATTTTAGAATATCTTTCTTAATTCCCAAAATTTCAAGGTTTTTATTATTGTTGTCTGTTTGTTTTTTATTTCTAGTTTAATTCCACATGATTCTGATCCTCTGAAATGTTTTAAAACTTTTATTATATATATATATTAGCATTTGGAGGTGCATGGCATATCCATGCCCATGAGGTTAAACTGCTGATCATGTTATTTAAATCCTCTGTATCCTTCATGATATTTTTTCTACTTGTTCAATTTGTTGCTGAGAGATTTGTGTCAGGATTCACTCTGAATCCATCAGTTTCTTCTTTTAATTCTATCAGTTCTTGCTTTATTTATTATTATTTCTATTTATTTGAGAATATGTTATCAGGTGGCTTTGCATTTAGAATCCATACATCTTCACAGTGAACTGAACATTTTATCAACATAAAATGTCCACCTTTCTCTCTGGTAACGCTCTTTGCCTTGAAGTCTACTTTATCTGGTCTCAGTGCAACTGCTCCAGTTTTCTAATGTAAGTCCTTCCTAGCACATTTTTTTTTAAACTTTTTATGTCAACTTGCTTTTATCCTTATATTTAGATTGTAGCTTTTATAAATAATTTATAATTGGATTTTTCTTATGTAGATTTTTATAAACAAAATGTATTTGGATGTTGTTTTTATTGAGCATGACAGTTTTTGTTTTTTAATTAGAGCACTTTATTTGTATTTAATGAAAGAAATGATATATTTGTGGTTAAATATATCTTTTCATTCACTTTTTATCTGGCCTGAATGATCTATGCTCCTTTTCTTCTCCTTTCTTGATTTTTTTTTTATTCTTTCAGCTTTTAAAATTAACTCATCCCCCACTATGTCATTATTTATACATATATTTCTATTCACTTAGCAGTTACTCTAGAGATTATAGCATCCATCCTTGAAGTCAAGGTCAAAGGACAATGCAAAGACATTAGAATAGCTTAATTCCATTTTATTCTCCCCAACTTACATGTTTTTATATTATGCATCCTAACCATATACATATGTAAAACCCCAGACATTGTTAATTTTTGTTTATACAGTCAATTTTCATATAGACTAAACCATATGTTTACAGTTTGCAGTGCTTTTTTTGAACATTTCACTGTTTCCTTTAGTGAGCATCCACTGGTGACAAGTTCTCAGATTTTGTTTGTCTAGAAATTTCTTTATTTGCTTTCTTTCTTGAAATACACTTTTGCTGTCTGTATAATTCTAGATAGACAGACATATTGGTTCATTATTGTTGCAATATCTTCCCAGTGAAGGTGGATGGGTGATGGTTCTTCACCACGGTGATTCCTCCACCATCTTTTCATAGCCCTCCTCACATCTGTAACCTGAACCTTCATGGACCTGTTTGGGCTTTGTAGGACTTCTTGAATCTGTGTTTGGATGTATTTTGTCAATTTTAGAAAATTTTCATCCATTATCTAGGCAAATATTGCTTCTCTCTGTTCTCTCTCTCCTTCCCCTTGGATCCAATTAGAAGTCTGTAGCATTGTTTGCTTTATTCCCTATGAGTCTTAAGTTCTCATCTGTATTTTCCATAGTTTTCTTTCTTGCTGCTGCAGATCGTTTTTTCTCCTATCAGTCTTCCAGTTCTTTAATTCTCTCTCCATCTGTGTCTAATTTGTTGTCCAATGTATCCATTGACTTAATGTTTATTATTATACTTTTAGGTTCTTGATTTTCATTTGGTTCTTTTTTATAGTTTTTAGCTTTCTGATAAAATTCTAACTCATTTAGTGTTTGTGTCTGATAATCCAATATTTGGAGCTCCTGCAAGTCTCTTTATATTTCCTATTGTTTTCTTGGTCTTCATTTACATTGTCTTATCTCCTCATATATCTAGTTATTTTTTGTCAAGTGCCAATCATTATATTTTTTAAATAACGAAAAATAATCTGAGGCTTAGAATTATGTTATTAACATCTTCCTCACCAGAGGACATATGTTTGTTTCTGACAAGCAGAAGGAACCATTCTAACCCAGGACCATCTTAGTCCAACTTCAGGCAATGAGATGATTTGCAGACTCTCAGTGTCCCAGCGAGATGCTGCGAGGGGAGAGGCAGCCCTAAACACTAAGCGCCCCTTGACTGTCGCCTGCACTATGTTCCTCTAATTCTCCATTGCTTTCTGGACTCTGATTCAAGCTGGTTTGGTCTGTCTTCAGTGGGAGGGTTGGTCTGAATTATCTATTTGCTTTTACTGTTCACAAAAGTCTTTCTCTGGTCCACAGTTCACTTTCTGAGGCACAGGCACAAAGCTGTGAGGCCCGAGGCATTAACTGAGGCCAGAGGGGAAACTGGATGGTGAAGGAGATCTTCCCAATAGGTCTGGGCACTGAGCACCACCGGGAAGGGCCAGGGTAGCCAGAGGACCACAGCAGAGTGGAATCCAGCTGTGAGTTTGGGTGCAAGGATTCTCACGGCAAGAAATGGTAAACACAAGAGTCCCTCACATCTGCCCCTCAGAAGCTCGTGCTGTATCCCGCCTGACCTGCCACAGCTGCAGCATCGCTGGTTGGCCACAGCCACTTGGTCATGGTCCCCAGTCACCCAGCTCAGACACCATCAGACCAAACCTCTGAGTCTCATGGCTGAGAGGAGAGAGAGAGGTGAGGGAAAGGTGGAGTGAGAGAGAGGGAAAGAGGGAGGGAATGGGTAGAGACACAGACGTGGAGGGTGGAGAGGGGATGTTTGGGCCGGGGAAGCAGAGCCAGGAGACCGAGAAGCACAGAGTTGGGAGAGGCCTGGGCAGAGAAAGGAGAGGCCAGAGGGAGAGTGGCCGAGAGATGAAGAAAGGCCACTTTTGCTCCCCCTGCCCTCGGTCACGGCCTGCCCCCCACCTCCATGCCTCCCCACTTCCAACCCCCTCTCCTTTCTTCTTGTTCACATCACCCCAGCTTCTTGGACCTGGTCTTGCAGCCTAGGAGCTCGGATGAAAACCCCATCTCATCTGAGCCCGGGTCTCTGCTCTCCCTCTCACCATCCCCCATCCCCTGATGGGCACAGGCTGTCTGTCCCCTTGGACACTCAGGCCCAAAACAAGCTTCCCTAGGGCCATGATCTCCACATGGGGTTGACAAGGCTGCCATCTCAGCTGCAGCTCACCCCCACTTCTCAGCTACTTTTGACTCTGGATGGGGAAGCACATTCCTGCTATGGGGCAGGGGGTGAGGGGGGAGTAGGTGGGTCCTGGGAGCTGGAGGGGGTGGGGACAGAAGCTCTTCCTCCCAGTGGGTGTCTGCAGCTCAAGGCTATGAACAGCCCCCACTCAGACGCTGGCTCCCCATATTTCCAAGCCACCAGGTCAAGGAAGGTCGGCCCCGCACCCACCTGTCCTGCCACCAACCTCCCACCCATGCAGGTTTGATCTTGGTGGAGGCAGGCGGCCGGCAGCTCTGAGGAGCGGGTGAGGGCCAGCTGAACTCGCTGTCTCCACGGCTGCCCGAGATTTTCTGGGCAAGTCTCTAACCCTGGAGGACACTTCTGGATGCTCCGCGTTTCCACGTGCCGGAATTCCACCCACGCATTTGCTTGAATCCATCCCCCGCCTCCTCACCAAGGGCCTCCGATGGCACCGGACCTGCCCCTTCCACCCACCCTGCCCAGGGTTGTGGATCCGGTTTCCATTCTGAGTTCGCCTTTGAAGATGGCATCGAATGCATGACCCAGAGGCTTGTCTCATCCCACAAGTATGTTTCAGCTCAGAGGTTACCCAAAATAGATCTACGAAGGCTCTGCTTAGGCAAACTGAAGATGCAGGACTGGTTTGAGTGAAAGCAAAGCCAACCTCGGTCACTGCCCCAGACAACGCGGAGCATTTACTGAGATTTGGGGGACATCCCTGGGGCTCCCGGGTGTGCATGCCTGAGCTCTTAGGAAGGAACAGAAGCCCAGGCTCTCTGGGCAGGGAACCCTCTCAGGTGGGCCATGCAGGAGCTGCCTGTGCTGGCTCTCCCAGGTTGGGTGCTGTGGGCTCAGCAGGAAGCCAGGGACCCAGAGAGCCCAGACTTACCCTCTGCCGCTCACCTGACCCCCCCACCCTGCAGATGCCCCCCCAGGCCGAGGCTCCCATGCTTTCTCCCCACTTTCTCCCTGCAAGACCTGTTTCTTCCCCGAAGACAAGCTCACACCCTCCGCCTGCTGACAAGGCCAACCCCCATGAACCTCCAGGGGCACTGCCCCAGGTGGAAAGCAGTGGGGCAGGGATTTGAGCCCAGCCTGGCTGGTAGCAGATTCTCTGCTGATCACTACTGTCCTACAGCCTGGGGCAACCCTGGCGCGTGGGGCGGCAGACCAGGGGGGCAGTGACTCACAGGACAGACCCAGCAATGTTCCTGCTTGACGGCCCGTGGAATCACTCGTTCCTCTTTTGCAGCGAAACAGATATACGATTGGGTAGATTTCAAAAATCACAAGAACGTGTGAGCTAGGAAGGGAAGCTACTGAAGGCATCTGTTTGGAGCTGTAATCGTTTCCTGGAGCTGCCGTGACAAAGCGCTGCGAACCTAGTGATCGAAAACAACAGAAATGGATTCTCTCTCAGCCCTGAAAGACAGGATCCCCCAGTCAAGGTGTGGGCAGGGCTGCGCTGCCTCTGGAGGCCCAAGGGGAGGCCCCTTCCTTGGCTTTCTCCAGCTTTGGGAGGCCGCCTGCAAGCCGGGGCGCTCCTGGGCTCATGGCCGCATCACTGCGACCCTGCATCCTTGTCACACAGCCTCTCACGTGGGTTAGGGGCCCCCAACCCAACACGACCTCATCCTAACTAGTTAAATCTGCAGAGCCCTGATTTCCAAATCAAATAAGGTCACATTCTGAGTTTCTGGGTAGACATGAATTTGGGGGAGACCATGTTCACCCCAGGACAGGAGCCATCGGCTTGTGGATGCCAGCCAGTCCCCAGCGCCACAGTGTATACCGACATTCCCTGCCTGCGCCAGCAGGACCTAGAAGCAGTGCTCTGGTTATCACCACTAGACCCCGTCCCAGAGCAGGGCTGTCCTTACGCTGTGAGCGCAGGGGGAGGGGCCGCCAGGCTCACAGGCAATGGGGTCACCAGCTGAGCGTGCCTGCCAGGGACATGGAACTAGGGCATCCCTCCTCCCTCTGGGCTCCTGGCATTCCCGGCCATCCAGGCTGAGAGGTTAGAAGCCAGCCCTGCATGGACAGCACATGAGACTCACTCCTGTGCCCACCAGCGCCAGCCCCCATGGAGTCGGCCCAGCTCTGCAGCCGGGGTCACTTCCGAGCCCCACCCCCCCACAATGTACAAAGGTGGCCTCGGTGGTGTTGATTAAACATGCAGCACCGTGCTGACCCTGAGCAGGCCAGGTGAGAGCCCAATAATACAGACAGATTCGAGGGGCCCTAAAAGGCTCAAAAGATTAATATTTGCTCAACTCCTGAATGCCCACAAATTAGCTAACTACACACGGCTAACTGGTAGGCACACAGCTGGGGAGGAGCCTTCTCGGAAGCACGGGCCGCTGTAATTGATGAGGATGATATCCTTTTAATTGCCTGCGCGCAGGCGGCTTGGGCAGCAGCCCCGTGCCCGCCCCATCGCCCAGTGACCGTGGAGAGCGACAGGTGCTCTCCAGGGCGTCCTGTCTGCAAACAAGGTTGCCTTCCCCAGGAAGGGCCCAGCCGAGAGGAAGTGTTACCGGGCACACCTGCCCTGGAGGTTATCCCACTGTCCCGGGAGTGGAGCTGAGGCCGTGATCCCAAAGAAAGGTCCCAACCCAGCTCCCCAATGCCCCCCCAATGCCCACTCACTGTGCCTCCGTCCCTGGCAGACATCTGCCTCCTGGCCTCTTCCACCCCCAGGTCTCCCCACGGCCTGGACATCTCCCGCTTGGGCCGACACTTGGGGTCTCAGCAGAAAGGCTGGCTCGTCCGAGGGATTCCTAGACCTCCGGTCAAGGGCCCCCTGCGGACCCCTCTCCCTCTGCCCCGTTCATTCTCTTCCTCACGTTTAACCACAGGCTGTAAATATCGGGCTTCTTGTCCAGCCCACGGGGGCGGGGGCTCGTCCAGCCCCATTCCCTGGCTGGCCCTCACCTCCGAGCACATGACTGGTGCTGAGTGGACAGCTGCTGGGATAGCAGAGGGCACAGGCAAGGGGCCTAGGTGTGCCCCACCCATGCTGGGGTCCCCAGGTGAGTGAGAAGCTGCTTTGCCCTCTGAGGGCTGTCTGCTCCGGGCTGAGCCTGCCACGCCCCAGGCTCTGCTCTAAGCCTCCACGTGGTCCCCTCCCAAAGGCACCCACCCCACGCAGGGCTGGCGTCAGGGGTAAGACCTGCAGGATCGGGCTCAGAAGGGCCACACTTGGGACTCTGTTTTCACCATCTCACACACTGCCTTGAGTTTGTGCTGAATTAGTGCGGTCCAATAGGATGATGCGGGCTCACTCCCCGAGGGGTCTTGGCCCCCTGGCCCCAGTGCCCTGTTTCTGCCCAGTCCCCCTCCCCACTGTCAAGGCTGAATTTCACCAAGCTTGGTCTTTGGAGCCTCTGTGGATGAGCAATAGTTGCTAGGGGGAGAGAAGACATGTCCCCAAATGACACAGAAGGCTCCCTGTGGGGCTGCGGCTCAGGACACACGGGGCAGGTGGTCCCCAAGTTCCTGGCCTCTGGGGGCGGAAGGCGGAAGGGTCAGCCTCTGGGTGGGGGACCCAGAGGATCCTGGGGCACAGGCCTGTATGGACATCCTCAGGGTCTAGTGGAAACCAGGAAGGCGCCAGGGGTCTTGGCGGGCACGGTTCATTGTTCTGTTTCCATAAAATCACTTAAGTGGCAACTGGCCTTGAAATTGATCCCTGATTAGAGCCGGTTGGAAGCCACGTTGAATCAATGATGCAGCCAACAGCCATTTTTCCCCAAATGTTTTTTATAGCAGCAGTGGGGGGAGGGGTGGGTAGAAGGGGGACAACTTCAAATAAAAGAGGTTTGGGGCCATGTTATGTTTTGCTAATACTTGAATTTTACCTAAGATTACTTTTTCTCCCGTATTTAATATATCGTTTTAAATAAAAATTCCTAATAAATCTTGAGAGAAATATGTCATAGCAGAGCTTAAAAACCGTAGTGCCATATATAACAGTTCATAAAACATTCTACCCAAATAGCCAAAATTGTAGGGCGTTGGACCAGAAGTAGTTACCTCCAGGAGCGGCCTTTTATTAGCTACTAACATTAAGAAAGGGCAGTGTTGTTTCTTAGCCAGATAATTAAGTACCGTTTTCTCTTTTTTAATTCTATAAAATTAAACTTCCTGTTTTAAAGGTCTGGAGAGGCCTTGGGCAAAGGGTCCAGGGATGAGCCCTGAGGGCAAAATCAGGGAAACAGCAAAGGCCTTATGTGCCCAAGACTATAAAACGCAGGGCTTGGAAAAACACGCCGCAGTCAGCAAAAACTTGCAGGTCATAAATCAGAGATCCATTCTTTCACGTCATTTTGACTAATCCATTAAATTGTGGTGCCCAGGGCTCCAGCAGAAACAGAAGCTGCAGCTGGCCCGCACCTCCACCTCCCGTGTTATTCAAGCCCCACGAGCAGTGGCTCACGGCTGGTTCTGGGGCCGGGCGAAGACCAGACGGTGGGCAGCAGGGCAGCCGCTGTCCCGATGGGGAGTCGCCTGCTTTGACCCCCAAGGGTGAGGGAGCCAGAGGGGACTGAGGTTCCTGAGGCCGCAGACCCACCGGGAACTGACCGGTTCCCAGGGCGCAAGAACTTCTTCCTCGTCACGGGAAATAAATCTTAGATCACACCGCAGGCACCTTAATTTGATTTCAGTTTGGTTGTTTGGGGGCCTTTTTGCTTGTACGTGTAGACAAATTCTTAATGAGTATTTAAAATATCTAACAACACAGACAGGTGGGCGGCTTTGTGGTCACAGACAGACCGACAGGACAGTTCTCTTCACGAGACGCGGCCTCCAACGCGCCAGCCCCACGACGTGATTCTCCGCTGGTTCCCGCAGCCCTCTCCTGCTTCTGGCCCTCCAGTGGTGACCACGTAGGTGACCCGCCTGGGGTGACTGCCTGCCCCACCCACATGGGCTGCTCCCCGACCCAGAGCCAGGCTGGAAGAGGGCCGAGGGTCAAAAGTCAGTGTGAGGGCTTCCCTGGTGGCACAGTGGTTGGGAGTCCGCCTGCCAATGCAGGGGACGCGGGTTCGTGCCCTAGTCCGGGAGGATCCCACATGCCGCGGAGCGGCTGGGCCCGTGAGCCATGGCCACTGAGCCTGCGTGTCCGGAGCCTGTGCTCCGCAGTGGGAGAGGCCACAACAGTGAGAGGCCCACATACCGCAAAAAAAAAAAAAAAAAAGTCAGTGTGAAATCTGGAAGTGCCGCCCATGGGAGCTAGGGTCCGGGTACCAGGCCAGGTGGGGAATGCATTTCTCACCTAGACATGGTGGGGGGGGTCAGGGGTGGTGCCAGCGGATGTTCTGGGACAGACAGAGGCGGTTGAAATAGCACCGACTGACCCGCAAATGTGGCTTTTCTTCTGGAGGGAGGCACGGCTGGCGCTCCCAGCCCCTCGGATGGTGGCCTCCGGTGCTTTGCCGAGGGGACTGCATGTCTGAGAGGGATGGACGGTTTCCGTCGAGTGGGCTGAGCACTCCAACCCCGATGCCCGTCAGGGGCCCAGAGCTCCAGGGCAGCAGCCTCTCATGCGCTGCAGGGAGGCCGGTCACTCCCAGCCCCTGGACCCCCTCCCTCCCCAGGCCCATCCTGACCACACGCTCCCAGAAGCTGTAGGCTCACAGCCCGCCTTCCAGGCCAAACCTTCTGCACATTTATGGAATTGCATACGTTCATTTTCATAACAAAATACTTGCTAAATCTTAAGAGAAAAATGTAAGTCTTTTATATGGTTATTAAGATTTCAGCCAAGTCAGGTAATCAGATATCAGACATCTGTATAGACGCTTTTACTCCAGATCACCTCTAAGATAAAACCCCGCTCCTCTGTCCTGGCAAAGAGAACTGGGGGATGCCCCCCAGGCCGGTCTGTGCCAAGAGGGGTCCCCGGAGGAAAGCCAAGTGCCACCCATACACTGACATGCACACACACGTGCTCACACACACGCACACATTAACACAGACTGACGCGCACACACACACACACCAACACTGACACACAGGTTCACACACTGACACACACACACTGGCACGCTCACACACACCCTTGTTGGGAGACACTAAAGAGAACTTTTAAATCAGCCGAGTTCCGTCCTCCTGTTCTGAAGGCTAAGGGCTGTGCTCGGCTCTGATCCTGCCTGTGAAAGGCCCGGGCTGGCAGGGTCCCCCCGTGCCATGCAGGGCCCCCGGGGGGCCTTGACTCTGTAGAAGGAGTGACAGAGAGATGGACATCAAGGTGGGAGTGGACAGCCCAGCGGTTCAGGTGCCCCTGCTCTGGAGGCCAATTCCACCCACCCCCCAGGGTTTCTCCAGACAGGGGCTGATGGTCAGCCAAAGGGGACCCAGCCCTGGCACGAACAGGGTTCCCCATGGGTGGGTTTATTAATACGAAAAATGCCATAGATGTGTTAATAACAAGCATTTATTTACTTAATGGGTCACCTCTATTTTTAAAGTAAGGTTGCATGGATGTCAGATGGTGGGGGCAGGTCCGAGGCATATCTGTAATGGGTGGTCTTGGGCCAGCATTGGCCCTGAGATGCTGCATCGTGGGGTATGGCATGGGATAGCCAAGGTAGAGAGTGGCTAGTTATTTCATGGTAGCTACATGTAGGTCTCTCATGGTAGTTGTGTCTCTCTGTCTCTGTCTCTGTCTCTCTCTCACCATTGAGTGCATTTCCTTTCCAGGGTTGGAATCGTACACCCAAATGGAAATCAGTGGTTCCCACACTGGTGTCCTGAGGGCCTGTGAAAGTGGGTGTACGGAGTGAGGGGGCACATCAGAGGCCGTGTCCAGGAAGTGATTGGTCATCCCGTCCTTGTGTTCCCGTTCGTGGCCTCCACGGCTCCGCGTCCCCAGGAGCCCCTGCAGGACCAACCCAGTGCCCACGGCTGACCCAGCCCCAAACCCTGGGAGGAAGGCCTGGCTGGGCTAGGAGGGCCAGTGCCCCCCGGCACTTTAATTGGCAACAGCCGGCAGACGCAGCCACATCTGCGGGTCATTTCAAAGACAATAAATCAGGAACTTTCAAGACTGGCGCCCTGCCAAGGCGGAGAGAGGGGCTAGGACAATGGCAGCCTCGCGGCCCCGCATCCAGGGTGACCCGGAGGCCAGAGGTGGCGGGACAGGGGAGAAATAGATGAGCTTTGTCTCCAACAAGTCTTTGTGGTCAGCCCGGGGCTGGAAGTTTATACAGAAGGAATGTGTCCTCGGTGAAAGGAAGGGCCACACCGAGGGTCTACTGGGTTTGAAGGGACCCTGGGCTGTGAACACAGCTCCCAGGGTACCCGATCCAGAGAGCAGAGGTGAGGGGGTCCTCAGGGGTCAGCAAGGCAGGGCTTTCCGGTTCTGAATGGGGAAACTGAGGCCAGCAGGGAGGTGACTTGCCAAAGTCGCTGGGCAGCCCCAGGACAGAACGCAGCCCCTGACTCTGCCCGAGACATGTGGGCACATGGCCCCACCCAGGGAGCTGGGACAGAGCACACCCAGGAGTGAGGGTCACCGGCGCATGGCCGGGCAGCATCACTGGGAAGGCTGGCGTCCTGCAGGGGCCCCACCACCAGCAGTGACACAGCAACACATGAGAGTGAGGCCTGCCTGCCCTGCCCCCAACCCAGAGCTGCCCTCCTTAAAATCCAAATGCCTCTGAGGGGTCTGCTTTAGAGGAAGCCCATTTTAAATCATCATCATTATAGGTCAGCTCCATTTATCCCCAAGAACTCTATGAGGGAAGCCCTATCCACTAAGCCCATTTTACAGATGAGGAAACTGAGGCTCAAAGGGTTTAAGGGACCTGCCAAAGGTTATACAACTAAGTCAGTGGCAGACCTGGAATCAAACCAGGAGCCAGTCCTCCTTCTTCTCTGAAAGAAGGGAGACAGGATTAAAAATTGGAAGCCCGATTCAGGAATCCAACTGCTCACCAGGAGGGCAAACAAAGGAAGCTGGAGGGACTCAGGAAGGAGAATGTACCTGCCCAAGACATAGCATCATGAATTGTCATAATATTGGGGAAAGATGCCCTTAGAAGTTTCAAGGGCTGGGGTGGGGGGAGAAGATCATATACAAATTATCAGGAATAAAATGGCACCAGACAATGAGGAAATATTTTCAAAATTCTGAAGGAAGTAATTTCCAGTCTAGGATCCAGGATCCAAGCAAACACACAATCAAGAGTGTTGGTAGAGCAGAAACAACTTCAAAGATCCAAAGGCTTCAAAATTTTACTTTGCATGAGCCTTTTCTCAGAAAGCTACTTGAGGATGTACTCCAGTAAATCAAAGGCATAAACCAAAAAGTAGATTCAATGGGACTCAGGAGACAGGGAATTCAAAACCGGAGAGAAGCAGAGAAATGCCCACGATGATGGTGAAAGCAAGTCCCAAGACAACCACTGCACTGGTGACCTCAGATGAGGTGAGAAAAATGGTTAATAGCACCTCCTTTCCTTCCCAAATGTGTCCCAAGTGAAGTAATAACTAATGAGCAACCAGAACAGCATGCAGGGAAAAATAGGAGGATCCGAGGGGTCAGCTCCAAGAAAATAAATAAGTGGAACACGGAAAGTGGATACATTTGGCCATTTTTAGAGAAATCTTACAGCTCTTTAATTAGTAACAGCTGCATAGAAACGTATGCAAATGAAAATATAAGGCAATTGCTAATACAGGCAAATTCAAAAGTTGCTTAAGAAAGGAAATGAAATCATAGTTCTTTCCGTGGCTTAGCTGAGAATAGTATCCACACGTTCATAAGAAAGTAAACCCTGAAAACTGATGTAATAAAAAGTCGTGGGGAGACTAAACTGACAGTTGTATGTGAAGAGGGTTAAATCTTCATCCTCTGACAGCACAAAGGCAACAGGACATTCTTACAATTAGTTATGTGATGTAAGGTATAAACATGTCATTTTAAAACATAAAGATAAATTCAGATAAAACTCTGAGGAGGACTTCCCTGGTGGTCCAGTGGCTAAGACTCCACGCTCCCGATGCAGGGGGCCCAGGTCAGGGAACTAGATCCCGCATGCCGCAGCTAAGAGCTCGCATGCCACAACTAAAAGATCCCTCACACAGCAATGAAGATCTTGAGTGCCGTAGCTAAGACCCAATGCAGACAAATAAATAAATATTAAAAAAAAAAAAAAAAACTCTGAGGGAGTTGAAATGGCTGTTTTGGGTGCCAGAAATCAGAAGGCTGATGAGAAGTGGGAGGTCATCCACTCTCCTTATTAGCCTTATACTATGTAAGTGTATAATTTTGACAAAATATTTCCATGTGTAATTCAGATACAAAATAAAGCAACAGAAAAAAGGAAGAAAGTGGAAGACCACAGGGGCGTGCTTCCCTTCAGGGCCGTCTGGAGGGCCCCCTGGTGTGTGGGCCTCTGAGCATTTCCTTCTGGGTCCTGAGGCTCTAGTGGCCCTCATAGCTGTCCCCACCCAGCTGGGGTCTCATCCTCAGAAACACAGAGATGCCAGCAGGTAAATGGATTTCCAGCCACGGTGTGGGGAGTTGCTGCTGCTGACAGACCCCTCTCGACAAGAAGTCAGAGGTGGGAATCCAGGCCAGGCCACGGTGGGGAGCCAGACAGAATATCCAAACAGGACCCTGAAGGCCGGCCTCCCGGGAACACGGCTGGGGTGCAAGGTGAGACGCACCCGCGCCTCCCAGGCCCACATTCTACCGCACTGAGAAGAGGCAAATGGCGGATTTCAGATTTCGGTGCTGTATTACCTCTCCCCACCCCCTCCCACCTCTGCAGCCTCACGCCCCTCCACGTGTCGCTGAATTGGTGTTGGTTCCAGCTCTTGTAAACTCCAGGGGAAAGAGGGGACCGTGGTGCTCTTCCCAGACATGGGGCTATAGCCAGCCAGCCCTCCTTCCACCCTTCCTGGAAGCCCCCAGCTCGTGCCTACAGCAGGATGGATGGCGTGGCCCTGCCATGTGCCCGTCTCCACATCCGTGGACGGCCCAGGAAAGTGGGGATGGACAGGAACTCTTGTCACCGACCCTGCAGATCGGGCACAGCAAACATTTCTGCAACACGCTCTTCCCTTTGCAAAATTCTCCCTCTGCTGTCCCCTGGGAAGGGGTTGCACAGTTGCCACATGCAACAGGGCTTGGGCTCCCTGAGAAGGGGGCCGAGGCGAGAGGGGCTGTGTCGGAACCCCGCGTCGTGCTTACTTCGGGCAGGCTCTCGGTGAGGCTGGGCTCTGGGGACCGAGGGTGGGCTCCCAGCTGAGCCTTTGGGCCTGGTGCGCACAAGGCCCCTCCTGGCAGCACTGGGAGACGGGACCACCG
Organism: Phocoena sinus; assembly: GCF_008692025.1. Classification (NCBI taxonomy): domain Eukaryota; kingdom Metazoa; phylum Chordata; class Mammalia; order Artiodactyla; family Phocoenidae; genus Phocoena; species Phocoena sinus. The sequence continues at coordinate 1,574,685 of NC_045763.1, read as the reverse complement.
GCCCCAAAGTGTCTCCACCTCTCCCGGTCCCGGGGCGAACAACGATTTCTCACCTTGCTTAGCAACAGGCTTCTCTCCAGGAGTGACCAGGCCCCCTGCTGAAGGGTGTGTGTGTGTGTGTGTGTGTGTGTGTGTGTGCACGCGTGTGTGTGATGCGTATATGTGTATGTGCACCCACGTGCATACCTGCATGTAAGCGTGTGCAGCGCCCCCAAAGGTGCTAACTGAAGGGTCAGGAAACGGGGCAGAAATGGTGAAATGAAAATGCAGAGGGCTGGTATTCCTTCTCACCCTCAACAGATCACTGACGTCCGCTGAAACTAGGGGGTAAACCTGGGCCTCCCTGAGTCCGTGAGGCCCCTCGGAGGGTCTCTGCCCGGGCATCTCCCCCAGAGGCAGAGGTCCTGCCCCCAACCAAACGTGGCCATCTAGCCAAGCGGGCCCTTTCTTCCTCATCCACGTCTCACGACGGCGGGAACTCCCACCTTCTTAAAGCAAAAACAACAGAAACACTCAAACCCAGGGGTCATGAGCAAAGTCCCGGAGACACCCGTCCTGTGACCCAGCACGAGCCAGGAGGACACGTCACTCCCGAAGCTGACGTCTGTGGGTCTCAGCTCTGAGACCCAAGCATCCGAGCGCGCCCGGCGGGGCGAGGGCTCAGGGTCTCCAGATGCCTCTGCTCCCGGCTGCTGCCTCATCCTCGTGCCCCAGAGCCCGGCTCTGCCCTGTCCTGCGGGCTTGGAGGGGCCCACGCTGTGCCCAGCCCGGGGAGGAGGCTGGCGCTGAGCTTTCTATGACGCCCGGTGCAGGAGAATTTCTGTGCGGGCCCACATTCCAGGATTGCTAGCCTGGGCCTGGTGTTGAAAGACGGCACAAATGCTAAATTAAATGAGAAGGAAATGGCTGAGGGCCCCCATTCATAACCCAGAGTCCAAGGCGCCGGGCCCATGAATCTCCCCTTGAGCACTGCTGCGCTCATAAAGGTCCAATTCACGCCAGAGCCAGCCGTGCGGACCGGCCCGATCAGGATTTACCCCCAGCGGCTGGGGAAACAGAGGCTGGGGGCAGGGAGGCTGGGGGATGGAGGCTGGGGGATGGAGGCTGGGGACACACACGTGGACTCGCCTTTGGCCCATTGTTCCAAAGGGATTTTCCCTCTTCCTGCCCTCCCCCACTTTCTTACCCAAATAAGAGGGTGATGGTCACCTCACAGGACCCCCACCCTCTCCTGGCCTCTCGGCCTCTCTGGAAGCCCTGGCCCAGGTGTACAGAGAACAGTTAATTGCAAAAACGTGTGACTGGGGCAGCCCAGCCCGCCCACCGCATGGCACTTTTCCTGGGTAATGAATTCAAGCGCACGGGAAATGCCAGCACTAAGAGCGGGGCCAGAAAGGGGAGGGGCTCTGTCCCCTCCCAAACACGCTCCCGACCACTTAATCTTCCGCCTGGGTCAACACAGCGACGGCTTTGCTCCAACTCCGAGGCCCCCCGCCCCCATCAGAAGGTGCACTTGGATCACTGGGTACAAGCATCAGGCCAAGGGAACGGCAAGTGGGCAAAGCGTAAGTATGTCTTTCAACAACGACTGAGTCTTGTTTAATCTTCGCTTCTGAAGGATTCGGTCATTTCAGGGTCAAGGTGATTTAGTTCAGGGCCTTCCCCCTCTCCCACACCCCCGGGACGTCCGGAGACCAGGGCGGTCCCAGACATCGGGTGGGTCCCGGGCATCTCGGACTCCAGGCTGGTACCTGTGGATGCCTTGGTCCCTCCGACCCCTTGGCGATGAGGTCCAGCCCTGGCCTACGGTGATGCCCCCACCCGTCCGCTAGTTTGAGCCTCTTTGCTGCCATTGCACGACTGTCCCTGGTCACCGCAGGCTTTCAGGACTTCGGGGTGGCCCCGGACACACACAGCTCCTTCCTCCTCTGCCACCTCCCCTGCCCGCCCAGCTGGGGGCTCAGGCCACCCCTCCAAGACAGGGGCCGCCGTGACCCGGGTGCAGGGCAGCCTGGCAGGGGAGGGTCGGGGCTGAGCTCGGGGCCTGCTTCCCAGTGAGCCCTGCACCCCAGGTCCACCTCGTCAGGAGTAGAGGGACGGGCCAGCACCACGGGGTCCAGTCACACACTTCCCCAAATCCTCTGCAAACAGAAAGGCCAAGAATTTTCTGCTTCAGTGCAGCTTGATTCTCCAGCCTCACCCGGTACATCTCCTTGGGCCTGCGTTCATGTCCGGCCCCCCGGGGGGGAAGAAGACGGGGGGTGGCTGGGTCCCCATCAGTTAAATCGTCATGATGTCACCCCCGATCCCATTGACACATCTGTGTCCATGGAGCGAAGTCTGGGCGGAGAGGAGGTGAGATCACGCGATCGCGGGGTTTGCAGCCCAGAGGGTGGAGCTGGGGTGGGGCGGGGGCCCAGCGGGACGCAGGTGGCTCACTCCGCGGGGTGAGCAGAGGAAGGCTAGCGGGGCGTCCTGTACAAGACGCGGGAGGGGCTGGGGTGGAGGGTGCAGCGATGATACCCCCAGGGCTCTGAGCAGGGGGGCCCTGCAGGGGACAGGCAGCTGGCACTTATGGGCCGGCGTGGGGAAGGGACCCAGGGAGACCCGCAGTGCCTCCCGCTGGCCGAACCCAGCCAGAGGCAGAGCCGGGAGCCCTGGGGCCGCCTTCGCGGCCAGGATCCCGGGCCGCCCACCACACCCACCTCGGACCCTGGGGTGCAAAGCAGGTAGAGACAGGCAGGCGGAGCCGGGGGCCATGATGCCCCCATCCATCCTCTCAAAGCAGTTCTCATGCTGCAAAGGTGGCGGCCATAAAGAGGGGGGCGGAGCTGTTGATCACGTGACTGGAGGCTGACGTCTGATCTCGGGGTGGGGTCGGCACCCTCTGGACCACCAGGGCAGGGCCGTGCCTCGCAAAGCCAAGGAAGGCATCGACCCAAGCAGAGGACCTGCCACCCCAAGCTGGGCAATCCTTGCGGGCCCAGAACGTTACCCTATTGTCCACCGGGCTGGAGCCGGCTCCTCAGACCTCGTGCAACGGCCCTGAGGGGTGACGGAGGCTCTGAGCCCCCGGCCACTGTGTGGGGCGTGCCCTGGGGCCGCGTCGCACAGCACCACGGCCAGGCTCAGATGGCGGGGGGCCTGCTTTCCCTGTCTGGAGGCGTCACAGGGCCGCGGCCCCTGCGCCGGACTCGGTGGGCTGCTGGCAATCCTTGGGGCTCCTCGGCTTCAGCTCAGCTCCATCTTCACACGGCCTCTCCCTGCACACATCCGCATTTCCTCCTTTACAAGTCCTACTGGGTTAGGGCCCCCCTGAGACCTCGTTTTCACTCGCTCTTTGGCAAAGCCCCTATTTCCAAATAAGGTCACATTCTGAGGTACTTCAGACTTCAAGGTGGAAACTGGGGAGCGCAGTTCAGTCCACAGCAGACGCCGAGGAGGTCCGCAGTGCACCGGAGGCCCTGCCCCCACTGAAGGGCCTCCACACAAGGAGCAAACCCAGGCCCAGCTCCCCTTCAATAGGTCCTGGTGACAGAGCCGGGCCCACCCAGGGCGTCACAAGGGTTTTGCACCAAAGCTGCAGCGAGGGAGCCTCTGTGTGCGGCCTGGTCCCCAAGACCTCAGGGGCACAGGACCCCGACTGCTTCAGGCAGAGGCTGGAAGTGGCACACAACCACCTAGCCCGCCTGGATGGCTCAGCCACTCCCCCCATTAGGGCCAACGCAGGACCCGCTGCTCTCGGCCCCAACGGCCACATTTGTCTGGGCTTCAATCCCCCCGACCATCCTGGAAACACTCCTGCTGAGGCGGGTTGGGTTACAGTCACAACTTCTGACTTCAAGGGCCGTAAAACAGAGACCCTGAGCATGCTTTCCGCCTTTTCTCCAACATTAGCAGCTCACCCGATACTTAACTCTGAGGTTCCAGTTTCCTGAAAGCCGATGACACGTTGGAGCCCAGGGCCGGTGGTCGCCCCGCGTGTAATGAGCGTGTACGCGGCTCCGGCCGGGATCACAGACATGCACGTGTCGCCCGGGCCGTCATTTTTTTTCATTACCCACCGGATTGGGTTTATCGGTCTTTTCTACCTGAAAAGCTTCCAGCATAAAAGATGAAGAGAGCGTTCTCCTGGGGCCTGCTGTGGCTTCACCTCTCTCCGGAGGTCAAGGGCAGAACAGAAGCCCCGCCCCACGTCCCCGCACAAGGAATCCAGACACGGCGGCCAGGCCAGCTTCTGCTCCCAGCGGAGGGTGCTGTGCCCGCTTCATCTCTGCTCTAAGTGGCCTCAAACTTTCTCTGCCTTGGTGTCCGTCACTTTCCCAGCGGGCTCCAGAACCAAGGCCCTCAGGAGAGGGCTCTGTGGCAGATGAGGGGCCCCGGAGCCCAGAAGGGCAGGCTCCCCGTTTCTAGCAAGCAAACACCGCCGGCTTGTGGCTCCACCGAAGTGACGGATGTCTGAGAGCAGAGACCGGGGGACGGGGGAACAAGAGGAAGAGAACTGACCCTCTCCGCGCACCTACTGCGCTCCTGACCTCGTGTCCTCAGAGCCCTGTGAGCTGCCGGTGGACGAAGGTCACCGGGTCCGGGGAAGGGAAGTGGCTTGTGCAGATCAGCCCCTACACCGGGTCGCCAGCCCTCAAATCCCCCTGCTGCTTCTCCTGCACCCCGAGTTCCCAGAGGGCAGGGGCGACCATGGGATACGGCGGGTGGGCGGGCGGGCGGGCAGAAGTGGGTCCCAGGTGGGTTTGCTGGGGGCGGGCGTGCTACGGGTGGGGCTCCTTCCCAGTCTGGGAGCCGAGATGCCGAGCCGGGGGCTCAGAGGGAGGGCGGCAGGGGTGAGAATGCAGGTAAGGACACACCCGTGCAGCATGGGCGCTTCTGGGGCCAAGATTATTCCACGTGATCCCGAAATAGTGGACTCGCGGCCTGAAGCCTCTGCCCGCACCCAGGGAGTGTGCGAACCAGTGCGTCAGCACGGTGACAGGTGTCGCTCCTGATGCAGGACGCTGGCAACGGGCGGAGGTGGCAGACCCCTGTACTACCTGCCCGATATTCTGTAAATCGGAGACTGCTCTGAAATATGGTGTCTACGAATTTTTTTAAGGCGAATAGACAGGCTGCTGCCCCGCCCCCAGAAGCACGCAGTCGAGGTAGCAGAACCAGACAGAGGAAGAGAGAGAAGCTGCCGTTGGGCAGCCTCAGACCGAAGCCTGGGGGCCCCGGCAGCCCTACTCACAGGGGATCTGCCGGAAACGAAGGGCTCTGCTGTCCAACGGCATCCGGACCCTCCCACCTCCTCCAAGACCCTGGCTTCAGCCCCCACACGAGTCTCTCACGCCCCCCGAGCAGTCCTGGGCCCTGCAGAGGCCCTGCCCTTGCTGAGAGGTGGCCCAGGGCCCTGCACAGCCAGCCAGGCCCCCATACTGCCCTCCACCTGGGGTTGGGGATTGAATGAAGCAACAGACCCACAGGCGCAGCTGGTTGACACGTGTCCCCCCGGCCTGGAGTCCCACAGGGCCACACTGGTGTCCTCCCTCTCCAGGCATCGCCCACTCCTGTCCTGGGTCCCCATGTCCTGTCCTGTGTCTCCAGTCCCTGTGCTATGTCCCCATGTCCTGCTCTGCGTCCTCCAGTCCCTCTTCTGTGATGCTACCCCACCCCACGTGGCCATGGTGGAGAGTAAAGTCCACACCATCCCTCAAGACTAGGAGGGGTATGCACAGTGGGATGACCCTGTGGGGACACGGAGAGGACAGCCGTCTACATGCTGGGGAGAGAGGCCTCAGGAGGAACCAGCCCTGCCCACACCTGATCTCAGACTTGGAGCCTCCAGGGCTGCTCAGTCATGTTTCCCAGGTCTTAGGTCTTGATATTCTGTTCAGAAAATCAGGAAGACCCAGATTTGAGAAGCACACACTTGGAACGGAGCAGGGGGGCAGGGCTAGTAGAGGCCAAGCCAGCCCAAGGCAAAGCTTGGGATCCAGGGCCAGGACGACTGACCCTGCCAGCGAGAAGATCGGATGTTTAGACTCTGGAGCCCCCATGGGCTCTGGAGGAAGCAGCAGCCTCCGGGCTAGAGGTCCCTGACGTGCGGCCACGTCAAGCAGTTCCCACGAAGGCCCCCCAAGCAATTCCCCTCACTTGATGGGCGGTTTCACAAACTCGGGGTTTGAATGCCTTTAGTCCGCACACGCCATCAGCTGCAGTAATTCCCATGAAATCCCCTTGCCTGATGTGAGACACTTTACACATTCATGTTACCCACCTGGCTCGGAAAGGGTGTCCACCCTGCCTGACGGGTTGACCAACCCATTGGTTCTTTTTTTCCGACATTCATTCATTCAGCAATTTTTTACTATTGAATACATGCGTCCCCATACACAGGTCTGGCTGCGAAGTACTAGGGACTGGACAAGACAGAGTCCCTGTTCTCAGGGGATGCATAGTCCGGCAGCAAAGCCACCGTGCCGAGAGAAGTCACAGGTGCGGGGAGAGCCGAGACCCCAGCCTCAGACTCGCCGGCCCTGCCACAGCCTGGGCTCCTGGACCGTGAACTTCCAGAGTCAAGGGAAAATCATCCAAAATCTGAGCCCTTAAAAAAAAAAGAAAAAGACCAGGAGGGACCCGCCCACCCCCAGGGGGCCCCATACCTTCCCAAACCCTCCACGCCCTTCACACCCGGCCATCTCTGCCCACACCTGCCCTCTGCCCGACGGAGGCCCACGCACTGTCCCCAGCCCGGCCATCCCCTCTCTGCAGCATCTGCTGGGCCCCAGCTCGGCGTCGGCGTTCCCTAGCCTGCCCCACGCCTCCTACACTGGTCTGCGAGCTGAAGAAAGCCTGCATGCGCAGCGCTAGCTGGAGCAGGCACGCGATCCACTCAGAGCAGGAGTACGGCCGCCTCCTGCCCCGTGGGCCCCAGGCCGGCCGCCCGGGCTGCTCTGATGCCCGTCTCTGCTTTAGGGGATGGATCGCCTTGAGCTGGGGCCGACAGACACATTTCCCAGCTCCACGCCAGCCCGAGAGCCAGAAGGACGGCCGCACCCCCAGAGGCTGAATGGCCACACAAGACCCCTGCCCGGGCAGCACGGGAGCCGCCCTGGGAGTGACTGGCACTCCGGCCAGGCCGGCACAGGGCTGCCCGTGACCCGCAGGGCTCCTGTGCGCAGCAATCCCGCCCCGCACTCTGCAGCCAGCGCCCCCCCCCAGCCCAGATGTTCTGTGGAGACACATCTGTGGGCCGCATGTGACCAGATGATCTGCAGAACTGGGGCCCCGGGAGGGAAGAGACCTTAACAGCAGAGCCGTAAAGACTCTCCCACCCTGGATGTGTTCGCAAGAGGGTCCTTACTGGGCATCATAAAAATATCGTGCCTGCTTGCCCGGGATTTATGACGCAATAAAATGTAAACAAACAGCTTTTTAGATCAAAGTAGCATAAATAACAGACGCACGGGCTTCTGGAGCAAAGTTAATAAATCGGAGGGTTTTCAGCTCAAAACCGTTCTGGCATTGACACCTCCCAACCTGCCACGCCGGGGAGGGGGCGGCTGCAGCCCCCGGGATCCACTGGCACACGTGTCCACTTATAACGTGGCTGTCGGGACCCTGACCCACAGGCCTCGGCTGCCCGGGGCCACCCTGCCCTGCCCAACTATGGTCCCACACGGGGTGGGGGGAGGTCCAGCCTCTAAACTGCCCCCCGATCGAGGCCAGGCTGGGGTTCCCTGAGGAACCTCCGGAAGCCAAGCCCAACCATTAGCCCCCCAGCTCTCCGCCAGGTCTCTGCATTTTGAGCTGGAGGCCTGGGCTGCCTGTGTTTCCCTAAACAGTAACCGGAGGCCATCCTGGCCCTCAGTTCCCTCAACAACCATCCCAAATCCCACCTCTCCTTAGGGCCTCAGAGCATCTCATGAGCGCCCCTGAGACCCCCCGGGATCTCCCTGATCCCTGTGTGCACACGGGGTAAGTCCACAGGCCGAGACGTGTGCCCACTCGTACTCCTGTCGGGGGTGTGTGTGTTTCGGCGAGGGGTGGTCAAGGACGGACCTTCAGAAGCCATCTCTTTCCTTTTCCAGCTACTGCTCCTCCCGGATAAAGGGCTTCACCGCCTCCCAAGTGAGACTGGTGCTGGCCTTGCCTGGCCCAGGGGTTTCTGGGTCGCAGCCCTCACTCCTCAGACCGTGATCTGCATCGTGGGGTTGGACCAGTGCCGGGAGCGAGGGGCCCGGACACTGGCTTTACAGGTAGGGGAGCCAGATTTAGCCAAGAAAAACACAGGGTGCTCAGTTATGTTTAGATTTTAGATGAGCAACGAGTAACTTTTAGCCTGAGAACGCTCCAAATATTGCACAAGACACGTGGCCAGGGGCTGAACTGGGTCCCCCCAAATGGTTATGTTGGAGCCCTAACCCCCCAGACCTCAGAATGCGATGGTATTGGGGGATGGGGTCTTTACAGGCCGAATTAAAGAGAGGTCGTTCTCATGGGCCCTGCTCCAATCGGACTGGTGTCCTTATAAAAAAGGGAGGTCAGGACACAGGCCCAGGGGACGACCATGGGGGAAACGGAGAAGACAGCGTCTACGCACCAAGGAGAGTAGGCCTGGGAGCCTTGCCTACACCCGGTCTCGGACATCTGCCTCCAGGATCGGGGGGAGAGTGAATCGTGCTGTTTAAGGTACCCCTGTGCTATGTGTTGTGACGACCCCCACACACACTAATACACGGAGTTATACGGAAAAGTCATCTGTCGTTTCTTTAAATCAAAATTTAACTGGGCCACCTCCCCTCCCCTCTCCAGATGCTAGAGCCTACGCCTTCACCTCAGCGGTCGCCAGAGACGTCCCCCCGTCCCCGTGCAAACCTTGGTCTCTTCCTGTGGCCGACCACACCGGGGGTATAAGCTGTGGCCTCAACTTTCGCAGCCCATGGCCACCACATGGGACCTGCTGCCCATCGCAGACACCCGGTCTGTCACTGGTCGGCGGGGTCGCCCCCTGAGCCACCTGGGTGGGATGTAAAAGTCGACCCCACCAGCTCTGGAGAGGGGGGTGGTCCTCAGGACTCTCAGTGATATTCTAGGCTTTTCCTGAGTTGGGAAAACAGACGTTGGCTGTGGGCTCAGAGCAAGAGTCATGGGGAGGAGGGGAGGAGGGGCATCAGAGGCCTGGGAACATCCAACCGGGTGGCAGACACCTGCTCTGAGCAGCCATCCAGCCCACGAAGACCTTATTTGCTGGAATTCTCCCTGGCACGACACAGCAACGGGCAGAGACAGGAGGAGTAAGGAAGGGACCCAACGCCCTGGAAGCTGCAGAGCTCGCCCGGACTGGCCAGCGGTGCTTTGGTCGTAGCCTCCAATCTTCTCCACGGGGCTCAAATGAATTACCGCAGTAATTAAAACAGCAGTGGTTCTGTGAAGACAGCCCAGGGGTCCGTATTTATTCCCTGTCTCCATGATTTTCATGCCATGTTTGTTCCGATTATGAGCGAAAACACGGTCTGTCTCACCCACATCTCTGCAAAGCTAGCACATTAGTGGGAATGTCCAGCTGGGTCCCCGTGTCCCCCGGGCCCTGACTGGGGAGCCCATCACAAACTGGTGCATGCACGTGCATGCTCCGGACCTGCGTGCACACGTGTGCCCGGTCTCCCCTGGGCCCCGCACGCGCCAGGGACCAGGATGGACAGCAAGGGGGCCCCGCACGCGCCAGGGACCAGGATGGGCAGCAAGAGGGGCTCCCAGAGCGGACTGTGCTTTGGACACAAACCATGTAGAGATTGTTCTACTGCCAGAGAAGACCCCGTGTCATCGAGGGATGGAACCAGTCCAGCCATGCTCCTTCCCCGGCCCTACTGGGCACCCAAGCTTGTGCCTGAGGACCCTGAGAGAGGCGCGGCTGCATCGCCACCCCCCCCCCCATACCCAGGAGGCTTCCGTGAGCGCTGCAGCGGGCGATCTGATTCCAAATGTGCTTGTCTAAAAATATCCCCTTTCTGTGTATTTTGACTCCAAGCCTGAGAACACGAACGGGTTTCCGTAGAGAGCAGGAGACGTGAAACCTGAAACATCTTGGAGTGATTTGGGCACTTTCTTCACGGGACATTCTCTCCTGTTGTAACATGATGGGGTTTCTCCTGAATTTCAAACATCAATTTGGCCAAGGCGAGCGGAGTGTTTGGTCTTCCAAACCGTGAAGATCTGAGACCGTAAACTGTTGTTGCTTAAATGTTTCAAAGCATAACATTGACACCGACTTTTGCTGTAAAACAATCTGGGAAACGTAATGGCCCTAAGATGTTTTACGCGGCGTAGCAAATCGCTCCCGACACTGACACTGGGGTGCATGGAGGCCACTGCACCATCCGGCCCTGGGACGGGAAGGCGAGTGGGGCTGGGGCGCCCCGTGGCCCAGGGTCAGGGTGTGGCGGCCTCTTGGGGGGTCACTTTTATGAAGTGACAGACGCCTCGGTGTGAGGCGTGCTTTGGCACACACACACAAAAAGAGAGAGTGCTTTTTCCTCTCCTTAAAGGGGGCGGGGATCACGGACACACACACATTCATGCTTCTGGGTCCCCGGCTTCGTGTGGAAGGGACATGACAGCTCACGGACGCCCTGGAGCTGCTGAGAACGTGAAGCGTTTTCCTGCTCCTCGGAGGTGAGCTTGGGATCTGAGGCCAGACCCAGCAGGGCCCGCCTGGATCGGGTGGGATCATGGGACGCTTCCTACCTTTCATTTGAAAGCAGTGGAGGAGATTTCATTCTGTGAATTTCTCATTCTGGCCGGGGCTCCCACCTGCAGGGTGGCCGATGGACCAGGTGGGAGCCCCGCCTGCCCAGCCCCAGCCTTCAGCCTCACGTGTCCCTCGCAGGCCAGGGCCCTCTTGTCCCCAGGATGTCCCGCTGCTCCCATGAGGGAGGGGCTGCTCCAAGGCCACCTGGAGCCTGGGACCCGCCAGCCTCTTCCCCTCCTTCTTCCCAGCAGAGAGAATACTCAAGAAACGCAAGCACCGCGCACTCTCTGAGGACTGGACTTTCTGCCTGACTCTGGACCGTCCTGGGAAGTGGCTCCACTGACACCAGGAGGGGGTGGAGGGACGTAGCTGCTGAAACTCTCAGAACAGCCTCTCTCCTCTCTGAAACCCCAGCAACCCAGAAGCAGACCCTCTGAGACGGCAGACCGGCCAGGGCCCAGGAGGGATGGGAGAGGGGAGGGGCTTCCAGGGGTGTCCGGCCCTCAGGCCTGAGGCTGCACTGGAGGCGCCCCGTACTGGGACCAGCTGCTCAGTCCTGGCCCCAGGTTAGCCCTCGGCCTGGGAATCCTGCTGCCCAAGAATTCCCCGGAATTCCTCACTGTACACTTGGGATGGTGCCGAGACACGGGCTCCATGAAGCCAGCTGCACCCAGAGGGGTCCACCGGGAGGAAATGCACCCCAAAATAAAAACATCCATGTGAGATAGAATTTCATAAGAGCTTTTTAGAATCTCGATATAATCCCAGACTCCCATTTTTAGCCATTAACCTGTCCAAGCGATTAAGTGCACTAAATAATTCTATAAATGGTAAAAAAAACAAACAGCAAAAAGAACATTGATAGTATAAGGCCCTGAGTAACCTTTCTCACCCTAAAATTACAGACCCCTGGACGGAAGAGTTGGGGACACACAAAGCTGTCCCCCAAGGCAAGAGTCCCCCCAACTGCACACGTGGGGCAGACGAAGAAGCTGAGGCCCAGGGTCACCTCCTGTGGGAAGGGGGAGGGCCCTGGGGGTGGGGAACACACCGACATCAGCCTGTCCTCGGGGCCAGCCGAGCTCTGGGCTCAGGGACAGGACAGACCCCTCTTCGGGAGCTCAGGGCGGGGAAGCCAGAGAGCCGATCAAACCGGTCCCGCCCTGAGCCCAGGTGAAGCCCCACATGGAGGGGCAGACTCAGCACCCCCTGCCCACCCCTCCCAGTCACACATGCCCGCATTCCTGGGGGCAAGGATGGCTGGGGCGTTCGAGGGTTAGGAACAAGCAGACGTGATGAAGGAGCCAGGCCACGGGGTGCAGGTCAGTGGCGGGGAGAGAACAAGTCTGATCCCGTCCACTCCTCGGCGCTACCTTGCCCGCCCCACGTGACACTTCCGCAGGGCACCGGGGCAGATCCCGTGGTCCTCCGGCCACGCGGCTGCCTGACATCTGGGAGCATCTCTCTCTAGTCAGGAAGGCGTTTTGTCTTTAATTCCAGCCTCAAGTCCATTCCAGCCTCGGCCCCTCCTGCGTGGGGTGGCAGAAGAGAAGCAGTGCAGGGCGTCTGGTCCAGAGTGGGTCGCCCCCAGGGCTGAAGGGTGAAGGGGTCAAGGGAGGTGGAGGTCACCCCGCCGCCTGCCCCTCTGTCCCCAAGGCCGAGCTGTGTGTCTTCATCCCCGGGTGGGGCACTGTCACTTGCTCCTGACCAGGCTCGAGCCCCCCCACTCCTTCTAGAACAGGGGAGCGTTGGGTGCGAAGGGAGGGGTCCCCGCTCTGCAAGGGCCTCCCGCCCTGGAAATCTCCAGAGCGAGGCGAGCCCCGGACCCCGTCCCTCGCGTGACCCCAACCTCCTTGGATGCACTTCAAGCGTCAGCTCACTTAGCCCCCACCCTGTCCCCAGGGCCTCGGGTGCTGACGGGGGTGAGGTGGCAAGGAGGCAAGGACAGGCACCAGCCCCCCGAGCAGGACGTGGCCAGTCCTTGTGCAGCCGGTAACGGTTTCCCATTGTTGCTGTAACAAATCTCCATAAACTTGGTGGCTGAAAACAGCACACATTTATTCTCTTACATTCCAGATGTCAGACGGCCGACACCAGCCGCCCAGTCCAGCGCCCTGCCTTCCCCACGACCGAGGCCAGCCCAATCAGAGGGGCCCAGGCCCGGGGAAGACGCGTGACTCTAGGGCTGAGTCCAGGGTGGGCAAATCCACACACACAGAGAGTAGATTTGTGGTCACCAGGGGCTGGCAGGGGTCCGGGAGTGGTGGTGAGAGCTGAAGGGAACAGGGGTTTGGGGGTGATGAAAATGGTCTAAAGTTGTTTGTGGGGGTGGTGCACGGATCTGTGAATATCCTGCCAGCGCTGAACCGTACTTGACGCGGCTGCGTCGTGTGCTCTGCTAATTAGTGCTCGAGAGAGCTGTGGGGACGGGACTGCGCTGATGCTGGGACCCCAGCCCGGTGCCCTCCCCACCCGTCCCACCATCACACCACTGCCTGGCCCTGCGGGTGGCGGATCGGCCCTCAGCTCCCACTCAGGAGTCTCCAGGGCAGGGCTCGTCCCGGGTTCTTCGTTTTGTTCTTTCCACGAACTCTCACCACTAGGGTTGCCCGATAATATCCGGGACGCCCAGTTATTTCCGACTTTCAGATCAGCAGCACTTCATGTTTTGGTGTGAATATGTCTTGATATTGTATGGGACACACTTGCGTAAAGCGTGACTCGTTGATCTGAACTCAAATTTAACTGCGAGTCCTGCATTTGTATTTGCTAAATCTGGCCACCCTGCCTGGAGCCCTGGTGGGCGCACACTCAGATCCCAGGACCCGGAGGAGGGCAGATCCCAGAGGGGCCAGCCGGTGGGGATGGAACTGGGCCCGGGTCCCCGCCCAGGATGGACGCGGCTGCAGTGGCGACCACTTACCACCAGGGGGCTCCGGGTGCCAGTGCTTTCCCGGGCACCCCGCTTGGCACCGGGCGGGGTGGGGGGGGGGGCGGGAGAGCCCCCTGCAGGGATGGCTTTGCTCCCACGTTTCCCCAGCTGTGCTGCTGTCGGGAGCTCAGCTCGGCCCTTCCCCCTGTGAAGCGGCAGCATCAGCACGAGGTCCAGGCTGGGGGACCCCCAAACCTGGGGGATCCCAGCCCTCAGCTGAGAGGCTGAAGCAGAGGTTCCCGGTCAACACACGAGGAGCAGGGGCCATGGAGGTGCCCCCAGTGTCTATTCTTTATCCTGTCCTATTTCTAAATGAGTTTGAGTCTGTTAATTCCTCTGAACTTGGCGACATCAGCTCACCCTGGAGAGGTCCCTGTGGGCGACCCTGCCCTACCGTCCCCCCACGGATCCCCGACTACTCAGGACACAGCCCCCCTGCTCCCACCTTGGGCTCCAGCACAAAATTCGTCCTCATCTCTCCAAGGCCCGAGCTGGGGCCCAGGGACGGGCCGGGGCAGGGGCTTCAGCTCCCCCTCCTCTATCAGCTTTCCTCCCCCTCACCCCAAATAAGCATCTAACCTGTGTCCACAGTCCAAGTGTGGCTTCTGGAAACCGGCAGAGAATGCCCCGCTGCCGCAGACAGGAGCCCACCCGCTGCGCAGAGAGGAGGGAGGGCCAAGGCCTGGATGGGCAACGATGACCAAGCATGGGGCAGCTCTTCAGGACCAGCCAGGGACCCCGAGTCAGAGGACAGTCAGAAAGGAGTGCGGCAGCGATGGCTCCGAGCTGCTCATGGAGGCCCGGAGGGAGGGGCCTGTGGGCCTGATGTGCTCAGAGCTGGCCAGGAGTAGGGCCAGGAGGCGCCATGCTTCTGGGAAAACTGGGTCCTCAGGGACCTCAGGGATCTGGAGCCAGGCAGCCAGGTTCAACTCCCGATTCCCCCACTTCCTGGCTGTGTGACCTTGGGCAAGTGGCTTGACCTCTCTGTGCCGACCTCCGTGTGAGGCAGCTGTGGAGTATAGTGAGTTAACTAACTTGCACACGGCTGGTAGAGCCGTGTCCGGTGCAGCTGCAGCGAGAGGGACCAGCCGCACTGTGAACATGAGGGCCCGGTCTCTGTGGCCGGAGCCCACGGGTGGATAAGCGTGGTCTGGGGGACCCCTGAGCCTGGCCACACTGGTCCACCATGATGGTGGGCTCGGCTGGGAAGTTTGGACTGAGGGAGTGTGTGGCATCAGGGGGCCCAAGGAGGGCAGCTGTGAGCAGAGGCCGGGCAGGACCAGGTGTTGTCAGGGCAGGAGGGAGCTGTGGGGCGTCCCCAGACCCTAAGTACAGGGAGGGCGGGACTCGGGGCAGGGGGCACCACCTTCCCCCCGGCCCCGAGACAGTCCCTCAGCAGAGCCAGGGCTGGCTGACGGGGCGCTGAGCCAGCCCCCTCCACGAGGGGTTTGGGGGTGGCGTTCACGTCCCCACCCGCGGGGGAGACCCCTCCACAGCTGCTTGGGGAGCCGGCTGTCACATGGGCTTTGCTGTGGGCTTTCTCCCTCCCAACTTTTGATATTTGGGGCCCACTTTTATATTTTAATGCATGTTTTTATGGAAATATTTATGGTACACATGTAACACATAAAACACCATTGTAAAGTCATTTTGCCCCAATGTTGCTGAAATAAATGACGTTGTTAGTGTTGTAATTTCACAGGGTTCTCTCTGGCCGTAATGAGAATGGTCTGGGCCCACTTTGGCTTCCGCGCCTGTCTGCTCACAGGATCCTGCCTGGAGACGGGCCTGGCCTTGCACCCCCGGTGATGTCCTAAGAAGACCGCTAGAAGCTGGCAACCCCCTCCGGACATGCCTCGGTTTCCTCACTTGTAAACGGGCAGCTGTGTACCCTTTGGGCCGCTCTCTTCTGACTCAGGAAATAGGAACACATACGACAATCCAGGGACAATGTTCCCGCCTTGGCTGAACGGCCTGTTGAGAATTCCTACTCTAACCGACAAATTTGCTTCCAGGTCTGGAAGTTTCTTCCCCCCAGGAGCCTGGAGTTCCGCTCTGACCAAGGACACCCCCGGGCCGTCCTCAGTCACAAGACTCAAGAACACATAGTCCCTTTGGTCCAACCTTCCCACTGGCTTGAAAGGTGCACAGCTCGGGCTGGTCACCGACATGAGCGGGTTTAAAAATTAATGCACAGACATCGGAAAGCCTTCTTCAGCCTCGGAAATTTTCTGCCTCTCCATTCTGGGGAGGCCCAGCAATGAATAATTGAGCGGTCACACTGTGAAACCTCTTCGTGGGAAGGAAAATGAATTATCATTAAAAGCAGTGCTGGGATTCCAGGAAGGTGGGTAACAGAGCAGAGTAGACGTGCAAGTAAACAGCCCCAGGGGAACCCAGGCGGGACCTGGCACAGAGCGAGGGCCACGCTGGCTGAGGGCCCGACCCACTCTCCATCCTGCCGTCCGCATCTGCAGGATGGCGACCATCAGGTATGTCTCCTGTGGGCAACACGGGCACCAGACGGCCAAGATGCCAGCGTCCACTTGGAGACTACTTAGGTGGCAGGGTTATTATCAGCAGTAGCACAAGGGCCAGACCATGCCCGGAAAACCCCACTGTCTCCTAGAAAGTTCCGCAGGAAATGTGACAAAGCACACATTAATTTCAGAAAGAGGGTCTGTCTGTCCATCCAATTCCCCTTTAACCAGGTACTGACCACTGGTGGCGGGCACGGGGCAGTGTCCATCTGACACCCATTTTCAGTTGAGGAAAGGTGGGTCAGAAACAGCTGTGTTTCCCCAGGTCACCAGTGGGGACAAGAGCACGAAACAAGCCAGGTCTCCTTCCTCCGCTCCCATCACCTGCAGTCTGGAGTCGCGAAGACCAGAGTGTCAAGATGAACGTGTACACATCTATGTCGTCTGCTGAAACATCTGTGCAAAGGCCGGGAGCAGGCCAGCCCTGGGCCAGACCTTCAGCACCTCCTGCACATAACAA
Source organism: Phocoena sinus (assembly GCF_008692025.1). Lineage (NCBI taxonomy): Eukaryota > Metazoa > Chordata > Mammalia > Artiodactyla > Phocoenidae > Phocoena > Phocoena sinus. The sequence continues at coordinate 1,558,012 of NC_045763.1, read as the reverse complement.
GCGTGGAAAGAGGCAGGATGAGCTTGTGAAAACCGACTCCCCAAATCTCCCAAGATCTCACAACTTCTCCCCCGTTTCTGAGATGCAAGATACCAGGTGTCCACGTGACAGAAAATATGAGTTGACTGGAGAGACCCTGCAGCCGGCATGAGGCTGGGAGGTGGAGCCTGGGGGTCCCCAGCAAGATCCCCACAGAGACCTGACCCACACACACACAGCCCACCCTCAGGCAGAGGGACCTTGGGCAAGTCGCTTTATCCCCTCGGCCTCAGGCTCCCCGCTTGTAAGAGGCCTCGGAAGGGCTCACAGTGTCCTGGTGCCAGGGGTTGAACTGTATCCTCCCCCCCCAAAAAGGCATGGTGACGTCCCAACCCCCAGTACCTGTGAATACAATCTTATTGGGAGATGGGGTCTTTGCAGATATAACCAGGTCAACGTGAGGGCATTGCGGTGGGCCCTGCCCTAACATGACTGGTGTCCTTATAAGAAGAGGAGACAGTCACAGGGAGAAGACGGCCACGTGACAGCAAAGGCAGAGACTGGGGTGCTGTGGCCACAAGCCAGGGGACACCTGGAGTCCCCAGAACCTGGAAGAGGCAGGAAGGATCCTCCCCTGAAGCCTTCAGAGAGGACGTGGCCCTTTGGACACCTTGATTTCAGACTTCCAGGCTTCATGACCAGGAAAGAGCAAACTTCTGTTGTTTTCAGCTCCCAGCTGTGGGGCTTTGTCGTCCTGGGCGTCCTGGGAAACTCACACGGCCTGGTGCTCAAGGTATACAGTGGGCACTAAATAAACAAGGGGTGTCAGGTGTTCACGAAACAAGGAATGACGGCACAGAAAGGGATAGGAAGGGAGTGGGTCTGGGGCTTTTAAACTTTGCCCAGGGCTCCCTCCTGCTTACCGTCCGCTCATCTCCCCCGGGCTTTGGGGAACAGGTGCTGTTAGCCGAGCGCTTCAGCTGCTCTGGCTGGTGGGACGCAGGCCTGACCCCGGGGGCCCACAGCTGGTGGGGTACAGGGCCAGACTTCAGGGGACGACAGCCAGTGGGGTCACAGGGACAGACCTGAGGGACCAATGGCTGGTCAGGTTACAGGGACAGACCCCAGGGGACCCACGCTGATGGGCGTGCAGGGAATGACCCCATGGGCCACCATCCAGACCGAGCCCTGCACCCCAAGAAGTGGGCCAGTCTGCAGAGCAGCTCACATGCAGCTCCCCGCACCCAACCCCCAGCTGCCCCAGTCAATAGGCATCTCCTCTGTTTTCGCCATCACCTTTCTTTATTTATTCATTTCGGGGGGTTAAATGAGTGCTTCCTTTTGTTCCCAGCAAATACGTCTTCCACATTTTTACACGTTTTAAATATTCACTCATGTAAAAGAACTAAGACACACATAGTTTCTTTATTATTTAGGGCACTTTTCCTCTGATAAAACAGAAACCCCACACTTGAAGGGGACTTTGACATTTTATCTCCATTAACGCCTCTCGTTGAAGTTTGAAGCCTGCTTTGTCCCCGTCCTCGAGGGCTGATATTTCCGTCTGTCAGGGAACATGCCTGTGCTTGTCGACGTGACAGGGGGAAAAAAGAGCAAACAGGAAGGGAAATGCCAGCCTGTCAGCTTCGCGATGGGGCCAAGGCAACGCAGGCGGCCCTGGGGTCAGGACCGGCCTCGGGAACAAGGCCCCAGACCGGGCCGGGGGTGGGGAGATGCCGCCCGTCTCCATGGTGACTCGGGACCAGAGAGTCCCGGCCGGCCGCCCGCCAGCCCGGGTGGCCGTGGCCTCAGACCCACGCTCAGGGGCCTGAGACAGGTTCGGATGCAGACGTGTAAGTGCCACACGTGGGGCACGAGGACTCAGCTCGTGTGCACACCCGGAGCAGGGCTGTGGTTCTCCTCGTCCACAGCGTCCACACTCAGATGCAGAGTGCGGCCTCGCACACCCATGCACACACCGAGGCTGCCCCCCATCCCTGGGCCCGTGCGGGCAGCCCCATGCGCCCCAGGGCACGTGGTCTGTCTGAGGGCCAGAGGGGCCCGGGGCCCTGAGTCCTGGGTGAGCCCTTAAAGAGTGTGCATGCGTGTGTGTCGGAGCATGGGAATGCGTGTACACACCTGAGAATGCATGCGTGTATATGTGTGCGCTCCTCTGTACGTGTGCGCGCGTGTCCGTGAGCACATATGCACACGTGTGCGTGTGCCTGTCTGCTGTGTGCACACGTGCGTGCGTGGGTGTGTGTGTGAGTGTGAGTGCCGGTCTGTGTCTGTGTGCGTGTGTGTGCACGGGAACTTTGTCCGTCTCACCCCCTCCATCCACTCTCTAAATGCCTTGGGAAAGATTCCAGAACAGACCCAGTAAAGCGCATGGGGAAGGGGCTTACTTCCCACCCAAAGGGCCTCGAGTTTCGATGCAGGTGTTTGGGGAACAGAGAACTGGGGACAAGTTACGTCACTACACCACCCGGGTCCCACCCGGTCCAGGCTGTGCCCAGGCCTTCCCAGACCTGGGATCTCCTGGAAAGGGCTTCCCCTGCCGGGGGCTGAGCTGGCAGCACCCAGGACCACCGCCCCTGCAGGCAGCACCGCCCAGTCCTCCGAGGACGCGGCCACAGGGCAGGCTCTCCCCGCTCACACCCACCAGCACCCAGGGGACGGAGCTGGCCGCAGGGTTCTTCCTGGTGGGGACGAGGGGCTGGGCCTGTGTCTCCATCCTTCTCAGGAGGATTTTCTGATGAAATAGATTTTGCCTCCCTCTGGGCTCTCCGGAGGCCCCAACAGCTAGGGCAGGGGTCCCAGGCCTTGTCGAGAAACACGGCCGATGGCCAGCCTCCCCGTCCCAGGCCCCGATTCTCACCATCAGACACAAATGCTTGTTTGTAGAATAAACCCTCAGGCAAGATCAAGGGGGCGGAGAATCCCCCACTGCCCAGCCCAGCCACTCCTGGGGCTTCCCAAGCCTCTGGCCTCTAGGGAGAGGCCCTTTGACGCTGGAACCGGTCGGCTCAGGAAGCTTCCCAGCAGAGCCCGGCAGACGCGGATGGCGTGGGAAGAAGAAGCCGGCCCAGGAGGCGGACGGCCCAGGTGACCTGGAGCAGACGGCAAGACGGCCTGTGCATTCAGAAGCCTCCTCGGGCAGGCAGGGGGCGGGCAGCAAACGCAGGGCCGGGGCCGGGCTGGTCAGCTTTCCCAGGGGAGACCCTGCTGGGGGCAGGTGGAGAGCGGCACCGCCAGCCATGGGCAGAAGGGCCCAAACAGTTTAGGATGCGCACCATGCATCAGAGGAAGCAGACTGCCTGGGCCACCTCTGCCCGTCCGCCCCTCGGACCCGCGCTCCTCCCCCTTGCTCCCTGCCCTGGTGCAGGCAGCAGCCACGGCACCTGTGTCCTCTGGCTCCCAGAAGGTTCCGTCCAGCGGGAGCCCATGCAGGTGACAGGAGGGGCACATGAATCAGGGGAGTTGTCACCTTCTCCCGGCTGGGCTTGCCCCGCCCCCAGGCCCCAGCTCCTCTGATGGCTGTCCCGACCCCTCATGTTCTTGCATCCCGGGCACCTCTCTCTGCCCTCACCCTCCAGGCCAGGGACAGTCAGGTCCTGAGCTGTCTATATTAAATTCTGCTGGATCTGGTCCCCACCAGGACACTGCAGCCCCCAATCTGTGCCCCTGAGGGCCAGTGCCTTTCCGAGGGGGGCAGTGGTCCCAGCAGGCTGGGGGCCAATGATAAATGTGCCCCCAAGAGCTCGCTCTGGAGCCAGAGTGCCAGGGGCTGGGGCACTCCCCTCCTTCTGTCCTTGGTCCTCCCCAGCAGGCCCTGGCCAAGCTCTCCTGTCCCGGGAGCCCCCAAGTGGGGCCTGGCTCTCATCAGACTGGCCCCATGGGCAGAGCCAGCTCTGTTCCCTTGGCGGCCATGCAGGTGTGACCAGGGGTGCCCTCCACCATCCAGGATCTCAGGGGAGGAAGAGGCCAGAAAAGCTGTCATGGCACCCCTTGTCCCCAGACTTCCAGCTCATAAAGGGTGGGCATGGCCCCAAGGACAGAGCAGGGCATGTGACCACATGTGCAAGCTGAGTGACCCCAGCCAGGGCTGTGACCCCTCTGGGGTGAGAAGTCATGGCCTGGAAGGGGTGGTGGGAGGGCCATGGGGGCCCACGAGGTGTGGAGGCTGCCATCAGCCAGCAAGTGGACAACATGGACACACTGCATGGTACGCCCTGACATCTGGGTTTGATCGTGTGGTGTGCCTGCCCAGTGTGGACCCACAGCAGAGGGCGCAGAGCCGGGCCATGAAGCTCTGGGCTCCTGGAGGGAGGCCCAGCTGGGTGGGAAGGACGCGGCCCAGGGCAGTTTCTCCTGCAGGACAGAACCACCACCCTGGAAAAGATTCTCCCAAGGGCAGGGACCAACACTGATCTGCAAGGAAAGTAGGGCTGCACTCGATTAGTGATGTCTGCCCCGGACACGGGCAGGGGCCGTAATGGAATAAGTGCCACCTACTGGCCTTTCCCGCCCTAAGGGCACAGCCTAGCACAGGACACAGGGCTGGGAGGTCGCTTTTTCTGTGTTGTCTTTCCGCCAGGCTGTGAACACATCCTGGACCATGCCCTGCTTGAAGACACCAGCATCTGGAGGGCTCAGGGAATGTCTGCTGAGTAAATGAATGAAGTAACCCATGAAAGGAATCTGGGGAGGCACTGCGGCCCTATCTCCCCTCCCTGGCCAGCTAAGTCAGCAGACGTCCCGGAAGGCACAGGACAAAGCTACACAAGGGGACCAGAACCGCCGGGGGGGCAGAAGGCTGGGCCATGTCAGGCAGGCAGGGGTGGGTCCCAAGGCCTGGACCAGGGCTGTTCAGGGTGAGGATGGAGCTGGGGCCCTGATGCAGCAGACGCCGTCTCCCATCCACCTGCCGCCTGTGGCTGCTGACATCAGCATCTCCCCGCTTCAGCTCAGACGGAAGCGCTGGAAACCTCACCTCTAATGACTATTTCTCATGCTCGATCTTCTTTTTTTTTTTTTCAAGAAAGACTTTATGGTGGTGACAGGGATCTTAAAGAGAAGTTCGCTGGGCCCAAATGGGGCCAGGGCCCCTGCCAGGGCTCTCCGTGACTCAGGCCTGAGTGGTCCAGCCTCCAGGACACCACCTGGAGGTCCTGCAAAGGAAGCCTGTAATTAAGACGTGGACACTGGGGCCGATCAGGCGCAAGGCCCTGGCTGCCAGGATGAAGTTAACAGCCGCCAACTGCCCAGGAGCCCCATCTTGAGGCAAAGCGGGCAGGGGTGCAGCCTCTGGGACTGGCCCTCTGAGGAAGGGCTGCCAGCAGGCTGCACGCACCCCAGCCACCCTTAGAGGGGCGGCCGGCGGGTACGAGGACAATGCCAGTGAGAGAATCACATTTAGAGAAGAGCTGCCTCCATCCGTGGGATGAAAACTGCCCCCTGGGAAGAGCCACCCGGAAGCCCCCAGTCGCCCCCTGAGGGCTCGTCATCAGGTAAGAGGCTTGCTCCTGTGCTGCCAGCCTCACTCGGTACCCACCTCCCGGGCCACTGGACACCCCTTGTGGAGCAGGTGGGACGAGAGCCGCTTTCCGCACCTGCAGAGAAGACGGGAAGAGAAGCGACTTCCCACGGCCTGGGAGGGGCAGCCGGAGAGTCACACAAAGCCGGGGCCCCCTTGGGACCCCACAGGTGTGCACACGCAGGCACCCGCTCCCGCAGCCCCTGCTCTTTGTCTCCGGCGGCCTCCAAGACACTCAGCAGTGGCTCCCGTTGAGGGAAAAGGCACATCGGGCCCAGCTCGACGGCAGACACGTCGTGCCTCCTCGCTCTGCCACGGCCTCTAAGTGCCACCGGCCCACGGAGGCGCGTTCTGTCCCCCGGGCGGCGGGCGCCTGACAGGTGGGTGAGAAATGCCGCCGCAGCGAGATTTATTGAACGGCAAGGCGGCGGCCGGGATGGTGCTGGCTGGTCCTCCCACACTGAATTATCTCTGGCAGAAATAAAAATCAGCAGAGCACTGGGTTTAGATGGGCTACGATCTGTTAGCAGAAAATTGGACTGTCACCAGCGTGCCATGTTCATTTTGGCTGATTAAAGAGATATTAATCTACTGTCACTGCTACAGCTCTGTCAGCAGAGCTAACAGGCCACAGAGGCAGGACTGCCTCGGGGGCAACAGCAGACAGGGCCACGCAGCACACGGATCTGCTCCGAGGCCACTGCACCTGGGAGGGGCTGCCGCCCTCCCCGGGGACACGACAGGTCCCCGGAGCAGTCAGAGGGCACAGAAAAACCACTGTGGACCCAAGGCTTCGGGCGCCCCAGTTCCCGAGCTGCATCTGTTCTTCTGAGGGGTGGATGCGTCCCCACACTTAGGGTCACCTGCAGGGCCTGCCCTCACCTGCAGAGAAGGGTGGGAACCTTACCCACGGTGCTGCCACGTCTCCTGCTGGCCACAGGGTTGATGGGGCCAAGCAAACGTCAGGATGGTTTAGCAAGAGTGGTTTTGTGGGCTCCTGGAGGCTCAGACCCACAGAGGAGACCCTCGCCAGCAGTGTCCCCCGCAGGCCCCGACGGGCTGCTCAGAGACCCAAGTCAAAGGCTCCGTCCATGTGGACACAGCCCAGGGGCCGCCCACACTTCCTCAGCCTGGCGCTCTGGCCACCGGAGTCCCACCTGGTCCAGAACAGCCTGGAGGAAATGCACTGGGTGGCGATGTGGCGCCTACCTAATACCTTACCAACCCAGCTCCCCTGGGGGTGCCTCTGGGGTCGGTCCTATTATATTAAGACCCACACAGACACCTCATTCTACCTTAATTATCTCTTTAAAGATCCAGATACAGCCATGTCCTGAGGCACAAGGGCTTGGTGTTTCAACATGTAAATCTGGGGAAATAAAAACACCCACAACACCTCCTTTTCCTCAAACCTCGTCCCTGTTTATAGGGAATGAAGCCCAGCCTTTCTAGGGTCACCTCCCGGGCATCACACAAGCACCAGCGCGGTCCCAGGCGAGGGAAGGGGACCCTCGCCAGCTCCCGCTGAGTCCGCAGCTGAGCTAATCGGAGTTTGGGGGCGGTTCGCCTTGAATTCCTCGCAGCCGCTCCATCAACATCCGGAGGCCGAGCGCTGCGGTGCGTGGGCCGCATGAAATATGCAGGAGAGTTCTATTAGTGAATTAACTATTTATCGATTTATAATTTAAAAGATGCATGCCCCGCCGCTAACAAAGATTCCACGCCGACTCTTGATTCTGAGAGCCGTGGCGCACCATTGCCCCCGGAGACTCCCAGTGGCAGCCCCCGCCCTGGAGGGCAGGGGAGGACGAGACGGGGGGTCCCAGTGTGACCCCTGCCCAGCGACGTCTCCTCTGTCCCGAGACCTAAGCCACGCTGGCCACGTGGCTGCCGCTCTAAAAACCCGCCGAGACACACAGCTTACACACATCAGCTCATTCGGGCCTCACTGACCCCCCGACAAGCTCGTCTTTTTAAGAAAATTAATTTTTCTTAGAGCAGCTTTAGGTTCAAGCAAAACTGAGGGAAAGGCACAGAGAGTTCCCAGATCTCCTGCCCACATCCCGCCTCCACACACACCCTCCCCACTGTCAGCATCCCCACGGAGGATGTATCTGTCACAACCGACACACCTGCACTGACACGCCGTGATCACCCAGAGTCCACCGTCTGTGCGTCGCGGTTCCCTCTTGCTGTCGTACATTCTACGGGTTTGGACAAATGTAGAAAGACACGTATCCATCATTATGATGTCATACAGAGTGTTCTCACTGCCCTAAAAATGCTCTGCTCTCTGCGTGTTCATTCCTCCCCACCCAACCCCTGGCAAGCCCTGATCTTTTTGCCATCCCCGGAGATTGGACTTCTCCGGAATGTCACAGAGCTGGAATCACAGAGTGTGTAGCCTCTTCTCACCTGGTAACATGCATCTAAGTTTGGAGGCAGGTATTCTGGTTGCGCCCGTTTTACAGACTCAGACAGGAAATGCAACTCAGCCAAGGTCACCCATGCGCCCCTCGTGGAGCCTTGATGGACACCCTGCTCCAGACCCTTCTGCTGCCTGGTGGTCTCAAGGGACACTGGCACACAGAGGCCCCAGACCCGGCCAGATGCAGCTCTGTCGCGGGCAGTTTGGACCCGGTCTGCAGTTCTCCGGCCGAGGCCTGACCCCGAGTCTTTCCCAGCCACACTTCAGAGCTGGTGCAGTGCTGTGCCAGCCTCTACGGAGGGGACAGAGGGGACGCCAGAGCTGCCCCGCCCTCACTCCTAGGACCAGGACTCGACACAGAGGTCAGGATTATGGGGGTTGAATGGCACGCGCTGTAAATAATCACTGTTTTAAGACGCGCACATCAAGCCCCTAATGGCGCTGCCAGGGCTCAGGATGAAGCCCAGGAAGATAATTACCAGCATATCAGGCTCCAGGTGGTAATGACATCTATTAAAGACGACACGCCAGGAAAATCCCTGGATTACGGTGAGAGGGGCTGTGCCCCAGGAGAGCCCCTCTGTGGAGACAGGTGCTCCCGCACGGCCTCCCCTCCCCGCGGTCAGCGCCCCGCCCAGGCCCTCCCGCGGAGGGGTCTTCTGTGAGCACCCCAGGGCAGCCTCCTCCCTCTGCCTCATCTGTGAGTGCCCGTCCAGCCTTGAAGGGTCAGCCGTAGCCTGGACACCATCGCTAGAATCCCGGCAAGAAAGAGATGGCCTGGGCCCGCAGGAGAGGAAGGGGAGGGTGTATGGGGCTGTCTACAGGGGCTCGGTAGGCTGAGGGCCCAGCAACAGGTAAAGGGATAAAGAAACTCAGCAGGGGCTTCCCTGGTGGCGCAGTGGTTGAGAGTCCGCCTGCCGATGCAGGGGACACAGGTTCGTGCCCCGGTCCGGGAAGATCCCACATGCCGCGGAGCGGCTGGGCCCGTGAGCCATGGCCGCTGAGCCTGCGCGTCCGGAGCCTGTGCTCCGCAACGGGAGAGGCCACAACATTGAGAGGCCCGCGTAACGCAAAAAAAAAAAAAAAAAAAAAAAAAAAAAAAAAAGAAACTCAGCAGCAGTGATTTTAACCCCCCAGGAGGAAATGGGTCCCTCTCCAGCCCTCTGACCTCAGGGCCCAAACTCCCCGGGAAGCCAGAGGGCAGTGCAGCAGAGAGGGGTCCCTACAGGTCAGCCTCAGGGACACAGGGTCAGGCGGCAGAGGAAGACGGTGGGCCTGCAGGGGCTGGAGGGCAATGTCCACGGGGGACGCTCACTAGCCCCGATGGACCTGTCACCCGTCGGTCACTGGGGGACTTGCTGGTGCCCAGCAGCTGCAGACAGTGTCAAGGGCTGCAGCCCCAGCTTGTGCTGAATTCCGGGTAGACACTGCTGGCTGGTGGGCAGGGCTGCCCTGTTGCCCGGTCGCTGTGGGCTGCTCAGTCAGCCTGGGTCCATCCGCTTGGGTCCAACATGCCCAGCCCAGGGCAGCCGTTGAACCGTCAGAGGACCAACCGCCCACCGTCAAGATCCTCGGGGCCTCTGTCTGCGTGGAGGCCCCACACCAGCAGCTATCGGAGGGGAAGATGGGTGGGAAGGCCAGGCGTCCAGGCTGCCCCCGAGCTGATGACTGGATGACTGAATGAGTTAATGAATGAAACGCAAAGGACCCTGGGAGTTCTGCAGACGGAGCCCTGCCCAGGATCCCCCTTCTGGGGTTCCAGGATCCATCAGGGTGAGCGGCTTGCAAACAGGCCGGGCCAGGGAGACTGAGCCAGCATCTCCGTGCCCCCAGCCAGCCACTCAGAGACGCTGCGTCCCAGTCGGGGCCAGAGCTCGCCCCCCAGAGTCGGAAGGCAGCTGAGGGATCCCTTGTGGCTAAGGGGCTGCCTTTCTGGAGAAAGAAGACCGCCAACCAGGTCTATGCCACAAAACGGATCTTCCCATTCTTGAAGAAGCAGAAATGAACGTTTCCAGGGTGTGTGCTCGAGGTTTGCCTGTTCTCATCCACACGGAACCCTGGGGGTCGGGCTGAGAGCCTTTCAGGGGCTCACCAAGGCTGCACAGAACCCTGGGGGTCGGGCTGAGGGTCTTTCAGGGGCTCACCAGGGCTGCACGAAACCCTGGGAGTCGGGCTGAGGGCCTTTCAGGGGCTCACCAGGGCTGCACGGAACCCTGGGGGTCGGGCTGAGAGCCTTTCAGGGGCTCACCAGGGCTGCACGGAACCCTGGGGGTCGGGCTGAGAGCCTTTCAGGGGCTCACCAGGGCTGCACGGAACCCTGGGGGTCGGGCTGAGAGCCTTTCAGGGGCTCACCAAGGCTGCACGGAACCCTGGGGGTCGGGCTGAGAGCCTTTCAGGGGCTCACCAGGGCTGCACGGAACCCTGGGAGTCGGGCTGAGGGCCTTTCAGGGGCTCACCAGGGCTGCACGGAACCCTGGGGGTCGGGCTGAGAGCCTTTCAGGGGCTCACCAGGGCTGCATGGAACCCTGGGGGTCGGGCTGAGGGCCTTTCAGGGGCTCACCAGGGCTGCACGGAACCCTGGGGGTCGGGCTGAGAGCCTTTCAGGGGCTCACCAGGGCTGCACGGAACCCTGGGGGTCGGGCTGAGGGCCTTTCAGGGGCTCACCAGGGCTGCACGGAACCCTGGGAGTCGGGCTGAGGGCCTTTCAGGGGCTCACCAGGGCTGCACGAAACCCTGGGAGTCGGGCTGAGGGCCTTTCAGGGGCTCACCAGGGTTGCACGGAACCCTGGGGGTCGGGCTGAGAGCCTTTCAGGGGCTCACCAGGGCTGCACGGAACCCTGGGGGTCGGGCTGAGAGCCTTTCAGGGGCTCACCAGGGCTGCACGGAACCCTGGGGGTCGGGATGAGAGCCTTTCAGGGGCTCACCAGGGCTGCACGGAACCCTGGGGGTCGGGCTGAGAGCCTTTCAGGGGCTCACCAGGGCTGCACGGAACCCTGGGAGTCGGGCTGAGGGCCTTTCAGGGGCTCACCAGGGCTGCACGGAACCCTGGGGGTCGGGCTGAGAGCCTTTCAGGGGCTCACCAGGGCTGCACGGAACCCTGGGGGTCGGGCTGAGGGCCTTTCAGGGGCTCACCAGGGCTGCACGGAACCCTGGGGGTCGGGCTGAGAGCCTTTCAGGGGCTCACCAGGGCTGCACGGAACCCTGGGGGTCGGGCTGAGGGCCTTTCAGGGGCTCACCAGGGCTGCACGGAACCCTGGGAGTCGGGCTGAGGGCCTTTCAGGGGCTCACCAGGGCTGCACGGAACCCTGGGGGTCGGGCTGAGGGCCTTTCAGGGGCTCACCAGGGCTGCACGGAACCCTGGGGGTCGGGCTGAGAGCCTTTCAGGGGCTCACCAGGGCTACACGAAACCCTGGGAGTCGGGCTGAGGGCCTTTCAGGGGTTCACCAGGGCTGCACGGAACCCTGGGGGTCGGGCTGAGAGCCTTTCAGGGGCTCACCAAGGCTGCACGGAACCCTGGGGGTCGGGCTGAGAGCCTTTCAGGGGCTCACCAGGGCTGCACGGAACCCTGGGAGTCGGGCTGAGAGCCTTTCAGGGGTTCACCAGGGCTGCACGGAACCCTGGAGGTCGGGCTGAGAGCCTTTCAGGGGCTCACCAGGGCTGCACGAAACCCTGGGAGTCGGGCTGAGGGCCTTTCAGGGGCTCACCAGGGCTGCACGGAACCCTGGGGGTCGGGCTGAGAGCCTTTCAGGGGCTCACCAGGGCTGCACGAAACCCTGGGAGTCGGGCTGAGAGCCTTTCAGGGGTTCACCAGGGCTGCACGGAACCCTGGGGGTCGGGCTGAGAGCCTTTCAGGGGCTCACCAGGGCTGCACGGAACCCTGGGAGTCGGGCTGAGAGCCTTTCAGGGGTTCACCAGGGCTGCACGGAACCCTGGGGGTCGGGCTGAGAGCCTTTCAGGGGCTCACCAGGGCTGCACGGAACCCTGCGAGTCGGGCTGAGAGCCTTTCAGGGGCTCACCAAGGCTGCACAGAACCCTGGGGGTCGGGCTGAGGGCCTTTCAGGGGCTCACCAGGGCTGCACGGAACCCTGGGAGTCGGGCTGAGAGCCTTTCAGGGGCTCACCAGGGCTGCACGAAACCCTGGGAGTCGGGCTGAGGGCCTTTCAGGGGCTCACCAGGGCTGCACGGAACCCTGGGAGTCGGGCTGAGAGCCTTTCAGGGGCTCACCAGGGCTGCACGGAACCCTGGGGGTCGGGCTGAGAGCCTTTCAGGGGCTCACCAGGGCTGCACGAAACCCTGGGAGTCGGGCTGAGGGCCTTTCAGGGGCTCACCAGGGCTGCACGGAACCCGGGGGGTCGGGCTGAGAGCCTTTCAGGGGCTCACCAGGGCTGCACGGAACCCTGGGGGTCGGGCTGAGAGCCTTTCAGGGGCTCACCAGGGCTGCACGGAACCCTGGGGGTCGGGCTGAGAGCCTTTCAGGGGCTCACCAAGGCTGCACGGAACCCTGGGGGTCGGGCTGAGAGCCTTTCAGGGGCTCACCAGGGCTGCACGGAACCCTGGGAGTCGGGCTGAGGGCCTTTCAGGGGCTCACCAGGGCTGCACGGAACCCTGGGGGTCAGGCTGAGAGCCTTTCAGGGGCTCACCAGGGCTGCACGGAACCCTGGGGGTCGGGCTGAGGGCCTTTCAGGGGCTCACCAGGGCTGCACGGAACCCTGGGGGTCGGGCTGAGAGCCTTTCAGGGGCTCACCAGGGCTGCACGGAACCCTGGGGGTTGGGCTGAGAGCTTTTCAGGGGCTCACCAGGGCTGCACGGAACCCTGGGAGTCGGGCTGAGAGCCTTTCAGGGGCTCACCAAGGCTGCACAGAACCCTGGGGGTCGGGCTGAGGGCCTTTCAGGGGCTCACCAGGGCTGCACGGAACCCTGGGAGTCGGGCTGAGAGCCTTTCAGGGGCTCACCAGGGCTGCACGAAACCCTGGGAGTCGGGCTGAGGGCCTTTCAGGGGCTCACCAGGGCTGCACGGAACCCTGGGAGTCGGGCTGAGGGCCTTTCAGGGGCTCACCAGGGCTGCACGGCACCCTGGGAGTCGGGCTGAGGGCCTTTCAGGGGCTCACCAAGGCTGCACGGAACCCTGGGGGTCGGGCTGAGGGCCTTTCAGGGGCTCACCAGGGCTGCACGGAACCCTGGGTGTCGGGCTGAGTGCCTTTCAGGGGCTCACCAGGGCTGCACGCAACCCTGGGAGTCGGGCTGAGGGCCTTTCAGGGGCTCACCAGGGCTGCACGGAACCCTGGGAGTCGGGCTGAGGGCCTTTCAGGGGCTCACCAGGGCTGCACGGAACCCTGGGGGTCGGGCTGAGAGCCTTTCAGGGGCTCACCAGGGCTGCACGGAACCCTGGGAGTCGGGCTGAGAGCCTTTCAGGAGCTCACCAGGGCTGCACGGAACCCTGGGGGTCGGGCTGAGAGCCTTTCAGGGGCTCACCAGGGCTGCACGGAACCCTGGGGGTCGGGCTGAGGGCCTTTCAGGGGCTCCACCAAGGCTGTGTCCACGGTCACTTGGGGCAGCACAGGGCTCGAATGCAGGGGGCACAGTGAGAGGAGGGGCTTGCACCTGTCTGTGGGGGTCTCCGAAGCTTCACTCCCGTTACTAACGGGCTGGTGGGGCCAACACACCTGCGAGAGCCAAAGGAAGGGGGCTCCAGTCCGCCCCGCCCCTCCCGTGGGGCTGACGTGGGGCGGGAGACCGGGAGGGCGAGGCCGTCTCCCTGCCGGCCGGAGCCGTCTGGTTCCCTTGGACGTACGGGGTACATGCACCTGCGCCCCTTCGTTCATTCGTTCATTCAGCAAGTACTGCCCGGCGCCTCCGAGGCAGGTCAGGGGAGACAAAACAAACAGGACGCCTGATCATGGAGCCTTCCCCTACACAGGGAGACCGAGAATCAGCAAATGAAAGAGAGCGGAGAGCGCCATGCGGACAGGACGAGGCCAACCCCACAGACGTGACGGGCGAGCATCCCAAGGGACCTCAAGTGTGAGTCGGGAGCGGAGCAGCCGGGGTGGACATCAGGGCAGAGGTGGCCCTTCGGGGAAGTGGGCGTGGGATGTCCCGCACCTTGGTCTGGGGCGGGGGGACTGTGTGCTTCATGGGATTAAGTTCTACCTGGATAATAAAGAGAGGATGGGAGGAAAGAAAACACCAGGAGACGCGCTGGGGAGAGACCGGGGCTGCACTGGATCGGAGTCAGGGAAACTGGCCCCAAGGACACATCGTGGTGTCGTCTGACTCTGAGCAGCAAGAAGGACCCTGTCCTGCAAAGCCTGGGGCAAGAGCAGTGGGGGGAGGGGGGTAAGCACCCCGTGGGTGGGGGCGGCTCTAACAGGGCCTGGCCAGCAGACCCCCAGCCTCCCAGCACCATGCCCATCATGATTCCCACCTTCTCCCTCCGAGGCCCGTGCAGAGGACGGTCCCCATGTCACTGCCCGCTGCTGAAATACGCAGGGTGGTTCAGGTTCTCCTGACTGGACGCCGTGCCAGCAGTGACCCGAGGATCCAAACTGCCTCCGCTGAGGGTCTGGGACAGCTTGACCGTGTCCTTGCCAAGGAAAACGGGCCCCTAGAAGCCTGGGCCCCACAATGGCTTCACAGCTGATGGAACTGTCACCTATGTTCCTTTTGAAGTCTGTACCTTGGGGACCAAGTGGTGGCCGCACTTGACCATGACGGTAGGAGTGGCCACTGCAGAGGGGGTGGGGCTGACGTCCATTCCCAGAGGAACTTGTGGGGCTGGTGAGCGGCCCTGGGGTCCTGGGTGGTGGAGCAGGGACGTTTGGATGGACGTGGCCAGAGATGAAGGTCTTGGGCTCTGCGTCTCAGAAAGAGAACCCACCCCCACCCCCCAACCCTGTCAGAGAAACTCGCCACCATTGTCAGGAGACCCTGGCACAGTTCCATCAGGCAGTCGCTTGGCAAAGAGCTCCTGGTCTCCCCGAGATCCAGCCGCATGCCCCCTCTCGCATCTGGGCCACAGCTGAGTCAGATCTCGGCCTCTCTCCTGACTTAAATGCCCCGAGAAGAGGAAGCTTTGCTACAAAATCTCCAGGAAATGGTTGGAGAGCCAATTTTTCAGGTGTTGTCCCAAGGATGAGATGCAAGGTCAATTCCATCTGAGTTTCCCGACATGGGTTCACTCACCAGAGCTTGTGGACTTGCTGGGTTGGCTGACGCAGCTCCAGGAGTTTGGCCGCTGGCGGACAGAACCTGGGCTAAACAGCGACCAGCAGCCGAGCTGAGAACTTCACGTGCAGCCCACACCCCACGGCACCTGGGAGCTGGCCTGGGAAAGAAGGCCATCGGCGAGGGGCCTCCGCTCCATGCTCCGTGTGTGTCAAATGCCCCCGCCTCCCTCTTACGAGGACGCTTATGAGGGCTCTTAGGGCCGACCCGGATGGTTCAGGATGGGCTCCCATCTCAACATCCTGGCCTCGATCCATCCGCAAAGACTTTGTTCCCAGGTTCCAGGAGGAGGACCTTGCATATTTTGGCCATATTCCAGCCGGCCATACGCATTGGGGCGGGACCCCGATTCCAGTGGGAATGACAAGGTCCTGAAGTAGCCACAGTCAGGCCAGCGACCAGCTGAGGACAAGAACCGTGCTGGGCCGTGGATGGAGTGGCCATTAGAAGGTTCAGTGCCCAGTGTCATAGCTACTTGATCCTGGCATCTCTCGGGACAGAGTAGGTGGAGGGTCCAGGGAAATGTGATCAATCCACACAACAGGACACCTCCCTGATTAGAGCTGTCACTGCGAGAGTCGCGCCTGTCACCCAGGTCCCCTGAAGCCAGTTCACAATCTGAGTCCCAGGTTGAGGGCAGATGGGGACCTCCAGGAAGGATCCAGAAACACCAACCCAAGAACAAACTCTGATCTGCCCCAAAGAGGCCTGCAGGCTACTAGCAGGCTGTCTGTGCTCCCAAAACAGGCTTGCAGACATTACAGGTTCCTGGGGACCCCAAACACCAGGGCATCCCCCAGTCACATGCTCAGGTGACACAAAAGAGCCAGCCCTCATCCACCCCAGTGGGCTCTGTGGCCTCAGGGATTCGAATACACGTGTGGGAGGTGGACGGGTCTCAGGGAAGGACCCTGGATAAGCTCTTCTCAACCTCCCAGCCGAGGACCTTCTTCACGGTGGGGCCATCCCATGCATTGCAGGGCGTTTAGCAGCACCCTGGCTCCTACCCCACTAAACGCCAGTGTCCTCCCCTAGCATCTCCAGATGCTGCCAGATGTCCCTTGGTGGGGGAGGGTCTCCCGCAGTTGAGAGCCACTGCTCTGGATTCTTCTAAGTTTAATCAGGTGATGAGCCTTGGTGCATTTTCCAATCGTGGAAACTCTATTGAGAAAATTAGCAAAGCCGCGGGCAGGACACACTATGGATTCGGTGAACATGTTTCTCCTTCTGTCCACGTGGAGCATTTGCTCCCACACGGCAGACGTGATGTCCCCTTTTTGATCCTGTCTTTGACCCCTGTTAGTCTCCCACGTGATGCCATAATCTTATCCACAAAGATCTCAGTCACCCTGAGGTCACAGGGCATCGCCTTGGTCCACCGAGCACGACACCAAGTCCACCGATCCTGGAGATCAGGAATTGGCAAATGTCTTGGATGACTTGATAAGATCCATGTGCACCAGAGGGTGGATAATAAACTCATGAAAAGTGAAGGGTCAGATGCGTGGATGAGGTTTCTGGGGGACCATAGTCTGAAACGTGGATCCTCTGAGGGGAAACAGAAGCCACCGCTCACGTACTGTGCCTAGAAGGAACAACGCCATTCAGGGAGCTCTCTGGATCGTGGAAGCAAATCACCCCACACTCCCCCCGCTCCACCCAGGAGTGGGCTGCTCCTATTTCCAGGGCGATCCAGAGGTTTCCAGTTTTGAGCGGAGCCCAGGGCAAGAGCTGTGGATGTGGGCTGCGGGACACTCTGCTCTGCTGACATCATCACCCGGCATTTCCAACGGCGACGGAAGTGTTTGTAGCAAATAGGGACGCTGCTTGGAATCCCAAAGAAACTGGAGCCGGGAATCACAGTGCAGAAAGCTAGGGTTTGGAAGCAAAGTCATGTCTCCCCCGAGAGTAACTTCTCCTTTGAAGGATGAGCTCCTGGTCCCCTACTGTGCCCCAGACCCAATGCCTGACTGCTGACATCAGGTCAGTCTGAGCTGTTCACCACCCACTGGGTTATTCAGGCCGAGAAAACGTCAGGTCAAGCATGGCAGCACCAATCTGCCACCGCATAGGCACGGCGTCTCGGAACTCCAGCTGGTCAGGAAGGGACAGAGATGCAGAGAGGAGAGGTGGCCAGGACTCCTGGAAAATGCATCCTTTGACCCATTACCATCCTCCCTCGCCCACAGCTTCACGGGGACTTCCTTACGAGTTTTGATGGAAGACAAAAAACTTAGGCTTGGTTTATACATGGTTCTGAACTGGTTTCTGTCACCGGCCAGAGGTAACTTAGAGCGATGCAGTGCTAATCTGGCTGGTCCTGAAGATGGAGGGGGAGGAAGCCATCCAGCGGGCCGAACACCCAACACCATACGTGCTTGTCCTCTTTATCAAGACAGAAAGGTGGCCACAGGTGGGATGGACACCAACTCCAGAGATTCCAGAGATGTACCAGTGGTTGCCCAGCATGACCCGGGGCTTAGAAAGAGGGAGCTGGTGACCTGGAATCTGAAGGAAGGGTCTGGGGTGCCCCTTCTGGAGCAAGCACAGCTGTGAAGATGCTCTTGCCCCGTCAGGTGCACAGAAGGGCGTCCACGCAGACAGAGGAGGCTCTGGAATCCAGGCAGACCACTTGGGGGGAACGTCTCCCCAGCTGCCCTGGTGCTTGCTCAGGGTCCCTCACAGAGTGGCCGTGGTGGCAGGGAGGGTGATTGTTGTGGACTGAGTTACATCCCCCAAAAAACATACATACAAGTCCTAACACCTGGTACCTGTGACCATGATGATTTAGGGCGGGGTCTTCTTCGCAGATGGAACCAACTTAAGATGAGGTCACTAGGCTGAGCCGACCCAATGGACTGGTGACATTCTAAGAAGAGGATAAGGCCATGTGACGACAGAGGCAGAGACGGAAGTGACGTAGCCACAAGCCCAGGAACACCTGGGGCCACCAAAAGCAGGAGGGGGCCGGCAGGACCCTCCCTTGGAGCTTAGGACGGAATCCCCTGGATTTCAAACTTCTGGCCTCCGGACTGTGAAAGAGCAAGTTGCTGCCGTTCTAAGCCCCCTGGTCTGTGGCACTTTGCTGCGGTGACCCACAAACAAAGGTTAGGCTCGGGTTCAGTGATGCGGGCTTCAGGCCAAGGTCAGCCCCATTACCTCTGCCCTGTGACTTACCTGCCCCAAACAGAAGCGCCCACTGGGACCCTCGTGTGGCAAATTTTCCCGGGAATTTGTGCCACCCACTGGTGTCTGGCAGATGACCCTGGACCTCTGCCATCACAGAGGGGCAGCAAGTTGTCCTCTCCACATGGGGATTGCCTTCCCTGCCATGAGGCCTCAGAGGGCTCAGCCGTCTGTGGACGTGCGTTCCACGCCCGTCCCCATGCTGGCACTCCACCCAACACCGCTCCTGACCAAAGATGCCCATTCATGGTAAAAGTATGTGGGTGGGCTCAGCAGTGGGCTCTGCCCTCCCGTTTCTTTGGTCCCCATCGCGTCAAGCCTACTGAAGTCTCCGTCCCGGTGCCAGTTGGGCTGCCACACCGTGAAAGGTTGGGCCTCTGTCCCAGGGTGTGATTTATGTCTTGAATCGACAAGCTGCTTGTCCCAAGGCCAGATTCCAGGTCCAAGAAGCCAGGGGCAGAAGAAGTGGTGCCTCTCACTCACACCTACTAAGCCAGGACCTTTGCTTCCCGACCCTGCGGCCTTGGACTCTGCCGGTTCAGATGCCCTGATTCCCAAGAGGGATGCTTCCTCCAGTTGACATAACAGTGGTTTCACGGAATAGAAGTCGAGACTGGCAGCTGGCCTTTGGGGCCCCGCCCGCCCCTGAACCAACTGGCCCGGTGACACTGCGTGTGCCACCGGGGGCTGTTGACGCCACCTCCAAAGGGGACATTGGAGGAGGAAGACTGGGCCCCAGGGCACCCCCCCACACACAGTGTGAAAGTCAGTGGAGAAGCACAGCATCTGAAAAAGGGAAAAGCAGGATGCCCGAGGATTCAGACCCCTTAATGAGGTTACACTGAGTCACCCCACCCGGACAGAACTCCAGCCAGCTGAGATGCCAGGTGAGCAAAGGAGACAGATCGAGCAAAGATGGTAAATGTGGGCTGTGCCTCAGGATCGGGTGTGGAATCCAGACTACAGCCCCATCACATCCGTGTGCCTTCTCGTACAGGCGCGTGTGCGTGCGTGTCCCGGTTCCCTTCTCCCGCACTCTTCCTTTCCCGGTTGTTATTTGATTAATATACGGTGGGCAGTGGTTAACTTGACAATCTACTCTATGACTCCAAAATGTTCACATACAAACATTTATTCAAAAATATACAAGACATATGACATCACAACTGAACTAAGAGAGAAACGAACCTTGCCAGAGATGAATGCCACCACTGTCACCAGGAAATGCGTGTAAGGATGCTGGGATTTTGTCGCCCCTTTAACAAAAGGAGGTGACAGTGTCTTTGTTTTTCTGACGGGTAATTGCATCTCGTTAGGCAGAAGCACTCACAGGTTGCCTTCGTCGACCAGGTGGACATACATCCAGGTAAGAAGGGTGCATCCAGCCAAGGGGAGGCCAGTGCTGGCCGTCTGATCTGTTGTCTCTGGGCTCCCAGCTGCCCTTTCACACACTGGGCTGCTGGGTGAAGACCCCGCCGATGACGTCCCCCTGGCCAGCTGGCTTCCTGTGAGGCTCTGCCAACTGGGGCCCTGGATGGCGGTGGGGAGGCAGGTGTTGGCGGAGAGGATATTTATACGTCGCCCCTGTTACTTGCGTCCCAGGCACTGGCCCCTGGTCCCGTCGGCCACAGTTGATTCTGGCCGCCAGCTTCTTTCAGCAGAACCAGCCCATGGTGCCTCACAGGGGCACCAGCAGCCACTGGAGAGGCCCCTGCTCAGAAGAGAGACGCCCCCAGGCCCGTGGGCTCCTCTCCCAGCTCCTGGGTCCTGAAGACTCACGCCTGTCTCCCTGCAGGTCCTGTCTCTGGGTCACACGCATGACCCCTTGGGCCTTCCCAATGCTCCTGAACCAGCGCCTCCATTGAATCCCTGCGCTCTGGGCTTCTGGCTGGACCCTGGCTGAGCAGACCTCCCGGCTTGGCATGCAGGAACCTCGTGGTCGCACAGACAGGCGGTGCCAGATGCCCGGCCGGCGGAAGCCGTGTTCCTCAACGTTGCAGCCAGGAGCAATGATAATGCCTGCTGGAGGGGAACCATTCATAACCAACCCTGGTGTCACTTTCCATGTGCCCCCGCCAAAACGCACCAGCTCACGTAAGCCTCCCAGCAGCCCGTGAGGACCATTGTGATGGGCTGAACCGTGCCCCCCAGATCCACGTACTGAAGTCCTAACCACCAGGACCTCAGAATGTGACTTTTTTGGGGATTAGGGTCTTAGCAGATGTAATTAGTTAAGATGAGGTCCTACTGGAATCGGGTGGCCCCTAATCCCATAGGACTGGTGTCCTTCGAAAAAGGGGATTTTGGACACAGACATGCACTGGGAGATACTGTGTGAGGACAAAGCAGAGCTGGGGTGATGCGTCTATAAGCCAAGGAACTGCAAGGATAGCCTGCAAACCACCAGAGTCTGCGGGAGAGGCCTGGGACAAGTCTTCCTCATAAGGGACTCAGCAGGAACCAGCCCTGCGGCACCTGGATCTCAGGCTTCCAGACTTCGGGCGGGGAGAGAGGGCTCCCTGCCATCTGAGCCCAGCCATAGGGCCGTGTGACGCAGCTCCGGGACATGCCACACACAGCGCCCCACCAGCGCTGGAGGCATCTCAATGCCCAGGGTTTGCTGCATGTCTGCAGGTCACCCGGCGCTGGCTTTACATCCCTGGGCTCACAGCCGGCTGTACCCTCCCACCTGCCCGACAGGTGCCCCAACAGGCACCAGCACCTTGAGGGTGAAGATGGCAGGTCCGCTCGAGAGGTGAGCGCTCTGGGTGGGTCTCGTGGGGGACATGGCCACAGCACCTGGAACCGGGGTCCCCCATGAGAACATTTACGCTGGGCCTGGCCTTCTGCCCTCCAGCAAATCGGGGCAAGCTTCCAGGGGCCTGGGGAGGGCTTAGCTGTCCAAGGGCTCCCACACAGAGCCCCTTCCCATTGAGGCAGTAACACAGTGCAAACAACACAGCAGACACCCCAGGACCCCGAGTTTGAGCCCCTCTCCCCCCCCGTCACCAGCTGGATCTTTTGAGGAAGTTCCTGAACTTCTCCACCCCTGAAGGGACAGTTACCACCAAGACCACAACTGTAGCTATTCATAGGGATGTCACTGAGCCGAGATGCACTGCACCTCGAAGACACGGGAACGGGGGTCTGGAGAGAGTGGTCTCCGCACTAAGCAGGACGCACGCCGGGCAGCGCCAGCCGAGGCTGCGGGCACTGGTGCTGGTGCTAGCGGTGTGGACCCGGCCGTGGCCCCCTGGGATTGGAACTGTCCACGCATGCCCCGGGATGCTGGGACAGGGTGGGGGCCAGAGCTGCCCTAGGCACCATCGGAAGCCCCATCTTGGGCTGCAGACCACCAGGACCCTGGTGACCACAGGCCCGGGGGTCCTCACGCTGAAGGTGGGAAAGTCAGAGCGGAGCCAGGCCACAGCCGCCCAGCCGGGGGCCGCCCCCCATGACCCCGGCGTGTGGATTCACACTCCAGAGGGTCTTCTAGGAAGTGAGTCGGGTCAGAGGGTGGAGGCCCTTCTCAAGTCCTTGACAAACTCAGCACCTTGTCCTCGTGAGAGGTCTGGACGGTGGGGCAGCCGAAGAGAGTCCTCAAGGCCAGCAGACTGAAAGGCCTCAGAGGCCCTGTGGCCCCCCAGGTGTCGTGTGCGCATACATGTGTGAGCCTCTGGGGGGCGCTTCTGTGCACTTGTCAGGTCTGTGCCCATCTGTGCGTGTGCGTGCATCCCACTAGAGCGTGTGTGGGCGTGTGGGTGGCTGCATGGCCGCATGCCGTCGCGCTCAGAATGGAAAAGAGAGGAGATCCTCTCTCTCCCCTGCCTTCCCCACGCCCGACGTGGATCTGGCTCCCTGCTCCACGGACAGCAGGCCTGGGGGTCTCTGAACAGAGCAGAGACGTTTCCCTCCAGGACCCCGTGCAAACCTCCGTGTGTCCAGGAGCCCAGGCCCCGACGTGTGATGGGCGCGGGCCAGGCTGCACGTTCGCTCCTCTCTCGTGGGCACCCTGGCCCAGGAACAATGTGGGAGCTCAGTGGCCAGAGCCACCGAGCTCAGAATCCTCCCACAACACCTTCCCCAGAAAGTCCTCGCTGGCGGGGCCGCTCACGCGAGGCCAGGCAAGAGGACACTCCAGGGAGGGGCACAGAAGGACGGCATGCCAGAGAGAGGCTGGATGGGGAGGGGGGAGCCGGCACCTCCGTTCTGTGCCAGCAGGCCCTGTGTGGCCTTGGGAGATGTCGGGCTCTCACTCCGAGTCTCAGCTTCCCCACCTGATCCGAGGGGCGTCCAGGTCGTCCCAGCCCTTCCAGAGCCATGCTCCAGTGATGGCGTCTGAGGGGACGCCCTGCGGGCCTTGCCTTGGGCCGACCCCGGCTGTGGACGCAGTCCCACCTCCACCTGAGCCCTGACTGCCAGCGCTCCAGGTCTGGAGGGGGCAGGGCCTGCCCGCCCACCAGGCCAGGGTCTCCCCCGCCTCCCCACCCCCTCTTGGCAGCAGTGCCTTCTCTCTGCTTTCCTGGGCTGTAGCTCTCGGCCTCATTATCTCTAACCTTCTGTTCGAAGACCCCTGTCCTTGCCTGATAAAAACCAGTAACTTTGAAAGCAAACTGGGTCTTAATTTTCCTTGACAGCCCTGCTTGAAGCATGCAGGCCGAGCTGGGCTTTAATTAAATGCACATTCGTATTCCAAACAAATTAAGTACAATTAAGGACCCCGAGTTATGGGTATCTATCACTCCGTGATGTTTTTGTAAAAATTACCCCATCGAGATCAAAGTCGGAGGATCCTTGCCTTAATTGCTTCATCAGGGCGCCGTGCACCAGGCTTCGACAGGACCGGCCCTGGTGTCTCTTTGGGAATTACCCAAACGACGGCTCTCAGAGTAATTGCTTCCATATTTCTTTCTCGGAGACGTTCCGGCCTCCACGGATCAACTGCAAGGGCTTCAGGAACCCAGCTCTGCTCCGGTCCCCACAGCAGCAGCCGAGGCGTTTTCGTGGCGCCTGCATTGAGGCCCCGCTGGGCCGACTGGTGGGTGGGCTGCCCCCTGCCCTGCCCTGCCCACGCTCGGCCTCTCGGCCGGGCAGCTGGTGGCCCAGGGGGCACGGCCCAGGCCAGTCCACAGGTCCCCCAGACAGGCCGCCGTGCACCACACGGACCTCGACGGGTTGGTGTCCCCCGCACGGCCCAATCCTGGCCTCCCTGCTGCGGCTCCAAGCCATGGAAGGGGGTGAGGGTCCCCCGCTGAAGTCGCAGGCCTGTGGGGACCCAGCCACTTGCATGAGGCTGCCGGCAGGGGCCGAGCAGGGTCAGGAGGAGGTCCAGCAGCCACTGCGGATGGCCCTTCCACCCACGGGGCACCCTCACCTGGACCCACTCGGAAGGCCTCCTGTACCGCCAGCCCCCGAGTGGGGGACGTGCGGGACCTTCCACACGACCCCTCCAGGAGGGGGAGCAGAGCCTCCGCAGGGGTCCCGGCCACACGACTGCCAACGGAGGGCCTCTCACGCCAGCCCAGCTCCTAGCGGGACCCTGCGTGGGTGCCGACAGCTGGGCCGGGATTACAGTGGCCCGAGGGCAACGTCCCATCTAGAGCTGTCAGACAAACAAGACATTGTTTTTAGTACAGGTGTGTCCCATGCTGCCCTGGGGGCGTCCTCACACCCAAAATGACACACGTGCACCTGAAATCCAGGCGTACCTGGGCATCCTGCATTTTATGTCCTTGTATTCCGCCCTGCCCTGCCCCGGCCAGAACATCTGGAAGGGGGTGGAGAGGACACGGACCCCAGGTTCTGCTAAAGAATCTGCTTGCCCTCCACAGCACCCCGGCCTTGGTGGGCAAATGCCTGACAGGCAGCACGGTGACTGGTTCTCTCCAGAAACACCCCAAGGCCTGAGAGCACCCAGACACCCTGCCCTCCAAGCTGCGCCTGTGGCCTAACCCAGAGCCTCCCTACCCAGCTTCCCCTGCCGCCCACCCACTCCTCAGAGCCTCCTCTGCAGACAGGTGGACCAGCGCCCTCTTGGACCGCCAACTCTAGGACTCTCCAGCCTAAAAAAGAAAAGCACCCCATCACATCCCGGGGACCCCAGATTCTCTCACTCAGTCTCATCTTTGAGCCCATCCCACAAACACTGGCCAGTTACGGAGGGTGGAGGAAGGGGCGTCGGGAGCGGCTGGCAGAGGCCCCGACACCCTCGGTCACTGCTGGGCCAGGAGCTGCTGGGGGCACAGATCTCATCCCCACCTGGTCCTCCCCAAGTCCACCCTAAGCCTCGCCCACGGGTCAGGACAGCACCAAGTGCATTAACTCCACGCCACGCGTCCTGGAAGGTGCCTGTCACGCGGGGGACATTCTGTCAGTGCCGCATCGCGGATTGAGAGTGGGGGTTTTAATCCCAGGACCCCCAGAAACAGAGCAGAACTCGTTTAGTGGGAATGGAAACGTCAAGGATGGATGCTCTCACCTAAAGGGGAGCTAAGGGCACCCGTGGCTGATCCCGGGCACCGCAGCTGGAGCGGATGGACGCTGCAGAAGAGCAGTTGCTTCTCGGCGGTGTCAGGCGGACCTGGAGTGGACTCTCTGCCCTAGACAAGACCCCGCCGGGGTCCCAAGCCACCGTCCACAACAAAGCGGATGCTCACAGGACACCCCTGGTTACAGGGAGAGCGCTGGCCACTTCCCACAGACCAGCCCCTCACCCAGGGCACCCGCTGCCCACTGCCCGGGGCTGTGCCCATGCTCAGGACCCACACGAGGCAGAAGAGGCTCCCGGTCTGTCTCCGGAAACCATCCACACTGCAGGAAAGGGACGGCTCTTAACCTGCTCTGCAGGGAAATCCTCAGATACCAGAGAGGGGCCGGCCCTGCCAGACCCTGCTGCCGCTGACGGCCCTGTGTCCCTATAGCTCCAGGCCTGCCCAGCAGGGAGGCCATCTCCTCTCCAGTTTGCAGGGAATCACACATGGGAACAGTGCTTCCCATACCGTGTTCCGTGGAACACTAGGGGTTCCACAAGCAGTGAAAGCATCAGCATTTATTCTCCCCTCCTCCCGTTAGGGCTGGACTGAAGCTGGACGTGGACCTTCTGATATCCTTCTCACAGCCCGCCTGTGGGGTAGGTGCTGCTAAAGCCTGTGAAGGCTCAGAGGCTGAGCGGCTGTCAGTCACGAGGCAGTGAGGACTGGGTGGGAGATGAACCGAGCTGGCTTCCAGGACAAGGCCCATCCCAGCAGCCGCCCAGGTGGGGCAAGTCCTCTCCCTTCCGGGTCCAGGTGCACACGCAGACCTCCTCCTGAGGGTGCATCTGGAGCGCAGGGACTGTAGCGCCGTGGCTCCCGGCCAAGCTGGACAGTGGTGTATCATGGGCGGCCCAGGACACCCGCTGGGCTCGTTACCCACCAGCCAGCCTCACGCTGACGCGCTAATGGACTATACATTGTCGGTTAGCGTGGCAGGGACGGGCCCGGGGCTCCCACCGTGAAACTTTAAGTAGAAATCAAAACAGGCTCTGAGGTGGGTCAGTGGGGAAACGCCTGGGCCCGTCTGCTGGTGGAGCCTCCGCAATGAGCCAGAACCCCCTGCAGACCTCTCTGGGGAGCTGCCTCCACAGAGACCCCCACATTCCCATGGAGGGTGCAGCCCAAGGAGGGGTGGCCCGGCATCTGGACGCGCCCCTCTGACTCCCCTTGGAGCTCTCTGAGGTCTTGTTGAAAGGGCCCCCCACCTCCCCTTGCTCCCCCACCCCCTTGTCCTGGGGCGAGAGCCTTGGGTGGCCCCTGGTCGAGGCTGCTGGTGGCAGGGGTCCCCCCTCTCCCCACCGCACACAGGACTGTCCCTCAAGACCGTCAGCTCCACTATCGAGGGAGAGGTAACAATGAGAAGATCCGCTCCCCCTACAGCAAGACTCCTCACCAGGGCCCCACGGCCCCCAACCCCACCCTCTTCTCCCGTTCAGCTCCCAGCCAGGCCTTCAGAACCACCCAGCCCAGAACAGCTCTGGCAGGGTCGGTGGGGCACCCTCACCCACCAATCCCTCCTCTGTTTCTCCATCCTCCCCTGGCAGCCCCGTGGTGGCCTCTGACATAAGCCATGACTGCCTGCAGCTTGGCCCCCCGGGGCCTACGGCTGCAGGATCCCACCCCCACTCTCCTTGGCCTGGCCGCCCCTTCTAGGTCCCTTCCTCTGCTCTCAGCCCCCTGCCTCTTTGTGCGGGGTCCCCGGGGCCCAGACTTGTGCCTCATCCGTCCACACTCAGAGACTCCCTCAGGCTCGGCCTCAAAGCCCACCCACAGGTGTGGCCCGAGCATCCAGGGCCAGCAGCCCACCTGAGCCCTGACTGCCTCACCTGAGCATTGGGTACCTGCTGGGCTCAATGTCAGGGCTGCAGCCAGCACCGTCCACACCCAGCCAGGGTGGTCCCCCCAACACTGTCCTCAGGCCAGGGACAGGTGACAGGAAGGGGCTTCCCCACTGTGTGCCTGACTCGGGGCCCCATGGAGGAGTCTCCCCACTCCACCATCCCAGCACAGCCCGTGCTACCACCTGCCCACGCAGGCCCCTAAGGCTGCCTAAAAAGACATTTTCCCCCGAGGAGCCCTCAGGACCCTGAACCCGGCAGCCCCCTAAGGCCCCCGATGTGGCCTGACCCCTGACTGGAAACGGCACTCCACCCGCACCTGCTGCCATCCCAGGAAGGAGCTTGGGGGCTGGAGAGAGAGTGAAGCTGAGGAGGCCAAGCAGGAAGCCCTGCCCTTGACTTGGGGGGTGGCCGGGCCTCCTCAAAGTGCAGCAGCGAAGGGAAGGTTCCGGTCATGGCGCAAGCTCTGGGGACCTCACAGTGACGGCCTTTCCCTGCAGGTGGGGTCCCTGACATGCTGCTGGCCGCATGGAGCCTCCACCTCAGGACACTAAGGCTATCCCCGCTGGAACGACCCCCAGCGCCATCCCCACTTGGCATTGATGACCCCTGCTGTGTCCTGGATGCTGGAGACACAGAGGACCCCCTCCCTGCCCTCAGGGGAGGTGGCGTCTGCTGGGGAGAGATGCAGGAGCCTGGGCGCCATCCTCCCACCTCCACACCCATCCCCTCTGTGTCCAGCGCCACCTCCATCCTGGACCCTCTGGTACCGCTCCCCAGGACGCAGCTCTGGCAGTGGTGGTGTTTACCACTGGCACCTGGGGTGCTGCTGGGGGTGCCTGACACACCCTAAGTTACACCCTTGCATGAGTCCTCCTCTTGAGGGCAAGCAGAACTTGTGACTTGCTTCTGGCCAGTAGAATATGGCAAAGGTGCCAGGAGCCATTCCCTTGAGTAGGTGGCATCCGGTAAGAAAGACTCATCTAAGCCACCCGGAGCGACATTGTCCTGCTGGCCTTGGCGACGTGAGCTGCCAGGAGAGACCCCCACGGGCTGGGGCTCTTGGTGGCCTCTAGGAGCTTGGAGCGGCCCCTGGTCTCCAGCCAGCAGGAAGACAGGACCCTTCGTCCTATAACCACAAGGAAAGGAATACCGCCGGCGCCTGCAGGAAGCAGGAAGCAGCTCCTCCCCGAGTCGAGCCCACAGATGAGAGCACAACCCGGCCGACACCATGAGTGCAGCCCGGAGAGGCCCCGAGCAGAGGACCCAGCCGGGCCGCGCTGGACACCTGACCTCTGGAAACCGAGGTGCTCAGTGTGCGCTGTTTCAAGCCGCTCGGTGTGCAGTGCTCTGTTACCCAGCACAGATGACTGACGCACAAACCCAAGGCCAGGGTGGGTCCTGCCGGTGAAAGCCAGGTGCAGCAACTGAACAGGCGCCCTTCCACCAGGAGTCCCAGAGCCCCGTATCTGCTGCCCTCCCGGGGCCACCGACTGCCTCTGCTCACCGCCCCCCACCAACCTGTCATCAGAGCCCAGCCCAGCCCACACGCTCTGCCGAGAAACTACCTGGAGGACACAGTCCACCCTACCTAGCCACCCACGGGCCAGGCTGCCCTCCCCCATCCCGTCCCCCTGGGCCTGCCCCCGTCATCCCGCCCTCGGGACACCTGTCCGCCCGCTGCCCCTCGCAAAGGGCTGCCCTTCCTGCAAGGCCCACCTAGATGCCCCTCGTTTCTGGAGCCTGGGGGCCCCCACGATGGGCCCTGGGCCCTCCTTCACACACCGTGCGGCCCTCCGCTGCAGGGTGAGCCTGGACATGGGCACACACTGGCCTGGTGCAGCCCCATGCACTCGGGGACCCCTGACGTATGCATGCTGGCATGCGCGTGGGGGGTGGTGAGGAAAGGGGCAGAGCAGCGAGTGCAGGCCAGTCCCGCTCTTGAGGCAATGTGGGCAGAGCAGGGGGTGCTGGAGGCTCTGGGGCGGCGTCTGAACAAGTGTACAGGCTGGTTAGAGCCAGCGGTGCCAGGAGGGCGGGACTGTGCCTGAGAGAGCTGTGGGGACACAGAGGACCGAGAGTCACCGTCAGGCTGGGCCATAAGGCCCCTGAGACGTGGTGGGAATGAGGCTTAATTAAGAGGGTGCTGGGCTCCTCCCCCAGGGACCCCAGGAGCCCAGCTGAGGCTGAAGCCGGGCATCCCCACGGGCCCTGCCAGTTTCCGTGGCCACCTGAGAGGTCTGGCCAGGGTCAGGGAGGGAGGGGATTCCACAGGACAGGGTGGCAGTGGTCTGGGGAGGGGGCCGGATGTGGCCTGGGGAAGAGATATCTGGACAGTGGTCGAGCAGCAGAGGGGTCGCCAGAGCTCAGCAACAGGGCCTGGGCTTCAGGGTTTGGGGGCCAGCAAGAGTTTAGGAAGGTCGTGAGGGGCGTTTGGGGCAGGCATAAGTTCACCCTGGGATATGGGGCTTGGGGGGCTCACAGCACCATGGAGGAGATGGGCCAGGGGCACTGGGGGTGGGGGGCAGGTAGGCTCAGGGTCCACTCCAAGGTCACCAGCAGGGGTCAAGACCTCAGGTGAGAAATAAGGCATTTTGGGTAAAGAAATGTCTCGAAGGGCTTCCCTGGTGGTGCAGTGGTTGAGAATCTGCCTGCCAATGCAGGGGACATGGGTTCGAGCCCTGGTCCGGGAAGATCCCACATGCCGCGGAGTAAGTAAGCCCGTGCTCCACTAATACTGAACCTGTGCTCTAGACAGCTACTGAAGCCTGCGTGCCACAACTACTGAAGCCCATGCGCCTAGAGCCTGTGCTCCACAACAAGAGAAGCCACTGCAGTGAGAAGCCCGCGCACCGCAAGGAAGAGTAGCCCCCGCTCGCCGCAACTAGAGAAAGCCCGCACGCAGCAACGGAGACCCAACGAAGCCAAAAACAATAACAAAAATAAAATAAAGATGTGTATCTATAGAGGCTTATATTTTTTTAAAAAGAAAAAGAAATGTCACAGAGGGAGGAGGAGTGGCCAGAGGGGGAGCATTTGGAGCCCAGCCTCCCGGGGGGGTCACTCCCTGCCCCGACCACGGTCACCTGTGACCCCTGGGCAGTGGCCGCGGGGACCACCTCTCCCTGGGACCCCACAGTGAAAATGGGGCGTGCAGGAGGGACACCCCCTGGTGAGTCAGTGTAATAATTAGGGGGCCTCTCACGCTGAGTCCTTGTTGGAGGACATCTGGCCCTTCTCACGGGACCTGTCAGAGACTCGTGCTGGGGGGGACAGGGGGTTGAGGGGAGCCCCTCACCCCTCCAGCGGCCTCTCCTCAAAGAGGATCTGACGTCGGGGGTCTCCACCTGCCCCCAGCACAGGGCTGTCCCAGGCTTTGAACATGCAGAACACAGGGGAGGGTGGGGTCAGGTGGTCTCTGCTCACTGGCTTCCTGAAGCCCCCGGGGGGGGGGGGGGTGGGCGGGCAGGGGATGCCCTGTGCTCTGAGTCCATGCCTGGGGGCACCCAGGGGCTGACCCAGGACCACAGAGGCCAGACCAGGGCAGGTAGCCCTGACCTCACTACCCCCCCCACACCCCGAGCTGGCACTGGGGTTTTGGGGGTGAGGGGAGGCCACTGGCCCCAGGGGCGATGTTCCAGTGGATGCCGGGCACGGACCTCAACCCGTGTGGGAGTGCAGGACTGCGGGTGACCAGGTGTGCCGGGTCCCTCCTCCCCCCCCTTCCCCCTCGTCCCCTCCCCACTGCTCTCCACCCACCCCATACTCAGCCCTTGGTCAGAAGGCCTCGCTTCAGTGTGACATTAACCAGGAAAGTCATTTCTGGCCAGGGCAGCAGAGGTGTTGGGGGGAGGGGTCTGGGTTAGGTCAGGTTCTGTGGGCCCAGTTGACCGGCCCGGCGCTGAGGATGGCGCCCACACCGGGCACACAGGACCAGAGAGCACTCAGCGCCTCCAAGGATGGATCCTGGGGGGAGATGTGGGCTGGGCGCAGCGGGCTCCTCGGTCGAGGGTGGGACGACGGGGAGCGACAGCGAGGGGCCAGTGGGCGGCATGACAGCTGAGATCGGTGTTTGGCCGGGTCAGCGGGTGGCAGCACAGAAAATGAGTCCCCGGGGCAGCAATAATTTTAAGTGTCAGGGAAAGTCAAGGTCGTACAGCCCTAGTCTGTGACGATTTCTGACCACAAACAAATGTATATGAAAACGATCGCCCTGGGTGCCAGCGCCGATGCACGAGGAGGCTTAACCCCTGTGTGTCCGGGAGGCCGGGGCAGTGGGGCCCATCCACCCTCCCCCAGGTGGCCACAGAGGCCATCCCTTCGAGGGACAGACAAGCACAGCCTCTCATTACCCCCCTGCCCCCATCCAAAGACCCTCCCATCCCAGCCCAGAGAGCTGAGCGCCTTCACAGAGAAAACGCAGAGGCTCCGTGAGCCTTTCCACAGTCACCTGCCCTCCACCTCTAAGCACATCCCCGGATAATGAGATGGAAGACCTCGGAGCCTGAGGTGGGAGGGGCGAGTCGTTACCATGGTTATTTATTTGTTTGCTCATTTAGACCCCTCTCCCCCTGCTTGGTTCAACCAAGATTTAAGAATGGTCTCCATGTGTCCATGTGAATCAATAATAGATGCACCGTGAACACAGCCGGGCCCCCACCTCCCGCCCACCCCCACCTGCAGCCTCCCCCGTCTAGGCACCCGGGCGTCCGGATGTAAGGCCCTCCTGCCCCGTGCAGGTCCCACATGGCTCAGCTCTGGGGAGAGCCCTCCTGGGCCCTGGTCCTTCCGCAGGCAGCATTGGCCAAGCCCGGCACTTCTCTGCGGAGAGAGCCGTTGCTCCAGGCTGGTCAACACCCAGACTGCCCTTCCTCACCAGGATCCTCAATAAAAACAAGGAAACTGCTTCCCACGTGTGGTGTGTTGAACACTATCCCCCAAACCCCAGAATGTGGCCTTATTTGGGAATTGGGTCTCACAGGGGCAGTTAGTCAAGGATTTTAAGATGAAATTATCCTGCTCTTAGGAGGAGCCCTGTTCCAACGGCGGGTGTCCTTATAAGAAGAGGAGACAGTCACGGGGAGAAGACGGCCATGTGACAGCAGAGGCAGAGGCTGGAGGGATGCGGCCACAAGCCAGGGGACACCTGGAGCCCCTAGAATGTGGAAGACGCAGGAAGGATCCCCCCGGAGCCTCTGGAGGGAGCCCAGCCCTACTATACCCTCACTTCAGATTCCTGACCTCCAGGCTGTGAGAGGATCAGTTTCTCATATGTCAGGCCCCCCAGTCTGTGGTACTTGGTCTGGCAGCCCAGGAAACTAGTCCCAAGGTTGCTCAAGGCGCTGCCCCAGGCCTCCCTGTGCAACCTCATGGCCCAAGTCGGTCCTGCCCCTGCCCTGTGAATTCCCACAGGCATCAGGTTTCCCCTAAACACCCCACCCCTTCATGCAGAAGTCAGCAAAAACTCTAGGAAATATTTTGATGAAAAAGCGTCCACCTGGCACGGAAGACAGGGTCTTCCTCACTCCTGTACCCAGGGCCCAGAACCCCGCTCCCCAGAAAACAGGGCTCCCCCTGCTAAACACCCTGTTGGAGGCCCCCGTGTGGAGGTGGCCAGGCAGACATGGCGTCTGGTCTCATCCCGATGGGTGGCAGGGCTCCAAGCAGCAGCGGCAAAGGCAAGCCCGTGATTTCCGCCGGGAGACCCAGAAAGTGGGCACCGCCAGCCGGCAGTGGGGAAAGAATAGGACAACATCGCTTCCGACTCCCGAAAGGACTCACGTTCCATCAGCCACGTTGGCGCGATGACGGACGTCGTGCGGCTTTACTTGGAGGGGCCAGGCCAGCTGCCCCGGTCGCCCCGCGCTTCCAGGCGCCGGGCCGTGCTCGGGAGCCAGGCTGCTATCCACAGGGTCACGTGCGTCCCTTGTTGCCCCTTCCCTGCAGGTGGGCCTGAGCCGTAACCGCGCTGCCTCCCTGAGCGCGCCCCGCTCGTCCTGTGCCGCACTGGGGGACATCGATCGCAAGTGAAACCCACCGTCTGAGCTTGACCGCCGCTTGTTTTCCATAATGGTATCTTCTCAACCTTGAAACTACTTTCTGTTTTGAAAATTATCTGACATCTGAAAATAAGCCGTATCCGAGGACAAACGCTGGCCGGTGTAGCCAAGACTGAGGAACCAGGAGCAAATAAATGAGTTTTGGGTCTGCTGATCCGGCTGTTGGCGAAGCTGGAACAATATTCCTCCCCAGGCATGCTCGTACGCCAGCCTCTGCTCAAAGGCGGCAGAGGCTCTCACTGCCCCCAGCACTGAGCGCAGCGTCCTGAGCTCGACCACTTGGACCAGGAAAGCCAAATCCGGTCCAGTGGCTGTTGACCTCTGGAAGCAACGACTCACGCAGATGGACAGAGGGACCCCAACCCAGGAATCAGGGGCCACTGAGAAATTAAGGAGTGGGCTTCCTCAGGGCTGGCACTGATTGCCCTGGGTTCGCCCGTGATGGGTACGTGTTGGTACACATATGTGCATGCACCTGGGACACACGTGCACGTACCGGGCAGGTGCAGGCACATACATGCACGTGCCACACACACACACACGGAGAAAACACGTATGTGCACATACAGGATTCACACAGGCACACACATGGAGCACAGGTGAGTGGGTGCACACAGGACACAGGACTGCACACGTGAGCTGGAATATAAACAAAAGGTGCAAAGAGGACAGCTGTGGCATCCCCAGGGGCTGAAGCTCCTGGGCTCTGGACGGGCACGTGGAGGGAAGGAGCCTAAGACCTGAAGGGGGAGACAGTAGCCCCGAGGGTGCGTGAGCCCGGTGTTCCCAGGCTTGTCCCCATGCAGCTGCTGAGAGGACCTTCCTGTCCCTCAGGAAGAGGCTCTGCTCTCTGGAGAGGCCTGGCCTCTGCCCGACTGGGCCCCACGGGGCTCTGCCCACCGGCTGACAACCACCCAGACGGCAGGACACACTGGTTGGCACCCAGTGCGGCCATCAGCCGTGGGCTCAGGGCCCTGGGCGGTTCATGGTCGGGAGAGGCCATGGGCGGGCCCCCAGCTCAGGTGTGCGGGGGCAGCTCCAGCGAAGAAAGGGACTTCCCACGATGGCCCAGGAAAGCCGTGTCCCGGCTCCAGCGCTCCCAGTGGCTGCCCTTGACCGTGGGAGGCCCCCCAGCCCGGGGCACTGGAGAAACAGGGGGACGGGGTGGGGTGTGGCCGAGTGCAGCCCCAGAGCCCAGGGCGGGGTCCCGGCGGGGTCCTGGCCCCACACCCACGTTGCTTCTGGCAGCAGCTCCGCGTCTGCCCGGCGAGCACAGGCCAGGCCCCCTTGCTATTTTGAGGCGAGGGGCACAGCGGCCGAGGCACCCTGTCGCCGGGAGCCAGGCAGGGGGAGGAGGGCAGAACCTTCAGAACTAATGTCAATTTTCTGCATCAAATATTTTGATAATTAAACAAAGCTGATCAAGAGAGGCGAGCAGCGCAGCTCCGGAGCTCAGGAAGCAGCCCATTAAGTAGAGGCCCGAAAGCGCCCGCGGGGGCAGCCCCAGATTAATGGCTCGGCCGTAATAGATTTTCCCAAGCTCAGCCACACGGGCAGTGCAGCCAGGAGGGGCTCGCAGCCCCAGCCCACGGAGGCCGTTAAAGGGGCCGAGACAGTAAATCAAGGAGCCCACGGCCAACGGGTGGGACTGTCTGACCCAAGGTGTCCCCCTCCCCTGGGGTGACAGGGTCTGCAATCTGAGCGACCGACTGGGAGCCCCCTTCAGACCATCTGGAGATGGACGTCCAGCCCCAATGGACACGCGGCCAGAGAGACGGCTCAAGGAAGAAAGCCCCTACCCTACCCCCACCCGGTCATGCTCTCCTTGGAGGGTATGCCGTGTCCACAGTGACACAGAGGGGCAGACCCGAGGGGCACTGGGCCTTGGGCCCCCTCACCTGCTGCCCTTCTGGTCTGGCCAGGAGATGCTCAGGCTGGATGGCACTGCCTGAGGTCTGTCCCCAGACCTCGTCCACCTGACTCCCCTCCTGCCCACGTGGCTGTGAAGTATGGAAACCAGATGAAGGAAGCAGAGGCCTGATAGGATCACACGGCAGGGATAGGCTACACTGGGGATATTTTCCGGGGCTGGGGGTACTTAGGGGTAATGAAACCCAGGGCTGCTGAGCAGGGAGGGCAGGATGTGCTTTGGGGGCAGGCCCCACGCGGCCCTGGCCCCGTGAGGCAGCTGTACTGTGCAGGACGAGGCAGGCAGAGCCAGGGGCACCCGCAGAGCCCCCCGTGCTTCCTCAGGACCCCTCGGGGAGTGGGAGGGTGGGAGCCACCTGTCAGGTGATCTCCGAACTCACAGCGCTGGCACGTCAAGGGCACCGCCTGGTTTGGGATCCTTCTCGGCAGACTCACTCCCCAGGTCTTCGAGGGGGATCTCACACACACAGAATGAAGATACAATATGCCGTTCCTGGGGCTTTCGTTCAACACATGCTTACTGGGCAGCTGCGTGGGCCAGGCCAAGGAAGACAGCGGGGGAGGGGTGGACCCCACCTGGGCCCCGTCCTGTGAGGCTCATCCACTTGGGCTGGCCGAGAGGAGCTGGGCAGTGGTCCCTGAGCGTGGCCTGCGTGCTACCCCCGGGTACCCGGCCCTGGCAGCAGGAAGGGGTGGGGGCACGCTCCCCTGAGGCTTGACAACTCTGGCCCCAAAGAAGCTGCAACAATGCCTTTTCAGCAAAGCATTCCCTGGGGGTGGCAGGCGGGGCCGTGCTGGGGTCCTGACTGGAGGTCCCAGAATTATCCAGTCTCCCTGAGCCTCCCCAGGAACGGCCAGCGGGTCCTCGGTCCCTGCCCAGTGTGGTGCTCAGAATTCCCCTGCCAGGCTCTGCCTTCTCGGGCCCCAGGCCAGGGGACTGGCGGGCTTGCCTGGGCCCGTGGGAGGTGAGGGGAGACCCTGCTGTGCAGCGAGAGCTCCCCGGGGACTCTGACCTCAGCTGCTCCTTCTGTGCCACCCCCTTCCTGGGAGGAGAGGCTCCAGAGGGTGGGTGTCCTTGCTGCCTGCCTGGCCTGGGATCCCTCCACCAACCCGCACCCCCTGTCCACTGCGGCCCCGTCACGCCCACCCACCCGCCCCCGGACACAAATTCTGCCCAAGCTGCCACAGAGTCCCTCCACACTGTTCCACTGGCCAATCCTCCCCCCCCCGCCAGGGTTGTCTCAACTGAAACCACTTGATCTCTGCAGTTTTCCATCCTTGAGGAGTGGAACCTCTCCGTATCTGCCCGGCAGCCCTCTGGATACAATTTCTCTCCGTACAGACACATTCTAATTAGAATAATTTATCCAGACTGTGCTCCAGTGACTAACCCTGCAGGTCAGCAGAGCCGGCACAGGCTGAGGGGGGTTATGAGACGGAGATGCCAGTGGGGAGCGGGGAGTGCGAGGCTGCATGTGCAGGACCTCCCACGCCTGCAGTGTGTGCACACGTGTCTGTGCGTCCGTGTGCACGCCGGCTGGACCGAAGCCCAGGACGAGCTCCGGGAACCTGCCCAGGGTGGAGAGGGGGTCACGTGGCCCCGGGACAGCTGCCGCTTCCCGTTGCATTTGTGCATCTAGCAAACATTTATTTGGCACCTATGGTGTCCCCAGGATTCCCCTGGTGAATGAAGCAATCCCGTCCCCGCCCTCTCTGAGCCCCCACTGTGGTGTCTCAGGGGGGAGAGGGGAGGAGGGGCAGGGCAGCTGATAACTGGCCTGGTGTGACCACGTAGCCCAAGGGGCGGCCTCCAGACCCCCACGAGTCCGCTGCTCACAGCTCTGGCTGGCGTGCCTCCACCGGGCATCACAGTGATGTGTGTGAGGTCACTGCCAGCCCTGCGCTTTTGCAGAGGCTGTTCCCTCCAGGAGGGACACCCTTCCCTGCCTGGTTCACCCACCTCCTTGTATTCGCCACCACAACCTGAGAGGCGGCAGCTCCACCGTGACGCCCCCAGTCCCTCAGGCTGTGCGGACCACCTGCCTCACTACCCTTCTGCCGGGTGCGGGGGAGAGCTGCTCTGGAGTACGACTGTCCTTCTAAGTCCATGTGTCCGTGGACCTCAAGCCCACAGGAGGGGCTCTCCCCATCCCCAGGGAGGCACGGGGGCAGGGGAGCTTTGCCTGGGGCTCCTCCGAGCATGGGCACCAGGTACCACATTGCCTGGTGGACAGAGGTCGCTCCACCTCCTCTGGCCACCTCCACCCCGTCCGTCCGTCCGTCCATCCATCCGTGACTGAGGTCCAGCCCGGGGCTCCCCCAGCAGCAGGCCTCCCGCTAGGGCCTGGGCGAAGAAGCCAAGGGGCCGGCTCTCCTACCCACCCCTCTGCAACAGCTCTTGGGAGCCGCGAGGGAGGGCTTGCTCTGAGTTAGCCAGGACCCCCACTTCCCTGAGCCCCCGTCTCCCCGCCAGCCCCGTGGGCACGGTCGAGCACCCCTGGGAAGGGGGCCACAGCGGCTTACGTGCCTAGTCCCGCAGGGGCACGGAGGTCAAGGAGGCGCCGCCCCCACTGCTCCCGGCCGGCCTGTGAGTGCAGCACGTCTCAGCGGGCACCCGGCATTCCTCAGGCTCGAGCCCACAGAGGCCGGTCCCACCGGAGCACTCTGCCCCAGGCAGCAAATCGGTGCAGCCCCACCAGGGCTCTGGGGGTCTGTGGGCACCCAGGGGCCCAGAGACGTCCCGACCGGCTGTGGGTTGTGGACCAGCCGCGACAACCATGCAGCATGGCCAGCACAGTGGGACACAGCTGGGCAATACCCGCCATCCCGGCGATGAGGGGGCAAATGAACAGCAGAGCTGAGCGTTGCGGTCCACGGGCCCCGCTCACCTACCAGGGGCGGGGGCTGGTGGCTGCTCAGGTCTGCAGTGGGTGTGGCTGCGGAGCTGAGGGGCCCTCACTTGTCTGCCCCTCAGCGTGAGGTGGTCACAGGCAGAACGTCCAGGAACCCAGGGTTCATGGTAATAAAGGGCCCCGAAGGTCCCAAAGCTCCGGAATGAGCTGTGGCTGGGGCCCATTGAGCAAACATAAGGCACGTCTTTGGGGAGCAGTCGGACAAAACGGGGGCCAGGGAGGCAGCCCAGGGAGGGGGGGCCAGGCTTCCACTGCCAGAGCCCTGGGCTCGGGGACGGAGGGTCAGACACGTGGCCAAAAATGAGTAGCCGGAGAACAGGGGGGTGTCCCGCACAGAGCCGGGGTCTGGCGCAAACCCAGACCTTGGCCACCGGGAGCTCAGGGATCCAGCAGTCCTCTGAGCTAGGACCCCATCTCTGTCTGAGTCAGATGCAGCCCCACGTCCAGGCTGCCACCTAGAGACCCCAAATCCCAGCCACCCCAGGTCTAGATGCTCCACGGGCCCACCGAGATACAGCCCCCGCCCACACTGGGGGACCTGGCACCCCACCCACGCCGCTGCAGCTGGATACCCCGCTCAAGGTCAAGAGCGGCCCCTGAGGTCTAACGGCCGAGCGTCCGGCCACATGCAGTGTCAGCGCATACATCATGCGTGCGCCCAATCACGGCTGTCACTGTAACTGCACAGCCGCTCGGGCAGTGCCATATTTCTATTGGCTGTGACAGCGGAGATAAATCTGCCCCGGCCAATCCTCTGTGGGCAGCAGGCCGCAACGAGGAAGGTGAGGCCAGTTGAGGCCGGCGCTGAGAGCCAAGGGTCCCTGCGACCCCAGGGCAGTGGGCATGACCTTGTGGCCGCCACCGCTGACAGAGGCCACTTCCCCCCTGCTGCCCCCCTGCCGTAGCAGCGATGCCTGTTTGGGGCGGGACTCAGGGCTCCTGACGACGGCCGCCCAACCCCTGTGGCTCCGCGTTTTAGGTTGTCACTTGCTGGCTGTGTGACCCTGGGCCAGTCACTGACCCTCTGTGGCCTCCCTTTCCTCCTCGGCACAGCGGGTGCCGATGCCCCCTCCCCCACCACTGCCCTTGGACTGAAAGGCGGATTTTGCAAGCATCACTGCCAGGCCTGCAGCGCCCGAGTTGGGAACTCGATAAATCCCTCAGGGCTGATGGATGCCACCCTCACCGCAGGGTCTCTCTGTACCCCTCGACTGACTTCCTTTCCCGCCTGGGCTCCCCGCCACTGATCCCTGAGACCGAGCCCTGGCCGCACCTGGGCCACCGACGCCAGCACAAAGGGCCGGCCTCCTTAGGCCAGGCTGTAAGGAATTGTCCCCAGGTTAAGCTGGGGGTCCCACCTCCATCTCTGAGACGCCCCAGGCTCAGGGCTCTGCACCACAGTGGCTTGCTGAATAATAAGAACCCCAGTGCTAATAGCCAGCCCTCATGGATGTACGCCCTGCACCCCGCCCAGGCCCCGTGGTCCCCCTCTCAGCGAATCCTTCCCTCCCAGGCAGCTCGCAGCACAAGGGGTCCAGCGGCCCAGGGCTGGGGTATCTTCATGTGTCCTTTTCCCTCCCCTAACACAGAACCTGTGCCCAGGCCCAGGACTGCCAGACCCTCTTAGGACTGCAGCAGAGTGGACCCCAGGGCTGCGGTACCCGGCCAGTGCG
Source organism: Phocoena sinus (assembly GCF_008692025.1). Lineage (NCBI taxonomy): Eukaryota > Metazoa > Chordata > Mammalia > Artiodactyla > Phocoenidae > Phocoena > Phocoena sinus. The sequence goes on along the minus strand of NC_045763.1, from coordinate 1,518,715 downwards.
GCCGTGCCCCCTCCATGTTTCCTGTGGCCTCTGTCCTCAGACCTTGCCCCAACTTCCTTTGTCAACCCCATTATCACACCTCTTTCTTCACCACTCTCCCTGGAGCCCACCTCCTCCCGTCCACTCTGCCTCGGTCCTCCCGATGGTCCCCGACGCCACCCTCTCTGTGTCACCCTGACCCTCCCTGGCCGGGTCAGCCTGCCGGTCTTCTCCACGCTGCCTCTGCTTCCAGCTCGGGAAACCCCAGTCCCATAGTGTGTGGGGCAGAACCAGCTCAAGCCTTACCACACACGCCCAGCGGGTGTCCCAGTGGACAGCACCCACGTGACCTCAAGTGGCCTTCTGGACAGCTAACTAAGGACCTTTCCACGGAGCTGGGATTGAGGCTCATTTACTGAAAATACTGCAGGACAAAGGGAGGAGGTGATATCAGAGCACGCTGTAAAAACAGAAAATGACACCCGGTTCATCGGGCAAAACAGTTCAAAAGAAGAAACGTCCCGTGGAGGTGCTCCGGCCATTCTAGGGCAGGCCAGGACCCTGGCACGAGCAGACCAGGGGAGGGCGGGTCCCCTGCCATAAAGATGCCTGCAGCCTGGAAGGGGCCAGGACTCTGGCCACCCGCGTGCCCATCCCCACAACCCAGACACTACGGTTCCCCAAGAGCAAAGTGCTCCAGGCCAAGCTCACCGAGAGACCCCACAGGAGCAGAAGCGCCTGCCTCCACGGCATTTAATCAGAGGACGCAGCTGTCCCTAGGCACAGCCAGGCCCAAGGCCTCTGCCTGGGGCCGTGGAGACCCCTGGCCTCAGCAACAGCCCGGCAGGCCCAGTCAGTCTCTCCTGCCCCCGATGGGGAACACCAACTTCGGGGTGCTATGAGCGGCTGCCCGGCGGTGGCATTTACACTCCTCCAACGGGAACACTGGAAACCTGCAGCAGCAGCTGGCAAAGGGGCAGACTGTGTGGCAGTGGGTGCCAGCACCTTCCTCGCCCCCTGGTCCCCGGGGAGGGTCCTGGCGGCCTGTGCCCCGCGGCCCGCCCAGCAGGGAGACAGAGCCTCGTCCGTTTCCATCCACACCCGATCCGGGTCCATGCGGGCCCCTCCCCACATCCCCGATAGATAATGGTTTAATAAGCGATCTGTTTTTTATTTAAAGGGTCGGCAGTAAAACCGAGATCACATTTCTCACTTGGTGGGTCAAAAAACCGCTTACGCTCATTTCTGCAATGTAAAGCGACACTCTATCAAACCAAACATTTCCAGATGTGCCCAGCTTGCGCCGAGGTGCGGGCGGCAGGCTGCAGGCTGATAGGAGGCTGGGAAAGCAGGCTGGGAACACCACCTACTGGCCGGGAGCCGGTCCGTCCGCGCTCCTTCCTGCCCTGAGGTCCTGCAGCCGCAGCAGGTTCCTGGGGGTCGGAGCTCTGGGACCAGCCTTCCACCAGCACCGGCCAGCGGCCAGCCAGCTCCCAGGTGGGGGCATCCGGCTGTCCATCCAACCTCTCTGGCCACCTCCTGCCACCCACCGACCACCGCAGGTCACAGCAGCTCGAGGGGGCCCTGGAAAGCCATTCTCCCAGGGGAGCTCGTATGTGGGCAGTACAGGGAACAGACGCAGTGTCCAATAGTCATATGAAAATCCGGGAAGGGGAGGAGACCCAGGAGGGACTAACGCAGCCCCGGGCTGATTCGAGCCCCTTCCTCGCATGCCCAGGGCTGGGCCCCGCACCCCAGATTTGCTCCAAAGAGACTGACGGGTCTTAACCTAGAACAACAAACTCCCAGAGAGCATGGCATATGGGCAGGGCAGCCTGGAGTCCACCAGCTGCCCCATGCCCAGCAGGCCACGGCCATCGCTCACTCTCCAGGCCCCGGCACTGAGAACACAGAGGCCAGCCACGGAGCAGCTCCCCTGAACGCAAAGACGAAAACAAACAGCGTCTAGGGCTGCAAGCTTCCTGAAAGCTGCCAGATTCAGGTTCAGAAACCGACAGGCTGCCCAGGGCGACAGACGCCACCGGGAGTGAGGGAAATGCTGGATGCGGCTTTGCGAGAGGGTTCCGGAAAGCCCACGGTCGCAGCTCCTGGACCCACCTGGGCCGTCTTCCAGGGTGACCACTGGAAACACACTTGCTGGCAGTCACCCTAAAACGAATTCCGTGGCTCCCCCCACGGTGTGCAGTTTTCACTCTGAATTAAAACCGCAGCCAACTCTAAATTTAATAATAGAGTTATAAACTCTTGAAAGGGTATGGATGACTGACCGACCCCAGAGAGAAGAAGGAGGCTCTATAAATAGAGATCCTTGTACGCAAATTTCGGGATTTGGTCCAAAGCTTGTTGAATTACCTTTTGTGAGAACTGCATGTGTCTGTGTCGGTCCCGGCTGAGGCTGGGTGACAGGGGTGCCAGCTGGACTCCTGTGAGACCCTGCCCTGCAGGACCCACCAGGCTCTTCCTTCTGGAGGGGTCCGCACCCCAGAACCCAGTCTCCCACAGAGGCCCAGCGCCCGTGCCAACAGACAGACCGCAGGCGGGAGCCGGCTGGTCAGCAAATGTGATCCTGCCTCCAGATGCGGGATGGAACCCGGTGTGCCCTGCCAGGGCGGCCTGACCAGAGCCAACTGGACGCCCACGCCCCCCCACCCCCCGCCACCAGATCCCCAGACCATTCCCTCCCAGCCGTCCCATAAACGTGCATAACGGAAAATCCTGGGGGGTCCCTGGGAGGACGGTCTCCCCCACACCCCGAGGGGTCTCTGAGATACCCAGTGTCCCCCCTCATCTCTCTAATGTTGAGTTTGCAGGACATCTGCTGGCAGGTGGCTTGTGCTCACTGGTCACTCTGAGACCAGCTGGCAGAGTCGAAACCATGAGGTCACAGGAGCAGAAACCTACGAACTCAAGAATCTCTCAGCCACCCCTGGCCGACACCTGCATCCCTCACTCAGCCGACCCTCGGGGACCCTCTGTCCTGTAAGCTCTGACCTGAGGTGCCCGGGGCACCTCCTCAAACAGAACGTCCAGGTGCCACCTCCTTCCCGCCCACCCTATCTACATCTCTGAACTCTGCCCACAAGGGTAACTAAGGGGCCCTCCCTGTGCATCCTGGGGCTTAAACGTCCTGATGGAAGGAGATTGCAATGGAGACCATAGGAGTAAAACTTGAGGCTGTTCCTGGAGCAGATGCTCCCTCCTCCAAGCAGCCTCCTTTGTTTAACACCCCCTAATTCTGGCCGCTCCCGCCTACTCTGAGCTACTCAGCGGTGGAGTCTGGGCTTTCTTCATCTGTTCCTCCTGCCGTCCCACCACTGTCACCACCAGCGCCCCGCCCCCCGCCCCAGTCCCTGGCACTGAAGGCCCATCTGGACAGCCTGATCATTCCCCATATGAAAGTGTTTGGTGCATTTTTAAAATAAAATAACACAGAATGAAAGCATTTTCGCTTTTGTCACAAATGAAGGCTTCGTGCTGGTCCTTTACATCAGTTGCTAAACCTTACGTCACCCCGACATGGAGCAACTGTCACCCCTGCACAGAGCAGAGAAGCCGAGGGAGCAGAGGCGCCCACCAAGCACAACCCAGCACCTGGCTTGCGGGACACAAGGGCAGTGTTGAGGGTGTGGGTGTCAGTGGCTAACCCATGAGTCCTCACAGGCTTGCACCTGTGAGGACTTGCACACCCCCTTAACCCCCCCAACCCTTGAACCCAAGTCCCCGCTCTGTCCCGGGCCTGGGCAGAGACTGGGCAGCTGAGGAAGGGGGTGAAGGGGTCACCCCTGCACAGGAGAGAACTCAGCAGCCCACTGCGGGGGTGCAGGGACTCAGAGAGGAGGGTCCGGTCTCAGGCTTCCTGGGCGGCTTCCTGGAGGAGGAGGAATTGGAAGAGCCGTCAGGGCTTGCACCTGCGGGGACAATGGTCCTGGGGGAAGGAACCCTGAATGCGGCATTGGGGCACCTCCGGAAAGGTGAGAAACCCAACCCCAGACAGATGGACAACTGGGAGAGGACCACACCTGGGCCAGGGTATGTCTGGGCGGGTCAAGTCCAGGCATGGGGGGTGGGGAGTTCCCACGAGTGGATTGAGAGCTGCGTTCCCAAATTTCATGTCACCTTTTAAATAACGCAGCAGGGGACGCAGTGAGAGAGAGGCATGGACTTATATACACTACCAAACGTAAAATAGATAGCTAGTGGGAAGTAGCCGCATAGCACAGGGAGATCAGCTCGGTGCTCTGTGACCACCTAGAGGGGTGGGATAGGGAGGGTGGGAGGGAGGGAGACGCAAGAGGGAGGAGATATGGGAACATATGTTTACGTATAACTGATTCACTTTGTTATAAAGCAGAAACTAACACACCACTGTAAAGCAATTATACCCCAATAAAGATGTTAAAATAAATAAATAACGCAGCAGTTTGGGGCACCACACTTCTCAGGACCCAAAACACGTCCCCCCGGGTGGCACGTAGGGACATCTCACAGCAAAATCAAGTTCGTGCTAAAGTGGCATTTCAGCACCCGGAAGTGGGGACTGGGCGATGCCTTGGACTGGGTGCCCAGGGGCGGTGGAAAAACCCAGGAATCCTCCCCAAAGCAAAGGGACGGTCAGACCTGATCTTGACCCCATCCCTCCGGAAGGAAGGCGGAGCCCTCGGGCCCACCGTGCATCCACCCTGCCCAGCAGAGGTCAGGTGACTAATGTTGGCCCACCTCCCGGGAGGGATGCTCTTCAGTTCAGAAAGTGGGAAGCAGCGGCTCACGGCTACCCAGAGACCCCCTCCCAGAGAGAAGCCAGAGGCAGGCTGGACCCCGGGTCCCTGACTCAGAGATGAGCAGTGGCTTGGGGGTGGCGGGGTCGTGAAGCATAGATTTCACTTCCCCTGTACCTGCCCTCCCAGGTAGGATCCACTGGGGGATGATCTGCGGTCACTTCACCTCTGCATGGCTGCCCAGCCCTTGTCCCCAGACAGCCCCTGTGACAGGCAGAGAGGAAAGAGAGGACTCCCACGCCTCGGCCGGCACTCCGGCCCAGCCCACCTCACAGAGGAGCCCGGGGCAGTGACCAGACCCAGGGCTTCCCTCCAGAAAAACATGTCCAGGAAGGGAGTCTTCTAAGAGAGGAGGCCTTCAAAGTCTTCAAGATGCAGCAGAACTAACTCCACCTCAGGGGGTCAGGGAAGGCTTCCTGGAGGAAGAGGCATTTAAGTGAAGGCAAAAGAGCTCACCAGGGTGAGGGGAGGTGGAGGGAGGGCAGTCAGCATCCAGAAGACCTGAAAACCCAGGAATGGGGGTGGGGGGAGTAGGGCCAGAGACAGCTGGTGGGGATGGGGATAGGGTAGGCAGGTGAGGCCCAGGTCAGGCCCCTCCACCTCCTAGCAGGTGAGGCCCAGAGCCTCACTTCCTCTAAAAGGGGTCAAAACCATGACAGCCCAGGAGGGAGCGGAGCCAACCTGAAGTTCAGGCATCAAGGCCAAGGGCCCGGGGTGCTTCACACACACACAGAAGGAACTGTCGGTTCCCACGCCCTCAACCACCATGGGTCCTCCCACTGCTGAGGGCAGAGGCCGGCTCTCCGTACGGTGCAGGTGTGAGGACAGAGCCCTCAGTTGCCCCGTGATGCCCCGTCCTTGACACCATCCTCGGCAATGAGGAGAGCACCCCTGAGCCCCTCAGAGCCCCCAGCTTGATTGAAGACGGTCACCCTCCCGCCGACCTGCTGATGAGGGAGGGGATTCGCGCTCCTGCCCGGTGAGCGGCCTTCCCGTGCCCGCGTGAGCCGGGACTCTGCTCTCCCCCTCGGGAGCCCTGGGGGCTTGGGACCTGGGGTGGGTGTGTTTGGGGCCAGAAGAAGGACTCTGGCTCCAGGGGATGTGGGGGTCCAGCCCAGCCCAACATTACTACCCGGCACCTACAATGGGCCGGCCTGGTTCTGGGGGCCAAGGACCAACAGAAAAATAGCAAGACGGCCCTGGAGCCCGGAGAGAATTTAGGGTCTCGGGTCCTTCTGACTCCTCCCCTCCCCATGCTGCCCCCAACTCAGGCCTCAAGGCCTCACCTGGACCACCCAGTGTGCCACTCTTCTGACACCTGCTCCTGGCTCTGCCCTGTCACCCCTCCTCCACAGGCTTCCATGACTCCCCTGGGCTCAGACTGACGGCCAGCCTCCTCTACCTGCTCCCAGGGGCTCCTTCCCCAGCTCGGATACCCACACCTTTCTGCTCACGGGTCCGCCCCCCACGTACCCCCGACTCTCTGTCTCAGCTCCAGGCCTTTGCACACGCTGAGTCCAGCCTGGGACACCCTCCCTCCCTCAGCCACCGGGGAGAAGCAGCCCTCTCTAGTCAGGAGGCCCCCGGCCCAGCCCCCGGCTGTGAAGCCCACCCCTTTCTGGCTCACCAGAGGAGGCCTGGCCAGCCAGGACCACGAGGCCTGTGCAGCAGTGCCAGACTCCAAGTCCACGCAGAGACCGTACAACAGACCCCTGGTGGGGGCCACCACCTGCTTTGCCCTGTTCCACCGGGCAACACCTCCCTCTGAGGGTGGGGGCAGGGGTGCAGCCTCTGCGGATGGGCTGAGTGCAAACTCGGCAGCTCTGTCAAAATATTTTTAGCATTTGTTCTGTTTAAAAAACCCTGAGGTATTAGAGTGCACTAATCTTTAAAAAGGTTAATTTATTCATAGAGATTTTGACAGAGATGTATGGCACGGTACAGCCGCAGCCCTTTCCCGGGGGGAGCACACTCACGGACAGCCGCACACAGACAGGCCGGACCCTCCCCTCCTGCGGACCGCCCCCCCCCCCCCCCCGCCCCCGGCACTGGATGGACCACCCCCCTTCGCTCGCTGGCCTCTGCCCCATCTTGGGGGAGGGGCTCAGAAGACGGCCCTCAGCGTAAAAGTCAGGGCCCGGCTGAATCCCAGGCCAGCTCGAGGTCCCTACCCCTACTTCCTGTGATTTAAGAGCCACTGAGAAACCCCCTTCTCCAAAGAAGCCCCCCATCAGCCCCCCCAGGGCCTGGGTTACACTCCCTAGTCAAGCCTGCAGTGAGCATTGCCCCCAGGGCTCCTTCAGGGTGTTCACAGCCTCGGGGGGAGGGCAGGTCAGCCTCTCCCTGACGGTGGTCCAGAGCCAGGGGGCCGTGGGGACCCCATGGGCAGAGCACCCACTCTGTCAGGACCACGGCTTCTGGGAAGCGGGCGGCTCTGGGTTTGTGTGTTTTTAACAGTTTGTGGGACACCAAGATCAGTCCCACCCAGATCAGTCCCACCCCAGGGCCTTTGCACCAGCTTCTCCTTCTGCCCAGGGCTCCTGTGGAGACCTTCCTATGGTGACTTATCCTCAGCATCCTGGCCTCAGCACAGACACCACCTCCTCCAGGAAGCCCTTCCTCACTACCCGGGGATCAGCCCACAACCTGGGCCCCAACATTTCATGTTTCGTTTCTATCAACTGTCCACTGCAAGGTATGTGTCCATCTGTCATTTGCCTGGTCCTGGCGGCCCCCCTACGGAGGGTGAGCACGAGGTGTGGGGCTTCTCATCAGCTGCTGTGTCCCAGCACCAGTTCCAGCCCAGGACCTATTCTCAGAGGCATTTGTAGAAATCTGAGGTCATGAATGTGTGTCCACACAGCTGCCCGGCCTCCGGAGGCCCCTCCAATGTGCTGGTCCTGCGCTGGCTGGGCCGAGGTGGGCGACCCTTGCCCTGGGGGAACACGCAGAGCTTCCCGCCCCTCTTCTACCAGAGGGACACGGTGACTGGCATCTCCGGGTATGGCCTCCCTGCTTCTGCAGAGCTGTTGCCTGAGATGGAGCCCCCAGGACCAGTGCTCAGCCTTCTCCGGCTCGGTGCTGCCTCCCCCTGGGTCACCGCCTTCAGCAGCCCCGCCGCATCCCTGGGGGAGACTTGCCTGAGCCTGGGCAGTGCAACCCTGTGAGCCGGCCGGACCTTCCGGAGCAGCCTGGCCAGGACTGGCATCCGGTTCTGAGGCCGGCCCGCACCTGACTCTGGGTGAGGGGCTTTTCTTTCTGCAAAATGGGTCACCAGCTGGTGCAGCGGAACACACAGCCCAGAGCCTCGAGCGTGACAGAAGCTCAGCAAATGGCAGTGTGATGATCGGGGAGCCCCAACCAGGTGCAAAGTCCCCTCCTCCGCTCACGGGGCACCCCAAGACCCGGCTTGCACCCAAACTCAGAGGCGCACAGCACCTCCCCCGCTGTCGTCGGGCCACGGGGGCCGCCCGACGAGCCTGCCCCCCACACGGCTCCCCTCTTGGAAACCTCTCCATGTCCTTGAAGCGAAGGGCAGCGCAGGGAGGTATGGGAGACAGATGCACCCCTGGTCCGCGGTAAACAAGGCGGGAGAGGGCGGGGATTGGGTTACGCCGGTGAAATATCGTAAAATAAATACAAGGACGGTTGGTATACTTCAGGTAAATTAGTCTGATTCAAGCTGTCAGCTTTAGGAAAAGTCTAAATAAACAGAGCTTGCCGTTTCTTCCCGGCATAGGAAGGGGCGAGGGCGCCCAGCCGGGCCAGGCAGCCATGCTAATCCGTCAACCTGCGGGCGGGCAGCGGCCTCAGGCCGAGGGGCCGTGGGTGCGCGAGCCCCCATAGAGGCGCCTGCTCAGCAGGACCCCACCCCCAGGTGCGCAGCCGGGGCCCCGAGCGCATCCGAGCCTCCGTGGGGTCGGCGTGACAGGGCCCCCACCGGACTCTCGGGGCGCCGGGCTGCAGAGCGGGAACAGGGCACCAGCCAGCACGTCACCGCGCAGTGGGACGGGGTCCGGCACACCTGGTCCAGCTGACCAGCTGGGGACAGGGTCTCAGGAGGGTCACCCCACCCTCAGAGCCTGGGCTTCCTCAGCAGTGAGACGAGGGCGGGGGTGAAGATCCGGAGCTCCCCGGGGTTCACGGTGGAGCCTCCCTCTGAGGAGGCCTGGCTGAGGTCACCAACACAACGGTCACTACTCTGGCCACTGCATGACAGAAGCAGGGCCAGACAGACAGCCAGATTCCGGCCGGGGCTGGAGGGGCTGCCCGAGGCCCTGGACACCCTTCCCACCTCTCCACCCAGCCTCCTCCGGCGTTCAGATTCCGGGGCACCTGCCTTTCCGCAGCAGCCATCTCTCTAGGAGAGCCCGTCCAGAGCTCCAGCCACAGACCAAGAGGGCTGGGAGAGTCCCAGGGGCAGGGCTGACCCTGAGTGCGGGTCTCAGAACCGCCACTGAGGCAGCATCCTGCCCTGCCCTGCCCTGCCCTGTCTCTGTTTCTCTATTTCTCTCTCTCTCCATCTCTGTCTCTGTCTCTCTCTCTCTCTCCTCCCCCTCCCCCCATCGCTCATCCCCAAATCACAGCCATGCTTCCACTTCCCTTGCTCCATCAAGGGCAGGCACACCTGGTTTGAAGGCCAGCCAGGCACCAGCGCCCATGTGGTCTTGGAGCAGTCACCTTGGTCTCATGGGAGACTCTTGAGCTGTGAAAGAGCCCCTTTGGAGTCTCCAGTGGACGCAGGGCTATGTCTGCATGCTCCCAGGTCCTCTGTCAGTGCCCGGTCACCCCTCCTTCACCTCGGCCTGTCCAGGGCCCCCGCTGGACAGGGGTGGGAGGTTCAAGCCCTCCACCTGCCCTGATGACAAGGGCACCTCTCCATCCTGCTGAGAACCCAAGGCCTGCAGGGGTCAGGCAGCCTCCCAGTGCCCCCGCCCCATCCCCAGAACCCCATCTGCAGAGGGTGGGGTCTGGCTTTGCCAAGCCGGACAGAGGCCAGGAGGAGCCCCGGCCAGGGTTGCAGGGCAGTGGGGAGACCAAGGAGCCCTCGTTTTGGATCCGGGCCACCCTAGTGCCCATCACCTGGGCCATTACGCCTGGGGGTCTTCCTGAGGGGTGAGAGCTCTCCCACGGCCCCACGAGGGGTTGAGCGCATCTGTGGAGGGGCTAAACCGAGGGTACCCCTTGTCCAGGCACTGGGCCCCTCCCCGGGTGACCCTTGGGAGAGGAAAGGGGTGTGAGTGGGGATGAGGCTCTAGCTGGCCCCGCCCACACCGCCAGCAGGGCTCGTGCTGGGTGAGGCCCTGAGCCCTCCGTAGGGACCCCTTACAGTGTGAGCATTTTCTGGACTATGGTTAGTAAAGGCTCACGGGTCAGGGGTACAGAGGCCACCCCGCTCTGCACTCACTGGGCTTCTAAACGGCCGTGATGCTCTGCTTCCGTAGGAGGGGCGCGCATCCAGGAAGCAGACTTTAGGCAGAAAGCCCCAGTCACCGGCTTCAGAACCCACAGGCCCACCCAGCCCCGAGGTCAGGAACTCAGGTTCCAGCCCCGCTCAGCCAGGCCTTTCCTGGGGCAGGGTTTTCAGAGGCCCCTGATGGACATGGCCTTGGCTCAAGGGCACTGGGGTCCGTGGACAGACCCTCGCCTGTCCGGCCGGCCCGACTCCCCACACCCCCTACCCTCCTTACCCCTGAGCCCCCGCACACAGGGGCTGGGGGCAGGGGCACTGGGGGAGGATGTGAGAGGTCCTTGGGGCGGGCGGGAGGAAGCGGTTTGATCTTTGGGATGGAAGTTTGTTGATATCCATTTCCCTTCCTGGGGAAACCGTAGTCCTTCTTAATTCAGGGAAACAGGCTGGAATCAGCAGCCCCACGCCCAGAGACACCCCCACCGAGGGGCTCAAAGCCGAGCCTGTGTCAGGGCGTCGGGGATGAGGAACATGAAAGGCCCCCAGCGGGAGCTGGGGCTTTGCCCACCCGAATGGGTGGCCTGGCAGGGCTGGGGCGGGTCCATCCCCGGGGCGGCCTCCGCCTTTCCAAGTGCAGACTCGCTGTGGAGCAGGCAGCCGGCGGGCACCTCTGGTTTGGGTTTGCTGCCACTTGGCTACTTTCCAGGCTGGCTTCTCAGTGACACCTCGGGCCACGGGAGAGGAGGGGAGCGCAGAGCCACCCCTGGGGAAGGCCCCCCGCCCGCCCACTGCAGTGCATCTGGGCTGCCCCTCACTGCCCGGAGGTAGAGCTGGTGACCCCTGGCCTCCTTCCCTCTCTCCCTCCTGCTGGACCCAAACAGTCCTCTGTACAAGCCACGAAATTCATCAAAACTTCGGGGAGCTGGGGGCCGTGACAGGGGGTGGGGCATGGGCAGTGGATAAGCAGAGACCCCATGCTGGGTCTGCAGTCATAGCCGAGGCCCCATAAAGGGCTGCAGGCCCCAGACGCTCCTGGGACTAAAGCCAGGGGCCGACCAGGTGACCCATCTTGAGCCAGAAGACCTGCCTACTGGCCCCTGCCCGAGACCCCCCAGTGAGCATTCACCCCTCACACCCACCCACAGAAAGAAGGCTTCAGGGGCCCCACTTGCTCCTGTAGTACAAGCTGACCTCCCCCAGGGGTCTGGGCCCCAACCTGATGAGAACCTCCTTCCAAAACCTCCCCGACAGCCTCAGGCTCCCCCTCGCCACGAAGTGTTTTGTGGGGCTGTGGCGGAAACCCCAGCTCCGTCACATCGACCGGAGGGCACCGGGCCCCGGGAAGCAGCGGCTGGGGAGACGGGGCTACGGGGCCACATCCCTCCACCCGGCAATCGGTTCACATCCACAGCGCCCAGAGCCCGCTTGCCAGATGGGGGAATTGGGTATTTATCGCGGGCTATCGCTAACAAATTGATCATTACTGCGTTTACTTTGAAGAATTTGCAGCTCAAAGCTTGACACGCTGTTGTTTCAGCCCCGAATGAACAGAACCTTTAAAATCCCTGATCAATTGCGCCTGAAGGTTTACACTAAATTTAACAAATGAAATCTGTTCCTGGCCCCGTGCACTCAGCCAAGGGGCCACCGCCCCCGCGCACGGCATCCACTGGGCTCCGAGGATGGATCCAGAGGTGGGTCAGGATCAGCCCGGCACCCAGACGCCCCAGGTGTGAATCGTGGCACCAATCAGAGCGAAAATTGCCCCAGTGGGCGGCACTCCTGTCTCTCACTCCTGCCTGATAACGAAATCGATGCGCCCTCATGGCCGGGCAGGTTCCAGCCTCTCCAGGACGACACCCAGGATTACGGAGAGTAAATGAACACTGGTGATCGTTGCCCCAGAAAACACCTGTCCTGCAGGCTGGGCCCGCCCACGTCCTCTGGCCCTGTGCACAGATACAGGGGCCCCGCTCCCCGCAGCCTCCCAGGGGCACGTGGTGAGGGGCAGGCGGGGCTCCTGGCCTTCCGGCCTCCCTGGCTGGCATTCAGGGAGGCATTCATATGGGTGGGTTTTATGTGGGGCCACCCTCCCTCCGCAGGCCCGGCTCCAATGAGATGGTCCTTTGGTGGGGGCGGGGGGGACTGGGGGTAAGTGGAGAGGGGCGGCCGCTGGTCAGAGGACAGGCCCTGCCGACCAGCAGCAAAGCTGGCCTTTGGGAGGCAGGGGGTCGGCACCCAGGGCTGTGCCGAGTGTTCCAGTCAGCACAAGGTCCCCAGCCGGCAGGACGGCCAAGACCCTCCACCCCCAAAGCAGCAAGGCTGGTCTGTGCCCAGGGTCTCCTTCCGCCAGCTCCCGGAGAGCTCGGGGAATTTCTTTGTTCTCTCTCAGAGGGAGCCAGATGGCTTTGGCCCGAGGTTGGCCTCGGGAACCAGAGCTGCTGAACAAGGGCCACCCTCCATCTGGCCAAGGGGCCACCTGGGCCTGGACGCGACCCCTGGGAGAAAGGGCCACGTCGCTGAGGCTGGCAAAGGGGCTGCCTGGGCCTGGACGCGACCCCTGGGAGAAAGGGCCACGCCACTAAAAGCCAAGGTGTCTGGGCCTCACAGGGCCGGTGTCCGGAACCCTACACGCCCTCCAGGGACACCTCGCCCAGGACCGGGGGCAGTCACCCTGCGGTCCCTCCCCACTCCCCCACCCCTCATCAGCTCCACCTGCCCGGAGGGAGGGCTCTTCCTCGGGACTCCTGGGTCTCCTGCCCACCCGAGCCCATTCCCGACTCTCCTGGGGGTGGGAAACAGCTCTTGGGACAGGAACACTGCCTGGGTGCCGGGGGGATGCACAAGAAAGGGACAAAGGAGCCACTATTCCTGACACCCAGGCATGGCAAGAACTCGGCAAGCGTCTGTGTCCCAAACACAGGAGAGAAAGCCCTGCATGATGGGTTTTGTTTAGTGTTTAGAAGATCACTGAAGAAGAAGCTAAACTGAGAAACCCTTCTTTAGTTAGCAAGAAGGGGGGTGGCGTCCCATAGGAGGGTCTGGCTTGCGGACATCGGGGGGCCCAGCTCACCCGCAGCCTCACGTCAGGGTCCCGTGGACTCAAGCCCACACCCAGGGCTTCCACGTGGCTCACAGCCACCAACAGACATGCCTCCTCTCCTCCTGACTCTTCTGGCTTCACCACCGGAGAGGGAAGTGGTGTCCCCACAGGAGACGTGGTCCTGGTGGTTTCCCAAAACACAAAGATGCCTGCTGCTTTCCCTGTGCAGCCAGCCACGTCCCCTCCAGACCCCACATTGCAAGGAGGGGTGGCCTGTAGTGGGGTGCTGAGAGTCTGTCGCCTGCACCCCCAGCTGTGTGGCCACTACCCTCCCCCAGCCCGGCCCTGCCTGGGGCTGGACAGTGTGGAGAGCGGTAACCAGCCCCGTGGGGACCCATCACAGTGCAAACCTTCTCCTCCCTCCCCAGCCAGACAGAGGCAGGGAATACCTCCACGCCCTATGCAGAACTGGTTATAGTGACACAAAACGTGTGCTCGGTGGCCCGTCACACTTCACCCCGTGCTCAGCCCCCTCCTATCCCACTCCCAAATTGACAGGTTGGTGAGATCTGTCCCCCAGCCCCAAGCCCTGCATCCAGGCTACCCTGAGTCCCAGGAGTACCAGGCGCCCCCCAGACGCGGGAACCCAAGGTGCTGCCCCTCCCGCAGGAGCCAGCACCCGGAGCGGGTTATGATCCTGGACGCCACTGCCGTCCTCGCCGGGTGGACCAGGGTGGAGGATGGAGGTCACTGCCCCCTGAGACTCTGCCAGAGCCCCCGGGGCACTGAGGACGTGGCCCCACCTCTGGGCAGTCTGTGGGCTAAGTCAGATTCTCTGCCTCTGCTGGCGGCCTGCTCTTCCCATCCCTCTTCTTACAGGGCAGGCGAGGAGCGGACAGCCTTCTGCCGCGGCATCCGGCCTCAGCCTCCCCCTCAAGCCATCCCCCCAGTCCAGGGGCAGCCTCTGGGGTGGTATGCGCTTCAGGGGACCTGGGACAGTCCCCTGAGCCCAGTGTGCTCAAACCCCGCACTCAGGCCTGACCCCTCCCTAGTTTATGGGGTTAAAGAGGTCCACTCACTGACCCCCAAATGGTCTTCCTGGTCCTGGCCTTCCCTGTCCCCCAGAAACCCCCCATCACACTCACCTCTTCCCCCCACCTGTCCCTCAAAGTTCAGCTTAAATCCCCATCTGCAGAGTCACCACTGGCTCCCTGACCCCCTGGGTCTCCCCACCCTCAGTAGCTTATTACACCAGACTGTGTTCCCAGCCTTCTCAGGGCAAGTCCAAATCTCTCCACAGTCCTTCTAGCAACCACCCTGACAGCTGTAGATATGTGTGTATTCGTGAGTTAGTACACACGGCGAGGAGGGTTAGCATACATGCATGTGTATACACGGGTTCATATATGTGCATATGTATGCATGAATTGGTGCACACACGTTTATACATGAATGAGTACACGCCCACATGTATACACAGGTTAGTGCACACATATATGTATATGCTGGCTAGTATGTGTATATGTATACACAGAGTAGTACACACATGTACGTGTGGGTTAGTATACACGCATGTGTGTGCAGTATTGGTATACCTGCATAATTTATCCAGTCTGTCTGCTGAGAGACACAGCAGTAACACCCCAGTAGCTGCAAGCACCTCAGCATCCAAACCTTGCTTTCTAATTCATTCTCCAATAACGGAACCAGGGGTCCTCAGGGGACTGGATGACCGTAGGGCTGGAATGAAGGGAAATACAAGATGTGCCTGGAGTGCCTCACAGTGCAGAGAATAAGAGAGGACTTGAAAAACCAAAGTGTGGGGCATGTCAAAGGGACACGGACTCAACTGAATGAGCTTCCAACAGCTGGAGCTGCAAAAACTTGAGCCACAAAATAAATCACACAATATTGGATTATAACTGAAAGTATAAAATAGACGTCTATGAGTTCATGGTGATACAAATGAATGAGAAAGAAAGAAAGAAAGAAAGGGAGGGAGGGAGGGAGGGAGAAAGAAAGAAAGAAAGGGAGGGAGGAAGGAAGAAAAGAAAGAAAGAACGAATGAAAGAAAGAAAGAAAGGAAGGAAGGAAGAAATAAAGAAAGAAAAGAAAGGAAGGAAGGAGGGAAGAAAAGAAAGAAAGAAAAGAAAAAGAAAGAACAGAAGGAAGGAAGAAAAGAAAGAAAGAAAAAGAAAGAAAATGAAAGGAAGGAAGAAAAGAAAGAAAGAAAAGAAAGAAAGAAAGGAAGGAAGGAAGAAATAAAGAAAGGAAGGAAGGAGGGAATGAAAGAAAGAAAGGAAGGAAGAAAAGAAAGAAAGAACGAATGAAAGAAGGAAAGAAAGGAAAGAAAGAAAGAAAGAAAGAAAAGAAAGAAAGAAAGGAAGGAAGGAAGAAATAAAGAAAGAAAAGAAAGGAAGGAAGGAGGGAATGAAAGAAAGAAAGGAAGGAAGAAAAGAAAGAAAGAAAAGAAAGAAAAAGGAAGGAAGGAAAGAGAGAGAAAGAAGGAAAGAAAGGAAGGAAGGAAGGAAGGAAGAAAAAGAGGGAAAGAAAGGAAAAGGAAGGGAGGAGGAAAGAAGAAGAGAGAGAGAGAGGGAAGGGACATATCTTCCTGCCTGAGGAACACCACGTGTAGACACCCCTCCAGGAGGTGGAGCTTAGTCTCCACCACCACCCCCACTTCTGACCTCACAGAGGAGACACCTGGCAGATACCACCTTAATTAACCAGATGGTCTAGGCCAACATCCCCTGTGATGTCATGTGACCCCAGGACCCCCTGTGATGTGACAGAGGGGCACCTCACCTCAGGGATGTTCTTCCCAAAACCCACAACCCCAGTCTAACCTTGAGAAAAACACTAGATAAGCCCAGAGAAGGGACTTCTTCCAGGACACCAGGGCAGTCTTCCTTGAGACTGACAAGGTAGTAGAAACAAGCGAAGGCCAAGGCTGTCACAGAGCTGATGAGACCAGGAGACAACACAGCTGAACGGCCCTGGACGGGGCTCTGTCCTGGCACGGGGGGACAGTAACAGGTGACTCAGAGTAGAGTCTGGGGTCCCATGCCAAGACCCTGGCAGGTCTTCCCGGGACGTGTGCTCACGGTGATGTTAACAGAAGGGCAGCAGGGTGGCAGGGTAGGGATGGTCTCTAGGGGGACCGGCCAGGGTCCTGGAGAAGGTCCACCAATCTCAGCTTGTCTGGTGTTCTTCTGGCAATTATACTGGAATGATGGGGTTTTGGAAAGTATCCTCGAAAGAGGGGTGCATAGGAACTTCTACACTCTGCAACTTTTCTGTTCATCTAAAATTATTCCAAAGTTAATTTTGTTTAAAAATTCACCCCAGCACAGTGGCTTAATGGAGCCAGTGCTCAAAATCTAGAAGTTGCCGATGGCCTGATTGTTACTGATTCACACCCTGGCTCTTCTGAGCACCTTTTGTGCACCGGATGCTGGGCTCTCCAGGGGAACTGAGGTCAGAGGCTGCAGGGAGCCCGGGGCTGGGACCTGAAGGACTGGCCAGGGCCCTGGGCTTAGAGGACATTGGCCACATGTCCGGTGAGTGGATTCCGCGGACACCAGGACAGTGAGGGTCTCCAGTGATGCCTGTCCCCCAGCTAAGGAACCAAGGAGGCCACAGGTGCCACCAGGACTGCATCCCCTGGCTCCTGAGACAAAGGCGGCTCTTAGCTGGTTTTCAGGGATCCCTGAAAACCAGAGGCCCCCATCCAGGAAAAGAGTGGGAAACGAGCGACCTCCAGGTGCCCCACAGTGAGCTCAGCCCTGGGCCCCAAGCAAGTAGGCTCCCCAAGCCCCGTGTAAAGATGAATGATTGGCCCCATTTCGAACGAATCCCATTAATGACTGTTGAGCACATCCATAACTTCACCAACAAACTCAGTCCGCGAATCCCCAACGAGGCTGGGTCCTTGATTAATGCTAATGGCTTTTCTCACCAGCTGTGAAAATGCATTTTCCATAATTTAGCTGTCATTACAATGGGAAGGATTTATAAAACACAGGCGCACACTATGTGCTTGAAGGCCTGGAGGGGAACAGCCCCAGGAAGTGCCAGGAAGCAGCTGGCCCTGCCCCCTGACGTGCAAGGGGGTAACCCCGGCCACACCTGGCACCTGCCTCTGGCTCCCAGGCCAGGATGCAGTCCAGCCTCAGGGCACAGTGCCTAGGGTCCACCACGGAGCACAGAGCCTCTCCCCGGGCCAGGAGAGGGCGGGACAGCGACCCACCAGCTGGGACCTGGTCCCCCGCCAGCCCGCCTCTCTTGGAAGGAAAGAAAGAGAGAAGGCCGGAAGGTGCCCTCCTTGGCCTCTGGGTCCTGGAGCGGCACCCACACTGCAGCCGCGGATGGAGCCCCAGGTGATGGGCCGGTGTCTGGCGAGGGCAGCCTGAGGTCCACTGCCCCCTGCTCTCATCCGGCCCGCGGGGCACAGCAGCCCGTCCCACCCTGAGTGGTTTCTAGCACAAATGAATATCTGCAGAGGGTGCGGGGGTGGAGTGAGCAGGGGAAAGACCTCAAGCAGAGCCAGCATCGAATCAATTAACGCGAGTTCTTCCGAACAACGCCGTGCATGCTTTGCCTTCAATTAGCGGATCTTGCCAGGGCCGCTGCAGGCCCGGAGCCACTGCCACGGAAACTTTCCCCTTCTTGTTTTAATCTTCCACCGAGCCCGGCCTTTCGCCTCCAGCCCATCTAATTGAAACTAATCTTCGCGGGCAAGGCCTGTCTCTTCCCCCTAATCCTCCTCCGAGGAAGTTCACATGGTCCCAATTACAGCCACACCGGCCTCTTTTATTCCCGTCTGCGTCTCCCTCTGCCAGCCTCCTTTTTTGAAAGTCTGCATTATTAACTCCATGCTTGCAAGTTCCTGCCTGTCACGGGGCCGCGAGATGCTATCGCCGCTGCGATGGATAAGGTTACCACGAAAGCATTTTGTGGATTATGTTTCGCACAAAGGCGATAGAGGGCATGATAGCGCAGAACCAGTGAGTTCTGTGGGCGGAGGGGGAGCAGAGGAGTCTGGCCTGGGACCCGGGCTCTGCTGCCTGCAGCCCGTGGGCCAGAGTCGAGGGCATTTCTGGAAGCTTCCCGGAGGAGCGGAGAGGAAAAGGGGGAGCAGGGCAGCCCCACAGGGCAGGACTCTCGGCTGCTGAAGCTGCTCAGCCCCAGCTGGCCCCCGATGGCGGGGCTGCTGCAAAGCGGGAGATGGGGGTCTCTGGAGCTGCCCCAGTGTTACCACAGCCAAACGGAAATCCTACATTTCCAGGCTGTCAAGAATGTCAAGTTTCCGTGCTCAGGGCTGGAATCCCATCACCGCCCTGTGGGCATGCTGGCTATCGCGGCCAATCAGACCTCCGTTGGCAGCTGGGATGTCTCCGATTCATTTTTTTTTAAAGACAAACTGAAATAATCATTACTTAATGAAGGCAAGTCCCCAAACCCGGGGTCTAGGAAAGAGGAACGATGAAATGGGCCGCACTGCTGGGGGCCAGGTGGGGAGGGGGGCAGGCAAAGAGACAGGCCCCTCTCGTTACAGGCCACTCGGGGTCTGGGCTAAGCCACAAACACCAAAACGCTGAGCAGAGGCCCGGATTTCTGCCCACTACCTTGCAGGGTCTTGGGTGAGGGTCTGCTGTCCTTGACCTTGATTCGAGCTTGATCATAAAATGAGAGGCATGTGTGTCACTCGCCCACCCCCAGCCCCCACCGTGCACACCGGCTGGCAGCCATGGCTACCCTAAAACAGTTCACGGAGTGGGAAGGAACTCCCCGCAGGAAAGTCCCAACCAAGACCCCTCGGGGTGGGACCCTCCTGACACGCTTCCCTGGAAGCCTCTGCTCTTCGGGGCAGGACGCAGAGCCCTGGATCACAGGCTGCTCTGAGCCAGTTCCTCAGAGCTCCGGCTTCCTGGGCCAAGTGAGACTGCAACCCGGGCAAGGCCTGACCGGGGAGGCACACCCGCTCGCCGCCCCCTCACTCTGTCCCCTAGCGCCTGCTGTGCCGCCCCATTAGGCCCTGGACCCAGACCTGGGGAGCTACTCCTCTTCTTGCATTTCTGTCCTGCCTCCTGCAACCTCTCCTTCACAGAAGCCCACGGACTAACGCAGGTACCGCTCCGAGCCTGGCTTTCTCACCTGTGTCCTGGAGCTGTACCTCCCAGCCCAGGAAAGGTGCAGACCGGGTCAGAGAATGTCCAGCACAACACTGCCTAGCCCTGGGCCTGAGAGGCAGCACACACTCCCCCCAGCGAAGTCATTCCTCTCCTCCCTCTGTCTGTCAGAGTCTTTTGCTGCCTTTGGGCCTCCTCCAGGCAGGAGCCAGTACTGACCAGAGGCCCCAGGAGTCACCTCGTGAATGTGTCTCAGCTCCCAGTGGGGAGTGAGTCCCCAGCAGGGGGGACCAGACCCCCTCCTTGGGCTGTGTCTTAGCATCCCAGCCCTTGGCACTGAGTGGACCTCACCTCCACTCAGCCCGGTGTTTTCCTGGCCTGGAGGGGCAGGGTGGTGGGTAGGGTGGGAAGGCTCAGAGATCCTGCTCAAAAGCAGGAGAGAAAAATAAAGATCATAAAATACAATGAAATGTCAGGACGGCTAAAATCACAGAGACTGAGGATGCCAAGTGCTGGCAAGGATGTGGAACAATGAGAACTCAGCTAAGTGGTGCAGCCGTGCTGGAACGGTTGACCAGTTTCCTTTCAAGTTAAACCTAAACTTACCATAGGACCCAGCTATTTCACGCCTAGGTATTCATCCAAGAGATGAAAACATGTGTCCACCCAGGGACATGCAAGTGAATGTTCAAGGCAAACTGTATTCGTAGTAGCCCTGCATTGGAAACTACCCAGAAGTCCATCAACAGGGGAATGGATAGACACCCTGTGTTCCATCCATATAATGGATACATGCAATGGGTGTAATGTATGAACGAATGGGTGGATGTAGTAGATACATATAGATACATGTGTCAATATATACAGTGGGTGGATATATACAATAGGTACAATGAATGGTTACATACAACGGATACAATGGCCGGGGGCAGAGGCATCTGCTGGAACAATGTATGGATATATGCAACCACTACCCAGCCTTGGAGAGGGTGAGCTACATACATAACAACATAGATGAATCACAAAATAATTATGCTGAGAGAAAGAAGTCAGACCCAAAAGAACACATACTTGTTCTCCACTTGTGTAAAACTCTAGAAGAATATAAACTAATTTATAGTGATAGGAGTCAGATCCAGGGTGGCCTGGGGTGGAAGGTGAGGGGGGATTGTCTGCAGAGGATGGAGAGAACTTTCTGGGGAGATGGCAATACACTATAGCTCGATTGGTGTGATGCCTTGTCCTGAGAAGTCAAGACTGGCTCAGGGTCACCCAAGGCAGAGCAGGGTTCATGCCCCCACCCCTTGGATAGTAGCCAGATGCCTCAGGGTGCCAGCCCCATGCTCCACGCTGGTGCCAGTGATGGTAAAACAGACCCATGAGGCCCACAGTCATGAAACAAGACTGAAGATGAGGCAGTGGTGAGAAAAAGTGTGCTTTGTGTGTGTTGTGGTCAGTCTAGGAGGAAAACGGGCAGAGTTTCGTGAGAGAATAACGGGGACAGCTTCTTCAAGGGGGCGGAATGCTACTCTGAGGAGGTGACATCAAGCTGGACCCAAAGGATGGGAAGGAGTCAGCCGGGCAAAGGCTGTTTCCCTCCACAGAGCCCAGGACAGGGGCAGGCCCGCGAGTGCCTGCAGCAGCTCTGGGCTCCAGAATGTGCCCGGAGACCAGAGAACAGGATGGACGGGGGCCCCAGACCACAGCTTGCGTGGTGGTGAACTGGAGCAGTTGACGCAGGGGAACCAGCCAACCCGATTTCTCCGGGACTGAGGGGTCTCCAGGAGGCAGGACTTTCTGTTTCAAGACTGAGACAGTCCTACTCACCCTGGGTGGGGGACATGCAGGTTTCTTCGATTCTCAAAGGGCCACTGGGTACAAAAGAAAGAAGACTGGGCTGGATGTGGGGGGATGGGGCAGCAGCACAAGGACCAGGCTCCAGGAGGCCGTGCCTGTGTCCTGAGAAGGGTCAGCGCCTCCTGCTGAGCTGGCTCCAAACCCCTGCCCTGGGCACTTGTCTCCCTGGACAGAGATTCTGCGGGTCCCAGCCGGCCAGCTTCATGGCTGGATAATGGGATCACTAAGGATGGGGGTGGGGTGAGGAAAGCTTGGGGTCAGGGATATCGTGGCTCTTTCATTCAGGCAGCAGATGTCATAGGGACCTGACTCTGTGCAGGCACCATCCCAAGTACTAAGATGGAGCCCAAACGGGCACTGGGCTGGCTGGATGCTGGGGCTGCGCCGGACACAGCTCAGGGCACAGCTCGGCCAGGGGAGCCAAGACACAGAGGCAAAGCTGGGCCGATGAGTCTTCCCCAGGTCAACGTGAAAATGCCCGCAAGTATCTGCTTCCTGTTCTTGAGAATAACAACCAGTCACAAAGGTGTGACGAGCCAAACTTGGGGGAGCACCTGTTTGTGCACAGGCTGAGAACATTCTCTCCAGGAGACGGTACCACTGAAGCATCACAGCCATGAGCTCGTGGCTCTTCCTTTTTAAAATATCTTTTCCTAATGAATGACGGCTAGTTTTTTTTCTTCAGCAGACATAAGCAGGATGTACATTTCACAACTGACGTAGCTGATGTCAGCATTTTGGCAATTCTACCATGTTTCCAATGCGTATTTGTCTGCTCAGGCTGCCATAACAAAGTACAACAGATAAGGTGGCTTAAACAACTGAGGTTCATTCTCTCCTGATTCCTGAGTCCAAGATCAAGGTGTCGGCAGGTTGGTTCCTCCTGAGGCCTGTCTCTCTGGTGGGTAGGCAGCCGTCTTCTCCCAGTGTCCTCACACGGTCATCCTCCACGTGTGTCTGTGTTCTGATCTCTTCTTCTTATAAGGACACCAGTCACATTAGATTAGGGCCAACCCTAATGATCTCATTTAATTTAAACACCTCTGTAAAGATCCCATCTCCAAATATGGTCACATCCTGAGACACTGGGGTTCAGGGCTTCAACATAAGAATCTGGGGGCCGACACACTTCAGCCCACTTCTTGATGGTGCCGGTCTTCTCATCCTTTGGGAATCTGCAAACACACCGTCTCCCCTCCTGGCTGCCGCACACTTATGTCATCGTAGCCAGCAAAGCAGCACTTTCGTGTTAAAAAGTGCGAAGCAAACAGTGGCAGGAACCACCGTGCATCCCCAAGCCCTGGCCCAGACCGGTCACATGGCTGGGTCCCGCCAATAGCAATCCAGAGGGTAGGGGGCCAGGCGGAGCCCTGATTCCTCTGCTCCCTCCCCTGGAAGCAAAGGGCTCAGATGGTGTGTTGCAGAAGGGGGCAACCTGGGTCCCCGAGGCCACCTGGGGACTCCCACTAAGGAGAGCCCCCCAGATCTTATGGGACTGTGACAAGAGCAAGAAACAAACCCAGGCTGCATTGTCATGAGAATTTAGGGTTTACTTTTCAAGCCTCAGATAGCCCAGCAATTCCAAGTGATACACAGAATTAAACTTTACATTTCCAGTGATTATTCCCAACCATCTCTGAGATGAGTCACCCCAATCCTGGGCGTTTCTGCAAACAGCATCATGTTGGAGGATCTGCATATCCCTGGCGCAGTCTAAAAAGAAAGAAACTCGCCCGTGTGAACTGAAAACCCAGCCCCAGATGGGACTCTCTGGAGATCCCTTTTCAACTCTGTTCTCTGAGACATGAATTCCCGAAGGACCCCGATTAAATCCATGTCTACACCTTAAAGATCTCATGTGGTCGAAGCCGCTGCTAAGGTAGACCGATACGGGGGAGTGGAGTAATTAGCGGCGTGGGGGTGAGAGGCCAGGGAGGGGGTGGCCAGTCAGGGGCGCGTCACAAAGGGCTGGTGGCCTGGATTGCAGCCAGGCGGGTGGGGAAGTGGCCCGTGCCTTCCTGAGATAGCAACCCGGACTGGAGGCACCAGGCAGGTGCTTACAAGCTTTTTGTCTTTTCTGACCCTTTCTCTCCATTAAATTGGAAGTTCGTCTTCACGCCGTAAGTCATCGAGAATGGTAGATGAGCTTGGCAGTTCTGAAGGAAAATTCTGGATAGTCAGATAAAGAGGACCGAGACTCTGGCAGAAACTGTTTGCTAAATTTTACTGAGTGCTACCCATGGGTCAAGAGCCTGTTCTCCTAACGCTTTGCCCACATTTAATGCCCACAACAGCCCCGGCAGTAGGTATGTTAGCATCCCCGGTCTAGGGGTGAGGAAACCGAGGCACAGTTATGTTATGGGGGTGGGGGGATGACTCAGAGAGAGGCAGCCAGGGTCCGGAAAGCCAGCTGATAGCCCCACGTTGTGCCTCTCGCCACGCTGGACACGACATTGGAAGAAGCAGGTGAAATAGATGGAGAGATGACCAAGGCCAGAGAATTCCCAGCCCATCTTCAGTTTCACGTGACTCTCAAGGCAGCTCTCCATGCTCCATTGCAGAATCGGGATGTCCTTCCAAATTAGGCTCAATATTTGCAGTCAACCTGTTTCTCAAACAATTAAAGAAAACAGAAAAGGTCCACTTTGGGTAGTTGAGTCACACGCACCACAGTTCAGTTTTGTAAAGAAATAACTATTTCATGCTCAGGATTCAAAAAATTCTAATTTTAGAATACATTTATTATACAGTATCATACATTTCCCCTTCCACTATAGCGTTCAGCAGCCACTTCTCCTCCCAATATAACTTTAACTCTGGAGAACGTGTATTCCAGACACACAGCAAGAAGAAGAGGCTGCCATGTGGTCATGGAAAGAGAGATTGGAGGGAAGTAGCCACAAGCCAAAGAAAGCCACTAGAAGCCAAAAGAGGCAAGGAATAAAATCGCCCCTAGAATGTCTGGAGGGAGTGCAGCCTTCTCACCACTCTGATTTTGAACTTCTGGCCTCCAGAACTGTGAAAGTATAAGATACTATTGGCTTTTGGCACTTCCCCCACCAGTTTGTGGTAATTTGTTATAGCAACCCTAGGACACTGATACCCTAGGCCAATGAAGAGAGGAAAACTAAAAACAGGCAATAGAAACAGGCCCACAGGTGATCCAGATACTGGAGTCATCAGAAAAAGGATTAACACAGGCATATTTAAGAAACTAGAAATTTTCACCAGGAATTTTGAATCCATGAAAAATCATACATGGAAATTCTAGAACTGAAAAAAAAAAATGCCTTCAAAGGAACAATAATAGGACTGACAGTGGACTTCTCAACAGAAGTGACAGAAGCCAGAAGACAGTGTGAGTGTTATAAGTGCTGAGATAAAATAACTGTCGTCTTAGAATTATAATGCAAGAGAAAAGAACTTCAAAAACAAAGGCCAACAGTTCCTTGAAAAGTTAAACATAGACTAACCTAGCAGCTCCACTCCTAGATGTATGCTGGAGAGAAATGAAAACATACGTCCACACGAAACTTGTACACAAATGTTTACAGCAGCTTTATACACAAAAGCCCAACAGAGGAGGCAACTCAAATGTCCATCAACTATTGAATGATAAACAAAATGTGGTCTACCCATATGATGGATATATTATCAAGCCGTAAAAGGTACCAATTCACAGTACACCATGGATGAACCTCAAAAACATTACACTCATTAAAAGAAGGCAAACACAAAACAGCACATCTTGTGTGACTCCATTTACACAAAATGTCCCAAATTCAAATGTAGAGAGACGCAAAGTGTATTAGTGGTTGCATAGTGCTGGAAGAGGGAACAAGGAGTGACTTTACATCGGCATGAGGTTTCTGTCCAAGGTGATGGAAATGTTCTAATATTAGATTGTGGTGACGGTTGTACAACTCTGCAAATATACTAAAATCCATTGACTTGTGTACTTAAAACACAAATATAGTGGTATGTAAATAAAGCTCAAAAAAGTTGTTTTTTTAGTGAAAGCCAAAAAATTTTTGCAAATACAAAATGAGAGAACTGACATGGCAACAACACACACACACACACACACACACACACACACACACATACACACATACACACACACACACATACAAAAGCAAATGTTAAAAAGTTCTCAGGCAAAAGGAAAATTATCCCAACCTGGAGAGATGAAATTCATGAGACAATTAAGTGCCCAGAAAGGATAACTAGGTGAATAAATATAAATGAGTTTTGTCTATATAAAACAATAATAATGATGTCTTATAGGCCTTTAAATATATGTAGAATTAACATATATCACAGCAATAACGCAAAATGCAAGAGAGGGTCAAAGGAGTTAAAGGTGTCTGTGTGGTACTCAGTTTAGTAGAGGTAGTAGATCAAGCATGCATGTTTCAATCTTTAAAGACTAGAAGAAGAATAAATATATGATGTCTAACAAGCTAACAGAGAAAGAAAGGAATAAAACAACCAGAAACAAGAGGGAAAGGGATCAGATGGGCCCAATAGAAAATCTAATAGTCAGATGGTAAATTTAAAGCCCAAAATATCAGTAATTATATGTAAAAGTACTAAATGTTCCAATTAAAAGATAAAGATTGTCAGACTGTATTTTAAAAAAAAACTAACTATATACTGCTTGTGACACACTTTGATTATGAAGATGCAAAAATCAAAATGAAAAAGATGGGAAAATCTGTGCCCTATAAAACTAACCCAAAGAAAGCTGGTGCTTTTCATGCACAGATATCAGAGACAGGCAGACATCAAGGAAAGAATCCGGATGAGACATAAAGGGGGATGGTCAGTGGAGGCAAAGATGGTCACTCTATCAGGAAAACACAATAACTTTAATTTTTATGAAACTAATACTTCAAAACATATAAGGCAACAAGTGACAGATGTAAAGTGAGAAATTGGCAAGATTATAATTATAATGGGAAGTTGTTCATCTGCCCCAGCCTGTAATTGATAGAAAAAGCAAAAGTTCAGTAAGAATGTAGACAGTTTGAAAATGTGAATGAAAATGACACCCGATTTACAGATATACAACACTGCACCCCCAAACTGCAGGACACACATTCTTTTCAAGTGTATAAGGAATGTTAACCAAAGTTTATCATATCCTGAGCAGAACACAGACCTCACAGACTTCAAGGGCAGGGCCAGGATGACAGACAGTAAGGTGAGGCTTCCAAAATATGAAGAGACATTCATTCCCGGATTCATGCAAGTATGGAGTTATCATTGATCACAGTGGAATTAGGCTAGAAGTCAATTATATAAAGGTAACTCTAATGCAGGGAAATTTTCATGATAATAAGAATTCTCAGAAAACAATAAAAGGAAACATTTTACCCTGATAAAGAGCATCTGCAAAAAGCCTAGAGCATGTATTACACTTCGTGGTGAAAGTTTTCCCCAAGATCAGAAATGAAACAAGGATGTCTGTTCCCCCTGCATCTATTAAGCCTATGCTGGAGGTCCCAGCCAGTGCAATATAGCAAGAAAAAGAAATTAAAGGCATTTGGTTGGAAAGGAAGAAATAAAACTTTTATTATTTGCAGACAACATGATTTTATATGCAAAATATCTTAAAGAATTCAAAGATAAACCATGATTAAGTAAATTCCTTGTGGTCACTGGGTCCAAGGTCAATATACAAAAGTAAATTACATTTCTATGTGTTAGTGTTGTTGACCCACAACAAGAAATGAGATGGACCAACCCATCCCACATAAAATTTGGTTCAGATATAGATACTGCTGATCAGACATATAGACACACACACGTGCGCGCACGCACACACACGTCCCAAGAGGATATAAGAAGGTTTACCACTCACACAACGAGGCTTTCTGGGGAGTGCAGCGCTGACTCCCAGGCTAGTCTGGAAATGGCTTGAAAGAGCTTGGCCTGGGTTTATACAGTGGTTAGGGAGTGGGCAGGGTGAGGGCCCCACATACAGGCTGGGGCTTACAGGAACAATACAAAAAGTAGAAAATAAAACAACAGAAAATGAAATTATATTTACCATAACACAAAAAATCAAATACCTAAGAACAAGTGTTATATGGGCAATACCTCTCACAGAAAACTACAAAACATTGTTTTAAAAAGGTAATGATGAATGGGGAGAAAAGGGAATCCTCTTGCCCTTTTGGTAAAAATGTAAATTGCTGTAGCCACTGTGGAAAATAGTATGGAGATGCCTCAAAAAATTAAAAATAGAACCACCATATGATCCAGCAATTCCACTCCTGGGTATTGGTCTGAAGAAAACAAAAACACTAAATAGAAAAGATACATGCACCCCAGTGTTCATTGCAGTACTATTTACAATAGCCAAGACATGGAAGCAACCTAGGTGTCCATCAACAGATGAAAGCATAAAGAAGGTGTGGTACATATATACAATGGAATATTACTCAGCCATAAAAAAAGAATTAAATAAGGCTATTTGGGAGAACATAGATGGACCTAGAGGGTATTATGCTAAGTGAAATAATTCAGACAAAGAAGGACAAATAGGAGTTGCAGCCGGGATAGGAGAGGATGCGGGTGACGGCCATTTCTTCTAGATGCTAGGGAATGCAGCTGGACCTGGATCCAAAGCAGGCTCTCCATATCAACCAGGCCCAGAGGGCAGCGCCTGGCTGGAGGACCAAGTGGAGCACAGAAGGCCAGCCACCCTGTGCCTTTGGATTGGAGAATTTAACCCATTTACATGTAAGCCACGTGGCTTACAGGGTCTTGGTGCTCCAGTCGGGTGTCAGGCCTGAGCCTCTGAGGTGGGAGGGCCAAGTACAGGACATTGGACCACCAGAGACCTCCCAGCCCCATGTAATATCAATCGGTGAGAGTTCTCCCAGAGGTCTCTGTCTCAATGCTAAGACCCAGCTCTACACAACGACCAGCAGGCTCCAGGGCCGGACTCCCCATGCCAAACAATCAGCAAGACAGGAACACAACCCCACCCATTAGCAGAGAGGATGCCTAAAATGATAATAAGTTCACAGACACCCCAAAACACATTACTGGACATGGCCGTGCCCACCAGAAAGACAAGACACAGCCTCATCCACCAGAACATAGGCACCAGTCCCCTACACCAGGAAGCCTACACAACCCACTGAACTAAACTTACCCACTGGGGGCAGACACCAAATACGACAAGAAATACAAGCCTGCAGCCTGTGTGAGGGAGACCCCAAACACAGTAAGTTAAGCAAAATGAGAAGACAGAGAAATACACAGCAGATGAAGGAGCAAAGTAAAAACCCACCAGACCAAACAAATGAAGAGGAAATAGGCAGTCTACCTGAAAAGGAATTCAGAGTAATGATAGTAAAGATGATCCAAAATCTTGGAAAGAGAATGGAGAAAATACAAGAAACGTTTAACAAGGACCTAGAAGAACTAAAGAGCAAACAAACAATTATGCACAACACAATAAATGAAATTAAACATTCTCTAGAAGGACTCAATAGCAGAATAACTGAGGCAGAAGAATGGATAAGGGACCTGGAAGATAAAATAGTGGAAATAACTACCATAGAGCAGAATAAAGAAAAAAGAATGAAAAGAATAGAGGACAGTCTCAGAGACCTCTGGGACAACATTAAACACACCAACAATCGAAATATAGGGGTCTCAGAAGAAGAGAAAAAGAAAGGGACTGAGAAAATACTTGAAGGGATTATAGTTGAAAACTTCCCTAATATGGGAATGGAAATAGTCAATCAAGTTCAGGAAGCACAGAGTCCCATACAGGATAAATCCAAGGAGAAACGTGCCAAGACACATATTAGTCAAACTATCACAAATTAAATACAAAAAAATATTAAAAGCAGCAAGGCAAACACAACAAATAACATACAAGGGAATCCCCATAAGGTTAACAGCTGATCTTTCAGCAGAAACTCTCCAAGCCAGAAGGGAGTGGCAGAACATATTTAAAGTGATGAAAGGGAAAAAGCTACAACCAAGATCACTCTACCTAGCAAGGATCTCATTCAGATTCGATGGAGAAATTAAAACCTTTACAGACAAGCAAAAGCTAAGAGAATTCAGCACCACCAAACCAGCTTTACAACAAATGTGAAAGGAACTTCTCTAGGCAGGAAACACAAGAGAAGGAAAATACCTACAATAACAAACCCAGAACAATTAAGAAAATGGTAATAGGAACATACATATAGATAATTACTTAAATGTAAATGGATTAAATGCTCCAACCAAAAGACACAGGCTTGCTGAATGGACACAAAAACAAGACCCGTATATATGCTGTCTACAAGAGACCCACTTCAGACCTAGGGACACATACAGAGTGAAAGTGAGGGGATGGAAAAAGATATTCCACGCAAATGGAAATCAAAAGAAAGCTGGAGTAGCAATTCTCATATCAGACAAAATAGATTTTAAAATAAAGACTATTACAAGAGACAAAGAAGGACACTACATAATGATCAAAGGATCAATCCAAGAAGAAGATATAACAATTGCAAATATTTATGCACCCAACACAGGAGCACATCAATACATAAGGCAAATACTAACAGCCATAAAAGGGGAAATCGACAGTAACACATTCATAGTAGGGGACTTTAACACCCCACTTTCACCAATGGACAGATCATCCAAAATGAAAATAAATAAGGAAACACAAGCTTTAAATGACACATTAAACAAGATGGACTTAATTGATATTTATAGGACATTCCATCCCAAAACAACAGAATACACTTTCTTCTCAAGTGCTCATGGAACATTCTCCAGGATAGATTGTATCTTGGGTCACAAATCAAGGCTTGGTAAATTTAAGAAAATTGAAATTGTATCAAGTATCTTTTCTGACCACAACGCTATGAGACTAGATATCAATTACGGGGGAAAAAAACCTGTAAAAAATACAAACACATAGATGCTAAACAACACACTACTAAATAACCAAGAAATCACTGAAGAAATCAAAGAGGAAATCAAAAAATACCTAAGAACAAATGACAATGAAAACACGACGGCCCAAAACCTATGGGATATAGCAAAATAGTTCTAAGAGAGAAGTTTACAGCAATACAGTCCTACCTCAAGAAACAAGGGAAATGGCAAATAAACAACCTAACCTTATACCTAAAGCAATTAGAGAAAGAAGAACAAAAAAACCCCAAAGTTAGCAGAAGGAAAGAAATCATAAAAATCAGATCAGAAATAAATGAAAAAGACATGAAGGAAACAATAGCAAAGATCAATAAAACTAAAAGCTGGTTCTTTGAGAAGATAAACAAAATTGATAAACCATTAGGCAGACTCATCAAGAAAAAGAGGGAAAAGACTCAAATCAACAGCATTAGAAATGAAAAAGGAGAAGTAACAACTGACACCGCAGAAATACAAAAGATCATGAGAGATTACTACAAGCAACTCTATGCCAATAAAATGGACAACCTGGAAGAAACGGACAAATACTTAGAAAAGCACAAGCTGCCAAGACTGAATCAGGAAGACATAGAAAATATGAACAGACCGATCACAAGCACTGAAATTGAAACTGTGATTAAAAATCTTCCAACAGGGCTTCGCTGATGGCGCAGTGGTTGGGAGTTCACCTGCCGATGCAGGGGACACGGGTTCGTACCCCAGTCCGGGAAGATCCCACGTGCCACAGAGCGGCTAGGCCCATGAGCCATGGCCGCTGAGCCTGCGCGTCCGGAGCCTGTGCTCCACAACGGGAGAGGCCACAACAGTGAGAGGCCCGCATAGCACAAAAAAAAAAAAAAAATCTTCCAACAAAGAAAAGCCCAGGACCAGATGGTTTCACAGGCCAATTTTATCAAACATTTAGAGACTAGCTAACACCTATCCTCAAACTCTTCCAAAATATAGCAGAGGGAGGAACACTCCCAAACTCATCCTACAAGGCCACCATCACCCTGATACCAAAACCAGACAAAGACGTCACAAAAAAAGAAAACTACAGGCCAATATCACTGATGAACACAGATGCAAAAATCCTCAACAAAATAGTAGCAAACAGAATCCAACAGCACATTAAAAGGATCATACACTATGATCAAGTGGGGTTTACCCTAGGAATGCAAGAGTTCTTCAATATACACAAATCAATCAATGTGAGAAAACCATATTAAAAAATTGAAGGATAAAAACCATATGATCATCTCAATAGATGCAGAAAAAGCTTTCAACAAAATTCAACACCCATTTATGATAAAAAGCCTCCAGGACGCAGGCATAGAGGGAACTTACCTCAACATAATAAAGACCATATATGACAAACCCACAGCCAACATCATTCTCAAAGGTAAAAAACTGAAACCATTTCCACTAAGATCAGGAACAAGACAAGGTTGCCCACTATTTTATTCAACACAGTTTTGGAAGTTTTAGCCACAATAATCAGAGAAGAAAAAGAAATGAAAGGAATCTAAATTGGAAAAGAAGGAGTAAAACTGTCACAGTTTGCTGATGACATGATACTATACATAGAGAATCCTAAAGAGGCCACCAGAAAACTACTAGAGCTAATCAATGAATTTGGTAAAGTAGCAGGATACAAAATTAATGCACAGAAACCTCTTGCATTCCTATACACCAATGATGAAAAATCTGAAAGAGAAATTAAGGAAACACTTCCATTTACCACTGCAACAAAAAGAATAAAATACTTAGGAATAAACCTACCTAAGGAGACAAAAGACTTGTATGCAGAAAACTATAAGACACTAATGAAAGAAATTAAAGATGATACAAACAGAAGGAGAGATATACTATGTTCTTGGATTGGAAGAATCAACATTGTGAAAATGACTATACTACCCAAAGCAATCTACAGGTTCAATGCAATCCCTATCAAACTACCAATGGCATTTTTCACAGACCTAGAACAAAAAATTGCACAATTTGTATGGAAACACAAAAGACCCCGAATAACCAAAGCAATCTTGAGAAAGAAAAACAGAGCTGGAGGAATCAGGCTCCCTGACTTCAGACTATACTACAAAGCTACAGTAATCAAGACAGTATGGTACTGGCACAAAAACAGAAATATAGATCAATGGAACAGGATAGAAAGCCCAGAGATAAAACCATGCACATATGGTCACCTTAGCTCTGATAAAGGAGACAAGAGAATACAATAGAGAAAAGACATCCTCTTCAATAAGTGGTGTTGGGAAAACTGGACACCTACATGTAAAAGAATGAAATTAGAACACTTTCAAACACCTTACACAAAAATAAACTCGAAATGAATTAAAGACCTAAATGTAAGGCCAGACACTATAAAACTCATAGAGGAAAACATAGGCAGAATGCTGTATGACATAAATCACAGCAAGATCCTTTTTGACCCACCTCCTAGAGAAATGGCAATAAAAACAAAAATAAACAAATGGGACCTAATGAAACTTAAAAGCTTTTGCACAGAAAAGGAAACCATAAACAAGACAAAGAGACAAATCTCAGAATGGGAGAAAATATTTGCAAACAAAGCAACTGACAAAGGATTAATCTCCAAAATATACAAGAAACACATGCAGCTCAATAACAAAAAACAAACAACCCAATCCAAAAATGGGCAGAAGACCTAAATAGACATTTCTCCAAAGAAGATATACAGATGGTCAACAAACACATGAAAAGCTGCTCAACATCACTAATCATTAGAGAAATGCAAATCAAAACTACAACGAGGTATCACCTCACACTGGTCAGAATGGCCATCATCAAAAAATCTACAAACAATAAGTGCTGGAGAGGGTGTGGAGAAAAGGGAACCCTCTTGCACTGTTGGTGGGAATGTAAATTGATACAGCCACTGTGGAGAGCAGGATGGAGGTTCCTTAAAGAACTAAAAATAGAACCACCATATGACCCAGCAATCCCACTACTGGGCATATACCCTGAGAAAAACATAATTCAAAAAGAGTCATGTACCACAATGTTCACTGCAGCACTATTTACAATAGCCAGGACATGGAAGCAAACTAAATGTCCATCGACAGATGAATGGATAAAGAAGATGTGGACATATATACAATGGAATATTACTCAGCCATAAAAAGAAACGAAATTGAGGTATCTGTAGTGAGGTGGATGGACATAGAGTCTGTCATACCGAGTGAAGTAAGTCAGAAAAAGAAAAACAAATACCATATGCTAACACGTATATATGGAATCTAAAAAAAAAAAAATGGTTCTGAAGAACCTAGGGGAAGCACAGGAATAAAGTCACAGACATAGAGAATGGACTTGAGGACACAGGGAGGGGGAAGGGTAAGCTGGGACGAAGTGAGAGAGTGGCATGGACATATCTAGACTACCAAATGTAAAATAGATAGCTAGTGGGAAGAAGCCACATAGCACAGGGAGATCAGCTCAGTGCTTTGTGACCACCTAGAGGGGTGGGATAGGGAGGGTGGGAGGGAGACGCAAGAGGGAGGAGACATGGGGATATGTGTATATGTATAGCTGATTCACTTTGTTATACAGCAGAAACTAACACACCATTGTAAAGCAATTATACTCCAATAAAGATGTTAAAAATAAAGGACAAATACTGTATGATTTTACTTATATGTGGGATCTAAAAAACAAAACAAATGAACAAACGTAACTAAACAGAAACAGACTCATAGATACAGAGAACTAACAGGTGGTTGCCAGAGGGGGCAGGATGGGGGGATGAGAGAAATAGGTGGAAGAGATTGAAATTTACAAACTTTCAGTCACAAAATAAATGAATCACCGGTATGAAATGTACAGTGTGAGGAATATAGTCAATTAACTATGTAATATCTCCGTATGGTGACAGATCATAACTAGACATACCATGTGATCATTTTGAAATGTCTAGAAATATTGAATCACTATGTTGTGTTGTAGGTCAATTATATTTCAAAAACAAACACACACAGAAAAAGAGATCAGATTTGTGGTGAAGAGAGGGGGAATTGGATGAAGGCAGTCAAAAGGCACAAATTTAGCTTACTTATAAGATAAATAAGTAATAGGGATGTAATGTCCAGCATGGGAATTAACACTGCTGTATGTTATATGTGAAAGTTTTTCAGAGTAAATCCTAAGAGTCCTCATCACAAGAAAAAAAATTATCTCTATTTCTTTAATTCTGTACCTGTATGATGATGGATGTTTGCTAAACTTACTGTGATAATCACTTCACGATGTATGTAAATCAACATGCTGCACACCTTAAATTTATACAGTGTTGTATGTCAATTACACCTCAATGAAACTAGAAGAAAAAAATAAATTCCTTGAAAAGCAATGGTGAACCTAAATAAATGTAGGTTCCTATCATTTTTGTGTCTTGAAATACAATATTGTAAAGATGTCAATTATCTCAAAATGAATACATGGATTCAATATTAATTTTGAAATTCCAACAAGTTGTTATTGGTGGAAGTTGACAAGGCAATCTTGAAGTGTATATGGAAATGAAAAGGGTCAGGAATAGGGAGAAAATCTTACAGGAGGACAATGCAGAGGACCTGCAGTACCCAATGTCAACATTTACCATGAAGCTACAATAACTAAGGAATTGTGGTGTTGGTACAAGGATGGACACGCAGACCCATGAGACAGACCCAGTCAGGATAAAGGATAAAGGTGACATTGCAGTGTAGACAGGGGAAGATGGCTTTTCAAGAAAAAGTACTGAGTCATTTGGGTACCAATATGGGAAAAAATAAATCTAGATCCCTACTTCACACCACTCATAAATATCAATTCCTAGAACAATGTGAATTCTACATATGAAAGATA
This sequence comes from Phocoena sinus, assembly GCF_008692025.1. NCBI lineage: Eukaryota > Metazoa > Chordata > Mammalia > Artiodactyla > Phocoenidae > Phocoena > Phocoena sinus. The sequence goes on along the minus strand of NC_045763.1, from coordinate 1,483,672 downwards.
AAACAACAAAATTCCCAGAAGATAACTTGGGAGAAAATTTGCATGACTCTGGTGTAGGCAAAGATTTCTCGAGTAGAACACATAAACACAGATCATAAGGCAAGAAAGTAAAAAGGCAAACCACAGACTGAGAGCAAATATATCTGGTAAAGGACTCATATCCAGAACATATAGTGACCTTCTGCAAATCAGTAAGAACAAAAGACAACCAATAGTCAAAAAATGGGTAAAAGACTTGTATGGGCATTTCACAAAAGTTATCCTATAAGCAACTGATAAAAAAAAAAAACTTGAAATGTCACTGCTCATCAGGAAAATGCTAATTAACAGCACAATGGGACCCCTACATGCCTACCAGAATGGCTAAAATTAAAGACTGGCAACACCTGTGTTGGTGAGGGCATGGAGCCCTGGAACTCTGGTTCGCCGCTAATGAGAATGGAAATCAGTGCAACTTTGGAAAACCGAGAAGCAGTGTTTACCGAAGCTGAACCTACACGTACCTCGTGACCCAGCAATTCCGCTCCGTGGTGTATGTGCTCCATGGAGATGTGAACACATCCACCAACCGACACGTACAACAGTGTTCAAAGCCACAGAACAAGCAGCAGCCCAAGGCAGGCACAATCCAAGTGCCCACTGACAGTAGGATGGACGGAGACTGTGGCAACTCCAAGGTGGCAACAAAGGTAGCAAATCTCAGCCCCACATGCATGGATTAACCTCGTGGATTAATGCTGAGCGGAAGGAACCAGACACCAAAGAGGCCGCACGTGTGACTCCGTGTACACAAAGTTCAGAAAGAGGCAAGACCAGTGTGTGCCGTGGGAGGTCTGTGCTTTGCGGAGGAATGTGGAAAGTGACAGCTGCGTGGTGCTCAGTGTACTCCCCGCGCCACGCACTCGGCTCGTGGGAATCAGATCGATCAGTGTGATGGCGTCCCGTCCCAGAGCAGCGTGGTGCTCCTGTGTAGAGGAGCCAGTGCCGCATTCCCTGCCTCTGAGCGGCACATGAAAGAGATGAACGCTCGTGGCCACGGGAGCTGTGCTTGGCCCCTTCGGACATGCTTCCAGCTCTGCACTAAGACCAGAGGCTGGGACTGACATATATACCCTACTGTGTATAAAATAGATAAGTAATGAGAACCTACAGTAGAGCACAGGGACCTCTACTCAGGGCTCTGTCGTGACCTACATGGGAAGGAAAACTAAAAAAGAGCAGATACATGTATAGGTATAACTGATTCACCTTGCTGTACAGCGGGAACTAACACAACATTGTAAAGGAGCTATACTCCAATAAAAATTAATTTAAAGAAAAAAGAGACAGAAGGGGGTGGCTGCCTGCCTCTCTCCTCTGCACAGAAATCAAAGCGTCCACTGCTTCTTTGTGGGGCACAGGACTCTGGCTGGTCCCCCAGCAGCATTCCCAAACAGTGATGGTGAAATGAGATGTCCATCCTGCCATGACAAGCTCTCAGTGACGATAGAACGATGGGTAGAAGCACTCCTGGTCGCCTGGGCCAGGCACCAACTGTCCCCTGCCCCATCACAGCCTCAAAGACCCCTGAGCAAGACCCCCATACACCCGGGAGGCAGTGGGGCCAGAGCCGCTGTGTGCTTTCCTGGGCCAGAGCTTATGCCAGCTTTGTGGTTTGTCCTAAGACCTTCTCAGCAGGGGGTCAGTGAGCTTCTTTCATGCACTTTCTTTTTTTTTTTAAAACAGAACTGGAAGAATCAGGCTCCCTGACTTCAGACTATACTACAAAGCTACAGTAATCAAGACAGTATGGTACTGGCACAAAAACAGAAATACAGATCAATGGAACAGGATACAAAGCCCAGAGATTAAACCCATGCACATATGGTCACCTTATTTTTGATAAAGTAGGCAAGACTATACAATGGAGAAAAGACATCCTCTTCAATAAGTGGTGCTGGGAAAACTGGACAGCTACATGTAAAAGAATGAAATTAGAACACTCCCTAACACCATACACACAAATAAACTCGAAATGGATTAAAGACCTAAATGTAAGACCGGACACTATAAAACTCTTTCATGCACTTTTGAATGACGTTTTCATCTCTTCTCAGCCTTTGGCAACACAATTCTTCCACTTAAAACTGAAAAGCATTTTGCAGTTGTCTTGAGGAAAGAAAAAAAAAAAAAAACCCACGCAATTGGATTTACCTGGAGATCCCTGAGCTTTTTTGGAAAAGAGGCAAAAGCTTCAAGGGCTCCGTGCCCATAGTTGACAAAGTTCCATAACAGATAACACCCTGAGGGTCGGGGAGATGGATCTCGGGCCGCTGCAGGCCTCGCGCCCTGGTGCAGTCCTTCAGAACAAAATGATTATGATTTGCATAATGGGATTTCTGTGGAAATCATAATTAATCTTAAGTTTCACATTAGTGAGTGTGTAGGAACCCTTTCGCTTCACCAGTTTTTCATCAGAAACCACCATGCTGCCTGAAGACCACTGCAGGTGGCTGGGGACCACCCGTGGCCCGTGGAGCACTCTGCAGGAATCTGATCCAAGGCCAAGAGAGACACGGACAGGCTGGCAGTGCGGGAGCGGGAGCGGGGTGGGGGGCAGAGTGGCGAGAATGGGTTTAACAGGACTCTGTGGTTTTGCTATGCTGGGCCCAGGGTGGCAGACCTGGGGGTCCAGGCTGGGAGAGGCAGCCTGGCCAGGTGTGGGACCACAACTGCAGGACTCGGGTTTGAACAATAGTCCAAAATGACCGCTCACTTGGTGTTTCATGCCCTGCGGTAAGGTTTATGGGACCGGGGAGCCGAAACCATCCTCTGTGGGGCCCCCTCAGTTTTTTCCAAATGGCCTCACAGGTCCTTGGGGCTCCAGCTTGATTCCAAATGGCTCCCCAGGGTCCGGACTCCCCCACAGTCCAGCTCCAGCCCCGTGCCCCCTCCCCACCCACCAGCCCCTTAGGCACCCCAGGGCACAGACCTGAAACCCCATCTCCAAACCCACAATCTTGGAACCCGGAGCCTCTGGGGTCCCCGGGGCCTTGTGCCTCAACCACACATCCCAGATCCGGCCAGAAGGAGGCCGAGTTTCTGGAAGGCTCCAGGTGGTGGAATGCAGGTCACATGCTCCCAGGGCGGGGCAGCCCACGGCTCGGGGAGGGGGCAGTGCACACAAAGCCCCCATTCTCCTCGCCACTGCCCTCTCTCCAGGGAACGGAGAGCCATGTCCAGATTTTCTGAGAAGGCTTCCTGTCCTGTGCCGGACACTGCTCCTGCCAAAGCCTCTTTGTCCCCTGCTTCCTGACCACCTCCGCCTCCATAAACGCCTTAAACGTCACGGCCTGGGGGCTCTGCGGTCAGCAGTGCTCGACCACCCAGCCCACGGCCAGTCTGCAGACCCCAGGGCCCTGCTTCTGCCTCTGCCATCTGTGCCCAGGACAGGCCGGGCGAGGGCAGTGACCCCTCCTGGCTCCGGGGTTGGCAGAGGAGAGGCCCTTGACCCCCATCCACCCAGGTCCCCGGTCTCTATGCGGGACTGGACCTGCCTGCCGAGGGCAGTTGGAGGGTTACCCGTCGGGTGCTGGGTGCTGACACTGCCTGGCTGGCACGTGGGGTGGTCCGTGTGCCTCACGTGTGTGTGCACAGTCGGCCCACACGAGGCCACGTGCAGGCCACACAGCGCCACAGCACCAGGCTGAGGCCACTTTAAACAGCAAGATCACCAAAGAAAAGCCCAGAAACGTGGAAAACTCGGCGCCAGGTAGGCCACAGGAAGGAACCTTGTCCCCACTGTGAGCCGAAGCTCACCCAGGGACACGTGACTCGTGGCTCAAAGTTTTCACGGCCCCCCACGTGTCTGTGAGTGACCACAGAAGTGCCACGGGACAGATGTGGAGGCCACAAATAACCATCAGCAGGGAGGCGAATCCAGAAACGCCGAGTCTGTGAATAAGGAGGGTCGACGGTGCTGTATTTCCCGACTGTACACTTTGAAAGGGTGAGTGGTGTGATGCGTGATGACATCTCAAAAAAGCATGAAATAACGTAAAACAAAGCCCATCGGGAAGAAACGAAAAATCTCAAATGGCAAGCATACTCCTGCTGGCAACACACAGACCAGCCCCAGGACCCACTGGCCTTCAGCCCAACCCCTCAGAGAAGCCCCCCTCACCCCATACTTGTCCAGGAGCCCTGGTGCCCCCTCGGCGCTGGCCCCCCGCCCCTGGCCGCCGGGAAAGCGTCAGAGACGGTCACCCGGGGACCATCCTCACACCCGCTGGCTCCCAGCCTCTTCTGGCTATATTAGGGAGAGTATGTTTTATTAATACTGGATATTAAAGTTTAATGCTGTGATTACAGGGGACAAATGGGGCTTTCGAGGAGTATTAGAGCTCCAAAGTGAGCCTGCGAGGGAGAGGGACGTTCGTCACGGCCCAGCAGGACGGCCGCCCCATCCATCACGCCCCCTGCCAGACTCCAGCTGTAATTGCCCCTGCGGGGTTCCTGCGGGGTCAGCCTCACCCCAGGGCTCTGAGGCCATGGGGAGGGTACATGGACGAGGCCAGGGCACCAAGGTCCCCAAAGCACTCCTCCCCTCTCACCCTGTGGACTGAGCCCGTGGGCAGCATGGCGTCCCTGGTTTGCCATCTGGGCCCCTCGGGTCCTCCTCACCCGCTTCGTGGGTCTGGCGCCTCGGAAGCTCGGGTCCGGCAGGGTGGGGTGGGCGCTGGGGCTGCTGAAGGAGGGTTCCAGAAAGGGGAGAGTGCTGACCACCACGACACCTGACTAGCCCCTCTGGGCAGAGGAAATGGGGTACAGAGCCCCCAGACGTGGCTTCAAGGCTAGGCCACAGCTCACACTCCAGCCCAGGCAGCCGGACATCTCACACTTGCTGGCCAACCAGCAAACCAGACGTCTCCCTCCTGCCTCCCTGCCCCCAACACTGACTGCAGCTCACATTTCTCTCCACCAATGGGCCATGCCACCTCTGCCCCCTGACAACAGCCCGACACACACGCCTTTGTTCTGCACACAAGTGCCCGTCAATACGTATTGTGGGCACAGTGACATCAACCAACACTTTGGGGAAGATGTTGCTGGTGATGAAAAGACCTGGTGACCCGGCCCCAGCATGGGCGTCCCATCAGCATCCACACTCACCAACAATTCCTGTCGCTTGGGCCCATGACCGTGGCAGGCATCACCAATCGATCGCCAGGTGCCTCTCTGTTGAGCTCAGACCCAGCCGGAGCCCGTCGGCCCACGGTGTGATCACAGCAGGCGTGCGAGGAGAAACCTGGCCAGATGTCCGACCTTCATGTGGGAAACAGAACTGTGGGTGGGGCAGCCTGGACACCCTCAGTGTCCCCTCGGGAAGGAAGCAAGAACGCAGACTTCCCACGCAGCTCTGCTCCTGGCCGCACTCACACGCCCACCCCCGGGCCCCAGGGTCCAGCACAGAGCTGGATGCAGCAGGGGCTTAATAAGTGTCTGTGGGTGGCCGTGAGCAGCCCTGTGTAAGGAGCCTCTGTGAAGTGTCTGCCTCCTGCCAGGGACCTGGGGAGACCTCAGAGGACCCCCCACCCCGACCGAGGCAGGCCCAGCCTGGGTCCCCTTCGGCCCAGGTCCCATGAGGGCAAGGGCCTGCTATGAGGACCCCGTGCTGCCTCCCCCAGGGAGCTCAGGCCGCCTCAGGGGATGGGAGCAGCTTGGTTCTGGGGCTCTGGGTGTCCGGGGGCGCAGGCTGAGGGGAGGGCCAGCGGGAAAAGCAGCTCTGGAAGGCTCCGCAGACGGGAACCATTATCCACGGCCACTGGGCCTGTCCTGGGAAGCAGTTAGTGTAAAAAGTAGCAGAAGCGGTGAGTGGAAACAGAGCCTCCCAGCAAAGTGGCCCCACGGGGAGTGACCTCCCCCAGAGGTGACCGCTTGGCCACAGCAACACGCACAGGTGGAGACCCCAGCGGGGGACCGAACCTGCTCCTAGCCCCGGGATCCGGTCTTCAAGGCGGGAGCCAGGATGGGGCAGGGGGAGTTCAGGGCTGAGGGGGCAGGGGGAAGTCTGGGAGGCAGGATGCCCGGGGGCTGCTGCAGCAGCTCTCCCTCCTGAATGCCCTTGACCTCGGCTCAGCTCTGGCTGGGGGCTCTGTGTCCCAGCAGCTCAGAGCCCAGACAATGGGAGCTCACAGCCAGAAATGCCCAGAGAAACTCTGGTGAGGCCCTCGGTCTGTGGCACCCATCCATCCTGGGTGTCCCCGCGCAGCCCTGATTTCACAGAACCACCGGCTGGAGCCTCAGCTCAGCCCTTAACGGGGAAGAGCCCAGCGGGGCAGTCGTGAGGCAGCCCCGGGCTGGAGATTTTAGTCGGTGTGATTTAGCTGGCGGCTCAGTAGCTGGCATCCAGGACGTAGCGGTCCTCCACGGGCACTCGCACCCCTTCCTTGCGACTCGAGGGGTTAGAGAGAAGCAGATGGGGTGGCTCAGGTAGGGGCAGAGGTGGCTGGCAGCCAGGTGGGGGCTGGAGGAAACTTGCTTCTCACTGGAGACTGTTGTACATTCTGAACTTTGCAATACGTTTTTTAAAATCAAATTCAATTAAAAATAAATAACCTCACGCTTGTCTGACTGTATATACCTCTCACCCAAGAAACGCTACTTGCCCCCAAAACAGGGAAGGGGGAACGTGTGTCACAGAGACCTGGGACCGCCTCTCTGTGTCAAAAGATTGTATCTAAAGCAGGAGGACGTCGCCCAGAATTTCAAAGACTCCTGTGTGATACGGTAGCCACTAGCTGTCCGTGGTGATTTCAATTTAAATTAATTAAAATAAATACAATTTCAAGTCCAGCTCCAGAGTCACACTCGCTGCATCTCAAATGCTCACCCGCCACACGGGGCCGTGGCCGCCGCTGCGGGCGGCGCGGATCCAGGATGCTCCTGGCATCGCAGAAGGTTCAGAAGCACGGCGCTGGGTTCCCTTGGCCACCAAGGCAGCTGTCTAGCGCCACCTCCAGACTTCGCAGGGCTCTCCTGTAGGCAGTAGGAGCTCAGTACGAGTCCAAAGAGCCACATCCTCGTCCGATGCCCACGTTGATGCGGCGGCACCAGGAGCTGGACGCAGCAGGACGAGCAATGGGAAGGGGCTGGTCGGGGCGGAGTGGGGCGTTGCTGAAGGAAGTGGAATACTGGTGAGCGAGTGCAGAAGATGGTCGAGGTACCTGGTCAGCACAGACCCTGGAGGTGGGAGCCCTCCTAGCGGGTGGGGCAGGGATGATGCCGACCAAGCTGTGCACAGACCCCAGGTACAAGACCGAGTGATCTCGAAGGCCTCCTACTTCCGGGCCGGTCAACTTCTCGAGGATTCTGATGGGCAGAAAGGATTTAGGAGGGAGGTCCAGACCCCATGGAAGTCAGAGGCCAGGGGACCTGGGACGGACACTGGGAGGTCTGTGCCTTGCAGGGCAGCGTGTGCCGGGCGTCCCACGGAGGGGAGCCGGGACCCCGCAGAGCCTGGTGGTCTCGGGGTCTCTATGCCGCCAAACCTCCTCCAACCCCGAAACCCCCAAGCAGAACCCCCGAGGCCCGAGTACCCCCCTTTCTCACCTGGGCCTGCTGACCATTACTTAAAGCTGGAAGGACCAAATAATGCACCTAAAGAGACCCCTGTCCTCGTGGTGTGTTTTTTATTTAATTTTCCAACGAACACACTCTTTTATCATCCAAAACCGTGAAAGTAAATTAAGAAGAAATGGGTTTCTCTCAATTAGGCTCAGCATTGCTTTGAGTAACTGCCTATAATTCTATTTAATGAAAAAATAAAATCATCATTCCACGTCTCCCCCGCCCTGTCACAGACCAACAGACGGCCTCCATTACCGTGCACCGTAGATTTATTTAATTAGAAAAATATTTTGTTTTCTCTGATTCTTTGGGAAAAGAAAAAAAAAAAACCCCTCCAGGCACAAAATTAATCAAATCTGTTACCTGGTGGTTAATGGCCCCTCCACCAGGCACCTCTCCGTCCACGCCACCGTTCCCACCCCGGCATTTCCACCCAAGTCGGGATGCACCCCGCCCACAGGCCGCCCCCGTGCCTCCCTGGCTGTGTCTGCGAAACTCAGATGCCAAGATCCTCACTGCCGGGCTGGGGACCCCCATGGCAGGCACATGAGGAAAGGGGCCAAATTCTTCTGTCGCCAGAAAGTATCAGTCCTCTGGGCACATACATAACGCGCAGGAAGCTGGCCGGGACGCACACGTGCTGCTGGTTACGAGGGACACCCCCTGTGACCGTGCCCGTCCGGGAAGCGGACCCCCGCCCAGAGGCCTCCTCTGGCCCCCAGGGACCGGAGCTGGCCCGGTGGTGGGAGAGACACCAGCCAATGGTACAGAAGATCTCACTCCCACCCTCCACGCGGGGAGAAGCGGGATCCAGGCTCAGGCCCCTGTGACCCCATGGGGTGACCTCAAGTGACCCCCCCCCCGCCCGGGGCCTCAGTGCCTTCACCGCCCTGAGGCACGTTCCTTACCAGGTCCCCAGAGCCCCTGTTCTGGCACTTTGGGCCACCTGGGCCCCTTCTCACAGACCCCAAGTAGTGACGTCCTCGGGGTCCGTCGGGGGGCGGAGTGGGGTGGACCGAGCAGGGCTGTGCTTGCCTTCAGGCCAGGGAAGTCTGGACGAACACGGCCAGGCTGGAGAAAGGGCTTCTGCTCCAGGGCCCGGCTCACGGGAGTCTCGACAGACACTGAGAGCAGGTGAGGGGAGCGGCCAGGTCACGGGACTCGCAGCCCTACAGGTTCCTCCCTCCCCGCCCCCCGCTTCCCTTCCCTCTCCCACACCCCCTCCTCTCCCACATCCCCTCCTCCAGAGCTGGCCAAGTCACAGTGCCCCTTCGTCCACTTGGGGAGGTGGGAACCTTCATGAAGGCATCCTTTTTGCCCTCATCCCGCCCAACCAGAGTGAAGGTGGGCACTCCCAGAGGGAACGTGTCTCCTTCTTGGGGGCTCTGGGGCCCGCCCACAACCCACTGACTCATCTGGAGGCCAAGCCTGGGACCTGTCACCTCCCAGCCAGCCTGCACACAGGGGACGGTCAGGAGCACGGCTTCCCCAGCGTGGAGGTACGTCAGCCACCCCGGGCAGAGGTCAGGCACGCGGCTGCGACCCCAGTCCCCCAGGGCAGGGAGAGGTGTGACTGTCCCCAAGCTGGACCCCACTCACACCACAGGTGGCCCAGCAGGGGACAGGGTGAGGGTCACCAGCAGACAGACTCGGGGGCAGTTTACTTGCCTTAATGGAGCTCCAGCTGGGGACCCCGCCTCCACTGCCCCAAAGCTCAGACCACCCTTCTGGCCAGTTGGGGCCTAGCCCATTAGGACTCCACCATCTCACCCTCAGCTCAGGCCTGTGTCCACAGCCCCGGCCCTCCCCACACAGCTCCTCGAGGATGGGACCAAGGTCTCCCCAGCTGACCTAAGAGGGAGACGCCCACAAGTCCAGTCTACACCGCCTAAACCACAGCCAACCATGCGATGGACTCCAGGCAGTGTGGACAGGCTGGGTAATTGAGCATCAGAAGAAGCTTTCCTCAAAATCCTCACCAATCCCGGCAGGACAGGGTTTGGGGAAGCAGGGGCATATGCTCTAAAATCCAGGCTTGTTAGCGGGCGCGGGGTGGCAGCTTCAGTTCGGGGAGCAGGGCTCCCCTGGGGGGAGAACGGGGCGCACCCAGGAGAGAAGCCCACCCACCCGCTGCCTGGAAGCCAGTGCCAACCTGTCACCTGTGACCGTGTGGTCCCCACGCACCCTGCTCCCAGGGACTTGTGTCCCAAGCCTCGGGACACCCTGATATGTCCCTTACCCAGCCCTGAAGGGATTGGAAGTGGCATCTGGCTGCGTTCCTATTCTGCTCCATGGGGTCTGGACTTTGCAAGTTTCCTGGACACACAGGCACAGGCTCAGCTCAGTGGAGCAAGCCTGCCCACCTCGCTACCCCAGACACAGCCTGTGGCATCACAGGGCAGAGAACTTCTCTACCCAAGGCCACAGGAAGGGGGGCTTACAGAGGAAAAGCTGGCCCTGGAGTCGGGGAATCTCGGAGAGCCCGAGGGCTGGCACAAAGCCATCAATGGAATCACTTTGGCCCCGGAAGTGCTGGGAATTCCGCAGAAGTGTTTCCACCTGACCACTGGCAAATGCCCACCACTGCCCACCCGGCCTCCACCTGTTGGCACGTGACCCCAAAGAAGAGGACATTCCAATTACAGGCTATAAGGACACAGGGACACCAAGGAGAGAGGCCAAAGAAGGAACCAGCCCTGAGACACCGACCTCAGCCATCCAGCCTCCAGGACTGAGGAAGAATCCAGGTCCTTTTAAGCCACCTGGTCTGCACTGGGCTGCAGAGGGCAGGCCAGAGAGGCCGAGCTGCCCCCCGCACGGTGGCAGGTTACCACACGCGTGTCCTCCACAGCTGGAGTCACCCTGTGACCAAAGACGTCCCCCTCCCTGGGGGAGGCTCCACCACACACGCCACTGGCCCCCGACCCGGGGCTCAGACACAGCATGTCTCACCCCAAGGAGTGGCCCGAGCTTCCTCTCCCAGGGACCCTTTGGGGCAGCATCCCCGCCACTCTCCTGTACCCTGTGCTCACAGGGACACTCTGCAGGAAGGATGAACCACGGTGATTTCAGAGGGTCCTGACACAGAGCCAGGGGGAGACTCAGCCATGGCTCACAGGGAGGTGGGTGCTCCCAGGGGCAGCCCCACACCCAAGGCCGTCCCACGGGGTCCCAGCATTTGCCTCTCCCTTGGCTGGGTTGCCTCACCTGCATTCAGTCTTCCCATTAAGACAGAAAGACCGAAAACCCCAGAAACATCAAAAGAAGGGAGGCAGTCAAGAGCAGCCCCAGCACCCAGAAATGAGCACCCCCGGGCTGGTTCTGGCATTTTCTGACATAACCATGATGGTCATGTCCCGCGTGGTCAGTTCAACAGTGGCCCCCAAAGATGCCGTGTCCTCAGCCCCAGAACCTGCGACTACATCAACTCACGTGGTGTATGAGTCGGGCTTCTCTAGGAAAACCGAGCCAATAGGATGTGTACACGGAAAGAGTTTATCACAAGGAATTTGCTCACTCGATGACGAGAAGCCCCAAGGTCAGAAGGCTGGAGGCCCAGCAGAGCGATGGTGTAAGCTCCGGTCCAGAGGCCAGCAGGGTTGAGACCCAGGAAGAGCGATGTGTCAGTTCAGAGCCTCAGGTCGAAGGCCGGCAGGAACAGGAGTTCCCTCTCCCCGGGGGAGGGTGAGCCTTTCTGTTCTATTCAGGCCTCGACGGATTGGCGGGGGCCACCCACGTTAAGGAGGGCAGCCTGCTGCACCCAGTCTGCTTCCTGAAATACTAATCTCATCCAGACTCACGCTCATAGATACCCCTGGATTCATGTTTGGCCCAATGTCTGGGCACCCCAAAGCCCAGCCAAGCTGGCACATAAAATTAACCATCACCCTGGCGACAGGATTCGACAGATGGGATGAACTTAAGGACCTTGAGATGGGGGGTGTCGTCCCGGATTAACTGGATGGGCCTAATGTCATCACCAGGGTCCTTATGAGAGGGAGGCGGGAGGGTGAGAGTCAGAGAGGGAGATGTGAGCATGGAAGCAGAGGCAGAGAGAGATCGAGAGAGATCGGGAGATGCTGCGCTGCTGGCTTTGAAGATGGAGAGCGGGGCCTCAGCCAGAGATGCAGGCGCCTCTAGAAGCTGGAAGTGCAGGGGACAGATGCTCCCCGGAGCCTCCAGGAGGGACCCAGTTTCGTCCATACCTTTAGGACTCTGACCCCTGCCCCCCGCAATTCTAAGATAATAAATGTGTGTTGTTTTAAAGCGCTAGGTTTGTGGTAATTTGTTACAGTGGCCACAGGAAAATAATACACGCAGTCTGGCTTTTTTCCTCTTAATATAACTCATTTTGTTAGCTGAATAGAATCCCACAATTACGTAGCGATTCTTTAGCCGTTCCTCCAGCGGTGGGCATTTGGGGGGCATCATAAGCAGCCCTGTGGGGGGACATCCAGGCTCTCAGTGCCCCCCCTTCCTGTCCCGCATCATCGCCTTTCCGTGGATTCCCAGCAGCGGGGTCTCTGCTGCTTTGAAGGCAGTTGTGATGATTTCCAAAAGTCCCAGCCCCACCCTGTCAACCCTGGATGGGGGAGGGGTTCTCCTTTTCGCTCATTTCAGGGCATCCTGGCCAGCCTTGAAAGACAGCTTGCTTTAATCTAGGCTTATCGCAGGGGGTGGAGGCTGTCACTCCTCCGAGGCCAGAGGCAGGTCCCAAGCCAGTGTCCCCATGGCCTCAGAACCCCGCCAGCCACATGGGCTCTTCTGCCCTAATGGTGCCGGCTTCTCAGCAGACGGCCTGGCTGCCCTCCTTCCTGGTCTGAGCGGCTCCCTCTAGGCCTCTGGCCACTCAGTCCCCGGGCAGGAGAGGTGACCTGACCACGTGCAGCAGGCCACAGCGGGGGAGGACGGGCCCCCCACCCCACCCCAGGCACGTTGCACCAACGCTGGTTCCAGCAGAACCGAGAATCCTGTGATCAGAACAGGGTGGTGCAGAAAACCCATCTCTGTGGGTGTTAAAGGTCAGGACCCCTCTGCATCCCTGGACCACCCCCATGGTTAGAACCCGGAAGTGGCTCAGTCTCAGTGTCAGTCCCCAGTCCTCCAGTCTTGGACTCAGTCTCCAGTCCAAGACCCATAAGAGCCGCAGGCTGTGTGGCCTTGATCAAGCCCCTGGCCCGCCTGCCTGGGTCTCCCCTGCCGTGCCGTGGAGCAGCCTGGGGTGGCCCAAACACCTCTCTGTGCACCGTCTACCTGACCAAGCTCCCCAAGGCCAAGGGTGGACGCTCGGAGGGCAGGCCGGCCAGGAGGGCGTGCGGCCAGCAGCCCCTCACCCCCACCCCTCCCACCCTGTTCACGGTGACATCTCGGAGACCAGGTCCAAGGCCCCAGCTCCCAGTCTCTGCAGAGGGCCTTTGTGCATCAGAGGTCCACTCTCCAACCAGCCTCCTGCATACACCGCAGGCCGCCTCCGCTGGGAGGACGGAGCTGTGCATGGAGCGCGGGCACCCTCTGCTGGAGCCTGTGTGCAATGACCAGGGCAGGAATCAGGTGGCCACCTTAATGGGGCTCAGGCCTTGGACCATGGAGCCCGAAGGCAGACCCCCTTCATCTGAACAGAGCTGCAGACACGGCCCCCCAAGGCCAGTGCTGACCACGGTCTGCATCTGCCGAGCGCTCACCGTGAGCAGGGCGTCCCTGAGCTGTCCCGGGGGACAGTGTCCCTGACCCCCGGCAGCCGCGAGGGGGCGTCGTTAGACTGTCTTGTCGGGAAGGAAACTGAGGCACAGAGGGGAGACGCAGTGATCCGAGGTGAAGTTTGCTCGGGTGGGGGCCCCTCTCTCCAGAGCCCACTCCCCTCTGGACAGGGGGAGCCTCACAGGCATCAAGGTCATCAGTCACCCTCCACCCACAGCCCAGGCAGACAGACTGAGGCGCAGGCCCCGAGTCACCTGCTGGCCCTGTCGGGAGCTCTTCCCTCTGCAGCGTCTTGGTCTGGGGGCTGCTGGCCTAGGGCTCCTGGGAGGGAGGCGACTGGGGAAAGGGAGAAGCACACTGGGGTGGACTCCGGCAGGAGGGGGCCCAGCACCACCCTCCCACCCCTAAGACTCCATCCCCAAAGCAGCTGTGGGCGGGGCCTGGAGCCCAGGTGGGGCCGGACGGGTGAGCGAGAGGCTCCCGCTGCAGGCTCGTGGGGTCGCCCCGTGGCCTTCTTTCTGCCTGTTGCCGGGTCTCTCCTGGAACGCACCCCCTGGACCGTGCCCCCACGGTCAGCCGTCCTTCCAGCCATCCCCCTCCTGGGTGCTTCCCCAAGCCCTCGCCGATGGGGGCTCTGCGTTCAAGGCCTGACCCCACCACCCAGTGTCCAGGGCCGCCACACCACCAGAGGCCCCCGGCGGCCCAACACCCCTTCCCTGGCACCCGGGCCTGGCCGACCCCGAGCCCAGCTCAGAGGTTTCAGGTCTGAGGCTCCGCCCCGATGCCCCCCCCAGGAACCCAGGTCCAGTAGGCGACCTGCAGGACTCGCTGTCCCAGGCAGATGAAGAGCTTCTTTCATCACATCACAGACGGCTCCCCCTACTCTGGGGAGAAGGGCTGGTGGTCTCGGCAAAAATAAACAGCAGGCCGACTGTTTATCTGTCCTGACGGCAAAAGCTGGGCCATTTCTGACCCCCGTGCCATCGCTCCCGAGCGGGGCTCCAGCCAGGACTACGCATCTGAGACTGAGCTCACCCCCGCCCCTCCCAGACGCCCGGCTCACTGGGGGCATGGGGTCAGCACCCCTGCAGGCCTCCTGACACCCCGGACCCCCAGCTTCCTGACCTCCACCCCACCCCTTGTCCCCCAGGTCCCCCCGACCTCCAGCCCCCAGCCCCATAACCCCTTGTTCCCAGGACCACCCCGTGGCCCCAGCTCTCTGGTCCCTAGGCCCCAGGTCCCTGGCCTGGCACTCCAGCCCCGCCTATGCACGTGGGAGGGGACCAGGATGGCCAACCCACCTTCGCCCCCAGGAAATCCTCCACACGGTGATTCACGTGAGCCTGTCGACTGCCATGAGCTCAGGGTCACGGCTACGAGAAGAAAACAGAGGCCCCTGAGGTTAAGGCAGGCGTCAGCTCTCACTCATAGCCTGGGGTGTCCGCACGCGCACACACACGTATGCACACTCACAGGTACAACGGGCGCACACATGCATATTTACGCACAGTTTGCACACACACGTGGATACATCTGTGTCCACACTCAAATGCACACCTACACACGTGTGTGCGTGCACCCACATGGATGTATAGACGTGGGTGTACGGCATGCACACACACGCACACAGATGCAGCCCCACATACTCGCATGCAGACACACACGCACGTGCACAGAGGGCATCCGTGTTCCCGGTGCTCTGAGAAGCTCAGGGCATCCCAGGGGGGAGGAAGGGCAGAGGAGTGGGTGGATGGGCCTGGCCTCTGCAGTGCTGGTTACAGGGGTCCTGAGATGCCCCCGAAGCAGCAAGGCCCCCAGTCAGCACCCAAGGGCCCGTTGGGACAGAGGGGAGAGGCATGTGTGGCCCCAGCTCTGAGTCAGGAAGGGCCTGGAGGCTTCTGCAACACCACGGAGTGGGGAGCCCTGGAAGAGATGGACGCTGTGCCCCCTCCTGCCCAGACAAGCTCAAGACATGGTTTTGAATGAGTCCGAGAGTAGAAAGCGCTCTCAGACGTTCTGGCACACCACGATGTGGGATCAAGGTCAGGGCCGCCACAACAGGCGAGAGCGTGCAGCCTTTGCGGGGAGTGGGGGCCTCGTCCCTGGGGCCGTGGGAAGGCACTGGGCGGGGCTTCTCAGGAGAGAAACAGCGACAGGATGGGACTCCGTTGACCAGCAGGCTCGGCCCAGGCAAGGCAACCCGCTCTACGGGACCCCTGTATCTTGGCATCCCATAATACCACTCTTTTTAAGACCCAAGACCCTGGAAGATGTGTGGGTGTACTTCCATGATTTCAGTGTTTCTAAAAATTCCAAACCTCACCTTTCATATCATGAGGTCAGGATCAATGACTCAAATGCTCGCTTTATGCAAAAAGAAACCCACACAGAGCTTCCCAGAAGTCTAGACCGGCCGCCCTCAGGGGCCACCGTCTGCAGGCATGCAGCTGCAGCAGAAAGCGTCTGTGTAGGAGGAGCCCCAGCTCCAGTCCAAAGGAGTCCCAGCAAGGTGAAGTTTGTGCTGGATGGCAGAGGGAGCAATACATGTATAATTGCGTCAGAAACTCCACGCAGACCGCACGAAACCCAGGGAACAAAGAGGAAACTCTCTCTAAACGACAGTGGTGACTTGCTGCCAGCACAAAAAGGGGAGTCCCTTAAAAACTGAGGGCTTCTCAAAGGCCACAGAACATGGCCTTTCGCCTCTCCCCTCATTGCCTCGTTTGCAAGCTGGTGTTGCAAGCATCCCACAAAGGTGGAATCCTGCCCCTGACCCTTTGGATCTGGGGTGAAGGGTGCAAGTCCAGAGCAGCCTGGGTGATCTGTGCTTTCTCTCTGTCTCTCTTTCTCTCTGTCTCTCCTCACCCTGCTTCTGCCCTGAGAACAGCTCAGACTGGCCTGTGGAGGAGGCTTAGGTGCCCAGCTTACAACCAGCCAACCCCCAAGGATTGGGGGGGACACAGCCTGGCCTGCAGGGTCCCCTACCTGATCCACTGCTGACCAAAGAGATGTGAACAATAGTCAGCACTGATTATTTAAGCTTCGAGTGTTGGGGTGGTTTGTTACGCAGCTGTAGCTAACTGATACAGACAGGTTCACTTGGAGACAGAAGGGTCAGAGACAGACATTTGGGGAAACAGCAATCTCCTCACCATTTTCTAAAGTATTGAGACACAGAAAGAGCTTTTGTCCAGCTGTTCTTACATGCATTAACTTTTTGTATAAGATACTTTGTTTTAATCCCCACCCACTCCCACCGCACACCACAGCTGCTCTAGCCCAGGGGTCTTGTCCTCAAAAAGACCTTAAAAAGTTAAACATGTCCTTAAAAAGTTAAAATCCAGCTCCTCCTTAAGCTCTTGAGTAACACGCAGAAACCTTATCATCGTTTCCCTGACTTTAAAATTGCAACCATGGAACTTACCTGGTAGCACAGTGGTTAAGAATCTGCCTTCTAACGCAGGGGACGCAGGTTTGATTCCTAGTCAGGAAACTAAGATCCCACATGCCTCAGGGCAACTAAGCCCGTGCACTCTAGAGCCCACGCACCACAACCAGAGAGAAGCCCACGCACCTCAGCAAAGGGCCCACGTACGTGCTGCAGCGAAAGATCCGATGCGGCCAATAAATAAATATTTTTTCAATAAATAAATAAAATTAAGAAAATAAAATTGCAACCATAATTTTTAAAGGAGGGAGAGTAATTAAATGCTTGTAAACATTTTAGACATTAATAGGGGAATAAATTGTATTTCCTCTTAAAATATTTCCATATTCTGATGAAACAAACCTCCCCAAGTACTTGTTAAATAACCCTTATAATTCCAATGAATTAAACTGATAAATGTAGAAAAATCTGTAAATTCTCTTCAACTTCTGATACTGTTCACACTTAGCAAAGTGATCTTATGTCGTTCCGCTTAAAATTACAAACCTGAATCAATTATTTATAATTTTAAAGTAGAAGCCCAGGGCTAGTCTGTTGGACAATCTAATACACCAAATTCTCTTAAATATTGCAAGTACATAAAATACCAAAAAGAAATGATTTCTAAATTTAACGATAAGCTGTGGATAGTTTTGCTTTACTGTCATCTCCTTGCTGGATTCCTGTTCTCCGAGGGGACAGAGATGGTTACTCACCAGGGAACGATGACGTGCCCACTCCCAAGTGACCTTTCTCATGATCCGAGCAGCCGAGCTTTTTATAGCCACCGTGCAGTGGGCTCCAGCCCTAAAAAGGGTTGGTCTCACAGTCCAAGCCCGTGGGTTTAAATCCGGTCATCACTCAGTGCCCCTAGGGAAGCTGGCCACTCCTGCTCAGAATGGGGCTGGCCTCATTCCTGGAATCCAGCTGGTGAAGACCAGCAAAGCCCAGCAGAGCTGTGGCCAACCAAGCCTTCACGTGATACAGCTGAGAAAGAAACAGCTGTCGCGAGTCACTGAGATGCTGGGCGGGGCTGTTCCTGCAGCCAAAGCAACCACCACACCTGTCTCTGCTCCTCTGGAAACACTGAAGCATCTTCTGAGCCTCGGCGGAGGGCACTGGACACCATCATCAAGTCCTTCAGCCCCGTCGCACCCTCTCACTCAGCTTGGATTCGCCTCATCTTGCCCCCGGGGGCAGGACCACAGCTCCTACAGGAAATAAAATGGCTCTGGATTCTGCCATCTCCCTTGGCTTCAGATCCTGCTGACGGTAGCGACCCTGATGGCTACGTAGAATCACGTCAGTCGCTGGGCCAGGGACTCCTGGATTTACTGCGCCTCGCAGGCACTGCGTTTTTTACAAACTGAAGGTTGGTGGCCACCCTGCACCGAGCAAGTCTATCGATGCCATTTTTCCAACAGCATTTGCTCACTGCATGTCTCTGTGTCACATTTTGGTAATTCTCGCAATATCTCGAACTTTTTCATTATTATTATATTTGTTATGGTGACCTGTGATCTCTGTTGTTACTGTTGTAATTGCTTTGGCACATTTTAGCAATAAAGTACTTTTCTGGTGAAGGTATGTACATTGTGTTTTTAGACAGAACGCTATTGCACATTTAGTAGACTACAGTGTAACATAAACATAACTTTTATACGCACTAGGAAACCAAAGACTTCGCATGACTTGCTTTATTGCAATAGTCGCTTTATTGCTGTGGTCTGGAACCGAACCCGTGAGATCCCTAAGATGCCCGTGGTGAGTTCCAAAATCGCACTTTGCAGCATCTCCCAGATGGGCTCGGCAGCATGTCAGGAAGCCCTATGGGTCGGGGGGGTGGTTTCTGATTAAAGGTACCTGGCAGAGGCTTTGTTCCCCCTTCAGGAACGTCCTAACACGTTAGACTATTAAAGGCTCTGAGAAGTCCTGCAATGAGAAAACCTGTTTACTTGTATTTAACCCTGTATTTCCCCCACCACGTTACATTGTTTTCATGTCACCCCTGTTGAAGACTGTATTATTTGTTCACAATTATCTGTTTCCCCCCACTTCCCAAGCTCCGCCCGGTCAGAGCTTCTCCACCCTCCTGACTTGGGGCCTGGCCGCTTTGCTTCAGCTGAGGGAGGTGGAGTGCGCGTGCTGTTTGCTGGGCTCCGGCCTCTGGCTCCTGCCCTCCAGTTCTCACAGAACGTGACCGAGAAATAAGCAGCTGTTGTGAGCCTCTGAGATGCTGGGCGTGTCTGTCCTGCAGCCAAAGCTGACAGATGCAGAAAGTGGTACCCGAAGGATGACCATGACAGCATCGTGACATTGGCTTTGGTGTAGAGAAAACTCAGAGGAGGCTGCAAGAGTGGAGACCATGTCACGACATAGCCAAACAATCCCTGAAACAGACGCCTGTGATGACGGGGGGTGCGGGGCAGACCCCGCGCCCAGTGAGCATTTGACCCTGGGAAAGAGGCTCAGACGCGGGTCCTCGGCACTGAGCTGTCGAGCGGCTGCATCTGATCGAAGGTACCACAAGAGGAGGGTCTGTTCACAGAAGGGGGAAAGGGGCATCCAGAGATTCTGGGGTCCAAGATGCAACTCCTTCTCTTGAATAAAAGTAAAAGATTTCAGATTAAGACTCAGCCTGGGTACAAGGACCAGACCGGGGAAGGGGGTTCCCGCTGTCTGTCGGAGTGGAGGTGCACTTAGCAGGAAACTGTGGTGAAGAGGACACGTCTGGAAAAGCCTGTGCCCTGATTCCATACCCCCACCTTCTCTTTCCAGACCCCAGGCCGAGGGGTAGCCTTCATCGGGGCCACGATGATCTCGTGTGAGGTGTGGCGGGCAGGATAATGACCCCCCAGACACATACACACCCTGATGTCTGGAATCCATGGATACGTGACCTGACACGGCAAAAGGAAGTTTGAGGATGGGATTAGGTGAAGGGTCCTGGGATGGGGGTTATGCTGGGTTATACAGCTGAGCCCAGTGTCATCACGAGGGTCCCCAGGGACCGGGAGGCTCCGAGTCACAGACAAGAAGTGACAGTGGGAGCAGAGTCCAGGGAGGAGAGGACACTGGGCTGCTGGCGGTGAGGGTGGAGAACCGGCACAGGAGCTGAGGAACGCGGGCGCCTCTAGAAACGGATTCTCCCTGGAGGCTCCAGGAGGAGCCCGCCCTGCCCACACCTCGATTTTAGCCCCGTGAGCCTATCTGGGACGTCTGAACACCAGAACTGCGAGAGAATAAATTCTGGTTGTTTTCCGCCCCCTCATCTGTGACGGTGTTTTTGTAGGAAGCTGATAGAAGGGGGAGGGGATGGGGGCGAAGCCAATCCTGCATTTCAGCTCCTGCTGATGGAGCCACGGGGCACGTGCGCTCACATCCCATTTGCCAGAGCTTGTCACGTGGCCACACCTGATGCCCCTGGGCCACAAAAGCCCGCTCCCCAACTGGGAAGCAGGCGCTCGGGTCCCGCCCTCACCCCACCGGTGAGGTTGTACTCACAGAGCGGGATCAGGGCCCTCAGTCAAGGAAACCGTGCCGACCACCGGCAGTTCTCAGGCCTGTGGGGAGGGGTCCAGCCTGTCAGACAAGGGGGCACAGAGAAGGCTGTGCACTCAGCCCGGGGCTGCTGGCCCCCAGGTTCCACGGGGTCCCCAAAGAGCCCTCCTGCACCCACAGCATCAGGACCCCAGGGTGACCCTCATGCATGGGCCTCGGGGCCCCATTCCAGATCCAGTGAATCGGCCTCACCTGCCCGTGGTTCAACGGCCTTTAGGAGAGGCCAGAGGCCCAAGGACGTGGGGGCCGCCATGGCAGAGTTTGGATTCAGGTAGAAGCATGGGGCCAGACCACAGTTGACCATCCTCAGGTCTGTGTGCCCCTTGCCAGTGCCATTCCTTAGCCCTCAGGGGCACAGGGGTGGAGGGATTGGCATCCGTGCTCTTGAAGAGGTCCCCCTGCATGTCGGGGTGGCCACTGTCCCCCTGTGCTCCTTGGTCACCACATCCCTGCTTCCCTTGAGAGAGGCTGGCACACACAGATGTTGGCACGTCCCACATGGGGCTGTGCCATCCCCCTGGGTCCCTCCAAGGTGGGAGGGCACGTGTAGCAGACCGCAGCCCCCCACAGCCAGGCCAACCGGGCGGGGTCAGCCGAGGCCCAGGTGACCCAGCAGACGAGATGCGTGGGAGGGCTTTCACCGCTGCCTCTTGTCCAGGGAGGACCAGCCCCCTGCAGGGCGTCCACGGCAAATTCTGCCCGTGCCGAGTACTTTGTATGTACTAGGAGTGGTGCTGGGGGTCCTCTCTCCAGAGGACCAGCCCCCCTTCAATGGGGGGGCACAGGGGACCAAGAGGGGAGCTGAAGCTTCCCACTGTGGGAGCCAACATGGCCCTGTTGCCCAGCTCTGGAGTTTTCTGCGGGCATCAAGTTCCCAGAGCCAGGCTCGCGGCAGCAGCGCCACCCCAGCACACCTACCGGCGACAGTCCGGAACCTCCCCGATCACTGGTTACCCGAGTGAAGAAGGGTCTTGTCAACCCCCGCCCCTACCCCTTATGCGTTACCCCTGACTCAGAACCTTAGTGCACCTGTTCCCTGGAGGCTTAAACAGGACTTTGCTTTCTCACAGTCTGGAGGCTGGAAGTCCGAGACCCAGGTGTTGGCAGGTTGGTGCCCCTGGATTCTGTGAGGGGGAATCGGGTCCAGGCTTCTCCCCAGCTTCTGGTTTGCCGGCGACCCTTGGCATTCTGTTCCGTGGCTTGTAGATGCATCGCCCGATCCCTCTCCTCTGTGCTCACGTGGCATCTCCCTGTGTGTGAGTCTGTGTACAGATTTACCCCTTTTTACAAGAACGGTCCTGTTGGAGTGGGGCCCACCCTAATGACCTCCACTTCACTCGGTTACCTCCATAAAGATCTCATCTCCAAATGTGGCTGAGTTCTGAGGTAGGGGAGGGTATGACTCCAGTACATCTTTTGGGGGGGACACGATTCCACCACTACACTTAGTGCACAGTTCTCTGTAAAGACCCTCTCACCCCCTCCCCCACCCCCGTTTCCTGGTTGCTGTAGAGAACGGAGCTTCCTGGGGGCCGTCCTGGATTCTAACACTCCCGCCCCCCAGAGCCACCCCATCAGGACCACACAAGCGAGTGCTGGCATCTCCTCCTCACACGCTCCAAGGGGCCGCCCGACAGCCTCAGACACCGTGGACTCTGGAGGCGCAGGAGAACACCCACACGGTGTTCACGTTCCACAGCCCTAGCCCAGCACCCGCAGGGTCCACGCCCACGTGGTCCCCCGTCCTGTGCATCTGCTGGCCCTGCGATTCCTCTGCATCCCTCGAGGGCAGTGCTGAGCCCACCCCGAGATCATGGGGGAGGGGCTCCAGGAGAGAGGGGTGTCCTGCAAGCCACCTGCCTCAGCTGAGGTCTCTGGGTGGCAAGGGGAGGGGCCTGTGCTCCTCTAGGGTCAAGGGTCTGCCTCTGCTGCCAGAGGACTAGGGACCCTCAGAGGCCAAGCACCCAGCCGCCCTTGCAGCCCTGCCACCCACCGTTACGTCCTAGGTCTGCTTTCAGCGGGGTCTGCCCGCAGTTTCAAGGGAACTTGGTAAGACAGCGTCCCTCCCCGTCCCGCTGCCCTGTCATCCGTCAGCCACCCAAACCCACAGCCTTCTCTCGCTGAGGCTTTCCGCACAGGACACAGAGGCTGTCCTGCCACAGTCCCCATCGACGCTGTTACCCTCGCTCCAGTCACTGCCACGGTCACTGCACGCCCAGCCTCTCACCTTCCACCTGTACCTCTGCCCCCGCTGAGAGCCTTAGCCCCACCAGGGCCCCAGGCCACTGAGAGATCAGCTCCAAAACGTCTTCCTGACGGTCTGCCTTCCAGGGCTACCTGGGTCTGGGCCCTGCAGAAAACACAGCCTAATAGGGAGGCTTTGGGGCTGCTATCTAACCAGGGAGCCGTGGGGAGGGAAGTGGAGGCGGGTGGCCACCAGGTCAGGCCCCCGTGGCACAGTGGCCTATGCCTGGGGCCTTGCCTCCTGCAGGGAAGGAGAGGTGGCCATCCACTGTCTCAGCTCCCCGGCCCTCCGGGTGTTCCCTTCTGCAGACTCTGGGCACCGCCCTGCGGCAGCATCAGCAGGATGCCCTCCGGGGCCGGGAGGTATCACAGCTCACACCTCCGTGGGCTGGAGCTTCTGCGTGGAGTGTGGGGATATCTGAAGAAGCAGGTGCAGAACCCGGAGGCCGGGGCCCAGGCTTGCCCAGGGGGACACGCTGACAGGGTCATCGCTGACCATACAGCCAAGGCTGGACGGGGAGGCCCCATCCCCATTAGTCAGCACTGGACAGCAGCTCTGGTGATGTGTGGGCAGGAGAGTGAAGTAAGAGGCCTTAAGAGGAGGAAAGAAAGCCAAGTGCTTCCAGGGGCATATGATCCACTGCCAGAAAATCCACCAGAATCAGTTAAAGGCTGTTCTAAGCCATGGGAAAAGTCAGCCATGTGACCTGGTCAGAACTAGTGTAGAGAAGCCCATGGCTCTCTTACAGGCAAACAACCCCCCCGAAGCTACAATGGAAGAAAATGTCTGTGTAAAACAGCAACTGGTAAAAAAGATTAAGTAGCTCGAGGTGACTCAGAAATGTGCAATATCTAGATGAGACTGGCCAGCCTTCCTGAACTAATCAGTACATTTAATAAAAATCCCCCCAAAATAGATAAACAAGGACCCACTGTATAGCACAGGGAACTATATTTAATATCTTGTGATAACCTATAATGGAAAAGAATCTGGAAAAGAACAGATACATATATGTGTCTAACCGAATCACTTTGCTGTTCACCCGAAACTGACACAACATCGTAAATCAACTACACTTCTGTTAGAAGAAATTTTAATCCACCTAAAATATGCCACGCAGCTTTTTATCGGAACCAATCAGATTTTAAAGTCCACACAGGGAACTTCCTTGGTGGCGCAGTGATTAAAAATCCGCCTGCCAATGCAGGGGACACGGGTTCGAGCCCTGGTCCGGGACGATCCCACATGCCGCGGAGCAACTAAGCCCGCGTGCCACAGTGACTGTGCCTGCGCTCTAGGGCCCGCCAGCCACAACTACCGAAGCCCACGCGCCTAGAGCCCGAGCTCCGCAACAAGAGAAGCCACCGCGATGAGAAGCCCATGCACCGCAACGAAGAGTAGCTCCCGTTCGATGCAACTAGGGAAAACCCGTGTGCAGCAATGAAGACCAAATGCAGCCAAAAATGAATAATTTTTTTAAAATAAATAAATAAATAAAATAAAGCCCACATGGAAAGGAAAGCATGAAAGAATGCCCAAATCTGGCCCACCGGCTGGTCTTGTGAGCTCTCAATGGTTTATGCACATTTTAATGGTTAGAAAATATAAAAAGAGTAGTTTGTGACACAGGGAAGTAATGAGATGTAGGTGTCAGTGTCCATAACTGCAGCTTTAATGGCACAAAGCCTGTCCACCTGCTGACCTTTGTGACCACCTCTGTGCCCCGACGGCAGAGCTGGCTTGTGGCAACAGAGACCTGAGCCGTGAATCGTAAACTCCTCACTCTCGGGGCCACCCCTGCACTGGGGCACCACGCGGCCAGACTTGGGCCCAGCTCCCCAGGGCTCCCTGAGTCCTGCCGCGTGCCAGGCTGTGCCAGGCTCCGGGAAGACGGGGGTCTGGGGTTGGGGGGGTCCCTGCCCTGGTGAGCTGACCTTCCAGCCAGCGAGATAGACAGTAAAACATGTGACATGGTGGGTTCTGGATGGGGCAGCCAGACAGGCTCTCTGGGAGAACCCTAACAGACTCAGAGTGGCACAAGCGAGCCACACCAGCATCTGGAGGGCGGGTGCTTTGGGAGACGGGAGAGGCAGGTGCAAAGGGCCCGGGGCAGGAACGCCCCTGGAGAGCGGTGCAGTCAGAGAGGGGACCCAGGGCTCATCAGACACCACAGTCACCCCCTCACAGGGCTGTTCTCTGGCAGGAGGGGTTGCAAGGCACAAGAGGCACCTCAGAGCCGGACCCGTAACTGGAGCTGGTGAGAGGAGTAGGGACCTGCACTTGGCCGAGGAGCTGCAGGTCCAGGACTGCGAGGAGGTGCAAACCTGCAGAATTTGGACTTTGTGTTGACAAAGACTGTCCTCTTGACCGAGCCTCAGACGGCCTCCTGGAGCGCCGTCCTCCACTAGGCCTTGTCCTTGGGCCCCACCTTCAGCCTGCCCAGCCCAGTGGTAGCCAGAATCCCCCCTGAATCAGTTAGGGGAGAGTGCCCCACCCCGAGACCTGATCAGCATCCATAGCCAATCAAATTCATTCTCCCCGACCCTGATGTCCCCCACCCTGGCCTCGCTTCAGCAAGAATCGCCCTCCCCTTAACGTCTGCTCTTCTAATTTTCCACCCCCTCCCCCGTCCTGCTCTTTGGCTATAACTCGCCTTGTCCTGTGGTGTGCGGACGGGAGCCTGACCCCTCTCCCCTGCTGCAGCAGTCCTGAGTGGAGACCTTACCATCTGAACAAGTGTCAGAGCGATATCTTCTCTGACAGTGACCACCCACCCCGGTCTCACCCGGCCCCGGGCCAGATCCCCAGCTCTCCCTGACCGTCCTGAGACCACAGCCCGAGTCGGAGAGGGGCCCGACCCTAGACAGTGCCAGGGGCCAGCCTGAGACTCAGGGCACCCCTGTTCGTCGAGCCGCAATGCGTCCGATCACGGCGCCAGCTCCGTGAGGGCACCCACCACCCCCACCAGGAGGGCAGCTCAGCCCGACCTCATTAATCTAACGCTCGCTCACGTGTCAAGGTGCACCGCAATTTCTGTAAAAATGATCTGGCTGCTAATTAGGCTGTTTATAACTTGTTTCCCTGGTCGCTAATGATAATTAACATGCAAATTAGCTCGGGGAGGGAAGGCTCTGGGGCCCCCAGTTCATTACCACGTTAATTACTGTTTGCTTAAACACCACAGATACAAATGGCGGCATTTCGCGTAATGGGCGAGACGATAATTATAATGGGCGAGACGATAATTATACCAACGACATTTTGAAAAGTCATTTTGGTGTGTGATTTTTCTGTGTGATTAATGCTTCCGGGCCTGGTTGATAAACTTCGTTCGTTCAAACCAATATAGGCTCCGTACACAAACCGGCCAGCAGGCGCGGCCCATTAATCTCCCCCCATCCCCTGATGGCTACAAAGTTTGGGAGGAAGGAAAAAGGCAAAGGAGAAAGTTGGGCAGCTTTGGGGGAAGGAGAACTTCCCGAACTTCCTGCTTTTAAGCAGCTGGTTCCTTGGAATCTGCTCTCACGGCCACGGCAGCTGGTAACTGTTTCAGGTGCTGAATTTGGGGAGACCTGTGACTCGAGGCCAGCCTCCTCTCAGGGAGCCGGGCCGGGCCTCACTCCTTCCTTTCTTCCTACCCTCCCTCCTTCCCTCCTTCCCTCCCACCTGTCAGGTAGGTGCCTGCTGGGCAGCAGCAACCTTGTCCTGCTGGAGCCAACATTCCAACAACAAAATCCAATAACAGACAAGTGGGCCATGCTGGGCAGTGAAGCAGGAGAGGGAGCAGAGGGGAACAACGGGGGGGTCAGAGAAGGAAGTGAGGGAGGACGTGTGGCGGCAGAGAGGCAGGCAGTGCAAAGGCCCTGGGGCAGAAACAAGCTCGTCAGGGTACAGGGTGGGGCGGGCACAACAACAGAGCCAGTGTGGCTTAGCCGAATGACCAGGGTGCTGGGCGGGGCAGGTCCCAGGGGCAGGAGCTGTTGGTTTAGGGGAGCCCCAGAAGCCTCCCTGATAAAAAGAGGGGCCTTCTCCATCAGCCTAGGACCTCAACATCGCACACCTGCTCCTTCTAAAACAGGAGCTTCACCCACAATGTGCCCCTAAGGCGGAGGCTCCCTTGGCAAGCCACGGCCACTGTAATTGAGATTAAGAGACAGGTGGGCGATGGGTGAGGAGAGCGCTGGGGACGCACCTCCCCGGCTGCATTATTGATGGAGGGATGATGATCGGTACAGGTGTGGTCCCCGTGCCAGCCTGAGGGCTGCTGGAAGGAAGCTGCCTGCAGGAAGCTAGGGGAGAGGCCAGAAGAGGGAGGGGTCCATGCGCATGGCTGGTCAGCAGAGAGGGGGAGGGGCCCGAGAGGAGGGGTCTCCCCGTCTCAGGCTCCCGGTTCCAGACTCCAGAGGACCGTGAGGCCTGCAAATCCTGCCGATCTGGCAGGAGGGATGAGAAGCTGAAATTTCATCTGGTGACAAACAAGCCCCAGCCCACCCCGGTCCCCTGGATCCCGCCGGTGTTCCTGTGGGTCCCCCATTGCTGTTCTGATGTGCTCGGCCACTGCGCCACAGGTGAGCCTCCAGGGCTGAGGGAGGGGCTTCTCAGAGCCGGGGGGATGTGGGGGGTGTGGCGGGTGGGGGGGGTAGGTTTTCCTGAGCCCTGGCAGCCAGGGGGCTCTGAGTGGCTCACACACTCTGGGAGAGCACCCTGGGGAGCACAGGATGGTGGAGCTCGCTGAGCCCAGAGAAATGACCAGAGCTGCTCCTGGCTCCTGGGGAGAGAGGAGAGTACCCCTGAGAGCCCAAGGTCAGCTTTGGGGGAGTTGGGTGCAGTCTCAGGCTGTTGCTAAGAGCTCCCCTTTCTAACGGAGGTTGGTGGAGAAGCAGGGAGCCTGACTTGCTGGCCGGTGCCTGGGGAGGAGGGGGCAGGCATGTTGGAGGCCAATAGGCTGGGGGTCCCAGGAGAGCTCCCAGGGAGACAGGAGGGGCTACATGGGCCCTCCCCTCCCTTGTGTGCGGGGTGGACAAGACCAGCTTGCCTCCAGGGTCGGGCCAAGGCCTCTGCTTGGAGCCTTGGCCATGGAGGCGGCTCACGGGCTTCAGGAGGCCCAGTAGCAGCCTCCGAGCCCCTGGTCCTCCCGGGGCCACAGCGGAGCCTGCAGGCAGGGCCACAGCGGAGCGGGACCAGACCTAGCACCCACCTCCCAATTTCGGGGCCCAGCGCTGGGATCAGGCCTGACCTTGTGGAAGCAGGTGCAAAGGCAGGGAATGGGCCAGGGTGAGCACGTGCACCTGCTTTTGTGGAGGTGATGGGTAAACCGATGCCCTCCAGTCCCTCTCAGAGGAGCCCCGGGGGAGGGACTCGTGAAGATTCAGAATGAGCTCCCGACGGGGCCGGGGAGCTGGTCCCCGGGCAAGCGACCCCACTGCTCCGTGTCTTTCCATAAAAAGGGCCCAGGAGTGCCTGGCACACCCCACCTCAGAGGAGGTAAAAGCCACACGAGTGCAAGGTCAGCCTCAAGGCCATCACCTACCGTCCACTTTCATGCACCGCTTTTATTTCCAACTCCTTTGCCGCTCCTGCTACCACTGAAGATGGTTCTGGAAACGGGGGCTCAGCGCTCTCTCCAGCTGGCGGGCCTGTATCCCAGTCAGGGCTGGGACTAGGACGGTATCTGGAAAAGGGACCATGTGCTCCTACTGGGACTGACATGGGCGCTCACGTCCCTTGGGGCGGCCATTTCATGGCCGTCTCCGGGAGTGTAGGGAGTCCCTGCAGGGGACTGGGCGGCACCCCTAAACCCACCCGGGTCTGACCGCATACACTGGGGCCGCTGGGCAGGGAGAACGTCCTCTGTGGGGGCAGTAACGGCGCTCGGAGGCTGTCAGCTCAGGGTGCTTCTTGCTCCATTCCTGGCTCCGTGGGGCATCCATCCAAGCGTGTTCAGCTGGAGCCTTAACGCTTCCATCACAGTGACACCCCGTGTGCCCCTAGAACTGTGGATGAGTCACAAACTCGCCACGAAGACGTGGCCTGGCCCGGCCCGGCCTGTCAAGGTTTTGAGGGGTACAGCAATGTGAAGGGCAAGTGCACTGAGTCACCTCCACCTGGATACCGGTAGAAATGGCGAGAATCCCACGGTAACGGACAGAAAGCAGCTTCCTCTTGAACTCAGTTGTCACACCACGGCCTGAAGCAACACACATCTGCACACAGGATACCTGCGCCTGGTCCAGCATCCTAAAGTTGCCCTGGGGTTACCTGTATCCAGGTGTGCTGCTCCCAGGTAGGGGCTGCGATCACAGCTTCTGGCCCACCGAGACCACTGGGCTCCTCCGGCCAGCGCGCCCGAGGGTCCGCGGGCACCGTGTGCCAGGGCAGAGGCTCGGGGGACCAATCAGGTTAATGTGATAGCGAATGTCAGGCAGGAGTGCTGCCTCCACGCCCCGGGCCCTTCCCACAGCCCTGGGACAGCCCAGCTCCATTACCGCTCTTGCCTAATTAGGGTAATAAAATGAAAGTAATCAAAGCCATGGGAGACCTCTCACCGCTCAGCTGGGTATTGTGCCTTTGTGATGTCAAGGAGCTAAAGAACGGGCCAGGAGCTGGACCTGGGGGCCAGGCCCTGCTGACCACACCTGCCTGACCCTTGCAGACCTTGAGCCCAGACTCTGACTGTGCCCGTGGAGCCCTCCCTAAAGGGCTGGTGGGCCACATCCCAGCGGCCAGGACCCTGGGGAGGACATCAGAGGCAGCAGCCGCCTCCCCTGCCCCTGCCCCACAGCATCCAGTGCACTAGTGGGCACTCCACCTGGTTCCCTGAGCCCCACAGAGGACCGGGGTTTCCCGGCATCTGGGAACCTTGGCATCTTGAATTGGGAGGGGCCCTAGCCCCAAACAGGACCACGTCTCCAGGGACGTGCAACTCGGCGACCTGCCCAGGGGCCCCTGTCAGGGCTGGGCTCAGCGTCTCGGACCCCAGTGCCCCAGCAGCCGTGCCCACCTCTGCACCTCTTCACACTTACCCTCCTTGCTGCTGGGAGGGGGTGAGTCCAAAAATATCGCCCCCACCCCATGCTGCCGGCCCTCCTCCACTACAGTCCAGGTGACCCTGGGCCAGCAGGTGCATGTCACAGCCCCTTAGGGCCACCTCCTGGGTCTCATCTCAAGAAGGGACAGGCCCTCTTTTCAGGAGTGGCACCCAGGCCACTGGGAGTGGAGGTGGCTGGGCATGCACACAAGGGTCTGGTCTGTCTGCCCAGCTGGGAGTAGCCTGTGGGGAGGGAGACCCAGGGCCAGTAGGAAGACCTACAGGAGCCCAGGTGGACGGGGCGACTTGGGGGCCAGCTTCCTAGGAAGCAGCCTGCAGGAGGGGCACCAGCCCGTAGAAAGGGGCCCTGAACCAGCCGGACAGTTCCGGGGATGGCAGGGGCCCAGGGCTCCCGCACCGCCCCGGAGCTCCTTCCTCACCTGTGAGTGTGATGCGGACGCGTGTGCGGCTAGCCCCAGACTGCAGGCAGCTCCTGCCCGGCGCCCAGGAGCGCCAAAGCCCCTACCCTGCTCCCCAGACTCGGGGCTCAGGCTGCCCAGAGCCTGGTCCTGGGGTGGCGTCTCTCCCCGCCCCTCCCTGTGCTCTGGTGGGACAGGGGGGCAGGGGGCAAGGTCAGCTGGGCGCAGGGGGCCTGGGGGACGGGGCGGAGTCCGAGGCAGGGGCGCGCCTGGCCGCTGGGGGCGCCGCTGAGCCGCCGAGCCGCCGAGCCGCCGGGGTGTTGACGGTGTCCCGGGAAACGGACCCGCCCTCCGGACCCGGGCGCTGCGGCGGTGGGCGCCTCTGGGAGCCCAGCCGCACGGACCCTCGGGCAGGGCCGCGTCCACCGCCCCTCCACCCGGCCCACAGCAGGTGGGGTGGCTCGAGCCTTTCCCTTCCCCGCGCGCCCCGCACGGCCTCGGAGCACAGGCGAGTGTGAGCGCGTTTTCACTTTGGGGGGCGCCTGTGTGTGCACATGCGTGTGAGCGCGTGCGTGTGTGTGCACACGCGTGTGTGTCTCAGTGTGTGTCGGAGAGCATACACTGGGCGGGGGGCTTGTTTGCAGGCACTTTGGGATCCAGGAGAGAAAGGACCATGAGCAATTCGTTCTTCAGGTCAGAAGGTTTGGGGACGGGGAGAGGCATGAGACAGGGCTGCTCCTGGAACTGACCTCAAGACCTGACCCTCCGGCCTGGGCCATCGTGGCTCCCCACTGCCACCCAAGAGCCGGCCAGGTGCCCCTCACCACCCCAGCACCCGCCGCCCCCCTCCC
The DNA here is from genome assembly GCF_008692025.1 of Phocoena sinus. Taxonomy (NCBI): domain Eukaryota; kingdom Metazoa; phylum Chordata; class Mammalia; order Artiodactyla; family Phocoenidae; genus Phocoena; species Phocoena sinus. The sequence goes on along the minus strand of NC_045763.1, from coordinate 1,452,837 downwards.
CCTGTATTGCCCCCGTGCGGGAGGTGGGCACGGCTGTGGTCCTGAGGTTGGGTGAACAATAGAAACTTAGAGCCCTGAGAAGACGTCGAGAAGGCCTGTGTGAGCTGGATTGATGGGAGGGGGTCCGCCTTCCTGAGGGGCTCTGTGCAGGGAGGGGCAACAGGTGGAGTGAGGGCCACCCAACTCCTCCCTGGGTGGATCCTCCGGGGTCAGATGTCTACAGAGGGCCCATTGCTGAGTGGGCCCATTCTGCAGAAGAGGAAGCTGAGACCTAGAGGCAATTGGGAGGCGCCCCAGCCCCATGGAGACGCCTGCAAGGCAGGCACCCCCATGCCCCTTAACGGTTGAATTCACCCTGCCTTCGCTCGGGGGCTCTGCGCTGACCCTGGGGTCTCCACGGGGAGGGGCAGGAAGCCTCTCTGGAGCAGGGCTGGGGGCCGTAGGGCAGGTGGGCTGCCGGCCACCCACGCACTAACCACACTCCCCCCTCCAGGTGCTGTGAGGACCGGACATGGGCCCATCTGAGGCGTGGGCGTGATGTCGGCCCAGGAGCTTGCAGCCTGCCTCTGCTGGCAGGGGGACCGGCACCTGGCCCAGGGGGAGACACCACTGGCCACCGCCTTCTACCTGGCTGCCTTCAGCTGCCACGCCCCCTCGGCCTTGCGGAGCGTCCGAGCTGCCCTGGCCGGGGCTCGGGGGCCCCCCGTGGTGGCCACGCTGGAGGCCTGGTGCCGAGGTGACAGCCAGATCCCGGCCATCCACTGGGATGGCATGGCGGTGGTCTCTCTGACGGGGACCCTGGCCCGCGCCTTCCTGGCCACGCTCTGCCCCGACCACCCAGCTGCAGCCCTGCACTCCCTGGCAGGCCTGCTGGCCCACGGGTACCACGGGGAGGTGGTGCAGCGCTGCGGGGCCCTGCTGGACGCTCACTCCCAGCAAAGTCTGGAGCTGCGGCTGACCCGTGCCCTGGCCTGGCTCCTGTCCAGGACGCAGGTGGACGCCGGGGTGGCCGACTACCTCCAGGCCTTTGCAGCCAGCGCCGACCGGATGGTGGCCTTCGTTCACACCCACCAGCAGCCCTACCTCCCCGCTCTGGTCAGCACCCTCCAGGACTACATCTCGGGATGCCAGGAGGCTGGGGACGGTGCCAGCCAGCAGGAGACCGACTGCCGGAGACTCCTGGCAGCCCTGGACCCTGTGGGCACCTGGAGCAACACCCCGTCGCCCGAAGCCCTGCTCCAAGGTGGCAGGTATGAGGACTGCCAGGTGGCCTGCAGCCGGGCCCTGGAGGCCGCCTCAGCGGGCAGCAGACCCCAAGGTAGGCGTGCCCTCCACACCCCCTAAGGGCCGGGGCAAAGGTTGCTCTCACCATCGCTTCACTGCATGGTTAAGTCCTGCTTATGGTGGGGGTGGGAGTTGTGCTAGGGCTGGGGACACCACAGTGACAAAACAGAAAGACCCCTGACCTTATGTAGCACCGAGAAAAGAAGCAAAGCAAAATCTCTGCTTTGAAAAATGGACTGTGAGAGGTGCTGTTCTAGCCTCATGGTCAGGGAGGGCTTCTTGGAGGAGGTGTCGTTTGAGCTGAGACTGAAGGATTCCAGACAGCAGAAACAGAATGTGAGAAAGTACTTGGGGTTCCTTGCCACCGAATGGAGCCAGAATAGCTGGCGGGGGGCGGCGATGGGGGCAGAGGGAGCCGGGAGATGCTAAAGACAGTAGCAGTGGCTAAGCCCTCCTGGCCTTGAAAGACTTTGGATTTTATCCTCGGGGCAGCAAGAAGCCATGGGAGGGTTTTAAACTGTGGAGTGAGGTGCTCTGATTTGCATTTTTAAAGTTTCCTCTGGCTGCTGTGCGCAGAATGTGCCACGGGGGCCAGACTGAGAACAGAACCTGCTGGAGGCTGGAGCGCGGTCCAGGTCTGAGTTATCGCTGAGACAGACACGACAAGACTGTGGCCAGATGTAATGATGGGGAGAGGACGGGGGCGTAAAGGAGGTTCAGCAATGATTTTAAGAGCTCGCCCTCAGCAGCTGGATTGCAGAGGCCGGGGAGGAGCGGACGGGAAAGGGGGCACCAGGGGCTGGAGCCACCCCCAGTCTGAGATGCCGCTCCTGCCAGGCCCCTTCGCTGGGTGCGCCTTCATGGCGGGGGCGGGGGCAGTGGGGCGTGTGGTTGGGAGCACACGGGAGCCACACGCCAGCCGGCAGCCTCGCTCCCGGCTCCCTGCCGCCTCCCCCCCTCCCCGTGCGCAGGTGAAGGTGGTGGCCACTCCGACTTCTGAGGGCTGCTGTGCCGATTCAGGGAAATTGCGTATCAAGCCCTGAAAACGTTGTCACACGCTAAGCGCTCCCCAGAAGTGTCCCTTGAGCCCCTCAAGTGGACGTGTCATTAGGCAGCTGGACCCAGGAGCCAGCTCACGAGATGAGTGGGGGCTTGGTCTGAAAGAGCGGTTTGGGGATCATTCACACCAGGAAGGGATTTAAAGTCAAGGTCTAGATCGGGAGGGAGCTCGGGAGAGAGTGGGGCAGCCGGACATCTAGAGGTGGGGGGCAGGGGCCTGCCATTCACTTAGTGGGCGGACCCATTGTGCGGGTTTGATACGCGTTTTCATTGCATCCACACAGCACCCCTCGGAGGCGGGTGCAGGCACGTCCCCACGTGCCCGTGGGGCCGCCAGGGGCACACAGGGTGTTCACAGAAGCTGCAGTTTGACCCCCGGGTGCTCCTAACTGCCCACCGCACTGCTCTCCACCAAAAGAGGACCCAGCAAAGGGGACAGGAGGACAGGAAGAAGGCGGAAGCTCAGGGGCCTGCAGGGCAGTGACGAGGGTGCTTGCGAGATAAAGAGCTGCACCGTGCTCAGAGCTGCCTCAACCGAGTCCACGTGGAGGGCGGGCCGCGTCTGTGTGTCCCGCGAGGCTGTTGGTGACCCCGGGGTGAGAGGGGGGCCAGACAGAACTGAAAACTGAGAGGGCCAATTTCTTTCTGGAAATATGCCAGACCAGATACGCTGAAACCCTCCTGCTATAAATTACCTAGAAACGCTCGAGTCACAAAGAACCTGAGTAGGAGACCCTTGGTGCCCAAAGCACAGACATGCAGCGGCCTGTGCGCTGGGGGCGTTCAGCAACCCCTGGGTGGAGGGCGTCTTCCACTTTAATGGCCAGATAAGCCCCTGCAGAGATCCAGAATCCCCAAAGCGCTGCAGCCGTGAGGAACAGTGTTCTAGAAGAACTCTGCTCCACCCCACCCCCACCCCCAGAGACTGCAGGAAGCTTGTCTGTCCTGCCTGGGCTCTGAAGCGGACAGGCGAGCCTTCACTGTGGATCACTGCATTAATTAGGACAGAGTCACTTATGTCACTGGGAGTCACCTTATCATCCCCACCCACACTAGCATGGCTTACCACGTGAACAAATAAATTCTCCTGTAACAAACTTTTTACAAATGTAGATTCCAATAACAAATGCATTCTAATCTCCAGGTTACTTATCCAAAGTCCTTGGAAACATCGAACAAAACCTTCCATATTTGGGGATATGCTCAGCCCTTCTCAGTACGTGGACATACAAGGACACTCAGTGTATGAGGACAAGATACAGAACAAGAGTAGCTTTAACTCACGTCCGCCAGGGGCCTCAGTTCCCTGACTGCTTATCCTCTGAAAGTCCCCAGGGCAGCCATCTCCAGTTCGTTCAAGGTTCCTCATTAAGAGCTACCGGGGTAGGTGAGAGACAGAGCCATGGTTGTAGCTCCACCCAGCATGGAAGCAGAGTTCACTTGGCCTTGAGATTTGCTGGGACCAGCAGGAAATAGTGGAAGTGATGCTGTGTGGTTCTGGAGGCCAGGCTCCACCTCCATCCTCTTGCAACATTCCCAGTGCCCTGCAAGGAGGCTAACTAGTGAACCACGAGGGCACACACAGAGAGGGAGGCTCAGCCCACGGCCAACACCAGGGCCCCAGACATGTGAGTGAGGCCACCTTACCCCCTCCTGCCCAGTCGAGACACCAGGTGGCCTTAGCCACAGGAGGGATCCCCAGTGAGACCAACAGAAGGACTGCCAGCTCAGCCCAAATTGAAAGAGACCAGCAGACAAATAGAAATGGTTGTTGTTTTAAGTCACTAAGTTTCGTGGTAGCTTGTTACACAGCAATAGTAGCTGATACAACCGCATACTGAGTCAAAGCATCGGTTGTTTTTTTTTTTTTAATTTACTTTATTTATTTATTTTTGTCTGTGTTGGGTCTTTGCCGCGCACGGGCTTTCTCTAGTTGTGGCGAGCAGGGGCTACTCTTGGTTACGGCACACAGGCTTCTCATTGCGGTGGCTTCTCTCCTTGCGGATCACGGGCTCTAGGCACATGGGCTTCAGTAGTTGTGGCGCACGGGCTTAGTTGCTCCACGGCACGTGGGATCTTCCCGGACCAGAGCTCGAACCCGTGTCCCCTGCATTGGCAGGCGGATTCTTAACCACTGTGCCACCAGGGAAGCCCAAAGCATTGGTTTTTGATGCATCCTTTAGCCAAAACTGAGTTAAATAATATAAGAGTTATAGTTTTATGTTTCTGTAATAACACAATTTACTACATTCATTAATGGAAGAAAGAAGAATATATTATCATTGCAATAAATTAGGGAAAAGTATTTTATAATACTTAACATCTCCAAAATGCAAACAACCAGGAATAGAAGAAAGCTTACTTAATTGCAAAAGATAAAATCTATCTAAACCAACCAAAATATCATACTTAACGTGATATTTTAGAATCAAGAACATGGTGGCTGCCCACTCCCCCATTTATCCATCACTACTGTAGAGATGCTAGCCAAGGCAATGAGGGGGAAAAAATGTAAGACTAGAAAGGAAGAGATAAAGCAACCATTATTTCAGACTATATAATTAGCTATGTAGAAACCCCAACAGAAACAACAAAAATGTATTAGATATAGGAATAGAATTTAACAGGAGATACAAAAAGTATTTATGTTTATAGACACCAGCAACAAATAGAAACTTTATGGGGTTTTTTGGTTTGTTTTTTTGTTGGTTTCTTTAGATTTTTTTTTTTACATCTTATTGGAGTATAATTGCTTTACAGTGGTGTGTTAGTTTCTGCTTTATAACAAAGTGAATCAGTTATACATATACATATGTTCCCATATGTCTTCCCTCTTGCGTCTCTCTCCCTCCCACCCTCCCTATCCCACCCCTCTAGGTGGTCACAAAGCACCGAGCTGATCTCCCTGTGCTATGCGGCTGCTTCCCACTAGCTATCTATTTTACGTTTGGTAGTGTATATATTTCCATGCCTCTCTCTCACTTCATCCCAGCTTACCCTTCCCCCTCCCCGTGTCCTCAAGTCCATTCTCTACGTCTGTGTCTTTATTCCTGTCCTGCCCCTAGGTTCTTCAGAATCTTTTTTTTTTTAAGTTTCCATATGTATGTTTTAGCAAACTTTATGGTTTTAAAATACACCATTTACTGTAGCAAAAGAAAATAATTTATTTCAATGAGTCATATGACTTAATGGAGAACACTATAAAATTTATTAAAAGAGAATAAATTATACGTATATAAGCAGAGAGATAGTCACTGTCCATTGATAGGAACACTTGATATTATAATAGAAGAGCAAAGGACCCATAATAGACAAGACAAAGAAGAATGAGCAGAAGCAGAGCAGGAGGAGGAGGGGAGGGGAGGGGGAGGGGGAGGGGAGGAGGGGGGAGGGGAGAGAGGGGGAGGGGGAGGGAGAGGAGGGGGAGGGGAGGGGGAGGAGGGAGAGGGGGGAGGGGAGGGGGAGGGGAGGGGGAGGGGAGGGGAGGGGGAGGGGAGGAGGGGGAGAGGGAGGAGGGGGAGGGGGAGAAGATGCAGAAGAAGGTGGTGGCATAAGGATTTTCTCTACCAGTTAATACAAAGCTATGATAATCAATACAGAGGATATTGACTTAAGGGATAGATAGATAGACTAATAAAACCAATAAAAGAGGTTAGAAATAGACCTATATTTGTCTGGAACTTAATATGTGAGAGCGTGCCCTGCAAATCTATGGGGAAAAGAGGACCGTATTATCCAATGCATGGTGCTGATTCTCTACCTCTAACCACGCGCAAAAACAAGTAAATTCCAGGTGAATCATGTTAATAGCTAAATTTTACAGTTTCTAAGAGAAAATATGAGAGAACATCTTAAGACTTCTGTGTACAGCTGGGCTTCTTAAGATACAAAAAAAGTGGAGGGGCTTCCCTGGTGGCGCAGTGGTTGAGAGTCTGCCTGCCGATGCAGGGGACACGGGTTCGTGCCCCGGTCTGGGAAGATCCCACATGTCGTGGAGCGGCTGGGCCCATGAGCCATGGCCACTGGGTCTGCACGTCCGGAGCCTGTGCCCCGCAACGGGAGAGGCCACAACAGTGAGAGGCCCGCGTACTGCCAAAAAAAAAAAAAAAGAGAGAACAAAAAAAGTGGAAACGGTAAAGCAAAATTTGATACATTTGATTGAATTATTTTAAACTTCTGTTTTGCCCATAACTATGGAAAATGAGAGGAGAATCCACAACAGAAGAAAATATTTGCAAAATATTCAGTGGGCAAAAGATGAGTACCCAGAGTATTTGAAGAATTCCTACATATCAATAAGGAAAAAAAAAATCCAGTGCAAGAATTGGCAAATGCGTTTCCCAAAGGAGAAAACACAGATGGCTAATAAACAACGTGCGGAAAATATTCAACATCATAGTAATGATACAAATGCAAATTAAAACAATGAGACACCACTTTCTACCCAGCAGATTGGCTAGAAAGGTTTTTTAAATAAATGAGCCTTACCAGCGCTCAGGAAAATGAAAATTAGAAGAGTGGGGTAGCATTATAGCATTTTATATTCCCCCACTGCCAGATTTTCAAAATGTTTAAATCTAACAATAAAAAATTCTGGCTTTCAATAACGGTGAAGTAGCTGGACTAAACTGTGTGTCCCACATATGATTATAAAATTGGGGCAAAATATAAAATGCAAATAGTTGGCAACCGAACAGTGACCAAATGCAGAGAGAAACTGGAGACTGACCCCTAAAAGATGAAGACTGTACAGGTAAGATTTGCAGGCTTGCAGCTTTTGGCCTCCTCAATCCATGTTTTTTCCATGTAGGACAGAAAGTTGCCATTTTACTGGCTTGAGATATCATATGACAGAAGTTGGGGATGAGAAAATTGACTGTAAAGTTAGAAGGCAAATCCTGAAAAAGAGAGAGCCACATTCAAGGGGGAAGGGAGGTAAGACCCCAAATCTGTGTATTAAAGGCACTTAAATCCTCAGCTGACCACTGAACTATACACACATGGGAGATACTGGGTGGCCTAAAAGAGCAACAACTGGAAGCTGCAAGAACTAAATGGAGATTTCAGCTTCTGTCCAACAAAGAAGACAGAGAATTTGGAGTTTGATCCTAGCCAATTTAACTGCCTGCAAAAACAAAATTCAATTCTCTTCAGAGGAAGACAACTGAACCCAGAGTCTCTACGAAGAATCAACCAGATGTCTAGTGTACAATTTAAAAAATTACTAGGTATGCAAAGAGACAGGAAAATAAACGGTGAGCCACAGTCAGGAGAAGAAGAAGTCAACAGAAACTGACCTCCAGATGATCCCAGGGCTGCAATTAGCAGACTAAGGACTTTAAAGGAACTGTTATAAATATATTCAAGGACTAAAGGAAAATATGGTCATAGTGAATGAACAGTTGTGGAATCTCAGTAGATAAGTGGGAACTATAAAAAAAAAAACAAAAGAACCAAATGGAGATTCCAGAATTGAAAAACACAACTGAAATGAACAATTCAGAGCAGATTGGAGACAGCAGAAGAGCCAGTGAACTTGAGGTACAGTAGAAAGTACTCAATAGGAAGATCAGCTGGAAGGTGAGCAGAACCCTGGTGACCTATGAGACAATAGCTGGAAGTTTAACGTGTGCACCTGGAGTCTCAGAAACAGAACAGAGAACACACGTCCATGTGGGTAAATAATAACCAGCCCCCCGGGCCCCATGGCCTCTCCATCTGCTGCAACTCCCTAGGATCCGTGAACTATTGCAAAAATCAGGGATACAGGTGTTTTCTTCCGGACTTAGTAAATGACAGGGAAGTCTCAAAGTTTCTTTAAATTTGGCCACCAGGAGTAGACTGGGTGACCTCGTTGTTGGTTGGTTGGTTGATCTCAGGATGCAAGATGCTTCTTTTACTTGGCTATGTGCTGTGTTGTGACACTTACCCACAATGGCAACAGGGCAGGGCAGTAGCAAGTTGGCTTCCATGCAGACGTGAAGGTTCTGCCCTCTCCTGTTTCAGTGTAAAGGATTATTACTGTTGTGGCTATTGAGTGAGGTTATAAGGAGAAGATCTGAAGGAGTCTGTGCAAAAGGCACTGAAGTGGAGGTTCAGTGCCCCAGCACTGTGACTCGCCGGGCCCTGAGAGTCACAGTCACCGGGCCCCTCCCCAGCAGCATTTTCCTGACCTATAATACTATAAGGGTGGGCACCCACGACCTTGAGCTCCTACCAGCACTGGGTTTTCTGCGATTCTTTCAACGGCATGCACCTGCCTGGCAGGGATGGGGTGGCTTGGCTTCCTTTACCAGTCGGAAAGCCCCCATTCACACAAGCCCCAATTCACATGTTTACACTGCTCGGATACAAAGTATGGGGACGGTGGAGGTGAGGCCACTGCTGATGGGAAAGCTCACTGAGTGCCGCCACCCACCAGTCCTGGTTCCAGGCCTGGACACACATTAATCCGTTCAGTCCTCGCAGCCCTGTGAATGGAGACCGTCCTCGTTCCCACTATAAAGCAGAAAGGGAAACTGAGACACGGCAAGATGCAGTAAATCCCCACGTCCCCCGCTCATTAGGCGGCATTGGGTGCACCATCCCTCTTTCCAGAACCTGATGGGGTGATCTCATTTCAAAGACGTGGCCAGAGAAGCCAGGAAACAAAGATGCTGGCCCCTAAAACGTCACAGGCTCAGAACCTCAGCCCTGACCTGGGGGGCAGGGGTGGAGTGGGGTTGCTCTCAGAAGAGGGAACTCAGCCCTAAACTCCATAACTGCAAGTGCCAGGGGTGTTGTGACGAAATGTCCGGGGCTGCTGGGCTGGCTGTGAGCCCAAGTGGCGAACCCAAGTGCTAGGTGAGCTGCTAGGGAGGCCCACCCTGGTTGCCCCCTTCTGGGCCTGCTCTGTCCCTGAAGGGCTGAGGGCCTCCTGCCAGCACTCATCCTTCCGGTGCCATGTCCTGGGCTTCTGGGAGGCTCAAAGGAATCGCCGTGAGAGGCTTCAGAAGGTCCCACCACTGGAGGGCTGGGGTCTGCAGGTGGCTTCCCTGGAGGACGTGGCCCAACAGGCAGGACCAACACCTCTGTCCTCTCTCCAGGTGAGCGTCGGGCCACCCTGCTGGTCACCCGCGCTGCCGCGACCTTCCTCCTGGACAGCGGGGCCCAGGACCTCCTTCGGGACCTGCACGAGGCCTTCTCCGAGAGGCCCTCAGGAGCGCGGAGGCAGTTAGAGGCCGTGCTCTCAGCCGGGGACCGGGAGCGTCTGCGGGCGCAGGTGCAGGAGGCCGCGGACGTAGGCTTCGCGCGCTTCCAGGAGACCGTGCGGAGCCGCCCCGAGCTCCGCGAGGACTCGGGCCGCGAGCTGCTGGCCCCGGTGACCCGCGCGCTCCGAGTCCTGTGGCGCGTGGCACCGCCCGGGGCGCGCCAGGCACTGGGCACCCGGCTGGCCGAGTGCCTGCTGCTGCGGGGGGACGCGGTGGGCGCTCGGGCTCTGTGCGAGCGCTTGCTGCGGCCCTGGAGCACCGGGGACCGTGCGCGGGACCGGGCCGGGGACCGCGCGCCCCTGCTGGCGCTGCGCGGCTTCTGCGCGTTGCACACCGGCGACGCGGGGCGCGCCCAGGAGGACTTCCAGGCGGTGGTGGAGCTGGGGCCGCCGCACCCTGGTAGCTGCGTGCGAGCCCTGTGCGGCCGCGGGCTGCTGCGGGTGCTGGCGGGCAGTGCGTTCCTGGGCGCGCTGGACTATGTCACCGCCTGCCGCCTGCGGCCCGAGGAAGCTCTGCTTGTCACAAAGGCCTACGTGCCCTGGAACCAGCGGGGGCTGCTAATGACCGTGCTGCGGGAAGAGGGCCGTAGGATGCTGCAGCGGGGGCCGGAGCCGGGATCCGAGAGCAGGCCAGGCCGCAGGAGCAAGGCTGCGGAGACCGACAGCCGCGCTGCTCAGGAAGGGTAAAAACTAGACCCGTGCACGCCCGGGGCTGCTGCTTCATTCTGGTCTCCTCCAAGTTAGTCGCGGTGTGTTTCCTACTACTTTACAGTAAACCGAGGCAGGGAGCTACTAGGTGATTTCCTTAAAGCTTTGGTGGCAGATTTAGCGCCGGGTCCCGGATCTTAGGACCCTCGGTCCCAAAGGGCAGGACGCATTATGGACTTAGTTGTCAAAGAAAATTAGAAACGCAAAAATGGGAATGAAAAAATAGAACTTACCGGTCCTCCCACTGTTACATTTCCTTGTTGTTCCTCCTTGTGCGTATGGAGTCCACTAAACTGAATTTGTGCTGTCTGCAGATACATCCCACCTGTTTTATTCCCTAGATCATGAACACTTCTTTGGTCACTAGATACATTTCTTGGGCAGCCCCATAGCTCATCCCGTGAATGTGCCATCAATCCCTCGGGCATTCCAGGGCGTCTGCTCTTAGTTATAACGCATCCCAGGTAATCTCCAGCCTATGCAGTGCTCTGTGCTACGGATGGAGACAGGGCTGGAGCTCCTGGAGGGGACACAGCCCCCGTGAGGCCCTTGACTTTGGAGCTGCCCACCTGCCCATCAGTCCACACGCTCCAGCCCTCACGCTCCTTTCGCAAAATTCTTTGCCAGCCCAGTGGATGAACCTGCGGCTGTTTTGACTTGCATTTCTCTGGTAGCTGGGAGGTGGCAGGAAGGTGTTTTAGCAAAGCTAAAAGCACTGAGCTGAGGGGCCCCTGGGGGGGGGGCATGTTTGACGTCAGCCCCCTCGCCCCTACACGCACGCACAGGCACGCATGCAGGCTTCCTCAGCCCCCTAGTTCCTTAATTTGCATTGCTTTGATTTGATGCTGAGGAGGAACTTTATTGTAAGAGAATTGGGGCCCTTTATATCTTTTCTCTCTGGGAACTGTCAAATTTGAGGCTCCGGCCCCTTTTCCCAGGGGGAGCTCCTTCTCATTCCCAAGAGGGCACCCTGGGTGTTATCCAGCTCTGCCTACGGCACCCCTGAGCCGTGCAGGGCCATTTTTATCCTGTTTTTACAGAAAAGAAAGCTAAGGCAGGGTTGGCTGGGAGTCAGCACACAGCCTCGATTTCTCATCTGTAAAATGCCCACCCTACGGGGTGGGGGAGAATGGGGGGGGGGGGTGAGGGCCAAGGGCTGTATGTCGGAAAGGGCAGCCGTGTGCTCTGGGGATGGCATGAGGGCCCTTCCAGCAGGAACCTGGTCTCTGAGGCCCAGCGGGAGGGGCGCTGCCTGGACCAGATGCGGGGATAGCATTTGCCTGCAGCCTGCCTCCCTGGGCAGGTGAGAGGGGTGTAGCACAGGGGTCAGCCCTCTCCCAGCTGCTCTCTCCACAGGGACGCCCGTGGCGTGTACCAGCTGGCCATGCTCCTGATGGAGCTGGACACGGAGGATGAGGCTTCGCGCCTCCTGGCGGCCGATGCCCTGTACCGCCTGGGCCGCCTGGACGACGCCCACAAGGCCCTGCTGGTGGCCCTCTCCCGAAGGCCTCAGGCAGCCCCTGTGCTGGTGCGGCTGGCCCTGCTGCAGCTCCGGAGGGGCTTCTCCTATGATGCCAGCCAGGTGAGGGGGCCCCGGTGGGCCACAGCAGGGCAGATGGAAACAGGGCACAGCTCTGTGGAGGGCACCAGGCCTCCACCGGCCCTCGCCAACACCCTGCAGCCCAGAATTGAGAACAAGCAAAGCTTGTCCCAGCCCCGGTTCTGCCACCTCCAGCAGGTGCCTCACCTCTCTGACCCTCAGTCCCCCCGTCTGTGCCCTGCTGTTCCAGGTTCTCATGAGAATTAGCTGCAGCAGGTACCCCAGGGCCCAGCAGGTCTCCAGCGTGCAGTGGCGCTCTGTATTTGCGTTTCGTGTGTTGTGAAGAAAAAGGGCCATGAGTTGAGTGTAAGCAGAGCTTAGTCCCAAGTAAACTAGGCTTGGAGGTGGCCCTGTCCCGGGGAGGGGGAAGAGCAGAGGAGCCCCAGGCCCTCAAGCCCTGCTTGCCTCCCCTCCCTCAGGTGTTCTGAGGGCTTCCTGTTGGAACGTGGCAGATTATGTTCCAGGGGGAGACCCAGGCTTTGGGGCAGGGCTGTGGGGCCTGTCAGCTTCCCTCTTCCGCTCTGGCCTGGTTTGGGTTCTGGTCTCCCTGAGCTGGGCCATAGGGGTGGGAGGGAAGGATGGTCTGGGGCCGGTGTCCACACAGGTGCAGCCAGCAGGGGCAGCATCAGGCAGGCCTCTGTGAAGTTATGTCTCCCCGAGGGTCTCGCTCCTCCCAGAGTAGGGATTGATTCCAGGGCTTTTGCTCTGCACCTTCTGAAGGACTCCCTGGGCCCTCTGTCACTTTACGACTTGAAAGCCCCCTTTCCCCACACTTCTCAGACCTGTGACGCATGGGCCCGTGAGGCGAGGCGAGGTCTCCACGTCACCGAGAAGGAGGCACGGCTCAGGGACACTGGGACCGGCCCCCCACCCGCCCCAGCGCCTGACACTCAGCAGAGGAGCAGTCCAGATCGGGGTCCACACCTCCCGACCCAGTTTTCCCTGTGCTCAGCTCTGGCAGCCTGCAGTCCCTGCCCCATGGGCCACGCCCCCCACGAGCCACGCCCCCACGAGCCACGCCCCCCACGAACCACACCCTTGCGGGCTGCATCCCTGAGCCACACCCCTGCACGGAGGATGGGGGTGGACTGGTCCAGCCTGGGGCACAGGGAGGACCAGTGGTGACGCCCCTGCCCCTGCAGCTGGTGAAGAAGGTGGTCCAGTCTGGAGACACAGCCTGCCTCCAGCCCACCCTGGACGTCTTCCGCCATGAGGACCGCCAGCTGCTGCAGGGCCACTGCCACGCAAGGGCCCTGGCCATCCTGCAGACGCAACCAGGCGGCGCCGAGGGCAGAGCCCACACCAGGGAGGCCATCGCCTACCTCTCTCTGGCCATCTTTGCTGCAGGTAGGAGCCGCCCTCGTTCCTCGTTCCTCCGGGGCCCCCACCCTGTGCCAGGTGCCCGGGGGCAGAGGGCGCCTCTGCCATGCGGGGGGAGGGGGTGTGGTCAGGCACCAGGGAGTCTGAGCACGTGCTTGGCTCAGGGGTGTGGCGTGCCCCCGGGCCACTCACTGCAGCAAGCGCGCCAACGCCGAGGAGAGGCCCGACCAGCTGGGACCTGAGCTGGGACCCTCTCCTGAATCCTGGGCCGCCGTTGCGCACACCCAGGGCCCCGAGGGTGGGAGGGCCAGACTCAGCCGAGGCCCTTCTCCCAGCTCAACCCCTCTCCCTCCATCCGTGGGGGATGAGGGCCCCAGCCCCCGAAGCCCTTCTTAGGAATAGCGGGGGCAGCTCTGTGTGTGTGCGCCTGGTCTCCCCGCTCGCCCAGCCCACCCACCACGCCCTGCCCTAGGCACAGGAGGGTCAAAGAGTTGGGCCTTAGCCTGGCACCTTCACGGCTGCAGCCATTCTGTGACCTGCCCCGTGGACCCTTGCCCCCACCCCCGCCCCTCCCCTGGCCTCACTTCAGATGCAGCTGCAGTGCCCCCACCTCTCAGAAGCCCCCTCGGACTGTCCACCAACCCTCCCAGATGCCACCCCTCCTGGCTGAGCTCCCCGTGTCCCTCAGCCAGGGCCCCTGGATCAATCCAGACTGCTGTTCCCTGGTGTGTTGTGGTGCCCAGCAGTCTGTGAGCTCCCTAGGTGACCCCAAAGCCGCTGCACCCCCTCCCCCTGCCCCTTGGAGCGCAGGACAGGTGCAGTAAATCCTGGATGAGGGCAGACACACTGAACCTGGCCGTGCCCAGCCGAGGTCACATCTTGACGCCACACCCCCTTCCTCCAGGGAGTCAGGCAAGTGAGTCCCTGCTCGCCCGCGCCCGCTGTTACGGGTTCCTGGGCCAGAAGAAGACGGCCATGTTCGACGTCACCTCCGTGCTAAGGGCTGAGCCGAGGAACGTGCAGGCGCTGTGCGGACGGGCGCTCTTGCACCTGGCCCTGGACCAGCAGAAGGTACGGGCCCACCCTCCCCACCTGGGGCTGGGCAAGTGGGGGTGCCCAGGGTAGGCGCTGCCCTCCTTCTCAACCTCCCCAGAGAGAGGAAGCAGGGCCAGGCCATCTGAGCGTCAGTCATCCATCAAACCCCCGCCTGTACCGGGGCTCACGGGAGCCTCACCATCACATCCCCGGTTTGGGGGAGTCTTCCCCTTCCATCTGCAGAGTCCCCGTGCCCCCACCCCACTTCAGTCGGCATGCATTGATGTGGAAAGCCTCAGCATTACTAGGGGGCCCCCCACCTTACAGTAATGAGACCTCCGCTGCCCCCTTGGGTGCCACTCTGAGCTGTCTACACAGGGCCTGTGGATTTGGGTGGTCAGCGTGCAGGGGCAGGGGTGGGAAGCGGTCCATTGCAGGCCCAGGGCAGGTACCTTCCAAAGGGAAGACGTGCAGCCACAAACAAACAGCCCTGGACAAGGGCACTCTGCAGCCAAGGGCAATGTCATTGGTGAATAACTGAAACCGATTGTCTGCCCTGATGCCTCGCTGGGCCAAAGTACAGCCCAGAGGTATCCTCCCTGCCAGGTTTCTGAATTTCTTAAGGGTTGGGGTCTTAGGAGACAAGGAAAAATGATCCAAGATGCCACTGGGATGACAGCATCTCAAGATGGTGTTTCTGCCTGTCAGGGTGTCTGTGTTTCCCCCAAGGGCACTGGCAGCCTGATTTCTGTTCCAGCTGGGCACACACTTGTGCTTGGGAGCCCAACCCTATGCAGGCCCCTTCCTGTGCTGGGAAAACACCTGTAGTTCTCAGGGACAAGCCCATTAAACAGAGATGGGATT
The DNA here is from genome assembly GCF_008692025.1 of Phocoena sinus. Classification (NCBI taxonomy): domain Eukaryota; kingdom Metazoa; phylum Chordata; class Mammalia; order Artiodactyla; family Phocoenidae; genus Phocoena; species Phocoena sinus. Next base: position 1,437,718 of record NC_045763.1, on the reverse strand, counting down.
CAGCCAGGAGGGCCCTACTGCAGGAGGTGGACCCCTTGGAAACCCACCCCTGGGTGATCTCGACATGCCAGCAACTCCTCCGAGAGGTGCCTCAGAAACATCCCTCCTGCCGCTCTGTCCAGGGCAGCAGGGCATGTGGCAGGGAAAGTCAGCCTGGATGTCTGTGAGTCAGGATGAGGGAGCAGGGGCACCCCCACATCGTCACACCCATGAACTTCCTCCTCCTGGAGATGGGCTGAGGCCAAGCACCCACATACCCTCTGGCCCTTCACCAAGAGAGGAGCTCTGAGCCAGCCTGCCAGGTCCAGAATCCAGAGCCCTGCTCCCCGACCTCTAACTTTCTGAGCAGGCCCTGTAACACCTCTGAGCCTTGTTTCAACATCAGTAAAATAAGGGGGGGGGAGGAGCAGTGCTTGTTCAAGGCCATCAATGCTCAGCCTTGAGGGGGCTGCTTATTCAGTGCTGTCAGATACTCAGCATGGTGCCTGGTCCCTAATGAGGGCTCCATATGTGGCAGCTGGAATCCCCATGAGTCAGCACAGAATTGGACTTTCCAAGCTGATCAGGTGTACCACTGGCCAGCACCAGGGTCACGTAGGGCCCCGGTCATAGTGTAGGAAGGATCGGAGAGGACCGTCTTCCCATCCATCCATCTAAGGGCTCTGTCTCTCCAAGACCTTCATCCCCCACACACCTGCTCCAGGAGAACCCCATCGCTGGACTTTAAAAGTATCTAGGCACACTTCCAGTGCTGGCTAGGAGAGGGTAACTGGTGTTGGGCTGCTGAAAACAAAATATCTGGATAAAATACATGACAACTGTCTTCAGGCCCTGAACAACAGGCAGTGGAGAACTGCCATCCCGGAGGAAAGGGAAACCGCACCAGGGGAGTCCAAGGGGAGCCCCACGATAACCTTTCTTCCTGGGGAGGCTTTCCCGTTACTGCACGACGAGGTGGGGCAGTCAGCTTGCTGAGCTGAGGAGGCAGAGACTGGGGTTCCAGGCTGCTGCGGTCGCTGGAATTTGCAAGGAAGGGCAATGGAGAACATGGGGCTGTGCAGAGAAGTCTTCGTGGGATTCCAGGTGGTTCTTGTCTGAGTCTGGGCTGCACATGCAGGGGCCCAGCAGAGCTCACCCGTGGCAGGAGATGTTGGAATTCTGACCCTGCCAGAGCAGAGACCTTTCTGAATACCTTGGGCACTTAGCTGAGACCACACCCTAAATAAAGGTCGTATCTTAGGACTAAGTTCAAAACTGAAATGGACCTGCCCTCACAAGGAACAAAACCAAGTCCAGCAGAACCAAAATGACCCACTAGAATAAAACACAACCTCCTTTATGAGAGGGTGACATAGTGGTACAATGTACCACCCACAATGTCCAGCCCCAAATCAAAAACTGCTAGACACACAGAGAACCGGGAAATGTGGCCAACAGTAAGGAAACTAAGTACTCAATAGAAACAGATGTTCATCTTGAACAGCCACCTCAAGATGGCTCAGATGCTGGAATTAGCATACAAGGATGCTAAAACAGTGATTGTAAACATGTGAAGAACTTCAAGGAAAATGTTCTCATAATGAGTGAACAGATGGGGAATCCTAGCAGAGAAATGGAAACTATGAGAAGAATCAAGGGGAAATTCTGCAGCTGAAAAGTATATCTAAAATTTTAAAAATTTACCAGATGCACTTAACAGCTGGTTGGAAATTGCCAAAGAAACGGTTAGTAAAATTGAGGATGGACCAACACAAATTATCCTATCTGAAGAGCAGAGGGGAAAAGGACTTTTTCCAATGAAGAGAGCTTCAGTGACCTCTGGGATGATTCCAAGCAGTCCAGTATACGTATAACTATAGTCCCAGAGGAGAAATAATGGGGCAAAAATATATGCATGTATGTATATATGTATATGATGTATATGTATATGTATATGTATTTGAAGAAATAATGGCAGAAAATTTTCCAAGAAGCTCAACAAATCCCAAGATGATAAACACAAAAAGAACCACACCTAGGCACACCTTGATCAAATTTCTGAAAACAAAAGATAAAGAGAACATATTCAAGGCAGCCAGTGGGAAAAAGAAACATTACATACAGCAGTATGAAAAAATGACTGACTTGTCATAGTAACGATGGAAGCCAGAAGACAATGGAATGGTGTCTTTAAAGATACGTATTTTGGGGAGTTCCCCAGCAGTCCAGGGGTTAAGACTCCACGCTTCCACTGCAGGAGGCACGGGTTTGATCCCTGGTCAGGGAATTAAGATCCCACATGCCATACAGCAGGGCCAAAAAATAAAGGTACATGTTGTCACCTTATAGGACAACTGCCAACAAATGTTAGAGAGGCAGAGTTAAAAGGCCAATGGAGGAACTAAAATAAAATACTAAAACTATTCAATTAACCCAAAGGAAGGCAGAAAGGGAGGGAAAAAAAACAAAACAAAGCAAAAGACACCTAGATAACCAATAGGAGGGTGGACCTGAAGATGACTCCATGGCTTCCGACTGTTGGCCAGGTCAGAGGTCAGATGCAAATGACTCACCAGGGTCAGGGCTCTCCTAAAGGGGCCCAGCCTCCCCCCTGGCCTTGTGTGCTTCCACAGCACAGTCAGGGCCTCTAGACTCCTCCCCCGCCACTCCAAGCTGCACACACAGCCCCTGGCCCATGGCCCTTCTGGTACCAGCCCAAGCCCACCTCTGTGCCATAGCGGGTTCTTTATCAGTGTGGCTCTTCTGGGGTTCCAGACCGTTTCCCCCGTCCAGAACTCTGATACGCTTGCCTCAGTTTCACCACACCCTCCGTGAATGCTCACCATACGGGCCCTCACGTTGGCTGACCCCCATTCCTACCCCATGCTGGGAGGGCAGGAGCTGGGCCATCTGCCCGTTCTGGTGTCGCCAACACCCGGCATCAGGAGGAACACGACAGATACCCAGCTGGGACCACTTCTGCCACCCACCCTAGCCTCCTCCCCTTGCAGGAGGCTGTGGACGACATCCTCTCGGCTCTGAAGCTCAGCCCAAGAACGGCGGTCCCTGAGATCCGCTCTCTGAAGCCAGAGGTCCAGGCCCTCATCACGCAGGGCCTCTCATCCCGCTGCCGGGCCCTGTTGATCCAGCTGCCAGGCACAGGGGCCCGCCTGAGCAGCGAGGACACCCAGAGCCTCCTGGCCGCGGGGGAAGCACTGATCGAAATGGATGCCGCGCAGCCCAGCTGGCACATCCTCCTGGCAGACGTGCTGGCTGCAGCGGGTATGTGTCAGCCCAGACATGCAGAACATGGGCGTCTGTCCCTGTTCCTCCCACCCCTGGATCCTTTTCTTTAAAATGGGAGAAAGAGACTCAGGACTCTGGCTTGTAAGGTCCCTTCCAGCCTGAATCCCAGGACCTGGTCCCCGTATGGGTCCTCTGTGTGGCTTTGCCCACCAGGAGGTGAGACAAAGGAGTGATTTGGGGTTTCGTAAAAGGCTCAGATGCTCAGGCCTCCTCATTAACTCATGCATGTATTCAGCAGATGTTTACTGAGTGCCCTGTTCTAGGTGAGACTGTCTTAGGCCCACATGTGTCGGTCTCCCCTGCAAAATCTTGAAAATATTTCAGCACTAATTTGAAAGGGAGACCTCTCTGCAGCCTGCGTTTCACAGGCCTGTCATCATCACTTGCAAGCCTGTGAGATGCCCCCACCGAGGCTTTCAGGGCCTCCGGGGCTGCTCTAATCCCATGCAGCCCTGCTCAGAAGAGAAAGCAGGTCCTTGCAGTGACCATGGTGAGGGGGCTTAGAGTCCTGTTACTCCACCTGGGGGTCGAAGCGTGTAGTGACTGCCCCCAAGTCGAGGGGCTGGGTCATCAGGTGAGTCCGTGTGCGCGACATGGTGTCACCGTGCCCCTCTGCTCCCTGCTCCTTCCTTCCGGTGCCGAGCCCCTCCATCAGCCAGCCACTCCCAGAGCCAGCAACAAGAAAGGCTGAACTGGGCTTCCCAGTGGCCCCCCTGCCCCAGCTCCACCCTGACTGTCCTTCCCCAATCCCTGACAGGCAGCTTTGAGAAGGCCGGCGCCCGCCTGCAAAAAGTCCTGCACCTGGCCCCTGCATCGGAGGCGGCCCGGGCCCGGCGTGGCCTGCTCCGGCTCAAGAAGGGTGATGTGCCGGCCGCCACACAGGACCTGCAGTGTCTGGCAGAGACAGACACCCAGGACCTCGGCTTCCTGCTGCGTCTCCTGGAGGCCTCAGAGAGGCAGAGCCTCGCCCAGGTGGGCACAGCACCCCACGGAGGCCCCAGCCCAGCCCCTCTCCAGCACCTCGGGTGGGAGACCCCCAGGCCCGGGGCTCTGGGTATGCTAACTCCCCGTGCGCCTGATCTCTCTTGGACACGGGGTGGGATGGAGGTTCAAGCGGGAGGCACCCAGATCTGGCCAGCTCAAGCCCTGACACCCCCAGAGACCTCAGGGCTTCTTTACATGAGGCACACAAGCCACAGCTGACTCGGGGTCTGGGAGAGGGAGGGGACCCCATCCTCAGAGCCAGACCGAGCCAGGCAGGAACACCTGGCCCTCGTTGGAAGCCCACCCCAACCCCAAGGTCAGGCCAGGATAGGTGTGTCCCTCCCAGTGAGCGCGGGTGGCGGGCCGGCTCCTGCCCCTCGTGAACTGAGAGGGGCCCTGGAGGGCTGCTGGGCTGTGGCTGCTGCCTCTTTGGGTGGGTGGTTTTTCCACTGCTCATTTGACAAGAACAAAGAGCACCTTCCACCAGGCCTTGGGTGGAGCCACTGCCCGCACTGCGGCCCTGGCAACTTAGTGGGGGGGGGGGACTGTTTCGGGGGAGGGGGAGTTCACTCCAGAGAGTGAAAGTGTATGGAAGACCCTGAGACGGGGCAGTGGGGGTGCGAGGCGGCCCTGGAGGTGAGACCACGGTGGCGACAGGTAGGCCAAGGCAAAAGCCCGGAGGCAGGAAAGATCTCAGAGTGTTCAGGAAACAGGTGGGCAGAATGCAGCTGGTGTGGGAGTGCAGGAGGAGGGGCTTGGGGTGGGGGGCAGAGGGAAGGGTGTCCTCCATCCTGGTCTGGCCACCTTATTCCCTTCACTTGCTGGAGGCAGGAGCAGGAGAGGCAGGGCTTTGGAGGGGGTGGGCAGTGAAGGGACCGGCAGGTTGGAGTGGGGCGGGGCCAAAAGCATCAGCCGGTGAATCAAACCCCTGCGCGGCCTGGGGCAAGTATTTCACCTCCTTATGCTTCCGTGGGCTCTGTCACTCAGGGTCCTTCAGGAAAACTAAAACCGCACTAGGTGTGTCAACGAGGGGGTCAATAGGGTTGTTGGCTAAATGAGCGTTAGGGACGGAGGAGTGAAGCGAGCAATGGGTCATGCAGTGGGGGACAGCCCTCGTAGGGCCGAGGGGGCCAAGGAGCGTATTAACAAGGCCTAGAACTCAGAGGAGCGGCCACAGAGCCCGGGGATGTCGGAGGAGGGGGCCTGGCTGGGGTCTCAGAGCCTTGAGGCGGGGGGAGGGGGGGCTCTAAGCTGGGAGCGGGGAGCTAGGTGAGCGTCTCTAGGTTCACAAGGCGGGGCTGAGCAGGGCTCTGTCTCTGAGTTGAAACGACGGTCTGGGCCCGGAGGAGAGCACTAGGCAGGGCCGCCTGGAGCCCAGATTCGGTGCCGCGAGAATTCGCCCCACGTTGGCCGTGGCCGGGCGACGAGGGCCGACACGGAAGTGAGACGGAAGTAGTGGCGCCCCGTTTCCGGCGGTAGTACGGCTGCACGGCCGATGGCGCCGCACTTCTCCCCGGCTCCGGGAGGACCACGCAGAGCCCGTGGGGAGGGCGCTGCACGGAAAGGATGGGTCGCCGGTCCGCGTCGCACAGCAGGGCCGAACTGGCTCCCGCCCGGGCTCCGGCCTGCCGCCAGCCTGTGTGCGCGGTCGGGCTGGTGGGAAGACAGGACCATGCGTTCAGCCCGCCGGGTGCTGGGTGCCCTGTGCTCTCCTGGGGACAGGCGGGGATCGGGGGCGTTGCTAGCACCTGGCCGCATGGAAGAGGGAGGGTCTGGAATGTGCCCGTTCAGTCCGTGGGGGGGCCACTGTGGGCTCTTGGCAGCAGGAGGAGACGAATGAGGCCAGCGGATTTATCCAGGCCAATTCGGCGGAAGAGGTAAGGCATTTTGGCAGGTTTGGAGAGTGGGCTTCAGTCACACTCAGAAAAGGAGAGTGAGCCTGGGGGCCAAAGGAGAGGCATCAGCCCTCAGGGCTGTGCCATCCAGACGGGGGCAGCAGGGGACTCAATCCAGCAGTCCCCAGGGAGAGAAGTGCTAGGGCGGACAGCACCCTCTGATCTCTGGCTTGGCCCTGCAGCATCCAGCGAGGCTGAGGCTGAGTCCACCACAGCCCTCCTGGACGCACCGCTCTGCCCGTCCCTGGGGAGCAAACGCAACCCCAGCCCCTGGGTCATGCTGGCAGTGCAGGGGGCGCCCGGAGAGTGTCTCCCTGGCCTTGACTCTGGCTCCACAGGGCCCGCGGGAGCAGCTCGTTGGTTAGCAAAGTGAGGAGCACAGTAGCGCAAAGCAGACCCTGCTTTTCTGACCCGGGGCGCAGGGGGAGGCCCAAGGAGCAGGCTCAGCGGAGGCGGTGTTTGCTTCTGTCCTCGGGGCCAGGGCGGCCTCGGTGGGTGGGCAGGGCGGGAGGCTGGGAAGGGGAGGGGAAGGAGGAGGTCACCCCGGTAAGAGAAGCTGGGCCCGCAGGTGGGGCAGTAGGGCTGTGAGGAGGGGGAGGATGCCTTCTGAGCAGGGCCTGCCTAGGGAGAGCTTGCAGGGTGGAGGGATTGCAGCGGGTGCCTCCACGCTGTGCCTCCACCCCTTCCAGAGGGAGCGGGCATCTTCTGCCTGGGGAACAAGCAGCGGCCAGCCCGTGAGGGGCCTTCAGTGTTCTGGGTTGACCTGACCTTCCTCCCTCCGTCCTCTCTGTGCAGGCCGCAGCCCAGGAAGCTGACACCCTCATGAGCTCAGGGCAGCCCGGCCAGGCGCTGGGCTACTGCTCACTGGCCGTCCTGGCAGGTGGCGGTAGCGCCTGTCACCTGCGCCGGCGGGCTGCCTGCCTAGCCGAGCTACGGGAGTTTGGCCGGGCACTCGGGGACCTGGACCACGTGCTCCGAGAGGGTTCAGGGGACGGTGACCTCCAGGCACGGGCGGAGGACTTCTGCTCCCAGGGCCGCCTGCTTCTGGGCCTGGGGGACGAGGCCGGGGCCGCCGGGGCCTTTACCCAGGCCCTCAGGCTGGCGCCCGCCGTAGCCCAGAGCAACCTGTGGCAGCGGCCAGGCCGGGCCCCCGCTGCCCACGCGCTCCTGTGCAGGGCGCAGCACTGCCTGGACGAGCAGCGCTACACGGAGGCCTGGACGGCAGCCGAGGGCGGCCTCCTGGTGGACCCGGAGCACAGCGGCCTGAAGAGACTGAAGGCGAGAATCCGGCGGGAGGCAGCCTCGGGCTGCCGGCTCCACTGAGCCGGCGCTCCCCAGGCCCAGCCGTGGGGCCCCCCGTCGTTAGCATTTCTCTCCAGACCCTGGGGTGCACCCCGCCCCCAGATCAGGGAGGTGCTCACCCACCCTCCCCCTCCTCCCCGTCCTGCGGTGGGCTGGTGACAACCAGCCTCGGGAAGCAGAGCGGAGAGCTCCCCACTTGCCTGAGTCACCATCCTAGGAGGCTCAGACACCCTCCCTTCAACAGCAGCCCAAAGCTGCGACCCTCTTGGCCCACATGTGGGGCTCGGGCCTCAGAGAGCAGCCCCAGTCCTGTCTCTGGCTTGGGACCTGCAGGGTGGACGGGGTTCAGGCTGGACCCTCGTGGCCCTGGGGAGACGGTGCCAGCCCAGGAAGCCCTTCTCCAGGTGTGAAGCAGCCCTTGACCCTGGCCTGACGTTCGGGCCAGCCTCCTGCAGGGCCTGGGCCCCTGCGAGGACAAAACTCCCAAGCTGGGCCCCAAACCCACGCTTTCATCAAGGTTGTTCTCCAGGGAACCCAGTGCCTCCTCCCCCACCTGCCGTGCAGAGCCCTCCGCCCCCCGAGGGGCCCCCGATGAGCAGAGCGGCCAGACGTCTACTCGGCAGGTCTCCGGCAAAGCTGCCTGACGTCAGGGCGCTTCCTACGTGGATTAAACTGAGCCACCCCCGCTCACCAGGTTGCTTGGAAAACCTTCTCTCCTGGCGGGAGCGGAGAAGCCCACCCTTCTCCCATCACTGAGGTTTCAAAGAAGCCAGGTCCGAGTTACGCAGTTTTTCTCTCCTGTTCCCGAACGCAACTGCTGGACGGGCCATCGGGTAAAGCCGGGGGCCATGGGGTGCGTTCGCCCCTGCTGTCCTCCCCCCAAGACGTCCTGCCCTCATCCGTCCCCTCAAGGGCAGAGATCCCCGCGATGAGCCTGCAGGTGCCCGACTCACCACAGCTCTCCAGGACCTGATGCTCTTTGCGGAGCCCCCGACGTGCCTCCCACCCCCGGCTGCTCACTGCTGAGCTGGAGGCTGAGAAGCCGGGCCTGGATGTGTCCCGACAGAAGGCACAGAGGGCAGCCCTCTCCCTGCAGCCTGGCCGCCTGGCCTCATCGCCTGCCCCTGCTGGGCGCCAGGACTGCTCACAAGTGTGCCTCTCAGCCCGCGGCTTCCTCTCCCCCCTCCTCCAGGGCAGAAGCTGGGAAGGTGGAGCTGACTGCTCTCAAGTCCCTCACCACCGAGCGCATCTCCCAGAAGCTTTTCACGTGTTACTGCTTCCTTTTTCTCACTGGAGGCTGAAGTAAGCTCGTCCTGTTCTGAAAGCTGAGGCTGGAAATGTCCAAAGGTTCACAGATGGTCACAGTCAAGTTAGCCGGGATGTCTGGGGACCACTCCCAAGCTCCCAGCTCTCCGGGCAGCTTCAACAGAAGCTGGCCTACGGGACCAGCTTCTGCAGGCCTACGGGACCTGCAGAGAGGGCTCATCCTCCCAGCTCCACGGGCCAAGTCTGCCCTGCCCCGAGCCATCCCCGCCCACCTCCACCTGGGCAGGGGGTGGTTCTCACATCTGTAGGTACACGTGAGGCCACTGTCCCAGCCTCCTGTTGTGGTGCCCAAGTGGACAAGGGCTAGCGGGCGCCGGACGGCCTCCAGAGCAGATGATCAGGTGGGTCTGACGCAAATCAGACTCCTCCCCCAGAGCAGATGCTGCACCTTGTTTTCTCAAAATCACATTTCAGGTCACCAAGAAAATGTTTATGATGTGGTATAGAGAGTGTTACCTGCTCTCAAGGCGATAAAGCTATAAATTAATTTTTTTAAATTCCCTGCACGAGGGGCTTCCCTGGTGGCGCAGTGGTTGAGAGTCCGCCTGCCGATGCGGGGGACACGGGTTCGTGCCCCGGTCCGGGAGGATCCCACATGCCACGGAGCAGCTGGGCCCGTGAGCCGTGGCCGCTGAGCCTGCGCGTCCGGAGCCTGTGCTCCGCAACGGGAGAGGCCACAGCAGTGAGAGGCCCGCATAACGCAAAAAAAAAAAAAAAAATTCCCTGCAGGTAAAACACCTCTTGGATCCAACAGGAAATCAAATCTGGAATTGCAGAATATTGGAAAAAATAATTGTGACAAAAACAGTCCAGGGAAACCCCTAAGGGATACAGTGTCCAGAGGGAAGTTCACACCCTGAGTATATAACTGACCAACGAATATGAAGCACATCTTCATCCTGAGAAGTTAAAAAAAGACAATAAAATAGAGAAAATCAGCAGGTAGGAATTAGTAACAATAGGAGCAGAAATTAATGAATTAGGAATAGAAAAATGGAAGAACTCAGAAATCCAAAATACAATTCTTCAAATATCAAATAGGTGAACCAGTAGCTAACTTAATCTAGAAAGATGGAAAAAGCACAAAGACAAATTTTTTGTAAGTAATAAGGACAAAATAACAGGAAATTTAGAGAATCATAAGGCATTACTTTTCTCAATTTCTGCGCAAATAAATTTGAAGGGCTGGATGACATGTATAGGTTCCTAGGAAAACATTATTTAACTAAACTAAGTCCAGAGTAGACGTAAACATTACACAGGACAATTACCGTGGAGGGAAACAGAAGGTGGTTAGGGAGCTTTCCTCGAAGCAGCTCCAGCTCCAGATGGTGTCAGGGAAGATCTGCCAGCCTTTAAAGAACAGTCAACTCGTAATTGCTTTAAACGCCTTCATAGCCAAGAAAAAGAAGAAAAGCTTCCAAGTTCTTTTTTCTTCCATCGAAGTATAGTTGATTTACAATACTGTGTTAGTGTCTGGTGTACGGCAGAGTGATTCAGTTATACATATATATGTATATATCTGGATTCTTTTCTTTCGATTCTTTTCCATTATAGTTTATTACAAGATAGTGACTACAGTTCCCTTCCAAGTTCTTTTTTGAAGAAAGCACGATCTCAACCAAATGAAAGCCACAAACCAATTTCGTTTAGAGATTTCCAGTTCAGAAACCCTAAATGAAATACCAACAAACCTGAATCCAACAGCACGTTAAAAGAATAACACACCACAAGCAACGTACACGGGAATGCAAGGATGGTTCACAATTGGGAAAGGTGTTCATATAGTTTGTCACAGAAATAGACCTAAGGAGAAAGTAAGTCCCGTGACCCTTCCTGGGTCTGTAGCGGGGGCACGGGTCACGTGTGGTAAGTCCACTCCAACATGTCATCTCCTTGTGCCATTGGGTTCCTTCCTCTGTGGCACACAAGGGAGGTTCTGGCATCTCAGCTTCATTAGCTACAGACCACCATTAAGTCCAGATAGAGTGACTGCCCGCGGCTGCCGTGAGGCAACACACAAATTCAGAATCTTTGGCAGGTGCACCCGTAGGAATGGAGCCAACCCAGCCCAGTGCTGGGCTCCCTCCACTGTGGTCTGACACCCCTAGACCCAATCCCCGCACATAATCTTCAGGTTTCTCAGTGTCGATTAATTATATCTTGAAATTCTTTGGGTGGATACGCTATTTCCTTCTGGGAAAGATGTACTTTCCCCCACCCTGAGTGTGCTGAGACTGGACCCTACTTATGGGTCTGGGGTCAACAGGGGCTGGGGGGTTGAGTAGAATGAGGATCCTCTTTCTAGGCACCTGATCCACGTGAGGTTCTCGCAGGGTTTATAGTGAAGAAGGGCTCGGGCTTCCCCGGTGGCGCAGTGGTTGAGAGTTTGCCTGCTGATGCGGGGGACACGGGTTCGTGCCCCGGTCCGGGAAGATCCCACATGCCGTGGAGCAATTGGGCCAGTGAGCCACAACTACTGAACCTGCGTGTCTGGAGCCTGTGCTCAGCGACAGGAGAGGCCGCAACAGTGAGAGGCCCGCGCACCTTGATGAAGAGTGGCCCCCGCTCGCCGCAACTAGAGAAAGCCCTCGCACAGAAACGAAGACCCAACGCAGCCAAAAATAAATAAATATAGTGAAGAAGGGCCCATCTCCTCAGACCCTGGAGGGGCTCAGAGGACCCTGGGGGTTCAAGGTTCTCAGCTTCATCTGAGCCCAACCAGACATCCCATTCCTCGTTTCAGGGTCCCGTTCCTTCCCAGTCAATGCCCGAACTTCCTCGTAAGAAACTTGGTGAGGCTGTGAAGGCACCAACACTGCTGGGATCGTACTACTCACAGGGTCAAATGCTGTGTTTGCCTTTCAGCCACATCAGCGCTGTGCTGCTGAGAAATGAGGGACTCTTAGGGCTGTGGCTGGAGCTGAGGGCAGACCTGAGCTCGCGAGTGTCCAGGACACCAGGGACCTCGGCTGCTGTCATTCCGTCAACAGTGGGGGCAGCCCTCAGCTCCCGAGGCCCAGATTCAGCTGTCACATCACAGCTGAGCTCGGTGGCAGCTCGGTCACTCCCAAAGCCACCATGTGCCACGAGTCACATCTCCCACGGCCTCAGGCCCAAGGACACAACTAGGCCAGTCCCCAAACCCCATCTCTGGAGGCACCTCCTGGGGCCACTCCTAGTGCCAACTTATGTGTCATCAGGGTCCACTCAGGAGACAAAAACCACACCCAGTGATTCAAATAGCGAGAATTTAATATAAAGAACAGTTAGTTACGGGGGTAAAATAACTCTAGGGTCACGGAAGTAGCAGCCGAGCTCCAAGACAGGCAACCCGGCCCTCGGCACGGGCCCCCCCGCCCCCAGGTGTTTCCCAACCACGCTGTTGGGCCAGGCACTGCACATCTGTCTTCTCTGACTCCGTGGCAAACCTTGTAGGGGAGGGGACCAGTGTTCCAGCTATTGGGACTGGGTTGGGCACTCAGTGACGGAGCCCTGGGGCACAGTCAGACCGCCCTGGCCCCTTCCCTTCTGCCCAGGAGGCCCAAGGCCTGGCCTCAGGACGCAGCGAGCAGGGAGGGGGTGCGGGGCCTCCCAGAGGCCCAGCTCTCATCCCAGCTCTCCAACTGCCTCAAAACTATTTAACCTCTTCCGGCCTGGAGGTCTTCTCCAAGCGGGGCACCTCGTGCCTGCCTGCCGCGTGGATGGGCAGGGCCAGGAGAGGTCCGGTTCCCATCATGCTGAGGCCCAGAAACACGCCTGCCAGGGGATGCTGGGCTTCCTGCAGAGGACAGGACCTACCCCAGACCACCCAGCCCGAGAGTGTGGGGCAGGGAAGGACTGGACCCAGCAGTAAAGGGCAGGCGTCTACAGGGTCTGAGGGTAGCCCCAGGAACAGAGGCTACTCCCTGCCTGCCGTGGTCCCAGGACTGATGAGGGAAGGGATGCCCACCACCTGCCATCATGGGGGGCTGTCTTCTTGGACCCCAGAGCTGACGCTGGGCCTCAGACCTCCACATCTCGCATCTACTGCCTGAGAGACAGGGAGGGGTGGGCAGGGAGCCCGCACTGACCCCTGAGCTCACCTAGGAGAAAAGACTAAAATCCACCTGATGGAGGTGTCCCGAGCAGCTGGATCGCTGTCTGTCTAGGGACCTGGCTGGGGCTGGGAGTCTGTAGCTCCTTGGCCTGTGGACTCCCCCGCCCCGCTTCCCAGCTTCTCTTGGAAGGGAGCCAGCACTGCTAGGCTTGGCAGCCCCCAGAACCTGCCGGCCTCAGCGCAGGGCCTGCTAGGAGGCCGGGCCAGGACCCCAGGCTCCTTGCTCCCTCAAAGTTTCTATCTTTCACTGATGGAGCTATAGACGGGGAGGACCCAGAACGGGGCAGTGTGGGTGGGAAAGCGCAGCTGAGCTCCTGAGACCAGCCAGCCTCTGCATCCAAGCAGCCTCTGGCAGGGATGGGGGCCGCTCTGGCTACACTGCATCGAGTGTAGGTCCCCAGGGCCGTCACACTCTGGGAAGGAGTCTCTAGCTGGCAGGCTGGACCCTGACCCACCTCCGGCTCCCAGGAAGGGCAGCTGCAGCTTCTCAGTCCCCTGACCTTGACCTCATCCCCATTCAGGCCAGCAGCCGAGACAGCTTCCAGGCCAGGCTGCCAGCCCCTCGCTCTGCTGGGTTCGGGGGAGTGGAGGGCTGCCAGGGCAGCCGGGGGCTGAGGAGAGCCTTGCCTGGGGGTCGGGATGGGTTCTGGATCTGATCCCCAGAAGCGCTGCCCTCCTCCCAGGGAGGGGCAAACCTAAGAGGCCATCTGAACGTGGACTGGAATATTCCAACGAGGCCCAGTGCGGGCCTTCTGGTGAGGGGTGGCATGAGCAGCTGTGTACCCTCAGACCCTGGCTCTGTGGCCTGGTCCCTGGCCTTGGACACCCTTACAGAGTCCCAGGGGCCTGGGCGGATCCCTCTGTCTGTGGGATTCTGAAACGGAGGCAGAACCACGCTGATGACCGAGTTGGGCCCAAAGAAGGGACATCTGGGTCCTGACTGGGGCCCACTCCACACACAGCCCCCCAACCCGGCCCCCAGCCCTGGGCCAGGGGCTCCCGCCTAACGCTCTGAAGCACTGGGGTGCCTCTGCGAAGCCCGGAGGGCCCCTCCTGTCCCCCAGCCGGGCCACCTGCCTCCTAGGGGTTAGGGTCTGAGCCTTGAGACCCCCCAGGGGCGGAGAGGCAGCCGAGCCCCACACCAGCTGAATGTGGGTGTCTATGGGTGAGGACCACCCCCATCATGATAAGCAGGGACGCCTCCTCCCCTGACACCCTGGCAAGACCCCCAGAACACACCAGCCTCACTGGAGATGGAAGGGAAAGGACCCCGCGGCCCGCGTGCTTCTCTGGCTCCGACCTCTCTCGGGCAAGGCGGGCAGGGTGAGGAGAGGGGTCTGGCCTTCCTTCCCAGGAGCCGTGCGGCCCCTTCGGACTCCGAAGGGAGGGAGGAAGGAGGGCCGGGAGGCGGGGTCCTCAGCCACCGGGGGGCGCCGCTCAGCAGGGAGCCTCGTGCCCCTCCCCCCACACCAAGCCCGGATGGAACCTGCCAGCTGTGAGCAGGGGGCGTCCAGGCCTCCAGAGAACCCATGACCGCATCACAAAGGAGGCCCGGAAGGAGCCACACCCCTGGGAGCCCTCCCGACCCAGCCTTCCGAGACCTGCCTGTGGGTAGCGGCCTTTCTGAGTGACCCGCAGGTGAGCCGGGCCAGCTTTCCTGGGCGGTGCGGCGGGGGGCACACTCTCCAAGCGCCGGCCCATTTCCCAGGCCGTGGGGCAGGCAGCCCAGCACCCCGGAAGTCAGCAGGACAGAGTGAAGTGAATTAACTGAGTGATGAGCGGACTCTAGTTCTGATCAGAGAAAGAAGACGCCAGAGACCCCAGAGCCACAGGTGCCGGGCGAGGCTCGGACCCGGCCGTTCATTCATTCGACAGTCGTCGATGGATGCCTCCAAGGTCGTGGGCACCCGTCTAGGTCCTGGGGGCCAGGCAGAAGGAGCCCCCTGCCCCGGCACTGACGTTCCCAAGGGGGCGGTGGGCAAAAGAAATAGAAATAAAGGCCATAGAGGCTGAGCCGTAGGCGAGGTGGTGAAGCAGGTCAGGTCTGGGGGCAGGTGGACCCGGAGAAGGTCTAGCTGAGGTGACCTTGAGCATATGGACTTCCGGGGGCGAGGGGCTCAGGTGGGGGTCCGGGGTGGGGAGTGCAGAGACAGG
Source organism: Phocoena sinus (assembly GCF_008692025.1). NCBI lineage: Eukaryota > Metazoa > Chordata > Mammalia > Artiodactyla > Phocoenidae > Phocoena > Phocoena sinus. Next base: position 1,422,673 of record NC_045763.1, on the reverse strand, counting down.
TGATGGGGGCCGAGGGGGCTCCTGAGATCAGAGCGGGCCTGGCTTCTCCTCTCTGGTTGGGTCATGTGACAGGTGATGCCAGAGGTTGAGGGACCCAACCCCCCCACCCCCCAGCAGGTGAGAACAGCTAACCCAGCCCTGGGCGATCTCCGGGCTGCGCGGGCGGGTGGGACAGGGTCTGTCCTCTGTCCTGGGGCGGGGCTGGGCTCCCACCGACCCCGACGTCAGGAGTGTGAGCTTGTGTGAGGACTGAAGCTCGGCAGAGCAGCCAGCTCTCCCCCGGGGCCCGGGCACATTTCTGGGTCAGGGCTCTGTGTGCCAGCAACAGCGGCATGCACACGTACACCCAGGAGCACGTGCAGCCCTTGGTCCGCCGTCCCCACCTGACAGGAGCAGCACACCCTGTCCTGCACACAGCAGGAGCCCTGGGTGTCTTCCACCGCTGCTCACCGCCCGGCTGTCACCGCCCAGCTGGCTGGAGAAGGCGTCCCTTCTGTAGTGACAGGGTGGGGAGACGGCGGGAACTGCGCGCCAGCCAGGTGACTCCAGGAGCTGCCCCGCCGGGGCCCGTCGTGGCCTGCGTGGTCACCGCTGCGTAGGTTCCAGTCATTCTCGCCTCCCCCTTGCCCCTTGGGCTCCAGGCAGGAAGAGTGGGCAGGGAGCCCAGTGGCCCAAGCCACCTCCCAGAGCGTGTCCCTGATGCACCCAGGCCCACAGCTTCTCAGCACAAGAACCCCAGGCAGGCTCCACTGCAGAAGCCTCTTGACAAGCCTGGGAGCTGGGCCTCTGGGCCCTGCGTGCCCACCGCAAGCTGTGAGCAGAGCCCCGGCCAGAGAACAAGCTTGGAGGGGACTCCCTCCAGAAGGGACGGCCACCAGGGCCAGCAGGCCAGTCCCGCCCCACCCCCGGCACTCGGACGCTGGCCCGGGGGAGAGAGGAAAGCCCTCAGGCACAGGCCGGCTGTGGCCTTGGGATGGAGAGAGGTGCTGAGCATCCGCCAGCCTCAGGCAGGGCCTCGGGAGCTCCACGCCCGTCCTCCGGGCCCTGGCGCCCCAGGCTGGGTGGACGCCGCCCCTGGCCTCGGTCTTGGGGCTCCTCAGCTGTGCACTTTCCCCGTCTAGAGACTTGCGATGAGGAAGCCCGAGAGCCCGGTGGGGACGGTGGAGATCGCAGGCCGCGCAGGGCAGGAGCACCGAGGCTTCCTGGAGGGAGGGCTGCTGCTACTGCTGCTTCTGGTGACAGGTGCCCTGGTCGCCCTGGGCCTCCTCTACGCCGACAGAAGAGGTGAGTGAGGGCGCCCTCCCCTCGGGCCCGCCACCGACACACTGCTCTCCGCCTCTTCGCCACGCGGCCTCGGCAACGTCTGCGTGCCCGCCCACCTGGATAAGCCAGCCATCGAGCGGGCAGGTGGGGTCTGCTCCGGGCACCAGGGGCTGCCGGGCTGTGCTGCAGCCTGGAGAGAAGGGGCACTGACCTGCGGGGGCCGGGGCCCTTCCAGAAGGCTCTGCCCAGGCGCCGGCCGGCACAAGGCTGGTTCTGCCGGCTCTGGGCTGGCGGGCCCCTACGGGACTCCCGATGCGGCAGAGCGGTTCCCCACGCCGCATCTGCGCGGCCCCTCCCCTCCCCTGCCGTACAGGGGCGCTGCAGTTCCCGGCCTGCCCAGCAGCAGGAGCCCGCGCTCCAGCGCTGGGGACCCGCGGCACGGCATCCCTCCAGCCAGCGGGGCTCGCCTGCCGCCTCCCGGGCAGCCATCCTGCAGAGAACCTGCTGGGATCCTCCTCGCGGCCTCCTGAAGACCTGGGCCCCCGGGGCCTCGTGGCTTCCCAGGCTCTGCTTTTTGCACAGTGATGGGTGGGGGCCAGGCCGGAGTCCTAGGGAGATGGGGATGCCAGGGCCACCCTGCAGGAACACCCCCACTCACAGTCCCTCCCCCGGCTCACCAAGGCCAACGTGGAGGAGCCTGGACTGTTCCCCCCTCGCGTCGGGAAGCACTGCGGGGGAGGGGGGAGGTGCTCGCCTGCCTGCACCTGGGCACCAGGTGGCCTGGGTCAAATCCCAGAGGCACCTTACTCCCAGCAGGCACAGCCTCGGGCACAGCTGGGAGGTGCAGTTGGTTCCTCCTGCAGGTGGGTGGGTGGACGGGTGGGCTCAGGACTCGGGAGGATCTGCAGAAGCCCTCCCCACGGCCCCAACAGTAGCAGCCCAGGCTTTGTTACTAGAATATTCCCTCACTGGCCAGAGCCACCTGCGCTGTGGTGGGACCATCCATCCACCACTGGGCAAGGCTGTTTTTGAGAACCAGACGCGGGTGCTGCCTACAGATGTGGGTGCTGCCCAGGGCTGCTCCCACCTGACCAGGTGCCTGGCCGGACCCTGCCAGCCGCTGCCGTCTCTGGCCCCTCTGGGTCTCCTGGCAGGGTCGATGGACACTTCATCTCCATGGGCACGGGCCGTGGGGAGAGACTGCTCACTGCTCGGAGAGCCCAGACCCCAGGGAACCTCTGTTCGGGACTACTGGGCTGCAAACACCTGGTTGAGAGGCTCCCAGGGGAAAGGGCTGACCCCCCCCCACCCCACCCCCCAGTCCTCATCTAGGTGGTACCAGCCTGACAGCAGGGACCCTCCCTGCCCAGCCTGCCTCCTCCTCGTGGTCCCCTAAATACAAGTGGGGTCTCTGCCAGGGCCCCTCAGGCAGGACTCTGTGCCCCTACCCCCCCGAAATGACGCAAGCCGATCTCGGCCTCAGGTCCTGATGGAGCCCGTGGAAGAGTTTAAATGCTGCATTTTTATTTATTTCTAAAGACTTTCTCATCCACTATGGTTTTGTGGGGTTTTTTCATTGATTTATGAGTTATTTAGATATCTCTCTTTTTTAAATTTCTAGATGCTTGGAGACTTTTTCTTAGTTACCTTTTTAAATTGGTTTCTAATTTAATTGCATTCTTGTCAGCAACCGTGGTGTATGTGATATTGATTCTCCGGTATTTGCTGAGGCTTGCTTTAGGGCCAACACACGGTCAGTCTTATACATAATCCACGTGCGCACGTGCAGTGCACACAATCACCCTTAAGTGGAAGTGGAGATACAGACAGCGGCTTAGAGGCATCCGTCAGGTCACTCAAATCGTCTATATGTTTGTTTTTTTCCATTTTCTTGACCTTTCAATTATTGAAAGACGTGTGTGTGCTAAAACCTTGCCCTAGAGAACTATCAGTCTTCTTTGTAGTTATGCCAAGTATTAATTTGTGTATTTCAAGGTTAAACTATGGGAATTCCCTGGCTGTCCAGTGGTTAGGACTCTGTGCTCTCACTGCCGAGGACGCCGCCAAAAAAAAAAAAAAAAGCCGCATTATTATGTGGATGTAAATTTAGAATCAGTGTATCTTCACTCTGTATGATTACGTAGCGCCCCTTTCTATCTTAACTGTGCCTTTTGCCTTAATATGTTTTGTTGTAAATTCTGTTTTGTCTGATATGAATTAGCATTTGTTCTCTATTTTTTCCACCCTTTTTCTTTGAGACTTTGTCTCTTTGGCTTTAGGTGTGTCTTTCGGAACCGTGTACAGCTTGATTTTGTCTCCATCTTGTACCTGGAGGATTTAGTCTATGTGCATCCACACAGAAATGTACGATATTTTCTGTTGTGTTCTTCCGTGTTTCTGATGCCTCTTCTTTCTCTTTCCTTGCCTTCTTTTGGATTGATCTGTTATTTTTCACTCTGTTTTCCTGCAACTATCTTGAAAGTTTTATATTTCTAATCCTTTTAATGGTTACCTTAGTTTTTTGTTTTAATATTTATTTCAAAAGTTATAGATAAACCTTTTTCAGAAAATTGAGTGTTTTTTTTAATAAAACTTTGAGTGGGAAATACAATCCTACACCCACAATCCTGCCTCCTGGAATTCTGCTCCTCAGAAAGAGCCATATTCATTGTCTAGTGCAGAGGTCTGCAAACTATGGCCTGTGGGCCAAATCTGGCCCACTGCCTGTTTTTGTAAATAAAGCTTTATTGGAACACGGCTGTGTCTCCTCACTTAATGCATTGTCCGTGGATGTTTTCAGGCTACACGCGCTAAGTTGAATAGGTGAGACAGAGTCTGTATATGGCTCACAAAGGCTAAAACATATATTGTCTGGCCTTTTACAGAAAAATATTGCCAACCCCTGGACCGGAGTGTCTAAGCCTCATCTTTGGACCCTTCTCTCTTTATTGTCAGTGTTAGATCACAGGGAGGCATCGAAAGGTTGTGGTTAATGCCCAGGCTCCTGAATCTGACAGCCTGGTTGGGCTTGCCAGCCCCCCAGATCCCAGCTGTGTGACCTTGGAAGGTTTTCTTCACACCTCTGTGCCTCAGTTTCCTTATCTGTAAAATGGAACATAACATAGAGGCTTACTGGAGGGTTCAATGATTTAATACATCAATAACACTTAGAAAAATGTCTGTCATGCCATCAGATCCGATTTAATAATAAAATATTAGATTTGTCATTGGTTCCCTATCCATGTTGTTATTGACATCCCGAACGGGCGGCAGATTTCGTTCCTTAAGCCACCCAGGCTTCCACTGTCCCAGTATAGGTACATCACTGCTTTTGGATAAATCCATACACATCATTACAATAGTTCTCCTGAGTATTTTTCACAGCTGAGCTATGAAGGACAGTTGGATTACATTTCCTTTCCTTGTTATTATTTTGTTTTCTTCTCATTAACAGCTATCTTGTTTAAGGAGTTTCATTTCTCTCCTCCCTCCCTCTCTCTCTCTCTCTCTGACTCTATATACATATCTGTGGGATGGTTTGATATTATCCCACAGTATTGGGGTGCCCTGTTCAGAATTTGTTCACTCTTTCACTCTTTGTGATGCAGTTTGAAGAGTTTGACCCTAATCAGTCTTCAGTTCCACTGGTTCTTTCCTCAGCTGTATCCAGCGTGCTGCTCAGCCAGTCAAAGGAATTCTTCATCTCTGATAACATGCTTTTTCTTTCTGCTATTTCCATTTCCCTCTTTTTTATAGTTTCCATCTCTTTGGTGAAATTTCTTTTCTGTTCATGCATGTTATCCACCTTTTCCATTAGATGGAAACATGTTAACGTATTAGCCGTAGTTATTTTGCAGTCCTTCTCTGATAACGCCAATATCTGAGCTACCTCTGAGTCTACTTCTATTGATTAGTTTATCTCATGGCAATGGATTGTTTTTCCTTGCCTCTGTGTGTGTGTGTGTGTGTGTGAGATACATTTTTACTGAAGGCTAAACATCCAGCAAAAGAGCAGAGACTGAGGTAAACAGCATTTGCACCAGAGACAAGCACGGTTGTTCCGTCTGTTAGTGTGAGAGATTGAATCCATCCAGTCAGGAGTCAGCTGATTCGGGGTTTTGTTTTCACTTTTGTCACCCTCGGTGCCCCACACACTTCACCTTTCTCTGGCTGTGAGCAATGATTACCTGTGCTTAGAGAAATGGGCCTGGGGCGGGGCCAGAGGTTCCCCATTGTTCCTGCTCCAGCCTCAGCTCTCAGCAGTCCCTGGATGTGTTCAACACAGAGGGGTTCTGCCTCTGCCCCTCCACAGATGGTAGGTTGCCCTTGCTTTTTAGTGCTTGGTTCATGCTGGCGTGGGGGATCTCTGGTGTCCTGGCCCCGTCTCCGTCTTGGAGTGGGGGTGCCTCAGTATCCCTGCCCCGATCCCCATGTCCATCAAACTTTGCCTCATGCCTGAGTCCCCTGCCCCTCTCCTAGTGGCAGCAGACCTCAGCTTGACGTCAGTCTAGGATCCTGGGCCCACAGGGGTCTCCTGTGCCTCTCCCGTGAGCAGAGGATTTTTATATCTGACTCTCCTCTGGGCCAGTAGGTTTTCATCTGGCCCACGGGAGTGAGAGGGTTTACTACGCTCCCCTCAGTGGTTTAAAGCTCTTGCTTCCTACAAGAGGAGGGTCCTACAAGCAGGAGACGCCTCACGCTGGCACCTCAGCAGAAGCAGATAACCTCCTGCATGCCTGTGCCACTGAGGGGGACTCTCTGGTCTTCTGAGACCTGCCCCAGTTTTTCTCATTGGCACCTGGTAAGGATCCATGGAAATAACTGTTGAATGAGTGCAAAATCCCCCTGTGTTGGGGCTTTCCTGGTGGCGCAGTGGTTGGGAGTCCGCCTGCCGATGCAGGGGACGCGGGTTCGCGTCCCGGTCCGGGAGGATCCCACATACCACGGAGCGGCTGGTCCCGTGAGCCATGGCCGCTGAGCCTGAGCTTCCGGAGCCTGTGCTCTGCAACGGGAGAGGCCACAACAGTGAGAGGCCCGCGTACCGCAAAAAAAAAAAAAAAAAATCCCCCTGTGTTGAGGCTCCAGCTGTTCCACACTGACAAGCTAACTCGCACTTGGCCTTCAAGAATTCAGTAAAATGTTAGCTGATTTCTTCTTACCCACTTGTGTGGTGACTGTCTCTTACTCCTAGGTCCTGTCAGAGTTCTCAGTTCTGCTTGGTGGGACGTGTCGCTCTGTTTTCCTGGTCACCCTCTTACCTCAGGTCCTGGATGAGCTCCAGAAAAGCTGTGATTTCTGTAGACTATCTGGACTTTTCCTGTTGTTAGAAAGGGAATGATACTCTAGTTGGCTTTTGATGTTGTAAGCGGAAAGCAGAAGTAATATACCTTAAATTTTATATGCGTATTTAACTTAAAGTGTTCAGCTAGTCAGTATCTTCATATTTCTTCCAAACAATACAAGCATTTAGAACAGTTTAAGTCGTCCTCCACCCTGATCACACGTTATTGTGGGTGAGTCCGCGGTTTCTATCTTATTTTTTATTTACCGCACACAGGCAACATTCTCTAATATACTCAATTTAATTTCGATTTTCCCAAGTCCTTATCAGTTTCTTTTTTTTTTTTTTAATTTACTTTTGGCTGCGTTGGGTCTTCGTTGCTGTGTGTGGACTTTCTCTAGCTGCGGCTAGACTTCTCTTCGTTGTGGTGCGTGGACTTCTCATGGCAGTGGCTTCTCTTGTCTCAGAGCTTGGGCTCTACACGCACAGGCTTCAGTAGTTGTGGCACTTGGGCTCAGTAGTTGTGGCTCACGGACTCTAGAGCGCAGGCTGAGTAGTTGTGGCGCATGTGCTTAGTTGCTCCACAGCACGTGGGATCTTTCCGGACAAGGGGTCAAACCCATGTCCCCTGCATTGGCAGGAGGATTCTTAACCCCTGCGCCACCAGGGAAGCCCCCTATCAGTTTCTTCGCTCATCGTTCTCCCTACTTCTCAGGTAGCCCTTATGAAATCATTTACCTTCTTTCTGAAGTACATGCTTTTGGAGACTCCCACACAAAGTGTGTCCATGGACCAGTGGTGTTGGCCTCACCTGAGAGCTTGTTAGAAATTCAGAAACTCAGGGCCCATCTCAGGCCTACTGGATTAGGATCTGCATTTAATCCCCAGGTAACTCATCTGCACTAAAGTTTGGGAAACGCTGATTAGGACACAGCATTTGTTGATCTTGCTTGACAATCAAGAGTAACCTGGGGCAATTGTTAAAAAGCCACACCTTGGACCCTGTCTCCATCTGCTTGGGCCCCTGTAACAAAATACCATAAGTCGGGGTGACTTAGCAACAGAAATCTATTCTCCCCTAGTTCTGGAGCCCAGAAGTCCAACATCACGGTAGCAGCCAATTCAGTTCCTGGTGAGGACTCTCTTCTTGACTTACAGACAGCCACCTTCTCACTGTGTCCTCATGTGGTGGAGGACAGGGCAAGTTCTGGTGTCTCTTCCTCTTCTTATAAGACACCAGCCCTACTGGATCGGGGCCCCAGGCTTACGACCTTATTTAACCTTCTTCGCCTCCTCGCAGGTGCCAACGCCAAATGCAATCACATGAGGGGTTAGGACTTCAACATAGGAATGGCGGGTGGCGGGGAGAAGATGCAAAAGTTTAGTCCATAACAGGACTCAACCTAGGCAGAACCAGGAAATCTTACAGGGTAAGACCCCCGATTCTGTACTGTAACCAGCATGTGAGGCCTTTCTTGTGATCAGGCAGATTTGGGGAGCACAGCTTTAAAATACTCTTTCAACTGTAAACCTTCATTTTTGTTTACTTGAAAATGACGTTATCTGGTAGTCATCCTTCAGTGATAGTTTAACTGGTTACACAAATCTGGGCTTAGTTACGTTCTCAATATCTTGAAGATTTAGTTTCGCTGTCTCTGACTTCCGTTGCTGCTGTTCAGAAATCTGGTTCAACCTAACTGGCCTTCTTGTCAGATGAACTCTTTCCCCTCTGAGCTGTTTTCTCCCTGGTACTGTGCATTTTTACCACGAGGTGTCTAACTATGAAGCTCTTTTTATTTATTCTGCTTTGCATCTGTTGTGATTCTTGAATCCGAGCACTAATGACATTTATTAATTTTGGAAACTTGTAGCCACTGTCTTTTTAATATTGTGTCTCCCACATTATCTTTATTTTCTCCTAAAATTATGATTACATGTGCACTCAATTTTTCTCACTCTATCTTCCATATCTTTTAGAGAAAAGTTTCCATCTCTTTGATTTTGCCCCACATTCTGGGCAAATTCTTTAGAACTACATTCAAATTCACTAAATCTCTCTTCAGCTCTGTTGTATCTGCCACTTAACCCATCCATTTTGGATTTTTTCTTTAAAAAAATTATTTTCAACAATTTCATGTTTTTTATTTCTGGAGTTTCCAAGCGATTCTTTTACAAATGGATTTTTTCAATTTTTTCTTTGCCCTTGTTTTTAATTTTTATTTCTTTCAATGATTCAAACATAGTGGGTTATTTCTGCATCAGCTAGCCACTGCTGCCTAACAAATCACCCCAATACTCAGGAGCTTGAAACAACACTTATTTATCATGACACACATCCATCAGTAGGCTGCAGGGCTCAGCTGATGTAGGTCAGCCTCAGCTGGGGCAGCTGTTCCATGAATTTCATCCTCCTACAAGGACCAGCAAGCATGTCCCTCTCCATACAGAAGCTCATCGGGACAAGTGGAAACACACTTAGGGCCTAGGCTCAGAGCTGGAGTACATTATGTCCACCTCATTCTATTACCAAAGCCATAGGGGCAAACCCACAGTGAAGAGAGGGAGGAAATATTCTCTGCCCCTTCAGGGGAAGCAGCTACAATGACATGTGCAAAGGCACAGGTACAGAGAGACATTGAGGTTTGGGGCCTGTGATGCCAGCTTCCACATGTTATGGGTCAGATAATCCCAAACTATGAATCCTTGGGGTTCTAGTCCTGCTGTTTGCTGTTTCTCACTCATGGAATCTGGTCTTTTCATAAACCTCAGTCCATGTTCAAATTGGCTTTATCTGCGAGAAGCCTTTGTTACTTGGGCTAAGTTTCCCTCCAGACAATATGTGTGTTTGTTTCCATCAGGCACCTGGGAATGCTACCAGCCTAAATTTAATTTCTCAGCTTGTGGTTTCCTTGACCACAGGGTCATGTAAGCTCACACCCCACACCTGCATGACAACCAGCCTGTGATGATACATTCTCCAGGGAGGACGGTTATTTTCCACCCAATAAAGTTCTTTGTATCCCCCTTTTGTTAGGTAGGGAGAGACAGAGACAGGAAGAGGAGAGAGACAGAAAGAGGAAACAAATTATTCACATCAAGGCCAACCTTTAGGAGAACAGGTCTTTCAAAGGAAATGTCAGGTTTGTTTTTTTTTTAATGTAGAGAGTCTATGTGAAAATAATTGGCATATTACAGAAGTTATTCAAGCAAATATAAAAATGAACAAGAGTAGACACATGTCAACTGGGCACAAGGAAGTCTACTCCCTTCTGGAATCATGAAGGGGGGAAATATCCCTGTTTGGGGTCTGTTTGCTGTGTGTCCTGTTGATCCTATTTTAGCATTAGAGGAAGACTTCATTTCTATTCAGCTTTTGTGTCAAAGGCCTTGCTGTTTGCCTCTTCTCTTGCTCAGAAGAACAGATTTTGAATGAGAATATGGGTGCTGGAAGTCCAACCTCCACCAGTCGCTAGTGACTGGCCGTGGGTGCATCACCCCACATTCCTGTCAGTTTTCTCATCAGAAAAATGGAGGTGGTGACCCTCACAAATGAGGTGGTGTAAGTTAAAGGCAAAGTGCACAAACATGGTGATCTCATCTCATTCAATTTTGGAAATGTTTTCTCAAGAGCCCACTGCATCCTCAGGAAACTCTTGAGCTGTAGCATCAGATGAACTTACCCCAGGAATTTCCCCCAACCAGAAGGTTACGGCAGCCCGTGCTGGGAATACAGTGGAGGAAATGGGAGGGGGACATAAGCATGGAGAAGGCATGAACTTACCTCCCCAGTGTTGGGTGTTTGTTCTGGTTTCGTCTGACTAGACTGGAAGCAGATCAGTCAGATGCACTGTTTGGGTTCCCACAATGCTTCATTCACCCTGTTTACCCTGCGCTCCCCTTTCTGGTCCTGGTCGTTATTCCTTCCCACCAACCTGGACTCCCAACTGGTTACCTGCTCTTTCTGTGGGAAGACTTTCTTTGGTTATTTGTTGTAGTGAGTGTTGTGTACTGGAGACAAATTCTATCAGCTTTTGCCTGAAATGTCTTTATTTCACTTTCACTTTTTAACTATATTTTTGCTGGATATAGAATTCTAAGTTGGTAGTTAGTTTTCTTCAAGCATCCATTCCAGAGTTTGTTCCATCGTCTTCTGACCACCACTGTTTGTGATGAGAAGCCAGCTGTCACTCTTCTTGTACCTCCCATGAATTAATGTCTTTTTTCTCCTCTGACTGTTTTTATGAATATCTCATTTTCTGTAGTTCTCAGCAGTTTGACTTGATGCTGCTGCATGCATGGTTTTCTTTGTATTCGTCCTGCTTGGGATATACTGCCCCTCTTGGATCTATAGGCTTATGTCTTTCATCAATTTTGAAAAATTATTAGCCATTATCTCTTCAAAGATTGCTGACTCATACCATTCTCCTGTGGGGCTCTAGCTACATGGATGTTAAGCTATTTAATATGGTTCCACAGATCTCAGATCCTCTGCTCATGTTGTTTCAAAGTAATTTTTCTAAATTTCTTTTTCTTTTTCTTTTTCTTTTTTTTGGCCATGCCACACGGCATGTGGGATCTTAGTTCCCTGACCAGGGATTAAACCCAGGCCCCTTGCATTGGAAGAAGCATGGAGTCTTAACCACTGGACAACCAGGGAAGTCCAACTTTTCTAAATTTTAAAACAGCTTTAGATTTACAGAATTATTGCAAAGAGAGTACACAATTTCCCATATACTTCATCCCACATCTTATATCACATAAATGTGATACATCTGACACAAGTAATGAACCAATGTTTATATATTACTATTAACCCAGTCCATGCTTTATTCATATTTCCTCAGTTTTCCCCTCATGTCCTTTTCTGTCCCAGGACCCCACATGATTTAGTTGGCAAATCTCCTTGGACTCTTGGCTGTGATGGTTTCTCAGCCTTCCCTTGATTTTTATGATCTTGACAGTTTTTAGGAGGACTGGCCAGGTATTTTGTAGACTGTCTCTCATTTGTCTGATGTTCAGACTGGGGTGATGTTTTGGGGAGGAAGCCTACAGGCCAAGGGGACATAATTTCAGTGACTTACCATGTTGATGTCAACCTTGAGCACATGGCTTGAGGTAGTGTTTGTCAGCTTTTTCCACTGTATAGGTACCTTTGTCCCCTCTCTTTCCACACTGTCCTCTTTGGAAGGAAGGCAGCACATGCAGCCCAAACTTAAGGGGTGGGGAGTTACACTACACATCCTTAGAAATGGAGTATCTATGTAATCTATTTGGAATTCTTCTGTCTGGAAGACTTGTCTGTTCCACCACCACCCCCATTTTTTATTTATTCAACAATTTAAAAAACAATTTGTCAGTACTTTAATGAAGTCTCACTTGTCGATTTTTCCTTTCATGGATCATGCTATTTGTGTCGTATTTTAAAAGTCGTCACCAAACCCAAAGTCATGTAGGTTTTCTCCTTCAAGAAGTTTTACGGTTGTGTATATTATATTTATGTCTGTGGCTTATTTTTAGTTAGTTTTTGTGTAAGGCATAAGGCCTGTGTCTAATTTTTTTGGTTTGTTTTTGTATCTGAATGTCCAATTTTCCTTTTGGAGCATTTATTGAATGGCTATACTTTCTCCATCAAATTGCCTTTGCTCCTCTGTCAAAGGTTAGTTGACTGTATTTGTGTGGGTCCATTTCTGGGCTCTCTGTTCTGTTGCATTGATCTATTTGTCTCTTCTTTTGCCAATACTATGCCATCTTGATTACTTGTAGCCTTGTCGTAAGTCTTGAAATCAAGTCATGTGTCTCTCCAACTTCATTCTTCTTCATTGTTGTTGTCTGTTCTAGCTACTTGAGCCTTTCCGTACAAACTTCAGAATCAGTTGGTCAATAAATACAAAATAGCTTGCTGGGATTTTGATTGGAATTATTTTGAATCTGTAGATGAAGTTAAGAAGAATCAACATCTTAATAATGCTGTCTTCCAGTCCGTGAACACGGAATATTTTTCCATTTCTTTACATATTTGATCTTTTTCATCAGTGTTTTATAGTTTTCCATATATAGGTCCTGTACGTATTTTGTTAGATTTATACTTAACTTTTTCACTTTTTAGGTGCTATTGTAAGTGGTATTGCTTTGAAATTTTCAAATTCCAGTTGTTCATTGCTAATATATAAGAAAGCAATTTGTATATTAATCTTGTATCCTGCCACCTACTATCGTCTTTTATTAGTTCCAGGAGTTTTTTGTTGTTTTGTTTTGTTTTGCTTGATTCTTTGGGATTTTCTACATAGATGACCATGTCATCTGCAAATAGAGTTTTATTACTTCCTTTCCAGTCTGTGTTACCTATATTTCCTTTTCTTGTCATATTGAACCAGCAGGACCTCTCATGTGATGTTGGATAGGAGAGATGAGACAGGACAGTGCTGCCTGTCCCCAGGCTTAGGGGAAATCACCCAGTCTCTCACTGTTAACTACCATGTCAGCTCTGGGTGTTTTTTAGATGTTTTTCTCCGTTCGGTTTTTTCATCTTTTTCCTTTGTGCTTCAGGTTGGATCATTGATACTGACCTATATATGCTGACACTAATACTTTCTTTTGCAGTATTCAGTGTGTTTTTAAACCTAAAAAATGAATTCCTCACTCTTTCTATTACATTTCCATTTAGTTCTTTTTTAGAATTCCCATTTATCTGGTAAAATTCACCATCTATCTACATATTTTTCCGTCTTTTGTACAAGACCCTTTATCTTAATTATCATGGTGATTTTAAAGACTTTGTCTGCTAACTCTGACATCTGGTCACCAACGAATCCACTTTGAACTGTTTTGGGGTTTTCTTCTTGGTCATGGGTCACATTTGCCTGTTTCCTCATGAAGGAGGATTTCTCCCAGCTTTCCTGCCCTGGCCCTGCCTTCACCTGCATCACCGCCATGCATTATGGGAGGCCCCAGAGCAGGAACCAGAGCCTTGTGTGACAGGGGCTCCTTGGAACCCGGATCCCTCCCTCCAGCCCACGGGCAGGAGCAAAGGGCTTGTTAAAAATCCCCCCACTCCATGCCCCTCCCGGAGGAGGCCTGCCCTGGTTGCAGGTGGAATAGCCACAGTCTGCTTAGACTTTCTGCAGCCTAATCGGAAGCGAAGACCCCTTTTCCCACCATCTCTTTGGTCAGAGCTCAGATGCCGAGTCCACTCTTCCACCGAGGGCGTGGCCCTTGTCCAGCGGCTCTGGGTTGCTGAGACTGGCAGATGCCCGTGGGGCAGACAGACGTAGCACCCACTGAGCACTGCATTTCTGTTTCTGATCCATGGGACCGTCCATGGTTTGCCTCAATCTATGCATCACTTTTCTCCTTTTCCACTGGACTGGGGGCCCCTTAAGGACAGGGCCCATGTGGGACTCAGATCTGAATCTCCAGAGCCCAGCACCAGGGCTTGTTGATAATATTAGCAAATGTTGGATTCATGGATGAACAAATGGATGGGTGGAAAGAGCAGCCACTAACAGGTGGAGGAGAAACACCTCTCCCCACCCCCCTACCCCCCAGATCACACATCTCATAAACACTCCCTCCAATGGCCAGGCCCCCAGGGGACACCCAGCACATTCAGGACCTCCTACACCCTCTGCGGTCTCAGGGGCCGGGCTGAACCGGGTCCCAGGCTTGCCCACAGCCCTGACCTGAATGAGGCCCTGTTCCCTCCTGCCCACCTCTCCGTGGGTCTCCCTGGTAGGGAAGGTGGCCATGCCTGGTGGGCTCTTTCCCTGGACCTGACCCCCTTCCCTGCACTCACGCCCCCTTCCTGCACCCCCTCCAGACCGATGCTGACCAGGCAGTGCCCGCCCCCCTACGTGGTGGACAAATGAGGGAGGGCAGCTTTGCACTTTCAGCTGCCTGCACAGGTGGAGGGGCTGGAGCTGAGGCCAGTGGGTCAGGAAGATTCCCCCCAGAGGACATCCTTTCCCCCTTAAAGGGCTTATCGTCCCTGTCTCGGTAGACCCCAGGAGCTGCCCACCCTCGCTTGGGTGAGGCCCATGACCCCGCGGTAGAGGAGGATGTCAGAGGGCACTTCTTAGGGGAAGAGGTCCTGCCTCAGGACCCCTCTGGGCCCGGCAGCTGCGGCCCCCGGGCCGGTGGGCCTCCCCCTCTGCTCAGATTTGAGTTCTGCTGGAGCCCCTGTGTCTTGGTGTGCCTGGTGACCAGCCCTCACTACAGCGGGAAGGGGCCACAGCCCTACACAAGGAATCCCCAGAGCCCCCAGGACCCCCTCCGCAGGAGAATGCCTGTGCTGCCCCAGGTCGGCCCCAAGGCACCCAGGAAGCGGTGGCAGCAGGAGAGCTGACTTCTGTGTTTCTCCCCAGGGAAGCAGCTGCCACTCTTTACTAGCCGGCTCTGCTTCTCAAAGGAAGAGAAGACCATTGTAAAGCGAACACCCCGAGGTAGTCCCATCTTCCCTCCCAGCACGACCCGAGCAGGGGAGTGCTAGGAAATGGCACCCGGCATGGGCAGGCTGGGTTCCACTGCAGGCCCGGGGTGTGCGGCAAGACAGGGGGCCCTGCCCAGGGCGCCAGGGTCCTGTGGGAAGAAAGGGCAGTGGCAGGGATGCAGCCGTGAGCACCTGCTGGATGCAGAATGCTTCCTGGGCGCCTGGGAACCGGCAGTTTCAGGGAGCTGCACATTGATACAACCAGCAGGTGCGGGGGGGGTTGGGAGAGAGTAAGGGCGTGCAGGGACGGGGCAGCACAGGCAGGCTGTCTGGAGGAGGTGACGCCTGATGGGTGAGCGCTGGCTGGGCCGACAGGCAGGAGGGCAGAATGGCCAGCTTCAGCCCTCAGCTGTGGGGATCACAGGGTGTAAGGGGCTCCCGGGTCACTGCAGGGGTCAAGCCAGAATGAGCTTACCCTCACTTAAGGCCACCCAGGAAGGATGCGGGCTGCCCTCCAGATGCCCTCAGGGCCCAGGCTGGACTGCCCATGGGGGTGGGGGTGGCCAAGGTTTAACCCTGCCGGCCCCATCCCTTCCCACCCCACCTGTGCCCCGCCCACCCCTGCCAGCCCCACCGGCACCGACCATCCTCGCCAAGTGCTCACACTACTCCTTGCCCGCAGACATCCAAAAGCCCAGGGACACAAGCGAAACCTGCACCACCCCTGGCTGCGTGATGGCAGGTAAGCCCCCCTTCCCTCCGAGCCTTCCACAGCCCTGCCAGGGGGCTCGGGGCCCCCCGTGATGCTGGCACAGGCGCTGCTCGAGGCCACGGGGAGCCACCGCACTCCCGAGACGCGGCATTGGGCTGGTGGGCAGACCCTGGATGTGCCTGGGGGCAGGGACTCTACTGCGGGTGTCTCACCTCCCCTGCCCCCCAGGAAGCTGCTCCCCTGCCTGCAGAGGCCCCCGTGACCACAGTGAAGCTGGCACAGGGACCCCAGGCGCTCCTTTTTGCACTTACAGAAAGAAGGTCACACACACACACACACACACACACACACACACACACACACACACACTGTCTCAAGTTTTCTCCCAGGAATTTGTCTTAAAGTTGGGTGCCACGAGCCGTTACTTGCAGATAAAACACAGTGAAAATGGTATGAAGAAGCAATAGTGTAAAAACTCAGAGATGTGATTTTTCTGCCCACGTTGGGGTAGTGGATGGGCTCCTGTGGGGCTGCCCCCTGCGAGGTCCCAGCCAAGCGGAACAGAAGGCGAGGGAGGGTCCTGGGTTGGGGTCCAGCCTGGCCACCTCTGCTGAAAGCATCCTGCCGGGAACCTGGGGGCCCCACTGTCCGCGCCACATGGGGTTCTGGGAGCAAACCCATCTGCTCCAACAGAAAACAAACCCCTATGGTGGGCAAGAGCCGCCCCCCCCCCCCACGGATGCACGGACCGGTGAGGGGGCTCCAGGGCAGGGCCAGTGCTGAGCGCTCGCGGTGAGCCGGGCGGGCTTGGCCAACACCCGGCCATCTGTGTGACCCAGGCGTCCCGGATTCGCAGATGTGTGAGTGGAGGATCGGAGAGGTCACGGGGTCCAAGCTCACGTGGCTGATAAGTGGGGTCCTTAAAACTGGAGGCCCTGCTGCTGACCTCCCTGAGGTCCCAGGCTGACTAACGCTTCTGAGGGCACAGGGCCGTGATTGAATACCCGACAGCCCATCGGGCTGTCCACACCGGATCTCCCCTCTTCCTCTGCACCCCCTGGGGACGAGCAGCCGCCAGGATCCTCCAGAACATGGACCCGTCCGAGGAGCCCTGTGACGACTTCTACCAGTACGCGTGCGGGGGCTGGCTGCGGCGCCACGTAATCCCCGAGACCAGCTCGCGATACAGCATCTTCGACATCCTCCGGGATGAGCTGGAGATCATTCTCAAAGGTGAGCGTGGCCTCCACCCAAGGAGTGGGGACAGCCCGTCGGGTCAGTGGGCACAGGGCAGAGGGAGTCCCCTGGGATGAGGGCCTCCTCTGGGTGCGGCAGGGACACGGGCACCTTTGACCTGACCTCCCCAGCAGCCCCCTCAGGCCTCTGTCCGGTTTCTCCTCTGCCCACAGGGGTGCTAGAGAATTCTACCACCAAGGATCGGCCAGCTGTACAGAAGGCCAAGGTGCTGTACCGCTCCTGCATGAACGAGAGTGAGTGGCCGAAGGACCTGCCCCGCCAGGACCCTGTTCCAGGACCCCATGGCCCTGAGACAGAGCACGGTGGAGTGGGCGCCTCTCCAAAGTCGTGCCGGTGGGAGCTCTGTGCTCCCCCTGGCTGGCCACCGGGCCCCAGGTGCCCTACGGGGTCCAGGCTGACTGCCAGCTGCCCGGGACCGGCTCACACCCTGACCCCAGCCAGCCACACTGTGCCCAGGGGAAATGCACACGCACACGCGTGTGTGTGTGCACGTGCCTGTGTGTGGTTTGAAGGAAACATTATTCAGGACGCTTGGTAAAGATAGAAAAAGGCAGACTCTTCAGGGCCATCTCAGTAGGTGCAGGCATCACCGCGGTGGGGTCTAGCAAGAGGGGAAGGAGATTGGGCTCCACTCCAAATACAGCGAGGGCAGGCAGGTGAGGGTTTATAGCCGAGGGGCAGGAGGGGTCAGTGAATGGAAGATTTTACTAACAGGAAACATGGGGGCGGGGCGTGTCTGGCAAAACTAACCTAATGGGATTCTTGCTGAAGGCAGGTCAGGCAGTCAGACATCACCTGGGGGACAGTGAGGGGCGAGGACTGCGGTCTGCTACCGAGAGGGATCAGATATTCAAGGGGCAGGGGGACTTCTGGTTAAAACGACCACGCAGAGTTCTTGCTAAAACTGGATTTTACCAGGAGGTGCGGTGATGGGCCCAGCAGAAGCTGCAGGAGCCTGACTGAAGGCAGAATCGAGAGAAAATCTTACTCTGTATGTGTGTGTGTCCATGTGTGTGTGTGTCTGTGTGTATGTATGTGTTTTGTGTGTATATGTGTGTACACGTATATGTGTATTATGTCTATGTGTGTGTGTTTGGGTATATATATATGTCTGTATGCCTGTATGTGTGTGTGTGTGTGTGTGTCCATGGGTGTATCTGTGTGTCTGTGTATGCGTTTTTGTATGTGTGTGTACATATATGTGTATATGGGTATTATGTCTATGTGTATGTCTGTGTGTCTGTGCATGTGTGTATGTGGGTACGTATATATGTGTCTATGTGTGTCTGTGCGTATTTATGTGTTTTGTGTGTATATGTGTGTACATATATATGTGTATATGGGCATTATACCTGTGGTGTGTATGGGTATACATAGGTATATATGTCTACGTGTGTGTGTGTGTGTCTATGTGTGTCTGTGTGTATTTATGTGTTTTGTGTGTATATGTGTGTACATATATATGTGTATATGGGCATTATACCTGTGGTGTGTATGGGTGTATATGGGTATATATGTCTACGTGTGTGTGTGTGTGTCTGAGTGTGTGTTTGTGTGTATGTGTGTGTATGTCTATGTGTGTCTGTGTGTATTTATGTGTTTTGTGTGTATATGTGTGTACATATATATGTGTATATGGGCATTATACCTGTGGTGTGTATGGGTGTATATGGGTATATATGTCTATGTGTGTGTGTGTGTCTGTGTGTGTGTATGTCTATGTGTGTCTGTGTGTATTTATGTGTTTTGTGTGTATATGTGTGTACATATATATGTGTATATGGGCATTATACCTGTGGTGTGTATGGGTGTATATGGGTATATATGTCTACGTGTATGTAAGTGTGTGTGTGTGTGTGTATGTCTATGTGTGTCTGTGTGTATTTATGTGTTTTGTGTGTATATGTGTGTACATATATATGTGTATATGGGCATTATACCTGTGGTGTGTATGGGTGTATATGGGTATATATGTCTACGTGTGTGTGTGTGTGTGTCTGTGTGTGTGTATGTCTGTGTGTCTGTGTGTATTTATGTGTTTTGTGTGTATATGTGTGTACATATATATGTGTATATGGGCATTATACCTGTGGTGTGTATGGGTGTATATGGGTATATATGTCTATGTGTGTGTGTGTGTGTGTGTGTCTGAGTGTGTGTTTGTGTGTATGTGTGTGTATGTCTATGTGTGTCTGTGTGTATTTATGTGTTTTGTGTGTATATGTGTGTACATATATATGTGTATATGGGCATTATACCTGTGGTGTGTATGGGTGTATATGGGTATATATGTCTACGTGTGTGTGTGTGTGTGTGTCTGAGTGTGTGTTTGTGTGTATGTGTGTGTATGTCTATGTGTGTCTGTGTGTATTTATGTGTTTTGTGTGTATATGTGTGTACATATATATGTGTATATGGGCATTATACCTGTGGTGTGTATGGGTGTATATGGGTATATATGTCTACGTGTGTGTGTGTGTGTTTGTGTGTATGTGTGTGTATGTCTATGTGTGTCTGTGTGTATTTATGTGTTTTGTGTGTATATGTGTGTACATATATATGTGTATATGGGCATTATACCTGTGGTGTGTATGGGTGTATATGGGTATATAAGTCTACGTGTGTGTGTGTGTATGTGTGTGTATGTCTATGTGTGTCTGTGTGTATTTATGTGTTTTGTGTGTATATGTGTATACGTATATATGTGTATATGGGCATTGTACCTGTGGTGTGTATGGGTGTATATGGGTATATAAGTCTACGTGTGTGTGTGTGTGTGTGTGTCTGAGTGTGTGTTTGTGTGTGTGTGTATGTCTATGTGTGTCTGTGTGTATTTATGTGTTTTGTGTGTATATGTGTGTACATATATATGTGTATATGGGCATTATACCTGTGGTGTGTATGGGTGTATATAGGTATATATGTCTACGTGTGTGTGTGTGTGTATGTCTATGTGTGTCTGTGTGTATTTATGTGTTTTGTGTGTATATGTGTGTACATATATATGTGAATATGGGCATTATACCTGTGGTGTATATGGGTATATAAGTCTACGTGTGTGTGTGTGTGTGTGTGTGTGTGTGTGTTTGTGTGTATGTGTGTGTTGTGCGGCAGGGGTGGGGGGAGTTTCCCAGTGCTTTGGTTCCTGTTAAGAGGATTCACACACTTGGGGCCCCTCCAGCCCGTCTTCCCTTAGGCACCTGCCTGGGGGCCTGCAAAAACAGCCTGTGGTTCCGGCTGCTCTGGGGGACCGCCTCCCCTCCTCGGCACCAGGGTTTGAGGCTGGCTGTGTCCCCAGGGATCTCCTGCAGGGCGGGGTTTGTTTCTGGTGTACCTAGTAGCGAGACTTGTAGGGCCCCCCGGGTGTCTCCATGGGGTCCTGGGCTGGCGCACTCCTCTCCTCCCCATGGAAACAGGAGGTCACGTGATCCAGTCTGGCCAGCACCTGCCAGGTGAAGGAGATGCGCTGTGTTCCCACCTGTATAGAGTTTCTGGCCTGAGAGACCAAATGTATGAAAGGGCAAGGGCCAGACCGTGTATAAAAATACAACTCTGACCCCCGGTCTGCAGCCAGGCGGCCAGGCCGTCACCTACAGGAACCAGCACAGGAAGCCAAACAGTAACTCCTGTAACGATCTGCGACACAGCCAACCTGACCCGTCACTGGCAGCTCCCTAGGTTTTGTCCCTGCTCCCAACTCAGGACCCAAGAAAGCAAGCCCAGTGTGCCCCCACCAGCCACGTGGGACACCCTGCTTCTCGCTCCCCCAGGCCCCGGCCCCCATCAGGGCGCCCTTGGGGCCGCCCCCCTCCCCCTGGACCGCTCCCCTCCCAGCCCACCCCTCCAGGTCAAGCAACCAACCGGCGAGGCCCTCCCCACCCCAAGCCTCCACCCTGTCAGTAGCGGGCCAGCTCTATTCCCACCTTCGCGGGTTCTTGTGCCAAGTTCTCCCAAGCTTCCTGGGTGCCCCCATGCTGGGAAGCTGTGCTCCGTGCTCTGTCAGCAGTTCAGTCCACCCGATGCTGGAGCTGGAGGGCACGCGGGCTTCCCAGCCGCCGGCGTGGACCCCCACCCCTGCCTGTTCATGGCCTTCCAGAGTGCCGCCTGGGCTTCTCTGAGCTTCGGGGCCTCCCCTTCCACACCCTTGTCCTGGTGGCGCCTGTGCTTTCATCAGCCCCAGGCCCCTTTCCCGCCTGCATCCCGTCTCTGCTCTTTCCAGGCCCCTGCGTGTCCTGTGCCGGGAGGGTCAGGCTCCGCGCTGGGCGTCACATCCCCGCGGGTCCGTGTGCCAGCGGGTGTCACGCCCGCCCCCCACCTCCCCGCCAGGGCATCGGGTGAGCGACCGCTCCCTCCCCTCTCAGGCGAGATAGAAAAGCGAGACTCGCAGCCCCTGCTGGACATCCTGAAGGTGGTAGGAGGCTGGCCAGTGGCCACGGACAAGTGGAGCGAGAGTGTAGGTAAGGCAGGGCCTGGCGGCCTCGCATGGGCGGGTTGCCCCGGGCCTGGTGGCGGCCTCGCGTGGGCGGGGGGCCCCGGGCCTGGTGGCGGCCTCGCGTGGGCGGGGGGCCCCGGGCCTGGTGGCGGCCTCGCGTGGGCGGGGGGCCCCGGGCCTGGTGGCGGCCTCGCGTGGGCAGGGGGCCCTGGGCCTGGTGGCGGGCTCCCAGCGGCTGGGCCCCTCCGCTCTGCAGAGGGTCATCCCTTCCAGAGCCCTAGGGAAGGGCCGGGGCCCCGGCTCTCAGCGTGGGCTCTGCTCCCTGCTCTCGGGGGGTGGGGGGTGCAAAGCGCTGCTCTCTGGGCCCTGCTGATCCCCGTGGACTCTGGACGAGGGGCCGGGCTAGGACCCCAGGTCCTGACAGGTCTCCAGCACGGGGTGCCGGCCCCCAGGCGCCCGGTGGGAACTGGAGCAGCAGCTGGCCGTGATGAACGCACAGTTCAACCGGCGGGTCCTCATCGACCTCTTCATCTGGAACGACGACCAGAACTCCAGCCAGCACGTCATCTATGTATGAGCCGCGCCGGGGGGACCGGGCAGGCCGGTTCCCCTGGGCCTGGCTGGGGGCTCCCGCAGGGCAGCGGGGAGACAGCTGTTACCCCGGGGGGCGGGTGGCCCGCGAATGCTCCCAGGGCCCTGCTGTCATCCACACCTGCAGTTCAGGGGACCTGTGCCGATGGTCTGGGTTTCTGCTGGGCCTTCCGGGGCCCGTGCCATGACCAGAGGGGCGGCCCAGGTGCCGAGCTGGTCCTCGGGACGGTCCGTCCAGGCCTTTGGCAGCAGCGCAGAAAGCCCGACCTCAAAGAGCCACCACTGGCCACAGATAGGCCACAGAGGACCCCGCGTGGAATACACACTCCACTCTGGGAGGAGGGCTGTCCGAGGCCCCGTGGGTGGCCGGCACACCCTGGCCACCCCTCAGCCCACCTGCGGTCCAGCCCCAGAGCCGGGGTCGGGGCCCAGTACCTGCACACGCTCCAGATGGAGCGCCCGTTCCCACCAGGCACAGCATGGGGAGAGGAGAGGGGAGAGGGCTGGGCCCACCTCGGCAAGCCTAGGGGTGTCCCGGCTCCATGCCCAGGGTCCCACGCTCTGTCTCCAGATAGACCAGCCAACCCTGGGCATGCCGTCCCGAGAGCACTACTTCAATGAGGGCAGCGACCAGAAGGTGAGTCAGGGGCAGCCAACGCTGGACCTGCCCCCCTGGCGCTCTCCCGCCGGCCCCTTCCACTCTGGGCACCCTCCGCCCGTCACTCCAGGGCCCACCTGTGGCCCGGCTCCCTGTGTGTCGCTCGACACCAGCCCCACAGCTAGCCTTTGTGGGCACCTGCGTGGCTCAAGCCCGGCACTGAGGGCTGGACATGCAGACGTGAACCCCTGCCTTTGTCATCATCGTAGGGGTGTCCCTGAACCCCCAGGGGAAGGCTCGGGGATCCACTCAGCCCTGCAGCCCCGAGGGGCACACCTGCCATCCCCATCTCGCCAGGGCAGGACTGCGGTCCACACCACCGTCTCACTGCACGTGGCCTGTAGAGATCTGAGTGCAGGCCACCGGGCCCTGAGCCTGCTCCCAGAGCCACCCTCCTCCTGCACCCAGGAGAAGACAGATGGGGAACTGAACAGCAGCAAGGCGCGCGGGACAGGGCCGAGGGGTGTGGAAGGAGGAGTCGGGGGGAAGGCCGGGGAGCAGACTGAAAGACAGGAGGTGACATGGCCCACGGCCTGGAAGCAGTGTGGTGGGCCTCGTGGAGGAGGTGGGCTGTGAGCTAGGCTGGGAGGGTCCAGCCAAGAGAAAAGACAAGCGTGGCCAAAAGAAGGAGCTGTGGAGTGGGCAGTGGGGCTGGGAGAACAGCCCAAGGAACCCAACTCAGAGCAGCAGGGACTGGGGCCCCTGCAAGGGCTCACGCCTGGCAGCCATGGATCAGACCCGGCAGCTGCTGGCCAAGACCGGCCTGGCGGCATCAGCCCAGCCTGATGCCAAGTAACTGGGAAGACGTGGCCTCTGTGGTCCCTGCCTGCAAATGAGGAACCCCCCCCCGCAAGACAGGCGCCAAGAAGGTGGGTCCAGGAGGGACACACAGCCTCAGGACCCAGCTCCTGACGCCCAGCCTAGGCGAGCCTGGCTACGGCAGCCCACCTGAACCCTGGCGCCCGATGGCTCTGGGCCTTTACTAGCACCTACTGTGTGCCCCGCACTTTATATGCAGCCGTGCCGCCCGCTGGAATAGGTCTCCGGTCCCGTGCGAGCTGCTCACACACAGGGTCACACGTAGAAGGGATGCAGCAGGGAGCCCGGCGCTGAGCGTCTGGCTGTGGGTCGGCAAGCAGCCCATCCAGCAGGTGTGGGGAGCAGGCGCCATCCACCCACGGGGCTCACAGCCTCCCACCCGCCGGCTTGCCAGCAGCATGAGTCCCAGCGCCGAGGGCCCCTGGTCTGGGGGGCGTGGGCCGTCTGGAACCCCCAGGCCGATGAGCGTCCCGAGGGCTGCTTTGTGGCATATGCCCACCCCACCCCCACAGAGAGCTCCGTGGGGGACAAGGTGCCCGAGGCTGCCAGACTGTGTCCTGCACCCTTTGGCTCAGGTACGGGAAGCCTACCTGCAGTTCATGATGTCGGTGGCCACAATGCTTCGGGCGGACATGAACCTCCCCCAGAACAGCGACCTGGTGCGGGAGGACATGGCCCAGGTGCTGGAGCTGGAGACGCAGCTGGCCAACGTGAGGCCACGGACCGGGGGCGGACGGGGTTGGGGGGATCAGGCCAGCTGCCCCGCCCCTGTGACCACCCACCCCGCTGCAGGCCATGGCCCCCGAGGAGGAGCGGCAGGACGTCACCGCCCTGTACCACAGGATGGACCTGGAACAGCTCCAGAACAAGTTCGGTCTGAAGGTGAGCCCCAGCCGTACCCGCCCCGCCGCTCTCCCCTAAGCCTCAAGTACGCCCACCCCAAGCAGGGCCCACGGGACGGGTCACCCAAACAGGGACACGTCCACACGAGGACGGCAGGTGTCAGCTGGCTGCCTGGGGATGCGGGGCCACCCGCCTGTGAGGTGCCTGCTGCGACGTCCCAGGTCTTCCGAGCGGGAGAGTGGCCTGCGAGGGGCTGCTGACTCGCCCGCCCGAGTCAGGCAGGCCCCCCGCCCAGGGCTTCCTGTCCCCAGGCCCGGCTCGGGGCCCCAGCGCAGCTCTGCCCCTGACAGAGGGCCCCACGGCCAGACCCTCGGACCCTCCCCTCCCGCTGGCCAGGCCCGGGAAGGGGGAGCTCAGCCCTGCACCCCTCAAGGCCCCGCACTCACTCAGCCTGTCCTGAGCCGTCAGAGGGGCCTCCTCCTGTGGAAGGAGGGTCCAGACATGGCTCTAGCCACCGCCAGCTGACTGCGGCGACCAAGGCCCAGGTCAGGGGGAGACGGTGCAGCTGGGGACGGAGCCCCCCATCAGAGGCAGGGCCTGAATGTCCTTCCTGTGACCAGAACACCTAAGTGTCTGGAACCACAGAACAAGACGGGAGAACTCGGGGAGACCCTGCCCGGGGATCCCGCACCTGGTGCTCCAGAAGGCCCTGTTGTCCCCCGCGCTTCCTTCCCGGCTCCCAGTGCTGGCCTGCTGTGACACCACCCCGCACCGCCAGCCAGCTCGCCCCCTCCCAGGCGGGCACTTTGAGGGGCCAGCCGTGCTCTGGCACCGACTCCATCCATAAACAAAGCAGGCAGCCCCCTGCCCAGGGCTTGGGTGGGGGAAAAAGAGATGTGGCCTGCAGAGTGTGTCGGAGAGCAGGCAAGGCGGGCACAGAGGAACAGCGAGTGAGTGCCAAGGTCCTGAGGCCGGGGCTGCAGGGCAGCTGGGGCCGAGCCGAGGCCAGGGAGGGAGGGTGGACCGTGTCGGGCCTCCGGGGCCATTTTGAAGGCACCGGCTTTGATGGGACAGGACTTGACTCATAGCGAAGAGAACCTGGCTGCTGAGGACCCAGGGAAGGGACTGAGGGCCAGAAGCAGGGAGACAGGTCAGGAGGCTACAGCACAGCCTAGGCGGGACCAGGTGGCGGCCTGGGACAGCGGCAGCGGAAGGGCTGAGAGGCGTGGCTCGTGGATTCATTTGGAAGGGAGAACAGCAGGACATGCCAATGCACCAAACTTGGGAAGTGAGAGGAAGGGGGGACGCAGATGGCCAGAAGGTGCCGCGGAGACGCCCCGGAGCAGGGGTGGCCACGTGCAGGAACGCAGGCTCAGGATGTCTGGACTATAATGCGTTCATAGAGCTTAGAATTGCCACACGTGAGCCCCTCCACACAGCCCCCTCCCTGCCCTCCTCCCCAAAGCAGCCACCACCCGGCCTCCACCGCACGCGGGCGCCAGGCTGCTCTCTCCTACGTTCTGTAGGTGAGACGACTTCTCACCGTCGTCACGCCTCATCTCGCTGGGGCAGCGGCGGCCTCTCAGTCACCCTGATCCCTGTGCGATCGATGCTAAGAACACACAGCAGCTGTGCTCCTGGTCTGCTCCTGCTGGGCCTCTGGCTGTTCCACTTCCGGACTTTTCTGAGCGATGTTGCTACGCTCACTCCCATGCACGCCTTTTGGCACACACGTGCGAGCATTCCTGTCAGGTGTCCGTAGGGACGAAGTGGCCAGGTCTTAGGACACAGGTCATTCGAAAATCATCATACAGATGTACCCTCCCCAACAGGAGCGTGTGAAACACCCCCTCCAGTGCTTGGCGGTGCTCATTCCTTCCGTCTTAGCCCATCTAGGGATGTGTTGCAGGTAAACATGTGGAATTTCATCTGGGTTGGATTTGACTTTCCCTGAGCACTGCTTCACACTGACTGGCCAGCGGTGGCCCCCTTTCGTGAAGTGTCTGCTAAGGCCTCTTGCCCATCTGCACTACTGGGATATCTGCCTTCTTCTCACTTTTAGTTCTCTGAATACATTGGGTGTGAGCCCTTGGTCAGTGTCTGTGTAGTAAATGTCCTTTCCAGTGGGCAGCCTGCTATTTCACTTTCATAGTGGTTCTTTTTTTAAAAGGAGGGCTTAAAATAGTCCAGTTTATCCAAAGACGGATGCATCCTGTCTCTATGGCTAGCGTTCATTGTGTTCTGCTTAAGAAATCTCTGCCCGCCAAGGTTGTTTAGGTCGACAGTCTACCTTGAGTTGTTTTTTATGTACAGTGAGAAGGAATTGTTTCATCTGCTCCTTTTGGCTGTCCAGATGATCTAGCACCATTTATTGAAAAGACTCCCCCATTAGCCATTGTGCCGTGTGCCAACTTGATTAAAGACCGAGTGCCTTTTTGCGCGCTTGTGCCTGTGTGCAGGTCTAGGTCTGTGCGTTTGTACCCGTGTGTGTATTTCTGAACTCTCCTCTGTTCCAATGGTCTGTCTATTCACGTGCCGGAACCTACCGCCTCCATTGCTATAGCTTTGTGATAAGTTTTGATGTCTACCAACTTTGTTCTTCAAATCCATTATTCTTGATCTTTTGCATTTTCTTACAAGACTGTCAGCTAGTCAATTACACACACACACACACACACACACAAAATGCTGCTGAGATTTTGACCGGGATTGCTTGAAATCTAAGCATCGATTTGGGGAAGATCCACATCTTTCCAAGGTTGAGTCTTCCGATCCATGAAACTTCTATATAGTTACTTCCATATATTTATGTTTTCTTTCATTTCTCTCAATAAGTTTTATAGTTTTCCACTTCAAGGCCTTACATATCTTTCATTACATTTGTTCCTGGGTCCTTGGTTTTTTAATATGATTGTAAATAGTATCATTTTGCAATTTCTCTCATTGTTTGTTGCTAGTATACGGCAATACTTTGTATACAGCAATTTTACTCAAAGCATGTAGTAGTTCTAATAGTTTATCCTTTAATATGTTATAGACACAGAATCATGTCCTTTGTAAAAAAATAAGTTTTATGTCTTCCCTTTTCAATCCTTATTAATTTTTTTCTGAACTGGCTAGGACTTTCAGCATAAGGCTGAAGTCATATCTTGTTTCCCTCCTGATCTCAGAAGAAAAGCTTTGCAACATTTTGCAAGCGTTCATTTAATTTTGTTTGCTGTAGAATTTTGTGGGGTTTTGTTTGTTGCCACTGTTGCTGTCGTACAGACCCTTTTATTAGATTACAGAACTTCTATTTCGATTTGCTGAATCTTTTTCGTGAATAGTCAATTTTAATATGCCTTATCTGCATCTATTGAAATTACCATGTGATTTTCCTTCTCTGTTCAGTTACCATAGTGAATTATATTGATTTTCAAATGTTACACCACACTTGTATTCCTTGAGTAAATCTAATTTGGCTGTGTTGCATTATCCATTTTATATAGGTACGGATGAATTCCAATTGCTAATATTTTGCTTAGAATTTTTGTATCAATTATCATAAATGAGACTGGCTTATTTTCTTTTCTTTTAATGTCCTTATTTTGGTATTAAGGTTATTCTTGGCCTCACAAATCAAGTTGAAAGAGTTTTCTCTTTTTTCCTTCTCTGGAAAGTTTAAGATTGGTGGTATGTCTTCCTTAAATGTCAGATAGTATTCACTGGAAAAGCCAGATGAGTCCAGAAATTTCTATGTGGAAACATTTTAAATTAAATAATCCAGTTTCTTACATACGAAACTATTTATATTTTCTATCTCTTCTTTCATTTTTTGCTGAGTTGTGTTTTTCCAGGAATTCTTCCATTACACTTGGATTTTCCAATATATTGCCATAATCTCTTTTCACTGTTTGTAGGCTCTGTAGTAATGTCACCCACCTTTTTCCTGATTCTGATTACCTGCACCTTCTCTCTTATTTTTTGAATATTCTTTAGAAGGGGCTGGGTTTCTTGGATGCCCAAGAACTGTGTCTACCTCTCCATCTCTCCCTCTTTCTCCTCACTCCCTCCTTCTCCAGGGATTTAACTGGACTCTCTTCATACAATCTGTGCTATCCTCTGTCAAAATCGAGCTGCTGCCAGATGAGGAAGTGGTGGTCTATGGCATCCCCTACCTCCAGAATCTTGAAGACATCATCGATGTCTACTCACCCAGGTGAGGCTCAAGGAAGGTCCCAAGAGGTGTCAGCATCTTTCCCCTGCTCTCTCCTCATCCCCAACAGTTCCTCCTCTCAGGAGAGGACCCCATAAAGCATTACTCTGAGGCACGAGGGACATGACGGGGTCAAATGTTTGTGGCCAGTGGAACCTTACGTTAGAGATGCGAACCCCTCCTTGAGTCATCCAGGGGCAAGCAGGATGTATCTGTGGGTCGTCTTGGAGATTTTCTCCACCACCCTGAAGTCTCTGTTTGGTGTGGAGCCTGCTGTCCAAGGGCCCATAAACCACACCCTCTCCCTGGGCAAACGGCGCGCACCTGTTCTATCCGCTGCCCTCTGCCTCCTGCCCCAGGACCATGCAGAACTACCTGGTCTGGCGCCTGGTGCTGGACCGCATCAGCAGCCTGAGCCAGAGATTCAAGGATGCACGCGCAAACTACCGCAAGGTGAGTGATGCCCTGCCCCTGCACCGAGCCTGGACTGTTTCCTTGTTAACACTGACCACCTGCTGTGGGCCAAGCACCAAGGTCCACCCTGGGATCAGAGCTGTGATCCAGGCTCATGAGACACGCCCTCTCGGGGCAGCCTAACAATAAGCCATCGACAAAGCACAATCTGTTCTTTCAAGACCAGCAAGTACGATGTGAGGGGAGGGGGTGAGGGCAGGGAGAGCCTCTCTGTGAAAGTGACCGTGGAGACCTCAAGGCACGAACGACCCAGGCCAGATTCCCAGGAGCAGAAACAGCTAGTGCAGAGGTCCTGGGGCAGGGACCCCGGGGTCACACGGGGGAAGGAGGGAGATGAGGTCGGGGAGGAGGGGGAGGCAACCATGGGCCAGAGCAGTATGCGATTCCACGTGCACTGAGAGCCACTGGGGTGTTAAGAGCGGGAACCACAGTCCGGTGTCGCGCCTGGTGTGGTCATTCTGGCCGCTGCGGGGGCACAGGCCGGGTGGACGCAGGGGTCCGGCCCCGATCGGGGAGATGGGGGCAGAAGCTGTTGTGGCACCCAGGCCTCCTGCTTTGCTGTCTTGGGCTGAGGACGCTATGAGCCAAGCGTGGAGAAGGGAGCTGAATCCCAGAGCTCAGAGGACAGAGAATGAGTCACACTGACTTGCTAAGAGGCAGGACACCCCACAGCCCCGGAACGTGTGGCCAGATGCTGGGCAGAGCTCCGAGGGGGCCAAGATTGGGGGCCAGAAATCTGACAGGGGGCACATTTCCATCTTGTGCCCTGTGTCCCCAGGGACAGATGGGCAGACATTCTCATCGTCATTTTGGAGACGGGAAAACCAGGGCCCAGACAGCTGGCGGCTCACGGCTGAGCTAGACAAGGCCCCCAAGGTCAACGCCAGCCTGTGCTTTGGGGTAGGGCTGGAGTCCTTGAGAGCAGAGTCGGCCAGCCAGCCAGGCCACGGTGGCAGGGACAGGGGCCAAGGAGGAACTTGGGGCCGGGCAGGGCACCCAAACTGCACACCCGGTCCTCCCACACCAGGGGCGGTGTTCACAGGGGGTGTCTGAGTTCACCAATGTCCCCCACTGGCCCCTGGGCACGCTGGGGCCGAGGCCAGGGGAGCAGACGTTGGTAAACGTGGTGAAATGAAACGTGCCAGGCGCTGTACGGCACGTCGGTACAGGAGGTGCGCTGGCGGGAGTGCGTCAGCTACGTCAACAGTAACATGGAGAGCGCCGTGGGCTCACTCTACGTCAAGGAGGCCTTCCCCAGGGACAGCAAGAACATGGTGCGTGCCCGGCGACCCCGCCCTGGGCCAGGAGACACCAGCCCGTGGCACCTCTCGCCCCAGCAGCGCCTGTGTGCTCAGCGGTACCGGGAAGCATGTGTTTGCCTGGCGCCCCATCACACAGTGGGATGCGGGGAAGCCTTGCCCGCCCCAGGCCTCTGGCCCCCAACAGCTATTGGCCCCGACCCCCAGCCCTGAGGGCCTGCCTGGGAAGGGGGCAAGTTATACGAGGTGTGGGTTCAGGGCCTGGCAGGCCCCAGGCCCACCCAGGACAGAGTGCTGCCGTGGGGACCCTGTCCCAGGGGGTCAGATCCCGCCCCCAACCCCCCACCACGTTCGGAGTGGCCCCCTGCAGAGACCCCAATGCCGATCAGCCGGGCACCAGGGTCACGTGCTCCCCCCAGGTCGGAGAGCTCATCGACCAGCTGCGGGCAGTGTTCGTGGAGACCCTGGACGAGCTGAGCTGGATGGACGAATCATCCAAGAAGGCGGCCCAGGAGAAGGTGGGCAGGAGGCTGGGAGAGGGCGGCCCCGGTGTGAGGGGCACAGGGTAATCGTCGCCACTCCTTCTTCAGAGATGAGGGCAGTGAGCCTGGCGGTGGGGGGCTCAGGAAGGGGCTGCGGGCAGAGGTGAGACCCCCCCAGCAATGCGCGGGGGCGGCCACGGCCACAGGGAGCAGGACCCCCTCTGGGCTGGCGTGAGAGCAGCCAAGCAGCTCTGCCCAGCCCGACCCCAGACCCCTGGCTGGCAGCCAGGTGCGAAGGTCGGTCTCTGGTCGAGCCCTTCCACGTTCTGTCCCCATTAGCCTCCCCACAGCCTGCAAGGAGGGCGAGTCCCTTAGCCCCTTACCCACACGGCGGGGGCAAAGCCAGGATGCCCACAGTGGGGTGGGCAGGGACCGGCCCCCATCTCCTCCCTAGGCCATGAGCATCCGGGAGCAGGTTGGGTATCCCGACTACATCCTGGAGGAGGGAAACAAACACCTGGACGAGGAGTATTCCAATGTGCGTGCCACCCACACAGCCCCACCTGTCCCCTGGCCCCAACCCAACCCGCCCCTGAGCCAGCCCCCAAGGACCTTGGGTCCTCAACTACCGGGGGTGGATTCCGTCCATAACTCAGCCACTTGGCCGCATGCTGGGGCTCTAGCATCACCTTCTATTACAGATGGGGAAACCATGGCTGGGAGGGACTTGGATCTTGCCCGGTAAATGCACAGAGCCAGGCTTGGCCCTTAGTCCACTGCATGCAGAGCCTGTGGGCCACATTTGGGACTGCCTGGCGAGTCCTGAGGCCAGTCCCCAGCCGCCCTTGACCTCCCTTACCCCCGGGCCCCTCGAGGACCCCGCACGCATGCCCACCCGTCTCCTGTAGCTGAACTTCTCGGAGCACCTGTACTTTGAGAACGGACTGCAGAATCTCAAGGCTGGCGCCCAGCGGAGCCTCAAGAAGCTTCGGGAGAAGGTGGACCAAAACCTGTGAGTGGGGATGGCACAGGGGAGGGAGGCAAATGGGCCAGTGGGGGAGGGCGATGGGTCTGACTCAGAGCCCCCCTGCACCCGCCCTCTGCTTCTGGGGTCCCAGGGAGAAGCCAGGGCTTTGGACTGGCCTAGACCCTGCCCTGGCCGTTGGCCGTGCTGGCCTCGTGGCATGACCGCTGTGCATGGGTCAGGGTGGGCTCTGGGCAGCTGAGTAGGGGGACCTGGAGGGCAGGCCCAGGAGACCTGGGCTCTGAATGACCCACTTGTCTATCACAGCTGGATCATCGGGGCCGCTGCGGTGAACGCGTTCTACTCCCCAAACCAAAACCAGATTGGTATGTTCACCCCGCGCCCCATAAGCCCTGCCGTCTTGCCTTCAGAGCCTAGGTTTTCTGCTCTGTAAAATGCGGCAGGGGATCATAACCTTTACCCCCCCGGCCGTGAGGTTAAATGCCAGGACGCCTAGGTGCGCCCACCCCGAGCCTGGCGCACAGGTGTGCTCACCCACAGCTTACTCCGTCCCCCACCGCCTCCTCGCACAGTGTTTCCTGCCGGGATCCTCCAGCCTCCTTTCTTCAGCAAGGAGCAGCCACAGGCCTTGAACTTTGGGGGCATCGGGATGGTGATTGGGCACGAGATCACCCACGGCTTTGATGACAACGGTATGGGGCTGCCTGGAGGTCAGAGCTGCACCTCCAGTCACAAACACACCCCTCTCACCGCTGCGCGGGGGCCCCCTGCCTGGTTCCTGCCTGGTTCCAGGGGCCTCCAGCTGCCACCCAGCGAGGCTGGCTTTCCCATTGGGCTAGACCAGCGAAAACTTCTGAGGGCAGCCCCATGTCCCCAGGGTCCAGCGCTCCCCTCCCCTGGGGTTTAGAGAGTGCGGACACCACAGCAAGGCTCCTTAGTCCACAGTGCCTCTGGGGTCCTGTGACCCAAGACCCCAGGCCCTGACCTTGGGGATGGCATGGACACCACTGAAGCCTTCCGTCCCCCAGGGTCTGAGCAGCCCCGTGACAGGGGGCCCATCCTCTGCTCACATGAGCTCTAGACACTGGGGTTCCCGGGAGGACGTGGGGGAGAGGCTGGCGCTGCGCAGGCCGGGCCTTGTGGGCAGCCCCCCGCCCCCGTCCAGGCCGGAACTTCGACAAGAACGGGAACATGATGGACTGGTGGAGTAACTTCTCGGCCCAGCACTTCCGCAAGCAGTCGGAGTGCATGGTCTACCAGTATGGCAACTACTCCTGGGACCTGGCCGACAACCAGAACGTGAGCGGCCACCGCCCGGACACACCGCAGCCCTGGCCTGAGGGAGGGCGGAGCTGGGGAGCCCGGGCACCCCCGCCATCCTGTCTCCCGCCTGCAGGTGAATGGCTTCAGTACCCTCGGGGAAAACATCGCAGACAATGGAGGGGTGCGGCAGGCCTACAAGGTGCGTCCAAGCAGGGCCCCCGAGGAGGTGGGGCGGGGAGCGACCAGGTCCAGGCAGGGATGGCCCCTCAGCACGGCAGGGACTGACCCCTTCCCAAGCCCAGGCAGATCCCGGGACCCTCCTCCATCTGACAGGGAGGCAGGAGAGCCCTGGGGGAGCCTGCCGGCCACAGGCGGGCAGGCCCACACTTTACCCCAACCTTAGCTGAGGCCTCCGCGCTCTGGGGAGACCACCGTCCACTGCCAAGTAAGGCAGTGCCAGTCACTGAACGCCCGCCAGCCTCAGCGACACCCCTGCACCGGCAGCCTCGGGCACTGGCCGTCAGGCGCTCATTCATGTGGCGGGCTGCCCGGGCAGTGGGCTCCCACCGAGCCCGAGGTCAGTGCTCAGATGGTCCCTGGGGTTCTCAGAGGCCCCACGCTGCAGGGGCAGGATCCCCACCAGAGGAGGCCCGGAAGCCAGACCTCCCTTCCGCCCCAATCCAAGGACCCTGTAGTCCTGGGCAGGCCCTGGCCCAGCATCTGCTTGGTGCCTGCAGGCTTACCTAAAGTGGGTGGCGGAAGGCGGCAGGGACCAGCGGCTGCCAGGACTGCAGCTGACCTACAAGCAGGTGTTCTTCATCGGCTACGCACAGGTGGGGGTCACTCCCCTGCCCCGCTGGCTGGAAACCGGCTCCCCCACTTGCATCCTTGGCGGGCCCCCAATGATGCATGCCTCCAGGGACACCCTGGCGGGCAAGCCAGGCAGAACCAGAACTAGTGGGCCAGGAAGCCTTCCTGGAGGAAAAGGAAGGTGGCGGTGTTGGAGCTGGGCAAGATTCAGATGTAGCTGTGGAGGGAGAGGAGCGACCCGCTGGCTTCCCTCCCCCCACCCAAGAAGGAGCAGCGGGGGTCCTGGCGGGACTCCTCTGTGCCCAGAGAGGAACCAGGCCGCACTCCCTCCGTGCCACGGCCCTAGGGGCGCCCGCCTCCCCAGGCCCACGGTGCCCCCCCAGCACCCCCTCTGGTCCTCCTTGCCCCTGCACCCCATCCCCCCGCCCCTCGTCCAAGTCCCGCAGCCACGCCCCTCATGCACCCACAGGTGTGGTGTGGGTCCTACCGGCCCGAGTTCGCCATCCAGTCCATCAAGACCGACGTCCACAGCCCCCTGAAGTACAGGCAAGTGGCCCCCGCGCCCCGCGCCCCGCGCCCGGGCCGGCGCTGTCTCAGGCTCCTCCGTCCCCCCGCAGGGTGCTGGGCTCGCTGCAGAACCTGGCCGCCTTCGCAGACGCGTTCCACTGCGCGCGGGGCTCGCCTATGCACCCGAAGGTGCGATGCCACGTCTGGTAGCCAAGGCCGAGCCGAGCTGCGCGGCCCACGCCGACCCGAGGTGCCCGGTCCGTGCGGAGACGGTGCTGCCAGCGAGGACCCGGCGTGCGCTCCGCTCCTGGCGGCCGACCCACCCGCAGCCAACCCACCCATGCCGTGCCCGGCCTCCGCGCCCGGCCTGGAGTGCGAGCCGGCCCTGAGCCCCCTCCGCGCCCGCCTGCGAGGATCTACACCGCCCACTGCAGCCCTGTAGACACGGTTATCAGTCTTCTGCCCGCTCGCCAAAGCGCGTCCTCCTCAGATGTCCACGAGCTTCAGACTTGAGCTAAGTAAAGGCTTTAAAGCAGTCGGCTGCCTTGTCTGTGTAGCAAAGCCCAGGGCCGGCTGTCACGGTGACATACCTGAGAAAGTGCCCCACTCTCCCGCTGCACCTGCCGCTGACTGCTGGTGGCCAGGTGAGGAAATGGCAGGGCGCTCCTGACAATTTCCCCAGGGTCTCTCTGCCGGGGGCACAGCAATGACCGTGATGCCCCCAAATGCCCGCCCTTGGGGATCACAGTTCAGGTAGGGAGAGGGGATCCTGACCCAGGAAGGAGCTGAGTTCCAAGAGAGGGGCGGGGGGATCTGAGCTGCAGCCCAGAATCTGGATTTGGGGTTTTGTGTAACTGGAAGCCAGTGAGCGGTTAAACCTTGTCACCTGCCCTGAGTTTTTAAATGACCACAGAGAGGCTCTGTTGGGGGCCGGGGACGCTGGGACGCCAGCTAGATGGCCACTGTGGTTGTCCAGGCCTGGACCAGGGGCATGGAGGGTGCTGAGAAAGTCATCTGAACTCAGACAAGAGAGCTCCTGACGGGGCAGGACAGGAGTTCTGCTCTAGACTTGTTAGAGCAGAACTCCCCGCCTCGTGACAGGGGCATCGGGGGAACCGGACATCCCCCCCCAGGCCACCCCCCACCCCCAGCGGGGCGCACATGACAAGTCCCACGTGAGTAAAGGGCCTACTGGCAGAGCAGCCCTTTCCCTAAAAGTCCCCGACTGTCCACCAGACTCCAGTGGGTGGAATGGAAACCATCTCCTCCCTGGAAACCCAGTTAGCTCCCACCCCTCCAGGCCAGGCTCCCACCTGGGGCTTGGGGAGTTTCCTCACTATCAGACAGAGCCCATCCCACCCTCATCTCCCACACCCTGGACCTGTTCTCAGACCCCTGACCCACATGTGCCAAAGGCCTAAGGTCTCCAGAGAGGCTGCAGGGGCGCGTCCACCAACAACAACCCACCAGGGAAAGCGACTCTGCTAGCGGGGAAGGTGATGCCTCGGGAGGCATGACCGCCCCGCTGGCCTGGATGAAACCAAGAGTGATCAAGGCCGGGGTGGCCAGGGCTGCCAAGGACGCAAGATTCAGAGGCGATGAAGAAACACTGTCCAGAAAGTGCAGTTTAATGCTCATCGCTGCCTGCAGACCAGGCAGAGTTGAGCCCCAGCCCAGAGATTCTGGAATTTGTTCACATCCAACTCCCAGTATGCCCAGGGCAGGAGACGCCGCTCAGATCCTTGGAGGCCCGGGGCCTTCACCTTGAACACGCCTCGTCACACTGCGGAGCCAGCAGAGGCCCCGTCAGCCTGGCCACACTCCCCAGGGCCAAGAGCAGCTGATCCCACCCCCCAGGGCTCTGTGGCCCAAGTAGAAGGAGGAGTGTGCCGGACAGTCCCCTCCATTCGGGGCACAGGAGGTCGACCACCAGCACCATGCTAACCTAACGTGGGCAACGGTCACCTGGGACAAACCCCAGCCCCCCCAGGCTGAGAGGACGGGCCCCTCCTCTGCCTTGCAGCCCCTGACCAGGCCCCTGTCCCCTGGAGAGGGCCCTGCTGTGCCTGCCCATCTGGCCACCCTGCCCCTGGCCCACCACCACAAAGTGGGGTGGCAGTGACATCCTGGGGCTGCTGTGAGCCCAGAATCACCTAAAGCCAACAAGGTCCGGCTCAGCATTTGGCCACAGCAAGCGATCAACCCAGGGGTTGGCTGGGGGCGGGGGGCAGGGGGGGGCATTCTTGGCGCAGCGCCCACCCCAGGCCTGGGCTCACCTTGGGCGGCTCACTGGTACAGACCTCCGCAGAGACGCCCAGGGCCTGCAAGATGCTCTCCTGGGGGGCGTAGTCACCTGGAGACTTCTGGACGAAGTGTAGCAGCACTTTGTCTCCACCTGCAGCCGGCGGGCGGGGGGGGTGGGGGGGTCGTCAGGGTGCCCCTGTGTGGCCACACCCCGCCCAGCTAGGATGACACTCAGAGCTGGGCCACTCCACCAAGGGGGTAACTGTGCTGAGGTCAGTAAGCCGAAGGGAGGGAGGGTGAGGGCAGGCTCGAGTTCATCAAAACCTTCCCACCTGAGTGTGTGGCCCTGCAACCCCGACCCGTGACCCTGCGGTGGCCCCTGATGCCCCGCCCTTGGCCCACCTTTGGCGACCACCAGCAGCCCTCCACTCTGCAGCAGGTCCCCGGAGAGGTTGCCCTGGATGCCGACAGCCTTGGCCTGGGGGGAGGGGAGCAGGCCCAGGTCAGTCCTAGACAGAAGCCCCTGCACCTGAGTCCCACACGACCTTGGCCGTCACAAACCTTGGCGGCCACATCACGAACAGGCTTCCCCAGGGAGGCCGGCAGGACGCTCAAGCTGTTGTACCTGCCGAGACACGGCTGGCTTGTCCAGGCTCTGCCTCTTCACCAAAGACAGCCCCAGCGCCTGCCCCCCGGTCTCTGCACAGACCAGTTCCCACAAGCAGGCCCCGCCCCATCTCGTCAGGGGCTCAGGAGGCACGGGGCAGCCAGCCTGTGCGTGTGGGGAGTGTGGACTGGGTGAGCCCGGGGGTGCCGGCTCAGCTGGCACTGCCAATCAGAGGAGGCAGCCAGCCGGTGGGCTGGCAGGCCTGGGGCCCCACAGAGGGTGTGGGGAGTGTGGACTGGGCGGGCCCGGGGGTCCCGACTCAGCCAATCAGAGGAGGCAGCCAGCCGGTGGGCTGGCAGGCCTGGGGCCCCACAGAGGGTGTGGGGAGTGTGGACTGGGCGGGCCCGGGGGTCCCGACTCAGCCAATCAGAGGAGGCAACCAGCCGGTGGCAGATGCACCCGAGGTGGCTAGGGTGGCCCCTGACTGGGGCGCTAAGCCCAGGTGCCCTCTGCAGCCAGTTGTGGGGAGGCCCTGGGTGAGAAGCCTAACCTACAGCCCGTAATAGACACTCGGCACCCAAAAGAGAGCCCAGCAGGGCTGGCTGGAGCAGTGGATGCCCCCAGAGCCCGCTTGGCCAGGGAGAGGGGGAAGGGAGAAGAGGAAGAAGGGAGCGGTGAAGCCCCGAGCCCCCAGCTCACCGCTTGAAGCCCAGCTCCTTGTAAAACTGCTTGCTCTCATCCAGGTAGAGCTCTGAAAAGTAGAGGCCACAGGTGGGTGCCCCAGGCCCACCTGCCCCCCTGGCTCACCCTCCTGCATCCGGCCTTCTGTCCACCCTTGGTACCCAGCTCGCCCACCAAGG
Organism: Phocoena sinus; assembly: GCF_008692025.1. Taxonomy (NCBI): domain Eukaryota; kingdom Metazoa; phylum Chordata; class Mammalia; order Artiodactyla; family Phocoenidae; genus Phocoena; species Phocoena sinus. The sequence continues at coordinate 1,384,706 of NC_045763.1, read as the reverse complement.
ACCAGGAGGGGCAGAGCAGGGCTGACTGTCCCCATTGTTAGAGGAGAGGCAGAGGCCCAGAGGTACAGGTGGAAAGGGAGAAGCAGGACTCGTCCGGACTCTGCCACTGGGCCCAGGGCTCTGTGAGGGGAGGGGTCCAGCAGGGTGGGGTCGGGAAGCAGCAGAGCCTGGGCTCTGGTCCCAGATACTCCTTGGGGAAAGCATCTGGAGAAGCTCAGGATCTGGCTCCTGGGGAGGCGAGGAGCTGGCAGCTGACGCAGTAAAGACCTTTGCCCTGGACTGCAGGCCAGAGTCACCACTGAGCCCTCCACAGTGGGAAGAACATCACGTCTGGGGCAGGCGGGTAGAGGCCACAGCTGGAGAAGGCAGGGGAGGGGGGAGGGGGGTGGAGGGGGGAGGGGGAGGGGGAGGGGAGGGGAGGGGAGGGGAGGGGAGGGGGCGGGGAGAGGAGGGGGAGGGGGAGGGGAGGGGAGGGGGAGGGGGAGGGGAGGGGAGGGGAGGGGGAGGGGGAGGGGGAGGGGAGGGGGGAGGGGGAGGGGAGGGGGGAGGGGAGGGGAGGGGGAGGGGGGAGGGGAGGGGAGGGGGAGGGGGGAGGGGAGGGGAGGGGGAGGGGGGAGGGGAGGGGAGGGGAGGGGGAGGGGGGAGGGGAGGGGAGGGGGAGGGGGGAGGGGAGGGGAGGGGGAGGGGGGAGGGGAGGGGAGGGGGAGGGGGGAGGGGAGGGGACGGGACACAGGAGCCTATCAAGGCCGCTCCTGGAGAGAGAAGGGCCTAGGCTGTGCAAGAAGGAGGCAGCGAATGCCCTGAGTTTGAGGAGTGGTCTCAGGGCGGGCTAGGCATTTGAGGGGGGGGCTGCAGGGGGAGGAGGGTGGGGAGTGCAGGCACCTCCCGCGAAGTAGCCACCGTCCAGAAACTCCTGCAGGCCCAGGGCCTCGGGCCCCACGCCCACCAGGCGCACGCCGTTCTGGTCCAGGAGCCCCTTCAGGCTGCTGAGGTCCCGGGCGATCCAGCGACACACCATGCAGCCAAAGCGCCGCAGGCCGGCCACCACGCACGCCTGCTCCTGCCACAGGCTCCGCAGCTCCACGGCCTGCGCCGGGGCGGGTGAGGGGCGCCGTCGGACCACCGCCCGTGCGCACGTCCTCACCCCCGGCCCCGCTCCCGCGCCCCGTGCCCCCAGCCAGCGCCACGCACGCCCAGCCTGCACGCCCAGCCTACGCCCCCAGCTCCACCCTGTGCCCCAGCGCCGGCCTCGGATGCAGCTGCCAGGTGCCGGGCGCACCCACCACCCTGAGCCCGTCCAGCCTCACCTCCCCGGTCACCGCGTGCTTCAGGACACACGCGCCCACGCGGGCAAGGTCCACCGTGCTCATGGCGCCTGCCACCCCGGACCCCAGCAGCAAGCCCGCTCTCCAGCAGTCCGCTCAGCCTTCAGTACTACGCGCGGCCCGGCTCCGCCCCGGACACGCCCCCAGACCACCGCCCCGGCCCGCCCCCTCCGCCCCGGCCCCGGCCCCGGCGCCGCGTACCGCAGCTGCCCGTAAGCAAAACAGGCTCCCGGGCACTCATTTTGTATATGCATGAGCCCGTCAGCCAATGGCGCCGCTGATAGTGGGCGGAGCTTGGCGGTGCGCCTGCGCAGAGTGCAGCGCCCGGCCGGGGGCGGGGTCAGTCGTGGAGTGCGGGGTGGTAAGGAACGGAGCGGTGGGGGCCCCGGAGTTCCGGCGGGGGTCCCATCTGGTGGAGGAGTCCGAGGGCTTACCTTTTCCCGTGGTCTTGTTTCATCTTGAAAATCCATGAGAATGCAGCGTTTTCTCAGTTACACGTTCGTGTTGGCTTTAATCATAAAATACTGTCAATTTCATGCCAGCTAATACCGGCCTTTAACCCCCAAACTTTGGGTGAAAGGGACCCGAAAGGGATAACAGCAGTTTACTAGGTGCCTTGCCGATTTGTCTTGTTTTTTCCTCGCGACAGCCCTCAGACACCTTTCAGTATCACCCAATCTTACCCATGAGGGCCCTTGGCACAGAGGCTGAGGGGTGGAGCAAGGCGACTCGGACTGCGGGGTCCCACCTGGCCATGGCCCGCCCCCCTCCGAGGGACTGCGGTTCCTGGCACTCGGCCTCACTCCCCAGGGCCCACAGACGGCTCCAGGCCCTGGACAAGGCTGGAGAATGAAGGGGCAGCAAGCAGCCCGCCCTGGGTTTGGGGAGGGGGGAGTCCCCCTCTTGACACCACACTATTCCACAGGGCCTCCCAAGAGAGAGGGGGAAACTGAGACCCAAGGGGGTGCTGCTGCCTCCTTAGCCTGCCCTTGGGCCTGGGAGGATGAGGGTGCTGGGAGTGGCTGAAGGTCCAGGCTCCAAAGCCAAGTTACTATGCCGAAAAGAGAAGGATTTCAGTTTCTGGTTATCGAAGGCAGAAAGGGCAGGCCATGCAGAAACTAGTAGCAGCAGGGGGCCGTTTGCCCAGCAGAGACAGAGAAACAAGGGGAAAATGCCACAGTTCCCAAACCCAGCCGTGCAGCCCCCGAGGCCGAGGTACCTCCCGGATCTCTGTGAGCATCAGGCATCCTGGTGCCACGTGTGCTGTTCCACATCCCGCCTCTCCTGTCTCCAAAGTGCGGCAACCCTTTCGAGTTGGAGGCAAAGCCTGGGACTAGCAGCACATCACGTGACATGTTCCTCCTGGAGTATTTATCTCGTGGTTATCATGCCCGTCGTTCTTGTGGGACTTGTCATAATATACTGGCAATGCATGAAAACCAGAAGGCTACCTGGCGAGCAAAGCCTGTGGTCCTGTCAGGGCTCAGGTCCCAAGGAGTCACAGCCCAGAGACCCTCCACGCTCTATCCCTCAAATCTAGAGGAGGCAGACCCCAAGAGTATCTCCAGCATTCCTTGCCCCTTAGGGATGTGGACCTCCCACAGAGCCAGAGACACCGCGTCATGAGATCTCTCAATGGTAGGGGGACAGGATGGGGAGCCCTCTTCCTCCCTGATGCCCACTCACAGCCATGAACTCTGAGCTCCCATCCTCCCTGAGGGGGCAGTGGGGGCACAGGGCAGGCTGCAAACAGCTGGGAGAGGCACTGGGATAAAGGGTTAGAAGCCCCGTTGTCAAGGCTGTGTCCCCACCAAGAGCCTAAGTGTCCTTCATTCCTTTACTGGTTCGTTCATTTCCCTTCTCTTATCTGCCGTACTCTGGGCTCCTCGTCTGCACCAGGTCCCAGCTGGACACCAACATCCGGCCTGTGTAGACCCAGCTCTGGCCTTTGGGAAGCCCCATGCACACCCAAAAGGGAGCAGGTACTCAGCAAAGATGTCCAAATTAGGGAGGTCGGCGACCATCTCCGGATGTGTCAGCAGATCCTTGCTGTGTCCTCACCCGAAGTCCCCCAAGGTGCAGAGAGGTCTCGATTTCCAGGCTCTGAGCAGACCGGCCGGGCAGTGGCCAGTGTCCCTTCTCACCCCAATTCTGTGGCACCTGCTCCTTGAGGGGTGGGGGGGAACCTCCTCTCTGAAGTGCTGACCCCCTGTCTGTGCCTGACGGTCAAATTGGAGTTAGAGACCAGGGTTTGGCAACTGAGGAGGTGGGCAGGTTTGCCCCTATATCTCTTCATGTGTCCTGGGCCCCTGGGGGTCAGGCCAGCAAGAAACCCTGTCCGCTTTGGCCTGGCCTGTCTCTGAAAAGCTCAGTCTCCCGGGGAGAGGCCCCACATCTCTGTCTGGTTCCTCCTCATGTGTGTCTGTTTCACAGGAAGACCCACCAAAGGGAGATTCTCCCTCCAGGTATTAACACCTGTCCCCCCAGCTGGAGGTGATGCTGTGGGGGTGGGTAGACGCTCCCAGGCCTCTGATGGTCTTGAGTCTTTAGTCTACAGCCCTGCCTTTTAAGCTGGGAAGAGAGACACAACTCCTCCCATACAAACTGGGTCCCCGGGACACCTGGGGGCTGGAGCCGGGCTGGAGCTGAGCGTGTCCAGCAGAAGTGGACACAGTTCTCCAGGCTCTGCAGGCCCTGCCGGGTGTCACCACAGGGGCTGTGGAGGACACTGCAACCAAGTTCACTGCGAGGGCCCGACCTGCTGATCAACGGGTCCGGGACGCAGGCGCCTGAGATACCTCGGGCCATGCCTGCTGGGAGCTTCAGCCCCCCTGGAGGCAAGGGGAGCTGGTGGGACCCCTCCTGAGCTCGCTTCAGACTCCACCCAGCAGAGAGAGGGGCCGCTGCTCAGGGGGCTTTGCAGACCCCTCACACACACCTCCCTGTCAGCTGCAGGAGGCCTCGCTCCTGAGCCGCCCAAGCACTGAGCCAGCCCTGTGAGGAGGCAGCCACTAGCACTTCCTGGCGCCCCAACTCCTAACCCTCCTCCCTCTGAGCCCCAGGCGCTCATCCGGAGGACGGACCTGTGGGCACGTCCCTCCCGGGGCTGGGACTGGACCGGACGGGCCTGAATGTGGCCTTATGTGAAGGGAAATCCCCTTTGGAGGGGATTTCTCTAAATTGGAGTCGTGTTCTGCTCCGTTTCCTCATTTGGAAGCTCTGGCCTCCACTGGGGGTCAGACAGGTGTGGACAGAGGCCTAAGTCTCCCTGCAGGGAAGATCCCCGGAAGGCGGGCTGGGGCAGGGCAGGGGGCAGCACCTGGTCCTCCACATGCTGGGGGTGGGGCAGTAGCAGGATCTGGGGGCCGGGGTCAGCTTTCCTACCTGGGTCACAGACTTGGCACTGCAGACCCTTGATCAGGCATTGAGGTGGGCCATGGAGGCCCTGGGGTTGCAGGGAGCAACTCCCCACAGGGCAGCCTCGCCCGGTGCCCTGCAGCCCAGGGACCCAGGGTACTCAGGGCTGGGAGGGCCGGAGGGAGCCCCCCATCACTGGACACCCCCGGCAGGTATGACCCCGTCTGCAGTGACCTAAAGACATCTGGGCTCTTCCCCACGCCCTGGTGAGCATGCTGGGGGAAGTCAGACCGTTCTGGGGGAACGTGGAGCCCTCCTGGGACACCTGAGCCTGGTTCTGTCACAGGGGCTGCCCTACAGGGCTCATGGCCCACTCCTGCCGTCTGTGCCCCCTGCCAGGGGCTTCATGCCACCCCTGGTGGTGGGTGCTGTGAAGGGAAGGACTCCTGGACAGGAAAGGGGCGGGGGGATCTGCCCTCAGCCCACAGCGCTGGACCCCCAAACCAGCCCCACAGAGAGGGTCCCTCCAGGGCTGCACTTGGGCCGCCACCTCCTGTTTGCCCAGGGTCATCGCTGGGAGCAGGAGGTACAGCACCTAAGGGAGATGGCACCGAGCCTCAGTCTCTCTCTCTGTGAAATGGGGCAGCAGCCCCTGCCTCTGGCCATGCCCTGCAGGGATGCCATGGGTGGACCCAGGACAGACTCCGGGAATGCCTGAGTATGACTATCCCGCTCAGGTCTCGGCACCCCCTGCCTGGCAGTGTGGGAACGCCACCCTCAGGGAGCCCAAGGCCCTGTGGTCTGGACAGCATGCCAGCCCCCCTGCTGGCCTGTGCTGGGCCTGCTGAGCCCTGGGGAGCCAGAAGCATCAGAGCAGGGGAGGCCCCCAGGCCTGCCCAGTTGGGGAGACAGGCTGCTCCGGGCCCGGGGCTGGGGGAGGCCACGCTGGGGCCCTGGTTCCAGGGCTGGCTCTGCCCGGCAGTCAGGGGCCCTCCCTGAGGAGTAACGGCCTGCGCTGGCAGGGGAGCCACGCTGGCCGGGAGCAGGCGGCCTCTGGCCCGGTGCATGAACGTCTGGGCTTATCACCCAGGACAGGGCTGCCGGCTGTGGGTGGAGATCGGCTGCCTGCTGCAGAGCCCCACCCCAGGGGCACGTCCCAGCCAGGCTTTCCCAGAGCAGCCAGGCCAGGGAGCATCCTCGCCTGCAGTGGGCTCGCCTGAGACTCCGGAATGGGGCTGCGGCGCGGGGGCCTGTAGAGGGCGGCTTCTGCTGGCGGTGGGCCTGGCTCTCCTGAGGTCAGGGGGGCAGGGTGCCAGGGCCTGGGTCAGCCCGGGAGAGCCACATACTGGGGGACAGAGGCCCATGTGAGGTCAGGACAGGGACATGGCCCAGGCCGGGATGGGGAGGGAGGGGTCAGTGGGGCACACCCAGGGGGCAGGAGTGGGGACACTGCTGGGTGGTGGGACAGGCAGACAAGCTCTGGGGTCTCCCCAGGCTCCAAGCATTAGCCTTGGGCACCGGGCACCAGGGTGGCAGCCCCCCGCCTCGCAGAGGCTCCGTGTCCCTCCACGGGACCATTCAAACCCTGGCTACGGTCCCCCAGAAAGCCAGGGAGGAGGGGTCACCTGCCGCAGGAAGTGTTTGCTCTCCAGCCCCCAGGGTCCCCTGGGCCCACAGCTGCTGGGGTAACAAGCCCTCTCGGCGACAGCTCAGACGGGGGTGCAGGCTGCGTGCAGGGGAGAGGCGGGGAGACCGGAGTCAGGCGGGGGGTGCGGGCTGCCGACCGGGCGGGGGGGCGAGGAGAGGGGCGTGTAAGCGGGGAGGTCAGGCCCCCACTGGTGAAGTCTCCGGGCACAGGTCCTCCTGCCCCAGCCAGTGCCAGCTTCCTGGCCCCACCCCTGTGCACTAGCAGCCACACTTCTGTTCCTGTAGAAGCAGGTGGCCCCCCAGAAGTCATCCGCGCTCCGCCCAGTGCTCTGACCCCACAGCACTGAGCCCACAGAGGGCGCCCAGCTTGGCTTCCCTTTACCTGTGCCAGCCTCCACAGGTGACAGTCCCCGCCCGCATGCCGTGTGTCCCATGCGCGTCCCCACCGCTGCCAGGCTGTGAGCCCAGCTGCCTCCCGCGCCTTCCTGAGCTCAGCTCTGCGGAGTCCGAAGGGATGCGGGAGCGCACACTTTGCCATCTTTGACGGCCAGAGGGCCTCCCCACCTTGTCCACGTCCCACCTGTCCCTGGAAGGGGGCAGGGCTGGGTCATTTTGCTCCATTTCATTGAAGGGGAGACAGGGGCTCAGAGAGGGACGGGCCTTGCCCAGAGTCCCCCGTGCAAGCTGTGCTCAGACCCAAACCCCGATCTTCCCGTCCAGTGGGGCTCGGGGCTCTCCCCACCCAGGCTTCTCAGCTCCACCGGTGCCCTCAGAGCTGGTGAACAGGGCAGGCCTGGGGGTGGGGGGGGACCACCACTGCCACCCTCTTGTGCCTCTGGGCTGCAGAAGGAGCGTGTGAAGAGCCCCACCTCACATGACACTGGAGCAGGACGCCGGGAGGGTGGGGACCCCAGCGGCAGGTGCGCGTGTCGCCAGGCTGCAGGCACGTGGGGTCAGCCAGCTTTGCCTGGATCTCCCCAGGCAGGAGCTACACCAGTAGGACTGGCCAACGGCCACCACGTCCTCACGGTCGCCACCTACTTCCATTTCCAGGGGAGCCTGGGGAGGAGAGCCTGGGTGCCAGGGAAGGGATAGGGCAGGGGTGCAGTCATGGGCGTTGGGGGGGGGGGGGCGGTGTTGACTACCATCCTGTTTGCAAAGCTTCCCAGAGCTCAGACGCAGAGCTAAGCACCAGCCCCTGTCCCCCAGTACAGCCAGCCCAGCCCCACAGACTCCAGGAGTCTGAGGCAGGGTGGAAGACAAGTGTGACCCAGCAGCTTGGGAGTCCCTGTGAGACGTCCACCAGCACAGGCTCCCGTCCCCCTGGGAGGGCCTGTCCTGCTATTTACCTCTCCACTGCTTGCAGGCCACCTGGGGGTTTCCAGTAAAGGGGAAGGGGCACCCCTGCATCCTTGGAGGAGGCTGGGGCGGGGCCCTTCCCCACTCACCATGTGTTCCCATCTCTGGTTGTCATCTGCTGGGTGTCCCCTCTCCTCCCTCGGCCCCAGGCCCCCAGGATCAGCAGGCAGGGTAGGATCAGAGGGTGTCCCCCAGAGAGCCCTGTGTCTGTCTGAGGTTCTGCGGGGCTCCTGTACCCAATCTATGCTTGGGGGGATAGAGGCAGAGCCCGCATCCCAGGGCCTCTCCTTCCACTTCCCTGTATGACTGCGGCGCTGGGACCCAGGGCCTCCTCTCCCCTCTCCTGACTGAGCCAGAGCCTGTGCCAGAGACCCCCCCCCCCGCACCCTCAGGGCCCAGGGGAGGGCTGTGCCCGGTCGGGATCACAGACCCTGACACAAGGCTGAGCCTCTTCCCCATCCCAGTTCTACCGCAGCTGAAGGAGCCTCAACTCCAGCCCCCATCACCCGCTGTCCCCTCAAGGTCCTCCCACAGCCCCAACTGTGCCCTCCAAGGGGCTGCCTCTCCCACTGTGTCACCCAACACCCCAGCCACCCTGTCAAGACACCTCCAGATGGACTCCTGGAAAACCCTGATCACATTTCCCCTCTCTTCTTGAGAGGGAGATTTCCAGGGTCTTGAGGGTGGAGAGAGATTGGGAGATGAGCCACAGTCCTGGGGGGCGGGAGGACGGGGCATCCCAAGCCCCACTCTGGAGGCTTCCCTTCCTGTCCTCTGTGTTCAGGCTAGCCTCAGCTCCCCCTGCTCTGTGGCAGCCCCAGGCTGGGCATGGGGCTGATAGGCAAAGCAGCCTGGTGCCACCTTCCTGGGGCTCATGGTCTAGTGAGGAAGCCAAGTCTAAAAGCCAGAGTAGCTTCATGTGGTGAAGGCTCACTTATAGGCAGCAGATGCCAGGCAGGGCTCCGAAGGATGAATAGGAGCCCTGCGGGGGAGTGGGAGGGACAAGGTGAGAAAGGCGTTCTCTGAGGAAGGATGTGTGCTGAGCAATGTGGCAGGGCCCACTCCCGGTGAGGCCTGCAGCGGGTGGCGACACAATGCCGGCCATGGCCCATCCTGTAGGAAGGCCGGAGCGAAGGCAAACCACCTGCCAGGAGAAAATATTCACATCACATATGTCTTGGATCCAAAAGATGTAATTCTTCCAACTCAATAAGACAGACAACCCAATCTGCAAGAGATTTGAACAGATCCTCCAAACCAGAGAAGATGCATGGACAGCACCCGCAAAGAGGCTCAACGTCATTGGTCAGCGGGGAAACCCGAACGACAGCCATCGGAGCGGCTGAGGTTAAAGTCTGACCAAGTGTTGACGAGCATTTGGAGCCACTGGGACTCTCAACACTCCCGGTGGGAATGGAAAGTGGAACGGACACTTTGGACAATGGACTGGCAAATCGTTACGAAGTTACATACACACCTACCATAGGACCCAGCAATTCCCCTCCTGGGTAAATAACAAAGAGAAATGAGACCACGTGTCCACACCAGAACTCGTTTATTGAAGTTCAGAGCAGCTTTTCCTGGTAAAAACCACCCAGACAGACAGGTGAGTGGCTATGCAAAGTGTGGCATATTCATACAATGGGATACTAGTTGGTAATAAGAAAATGAATTTTGATACGCACAGCATCACGGAGGAACCTTGCAGTCACGATGCTGAGTGAAGCGCCAGGCCCAAAGGAGCCAGGCTGCGCGACTGCATGGATGTGAAATTCGGAAGCAGGCAGATATAACCTAGAGTGACAGCCGATCAGGGATGCTTGGACCAGGCTGGGGCCTGCCTGCAAGGGGCCGGGGTTAGTGGCAAGGGCTGCCATGGCAACGTACCGGGGCTGGAGGGCTTAAACAATGAGAACTTATTTCTCTCTGGTCTGGAGGCTGGAAGTCTGAGATCGAGGTGTCACAGGGTTGGTCGGAGGCCTCCCTCCTTGGCTTGCCAATGGCTGCCTCCTCGCCACGTCCTCACCTGGCCTTTTCTCTGTGCACATCCCTGTGTCTCTCTTCGTACAAGGACACCAGTCTTATGGGATTAGGGTTCCTGCCTTTCGAGCTCCTTTAACTGGAACCACCTCCTGAGAGCCCTGTCTCCAGATCCAGCCACCCTGGGGGTCAGCGCTTCAACACGTGAATTCAGAGCAAACAGTCTCCGAGCAGAACGCCAGTTCCCCAGGGCAGGGAACTCTCTCCCCCGCTCAGTGCTATGTCGCCGGCACCTGGCATCAAGAGGGCACTTGGAACAAATCTGCTGGGCAATGGTGAGGTGGAGGAAAGCCACCCGGTGCTTTCGGCCAGCATCACTGCCCTCCCGGTGAATTGAACCACGTCACACCTGCAAGGGCACGCCGACCAGGTCTGACCTCAGACTGAACTCAAACACCGTCACCGCGCAAAAGTGACCAGGCTGATGCGGTGACCGCAGCTCCTTCCTTCCACACCCACAGCTCCAGCCCCGCTCCATCCACTGACGTCCTGGATGAGATGTACTGAGATGCCCCATCACGGACTTACCCGGCCCCTGACAGTGAAACCGAACAGGAGCCTTTGGGGATCCTGGGCACAGAAACCTTTCTGTGTCCCCCGTTTCTTGTTTGTAGGGAATAGACTCCAGCCTCCGTGACCTTCCCTGAGTTCCAAAGGGCAGATTTGAGCAGTTGCTAATCAGGGAAGGGAGGGGATGCAGAGACAAGGGAGGAGACCACCTGAGGCCAGATTAAAGGAGCGCAGGCCCTGCACCCCAATCCTTATCAGCAAGCCCCTCCTTGAACCATGGCTATAAATCTCCTCACCAAATCCCCCCAGGTTGGGACATAATTTTTCAGGGCATGAGCCCACTGTGCCCCTTTGCCCGGCAGAGCAATAAAGCTATTCTTTTCTACTTCCCCCAAGCTCTGTCTCTGCGATTTGATTCGGCACCTGTGCCCAGAGGCCGAGTCGTCGGCATCAAGAGTACTCCATTCAGCGCAGCTTGAACCCTCCGCCAATCACCCTGCACAGCGCCACACCCCAGATCCCTGTCTGACACCCTCACCGGGACACCCTCACTGCACCCTTGTGGGATGCGGACGTGCTCCCAGCACTTGGCTGCAGCGCTCTGGCTGGTATTCGGCTTCTTCAGGTAAAGTAGCGACAGATGCTCTTCCTCTTGCCTGTGGTGATCCACCCTGGGGCAGAACTGAGGGATCGATTTGCTAAAAGATCTGGGACACCCACACACACAAGTGTGCGCTAGCATCCACACACGTGTGTTCACGCACATCCCAGCCACAAGGACAGGGAGGCCCAGCCGAGGCTGTGGACCACAGAAGTCCCTCCTGCGTGCGTACGCTTCTCCATGGCCTGAAAAACGCCAGGTGTGCTTCCTGGCTGGGGCTGGGGGCGATGGGGGAAGTGGGGGGGCGGGGACTGCCACGTACAGCGTCTGCTTTCCCCTCTCTCCTCGTCTGCATGGGGTGAGCGTTGGTAACCGTAAGTTTCGCTTTTTACAAGAAAAAGGCTGATCAGGACACAGATTAACATTCACTTCTGGTCAAGGCCAGGTCACCAGGCCAGCACCGGGGGAGCCCCATGCTGTCCCCAGAAGGGAGCCCTGCCAGGCACTCCCTGTCCGCTGCACCCCCCCATTCCCCACTCTCCACGCTGGGCCCCCAACTCCTCAGTCCTGGACTGCAGGGCTCGGAAATGAATCGGGCCCAGCCCTTCCCGGCCACATCCAGGGCTTCGTACACCCATGTGGCAAGTGGCAAAGCAGCATTAGTCACCCCATCACCAAAAGGTGGGAGACACCTGGGAATCCAGCCACAGAAGAATGGCACCCCTGCACAAGGGAGGTTTATTCACCCAGAAGAAGGAATGCAGCTCTGACATCTGCTGCAGGGTGGATGAACCTTGAGGACATGCTGCTATGTGAAATAAGCCATCACCAAAGGACAAGTACCGACTAATTCCAGGTATGTGAGGTGTCTGGAGTTGCCAAGCTCACAGAGACAGCAGGTGGAGGAAGGGCCACCAGGGCCACCGGGAGAGGGGAAAGGGGGAGTGAGTGTTTAATGGGGAGAGAGTTTCTACTGAGATGGTAAAAATGTTCTGGAGACGGATGGTGGCGATGGCTGCACAGCAATGTTTATGTCCTTAAGGCCACAGAATTGTACACTTACAGATGGCTAAGGTGGTAACTTTTATATTATGTATGTATGTTTTATCACTATCTGAAATCAATGATTCAATAGTTTTTTGTGTTTTTTTTTCTCCCAAAGAAAGCAGAAGTGATCCTTGCAGGGATGGGATGTTCTATATCTCGACCCGATCAGTGCCTGTTGCTCTCATCCCTGTACTATAGTTTTGCGAGACGTTACTGACAGGGAAACCAGGTGAAAGGTGCGTGGGATCCTTCTGTGTTGTTTCTTACAATTCCCTGTGAATTATCTCCAAGCAAAACGTTCAACTAAAAGAATACAAATAAAAGGGAAGCACTGTGAATTGAAGTTTGCTCTCGAGGTGCAGGAAAAGTTGGCCAACAGGTGCCCAAGTTCATGGGCCGTGGACCCTGCACCTTCGGAGATGCCACCTGGGGTGTTTCGCCAGCTTCGGTCCTCCGCCAGAAACAGGAAACGCTGCCCCCCGGAGGTGACCTGGGAGGGTTAGGTCCCTTGGGCCTGGAGGGCCTGTCCTGTCCTCCATCTTCAAGAGCTGTAGTTTCCTTTTTTTTTTTTAATGTGAACCTTGAACATGTCTTTCCCCATAATCATGTTTGTCATCAAGAAATAAAAAAGAAAAAAAAAAAGAAATAAAAAAGATAGCTCACCCTGGCCTGTCGTCTTTGTTTAAACATGGTCACAGGATGTAATTTCACAAAGAAAACCTGGGACAATGAAGGGGACGTTGGTGTTGAGGCAGGAGATAGATGGGCCCCAGGCTGAGCAGCTGGAATCTGTCCCCTGTGGACAGATACTCCGAGATAAAGAGAATCACAGAAGCAAGGAGGAGCTGAGCCTTGCCAGATAAAAGATAAAGAGACCACACAGTCCTCATACTCGAGGTCAAGGAGACCTTCCCGACTACACATGCGCAGAAAGCCTCCTTGGGGGTCAAGAGGGAGGGGGTGCCACCCCATAGTACGTGGTGCCAATCTATCCATAGGCCTCTGCGCTAGAATCCATCTTGGCTAAGAGATGAACACGCACACAGGGGAGGACCCTGAGATAAACCAAATACGGATCCAGAACCAGGCAAACCAAGATGACTGGCCAGAGGAATCCAGAAGAAATGCCCCATATAAGTGATTCAAACTCTACCCCAAGGGCACGACTCTTGCTCTGAGCCCGCCTGTGTGTGTCTATCCACACGTACCTTTTCCTCCTTTTTTCCTGCTAATAAACACTTCACTTGTTTCACTACTTTCCGTCTCTTTGTTGATATTCATTTCTACAAAGCAGACAAGCCAGGGTCTTGTCACTGGCCACTGGCCCTCGTGGTCTAGTGGCTAGGATTCAGCACTGTCACTGCTGAGGCCCGGCTTCAATCTCTGGTCCGGGAACCGAGATCCTGCTTCAAGCCTCTGCAGGCTGAGGCCGCCGGAGATCCGTGTGTGGCAACAGCCTGGTGAGAGGCTCCCCATCCCCCACTCATTCTCTCTCGCCCCTTCGAGCATTTTTGGGGCAGCCCTGAGTCCCCACCCACCTGTGAAATGGACACGCTGGCGCATATCCGTGGAGAGTCTGCGACACCCAGGGCCGGGCTGCTCTCCCACTCCACACTCAGTGTACGTCCCACACCTGCGTTCCTGTGTCCCATAGAAGGTCCTCCGCACAAGCCCTCGATCGACCCCCAAATAATCCATCTTGTCAGGGGGACACCCCCCCATACTGCTGCTGAGATATCTGACAGGTGACAGATCGGATCCCGGGATTCGCCATCCAGCCACACTGACCAACTGCCCAAGTGACCCAGAAGCAGGGGGTGTGTCCACGGCCCCAACCCTGCCCCTGGGCAAAAGCCCTGAGATAGGCTGCCGGGGAGAGGAGGGGGCATCGGCCCAGGCACGCAGTGGTCGCCCGCTGCGTGGCTGAGGGTCTCTGCCCCCGCCGCCTTAGGGAAGCTGGAGGGCCCTGAGCCAGCGCGGCCTTACCCTGAGTCCAGGCTCCGCAAGCCTCCAGAAAGCCATGCTCTGTTTAGCCCACATTTATTAAGCACCTACTGCATGCCAGGGAATGGGGCAGAGGGATGGCCCATTGGGGCTGTCCCCTCCCCCAGAGGAGTGATGTGCTGGTAGACAGGGTAACTAGAATCCTGAGTGTGGACAAGGGGGCTCAGAGGTGGGCACCTTAATAGGAGTGGGAGCGGCTCACGACCCCATGATCTGGAGCTGCTCCAGGCACAGAGGCAGCAGCGGTATCCACAAGGCGGCCGCAGGCTGCTGTGGTCACCACACACCCCTGCCCGCTGACCTCCCTCTCTGGTCCCTCTCCGCGTGAGGCCGGCCTCTGCGCCCCCCCCACGGGGCGGTGCTTCCCGGAAGGTGACGCCCCTCTGGTTTCAGCGTAACCCCACCCCTTTCCCAGAACTTGCCTGAAGGCCCGCCCAGGCCGGGGCGGTCCCTGGCTGTCTGTTCCCACCCACCGTGCCCTGCACACACCCGGGGCTGGGGCAGGCTTGAGCCGAGGAGCCCTCCGCCAACGCCTCCGCCTCCGCCTCCGCCTCCGCCTCCGCCTCCGCCTCCGCCTCCGCCGCGGGAGAGACCTCGGCGCCCCTTCCCTTCCCGGGAGCTGCCAGGCGGCAGGGCCAGGCCGCGAGCCGCCAGGGGGCAGCAAACCCCACACCTGTGCCCCGGTCTCTCCTGGGCCGGCTTTCGCTTCCACCGCGGGGTCAGGGAGCTGGTGGGCAGGGGTCTGGGGCCACACTCCCTTTAACACTGTGACCCCACGCCCCCTCCTGTCGGGTTCAGTGCAGGACACTTCTCAGCCCTGCTGCCACGTGGGAGAAGGTGGGGAATAAACGGGGGGCGAGATTTGAGGTACCAGGAAGAGGTATGCAGGGGGCGTTCCACCCCCTGCTCTGCTCCGTCATGCTGGGCGGCCACAGCAGGGGCGGGGAGGGGGCGAAGGAGGTCAGGGCGAGCCCCCACTGCTGAGGGGTACCAGCCCACCCCCGACTCCTGGTGTTTACGTGGCAGGGTTCCTGAGTCAGCAAGGTCTCGGAATGCTCCGCTGTGACAATGACGTTCCTGCCTTGGAACCCAGGACTTGGGCACCAAGCGGGGCTCACACAACGGAGGCTCCCCCCGGGAGGCCTGGGGAGGGAAGGAGCTGTGGCTGCCTCAGAGAATCCTGAGGGTCTTCTTTGTCATTAGGGGCCAGGGGAGTGGGCTGGGCACTGACCACGGTTCCAGAGAGGAGGCCAGTAGGGCAGGGGTCTAGCCCAGGATACCCTGGCACAATGCCCCACCCCAGCAGGCCCAGTTCCCTCCCCATGCGCTGGGCGGGGGCCCTGAACCTCAGGGGTGGTGGTCAGCTTGGGGTGGGGCAGAGACCCAGGGGGAGTCTGCAGACCAGAACTTTTACTCAAGCCCCATGTTATCCAGCTCTGAGACGTACACGGTATTTATCCGCAATGCATACACCTGCATCCCACAGGGATCTCACGTGCCCCGCGCCCCCACTGGCGTCGGGCAGGTGGCCACGCCCTTCAAAGGCACAGCATGCCCCCAGCCCACTCCCTCTCTAACGTAAAGCATCCAGCCCTTTCCTGGCCTGGAAGAAGCAGAGGTCCAACTGCAGGGCCTGGCTGGGATGACCAAGCACACCTACCCTCCCCCAGGCCCCTCTCCACTTCCCTGCCACGGACGATCTTGACCAGTTACAGCCTTTGGAACACACAAAACCCTTGTCCCCAGGACCCCTCCTTCAAGGTTAAGACCCAGGCACTGCCTGCAGCTGACGGCCCCGCCAGTGGCAAGCTGGCTGCTCAACGTCGGCCCTGGCGCAGGCAGGAAAAGGATGGGAACGTTCCTTTCTTCAGAAGAAGCGCTGCGCCTGGCCAGCCCGGGCCCCCTCTCCTTAGGGCCCAAGGGGCCTGGCAAAGTCCCCACCAGGGCCTCACCCGGACCCTGTGGGAGGGGGCTGCACGGGCGTGCTGCTCTGGGGCGGCGGGAGAGGGAGGCTCTTCTGCAAGTCGCTCTTCAGCTCCGCCTGAGTCTCCATCCTCGCCTGGTGATGGGAGAGTTCAGGAAGGCTTTGCGGAGGCGGCGCACCGTGCCTTCCCTGGATCCATCCGTGGTGCTCTCAGTGTTGGGGTGCTGCAAAGAGTGAGCCCAGCTAGTGACCGCGCAGGGGGAGCGGGGACTGGCGGGGCGTCGAGCCCCCGGTTTGGGTGACACCCCCGTCACAACCCCTTCCACCCCCCAGGCCGGGCGCGGAGCTCACCAGGGAGGGTGCCACCTCCTTCTCCGTGATGTCCCTTCCCCAGCGCAGGCGCAAACATCTCGAGCAGGAGGGAGAGCAGAGCGGTGGCGTGGTGTCCACAGTACCCTGCCGGGACCCCCGGGGGCGTCCTGTGCTGCTGTCACCCCAGACCCTGATTGGACTTCATTTTGGGGGTACTCACGGGGCCACGCCTGCCGCCGGGCGCGAGGGGCTGGAGCGCCTGGAGTAGGAGGGTGGCAGAAGGCGGTAGTGGTGGTGCCTTTATGGGACTGGGTCGGGGTGGGGGGGCCCAAGGGCAATCGGGCTTCCGCACCTCCCCACTCTCGGCAGCCAATCGGAGGCTGGAGCTGGACAAAGCTCGGGACACCAGAGGCCGCTGGGCTGGGTAAGGACGTGCCTCCGCCCCCAGCAGGTGGGGGCGTGGGCAGGGCGGTCGGGGACACGTGGGGCGCAAGCTGGATGCCCTGCCCCTGCGTCCAGCCCTCAGAGCCCCACAGACCGGCCCCCAGCGGTCCAGCAGCATCCCCAGGATGCAGGGCCAGGAGAAGGGTCCTTCCCTGGGGTCTTAGCATACGGAGCAGCTCCTTCCCTGACACCAAGGACAAGCGTCCCCACTGGCCACCCTCTGGTCACTGCCTGTCCACCGGTGCACCCTTGGTCCCTCTTATGAACCTCTCCAGTTCCTCACACCTGACCAGGAGCTCTCTCAGCCAGGGAACCTGCTGGACCTGGTCATTCTCACTGGGTGACAAAAGTGGTGCAGGGGCCGCCCAGGATATGGGAGCAGCATGGAGACACATCCTAATCAGAGAAGGGTCCTACCAGCAGAGCTGCACCCAGGGGTCAGGGCCCCCGGACTGGGCCAGCACCTCTGCCCCTGGGAGTTCCCACCCTCCCCCTTGCTTTTGAGAAGCCAGGCTCCACCTGCCACCTCCTCCAGGAAGCTCCCCTGGCCTCCCCTGGCCTCCCCCAGGCTGGTTCTCTTCTGATTTGCTCTGGGCAGTTAATTCCTGGGGCCAGGTACCCTGCCTCCCCTCCCTGCCAACCCCACCCCCGCTTCTCCAGGACCTGCTATTTTTAAACAGCTGAACTTAGGGGGCTCTTACACCAGCCCAGGGAAGTGGCAGTGCTGTCCAGCACGTCAGATGAGGAAGCTAAGGTCAGGGAGGAGGCCTTGCCCAGCCCTCTGCCCCCACCATGTCCCCCTCCTGTCACCAGCACTGTGGGGCAGAACGGGGTTGGGGTGGGTGAGGGTTTCAAAGTAAATGGGAGGTGAGAGAAGCAAGGCAGTGTGCCAGCGAGGTGACGGCCCAGCATGGATGGCGAGGTGGGGGTGGGGGCAGCCTGATGGCAGCGACAGGCACAGCAGCAGGAATGTGAGGGCCCAGGAGAGAAGGCCCAGGATGAGTGACAGGGGCCCCAGGAACCGTGCCAGCCTCGGGCAAATGGCGGGGGTGGCGAGTGGCTGGCCTGGGTGGCCCCACAAGGCTCTCCCAAGGGCCCAGCCCAGGGACCACTGGGCCCTCGGTGGTCAGCGGGCAGGCACCGCCCCATGTACACAGGCGCTGCTTGGGGGTGGCCAGGTAGGCTGCGGCTGAGCCTATGCTCACCCCGCCCGCCTCTGGGCCCTGAAAGGCTGGGAG
This sequence comes from Phocoena sinus, assembly GCF_008692025.1. Classification (NCBI taxonomy): domain Eukaryota; kingdom Metazoa; phylum Chordata; class Mammalia; order Artiodactyla; family Phocoenidae; genus Phocoena; species Phocoena sinus. Next base: position 1,366,898 of record NC_045763.1, on the reverse strand, counting down.
CCTTTTGTGGGAGAGCAGCTGGCGGCCCGGCCTTTATGTGGGGCTGTGGGAAAGTCCCCGGGCCAGCCTCTCACAGCCTCTCAAAGGCAGGGATTATCTTGGGGCCTGCAGGACACCCTCTCAAGGACATCCCTCCCAGCAGGGGTGGGGGCAGGGCGCCTCCCAGAGGTCCCGTCCACCAAGCCCCTTGGCCAGGAAGGGTCCCCTGGGTGGAAACCCTGCTCCCAGCCGTCCAGCTGCCAGGCTCGGAACCGCGTGCCACACAAGAGTGCCCCCCACCATGCCCCTCTGGGGCTCTCCCCTCCGATTGTCCAGGCCCCTGGCCCTTTGGGGGGCTGGGCAGCAGAAGGGCATGCTCGGGGCTGTGCGCGCACTGGGCTGACTCAGGGCAGGCCCAGGGATGAGGTCAGGAGGCCTGGAAGGGGAGGGTGGGCACACTTATTTAGCACCTACTGCATGCAGGCTGAGCCGGACGTGTGCCTTCTCCCTGGAATTGCTTGGAATCCCGAGAGGGAGGCAGGACCTCTGCTGCTCCACAGAGCAGGGGACAGAGCAGGCCCAGCTCCCTGCTGAGGTCACCCTGTCCTGGGTGCACCTTGGCACCGTGCCTGGCCTTTTCCTGTTCCATCAGCTGGCTTCCAGGTGGCGCAGACGTAGGCGGGGATCACCCACCCAAGAAACGGAACAAAGTGGGGTGGGCGGAGGCAAAGGCTCAGGGTGACCCTGGTGTTAATACCAGAAGCGGCTGCGAGGCCACCTGAATACTCTGCTTTTGACCCCTCTCCCCATCCTCAGCACATACCCACTGTGGGCTGTTATTAGGCCCATTTTACAGATGAAGATACTGAGGTCCGGAGAACCCAAGTACTAAGTGGCAGCACCTGGATTTGAATCCTGAGCCCGCAGCGCTGTCCCAAATCCGTGCTGGTTCCAGAGGCTCTCTGGCGGGCACAGCCAAGGGGTAGCAATCCGAAGGCTGGGGGCAGGGAGGCAGGTGGCCCCCTGGTCCCCTCGTCCTGCCTCCTGCCGTCATGCTGTCATGCCTAGCGATGCCAGGCCGGGCGTGCACAGGACACCCGGGGGCTGTGGGGCAGGAAGGCGACGCTGGGCCAGATGTGTGGCCTTCCAGCCGCTGCCGCTTCCCCAACCTTCAAAGGCAACCCGGGGCCCCGCCCCGCTGGGACGACTGCTCCCCAGATGGCCTCTGGGCCCACAGCTCTGCATACAAAGCCAGGCGGCCCATGTAAATGAGTTTGTCGCCGGGCACGCGCCTTTTGTGCCGGATGAATGTCCTCAGCGGGGGGGCGGGGTGTGGGAAGCCACCCGGAGCGGCCTCCCGCCCGAATTCTCTCACAAGACTGGGGGCGGGCAGGGCTCTGGGGCGGCTGCTGGTGGAGGGGGAGCCCCAGAGCCAAGACCCGGTGGCACAGCGGCGGGCAGCCCGCACACCCCCCCCCCCCCCCCGTGCCCCATACTCCTGGGCCTTCTCAAGTGGCATCAGACAAACAGGGCTCCATGAGGCCAGCGAGACCACTGGAGTTCTCTGCGCAAACAGAGAATCAGAGGCCCTTGGGGGACTGACAGCGGCAGTCCTCACTCTCCCATGGAAGTGGGCTCCAGGGTAGGAGGCGGCTGCCCCATGGGGCCCAGAGCCTACTGGGCGAGGCCAGGTGGTGACCTTCTGGACGCCTCTGGTTGAGACCAGGTGCCATCTGAGTCCTGGAGGGCAGGGGCAGGAGACAGGATGAGGCCACTGCCAAACTCAGGGACAAGCAGAGAAGGGAGGGCCAGATTCCGGAGCCCTCACCTCTACCCAGTACCCCCGAGCCCTACCCCGCGCCAGGCTCTGGACACTCTGCCTGGCACAGAGCAGCTACTTTAAGTGGGTCATCACTGCCCGGCTGGGGGTGGGCAACCTTGCTCCGGCCTCCTCCCCTCAGCTTTCAGCCAGCTGCGAGCCCAGGGCCGGTCTGGCCACACTTGCCTTCATCTGTGGACCAGGGTGCCATGTCCCCTGCCCCACTGAGTGGGTCCAAGGAGTCCCCCAGCCCAGTGGCTGTAGGAGCATTAGACGTGCCCTGGGCCACTGCTGAGCCTCACCGAGGGGTCCCCACCATGGGCTGGAAGCCCAGAGCCCCTGACAGCTGGCTCTGACTGCCAGTCTAATGCGGGGTCTGCAGGAGGTGGGAGCCCCAGCAGGTACCCACAGGGAATGCTGATGAAGTTGTTGTTTGGTGTCAGGGCAGGGGTCCTGTGGGGGGTTGGGGAGGAGCTGGGGCATCCAGGGATCGGGGAGCCATGACCATGAAGGGCGTGGAGCCTGAGTCCCACATCTGTGATCCCTCAGGTCCCCATAATACCTGGGAGCCGAGGGTCCCAGCTGGGATGGTACCTGCAGGGCTGGGGTTCTTCTCTCCTTTCAGCCGTCATAGGATGGGGGGAGGCGGGCCTGGGTCAGCCCAGTGAGGCAAAGAGAAAGGACTTCCAAGCCCAGCGCCCCACAGCTGCAGGTCCCCTTCCCACCCCAGCCCCCATAACGGATCCACCAGCAGCGGGCAGCCCCCAACCCCCACGGGGCCCTTTGTCCTCTCCTGCCAACCCCTAAAGCCCTCGTCCTCTGAGCTGCTGCCCTCCTGTACTTCCTGCCCCTCAAGAAAGCAGGGTACTCCCAGCCCCGTGCTTGTTTGCAAGCCCCCAGTGACCTGACCAGGAGGCAGGGGAGCTCCCTAAAGTTCAGCCAGGCCAACGCAACCATCAGTGGGGAAAATGAGGCCCAGGGCAGGCTGCCTGGTCTCCAGCAGGCCCACAGCGGGACTGCTGGTGGAGGAAAGGAGTGGACGAGTCAGTCTAGGGCCCCCGATGAGAAAGTGGGGGCAGCTGTGTGAAGGTGACCTTAGCCAGGGACGGGGAGCTTGATGCTTTCAGGACAGAATGGATCTTCCCCAGGTGTGCAACAGCACACATGCTCGGGGAGGTGGGGAGGCACGGACCCACCCAGCAGGTGTGAAGGGGAAGATGCCCCCGGGCCGTGGAGGAAGCACAAGGAGGGGCCTGGGGGCTGAGCGCCCACCTTGGTGCTTTCTCCGAGGAGGGGGAGCTGCCCCATCTGCCCTAACCCGGGGTCCAGTCTGGCCTCAGCCACCACCTGGGCCTCAGTTTGCTTACCTGTACAACGTGCAGGAAGACCCTCAGCCTCAGCAAGGCAGCCACCCCTGAGTGGGGCTCCCACACCAGCCCCAGAAGTGAGAGGGATGGGCGGGGCAACCCCCCTCCCGCCCCCCGCCCCCCGTGGGTGGTAAGGACAGCAGTTAACACAGCGACAGCGTGGTGGGTGCCATTCCACCCTGCAGGTGGGGCAAACCTGCCCCACAGTAAATATGTTAGGGTTTAGGTGACTGTTTCACGCACTCGATTCTGCCTCGCGTCAGGAAAGCAACACTCCCCATAGTAAAGGAATGGCCTGGCTGTGTTCCAGTAAAATGTTATTTCTGTGTGCTGAAATTTGAATTCCATCTCATTTTCACTTGCCTCAAAATATTTTTCTCCTTTGGATGTTTTTTTAAGGATTTAAAAATGTAACAGAGTCCTTCTTGGAAGGCACAAAAATGGTGACGGGCCTGATGCTTGCCCGGCCCTAAAATGGTTTGATCCTCCAAAACCCAGCAGGTGTGCGCAGGCATCGTCCTCGTTTTACAGGTAAGAAAACCGAGGCACCGGTAGGGTACATGGTCTACCCGAGTCATCCGGTGCCCAGACACCCCGGGAGGGGCCTCCGGGAGTCCTCCCGCCCCAGGCCCCGACCCGCGAGCCTTGCCCTGGACGCCGGGCAGCCCCGCCGGGAGCTGCGACGCGCGCGCCCACCCGCGCCCCTCCCGCGGCCGGCGGGCTGTGGGTCCGCGCTGCCAGGCGGTTCCCACACTGCGCGGCGGGCGCGGAAGCGTGCCTGCCCCCCGCGGCATTAGTGCCGGGGTCTGCCTCTGAATGAATGGGGGCGGCCGCGAGGGGCGAGGGGGGGCAACTCCCAAAAGACCATCTGGCTCCGCGTTATAATAGAGCAATAAAGGGCTTGTCTGCCTTTCAGAGGTTGGGAACGAGCTGCTCTCTGACACCGCGGGGTTTTTAACCAGCTGGGGACAGCGACCCGGCCCTGCCCCGGCCTCGCGGGGAGGGGGCGGGGCGCGGCCACGTGGGCCCGCGCGGCCCCTAATCCGGAGGCGCCCGTGAGACGCGCGGCTCCCGCGCTTTCCCACCGCCCACCTCTACGCGTCCCTGTACCCACCGCCCCGGCCCCTGCTTTACACCTGGGAGACCGAGGCCCGGGAAGCGGGGGTTTGAACGAGCCTGGGGTCTATGCCCATGTCTGCCGAGTCTGGAGTGCAGCCCTTCTGGGAACCTGGGGCCTGGTTTGGTCCCCAAAAGCGGGGGTCCCCAAGTCTGGCCTGGAGACTTGACAGGACTGCAGAAACTGGCTAACCACCGTCCCCACCCCCCACCCCGCCTTGGAGGGCAGGGGTCCCTCAGATCTACAGACACCCTGCCCCAACCCCACAGTCAGGTCCCAGGGTAGAGCCTGACCTCGGTGAGATGAGAGAAGGGGGTGGGGGAAGCTGGGCAGCCATCCGAGGGCAGCTTCGGGGGAAGGGTCCAAGCCCCCTGAATCACAGAACCTGATCGAGTCATCAGGTTTGTGACCTGACCCCCCAGCTGGCCAGACCCGGGCCAGGCAAGCCGCAGAAACGGACATCCGCAGCCCCAGCCCAGCCCTACCTCCTGGGCACCTGCACACAAGCCTTCCTGAGCATCCCTCCGGCTCGGAGCCCGCAGCGGCTCCCGCTGCAGAGGGAGAGGCTGCTGCGTGGGCCTGGGGCACGGAGGGCCCTGTCCCATGACTCCGTGCCCCTAACCCGGTGCACTGGCCATATTTCAGGCAAGAGCCACAGGCAGCCCACGTGATCAGACCCAGCAGTGGGGGCTCCTTCTGGGCCAGGGTGCCCAGCAATGCCCCAGCCCCGCTTTGGCCATCCTCGGTCATCTCCAGCAACCTGGAGCCAGTCCCTCCCTCAGGTGGTCTTAGCAGGTAAAGCCCATGCTACACAGGTAAACTGAGGCCACAGAAAGCCAGGGGCAGAGCCCAGCCTCAACCTGGACACCCCCTGTGCCCATCCCGCCCAGTCCCTCCTCCCCTGAGACCCAGCTCCAGGCAGCGCAGCACTGAAATGTCGGAGGGAGGGAAACTTTCCTCAGCGAGGACGATCTGTGTCTACACAGCGGGGGAAGCACAGACCCCAGAAACTGGGAGCCAGCTGCGGAGTCAACCAACCAAGGGAAGGGCTTCTTGGTCCCACTCAGCACGCAGGGTGAGGCGCCATCACGGGCACTGGTTTTGCTCCCAGTGGCAACCTGGAAACCACCCCACTTTGGATGGGGGCCCAGCCTGGAAAACTCGGAGCTTAGGCAGCCTCTGCAGGGTCTGACCCCCGGAGGCGGGCCCAGGCAGGGGCTCTGGGGCCTTAGGGCGAGAGAAAAACTAGGCAGGAGCTAAGGGGTGGGTAGAGAGGAGGCGAGCGCAGAAGACAAAGCTGCCCGCCCCTGCCTCTGCCCCTGGAGCATCCAGCTCCTCTGACCCGTGGGCTAGAAGAGCTGCAGGGCCCCAGCTGCCGGGCTCACTCTGTGGCCTTGGGCCAGTCCCCTCCGCTCTCGAAGCTTCAGTTTCCTCATCTGTGCGACGCACAGGATAACGATCATCGTTCAATCCCAGAGCTGCTGTCCAGACACAAAGCCCCTCCTCTGGGGCTCAGCGTGCAGCAGGCGCTCAGTAAATACCAGCTTTACGTTAGTGCCTTGTGAGCTGGGGGCAGCCCCGCCTCGAGGGCTGACTGGTATCCACCCATAGGATGATAAGATGCCCAACCCCTGACAGAGGAGATGTGGAGACAGGATGGCAGACCACCCCCCTCCCCCAAATCACCCCCTACAGCCCGCTCTCTGTCCTGGGGCTGAATGGGCTCTGCCACCAGGAACCCCCCACCCAGCAGCACCCAGACTCAGCTGCGAAGCTGTCTGCAGCCCCAGCTGCCCTGGGGAGAGGTCTGGGGGCCACCCCTCTGCAGCCTGGCTCCTTTATGGGGGCTCCAGGCCGAGGGGCAGGAGAAGGCATCTGGCCCCTGCCCCCCTTCCTCGGCGCCTCAGGTTCCCGCTGTGTGTAAGCGTCCCCCCACCCACCATCACTGGACTCCAAGTCCCCCTCTTGGGTCCAGCATAACCCTGGGGAGGAGGGGCTGGTCCTGAGCACGGAGGGCCGTGCTGGAGGGAAGGCCCCTCCCCGGCCACCCTGAACCCCCAGCCCGCTTCTGGGCTCTGGGGCTGACTGACCCACCATGTGGCCCAGGACCACAGCCCACTCCCAGGTAGGGTGGTGGCAGTCCGCGGCCACAGGCCTTTGGGCAGGCTATTGCACGCTCAACACCTCAGCTTCCTCGGTTTCCCCCGTGAAACAGGGGTGATCCTTCCTGCCTCTGAACGTTGCTGGAGGCCTGGATGAGCCATGGTGCCGCACTGGGCAGGGCACTGACCCCTACACAGTGCAGGAGAGGGGCTGCTGACAGACAGGGTCTTCCTCACACCCACCCGGGGCCCAGGGTCCACCTACTGCAGGAGGGGTGCCCAGAGCGGCGCTCCGCCCAACTCAGGCCCCCCTCCCGTCGGGGCCTCTAACGCTGGGCAGTGGGCAGGGAGGAGAGGACGCCTGAGGTGTGTCCACGCGTTGACCCGCCAAGGAAAGCGAGCCAAGCTGAGGGGCCGGGGGGCAGTGCCAGGCCCTTTACCTCCAGAGCCCAGGCACGGGTGTGCATTCACAGGCACGCATGCAAGGGCACACGTGCATGGCACACACGTGGGCACACGTGCATGGGCACGTGTGCACAGGCACACACGCAGGGGAGCCCCTTCCAGCCGTGCCTGGACACTTCTGGTGCCGGCTTCTGCTCACCCCCAGGTCCGTGTCCCACCATTCTCTTTTCCTGGATAAAGTTTCTCAGAATTCCTCACCTGGGACACACCCAGGCTCCCTTCAAGGACCTCCTTGGGCATCACCTCCTCCAGGAAGCCCTCCCTTGGCCACCCTGCCTTTCCCTTCATCGCCCTACATCCAGGACTCTTCTGAAAAACGTCAGTGTCTCAAGCCTTCCCCAAGACGCCCCCCTGTTCCCTGGGGCCCCTGTGGGAGCCTAAATATGCCTTTTTAGAAATTATACAAACAGTAGACACTCCTTCAAGAAAATCTGGAGAAAGCAGACATGAGAAAAACTAACCAAGTTTCTGGCCCCCAAAATGTCAGCATTCGGGAGGTTCCCTCCATCTCTCTGCCAATGTCAGGTGGACACTCGGTCTTCGCTGTAACTCCATGGTGGGCTAACTACACCCCCAAAGTGACCTCCTACGTGCAAGGTCTCCCCAGCCCCAAGTTCAGCCCCCGTCCACCCCCCAGGGCAGGGTCCAGCCCTCAGTCCCCTCTCAGCCCAGGTGTGCCCAGGTGTCCGCTGCCCCAGGGAAGGGAAGGGAAGGGAAGAGTCCCGCAGCTGGGAGGGAGGAAAGAGCCCCCTCTCGCATCCACTTCTTTGGTCTGGTTCTGGGGGGCGCAGGGAGCTAGGGCAGAAGGGGGCTGGGAAGTGGAGGGCGGGGTTTCCTCCCACCCCCCAGAGCACCCCTCCCCCAGAGCGGCCACGCAGCCGGAGGTTCCCACACTCTGGACCCTCCGCCTGCGGGGCTCGCAGGCCGCCTGGGAGCGGCTGCCCTTTGTCCACGGTCCTGGCCACCCGCCATCTGGAGCAAGAGTCCGACTGGGGATGGAGGGATCAATGCGGCTGCTCCTGCGTGCCACGGGGGAGACGCATGCCACCCCTCCCCGCTTCACTCTCCGGGGCAGGCTCCACTCACGCCAGCGCCCCAGGCCCACAGCCCAGGCGCTGCACCCCTTCCCCTCCCCCATCCCGTCTCCGCGGGTCCAAGTCCCAGCTCCCACCCTCACTCTCCAAGCAGCCTCAGCAACCTCTCGGTGCCTGGGGGCTCTCGGAAAAAGGAAGTAATAATACTGCCTGGTCCCCAGGCAGCTCTAGCCTGGGAAATACACCAGAGCTCTTAGCCCTTCCTACTACGTAATAATAATAATAAATGCTCAAAAACTCTCTGGTTCCTATCTGTGAAATGGGGCAGGGACAGTCCCCTCACAGGGCAGTTCTAAGAAGGCAGATTCCTGTTCCCTGCCTGGTGCTTAGTAGATGCTCAGAAACTGGGAATCTTACCCCAATCCAGCTCCCGCCTGGATCCCCAAGGAGAGACCCCAAACCCCCTCCCCACCCCCGGACAAACTCAGCAACCTATAGCCACCGCCTCTCCAGTGCTCCCAGGGGCCTGCCTGGCTGGGGGCAACTGTGAGTGGCACCCAGTCCAGCCTTGCCCCTTCACGCCTGGGGACCCGAGCCGGGCGCCTTCCTGCTGTCCTGGGTGCTCTTTCAGTGGCCACCACAGGTGGACCAGCTGGTGATGGAGGGCTGGCCGGGGGCCCCGCTGGGAGCCACTGGAGGGCAGGAGAGGGGCACAGCACTGAGTTTGGATGGGCCCGGGGCGAGAGCCATGGCACAGAACCACCCCAGGGGGCACCAGTCTCTGGTCTGTGCACAGCCTGGGGTCCTTGTGGTGGCATATGGCGGTGTCACAGTGGGTTGTCACGGTCTCTTTTCTCCCAGAAGGCCAGCCTGCCCACTCCCCACACCCCAAGAAGGAAACCCTCCTGGGACCAGAAACACCCAGGTTGTGGACAGCCTGGGACTTCACAGAACCCTGTGGATGGCACAACCTGCTCCAGGGGATCTGGCCCCGGGCTGAGGCGGAGGCGGCAGAGGCCAGTGGGCACAGCAGTGTCCCTTCCACACCAGTCCAGCCTGCAGGGCACTGGGAGGTCCAGGGCAAGGTCACTTGGGGCTGGATGGGGGCGGGGTGGGAGGGCGTGTGTGGCTCTTCTCCAAGGAGTCCTCCTTTTTTAATTTCTTTTTAATTGTGGTAAAATACACATAACATAAAATAACCTTAATTATTGATAAGTGCACAGCGTGGTGGCATTAAGCACAGGCGCGCTGCTGTACAAACATCACCAGCATCGTCTCCAGAACTTCCTCATCTTCCCAAACCGACACTCTGCCCCCGTGAGACGCTCACTGCCCACCCCTCCCCCAGCCCCGGGCCCCACCCTCCTCCTTCCTGTCTCTGTGAGTGTGACTCCTCCGGGGACGTCACAGAAGCGGGATCGTGTAGGACGTGTCCTTTCTGGCTGGCTCATCTCGCTCAGCATCGTATCCTCAAGGTCCATCCACGTTGGAGCAGGTGTCAGAATCACCTTCCTTTTTAACGCTGAATAACATTCCGTCATAGGGATGGACCACATTTCACTTATCCATTCATCTGTTGATGGACACATGTTGTTTTTACCTCTTGGTGATTGTGAATGATGTTTCTGTGAACATGGATATACAAGGGTCTCTTTGAGGCCCTGCTTTCAATTCTCTTGGGTACAGAGCACAAGTGGAATTGCCATGTCACATGGTAATTCTACATTTAATTTTGGAGGAACTACCACACTGTTTACCACAGCAGCTGCACCATCCCTATGAGAAGACCTCCCTTGTCACGGGGAGCAAATGCCCCTGGAGCACCGCCCCCATCATGGTGCCCTTTGCTTTGCAGTCAGCCTGGGAGGGGTGGAGTTGGGGTGTGCGTTATTTAGAAATGGGTTATGGGGCTTCCCTGGTGGCGCAGGGGTTAGGAATCCGCCTGCCAGTGCAGGGGACACGGGTTCGAGCCCTGGTCCGGGAAGATCCCACATGCCGCGGAGCAACAAAGCCCCTGCGCCAAAACTACTGAGCCTGCGCTCTAGAGCCCGTGAGCCACAACAAGAGAAACCATCGCGATGAGAAGCCCACGCACCGCCACGAAGAGTAGCCCCCGCTCGCCGCAACTAGAGAAAAGCCCGCGTGCGGCAACGAAGACCCAACACAGCCAAAGATAAATAAATAAATAATTCTTAAAAGAAAACAGAAACGGGTTGTGGTCCTAGATCCCTGAATTCTAGCATAAATCATACCCAGCTCGTCGGTTTGGCCTGGAGCCCCACATCCGCAGCAGGCACCTTGCCTCATCGGCTGCTTCTAGACACCTCACCCCACCCTAGACTTACCGAGCTCTCCAGGGTGGGGGCAGGACGAACTCTCCCCGCCCTCCCCCCAGCTGCTGGGGGCAGCCAAAGCGGAGGGTCCGAGCCCCCTCCACGCTCTGGGATGCTTCCGCTCTAAGCCTGCCAGCCAGGAGAGGCCCTGGGCTCTTCCCGCCTCCTCCCTCCTCCGCAGCCCCCCCAGGCTGCTGGGCCACTCACCTCGGACGGACGTGTGAGCCGGGAGCCCAGCGACTTTCCCACACTTTGGCCCCATTCACAGTGTTAAACGGCCCACAAAGGCCAGGCGTGTGCCTCGGAGGCCGCGCTGCCATCTGGCCCGCACTCGGGGAGGGATCAAGCCTTTCATCCGGCCGGGCTGAGATTTAACACCATTCATTTCATATTTCCCACAACTCAAAATTGGATCAAAGCTGCTACTGTCCAGGGGGAGGGGGGAGGGGAGGAAGGCGGGAGGAGTCAGCCTCCCACGGCCCACCCGCCACCCTCACCTCCACCCTGGCCCACTGCGGGTGGGCGTGCAGCTGGGGTGGGGTGGGGTAGGGCCTGGACCACGTCTCTGGCACGTGTCTCCCTTGGGCCGAGAGCTGGCTTGGGGGAGGTGGCCAACTGCCCCTCTGAAGCTGGCGGGGTGGGGGACAGGGGGACGGGCCCGGCCCGCGTGCTGCCCTCAGTTCCGGGCAGAGCCCTGGGGCCCCTGCTGCCCGCAGCGAGGCAGTTGAGCACACGCCCCTCGTCCCTGCATTCCCTCTTCCTTGGCCAAGCTCCTCCTTGGCGCCAGGTGCCGGGCTGGCAGGGTGTGGGCGACGGGGACACAGGCAACTAAGCCATCCTGCCCTCCCCCCGACAGTCCACCCCCAGGGAGTCCATAGGCAGGCGAGGGACCCACCAAAACGTGCCGGTCGCCCATCGCAAGCCCCACTTTTGGTGCAAAAATGGCTCCACTGAGCGTCACCGGGTGCCCCTGGCAGTGCCAGCCAGGGCTGTGGAGCAGAGGGCAGAGCACATGTCTCCAGCACGCCCATCCCAGTTTGCCTGGGTGCCCTCTGCCCTTTTGCATCAAACCTGATCGGGCCGGATATCTGTGGTAGGGGGTCCACCTGCTCGAGAGGAGCCCAGGGCTCAGGGTCACCCACCTCCCAAAGCCAGCCTGGGGACTGTTTCCCCTTCAAGAGAGGTGCTCTGGGGGTAGAGCGGGTGCCAAGGGGTGAATGGGGCTGCCCTCCACTCCCTTCCAAAGTCACCTATAGGTTCCCCCCCGGGAGCTCCCCAGCCTAATCCATCCCAGTGGGTGACCAGCAGGCTCTTGGGGCTGCCCTGTGCTGGCTCCAAGCCAAGCCTGCCCTAGCCGTCCGGACACCATCCTCCTGCTTCCCGGATGGGCCCATCTCCAGGTCCCCAAAGGCTCCTTGTGCTGCGAACCTCTTGAGCAGGTCCACCAAGCAGGCCACTCATAGCTGTGAGTCACTGCCAAGACCCTTGTTAAGGCCCTGCAATTCCCAGCTGCGCTCGGACGTGGCTGCCGTCCAGGGAACTGTGCTCCTGGGTTTAGACTCTGGCTCACGCACCCTGATGCCAGCCGCTGGCTCCCCGGGCTGAAGCCCTGCCTCCTCTTTGGACCTTGCTGGGTCCCGCCTTGCCCCTAGAAGGTACTCCCAGCCCCACCCCCTCCCGCAGTCCCTGCAGAACTGGATTCCTGGCTGCAGAGAATCAAAGTAAAGTGATTGTTTTGGGTGGAGGGGTGCTCCCAACAAGCCCTCCCCTAGAGACCCAGGGTGGGGTTGGTGGCCCCCCAAGCAGCGGCTGGCCCTCAGCTGGGCTGACCAAGTACCGGGATCAGCAGTTCCTCCAGGGGGTCTGAGCAGGTACAGCGTTCGTGTGGGCTCCAGGCAGGAGCCTCATGTCTGCCACCTGGCACCCCCTTCCTCAGCACTGGCAAAATGCCTAGGGACAGCAAGCCCTACAAGCACTCCTAAGGCAGTGCAGAGGGTAGCATGCAGCCAAGGCTTCCCCCGAGTCACGCAGGAGCAGTGACCACACACCTGTACAGAGCACGCCCGCAGCCACGCGCCCTCCCGTGCTCCGTGGACAGCCACGGTCAGACTCCCATCCAGATGGGGGTGGGGTGGGACCCTGGAGGCCACCTGCTGATTCAGAGCACCCCAGTTGCCACAGTCTGCTGAACTGCTCCAGGGAGGAGGGAGTGCAGCTCCTGGGGGGACCGCCTAGGTGCCGGGCTCCATGCTGGGCGTTTCGGGTACTCCGGCTCCCTGAAGCTACCCACGGCCCAGCCAGGGAGGCGTGGCAGCCCATTTTCTAGCTCTGAAGTCACGTGTCCCAGGTGACAGCCTGGGGAGACTTGCCACATGTGCCAGTAGGTCTGATCCTGAGAGCCTGGGCCCCTCTTCCACCTGTGCAGAGGGAGGTGACTGTGTCTGTTCAGGAAAAGTGCGGCTTCCTCCGTCCCCCTCGCCTGTCAGGGACGGTGCCCACCCTCCTGGAAGCCGCCCGCACTTGTGCATTCTAAAGCTTCCCCTTATCTGGGCTCCTGGCCTCTGCCAGCCAGCAGCGGGGAGTCGCTGGGGAGGGGGGGAGAAGGGAGAGAAGAGGGGGAGGGAGGGAAGGGGAAGGGAGGGGCGCAGCTCCTTCCTGCCCCCACCTTTGTCCCCGCGGCCTGGGAAAAGGCAGCATATTGAGGCGCGGGGCTCCCAGCATCAGGCCCCGGGATGCTAATGAGGGCGAGCGCGTTCCCACAGCCCGGACATTGTGCCGCGCGGCCCACCTGCTCCTCGGGGAGCGCCCATTGTGCCCGCGCCAATTCACAGGCAATTTAGCGTGCGCTAATGGGCCGGCGCCTTTGTGCGGCCCGCGCCGCCATTGGCCGCGGAGTGTGGGAACGGCCGCGGCGCCCGGGCCCCAGGCGCCAGCCCGCCGCCCGCGCCTATATAGGGGCCGGGGCCCGCGCCAGCACGGGACGCGCCCGCTCCGCTCCCTGCTTCCTCGCCTCCTCGCCTCTCCCCGCGCCAGGCATGGCCCCCAGCACCGTGGCCGTGGAGCTGCTCAGCCCCAAAGAGAAAAACCGAGTAAGTGCGCGGCCGCGGCCCCTGCGGCCCCCGCGCTGGCGCGGCCCCGCTGACGCCCCCTCCTCCCGCCCGCAGCTGCGGAAGCCGGTGGTGGAGAAGATGCGCCGCGACCGCATCAACAGCAGCATCGAGCAGCTGAAGCTGCTGCTAGAGCAGGAGTTCGCGCGCCACCAGCCCAACTCCAAGCTGGAGAAGGCCGACATCCTGGAGATGGCCGTCAGCTACCTGAAACACAGCAAAGGTGAGCCGCCCGGCGCCCTGGAGCCCCGGCCCGCGCGACCCCCGCCCCGCCCCGCCCCGCTCCCCGCCGCCCCGCGCCCCGGGCTCCCCGGCCCCGCTCACCGCCGCCCCGACTCCCCGCAGCCTTCGCCGCCGCCGCCGCCGGCCCCAAGAGCCTGCACCAGGACTACAGCGAGGGCTACTCGTGGTGCCTGCAGGAGGCCGTGCAGTTCCTGACGCTGCACGCGGCCAGCGACACGCAGATGAAGCTGCTCTACCACTTCCAGCGGCCGCCGGCCGCGCCGGCCGCGCCCGCCAAGGAGCCCAAGGCGCCTGGCTCCGCGCCCGCGCCCGCCCCGGCCAAGGCCGCCGCCGCCGCTTCTGCGCGCCAGCCCGCCTGTGGCCTCTGGCGGCCGTGGTGACCCGCGGGCGGCAGCCCTGCCCGGAGGACCAGAGGGCCAGCGCGTTCCTCTGGCAGAGGGAAGGGCCTCCCCGTCGTCCGTGCCGCCCCTGGCTTGGACTGGCCCCTTCTCCGGAAGGCTCTCTCTCCAGGCTGGCGGGCCAGCAGGAGGGTCATTCTCAGAGAATGTGCGTGCAGTGTCCTTGTCATTTAGGGCCCATCTTCTGCCAAATGTCTGACCCCATGGGGTTGCTCTGTGTTTGCATTTCAGCAAGTGACTTCTGGGAAGTCCCCACTGCCGGGGTTCTATGATATTTGTAGGCGGCGGGGCTCGGCCAGCCGGCGCCCCATGCGTAGAGGGCTTTCTTCAGATCCGGTGCTGCCAGGCCAGTGGGCCTGGCGCAGGCCGTGCCGTGGGCACATTTGCCTTTTGTGAAGGCGGAACTCAAGGTGTATCCTCGTAGGAACGACAGTGTCAGCCTGGATGGGCGTGGAAGGACAGGGCAGAGCCGTGGGCGCAAAGCCCCTGGGGATGCTTTGCTGTCTGGTCGGGGCTCACACCGGGGCTGTGTGGGGCGGCTGGGGGTCTCCACCACGATCCTTAAAGGATTCCCGTGTGGGTGGGTGCGCGTGGGCACAACTCTGTACTCAGAATTTGAATCTCAGTCACGTGGGAGCCACGGGACTGCTCTAAAGACTTCTAATAAAATCCGACTAGTTCAGCCCCCTCCGCTGTCTGTCTCTTGTGCCTCACACGTGTCCTCGGTGGCCACCGGGCAGGCGGGTCTGCAGGGATGACGGGGAGTGGGGACTACCACGGTCTGCAGCCATGGGTGGGCAGCGCCCTTGCCAGCGACCCCCTGGACACAAGAAGGAGGGCTGGGCTTCTGCTGAAGGGAGCGGGGAGGGAGGAGGGCAGGCAGAGGAGAAGCCCGGAGGGAGGACGCAGAAGTGACTGGCAGGGAGGGAGGGAGGGGGCGGAGCAGAAGGTGGAAATGAGGGGTGAGGGGTCAGGTCAGGAGGCCGGGGAGAAACGGGCTTGGGGGGAGAAAGTGAGTGAGAGGCAGGGAAGCAGGGGAGAGGCAGGCCGGAAGGGAGAGGGCCTCACGGAACACATCAGGTCCGCTGTGTGCAGTAGGAGGGGACATGGCGGGGAACCTGGGTTCCCGCCCTAGACTGCTCACTATAGCTCCCTGCAGGTGGGGGTGGTGGCGCAGTGACAGGAATGTCCAGCTCTGTCCAGCTGAGAGCAACCCAAAAGCCACAGCCTGCAGCAGACCTCTTGCTGCAGCAAAAAGGGTGTAGCTGGGCCAAACACACAGAAGGTGTTTGCCCCGCCACGGTCCTCCCTGCCCGGCGGCCCTGTCCTGGGACAAGCTCCCGGGGTAACTTTCTCGGCTGGCCCACAGGTGGCCAGCTGCCCTGCCTTCCTGCAGGTGGACCGCTCACCAAGGCTGAAACAGGCAGTGCTGGCAATGAACCTGCCAAGGGCAGGCCCTGGTCTCAGAAAGGGCACCTATTTTTAGGCAGGCCCGGGGTGTTGGTTGAGTCTGCAGGGACCCAGAGGTACCCAGACTTGCCCTCCCTCGTTTCTGCTTGGCACCTCTCTTTGCCCTGCCTTCCATCCCTTTCTGTCCACTCTGCAGCGGAGGTCCATAGCGCCCCTTCCAGGCCAGTACTGCTAGTGGCCTCTGGGGTCCCTGCTGAGCCCTGGGAGTGGTGAGCACGGGATGGGAAGCCCCTCTCACACCCCTCACGTTTATTGCTTGTACGGCAGGCACATCATTGAACTTAGCGGGGGCAATCGCTGTTCTCGTGGGCGTACCTCCTGGTCAGGCTGACCTGGTCAGGCAGCTGGTGGCATGCTCAGACCGAGGCTGAGGTCCAGAGACTCAGAGCAACTGGCCCAGGGTCACCTAGGAGGCAGGTGCCAAAGCCACCGCGGACCCTCGGCATGCTTCCAACACTGGGCTCTTTTGCAAAGTGCCCACTGCCTTTGAGGGGTACACGCCCCTTAAGAAGAGCCTCCACGCCTTCCCAGAGACTAGCCCTGGAAGCCTGTCCCCAACACCACATGGAAGCTTTCTCAGCTTGTTCCCTGCAAACTCCCACAGACTCCCTCTTTTGCCAGAAAACGGCCTCCTCCAGGAAGGCCGCTCGGCTTTCCCCTGCACTTTCTGAGGATCTCACCATCATTCACACATCTCGCCCAGCTGCAAGGGTAGCTCCTACTCCGGGCGGGGTGAGAAAGGCTTCTAGAGGGCGGGGTCCCCAACTCCCCCTGTTTGCATAGGGTTTTTAACACCCACGGTCCTGCACTCCTAGGGAACCAAGCTGGTGGGTCCCAAGCGTCTTCACGTGCAGGTGCCAGGCTCACAACCGCAGTCACTAAAGAAACCGATTACCCTGGTGGTCTCCAAACCCCAGGTGCCCCCTCTGCACTAGCTCATATCATTTGAGGTCAGCATCCGGCCAACTCAGTGAAGGAACAACAAAGACGACGACAGCCCAGAGGTTTTGTGTTGAGCTGCCTCGCGGTCCGGTCTGGGGGACCCGCGCCCGCCTGCCTGAGTCGGCCCTCCAGCCGCCACCGCCGCGGCGGCGGGAGGGGCGAGGGCCGGCCCGAACCTCATTAGCATAATCTATGCGCGGGAGGCGTTTAGCAGTCAAATATATGCGCATATATCTCCATGGCTGATGAGGCTGGCCGAGCACAGTCAAAATGGCGGAGTGTGGAGCGAGCGGCAGCGGGAGCGGCGGGGACAGCCTGGACAAGAGCATCACACTGCCCCCCGACGAGATCTTCCGCAACCTGGAGAACGCCAAGCGCTTCGCCATAGACATAGGTCGCCGCGGGCGAGCGCGGGGAGCGGGGCGGCGGGGGCGGGCGCGGGCGCGGGCAGCGAGGCCGGCGGGCCGGGGCGGTGGCAAGGACGAAGGGCGGGGCGCGGGCCGTCGGCGCGCACGGCCTGTCGGGCCTTGTAGTCCGCGGGCAGCCGGCGGCGCCCGCTCGCTGCGGCAGCCGGACTACAGCTCCCGGCAGGCGCCGCGCGGCCGGAGCGGGGCATGCAGGGGCTCGTAGTCCCGCGGGAGAGGCGGCCTGGCTGCCCCTCTGGCATCCCGCCTCGGGAGCGGGGGTGGGGGTCGGCCGCCGGGCGGCGCAGCTCCCCGCCTGCCGGAGATCGGGGGCCGGGTGTCTGGGGCCGGGGCTTTGGAGGACCTGGGCGCAGATCTCAGGTCGGAAGCACCCCCGAGCCCCGCCCCCCGCAGGGCCCTCCTTCCCTCTCCGACGCGTTGACGCCTCCCGCCGACCGCTTTCTCAGATGTGGACGCTGAGGCGCGGATACCCGGGCGGTCCGGGGCCGGTCCATGACCTCCGGCCCGGGACCCCCGCGCGCCTGGCCCGCCGTGGCCGCTCAGTGAATGCAGGGACAGACAGTGCGCTTCTCCCCGGAGGGGTTGGGCCGCCCTGCTCCCCTGTCCTTGGGGGGGGGGGGCGGCGTCCAGGGAAGTGGGGAGCGTCCTGAGCCCCCACCTGCAAAGCCGGAGGCCGGGCGAGGGCAGCTGTGAGCCTGAGGTCGGCCCCCCGAAGGGGACCCGCCAGAACGGTGCCCGGCTGGACGTTGGGCCAGAGACGGTGCGCGCGAGGAACCGCCTGGGGGCTCAAGTCAGCCCCTCGGGGCCCTGCCGCTGTCCTCGGAGCCCTGTGCACTCCGGATGTGATGGCAGTCCAGTGGCCGTGTGCTCGGAGCTTCCGCACTTGATGCTGCTGCCCTGACCCTGGGGGCTCTGCTCCAACGGGTCAGCACCTAACGTTTCTGAAGCGCCCCCGAAAATTGGCTGGCCACAGGGCTTACCTGGGTCGTTCTGCGTGGCCCTAGCTTGTGGCGCGGAAGGGGGAGTGCCTGCCTGTCCTCCAGGGCCGAGCCTGGTCAGGGTTCCTTAGCAGAAGGACACTCAAAGGCATATTTTCAGTGTCCATGTTTATTTCCTCTCTGAAATTTCCCTCCGGCTCTGGGTCCTCTGTTTGGTTCTTTAAAAGACAGGTTCATTGCTACTAAGGACAGACATTTGTGGGGGGGGGGGGGGGTTTGGGGGGGGGGCGGGGTTTGGCCACCCTGCGAGGTTTGTGGGGTCTTCGTTCTCCAACCAGGGATTGAACCTGGGCCCTCAGCAGTGAGAGCGCAGAGTCCTAACCACTGGACCGTCAGGGAATTCACAAGGACAGACTTTTGTTAGTGTAGCTGATGGGAGGTCACGGCTCAGGGCAGGGGTCCTCCACCCAGGAATCCGCAAAGCCCGAGTGCTGTCAGTGGTTCACAAGCAGGTTTCCGGTTTCCTCTCCCCTCCCCAAGCCTCTCAGTCCAGCTCCTACAGGGTTCCCCTCTCCGCTGGTGGAGTCCCTGCTTCAGAAGCCTCAGGGACGCTTTGGGTCAACACATACTTGAAGCTGACTTGACTCCAGGTTTCTGCTGGGCAGAGGGAGGGTCCCTTGGGTGAAGCAGAAGGGGCCACAGGGCAGGGATGTGCATGGAGGTGCCTGGAGTGGAAGGACAGCCCCGCACCAGGCCCCGGGGTTCTGGATGAACTGGCGGGTCTTGGCCCAGGTCCCTCCCATCAGTCGGGGATGCTGTGGGCCCCAGGGTGGAGCATGGGGTGGGGTAGCCTGGAGAGCCCATGGCGTCGACCAGAGAGCGCGGGACTGTGCTGGCCGCCTGGTCACTGCCCTCGTCAGGTGTGACGTGTGCGGCCCCGGCCCGAGTTGGCATTCACTCGAATCGCAAGGGACCCTGAGAGCAGGTGGACTCCCGCAGGCGCCCCCTGTGCTGCTCTGTGAACTCACCCTGGCTCAGACTGACTGCACTGCTCTGCTCGCAGCCCCGTGCCCCATCCACTGTCTCCTGGCTCGGGTGGGAGACAAGTCTGGGCAGTGCCGGGCTTCGCCCCACTCGGGGTGCGTGGTGTGCGGTGCACAGAGCCCAGCTCACTCCCCACGGCCCCCACCCCCCACCCCGCAAACCCCAGCACTGTGTGTTTTGGTTGTGATTTATAGCTGACTTGAAGAGCACACTGTCTGGAATTGGATTTCTGTGACCTGGGTAACTTTTGATGAGCCTCTCAAAAGATATCTTCATCCCTTTACGTTGCCTGTCTTTTTAGGAAACGATTTATTCACAGAGGTGAATCGGGCAACAAACATTTCAGTGGAAGATGCTCCGTGCCAGGCTGGGATTGGGGGCAGGGAGGAGGGATAAGGAGGCTTAAGGCCAAGTTCTGTGTCTTAAGCTGACGGTCTGGGGATGAGAGCAAGCCCAGGACGACGGTGTTCAGTGACCAAACGTGGCCCAACGAGGCCAGGTCGCAGGACGTCCCGGGAGGCCCTGTCCACACTGCCAGACAGGCGGCTCCGATGGGACAGGTGTGATTGGTCTCGGAAGCTGGGCTTTGATTTTTCTTACCTGGAAGAGCTTTGGCCTTCGGATACTGTGTTTCCAAATCTGTGTTTCTGACTTGAGAGTTTGTGGAATACTCCCTTAGTGTTTTGTCACAAAACAACAGTCGTTAATAATTTTAGCTGCCTTCTCAAGACAAAGGGTTTCCCCCTTATTTTTGTCGGGCCTCCTAGGAAACACAGTTGGTTCCAAGGTCACTTTGCAGAGCTGAGCCTTCTGCCTCTCTCTGCTCTGCCGTTCGTGGCTTTCACAGCCGTGAATCACCTATAGCCCCCGATGCCTCCTCTCTGACTCAGGAGTGGGGCTCGCCAGAACTCCTCCTCCAGGAGGACTGCTCTGGGGATCTTTTTAACTTGCCCAAAGGCCTTATCTGCTTCCTGATATTCTGTCCCTGGTCACAGGCCAGGGGCATCCAGGCTTCCTAGGGGCATTAACAAGTCCCCGCCGCCCTCTGCAGGGCCTCCCTGGTGAGTCTGGGCCTCAGCTGCTGCTCTCCGGCCCCTTCCTTGCACATTCCTGGTGAAAACAGCCCCTCCTCCGCCTGCATTGCCTTCTCCACCTCCTTCCACCGACCGTCAGTTGTATGCTTTTCAATGAAAACAGTGGATTTGTCAGCTTTTTCCTTTGGTTCATCCTCAACATCAGAGTCTGAAACAGAATTTTCCTAAACCACTGAGGATCGCCGAGTCACCCAGAAACAGCAGGTCCCTTGCTCGTCAAGGACTCAGTGCTGGTGGAGAAACAGACAATCTCCGTTTCAGTCTGGGCCCTGAGAGGACCAGAGCTTTTCGAGGAAGGCAGAGCGTGTTTAGGCCTCACAGTTCACTCCCTTCCTCTGTTTGGTGCCCTGCAGGGCTTTCACGTTCAAGTAGCACCAGACTCCTTGTGGGCAGGACCCAGGTCTGGCAGAGGAGGGCCTGTGGAAGGGCAGGGTCCCTTCCAGCCACTTCTGAATCTGCCGCATCTGTGTGTCCCCTGTAGGTGGGTCGCTGACCAAGCTGGCCTACTACTCCACCGTACAACACAAAGTTGCCAGAGTGCGCTCCTTCGACCACTCAGACAAGGTGAGCCTCCTGGGAGGACCCCGGGCAGGCGCCGGAAGCTTCTAGTGCCGATGCCCCTCCCTCCATGCTCCCAGCTTAGTTCCCCTTCCGTCCCAGCCCTGGCGAGAGCACCCCCGCCTCCCACCTGCCCGTGCCTCCCCCCCGAATCTCCCACCTGCGTCGCCATCAAGACTCCCACGGACTTCAGGGTAGGCAGAAATCGTCGGCGCTGCTGAGGGTGCCCGGGGGCTGTGTGTCAGCATCGTCCCCTCCCCGAGGCAGTGCTCACACACGCGGCTTCCCCACCCTCACCCCCAGGACACAGAGCAGGACCACGAGCCGCCCTATGAGATCTCCGTCCAGGAGGAGGTTACCGCCAGGCTGCACTTTGTCAAGTTCGAGAACACCTACATAGAAGCCTGCCTGGACTTCATCAAAGACCACCTGGTCAACACCGAGACCAAGGTCATCCAGGCAACCGGGGGCGGGGCGTACAAGTTCAAAGACCTCATCGAAGAGAAGCTGCAGCTGAAGTGAGTGGGGACCTCGGGGCGGGGAGGGGAGCGTGGGGGCCGGTTGGCCTCCGCTCACGGGGTCGGGCCCTGACGTGGCGGCCGCAGTGGCCCCTCTCCTGCACCAGCCCGTTCGCCCGGCTCTGGGGGTTCCTAAGACCTCAGGACCCGGTGAGGCTCCGGGTGGCTGGTGGGTGGCCGCGGGTCTGAGGCCAAGCTTTGGGCCGGCTGCAGTGGAATTCAGGTGGCTGAAACTCAGGAAGCCTCGGGGGACTGGAGATGGTGGGTGGGGAGAGGCGAGGGCTGAAAGGAAAGGAATGGAGCCCCGAGACTGAGTCGGGCCCGCTCCCGCTGGACGGAGGGTCCCGGGGCCACGGCCCTGCCAGGGGGGCGGGGAGGCAGGGGCCATTTGTGCCGTGGCCCGTGCCGGTGCCAGTGGCTGGGCTGCTCCCTGGCAGGGTTGACAAGGAGGACGTGATGACCTGTCTGATCAAGGGCTGCAACTTCGTGCTGAAGAACATCCCGCACGAGGCCTTCGTGTACCAGAAGGGCTCCAACCCCGAGTTCCGGTTTCAGACCAACCACCCCAGCGTTTTCCCGTACCTCCTAGTCAGCATCGGCTCTGGGGTCTCTATCGTGAAGGTGGGGCCTGGCTCGTGGGAGAGGACGGGCCTCTGCAGAGCTTCGTTGAGCACTGGCTGCATGTCGGAGCCATGCCGGGCACAGGCACGCGGGCACAGGGAGGCGGACACAGACCCAGGCCTGCCTCTGGCGCTCACGGCACGAGGCCGCACGCGGAGTGCCTGGCGCGGGCGGTCTGCGGGGAGGTCGGCCCCCTGCTTCCAGCACGAGCACCTGCCGAGCCCACCCAGACTCGGCCTTCGAGGGCGCCGCCACCCAGGGCGGGGGATGCCCCTGAGCCGCCGCGTCCCCGGGACCTGCTGGGCCGTGGCTGGGGGCCCCCTTGCTAACGCACCTGCCCTCGTTTCGCTCCAGGTGGAGACAGAGGACAGGTTCGAGTGGATCGGCGGCAGCTCCATCGGGGGTGGCACCTTCTGGGGGCTTGGGGCTCTGCTCACCAAAACTAAGGTATTTGGGCAGCTCTAGGAAGATGCTCCTGGCTCCGCGGAACAGCCTGTTTCCTGGTCCCCTCAAGAAAGGGTTGGCGGCTCTGGGGTCGGAGGCTTGTGCTTGGCTAGGGTTGTTGTGAAAGTGGCTCTTCCCTGTACCTCGTCCTGCGTCCCGAGTCTCTGAAGGATGGGCGTCCAGGTGGCCAGAGTGTCGCCCAGCTGGGTGGTCCACAGAGGCTGCCCGTCTCCCCCCACCTCTGGGCCATGACGGGAGAGGGCTTTCCCTCCCTGGCACGGCGGCTGGCCTCCTTCCGTGGGCTCGTCCAGGGCCGTGGGGTTCTCCCAGCTTGCGGCTCCTCAGGTGCTCCCGTCTGCTCTGTCCCCACAGAAGTTTGACGAGCTGCTGCATCTGGCTTCCAGAGGCCAGCACACGAACGTGGACATGCTGGTGCAGGACATCTACGGAGGGGCCCACCAGACCCTGGGGCTGAGCGGCAACCTCATAGCGAGCAGCTTCGGGAAGTCGGCCACCGCGGACACAGGTACCAGCCACTCGCCCGCTCTCGCTCTCGGAGGCGTGTGGCGCCCAC
Source organism: Phocoena sinus (assembly GCF_008692025.1). Classification (NCBI taxonomy): domain Eukaryota; kingdom Metazoa; phylum Chordata; class Mammalia; order Artiodactyla; family Phocoenidae; genus Phocoena; species Phocoena sinus. Next base: position 1,344,306 of record NC_045763.1, on the reverse strand, counting down.
CTGGCCGCTTGCCCAGCGCGCTGCTTCCGCCCCCAGAGTTCTCCAAGGAGGACATGGCCAAGAGCCTGCTGCACATGATCAGCAACGACATCGGGCAGCTCGCCTGCCTGTACGCCAGGCTCCACTGCTTGGACCGGGTGTACTTCGGCGGCTTTTTCATCCGCGGCCACCCCGTCACCATGCGCACCATCACCTACAGCATCAACTTCTTCTCCAAGGTAACGGGCCGCCACGTCCTTCCTCTGCTCTGCCTGCCCCTGGCCCGGGCCCCCATGTCTCCAAACTCGCAGGCCTGAGCAAGGAGGGACCCAGCTGAACACCCCCAAGCCCCTGCCCGCAGCCCCTTCCCACCCACTAGCTCCGGGCATCCTGCACTTGGGGCGCCGTGGCCATCCCTGAGTTTGGCGCGTTGCCGGGGGTGGGGTCTAGAGACCGCCTCCCACTGTCTGCGAGCTCCAGGTGAGCTTCTAGGTGTCAGTCTCGGCGTGGGGGCGTGTGGCCCCCAGCAAGCGTGGGGAACTGGGTGGGTGTCCGTTTTGTGGAAGAAGTTACCCTCTGAACCGGGGATCCCCACGCCCCGGGCCGCTCCCCATCGCGCGTGTTACCACCCGAACCGTCGTGCCCCCTGCCCCCCCACCCTGCGCCACCCCCATCCATGGAAAAGTGGTCTTCCGTGAAACCGGTCCCTGGTGCCAAGAAGGCCGGGGACCACTGCTCTAAACGGTGGGCCCTTGAATTCCGCGTGTGCGTACAGCCCCGTGGACAAGCGCCGAGTTGGGAGGGAGGCCACCTGTGTCGGGTGGACTCGCAGCCTTGGGCTGAGTGGCGCTTCAGGGGCGTCTCCGTGGCAGGGGGAGGTCCAGGCGCTGTTCTTGAGGCACGAAGGCTACCTGGGCGCCATAGGAGCGTTTCTTAAAGGAGCCGAGCAGGACAGTGAGTACAGCGTGGCCTGTGTTGGGCAGCGGCATTGGGAGGCGGGGAGGCCCTGGGGAGTGACTGGAGTGGCTGCTCGTGTTAAGCGACGATCGAGGGCTGTGGGTGGACGTGGCGTCTTCGTGGACCCTCCCCAGCAGTGGCAGGAGCCTTTGCTGTGATTCTCCTGAGGGGCCGGTGGAAACCGACTTGCGTGGGTGCCACGTGATCAACCCATGGGTCCTTGAGTGACGGGGCTCCGTGCAGGGGCTCCGCACACGGCCTCGCCTCCGAAGGCCTCAACCCGCCGGCTCCTCCTGGCCGTCTGCCCAGCTGTCGCTTCAGATGCGCATCCGGTCTGTCCTCTTTGAAGGACACGTGAAGGAATCGCAGGCGTGATTCTGCGCGAGGAAGCACAGGGCAGACTGCGTAGGGGTCAGCGCCAGTCAGAGTAGCCCGGGCAGACCTTCACTGCGTCCCTAAGTCCAGCTTCTTACTTGAGATAAGCCACGGGTACCTTTCGGAAGCTACCGCTCAGCTTGAGAGGTCTCTGTGCCAGTAAGAAATAACACAACGGAACGACGCCCCCGGCTCACCCGGCGCCAGGGAGGCCTTCGGCAGCCGGTCCTCCCAGAGGCAGTCCAGCCGCCCAAGGTTTGCCGAGCCGCTCGCCCCTCGGTTGACGCCGGGTCTCTTGTCCCACAGACCCAAACCAGTACAGCTGGGAAGAGAACTACGCCGGCAGCTCCGGGCTCATGAGCTCCTCGCCCGAGCTCTGCCCAACGCAGCGGCCGAGGAGTGGCACCGTGAGTACGGGCGCGGGTGGCCCTGAGTCCCACGTGCGCCGCCTCCGCTGCGGCCTCCTGGTGGTCCCCGAGGAGAGCCTCCGTGCCGCCGTGGCCGGGCTCGAAGGCACCTCCTCCTGGTGCAGGCCGGTCATGAACCACAGACTCTGGGGCCAAAGAGAGACGTTTGCAGCCTGCAGCTGGCTGTTCTCATTCCTCCCGTAGTGTCTCACATTCTTCCGGTGTTCAGCTGGAGCCCTCGGGGCCACGCGGTCCCCGCCGGGTTTGCAGGGAGAATATAAAGTTTCGGGACCACAGGGGGTCTTTCCTAGGGCTCTGGGACCGTTCACAGCAGAATCGGGGTAAAACTGTGGGTCGCGGGCACCAGCCTGGGCCCCTTCTCTTAGAACACGTTCTCTGCGTGATGGTTTCAAGGCGGTACCGAGCCTGCAGAGTCTGCAAATTTCGTCAGGCGATTCCACCTTTTCCTCAGTCGCCCCTTGGGGTGAGGCCCACCATGTCTGGATGGGGGCTTCCCCCGCCAGCCGAGCCGGTGTGGAGAGGGTCTCCCAGCTGGGACGGGATGGTACTGCCGTGGCCCCGTCCTGGCCCAGATCATCGTTGGACGAGCTGTTGCCATCTTTTTTTTTTGCTGTATGTGGGCCTCTCACTGCCGTGGCCTCTCCCGTTGTGGAGCACAGGCTCCTGACGCGCAGGCCCAGCGGCCATGGCTCACGGGCCCAGCCGCTCTGCGGCACGTGGGATCTTCCCGGACCGGGGCACGAGCCCGTGTCCCCTGCATCAGCAGGCGGACTCTCAACCACTGCGCCACCAGGGAAGCCCGTTACCGTTTCATTGACATCACGTCCCTGATAACCCAGGGAGTGGTTTGTCAGAATCGCACGCGGGGCTGGAGGCCAGGCCGAGGCCAGTTTGGAGGGAAAGTTGCTTTTCAGTTGTAGATGCAGATTCTCTTGTAAATCAGTGTAAACATGGGAAGAATGTGCCTCAGCCGCCTCTCACTTCCTGGGGAGAGTCCCCCACGTGTGGCACCCCCAGTTCCCACAGCTCCGCACCGCATCCTTTGCAGCCAGCTGTGTGGGGGTAGCTGGGCCCTTCCCAAAGGCAGGCACCAGGGGCAGGGTTGGCAAGGCCCAGGCCCGCCGTGACGGGTGTGCAGAGAAAGGCGTTAACGTCTCTAACTTGTCGAAGGGCGACGTGGATGCCGGCCACACGGTGGGCGGGCCAGAAACCTTTCAGCCAGCGCTGACGTGCAGCTTGGGCACCCCACGCGCCTGTCGTGCTGGGGTGTCCCTGCAAGTGGGCGTGGGGATCCCCAGGGGCAGGGGGCCAGGCCGAGCTCAGATGTGAGCTCCCACTCATCGGAGGACAGGGCGGCCCCTGCCGGCCAGCCGGGCAGGGGGCAGCCATTGCCTCCTTTGACCCCCGTGGAGACACACCGGCTCCTTCCCTGCTAAATGTGCACTCACGTGGCGCGTCCCCAAAGCCCATCTCTCCCTCGTGGGGTGGATCTTCTCATCCAGACCATGCCTGGTCCGAGCACACCTGCCGCCTCACCCTGCTAGTGGGCCAGTCAGCAACACAGGGCCAAGTCCCAGGTGGGCAGCTCCCTGGAGGGTGGGGGGCAGGATCGGTGCCTGGAGGACGAGCCCTGAGCTCACTCGCTTGTCACGTCCCTGGAGCAGCTGCCTGACACAGTTCTCATCCGAGAACGGGGCCAGGCGCACAGGACCCTTCGTTTGAAAGACCCTGGCGTGGGCATCGAGCGTCCTGGCCTTGCTGAGTGTGGCAGGGGCAGTGGGTCTGGATGCGAGGCGTGGGGGGACGGGGCGGTGTGTCCCCGCCTGGGAACCGACCCCGGGCAGGAGCCGCAGGACAGAGCCCGGCGGGCAGGGCAGGTGGACCAGAAGCGCGGTCGGTGTGCATGGTTCAGAGCGCGGAGCAGAGAGCACGGGGCGCGGCAGGAAGCCGGGGGCGTGAGCGGACCCAGGGTCGGGGCGTCGGGCTCAGGGCCCCGGACAAGTGGAGGGCTCGCCCGGGCTGAGAGAGGCCGTGAGAGGCAGGCAGGGCCCAGGGCCGGGGAGGAACCAGGCTCTCCATTAGCCGCACACGGCAGCTTCCCTTCGTGCAGGGAAGCCGGTTCCAAGGCCTGTAGAAGGGGGTTTTGGTCTTTCAGAAAGGACACGGCTGACGTGCCCACCTGCTTCTCGTCCTCCCAGTTCGACTTGCTGGAAATGGACCGTCTGGAGAGGCCGCTCGTCAACCTGCCTCTCCTTCTGGACCCATCCTCCTACGTGCCTGACACGGTCGACCTCACAGACGACGCGCTGGCCCGAAAGTACTGGCTCACCTGCTTTGAGGAGGCCCTGGACGGGGTGAGGGCCTGGGGCGGGGGTGAGGTTGGGATGAGGCCTGGGGGCGGGGCTGGACACCCCCAGGAAGAAGACACACGTCCGTCCAGGAATTGGGCTGTGGGCCTTTGAGGTCCTGGCTACCTCTTGACTGTTTCAGGTTCCCAAGGGGCAGTGAGAGGCGGGATGGAGGAGAACAAGGGTTTCCAGGAACCTTTTATTTGAGGTATAATTCATAGTTCCCAGGTAGGAACCTGACTGAGTGGTTTGTTGGGACGTGGTGTCAGTGAGGTGCGTCCTCATCGGCTCGCAAGTGGCTTTCCCGGCTACCGTGTTTCTTTAAAAAGCAAGCAGTTTGCACAGGGCTCAGGGGCAGCAGTGGCTGGCCTCCGGCTCCAGGCTCAGGGGGGTCAAGGCCATGGGAGCCTCCTGGGAACACCCATTCCTCCATGACACCCCTCAGAGAGGCCCATTGGGTCTGTCTTCAGAGCGAGGGGTCCCACAGACTTGGAGGATGCTCCAGAACCACCAGTCCCCTCAGCAGAGCGGGAGCTGGTGTCCAGTGGGCCCTGGGGCTGGTATCGGAGGACACGGATATGAGCTTTGGGTCAGGGCTGGCGGCAGCCCCGTTCCCACCTGGCAAAGGGAGCCCCCAGTGCCTGCCCCCACGGGCTGGGGGCTGCCCTGAGCACTGCTGGCCGCCCCGTCCTCGGTAGGTCGTGAAACGCGCCGTGGCGAGCCAGCCAGGCTCCGTGGATGCAGCCGAGAGGGCCGAGAAGTTCCGCCAGAAGTACTGGAGCAAGCTGCAGGCGCTGCGGCACCAGCCCTTGTGAGTGGCCCACCCGCTCGCCCTGGCCAGAACCCCGAGAGCGGCCTCTACGAGGACACGCACTCGCACCCGCGGGCCGAGTCCCTCGAAGTTCTTCAGGAAGCTCTGTGCCCCTCCCCTGGCACACACTCGGGGACGCTCAGCACCCCGCCGGCCTCCTGGGCTTCTCCTTTCGGCGCCTGGACGCCACGAGGACGCCCCTGGGTTGGGAGAGTGCGATGGGCGGTGCAGTCAGCCGTCCAGCCCACTCAGCCGCCCTCCGCCCGGCTCTGTCTTCAGCGCTTATGGGACCCTGACTGTGCGCAGCCTCCTGGACACGAGGGAGCACTGTTTGAACGAGTTCAACTTCCCGGACCCCTACTCCAAGGTGAGCGCCCCCTTCTCGTGGGTGGGCACGTGCTTGCAGGGGGCCGTGGGGAACGGGGCGTCAGTCCCGTCCTGTCCAGCGAGCGGGTGTGCTGGCAGCCCTGACCCCCGGCTCTGGCGACAGGCTGCATCCTGGAGCCGCCCTGGTGAGGGTCCGTCTCCCAGGAGCTCTGGGCCACGGCCCCTCGGTCGGCAGCACCGGCTGTGGACCGATGCCGGCACCGCTGTGACCTCGTCAGCAGCACGTCCTGGGGGTTCTAGCCAGCAGCCGGTGGGGGCGGCGGGCATGTGGCACTGAGGCCCCCTCGCCTCTTCCTGGCCTCCTGAACTCAGCCTGGAAACTCAAGAGTTGGTGCCTGAGGATGTCCGTCCTGGCCACGAGCCTCCCAGGGCCTGGCTGGTGGCCTGGAGGTGCCTCCCTGGGCTCTTTGACCAGGAAGCCGCGTGCCCTGGAGCCGTGAGCGGGGTCCAGAGCCAGCCGACCTCAGCTCCCTGCCACCTCCTCCCTGCCCTCGCACAGGAGCGTCTGGGGACAGTGGGTCTGGGTGCTGAGGATCTCACGGTCAGGGCAGCGGGCACCCGTGGGGTGTGGGTCCTCCGTGCTCGGCCACGGCACAGTCACACCTGAGCCTCCGTCCTCAGTGCACACTTCAAACCTGCACCGATACCAGCGTGCCCCCCATGCTTGCTCTCAGCCCGCGCCGCTCCGAGTCAGCGCTGCTTTTAACCTGACGCGATCTGGGTTTGTCTAGCCTCCCACAGTGACGTCAATGGGAGTCTTCTGTCTCCTAGAACAGGCTCGCTGTGGGTGCTCTCGCGGCGCGGTGCTCTCCTCTCCCTGCCCTGCTGGGGGCCTGGGGCAGGCCAGACCACGTCTTCATTCGCGTCTCCCCGCAGGTGAAGCAGAAGGACAACGGCGTGGCATTAAAGTGTTTCCGGAGGGTGATCCACTCTCTGGACGCCCTGGGCTGGGAGGAGAGGCAGCTGGCCCTGGTGAAAGGGCTTCTGGCCGGCAACGTCTTCGACTGGGGAGCGAAAGCCGTCTCTGAGTAGGTGCCCGCTGTCCTCACAGCCCCCGCAGGCCCATCCCCTCCCCTCCTCCTTCCAGCTCGGCCTCAGAGCCACAGCCCCTGGACCCGAACTGACGCCTGGGCCACACGTGGCTCCGGCAGTCCCAGCCTCGGCCGGCCCAGCTTGGCCCTCGAGGAGGTGGCAGAGGGGGCACCGGGGGTTCTCGGGGGATGGGGTACTGCTCGGGGCTTGCTGGGCACGTGTGGCCTCGGGAACGGATGGGACAGGTGCTGGGACCCAGCCTCCCTGCCCGCACACAAGAGCAGGCGCGTGGAGGGCTGCAGGTGTGGGTGTCGTCAGTGTGAAACTGCGCGTCGCAGTGACTGTGTGGGGTGGGCTTAGACGCTGTTGGGTGTTCGGAGTGAATAGGTGCCTCGTGAAGTTCAGCGGTGGGCACGCGTCTCCCCGTCCCCCCAAGGGTCCTGTCCCGGGGCCCGCCGTTTGGCGCCTTCCCCGGGGCTCCCGTGCAGGGGACTTGCTGGGTCACCCAACGTGCGCTTTCGGACCCGGGCACCCGGGACAGCCATCGCCCCCTCCCTGCCCTCAGCACCGGCTGCCCCTTGGGCGGCACGTTGGGGTGAGGCTGGTGGCCAGTGCTCCCCAGGGGCCTGGCCTGTGGCTGCAGGCACAGAGGCTTCCCCGTGCCACCTCCCCCGTCCTCGAGCCGACGCGGCAGCAGTGACGGGTGACAGCACGCTCGTCCAGCTCGGGCGGGGCTTCGTGGCCCACGGGAGCGACGGAGGCCGAGGTCCGGGGCTTTGGTGACTTTGTCTTCTCCTCCCCTGTGCAGCGTCCTTGAATCTGACCCCCAGTTTGGGTTTGAGGAGGCAAAGAGGAAGCTGCAAGGTAGGGGCGCCCCGGGCTCTCCTCCAGTGCCAGGACTCGGGCCGGTGGGGGGAAGCAGCGAGGCGGCCGCGCGTGCCCGCTGAGCCGGGGGGAGGCGAGGACCGGCTCCCCGGAGAGGCCGGCGGGCGGGTGACCGCGCCCCTGTGTCCCGCAGAGCGGCCCTGGCTCGTGGACTCCTACAGCAAGTGGCTTCAGAGACTGAAGGTACATGGAGCTGTCCCCGCCTCTGTCCTGTGCCCTAGGGGCCCGGGCAGGGTTCACGGGTGGGGAGGTGGCGCGGGCCCGCGCGGTGCACCGAGGGCCCCCCGCCCCGAGCTACAAGCATGAGCTGGCATCCCTGCTCCAAGCCTGACTTCGGCAGGACAGCGATGAGGTCACTGGCCTCGGGTCAGAGGTCCTTCGGGCTAGCAGTTCTGGAAGAGGCCGGGGCTGCCCCTGTACCCCCAGTGCCTGCAGGACCCAGCAGCCCTCGCCCAGCCGTGGGGAGTGGAGTGTGGAGGTGTCTGGAACACTTGGACGCGCCTGTTCCCAACTGAACGTCCTGGTTTTGTCTTACAGGGGCCCCCTCACAAATGTGCCTTAATTTTCGCAGATAACAGTGGAGTAGACGTCATTTTGGGAGTCTTCCCCTTTGTCAGGGAGCTTCTCTCTAGAGGGACGGAGGTGAGTGTGGAGGGCCGCATGGCGGGTCCCTTGCCCAGCTCCCGTGCTCGGTGGGGTTGGCATCGCCCTGGGCCCCTCCGTGTGCAGGTAGGTGCCGGGTAGGCAGTGGTACAGCAAGAGCACGGGAGGAGACCTGGCCGGTCGTGTCCTGGGGCTTAGGTCGGCCTGACCGTGGGGCCCTGGGGCCACCTCCAGCCTGCCCCAAGAGCCGGCCCAGCCGTGAGAGGTCGCCGGAGGCCGTGCTCCTCCGCCGGCAGCCCCAGGTGGGTGGGTGGGTGGTGGGCGGGCAGGCGGGCGAGCCCAGGCTGGCTCAGCACTGCCGGCGGCCAAGGTCCCTAAAGAGCCCGGGCATCCTGCCGCAGGTCATCTTGGCGTGCAACTCGGGACCCGCCTTGAACGACGTGACCTACAGCGAGTCCCTCATCGTGGCCGAGCGCATCGCGGCCATGGACCCCGTCATCCGGTAAGCTGGGCGGGAGGCTGGGGCCTGGCGTGGCGAGGCGGGGGTGCGGCGGGGCAGCTTCCTGGGGCACCGCCTCACGGGTGACGACCCCTGTGCTCGGCAGCTCGGCGCTCAGAGAAGGGAGGCTGCTGCTCATGCAGACTGGCTCCAGCTCCCCGTGTCTCGACCTCAGGTATGTGGCCCCTCTGCCCCCGGGTCCCCCTGGTCCCCTGCGGAAGTCAGCTGTGCCAGCCGCAGCCCCGGGCAGGGCCCAGGCACCTCTTCCCTCGGGACCCTGGGAGGAGGAAGCAAGGGGGGCGTGTCCCCGCCTTGGATAATGAGTTCGTCGCCATAGTGCTTTCCGCCCTGGGGCTTCTAGCACCTGGAGCGGCGTGTAGAGGAGGGCACATCTGGGCTCGGGGACCGTCAGCCTCTCAGTCTGTTCCAGCGCTGATCCTCCAGTGTTGATTTACTCCCCTTCCAGGTCCACTATTAACCAACAAGGAGGGACAATAAAAAGCTATGGAAAGGACTCAGATTCTTTAACGTTCAAAATACAAAAGTATCGTTAAGGCCCAGTTTTCAGAACCGGCTTCCTTGTAGCCACGGGAGCGCAGCTGCCAGGGATCCCCAAGACCCTGGGCCCCGGGCCCCGGGAGGGCAGCTGCCGGGCTGGCTGTCCGGGGATTAGGCTGGACCCAAGGCCCACGTAGTTGGGGGGGCCGAGGGTCAGGGGTCTCCGGCGTTCCCACCAGTCACCGCCCTTGGCTGGAGGCAGGGTGTGGCGTCTGCCCCGGGTGCAGCTCAGTGCAGGGTGCCAGGCCCCCCGCCTGCACCCTCCTCACTGCCCCCTTCCTCCCCGAAGCCGCCTGGACAAGGGGCTGGCCGTGCTGGTGCGGGAGCGCGGCGCCGACCTGGTGGTCATCGAGGGCATGGGCCGCGCCGTCCACACCAACTACCACGCAGCCCTGCGCTGCGAGAGCCTCAAGCTGGCCGTCATCAAGAACTCGTGGCTGGCCGAGCGGCTGGGTGGCCGGCTCTTCAGCGTCATCTTCAAGTACGAGGTCCCGGCCGAGTGAGGCGCCACCGCCGCTGGGCTGCTCTGCCCGTCGCCTCAGGAACGTATCTCGACTGCAACAGGGACCCGCGTTCAAATCGGAATATTTATGAGAGAGCCGGCTGCGCCCAGGTGTGGGCTCAGCGCTCGTGGCCTCGGGCTTGGTGTATCTTCAGTGCTGACGTGTTCGTGGTGGGGAGACACGACTTTTGTCCCGTGAGACGTTCTTATTGGAATATATTTAACTGTTAAATAATCTTTTATATATATATACATATATACATATATATATATATATAAAAATATAAATATATACGTATACGCCTCTGACGGGACGCTGAGGTCAGGGCACGGCAAATAGTTTCCAGAGTGAGAACAGAGCGTTTCTGCCTTTGCTGTTTGGTGTGAGGGTGGGCAGCCCCGCCCCCGGGGGCCCTGCCCACGCCTCCCCCAGGGAGCCCAGCAGTGGGGTCTCTCCCTAGGTGATCTCTAGAACTCTTAGGCCCACCTTGGCCCGTGGGCCATGGCCGCTGCCCTGTCACGTGGCCTCCGGCATCACTCCCCGTCGTGTCTATCTGGAGGAGGCCTCCCCGTGCGCCCCTGCTCCGCCTGGCCCCGCTACGCACGGGAAGGACAGACAGGCTGCTGAGAGGAGGCCACGGGCTTCGAGGACTTTCAGGGACTTGGTGGCTGGTCCAGTCCTCTCCTGCTCGGAGCACCTCAGACCACGTGGGTCCTGTCGCCACGGCCTTGAGCCCATGCCCAGAGCCCTGCCTGACGGCAGGTGGGTGGGGGGGTTCACTGGGCCCGGTGATGGAGGTGCTGTGAGGTGGCGGGGGCTCCTTCCCCACTGGACCCGTCCCTCGGGGTGCAGACCTGAGCCTCAGACGCCACATCGCGGCAGAAGAACTGGCCCCGGAGCTGCGAGGCCGCCTGTGTGTGCCATTGGTCTCAGGAACAAAGAGCTGCGCGGGGGCCCTGCTACCGTGGCCCCGGGCCCTGTGCACTGAGGAAGCCCCACTGCCCAGCACCCAGGTCCCTCACTGCTGGAGCACCCAGCAACGTGAGGACGGGCGGGATGAGGAAGGCCGTCGGGGCTGCCCCTGCAGGGACCTGAGCCCTGCCCTCTTTGCCCAAGACCCCCTCGCACTTGCCCTGCTGGGCCAGGGAAACCGGGGCCCTGCACCCCCTTCCAGGAGCCTGAGCTCAGCGGTCTGGGACCTGCACTGAACCTCAGAGGGTGCTCAACCTGTCCTGCGCCACAGCAGCCCCCTTGGGTGACCCATGTGCTGCACCCCACTCCTGGATGGACGGACCTCAAAGCACTTGCTCTGTCGGCAGAGAGGGCCCTGGCCTTCCTATGAGCAGCCGCCAGGGGGAGCAGGGGGCACGGCCGTCTAGAGGGCACAGGCTAGGCCTGTCCAGTGGGTGGTCCATGTGATCCCCTTTCCGCGAAGGCTCACCCACCTTGACCCCAACACAGCCCCTCGCTACCCCCCCGGCCTGCACCTATGCACGGCTCAGCTTCCTGTGGTCGCCTCTATGAGGCCTGGCCTGGCCCCTCTTCTGCCCAGGCCACCCTCTGTCCTCCCGTCCCTGGTGTCGGAGCAGCATCGTCCTAGCTGGTCTGGGGCTCCCTGTGCAGGGCATGCCCTGCCCAGACACCCAGGAGGACTCCAGAGGTCCAATCAGAGCCCAGCTCGGCCTGTGTCATGATGCCTCGCTGGGCCTCCCTCCTGTCAGGCCCTGGCACTCCCCTGAGGGTCGCTGGACAGGCGGGGGAAGCCCGCGGTGGCCCCGCAGTGAGTAGGGCACCAGGGCTCTGAGCACCTGCCCTGCCCTCAGGTACCCCTCTTGCGATGCCCTGTCCCTTTCTCAGCTAGGACAGAAAGGGTCTGGGCCTCCCAGCAGCTGAGGGCAGCCCCTGGGAGGTAACGGAACAAGAGGCAGCGCCCACCCGGGGCTGGAGAAGGGCTGACCGCCCCGCCCCATATCTTGTGAGTCCTGGCAGATTGCCCCAGGCTGTGTCCCTCCCTGGCCCCCGCCTCCCCTTCACTTCCCCCAAGATTCTAGTAGCCCAGATGCAGTGCCTTGGGGACCCCTCCCTTCCGGGGTTGGGCCACAGCTCCCCCAGGCTGAGCTCCCCCAACCAGAGGAAGGAGGAGGGCCTTCCCGGTTCCGGTTCCGAGGGGCCTGACTGGTCCTGGGAGGAAAGTGGCACTGGCACAACTGCCCATCCCCCAGGCCTTTGCTGAGTTTGGGCAAGCGGCTGGCATGAGTCCCTGGGGCCTACGAGGGACACAGCAAGAGACAGCGCGCCTGGCGCCCACCAACACCCAGCCTTTCAGACGCCTTGCCCGGCGCCCACCGTCCCCAGAGCCTCCGACCCTGGACGGTAGGGCTGATCCTGGTGCGGGGCCCGAGGCCTCCCTGAGCTGAGCCGTGGGTGGGCTGCCCCCAGCCCCTGCCTGTTGTACCAAGAGAGTCCACCCTTGGGGTGGCCTCTGACACCTCAGCTGGCTTCTGTGCAGGCCAGGTGCCCGGGTGGGGAGGGCAGTCAGCCCCCCAGCTTCTCGAGGGAGGGGGCCGCCCTGGCGGTCCTCTGTGCGCAGAGACTCCGGGAGCAGCAGCCCCATAGCTGGGGACCCTCTGGCCTGGGGCCCTGCCAGGGCCAACGTCTGCCCCCGATAAGTGGGGCGGGAGAGGGGGAGGGAAAGAACAGGGGTGTGTTCGGGGCTTGTGGCCCTGACCCTGGGTGCGGTCCAGCCAAGCCATCCGCGGGCAGAGGGTGGGGGGCATCTTCTGGGTTCCGGCCCCGCGACACCGGGTACGCGGCCACAGAGGGAGCCCACTCGGAACAAGCGCAAGCGTGTTTATTGGAGCTGTGTTCGGGAGTTTACAAGAGTCTACAACGTCCCGTACAGAGCAGAGTGTGTGCAGAACAAGCCAGCAGTCGGGGCGGGGAGGCCACGCTCCAGGTCACTGGGCGCCTCGCATGGCGGGGCCCGGCAGACGCGCGCCCACACACGCCCCGCAGCTGAGACCGGGGGAAAGTGGAAAAGGACACGGTACCATTTTCTCATTGTAGAAGCTTTGCCTCTGAAAATTTAAGTATCTGTCTGTGTAAGTGGATCTTAAAAGGTCGTGAAAACTCTGCCCTGCCCCAGGGCGGGCTCCTTCCTCCCAGGAGGAGGGGCAGGGCCAAGGGGCACAGCCACACCGGACAGGCGGCAGCCTCGGGGCGGCAGCTCCGCATCTTAAGCAAACGCGGGCCCCGCCCAGCCCTGGGCTGCAGCAGGAGGCCAGTGGCGGCAGCACCTGACAGCTGGTTGGTGGCACCCTTGGCGGGGCCGGCACAGCCCCACAGCCCTCTTGGCCCACGCAGCAGGCGCCCTCAGGGGTGCCCCGCTCCTCCTCTGGGGAGCCCCTCGGGCCCTGCAGCCGCTGCCGCTCCTGGGCCCGGCTGGCGATGGCGCGCACATGGCTCTGGCTGCGGGAGGAGGAACGCCGCAGGAAGCCCGGGGCCCCCGCTGCCCCCTCCCCAGCCGGGCCCCCCGCTGCCCCCTCCCCAGCCGGGAACCCGCTGACCCTCCCCAGCCGGGAACCCGCTGACCCTCCCCAGCCGGGCCCCCGCTGCCCCCTCCCCAGCCGGGACCCCCGCTGCCCCCTCCCCAGCCGGGCCCCCGCTGACCCCTCCCCAGCCGGGCCCCCGCTGCCCCCTCCCCAGCCGGGCCCCCGCTGCCCCCTCCCCAGCCGGGACCCCGCTGACCCCTCCCCAGCCGGGACCCCGCTGACCCCTCCCCAGCCGGGACCCCGCTGCCCCTCCCCAGCCGGGACCCCGCTGGTGGGCAACGTGATGCCCCCAGCCTGCTGGAACCCCGTGAGCCTGCGCAGCTGCTCCGTCAGGGCGTCCAGCCACGCCCCCCGCCCTGCCGGCCTCTCCCCAGCCAGGCCCAGGCCGCGGCCCGGGCTCTCCACGCGGGGGGGGCAACGTCGTCCACGGTCAGGTCCCCGAGGCTCTTGGACTTGGCAGCCACAGTGCAGTCCGGGAGGCCCACCAGGAGGTGGTGGGCCCAGGGTGGCCATGGGGCCAGGGGGCGGGGCTGCAGCTCGTTAGGCCCCACAGGCAGCTGGCCAGCAGCCTGCAGGTTGGGGTTGGATTTGCTCTTGGTCACAGCGGGCAGGTCCAGGCGGGCGGCCGAGGCCAAGCAGGGCCACAGGGGCAGGCGTCCCGCCGGGGCCCCCGGGAGGCTCTCAAGTCCCAAGCCCAGGCCGTGCAGGGAGAGGTCGATGACCGTGTCACCAGACGACAGGCTGGAGGACGAGGACACGCTGCCACAGTGGCTGCTTGGCTCCAGCGGCTGCCATAGCTGGTCACCGCCAGTGGCGTCCAAGGACACGACGGGGCGGGGCCTGGCCAGGGGCCACCGTCCACCCAGGGACTCCGAGGGGACCTGCCCCTCGCTCTTGGCCCTTTTAAGCACGTGGCCCAGAGCCCGGGGGTGGCCCCTGCCGTCCGTCTGGCTACCGGGGACCCCCTTGCAGGCCCCAGCAGGGCCCCCGCCGTGGCACGCCGACTGCCTGCTTTCGGGGGCTGGCTCAGCGTTCCCTTGGCTCCCGGTCCTGAGCTGGAGGGGCCCGGAAGCTCCCAGAGCCGCCCTTCGGGGGCTCGCCGAGCCGGTGCCGGGCCCCGCAGAGCACTGGGGCCCTCCAGGGGTGTGGCTGGGGGAGACGGCCCCCGGCGGTGGGGGGCCAGGACCCCAGGCTGGCTCCTCGGCAATGGTTTCCAGGCTGCACAGGGAGGAGAAGGGGTGGGCGTCTGCGGGGAGAGGGAGAGGCAGATGTCAGGGGCGCCCGCGGGGCTCCAGGCCCCTCCACGTGCTCACAGCTGCCCCCACCCTGCCCCCCCACTCCGCTGCTGCTGGGGGAAGAGATGGGCCTGGGCGCACAGGCAAGGCCCTCCTGGGGCCGGCACAGCTCAGGGCCCACGCGCGCCCAGGCCGCGTTACCTGGCACTCAGCCGCTCTCAATCCCTGACTAGGAAGGCAGCGTGGGGACAGAAAGGAGAAGAGGGTGGTCAGCGCCGGGGTGGGGCTGGCCGTGGACAGACGGACGCAAGGCTGGGCGGGTACAGAGGGGGAGCGGGAGGATGGCCCAGCTTCCAGCACGCCCTCCCCGGGCTCGGATTGCTCCCCGCGACCAGGGGCCACAGGCAGTGCTGTCACGACCAGCCCTGGGGCCGGGGTGGGGGCTCCAGAGCAGAGCTGCTCAGACATGCGTCCCCAGGGCCAAGGGCCACGGTCAAGCTGCTCCCCTCACACTTTGCAAACAGAGGCCTCTACGTCGAGATTCTGAGCCCCAGCCAGGAACCCAGGCCAGACTCCCCAGAGGAGTGCGGTGCCGGCCAGGGGCCAGGGGGAGGCAGGAGGAGGGCCTGGAAGCTGCCCCGGGGCCCTGGCAGTCAGGCTGGGCTCCAGAGGCCACCCTTTGGGCTGCAGGCCTCGGCAAGTGGACCCGGCTCAGACTCCCCAGTCCCCAGCCCGGGGTGAGGACGGCTGCAGCCAGAGCTGCAGTCACTTTCCCAGCCCCTGGGGAGCATTGGGGGCCTACGGGGCAAATCATGGTCAGACGGGGGTATGGGGGCTGAGGGGCCCACGGGACCAGCCAGTGGAACAAGGAAACGAAGGCCAGTGAACACACGGAGGCCACAGTTCTGGACACGGAAGCACAGCGGGGACGCCAGCCAGGCCATGCGGGGGCAGCGTGGGAGCCACCACGGGGACACTGCAGAGGAGCGCCTGGGCTTACCGGTGGAGAGCACGGGGGACTTACTCCTAATCTCCTCCAGCTTTTGAATGAACAGGGCGTTCATCTCCCTCTGCAGGGCCCCCACCTGCCTGCGGGCGCCCTCGGGCCAGCAGGGAGTCCCCTCGGGGCTGCCTGGGCTGCTGGAGTCCGAGGACACGAAGCCGCAGCCGCCCGGCCCTGGCTGCCGGGACCCAGGGCCCTTGGGGGCCCCTCTGCTTCTCCCAGAGGCAGTGTGGGGCGCCCCCAGCGAGCCCGCCCAGGCGCAGGGCTGCTGGCTGATGGCCGCGTGCCTGCTCTCGGGCCCCGGGCTGGGCAGCTGCCCCCTCCGCAGGCCCTCGGCGTCCTCACCGGTGCAGGAGCCCACCACGTACTTCATGCAGGTGGTGGCCATCCTGGCAGGCCCAGGGCCCTCGGGGGCCCGCGGGGGCCGCACCTGCACCGGGCTCCTCTCCACTGGAGCCTTACCTCGAGGGCTGCGGCCGCCCAGCTCCTCCAGGGCCGGGGCCTCGGGAGTGGGGCCGGGGCTGGAAGGTGCCGCGTCGCTGGCCTCCCCCTCAGAGCCCAGGTCCTGCGGGCCCAGGACCAGCTCTGGGAAGGCCTTGCGGCCTGGCTTCTGACTCTTGCTTGGGGCGCTGGCCGTGCGCCGCAGGAGCCGCTGGCTAACAGAGGGCCGGGGCGGGGGCCGCCCAGCAGCATGACTGTCCAGGGAGCCGGGCTTTGGGCCTCGGAGGAACAGGCCTTTTAGGCCCAGAGCCTGCTTGACCTGCAAGAGAAGGAGATACATAGCCGACAGCTGGGCACCAGGGGCCGGAGACTGCCCAGCCCTGTCCAGCTGTGCTCTGGAGGCCGTGGCCCGGGAGAGCCTGCTGCGGCCCGACGGGCCTGCTCGCTTGGGGCACCACTCAGGGCTGTGTGTAAGGAGGATGGTCTCCAGGGAGGCTCTACCAGGGGCGGCGGAGGCTGTGGCCTCAGCACAGCGTGGACGGCGCCTGCCTGCACCAGGGTGGAGGGAGTGGGCGCTGGCGGAGGGTCTGTGGCTCTCAGGGCAGGTGGCCAGGGAGTGCTGGAGCGGGGAGGCCCCTCCCAGGGTCTCCCAAGCAGAGACCTGGCCCCCAGCCCAGTGCCCACCGCACTCTTCACCCCTCCAGCCCCTGGGGCCCCAGCTCTGGCAGGGCAGGCTGGCACGGGGCCCCCAGGGTGGCCCTGGTGTGGAGAGCAAGACGGGGTGTGAACCAAACGGAGCACCGGTCCCGCCCGCCCCCAGGCACCGCAGCCAAGGAAGCAAGCACAGCCAGGTGCAGCCCCGCGCTCGGCTCACCCATGCTCCTGCCCGGCCCTCTCCCCTGGAGGTGCTGCCTCTTCCGGGAAGCCTTTCCAGATGCCTGCCAGGCAGTCCTTCCCAGACGGCCGGGCCCGGGGGGCCCCGACAAGGCCTCTCCCCGCAGCCTCCCGGCCTGAGGACGGCAGCCAGGGTCCCCAGGACCGGCTGGCACGTGCCTGGGTCAACACCGGAGAGGCCGGCAGGGTCCTCACATGCAAAGACCCTGGAGACAGCCACGGTCCCCGCGACACGGGGGCACATCTGGGCAGAGGCATCAGCGGCCAGCACTTGAATCAGCTGTCTGATTCAAGATCCCAAATCCAGAGCAATTTGGTCAAAGTTGGCTAGGAGGTCATTTAGAAGAAGGTCCAGAATTCAAGCTCGGAGCTCCTGGTCCCTGGGGTCTACCCCGCCCTCCCCCTCCAGCACTGGGTGTGGAAGCACAGACAGATCAGAGGGGCACACAGGCAGGCGGAGCGCAGAGGGAGGTGGGGGAGAGGGAGAGGGCACGGGTACTGGGAGGGCCGGCAGCTAGAGGACTGGACACAGGGAGGCGCAGGGCAGGGCGGGGGGTGGGGGAGGTGCAGGAGTCGGAAAGGCCAAGGGTAGGAGGAGATGGGCCAGACCTCGGGGCGGACACACAGGAGGCCTGGCTGAGGTCCTGGACCTGCCTCATAAATGCCGCTCTGTGCCTGAGGATGGCCCGGGGGACCCGGAACCACGTCCCGACCCATGTCACATGAGCTGACAGTCTCCAAAATGCTACCAGGAATTCACGGATGCTAACGGGGTGGCCTGAGCATGCAGGTGGGGGGCGGGCAGGCCACGCCGCCCCCGTGCTGGGGTACCTTCGAGCTCCTAACAGGGCCGTGCTTCTAAAAGTAGACTTTGGACATACAGAAGCCCACTGCAAGACCAAAGAGACAGAGTGAGGCCGTGAGACACGAACAGCGGGCGTGGAGCACGGAGACGGAGACACGGGACCGACAGGGTGACCATGGACGCACAACGGAGCTGGGAGGCCTGCGGGGCCTCCGTCGGCAGCACGCAGGGCCGAGGAACACGGTAGGAGAGAGACGGTTAGTGCCGGAAGCCACATGGACCCCCGTGTGTGCCTGACAGACCACCGCGTGCAGCCTTGCTAGGCCCCAAACTTAGAACCAGGGACCCCTGGGCTCTGCAGACTGGGGAAGTCGGAGTGAGACCCCATCCTGGGGCAAATGTACTGGGAGCAGGTGAGGGACGGGGCAAAGCCAGGCAGACGCCTTCGAGGAGGGACAGAGAACCAGGGGACCCCGAGCATTAGAAGGGGAGGCTCAGGAGAGACGGGAGGGGCCGCGGCTGCCCAGGAAGGGCCATGGCTTCCATATGCTGGTGGCCACACTGGCCCCGGGACATAGAGGCGCGCCCGGGGGCCCCGCCACTCGTTTCGTGGATGGAGACACAGGCCCGTCGAGGTAAGCACTAGGCCTCATGGCCCCAGGGACACGGATGGGGTGGGGCTGGGGCTGGGGCACCCCTTTCCAACAGCAAGTGACCTTGCAGGTGGCACTCACCTTACCACTGATGTCACTGACGGCCACGTGGACAAAGATGGAGGCCTCTTCCATCCCCTCCAGGTACACGTGCCGATAGCCTGAAACAGCCGGGGTCACGCTCACCACGGCTCCTACCCACCCACGTCCCCCACACTCTACTTAAAGGTCCCAAAGCCCTGAATACAACCTGTGAGCCCGGTCCTGGGGCCGCTACCTCCTCCAGAAAGCCTGCCAGGATTGCTCTCGCCTGCAGAGCAACCATCTTCTGGGGGCTGAGGGGCTCCGCAGCTGGTGCTACCCTCCCCCACCCTGACCACAAAAGTGCTGTGGCCTTGAATCCTCCTCCTCGGCTCCCTCGGTATCCCCAGGCCGCCCCGTGGCAGAAGGCAACTCGCAGGAGGAAGCTGAGCCCCGCCCGGTCCTGGCGTCCTCTGCTGGCCTGTGGGGGACGCGCTACGGGGGGCACTGGCCCTCCCCCACCCCCACTGGCCCCTGCCCACCTGGCATCATGCTGCTGAAGGCCAGCGTCCTCTGACCTATGAAGTCACGCCCGATGGGGTCGTGGTCCCAGACGAGGAAGCGCACCAGCGCTATCTCAGGCATGTGCACCGTGAACACCAGGGTCTCCTCCCACATGGGGTTGAATCCTGGAGGCCACCAGGAGGAGGTGTCTGTCACCTTTGCCCCACCCCCACCTCTCAGACAGGCCAGTCCCATCCACACCACAACTCCAGCCTGGAGGCCACAGGGGCCCACGCCCTCTCCCAGCACCTCCTCCTAGGCTGGTCACCGGCCGAAAGAAGCAACACCGCAAGGCCAGGCGGCTGTCACTGGGCGTCCAGCCGAGGGGGCGTCCTGGACAGTCATGTGGGTCACAGGCGGTGGCCCTCACCCTTCCCTTCCCGGTCAGCAGCACAGGAGCTGTGACGGGGCCTCCGGGTGCCCCCGGCCCTCCCGCGTCCTCACCGTTGTCGTCCACCACGCGCGTCTGCTCCTTGCTGCAGTCCACGGGGAGCCCAATGACCTCCACCTCCACGAAGGGGTCGATGATCTGGCACACAGTGCAGGGTGGCACCGGGGCCCGGGCCAACGCCCCGGCCCTCCCTGGCCCCCCAGGCCCTCCCTCCTACCTCCCCTCGGTCCCCCAGCATGGAGTCCCGCGGCTTGGGGAGCTGCTGTCCACTGATGATCCGAAGCACCAGCTGCTTCTTGAGCTGACCGGGCAAAGGGTCCTCGGAGTTGGGGTTGAAGACGCCTGGGGGGGGCCAGGGTGAGGCTGAGCAGGCAGGGCAAACCCACCACCGGCTCCCGGGGCAGCCCCGGTGCGTCCACTCCCACCTCCACCCCATCCACTGGATGGGAGCCCCGGGTGCGGGCGGGGGAGGGGAGGCAGCCTTCCGGGGCAGGGGTGGGCGTCGGGGGCCGTAGGCCGGTCGCCTCTGCGGCCTCCCCGTGATGTGGGCCCAGCTCGCTCCTCCCACAGGTGGACCACGGGGGCTCAGTGCGAGGCCACACCACCTCCGGGTGGGGGGGCTGGGTGCCCGGGGACAGGGTCCAGGGTGGGGGGCCCTGGGGCTGCGCACGTCGATAACTCGAAGAGGCCACTGCAGATAAAGGCTGCACGGCACGAGCCGAGAGGCACGTGGGAGGACGGGTCAGGGTTACGATGGGAAGAAACCCACAAGTCGTTCTCAGCACATCGGGGACAAAACTGAGGTGACCGAGAAGGCAGGAAGTGCCAGGCAGACCTCGCCCAAGGGCGCCTCGCCCGGGGACCCTCGCGCTGGGGCAGCGTGGGGAGGGGCCGCAGATGCCCGGCAGGGTGGCGGCGCTTCCCCGTGCCCCAGCCTGACCCGCCAGGTGGCCTCGCCGTGGCCGCCCCCTGCCACCTCCGTGCAGCAGCCCCCAGCCCCGTGTCCCCGTCCTGGGGCCACAGCCTCACCCTGGCACATGCACTGGGGCTTGAGCACGTAGCCACAGCTGCCGTTGGCGCTGAACTTGGCCCGGTTCAGCTGGAGCATCCGCCCCTCCGACTGGTAGTTCAGGGCGACTGTGGGGAAGGATGTGAGGTGGCTGGCTCAGCGCCCAGCCCGTGTGTCCCGCCCGCCGCTTCCTGTGAGCCCGCGTCCACTACGTGAGCAGGGGCCCTGGGGCTCACGTCGGGCACGGCCAGGGCCGTGCGTCCCGGCAGGCAGGACTTCCCACAGAGCCGGCACAGCAGCCCCTCGCACCTGTGTCTTTCCTGCCTTGCCCTGGGGTCCTAAGGCCCCCGCCCCAGCGGCCCCCACCCCGGCGCCATCCTGGTGAAGTTGGCTGGCTGCCGCGAAGGTTGTCCAGAGCCAAGGGCAAGCAGAGAGGCCGCGGAGAACCCAGCTGCACCCCCTCGCCAGCCCGGCCGCCCCAGCCCCCGCGCCCACCCATCTGGCAGCCGGTATTCCAGAAGGGCTGTGGGTTGTAGTTGCTGGAATCCACGCGGTAGGAGGAGGGGTAGATGCGAGAGAGCTGGTGCTGGTTGAAGCGCAGGTACTGAGCCGGCTTCTGCTGCAGGATCTGCTGGGCCTTGGTCTCGCTGAAGGAAGACACCTGCCAGCTGGACGCCACTGCCGGGTGAGACGGGCGGCGTCAGGGCACCGGGTCAGCCACCCCCCCAGGGCCCCGATTCCCCCGCCCCCCAGGGGCCCCTCACCCTCCATCTCCACGTCGTGGATGCCCACAGACTTGGTGTATTTGACCAGGTCTGAGAGGGCCCGGGACAGCTTCACGGTCTTCTTCTGCCGGGTGGCCCTGCGGGAGGGGTGGGGTCAGGACCTGGGTCGCACGCCTCCCTGTTCAGGCTCCGGGGAGCGCCCCTCAGGCGTCCACTACGCCCCCGTGTTCCAGGCGTCGGGACATGCGGCGGACGTGCTGAGAGGTGACACCGGGGGAGGGGGCAGGTGGCCAACCGCGACAGCTGCTACAGAAACGAGCACGGGGACCGCGCTGGGCAGTCTGGCCCTGCACCCCGGGGTCCCTGCCCTGGGCCCCCACGGCCGCTCCCCACCGTGCGGGTCCCTGAGCCTGCGCATGTGACGCCGACCGTCGCCAGGACAAGGGTCCCAGCGCGTGCCGCCACGCTGCCTCTTCGGGGGCCCGGCATGGAGGCAGGCACTGACCCTCGGCTCTGGCCGCCCTGGGCATCCGGGCCCTCGTCCCCCTCCTCCACGCTGGCCGCCTTCTTCAGCTTGCCGCTCTTTTTCTGTGCAGAACCAGGGCAGAGTCAGGACGGCTGGAGCGCCAGGCCCAGTCGGGCCGTCTGCAGAGGCCAGGACGCTGCGAGGGAAGGGCCTGCAGCCCTGGGGTCCCGGCGCCCACCCTGCAGCCGGGCCTGCCCCCTCTGCAGTGCCCTGCTTGGCCCGGGCCCTGGGTGACCTGCACTCCGGGCGTCGACCAGCGTGGACCGGGGGAGGGCCATGGAGGCACCTGCTCCATCCAGCCCCGCCCAGGGCGTCAGGAATCCCAGAGGCCCTGGGTCCTGGAGGAGACCCCCCAGCTCTGGCTGGCGCACATGGGGAGCCCGGCAGACCTTGCGCTTCGAGAAGCTGCCCGCGAGGAGGCGGCCGTTCTGTCTGCTGGTTCCGGCCTCCACGGCCTGGGAGGAGAGACAGGCAGCGGGGCTGGGGCCCGGGTTGGGATGGGCAGCTCCCCGCAGAGGCCCCGGGCGCCACCTTCCTGGAAGGGAGGGAGCTGGGAGGGGCGTGGAGGAAGTGTGCCGGGAGCAGAGGCCTGAGAACAGCGCTCGCGCGCACGCCCGCATCAGCTCCCCACGATGTGCCGTGCAGTTCGACACTCCTCCAGTGCCTAGTCTTGATTTCTTCCCGTGGATGGTGACGGCCTAATAAATGCCGCTTGTGTGTCCGGAACATTCCTCGGCGTGTCCACTTAGGTGACCCTTATACAGGGGTCCCGCAGCTCAGGAGCCCCCGCCTGCTTCTTGCAGCGGCAAAGCTATTACCTACTTAGACAATCCCCTGGGCTGTGGCCATTTCCCGTTTGCACTCGGGTACGGTGAGCCTCCTGAGGCTGCAGGACCAGCGCTTCGCTGCTGTTTACAGAACATGCGCGTTGGCGGCTCCCCTCCTGCCCCCACCCGAGGGGCCCCCGGGCCTGTCCCTCCCCCCTCTGGGGCCGAGGCACAAAGCTCTCATCCACCCTGAAGCTCAGTCACACCTCTGGAGCGGCTGGGAGTCTGTGCCAGCGTCCCCTGGGTCCCTCATCACAGCCGTCACCAGCCGCCCCCCAGCCCCTTCCACAGATTCCCCGCCCCCGCCCCCGAACTCTCCCAACTTTGCTCAGGACGTGCCCACCAGGGCGGGAGCCGGCTTCGCAGCCGAGGTTCCCTGTCAAGGAGGGGCTTCAGCCAGGGGCCCACACATCTGCACACGCGCCCTGCGTGCACCCACGCGAGCTTGTGCGCACACGCCTCCCTCGGCCACGCCCCGGCCTGGCTCGCTGGCCTCACCCAGGAAATGAGCAGAACCCCTCAGGTCTGGGCTCCGGCCGCCGAGCAGGGAGCCTGGAGCTCAAGCGGGAGATGCGAGGCCCCCCCAGGCCCGGCCAAGGAGGGCAGAGGGGTAGGGACAGCCACGGGGCCACCCCCCACCCCCTCCTCCACCCCCTGGGGAGTGCTGTCTCCCACCCGCTGGCTGGCTGCC
The DNA here is from genome assembly GCF_008692025.1 of Phocoena sinus. NCBI lineage: Eukaryota > Metazoa > Chordata > Mammalia > Artiodactyla > Phocoenidae > Phocoena > Phocoena sinus. Next base: position 1,321,605 of record NC_045763.1, on the reverse strand, counting down.
CAGAGGGGCGCTGGTCCAGAGCCCAAGGCACAGCAACGGAGGCGCTCAGAAAACCCGTGAGCTGGCAGAGGTCGGGAAGCCGCGTTCACGGTGTGTCAGGAGCCGGCGGGGTTGACACACCCCTTGGCTCTTTGCACCGCGTGGTCACCCAGCACACAAGCACCCCTGAACCTGGCCACAAGTGCGGAGAGGCGCCTGCTGGCCCAGATCCTGGAGAAGTGCTGCGGCCACAACCAGGATCTGCTGTCACCCACCCCCACCGCGCGCACCCCAAGCTCAGCAGGGGAGGCAGCACCCGCGTGCCGTCCTCGGGGGGGTGTGGGAAGCCCCTCCCACCAGGACACAGCGCCTGACAGGCCTCGTGCTCGCAAAATGGGGTCTGCGGGGCCCACCGGCACCCTCCTGGCCCCAAGGCCAGCTGCCCCGCCCATCACAGCCCGTGCGGGGCGCCGGCTTTCGGGCCACTCAGCTGATGGGGCCACATCTCCAGCGTTTGCCGGCCCCTCCAGACGGCCCCACAACTGCTCAGCCGCATCGGCCCGGCCCCCATACGCTTCATGTCCGCCTTGACGGCCCCCACACTGTTCTCCCACAGAGGAACCTCCCAGAGCTCGGCAGCCCTTCCCTATGCGGCTGGAGGGCCTCTGGGCAGGGGGCTGCACAGCTGCCCAGGACTCACTCGGCTCTGAGAGCCTGGAGCCCCTCCCTGTCACCACCAGACCCCCCAGGCCACGGCCAGGTCCTCTTCGGCAAGGAGCTGCAGGTGCCCCGGGGGCTGCCAGCCCGCTCCTGCCCACAGGCAGGGAGGGTGTGGGCTAGAGGAGCTGTCCGCAGGCCTCCAGGGGACAGGCTGTCAGCCACACAAACAGGGCAGCCCCTCCTTGGCCATCTGCCTGTGACAGGGTGACAGCTGGGGGTCCCTCATGGTGAGAACTGGAACAGCCAAGTGTGAGCTCCTGGAGGACCCGGGGTGGAGATGTACACCAGAGGCAGTGTGTGTGTATGCGTGCAGGTGTGTGTGTGTGTGTGTGTGTGTGTGTGTGTGTGTGTGTGTGTGTGTGCAGGTGCGTGCAGGTGTGTGTGTGTGGCCAGGTTTGGGGGGGCAGGTGTGTGTGTGCGTGCAGGTGTGTGTGCGTGCAGGTGTGTGTGCACAGCTATGCAGAAACCTCACGCTCCGGCCCCTCTCCCAGCTGCAGGCCGACCCCGCCTGCCTCGGGGCTCCCACCTTTTTGGCCTCTGCCGTGTGCCCGAGTTTGCCAGGCGGGGGCAGCGTGGACGCGGTGAAGTCACTGGGGTCTTCGCAGTCCCGAATCTTCGCCTCCTTCATTAGGGAATCCAGTTTCCTCTTGGCAATGTTTTCCACACGCTTCAGATTGGTGGAGGCCTGCAAGAGGCGGACGGCCAGCCCCTTGGCCTCGGTCCCCAGCTTGCGGGCAGCAGCGGGGACAGCGTCCGGTCTCGGGCAGGGCCAGCACCACTTCACGCTCAGCCCACGTGAGCTCCAGCTCACGCCTGGAGCTGGCCCCAGGCTCGCTCCCACATCACGTTGCTGTGCGCCCTGGCATGTGATTTGCCCCGGGGCCTCAGACAGTGCCGAGCAGGCCCTGAGCCCAGGCCCATCCGATTCTAACACCTGTCTCCTTCAGGTGCACGATGCGGCCGCCGGACCAAGTGGACCGCTCACCGGGCACCCGGCGGCCACTCTGGGCTCTGAGAGCCGCTCAGCGGCTCAGGATCTGGGAACCCACCACCAGCCACCGTGCGCCTCAAGGAGATGGATGGGGTGGGGACAGACCCCAGCGTGGTCCTGACCAACTTGGACCCTCCAGGCAGGGCCTGGGCCTTGGGCATCTGGGCACCCCCATGCCCAGCCAGGCTGGAGTGGGTGCAAGGTGGCCACCACAGACCGAGGGCTTACTATCACCCCTGGCCAGGCAGGGAAACGTGCAAACCCACCCAGAGCGGGAGGAATCCACTGCCTCAGGGCTTTCTAAAACAATTAGCCAGCAGCAAGATTATTTTCCCATCCGATGGTCCCTCAGGGAGAAATAATACCTTGGCAGTACCCAGAAGAGGGAAGAAGCTAATTAGAGAGTCCCCACCCCCACCCCCGCCTGCCCCTCGGCTGCTCAAAGCCCTTGTGGACTCCTCAGCCTCCCAGCATTGCCCCTGGTCCCAGCGACTCTCTGAGAAGAGGCGACAGCCGCTAGCTGGGAACTCAGGGTTCGTGCCCTGTGTGGAGGGCTGGGCAGGGGGGTGCCCAGCAGCCTGGCAGCTTTGCAAATCACCCTCAGAATCTGCCCCCTGCCCCTCTGTCCCTGCCACCTCCCTTCTACACCAAGGCTTGAGCTGGCTGTTCAGGTCTGCAGCTCCCCCGGCCCCCAAAGCCCCCCACGCCCACTCACATCCCCGTTGAGGAGCTTGCAGTCCTCATCGATCTCGTCTGCGCTGTCCTCATCAGACACCTCGCCCTCCTCAGCATCCTCGCTGATGTTGGCTGGGAGCTTCTTGCCCTGGGGGAGGAGGTGGACCTTGGCAGGGGCCCTGTGGGAAGTGCTGGGGGGCCGGCACCCACAGGAGCAGCAGCAAAGCGTAGGAGCCTTTCCCAAGCTTGCTTGTGGCTCTCAGGCTGGGGGCAGGGCCAGCCCACCCATCCTTGCGGCAGCGGCGTGGGAGGGACGTGCCCGGGTGTGATGCCAAAGGCCCCAAGTTGATTGACAGCTACGGGGAGAAGGAGGCGAGGTCAGGGGCAGGGCTTGCCCTGTGGCCCCTCAAATCTATCACAGATGGTGCGGAACCCCAGCCTGTCCGGAGCAGGGCCTTGCCCTTGACCTGACTGCAGGTTAGAGGTCGGAGGTCAGAGGCTCAGCAGGACGCTGGCCCCAGGCGGGGTAGGCAGGGGCTCACCTTCACCAGGATCTTGCCCTTGAGCATCTGTGGAGAGGGTAGCATGGTGGCATCCTCGCTGCTTACTGATGACAAGTCCAGCTTGTCCCCAAGGATGTCGGTCAGATACTGGGCCATCTTCTTCTGCTGGACGACACTGCAGTGGTTCTCAATGGACAGGATCACTGGATACCTGTGGCCCCAAGGGGGAAGGAGCAGAATGAGGCCAGGGGAAGGCTAGGTCTCACCTATGTAGGACTGCGGGTCACCTGCACCACTGCATGAGGAGGAATCTTCACAGGAGCCCAGGATAGACGGGGCTGCCAGCCACTCTGGGAAGGGGCCCACCAATGGCTTTCAAAAGCAAGAGAGTGTGGGGGAAAGGAGCTGGGAGACCTTAGGGATGGGTAAAGGAGACATGTACTTCTTCTCCCAATAAGAAAATAACAAAGGCGATTAGAAACTCCAGGAAAAACAAAAGGAAACGTTCAAGCAAGTCATGGTTTGAAAATGACGTGGGGGACCTCCCTGGTGGTCCAGGGTTAGGGCTCTGCACTTGCACTGCAGGGAGCCCAGGGTTAGGGTTAGTCCCCCTCTGGTGGGGGAGCTAATATCCCACAAGCCACACAGCACGGCCAAAAAAAAAATGGCGTGGACTACACCGAGGTGCAATGGATAGACTGTGAGAGAGATAACCCCATTCACCGAGATACGGCAGACGCTGTCCTGTGCATGGCCCTGGGGCCCAATAAGGAGGGAGACATAGCCTGGTACACACCGTCGGGGGGCACGTCATTATTACCTACGTGGTGCAGAGTGGGGAGTGCAGCGTGCGGACTTTCATGATAAGTTCTTCAGTTGTTTATTTCCTTAGAAATGTGCACATTTACTTGGATTTTTGCCGAAAGGCAACATAATCCTTTTAGAAAATGTAAATGACCCAGACCCAGAAGTCAGAAACTAGAGCAAGAGGTGGGCGAGTCCTGCAATGTGAGAGGCACGGCCTGGGGCAAAGGTCCACCCCTCCCCATTTCCCAGGCAGGGCACCGAGGCCTGGGGGAGGACCTTGTGCCCACAGAGATTATGCTGGCGTGGGAGGCGCAAGCCCCGTCCTGAGACCCCAGCAGGAGACCTGTGTGTCCCAGCCCCCCTGCTCTGAGACGCCCCCTCACCTGCAATTCCAGAGGCCAGAAGGCCCTGCAGAGATCCCTCCCTCCCACCCCTTCCAAGACAGAGCCTGTGCCAGGTCTTCCCGGAGGGGCACCTCGGTTTCTACTTCTTAAATCAGTCTCGCTTCCACTCCCCCCTCCTTCACTCTCACCGGCGAGCCTCGCTGAGCTGAGACTCGAGGGGAGCAGTGCGGGGAGGCCATCTTCTATTCCCAGAAACTAAACTGGATTTTGTTCAACAGTGTCTCTAGCCGTTCTGAGTGACGCAAGTTGAGTCTGGACACAGTAACTTCTTAAGAGCAATTAGTGCGGAGCCACCACTGTGGAGGGCCTCTGACACCAGGTGTCTGTGGCCCGGGGCCGCTGACACACGCGCCCTGCCCGGCCCAGCTGTCGCTCCTTCATCCACCGCCTTCCCTCTCCTCTGCCCCTGCCCTGCCCCTCACCCTCAACAAGAGACCGCCCGCCAAAAGGTTGCACTGCCGCAGAAAGGATGTACAGGAGGGGCAGGATGAGGCCCTTGAGCCCCTCCCCCCCAACCCCCGGGGCAGCCCCCCCCAGTCCCAGCCACTCACTCGTTCTTGACAAAAGCGTATTTGTTGATGGTTTCAATGACGTCTTTGAAGAGGATCTTGGAGGTCAGAGTGTAGCCATGGTGCACGATGGGCTCCCCGTCAGGCCCATCCCAGCAGTCCACTGCAGGCACACAGGCCTCAGTGGGTTCCAGGGGCCGGACCACCGCTGCCCGGAGACCCAGTCCGTGGACGCTAACCGGAGGCGGCCCTCTTGTGCCGCAGTTAACACCGGGAGAGACGTAGCCCGGCCCCGGCCAGGCGGAGGGCAGGAACCGTGCCCAGAGACTCCAGAGGGCTCCTCGGGGCCACCCCGCCCTCCCACAGGAGACATCAGCCCACGGCCTAGGCCCGGCCCCTGGGGCCGAGGGGCGTGCTGGGTCCCAGAGCCCCAGCACTCACCCTCCACGCAGCGGCAGCCGGCCTGCAGGACCCAGGCGTACATGTCCACCCTCGACTGGGACATGAGCTGGTCGCCCACGAGGTAGGTGTTGTGAGACGAGGTGATGAAGTAGTGGCTCAGCGGCCACGTCATGTCCTGGTGTACGTGGTGGTGCTCCGGGTTGAAGATGTCGCCAGCAGGGCTCCGAGTGTAGTTGGTGAAACCTGCTGGGGGAGCACGGTGGGGCAAGGGGCTCAGCCCTGTGCCAGCCCCGCCGTGGGCTCATCTCGGGACCACCCGCCCCCATGCCGCGTGGACCCCTCCGCGCCCCGCTGACCCAGCAGTGCAGCTGGGCCGGCGTGGCGCCCACTCACCGTCAATGCCCATGGTCCCCTTACTCTTGTTCTCTGGGCAGGGCTCAAACTGCTCGATGATGTCACGGCAGCTCTCGAGGGTCACGCCCGTCATCTAGGCCAGAGCAGGGGCTTGAGGCCAGGCCGGCCCAACTCCGGCCCCACCGCGGGCCGCCTCCGCGCACGGGCGCTGACCACGCGAGGCTGAGGCCCTGGTCCCTGCGGCGTGCTCCCCCGTTTGGGGGGCTCACTGGCCACCCCCAGTGGCGTGAGACTTGGGACTCAGTGACCAGCAGACTCCAGAGGGTCCCCTGGGTTTGGAAGAGCTGGCGCTGACTGAGGACCCCTGGCAGGGGAGGGGTCTTTGGCATGATCAGCCGGGCCACCCGCCACCGCTGCTGCGTTAGGGGTCTCGAGGGCTGTGGACCAGGGCGGGCTGGCAGGGAACGAGGCCCGGTGTGAGAAGGACCACGTCCCATCTTGGAGGAGCCCAGGGGGCTCACCTGGCCCCTCCTGTCGCCTCCCCAAGTCCCTCGCAAGAAAGCTGTGCGTGGCAGCCGGGCCCAAGGTGGCCTTGCCCATCGGTGGACCCGTGTGTCAGAGGCTGAGTGACTTCCCAGGGCCCCACAGTGCAGCCCCCGGGAGCTCCCCGCTCCCAGAGGCAGACCCACCAGCAGGGCTACCCGGACGTCCCCAGGAATGTGGGGATGGGTATGTAGTGGGGGGAGAGGGGCAAATGGGGTCAGAGCTTGGAGCAGCTGTGGACCCAGGAGGCCCAGAGTCAGGGGCCAGGACTCAAACCACCCAGCCGGTGGATAGTTTGGGCCGCAGACGGTAAGAAGAGCTCTGGAGAGCTTAGGGCGAAGGTCAGGGAGCAACGGGTCAGTTCTACCCATCCCAGCCCGGGCCGCGTTCCCTCCCTCCACCCCTGTCGGAACAGCGGCCCCTCAGCCTCACTCCGGCGCTGCCCACAGTAGCCGCACCCACGCCGTCTGCGGTCCGAGCCCCGCTGTGGCAGCGCTGTCCCCTCAGGGGGTGGCCTTCCCCCCTCCAACCCGGGCCCGGGATGAGGGGTCCAGACTCCTGAGCCAGGCAGCGCCCGGGGAGCACTCGGCCTCTCAGGACGGATGGGGCGCCTGGGGCCGGGGACAGTAGAGGCAGGCACACCCTGCTGGCACCCAGAGGCGCCTGCACGTCTGCTGGACAAATGTTGGAGTGAGTTGGCAGCGGGCCCAGAGCCCTGGGGGTGGGAGCCAGCCAGACCCACGTGGCTGGACCAGGCCTGAAGGCTGGGCCAAGGGACCTAGGCCAGAAGATGCTCGACGCCAGTGTCGGGGCCGGGGTCAAGCACGGGCTCCCCTCTGGGAGTTCCGGGGGGGCCACGGTCAGGGCTGAGCCACTCTCCTTCCCCACCGGCTTGGTGGCTGTGGCCCGAGCCAGGAACCGAGGCAGGTGCAGTAAGTGGGCCTCAAATGCCAGACTGGTGCCCACACTTCCCCAAGCTCCCAGTCACACTGTGGACGGGCTCAAATGCCCCGGGAGGCCGCGGTGAGGCCACAGCCACCAGGAGCCCGGCTCCTGCCGGGGACGCTCACCTTCTGCTCCACCTCTAGGAAGCGCTGCAGGTCGGCGGCGTCCAGGTGGTCTTTGTGCTCGCTGTAGGCCAGCATGAGCAGGTAGAGGTCCCGGCGGGTGGACATCATCTTGTAGAAGGCACAGAACTCCTCGAAGCCCAGTGTCCCCTGGTGGTCATCTGTGTCTGCTTCCTATAACGCAAGGCCTCCGGGTCCCCTCACATCCCACCCTGGGCCTCAACCGCGAGGGTGCCTCCAAGCTCCCCATTCCTCAGGCAACCCTGAGTCGAATCGCCCCTCCCTCTTCCAGCACTACTGCCCATGTCACGGGCTCACGAATGCTCCCCAAGCCCGGCAGCGGCGTCCTCACTGGGCTCCCCCTCGCCTCTCCCACCAAGAAGCCACCGAGTGACCCGTTAACACAGCTCTCACCCCACCTCCCCCTTTCCGAGCCTTCCCAGGTCAACCTGCAACTGAACCCAGCAAAGTCACCCCACCCTGGAGAAATACCCCACCCAAGAGTTAATGCCTACGCTGGGCTATGATCTGTAACTAGGGTTGGCCATCCATTGATTAGAGAAGCACAGGGCCCCCGGGCACGCAGGAATCCCAGACTCCGGCTGCCACAGCAGAGATGCGAGGACAGTGGCTGAGACCAGAAAGCAGCTCACACAATACCCACAGGAACCCCCCAGGCAAACCCACCAGGCTGCTAATGAGACCACAGACTCCTTCATGAATCCACTCACTCAGGGAGCACCTGCTGAGGTGTCAGACCCTGGGGACACCAAGAGCCCAGGCCAGGGACAGACCCAGAGGGCAAGGGCACCCAGTGCTGGAGGCCAGGCTGCCCTTAGGAAGTCATGGGGGTCCCTGGAGCTGGGCCAGAAGGGCCATGTGGAAGGTACTCAAGACCCTGAGTGCCAAGGTTGGGTCCTTAGCCGGGTGAGCAGGTTGGGGGGTGGGGGGTGGGGGTGGGGGTGGGTGCAACTGCCCGGCAAAAAGAGACACCAGGTTCAGCACCACGGAGAGCAGTGCCCGCCAGCCTCTCGGGGCGTCTGCATTGTCTTTTCTCCTATGGCCACACAATCTGGGGTGGCTGGAGATGGGAATGAGGCCCCCTCTGAACCAGAAGTATCACCAGCGAGCCAGGTGCAGGCTACAGCCACCCCCATGTCCCCGGCCCCAGAGACAGTAGGGCTCCCAGGAAGGCTGCCCTGCCTACCCCGGCCCTGTGGCTTGGCCCCTAGGTGGGCGCCCAGCACAGCCCGAGCATCTCCCTCCAGGACCCGGGTGCCCATGCCGGGTGCTCACACCAAGGCCAGGACAGGGCCAGCTTGGTATGAGGGGCCCAGCCCAGGGCCACCTGCACGGGGCCAGCAGATGCCAGATGAGGATCCCTGTGTCTGTGCCAGGTTTGGGGGCAGCCCTGTGTCTAGAGCTGGTGGGACGGACCCAGGCAGGGCACTCGCTGCAGGTCAAAGGGCCCCTCTGGGACGGAGTCGGGCTGGAGGCCCTCCCAGGGGCCGAGGCTGCAGCTGGGCAGAGATGCGGGGTGATCTGGCCTCTCCGCGGGCTCCGGGCTGGGCAGCAGGCCGAGGTGGTGGCTGAAAATGCTCTGTGACGGCGAGGCCCTCAGGGGCCCGAAAGGCGGCTCTGAGCCCTCGGCCCCAGAAACGCCTGTCTATGTGGTCACGCAGCCGCTCTCCTCTCCACAAAGGGAAACCGTGGCAGCTAAAAGCACACGCCGGCCGGAGCTGTGCTGCTGGGTCAGGCCTCAGAGCCGCCCAGGGTGCGGCCTGGCCTACGTTCCACGGTTATTTTAGGCTTAATGAAATTACGCTCTAGCCACTCGTTACCCACCATACAGATCTCTCCTTTGTTAGGGCAGCTCCAGGCAGCGGAAACAATATTGAGATTTCTCGACCATAAAATTGTTACTAATTATCAGAGCCACTCTGCCCGGCTGGGGGTCAGCCCTCCTTCCCTGGGCTCCCGAGCGCCCACAGAGGGCCCCGTGCAGATGGGCAGGGAGGCCCAGGTGCTCAGGGGCCACCGTGGACAGCGCCCACTTGGCACTGAGCTGCCCAGGGTCTGGGGTCAGCAGCTGTGGCCCACAGCCCCCTGCTGGCCTTTCTCCAGGGCCCCACTGGCAGGTTCTCCTTGAAGCGGTCTGGATAGCACCCGGACACCACTAGTCCTGGGGCTGGTCAGAGGGCTTTGTGGGGAGCCCCTTTTGTGCCCAGGGGGTGCGGGAGAGGCCCAGCCTCCTTACAGGAGGGGCGGGGGGCGTGGGCTCTCCGGAGCTCCCAGCGGGGGGCATTTTCAAGCCAGGTCTTGGTGGTGGACCTTCAGGCCCCAGAGGCCTGTGCCCACTCGCACCCATTCCGTGGGGGGCACTCGTCTCTCGTCCTGCCTCTGAGGCCAATCTGAGCCCCTGACACAGCCTCACCATTCTGGAAGGCACTGCTGACCGCCGAGCTGCCCCTGGAAGCAGGGCAGGCAGGGAACGGTGGGGCTGCTCTGCGGGCCTGAGCTATCTGCCGGCCCCTCACTGCCCAGGCCGGCTCTGTCCCCGCTGGGGCCTTCAGGAGGGGCCCTGTGAGCCCCCCAGTACTCACCCAGCAGTCCGAGAGCATTCTGCTCACACCACCCCGCCCCCGCCATTCACGCACAGATCCATGTGCTCCGGGCCGGCCAGCTCCCCTCGCTCCAGCCAAGCACAACCTCCCGTCCCTCATGAGAGCCCAGAAGGGGGCAGCCGGGCGCCTGAGCCTCGTGGAGCGGTTGGCTCTGTCTGTGTGTGTGTGTGTGTGTGTGTGTGTGTGTGTGTGTGTGTGTGTGTTGGGGCGCAGGGCCCGGTTCAAGCTCGCGGAACCCTCTTCCCAGGTGGCAACAAGACAGTGAGGCCTGAGTGAAGTGGAGTTTGCTCGCCCGTCCCCACCCGGATCCAGGACCCGCTGACACCGCCTTCCTCCCCCGGCCCAGCAGCGGTTCCGCAAAGAGAGAAACTGATTACAGACAATAAAGGCTGCCGCTCAGCTGAGGATGCATTGTCATAACTGCTAACACCGGGGTGGCTGGGCGGTGGGTAGCCAGAGCTGCTGCCCAAAAGGCAGGGCCCGTGCACCCCACTAAGTCTGGGGAATCGCGGGGTGCAGGTCCTGTGGGCGGTTCCCCTCGCTGACCCGGCGCCTGCCCACATGTCCGGTCCACCGGTCCGGGGAGGCCCCAGGAGCTGCTGCAGTGGTGCCAGCACAGCTGCAAACAGGGGGCAGCTTGGGGCGTCTGACTGACCGCCCCGCACAGGTGCAGGACGGCTGCTTCCCTGCCATTTCCTGCAGCTTGGACGGCACCGCCCGGGACCTCCTGCAGCTTGGACAGGGCCGGCCTGCTGCCGGACACACGCCTGTCCCCAGGAGCCCTCGCTCGGGGCCCGAGAGCCCTGGCGGCCCCGCCGGCCTCACCTTGAACATCTGCTTCACCCTCTGCCGTGGCAGGTTCACGTTGAGCTTGTGCAGCAGCTGCAGGACCTCCCCGAGGCTCAGGCTGCCGTCGCCGTTCTTGTCGGCCTCGTCAAACGTCTGCTTCAGCCACTTTGGGGCCAAGTTAGGGGCCAACGGAGGTGCAGCAAGGCCAGCTGCGCCTCCCTCCCCGCCCCTCCCCTCCCCTCCCCTCCCGGGGCAGGAAGGCGTGGAGGACCCCGCCCAAGTTCCCCTTCCCGAAATATGTGAGCCCGCTGGGGCTCACACGGGGGACAGTGAGGGGTGGTCCCCGGGGCCCTCCCGCCGTCCGTGAGGATATTGGTCCCGGGTGCGCTGGCGGCGGGCCAGGCTGTCCTCGTCACGGATGCCAGCCATGAGGTAGCGCAGGCCGGTGACCCAGGTGCGCGCCTCGTCGCCGCTGGGCGAGACCAGGTCCAGCGACTCTCGGTGGCTGCCGTAGTAGATGCTGAAGCAGCAGCTGGGGTCGAAGCTGCTGTCGGGGAAGCGCTGGAAGACCTCTGACTGCCGCCCCTCGCTCACCTCCTGGACGGAGTCGATGGAGACTGCAGGGGGCGGGGGGAACGGTCACAGCCCTCCCCGGGGCCAGGCGTCCTCCACCCGCAGGCCCCAAGGTGCTCTCAGCAACAGCTGGGGCCCTTTGGGGCTTCCCGCCCCGTCTGAGCCTGGGGCCGCCTCGGTAATAAAGGCTGGCACCAGGTGGGGGCCGGGGGGCAGCGGGGCCCGGCTTGGCGCGCACCAGCTCAGGCGCCAGCAGGGATTTCATGACTGGCTGCAGCGCCTGCAGCTCCGTGGAGCCTCCGTTCAGAAGCTGAGTCACCACAAGGAGATGAGCTGAGAAGGGCGTTTGTAGGGTCTGTTCCTGTGCCCCAGGCAGGGCCCCTTCTCAGGCAGTCGGGGCACAGGTGGGCAGCATCCCCGCTGGGAGCAAGCACCCTGGGCTCGGCACAGCCAGGGACTCCAGCACTGCGCCCCCTGCCCGCCTCCTGCCCCCGGCGGCAGGCTCGGCACCACCCTGGACGTTATCGTGTCCCGTGCAGTAACGATGGGTCTTCCCCACTCGCACAGTGAAGGGTGCGCGAGTCCTTCTGTCTTCTGCCCCCACTACCCCCTCCCCGGGAGCTCCCGCCTCCCCAGCTCCCTGTGCGCACGCATGTTCGTGGTGGGGGTGGGGGTTCTGGGCCCCCAGATTAGGGGGCGCTGACAGTCAGGAGACAGCTGCCCCCACAGTTCCTCCCTCCTGGGGACCCCTCCATGGCCAGAGTCAGCTGGTCTCCCCCCGTCCTAGCCTGCTGGTCTCTGCCCTGTCACCCCTTCCCCAGAGGGGCCTCCACGACCCCCACCCACCTGCTCCCCTCTATTTGCCATCCTGTGTTCTCGTCACTCAGCATGATGTGAAGTTATCCTACCGTTAGGTGGTGTCACCCATCTCGCACTCAAAAGACGAGCTTCATGGCGGCTCAGTTCCCAAAGGATGCCCAGTGCTGGGAACAGTGCCTGGCACAGAGCAGGCGCTCCGGATGGAGCACAGGGGCTCCTGCCTGAGCAGCCAGTGGCGGTTCCACCTCCCCGGGGCCCACAGGGCAGTCCCAGCCCCCTCCTCCAAGACACCCTCCCAGGGGGCTCCACAGCGTGGCTCTCTCCTGGGCCCCATGGTGGCAGCAGTGCCCTTAGCAACCATGCGGCTGAGGCCCTGCCCCGGCACACCTGCGTCTCTCCAGTCGCCAGAGCCAGAGGAGGGGCCGTAAAGTCCCCTCTCTCGCCTGTAAGGACTCACGTGTCTCTTCCTGACCCCCAGGACCCCCAGCCTGGTCCCTGCCCAAATCCTCACAGCTCATTACCCGCCACCACCCATCCAGACAGCTCTGCAGCCTCCACACGCCTGTCAGCTGCTCAAGCCCCAGGCTGCCTGGGCCAGCATTCAGCACCGGGTCGTACCCTCAGGGTGCCCAGCAGGGTCTCGCTGCTCACCAGCGGTCTTATCTCCCCGGCTAGACTGAAAGACTTTCGCCTCTCAGCGCATCTCAGCATCCGGTGCAGGGCTGGGCACTGGGGCTACTCAGTCTCCACTGAGTCCCAGAGGGCTCTGCTAGGTGGGCAGCAGGGCCAGGGCCCTCACCCCACTGCGTCCAGATGTCACCGAGGATCTCCAAGGCCAGCTGAGCCCATGGGCCAGGCCTGGGGACTTCCAGGGCTCAGGTCTTGCTGCCCCTTCAGCTGCCCAGTGGCTGCTCTGGGAGGGTCCTCTGCCCCCCTGGGTGCTGGTCTGGGGGCCCTGCCCTGCCCACCACTCCCCCACCCAGGGCCACCCCACTCACTCTTGGCCTTCTCATTCTTGCGTGAGGGCCGCCAGCGGATGCAGGAGCGGTGTTCATCCAGGAAGTAGAAGCGGACCAGGCCCTTGGAGCTGCCACGGAGCTTCACCATCTGTGTCCCCGCCTGCATGGCACTCATACATCGCTCCACTGGTGGCCCACCGACCCGGCACACAGACGGACCGACACAGACAGACACAGACAGACACAGACAGGGGTGCTGGTGAGCGCTGCAGCGGCCCCTCTGTGCTCATTGCAGCCTCAGCCCCACCCCCCACGTGCTCAAGGGGGTGCAGAACTCAGACCCCAGGCCTGCCTGAGGCCCCAGGTGCTGGCCCAGGCCACAGATCCAATCTAGGACCCTGATGAGAGGCCAGAGTCCACAGAGAATTGGACCGATTCTGCCCAGCCGGGCTCCTGTTGGCCTCCCCAATGGTCCTGCGGCCCAAGGGCCAGGCGAGGTCCCAGACGGGACCCTTCCCACCCCCCAGCTCTGCCCTGCTTCAGCGGCCTCCCACCCACCCCCTTCCACCACCATGACCTGCCCCAAAAGCTATGACACACGAGAGGACATAGGGATGGGTGGCCGAGCCCGCTCTCAGGAGCTGCTAGGCAACGAGGTCCCGGGCCAGGCACAGGGTGGACCCAGGTGGGCGGCATGCAGGCAGCCCCCCACGATGCCCAGCCTGGCTCACTGGCCCGGCCGCAGGCGCTCCTGAGAGCCTGCATCCCCTTCCCGTGGCATCTTCAGGAAACCGCCCTCCTCACACGCGCCGCAAGGGTGGCACCACACACATCCACCCGGAGGCCACAGAAGAGGCTCCATGAGGCCAAGGCCCCACACAGGTCTGGGAAGGTGCAGAGCCCACACCTTCCCCCAGGGGGCCCCACTGCCTCTCCCCTCCCCTCCCCTCCCCTCCCCCTCCCCTCCCCTCCCCTCCCCTCCCCCGCCCTCCTCCCCTCCCCTCCCCCCTCCCCTCCCCTCCCCTCCCCCCTCCCCTCCCCTCCCCCCTCCCCTCCCCTCCCCCCTCCCCTCCCGTCCCCCCTCCCCTCCCCTCCCCCCTCCCCCTCCCCTCTCCTCCCCCTCCCCTCCCCTCCCCTCCTCCTCCATCTATTCAGCCTCCTGTCTGCAGCTTGTGTATCTCCCAGGTACCAGGGGAGGCCATGGCTGGCCAGGCTGGAGAGGTAGCAGGCCCTCCAGAAGTCCCAGGGATGGGTCTGTCCTGGCCCCACTCCGGCCCCTCACAACTGCTTGCTTAGAAAGCCCGGGACCCAGGAAGTACCAACTGGTGAAACACCAAGTAATTAACCCACGAGGCCCCCCCCGATGAGGAACCCTCAGGTGGTGTGTGGAGGCCCGTGGGCAGTGTCAGCCCGAGGGAACAGGCAGTGAGGACTTCTCAGAGGAAGCCAACCTCTGACCTTGAACTGCAGGCATTGGGTGGGGGGCACAGAGGGGAGCCGTGCACAGGGAGGCTGGGCTCCAGGGGAGACATCAGGAGGTAAAGACGCGGTATGGCTGCCAGGACACAGGTAGCAGGTGGGAGGGGAGAGGCCGGGGATGGGGACAGGGGCGGGCCCCCGAGGCCTAGAACCAGGTTCTGGAAGGCGGTACCTGGGCCAGGCCCCATCTGCCAGTTGGAACAGAGAGCCGGAGGGGCCCCGCCAAGACAGACACTCTACCCTCCAGAGTCTCACCGCAGTGTCGGGCACTCTGCCGGCCTCTAAGGGCCGACACATCTGGCACCAGCATGCTGGCCTCACCACACCTGGGCCGAAGGTGCCACTGCCCCCCAAAGTACCAGGGACCCCCTCAGCGAGTGTCCAGCCGCACATCCACCAGGACCATGGCCCCGGCCCCTCCTTTACCCCTGACTCCCCCACCCCTTCCTTCCCCACTGCCCGCCTGGGGTTCAGCCTCCAGGCCCTGAGCGGAGGGGTCAGAGAGGTGCACCGGGGGTTGCTGCCGGAGCCCCGTGACCCCCAGAGGGAGACCCAAGGGGTCAGGAGGCTACAGGTTTGCATGGAGGTGGGGTGGGAGCCACCAGGCCTTTCACAACCCCAGGAGCAGCGCCCCCCCATCTCCTGAGCCCAGTGACCCGGGGGCTGGGCGGGGCTCTAGCCAGGGAGGAGCAGGCCAGCCCCGCCCCAGATGACCAGACAGGGCTGCTCCCTCACCTAGTGGGCCAAGCTGCCACCGCGAGGACACAGCCACGCTGCCGCCGACCCAGAGGAGGGCCTCCGCCCGGCAGGCCACCATTCCCTTGGTCCGGCTGGGGTTAAATGGCCAGGGGACAGACATGCCCCGATGATGGCCAGGGGTGGGCTCACGGAGGCCAGAGAGGGCCAGCCCCCAGCCCCACCTCAACGGCAGGTCAGGCGGTGGCAGGCAGCCCGGGGGTTCCACGGGGCCCCCTTCTCTCCTCGGCTTCTTCCTCCCCCTCACTGCCCACCGAGGCCCCCGCAGGGCTGCTCCCAGGCGCCTCTGGCATTGGCCTCTCACCTGCTGTCCCCGATGGCCCCCGAGCCAGCCCACCCGCCCCCAGGGCCACAAAGGGGTCCCAGGAGAAGCAACGCCCCAGGGCCTGAGGTAGGGAAGCTGCAGGGCCTCTGCCCGCCCCACCCACCCTCTGCCCAGTCCCTGCGCTAATCCAAGCCTGGATCCAGCCCAGCTGGCCAGAGGATTTAGGCCAAGGGAACTCCCGGCCGGGGACCGGGAGGGGACCAGGCAGGTGGCAGTGTCGGCCAAGGCCCCAGGCCACCAGCCCCCACGCCCCAGCTGAGTAACGACAGGCAGGAGAGACAGGTGGTCTCCCTGGGGACCTGAAGACCACAGCTGTAAGGCCTGGGGTGGTCCTCATGGGACCACCCACCGGGGCACACTCTCAGGCCCTACCAGGAGGTCTCCCTACGCCCCTCCGCAGGTTGGATGCTCTGCCCCATCCCAGCCTGTGCCCCAGGAGAAGGCCCTGATCTCACCCCACATCTCTCGTACTCCAGGGGAACTCCGAGGGGATTCCTGAGGTCCCGGTGGGCCTGGAGGTGGGACGGAAGCAGTAGTATCCTGCCCCCCAGCACCCAGCTCCCTGTGGGCTGGCGCCCTAGAGCCAAGCCGGGCGGGACTGCCTGGCCAGGCCTGTTTGGCCCACGGGCAACCCGGGGCCTACTGGGCCCCTTTCTGCTGCGACTCCCAGCACTGGCTGAAGGATGCAGGTCCCCAAGCCTGGGTCTAGCCCTCCTTGCCTCCGTCACCCAGCTCCAGGCCCCTGGCGTGCAGCTGCAGTCCCCAAGGACCAGCCCTCAAGACTGACCTTTCCCAGCGGAGGGGGCACATTCCTCACAGCATTCTGCCCCCAGAGGCTGGGCTGGCCTGGGCCAGCTGCCCTGCTCATGACCGACCTGTCCTGGGGGAGGAGGGCCGGGCCTAGGGAAGACCCGCCTGCTGCCTGCTGACCGGACACAAGGCCCGGTCAAGGCCACCGGCTAAGGCCCAGACGAGGGGCAACCAGGAGAGGCAGAGTGGGCGGCACCCCCTCCTCTTCTGGGCCAGGGGCTGCCGGGTGTCGGAGGCTTCCAGGGCAGGCCAGCCTGGTAGACAAGGGGGCACAGGCCGGGGGGCAGAACCCCACCCCAGTCACGGCAGCAGGGAGGACTGGGGTCTTGCCCCGAAGACCTCACGTTCCTCCTGCCGCTGGGCCCGCGAGCCCCCAGCCCACCCTGTGCCCCCTGCCCAGGCACCGCAGGGACAGCATGAATCCGTGTCCCAGGCCGCCTGTGGCAGTGCTGGGCCTGCACCCCTCAGTCCTCACTGCCCTAAACCCCACTGCTCCTGGGCTGTGCCGGGGCCCGTCCGCCTTCCCTCCCCAGCCAGAGGGGCGGAGCCCGGGCCAGGCCACAGAGCCAGGGCCAGAGGGCACCAGAGACCGGGCAGCCCGGGACACTCCCCTGGGTCCAGGGTCAGGGAGGGTAGGTGGCGCAGGCTCTGAGGAGACAGGATGGGTCACCTGGGCTGAGCACAAGAACCAGGGTCCCGTCATTGACTCAGAACCAAGTACCCAAACCCAGTGAGGAACTTTGCCCAGGAGACACTGGCTCCGTCCCTGCAGGAGGTGGCTCTGCGCGGAACTGGAAAGGGGACTCCGTCCTGGGCGTCCTCAGGAAGACACAGGCTGCCGGAGCCCCTGTGATGGGCGGTGGGGAAGGGGAACCAGAAAGCCCCGGGAGCATCAGGCCAGAGCAAGGCCGGGGTAGCCCCGGCAGAGGCCCAGTGGCCCACACTCTCGGTGCCCTGGGCCCCGTGTGATACCTACCCCTCCTTCCTGCTGACCCTTCTTGTGGTCACCGCCCTCATCCCCTCCGTGGCCCTGGACCACACACTCCCGCCCCAAAGCCTGCGTCTCCTCGAACCCAGCTCACACCTGTCCCTCCTGCTCTCCCCTCCCCACAGCTGGCTCCAGTCTGGAGGTGCCCTCGCCTCCCCCCCCGCAAAGCTCCCCCACCCCAAGCTCTCCCCCCAGGCCACGCCCTTGGGCTCTCAGCCACTGGTTGATCAAGGGTCTCCTGCCGCCACCCCGGGGGGCTTCGGTGCCCCCATCTTCCTGGGCAGGGGTTCTGGGAGGGGGCCCGGCCCCTGCACCCCAGGCTCCCTGAGTCTCCACGGCTGCCCCAGGCCATAATCCTCCACTGACCAGGCAGATGAGGTCCAGCTAATCTGCCTCAGGCAGGGCTCTGCTGGCGAGGCCGCTGCCCAGGGGACCCCCCACCCCTCCTCTGATGCTCCAGGAGTCAGGGGGGCGCAGAACCACAGCTGCTGTGCGAGACAGGGATGCCCCAGGGCTGCAGGACGCCGGCGGGGAGCACCCCTCCCAGGGGTGGCTGTGTCACCCGCACGGTGCCGCTGAGCACACTGGGTGCAAAGGCCACGCCCCCGGTAATTGCCAAGCGGGAGGTGACCCCCCTACGGGCCCCAAGCCCACATGGCTCAGCCCCCAAACCAGGAGGTGTGGGACCCCTGCCTCGCACCCCCAGCAGCCCCCCAAAGGTGCCAGGCCAGCAACACCAGCTGGGACCCCCACTCCCGCAGAGTCACACTCGGGGCCCAGGTCCCAAGGCCTGAGAAACAGCCCCCCAGGGGGCTGCCTGAGAGCAGACTTGGGTGACCCCTGGAGGGAGCAGGGCCTAGCGCCCCACCTGGCCCCATAACGGGGGCCACAGATGGGGCCCTGGGGCGCCCTTCACACCTGGGCCAGGTTCACCCCACCCCCACAAAGGCAGGTAACCTGGTGTGCTCCCCCATTGCCTGGGACCCACACACCCCTCCCCGGGGTGGGGGGCTGCCATTCCTCACAAGGCCCCAGACCCCAACTGTGGTCGACGCCCTCGGTCAGGGGCCTCCCTGCTCGAGCCTGGACACCTGCTACAGGTGCCCAGTCCGCCGCCCTGGCCCAGCCCTGTGGGGCTCAGGTGGGAGGAAGCAGCACACCTGGCCTCCAGGCCCTCGTACCTGTCCCACCCTGAATGACAGGCCCACCCGGGAGGCCTGCCCTGCACTGGGACCCCCTGCACCCCCAGGCCAGGATAGCTGGGGACCAGCTACCCAGGTCAGGAAGGGGCAGGAGGGCTCCGTCGCGGAGGGGGTCCCCAGGCCCCTCCATCCTCACGCCCACCCTGCACCCAGAGGGGCCCTCCCCTGTGCTCCCCTCTCCAGGTCCTGTCCCGTGACCCTGGGTGATTCCTTCAAGGCTTCTCACACTGCCTCGTGGCTGCTGACAGGACCACGCATATTCGCCTGCACACCGTGTGCTCCAGGGAGGGGACGTCCGGGCCTGTCCGGCTCTGCCCCTGCACCAGCTGGGACCGGGCGCTCGAGTGGGGGTGGGCACAGGGCCCGGGCCACCAAGTCAGCTCCAGGAGGAGACACGGAGCCGGCGTCTGGCCTGGCCGTCCAGCCTTCTAGGGCTCAGCCTCACCAGGCAGCACCAACACCTCCAGCCGCAGAGCCTGGCGTGCAGACGCGCCCAGCAGACGGGACGGGCAGGGCCAGTTCCTGAGGCGAGGAGAGAGCACAGCACCCTCGACCCCACACGACCCCCAGGGGAGAGGCGCCCGGCCGCTACACTGCGGTGGAACCACCGCCCAGGCCGCCTGGCCCAGCAGCCGCCAGGACACGGAGGCCTCAGATGGGCCTCACCCGGCCCCCTGCCTCAGGTCCCCCGGCTGTCAGAAGGCGGCTCCCAGCCCCTGGCTCCTTCCTGCCCCAAGCCCCACGGAGGACGGCGGCCGGCCGCGGGACACTGGCGGCCATGGCTCCAAGGAAGGAGTGCCCTTACGGTCAGAAGCCGGGTAGCTCTGGCTTCATTTTTTTTTTATGGCCGAGATTGATCTTGTCCTAACGCGGCAGCAACGAGGGAGCAGTGACAGCGGCATCTCCACCTCTCCCCCGGGGAAGACTGGGAAATCAATTTAATCTTCCAATAAAACCCACAAATTACACCCACAGGCTTCCCAGCACGAGCGCACACACACACGCACGCACGCGCACACACGCCCGTGCGCACACATGGACTCCCGCGGAGCCGCAGGCCCGCCCCAGAAGGGACACACACCATGTTCGCTTGCCCTTCGTGGGGCAAACCAGTATCTGCCCTCCCTGCTTGTCTGCTTCCAGCCCTTTCCTCCTCCGAAGCTTCTTTGCCTTCTCGAAGGACCTTCCAATGGACCCTCCCTGTGTCCACTTTACTCAGAATGGTCAGTAACAGCAGGACACACAGGGTCCTCAGCCCCCCACCAGCCTCCCCCGACGCTGCACGGGGGGCCCAGCTCAGCATGCAGTAGGCCCTCAGACAGTGCTCAGGTGGAGAAGGGAAAGGAGGCCGGGGCCTCCAGGAGGGAGAGACAGGCCCACTCACGTATGCTGGAGATTATTTAAACGTTTAGTCTGAGAAGCGGCATGACCCCGTACGTCTGGGTGTCTCCTCCCCAACTATTTTTATTTTATCAGGCAGTGTGAGCTGCCTCCTTCAAGTCCACCCTCCCAGGCAAGACCTCAACGTGGCTGTGCTCCGGGCCGGGGGACACAGGAGCCCTGGCTGGCCCGAGGGGTCCGCACCACGACAGTGGAGCCAGAGGGTCCTTTGGCCGGGTCAGCAAGGCCTGGGCCTGGCCCCAGACAAGCCTGGGGGAGAGCTGAGGGCCCGGGGGGCAGGGAAGCAGCCGGGGAGGGAGACACCCTGTCACCAGGATGTGCCCTTTTCCTCCTGTAGGCCCCACCCCACCTCACGGGGCAGGCAGCGGGGGAGATGAGCGTTCGGTGGGCGGGGGCCTGGCCCCCCTGTATCGTCCAGCTGGGCTGTGAGGAGGGCCAGAGGGGGACAGGGCGCGAGCGGGCCAGGCTCTGCTCCGCCCCCTTGGGCTGCTTCTGCCCACCTGCCCTCTCTGGGCCTGTGCGCTAGACCTCAGGGAGTCAGGCACAGAGTGTGTCCTAGAGGGTGGGGACAGACTGGTGGCCAGCCACGCCCCATCCAGCAGGCCGACGGACCAGCTGGGCTGGGCCTGCACCTTCCACCTGCCCACAGAGGCCCCTGCTGCTCCTGTTCTGGGTGGGGATGGCAGCAGCCTGCCCCCTGCCCCTCCGGCCGGCGGCCTGAGCTCCTTCCAGGATCAGCCCTGGGAAGGCCAGCGGGAACTTTCTGTCTACCACCCAACAGAGAGTGATGGAGCAGAAGCGTTCGTGATGGTCACAGCTGTCCTCAGCTGTTCCGGCCTCCTGTGGCAGTGGGCACTGGTGGACAGGACACTCTCTGAGGCAGAGGGTGTCCAGTGCCCGCACCTGTCCCCTGGACGAGCCCCTTCCCCCGCAGTGGGCCCCCATGCTGACATGGAGCCGTCTGAGCACCACGGGGGGCCGGGGGGTCTCCAGCACAGCGGGGTCCCAACGTTTGGCCTTCCTCTGCCCACCCAGCAGAGCCGGGGCCTCCTCGTACTGGCCGGGGACAGGCCCAGCCCCGGCGGTCCCCCGCTGAGCTACAGCGGCGGCATTAATCACATCCGACAGACCGGGAGAGGACTCCGCTAGCAGCCATCCACGGCCTCCTGCCCTCAGAGCTGCCCTGGTGCCTGTGTTCTGGGGGCTCCTGCCCTGGCAACACTTGGGTGAGGCTGCGAGGGCGGGCAGGCGGTGGGGGGCCGAGGCTGGTGCCGGCCCACATCGGGAGGGGCCCAGGGAGCCCCAGGGAGTGGCTGCAGAGGGAGAGAGAGGCTCACAGCGGCACCGGGGGCGGGGGGGGGCACTTCCCTGAAAAGTCACCAGATGGAACCTGGTCTGCCTGTGGGGAGGAGAGGAAACTCCTGCAGGGCTGGGGGACAGCTCCAGGGGAGGCGTCCTCGTGGTACTGGCCAGCCGGCCCCGCCCAGGCCCGTGCGGGGAGTCCGGGGGGCAGCAGCCGGTGGGGCTGGACGGCCGCCAGGCAGAGCCACAGGGGGAGACAAGAAACAGAAGAAGGCTGGGCCCTTCCCCCAGCCCGGCCACGCCTCCCAGCCAGGGTGGCCAGCCACCTCCAAGGCAGCTGCGGAGAGAGCCCTGGGGCCTCAGCACAGAGGGGATGTTCCAGAACCGGGCAGGTCCTCCAAGTCTGACTAGTGTCCCACATCTCGTGCAGGACGCCCCTCCCACCCCACCTGGGGGCTGGGCCAGCTGCCGGCCCCTGCTCCTGCCCCGAGGGGCCCGGCGGACCTGCCTGGGCCTCACCCTGACTCCCCTCCATGAAGCCCCCAGACGCACCCTGCTGACCGGGAAGGATGCCCAGGAAGAGCCGCCTGCACCCGGCCCACAGTCAGCTCCACCGCGGGGGCCTGACCGCCAGGGAGAGCTTCCAAAGGAAGCAGCAGCTCGGCTGAGGCAGGGCCCGGGGCATGGGCCAGGCCAGGTCCCGTTCAGTGTGAAATCGGGACCGCCCTGAGCCACCTGGAGGCTTGTCTGTGGGTCCCCAGACCTGGGCAGGCTGAGGGGACCCCCAGGACAGGGTGGCCCTCTGTCCCTGAGCGGTGGCTTCATCATGGCTCCCGAGGACCCGCCTGCGGACGGAGCCTTCCTGGGCCACCACGCCTGCATTCCCCACCCTCGGGACACTGAGCTTGAGGGTCCACGGGCTCTGGCGCTGCCCAAGCAGGCAGACTCCTAGCAGCTCGGTCCCCTCAGCTGACCGGCTGGCACACGAGGCCCCAGCCTGGGACCTTCCGCACACGCTGCCCCGGCGGGTGTGGAAACCCCGGTCGAGGGCTGCCCGGGTGGGTGACTTCCTCTCCCCACAGCTCGCAGGAGCCACGGAAACGTCCTGTCCTGGGGCGGGCATCCGCTGCCCCACCTGGAGGCCCATGCCCACCGGCCTTTCCCACAAGGGACGTCCGTCCAGCCCGCGGGAGCCCACGAGCTGGAAGCAGAGTCCCAGGAAGAAACAGACATTTCCGATTACTCATGCCCCACCTCAACCCCACTCCCACCGACAGCTCTCAGAGAACGTGGAGCCGGCCCGGCCCGGCACAGGACGGAGCCCCACGTGCCCCTCACCCGCACCCTGCCCCTGGAGAGGGATGCTTCCCGGTGGGGGCCGGACCACTGGCTGTTCAGGAGACAGGTGACAGGAGAGCCGAAACCTCGGCCGTCGGCTCAGCAGCTGTGCAGCTGGAGGCCGGACCCAAGACTGCAGCCATCTGCTCCATCCTCGGCTGCACGTTTGAGACTGCTCCCTCCCTGGGAGGGGGGCCCAGCACGCTCGACCCAGAAGATAAGGGCCACGCCGCACATCCCCACCCTCGAGGCTGGCCGAGTCCTCAGCCCAGAGGACAGGGCACGGAGGGGGGCTCACGGCGGTGCCTGCTGCCACCCCGCTCCCAGGCTGCTCCCTCGTTGGCTGAAGACACTGGCTATGTCGGGGCTACCTGGACCTTGGGGCCCTGGGGCCACATGGTAGCAGCCATTCCTGCACCGTCTTCAAGCAGGCATCCTGCACCCAGCGGTTCTGAACGAGGCCGGGCCAGCCCAGGACTGTTAATTCCACAGAGTTCTCTGCAGGCCAGATTGGCAGGAATGTGCTGGGCCAGGCCCTCCCCAGGGACCACCCACCCATGGGAACCCTGCCCTGCGCTGGGGGCTGCGGTCAGGGAGTGGGTGCACCGGGAGTGGCCTGAGCACCTGGCCAAGCTGGGAACATCTGCACCACCAGCCCCGTCTACACACACCACACTGTCCTCCTTCATAAAGGGCAACTCATCTTGGGAGGCAGGAGGGGACAGGCATTCCTGGAGCAGCCACACGGGCCAGGCGCACGCTTCTTAAGGCCACCCTAGGAAGGCAGCCCCATGCTGTCCCTCTCCTCCATGAGAGGCTCAGAGAGGGTCAGTGCCTTGCTTGAGGTCACACAGCTCATCAAAGGCGCCGGCGGGGACCCATCCTCAGTCCGCCTAGCAGTAATGCCCCTGCCTGCTACACAT
Source organism: Phocoena sinus (assembly GCF_008692025.1). NCBI lineage: Eukaryota > Metazoa > Chordata > Mammalia > Artiodactyla > Phocoenidae > Phocoena > Phocoena sinus. The sequence continues at coordinate 1,298,363 of NC_045763.1, read as the reverse complement.
GCTTTCCAAGGCTCCCCAGGCCCTCCCCCGTGTCCATGCCAATCAGAGGGCAGAACAAATCGGGTCCAGAACAACCAGGATCCAGACGAGTCGCCAGAAGGCAGCTCCTACTGTCCTTGGAATCCCAGCCCTTAATCAGGAAGTTCTTTTGCTGTCTGGCCCAAGTCACTCCTGCTGCAGCCGTGGCGCTGGTCCCCCTTCCCTCCCTGCCACTCCCACCCCTGGTCCGGAGCAAGTGCTGCATTGGGGACAGACAGAGACCCTCTTTGGAGAAGCTCTGCCCCATCCTGTCCCTGCAGGACGGGCCCCGACGCCAAGCACCCGGCCCCTCTCCATCCAAGCTCCTCGGCGCCCGGCAGCTCCGGGCAGCCTCAGAGGGCTCCTGCCAGCCCAGCGGATCTGTGCCGTCTGCCCGGAGCAGCGCGCTGGCCCCCAGATCAAGACAGCATGACAGATCTGAGCAAGAATTTGCCCGCACAGGTGCCAGGGCTCAGCAAACAAGGGCAGGTCCCTCAGGTGGAGGCTGCCGCTGCCCTGTCCATGGTGCTGACAGAGGCTCGGGGCTGCCTGCACGGCCCTGGACGGGGACGGTGTGAACAGGCTTGGCCCCTGGGTCCCACAGGTCAGGACACCCAGATCTGACCCCCAACAAGGCTGAAGTCCGTTGGGGGCGGGGTGGCGGTCAGGGGACTGTGTCGGCTCTGACAGGGCACCGCCTCCTGCTGCCCACCGGGGTTGTCACCACCCTTCAGAGTGGATGCCGGCACAGGTAGGGATGATGTGGGGGCCGGAGGCCGGGGGTGGGGAGACGTGTGCGGGTGTTGGTGCGAATGGGGTCGTCGGAGAAGCCCCTGGTCGGGGGCGTCAGGCACTGCCCATGTGGGGTCGGTGGGTCACCGATGGGCAGCTCAGCACCTGGTCCTGGGCTCCCCACAGGGCCAATCACAGCCTTCTTCCTTGAGCCCCTCCTGTCCCCCTTACCTTGGTCCCGGCTGAGCCCGCCAGGGTCCCCGGGCACTGCCATGGCCCGCAGGCTCCACCCCGACTGCCACCGGCACAGCCTGAGGGGTCCCCAGGCAGCGTGCTGGCCCCGTGTGTCCCTGTGTCCAAGCCGGGCAGCCCTCGCGTGCCCCTGTCCGATCAACGTGCTGCCCGCGCCGGCTGCCACTGCTGCCGGGACCGCCCCTCCCGCGGGCTCCCCGCCTGCCTTAACCCTTCACTGCCACTGCCACTGCCAGGCTGGGAACCACAGAGGGAGGAATGGTGCACGTGGGGCACGTGTAGGGGTGGGAGTCGGGGGCAGGGGGCGCGGGCAGAGGCAGGAGCATGGGATGGGGGTGGTGCTGTGCGCTCCTCCAGCTGGGGCTCTGCCCACCACCCCTGGCTGTTCCTGGCCTCCCTCCCGCCCTCCAGGTCAGCCCCCCTACCAGAGCGGGTAGACGCTTGCATCCCCCCAGGAGCCAAATGTCCCCCAGCTGGCATCCCCCCACGTCACTGCACAGGGCCTCCTCCCAGGACAAGTCACCCCACCCCACAAGGGGCCCCCACGAAGGCTCGGCGCTTCAGAGGTGGCTAGGGTGACATTTCACTGGCTGTCCTGGTGGGGGGTGTGCAGGATGACGACAGTGGGGGTCCCAGGGCCCCTGGTGACAGCCCAGCCCCCTCGGCATCCAAACCCCTCCTGTGCTCAGCCCACACCTGGGTTTGGTAAGTCCGGTCGCCTCTGGGAAAGGCCCAGCAGCCCCAAACTCTCAGAAGAGGAGAAACCGAGGCAGGGAGAGAGGGGACCAAAGGAGAGGAGATGAGAGGCAAAACCAAAGCCAGATCCGAGAGAGTGAGAATGTGTGGGAGGGCGTGCGGACCACAGGGTCCCCGGGGGAGCGGGCTCTGGCCGGCCCAGCCTCGTGTCCCTGGAGTGGACCAAAGGCCCCTGAGCCCCACCCTGTGAAGAAGTCGGATGAAACTCAGGTTCAGGCTCTAATGAAAGATCGATCGGTGTCGCCAGCCCCGCCCCCCGCGCTCCGTGACCTGGGCCTGCGAGTAACAGGCGGTGATTAAGCACGTGTTCATTTGCTTAAGATTCTGATCTCCTAAATCTCCTTTCTGGGCATTTAAGCAAGATTCCGCCTTTGAGAGCCTTTGGCCTGGCTAGCAGTGGGTGGGAGGAAGGGCCTGCCGGCCCCCAGGAGTTTAATTTCCTTCTTGTTTGAGGCAGGGGACTGGAATACACAGTCAGGTGATGGGAAGTGGGCGCGGGGCCCCTGTCTGAGCCCCTCTCACTGGGGTGCGCACCTTGTGCCCTTGAGCCCCACTTCTGTCCCCGGCCGGGTGCACTGCCCTTCTACGGCCTGAGCTGCCTCCCTCCCACCACCCTGCTGTTGTGTGCAGCACCCCTGCTTTGGGATCAGGCCCAGCTGCATAAACCTGCCTGACTCGGGGGGCAGAGGGCCTTCCCCAGCCCTGGGGACAGAGCCCAGGCCTGGACACCCAGGGCAGGGGCAGTGGGTGTGGCCTCACAGGTCAAAACGGCGGAGGAGGACTGAGCCTAGAGCAGTCGTCCCTCTACCCCCTCTCTGGGCTGGGGTTCCTGCGTTCCAGGTCTGAAGCGCTGTGTCCGGACAGGGGCCAGTCTGAGGCTGGGCCTGGCCATGAGCTCCAGCTGGGTCCACCCAAGCATTGCCGGGAGGAGACTGTGCCCTAAGACGTGGAGGCCAGCCTGGACCTTGGACCCAGAGCCCTGGGTTCCCGGCCAGGCCTGTAAGTGGACAAACCTCATGTGTCACCTCGGTTTCCTTGCCTGAAAAATGGGAACACTGCACACGTGCTCCCGGGGCCAGGCCCTGCAAAGGGGGGCAGCCCCTCGCTGTCTGCGCCCAACAACCAGGGCCGCGTGGGGACCCTGCCGAGGCCTCCCCCGCTCCCGGCCCCGGGCTGCCCCACCCAGACGTGGCCCTGATGCTCCCCACGCACGCCCAAGAAAGGCAGGGGCAGCCCAGGGTCTCAGGGGGCAGAACCTGGGTCCCCGACTTCCATGGCCCACCAGTGCCCCGCCACAGCCTGAAACCCACTTTCCACTTAGACTTTCACGATTTACTTGAAGGGTATAATGTAGCTCCCCTCTGTGGTCCTGCAGGAAACACTCCTACACCTCTGATCTCCCAAATAAACCATTAGGCAGCCCCTGTCCCAGGGCAAGGCTGGAGACGTGGGCCATGACCAGGCCAGGGCCTCTCCTGTCTTGCGGGGGCCGCAAGGGCCTGTGTGTGTGCACGTGTGTGTGCCCAGAGGCTCGCAGGGGCGCCTCCGTGCACAGCCTGGGTCAGCCTCCACGTGACACGTGGAATTCACCGACCTCTGCCCTCAGTGTCCGTGTCTGTCACCGAGGAAGATCCAGCAGCTCTGAGGGGGTGGCCAGCCTGGAGCCCCGCCCGAGGCCACGGAAGAAGGTCTGGAGGGCAGTGTGGAGCAGTGGGCACCTGGTGGGGTACCGGCGGGGCCAGGCCATCTCGCGCCGAAGGTCCAAGGGCAATGCCCGCTTTGGAGGGGGGGCCACTGTGCGAAGAGCGCAGCCCTGACCCGTGCCTGGGCGGCAGCAGCCACTGAGCCTGACAGACCCCAGAACCAAGAGGCTGTGAGCAATCACCTTCCCACCAGCGGAGTAAAAGCAGACACTCACCCTCAGAAACCTCCATGGGGCACCTCGATTTCGGCTTCCGACTTCCGTCCTACATAAACCTCCAAGGAAACACTTCCCCACGACCCGCTCAAGAAACGGATTTGAGGCTGCCCAGCTGCAGGCAGGGCTCTGCTGAGGGCCCACCGGCAGCAGGGAACCCGTGCACAGCAGAGGGGCCCTGGCGGGTCCCTGATTCTGCTTCTCCGAGGCTGCTTCTTCAGAATGTCCCAGTTAGAAAGGGCCCCGGAGGCCACCGGGTCCAACCTCTCTGCTCTTCCAAAAGGAAAAACTGAACAGAGGGGTCTTGCCCGGGGTTCACAGCCAGGCAGAGGCAGAGCCGAGACCAGGACCCAGGCCCTGACCCCAGGCAGCTCCCCTTCCAGTTGGGTCACCCCAAAGGTCACACTGGCCCCTCCTGCCACCTCAAGTGTGGGCACCGCGGCCCACCCCAGCCAGCACCCGGCACATCTTAGCCACCTCTCCAAAGGGTCGAGCGCTTGTTTAAAGGTGGGAAGGCGGCCGCTTGGGTGATGACACAGTACTGAGGGTCCCACTGTTGGGAGAGACACAGGGCCCAGCAGCCACGCAGGGGAAGTTTTATTAATTATTCAACACTGAAGCCAATCTAGTGTCACTTTCTCGGTTGATTTCAGAGCTCTGTAAATGGTAAGGCTTCTGGTAAGGGACTGAGCCGCTCGGGAGGCCCTCGTGGGTGGCTGGACCCACCCCACCACCCGAGACACACGCTCAACACGCCAGTACGGGCTGAGCAACAACCTGCCTTGGGAAGCAGCTGGGGAGGAAGAAGCAAGTGGCACACGGGGACCAGGCAGGGGACAGCCCCTCTGCCGGGCCCCGCGATGCCCCCCGTGAAGAGTCCCTGCTCCCCCAGGCCCGGTTAGGGTACGGGTTAGGGTTACGGTACGCCCATGGGGTCACCCCTGTGATGAGCTGAGTCCAGGGCTCGGGCCTGAGGTTGTGGTCACAGGCCCAGGGGAGCCAGCCTGCCCACAGCTGCCCAGAGTGACCACAGGCCATTGTGGGAGATGGAGGGGGCCGGCTGGAGCGTAAAGTAGCAGTGAGGTGTGCAGCCTGTGCAAACCATGGGAGCGGCATCTGAGAAGATGCTCTGAGAAAGTGGGACCCGAGGAACCCAGAAACCTGGGGTGCGGGGTGAACAGCCCAGGAGACCTGCCCTCAGCCCAGCAGAGGCACCGGGTGGGAAGGGTGCTTGCTGCTCTGGGCCTGGCACCCCCACTGCCCCCGGCACCCCCGTGCCAGCCTCCGACACGGGCATGAACCTGTCTCCTGGTCCCCCAAGCCTGGCGGAGCCAGCAGACACTTCGAAAGGACCATCTTCGCCACACTCCCAGGCAGAAGAACGAACCAAAGTGGAAACGACAGCCCGGAATGGTTGGATCCAGGGTGCACCAGGGGCGGTGGAGTCCCGCTGGCCGGGAGGTCCTCACCCCCACAGCCTCCTCAAGGGCTGCTGGGGCAGGAGGGGAGCCTAGGCCCTCACCTGGCCAGAGCCCGTGGGAGGACACAGGAAGAATGGGGCGATCCAGGGCGACGATGGGCTGGCAGGGAGAGGAGGCCACGGACAGCAGGAGGGAGGGGAGCTTCCAGAAGGCTCTGCCTGAATGGCCGAGGCCACACCCTTGTGCCCAGGCCCCCAGCTGCCCAGGGGCCCGGTCCGCACTCGGACAGTGGTACCTGCAGCCACAGCGCATCCACGCGCCTCCCTCCGCACCCCCTCAGGATAACCTCAAGCCCTGATCAGCCGGGGGCCTGGCTGGGTCACTGGGTCAGCGCCCGGCCCCAGGCTGCCGCAGCCCAGTCACTGGACAGAGCCCGTGGGAGCCGGCACTGCCCTCACCTCCCGGACCCCCTGCACCAGCCTGACCTAGATTCCGCGCCCGCGCGCATGCCGGGCAGAGCCACGACCGGCCTGGCACCAAGACAGGGGCCGGATGCTGGGCCAAATGCGGCCACACAGTCGCTGGCCCGGCCCACCCAGGGCAACCCCCAACACCCCCAGCAGGGTCTGTGCAGAGCTGCCCACCACTTGCCCCGTGGCAGGCCAGGCCAGGCCCCCAGCACCTGGGCGTCCCCTTCAGCCTTGCCAGCCTGTGCTGTACCATCTTGGCGCCCGTGTGCCACGCAGGCATGAGGACGGGAAGCCACTTGGCAACTTGCATCGGTTAAAAATACAAACACCCTTGAAATCAGAAGCACGTGCACCAAGCCCTGCTTTTGGCTGCCAGGCTCGCAGGCCTTGCACGTGCTCCCAGGCAGCATGCACCCACCATCCCAGGCCAGGTTCGGCCACCTGTGTGCCCCTGGGCCATCTTCCCTTGCCCTTCCCCCTACCACCTATTCCGCCACCCACCCCCCAGCCGACAGCCAACGTTTATTAAGCACCTGCTGTGTGCCAGGCATTGCGCTTGGGGCCGGGAAGTAATGAGCAAAGCAGAAGCAGCCTCCACCGTCAGGGAGCGCCGGCTCAGGGGCAGAGGTGTCGGCTGGGCCATGCCCACCACAGCGAGAAGAGCTCTCGGCCCGGGACCCAGCTCAGGGCACAGAGGGGCCGAGGAGAGGGAGACGGGGGGGCGGTACTAGACCCCTCCTTGGCCGTCAGCTCCCAGCCCCTCACCGTGCCGAGGATGTACGGCCCTGTGACAGGGTGCTCGCCTGAAACCATCCTCCAAAGCCTGCCTGCCCCGGGGTCTTCCCGGCAGTGCAATTTTATGTACAAATTATTTCCAACTTTGCCACATCACTACATCCAGACAACTGCTTACTTGGTGTTCATTGGTAGAATGGAAACCATTCAAAAATCCTGGGTGCTCGCACACGCGTCTCCAAGTTGGAGAGGGCTCACGGTGAGGGTTGAATTTGTCGTGATGACTTACACGGGGAAGGTGAGGCCTCCTGGGACGAGGCCACGGAGGGAACGGCTCATGGTTCAGCCCCAGGGCTCCTGGCCCGTGGAGAGAGCCTTGCCAACCCACGGCACCTGCCGCATTCCCAACCGGTCCCTCAGCGCCTCCTGAGCTCCAGCCCCAGACGTGGACCGGGAGGGGCTTCAGGGCTGGCTCTTTACAAAGAGGGGCCGGGTCCCTACAAGGCCATGGTCAGCACAGGGGCAAGAACTCTCTGGAGGGTCATGTCATCCTGACCAGTGGCCACGGGCTGCCCCGGTCACTGGGAGAGGGAGCCCCAGTGCAAGGAGCCGGCCGCCCACACCACGACACCCCAGCTTTAATCTCCTTTACACCAGTGGGACAATGGTTGCATCCCCACAGATGTTCATACCCAGTGAGACTGGGGACACAAGAGGTGGACGAGGGGAATGAAGCTCGGCCTTGAGACCATCCTGTGGAGACGGTCTATGGAGGGTCGGGGGGTAACCCCGTACCAGCTTCTGAGAGCGCAGGTCTGCCAGGAGGCCTCGCCGGCGCCCAGTTCAGAGCCACTATCCCTCCACCCCTCCCCCCGCACTGGAGTCACTGGGGCTCTAATCCTGACCTTGCTCCTTTGGAGACTCGGGCAGTGCCCTGAGCACTTAGCAACAGGGACGCAGTGTGTTGGGGGGGTGGTGTGAACACAGAGCTCCGGGAGGTGGGGGGTGTGAACGCACAGCTGGGGGGGTGTGAACACAGAGCTCGGGGAGGTGGGGGTGTGTGAAATACACAGCCGGGGGTGTGAACACACAACTGGGGGAGGGGAGGGTGTGAATACACAACTCAGGGTCAGGGGGGTGAATACAGAGCTCGGGGCACCTGGAAAACATTTTCCCTCAAGACAAGACAGAGACCCCAAGATCCTACTCGACCAGGGGGCCTACCCACCAGAGAGCCATGGGTTCAGTGCCTGGTGGGATGTGGAGGGGTCCCTCTGGCGGCCCCAGGCAGAGGCTCCAGCCACAAGCAGTCGGTCTGGGCACCCGTGTCCATAAGCCTCCTGCCCAGCTTCCCCGAGGCCCCAACCCCAGCCAGTCGCCTTTCCTTCGCTCTCAGGCTCCCGAAGATGACAGGCCTTGGGTGGTGACCAGTCACATCCCCTGCCCCATGGTGGCTGCCACTCGGGTCCCCTCGACATGCACTTTCACCGCAGCCTGGAGGGAGTCAAGCCCCGGAGGACCCAGCACGGGGAGCCCGGGCACCATGCCCTTGGCCACCTGCCCTCCCCTGTACCCTCTGCAGCCCCAGCTCCCCCCGCGGATGAGAGGACCCAGCAGCCATCAAGCGCTACGTATGCAAATGTTTATTTTCTCTTTAGGGCAAGGGAAGAAAAGAAGCACGAGGGTCGGCCTATGGGGCAGGTGAGTCACTGGGGTGTCCAGCAAAGGGCGGGGAGCAGCGCCCAGCACCCTGTGGGCAGGACGGAAACTGCCCCACCACACCCACCCCTGCGGGTGCCGGTGCCGCCTTGACATGGGGTGAGCGCAGGTCAGCCTCTGGGCAGTCACTTCGAGGAAAGCCGCCTCCTCCAGGGAGTCCTCACTGACCACCTGCAGTTCCTCTGTGCCCCTCAGGAGCAGAAGCCCATCCTGCAGGCTCACCCCCCACCCATCTCAGCAGACCTCGGTTCCCCTGGGAGCCTCATTCATTCGGGCGACCTGGAGAGAAGCCGTTGGCAGCTAGAAATGGAAGCAGAGGGGACAGGGACGCTGTATCACAGCCCACGGGGCTGCAGAGGTGCACAGGCCTCCCAAACCCTTGGTCCCTCACAGCCCCCACCCCGCCGCCGGACGTGCCCCCAACCCCGGAGTGGGCAGGCAGGCAGGAGTCCCAGCAAATCGGGGGCAGCCTGACCCAGAACGGGCCCCCAGGGCCAGACCACATTCCGGTCCCCGATGGATGGAGCCACCAGCCGGTCAGTCCAGGCTTTCTTCCAAGAGTGGCCATCCCCATGCAGCCCACCATGAGAGAGCCATGAGTGCCCCAACCCCAGGCCACCCTGGGTAAGGACTCGCCAGTGTAATGACCATCAGGGCAGGACCAAAAGACCCTGCAGCCACACATGGGTGCCTGAGGCCAGGAGAGGCCAGCCCGGGGGTTTGGGGGACGGCTCCCCACTCCTTAGGAAAGGACGGCGGCCCGGGACCCAGGCTAGCCAGAGGACCCGAAGCAGAGGCCCAGGGAAGGTGTCAACCACCCCTGTGGTGTCCCAATAGTGGGAGAAAACCCCGAGGTCCCTTCCCTTCTGGGAGCCTGCGTGGCCCTGGAATGGGTGGGAGGCGTCCTAGCCCAGCTGAGGGCTGGTCCTCTGAGGACGGGGTGGGCTACAAGCCCGAGGCACTCCTCCCACCAAGACCCCTGGACAAGCCAAGGTCAGAGGAAGGCCCAGCTCCCGAGTCCCAGGAGGGGAGACACCTGAGGTGGTGGCAGTGTCCAGCCTGGGTCCCCTACGCGGGCCAGTGCCCTGTCCTGCCATCTTCCCTCCCGCCCTCTGGGGCCAGGGGACGGTCACGAACAGTCCGGGCTCCACAGGAGGCCAGCTGCCGGGGAGCTGCCTGGGGGTTTCAGTGAGGCCGAGCGGCTCCAGTGACCTTATGTGTCCCCAGGAGCAGAGCCCAATGGTGATGGCTGAGTCACCGCCGGGGCTTTTTAAGGCACAGCTGAGTGCAGGGGGCAATTTAGGTCTTTTTTGGGAGACATGAGAGCACGGGGCAGAGAACGCGAGGTCAGGGCTGAGCACACAGCCACGTGTCCCCACGGGATGCCTCCCAGATCCTGCAGGCGCGGGGGCCGCAGCTACAGCTGGGGCCTCAGCGGGACAGGAGCAGGCGTCCCGGAGGCAGGGTGCGTGATGCTTTTGCTGGCCCGGCAGGGCCAGGGGGGCCTTGCTGCACGACTGCTGGTGTCGTGTCCTAGAGACGGGCTGTGGCCCTTTGAAGGTCTTCCTAGGAGGGATGGCCTGGCAGCCCCCATCCCACTCCTGTCCTCCTGTCCCGGGTAGCTGGAGGAGATCAAAGGCCAGTAGGGGTCTGGAGCTGTGGTCTGATGTGCCATCTGGTCCTGGCAGCTTGGTGACCCCAACTGCAACTACAGACCCAAGGGGTGTGGGCTGGTGGGCTCCCTGTGCCCCACATCCCCACGTGGCCGTGCTGACTCTCCCCGGGCCTTCGTCTGTCCCTGTCCATCTGCCCGACAGTCTGCTGTCCTGAGAAAGGCCCCCTGGGATCAGGCACTGCCCCTCGGCCGTCCAGCTCAAGGTGGCAGCTCTCTGCAGAGCAGCCCCTGCAAGCGGGGCGGGGGAAGGACTCCCCAGGCAAGGCCACCAGAACCCATGGGCGGGCGGAAGGGGGCAGCCCCCGGGAGATGGCCACCTTGCCACTCCGACAACCCCCAAGGGCCCCACCTCACTCTGGGCCCCGCTTCCCAAGGTGCATCAAGAACCCCCCAACTCAGCCTGCAATGACGCCGCTTCCTTACAGACACAGAATATAACTCCCAATAACGCCAAGCCCAAAATAACCCCACAACGAGCCACGTGCCGAGCTCCCACCGGAGAATGAGGCTGGGTTGGGCACAGCTGCAGAGTTGCTTTAAAAATACCCTAAACATGTACACACACACACACACACACACACACACACACACACACACACACACACGCTCCGAGGATGCCTGCCCCGCCCACTGCAGGTAGGCGGTGAAGGTGAGGGCATAGGTGGGAGGGGGACCCTGTCCTCCCCACCCCAGCGGCTGACAGAAGGCCCCAGGCAGCGGTGCAGGCGTAGGGGCAGACGGGGCGCCCCGAAAGTGCTCTCCCACCCCGACCGCGGCAAAGTCCTCCAAGGGCTCTGACCCCCAGCCCTCCCCAACCCTGCCCCCAACACCTCCTGTGACATGCTCCCCCAGCATGGGGGGTGGTGCCGGACGAGCTCTCCTCTTCCAGAAGGTGGGGCTACCCAGGCCACCCACCCCCACCCGCCCCAGCCCCCTCTTGGGCCCTCAGCCCCTCTCCGCTCTCCTGTGCTCCCCCCACCAACCCGAGGAGCAGCCGGTGCCCGCCACACCCGAGGGAGGCACAGGTGGGCCTGTCGGGCGGCCGTCCTCCGGCTCCGCTGAGGGGGTGGGGGGCCTCTTGCGGGCCAGGTGCACATCTGTCCAGGGCAGGTGCAGGAGGCGCCTCTTGGGTCTCTGGCAGTTCCAGACCCAGAGCGGCTGGCACCCAGTTCCAGGTGCCCACTGGCCTTGGCTCCCTCGCCAGAGGGTCCTGGGACGGGCCGGCTCCCTGCAGCCCACGGCACCAGGGGCTGTACCTGAGACATCAGGTCCAGAGCCTCTTCTTCAGCCACTGAGGATCCTGCAGGGCCCAGACACTGCAGAGGCCAGTCGGACTCCATGAATGGCTGGAGAAGCCCACCGGCGCCCAAATCCTACCCTCCCCAACTCGGGGCTTTTTCCGAGAGGGGAGCTCCAAGGGCCCTACTGAGCCCCACACCCCAGGATCCCGACCCCAGGATCCCCAGGAAGGCTGGGGCCGGCCATCAGGCCACGCCCTGCCGGTAAAGGGGTCCAGCCCACACAGGGCACTGCTGGTCCAGCCCCTACAGAATGACAGGGCCAGGACTTGGACACCCAGAGCCTGCACAGAATAACCCCTCATTGCAGCCACCCCCGGGGACAGCAACACAGGCCACACCAGGCTGGACAGGTGAGGGCAACGAGGACAGGCCACGGTGACATCCATTTGCTCAGTCCCTCGGGACGCAGCTCCACCCAGAGAGGCACAGGCTGGCTTTGTTCTGGGGAAGCAGACCCCCTGCCCACCCCTCCACCCCCAAGGCCCAAGACAAACGGAGCTCCGCTGGAGCCCTGGCCCTCGCTGCCCGCTGGCTGGAGCGGGCAGCCACTGCTGCTGTGGAATTCCGCTTTGCCAGTCCCGCTGCAGCCTGAGAAGTGGGCCACGGCCTGGCCTGGAAAGCGGTTGCTCGGAAACGCTCCATGGTCACGGGATCTGACTCTGTGGTAGGTGGCCTGCAGGGAGCTGCACGCAGCAGAGGCGCCCGGGCCCGGAGCCCCTTCCCCGGGGGGCGCCCACCCGCCTGGACCTGGGGAGGGGCTCCCCAGCGGTCCCCTCCCTGCGCCCCAGGGGGAGCAGGCCCGGGTAGCCCCAGAACTCCTGCCCACCCAAGGATGGGGGCTCCCCTCGCTACCCCTCCCCACTTGAGAAATGCAGGAAGGGCTTTCCCAGCAACCCCTGCCCCATTGTGGGCCACAGTCCTGGGGACACTGGGAGCTGCAGCAGCCCACGCCAGCTCGGGGGGCCACACCCGGGGGGGTGCCCACTGCTGGGGTTGGCGAGAGTGGGGCGATAGCATCCCGGGGGCAGTGTGCACAGGCATGAGGACCCCGGAAGGGCAGTGGGACCTGGACCCTTGGGCACGGCTTTCCTCAGAGGGGAAGACAGAGCTTGGGGAGTGGACGGAAGGGCGGTGCAGAGGGTGGAGGGTCCTGTCCGTGCCAGGAGGAGTGGCCCTGACCCCCGTACCGCAGCCAGCATGCCCGGGCCCCACGACCCTTTCCATGAAGGGAAGCGGAACCAGCACCCAGTGAGCGCCTGCTGTGTGCACAGACAGCCCTAGCTAACCCGACGCCGAGGGTCTCGCCCACTCCTCGCCTGCCGCCCCAGGACCACGGCGGGTCACCCCGCCCAGCCTCCATGTAAGTGGGGCGATAGCAGGACCAAGGCTTCTAGGCCTGGGAATAAGATGCACGAGGGGGTCTCCCAAGACCCAGGTCGATGGGCGAGGCCCCCAGGAAGGGAGGCCTGTTCCTGCTTCTGGCTGGGGAGGCCGGGCCAAGCCTCCCCCACCAGGAATTATCTAGGCACCTCCCCAACCCTGCTGTCTCCTGGGTAGCGAGGGGAGGGCGGGGGCAGCACCACGGCCCGCCTTGGCGGGGGACCAGCCCATGTGAAGACGGAGACAGAGGCTACAGCCAAGGAAGCCTGGGGCCTCCTGTCCCCGGGGCTCACTGTAGGTCGGCGCTGCTGCCTCTGAGCTGAGATGAAATCCTCCCCGCAGGCTGATCTCCCGTGCGCAGGGTGGGCCGCATGGGCAGCTGGGGATCCCAGCCCAGGCACTGCTCCGGGAAGCCCCGGTTTGCTCCCTGAAGGGTCCGGTCCAGCGCCCAGGCCCAGCCATCCCCTGGGCTCACCTCTCCTTTTGTAAACCAGGGCGGACACGGTGCCCGTGAGGAGACAGTGACACAGGCCCCCACCAGTCCCCAGGGGCGCCCCCTCCCTGCAGGGGAGCCGTGCTGTACCTGTGCCGCGGGGGGGCGGGGGGGGGTGCCCTGCTCAGCCCGCCCTCCATAGGCCGCTGGGAACACAAGCCCCACGGCACGGGTTTGGCATCTGTGGAGGGTGACAAAGGTCCCGGGGCTCCGAACCCGTGTTCTGTCTGAACAGACGCTTGTGCGCGGTGTGCCGGATGCCAGAGCCTTCTCATAGCTCGGGCCTGAATCGTCACCTCCCAGCAGCCCTGGTGCACGGCGGGGGGGCGGGGCTGGGGGCCCAGAGCCCATGGACACAGGAGGCAGAGGCCCGCCCCGTGGGGCCACCCACCTGCGCCCCGCGATGCTGGCCCAGCCCCTTGGGGAGGGGTCCGATCCACGGTCACAGGGGCACTCTGCTCCCAAGTGCAGGGGACCCTCTCTGGGCAGCCCCTGCACGGGGTGAGGGGCTGTGGCCGTCCATACCACAGACCCGCAGGGCTGCCCACGGCCCTTCTCACGACGGGGTGTAGGGGTAGCAGCTCTGGGAGTGAGCTGTGGCCCGAGGAGCCAGTTTCCGTAGCTGGAGAGAGGCTACCGGGCAGGGGGCGGGGCCTCCGGGGAGGCAGGAGTTCACTGGGCTTCCCAGCGGCCGGCATTGCCCCTGATCCACCTTCATCAGCCACTTTCTTGGCGGCAGCTCCTGGCCTGTCGCTGCAGGTTGCAACCCTTGGCGACGCTCCCCCAAGTAACTGTGGGGGGTGAGGCAGCACCACCGAGCACACACAGCTCTAGGCTCCAGACCCACAGTTAGGAGCCAGGGCAGGGCCGCCTCCTGGCCCCCATCCAGAGGTGGCGGGGCCTGCGGGATCTGGGAGCAGCCATTCACTGAGAGAGGGTGAGGCCCCTGCCCAGGACCCACCTGGCCGCCACATCCCCCAGGAGGCCAGGACCTCCAGAGCCCCCTTCCCTCCTCCCCCCAGGAGCCTCTGGGGCCAGTGTCCAGCCCAAGGAGAGACTGCGGTGGTGGGAACCCAGGAAGCAGCGGGCAGGGCTCCACCCTGGGCAGCTCTCTTCGCGCTGTCAGGGAATTCCATGCCAGCCCATGGGGCCCAGAGGGGTGAGATACGGACCCTGCCTCTGGCTCACAGGCGTCCACCAGTGGGCGCGGTGGGCAGACAACACAACCATTGTAGTGGGCTGAATGGTGGCCCCCCCAAAGATGCGGCTACATCCCAGAACTTATTCGGAAAAAGGTCTTTGTAGATGTAATCAAGTTAAGGACCTTGAGATGAGGCCATCCTGGAGCCCTAATCCAGTGACGAGTGTCCTCACAAGTAGAGGGGGGACAGGACACACGGGGGACCGGCCCACGTGAAGACGGAGACCGAGGCTGCAGCCAAGGAAGCCTGGGGCCGCCAGGAGCTGGACGAGGCAGGAAGGACCCTCCCCGGCAGGTTTCAGAGAGAGTGCGGCCCTGCCGACACCTCGAGCTCAGACTTCCAGCCTCCGGATGTGAGAGAATAAATGTCTGTAGTTTTAAGCCCTCTAGTTTGTGGTCATTTGTTCCGGAAGCCCCAGGACACTCATGCCACCTTCTCGAGTTGGCCGCAGGGCACGCGGGCTCAGGAAGCAGGATGCCTTCCTGATGAGGTGGGTGTCTCTGCTCGGGTCTGACTGCCCAGGAGGCCACCAGGACGAGGACCACGGAGGCCTCAGGCCCAGGAGCCGCCCCGTGCTGGCTGGGAGCTCCATTAAAGAAGCACTCGGTCATAACTCCCTGGAGGAGGGCAGGCACCTCGGTGACAGACCCAAGGTCCCGCAGCAGTGAGGGGACCAGGGGAGGCGAGGCGGGGGAACCGGGCTCCTCGCTCAGGTCAGAGGCCTCCCTGCGGGACAGGGCAGGGACATTTCAGAGACTGCACCCTGCCCCCCCCACCTCCCTGCCCTCCCGGCTCCTGGGGTCGGGGGTTCAGTCATAAGTGAAGCCCCAGGTAAAGCCCCCGCCCCCGGACTGCATTTGGTCCCTGGATCGCTGCATCACACCTGTAGTGCCGGCCCATGTCTCTCCCTGCTCCCCACACCAACCCAGCTGCTGGGTCCCATTAGCCAGTGGGACGGGCCCCCCTCTGCGTACAGGTGGAAAGTGGGAGCCCCAACGTGCCGTCCCCGAGGCCCACCCTCGTCTCCGGGGGGCCTGGGAGTGAGTGTGTGTGCACGAGAGCTGGGGTCTGCACGTCTCCGAGGGCCCCACGGGGAAGGAGGCGATGACGTGGCTGCTGACCCCACGGGAGGCAGGCGAGGTGAACATTTCGGAGCCTTCCCCCACACACGTTCTGGGCTGTGAGTGGACGGCCCGACCCTGGGCCTCCCCAGGCCCAGCTTGCTTGCCATTGAGCCTGAGCCTCCTGGAGCCCCCGGCCCACCCCGTCTGAACGGAGCAGCAGCTGTGAAAACAGGTGGGAAGCGTCTGCTCCAATCCATGGGGGTGGAGACCCTGAGATCAACGCCCCAGAGGCTGCTGGGAGCAGAGAGCAGGGAAGGAGGCAGGAAGAAGAGCAGGGGTGGGGGGGCAGAACAGGAGCGGGGTGGGGCCCCCCGAGGCCAATCTGCCCCAGAGGGACACACACACACAGACGGCTGCAGGGGCCGGAGGCTGGAGGAGACCCAAGCTAGATCAGCCCCAGGGAGCGAGCGCCCACCGGCCCTGGGCCCCTCTCCACAGCCTGGGCTGGGCTGGGCGGCCAGGCAGCCTCCTCTGTCCCTTTGTGCCCCACAGCAGAAGGGACAAAAGCTCCACTCGGCTGGCGGGCGGCTGCGCTGGAGACGTCTCCCAGGAGCCCTTCCTACCCAAGCCGTGGATGTGGGCCTGTTACACAACAGACCTAAGAATAATCCGGGGGGCGGGCAGTGCAGGGGAGAAGGCCGTCCAGCCTCCTGGGACCCCTCAGGCTATGCTGGGCCATGGGGCCGGGCAGGTAGGTCCTGCTTCTGCCTGGGGCCTGGGGCCTGGGGCCTGGGGCCTGGCTCTGTCTGGAGGTCCCGGGGGCACCTCGGGGCACTTCCACCCCCAGCATCCGGGAGACCAGACCGCAGAGTCCTGACTCCTGCCCCCACCCCTGGCTCCCAGGGACCGGCCTGGCTGTTGGGAGTGGCAGGCAGAACCCCAGAAGACCCATCTGTGCCGTGTGGCCCTTGGGGTCAAAAGCCCCAGCTAGTCCACAGGGAAGCTGAATTTTCAGTGGCCTGATGGCTGTCCCTTCCCAGTGACCCCTAGCACACAGGGCCTGGGGCTACAGTGGACGTGGGTGCGGGACAGGGGAGGGGACGGCTGGCCCAGCAGTGACAGCAGTGGAGCAGGTGGCAGGCAACCCGTGGGTCTCCGAAGCAGACTCCCTTCTGGGGAGCGGGGAGCAGGGCGGACACGACAGTCAGCAGCTAATGAAGGAGGCCTATTAGGCGCAGGGTAACAGAGTCTCTACAAATTGGCCCATATCCCTCCATCTACTGCAGACATTAAACATTAAAATCCAATTACGACTCGTATCGTCAAACCTGGCTGCCGCTGGCAGCCCGTGTGCCAGGCGGGGGGATTATGTAAGCTGAGCTCTCAGCTACACAGGGTGAGGGCCTCAGGGAACCCCCAAGAGGGTCTGGAGGGGTCTCTCCACCCACAAGTCCCTCTGGCACCTACGGGACCCCAGAGACCTGGCCCAAGCACCGGCTGAGGGGGTCCCTGGCTGGTCACCCACAGGAGGGGTCACTGCCAGCCTGCTGGGCATCCAGTGCCCCCAGCTGCCCCTCAAAAGCAGCATCTGTGGCTGGGTGTCAGGCGTGACCCCTGGACACCCCGGCCCGGCCTCGGGCTCACTGCGCACCCTGGATGCACCACGTCCAAGACATCAAGGCCACCGGAAACCCCCCCACCCCCCCGGCCCATTCAGCGGCACACACTGCCTGGCCTGACAAAGGGTCAGCCTCTCACACCCCGGGCACAGGGCGCGGCCTCTGGTCAGGCGCGGGCCAGGCGGGGCCACCGAGCAGTCGGGCCTCTGGAAAGGGGGCCGCGGGGACCCTTCAGACACGGCCAATGGTACATGCTCCTCCTGCCTCCCCACCCTTTCTGGAACCCCCAAACCCTCCCCACAGGGTCACACAGAGGCTGTAGCTATGGGTTAAGTACTGAGGAAACATGACGGGGTCGGGGGGCTGCTGGGGGTCTTTAGAGCCAATTATCCCAGGGTCCTGGGGGAGACAGGCAGGCTGGCTCCTGCCCCCACCACCCAGGAGAGGAGATGACGACCTCTGACCTGCCAGAACTCCCCTCTGAGGCTGCCGCTCTTTGACTGAGCTGTGGGCTCCAAGGACCCTGGCAGATCACAGATGGGGTCCCCATGACAGAAGCATTTGGGCACCAGGTGCCAGGGGAGCCGAGTGTCACCTCTCAGGGGTCAGGCACAGAGGGACAGAGAAGACACAGATTGGCACATTTTCATGGGTGAGGGGTGGAGAAGGCCAGGGGGAAAGGCCAGCCTCAGCAGGGCATCCGTGCTCACTCTGTCCACCTGAACGGTGGCCAGGCGGGATGGGGGCTGGGGAGGTCTCCTGCTCCCTTGGCATCTTCCCTCTGCCAGTTCCGGAAGTGTCCACGTCCCCTAAAGGACGCCTGCCCCACAGCTCCGCTCGCAGGCACAGAGCCCCAGGAGGGCCTGCTTCCCCCACCCCACCAGCACCTGCAGACAACCTGGGCAGAGCTGCCCCGGAGCCTGGCTGGGTCCCGCCTGAACCGGCAGTGCCCGCGCACCCGCACGCACGCCTGCCAGTGCTGAGATAGGCTGGCCCAAGGCCAGGGCGGCACCTGCAGCCCAGGGAGGTGTGCCAGGCCTCTCTCTGCGCAGCGTCCCCCCAGCCCCTCGCCGCAGACCCAAACGGCAGTGCACCACCTACAACCAGTGAGGGGGCGGGGTGCCCTGGCCTGGGCTCAGCAGGGCTCAGTCTCCTCAGGGGCCCCGGTGAGACATCCATCCTCAACCACGGCAGGAAAGTTCGCAGGGGGCGGCCCCCAGATCCCTCAGCCCGCCCGGGAGGCCTCCGAAAGAGCCCGGACCCCTCACCTGCCCCGCGCCATCCGACACCCACACCCCGGCCAGACCCCTCCAACATCGGGGGGCCCCCCCTCCGGGGTCTGGACCTCAGAAGCATCTCGGCCCACCAGGCGGCCGTGGCGGCCGGCACGAGGGGAGCAGCGCGCGCCCCCTCCCCGCGCCGGCCGGGCCCGCCGCCCAGGGCAGCGGCGCCCCCGCGCGTCCACCGAGCCCCAGGCGCGGCAACAGGAGCGGCGCGGCACCTACTGTGCTTCCGCGGGGCGGCTCCCGCGTCCATTGTCTCCGCGGCGGCGGCGGCGGCGGCGGCGGCGGCGGCGGCGGCGGCGGCGGCGGGAGCGGGGTCGGCCGGGGTAGGGGCGCCGTCAGCGGCCGGCCCAGGGCCCGGGCTGGGGCCGGGGCTCGGGCTCGGGCGGCATCGCCCCGCCGGCTCGGAAGCCCGCGGCGGGCTGTGCGCGCAGCGGGCTCGGCGCGCTGACACTACGCCCCGTGGAGGCGCCGCGCGCGGAGAGCGCTGTCACTCGTGCCGCCCGCACCACACCCCCTGCCCGCCCCGCGCGGGGAGGGGGACGGGGGCGCGGGCTCGCGGCCGGCGCAGAGCCGCGGGCGTGGGACGCGGAGCCCAGGCGCAGAGCGCGGGAGCCCGGGGGCACACTGGTGCCAGCCGGCCTGCCCCGCGCCCGCGGCCAAAGTACTTGCCCCGCAGAGATGCGCCCGCAGCCTTCCCGCACCCCCTACCTCCCCCTCCAATCCCCTCTCCGGTTGGCCCAGGCCGCGGGACTGGGAAGGGGGCGGGGCCGAGAACCGCTTCGCCCTCCAGAGGCAGGGCACTTGCACAGCGGGCGGCTCAGCTCCTTGAGACGGGTGTTTGCCAGGCACTGGCCCCCACGCTCCCAACCCACCGCCACCCTGGTGCTTGAAGCGAGGGGGCTGGGCCACCCCTCCCCCAAGATGTAAGGTGGCACGTGCAGAAACCTGCACCAGTGTCTGGAGCTGGTGGGGGAGGGGTGGCAGCCCAGCCCCGGAGCGGCTCCCCTTCGGGAACCAGGTACTGCTCAGCTCACACCAGGGGGCAGACGACCCTGGGTTGGGGGAGGGACGCTTAGCGCTGCTGTCTCGGAAACTTGTGACCCCCGAGTCTGGAGAGAGCGTGGAGACCAGAAGCAGTAGTGAGAGCTGCCCACCCCCTTGTCTCCCCACACGGGCCCCCTGCCCGAAGGCAGCGCCAGCCCCAGCGCACTCGCCCTCTCACTGCTCCAGGTCGTGGAGGGTCCTCCAAGCAGCGACAGAGCCGAGGTCTGGACCCTGGGGACCCTCGTTCGTGGGACCTCCCGGCCAGATCAGGCTTCTGGGAGCCCCGTACAGCCTGCCTTTCTTCCCCTTCTGCTGCAGTGGAGGAGGGGCAGGAGAGGCAGCTCAGGAGAACAGGTCGGGCCAAGCACCCGTGTCCAGAGAGGCCGAGATCCCACCCGCTGGGCCTGACAACAGGAGACGAGATGCAAGCTCGTGTCCCAGCTCCCCGTGGACCCATGAGTAGCCTCAGCTAAGCCCCTCCCCTCTCTGGGCCTCAGTTTCCCCAGGTATAAGACCTGCTGGTTTCTAAGGTTCTTTCCGGATTGCTGCAGCCCAGAGAGGTTCCTGACTTTCCCCAAGCCACACGGCAGATTCCTTGGCTGTGCCACAGACCCCAGGGTGGGCCAGAGATCCCTCTCAGGGCCAAAGCTGACGCACGAGAGACAGCATCTTGGCATCTGCCAGGACCAGCTGAACTCCCGAGGCTTCCTGCTTTCCAGCTACACTGGACAACGGCTGGGCTCCAACTCCCGGCGCAGCCCTGCACGCCTGCATTGGAAACTGTGCCCAGCTGTGTGTTTGGGGATGCTTCGTTGGGCTGAGGCTGACCTGGCTCTGGCAGCCCCCGCTCAGGGAGGCATCAGGCACTCCCACCAGGCTGTGAACTGGAGGCAAAGACCCCCTCAACAGTTCCGTGAGGGGCTGTCCAAGCAATGCATCCAGAGCTGCAGAAATTAGGGCATCCCTCCACCTTCAGGACCACCACAGCAGCTCCGGGCTGCTTCCTGTCCTGGAATACCATCTCCGGCCGCTTCTCTGCCCACCCCCCAGGGCAGGGCCTGATGCCCAGGCCGGGCCAGGGCTGCCCACTCCTCTCCCTCCTCCCCAGCCCCACCTGGACAGGGCCCAGGACCCGAGATGGCTGAGAAGGTGGAGTATGGAGACGCCCAGAAACGTGCAGGGGGCTCAGTGGGGCGAGAGCGAAGGCAGGGTAAGAGCGAAGGAGCCCCCGCAGGTCCTCGGCAGCCAAGCCCGGCCAGGACGGGACTCCTACCGGGAGGCCCCACGACATCCACACCAGTGGGTGCTCACAGCAGGGGCCTGGCGAGCAGGGCTGGGGGCTTCCTTCTGCCCTCTGCCCATCCCCAGCCCTCCAGGGCTTTCCTGAGTGACAGCTGGGCTGGGTGCGGACAGGTGTGGAAAATTCCCGGGCACCCCGAGTGGGCAGCACCTCCTACCTGCACACCTGCACACCTTTCTCAGGCAGCGTGGGGCTCTGTTGTGGGGAGGGGTGGCTCATCTCACGGGGACAGAGTTGCCGGTCCTGGGCACAGGGAGATTCCAGCAGCCCACAGGGATGTGCCCTCTGTGCCCAGGGGACGCGGCTGAGAGCCCGAGAGCCAGGGACAGAGAGACACACAGACACTCGCACCCAGAGACAGAGACGCGGAAACCAAGGGCAACGACCAGACAGGGAACCCGGGCTTGCTCCCGCACGACACCAAAACTGAAATGCAAATCAGAAACCTCGAAAGAAATCTCCATTCTGCGCCAGAGACTCCAAGAATGCCTGGAAGGAGGCCACAGGACCTCTGGGCAGGCGGGGCTCAGGGCCTCCAGACAAGGAGGCTACGCGCGGCGTGTGGTGTGTGGACGTGCCTACCACGCCCACCAGGTCCTCCGGGGGCAGCTTCAGCAGCCAGGGCAGACAGCCTGCCCCCCGTCCCGCCCAGCATCGCCCCCGCTGAGAGCCACCCCGGCCACCCTTCCTTACCTGTGTCTCCCAGACGGGCTGCTATCCAGGCCTCCCCTTCACCCCCTCTGGCCTCTGGACCTCCCTCTGAGGCACCCTACCCATGCTGCTCCTCCACAGGCCTGAGAGTGCTACGCTACTCCGCTTCGAAACTCTCAGGGACTCTGCTCTCCTGTCACTCGACACAGAGCCCTCGGCCTGGTACCCAGGGGGCCCCACCCACTTGGCTCCCAAGGCCTGGAGTGAGGTGCCCTCCTCCAGGAAGCCTTCCCTGGTTCCCTCATTCCACACGCCACGCCCCCTCTGAGACCGCGTCACAGAACTTCCCTTGAGATGTCACAGGGGTCTTGCCCTTGTTTCGAGTCTGTCTCCAGTAAGATGATCCCCAAACACACCAGCTAGCCTGGCAGCTAGCCTCGGGCATGTCTGCTTGCCAGATTGACCTGCTGCCCTGTGTACCCAGAGACCATCCCCGTGGGAGGCGTTGCCCGGCTCTGGGTGTAACAGGTGGCCCCAGCGACAGCCCGGCTCAGAAACCTTTCTGCAGCTGGAGGTCACCAGCGAGCACACAGGGCCCAGAGACACACACACAGAGAGGCAGCGAGAGGCACAGCGAGTGCCACGGGCAGAACAAGGGCACGCTCTCCAGATCAATAAGCTTAACCGGGTGAACGTGCGATTCTCACCCGCCAACTTTAGGAAGTGTGTTTCAGTTTTCACCAGCAGCTGGTCTTAAGCCGTCTAGTCCTCAACCAGAGCTCAAGACAACCTGCAGGACCAGATCCAGCTCTCCCGCCTCCTGCTGCCTCTACACACGGAGCCCGGGGCAGTCCTGGCCAGGCTAGTGTCAGCCTGGTGGCCGCCAGGCATCGCCATGGCACAGGAGGAGGGCTGGCCCACCTGCCCCAAGCCCCCAGGGCACTTTGCTGCACCAAGGTGGTGCCGACTGGGGGCATGTCTGATGGGCCAGAGGTCTTTGTGGGCACTGCCAGCCCTTAGGAATCATTCGTTCCTGACCCCACTTTTCCTTTGAGGGGGAAGCTGAGGTGCAGAGAGAGGAAGGCACCTGTCCCAGGCCCCCCGAGACCAGATATCCTGCCCCCAAAGGACCTCTTTCTTTGGCAGGGGTGGGCGTTTCCATCTGGGTCTGGCAGGACGAGGATGGGGCCCCTGAGCTGGGTCAGGATGGAGGGGGCCTGGTCAAGGCCATGTCTAACACGGCCATCCACAGGGCCAGAGCCTCGGCTCTGGGGAGGTGCCTGTGGACGGGGAGGGTGGGAGGCTGGAGGGCAGGCGGGTGGGAGTGTGGAGGGCTGCTCCCAGCGCGAGAGCCAAGGCCAGCTGGGGAGAAGAGAGTCGGCAGCCGCTGCTCACGGCCAACGTGGATGTGGAGGCCAGCAGGCCAGGGAGGGGGCGCCTGGGGCTGCGGTGGGGGGGGCAGGGAGGCGGGCAGAGTCCTTGACCTGCCCAGACCGGGGGTGGCTGGAGGTGCCTTCTCCTGGCCCTGGGCGGGGGCAGGACAGGATGGAGAAGCACAGCTCCCTGCCCATCCTCCCCGCGGCCACCCCAACACTCAGTGCCCACCACTGCCTTCTCCCCTAGCTGGGGGCCACTGGCCTGGGGGCAGCAGTGAAGGACCTGGGTGACGGGGAGGGATGTGCATGGGGGAGGGGAGCGTGACTTGGAGAGTGGGAGGGAGCAAGAGGGAGGGGGTGGCCCAGGAGACTCTGGGCCCCGCCCCCTCTTCTCACCCCACGCCCAAACTCCCGGCCTACTGCACCCACCACTGTTATAAACGAACGATGGCTCTCACGCAGCAGCCAGCCCGTCTGCTGGGTGACGGCTCCGTTCGTCCGTTCGTTCTTTCATTCACCTTTTTGTTCTTTCATTCCTGCAACCACTGACAAACACTCTCTGTGAGTCCCCAGGGTGCCTGGCGGGTGGCTAGGAATTCAGTGGGCCCCATCCCAAGAGCCCTACCCTGGAGGCCTCGACCAACTGGCCAGTTTAAGAAAACTGTCACAGCTGACACTAGGCGGCTTCCTGGCACAGCAGGAGGGGTCCTCGGATGGGAGGGACTGAGCAGAGGGCTGGGCGGCGGCGAGGCAGGAAAGGGATTCAGGGGCCGGATCACTGAGAGTCTTAGAGACAAAAGTGGGGAGGTGTTCTCGGGTCGGGTCCAGACGATCATTAAGACAGATGGCTGGGGGGCGGGGCGAGGAGAGGGGGAGGTGGGCGGCTGTGGGAAGCAGGCAGTCTGGCTGCAGGCCTTCCTCAGCGGGGCCGGGACACCCAGGCGGCTCAGATGGGCAGGGCCGCGGAGGTGGAGGGAAGAGCGGGGACCTGACACCGAGGAGCGGGCGTGGGCTCCGGGGGCAGGTGCTCGCTCAGGCTGGAAAGCTGCGGAGGCTCTGACGGCCACTTCTCACGCTGCTGAGCTTGAGATTCAGGCAGAACCGTCCAGCTGGCCTCGGGAGGTCCCAGGTGCACCAGGCCAGGAGTGGGGCCCGGGCACCGCCAGCGGGGTGGGCCCTGGTGGACCTCAAGTCTCTGGGGCGGGCGACCGTGCTCAGAGAGGAGGGGGCCCGAGCTGGGCCAAGGGATGCCCGGCTGCTGCCCAAGTGCACCCCTCGTGTCTGGCTTGAAAGAAAGCAGAACCCGAAGCCCCTCATGCAGGGCCAGCTTGGGTCCAGCACCCAGCGTGCTGGCACACGCTGAGGGCTGCCTGTCCCCAGTCCACGGGGCTGCCCAGCCCAGAGGGAGGGCAGAGGCTCTGGGCTCTGGGCTCCGGCGTGAGTCCTGGCGCAGAACCCGGGGAGGGGCCGAGCAGGACTTCGTGCCCCCCTCGCCCACTCCCCACCCGAGGGGTGTCCTTCCTGGCCCCAAGCCTTCCTCATCCAGCAAGACTCAGGAGAGACCGTTCCCTGGGCAGCCCTGTGTTCCCCGGGCCCCAGTCCGCCGGGGTGGAGCAGCAGGGCACTGGGAATAGCCAGCCAGCCCACCCTGCACGGCCACCCCACCCCCAGCTCTCCCCAGCGACCGGGCCTGCGGGTGACCTGGTGGCTCAGCTCAGGGAGCTGCTGTCCCCAGGCGAGATGGCGGAGAGGGGCCCACGCTTTCTCCAGGCCAAAGAAGGAGACTCCCAGTGCCCCACGCCGGGCACGGCAGGAGCCCCAAGGTTGGGCCCCATCAGGCCCGGGCTGGGCCTCCTGTAGCAGCAGGCCTGACCCCCAAAGACTCCAGAAACCCAGGCTCCCCTGTCACATCACAGCAGCTCCCACACAAGCCCCATCGGTGAGCGGCCGTTCCCAGCGCTGCCCTGCCCAGGCTCCATACACCAGGAGGTTCTGCCACCCAGGGACCCCTGTCGGGGCCTGGGCCCCTTCCCCAGTCCCTGCAGAGCGCCCCCCCGCCCCGCCACCCCTAACATCCCCCACCATACAAACCCAAAGCAGCTTCTGCTAAGCTCGCTGCTGGCCCGGCTGGCTTCCTCTGGCCAGGCTGGCTGGGTGGGGCGGTTGGAGGGCCAGCCCCCAGCACTGGTCAGCTCAGAGGAGTCCCAGGTCCGGTGCATTGGGCCACCTGCTCCCCTGGCCCAGGCCCAGGTTTCCTCCTGCGGGAAGCAGCACGCAGGCCCCCGCTGCAGCTTCAGTGTCCACTGGCCCCACCCACCCTGAGGACCAGCCCCCAGCTCCATCCCCTGCTTCTAACGGCAGCAGCCCCTTCCCTACACCCTGATGTGGAGCCTAGCGGTCCGTCCCCCCTTCCCAGGCTGCCCTGGGCTGCCTGCTCCCCTGCAGACTGGGCAGGATGGTCTGGGGCCCTCCTGCCCGTCTGCCATCAAAGCCAGGTCTCTGTCCCAGCGCCCAGCCCAGTTCTAACACATGCCGGATAGTTAGGAGCTGCAAGCCCCGCACTTCTCAGAAGAAATCTCTCCTGTGCAGCAAGCCCTGGGCATGGGGGAACCCCCCACACCACCCCTGTGTGCGAAGGCTCGGGCATCCCTGTGCGCCCAGGCCCAGGGTAGATGCCCGAGGACAAAAACGACTCGTGGCTTCATCCACACAACCTGCCCAGGATTCATGATGACAAGGAGCATCAGTGCACGTGGCACCAGGGAGAGGGGCCCGCTGGATCCCAGAGAGGGGACAGGACCAGAAAGGTTCTGTGCCCGTCCCCTTGGCTAGGAAACCCCGCGGTCAGGTGCTTCTCTGCTTGCTTGGGTGGGGTGTTTCCTGGAAGAAAGACCCTCACCACACTCTCCAAGACTGGAGAGTCAACTTGGCCAGCTGACCCTTTGGGCTGCCTGTTAGAACTGTGTGTGAACTGAGAGTTAATAGGCCGTGAGAGAGCACCCGAGGGAAGCACAGGAACTCACAGTACTTGGACTTAGTAACTTGTACTTTATCTACTCAGAGGCAGGGCTTCGTTTTGCTTTTCCAAACCAGGCTGCATTCTGTATTCGTGGGGATTAGGACCCCCTTAGGACCGCAAGGGGAGCGCGTCCCTGCCCAGAGGCCCCCAGGGGCGTCCAGAGAATGAAGGAGCCCAAAGCTGCTATCGTCCAGGAAGCCGTGATCGCTTTTTCCCAGGCGCGGATTGCCCTGAAGGTGAGTCCACGTGTCCTGCCTCCTCCGGAAAGGCCTCTGACCTCTCAGCAGGTGGGGCTGATTCTGGAAAAGCAGCGGGGGCGGCCGGCTCGAGTGCACCAGACACCAAGGCTGCCCAGGAAGATGAAGGCGGGAGCTTCAAAGAGCTTCGTTGAACGTCAAATGCCAAGGCCGCCGTGCTTCCCAGGACACAACCAGAGGCACAGACCAGGACGCGAGCACGAGTCTTCCCCGCCACGTGACTCACAACAGCCAGCGCTCCTGAGGTTCCTGGATGCTCGGCAATGCCCGAGGGGCCGCGTCCACCAGAGTGAGGAGGCCATTCAAATGCAGGCTCCAGAAGAAGACGCCAAGGTTAGAAGGGGGCCGAGCAGGTCTAAGCCCCCAGGGCTGGGCTTGTGGGCTTGTGGAGGGGAGGGGGCGGGGACAGAGAGACGCAGTTGGTAACCTGGAGCAGTTAGAAACCCACGCACACAAGGGCTCAAGGAAGGTGCCGTGTTCTGTACTTTCCAAAACATCTCCTCGGAGCAAGTCGTCGTGCTTCCACAGCCAGGAAGAAAGAAATACAGGCGAGGCCAACGTAGAGCCGACCGAAGTCCCAGGGAAAGCAGCGGATCTGAACACACTGTGAAACCCCCAGAGCTTGCACTCCTGCCGTGTGGACTTACACGAGTCCCCTCCCCTAGCCTCACGGCCCAGAGGCTACAGCCGCCCAGCCGCTCCAGCCCCAGGCCAGTAAGGACTCAGTCAGACTCAGACACACGGTCCAGCGCCCCAGCGCTGTAAGACCCAGTGTGGTGAGGGGCCAGACCCAGGCCCCGGGCACCTCCCACGTCACCCCCAAATCCATAGCCTCAGGGCAGCTCATTTGCATTCTCCCATCCTTCGGCCTGTTGAATGGGATTAAGTAGCTCTAAATGAACCCCATTACCAGGGACGCAGGAGAACGGGTGAGAAGACGGCACAGTGGGGGTGTGGCCGTCCTGCTGCCCCAGCCGTGCGCCTGGTCCCCACACTGTCCACCCACCCAGGCCCAGCGGGAGCTGGCTTCTCTCCAGAGTGCACGGGCTCTGCTCTGCGCCAAGGGCCCAAGGCCGAGATGAGAGCCACGGCGCCCCAGGAACACCAGCCACACTCACTGCCTGGGCTGGAGCAGGGCTTGCCCCCATCGTGGGCGCCGTGGACGCAAGTAGCCCCGAGTAATGTCACTGGTGCCACCCGCACCCGGCCCCAGAACCCATGTAGCCAGGGCTCCAGAGCGGCCCCCGGGCCCACGCCTCTCGGGCACCGCTCTGACCCGCGGCCCCCCAGCTCCCCGCCCGGTCTGCCGCTTGTGGACAGAGCTGGCTTCAGCCAGGGCAGGCACTGCGGCGCAGAGGAGCCCGGACATTCTTCAGTCCAACGCAAGGAGCAGCCTCCTGGCCGCAAGGAGACCAACCATCCCCAGGCGGCCTCCAGCACACACCGGCCCAAGGGCCTCCCCTGCCCTCGTGGCTGGGACACCGCCCTTACTCACAGGGGCTGCCTCAGGAGCCTTCTGGAAGGACTCCAGGGCCGGATCAGGCAGCCCCAGCCCTGCCCTCAGCCCCGCACCCAGCAGAGGACCTAGCCTGACGTCAGTATCAGCAAGCCAGGCATGGGGGGCAGGGAGCTCAGAGAGGGGAGGCAGCGGGGGGAGGGGTCGGTAGTTTGAGGGTGGAGCCCCCTTTCCTCGACATCATAGCCCCTCCGCACGCCCCAGAGGAGCGGCCCAGTAGCCTCCCCTCCCCTCCGCTCCCCCGTTCCAACTACCCCTTCCTCTGGCGTCCATTCCAGACTGAGCTGAAAAGCAGGGCCCCCGAGCCCAGGCAGGGGACTAAGCGCCTCGGAACAGATACCCCCCCCCCCAGCCCCACCCCAGGCAGAAGAGACCTGTCCTGTCCCGGAGCGTCTGGGGAATGTGGGAGGAGCAAGTCCCTGCGGCTCGGGGCCCACAGGGGCCGGAGCACGAACGCCCACAGGCGCGCACACGCTCTCGCCGTCACCGCGCATTCCTGGGGCCTCGGCCACCCAGGAAGAGCAGGCCTCCTGTGCGTGAGCACGTGCGCGCACACACACACACACACACACACACTGAGGTGCAGACCTGTCATCATGCCCACAAGCCTGGTGCTGGCTGGCCGCCACGCAGACCCGCACCCGGGACCGTCCCAGGAGAGCTGAGTCAGGGTCCCACGAGCGGCTGTGTCCGCCAAGGAGGTGCCACAACGCCCACCCCACCCCGCCCCGCCCCCCCCCGCCAAAGGTGGACCAGCTGCTCAGCAGAGGGCCCAGCAAACCAGCCAGAAATTCGCACCCCCCGGGGTCTCCCACTCCAGGTGGGCGAGATCCCAGACCCCTTCTGACCATCCCCAGGCACCCGGACCAACCACACACCTGAGAAGGAAACACTGCCGCGATGCCAGAGACAGGTCTGCGCCCACCGATGTGCTGGGCTGCCCCCCAGCTCAACCCATCCCCTCTCCCAGGTGTCCTGAGCTCCCACCTCGTCCTGCAGCTCCTGAGTCAGGGCTGGCAGGCCCAGGGCCGGTAGTGGGTAGGCACACAGTGCGGTGGCCTCAACTCCAGCTCAGCCCAACACTCTAGACTCTCGGGGCAGAAAGCAGCCAGGGGCCCTGGGCGGGGAGGGGATAAGCCGCCCACCTCCCGCAGGCCCAGGCCCAGCCTGGTGTGTAAATCTGCCACGCAGTGTGGGCATGGTCTCTCTGGCTGGACGTGGAGCCTGGGCTGCCCGGGGAGGACCGGGGCACCACCAGGCACCCACCCTCCCCTCAGGCAGGGCCTCTCGCACCTGGCCAGGTCCGCCTGCGCACCTGTGTGATTCCAAGAGTTGGGAGTCGAGATGCAGCTAACAAACGTTGGGTGTTGGACGTGAGAAGCACGGTGAGCCAGGGGTTGCTGGGGGCGGGGGCGCAGCCCCAGGGCAGGTGGGACGTCCCCCTCCCCAATCTAGAGGGTGGAGCACGTGACCTCACCTAGCTGCGCCCCTGAGGTCTGTGCACTTTCCAGTCTGGATACTATAGTCCCATGGTTTTTAAAGTTGACAGAAAGAGAGTGGGCTCCTCGACCCACACAGCCCGCTTCCAGAGGCCACAAGTGGCCAACAGGCCACATGACACCGAGGCCTGGAGGCGCCACAGGCAGCCAAGAGACCGGCTGAGGCCCCGAGCCAGCACAGGGCTCGCACGGGTCTGAGCAGGCCGGGCGGAGCCACAGGGGGAGCTGGCAGCCCCCACGCTGCCTTCCCAATGAGTCTGCTTGTGCCTCTCCCCTTGTGCCGGGAGACGTCCCACTCCCGGCAGGCCGTGGCAGCCCCCCATCCTGGAGGAGCAGGCGGGGCCCCCTGTACCCCAGGTGGGACCAGGACGTCACGCCCGCTGGGGAACTGAGCCCAGAAGGGCACCACCGTCTACCCGGCGGCCTCACTCACCCACAGGCAGAATGTTCGTGCTCAGGAAAGGCCGTCTGCTCTCCAGATCAGGGCCTCGGGCGAGGGCACCATCGTGGAGGGGCCGAGGGCTCTCGGCACTGGGGCAGCAGGTGAGAGGTGGGACTGGCCTGGATTACCAGCTGGGGCCGGCCGTCCGAGGGAGGCAGGGAGAGGCTACTCTGAGGTCCCTCTGCCCCGAGGGCCCCAGCGTCCCCCGCCGGGATGGAGGCTGGGTCTCCGCTCATCACTCCTAGAGAGGCAGGGGCAGCGGGGCTGGTGAGTGAGGCCTGTCCAGCGTCCAGGTTAGTGCTGGGCCGGAGTGCAGGAGGAGGCTGTACTGCAGCCCAGCTCCACTACCCACCCCGTCCGCCGACAAGCAGCCCTTCAAGGTGGGGCGCAGGGCAGCGTGGCAGGGAGTCTGGCAGGAGGGCGACCCCACCCGGGACCCTGAGGCTTTGGGGGAGGAGCCGGTGCAGCCAGAGGGCGGGGGATCTTATCAATGGCTGCATCACCCGATGTGTTGATTGTTTCTCTGTGCTGGGACTGGTTCCATAGCTTGATAAATTTCAAAGGCAACACAGGAGTCACTTTGCAGAGAGCGGCCAGCCCCCACTCTGTTGTGACGGTGCTGGATGCACTGGCCAGCCCTGGGCCACCCTGGGGCCCCACGGACCACAGGAGGAGCCCAAGGCTCAGGTGGGTCCCTCAGCCCTTTCTCCAGCCCTCAGGTCCCAGTGCACTGTCACTCCCAGGTCTGCAGTCTCAGGCCCTTCCAGCCACCACTCGGTCTGGGCAGTGGGTGGAGGCCACGCTGGCATCCCAGGCAGCCATCGGCCCCGGGGCTGTCTGGCTGGGCTCCCACCCCCACCCCACAGTGGGCCCAGGCCCCGCCCGGCCTCCGCGTGGCCTCCACAGAGGCTCAGTCCCATCATGGCCTCTGCGCAGGACCCCCTGCTGCACCTTTCCAGCTCTTCCCCAACCAATGCCCTCCTCGCTCCCCCAGGCCAGCTCCTTCTAGAGACTTCCTCTGTGCCCGCTCCCTCCTCTGGGCCTCCTCCCTGGGGCCACAGAGAGACCACAGAGGCCAGCACGGGAGGCCTTGGCTGCGGGGCTCTGGAGCTTCTGCGGCCTGGCCCCTCGGATGGACATCGGGACACCCGGAGCCACACTCTGCCCAGGTGGGAAAAACAGGGGGGGGCGGCGGGCAACACCCCTTCCCAAGGGCCCCTCAGAGCCGCCCTACCTCGTGGCCCTTCTCCAGCCACCCGGGAAGGAGGGCCCCGTGGCGGTCTGCCCTTCCTTCACCCTGGCAGGCTTCAGCCCCCAAGCCCTCCACCTGGCCCAGCCCCCCAAGATCAGCAGCAGACCCGGAACCGGCTACTCCCCAGGGCCCGACAGCCAGGGCCCCGTCCCAGCCTTGCCCATCCCCCTCCCTGCTCCCCCAGGAGTTCCCTGGGGTCCTGCACGTCCCACAAGCACAGAGGCGATGCCACGCATCCCCCGCTTGCCCACCCAAGCCCGGCTGGGCCCGCACAGCCCTCCACAGGCCCACTCCCCTGCTGGGCGCCCCCTGGCCACCGCCCGGTTCCTGGGCTCACCTGCGCTGGCTCCCCCGAGGTGGCTGGACCACCACGGCCCCTTGGCCACACAGCCCAAGAGGCTGGCGCCAGCTCTGGCCGCTGAGCCAGCTACTGCCAGGCTTCCAAGCAGGCCCCACGCTTCCTGCGGCAGCGGGAGCCCAGGAGCTGTGCCCGGACATGTCTGCCAGAGCAGGGCCGGGCGTGGGGCTCAGGCTGGGCTGGCACAGTCAAGCCTAAGTAGGCCACAGCACCCACCAGGAGCAGAGGCGAGGCCACGGAGGGCCGTGTGGTCAGCGGTTGGCGAGCTGAGGCCCCGGCAGCACCGGCGCCCGTGAGCCCCACGCCGCCCAGCCCCCACCCCAGCCACGCCAGGGCCCCTGACGGCACTCCTCACTTCCAGCCACGCTGGCCCCCGTGGGGAGGGGCTGAGGGTCAGAGGGGCTGCCCGGCCGTCCCCAGCTCGGCCCCTCCTCCTCTCACAGGCTGACCCCCGGGCTAAGGAGGGACACCGCCCCTCTCAGGCCTCCAGCCTCTGCTCAGACCCTGGCCCAGATGCCAGTGTCAGGCCTGGGAACTGGCTACTGCCCACGGGTGAGCAGTCACGGTGACATCATTCAGAGCCAGGCCGGGTCGGCGGGGGACAGGGCCGAAAGGTTTACTGGACTCCTGCCCCTCAGAAGCCGGCCATTTAATCAGGACCCTCGGCACAGGCCCGGATAGGCCGGAGGGTGGCCCGGCCAAGCCCAAGCGCCCAGGGGGCGACACCCACATCCAGACGGGCAGGTCCACCTCCATAGAATGGCCAGTGCCCAGCCTCGAGGCCCCGGGATGGAGTGGCTGCCATCTAGCAGTTCCTGGTGAGTCCACAGCGCCCACCCGCCCTGCCGTCGCCCGCTGCGGGGGCCTAGGTGTCCCTCAGGCCCGGCCTCCCGGCCTGGACACTGGCTACAGCTTCCAGCCCAACCCTGCGGTGCCCCCTCACCATGTTCCACAGAGCAGCGGGCTTGCAGTGAGAGTGCCACAGGGGCCACCACGAGCCCCCCTCCGGCCACCCTCTCCCCGTTGCCTCCCGCCTTCTGTGTCAGCGCCCTGGAAGTGGGGCCGCCACATCCTCCACTGGCAGCGCTGGAGAAGGATCCCAACCCACCAACCCCAGCCCAGCTGGTGTGGCTGCACTGGGCCTGGCCCCTAACATCCAGCCTTTCTAGGCCCTCTGCCCAGGTGCCCCCTGGTGTCCACCCCGGGCTGGACACCTGGCCCGAGGCCCCCGAGGGCTGACACGGCACGGAATCAAAAGGCTGGCCCGTCTGCTGCCCAGGGCCCCCACCCCAGCCTTGCCCATCCCCCTCCCCGCTCCCCCAAAGCTGCCTGCGGAGTCTCCTCCCCAGGTGGGACTCTCACTGCCCAAAGCCTCCCCCGAAGCCCCCTACCACACACAGCCTGCTTATTCCCGCATCCCTGCCACCTCAGCACAGCCTCCAGGCTGAGAGTGGGTCCAAGGTGGAGGAGCCCTGATGACGGGGCGACAGGTCAGGGCTCCCCCGTGGCCTGCGAGTCTGGAGCTGGACCCTCTACCAGGAGCCACCTGCTGCCAGAGCCTCCCCTGTGCCGCACCCTGGACCTAGCAGATGACGACGCAGAGAATGGAGGCTGGACCCCGACAAGCCCGGCCTCCCCCCTCGAGTGGGTCAAGCCAGCCAGAGCTCAGCACAGAGGCTGTCACCCAGGGCCCGCCAGGCCGCACATGACTGACTGTGAGGCCAGGCGGGAGTGACTGGGTGATGCAGCCACACGTCTGGGTCCAGGGGCTTCATGGAGCAGGACCCTTGCCCGGGGACAGGAGGGAAGGGCTTTAGTTGAGGGCAAGTCCTGGGTAAGAGCAGGGATCACTCAGCCAGAGCACGTGTGTGCAGCCTGGGACCCAGCCGCTCTGCTCCAGAGAAAGAACCCCTCCGGGCCCCAAGGGATTGGGGGGTGGTGGGCGGATATCCAGGGCAGCCCTGTCAGGTCGGGGAGCTGGAGGCCCCAGGGTTGGGGACACACACTTGGAACAACACGGCACTAGAAGGAGGAAGAAAGAGTGTCTCGTGGAGAGAGATGCGTCTTGAGAGCACACTGCCAAGCAAAGAAAGCAGAGATCAGAAGGGGGCAGACGACCAAGAGCACTGCTTCCCGAAGTGTGGCCCACAGAACCCCAGGGGTCCCCCAAAGCTTTGGGGGCCTACGAGTTCTGAACTATTTTCATGATTCCACTCTCCTTCCCCGTGCTGACGTTTGCACAACAGTGGGTAACACTCTGCACAGATCAAGGCTGAGGGACCACAGCCCCATCACCTCCCGCATCGCTGCGTGCTCAGGATTAAACAAAGAAAACGCCGTGTCCCTGAGCCCGCCCTCGACAGAGCGGTAAGAATGACAAATTTGATTAAACCCCACCTCTGGGTTCGCATCCTTCTAGTATTCTGTTCGAGACCACGGGGAAGGGCTCCCGAGTACGCACAGAGCTGCCGCCCCCGAACTGGTCGCGGACACAGCCCACAGACACCATTTCTTACCCGAAAGAACAGCTGGCAAACTGGCTACGCCGTATGGGCGTGCAGACATCTGGCAGAAGTTTCCTCAAACACAAGTGAAGTAAGCACGCCACTTCAAAAGAAAATAAATAAAATGACAGGATCTGTCTCCAACGGTCAAAGCCACAGCTTAAGTGAACATCGGCATTTGGAAGAACTTGAATCCACCACTGTGAGTCTGACAGCTTCCGAGCAGTGAAGGCTTTTTCTCATGAGAGCGGTGGCGTTTATGTGCTCTAATGAAACGTGTCAACATCTGGAAAATCCACCGAACTCAGCAAACCAGTATTTCCCAGATGACGGAGACAGGATAATCCAAAATCACTCACAGGTGAAGATCCTTTCCAAGCGAAAAGCAGACCAATGGGTGTTAGTGTAACAGAGCCCCTGATGGCGTCGCTAGGGATGCAACTTTCACATCTCAGCTCCCTTAAAGAAGCCCTCATTGGTTCAGCTTTGGCGGAGCACCGTTACCTGAGTCGGCAGATTTCCCCGTAGTCTTCACCACAACGCACTGGGACAGATGGAATGCTGTGTTCTCTACCCAAGCACGACAGAGATTTGCAACAATGTAAAAAAATGTCACTCTTCTCGCTGAATTTTTTGTTTGGAAAAAACCAGTTATTTTCATTAAATGTTATTTCTATTAATGTGTAATTAGTTGATTGTTATTTTTAGTAAGGCCTCATCCATAACTTTTTTTTAATGATCACCTTTACGTTCTACTGTGGTACCTGTCAGGTGATCATAACCAGGGGTGTGCTGGGCGAGGCTGACCAACCACCTCTCGGGGGAGGAAAGCCCTGAGGAGGGTGTTTGCTGATGCCCGTGGTGTAAGCACACCCACCGCAGCCAATTTCAAGCTATGCCCGTGAGATTACAGAGCGCGGAGTTGGGAAGAAATGGGCGACATTCCATCCCCTGGGATTTCCAGTCCTCAGAGGGAACAGACGCAAACCCTATCTGGACAAGAACATGGATAATATAGTAAGATGCGAATAATTAGGAAGTGCTGAGTGCTGAGTACTGATTGCTCGCGCTTTTATATAACTTACATGGTTTACATAAAACTTGATTTTAATAATGGCTATGTTTAACAACCAGCTCCCAGAATTACTGGAGATCTCACAGCCGGCTCTCGCCAGCTCTCTCTCCACTGGACACAAAGCTCTTCGGGGTCCCCAACAATTGTTCAGAGTGGAAAGGGGTCCAGAGACCAAAACCTTTGCACCGCTAACATTGATATACATCAAAAATA
Source organism: Phocoena sinus (assembly GCF_008692025.1). Lineage (NCBI taxonomy): Eukaryota > Metazoa > Chordata > Mammalia > Artiodactyla > Phocoenidae > Phocoena > Phocoena sinus. The sequence goes on along the minus strand of NC_045763.1, from coordinate 1,263,816 downwards.
ATTGCAGCACAAAATGTGGAAGTGACCTGAGTGTCCATCTTGTCCATAACAGATGAACAGATAAAAAAGATGTGGTACATATACACATGGAATATTACTCAGCCATAACAAAGAATGAAGTAATGCCGTTTGCAGCTACATGGATGGACCTAGAGATTGTCATACTAAGTGAAGTAAGTCAGAGAGAGAAAGACAAATACCATATGATATCACTTATATGTGGAATCTAAAAAAATACAACAAACTAGTGAATATAAGAAAAAAGAAGCAGACACACGGATATAGAGAACAAACTAGCGGTTACCAGAGGGGGGAGGGGTAATGTGGGGATGGGGGATTGGGAGGTACAAACTATTGGGGGTAAGACTGACTACAAGGATGTAGTGCACAACACGGGGAATAGAGTCAGTATCTTGTAATGACTGTAAATGGAGTACACCCTTTAAAATTGTATTAAAAAAACTTTTAAGGTGAGTGCAACAAAACACAGTATGCATTCTGAAAAATAACTAAAACAAAAGGTGTGCACTGAACACCCATCAGAGCGCATCCCAAGAAGGGGCGGGATGGGTGAACGCGATCAGTCAACCACGTGCCGGCCAGTCAAGAGCAGGGCCGGGATGAGAAGAGGAGGGTCCCCAGAGCCCTCTGTACCCGGGGCCTGCAGAAGAGACTGCTGTGGAAGTGGGCGTCTCCAGGTCAGAGCTTGGTGTGAAGCCTGCCTCTTCGTAGCCAAGAAATTCTCCCTGAGCTCTGGTTTCCTGGCCCGTAGAGCAGGTGCACAGAGAGCCCTTCCCCAACAGGAGACGGCAGGAGCCAGCCTGGCAGGTGGGCACAGACCCTTCCGTGTCTTCACGCTCTGGGACCCCTGCCCTTGGGGGCGCTTTCCCCACCCCTGTGCCAGGAGCACACCCCACAGGAGCCGGGCTGCAATCACTGGGGTCCACCCCATGAACAGAGACGGGCCCCAGGAGCCCTCCCCCATCCTCCCGGCAGCTCCAGCCCCTCTGTCCCGCCTGAGCCCCACCCACTCCACGAGAGCATCACTGCCAACCTCCGTGCTCCGCGAGAATCTGCAAAGTGTGGCGAGGTCAGTCTCCACGTCACAGTGGGGGAGGGTGTTAAGTGGGTCAAACTGCCCCCCGGGGCCAGAGGAAGGGCCCCAAAAGGGACAGCAGAGGTCCTGCCTGGACCACCTCCATCAGACGCCAGCTCCCCGCGGCCCCGAATGGAATCCTGAGTCTTGTGCGGGGTGGTGTCTGTTGAGTGGAAGAGGTAAGTCAAGGCTTGGGGGTAGGCGACCGGGAGGAGGGAGGCACAGGGCATGTCCCTGCGTCCCTGCGTCCTTAACCCAAGGACACAGAGCTCCTGACCAGAGCTCCAGGGGCGGCTGGGGGGGCCTTGCACCCACCCTCACCCCACAGTAGTACCCAGGCTGCAGGGAGGAAGGTCTCGCTCACCACAAAGGTCCAGTGTCGGGGAGGGCCCGAAGGGGCTCAGAGGGGGAGCCATCTGCGGGAGGGGGGCGCCCCAGGCAGAAGGGGCAGCAAGTGCAAAGGCCCTGCAGCCAGAAGGGCCCGTCTGGCCCCTGGGGCCCAGGGCTGGCTTGGAGTCCCCAGTCCCAGTCCAGCTTCCTCAGACAGAAGCCCCCTCCCTCCCCAAGGGAGCTGAGGGAAGCATTTCTGGGCTCCTCCCGGCTCTGCCATCTCCACGGCCAGGCCCCCAACCCTGTTCCTCCCTCACCGTCCTCACGCCCCCAGGGGAGGCCGGCTGCGGCCCCTATGCCCCACTGCCGGGTGGGCATCAGCCTCTCCCTCTGCCGGCCTCCAGCCGTGTCCACCGCTCTCGTCCAGAGGCCGGTACCTGCTCGCCCCTCCGTTTTCCCCTGGATGTCTGTTGTCTCTTGAAATTCAGTGGGAAACTCAAGGCCAGGCAGAGAGGACAGACCCCCGGAACAGCCCCGAGCTGGGGTGGCCGCTGCAGATCCCTTCTCGGAGGAAGGCGAGGACCACGGCCTGGGGGGCCTGGCACGGGGGCTGCTGGGACCCCCAACAGGAGCGGATCCCAGGGTGGGGAGAGTGGAGGGGGACCCGGAGGGAGCATCCCCTCTGAGAAGTTTTGTGTCTGGAGGGGCAGCAGTGGTGGGGGTCGGGGAGGGGGACTGGTGTTTGGATGAAGGAGGAGCACAGGGGATGCTGATGTCACACTTGGCACCCAGTGAGGGTACCGGCCAGAGCTGCCACACCCAGGGGGAGAAAACTAAAGACGCGCCCTGGGGCCCCCACTCAACTCTGGCCTCTGGGGACGGGGCGGGGGGTGGGTGGGGGATCCGGAGCCTCCTGCTGGGGACCCCGACCCCTGGCCTCCAACAGACCGGGAGCCACTGTCTCCACACAGCACCTCGCGGGAGAAGCCCCAGGCCACGCTGGGCCACACCACGCCACACGCTGGGCCACGCCACGCCACACGCTGGGCCACGCCAAGCCACGCTGGGCCACGCCAAGCCACGCCGGGCCACGCCAAGCCACGCTGGGCCACACCAAGCCAGGCTCCTGCGCTTCTGCCTCGGGGAGCCCCCGTGCTACATGCTTGCAGCCCCCAGGCCCTGGTTGCTTCCCGACTCTCACGTCTGAAGTGAGGACGCTGTGGGCTTTCGATAGCATCGGCTCTTCTACTTTGAAAGTAAACACCCCGAGGCGGCAGAGGGGCCGTGAGAACCACTGGCCGTTGGCAGCTACTGGTCGCTGTAAATCAGGACAAACCCCCCAAAACCAAAGTCAGAACCACGTGGATGCACAGGTGGAAGCCAGCGCACGGTGGTTCCTTCCAGCCCTGGCCGGCGGGGTGCCGGCAAGGCAGGCCGTGGCCTCGGGTTCCCTGCGAGCACAAGCCGTGTATAGGTGCCCGCCACGCACTGGGGCCTGTCCACTCGCTCTGGCCTCGGAGCTTGGTCCACACAGACACCCTGAGCGCTGCCGCACGCCAGGGCGCCCGCTGGGAACAGACAAGGGAGCCAGACAGGAGACGCCCTCGGGGACTCTCGTCACTGTCACCCGAGTCCACAGACCAAGCAGTGCTGCTGCTGAGATGCTTGCAAACCTCTGAGGCCCTACCACCCATGGCCCCCACACCACCTCCCAGCAAACCCCGAGCAGCTCAGCCCCCGGGGCCCACCCGTGAGAGGAGCCACAGCGAGCCTCGGGCTGGCCCACCGCCGTCCCGCGCCACACACGCGTGGGTCCCGGGGGCTCCCTGGCCCAGGATGTAAGACCCTCTATCCTCCATTTGGCAGGTGAGGACCTGCCCAAGGTCACACCTCCAGCACAGAGGTGGCAGCCCCCGTGGCCGCCCCCATCAGGAGGATGCCGTCATGGGGACAGTGACGTGGGGGGAGGGCGTCTCCAGGGAGCGTCCAGCACAGCCCCCTCCACGAGGAGCCCCCAAGCAGGCCTGACCTCCCTGTGCCCGTCCACATGCAGAGCCCCGAGTGGATGCCCTTCCTTGGGCTGGAGTGAGGCGAGCGTGTGGGTGACCTGCGCCAGCCGCTCTCAGCACCCCTTGCCCAGCCAGCGGCCTCTCTCAGGCCGCCCTGGCTTTGCCTGGTGCCCACAAATCCTCACTCTTCTGGGTGCCCCACCCCACAGGGTCCTGGCTTCGCCCCCCTCCCTCCAGCCCCAGGGGAGGTGGGGAGGATGGCCTCTGGTCTGGACAGAGCCCTCCCTCTCCTGTCAGTGCAAAGCCGCCTCCTCCAGGAAGTCCTCCCAGATCACCTCTTCCTTGGGCCCTTAGTGTCCAGGCCTCAGTTACCAACCAGCTCAGCCCCAGATGATGATTGCACTCACGCCACCCCCACCCACCCTGGCATCATGCAAAGACGTTGGGATCCAGACGTGGGACCAGACAGACCTGGGATTCACCCTGCGCCTGCTTTGGACCAGGCAGGGCCTCTCTCGAGCTCTGACTCTTAGCTCTGCCACATGGATGGTGGCCCTTCCCTCCTTGTCCCCTCAGGCTCCAGATTCCTGTCCTGCCCCCTTTGAAGCTTCTGACAGTGGCCCACCGCCCTGGAGTCCCAGCACACCGCTCGGCCAGGAATCGTGCCTGCCTGTCCCAGGCCAGCACAGGGACAACAGGCCCTGGCCACCACCGGCAGAGTCCCTGGCCAGCCCCTGTGTCCTGAAATTGCTTGACATTACTTCCAAGACCAGCCCAAGCCCCAGGGAGCCCCTGTCCTGCCCCACCTAACAAGCCCCTGGCAGGGCACTGCTCCGGGTCCCACAGCAGGGCCTTCCCACCCCTGCACTGGGGGAGACCTCTGCCCAAGGGGCTGGTGGGAGTCCCAGCTCGGTTCTGGGGGGCCGCCCACCTATGCCCACAACACCTCCCACCCCAGGCAGCCCGAGCCCACCCTGTGCCTACTGCACCCCCGCCCCACGCACCTCCGGGCCAGCTCCACGGCTGCCTGCTGGGGTGAGGTGTGTTCCCAGACCGCCCAGCCGGCGACCAGCGCCAGCTGGAGGAGCCTGTTCTCCAGGTTTGTCCCGAGGGAGTGCTGCGCCCTAAAGGTCAGTGGGGAGCAGCGGGCTCTTCCCCAGTCTCTCCACCCGCCCAGGCGCTGGCTGCAGGGAAGGGGAGAAACAGGCCAGTCCGGCCCCAGGCCTGGGGCTGGAACTGCAGCTGCCCACCCCCTATGCCCCACGGAGGGCAGCAGCACCCACCTCTGCTCCACACCCCGAAGGCGCCTGCCCAGTCGTGGACGCAGGCCCGTAGCAAGGCTGGTGCCCAGCAACCCGTGTCTCTCCACCCCCACCACCGGGTGGGCATCTCAGCCTCAGTGGCCCCTCTGCCATTCTCCAACAGTGAGAAACACCCGCTCCTCCTTATAGGATGGGGATACACGAGGTCCAGCAAAGGCTCTGCCTGGGAGCACCCCACCCCACGGTCCCAGGGCAGGGGTGCACCCAGCCCGGTGTCCGGCCGGCCTCGGATGACCCTGAGCCCTGGGACTGGGCGGGAGGGGTCACACAGTGAGACTGCCTTGGCTAGAATCAGGGCCCTCGAGCTGACCCACCTTGCCCCTCCTTCCTTCTTCCGACAGGTGTTCCTGAGCCAGGCTCGACGGCACAGCAGCCACCCAAGCAAGAAGCCCGTGTTGGGTGAAGCCGGCCTCCCCGGAAAGGGACACAGACCAGCTGGCCACTGGCTTGCCCACCAGTCAGCTGGGTGGGGCTGTGGGAGGGTGGGAGATGAGTGGCGGGGCTGGGAGAGTGAGGGGAGCAGCAGGGCCATGCCCACCCTCCAGGCCGGGCTCAATGAACGTCCCAGAGGAGGGACCGATCTGACAATGGGAGGAAGTGAATGAGTTTGGTGGTGATGTCATCGAGAAGAAGGCTTGTATTCTACTGTAAGCTAATCACCACAGGGATGCTGCCTGTAAGTGTAAAGTCTACATAACGGCCCATCTCCGTGAACCCTGCTTCCCGGGGAGGGAGCATTAAGCTAAAATACCTTTGTTTTAGCTCACGGGAAACATCCTGACCAGGCCCACGTGTGAATGACCTGCAGGGGAGGAAGAAATTCACACACCCCCTCCGGAGGCCGCCGCGACCCAGGAAATGTTTGACTTTATTCCCTCCCCTTTTAGTCCAACTCAGGCACAATGGTTCTTTGGAGCACGGGCCCACCATCTCCTTGGTCTGCTGGCTTTCCAAGTAAAGTCATTACGCCTTGTCCCAACAACTCCCCTCTCTATTATTGGCCTGTTGTGCGGTGAGCAGCGAGCTTAGACTCAGCCTGCGCGTGCAGGCGCGCGCAGAGTATACGCTTAATATCGGCATCCCCGTTCCGGAGACCAGAAAACTGAGGCCCGGAGGTCAGACAGTGCGTGTGAGAGGTACCAGCGGATGAGGTCACACAGCCGAGGTCACAGCAGGTTCCTGGCTCAGCACGCTCGGTTTGTACACAGCAGTGGACATCAGGGCCCCACGCTGGGGCTGGACCCCAGTCAGATACCTCTGCCCGGCGCGGGTGGCCGCTTCCCCGAAGTCCACACGGCTCTTCCCCTTCCTGCCCCAGGAGCCAGGACAGAAGTCACACGGTGAGGCCTCCAGCAAGAGCCCTCGTCCCTCCAGCCCATCCGAATCCCAGAGCCCCAGAACACAGCGGGCAGCACACAGGCTCGGGCTCGCCTGGCCGCCAGGGGACCCGGAGAGCTGACTTGATGAGGCAGGGACTCCTGTCTGTCCCTCCCACCCGCCTTCCCTCTGAAACCACCTCGTCTCCCTCCCTGGCCGTGTGGCCATCTCTGCACCCGGCGAGTCATCACTCTGTTCTCCTTTGGTTCTGATCCAGATTCACTCTTTGGCGTGAAATTCACTCCCCAATCCATAATTCTACCCGCAACGTGGTGGAGCAGATGGGCCCACAGCACCATCTGCTGGCCATTCTGGGCTCTGACCCCAAACTCAAGTCACAGTAGGGGCCCTGGGGCACCAGCGGCAACCCCGACCAACCAGCCCCGAGGCAAGTGAGGACACCGGGGAGATCTGAACCCAGCTGGACCCCAGGCCGCACATCCCCAAGAACAGACGCTCGGTAACACTGCTTCTGGCCTTGCCCTGTGCCCAGTACGGCTGTGCTGGTTAGGAAGACTGGGAAGGTGCAGTTTCTGGGCAGGGAGCCGGGACCAGCCAGTGGGGGGAGGTGCCCTGGGCAGGCCCCCACCCCTCAGGCTTCCCTAAGGAGCCAGCCGGTGACCCTGAGGAAGGGGACAAGACCTCTTCCAGATCTGACTTGGTGCCGGTGGACGCTGCGTCCATCTGTGCAAGCCATAGGCCAGGGGGTCTCAGGGGCCAGCCTGTTAGTTAGGCAGAAACTTGTGAGGCCTCAGGGTCTCCACCTGGCCCCCGCCCGAGGGCACACCCCTGGCTGCAAACCAAAGCAACAGGTGGCCTCTGCGACTAGGAAACTGGGTACACAGACAGGGGCACCGCTCCAAAGCGACACGGGGGCTTCGGTAGCAGGAGGCACTGCGGGACCACGCAGGTCCTGCCCCTTCCCTCTAAAGGTGCCTGCCTGCCCCTGGGTGGAGGCCCAACGAGCTCTGAGCCTGTCCCCAAGGCCTGTTCTGTGTCGCTGAGCTGTGCCAGCCTGTGCACGTACCCACAGCTGACGCCCAGGTATGGGAGAAAGTGAGGCCAAGAGCTACAGCCTGTCTCAACCCACGCCCTCCCGGCCGAAGTCAGGAGGGCCCCGTGGCTCCCCCGCCCCCTCAGCCCACTTGCCTTCTTTCTCTCCTGCTGGGCCCACAGCTCCCCTTAGTGCCCACAGGACAGGGCCCTCTGGTCTGTCTGGGGTATCCCTGCACCCCCTCACTGGGCACAGATACAGATGCCATGACCTGCTCCAGACCCACAGCCCTCAGGGCACCCCTACTGCCTCCTCCCACTGCTCTCCCCCCAGGCCCCTCCCCCGGCCCTGGGCTGCAGCTCAAGTCCAGCCGTGGCCTGTGTCTGGGCGCCGGGCTCTCCTAGCTCCGTCCCCTCAGGTGCATGGCCTTCCAGTTCCCCAGGCCCTCTTCGGTCCCCTCTCTGAGAGCAGCTGGGAGGGGTCAGGGGTCTGCACTTGTGGGGCCTGGGCAGCCGCCAGTAGAAACACCGCGGTTCAAGAATCAGAGCTCCCTGCTCCGCCCCAGGCCGCAGAGCACCTTTCCTGGGCCCGCAGTGGGGGTCGCGGGGATGAGAACACACGAGGTGCCAGCGCCCCGCAGAGGGTACTGCAGGGAGGGAGACGAGCGCCCTCCTTACTTCCGGCCCCAGGGGGCGGGCAAGTGCCTCCCCACCGGGCGTCGGCACGCCCCCTCTAGCTCCAATGCCTCTCGCAGTACCTGGGGGCTGTCTCCGAGGCCGCTCGCCACCCTGCGCCGCTCAACCCCCCACCCCGCGCACCCGCCCCCTCCCGCCCTGCGCCCGCTCCTCATCCGGGCCGTGTTCGCCCCGTACGGACCGCGCACGGAACCCACGGCCCTACCACGCGCTGGCCCCCGTCAGCCCCCGCTCCGCAGCAGGCCCCGCCCCGCAGCAGGCCCCGCCCCGGAACGCGCGCGCGCCGTGACGCACAAGATCTGTGACGCACAAGGTCTGCACCGCACGCCGAGCCCAGCGCCATCAGGAGGCGCCGCCGCGTGGGCGTGGCTATCCGCTTTACCGCAGCCCCAGGTCATCACGATCTCCCCGGTCACCGCGATCTCCCCGGTCTCCGCGGGGAGATCGCAACCCTAGGCCATGGCCCCCGCGGCCGCCAGCCCCCCGGAGGTAGTCCGCGCGGCTCAGAAGGACGACTACTACCGCGGCGGGCTGCGGAGCGCGGCGGGCGGCACCCTGCACAGCCTCGCGGGTGAGCCCCCGCGGGGCCGTGGGGGCGCGAAGCGGGCCGACGAGCCTCAGGCCCTCCGGTCATCCCCCCGCAGGCTCGGCCAGGCCCTGCTCGCCCCCCCAAGACCTGAGGCGAAGGAAGGAGCGAGCGCCCCGGGCTTTGCCCCCTGCTGCCGGGGGCGGGGGTGGGGGCCGGGCACCAGGCGTGGAAGAGTCCACGGCTCTGGGGACACGGGGAGTCTCCCGTGGAGCAGCGGCGTCGGAGCCCAGTGGAGGGGCAAGAGCGTGGGGTGGATTCCAGACGACAGCGGGCTCCTCTTCGGAGTAGCCGAAGCGAGGCTGGGCCGTAGACTCGGGCGGGTAGCCATGGGCAGGTTTTGAGCAGGAGAGGGACACGACAGGATCAGAACAAATGGCCCGTGTATTCGTTTTGCTAACACATTCACTTACTCTGCCAGACACTGTTCTCCGTGCTTCAGAACGTTAACTCATTTTATTCTCGACACATCCCTGTGAGTGGGACCTGTTGCTAGTCCCCTCCTTAGAGACAGGGAAGCGGGGATTCCAGAAAGATCTTGTAACTTCCTGAGGTCACAACCAGCAGTGTGGGGAGCTGGGATTTGATGCTGGATGGGTGGTCTCGGCTTGAGCTCCTGGTCACTGTACTACACTGTCCTTGTGGCCCTTCTGGGCTCTAGAGCAGTTGCCCAGGCGGGTCCTGGACGGGGAGGTGGCTACAGGTTGGTAAGTTCTCAGGATACTCGGTGGCCCAGGCGAGGCAGGTATAGATGGAGAAGAGTGGACAGCACAGGAGGCCAGGGAGAGAACAGAGTGTGGTTTAGGACAGTATCAGCCGCGTGGAAGGGTGACGGGGCTGGGCCTTGGCAGCAGGAAGGAGGCTTGTTCCTAATCCTTACGCTGCACCACCCTCGCCCCAACCCCTCGGAAATGACGTGGTTCCTCCTCTCAGGTGCGAAGAAGTGGCTGGAGTGGAGGAGAGAGATTGAGCTGGTGTCGGATGTCGCCTACTTTGGCCTCACTACACTGGCAGGTAGCAGCCCCTGGCAGGATCTCAAGGCCCACAACACACGCCGAGCCCAGAGGACAGGAGAGGGGCTGTCAGCAGAGTGAGAAGTTTCTGGAGGTGCTTCTCAGTGCCCCCGGAGCTGGGCCGCATGCAGCCTCAGGGAAGGAGAGAACCCCGAACCCTTTCCCTAGGTGGGAGGCCAGGCCCTGAGCCCAGGCTGGGGCCTCTGGAAGCTCTGCAGTACCCCTGTCACATCTGTCTGGGACCGTTTCTCCGTGGCTGAACCCGTGGCCCTAGAGGGGTCCCAGCGCTGAGCCCGGTCACGGGGCCTGGGCTATGAGGATTGTAGGGACCCAGTACGGAAGTCGCTGGCAGGTCCCTGCCTGTCTCTCTCACCGGTCCCTCTCCCCACAGGCTACCAGACCCTCGGGGAGGAGTACGTCAGCATCCTGCAGGTGGACTCGACCCAGGGCCGAGTGCCCTCGAGGTTGCGCCGCGGGATACTGGTGGCGCTGCACACCGTCCTGCCCTACCTGCTGGACAAGGCCCTGCTCCACCTGGAGCACGAGCTGCAGGCCGATGGTGACGGCGCCTGGCCCTCACGGGGCAGCCTGGCCCCCGGTGCCCGTGGCCAGTCGGGGACAAGACGCTGGATGCGCCGGTGCACGGCCGCCTTGACGGAGCAGCAGCAGGGGACGCTCCTGCGGGCTGTGTTGGTGTTCAGGCAGGGTCTCGGGTGCCTCCAGCGTCTCCACGTCGCCTGGTTCTACATCCATGGCGCCTTCTACCACCTGGCCAAGAGGTTCACAGGCATCACCTACGTAAGTCACAGGTGCCCCCTGGGCCTGCTCTTCTGCAGGGGACCTCCGTCCCCGAGCACAGTCACGGGGCCAGAGCTGAAATCCTCCACTGGAAACGTGAGTCTTGTCAGGTCCCGTTTTGCTGAAAGACCTGCGCAAGTCTGGTTTCCGTAAACTCTGAGGGTAGGGCGAGTCTGTCTTCCTGCCGCCAGCACATGTGGCCGCCCCGCTCTGTACCCTGAGCGCAGGCCTGGGGCCCTGGCTCCTGGGCCCCGTGCCCACCCTTCCAGGCCACCCTGACAAGAGGGTCAGGTGTAGGGACACCCTGATGGTGACCCTACAGCGACCCTGTTGCCGCCAGCATGCCCACTAGCCTCCCCTGGGCTCCGTCCGCCGCAGGCACTCTGACCGTCCTGAGTCTCAGCTGATGCCCTTGCTCCCAGGTTCACCCGGAGGCCTTCCCTCGGGCCCCCTGCCTCCCCGGAGGTCTCCAGGCTCCCTTGGCAGTGCTGTCCCGGCACGTGCACCCCCTCTCCTGAGCCCAGCCCCAGTCCTCACCGCGTTTGCTCTACCTGTTAGGTAGGGTGTTTGTTAAGCTGCTGCCACAGAGGGGCCTGGAAACACGGGCTCGACCCAGTCAGGGCATTGGGGGCTGCCACGGGGCTCTTCCTACACAGGCAACCAGGGCCCTGCCCCTCGGGCTCCAGGCTCTGGCCAGCCTGGCTGACCTGACTGTCCCCATTCCCCGGGGGGAAGGAGACAGAAGCGGGGGGCAAGCAGCTTTCCCTTGGGGGACGTGGCCGGGAGTCCCAGCTGCGGAACATCACCCGGGTAGTCTGGTGCCTTGCTAGAAGCGGGAGCTTCTGTTCCTCTCACGGGGCTGAGTAGCGGGTCTGCCACGCTTGGCGCCCCTCCCATCCCACTGGGCGCCGCTGCTCAGGCTTCCCAGTTCTTGGGGGCCTGGTCGTCCCCCCTCTCCCCGCGATACCTTGCCTGCAGCCTAGTGACTGCAGGCTTCGAGGTCCGTGGCCGTCCTCGCTCAATGCTGGGCTCCCGCCGGGGGTGATGCCCTGAGCTGTCCAGCTGTGCCCCCCAGCTGTCACCCAGCGCAGAGCCTGCCAGGCGCTGCTGCCCCATCCCGCAGCCAGAGGGCAGGCCTTGGCTTCGTCCCACAGGGGAGGCCTGGCCCCTGGGCCACTCAGTGCCTCACGCCAACGGATCATGTGACTGTCCCCCCCTCCCCGGGTCCCTGACAGCTCCGTGTCCGCCATCCGCTCGCAGAGGACCCTCGGGCCCGTGCCAGCTACAGGCTGCTGGGGCTCGTGTCCCTGCTGCACCTGGCACTGGCCGCGGGCCTGCAGCTCTACGGCTTCCGGCAGAGGCAGCGCGCCCAGAGGGAGTGGAGGCCGCAGCGTGGCCTGTCCCACCGCAGGTGCGCAGGGCTGTGCCGGGGCGGGGGCTACCCAGCGCCACACGGAACTCAGGCTCAGTTCTGTCCCATCGTCCCCCCTCTCCTGCCAGGAGCTACACAGAGAGAGCAGTTTCCAGAACCTCGCTGTGCACCCTGTGCCTGGAGGAGCGCAGGTACTCGACGGCCACGCCCTGCGGCCACCTGTTTTGCTGGGGCTGCATCACCCACTGGGCCGACACCAAGGTGAGCGTCCTGAGCGTAGGCCCCCGGGCCACCCCCGCTGCACTGGGCCCGCTGCCTGCCTCCACAGCCACGCTTGTTCAGTGGGGGGGGGGGGGGGGCTGGCTGTTTTTAAAAGCCCCTGGCTGGGATGGAGGCAGGGAGCTGTGGTGGCCGGAAGCCTGCTGTGACAGCTCTGCTCCCAAAAGGAAGGCCCCAGCCACCCACCTGGGAACCCTCGGAGCGAGAGCCGTCTGCTCGGCCTTGAGATCTCAGGGTGTGGGGTCCAGGAGGCCAGAGCAGGGAGCTCTGCCACCTTACTCCTGCACTGGCTTCAGGGAGGGGCCGGTCCCGGGCCCCCGTGTACCTCCGCCCCGTCTCTCCTCGGGGCCTGAGGTCAAGCCGCCTCGTTACTGGGATGTCCTGTCCACACGCTGCCCAAGGAGCCTTCCTCAGGGCCTGCAGGGCGCGGCGGCTGCAGCCTCCTCCGTGGGGTCCAGGCCGTTCTGCGAGGCCCCGGGGCACAAGCGTGCCTGGCAGGCAAGGGGCTGACCTTCCCGGGCCAGGAGGGACCCGGCCCTGAGGGTGGGGACAGGGGACCCGTGAGCTCACACCCAGAAACTCCGAGAGGTTCAGGTCAGCCACGGTCGTTCCGCGGCCAAGCGCCCTCCCTTGTCCCAAGTTACCCGTGGCCTGGCCATCTCCTCGCTGGTCACCGTCCCTGCTCTGCTCCCCGACTGCCTGCATCATCTCAAAAAAATGTTTTTCTGTCCTAATGGAGATACACGTACATCCGTGTTTTACTGGAGATGCCAGTCGGGGAGGGACCCCCGGGGTTGTAGGGGTCACAACCCCTGACCTTCCTCCTCCCCCCACAGATGGAGTGTCCCCTCTGCAGGGAGAAGTTCCTCCCCCAGAAGCTGGTCTACCTGCGGCACTACCGCTGACCCGACGGAGGGAGGAACCCAGGAGTCTTTCCTGATGTCAGGAGGAAGTTTATTCTCAAAGTTGACTGTACTTGCACAGAAATCATGAAACTCTCAAGTCTTTTATTCTTTTTCACATAAGATATCGTGCCAGCCGCCGGGGAGGACAGGCGCTGGACCTGGACCTGGACCTGGCCGTGAAATGGCTTCAGGGCAGGTTGGGCAGGGCCTGCAGGGCTGCCAGCCAGACAGCTCAGCACTTAAAGAGAACTTCCCTCCCTTCCCCAAACCCGTCGTTTATATCCAATACCAGGCACACAGTGAGGGCAGGGCCAGACGGGCCAGGACTGAACAAGGGCCGGGAACCAGCAGCCTGCCTTCCCAGCGTGGTCAGTCTTCCAGCCCAAACGACCCACAAACCTTAACCCTCGTCACTGGAGCTGGCTCTTGGGGCGAGGGGGCACAGCCCTTCCCAGAAAGGAGCGGTGATTGCCCCCTAACACATTTGGCAGATGCCTTCGAATAAATGTCAAGTTTGTTTCCCGTTTTAGAAAATGGAGGGTTTCCCTGGTGGCGCAGTGATTAAGAATCCGCCTGCCAATGCAGGGCACATGGGTTCAAGCCCTGGTCCGGGAAGATCCCACATGCCGCGAAGCAACTAAGCCTGTGCGCCACCACTACTGAGCCTGCGCTCTAGAGCCCGCGAGCCACCACTACTGAGCCTGCGCGCCTAGAGCCCGTGCTCCGCAACAAGAGAAGCCACTGCAATGAGAAGCCCGCGCACCGCACCGAAGAGCAATCCCTGCTCCCCGCAGCTAGAGAAAGCCCGCACTCAGCAACAAAGACCCAACCCAATGCAGCCAAAAATAATAAATTTTAAAAATAAAATGGAAGTGTGTGTCCTGGCCTCTGAACACGAGCCGTCTCCTCCTGCTTGGAGCGCCTGGCGGGCCCCAGCCAGCCTGACCCACTGAGGCCACCCGTCTCCAAAGCTGGTGGTGGGCCAGCTCGCCTACACCGGCTCACTGCTGTGTCCAACACACTTCCTGCCACCTTTTTTGTTATTTTCAGGTTTTTACATCTACCTAAGCTGTGCAGAGACAGGACTTTGCCGTAGGCATCCTTACAACAGCAATTCCACAGAAGTGCTGGTGTGTTAGCGCCGTGAGATGAACGGAAGCCCGTGTGGAAGGGGCCCCTGCAGGCCGCTTCTCCCTCCATGTGACTCTGTGGGAGCGGTGATGCAGGAACAGCGACTCCTCGGTGAGCAGAGGTCAGCCCCAGAGGCAGGCCGTGACCGTGGGCCCTGCTCCGGACAGGCAGGAGCCCCAGGGGAGGCTCCACGGTTCCCAAAACCCCTTACTTACACTCACCAAGTGCCTGCAATTTCCCGTATTTCCCTGTGCATTTACCAGGAAAACAGTATGAAAAACAAAACAAAAAAAAGTCTAGAGTTTGAACACCTCAGGTGCCACAATGTGGTAATAAAAGTACCGATTTGGACATCATTTACACATGAAGTTAAAATTCAGGATCGGGTACACAAATGGTCTTCATACGGCCTCTTAAAAGCAAGAGGAGTTCAATTTCAGCTATGCAAAACCTGGCAAAAGAAAAGCCAGGCGGTAAACACTCGAAGTCTGAAACCCGCACACAGATGGAAACGGCGCTTGCAGCAGGGAGTGGGAACAGACCCCCGGTGTCTGGGCCGCGGCCTCAGCAGCACGGCCCGCCCTCCAGGGAGGCCGCACTCCCCCGCCAGGCCCTCACAGTGCCAGAGGCGTAGCGGGTTAGATGAAGACTACAGGAGAGCAGCGACGTTGTCTTTAATGAAGTTGGAATTAAAAAGTCACTCGGTAAAATGTTTACGAGTATTGGTTTTTATCACATCAAAAAAGTTGACATGCAGGTCAGAGCTGTTTCCCTGTAGAAAGTGGGAAGCCATGTGTTAAAAGCCACAGAACTGGCTGCTCCTGCCAGGTGTTTCTGAAAAGGGGCTGCTGCATGAGAACACGTTTAAGTTAAAACAACCCTTCACGTATCAAAGAAATGTGTCAAAATAATCTCAAACAATTAAAATATATATATTTATAATTCCAGGCCCTCAGAAGCAATCATGGTAGTTAAGAACGAAGTTTTGAGTCATCATGATAGAGGCCAACTCAACACATCTCTAGCGAGATGAAATTCGGAAACCGGCATTAGAGCCCAGAGTTGCTGCAGAATCTCCTCCACGCGCCGGACGGACAGGCGAGCGTCCTCCGGGGCCACGGTGAGCGTCCTGGGAGGCAGCAGCTGGCGTCCTGGCTCCTTCCGCGGGCCCGGCCCCCCGCCCCCGCCCCCCAGCCCACACGGCTGTCCACCCGGCCTGCCCTCTGCAAGGCCAGCATCTGGACGCCTGACCGGCACTGGAAAATAAATCAACGCGATTCGGTTTAAATGCCAGTTTCTTCAAGAACCTGATATTTCGGTTACAAATAATTGAAGCTCCTTTTTAAAAAGAAAATAACTCCCTTGTAATCAACTACTTTATGTGAGGAAAGAAGACGGCGTCACAGCAACTTGCGGCCGTCCAGGGCCCGCGGAGGGCGGCCGCGTCTAGCTGGCGAACGTCTTGCCCACGTCCTCCTTCCCCTTGTACGTCCTCTTGCCGTGCGTGAACGGGATGTACCGGTACTTGATCATGTGCTGGGGACAGGCAGACGCGTCTCAGCACGGCTTCCCCGTGACCCACCTTCCCTCCAACTCTGAGCCCCAGCTTCTCCACATACCGGGCGTGGAGCCAGAGCTCCGGCAGACGCCCCCGTCCCCCCACTGCCCAGCGGAGCCGGCCGAGCTGCTGGAAACCCTGAGGGTGTGGGATGGGCTTCATGATGCCCTGTGTGCCAGACAGGCTAGCGCTACTGAGCTGGGGACGTGGGATAGGTGGCACCCGGGCCCAGGTGGTTGGGGGGGTGTGGAGGCCAGGATGAAGCCGCACCACCCTGTCTGGCAAGGCCCATTCTAGGGTGATGTTGGCAGAACACACCATCCAGGAGGTCCTGGGCCCTGACTGTCCCACAGTATGATGTGCCAGACCTGAGGGTGTTAACTGGCTGTGCTGTACTGGCGGGGAGCGGGCACCACACCCATCAGACCTGCAGGGAGAGCAGGGTCCACACGGCCCTCCCGTGTCTCGGGCCCGAGCCAGCTCTCCCAAAGCTACCAGTACTGGGTGGCACTGTCTCACGGTGCAGAATCATCTGGGTTTTTACCTTTATTTGCCTCTTCATCGTGATACAGAAAAGCATGATGAAGTACATGACCAGGATGGGCCAGAACACCGGGACGTTGAACGCCTCAAAGAAGGTGCAGACCATCGCCACCAGGATGCCCTTGGTCGCTGCGTGCCTACCGGAAGGAGAGAAGGTCAGTGCTGGACGGAGGCCCCGAGGAGGGTGTGGGTCTCCACTTGCGGAGCGGGGTGGGCGCTGCGTGTGGCATGTCTGACGTACTACGTGGGACCACGGACACAGCGTTCTTAGTCCCTTGGACACTCGAAGTTTTCTGAAATTACAGAAGTGTAAAACAGCAGTGGGGGCCCCGGCACTGCCCAGGCCAGCAGCTGGGGGATGCAGATGCCCCCCATGTGCTGCTGGGGCCCACGTCTAGAAATCCAGTCCCGAGCCTCAAGGCTTGAGTCCCACACACGCCCAGCAGGCCATCCCCCAGTGGCCGAGCAGTGTCCCCAGGAGAAGCAGGTGGAGTCAGGCCTCAGGGCCACCCTCCCTCCGGCTTAGGGCCCAACCCATCAGGGTCACAGCCCTCCTTAAAATCCCCCTTGGTCTCCCTTTCCTAGAGAACAAAGGCCACCTCAGAAGGCGGGCAGGACCCGGCCTTGCCCGCTGCCCACCCTCCCCCGGCAGCCCCGGGCCCAGCGATTACACTCATCCCACAGGGACTCACCGAGCACCTGCACGGCCACCCCTGCACCAGGAGGACAGGCTGAAGGGCAGCAGCTCTTTGCCTTCACTTTTGTGACAACACAGGACAGACACGTTCACAGACCAGCCCCTCCCGCAACACACACACACTAGGGGGTCACCTCCATCCTCCTGTCACATTCGTACTTGTCACAGCATCACACACACGTGACCGCCTCCAGGAGGCCTGGGGACGCCCAGGCCACCCTGAGGACCGAGTGGGGAGAGAGCTGGGCTCCCTTCGGGCCACCGGGGGGGCGCCGTGCGCAAAGCAGCGTCCCCCCGAGGCCAAGTGTGCCACATACCCGGGACCCGCCTCCCCAGAAGCAGCCTCTTTTCTGCGGCATCGAGGTGCAGCAGTGTTACCTTGGGAGGGGGGTGGGCACTACAAGGCCCCGTTACCCCCCTCCACGCCCAGCGGGCACGCTTCACGTTCTGGGTGAGTCAACGTTCAAAACGAGGAAACACAACAGAACTGGCGTTTCTCCAAGGAGTCTAAGCTGCTGGCTCGCTGGGACCGAAGCACCTGCCCCCGTCTCACGGCCATGCGTGGGGACGAGCGTCCTTCGCAACCACCGTTAGGAAGTGACTCACCAAAACTTAAACTCTGGGAGCCTTCGAATGAAGGGCCGGAACTCCTCATTCTGTTTGGTTGGTAACGAGGGGCCATCATCTGAAAGGCAGAATGTCACCCAGAGGTGAGGCACACAGTGTACCTTGTCGTTTCCACAGCTGCCCTTTTAAGGTTCCCTAGAGCTTGTGAACCAGCAGGCCTGATACGTGACAAACAGATTTACATCCTTTAACCGGACATAAAATGGGGACCTTCAGTTGATTTAGAAACCGATTCACTGCTTTAGAAAATCTGTATTAGAATTTCTTTTTAAGACCAGTTTAAGTGATCACATAAAAATTCAACCACACGCTGATTTTCAGGAACGTGTCAACTATACAACACGAGGTACAGGGAGGATGAAAGTCAACAGCCCACGAGAGCACACAGGCGGGAGCTGTGCATCCACTCTCAGGGGCGCTGGGCTCAGGACGGCCACCCTCTGCAGTGAGCCGCGAGCCGGGCCTCGGGCTGAGGCCCCCAAGCCGCCTCCCACCCCACGTGGGAAGGTGCCCTCCCCAGTTAACAGATGGAGAAACTGAGGCCTACTGAAAGGGCCTCTTGTTTCCTAATCCCCCCAATGCAGCACCAAATGAAAGGGTTGTTTCCTTTGCTATTTTCATCAAATACTCCACAGAAAAAAATACACAGGCTCCGATCGTGATGTGAACAGGCTGCGTAAAGTGTGCCTCTGCCGTTAACGACTGTGCCTCTGACTCCATGGGCTCCACAGGAGCTGCGTCGGGTTTTCCCAACAGTGGCTGCGACGTGCCGGAATGGAGGCCTCAGCATCCGGTCGTGAGCCATCCCCGCCCCCAGCTGGCCCAGCAGGTGTGTGCCAAGGCCCCCACCTGGCCCAGGTACGCCAGGAGCAGCCAGAGCCACGAACCTTTCAACCCATCGTCCTCAGGGGACACTGGGGGGCCAGTGGCCTCAGTCAGCCATGTGGAGCCGCCGTGGAAGCTTGCTTTTGTGAGAAAGGGGCCTAACAGGCAAGCGTGGAGGGGACATGGACGGGCCAGCTACCCAGGAAGCAGGCCCTGGCTCCCCACACCGCGGGACCTCAGCAGGTTCCACAGCCTGACGGCTCACTTTCCCCCTCTACCACATGGGGGTGACAGGAGCGCCTGCCTCCTGTGACTGTCACGAGGGCTTAGCAAGTCGTTCCACAAACTTGCCAGGATCACTGAACTTGCAGGTACATTTTAAGCACCCAGAGAACAGTCCCCAAAATTTAGATTTCAAATGTTTCCAGAGAAAATGGAGCAATCCTGGGAAGTACAGAAAGCCCACAACTCTCCCCAAACAGAGCAAAGTGGACAGTCTCTACTCTACCTGAATCTTCCATTAAGGAAGGATCCACTTTTGGAGAAAGGAAAGCTATGAAGAGATTTAGATGGTAGATTCCCAAGGCGTAGGTCACGATGTACCAACCCTGGAAGAGAAGGAGAAACGGTCAGTGAGGCCACCCTGAACCCATTCCCTGTCTGGACTGAACCAGGACATGGAGTCATAACAAGTGACCGAAGTGCAGTGAGCAACCATGCTGACAGTTTATCTTAAACTGCACCGTGGGTCTTGAGAGTGGATAAGCCAAGGTCCACACGGCAAACGTTTTCAAGGGTCCAGTTAGGTGCACCCAGAACGTAAAGCCACCAGCCCCCCGGAAGGCAGCAGAAACGGGGGTGCTTCACAAAGCCTCACACCCGACCTGCACACCCGCGTCACAAGCCCTGCCCTCGGCCAGCGGCGCCTGACCCAGACGCAGGCTCCGGACCAGCCTGAGACACTGGGGCTCGGGCTCCTTCCGGCGGGCGGTTCACACCACCGCACACTGTGTCAGGAATGTTCATAACGTTTGCCCAGAAGAAACCCAGAGCCGGAAAATCAGTAAACCAAGCACAAGTCAGCAAAGTGTCGTGGAGCCAAACCCCCCTCAGGCGGCACAGAGAAAGGGGCACACGTGCCACATGACTCGCTCTTAGAGGACAGACTTCATCCGATCAGAACCACAGCTGCACTGCAGGAGCAACTGTAAAAGCCTGAACATTTCCACACAAACGAGATGAGCCCTTTCCACCTCGAAACGTTTTCAAGTCAAACAACAAAGACCTAAACGTGCAGAGTTAACAGCTGAGTTAACTCTGCACAGGGAGGAGTTAACACACAGCTCCTCGTGGCAGGCTGAATCTGAAGGGACGCCAAGTCGGGTAGAGACTCAGCTCGGAGCACAGGAGAACCAACCCGTACGAGATGCACCCGCCCCCGCCCAAATCCCCCAAGTCAAGGTTTCTAGGTCATTCATTCCACTGAGAATGGACCAAGGTCCAGGTTCTTAAAAAAATCTAGACCCGATCACAGCAAACTGAACATCAGTTATAGACACCCAATACAGACCGCACCCTGCTGCAGGGCCGGACCGGGGCCCCACCGCCTTCGCGCCGAGCCAGGGCTAGGCTTCCTTGTAGGAACACAGACACAATACCATCCAAGGTCAGGTCTCTATGCTCAGCTTAGGTGAGAATTCCCCAGAGCACTGGACGCAGCACAGCACCCAGTAGGTGAAGTACCCATCTGCGCACACACTCCTAAACCTTGGGAAATACCTGGAAGGAGGGTGTTTGCTTTCAAGGAGGGGGAGAAAAAGCCTCAGCCTCCTTCCTCTGGACACAAGGGAGCATGAGCTGCCCTCCTCTCAGGGTCTACAGAGCCCTCCCGTCCAGGAGCCTGGCACTCACCAACGGTGCGGGGAGGGCGTCCGTCGCCTGGAGGAGCCGTGCCGCCCTCGGTCACCCCACCCGGCCCTCCTCGGACACCAGCACAGCTCACGGCACCCAGGGAATGGGGTGGCCAGTGCGGGTGATTTTGTCCCTAGAGTCCCCAGCCCCCGTAAGTCCCGCCCGAGGCAGGGTCCAGGAGCGCCAGAGGGTCCCCTGTGCAGACCAGGACACTGGCGAGCGCTGTCACCTCACCAGGCCCGGCTGACACCAAGACTGTCCTGGGAAGTCCAGCAACAGAACACAAGGAACTTAGAACGGGATGAAAACATTTAAAGACAGTCACTGAAGTCTTTCTTATACTTGGTGCTTAGCTGTAAAATTATCTTTAGAGACCCTTTCCTTCACCATAAACCCACCTAATCCAGAGACAGAAGGAAAAACAACACCCCAGCCAACACCACAGTGCAGTCACCGCCACCCCCCACCGACCTGCAGCAGGTAAACTCGGATCATGTAGACGAAGCTCAGGCCCAGCGTCACCACCCATCGCACAGCCGTGTATGGCGTAGACTTGTCGAGCCAGGACTGATAGATCTGGAAAGAGAGTGCCCACGTTACAGAGACCCTGCAGTTCCTTCTGCAGGGCGCACTTCTCGCCAGCATCTGCCTCAGATTTTAAGTCAATGGCACTAAGCGGTGACTACAATTAATCCAACATTTGCAGTGTTTCCTGAGGCAAGTCCACCCCTTAAGCAAAAATACTACAGAACCACCTCTTGCAGCAAGTACTCCTACAGCATCGGCCCAAGGGGCCATCGTGGGGAGACTGAACTTAAACCCCAGAGAGGATGGGACAGAGAAAGGAGAATGTCACCACCCTGCATGTGGGACTCCACCCGAGGTCCCGTCCCAAAGCCCGCCTCCCCCGGAGCCGGTCCCAGCCCGCCCAGGAGCCGCAGAGCTGACTGCCTTAATCCTTAGATTCACATGTGTGCACACGTGTGCCTACGTACACGTGTATGTGTGTGTGTAATTAATATACACGTGTGTAGTCTAAATTTAACTTTGAGACTTTAATGATGAAAAATTTCAACCATTCGTGAGAATGAGCCTCCACGTGCCAGCACCTGCTTCAATAATTAGGAACTTCTCCAGATGCTAGTTTTTAATTTAAAAAATCAATTACAGTTTTAGTTTTGAACCAAACTGTGCGATTCTTCGCTGAGTTAGACTCCTTCCTCCAGAACTCATAGGCCTCGCTGCAGCCCCAAGGGGTATTCCCGCCACGGAGCGCAAGCCTGGGCCAGGGCCAGAGGGGCCGAAGACATGGGTGTCCGGACGAGGGTACAGCAAGGGCAGAGCAGGGGCCGCCAGGTCCATCCCGCCCAGGAGCTAAGAATGGTTGTTGGAAAAAAACACAGAAGACAAGTACATGGCCTGAACCTCAGGAGACCCAGCACCCTCACGGCAATGGGAAAAGCTTCTGAGAGGGTGAAGAGGGTGAACGAGAGACCCAGGGAGGGGCCGCCCACCCTGCGGGGTCTGCCAGCACACTTACGCCCCAGGGAAACGTCCCAGGGTCAAGTCTCATTTAAATGTTTCCGCACTCAGTGACCTGAAAACCAACCTGTCCAAGTCTTGTGAAGAATCTGTACACCACAGAAGGTTTCCCGTGGACGGAATCTCCCACACTGTCACCTTCTGACATGCTGTATACAAGAAAAATACAACATACTTTTAAATTAAGTAAAAAGTACTCGAGGACTGGATCATTTTGCCCTATCTTCATCAACACCGTCAAGCAGGTTTCCTCAGCATTCACTGTTTCATCCACGCCGTGGCTTCCTTCTGTGTGTCTTTACCACCAGTCACCCAGAAAAAAGAAACCAGCCAGCGACACGCTTTGGTGGACAGCCAGGAAGGCATGTGACATGCAAAGCAGCAGCACCGGGTGGACTTTCGTTCCTGCTAATGTCACCTGGCTCACTCTCCTCCAGCAGGTCCCCAGGAGCCGCCCTCGCTGACGGCCAAGTCCTCTGGCCCCATTTCTGTGTCCACCTCCCGGGGCCGGTCCACAGCACGGGCCACCGCGCCCAAGCCTCCCCGGGGCTCGCCGGCCTCCAGCACCTCCTCCTGCCACTCCTCAGGCTCCCCTCGGTGCCCCCACTTCTCTAGGCCCCGCCCTGGCCTCTGTCCAGGCCACTGCCCACGGTGCCAGCTGTGCATCTCCAGGTCCTCCCAGACCCGATCCCCACTCCATGACCAGGATCCTCAGGTGATCATCCGTCTGCGTCCCAGTTCCTTATCTGTGCGTGGAGGTAATCCTATCTGCTCCTGACCATTTCAACATGCCCTGCGATTCCATGCGCATCTAGCCTGTGAGAACCCAGGTCACTAAGGGAAGCCAAGGGCATCGTCACCCCTATTCCACAACAGAGGATCAAGCCCCAAATAGCTTCAGCCACTTCTCAAAGTTAAGAGTAGCTCTGACGTCAGCTCCTGCAGCCCAACACACCCCCGCCTGAACCTCGGGACCAGAGGATGCAGAGGATGGAGGGCCCTGCCAGCCTGAAGCTGGTGAAGACGCCGGGGCAAAGCTCTCCCTGCCCGCAAACTTGCGGGCAGCTCCTTCCCGATCTGGCACCACGGCAGGGCTGGGGACCAGAAGTGGACTCCAGCTCGGAGTCTGTTTCCAGGGCCCCTGAGTGGCATGGCTGTGCGGGCTCAGTTTCCTCACTGGGGAGATGGCACCTGCTGGCACAACGGCCCTTCCCATTCAGACAGAAAACCACGGCTCCTGACGGCCCGAGCTGCCCCAACGCCCAGCCTGCGCACAGCGGGGCTGGGGCCTGAACCCACGCCCGCCGACACGTCCTCGCCACGTGCACTGAGCAAGTCCGCAGGCTCACGATGCGATCCCGGGTCCCAAGTGGAACAACGTGCCCGTTACAGCTGACCCTCGAAGAATGCAGAGTTAGGGGCGCCGGCCCCCAGCAGTCGACAAGCCGAGTATAACTTTACAGTCGGCCTCTGGATCCGCAGTTCAGCCAACCACGGACTGTGCGGTACCGCAGTACTTTTCTCGTGAAAACAATCTACACGTGAGTGGACCCATGCAGTCCAAACCTGTGTTATTCAAGGGTCAACTGTACAACTCAGGTATTAAAATAACCTGAGCAGTCCCACCACACACGTCATCACATCTGTGCTGAAAGTCTGTCATTCAATGACACCATTTCCTGGAGCCACCGTGTGGAGGCGGCCAGCTAGGCCAGCGGGTGCAGGAGTGCCAGGAGTACCACGGAGGAGACTAAGAAATGCCCTTTGCTCTCAGGGGAGCCGAGGCTGAACTGAACAGGCAAACTCCTAGTCCTGTCTTTTGAGAAGGTTTGTCTTTACGTTCAACTGGGAAAAATTCCATTTTTTAAAAGGGGCTACATTAGAACATGTTACCTAGGACAGCCAGCCACCCTCTTTAGGCCAAAGCCAGGCCAGCACAAAGCTACATCAGTAACATCATTTATCCTTCGGTTCCATACAAATTACCCCTTATTTTACGTTTTTATGACCAAAGTGTTTACCTTTAAAACGCTTCTACTTGAGCTGAGGCATTAAGGTGAACATCAGAAAAACCTGGGTATTCCTTTAAAGTACGTGCCGTAAGTAGAAATGACTGCTTCTAAGTCTCATTCTTTCAACCGAGCGTGTGCAAAATCTTCCCAAAACAAAACAGCCAATTTCAGATCACCTGGCAAACGACATACGCGGTAACGCACGGCTCCACACCATGGCTGAGCTTGCGTACAGCGACGTTTAGAACGTGAACTTTGGAGTCAAACGGCCCGTCTATGGCGTGACCCGCAGGCCACCTCGGCCGGCCCCACTCCGATTTGTAAAGCACCGTAGGCCCCTCCCGGGCCTCTGTGGGAGTGAGCGGCCAGCCGTGTTAGCATCAGCAGCAGGCCCGGCCCGTAGGGCGACCGAGGGAGGGAGGGAGCGAGTGGGTCTCCCTCAGACACGAGTCACACCTGTTCCCGATCGGGGCAACCCTCACACGGCTGGGTGTCTGCGGTCCTCTCCCCTCTGCTGTTCCAAGGCCGCCACCTCGAGAGAGGCCCCCTGTGACTGTCCAACAGGTGCCGGTCCCTCCCATCCTGTCACCCTGTTTTATTCTGTGTGGGAATCGTTTCTGATTGCTTTCCGCTTTCTCTCTCTATTGCCTCCTACTACAACGCAAGCTTCTTGAGGGGGAAGCCTTGTCTGTCCACTGCCAGTCCCACGGCCCACAGGGCCCGGCACAGAGCTCGCAGTGGGTACGTTCTCTGTTGGATATCACTGCTTCAGGCTCAGCCTCAAGAAAACACAGGCAAAAGTAAGACAAAACCATTCCAAGCAGAGACCAGGAGTATCACGTCTGGAGATTTGCGTACAGAGTTCCAGAGTCATCACTGCACTTGTCTGTGGAGTGGACCTCCCTCCTCAGATGGCCCCCGTTACACAGAGGACAGTCCCGCCTGGCGCACGGGTCACCCACAATTTGGCTCCCACTGCCTCTCCGTTCATCCCCCTCCCCATTCCTCCTGGGTCCCCAGCGTGGTAATTTTCCACACTTTTGCCGTCTGATGCTGTTCCCTCCGCTGAAATGCCCTTCCAGACCCCATCCACTCGAGCGCTCGGCCAAGCCCCGCCGCCGGCTGCTCCCTCCCCTGGGCGTGACCACCTTCCCGTCTCCACCGGGCCCTGACCACACCGTACCTGCACCACCACAACCGGGGGCCTCGGGGGGTCCGCCTTACACATCCTCTAAAGTGAGACCCACCCGACCGAGCAGCAGGCGCCCCGGGACGCTCCCAAGCCCAGATGCCCAGGGCAAGTTTCCGGAGGAAGCTCTGGGCCCAGCACGCGGGGCGCCGTCGGGCGGCTCGGCCCGAGCGCTCGGAATTCTCGGTTCGCAGAATGGCCAGGACCTGACCTCAAGACACCCAAGTCCACCGCGACGCTTCCTACCCAAATCCCGCAGGCCGCCCTGGGTCGGCGAGGGCACCGAGGCCCCACGGGCCCCTTCCAGGACGCGCCAGCGGGGGGCGGGAGCCGGTCATCGCGGCGACCCCAGGGGCCCCATTCGGCCCCGGCCCCGCGCGCGGCCCCCAAGACCCCGGCCCCCGCCCCGCCCCCGCCCCGCCCCACCCCACCCGCCGGCACCTCGCGGTCCACTGCGGCCGAGCGCGGTCTCCCGAGGGCCGCGGGAAGGAGGACGCGAGTGGCTGCCTGGCCGGCGCTTCGCTCGGTCCGGGAAGACGCAGCCGAGCACTTCCGCTCCGTCCTGAGCGGCACCGCCTCCCGGGCCTTCAAGATGGCCTCCGGGGCGGGGCCGAGAGCCTCCAACCATTTCCGCTTCCGGTGCGGGCGCCCAGGCCGTTGGCGGGGCGGTCGCGTCGGCGGAAGGGACGTAAGCGGCGGAAATTCGCCGCGTTGCGCAAGCGCAGTCGCGTCCTCTGGCTCCGGGCCCAGACAGCTCCGCTCCAGAGATTGGTAACGCCCAGAGACTGAGCCCGAGGCCACGCCCCCTCGCGACCAACGAGCCAATGGAGGAGTGCTATGAGGTTGCTAAGGGAAACTCTAGAGGTAAGATGGCGTCCGCCCGTGATGGGTGCGCGAGCTCCCGCCAGGCGCGCCGAGACCCGCCGGCTCGGCCACTGCGGGACGGTAACAGCCGACTGCGCCCTACCGGGCCTCGGTCCAGATGGGAGGGAGGCGGGCAGGTCCGGGCGCTCGCTGCGTGTCCCCGCACACGCACTTTCACTTCAGGAAGTCCAGAACCCGCAGCCCCCAAGCCCAGCGGGGCTCCCCACGCGCGCCTCCCCCGAGCCCAGCCCGCAACCCCCGGCAGCCTTGTCGCCCCCAATTTGGGAGGGACGCGCGTTCGCGTGTCCCGGTGCCCGCGGGATGGGCGGGGTCCCGGGCCCAGAGTAGCAGAACCGGCCGTGTCTTGGAGACCCAGCCGGCAGGAACCGAGTCGACCCTGGGTGTCCCTGCGTCCTGGCAGGGGTCGCCTCATCTGACCGCGCCTCCCAACGTCCCCGACGCGCGGTCAGAGGAGGTTTGATAGAACCTGTTCATAGAATGACTAAAACGGGGCCGTAGAGATCCGAGTCCACATCTCTTAACTTTAGGTAGAACCCCAGCCTCGTTTATGGCGGATACCAGAGTCTGGCAACCCCAAGCTTCCCTAGAAATGCCCAAGTTGGCCTTGAAATAGGGGGGCTGGTGGGAAGGGGGGCCCTGCCCTCTCCAGGAACTACTGGAGTTGGGGGATGGTGCACCCAGCAGCTGAGTGGCAAGAAGTGACGATGGGCAGGCCCTCCTTGGATGCAAGTGTGGATTTTGTCTGGAGGGCACAGGAGGCCGCTGGGGGGATGAGGTCCCTGCAGAGAGATGACCGGGACGGCTCTTCCCCTTGTGCCCTCACTTACCCCCAGCTAATTCGGCTCAGTTCAAATGTCCCCTCTCAGGAAGGCTCCCCACCCCCGCGCACACACATCCACCCTCCCACCGACCCGCACGCTCCTTTCAAGGACCCTGCGCTCACTCCTAGCCTGCCTCCCCCGGGGCCTCTCTGCACAGAGTAGGTGCTCAGCGAGTCTGGTGCATAAACAGATGAACAGGGAGAGTCGTGACCCAAACTGAGCCTTTGGGGAGCAGTGGGCAGGGGAGTTCACTGGGGGTGAAGCCACAGACACCTGGAGAAGCCCCCGGGACGGCCCGCACCTCAGTGCTTGCTGGTCATCAGCCAGGTCACCTGTGTCTCTTGCTAACCTGTGCACCCTCCTTTCAACGTTCAGGTTACGGAGTCTACGTTTACCCGAATTCTTTCTTTTGATATGAAGGAGAATGGAGATGAAGCAGGAAACATGGTAAGGATGGGCTGTGGCCTCTTCCTGCAGCCATGCCGCTGATGGCCCGTGTCCCTGCCGATCTGGGGGCCACACAGGTGCTGGCCACACCGGGCCCTCAGCACTCACTAGTGCCCGTGAGGGGCCATCCTGCAGCGCTGGAGGCCTGGACAGCTCCCCTGGTGCTGATGAAATCTGCTTTTCTTTTTTGTCTGATGATAAAGAGACTGCCTGCTTTTGTAGAAAATCTAAGCAGCAGACGAGAGCAAGTATCAAGTGAAAGTCCCCTGGAGTCCCCCCCAGAGGCAGGCCTGAACTTTCCAAAGTTTGCACACATGGTTTTGTGCCTGTTTGGGGTTCTGTCTGCTCACATCCTCTGCCTGATTTTCTACTGGAGGATTGATCTTTCAGTATTTTCTCATGAGCTATTTTTATATCTGTTGGCTGCCAGGATTTTCTATATTTTGAACCTTTTGACTTTTATTGACTTTTCTTGTAACGTTTTTGCCCCACGGATGTTTCTCACTTTTGTGCTGAAATCTCTGGTTCTCTTCCTGGCCTGGACAGAGTGGTTCCTCCTTTTGAAATGTATGCTTCAGTGTCACCTTATGACCACAGACTCTCTCTCTCTCCTTCTGCCACTGCACTGACAGAGGCGAAGTGGCCATCGAGTCCCCTCTGAGGAGGTCTGGGGGCGGGGTCCTTGCACTTTCGATGGCCAGAACAGCAGGAAGACGCTCGGTCATGTTTCACGGACGTTCTTGTTGGTGGACGTGTGTGGGTGAGCCTGCAGAGAGCACGTGCTGGACGAGAGATGGAGCCAAACGCAGAGACTTTCACGGCTCCGCGCTCATCCCTGAGAAACAAGCCCGGCCACACGCATGCCCCAGCGGCCACTCCCAGCCACT
Organism: Phocoena sinus; assembly: GCF_008692025.1. Classification (NCBI taxonomy): domain Eukaryota; kingdom Metazoa; phylum Chordata; class Mammalia; order Artiodactyla; family Phocoenidae; genus Phocoena; species Phocoena sinus. Next base: position 1,235,965 of record NC_045763.1, on the reverse strand, counting down.
GCCTGACAGCACGACGTCTTTTACCAGGTCAGGGCAAACTTCTGCTTAAAGACGGGAGTTACTACAAAGGCGAGTTTGTAGACGGAGAGATCACGGGAGAGGGCTGCCGGCACTGGGCCCTGACAGGTTAGCTGGCCCGACGCTTTCCTCCTAAACCAACCTTGGTGTGAGCTGGCCCCTCCCTTCCGGGTGCAGAAGGCACTTCCATCAGTAACCTGGGGACCCCTGGTTTCCCTAAGGTGTCTCATAATGGCCTCGTGCCAGCCTGGGGCAGGGTGGCCACACTGCTGCCCGCAGAACCTCAGACCCCCACCGGCAAGCGGGTGTTGGGTTCTCAGCGGAGAGAAGCCTCACACCATGGACTCTGGCCTGGCGGGGCCTTTGCCCCCAGCACACAGATGCCCCAGAGAGGGTCCCCTTGCAATGGAGTTTGCACGTACACTGCTGGGAGGGAGGGAGTCCCATTTCCCTTGTTCAGGGTGAGCGGTGAGATAAAGGGACACCGTGTTCTGCTACCACTGCCCACGGATCAGGCAGGAACTACTGGTTACCCCGCTGGACTCAGGAAACGAGTCTAACCCTGGACACCGCTTCCCGCGTCCCGTCCACACCAGGGAACACCTACACTGGACAGTTTGTTTTGGGAGAACCCCAAGGACACGGCATCATGAAGTACAAAGCCGGCGGACGTTACGAAGGGGAGCTCTCCTGCAACCTAAGAGAAGGTCCGGGGTCCGCGTTACGAAGGGGAGCTCTCCTGCAGCCTGAGAGAAGGTCCGGGGTCCGCGGGAAGGCGTGAGGCATCGGCCTCGGGGTGGACACTGTGGGGCCCGGACCCCAGCCCTCCCCGGATACTGACTTGGGGCCTGGACGGGCCTGGGCGCGAGTGCACTCCCCGGTCCGGTGAGGTTCGGAGCGCAGGGCTCACAGCGAGCCCCTCAAACCTGGTGACTCAGGTCCCTGCTCTGCCATCGCCCTCGATCCCGTGTCAGCAGTCTGGCCTGGGCTCGGCCGGGCGGGTCTCCTGGACTCGCTGAGGGTCGCAGTGGCTCAACCAGCACTGTGGGTCCTCTTGACCCTCGGCTCGGTCACCTCCTCCACGTCCTGTGGGACCCAGCCAGTCAGGAGGCCACATTCCGGGGAGCAGCAGGCAGAGCCCCGGGGTCGCCGGAGCGAGCAGAGCAGTCCAAGCCCCCGACAGCATGCCCGGCGCGGGTGCAGCTCTGACCCCTCCAAGGCCTCCCGTGAGGGGTCAGGACGCCTCCCGTGAGGGGTCAGGACGCCCCCCTTCCTGAGTGTCCAGGCCCTGAGACTCCGTGTCCTCACAAGCACTTCCTCTGGCTTTGGGCCCTTTGAGTAGGTGGTGGAGGCCCTGCACGACTGACGGTCCTCAGCGTGAACTCGCACCTGCGAGCTGGCCTTGACCGCGCGGCCGCACCACCCCAGCTGGACAGCAGAGCGTTTCAGTCTCCGTTGCTGGGGGCCCGGGGCGCCCCCATCCTCCCTCGGGACCTTGAGAGCTGGACTCAGAGCTGCTCCCGCTGCGTGTGGCTGCCAGGCCGCCCCAGATCCGATTGCGGGGCCGGGGGACCCCCATGGGGCCCGGCTGCAGGGGTTGCCGACCCCATCCTTCTTCTAGACACCCCCCTCCCCCAACGGAGGTACGAGGTGACCCTCGACTCCTGCCCGCCTCCAGGACAGGGGCACCTGGTGGACGCAGATGGACAAGTGTACTGGGGGTCGTTTCACGACAACAAGCGGCACGGCCAAGGGCGGATGGTCTTCCGGTGAGTCCGCCATCCTGTGGGCCGTACCCCCATTGAACACCCAGCCCTGAAAGTATGGTCTGTGATTTTTTCATATGATCCTGCAATTTCTCCCTCAGTTACTGACATTGGTTCTGTGTGTATTTAGTAGAAAGAACATCCATCCCCCTCCTTCAATGAAACACCAGGTGAGAAGGTTGGGTGGGTGCGAGGGTGGAGCGGGGCCGAGTCGGGTGACGCCCGCAGGCTCTCAGCTTCGGGCCCAGTGCTGGGCGTCTTTCACACTCCGGGCAGTTTTCGTGCAAAATTCTGCCCTTGGGATTTGCAGGCCCCCCCACTTCCTTCCCGTTTTCCTCTCCAAACCTTCACACCTGGGGCCCAGCAAGCGGGGCCTCCCGTCACTGCACGCCACTGGGCGCCAAGGCCACCTGCCCCTCTGGCTGGGCCCTGGCAAGGCCACAGCTTGTGCCATCTGTTCTGGGCCTATTTTTGCCTTGGTCCCGGGGGTGCGTGCTGAGCCCCAGTCGGAGGAGCCGGTGTGCGTCACACAGCCACCTGGCCCTTCCCAGCCTGAGAGCAGCCTCCGCGTTTGTCCCTCAGGAACGGAGATGAGTACGAGGGTGACTGGGTCCGGGACCAGCGCCAGGGCCATGGGATACTGCGCCATGCGGATGGCTCCATCTATGAGGTACTGGACCCACCGGCCGGGCGTCCTCTGCTCCCGGTGCCGCCCGGGGTGCAGTCCAGGTGCTGCCCTTCTGACCCTGCGATGTAGGGTCGGCCACCATTCCCTTTTCGCTGATGAGAAGATGCGGTTCAGAGAGCTTAAGGGCCACCCGCTAACACCTTTCCGTCCCGTCTGGTTCCTGAAACACCCCATGACCCAACACTCTCTCCTGTGGGAATGGCCTGGTGAAGCCTTTTTGAGAGGAGATACCCGTGGGGTCCCAGTGCCCTCGATAACCTGGGGAAGCAGGCGAGGACCCCTCCCTGCTCCTCGCGAGCAGGGCTCTGCGCCCCACCCCCCATCATCGTGGCAGCTGCTACTCTCGAGTTGATGGGGGGTTTTAGGTGCCACGAGGCCAAGAGATTCAGGCACGTGGGAAGACCTTCTCGGGCCCCCAGAATCCATCATCCTTGTGCTTCCCGCACGCCGGCCTGTGGGCCTGACCGGCCCTGCAGAGATGCAGCCAGGGGCCAGAGAATGCCGCGTGAGCCAGGTCTGAAGGATGGGAAGGGGCCGCCGCATGGAGACCACAGGGAAGGGCATTGCAGGCAGCGGAAGGGTGAGGCTGGGCTCCAAGGCAGGAAGAAGCCTGCGTGGCCAGAGCAGGGGTCAGGGGAGGCAAGGCAGGAGGTCCAGGCAGTCCCACGCATAGGCCCTGGAGCTACGAGGGGTTGGAGTTTTATCCTGCACATCACAGAGAGTGCTGGAAGGAGTTGGTGACCTGATCCCTGTGTTTGGAAGGTTTCTCTTGCTCTCAGTCATGGAGAGAGGTGATGGCGGCCTGCATGGGGTGTAGAACCAAATTTGGGGTGGTTTGGAGGTACAGACACTGGACTGGTTGACAAGAGCAGAAGCGAAGATGTCCCTGCATTTTTGGCCCAAGCGTCAGGTGGATGGTGGTGATGCCTGAACCAGAATCCACTGGAAGACAGAAGTCACACCAGTAATTGAACATGAAAGTATTAACTAGTGAAAGGCAGCAAAACACTCAAAGGGGTAAAAGCAGGAATATGGCAAAAGCAAATGCGAAAGTGGCCCCAGGAGGTGCCCCCAAAGATGGGGTGGGGACCGGCCTGGTTGCATCCTCGGTCCTGACCGCGTGGGGCTGAGGCCATGGGAGATGTGACTTGTGGCACGTGGTAGCTTTGGGAGTGACTGAGCTGCCACCGAGCTCGGCTGTGATGCGCCAGCTGAATCTGGGCCTCGGGAGCCGAGGGTTGCACGTGGCTGTGGATGTAGTGACGGCGGCGCGAGGCCCTTGGTGTCCTGGACGGGAGCTCAGGTCTGCACTCAGCTCCAGCCACGGTCCTGAGAGTCCCTCACTTCTCACAGCCTCAGGGCTGAAACAATTTGATTGTGTGGGTTGCAGAATTAGGTTGTCAGCTGAATTCATATCTTTGCCAAGTTTCTCATGTGAAAGTTAAGAGTGGAGATTGGGAAAGAAGTCCCAGGAGACGAGGGAAAGCCCAGCCCTTCCGGAGACTCAGACCTTGCCGACAGGGGGTGTGGCCACAGCCCGCTGGGTTGGAGGAGCTTCCCTGGGCGTCTGCTGCCAGCCGCCGGGGCGTGTATGCAGGAAACGCTGGGACACAGAGGAACTCGCCCAGGACAAACCCCTGTGCCTGAGGGGTTAGGAGTGGGCACCCTGGAGCCCGAGGGAAGCCTCTTCCCCCCGGGGTCCCTGCAGCGCCCAGCACAGCACTAGCTGGCAAAGCGACACGTTTCAGGGTCCAGCTCCCGGAGCACAGAGTCGGGCAGGAAGGGTCGTTTGGGGGCTGAGAAGCAGTAAACTGGTAACTGGCCAGGGCGCTTCCTGAGATGGAGTGTCCTGCTGGGGAGTGTAGAGTCTTGCCCTGGCTGCGAGGCTCCCCCCGGCACACTCACCTTGCCTGCTTGTAAAACGCAGAGCTCTGCTTAGGTGACACCACCTCCCAGGCCCCTCCTGGGACCGCAAGTCCTGGTCTGGGTAGCCAGCCACTCCCGGGGTGCCGCCTGGGCCGCTGCGGTTGGCAGTTTGCGCCAGAGCCCATTTGCAGATGCCGCTGTGCCCCGGCCAGAGCTCTGCTGCTTCTCCCCAAGGGGGACGTCTGTCCATCCTCATGGGGCCAGGCTTTAGGGCTCATCCTGGGCAGCCACAGTCACTGGCCTGAATTCTCCAGAGCTGCCACGGAAGAGGGAAACACAGGGGGACCTGGGAGGATCTTCCTCGCTCAGAACCCCCAACAGCGTCCACACCTCGCGGGCTGGAGGTGTGGGGTCGCGGTTCTAGTGCTGGCACTGCCCTCAGCTGCTCTCTGGCTCCCCGACTCTCTCGACCACCATTCCAAAGACGAGGAGGCCGCCCAAACCAGGGGGTGGCCGAGCCCTCGCCTTCTTCCAGAGAATCCCGAAAGCCTCCGCCCCCACCCTCCACCCCGCGTGCCCTTCCCCCAGAGGCAGTTTGGGCTCCTCCAGGGCCTCTGCATCAGCGGCCTGGGCACTGGGGGCCCTGCTCGGGCCTCCCCAGCAAGTCGCTGCTCAGCCGGGGCGCTGGGGGTTCTCCGCCGCCATCCACCAGGGGGCAGCCCGGCCCTGCCGACCGCCCGGCCCTGCAGGGGGCTCCTCCGCTGGCTGTGGAGCTAGAGACGCGTCCCTCCAAGCGGATGCCCAGTGGACGCCGGCTTGGATGTCAGGCGGGAGCCGGCAGAGTGCGAGGGGCTGGCGGCTTCGTCCCCCCGGCGCTTTGCAGGTTAACGAGGGTCCTTCCCCAGGGTTCAGGCCGTCCGCCTGCGTTCCCGCTGCTCAGCGATGCCCCAGCCTCTCAGGGCCACGCGACCCAGACCCTGAGCACCGGGACACGCAGCCCCGCGGTCGCAGCCACGACCATGTCCTGAGGGCCCCGGGAGGACAGCCAGGCCCTGAATCCCCACGTCCCAAACAGCTTCCCGACGGTGTGGACACAGGAGCTCCCAGCTCTCAGGGCCCGCCTCTCCGTGCTGTGGGGATGCCTCCTGCTCCTGACCTCTAACCTGTGACCTCTGGGCATGCAGCGTCACCTGGGAGGGATGGAGCCGCCAGAGGGAGTTGGCGTGTCCCCCACGAGGGCACAGCTGTCCGCAAGCCTTCACGAGGCAGAGAGCTTTCTCCATTTTTAACTTTATTCACCACCTCCTCCATTTATAAGTGCACAGCCCGGCGGCGTTAAGCACATTCACGTTGTGTAGCCATCACCACCTTCATTTCGAGAACTTTCTCTTTTCCCCAAACTGAAGCTCTGTCCCCATTAGACACTCACTCCCCACCCCTCCCCCAGCCCCCGGCCCCCGCCCTCCTACTTTCTGTCTCTATGGATCTCCTCCAGGGACCTCATAGAAGTGGGGTCATGTAGGATGTGTCCTTTCGTGTCTAGTTCATTTGACTCGGCATCGTGTCCTCTAGGTCCATCCACGTTGGGGCAGGTGTCGGGACCTCCTTCCTCTTTAAGGCTGGCTCCTGCTCTGCCGTGTGGATGTTCCTTCCACGCTATGTCCGGCTGCTCGTCCGTCGATAGACACTCGGTCTCTCTCCACCTCTTGGCGCCTGTGAGTGACGCTACTGTGAGCACCATCCTGCTCCCAGTTCTGGGAACGGCGCAACTGCTGGGTCACGTGGCGATTCTATTTTTAACTTTTTGAGGAACCTCCACACCGTTTTCCATTTTCCATTCCCACCAGCAGCACACCAGCGTTCCAATTTCTCCACATCCTCCCACAACGCTTGTGTTTTCTGGGGGTTTTGTGTTTGTTTATTTATTTTTGGCCGCATTGGGTCTTCATTGCCTCACGCAGGCTTTCTCTAGTTGCGGCACGCAGGCTTCTCATTGCGGTGGCTTCTCGTTGCAGAGCACGGGCTCTAGGCGCGCGGGCCTCAGTAGTTGTGGCTTGTGGACTCTAGAGCGCAGGCTCAGTAGTTGTGGCGCACGGGCTTAGTTGCTCCGCGGCATGTGAGATCTTCCTGGACTTCCAGGGCTCGAACCCGTGTCCCCTGCGTTGGCAGGTGGATTAACCACTGCACCGGCAGGGAAGTCCCATGTTGTCTGCTTTTTAAATAACCGCGGTGCCAATGAAGTGATTAAGAGACAGGCACCCGGCAGCCCCTCGGAGAGCAGCGTCCTCCGGGGCCGCCTCCATGGAGCCTGGGGACAGACTGTGGGCTGTGGAGGCGAGCGCACACCTGGCGGAGGGGACAGAGGGGTGCTCTCCAGTGAACCTCAGCCTCTGTGCACATGGAATGTTCCTACCTGTGCGGCTGTGCCGTGGTGCCGCCAGCAGCTGCGCTTCTGCCCGTCCCGGGGCACCTCCGTGTGCATTGGCTGCGTTTCTCGTGTTGGCGTTTCTCTGCATTTCTCGAAGGGAGGCCTGCTGGGCGGCGCACCTGCTCACCGCACAGAGCAGGTGGTCGGCCTCATGCGCGTCTTCACCTGCTGGTGGCTCCCAGCCTCCCCTCTCCTCACCTGTGCATCTGTAGGAATGCCAGGGGCTCCGTGTCCCTGTGCCACTGTCCTGGCTGGGAGGTCACAGTCCAGGAATGAGGGCCTGACCGTGAGAAGCATCTGGGCCCATTAGCACATCGTACGAGGAGGGGCCTGGGCTGCCAGAGCAGAACCAGCACTGCCCCACGTTCCCAGTGGGGTTCTACGCATACGGATGTCAGGTCCCGGAGTGTGAAGGCAGCTTGTATTTGCATCAGCAGAGCTTGTCACACTTTGAAATCCAGGGAACTTATGGCCAGGATCGTGGAGGTCAAAGACACCTTAGGGACCCTGCTGTTAGCTGGGAAGTGAGGGGCATTGTGTCTGCAGAGAATGATGGGCAGGAGCCACCAACACTCTGGCCTGTGTGGCCACTGCTGCCCCAGCAGGCCACCCCGAAAGCTGGAGACCCCGGGCCCCTGCAGCCGCAGGCCCAGGCAGGTGACCCGGGGCCACGCCCCTCCCTGGTCTAGGAGCCGTGGCCTCAGGAAAGTCTTCACCTGCTCCAGGAGGGAGTTTGGCGACAATGGGAAGTCACCTCCTCCAGACTGGATGCCATCAAAGAAGATGCTGTGGAGAGCCGGGCCCCGGCGCCTCTTGGTGTGGTCGGCCAAACCCCGGTGCCCTGGAGAGGACTGGAGGTGGGGAAGAGATGGATGAGCTGGGAAGGTGGGCTTCTGACCGGGGCGGAGATTCAGAGTGCGCCTGGGAGCGCCTGAAAACGCAACAGGGCAACGCAGCCGCAGAAGCAATTCCAGGGAAAGCACCGTCACTTTTCCCGGGAATCTGTTAACTAGAAAGTGCTTCCCGAAATGAGAAGAGTCAGGGGTGTATTTCTCACAATTTATTCAAACTCGTGTGTGGTGGGGAAGGCACCCAAGCGGCCCCTCGTCCCACCCCCGACTCCGTGCTCTTCAAAGAAAGGACCAGGGAAGGAGTTCTGAGCACATAGGTCCCCATCCTGGAGCTGAGAGGCCCTGGGGTTGCCTCAGCCACCGCCGGCCACAAGATGTGCCCCACTCACCCCACAGGGCCTCTCCTAACAGGGACCCTGCGCACCCGTGCTTCGCGTGCAGGGTGGCCCGGCCGTCCTCGCGTCTTCCTGCACTGCGCCAGCACACACAGGTCCTCACCTGCACGGGGAGGAGAAGGGAGAGCCGCCAGGCGCAGAGACGCGTTAACACGTGTTTGTTCGCGCTCTGGTGCGTGTCAGCTGACTGAGAAAGGGCAGGGTTTTCAAAAGCATGATTTGTAACATTAATTAGATTCTACGCTGTTGGATGAGTTACACTGCTGAAGTGTATCGTGTATCTGTCCTGGGAAAGTGCTATGTTGCAGCCTGAGCTGGGGGGTGGGGGGTCTCAGATTTCGGGAGCGCGATTAAGCGGTCGGTCAGCGATTAAGCGGTCGGTCAATGCGTGGATGGCGAGGACTGGACAGTGACTTGGTGGGGAGCCTGACCCTGCTCACACCTAGCAGGGCGGAGTGGGCTGGGGCTTCGTGGTCTGAGGGGCACGTTCACTGCCTGTCTGCTCTGTAGGCGGCAGCCCGTGTGCCCGCAGGCCATGCTCCAAGGCTCTGTGTGCTGGACCCGCCTGAGTCTGCTCCTGGCTCCCCGGCGACCCTAGGCCCTGCCTGCCTTCTTCCTGAAAACCCACGCTGCGCCTTCGCAGAGGGCCAAGGGGCGGGGCAGGGCGTGCAGAGACGTGGACCCCGACACGGTCGAGGGCCCCAGTGGCCATCGTGCTGTTTGGAGAGGAGCCCGCGCTCATTCGAGCCCTAGCTGTCCCCATGGAGCCCTGCCCTGGGAAGCTCATGCCCCAGAGCAGACAGACAGACAAGACGGGACCACGACTGAGAGGGAAGGGAGAGGCCTCTGGGAGGGGGCCGCGGAGCGCCACAGAGCTCGGCCCTCTTTGGCGGGAGCGCTCAGAGTCACGTGATGGAGAAGCTCGAACGGAGGCCGAGGCCGTGTCACGGGGCACGCGTGCGCGCGCACAGAGCTCCCGCCACTTCCCCGTGGCTGGAAGCCCCGTCTCCCACCTGCCCCTGGGCGTCCTCCCCCTTCCACCCCGCAGGGGCGGTGACCCCAGCACCGCTGCCCAGGACAGGGGTGAGGCCTGCGCTTGTGCGGGCAGGCAGCACACTGGCCCCGGGCACAGAGCGGGCGCAGCTCCAGCTGGGGGCGGTGTGCGGGTGGAGGCAGCCGGGCCCCACAGGGGGGTGTTTGTCTCTGGAGGAGACCACCCTTCCCCGGGGCCACCGGCCCACTGCCCAGGCACCCCAGCACAGAGCCTCAGACGAGGGCATGAACCTCTACGTAAAAGGGCGGGGGAGGGGGAACGGAGGGGGCGGGGTGATGAGTTGATTTGGCTCCTGAGAGGCTGCGTTCGATTGGCCGTGAGACCTGCTTCCCGAGTTGAAACCGGTCACTTCTCAGGCCTGGGGACGGCGGCGTGGGGGAAGCAAAGGGTTCCGGCGACTCGTTCACCTCTGAGGAGCACCACTGATCCCAGCAAACCGACTACGAGCTGGGAGAAGCTCTGACGTCAGTGTGCTCTACACAGCTGGGGGTGGGGGGCGGCTCCCCGCCCCCCAGGGCTGGCCCCACCCAGACTCAGAAACAATGGCCCAGCTCGGCCAGGACCCTCCCGCTCTGCTCGCCCCCAGTCACCCAGCCCATCGCGATCACCGAGCATTGCTGCCTCCACCACACAGCAGACACGGGCGCACACGCCGGCATGCGTGCACACCTGTGCACAGGACCCCTTCCTGGGACCAGGCATCAAGCCCAGGAGATGCTGCTGCTTGGAGTCCACACTGGCTCCAGGGATGGGCAGCTAATGACTCTGGGGCTCCCCAGCCCCAGCCCAGGACGGCAGCACGGGGCCCACTGGGTTGGCGGCGGTCCCTGCTCTGGCGTGATACGTGGGGCCTCGCCCCCTCTTTGGCCTGGTACGCTGCCTGCAGACGTGAGCCACGTCTTAGGGGACGTCGATAGACCGTCTGCGATGTCAGCCGTGCTGGCACCGAGCTTTCCGGGAACGCAGCCCGAGTGTGGGCCCAGAGGGCAGAGCTCTCTGGGTCTGGGGGCTGGAGAGATGAGGCTGCCCTGCGGCTCCAGGCCTCCTGTGGGGGGCACAGCCACGCCTCTGCCCAACTGCCACCCCCAGCTGGCAGCCGGCCCCTCCTGCAGCCGCGAGCTGTTGCCTTGCCGCTACTGCCATGCACCCACCAGGGCGCCACAGTTGTCTGGTGCCCCGGCTGGAGGGGGAGCCGCGGCCAGGCCCCTTCCCTGTCACCTTGTAATGTGAACACAGCGACCGTGTGTTCCAAACAGCCGTGGAACCTGTTCCCCCAGATCTTGGGGTGTCTGAGCTCTTCAGGGGCCGTTCCCACAGGCCCCACCTGCCAGGCGGCCCCTCCCGAGGGCCTGAGGGGCTCCCGCCAACCGGAGCCCGGCCCCAGCTGCTGGGCGGCCTCGGGCCACTCGGAGGGCTGGGCGGGAAAGCGGGAGCCCAGTCAACTTCTGCCAAAGAGTGAATCGAACCAAAACGCGCCTGTGGCTAATGCTTCTTCCGATAGGAGTAACTCGTAGCTGAATAAAATCCCATTAAGATCTCGAACTTTTCCAGGAAAACAGTCTTCCTGCTCTTTGGCACCATTCTTCCGCTCTGTCGTGTGTATCGTTTACAAAGCAGGCTTCTTATGGGGGTGGCAGAGTTGGGGTGTGCAGCGAGTTGGCGCTGCCCCCAGGGTGCGGCTGTGCGGGTTCCCAGTGTGATTTTAATTGGCCTTTTTGTTATCAAGGAGCGTGTCGGAACACTCAGCACCTCGACCCCGCAGGCCCGCTCGCCTGCACGGTCGGCCTCCCGTGACTCTGTGTTAAAAGGGCTTTGTGCTCAAAAGTGTGCCCTTTGGAGCCATATTTTCTTTGCATTTTGTATTCGGGCCATTGTCTCCAAAGTTCCTGGCTTCTTGAAGTTCAAAGGGCAGCGCCTTCTGCGGGGGTCCCCAGGGGCCTTCGGAGCCTGGGGGGCCGCCGGGCTGTGCGGCAGGGAGACCGGCCCGTCTGAGCCCATGGTTCTCTCCACAGGGACGGTGGCACGGTGACGTGTTCAGTGGACAGGGCAGCATGGCCCACTGCTCCGGGGGCGTCTACCGAGGGGTGTGGATCAACGGCCACCCCATGAGTAGGTGCCCCCGGCCTTGCCGCTGGCCCCGTGGGGTCCTCTTGTGGGGTCACGTCTGGGTCTGGCCGTGTCCTTTCTCAGGTGGCCCTGGGCAGTCTCGCGGGAGGTGTGGACCAAGCGGGGCTGGATGGAGTGGAACCTAGAATCCCCTTTTGGGAGAAACATGCTCTGCTGTGGTTTCACGGGGCTTGTGACACGCAGAGGCCCCCGTCAGACGCTGGACCCAAGTGGTCCTGCTTCAAGCAGGGCTCCCAGCCTCGGGGTCTCCCACCCACGGGGCTCCGGGCGTCTGGCCCCCCTGCACAGCCTCCATCCAGCCCCCCACCCTGAGCTCTCTGCACTGCGGTGTGCGCACAGGTGGCCTGTGGCCTGCAGGGTCCTCTGCCTGCGCCTCACCCTCCCCGTGTTGCCTCCGGGCATGGGGGCTTCTGTTAGACTCCAGGGACTCGGGTCACCGATCAGAACCTTGGTGCCAGGTCCACGGGTGCAGCTGCTCACTCAGAGCTGCGGGTGGACCCTGCTCACCAGGCCAGCTCCCGGGCAGACAGCCACAGCCTCGTCCAGCACACATCAGGTCGCTGACTCAGACGCACGCAGTGCGGGGCCCGGGTCCGAGCAGTGGGCGGGAGGCCGTGCGGGAACGTGCCCCGGGTGCACTGGGCACTGCTGGGCTGTCACCTCAGCTCTGCTGTCCCCCTACCGTGATCAGGTCAGTTCTGAGACGACCCACTTCAAATCACTGTAGCCGGCCCTCAGGACGGGGTTAAGGTCACGGCGTCAGTGACGGTCCCCCAGCCCTGACAGCTGTGCCATCCATGCGCCCCCCACCCCCACAGCGCCCCTCAGGGACACGGTCAGGCCTGAGCGGCTGCACAGGGCATTCAGGATGCGGGATGCAGACCCGTGGCACTCACCGCCCTGACCCCAGGACAGGTGCGCTCTGCTCTCCCCAGCACAAGCTACAGGGATCGTGATTTTGGGTCCGGAGGTGACGGACGTGGCCCAGGAATCTTCCTTCGCATTGACCATTCAGCTGCAGCGGGACGGTGGGGAAATTGCCATGAGTAAGTGTCTCCAGGAAGGCGGCCAGGGTTATGTATTCTTTTCAGAAGGATAAGCAGCTGTCGGGTTCTGAAGTAGCAAAAACGCAGACAAGATGCCACAGGTGGCTTCTGGCCTCCCGGCTGCACCCAGGTCACCCCGTTCCCAAGTCCTCGCTGCCGGAGCCTCGGCAGAAAGGGCAGTGGGCGTGCGAGCCCTCCAGCCGGCGGGGGGCCGCTGTGCGGTGCATGTGCGTGCGTGAGCACACGGGCGGCCCTCCCGGCGGTCACACACGCAGAGTCAGAGGACAGAGGAGGCCATGTGGGCCCCGGGCCAGCCGCTCAGCCTGGCAAGGGGAGGGTTTCTCAAGCTCCTCGTGGGGTGACCAAGGTGGACAGACGCCCATCCGTCTGGGCTGCGTCTAGATGCTCAATCAGCCCTGCGGCCAAGCAGAGGGACGACCGGGCTTCCCGCCCCGTGAGCAGAGCAGACCCGGAGGGACGGGGCGGGACCACCGGAGACAGACGTTCCTGCACAGCGGTCCAGCTCGGTCCCACGGCTCCGCGTGGGAAGCATGACGTACGGCATGAACCGAGTATATTTAGTCACAGTTGGCTTATTTTAACAGCCTTATTGCAGCATAATTTACACACCGTAAAATTCATCTATATTCAGTGATTTCGTGATTCTTAGGACGCTTGCAGGGCTGGGCGACCACTGCTACACCAGTTCCATTCCAGAACGTTTCCTCCACCCCAGAAAGACCCCTCGTTCCTGCCCTGTTCCCACCCTCCATCCCAGGCACCACAAGTGCCTTTTCCTGGACACTGAGTGTGGATGGAATCTCACCTGTGGTCGCGCTCTGCTCCTCCCTCCCGCCCAGTGCGCGGTGCTGCGCTCCTCTTTGTGGACCACTAGCCTCCCCTCCTGCCCGCCCAGCACTTTGCTCACCTGCGTCCGTGGGCGACAGTCCAGTCCTTGGCACTTGGCTGCTGTGAGCATTCACGTGCAGGTTTTTGTGCAAACATGTTTCATTTCTCTCAGGTATATATTTATGAGTAGAATTGTTGGGTCAGTTGTTGGGTAGGTGCGTGTTTAAGTTTTTCAAGAAATGGCCAAACTCTTTTCCAAAGTGTCTGCACCATTTAACCATCCCATTAGCAATGTACGAAGGTTCCGATTTCTCCACGTCCTTGCCAGGGCGTAGCCATCCCGAGGATGTCAGGGGGCAGCTCCTCATGGATTTTTGTTTTCTTTGTTTTTTTCTTTTGGTTGTTATTTGGGTTTTTAAAAAATCTTTTGGCCGCACCGCGCGGCATGCAGGATCCTAGTTCCCTGACCAGGGATCAAACCTGCACCCCCTGCAATGAAAGCACAGAGTCTTAACCACTGGACCGCCAGAGAAGTCCCTCCTCATGGTTTTGATTTGCGTTTCCCTAAAACCAACGACGTTGAGCAGCTTCTCGTGTGCTCGTTGGCCATTTGTACGTCTTCCACAGAGAAATATTTATTCATATATTTCACCATTCTTTTGGGGGGGATTGGGTTGTTTGTCTTAGTTTTTAGTTATACAAGTTCTTTATGTATTCTGGATACAAGTCCTTTAGCAAATATATATTTGCAGATATTTTCTTTCAGTTTGTGGCTTATCTTTTAATCTTAATGTTGTCTTTTGAAGGGCACAATTTTAATTTTTTTTTAATTTATTTTATTTATTTATTTTTGGCCACATTGGGTCTTTGTTGCTGCACACGGGCTTTTCTCTAGTTGCAGCGAGCGGGGGCCACCCCTCGTTGCGGTGCACAGGCCTCTCACTTTGACGGCCTCTCTTGTTGCGGAGCACGGGCTCTAGGTGTGTGGGCTCTGTAGTTGTAGCTCGTGGGCTCCAGAGCGCAGGCCCAGCCGCTCCGCGGCACGTGGGATCCTCCCGGACCGGGGCACGAACCCGCGTCCCCCGCATCGGCAGGCGGACTCCCAACCACTGCGCCACCAGGGACGCCCTAAAATTTTGATGAAGTACAGTTTATCATTTCTTTCTTTTATGGACCATGGTCTTGGTGACTTTATCTGAGGATTCTTAGCCCAAGTTCACAGAGACTTTCTCCTGTTTTCTTGCACAACTTTTGCTTGTACATTTAGGTCTCTGATCCCTCTTGAATTAATTTTTTGTGGATAAGATAGAGGTCTAAATTCATCTTTTTTCATGTGGACTCCAGTTGTCCCAGTGCCATGTGTTGAAAAGACTGTCCTTTCCCCACTGAATTGCCTGGGCACCTTGGCCAGAAGTCACTTGACCGTAAGGGTGAAGGTTTATGTCCGGACGTCAGTTCTGTCCATTGATTGATGTGTCTATCCTTACGCCACTGCCACACCATCTTGATTATTGCAGCCTTCCAGTATGCTTTGAAACTGGAGATGCCTCCAACTTTGTTCTTCTTTTTCAAAATTGTTTTGGCTAATCTGGGACCTTTGTATTTCCATATAAATATTTTAGGATCAGCTTGTCCACTTCCGTGCCCCAAAAAAGGAAAGAAAACAAGCTGCTGGGATTTTGTCAGGGATGCCTTGACTCAAGCTGGGAGAACCTCCATTAGCAGCGCTGAATCCTCTGATTCGCGAACATGACACATCTCTCCACCTATTTTTCTTTACGTTCATCAATGTTTGTATTTTTCAGTGAGCAAGTCTCGCACTTTTCTTAAATTTATTAATAAACGATCAATGATTTATTATTGTTTAATTATAATTTGTTTATTAATACATTTGTTACATTCTTTTATGCTATTATAAACGGAATTGTTTTGTTATCTTCACTTCAGAAATTACTAGACTACGGTTGATTTTTACATGTTGATCTTATATTCTTTGACCTTGCTGGTTATTTCTGAGGATTTCTTAGGATTTTCTATACACAGGATCATGTCGTCTACAAATAAATACAATTTTACTTCTTCCTTTTCAGTCTGGATGTGTTTTCATTCCCGGCAGCAATGGCTGAGGGTTTGAAACCCTCCACCTCCTCGCCAGCACTTTTTGCTCTGTCTTTCTGGTTATAGTCATCCCAGTGGGCAGGAGGTGGTATCTCATTGTGCTTCTGATTTGCATTTCCCTAATGAGTGATGATCTGGAGCATTTATTTTCATGCACTATTGGCCATTTGTACATCTTCTTTGGAGAAATACCTATTCAGATCCTTTACCCATTAAAAATTGGGGCAGGGCTTCCCTGGTGGCGCAGTGGTTGGGAGTCCGCCTGCCGATGCGGGGGACGCGGGTTCGTGCCCCCATCCGGGAAGATCCCACATGCCGCGAAGCGGCTGGGCCCATGAGCCATGGCCGCTGAGCCTGCGCGTCCGGAGCCTGTGCTCCGCAATGGGAGAGGCCACAACAGTGAGAGGCCCGTGTACCACAAAAAAAAAAAAAAAAAAAAAAAAAAAAAGATTGGGGCAACTTGTCTTTTTATTGTGAGTTTTTGAGAGTTCTTTATATATTCTGGATACAACTCCCGTGTCACATATCTGATTCGCAAATATCTTTTTCCCATTTTGTGGGTTATCATGCCGTTTCTTAATTTTTTTTTTTTTTTTTTGCAGTACGCGGGCCTCTCACTGCTGTGGCCTCTCCCGTTGCGGAGCACAGGCTCCGGACGCGCAGGCTCAGCGGCCACGGCTTACGGGCCCCGCCTCTCCACGGCATGTGGGATCTTCCTGGGCCGGGGCACGAACCCGCGTCCCCTGCGTCGGCAGGCGGACTCTCAACCACTGCGCCACCAGGGAAGCCCATAAGTTTAAATTTTGATGAAGTCCAATTTACCTATTTTTTTCTTTTGTTGCTTGTGTTTTTGGTGTCATATCTAAGAAGATTGCCTAGCCCAGAGTCATGAAGACTTATTCCTGTATTTTCTTCTAAGAATTTTATATTTTTAGCTCTCACAGTTAGGCCTATTATCTATTTGGAGTTAATCTTTGTATATGTTTGGTAGAATTCAATATGAAGCCCATCTGGGCCTGGAGTTTTCTTTGTGAGAGGTTTTTTTTGTTTTGTTTTGTTTTACATCTTTATTGGAGTATACTTGCTTTACAATGGTGTGTTAGTTTCTGCTTTATAACAAAGTGAATCAGTTATACACATACATATGTTCCCATATCTCTTCCCTCTTGCGTCTCCCTCCCTCCCACCCTCCCTATCCCACCCCTCCAGACTGTCACAAAGCACCCAGCCGATCTCCCTGTGCTGTGCGGCTGCTTCTGTGGGAGGATTTTTAACTACTAGTTGCGTTTCCTTTGGATATAGAACTGTTCAGTTTATCTATTTCTTCTTGAGTGAGTATGGTGTTTTGTGTCTTCCAAGGTTTCAGATTTCTTGGCATAAGCTTGTTCATAGCACTCCCTTGCTCCCCAGTTAATGAATTGATACCATCTCTCTTGTTCTTAATATTGATTATTGGCGTCTTCTTTCTTTTTTTCCTGGCTAGTCTAGTGAGAGGTTATCAGTTTCATTGATAAACAACCAACCTTTAGTTTCATTGATTTCTCTATTGTCTGTTTTCTATTTCATTAATTCCTATTTTGTTTTGTTTTGGTTTTTTTAAATTTATTTTTGGCTGCGTTGGGTCTTCGTTGCTGCGCGCGGGCTTTCTCTAGTTGCAGCAAGTGTGAGCTACTCTTCATTGCTGTGCGCAGGCTCCTCATTGCGGTGGCTTCTCCTGCAGAGCGTGGGCTCTAGGCTCACGGGCTTCAGTAGTTGTGGCACGCAGGCTCAGTAGTTGTGGCTTGCAGGCTCTAGAGCACAGGCTCCGTGGTCGTGGCACACAGGCTTAGTTGCTCCACGGCATGTGGGATCTTCCTGGACCAGGGCTCGAACCTGTGTCCCCTGCATTGGTAGGTGGATTCTTAACCACTGTGCCACCAGGGAAGTCCGATTAATTCCTATTTTGATCTCATTATTTCCTTGCTTCTGCTTAGTTTGGGTTTAATTTGCTCTCCTTTTTTATTTTCCTAAGGTGGAAAGTTTCTAACGTTATTTCAGACCTTTCTTTTCTAATATAGAAGTTTATTGCTATAAATTTCGCCCTTCATACTGCTTTAGCTGCGTCCTACAAATTTTGACATGGTGTGCTTTCATTTTCATTCAATTCAAAATACGTCCTGATTTTCCTTTTGAGTTCTTTTTGGACCCAAGAGTTATTTAGAAGTGTGTTGTTTCATTTCCAAGTGTTTGGGAATTTTCCAGAAATCTTTCTGTTATTGATTCTAACTTAATTCCATGTGGTTAGAGTCATACTTTGTATGTCTTGAATTCTTTTAAGTTTTTTGAGACTTGTTTTATGGCTCAGAATATGGCTCAGAAGAGTGTGAATTCTGCTTCTGAGTGGAATTGGGTGGCATATTCTATAAATGTCAATCAGGTGAATTTTGTTGACCCTGCTGTCGAGTTTGCTATATCCTTGCTGATTTTCTGTCTGCTTGTTCCATCAGTTATTGACAGTGGTATGTTGAAATCTCTGATTATACTTGTGTTTTTGTCTATTTCTGCTTTCATTTCTATCAGTTTTAGCTTCATGTATTTTGAAGCTCTATTATTAGAAGCATAAACATTTAGGATTTTTATGTCATTTAATTAACTGACTTCTACAATCCCAATCTTTATGCTATTGTTTTAGTACATTTTACATTCATGTATCTAATAAACTTTATGATACATTGTTATTATTTTTGTTTAAACAGTCATTTACCTTTTAAAGAGTATTCAACAAACAGAAAAGGAAGTCTCACCTGTTAGTGTCATCTGCTGAGTTCCCATTTCTGGTCCTCATTCCTTCCCATGGATCCAGATTTCCATCTGCTACCATTTTCCTTCTGCCCAAAGGACTTAACTTTTTTTTTTTTTTTTTTTTTTTTTTTTTTTAAGGACTTAACTTTTAACATTTCTTGTCATATGTGTCTGCTGGTGATGAATTCTCTCAGCTTTCGTACATCTTGATTTTGCTTTCCTTTTTGATAGACATTGTTACCGCATACAGGATTCTGGCTCATCTTCCAGGTGAGCTTTGTGGTGTCACCTTGTCTGCGTTGTTTTCTCTGAGAGATCTGCTTTCATGTCCCTGTACAAATGTCCTTTTCCTCTGGCTGTTTTTCAGGTTTTCTCTTTTTCACTGGTTTGAATAATTTGATTGTGATCCGACATGGCGTAGTTGTCTTCGTGGTTCTTGTGCTTGGAATCTGTTGAGCTTCTTGGATCTGTGGGTTTATAATTTTCATCAAATTTGGGAATTTTCCAGCCATTATTTCTTCTGATAATTTTTCTGCCCCCATTTGGGGGACCCAAAGCAGTGGGTAGCCTCTGCCCCCACTTTGGGGACCCCAATTTTCCATGTATCAGGCTGCCCCCCCATCCATGGATTCTCTTTCCCACCCTCCCTCCCTTCCTTTTTTTCTTTTTTCTCACAGTGTCTCATTCTGGATCATTTCCATAGCTGTGTTTTCAAGTTCATGAATCTTTTGTTCTGCAGTATCTAATCTATTGTTGATCACATCTGGTGTGTTTTTTCATCTCATGGTTTTCACCTCTAGAATCAACTTTGTTCTTTTTTATCTTTATTTATTTATTTATTCATTCATTTTCTTGGCCGTGTGGCACGCAGGATGTTAGTTCCCCCACCAGGGATCGAACCCGCACCCCCCTGCAGTGGAAGCACGGAGTCCTAACCACTGGACCGCCAGGGAAGCCCCACCTTTGTTCTCTTTTATATCTTCTGTGTCTCTACTTAACTTTTGAACACACAAATACAGTTATAATAATAACTTTCAAAAACGTCCTTTTCGGGACTTCCCTGGTGGCGCGGTGGTTAAGAATCTGCCTGCTAATGCAGGGGACATGGGTTCGAGCCCTGGTCCAGGAAGATCCCACATGCCGCAGAGCAACTAAGCCCATGCGCCACAACTACTGAGCCTGCGCTCTATAGCCCACAAGCCACAACTACTGAGCCCATCTGCCACAACTACTGAAGCCCGTGCACCTAGAGCCCGTGCTCCACAACAAGAGAAGCCACTGCAATGAGAAGCCCGCGCACCGCAACGAAGAGCAGCCCCTGCTCGCCACAACAGAGAAAGCTGCACAGCAACGAAGACGCAACGCAACCAAAAATAAATTAATTAATTCAAAAAAAACCTACTTAAAAAAAAAATGATGTCCTTTTCCACTGTGTCAGTTCTGGGTCAGTTTGATTGAGTTTCCTCCTTGTTATGGGCCATACTTTCCTGCCTTCTCTGCCTGGTAATCTTTGATTGGATGTCGGACCTTGTGAATTTTACCTTGGGGGCTAGAGACACCTGTGTCCCTGTAAACATTCTTGACCTTTGACCTTTGTTCTGGGGCGCAGTTACGTTGCTTGGAGACAGTTTAATCCTCTCAGACCTTGGTTTGGGATTTGTTGGGTCTGCAGGGGGCCTCAGTCTAAGACCCGTCGCCCCCCATTACTGAGAATTCCACTCGACATGCCCTGACTTCTGAGTTCTCCAGCCTGGCTGACAGGACGAGCAGGCATCCCATCCTGCTGGGGCCTCTCGTTCTCCCGTCACTCATGCTCTGACCTGTGCTGCACTGACCCTGTGGTGCGCCTCTGCTCCGTCCTGCGTGGGCCTGTCTACCAGCCTCTACCCGACCCGCTCTGTACCAGCCCCGCACGTCCTCTCAGGGCAGGAACTGGGCAACTGTGGAGTCCGTCGTGTGTTTCCCATCCTTCGGGAACCGCTCGCTGTCCTTGCCTGACGTCCAAGGTCTTGAAAACCACAGTCCCATTCAGTTTCATCTGCTCTTTGGTTGCTCCGAGTAGGAGGGTCCGTGGGTCCCAGTTACGCCCTCTGGACCAGAACCAGAAGCCGATCAAACCACAGTTGTCTCTACACTTGGCTCCTTGTCTCCCCAAGTCCACGACGTTCTGGTGTTTGCCCTGCGTGTCTCCTTTTACGATCTCAGCAACTCGAGGCTGTACAGGGCCCTCACTTGCACTGGTCAGTGCTCGTTGTTGACCCCGAGCCCCCGAGTGCATGTGACCAGGCCTGTGCTGGGTGCCTCGGGGATGTAGGTGAGTGGGTGGAGCCCATCCCCCAGGCTGAGGTGGGAGATGGGTGGCCGTGTGCTCAGTCGGTCCCCCACAGCCCTGAGCCTGTAGCCGGTGAAGCCCTGAGGCCAGCCAGCAAGGAGAGGCCCTCCCAGAGAGTAGGGACCGGTCAGGGCCAGAGGCACAGAGGTGCCCTACGGCCCGGAGCTGGACTCAGGTCGGGACTCCCAGGACGGGGTGGAGTGGGTAGGCAGAGGGTGGACAGTCGGCTGAGGGCCAAGAGGAGTGGCGGGCCCAGGAAGGTGAGCGGAGGGCGAGGTGCCCGTGCTCTTGGCCCCTGGCAGCGCCCTGCTCCTCCTGGACACTGCCGCAGACATTCCTCACGGAGGCCGGGGTGGGGGGCTGGGGGAACCCAGGTGCTGCCGCCCCGCCCCTGCAGCCCTCGGCAGCCCCTCTCTCTCCTTCGGGAAGGTGAGGACGGCCAGGTGGTGGAGATCTCCGCGGGTATCCGATACATGCAGCTCCCAGCCTACTCGGAGGTCAGCTTTTTCAAAGTGGACGATGGTCACAGAGAGACACCCATCCAGACCCCGTTGTGAGTAAGGGTGACCCCGCGCGACACCCATGAGGGTGGGGAGGGGTCCCTCCTCGACTCTGCTCCCCCGAGCCCCTCCCGCACCCCTCCTGCTCCCGCCAGGACACTGCGGGCACTGGGGTCACGACGCACTCTGTCTGGCGGAGGGGGAACCAAGGCGCCTTCTGACTGTGGGGTCCGGGCAGGGAGGGGGTTCCAGGCAGAGGGCAGGGAGGCCAGGACTGCGGCGAGACACCCTGCCTGCCCCCCCTTCCTTCCCACCACCCTGGTCTCCGAGCGGCCACCTCAGCCCTTCCTCCTACCTGGACCGGCCCCTGGATCCCCGTGTCCCCGCAGCCAGGTGTCACCCAGCTCCACGTCGAGCAGAGCCCAGCCCTGTCCTTCCCTCCTCAGTGGGTTCCAATGCATCTCCTACCCTCTGTCCGGCCCCAAGTCCAGAGACCTGGAGCCCAGAGCTGCCCTGGAAGGTGCCGGCGCCAACTCCCCACTCCCTGAGGGAGACGCCTGCGACCTGCCCGGTGAGTGGGGTTAACCAAGGGGTCAGCAGTGGGCAGCGCAAGCTCAGGGGTGCATGGGGTGACAGCGGTGCCCCCAAACCTGGGCAGGAGGAAGTGTAGTTGATCCCTGAGAACAGTGGGCCTGGGAGACATGGGGCGTCCCAGGAAGACATCCCAGACAGCTCCGAGGGGCGGTCGCCGTGGCGGTGGGTTAAAAGGCGGGCTGGGGGCTGCCAACCTGGCGTCCGGGCTGCTGGGCGTGCTCGCCGTGCAGACCCAGGGCCCCCGGTGGGGGAGGGGCGGGGTGGGCTGGGATGAGTGGTCCGGGCCACTGCACCGCTGTCCTGGGCTGTCCACGTGCACAGCCCTCGTTGCCGTGAACGCAGAGTGAAGTCAGTTTGTTCGTCCCCTGTGAGCCTGGCGGCGGGTGAGGCCCCCGTGCCGCTGGTCTCAGGGCTGTTTCTGTTCAGGGCTATCCCTGGAGGGTGGCAAACCCACCAAGGCCGCTGCCAGCAGGAGGCCTGTGTCGGCCTGGACAGGACACCGCGTAGGAGCCCTCCCCCAGGTCACCCCCGGCTCTGTGGGGAGCTTGTGGGCCCGATGGTCACACGTGTTCACCTGGTTTTCCGACCGACTCCACCCTGCCTGGAGCACAGGGCCGACAGCATCTCTGTGTGCGCTTGGCTCCAGGTTCTTCATGGAGATGTGGCTCCGGTGTCGGGCAGAGCCCGCACACCCCAGGCCCGGGCAGCGGAGACCTGTCTCCGTGGAGTGTGGGCCTGGCTTTGCCACGGGTCTTTTCTGGAATTACTCCCGGAAGCTGGTGCTGGAGCTCGGGCTGAGCTGGTTTAATCACTGCAGTTCATGCTCAGGGATCGAATCCTCCCGCAAACCCAGGGCTCGCACCTTCGGGGAGAGTGGGCATGTGAGTTAACAGAGGGCGCGTCTCAGCCAAGCATCAGCTGATCAGCTGCCGGGGCTCCCACCTGGTCCCCAGGGCCCTCGACACTTCTGTGAGGGCTGCTCGGTAATTGGGG
This sequence comes from Phocoena sinus, assembly GCF_008692025.1. NCBI lineage: Eukaryota > Metazoa > Chordata > Mammalia > Artiodactyla > Phocoenidae > Phocoena > Phocoena sinus. Next base: position 1,213,559 of record NC_045763.1, on the reverse strand, counting down.
CTGGGGTCCCTGACAGGCAGACTCACGCACACTTCGGTTTAGGGCCCTCATGCTCTCCTCAGCCTCTTTTTTTATTTTTAAATAAACTTTTATTTATTTACTTACTTTTGGCTGCACTGGGTCTCCGTCGCGGTGCGCGGATCTCTCATTGCGGTGGCTTCGCTTGTTGTGGAACACGGGGTCTAGGCACGCGGGCTTCAGTAGCTGTGGCTCGCGGGCTCTAGAGCGTAGGCTCCATAGTTGTGGTGCACGGGCTGAGTTGCTCCGCAGCATGTGGGGTCTTCCTGGACCAGGGCTCGAACCCGTGTGCCCTGCATTGGCAGGCAGTTTCTTAACCGCTGCGCCACCAGGGAAGTCCCTCTCCTCAGCCTCTTGAAGGGGCCCCCATCCCTCCAGTTAGGATTCCAGCCCTGGGCGCCGCCAGGTGGGTGCGGGGCACAGATTTGCCGTGTCCGGGGCCGAGCCAGACAGGGTGGCCGTGCGGTGCTGAGATGAGGCATGTCCAGACTGAGCCCCAGGTGCCTCCCTCACCGGGCAGGCGGGGCCAGCCTGGCCAGAGACCCCATCTCTGCTTCCGCCTCAGTTTATGGAAGCAAATTTGGCTGCATTGTCGTCGGGGAATGTGCTTGTATTTCTGTGTAAAAGCGCTCACTGGGCGCCAGGCCCTCCGCTGGGAGGGCTTTCAGAGCCGCTAGGAGGTCTCGGTGGAATGCGGAATGCGAGCCCCACGTCGCTGAGTGCGGGCCTGCGTGCTGGATTCAGCGCAGCTCCGCACGGGCATTGAGCTGTAGAAAGTGCCCCATAGGGAAGCCGAGGGGCACAGACCCGCTGGGTTCCGGCCGTCACCCTTCTGTGCTCGGCGCCAAGTCGGAGGGCCCTGGGTCCCCGGCAGGAGCATCTGGGGACTGGCCGGAGAGTCTCCATCATTTTCCAGCTGACCCTCCCTGGGCTTCAGTTTGCTCTTCTGCCAGATGAGGTGGTCACAGCGTCGACCTCCAGGACGGCTGACCGAGCCCCTGCGCCCCACTCCGTCCCCGTCTCGGGTCTGACCCGGAAAGTGCCCCCGAGAAGGGAGAGGGCCCGCCGCCCAGAGCTCAGGGAGGTGGGCTCCCTTCTGCCGTTGCTCCTCCTATAGCACTGATGCTGCCCGTCGTGCGAGCGGGTTCACGCAGGACCGTTCCCGGTGAAAGTCTCCCCGCACGGACACAGCTGCAGCAGAACATCTCCCCCACGATGACACTCGCCCTGCCCCCGAGCCCCTCGGACGTGTTGCGGGGAGCCCAGGTCGGCCCAGGCTGGTGAACACGCTGCGTCTGTCTGTCCTCCGTCTGTCCTGTGGTGCACGCTCCAGCCCTGCCGTGAGGAGGGGAGCGGTCAGCCTCCAGTGAGGAAACGGCTTCAATTCGGGGTCCCTGCACCCCGTCAGCAGGAAGGCAGACCCTGGGCTGCAGGCCTGCGGGGCACCCAGTCGGACCTGGGACCCTGGTGGGCAGAGCAAAGCCTCGAAGTGGCCAGAGGGGGACACGGGGCTGCTGGGCTAGGGAGGGAGCAAGCGTTTTCTTTCTTTTTTTTTTTTTTTTTCGGTACGCGGGCCTCTCACTGTTGTGGCCTCTCCCGTTGCGGAGCACAGGCTCCGGACGTGCAGGCTCAGCGGCCATGGCTCACGGGCCCAGCGGCATGTGGGATCCTCCCCGACTGGGGCACGAACCCGCGTCCCCTGCATCGGCAGGCGGACTCTCAACCACTGCGCCACCAGGGAAGCCCTCTTTTTTCTCTTTTTAAAATTTATTTGGCTGCACCGGGTCTTAGTTTCGGCACACAGGATCTAGTTCTCTGACCAGGGATCGAACCCTGGCCCCCTGTACTGCGAGCACAGCGTCGTAACCACTGGAACACCAGGGAAGTCCCAAGCCTTTTCTAATTCTAATACAATGGCTTATTCTAGGACTATATGGGGACAGACATCTTTTCTTTAAGTTTTATTTATCCCTCATCCTAAAGGAAAGCAGAGTGTGGAGTTCTGGGGCAGGCCCACGTGTACAGGGATCAAAAACCAGGGGTCCTTTCCTCATAAGAGTGAACTTCTGTATTCTCAGAACCAGAGAGATAAACCCCGTCCCTCTCATGCTCACCCCAGCACGGCTGTGGCCCTTTTCTCCAGCCAGCACAGGGGCCTGAGGGGCTCGGGTGGCTGTCTCTGCCTGTGTGCTAACTTGCGCGAGCGCCGTGAGGGGCAGGACAGGAGGCAGAAGGCGGCCCCTGCTGAGTCCAAGGGCGGGGGGCATCGCCGTGGGCCCTGGGAAAGCCTGGGGAACGCGCCCTCGGGCACCAGCCTCAGCCAGGATCCCACGCGGAAAGGTCTCTAAGAGACCCAGAGGGTTTCAGATCGAAAGATAATTCAGCACAAGTCCTGAGATAAACTCTGGGCCAGGAAAATCTCTGAGGTGACAGATCTGCTGAAGCGAATTACAGGGTACCCCCGCGCTAAGGAGTCCAGGGAAACGTCCGGCTTCCGTCTCGGCCCAGAGTCGCGGGCGCTATTGAATGCCTGCCATGACCGACGCGTGCCACAGAGCCAGACACAGGACGGCTCTCGCCGAGGCCTTGTCCCTGGGCCCCCCTTGCCCTCACCCGGCAGCTCCACCGTTGGTTCGCCCTGTCTCTCCAGCTGACTCAGGGCACGGAGCTCACCGCGTGCCTGCCGCGTTTGGCTTCTTCCTGGGCAGACCACACGCTAACAGCAAGGCTTCGCTGCTTCTCTCAGTACAGCCGTGGCTTCAACTCCATCGACGTTTGCTGCTCATGTAAGTTCAGAGGCAGGGGTGACATCCCTGATTGCCAGGGACTCCCACTTCTGTTTCCTATTCTGCTACTCTGTGCACCACCTCGTGGTCCTCGAGGGTTGCACAAGCACCAGGCATCATGCCCCTATTCCAGCTAGCAGGAAGCGGGAAGCATAAGGAGCGAGGGGCCCTTCGCTTCTAAGAAGCTTCCCGGGGGAATCCCTCCCACTGCCGCTCACACCTCATTGGCCAGAGCTTTGTTACGTGTCCACACCAGGCCATACGGAGACAAGCAACGCGATTTGCCAGCTCGGACCCGCCTCTGCCATCAGAGAAGGAGGGGAGGGTGGTCACCCAGCCGGTCTGCCAAGTGGTTGGAGGCCCGAGTCAGACACCGTGTCATCATGCTGCACTGCCGGCCCTGCTGGGCGCCAGCTTGAGCGGGAAGCAGCCTTGCGGGCAAGGATCCTGGCCTCCTGCCACCTCCGTGCCGGTGCCCGCCCCCCCCCCCCCCGTCTCCTTTTAGGGAGCAGGCCCCGTCCGTGACCCCTGCCCGCCCTGTGGCCTCACCCTGCAGCCCCGCGACAGGACTGTAAGGTTGTGATTAATGGGTTTTGGTAAAACGGGCTGGTGGTGAAGATACTGATTCTGTTAGACCAACGGGCGCCGTGAGGGTGTCGCAGCCTCGGGAGCCTAATGAGGCCCCCAGGGACTGTGGGCGGCCCGCCAGATGGGGCAGGCCGGCTGGGGCTGAGGGCTGGGGGTCCGGAGCTGCCCCCCCTGGCCCTGCCCTGCCCTCCTGCCATGGGGTTCACTCACTGACGGGAGGCAGTGCCCCGGGCCCTGAGCCGAGGCCCCGGTGGGTGAAGGCAGAGCTGGGGGCCCGGCCACGGGTCGGGCCAGCGGGACCTGGCAGGTGGCACCTGCAGGCCTGCTCCTAGAGGTAGCGCTGGGTGTGGCAGGTGGGGAGCCGCTGCGAGTGGGGGAGGCCACCCCACCCCCGCCGCTGGAGCACGAAGTCAGGTTCAAACCTCGGAGCAGTTAGGGATCTCCCGGAGGCTGGAGGTCGGGCTGCCCCAGGACAGGAGGGAGGGAAGGAGGCCCGGAGTAGAAGCATCGCGGCTGAGGCTGACTTGATGTTAGAGCAGAGCCCGAGTCGTCTTACATTTTGAAGCAATTTTCCAGTTCCAACCTGTTCTGAGAATCGTGCCGACAGCCCGGGGTGCGTGAACACGGACCCCAGCAGGCGACAGCAGCTACAGGCACTTGGCACCCCTGTGCCCCACGCTCCGCCCCCAGACTTTCCTGGACAGAGGGGATGTGGCCTCTCAGTCACAGGTTCAGAACCTTGGGCGCCTGGAGCCGAGGCCTGTGCACAAAGGATGGGCCCCTGGAAGTCACCCCCACTCAGGGGTCTCAGCCCCCCTCCGCCCAGCCTCACCCAGGCCTCCCGAGCACCTACCCGGGGGCTCGGCCCTCACCCCACCCCCAGCCGGGGCCAGGTTCTCAAGGACGGCAGGTCAGCATCTTCCCTCCCGCATCTGGTGGGCAATTAAGAAAGTGGACCCTCTAGAAACTTGGCTTCTAATTATACAAATAAGTAAAAGGAGGAGAGAAAATGCTTTCTCTTTCCCAAGGCCTAATGTCAGTAATATGTAATTTAAACTCTATTTTATTATTTTGTTGATATGACATATCTCAGTTGTTCCATTGTTTTTAAGTTTTGAATAGACGATTTGCTTTCCGTTGAGAAGAAAAGAGGATTTCATCGATGTGGCTATCGCCTGATATTCTAAACCCTATTTTGGTTAAATTATAGCACCCAGATTTTAGTAACAAAGCACATTGATTTTATATTCAAAAATTTTTTTATATTTAGTCTCTTAACCTTTTGTAATTCCACCCACAGCTTTAAACGACAGAACCCTTTTATGTTAATTGTTGTCAGTGGGGTGTTCTGCCTTGCCCCGCCCCCCGCCCCGGTAATTTAAGCCCAATTGAATCCTAATGCAGGTGCTGGTAATTGCGAGTCCGCCTGGCTGAGCCCGGGTGGTTCAAACAATCCCCCGTAAATTGGATTTGGGAACCTAAAAAAGCCGTAGCAGTGCGGGAGAACCTCAGATTGCTTTCTTTTTTTTTTTTTTAAGGCACAAAAACCCTCCCAGGAAATGTTTTCCAATTGGTCCGAGTGGTTCCTCTTTTTCACTGTTGAACGATGGTTTTGAGTATTCGTCAGACGGGACCTAGGAAGAATCCTCGTAAGATGATTTTGAAAATCAAGGTGCCCTTTGCTGCTAATCCAGTCTTGCCAATAAAAGTGACAGAATGTGTAGCCCAGAACTTCTGGAAATTTCATTGCCTCTTGGGGTGATAACACGTTTTAATATTGTCTGCGGTTAATTATGGCAGGATAGTATGGAAGATCCATACTTTTAAAGGGAAATTTGTGCTATAAACTTCTTGTCTAGGAATCATCCCAGCTAGAGGAAACGTCCCAGAGAAATGTAAAAAGACACCACGTTGCTTCCAGGGCCAACGCCGTGGGTAATGATGGAGGTGAACTCAGATGTGAGGGGGATGTCTGCCCGGAACCAAGCGTCAGGAGGGTGAGGGGTCGGGATCCGCAGGACCCCGAGACCACAGCTCCTGGGAGCCGGGGCCTCAGGGGGTGCCCTCCCTGGTGGCCTCTCCTGGACACACTGGGCCCTCTGGCCCTGTGGTGGCCCTGTGGCCTGGGAGCCCCAGGGAGGAGGAGGGGCCGGTCAGCAGGGTGGTGGGGGCCTGACCCCCCAGGGTGGGTCCAATGGGAGCCCCCGCTCGCTCCTCCTTCCCACGGATGGCTGTGGGTCTGGGGCCGGGCAAGAGGACACCAGCCCCTCCCAGTGTCCTGTGACCCCGAGGGCACAACCAGCGGGAGAGCCCCCGCGCTGCCTCGGATACCCCACGCCCTTTTGGCCCGACAGCGGATCTCTGGCGCCGTTTGGTGGGACCCACGGGGGTGGAGAGCAGAGGGAGGCGGGTCGGCACCCAGGCTCCCAGTGCCGCCGAGGTCTGGCATGGCGGCAACTCTGCACCCCCGTGGCTGCTCGCACTGGGCGCACACGTGTCCTTAGGGGGGACCGCATGGCGGGCAACCGGCCCGGCCCACCCCCTTCAGCCCCCGTCGTGGCCTCGAGGTGAGGACATCCTGCCGGGCGGGCCAGGTGGGCTCTTTCCCTATGACCTTGGGGGTCCGGGCCGTCTGCTGGCTGGGCCCCAGGCCCCTTAGAGCCACCAGACCAGCCAGGGACGGTGGCTTATTGGTTTTAACTTTATGTTCTGACCGGGGACCAAGAAGCAAACCCGACCAGTGGCTGCTCGCAGCTTCCAGCATCAGTGGGGGCAGCTCCTGCCTCGCCCCGCGCCCGGGACCCAGCGTCAGCCCTTCTGCCACCCACGTGGGCGCCGCCCATGAGGCTCCCCGTCTTCTGTGGTCAGAGCCCGCACCTGTCTGCAGCCTCGCCCCAGGGGCTCTCCTGGGCACGGTTTCTGCCCCCGTGTCACCTCACACGTCACGGAGCCTGTGGCACGTGACAACCCAGGGCACCACACTGGGGTCAGGCTCCCGCCTCGACTGAGGCGCTGGTTGATGCGGCCACGGCCCAGCTGGCAGGGCACTGGGGTCTCGTGGTGCAGGCTGTGGCCTCTATGGTTCAGGAACAGCTTTAGCCTGGAGACTGTTGAGGGCGGGAGGCGAGTCAGAACCCCTGACTTGTCCAGGGTCCCTGGGCGAGGGGCCAGGACCCGGCCACCGTCAGGAAGCTCGTTCCGAAGGCACCGGGGAGGGGCTTGCTTGGGGGTCGCTGCTGTCCTGGAGGCCTGGCCTGGGGCCCCCACGGGCGGGGCAGAGTCAGGACAGCGTGATGCGGAGGAGGGGGCTGGACTGGCAGGGCGCCACCGGGAGGGGGTCGCCCCGGGCCTGAGGGGCTACACTCGTGGGCCTGTGAGTGCGCGCGTGAGTGCATACCCCACGTGAGTGTCTGTACACGGGTGTGAGTGTGTGTGTACACCAGAGCGTGGAGGGTCTGTGCACGGGTGAGAGTGTTTCCCATGTGGCTGAGTCCTGTGTGCGAATGAGGCCGTGTGAGTTGTGTGCACGCCCGTGTGTGTGCGTGTGCTCGCACCGCTCCGTCAGGGCCTGGTTCCCGGAGAGCAGCGCGGGGAAGAGGGCGAGTCACGCGGCCTCCCCGGATCCTGCCCCCCGGCCCACCTGCTCCCAGGTGCCTGGCAGCTGGAGCCCCTGCAAGCCATTTCTCGAGGCCTCAGAATCAGCACGTTTTCTTTTTAAAGGCAGTTTTCAGCTGTGTGCCCTCCTCCCCGCCGGGCCTCGGGCCTCATGCCAGCCCTGCCCTGTGCCTGTGCGGGGGAAGGAGGCCAGAGGCAGAGGCGGTGTGACCTGGGCCGTGCCCCGCATGCCAGCCACAGACTCCGCGGCCGGACAGTGTCCTAGACACAGTGACAAATACCCCTCCACCCTTTTCTGGAAGAACAGAAGCACATGAGTGCTTTGTTGTTGAAAAGCGCAAGCCCCCAGCCTGAGGCTGACCCCGTCCCCTCTGGAAGACAAGCTTCCGCCCCTGGAGACCCCGGACCTCCAGGGCCCAGCGAGGGCCCCCGCCACAGTCCAGGCCTCCTCTGCGTGCTGACCGCCCCCTGCAGGGGCCCTCACATTGGAAGGCAACCGCCGGCTGCCCCACTTCAGGCCATTTCATGGCCCCTGCGGCCTCTAACCAGGGCTGTCCGAGACCCCCAGGATGGATGTCGTCAAAGTGGCAGCTTTAGAAACGGCAACTTCCCAGCGAGCGAAAGGACACATCACCGCAGGAGAGACCTTGGACGCAGCGTCCTCGGGCCCCTCCCCACCCCCACTCCTCCACCCAGGACGAGGCCGCTGCTTAGTGAAGCCACGTGCAGGAGACAGAGCACACGGGGAGCACAGGGGCCGCCGGCTGCTTTCCAGTCTCTGGCCAAGGACTGCGGGGACGGACGGGGATCCGTGGCTTAGTGGGCACCTCAGGGGCCCCCGTGTGGGTGGCCGGCAGCTCACCTCGCCCTGCAGGGCTGGGGCCCCAGCACAGTTCTTCCCTGGGCCCGTGGGGCCTGCCCAGCCTTGCTCTGCCAGGCTGCGTGCAAATGGCTCGGCTGGGGTAGCCTCGTGGAGGTGGGGAGTGGGCGGGGGTGTCAGAAACTGGCTCGGAGAGAACCCCAGATTCGTTCCCCAGCCCTGGTGGCTTGCCAGCTGAAACATGGCCCCTCGTGTTCCTCAGAGTGCTAGCACGCCGGTCTGAAACCAGCAGCGTGCCCTCAAGGGGGCAGGACGCCCCAGTGCAACGTCTCTGAAAAGGGGGAGTTTTCAGCCGAGCTTCGATGCGTACAGAGCGTGCGGCTCCGTTCAGAGAGAAGCACGACTGGCAGCAGGAACGTGGCAGACAGAGAGCTCAGGCTGTAGGAACGTGCATCCTGTCCCTTCTGAGCGTCCAGTGGGGACGATGGCTTTGCTTCACAAAAGGACAGGCAACACCAGGGTCGGGCTTCCCCTCAGTAGCCGGTGCCGTGGCCCCAGAGGCGGGATCTGCTGAGCTCAGCCCGGGGTGGCTGCCGGGGCCCGGGACCTCGCTCTGCCGGGGATCCTGATCCACAGCCGCCCACCACAGGGACTGGAGACTCCAAATGCCCACCATGCCCATCCCCGCCAGGCCAGGCCAGGTCACGGTCCCCTTGCTCGCCTGGAAATTCTCAAGTTTGAAAATCTCTTAATAAAAAAAAAAGCAAAGCCTCGCCCCCGGGTGGGTAAGAGGGTCCAGTTACAGATGAGGCACTACATTCCCCACACGGTGAATTTCTGCTTCTGGGGCTGATTCTCAGGCCCGTGTCTCCACCCCAGGTGCAGGCAGCCTGGACAGACGAGGCTGAGGTGGAGGAGGGTGCCCTTGCAGGGGCTCCTGAGGGACCTGCGGGTCCAGCCCTGGGATCTCTTCAAAGACAAGATCCGTGCACCTGCCTCCACCACAGTGGTACCTGCAGAGCAGCAGGGCCCCTTGGCAGGAGCTGGCTGTCCTCAGTTTCCCCCTCCATAAATAGGGAGACAGTGACTCCTCCTCTAGGCTGAGGTGAGGGTTAAATGCATGTTAACCACATGGGAAGAGCTTAGCAAAGGATCTGGCCCCTGGAGAGTGTAGGGTGACCATAATGTGGATGTGAGAATAATCCTGGTGGTGACATCAGTGATGGTGAGGATGGTGGTGATGATGGTGATGGTGAGGATGGTGATGATGGTGATGGTGATGGTGGTGATGATGGTGATGGCGATGATGCTGGTGATGGTGGTGATGGTGATGATGGTGATGATGGTGATGATGGTGATGATGGTGATGGTGATGCTGGTGATGCTGGTGTTGATGGTGATGGTGATGATGGTGATGGTGGTGGTGATGATGATGGTGATGATGGTGATGGTGGTGTTGATGGTGATGATGATGATGGTGATGATGGTGATGGTGATGATGGTGATGATGGTGATGGTGATGATGGTGATGGGGGTGGTGATGGGGATGATGGGGATGATGGTGATGATGGTGATGATGGTGATGGTGATGGTGGTGGTGATGGGGATGTTGGGGATGATGGTGATGATGGTGATGATGGTGATGGTGATGGTGGTGATGATGGTGATGGTGGTGATGATGGTAATGGTGATGATGATGGTGATGGTGGTGATGGTGATGGTGATGATGGTGATGGTGATGATGGTGATGGTGGTGATGATGGTGATGGCGATTATGATGCTGGTGATGGTGGTGATGGTGATGATGGTGATGATGGTGATGCTGGTGATGATGGTGATGGTGGTGGTGATGATGATGGTGATGATGGTGATGGTGATGATGGTGATGATGGTGATGCTGGTGATGGTGATGACGGGGATGGGGATGATGGTGATGATGGTGATGATGGTGATGGTGATGGTGATGGTGATGGTGATGGTGATGATGGTGATGCTGGTGATGATGATGATGGTGGTGATGGTGGTGGTGATGATGGTGATGATGGTGATGGTGATGATGGTGATGTTGATGGTGATGGTGATGATGGTGATGATGGTGATGGTGATGATGGTGATGGGGGTGGTGATGGGGATGATGGGGATGATGGTGATGATGGTGATGATGGTGATGATGGTGATGGTGATGGTGGTGATGATGGTGATGGTGGTGATGATGGTGATGATGATGGTGATGGTGATGATGATGGTGATGGTGGTGATGATGGTGATGGTGGTGATGCTGGTGATGATGGTGATGGCGATTATGATGCTGGTGATGGTGGTGATGGTGATGATGGTGATGCTGGTGATGATGATGATGGTGATGGTGGTGGTGATGATGATGGTGATGATGGTGATGATGGTGATGATGGTGATGGTGATGATGGTGATGGTGATGATGGTGATGGGGATGATGGTGATGATGGTGATGATGGTGATGGTGATGATGGTGATGCTGGTGATGGTGATGATGGTGATGGTGATGGGGATGATGGTGATGATGGTGATGATGGTGATGATGGTGATGATGGTGATGGTGATGATGGTGATGGTGGTGATGATGATGATGGTGATGATGGTGATGGTGGTGATGATGATGATGGTGATGGTGATGATGGTGATGATGGTGATGATGGTGATGGTGATGATGGTGATGGTGGTGATGATGGTGATGGTGGTGATGTGATGATGGTGATGGTGGTGATGGGGATGATGGTGATGGTGATGATAATGATGGTGATGGTGAGGATGATGGTGATGGTGCTGCTAGTGATGGTGGGGACAGTGGTGATGATGGTGATGATGGTGATGGTGGTGGTGATGATGGTGATGGTGGTGATGATGGTGATGATGGTGATGGTGGTGATGATGGTGATGGCAATGATGATGCTGGTGATGGTGGTGATGGTGGTGATGATGGTGATGGCGATGATGGTGGTAGCCAGGGTGGTGAGGACAATACAGCAGGCAGACCTGGTCCTAAGGACACCTAAGGACTGAGGCCATAAGAGCCAGGAGGGACTGTCCAGGAGAAGCAGGCTTCAATCCTTGGGATGTCAGCAGCCAAACAAGGCATGGAAGGAGGCCCAGGAGGAGTGTGTTTGGGGATGGAGGAGCCAGTAGAGGTGGGCAGCAGGGAAGCTGGAGAGAAGCACAGGCAGATGGGGCCCTGGGAGGTTGGGAGGAGCCAGGAGGAGATGGAAGAGGCCCCTGAGTCTGACGCAGGTTGGGAGGGACTCTTGTGTGGCAGCGTGGATGAAAGGGGGAATGAGAACTGGGCAGGAATTGGGTGTGAGGGCCCTGAGCCCCTGGGGGCAGAGGCAGCATGAAGGGCTGGAGCAGGGAAGCCGGGGCATCACTCAGCTGCAGACCTAGCACTCGCTTCCTGTGTTCTTTCTCGAGGAGCCTGGCTTCGTTTTTCTGTAACAGAAACAATCCCCACTTGGTGTAGGACGCTCGCAGCAGGATCTTAGATGGGTTGAGCTGTCCAGAGGGTGCCAGGTGGGGTGAGAAGGCAGGACTCCTGGAGGATGTCCGGCCACGCCTGGGGGACAGTAGCCCATCCACTCTGGTCCCTGCGGGCTCCAAACGGACACACCTGCAGGGTTTTGAGCAGGCAGCTGTGGCCTTTCTTACCTCCTCCTGGCCTGGACCATCTCCTTGTACCAAATGGTTCACGGGCGCCAGATTGTGATTCCCGGCTCCAGGGGTCAGGAGGGCAGGAGTGGGAGGGTCAAGGGGTCCTTGCTCCGCCTCTGGTCACCTGTGGGGCTCAGGGCGCACTCGGGTCTCCCAGCCACACCGCTCACCCCCGTCGGCCAATAGGGTAGGCTGACCCGTAGATGTCAGCAGCTCGGAGCTGCACTTACCCCGCTGCAGGCATTTCTGTCACTCTCATCTCCCTGGGCAGGACACACGCATCCACTGCTGAGGGGAGCCCCTGCCCATGGGGTCCGCTGCGTGGGAAGTGCCACTGGGACAGCTCTGCAGGACGCGGACGCCAGAACTAGTGTAGGGGGAGCCCGTCCAGACATGCCGAGCACGCCTTCTGGCTGGTTCGCCAAACGCACGTGGAGGAGCCCCAGACAGGATCCAGTGAGTGGGGGGTGCACCTCCTCTTTTTCCTCCCGTCTCCAGCCTCCAGGAACCGTGGCAGGGCTGGGGAGCCGTCCCTCAGAGGTTTTTGCCAGATGTTAGGAAGCCCTCTGAGGCAGACACCACCAACGGGACCAAGGCCTGGTCCGTGAGGGGTGGCTCCGTCTGGGGTGCACGGGCAGTGGCCCTGGGGCTGGAGACCTCCCTGGGCAGGGGAGTGTGAGAGTCGGGACATGTGCACACGTGTGCCTGTGTGTACACACGCATGCCACGTGGGGAGACAGCATAGGGGACTCTGGACAGAGGTCTGCAGGCCTGGTGGCAGGGGAGCCCAGTACAGATGCCCCCATGCCCTCTCTGCCTGCACCCGGCTGATGAGAGACCCTCCAGGCCAGACCCCAGGCCACAGCAGAGCTGTGTGCACCCACTGGACAAACGGGGGTCGGGGGGCTGGCACGCAGCCCAGAGGGGGCCCTCGCCAGGAGCCTGGGCGGCTGGAGAAGGGGCCCGAGGGTGCCCACCTGGCCATGCACAGCCCTAAAGGATGCCTTCCCCGACCCCCGGTCATCGAGACCCAGGGCCCACGTGTCCTCCCTGCATGGACCTCCCTGCTTCAGTGGCTTCCCAGGTGCTCGTGTGTCCCTGTCTCTGTAACCCGCCAGCCCCTCGCTGATGGAGTCTGCCCTGAAGGCTGGCGCGGTGTGTCTAGTCACCAACAGACAAGATGGCTTGTCCGCTTCGGGCTGATAACCTCTTAGGGGTTTGAGTCTCGCAAATGGAGGAAACATCCGGCCTAGAGCTGGCTCTCCCCCGGGTAACAGCCGGGCCTGCACGAGGTCTCTGCACCTCTCGCCTCTGCGTCCTACACAGGTGATTAGGGAGTCTAACTGAGTCGGCTGTAAAAAGATAATTAATTGGCATTTCTCTCCCGGAGAGGTCAAGCTGCCTGATCTCCCTGGCCAGCAGTGACCTTTATCTTGCTGATAAAGCCATAATTGTTGTAATTAAAATCGACATAAAGGCTTCAGAAGTCACTCCCCAGATCTGGAGTCCCGCATCTGCTCACAGGGCCGCCTGGCTGGGGAGGACCCAGCGATGCACCAGGAGCAGCGCCAAGGGCCCTGGAGGCCGAGGCGGGACCCCTCCCCCCAGGAACACTGTCCTCTGGAGCATAGGGGGTGAGGGCGTTTCTTCCTCTTACGTGGCATCCTCAGGGCCCACGGAGTCCGTGCAAACTCGGCCAGGAGAATGGCTGGCTGACCTGTCCCCAGGGAGGCTCTGCAGGCTTGGACATCACACAGCAGAGCCGACAGAAGCCGAGTGACCCAGTGGATGGGCCAGGAAGCCACCATCCGGCCAAGACAGAGGAGGTGGCAGGGAGCACGTCCGAGACGGGGGTCAGCGAGCGGGGCTGAGCGGGGCCCGGCCGGACTGTGCTCTGGGGGCAGCGGGGGCAGCGGCCTGGCTCCATGGAGAGCAGGTCGAAGGGCGAGGAGGACCCTGGAGTCCCACCGAGGGCAGAGCTGGCAGCAGGCGGGCAGTGCTGGGGCCCGCGAGGTCGCGGTGGGCACGGAGAGCATGGTGGTTCAGAGTCGAAAGTATCTGTAGCAGAGCTGGCGTCGCTGGGGCTGCTGAGAGCAGATGAGGCGCGGGGGAGGGGTGCGGGGGGCGGGCATGGAGGCTGCCCCGGCTGCTGGCTCAAGCGCCTGGACTGGGTGCCCATCCCCAGAAGGCGGTTGGGCAGATTGGGGGGCGGTTCCCCCTGAGCAGATGAGGCCGGCGAGTGGAGGCGGCAGGAAGTGGCCTGGTGTCCAGCACGGGCAGCGTGTGTTTGTGTGGGATGGGCACCCCTCAGTCTCCTGTGTCCAGGATCCCAATTCCAAAGGCTCCCCCGCCGCCTGCCCCTCCTTCCCTGTGGGGCCGTCCACTGGGGTCAGATGCACTTCCCAGCCCCCGTCCCAGGCCAGGGTCCAAATGCACCTGAATCTAGGAAGATTCCCTCCCAGGACTGCAGACACAGCTGCCTCTGGGGTTTAAGCCATTTCGTGCCGAGTCTTGGAGCGCCCTGCTCTTCTGTCCCTGGACGGCGCGTGGCACGTCCCGGGGGTCGGGAATGCCCGCCCTCGTGGCCGAGATGGAGGCGGTCCTGAGCCGCCATCGGGTTCACCACGCCCTCTCCCCGCCTTGTCCACCCCGTTGGTTTCCGAGACCCGGGCTCCGAGGCTGCCTGTGATGGTCGGGAGGACGGGCCTCTTCCGACAGCCCTGTTGGCACCCAGAGCCGGGGGGCGGCAGCTCAGGCTGGGTGTGGACCGTCCCCCAGCCCAGCCCCCGGCCCCCGGCCCCCAGCCCCTGGCAGTGGCGTCTTGCGGGCCCAGGTCTGAGGTTACTTCTCCGGGAGGGACGGCGGCCCCGGCCAGCCCAGCTCCGCCTGGCGTCACTAGCACGGTCACCTTGTCAGAGCACAGCGCAGGTTCTCTATTGTCCAGAGGTGCTGATAAAAGAGGCAGGAGAAGTCAGCGCCTCGTGAAGTCACGTGGAAGCTGGCGGTGCGTTAAGAAATGGAAACGGTGCTGTCAGCAGCAGAGTTCCTGTCGTTGCCCAGGACGTAAATAGCGTGAGGGCCGCAGAAGCTACTGAGGAGAGGATGTTAGCAGAGAACGTCCTTGTGGAAGGGAAGACTTTCCTTTTCATAATGTGCCATGACGATGAGATGAAGACACCTCCGAGAGAAATAATTCCCCACCTGTAATTTGGAAATTCTTCTGGGACCCGTCTCCACCTCTCCCTGCAGAAGCTGGGCTCCAGGGAAGGCGCGTTAATGCCTGCAGCCCCAGGGCCCCATCCAGAGCATATGGATGAGAAACACCCCTCCACTCACCCAGGGGCCCCCCCACCAAGGGGGGCCGAAGAAGGGTCCACCCTGCAGACTCCACTGGCAGGAGCGTCCAGCCACCTCCCTGAGGCTCCTCCCCACGGGTGTGCATGGACAGAGGGTGGGCAGCAGAGCCCTGAGTCCTGCCCCCATAGGACAGCGGGCCTGATGGGCCTGTTTTGGGGACGGTCCTGGGGTGACCCTGCACCAACGCCACATTGCAGAGTCCCCTGGAAGCTCAGCTGTCGGCCTCTGTGCAGAAAAGGCCGAGTGCAGAGGTGCGGGGCTGGGCTGCACCCCTGTCTGTGAGCCGCTGGAGCATGGGGGCGGGCCTGCTAGGGGAAACGCTCCCCGTCGCCCTCACCCCTTGGGGCCCCAGGCGGAGGAGGGATGGAGGAAGCCGGGGAGAGCAGCAGTCCGGGGGGCACCCGCTGCAGGACAGGCAGGCCGAGCCCAGCCCGCTGACACTCCCCAGCACTGGAGGGCTCCAGGGTCTCCTGGGGGGGCGGCTGCAGCCCCACCCATGCCCCTCGCTGTCACGGGTGCGGTCTGACATCACCCGCACCGGGAAGCCGTCAGCAAGCAGGAATGTCCTCTGGCCACACTGTTCAGAAGTGGGCGCTGGGCTCTGCCTGGCCGAGCACGAGGCCTCTGGCCTGCGGCCTGCCCAGGCCTGCCCCGGGCAGCCCGGGCCTCAGCCGGCGGGGGCCTCGTGACAGGAGACCCTCCCAGCCCCAGAGCATAGCCTGCCAGGCCTGGTAGCGGACCCCAGATGAAGGGGCATCAAAGGGCTGTGGCCCCCGAAGCGTACCAGCCACGGAGCCTGCTCTGTCTCACTGGCCCTGCCCTGGCCCTGCCTAGGGAGGGCCACGTGGCCCCACGCCGGGCAGTAGGGCCAGGCCCCCACGTGGCCCGACCACCGCAGCCACACAAGTCACGCTTCCGACTTTTGCTTTGTGGCACTTAAAGGGCCTTCTCATTCTTCATTTTTCTGGAAAACCTCTTTCCCCTCCGCTGGGGGACACAAGCCCCGCTGCCCTGAGGGCCGCCGGCGAGCAGAGCGAAGCTGCACCCAGCTCTCTGACGTCCGCCTCGGGCCCCCTCCACCCGGGTACCACCCCATCCTGCTCCTGGACAGCCTCCGCGAGGTGAGGCGGGAGAGCCCCACGAGGCTCAGACACTGAGGCCAGCGCGGGGGGCCCTCGGAGCCCCACCCGCTCCTTCTATAAGGCCGGCAGCAGGCCCCGAGGCCTGGGCCGCGGGAGAACGACGCCCACAGTGCGGGCCCCACCAGGAGACAGCAGGTAGGAGAGGTCGACCCCACTCACGGGCGCCTGGGGGCTCGGTCTGGCCTCCCCATCAGCTGGGCCACAGGCAGGGCCTCGCAGGTGTGTGCGTTCGAGGACGGGGGCCCTTCTCCACCCGCCTGCCCGGTGTCCCCAGGCCTGGGCACGGAGGCCGCGAGCAAGACATCTGTCTGCCCTGGAATCACACATGCTTCCGTGGCCCGGGGCGAGGGGAGCCCGGGGCCTGGTCCAGGACGGCGATGTCCCTGCAGTACCGAAGGCCTCGCCTGGGATGGGGCAGTGGGGGTGGAGCAGAGCGGTCACAGGGGATACTTCCTCACGGGGCCTGCGGGACGCTCCAGCGAGTGGACAGACGCCGGGGCCACTGGGCGGGGAGCCGGGCCCTCAGGCGGGTGGGCGGGCGCCACGGGCTGGCGCTTCGTCTCCCCACGTCCCTCCCCGCCCCGCACGGCCGCTCAGGCCGCCACACGCCCATCCTACAGGCCCGGAGACCACGGCTCGCCCAGGCTGAGCTGGGGTTTCTGTCTGACACAGTGGGCAGGGCTGTGTGGGGAGGCGAGGGGACACCCTCTGCTGTTCCTTCTCAGACACACGCTCCCTGCAGCGCTGACCCTGCCCCGCAGGAGGGAGGCTGGATTCCAGAGGAACTTCCTGGGAGCCCCTCACCCGCCCCCACCAAGCCAAACAGACCAGCCCCAGAGGCTCGGGTGGGACTGACCCTCAGCCCCGCTCCAGACCCGAGCGCCTGGGAGTCCTGAGCGCCGGGTGGCCCTCCACGGAGCCGCCAGCGCCCTGCCACCTGGGGTCCCCTTCACGGGTGGAACCTATGAGGTGTGGCCACGCGGAGCACACCCGGGCTGGCAACTGGGCCGTGAGACCCGGAGAATCCAATCACCGCTCCTGAAAGATAGGAGCCCTCCTTCCCGAGACAGGCAGCCGGGCCCCGGGTGGGCGGGGAGGGAGGACATGGCCCCTGAGGGGCCGGGGAGGGGTGCCAGGCCCTCCGAGACGCTCGCCTGCCACCAAGGCCCGGCCTCTGACCCGAGCGTGAGGCTTGCCAGCCACGGGAGCCAAGGTCGGAGTGCCGTGGAAGCCTCTCGCCGCCAGCCCGCGGCACACGTTGAAATAGCCACACAAGAGCAGAGGCCCGTGGGCACAGACGCAGCCACAAAACTCTAGGAAAAGGAGAAACGCAGGACAGATGGGCAGGGGGTCCGCAGCACCGCCCTGAGATGCTGCAGCCGCCGACGCCCCCAGCGATCGGCTTGCTCATCGGTGGCGCCAGCGGGTGTGGGACGGGCCGGGACACCTGGAGGCTGGCACGGGGTCGGCAGGCTGACAGGCCTTCGATCCCACTCGCCAGGGGGCGCGGGGGGTGCGCCATTTCCAGCAGAAGGGGCCATCCTTCTGTGTCGTTCTGAGTCATGGTTTGTGAATTAAATATGAAGCTCACTGATAACCGGAGAAGCACAGACTCAGAACAAAACAAACAGGCAAGATCCTGTGAGACACGAGACCCCACGTTGCCCAGTGTTTCGATCTCGGGAACACACGTGCAAGCCAGAGGCTGAAACACCCCAGGAATAACTCACATAACTGGGCACACACCCAGACGCTCAGGGCAGAACTGGTGCTTGATTTGGTAACTGTGGCAACCCGGCAGCTGAGGTTGATGTGGAAACGTCTGATTTCAGCAAAAAGAAGCTTCTCACCGTCCAATTCTTCTGAGAAGACGGGGGAGCGGCCACCTCCTCCCACAGGCCGGCCCTGCTGAGGGCTTTCCAAGCTCTTGAAATGCAATGTCCTCCGCTAGCGTGGGTACCACCCCAGGAGGGCACGTCTGCATCTTATACTGCTCCGTGCCCACGTGCTGGCCCGAGTGTGAGGCCTGGCCCATTCTCCCTGGGGAGCCCCATCTGAGCTTGTTCTCCGAATATAGAAACCCCGGAGAGATATTTTTAATCCTGAATTCTCCCACAGCTCCTGGGCCACCCCCTCAGCCGGGCCAGCTGTGGAGGGGCAGGGCCCCGTATGCAGAGCTCCCCACGGGGACTGGAGCTGCCACGGTTAAAGACACGTGACAGTGTGGACAGGCAAACCCCGACCTGGCCCCAGCGCCCCGGCCCGAGCCCACCTGCCTGGCCTGCGTCCACCTCCCAGGCCCCGGGGCCAGTTCCTGCAGCCGTGAGATCCTTTCCCCCAACAGACCCCAACACTCCCACTGCCCAGATGCCCTGTACTGACGGGCATTGGCCTCAAGGCTTCCTCCAGGGCCCCAGCTCTGTGCCCCCGAGTCCCCGACCTACTCTGGGTCTGTGTGGTCCCCGGCCCCATACAGGGAAGAGGCGGGGACCGGCCGGAGGTCCCCAGCACCTCCTGCTCTGCGTTATGGGACGCGGGCCGTCCTGGTCCCTGCCCACCACCACTTCCTCACGCTTGTTCAGTGCCCTGTGCCAGCCTCCACACCTGCCTCTGGACCCAAAAGCCCACCTTTGGGACTTCTAAGAAACCCATCCTCTCCAGCAGCCGGCTCTGGCAAGTCAGAAGCACCTGGGCCTCCGGGTTTGCGCTGAGAATTCCCGCAGAGCCGCGGACATTCGGGTCCCGCTGGGCCCACTGTCCCCACCCCTGTCAGGAGACACAGCGTTTGCACAGGGCTCCCCGCTACGTGACCGGGGCAAAGTGACACCTCCTCCTGACGCCTTTCGAGGCCCCACCCGGCGGCCAGGTCCCAGGCTGGGGCTCTGGCTTGTGAATAACAGACCCACAGGGGGTGGGGGGCGGGGGAGAAGGGGCACGTGGGCCCCTGCAGCCGGCGGGGCCTCCTGAGTCCTTAGTGCCCTCTGCCCCAAACGGTCTCACCAGCAACACACGGCGGTTCCCACCCCCACCAGGGCCACCATGGAGCCACCACGGTCGGCTGGGGGACCCCTCTTTCTGTCATGGGCAGCTGGCCTGCAGGGCCTGACCCAGACGCCAAGACGGAGTGCAGGGCCAGTCGGGTCTCCCGCCGGCCCCCCACCCCACCGGGCTGGCTCAGGCAAACGCAGAGGCCACAGGGCCGTCCCCGGTCCAGCAAAGCCAAGCCCGTCCTGTGTCACCATCCGCATTTCCGCATTTGTTTGTTGACAGTCTGCCTCCCAGCCCTGGGGGCGGGGGGAGGGTTGGGGGGGGTGTGCAGAAGGAGGCAAAGCCTGGGAGAGGCCAGCATGGGGGCCGCCCGCAGGTCTCACCCTGTGGCAACCCCAGGGGGCACAGACCACCGGTCACTCCTGGTACAGCCCAAGGCTGCCAAGGCCCTGCCAGGGCCACCCCAGACGAGGCTCTCCCCGCTCCCTCTCCCCCCCACCCACCCCCCGCAGCAAACCCCAGAGTCGCCGTACCCCCCGCCGGGGTGGTTCCTCTCTCAGACGTGTCCTTCACTCCTGCTAAAGACACAGGTATTGACAGAAGCTGACCGCAAACCACCACGACTGTCTCCTGCTTGTTCCGAATCTCGGGCCAACTGGCAAACACCTGCCTGCAGACGAGGTTCCTTGAGGTACCAACAGTCTTCACGGGAGCGAGACGGGGTACGTGGATGCCTGGCGGGTGCAGCCCAGCCCTCGCCCTCACCTCTGGTTGGCAAGTGCGCAGCAAGCAACGCTGGAAACCCTTCCCGTTTCCCCCAAAACCCCGTCCACAGGGCCCTGAGTTTGGGGCCGTCCGACACCTGGCCGTGACCGTGAGCCTCCAGGCTGGCCTGTAGGCTTTGGCCTCTAGGTGTCGGACCCCAAGGTCCAGGAAGGGTGGAAGAAGCCGCTGAATTCAGAAGCCCCAACCCGGGGTGACCCAGGAGGAGACCAAGGGGAGGCCGGCGCTCCTCAGCTTCCGGGGCCCGCGGGAGTGGTCCAGGCGGCCGACGGTGGGGCTGGGCCCGGGGCGAGCTGACCTTGCGGCCCCAGGGCCACTTGACCCTCAGAGCAGCCCCGGCCAGGCCCACAGCCCGCATGGCCCCCCACTCAGCCGCCACCTGCCTGCCCTCCTGCCCCAGGGCCCCTGCATGTCCTCCCCTGGTAACCCCTCAGAGCTACAGGACACCTCACGTCGTCACCTGTTAGCTTCACCCATCGTCACCATCTAGCGGGTTCCAACGGTAGCCGGGGTGGCCAAGGTGCCTCTCCATCCCCACGAGGGCTGGGGTGACGCAGGCCCTGCAGCCTCAGAGCCGAGCGGGTCTTTATCTCACGTGACGGCGGCAAGTTCAAGGGGAACCACCTGCTGTTTGGCACAATGTTCAGGTTTAATTAAATTACCTCTGTGCCCCCTAAAGTAAGCCTTTCCGTGGAGGGAAGGGGTCCCGCTGGGGCGTACCGGCTGCTTCCCGGGAAGCAGCACGGCACAGGGCCGCCCTCCGCCTGGGGGTCGCGGCCTCCCCAGAGCCTAGCCGGCAGCCCACCAGGCCCCGGCCCCTCCGCAGACACGCTCTGACCATTTGCTCCTGGGGGTGCACGCCCGTCCAGGGAAGGGGCGCCCAGCCCACCGGGGCCCCTCACCACACAGACCCCGCCCTGTGGAGGGAGAGGGCAGGGTTCGCGCCCACCCGGCAGGGTTCCGGCCTGGAAGGGCCCTGCGTGTGGACGACAAGGGAGGGCCCGAGTCCCGGGGGTCGTACAGGGGCTGTGGCCGCCTTGACCTCCCCTTCCCCTGGGAATGAATGGCCTGCGTCCACGGGGCTCTGGCTCCTTCCGGCCATCGCATACGTGGCTTCTTTGCGCCTCAGAGTCTGGTTCCTGAGTTACTGCCCCACCACGGTCAGGGGAGCCTGCCCTGGTCCCCAGCCCCCGCAGTGCCAGACCAGGGGAGACGGCGTGCGGACAGGGCGGCCCCTGCCCCCCAGGCGGAGGGCGGCCCTGTGCCGTGCTGCTTCCCTGGGAGAGCGTGGTCTCCACCGCAGGCCTCGCTGCATTCCTGTGGAGACATTCCTGGCGCGTTACGGAATTTCACAGCGTGACACGGAGCCCTGTCAGTTCCTGAATGACGTGAGACTGTCAGCTGCACGAGACATCCTCCACTTCAGAGCCGTGGCCGTCAGCCTGCCCGGCCACACGGGAGAATTCCACCGAATTGGGGAGCACATGGCTCCGGCTGCATCTTCCCCAGAAATCCTGGATGCCGGCTCTGTGACAGGACGACGCGCCCGCAGCCCCATCAGCCCGGTGGCTGCGCTTGACCTTGCCCGGAACTGCTCAGCGGAGGACCAGCCGGAGCCTGACACACAGCGACACACCCT
This sequence comes from Phocoena sinus, assembly GCF_008692025.1. Classification (NCBI taxonomy): domain Eukaryota; kingdom Metazoa; phylum Chordata; class Mammalia; order Artiodactyla; family Phocoenidae; genus Phocoena; species Phocoena sinus. Next base: position 1,192,145 of record NC_045763.1, on the reverse strand, counting down.
GCTCGCTCAGAGAAAAACGGGTTTCATTAAGGCTTCCGTGATTAGTCATTTAATCGGTCATTAGGCCAACGCAGATGGAGGCAATTTTCTACTTGAATAGACAGTTGAAGCCCACGGTCCAAGAGCCCCCCACCTCCGCAGAGGGTCGCGGTGACCGCCGAGCCCCTAAGACAGGCTCTCGTTCTCCCTGAGCCTGCATCCTGGGCTCCCCTCCGCCCACCGGCCCCCCTCCTCTGCCGAGTCCAGGACAGCCCTGGAGGGAGGTGGGGCGCGGTCCAGGAACCACCGGGGTCAGCAGTTCCTGTCTCGAGCGCTGGTCCCCGCACCCTGAATGTGCTGGGCCCAGTCAGGCAGGCCCGGCTTGGTGAGGCCACGGTGGGCAGACAAGAGGGAGGCGCACCTGCAGCCGTAGGGCAGGGACGGGGCCCCCTCGGCCCCCGTGATGGAGTAAACGGGCAACTCCACGGCCACAGGCCAGGGGCTGCCTGCCTCTCCCGGGACCCCCAGGCCTCCCACCATACCCTCTGGCCTTTGGGGGCCAATTCTGGGAGCCCTCCCCCGACTCCGTGTCCTACACGGGGCTCAGCCCAGGGGGCCACAGGCAAATGCTTTAGAACTGAATCTCGAATGACCCAAAGGATCCCCACGTGAGGACCGAGGCAAAGCCCACGGGCCCTCTGCCTTCCCGGCCCTCGGCAGGGAGCTCCTCTGGATGGGCATTCATGGAAAACGAGAGAAACGGAAGGTTCTTTACTTCTTTAGAGACTTTCAAAGACTGAGAAGTGAGCCCGTCTTGTCCACAGGAATAACAGACCGGAGCAGGTGTGGGCCAGGCGGGAACAGCTGGCCGGGAAGCGCAGCTCTGGCACCCTGACCGCCCCACCCCACAGCAGAGCGGGATGCTTCCCCCCTGACGCAGGGCTGGAAGAATCACCCCGACGGCAGATGGGGAGGCTGGAGGCCCGACAGAGCCCTTAACCCTTCACACGCCGACCCCCAGGGCACCACCCACAATCCCCCTGGCCGAGGGACCCCCTCAGCAGGCACCCCCAAACAGAAAACACCCTGCAGGCTTTCCAGGGCCTGGAGCTGACTGCCCAGCGGTGCCCCGCGGGGCACAGGAGCCTCTGGGAGAGGAGCCGCCCGGAGGCACGTGCCAATCTGGGGCTGTGCCTGGGGCTGTTGCTCCAGAGCCCACGGCACTGCGTGAGACCCCCTGTCTCTCGGGGGTCCTAGGGAGGCAGCGACAGTTCCCGGCTCGGCCCCACATCAGGGCCAGCCGCAGTGCTGCGACAAGCTGACTTTTAATTTTGGAACTTTCGTATGGGCTCTCCGCGGGGGCCAGAGAAGCCCCGGGGCCCATGCCCCACGTGAGCCGCAGGTCGGGGGAGCCTGGGCGGGCTTCTCTGCAGGCCGCAGACCCTCAGGGCGACAGTTTTCCCGAACTGGGGCCTTGACTGGGCCCTCTCAGCCGGCACATCCCAAGAGTGCTGGCGTGACGCTCCCGTCCAACCCCGGGATCCTGGGCCTCGACCCAGACTGCCCGGGGCTGTCCCCTGACCAGGCCGCGGGAAGGGGTCCCCACGCTCTCGCAGCGGGTCAGCCTCAAAGACTGGTCCCCATGCCCAGATAGGCCTCGGGGATCCACACCCCACGCCATGCCCTCGTGTCCACCCCAGAGACTGGAAAACAGATGGCCTCAAGGGTCAGGTGCAGGTCTGACCACGCCCAGAGCCCACACCCCAGCCCATCCCCCGCGGGTCTGTGGGTGGACAGGCCCGGGTCACGTGGGCTGCTGCAGACGCCTGGCCCAGCTCTCTCCAGAGCGTGAGCCCCTTTCTCCCGTGGTCACAGGGCACCTGGTCAGGGGCTCCCGATGCCCAGCGCCTCCTACAGCCAGCTGCCCGCAAAAAAGCCGGCTGTGTGCAGGTGCTCTGCTCGCCAGGGTCTGGCCGACCAGCCTCAAGCTTCTCATTCAATCACTTTTCTCACCTCTGCCCATTGGATCTCTTGACCTGGGCCACGTGGAAAAGCAGTGAGAAGCCACGGGCCACAGAGCTTGGCTGTAGCCCCACACCCAACCTAGGCTCAGTGGGTGTCGCCTTGACAACAGCTCTGCTTAGGATCAGACGTGCTCGCGGTAATTTCAGCAGAGAAAATCCAGGGCAGATTCCTAGGGCCTTTGTGACCCCAGTGCAGTGCTGAGACGCACCAGCTCTGGCAGGACACTCTCAGGGCCTCCGGAAAGGAGAGGCATGGCCGTGGGGCCACCTGTGCCAAGAGGACAGCCAACGGACTGGCGGGTCCCTTGGGTAGCTGAGCGCCCGACAGGGACCCTCGCAGGAGGCCCAGCTTGACCACGTGTCCCACTGGAGCAGGCAGAGGGTGAGGCCCCTGGGCCTCGTGGAGGACTCGGGGGGACCCACCAGGGGAGCTTCACTACAGGCCTCGTGTCACAGGGACACATCTGTCAGGTCAAGATGCCTGACAAAGGCCCTGGACGGACAGCCCCACGCAGCAGGAGCTCGAGGTCGCCCTCCCCCTGAGGAGCCCCACCCTTCAGGCAGGGTCACTGGAAGACAAGTTGGTGCTGTCTGGGCACCAGGCCTCGGTTTGGTCTGTAAATGCAGAAACGGACTTCTGCTTCCAGCCAAGATGGAATGCAAGGGACTGGATTTGCCCTCCCACAAGTAAACAAGCAGGACACTGGACAAGATCCAAGACACAACAGTCCTCGAGACATTGTACATCTGATGTCGAGGAATGGGGAACCATGACGCTGAACCATCGGGGTGAGCCCTCAGGTCCCCCAGCACGCTGCCTCCAGGATGTCCAGCTGTGGCACAGGCAGGGGACCCAGGCAGGCTCAGGGGTGCCCCGAGGGGAGACACGGAGATGGGAGGCCCGGAAAGTCGAGGCAGCAAGAGTTCACAGGACGGAGCCCCGGAGAGGAGAGAGCCCCAGAGTTTGCAGAGCATGGATCAGCCCGTGCACGTGAGGAAAGGAGGCCAGGAAAGACCCACCAAGAAGGTTAAAGGGAGTCGGGTCCAGAGCTCACACGGGCTGTGAGAAGTGCGGGCTCGTTCCAACAGCCGGGCCAGAAGACCTCCAAATTCATGGGGCGTTGGTACTCACAAGGGTCCTACCTTAAACCCCACCGAATGAACCTTAAAAGCAAGACCCAAGAGGATCGCACTGTTTCTAAGTAATGTAACAGCACCAAGGATATTTACAAGAATACAAAAGCATCCGGCATCCAAGAAGGTAAAACCCACGATGTCTAGCTTCTCATCAAAGATTACCGGGCACACAGAGAATGCAGGAAAGCACAACCTGTAACGACGAGAAAAATCAGTCCATCAAAACTGATCCTGGACGACACAAGTGAAAGAACTCATAGGCACGGACACTGGACCGGTGATAACTGATGGAACATGGAAGGTTGAAAAGGCTGAACCAAACGTCTGGAGATTGAAACTGCGATGTCTGACGGAGGGGTAATGGCCACGCAGTGGGCGAGTGGGCTTGAAGACATGGCCATCCCAGATGAAACCCAGAGCAAGACAAGACCGGACACGGTAAGCAAATCTTGCTTATTAAACCCTGAGATGACTTCAAGAGGCCAAACGCGTACACAGAATCGGAGCTTCCAAAGTGATGGGGCGAGGAGGAGATGGAAAACATATTTGAAGAAATTATGGCCAAAATGTTTTCAAATCTGGGCTTCCCCGGTGGCGCAGTGGTTGAGGGTCCGCCTGCCGATACAGGGGACGCGGGTTCGTGCCCCGGTCTGGGAAGATCCCACGTACCGCGGAGCGGCTGGGCCCGTGAGCCGTGGCCGCTGAGCCTGCGCGTCCGGAGCCTGTGCTCCGCAGTGGGAGAGGCCGCGACAGTGAGAGGCCCGCGTACCACAAAAAGAACAAACAAACAAAATGTTTTCAAATTTGATGACAACTATGAATGCACAGATCTCAGACACTCGAGAACCCTGAGCACAAGAAGCATGGAGACGAGGACACCAGCCGCAGACGGAAGGAAGGCCTTGGATGGGGGCCTGCAGGACCTCGGGTGCACTCGGCCCTTCCCACATCCCGCCCCATCCCCATCCCCCCCAAACCTGGGTCACGGGTCTCCCCACTGACCCCACGCACGCTTTCCCACTGACCTGGAGTCCAGGTGGATTCCGAGAGGAAGTCCGTTAGTATCCCGGCTCTGAGCCCTCCTGATTCCAGCGCTGTGCACACAGTGGGCGCCTCGTCAGCGTTTCTGGGCTCAGACACAACCTCCACCCCACACACCGCCTGGGCTGCAGCTGCACCTGCCTCCACAGGGCCAGGACCCGAGCCCTCGGGTCTACCAGAACTGTCAGCTAATCCGCTGGCTCCTTCCTGGCTCTGCCTCTGTTTTCTCGAAGCCCTGAGGGTTCTGTAAAAACTCTCAGGGTTCTTGTAACCCCATTTATTTCTCTTAAAGCTGGCAGCCTGACAGGCTCTGGTTATTCTTAGAGCTGAATACCCGCACTTCAGAATCTTTAACGCGGCTCCTGGGTCCGAGCCAAGGCCCATTTTCCCCCACTGGAAATGAAGTAATTTTAAAATCTTTTGTCTTTAATTTTTTATCACCCAAACCACGCTTGAGGTATGGAAGCTTGGCAAGGGGTCAGAACCTGGTGGGTCACCAAGCATGTGCCAGGAGCCCCCATGCTCTGCCCAGGCTCTGATGACAGGGAACCGCCAGCCACAGAGGGCAGGGGTGGGGGGAGCCCGCCCACTCCCCTAAGTCCCTTTGGGGGGTACGTCAGGGCAAAGCCCAGCCTGTGGCACCCGGGACTCTGTAGCTCCAGCAGCCCAAGGATTCAGGGTTGCCGTCCACACGGCACCGGCTCCCTTGTCCCCCGAGGATGCGTGGACGAGGCCGGGCAGAAACGGAGGGTGCAGTCAGGGCTCAGCCGGGGCACAGTGCCCTGCCCTTCCCTGGAAGTGAAGCCCAGGTGGTCCTCCTGGGCAGGTGACCCTCCCCTGCGGGCAGGCGGGGTGAGCCCATCACTCAGTGCAGAGCAGAAGCCTGCATGGTCGAGACGGAAACGTTGGACTGGGCCTCGGGGCTCAACAGCTGTGGCCCCTGGGACCCCCGCGACCTCCTGTCTTCACCCGCTGCCTTTTCTCTCCTGCCTCACGAGGGGACACCAGCGCCCATGGCCCCAGACCCCCTGAGTCCCAGCTGCCGCTTGTCACTTCTCGCTGGGAAATAAACGCAGCTCCTGTGTCCTCCCCAAACAGACTCCGCACCTCCGTGAGGCCTCGGCGCAGCTCTGACGCCCACTTTTCAGAGCAGCCCCTGGATTCTACACGGGCAGCGCCCGCAGTGGGGCTGGGACTGGGTTTGTCTGGCTCCAGCTCTGGCTCCATCCGTCTGTGGGCGCGTTTGGGATCGGACGGCAAGGTTTGGGGGCTGAGGGCCGGAGACCCAGGTCCCAGGGCTCGCAGGGACCCCCCTCCAGGTGCAGGCACAGCGGAGAGGGGCTGGTGCACACTGCCCCTCAGAGGCAGCGATGGGCCTGGGGGGACAGGATGGCCACGCGAGGGTGGGCCCGAGGCTTCCGCTGTCCTCAGGCCCGGATGCGGGGGACCCGGGCAGTGCCTTCCAGGGCCTTCTCCTCTCCTCCCCACAGGCCTGACAGCGTGGTCACAGCAGAGCTGGCAGCAGCGGCCTTCCCAGGTAGGCGGGCAGTGGCGGACACGGCCAGGTGGGGCATCTCCAGCTGTCACTCCACGATCCGAATGAGTCATTTGTGTCGACCTCCAAACACCTCATCAGAAAGGGCAGCTCCCAGGGCTCCGGATGGGCCTTGGGTTGCACGAGGTGCCCCCAACAAGGGTCTCTGGGCACCCCCGAGTCAGCACCAAGAGGGGCCTGGGCAGGTGGAGGGGCAACCAGCCGAGGGTCCTCACCAAGCCCCTCCCAAGGCTCAGTCCCTTGCAAGGACTGTGCATGCCAGCAGGGCGCCTCCCTGTCCCCTCGGCCAAGGCGAAAGTCCCTGGTTCCGTCTGGGGTCCTGGTCAGAAGGCAGGCAGGCCTCCAGGTGTGCCCCCCGCCCCGACCCCTCGTGCAGCTGGGAGTGTTAGCGAGCCCTGCTGGTGGCCTCAGCCGGAAAGGCCCCCGTGCACGGGCAGCGCTGGGGTTCCAGGCAGTGCCCCCGCCTGGCTCTCTGAGCTGGCACTGGCCATCCTAACAACAGCTACACACTCCTGCCAACTGGCCAACAGGGCCAGCCCCGAGGTCACCCCCAACAGGACCCCAGAACCCTCGCGTGCGCCCAAGGAGGTGGCGAGCTTAGACAGAGAGCGTGTCCCCGTGCACCAGCTGGGAGAAGCCAGCAAGGGACCGGATGGACTGCCAGGCTGTGAGGGGCAAAGCCAGGTGGACGGTCGAATCTCTGAGATGTGGGTCAAGCCAGGCCAGGCTCGGCCGGGCGCCGGGCCCACGGTGGGACCACGTGGCGGTTGGGCTGGGCCTTGGGTAGTTTCCGAGGCCGGCAAGGGGGCCCCTGGCCAGGCCCTCTCCCATCTGCTGGGAGAAGGGCCTCAGGAACAAGGTCAGATGAGGGCTGGGGCCCGGCTCTGCGGCCGCTGCCCACTGAGCTCTCGCCGGCTCCCCCGCCGGCGCCCTTGGCCGCGGCTGGTGTGGCTGCGTGTTCCCGGGAACACCTAGAAACCGGGCTGCTTGGAAACACTGCGGCGTTGCCATGCACCGTTTTCCTCCAGGCCGGCCAGGGAGGCCCGGTGCCCGGCTGCGGAATGCGGGCCCCCTCCCAGTGGCCCGAGCTGGCCCCCAGGACCCCCAGAACCGTGGCTTCTTCTGAAGGAACTGACTCAAGGTCAAGCAAATTCCTGCCAGCCCCAGAGGCCCTTTCTCGTCCCGCCCCAGGAACGCGGGGCGTCCGCAGCCCCCAGGCTGGCCCGAGCCGGAGGGTAGAGCGCAGCCAGGGAGGTGGCCTGTTTTCCACCCCGGGTGCTGGAATGTTCCCTGACGGTGGGAGCCGACTCCCGCGCCCCCCTCAGCTGCGGCCGCATTCCTGGTGGGAGCCCCGGCCAGCCCTGCGAGCTTTTTCCACGCCCCGGTGCCAGCACTGGCGGGCTAGGGCGGGAGAGGACGGTTTCCATGGCAACCTCACTTTCTGTTATTTTTTATTTTCTTTTTTATGGTTTCTCCAACTTTGAAGCTCTCCAGACAGTTTACAGACTGCAAGGAAGAAAAGTGTTTCCTTCTCTCCCATGTCCCCCAGCGGGCAGCAATCCCACCCCCAGAGCCGCCCCTTCCCACAAGACAAGCCAGACAGCCATGTCTTCAGAGACTAATTATTTTTAAAAGCATCCTAGAGGAAGTGAATTATTTTTCCTCTAAAAAGATAGGAAAGTATTTTGAGAAGAACCCCTGCCCTCAGCCACGCAGCCCCATCGGCAGGGTGAGGAGGCCCTGAGCCCGGCCCACCTTGCAGAGCTGGCACGTCTTCTCGGGTCCGGCCCCAGCTCTGCCCCAGGACACGGGGTGGGAGGTGACTTCCCTCACCCCAAACGCACTTATTCACCTGCACTGCACACCCAGCTCCCCAGAAGGGCCTGGAGCCCCGGGCAGGGTACTGAGGCGGGGGTCCCTGGGTGGGGGTCGGGGGGTGCGGGGGATCTGAGGGCGGCGGCAGCCTGGTCCAAGCGCCCGCCTCTCGCAGGGGGGTGTGCCGTGACGTGGCCACCCCTCCATTCCCGGGCCACACGCTGCCCGCTGCCTTCAAACACCTTCGGGTCTCGGCGCAGGCCTCGGGCCAGCAGCCCCACGCCCCTGGAGGCGGCGCTGCAGCCCCGAGCTAGGGGGCTGCCCGAGGCACCCACCACTGGCTTTGATAGAATGGGCAACACCGACTTCCGAAGGGGGGCTTCTCCCCCGACCCCCGGACACACGTGGCGGCTCATCTGGGCAGCCCAAGGCGGGGCGGCCGGTGGTGGCTGGTGCCCTTCTCGGCTGGCACGTCTGCACCATCCACACTCTCCCCGGGGTGAGCCCAGGCCTGGCGGTCCCAGTGCCCTGGCCACAGAGCCCTGCAGCAAAGCCGGCCCAGCAGACCCCTCGGCCCAGCACTGCCCGGAGGCCGGCCAGCCAGCGCCTGCCTCCCTGCCGTCCCTGCCTCGGAGGGTGGCTCAGGGGCCCCGCTGGCAGCCTGAGGGTCAGGATGGCTCCCAAACGAGAAATCAAGAGGCCGTAGGCAGGTGATTGGTTTTCCAGAAACCAGGGGCCGTGTCTGCAGGGACCGCTTGTCAGATTTCACAGCTGCCTCTGAAATGCACCCCCAACCAATCAGCCAGGTCTGGGGCTCGGGGGATAGAGCAGGGGACACGCCGGGAGGTCTGGGGGCAGCCAGACGTGCAGCCACGTGGAGGAGCCGGCGGAGGGGCCCGCACCTGCCAACCCCCTACTCGGGCTGCGACCACACTCCAGACCCTGGATCCAAAGCCTCCGCCCAGGGCCCCCAGATCTCCCCACATCCACACGGGGCTGGGCTCACCCCCTGCCTTGAAGCCCACGACCTCCTCCTCTCCCTGGCTACCTGCTGCCCTCGCGGAGTGGGAGGAAGGGGGAGGGGACACCCAGAGCCCTCAGCCCCTCCCTCACCGGCACAGTCACCCCTGGACCGAGTGGACGGGCCCCTGAGCCCCCAGCCAAGAGGATGAAGCTGCTGCCTTCCCATCCGAAACGCCCTGCTGACCCCACGCCCCTCATCCCGCACCCATTTCCCTCCTACGCTTGCCATCTGCACCCTCCCCTCCCCGATGAGCACCCCGCCCCCACTTCAGCGCTCAGAGCAGGGCCACCTGCCCCAAGGGGCTCCAGGCACCAGACGTGGCCCTGGCAAGGCCCCCATCCCCTTGACTCTCAGCCCTGGGCCCCGGGGCTTGGGCCGCCCCCCACCTCCTGGGGAGCTCATCTCCTGGTCTCCCCTGGCTTCAGCAGCGGTGGTGCGGCAGCCCCCTCGGGGCGTCCAGGGCACCGTAGAGCTGACGTGCCCCACACCCGCTGCTCCTGCTGGGCTGGCAACTACGCAGTCTTCTGTCGTTAAGGCCCAAATCCTCCACGTCCGCCTTTGTTCTCTCTTGCTCTGTGGTCCACGCCCCCACCTCAACCCCCAGCAGTCCTGCAGGTCTTCAAGGTGCATCCCCAGCTGACCCCACCCAGCACTCGCCCTGCCCCAATGTCTCTCCTCCACCAGAAGGTGACCCCACGGCTCGCTGCCCCTACTGCACCCCTGCTCCCTGCGTCCTTCAGCCAAGCTGGGCACGCTTCTGCCTCAGGGCCTTTGCACTTGCTCTTCACCTCCTCACAAGGCCTTCCCCACCCCAGCTCCAGCAACACGGCCTCCACGCTCCCTGCTTCTCCTTCGTCTTCTGCACGTGTCACGGGCTAGGACGCCGTGCATTTCACAAACGAATCTCCCAGAGGGTGGGCACTTCTTCAGTTCTGTACACCAGCACACCTCGGCACCTGGTGCAGCATGTGGGCTACACAAGGCACCCAGCGGGTATTTGTAAGGAACGGGTGAAAGCGGAGAACCCAGTTGGTGCAGCCACTACTCCAAGCCGGGCAGCGTGCAGGCACTGGAGACAGACAGAGGAGGTGTGCAGAGCGCGGCTTTGGTGGGGGGACAGCTGGAAGGACAGACGGACGGATGGTGGGTGGGTAGGTGGACGGACTGATGGAAGTACGAATAAACAGAGGGATGGATAGATGGATGGTGGGTGGGTGGATGGGGATGGATGTAACGAGGGATGGAGGGCGCAGAGGTCCGTTTGTCTTTAGGACGTAGGTCTATGTGGAATAATTATGTTCTAACGTGAAAGGCAAGAGGAAGCTGATGATCAAAACCAATCCAGAGCACGAGAGCCCCTCCCCCTTCCTGCTTTTCTCTTAGTAGGTTTCCCACCCAATTTCCCTCGATACACCTGCCTCAATACACAGTCAACAGCTGGCAGATGGGGCAGTGGGGTGGAGCTGAGCCCCTGCAGGACAGGGGAGCTGAGCCCCGGCCCCAGGCGACCCTCCACCTCTGCTCGGTCCCGGCTCCCAGGGCAGGGGGAGAGGCTGGGCCGTGAGCCCCGCCAAGGGCCAGCTTCAGCATCAGGAACAGAGAGGAAGGACAGCCAGTGAGGGAAAGGGGGTTCCAGGACCTCCACGATGAGGGAACTGATGTAGCTCTGAGCCTGAGACGTGGGGTGGCAGCTGGGGAGCCTGGAGCGAGCCGCATCTGTCAGCCTCTTTCTGGTTCGACGAGCTCAAGGAGCCACAGACGCTGCCAGCCTGGTCTAGCAGGGCCTCCGCCTCTGAATGTCTGTCAGGAGAGGACAGGCTGCAGGTGTCCCAGCACTGAGTTCCCAGAAGGGGCCCGTCCCCGGGAACCCCTGACTCCTGCATCATGCCTGGGCTCCTGGGGGCTCTACCCCACCCAAAGTGCGTGGAGGCAGACGGAGGGGGTGCAGGACAGCGCCCCCTCCGGAGGGTGTGGCAGGTGAGCTGCAGGGGGCGGTGTCCACACAGGGCTGCGTGAATCCCGGGGGCAAGAGCCCTGGCCAGGACCCCATGCCCTTGAAAATCCCCTAAGACAGCTTCCTCCAGGCCCCGTCATCCACCGGCTCCACCCCAAGACTCGGCAAGTCGCTCTGCAGCTCCTTCTTTGCTTCAAGATAAAACCACACTTCTGTCAAAAGAAAAACAATGAAAATGATGTTTCAGTTTAAAAAACAAAAATGCTGGAAACAGAAGCAGCTGCTGTGTTTCCCACACACCCGGGTCAGCAGGCACCGTCTGGGGTTGAATTCCAAATCAGCACCACGATTTTCAGTCCCCAAACCCGGGGCAGCAAGTTCAAGGTCGCCACCCCACAAGGACGACGCGGGCCTCCCGGGACGTGGGGCGGGGGCTGCCCACCGTTGCGTGCCCCCCGCCAGACTTGGAGCGAAGCTGGCTGTTCAGTCGGCAGCCTCTGCAACACAGGGCCCACGAAACCTCCTACTTTCCGAAGGCCCGAGGGCAGGGGCTGCTTGGAACCCAGGAGGTGGGGTGGGGGCAGGACGGGCCCAGGTGAAAGGCGCTGTCCCCTGCCCCTCCCCTCGTGCCCACCCGCTGCCAGGAGTCCTGGGTGGGGGGCAGGCACCGCTCCTGGCCGCGCGCCTGAGCCACGGCCCCAGGGACCCACCAGAACTTCAGCTGAAGATCAGGGTGTGCTGGGGGGGCGGGTTCAGACACCAGAGACACCGCCCCCAGCCCGTTAGGACCCCCCGTCCTCACACTGTGTCCCACAGACAAATCTGTAGAAAATCTGAAATTCTCAAAAAAAAAAAAAAAAAAAAAAGAGGGAGGTCAGCAGAAGCCAGAGGTGTTGGCCCGGCATTACACCAGCTCTGGAGGAGGAGCTGGGAGGGAAGAGGGGGTCCTGGGAGGGGCCAAGCATCCAGCCTGGACCACGAAAGGCCAGAGCGGCAAGGCGGCCGCAGGCAGGGCCCTACCTGCAGACAGTGCCCCCCAGGCAGGCGGGGGCTCCGGCGGGCCTGCCTCTGGCCTGGAGAGCCCCTGCCCGGGGCCCTTCTCCTCAGAGGCAGGCAGGCCTCTTGGGAGTCTCCCAGGAGAGCAGCACCAGTGGCCCAGGGTGGGGCCTCCAAGCCACCCTCCTCCACACGGGGTGGGGCGGGCGGATGGACAGAGGCTGGTGGGGAGCTGCCTTGAGGCTGCCTTACACCCCAGGAGGCTACACGGGCTCCAGCAGGCTCTGGGAGGGGGCTCCTTTCTCCCCCGGGCCTCGGCACCCCCGGTGGACCCTCCTCCTGCCTCTGACTTCTGGGGCTGGTGGACCGACTCCGGACGTTCCACTCACGGAAGGGCCATTTGCCGAGTGACAACCACGCGCCTTAGTCCTGGCAAAGCCCCTCCGGGAGCAGAGGACACCTTCGTTCCCCGACTGGAGTCTGAGCCAGAGAAAAGGGACGCACACAGAGACGGGAAGAGACAGGAGAGCTGGGGGTGCCTGCCCTCTGCCCAGCCCACCTCCCAGCAGGGCCTCGGCAGGCACAGCCCCTCAGAGCACTCCAGGCCGCTCGCCCCGGCCTCCCCTCCCGCCGGCCGGCGGGTCGCCCAGGATGCCCCCGGCGGAGGCCTCCCTTCTCCGCAGCCTGGGCAAGCCGCCTGGTCTCGGTGCCAGTCGGGTGGCGAGGCCAGCTGTGCAGAGCAACCCCCCGCCACCCCCAGGGAGGGCTTCCTGGAGGGCGCAGGGGGGCCAGCCTTCCAGCCAGGCTCCGGGGCAGCCTGGCCCGCTCAGTGAGCTCACTGCTAGCCCGAGGTGCCCTGGGAGCCCTCGGTCCTGGCGGAGTCGGCGAGGGTCTCCAGGCCTGTTTCAGCAACACCGCCAGGGCACACAGACAGCTGCCCGCGGCGCCCCCCTTCCTGCCCCCTCCCTTCAGGGCAGGGACAGCCACTGAGGGCCAGCCCGGGGCCTCTCGGATGGAAGAGCCGGGCTGGGGCGGGCACAGGGGACCTTGGGAGGCAGGTGGGGAGCGGCTGCCGCGGGCCCCCCTCCTCAGGCCCGGGACCGCCTCTGGCCCTCAGCAAGCCTGGGGGCATCCCGGGCGCAAGCGAGCCAGGCGGTGACCCACACTGGCTGCAGCTGCCCCAGCCCGGGCTCCTCTTGGCGCGAGGCCCTGGGTCTTGAGGCGCGGGCGGGCGCCCCACTGCCACGGCCGGGGACGTTCTCCGATGGAGACTATAAATAGGACTGTCATGGGGACACCAGATGTGCGGGCTCAGCCGGCAGGCCAGCCCTCCCGCCCCACACGGCCCCTGAGCGGGACTGCTCCCCCGAACACGGGACACCCGTCCTCCTGGTAACCCTCCCGTCCACAGGGGCTCAGAGCACTGTCAGCCGCCCCCGACCCTGCCCCCTGGACACCTGGCAACAGGAACCAGAACAGGTCCCTCCCACAGATGCGGCTCCAGAGCCCAGTGGGTGGGACCACCTGGGGAGGGGCCCGGGAGGAGTGCTGTCCACCCCCAGCACCCCCAAGCCCTCAATACTCCTTGGCCCTCCACGCAGCACAGATGCCAGCCTGGTCACGTCAGCCACCGGGGGCCTCTGCACCAGATCGAGGCCGGGCTGGCCCTCCAGGGGTTCTCATCCTGTGGGCTAATCGTCGGTGAGCCCCTCTCGAGGACCCCACTAGAAAAGAGGGCAAAGGTGGAGCAGAGATGAAGGGGAGCCCTCAGGCAGATGCCTGGGTCAGGGCTGGGGGTGCACCTGGAGCACCACAAAGGCCCCGATCTGGAAAGAACCTGCTGGCCAGCGGGTGCACTGGAGAGCTGGCCAGTGGACAGCCCAGACCTGCTGTGAGCTGCTGGGGGAGCGGGGAGGTGAGGACCCAGAGGCAAGGCAGGGCCTGGGGAGGGGGCCCCAAGTACCAGCCCGTGCCAGGGAGAGGAAGGGTGTGTAGACGAGGGGGTTACCATCCTGATGACAGTGAGGCCTGGGGACAGACAAGGCGAGGCCTAGAGAAGACAGGGACAGAGAGAGAGGCAGGGGAGAGCATTTCTACAGGGGGAGCAGGTCATGCGAGGCCTTCTCTGGTCACATCCTTCAAGGCCCATCCCACCTCCCACCCTGGGGGCTGGGGTGCCCTGGGGCTTCCCCACCCCCACCCCCGTCCAGAGGAGGTGCTTACCCCCCCCCCCCCCCCCCAGCAGTGACTAGGCTCAAGTCTGCGCCTGCATGGAGAGCAGTGGGGAGGGACGGGGCCCAAGGCCTCCAGGGAGTCCGCGCAGGGTTCTGGGCACAGGGATGCTTTTCCACACCGGTGAGAACGCGCTGCCCAAAGCTGGAGGGGTCTTTAAGGATCCGTTTTCCTTCGGATCTGGCATAAAAGGCAGGCAGCCCCCCAGAGAGGACACCCAAGCAGGCTGAGCGGAAACCTCCTGGGGAGGGCGGGCTCGTGTGCCGACCCCGGAGCAAGCCCCTCCCCGCGTTCGGCCCGGAGGTGCAGTTCCCGCCTCCGCCGCCGGGGGTCGCGCCGACACCCCGGCCCCCGCTAGGCCGCGCGGCGCTCGGATGCGTGGACACGTCAGCGCCCGCCCGCCTCCGCAGGGGAGACGCTCGGAGCGCGTGGGGAGCCCCTATCTTACCCCCGTAGCGAGCGCGCGGGGGCTCCAGCCCAACGTGCCCCCAAGGCCCCTCCCCCCACAGGGTACACCTCTGTCTCCCCCCATCCCGCCTCTCCCCAGCGCGCAGGGCGGGAGGGGGGGGGGGCACTTCCTGCCGCCCGCTCCCTCCTTCCCGAGCGCGCGCCACCGCCGGCCCCCGGGCCCCGGGCCCGAGTGCCCAGGCTGCGGCGTGTGGGTTGCCCCGGCCCGTTCCGCCCCCACCCCCACCCCCACCCTGAACCTGATCCCGCCCCTCGCGGTGGGTGGAGGGGTCGACCTCGCGGCGGCAGGGGAACGCGCGGCCCCACCCCCGCGCCCGGCGCAGGCGTGGAGAGGAGGGGCCTAGGCGGGGGCGGGCCGCCCCGTCGTAACCCCATCTCCGACCCCGCCCCACGGCCGGAAGCGCCGCCGTGCCCACCCCCGTCGGAATCGGAGGCGGACGGAGCCCCGCGCCCCCCGCCGGGCAGGGGGAGGGGAAGTGAAACCGAGCGGCGGGGCCCGGGGGCCGCGTCGGGGTTTCTGTAGACGCGTAATCGGAAACTGAGGCCACGGGGGGGGGGCGCAGCAGCTGCGCGGCCATTCCCGACCCCGGCCGCCTGCGTTCCCAACGCCCCGGCTCTGCTGGGGAAGCCCCCTCGACCGCGGAGATGGGGCGCAGCAGCCTCCCCTCTCCAGCCTCGTTGGATCTCAGGAGGCAGCTCCGGGGAAGGAAGTGGGGGGATCTGCCCTGTCCCGACTGGAGCGGGGCCTTCCTGGGCAGGGCGTAACCCACCGCCCCTGTCCCCGCAGCCCGCCCCCCAGGCTCCTAGCACCGCCCACGAGGGGCGCACACCCTCCGGGTGACTCACTCCGGCGGAGACACCCACTCGCTGCCCGATTCACTGGGTGCCGGGCCCCACACGGACACCCCATGCTGGGGGTGCATCTCGGGTTCGCGCTCTGCACCCCCATCGGCACGTTTGCTGGGCGTCCGAGACCCGCGTGACTTGGGAGAGGCCTCCTGGGGTGGCGCGCGGCCTTGGCCCAGCAGGGCGTGGCCCCCGACCCGCACCCCTAGACTCCGGACCGGGAACCCGGAGCCGCGTGCAAAGCAGGCGGCAAAGGGGCTTAGGTCCACCCCAAAAGGGCCGACCAGAGGCCTCCGCACCCAGCCCGCGCGCCACCGCCTCCCCCCACCCCAGCCCGGCTTCCGGCCAAGCCGGAAGGAGCAGGAATTTGGAATGTTGGGAACCAGCATTATAATTCTCCAGGGGCTTCTCCGCCCCCGCCCTTCCCCCCAGGGGTGGGCGGGGCAAGGGGAGGAGCCTAGCCTGCCTCCGACCAGGCGGGGTGGTACCTCCAGGGCCGGGGGCCACCCTGGCGTCTGGCCGAGACGCGGTCTCGCGGGTGCCGCGTAAACCGGGGCTGGGGGAAGGCCCGGGCACCCGGCCCAGCGCCAACCTCAGGCACGGGGGCGCAGGAAGGCGGGGGCGAGGCCCGTGTCCTGGCAGGGGTGCCTGCAGGGAGGCCGCACTGGGCGGAGGACCCCCCGACCAGCTGGGCCTCCCAGCACCGGGCGTGTTGGAGCAGCCGCTGCCTTCCAGCCGGGGAAGCAGTTGTGGGGAACGGCAGACGCCGCCAGTGACGCGGCCAGTGACACCTGCCTGGCCGCGCCGGCTGCAGCCCTCTGGACGCAACACCACCCTTCCCCGGCCCGGCCTTGGCAGGGAACCTCCTCCACAAACCACCAGAGCCTTTTCTGGGACTGTTTTTTCTTAGAAACAGGAAGTTGGGGTGTGGGCCACACGTCCCCCAGGTCAAGGCCCCGCCGAGGGCAGAGCAGGGTGGGGGTTTGGACTCATGGGAACTCGCCATCCTGCCGGGCTCTTGCAGCCCTCTGGCGCCCGATGGAACCCCAGGTGTACGCAGAACAGAGGAGAGGGGAGGGAAACAGGATGACCCGGCCTGGCTGCCTGGGCTCTGCTGCCCACTCGGCGCCAGCCGCAGCACTGGGTCACTTGGGCCTCTCGGTGGCGCCTCCACGAGTCTGGCCCCGGGCGTGTAGAGCGGGCGCACCGGTGCTCTCCTCCCGGCCCCAGCCGCGCAGCCGCCGCTCGCCCGAGCAGAACCTGCCCCCCACCAAGGCCAGGAGACCCCTGCCCCCAGACGAGGTGCCGCAGCCGTCCCGGGCCTGAGGACCTGGGTCTCTGACCCCAGCCCTGCTGGCTCAGCCCCTTCCCCTTCTCCAGCGGAGCTCCTGGGCCCTGCGTCCTCGCTCGCTGGGCAGGGTGGGGGGTCTCCACCGCTGCCCCGTGTCTGACGCTTTCTCGTGCTCACAGGTGAGCATCTGTCCCGGTGGTCCCACTGCTAGCCGCTCTGGCTGGGTGCCCCGCGGAGGGCGCCGTGAGCACAGACCTGGGTGCCTGACGCAGCGCGCCCAGCCTGGCCGTGCACTAGGCCCCGCCAGGGTCACCACCGGGCCCCGCCCCACCCGCCCGGCCAGAACAGGGAGGTTGGGTTTTGGAGGGTTTCAGGATGCAGGCCTAACTTCCAGGCAGGCCCCCACCCGCACCCTCGCCGTTGGCCTGGGGACCCCAGGGCCGCAGAGGATGGAGCCCAGGAAGGCCTGTGGGGTGGGCCCTGATGCAAGTCGGTGCGCACTTGACGCCCAGCGGCACCTGCTTCTCCAGACTCGGTGGAGGGACCAGAGGGTTCTGAGCGTGGGGGAGAGGTGGGGGGAGGAAACCTGAGGGGCTGAGGAGGGGGAGGGTGGGCATCCCGACACTAAGCGCGCGCTGCCGGGGCTTTCCCTACACGCCAGGTTGTAGACCGCAGAGCCGCGCCCACGGCCTGCCTGGGTGCAGGGGGGACCCGATGCCACCTGCCTCTCTGGGGCTGCAGGGGGCACCGGTGACGGGGCGCTGCCAGGTACCTGCCTCCCCTCTCTGCTTGGGTTTTGCAGGACTCAGGTGGCCTTGGACACGAGTGCTCTGATGGGGGCCTTGCAGAGAAGGCAACCTCAGGCTCCCTCCCACACAAGGTGCCCTGTCCCTGGAGGTTTCCGGAACAGGCCTCCACGGCAGCAGGAGTGACCTGGGAGAGAGCTTGGGCCGAGCTTCCTGCCTGCAGGGGCTGCCAGGCCGGGCACAGAGCAGGAAGGCCCGACCCCAGCCCGGCCGGACACCTGCCTGGCACAGGACGCTCCACGACAAGCCAGGTCGGGCTGGCTCCACCTGCCTGCCCACCCCCCTGCTGTGCGGCCACCTGCTCCAGGGCTAGGAGCCCCAGCGGCCCTGGCCTCTGGCACAGGCCTGGGCACAGATGGCCCTGCAGGCGCACGTCCTCAATCCTTGGGGGCAGGGGCCGGCAGGCATCCAGGTCCCCGAAGTTCTGTCCCCGTATCCCTCCCAGGGTCGCCCGTCAGTGGGTGGGCAGACAGGAGGGTGCAGGGCTGCTGCCCCCCAGAGCACAGTGGGTTTCTGTGGGGAGGGGTCCAGGGTCACTTCCGAGGCCCTGGTTTCACATCCTGCTGACAGCCCCACCCTTTCCTGAGGGCACACAGACTGTCCTGGGGGACGAGCCAGCGTCCCTGTTCCCTAGGGGATTCCACCTCCCTGCGGGGAGACGGGGGACTACGCAGGTCACCCCGAGTGCGGCCAGGGCTCCTGGCTAGCCCCGGTGGGCCACCAGCTGCCCGGCGGCCTGGTGAGCACAGTGTGTGAGAAGGCGGCCTCAGGGGTCTCGTGAACCGCCCTAATCTGACTTAGACCCGCTTGTGGAGCCCTCCCACAGTTCTCTTCCTGGCCAGCAAGAAGGGGTGACCCTGCGACAGGACAGGCAGAGACGAGGGGGCAGGGGCAGGTTGGGGCCTGGGGCCAGGTGGGCCAGGGAGGCGGCTGCTGGCCACAGCGGGGCTCTGCTGGAGGTGTGGGTGGGGTGGAAGCTGGGTGGGGGCCACACCGAGGGCTAGGGGCTCGGGGAAGGGAGGATGGGCTGTGCCAGCTGTTGCTGTAAAGGGCAGGCGGCTTCCTCTTTCCACGAGGGCGCGCCTGGCATCCGCCTCCCCGGATAAGGGCCCAGCGCTCGGCCTGCGGTTGGCCCCTTTGACCACAGGACGCTGGGTAGGGGCTGGGGGGGCCAGACTGTGGCTCTGGGACCGGCAGACTAGAGGGGTGAGGATCCCGAGACACAGGCAGGCACAGCTGAGAGCCCAGGGGGCCGGGGCGGGGCCCGCAGCTGCCAGTGACGGAGCAGAAGTGAAAGCCAGGGGGTGGGAGCCACGGGGCAGGGACAGAAGCTGAGGAGCCGAGGAGGTTCTCAGGAGCACCCCGCCCTGGGCTCACGTCACCCCAGGCCTCGGGGGGACTTGGGAACTGGCTCCAACGTGGGCGGGGGGCCCGCCGAGAGCTGCCGGTGCAGGGACACTTCCTCCAGCCCAGGGCCCTGGGCGAAGGCCAGGCTGGGGGATGGCCCCGTGGGTCCCTACAGAGGCCCTTGCTGGTGTGACAGTCCCGAGCCTGGGGACCCAGAGGTGGGGGGGTGGGGCATGGGGCTGCCAGGAATTCCCGAGGAGGGGTCCCTCCCTCCCCGAGGGTCTGATCTCCTCTCTCTGAGCCCTCGGGGTGCCCTGACCCCTTCAGCACGGGCTCGGGAAGGGGGTTCTGAGCTCAGACGGCTCCCATCCTGTCTTCTCTGGGCTGGGGCTGCCCAGAGCCCTTTAATGCCATCAGGTTCCACCCAGAGGTGAACCCAGAGGCAAGCCCAGGGCAGCGCAGGAAGACGGCTGAGCCCGGAGCCCCCGGGAGCTGTCACCGGCCCAGCTCCAGGCCCCCGACGGGCTGAGCACCACGCTGGCCGTGAGGACACCCCCAGACTGCACACCCGCTGCACTCCCCCAGCCCCAGAGGGCCCCCAGTCTCCCTCGGGAACACCTCCCCCCACCCATTTCCCTGGCCGTCAGGACCATGGGTGTTACGTGGACCGCCCGAGCGGGGAGCCGGGGTGGAGCCAGGGGCCGAGGGGCTGGGCGCTGGCGGCCAGAGATGCTCTGGGGGAGGGTGAGGAGAGGCCGTCGCCAGGCGGAGCCCAGAACGAGGCCTCCCGTCAGCTCTGGGGACAAGTGCGGACTGTGGAGCACATGGCACCCACTCAGTGGTGACAATGCCCTGCAGGGGCGGCAAATCTGGACACCGGACATCACCCCCAGTCACACCACCCAACCCTGCTGGGCTCCGTGGAGGTCGTGGGGACGACGTCCGTGTCCAGCATCGGGAGTGGCAGGGCCTCAGCTGCCCTCAACTGGCGTCCATGCCTGCAGGACCCCCGACGGGCCGCAGTGGACGGCTGAGCACTCAGGAGACCCCAGAAGATGGCGCTGCGCGGCACCCTGGATGTCCAGGCAGAGGCAGCGGTCAGGTGGACGAGGGACCGCACGGCCCAGTAACGTGGACACAGTGTCTGGCCACCGGCCTTTCTCCCTCTCTCCTCTCCGCTCTGGGTGCGTGGGCCAGGAGCGCTCCCTGGGGGCCGTGCCTGCCTCATCTCTTGCAGGGCAGTGCCCCAGGGTCCAGCCCTGCCCGGGGAAGGGGGCCCTCAGATTCTGACTGATGGCCCTACAGCTCAGTGGAAGGCCACTCCTGAGAGGGACAGGAGTCAGGCCCAGGTGACACCTGCACCGAGGGAGGGCAGAGGGTATCGGGGCCATGGCTGTGCTCCATTCAGGTGGGTCTGTCACCCACGCCACTGGGCCCAGGGCCCCAGGCACAGCTCTCGGGTCCAATGCACGGGCGGGAGGGGGCGGGGCTACAGCTTAGGGCCCAGCCTGCCTCCCTTCCCCTGACCTGTCCCCGACCCTAGGTGGCACCCCATGACCCTGGACCTCAGGGCGGCTTTCTCCTGGGCCCTGCTGTCCCCCGCCCCAGCCTGGCCTGGGTGGAGTGGGCTTCTGCTTGCGCACTACAGCCCTTCGTGTCCCCGATCCCCGGGGGCTCCAGGGGAGCACTTCTGGGCCCAGGTCTGGGGGGGCTTCCCAAGGCTGGGGGGAGGAGTAGGGACCCGGGAGCCCTCCCAGGCTGCGGTGCGTTTTCTCCAGGTGACCTGGGAGGCGCCACGGCCTGGGCTGGGAGGCCGGACCTGGGTGGCCAAAGGAAGCCCTAGTGAGGTGGCACTCTGGGGCCCAGAGCCAGGGGCGGGGCGGTCCTGGGGAAGCCCCTAGGTAGGCAGGCAGGCGGGCGGTGGCCCTCTGCACATCCTTCAGGGCAGCACATTGGGGTCTGCGGTTCTGATGCCACCTGGCCCCCTCCCCGTCAAAGACATGGGGCAACTCTGCAGGGAGCTGGCCGTCTACCCCGGGGTGGGGGGGGGGGGCAGGCCTCCAGGCCCCATGGGGGACAGGCCAGGAAGGGCCCCCAGCCGACGCCCACAGTACAAGGAGGAGCCGCAGCTTGGCGTGACCTGGAGGGAGAGGGATGGAGGGCGCCCCAGCTGGGACCTGCCCGCTTGTGCCCCGTGTCCACTTGGGCTCAGTGGAGACTGAAAGGCCCCAGGGTCTGATCGACCGGAAGACAGGCGCCCCTTCCCGGGCTCAGGCCTAGATGGTGGCTGGAGGAGGGGCAAGGAGTGCTGGAGAGGAGGGGTTCTGGGGTGGCCAGGCGAGCGAGTCCTTTATCTTACGGTGTCATCTGTTTGGGGAGGGGCACCAAAGGACTAACGGGTACACAGAGAAATAGAGAAATATGCCAAGCTGATTTTTTCTTTTTAAATCAGGCATTTATAAACAAGAAAGCATACATTAATTACATAAAAATAGTTCTCGAATAGTGAGTAAGTCGTCATACTGTCGTTAGCAGCAGCGAAGGAGAGAAGGGGACGGTGACGCAGACGCTCCCGGCGGGTACGAGGCGGAGCTGTGGTTTTTTTCCTTAATTGAAAGAAAAAGTGTCATTTGTGACTCCTGACTTAAAGCAAGAACAAGACGGCCTCCCCGAGCCTAGTGGGCGCGGCGGGCGGTGTCGCCCAGAAAACCGGCTCGAGCCGGTGGGCGTGTTCTGCCTCAGGTAGAAATAACCCAGAAAACAAGACAGCTACCAGGTAAGAAGAGAGTCCCGGCAAAGGACCCACCACGTATACGTATGATACACGAGTATCAGAGGAAAAAGTATTTACATGGTCGCTTTGTACATCGGCGAGTTCTGTACGAAAAGCAAGAAATCATGTGAGTGAGTTAGCTGCTCCATAGATATGAATGTTATTGCTGTTGTTTTTTCCCTTCGTTAAAAGTCTTCTTTCAGCATAGAAATAATGAGTGATTAAACTGAATACACGATCACTTCGATAATGGGTATTACACACGGGGAGAGTCAACAGCCTACGGGAGAGTGCCTCTTCAGAAAAGAAACTCCAACTGCGGCCGCACGGCAGGAGCCCGGGGACCCTGCCCCCGAGGACAAGCGTGGACAGCCCCATGGCCGGCCTCGCCCAGGGGCCGCCGACGGCGCTGGCAGGCCAAGGGACCTCGGGGCGGGCCTGGGTCCACCACCCCACCTCCAGCTCTTCCCGACATCTGGGGACCAAGCCGGACAGTGGCGGCGTAGACCCGATGGCCGAGACGTGCGGGTGACCGGAGGGGACAGGGCACGGGCCAGGAGGCGCAGCGGCCCCCACTCGCAACTTGGAAAAACGTATCTCCCTCTGGAGCCTAAAAACTCAGAAAGTAAACGGAGCAAAGCAGGTGGCCTCGGGCGGGTCCCGGGGGCCCCGCGACCTCACTACGCATTTTCAGACTTGGCAACAGAGCACAGCCGCACAGAAGCACACTGACACACGCTCAACGCTTTGCTCCAACTAAATCATTTACTTTCCCTTGAAGAAATGACCGCAAAAACACAACTCTGGAAAAACAAAGCTAAACACAGCATTCTGAGTGTTGCGTGACACAACCGACCCTCTACACGACACGGTAATAATGCCCATCGGTGGATATACGCATGGCAGAGGCTTTAAATTCCATGCATACAGATTTAATAACTGCAAAGAAAAACAGAAGCAAAAAAATTAAAAAAGAAACAAACAACAACAACCAAACAAACGCTGCATATACACGATGTCCCTTTTGCATTGCACTTTAGAAGGGAGGCCGGCAGCACCCGGCCCCCACCCAGTAAACCAAGGGCAAAACCCCACCGACGATGCCGTCACCCGGTCTCCGCTCCACTCGGCGGTTGCGGCACCACCCCCGGCCACGCTCGCAGCTGCCGGGGTGCTGGAACGGAGTCGGGCAGAGGGTTCTGGTAAGATCTCTCCATGTAAATAAATACCATGATTTTAGGACGGGCGGCCACCTCGTCTACTGGGAAATCATTTTTCAAGCTTGGGCGTTAAGAAACCTTATACAATTCGCATACAGTTGAGAGTAAACGAGATTATTTGGAATAAATGCAAGTAACTGTGATAGTGGCAGATTCGATAGCTACTGAAGACATATTTTGGGGGTAAAAAGACAAGTCAGGGTTTGCTGTACAAGATGCTGGAAGGCACAGAACTACCCCCCGAAGTTCAGTTTTTGCATTTTCGTTTTCGTGTGATTCCCTTGTTCAACCAAGCACCAGAGGGGTTTCTAAACACTTGAGCACTTAGGATGTGAATGCTCTATAAATCGGTTTGCAGTATTTGAAAGTAAAAACCTCAGTTAACCGGGGAATAAAAAGAGCAGGGAAGATTTTTGACAAAGTGCAGTTCTAAATATACGTTTAAATGAACGAACAAACAAGAAGTGAAGTAATGCTGTTTTGTTCCAACGCTGCAGCCTCAGTCCCCGAACAGAAGGAGCAACGTTTGCCGAATTGAGAGGGTTGCCTGGTCGAGGGCGCGTGTGCCCAGCCAGCGCGGACCCATCTCCCGTCGCCTCCGAGCACACCTGCGGACACACCTGTGGAAGGCGGGCCGGAGCGGCGGGCGGGTAAGGCGGCAGCGTTCCAGCTCATCGTGCCTGCGCGGTGCTCTCCGTGCCCTTCCCGGTGGCAGCACGGGAGAAGGGGTTCCTTGTGGCTGAAAAAATAGACTCTGGAGAAAAACCCTTTGTGTTGTCACGCGGCCGCGGGCGCGGGATGAGCTGTGATGGCTTCGAGGGGCAGGGCGGCTGCCACCCTGGCTCCCTGGCGGGTCCTCAGGTGGCGTCGCGTGTGGGTGGGGCTTTTAAAAGTTAGTCATTAAAAAACGTGTCGATTTCTTTGAATATCAAGTCTCCTTATGGGTTTTAAATAGCTTATCACAAAAGTGTAAATGTTAAACGATCCGGCAAGCGGAGGGCCAGCTGCAGCTACCGAGCTGGCCTCGACTCCGGCTGCGGTTGGGGACCGGCTTGCTCGCTTGACCTTGGCCAGTAGAAAATTTTGCAGTGGATTCCAAAATATGTGGTTCCAAACGCTTGCTTGGTTCTAGGCACAGTAAGATGTGGTGCTATATGGACCGGGGCTGGGGGGGCCGGGGGGGGTGGGGAGCGGCCCCGCCAGCACGGAGCCCCCAGCCCCGCCGCCCGCCCTGCGGCGTCCGCCCCGCGCAGCAGACAGTGGGTCCGGCTAGGGCTCCAGCTCGGCCGTGCTCTCGCCGCCCGTGGGCTCAGAGCGGGGCCGTGGCCACAGCTGCTCCTGCAGCCCCTTCACCACCTTCTCCAGGTGCTCCCGGGCCTCCCGCTCCCGCAGGAGGTCAGCCCGCAGCTGCTCGCGGTCGGCCTCCGCGTGCCGCAGCTTCACCTGCAGGTCCTCGATCTGGAAGGGGACGCCCCGCGTGAGCCGGGCCCGCTCCCCACCTGGCCGCTGCCCACCGGACCCGGGCTGGTGAGGCTGGCAGGGCCTGGGGGAGCTTCCCGGGCGGCACCAACCGTGCCCGCGGAGACCCTGAGTTGGCGAACTACCCGAGCCCCGAGCGCGGAGGCCTCGGGGCACCTCTCAGCCTCCTGGGCCCCGGCCCGGGCCCCGGAGATGGCCGTGAGACGGGACCCTGTCTCCCGACCCCAGGCCAGGCAGGGTGGCCAACGGGGACAGGCTGAGACTTTTAACGGTGCATGAGGGTGAGGGTGCGGGTATGGGTGCGGCCCTCCCCCCAGGACAGGAGGTGAGGAGAGCCTGGGGCCAGGACACCCCCGTGGAAGGAGGACCCCAAAGCCCAGCAGGGCCAGGTCGGCCTGCAGGCTCCCCACGCCCGGGGCGGCCCCGCGAGGAGGGGAGGGACCCTGAGATGCCGACGGACAGCGCACGCGCCCTCCCCGCCCGGACAGCCCACGTACCTGGGCCGAGTACTTGGCCCGCAGGCGGCCGGCCTCACAGCCCTTGTCGCACACGCGCGCCTGCCGCGCCTGCTCCAGCTCCCGCTTCAGGCGGAGCCGCGCCTCGTTGGCCTCCTTCATCTTCTTCTCATTCTCAGCCCGGAGCCGCTCGATCTCCTTCCGAAGGCTGCGCTTGGCCTCCGTGGCCTCCCGCAGCTTCTCCTTCTTGGCCACGCGCAGGAACTCCAGCTCCTGGGGCGAGGGCGCCGGCTCAGGGGCGCCCTCACGCCAGGCCTCTCCGGCCCCAGCCCTCCTGTGCCCACCGTGCACAGCCCGGGGGGAGTCCCTGCGGCCGGGGGAGGGGGCTCACCCGGGCACGGTGCCATCTGGGGGCCCCGGGGACCCTACACAGCCAGAAGGAGAGGCGGCGGCCCTTTTCGGGGTCTCAGCCCCGGCCCCCAACACGCTCATGAAGATGCATGTGGGGAGCCACACCTCCAACCAGAACCAGGGAACTGCTGCGGGTTTCTGAGAGAGTGGTGGAAATGGGGCTCTCGGGGCTGGCAGGGCTGTGCTGTGCTGGGGCCACGTGTCAGACGCCGGCTGAGGTGTGAATGCAGCTGAGCCCTGGGGTGACAGCCCCGCCCCCCACAAGGTGGCGCACAAGGCGACCAGGGGGCCGACGGCACAACCGCAGGGCCTCCAGCCCCCGCCGGGAAAGGAAGCAGTCCCGGGTGGAGCGGCCCGGAACCGGCGCGCAAGGGGCCGGCGGGGCAGCGCCCGCTCCTTCCCCGCACACTCGTGCCCCCGCCGGCCCCCGCCCGCCCCACCTGGTGGAGGCTGCGCTTGGCCTGCAGCGCGGCGCTCAGCTTCTCCTCCTGCTTCACGCGCATCTTCACCACCTCGTGCAGGAACTTCTCTTTGGCTTCCTTGGTGTCCAGGCCGCCCTCCAGGGCCTGCCGCAGATGCTCCAGCTCGGCCTCCAGCCCGCTGCTCAGGGCGTCGGCGGGGGCCGCGGCATCGGGGGCGCCGGGCGCCGCAGGCAGGGCGAGCAGGCCCGGGGAGCTCAGGTCCTTGGCGGAGCCGGATGAGGTAAAGGACGGGGAGGACAGCGAGGACAGCGAGGAGGTGACTGCAAGGCAGGCGGCGGGGGCGCGGGTCAGCGGGGGCCGCTCCCGGAAGAACGGGCGGGCGCCCCCGCCGCCCCGGGGCAGGTTTGCGGCCGCACTCACACTCCTCTCTTCCCTCCACCTCCACCTCGGCCTCCGAGTCCTTCTCCTCCTCGGGGGCAGGCCCGGGTGCCGGCGTCTCCGGGGCTCCAGGGGTGTCCACTGTCAGCTTCCGCTTCCGAGGCTGGATGCAGCTGGTGACGGGCTCGGGGGCCCGGGAGACGACCGTGGCGCAGGGCGGGCTGCTCGCCACCTTGTGCTGGGCTGGCGGTGCTAGGGCCACGTTGGGGGCCACGCCCGTCTCAAAACTCTTGTAGGAGTAAAAGCTGCAGGGGTGTGGCGGGCATCGGGGCCTCGGCATCTGCCCCCTGCGGCCCCTCACCCCGCCCCTGTGCCCCTGCACGTCTCCGCACCCCCGCTGCACACCACCCCCCATCGCGGCCCCGGCTCCCATGGACCGTGCGAGGGAGCGGACGCTACAGCCCGGGGCCCCGGGGGAGCTGCAGCACGGCGACCAGCCACCATACGTGGGACAGGCCACACCCAACGCAGAGGGCGCGGCCAACTCCAGACGCCACGGAAAATCCTAGTGTCCGCCCCACCCTCCCCCATGCCATCAAAGAACCAGCACTTCTACAGCTGCCTCGACGGGGGGGCTGGGGATCTGACACACAGCCTCCAGACCATGTGCCCGTCGAGCTCAGTGGCGATTAAAGCGGGAACCTGCTTCCCCGACTGGCTCGGGGCCTCACAGCAGGGTCAGGCTGAGCTGGGACGCAGACATGCCCATCAGAACTGGCGGGTACTCACCTGTCTCGAATCAGGGCTGGGAGGTGTGGGGAGAGCTCTTTGTCACTCGCAGAAACCGCAGGGGACCAGGGTCGGAAGGCAGAGAGGCGCTGGCGAGGGTGGATGCAGCCCAGGCTCTGTCGGGAGAGAGGCGCCGTCAGAGGCTGGGCCCCAGGCCGCCCCGCGCGCCCGCCCCGCACGCCCGGGCCACACGGCACCTTGCTGGAGGAGCCGGCCAGAGTCCGCAGCCAGCCAGACTGCTTGTCCTTCTCGGAGGGTGTGGGGTGCTGGGAGGGGGCATCGTCTGCTTTTCTTACGGAGGCCGGGGGCTCGGAGACCTGTGAGCAACACAGAAGTTCCCGTTGGCAGGTTGCGAGGGGTCCCCCAGGGCCCAGCCTCAGACGTAGCTGAGCACGAGGCGTGTCCAGGGACGCGTACACCCTGCCCGACTCATCAGCAGTGCTGCACACACGCCCACCGGGCACTGGTGCAAGACAGCAGGAGGGACCCCTGCCCCTACCCTCAGGCCACCGCCGGTCTGGAAGAGGCGGCCCGGCAGGCAGGCTCGCTGGCCGAGTATAGGGCCCTGTCGGCGCCACGCAGAGCTTTCCAGGGGCGCCACGCAGCGCCCCCAGAGTTCTGGACTTCGCCACGTGGGGCCTGGGGCAGCTGCACGCTAGGCTGGCAGGGCAGCCCTGGGCCGTGCCCCCCCCCCCCCCCCCCACCGCCTGAAGGAACATCCCCAAAATGAACTGTGCTCAGCTTGGCAAGGAAGCCCCCTCGACTTTCCCAAGTCTTGCTGTCAGGGAAGGAAGCTTGGGACAGCGACCCCGGGCCCAGCAGCCGAGCGTTGTGTCTGCTGGACGCTGTGGCCCAAGTGGCCTCCTGGGCTGGTGTCAAACTTCCCCCCAGTCTGCTGGCACCAGAGTCCTGAGGACACAGGGTCCCTCCGCAAGAAAACAGAACAGTCTTTGGGAGGACGGACTGTGCCTCCTCCCCCACCCCGCCCCGGCCGGAGCCTGGGCGTATCCGGGAGGCCACTGAGGGCGAGGGGCTGGGGGACAGTGCCCATCACCCCCAGGCCTGACCTCAAGAGGGGTGGGGTGGATGGGGGGGAGGAGCTCCTTCTGCCCCAGGGGGCACTTGGAGAAAATACTGAACCCCAGAACTGACCCGAGGGTCAGCAGAGCCATCACCACAGAACTCAAGAGACAGGGGGCCAGGCTGGGCCAGGCCCCCCAGGGTGAAGGAGCCAGCACGCGTGGGTGTGTGCGCAGGGGGCCGCCCCCGACCCCGCAGCCAGGGAGCCAGGCTCCCTAACTCTGCTCCAAGCAACGTGTAGCCCTCGGGCCCCAGACCTGTGGGTCGGTCCCCGCACAGGGCAGCTGTCCCAACCAACAGCCTGCCCACCCAGCCCCAGGAGACAGTTCGGGGGTCCCACAGACAGCGGGGACCGTCTGCTCAGACCTGAAAACACTCAGGAAAGAGAGACCCACTTGGTGCTGCTTTTCAGGGGAAAGGAGTCGTGGTGATGCCTAGACCGGGCGACACCCACAAGGGTGGAGTTTCCTGTCTGAGCCCAGTTCTCAAGGGAGAGAAGCCACAGCGGCCCCGCCGGCTCCTCCGATTCCGAGAAACCTCAGGGAGCCTCGTGGCGGGTGTCAGATGAGCCGCGCGGCAGGGGCGGCTTCCCACTTGGGAGAAGGGCCGGAGCCTCCTGCCCCCGCCTCACCCCGAGCCCTGGTCCACCCGGGACGCAGGGAGGCAACTCGGGAAGCCGAGCAGCCCCTGAGACTCCGGACCCTGGTGCGCCTTCCGTGAAGCGCAGCCGACCGGTTACGAAAACGAGGAAGCAGCGGAAGAGGGGCTTGTGGACCGAGGCTGGGCGGGCGCGGGGCTGCCAGGGCCCCGAGGGAGTGCGGCCTCCTCAAAGCCCTGGGAAGGACGGGCCGGCGACAGCAGACAGTCGGGGGCAGAGCTGTGCGCGGCCATGGCCGCATGTCCCCCGGTGCGAGGAGGTGAGCCTGTGGCCTCCGGCTCCTGACCCCGCTGGGCGCCTCGAAGCCCAGGACGCTCCCCGGCAGCGGGGCTGGGAGCCCATGGCCACTTCCCCACACGCGAGGGCCCGGGTGGGAGCACGTGCCCCGTGCGCATGCCCCAGTGCGGGAGGTGGGGGTGCTGCCTGACGGAGAAGGCTGTAGGGACAGCGCCAAGACGCGGGTCCCAGGAGACACCCCACCACCACAGGGTGTCGCCACCCAGGACTGCTCAGCGGCCATGCGTGTCCGTCACCAAGGAGGACAGGACACGCATCTGCCCGTAGGGCGCTCCCTACTGTGGGGTCTGTGTGTCACCCAGGGACCTGTGTACGTCTGCAAGGATTTGGGGGTACAATTTGGGAGTGCTGCCACTCCTGTGACTTTCATGTCCGGCCAGGCCAGGAGTGTCAGCCAAGTCAGAGGCACCAAACCGCGGGGCCCGCTGGATATGGGTGGAGTGGAGTCTGGACGGCTGCGGGGACTGCGGCCACCGCCAAAGACCAGTGCAACAGCAGCAGGCAGACCGGGCCGGGGGGGCTTCCAGCGTCCCCCACCTCGTGCTCCCAAGGGCCATACTTAGTGCCTGAGCCCCAAAGGCCCTGCAGGCCAGCCCAGCAGTCAAACCTGGGGGGCTCCTCCCTGCAGGCAGCAGGCCCTGGACCCACTGAGGAGCAGCCTACACCCTGTGCTAAGGCCCAGAGGTGGGGAAGGGGCGGAAGGAGGGCTTTGGGCCATCGAAGACGAAGCTCACCCTGGGTTTCTGAGTCCCCACCCCCAGTGCTGCACTGAGAGCCCCAGGGTCTGGCAGCACGAGGGCCTGGACGCTGCGCCCTGGCCTGCACATCTGGGGACCTCAGGAGCCCCCGGATGCTGGCAGTCCCCACCCCATGGGCCTGCCCTGCCGCGCCGCGCTCTGTTTCTTATGCCCTACACTTTGGACATCTTAAAACAGAAAGCGACAACGTACGTGCGGGAGGAAAGAAAGGAGAAAGAACGTTCCAGATGCAGCTCGTGGCACCGGGCTGAGGCCTGAGCGCACGGCGTGACGTCCGCACACACAGAGCACTGGGGCATACCACCCTCCACGTTCCCAGCTCTGGGGCGACCCTAGCAGTACAGAAGGGCGGATCCCACTAACCGCAATGCAGAGCCGGGGGCCAGCAGGGCACAGAGCCGCTCAGCGCTAACCTGCACGGAACACAGCAAGAGAAGCCCAGCGGCAAGGGCGGGACCAGCCCCAAAGGGCCCGGGGCTCAGACAGGAAGGCTCAGACTCAGGCCTCGAACACAGACACACAGGCAGGGCTGAGGGAGATGCCGCTTGAACACGGCGCAGCGGGGCTGCCCGGGCTGGGCCCAGCACGGAGCACGTGGGGGTGCGTGACCCCCAGGCGGCTGCCCGGCTGGGGCAAGCGGCCACTCAGTCACCTCCCTGCTCAGGCCCACAACCGCATCCGTGAGCCCCTGTGGGATGTGCAGGTGACAGGGCTCCACCCGCCCAGACGGGCGCCGCGCTGCCCTGAGATCCGCCACCTGCATGGAGGCAGGCGTATGTCCGGGGCGCCCCGGGTCGTCAGGATGAGGGGCCTCCCTGCACCCCCAGGGGCACACGCACCTGCTCAGGGCCGTGCACATGCGAAGCTCAGCTGTGCAGGCCGCGCACTGGCAGCCAGAGGAGAGCGGTAACCACCCCCCTCCCCGGGCTGGATCGGTCTGTTTTCTCGCAGCACAGAGGCGTCCCCTCTGGCCTCGGGCCTAAGGCCAGGATGCCCGCTGCCCTGGGCGCTCTGCAGGGCTGAGGGCGGCTGGTCCCCACACGCCCTCTGGTCCAACAGCACTAGACAATGTGGCTGCGGGGCCAGGTGGGCGCGTCCACCCAGTGAGACCTGCGCCGCTGGCCAAGGAGCACGGCCTGGACGGAAGACCTGCCCCACGGAGGAAACGACACTTGGCTCCCCCAACTCTTTGCTGGGGGCGGGAGTTCTGCCACCTCGGGGACCAGGCCCAGATGAGGGTCCGGCCAGGCACTGTGCTCGGCCAGGAGGCGACACGCACTGTCCAGCCGCCAGACCCTGGTCGTCAACTTGTTAGAAGGACATCAGCCTCGGTGTCACCCCCTGCCCCCCGGAGCCCGGGTTGACCCAGCCCAGCCAGCAGATACAGGAAGAGTGCCAGCCTCTCCCCGGAGGCAGCGAGCAGCCTCCACAGATCAACACGAGGGGCCACGTCCCCACCTCTCGGCTGTGAGCGCACACCTTCCAGGTGAGCGGAAAGCCCCACGGGAAGCTCGCACAGAGCTGGGGGTGTCCTCCAGAGGCACGTGCCCTGCTGTGCAACACACCTGCCTGCACCCCCTATATCATCCCCTCCCCACCCACCCCCCCTCCACCTCTTCACCAGGCGGCGGCGAGTGTGCTGGGAGAGCAGCCAGCCTCAGAGCCGGCCTGCAGGCAGCGGGCTCACAGTCCGACAGATTCTGCACCAAAGGCCCGGGCAGGCTGTGCTAGGGGCCGCGAGAGCGCCTCACCCACCGTCCAAGGCGGCTCTCACTTCAGGGAAGGGCTTTGGGAAGCGCCGGGAGGACCGGGTGGGCGTGGGGAGAGTGACTGCTGCCGGGTCCGTGCAGAAGGCAGAGGCGGAGGGGCGAGACCACTGGCCGCCAACCTGCAACACCAACTGCTCCAGGAAGCTGTGACGATGGTCCACAGCCCGCGGCACCTCCCCCCAGGCCAGTGCGGGGGGGGGGGGGGGGGGGGTGGGTGGGGGGGGGGTGGGCAGGATCACCCGAACGCCCAGGAGACTGAGATCAACCGAGATCGGAGAGAGCCGCCGCGGCAAGGCCCCGCCCACGGGCCACCGGTCAGGACGAAGGCGGGCCGAGCGCAGCCCGGCCTCGGCGTCAGGGGCTGCTGGACCTGCGCTGCCACCGTTATGAGCTCATTTTCCACACGGCTGGAAAGGGGGTCCTTGAAAGGACACAAGCCAAACCTCCCCCCTGCTCCTCACGTCCTCACCGGGCTCTCGGGGTGAGGGCGGCCAGGGGAGGGCCCTCCCGGCTCCCTAAGGCCGAGTGTTTCTGTGCAGCTCCCCTACGATAAACTGCTTCCTCAAACCATCTCAGAGAAAACCTGAAGGTGAAGCGTCTGGAGGAACCATGAGGGCTTCAATGGTGTGAGCCCCACCCCCAGTGAGCGGCTTAGATGATACCAAAGCACAAGGAACCAAAGATGAAATAGCAGAGGGGGAACTGGGCAGCATCAGAACATCTGTGCTTCAAAGGACGCCATCGAGAGGGCGAGAAGACAGCACACACGGCGGAAAAAAACCTCTGCAATCACCTGATGAGGGACCTGGATCCAGAACACATGAGAACGGAAACTCGAGACAAAAAC
Organism: Phocoena sinus; assembly: GCF_008692025.1. Classification (NCBI taxonomy): domain Eukaryota; kingdom Metazoa; phylum Chordata; class Mammalia; order Artiodactyla; family Phocoenidae; genus Phocoena; species Phocoena sinus. Next base: position 1,160,294 of record NC_045763.1, on the reverse strand, counting down.
AACCATCTCAAGGGCGAAGGCCTTGGACAGGCATTGCTCCAAAGGTGGCACACACACAGCCAGCAAGCGCAAGCACGTGAAGACATGCTCAGTGTCACTGACCATCAGGGAAACGCACCTCACACCCATCAGGACGGCTACGATCACAACCAGAAAGCAAGTGTCGGTGAGGATTCAGGGAAATCGGGAGCCTGCGCGCCGCTGGCAGGGATGTGACCCGGGGCAGCTGCCAGGAAAGCTGGTGTAGAACCACCCCGTGACCCCCAGTAAATACCCGAGAGGACTAGAAAGAGGGACTCACACCTGGTACCAGAATCTAGACCAAGTGCACGGGAATATCTGTCACCTCGTACGCCTGCAGGTGAACCTACAACCATCTCAAAAAAAAAGCAGAATTTAAAAAAACACCATGAGGTGCCCCTTCACACTCACTAGGACGGCTGTAATTGTTGAAAGGATGGACGCTACAAAGCGTCGGTGAGAGGGGGCTTCCCTGGTGGCGCAGTGGTCGGGAGTCCGCCTGCCGATGCAGGGGACGCGGGTTCGTGCCCCGGTCCGGGAAGAACCCACATGCCGCAGGGCGGCTGGGCCCGTGAGCCGTGGCCGCTGAGCCTGCGCGTCCGGAGCCTGTGCTCCGCAGCGGGAGAGGCCACAACAGTGAGAGGCCCGCGTACCGCAAAAAAAAAAAAAAAGAAAAAAAAAACAAAGCGACGGTGAGGATGTGGAGAAACCAGAACACTGTGCGCTGCTGGTGGAGGAACAGAGCTACCGTCGCCGTGGAACAGTCTACAGAACTGCCGTACAGTCCAGCAACTCCACTCCTGGGCCTGTACTCAAGATTACTGAAAACACACCCGCAAAAACATCAGACACGAGTATTCACAGCAGCATTATTCGTAATAGCCAAAGAGCGGAAACATCCCAAATGTCCGTCAGTGGGTGAATGAAAAAACAAAACGTGGTCCCGTCCATCCACACACCGGTATCGCTCGGCCTTGACGAGGAGTGAGGCACAGACACGCGACACGGTGGAGCCGCGAGGACACAGCGCCCGGTGAGAGGAGCAGACGTGAGAGGCCACATGGTCCCATTCCCGTGAAACGTCCAGAACGGGAAATTCCGCAGACAGGAAGTGCATCGGTGGGTGCTGGGTGATGGGGGGCCCACAGGGCACGGGTTTCTTTCAGGGTGATGGAAACGTCCTAAAATTAGACAACGGTGATGGGTGGCATATACCAAAACTCACTGGATCATACTCTTAGAAAGGGTGCATTTTCTGGCATGCGAATTACATCTCAACAAAGCTATTACTAAAAATATCTATTAGAAAAATAAGAGGAACTGTTGGTTGAAAAACCCAACCACTGAGGATTGAGGGTTCCTGACTGAGGAGCCCGGGGAGCCGCTCAAGGTCCATGGCACCGAGACGGCGTCAGGGGTCAGACAAGGTCCCGGTGGGGCTGGCATCCACTGGGCACCTGGCCGGGCAGCCAGGGCATGTCCAGGGTGACAACGTGGCCCTGGCCAGGGTCCCATGGCGGGTGGGTGAGGGGCTGCACACAAATGCAGAGGCTCGACACGGAGGGCGGCCCCGAGGTCCTGAGGCCCACCCCGGCCCCCGCCTCCCAAACCCTGTGGCCTGGCGTCCTGGCAGTGGGCGCCCCGGAAGCCCCGCCCCGGCTGGCTCTCTCAAGCCTGGTGCCACTTCACAGGTAGGGTCAGAGGGCGCTGCTCAGGCCACCACCTCACACAGCAGGGGGCAGGAGAACCTTCAGCGCGCTGGCCGGCATCCACCCGCTCCCCCCACCAGCACCCGCCCTCTGGCCCTCCCCGCTCTGTGCCCCGACCCTCAGCAGCTGAAGACCTAGGTCCCCTGCCAAGACATGGGCATGCAGGCACGCCCGGGGTCGGCAGCCAGGGGCAGCACCCTCTGGGGGATCAACTCGGCATCACCTGTGGCCCCATCACCATCTTACGAGCCACTCGGAAGGCAAAGCAGTCCCCCCACCCCGGCCCCCAACCTCAGGGACCTTCCACCCGCAAGAACGAGCCTGCACCCCCCCAGACTGAGGTCTCAGAAAAGCGGTGAGAGACGTTCTTACAAATGCACAAATCGGCAAAAACGTGTCTAAGGGAGCATTTTTTAAAAGTTACAGACGGCATATGAAAACCACGTTTAAAAAAAACAACATAGCAATCTTATAAAGAAAAGAAAAGAAAAAGTCTAGGAATCTTAATACAACACATCTATTTTTAACTGAGTCTTAACACGGAATTCCACTCCTAACTGATATTTCTGAATTAGAAAGTCACTGCTGGTCTGGAGTTGAGGCAGGACTGAGGGTCTGTCACCCGGATTCTAGGTGAGGAGCAAGAAACACACTGGAAGCATTCCTGAGATTTCCAAGCCCCAGGACAGGACCCAAGGCGATTTGTCCCCCAGAGCAGGGACAGGTGAGTGTAAATGACCGCAGCCCGGCGGGGGCTCGAGGCGGGGGTCCCGGGGAGAGCACAAGCGTGGGGGCAGGGGCGGGGGGCAGGCGGCCAGCGGCCGGCCAGGGAGCCTGGGGTCTCTCCGTGACATTCAGAGAGTCCCACGGTCCAGCTGCTCATTCTGCAATTTTCCTGTCATTTAGCCGATCAGCAGAAAAACAGCCAGGACCACAGAGATGACAAGTTCCTGCTGGGCAGCATGGGGCCTTCAAAGCAACCCATCCCCACTTCTCTGAACCCCGGTGGGGGTGGAGCTGTCACAGCCGTCAGGCTGGGATTCCCGGAGATCGGCGGGGGCAGCAGCCTCCAGCCCCGCTTCTCAGCCCCGGAACCCCGGTCCACACACTCTGACACCGGAGAAGACAAGCGAGCATCCCCGCGGCAGTGTGGAGCTGAGCCCAGGAGGACACGCCCACGTCACGTGCTGGCCCAGGAGGCCCACCACGAGCAACAAGGGCCTGGGGCCCCCGCCCACCATGCAGGGGAAAGTCCCTCAAGAACCCATAGCCATGGACCTGCACGGACCCCTAAGAGGGGCAGACGCCCACAGACCCTACACGTGAGGAGCACAGGGTGGGAACACCCAAAGAGACGAAGCGGGAGCGGAGCAGACACAGAGAGAAGCTGTGCATGTGGGCGGGCATCAGCGCGGGCAGGCACATGGCACCCCGCAGACCGACACCCCCCCCCCCCCCGGCTCTGCTGGACTCTCCCGCCCAGGGTGAGCCTGTTGCCCACAGGGACCGCAGCAGCTCGAGGGGCGGGGAGTCAGCCCCGCTCCTGCAGCCACGTGGACCCACCGCCAAGACCGGGCGGGGCCAGCCCTGCTGGGCCCCTGAACCTTTGCCCGGGGTGGGCGCAGCAGGGAATCGCAGGCTCCTTCCTGCAGGGATGCCCGCCTCGCCTCAGAGGGAGGCCGCAGAGGAGAGAGTGTGGCTCCCCGAGGCGATGGCGCGGCTCCGGGCCACCGCATCCCACCTAGGCTTTGTGACAGAGTCCTGCCAACACCACCCACGTCTCCTACAGCGTAGCTCTCAGCCCCCACGCTTGGGACCACTACCTCTAAATCAGCCCAAAGGCTACGTCATGGATGGTCCTGCAGATTTTACAGTTCTAGAAACTGCAGAGCTATTTTTGTAAGTACCATTAATATTTTCCACGTGATAATTCATGTTTCATATTACGCTTAAATTAACCTATTTTCTGATTACTCTGGTACAGAGGAAGCAGATTAAATTTGCAAGACAACCCCAAACCCCAAAATGAAGTGAGAATAGCAGTTTTACAGATTTGCTTTGATTTTTTTTAAACTTAAATGGGTCACCTTTTCTGTTATTTCCACACCGTCGATGAGAATAAGTTAAGACTTTTCTAAGGAAACAGTCACTGCCCCTCCCCCGGGAACCAGACCTCAGCGGCTCTCGATGGAGGGGTCCGCATTCCCTCCGCAAGGAGGGACCTTTGGCCTGGCTCCCAGAGGGAGGTCCTCCCACCCACCCCCCACCAACCCCCCTGTGGAGGAGAATGCAGGGAGGGGACGGGAGGGGCTGGGCGGGGCTCTGGGAAGGGGTGTCCCTGAAGACCCTGGACATCAGCCCCGACACGGGGAGGCCTCCGGTGGCCCTATAGTCCTCGCCACGTCACGGACCCACCACCAGCCCTGCTGCACAAGGCCTCCCACACTCCTGCAAAACCTCCCTTTTAGCATCAGAAAATCAGGGGAAGTCCCCCGCTGGACCAGGCAGGGTGGAACGGAACCTTTTCTTTTCCTTAGCGGTCACTGGAAAGTAACTGTTAAAAGGACTTTACAAAAAAAAACCCCAGACACCAGAACCCCGAGAACAATGAAGCTGTTCTGGGGCTCATTCTACTCTTAGGACAATGTCCTTGAGGGGTGGTGAGGGACACCATCTTTCCCAGCGCCCTGACCGGCTGGCGGGGTGTGGGGGGGCACAGTGGTCGCCAGGCCTCTGGCCCCTGGGCAGAGAGGGAGGAGGGCCAACAGGCCTCTCCGTCCAGAACAAGAGAGAAAGCCAGCAGGCAACACAGGGCACTGGGGCCGCCCTTCTGGAGGACCAGCCTGAGGGGAAGAGGACAGTTTACGAGGCAGCGGCAGGGGCGGGGCTGGACACCACCGTGCCCCACGCGGCCCTCACCCCACCAAGGCCCCTCGGGAAGGTCGGCCTTACCCTTGACCCCCAACAAGCCTCTGACACAGGAACCACCAGGACGCATGGGCGCTATCCCCAGACAAGGGCCCCGACGGAGCAGCGGGCACACGGGCCGGGCAGCAGCTCTGCCGGGTCACCAGCCTCCCCCCCGCCCCATGTCCGTGCCCAGATGCCAGCCTGTCCCCGGCCCCTCTGCTCACACCCAGAGCTGCCGCCAGGGGTTCCGTGGGCGTCTCCCTCGCCGCCCCTGGGGACACAGCCCCCATGCCTTGCGGGCCCCAGGCCCCCTCCACTGGCCTCCTCCTCCGAGCTGCACGCCATGCCGGGTGGGGGCCAGGGCCACCCTCTGCTGCTTAAACCTCCAGGGCACCCGCCCACACGCCTCCGGACCCACAGCTGACACCTGCCGTGCTCGGACCAGGACAAGATCGGGGCACACGCGAGTGGACGGGCGTGTAGGGGCGTGTAGCCTGCACACACGCATAACACGGCACTCTCGTGTGTGATCTTTCACCTGCTCCAGGTGAGAGCCTCAGAGAGAAGCCCGGGCCCGGGGCAGCCGGGAGTCAGCGGGGACCCGGCAGGCCTTTCACTGAGCAGAGCCCTAAACCTGGCAGGCTGGTGGGGTAGCTCCCGGGTGGCCCTGGGACAGGCCCTGGGGAGAGAGCCCCCAGCCCCGCCTGGTCCCATCAGTCAGGGCACCGATGCGGACGCTGGCCGGGGGCGCTGAGCCAGGATCAGAGGCTGCCGGGACACAGCAGCCTCCCGCGTCCTTCCAGTGAAGGGCCTTCCGCTCCTCCAAACGCCAGCGTGACGCCGGCCGAGGGTCTCCCGAGGCCTCGGGACCCTAGGCCTCGACTGCGAGCAGAGGGGGCGGCAGATGGTGGAGCACCCGGGGGCCCAGGGCAGCTGAGGCCTCGGGCTGCTCAGCGTCCCACCCTGGAGGACACACTACCGGAGGCCGAAGCGGGAACGCGTCCCCAGACTCCCGCCGTCTCCCGCTCCGCCATCTCGCCTGCCCCCCACTCCCGCGGGAGGAGCCGCCGGGCCTGGGGCTGGGAGCCCGAGACCCCAGGTCTCTGTGCACAGAAAGCCTGCTTGCCATGCGCCAGGCCCTGCCGCGAGCTACGCATCACAGCTCGCCCGAGCGGGAGCCTCGGGAGGGTGGGTGCGTGAGCCAGGACGGAAGGAGGACCGGGAACCTGGGGGCCGGGGTCCTGGAGGAGGTGACACAGGTGCTGCGGGCTGGTCAGTTCTGTGGAGGGACTTGAAGGCCCAGGAGCCCCATGCCCAGAAGAAAGGCCCAGGAGCTCCATGCCCAGAAGAAAGGCCCGGATCCCGGCCACCATCAGCATCCCGAGGGCACTGCCATGACACCCACGGGGTCAACCACACCCCAGCCTCAGGGTTGACTTCACTGACACACAGACACGACGCCAGTAAAGAGGCCCAGCCCCAGGCGAGGGCACGTGATGGACCCCCGAGCGCCCCCAATCCGTGCATCCTGAGAGGCAGGAGGGAATCGGTGTTGCTCGCAGCACTCCGCCTACCAGACCCAAATTCCAGTGCTGACCGTGCAGGATGGGGGGGCTTCCAAAGAGGCAGCCGGGGGGGGGGGGGGGGGGGAGAGACGAGGACTCTCTGCTCTCAAACGACCCCTCCCCCTGGCTGGCACCCAGCTCCCTGGGCCCCGGGAGGCCCTCGGAGGACTAGGTCCACCGCCCACACGCCCCATCCCACTTGGGAGGAGCCCTGTGCTCAGTCCACGGGAGCAGACCCTCCCAGCAGCCCGCCTCGCAGGGGGCCACAGAGCCTGAACCATCCTCGGGGGTAGAGGAGGCCACTCACGACGTTCTTGGGGTCCAAACTGCCCATGTCGGGAGCTCCCCGTTTCTCTCCACATCAGGATTTTTCCTGTCCAGGGAACACTGTCCCCGTCTTCAGAATCTAAGTAAAAACATCCCCAAGATGTACCCACCCAAAGGGGACAGGCGGCCAATCTCTGCACAGCATGGGGGTCTCCCGGCCCTCCAAAGCCTGACACCAACTCCCACACACCCCCGGGGGCAGGAGGAGGGCCGGGAAGGGGGTCCTAGGAGGCCCCTCCCACGAGGGCTTTTTAACCTGAAGGTAAGACGCCAGGGCTGGCTTTGCAGGCACACGACCGCACACTGGGGTCAATGCTCTACTGGGGTCACCTCTTCACCTTTGATCAAATGTTATTTTGTAAATGAAATCCAATGGGACAGGGGTGTGTGCAGAGCCAGAGAGATGGCGTGTGACCCCAACGGGCCAGGGCTTCCCTTCAGAGGGGGCCATCCGCCTCCCACCCCAGCCCAGGAGGCCGTCCTGGCCTCTCGGTACCCACGCTAGAGTCAGAGACGCGGCCAGAACGGGAGCTGGGGACCCGGGTTCTCGTCCGTCCCACCTTCCACACCTCAGAGGGAGGCAGAGGCAGCTGGGGGTGGGGGGCAGCGCCGTCAGCCAGACAAGGACGAAACACACACGCAGGCTGCAGCGACCCTGCACACACCTCAGACGCTCTCATCTTTGCATTTAAAAGTGGCATCACACGACGGGAGGAGGAACAGTAAAACTCAGGGTGATAGCTTAAATTTTTAATTTTTCCTTTATCCGAAATGGCATTAAATAACAATAACCCCCCACACACACTGCGACAAGTTGAGAGACCTCAAAAGAGAGATGAGGTGTAGGCATTTCAGGCCCTTTCCTCCTGCTTCCCAGACAAAAGCCGGGTTACGAAGCCAGCCCAGACCCTCAACGCGCTCGGTCACCGTGGACCCGCAAGGTGCCCAGCTGCACAGGCTCAGCAGCGGCCACTCGCCGTCCTTGGGGACGCAAAGGGCTGCCCACAGAAGCCGACCCTGCGGTCCGGTGTCACCCACGTGGAGCCCCAGGGCGCGTGCGAGCGCCACCCGGAGCTGAGCCTCGGCTCACGCCGGAGCGAAGGAACTTGGAAACCACTCTCGAACCTGTTAAGGATAAGATCCTCCAAAAGACGACTTTTAAGCCCATTTGTCAACACCTCCCAAGTGCACACAGAGCTGGTGATGGCGGGGAAGATAGAAATTCACTGGGGAGGCTGCTGTGAGCTGCTGCCCAGCTCCCTACAGCTCCGCGAAAACCACCATGCATCTGAACCAGAGCTCAAGGCAGCACACAGGCTGCCCACTGGGGTCCAAACACACTTCAAAGCCAAAGGGTTTTCTGTGCTCCCAATTCTAATTACAGAAAAAGGTCACTTCTTTTTATCGTTGGGGGTGCATCCGTCCAGGAAGCACACACGTGGGCCCCAAACTCCCCTGTCCACACCAGTCACTGACGGGAATGTGACGGGGATGGAGCCGCAGGACCGTGCGTGGAGCGCCCACCCCACCCTCCAGCCTCGGGGGCCACAGCAGAACCCCGGGTGGGTGCGGCCCAGTGGGCAGGTGACCCAGAGGAGGGTGGCTGAAAGCCCATCTGCTCCCACCTCTCCTCCTCCAGGTGCAGGTCTCCTGGGGGGGAAGGGAAGGGAGCCCGACCCAGGGCGCTCTCGCAGTGGCACTGGCATCGGCTCCCAGGTCAGCTGGAGACCTTGGGTTCCCCAGGAGGGGCTCTCAGGAGGGGCGCAGCAGCAGGGGGAGGCAGCCTGGCCCCTCACCCAGACCTGCAAGCAGCCCCGAGAGAAATCAGGGTGACCAGGGGCCAAAAGGAGGCTGCGGCGAGCCAGGCGTGGGCGGCAGGGCCAGCGGGCGGCGCAGGCCGAAGGCAAGACACACCGGACCTGGCCACCGCCGTGGCACCGCTGGGCCAGACCCCGTGCAGCCTCCTCCGCCAGCAGGCGGGGTCCCAGGGGAGCTGCCCTCCACTCCTCAGCAACCTAAAGATCCCCCCCCAGGCAGGTCCCCCTCCCCCAGGCACTGCACGTGCCGACAGCCGACAAGGCCCAGCCCCGCTCTTGCAGGCGCCCCGGCCTCAGCGGGCAGCTGGAGGGACGGCACTTTCGCCTGCTTCCCCGCCAGGAAGTAGCCCCGGCCGGCCCCGCCCACGCCGCCGGTCTGTTCGGCTTCCTCAGCGCCTGCACCTCCTCCCTCCCCTTCCCCTCCCCCTCCCGGCAGCCGCCCTGCTTGTTTTCTCTCCATAGAAACCGACACAACACTGAGCCCAGCGCTTGAGCCGGCGCGGGTGGACGTTGGCGCTGCCCGGCCGCGGGGATACTCAGAGCTGGCGCGTTGGCCGCCTCTGCTTCCAGGCTGAGGCACCGAGGCCGGCAAGGGGCCAGCGAAGTCACCGCTGGTGTATCCCTGGTGAGTCCCCAAGCCCAGGCTGAAAGACAGCTGCTCGTGGGTCCCAAAGACATGACCCTGGAGACACAGAGCCGAGAGTCCACGGGCCTGTCGCCAGCACTGACCAGGGCACAAGAAGGCAGGGCCACCAGAGTGGGTCCCTAGTAAAATGAAGAACACATGGCATGAAGCTCACCGCGTCACTTTCACACTTGGATGAGGGTCTCCAAGGGGGCCCAGCCCCTCCCGTCTGAGGTTCATCCCTGCCAGTGGGGTGGGCTGGGGTGGGGAGGGGGACAAGGGTGACCAGCACCGGGGAGGAGGCTATGTGGGCCACACTGGGCCCAGGAGAGCCAGGACGCGGGCAAAAGGGGCCTGAGCGGGGGACGCGGCTGAAGAATCCACACCTGTTTTTCATCTGAAAAATGGGGCGACACAGGCTCTGCTACCTCAGAGCAGAGAACATGGCGTTTCTCGAATGTCTAGCCCTAACACGTCTCGCCTACAGCAGGAACCACGCCGGTCACATGACAGCCCCGTAGCTGCAGAATCCCCACCACTGGTGAGCCGGGCAACGGGCCCTGAGACCCCTGAAGCTCCCCTCCTGCGGAGCATCCCAGGACACCCCCCCATCAAGAGGCAGGTGGGGGCAGGGCCTGGCAGGGGCAGGAGGCCAGGGGCCCAGGCACCAAGGCTCTCCCAGTGCTGCCAGGCCAGAGTCTGGGTGACATGGCTGCACCAGGGGACCCGCCCGGCCCAGGACCTGACCCCACCCCCGCCCCCGCCCATACCAGCCCTGCATCGTCCCCTCGCTGACAGACGCCCCCGGGCCCCCTTCTCTCACTGCACAAAGCCAAGGACCCCACAGGGAAGGGAAGGGTGTCCCAGCAGCCCTGGGGGGGGGGGGGGAGCAGAGACAGGGGCTTCCTGTGCCTTCTCCTTTGGGGGAGGGGCAGCAGCCCTTCTCAGGCCCTGCCATCAAGGGCGGAGGGCTGGGGCCACCATTAGAATCAGCGGCCGGCCCCTCGCCCCAGGTCTGGGCCTGCTCTGCCCACTGTGGCCAAGGCCACAGCAGGGACCGGAGCCCACGGCCCACCCCGAGCTCTCTCTGACCCTCACTGACCCTAAGACCCGAGTTCACATGATCTACTAGGAAGACTGGGGTCTCCGGTTTCATTTTTTTAATACCCACACTATAGCCTGTGTTCGCTGCTGTTTTCTAGGCCAGGTGTACATTCTTAAAAGGTGCACGTGTGAAGTGTCAGGTGACACAGCCTCCTCTCTGCAGGCCAGGAGACTGGGTGCCATGTTGGGGCTGTTCAGGGGTTCAATCACATGCGGTTACAGCAGGCCGGGCTCTGGCAGTGACATCGGGAACACCGGGCCCTCCCTCTGCAATGGTGACCCAGGCGGCCTCCTGGAGAAGGGGCCGCCGTCTGCCCACACAGGAACGGGTTCCACCCCAATGGCTAACGTGTCTCCTAAATGCTAATGACATAGATGGCGGGAGAGGAGGTGTCACCACTGAATCTGCTTTTTGAAAGATCCCACTTGAAACAACTAAAGGAGAAACACCTCACTTCCCTCAAGGAGCCCGCCGACCACCGGCCTCGGTCTCCCCCTGGCAGGGTGCGCACATGGGGCCAGAGTGAGGCAGACAGCGCCCCTCTATCTGCAGGGCTGGGGCGTGGGGTGGCCTTGGCCGGGGACAGCTTTCCACGCCCGTGACCCTCCCGCAGCCCCCTGCACTTGCAGCTGGAGCAGTCCTTAGAGGGAAGGAAGCATTTCCTGTGCCCCCCACCCCCGCCAATTTCCCGACATTCTTGGCAAGCCCAGAGGAGAGGAGGCGACAAGGACGGGAACGGGGCTTGGAAGTGGTGGGGCGGGAGGACGCGGCGCCCGGAGAAGGCCGGCGGGCAGGAAGGGGCTCTCCAACGGGGCATCCCCCGTGGGGTGTCCGCCAGGCCTGCAGCACCCACAGAGACGCGGGGGGCCAGGGACCCGGGCCTTCAGGACACGGAGATGCCCGGCGGCTGGGAGTTGGGGTGACTGTCCAGTCCTTGGCCACTAAGCCCCAGAAGTGCTCTTCGGCCCCACCTGGCATTCAGCGCCCCCGCTGGACTGGGAGGGAAAGCCTTGCACTGCTCACCGGTGCAGCCTGGGGCCTCCAGACACCAGGCCCATGACAACCGGGCCAGAAACACCCGCGCTGCGTGCGGGCCCAGAGCGACCGGAGCCCAGGAGCCCAGAGGCCCAGGAGCCCAGGAGACCAGGAGACCAGGAGCCCAGGAGCCCAGAGCGACCGGAGCCCAGGAGCCCAGGAGCCCAGGAGCCCAGGAGACGGGGCGGCTGTTTCTCCCACAGGCTGTGGAAACGCCCTCCCCGCACGCCCAGCAGGACCGGAGGTCAGAGTCTAAGGCTGCAGTCAAGGGCTAAGGGAGGGACCCGGATGGTGGAGCGGTGCCCCCGGGGCCAAGTCACAAGGACCAGGGTGGGGTCACCCTGGGGTCCACACATGCCATGCAGCCCTGTGGGTGCACGGAAGCCCGGGGGATCCACGGCCGTCCCAAGGCCCTGGGTGTCTCGGGGACACAAGGTGTCAGAGCTTCCTGGGGGTTGAGGCGATGGCTGGGATGGAGACCCTGGGCCCGCAGCCCCGACGCATGCTGGGAGCTCTGGAGTCTGGCCAGCACCGGCCCTCCAGCAGGTGGTCTCTTCCTCCTGCAGGGTTAGGGACGCTTCTGGCCGTAACAAGGAAGCCCGGACGCTCAGGGTCCCCATCCAAGGCCAGGACTGATCTCCACAGACGCCCTGGGGCTCAGTGGCGCTCCTGGCCTTCCGCCCAGCCCTGGCAGCAGGCACAGGAAAGGGCAAAGCCCTGCAGGTCCGCGTGGGACCCGGCTGCGCACCTATCAGAAATGAGAACGCCACGGTGGTGGCTGACAGCCCGGGCTTCAGGGCCGCGTGCCCGCTAACCGTGCACAGCCCCGACAGACACCCCATCGGTGACTGGGAGGCTTTCCCTCCCAGTCCAGCGGGGCCTCGGAGCAGCCCCATCTCCCCGCAACATTCCAGGACCCACGGAGAGGCCTCTGTCTTCAGAACAGGAAGGTCAGGCCCCTGCTCTAAGGGGCTGAGGGAGAGGGACACGTGAGGACCACGTGATTCTGCCTGGGGAGTGAGTGACCAGGTGGGGACTTCTCCACTGGGAGTCGCCTTCAAAGCAAGTTTAGGAATCTGCATGTTGCAAGAATGGCCCCAGAAAAGCCGCTCGTCTGGCCCCAGGGCCCATCTCAGCTGCTGCCCCGCACGGCCTCCCAGCAAGGACAGAGGAGGTGAGGCTGGGGCCAGGCCTGAGCCCACGTGGCCAGACCTGCAGCCAGCACGCCCCGCTCAGCTGAAAGGACTCTCTGCCACGACGCGAGGCCCCGTGACTCCATCCAGCCCAGGGTGCCGGCCTCTCCTGTGCGTGGACATGAAGGCTCGGCCTGAGCAGCCACTTTGGGCCGGGAGGCAGCAAGCAAGAGTGACTCAGAGAGCCAGCGAGGACGGGGCTCCCGCCTCCAGGCTGCAGTCGCCACGGCGGGCGTGTGCACTGTGTGTCCTCTGCACGCGTGGCCAGGCCCCACCCCGGCTGGGGGCGACCACGAAGCAGGGCTGCCGTCAAGGGTGGAGCGAGCCCTTGCTGACATGCACCCAGAAAGCGAAAGGTCACAAGCCTCAAGTTTTGTTTGGAAGGTTTACAGTAAACAGCACAAGCTCTCTGTCAATCACCAAACCAAAGCCTGAGTTCTTCTTGACCTCACTTCCTCAGACAAGTCATCTAATCAGAAAATCTAGCTGACACTACCTTTAAAGTAGTCTTTCTTTTTAAACAGAACAAGCGTCCTGCGGTCAGCCAGAGACCCTTCCCCCAGAGCCAGGCTTGACAGCTGTGGACACCCACTTCCTCGCCCCCCGGGTGGAGCCCGGCTGCGTCAACAGCCCCACACCCGCCCTCGCCGGGGAGCAGCCGGAGGCCATGACACGCACACAACACTCACTGCAAACGCACACGTGGACACAGGGGCCCAAGAACCCCCCCCCCCCCACATTTTGGAACAAAAGGCAAACACCTCAAAGGCTAGGGGTCCTGCATACATCAGGACCGAGGTACTGGGGAGGCTTTTCACCTTTCCCAGGGAGAATCCACAGCGCTAACGAGGGAGCGTCACAGCAGAGCGGCCAATCCTCCGACAGGCAAGGCTGTAGTAGCATCGAGGTGGGGGCACAACCCCAGGGGTGGGCCAGGGGGACCCCGGGAGGCCCAGGGACGCTGAGGGCCCACCCTTCATGCCCAGTGGGGGGAGCAGCAGAGCCAGGCAGGCCGACCTCCGCCCGGGGGCCCAGCGCCCAGGCAGCTCCTTTCACCGCAGGGCCTCACCCTTCTTTTGGAGACAAATACCGGGCACCAGGAAAACAGTTTCTGAGCGTAGAAAGTGACCTGAGAGCTTGAAGAATGGGTCCTGCTGCCCCTGCGGGTGTGCCCTGCCCACCGTCCCCAGAGAGGCAGGTGCCGGGTCAGGACCACCTCCCTCCAGGATGCTGGGCGGCGTGGACTGGAACCTGGAACCGGGCCGGCTGCGGGCACAGCGGGCGAAGGAGGCTTGAGCCGCAGCAAAGCCGACACCAGTTCTTCCACACACAGCAAGCTCTAGCCCGGACGGTAAAGGCCAGAGAGCAAAGGCACGCGTGACCCCAGCGTCTCCGCAGCAGAGAAAAGGCCCCAGTCCCCCACCCCTGGGCAGAAAGGGCTGAGATTGTGCTCGCGGCTCTCCCACAGGGCCAGATCCCTCTAGAGGCCCCTCCTCAGCTTCCGGCAAACATTTAAGGATGCGGTAGAGTGCTCGTGGAAAAACCAAAGCCCCGGTGAGTGGGAGGCCCCGGGTGGGAGGAACCTTGAAGGACCAGTGGGCAAAGGACAGCAAAGCACAGACACGACCGTGGCGCCTGTCCCCGGAAGAGCAGAGAGGCCGCAGACGCCGCCCCGTGCTGGCCACAGGGAGCGACGACAGATGATGGGGGGGGTGCGCGTCCGCGGTCCCTGTCACCGCTGCTGTCCTCCCGGGACCAGCACGGGGCTGGCACAGCGTCCACCTCGCCGTCCCTCATGCCCCAGGCCCCAACCTGACTCCCGCTTCTAGAAACAGCGCGGGGACGCACGTGGCCAGGGTGTGGACGCGGAGCCCCAGGCAGGCCTGAGCGTGTGGAGGGTGCCGTCCACCGAAGCGCGGGGAAGACACACAGGATTCACAGCACAAGTGCTCTGGAAAGTCACAGAAGGAACCAGAACAGACGTGTGAGGGAGGTTTCCCCAAATACGTGAGCCCTTCCAGCCTGTGAACCACTCACCTACTCCCAGTGACACAGAAAATGGAAGGACAGAGCTGGGAGCCGGGCGGGGCAGTGGGAGGGGAGGAGGGGAGAAGGCCCCGCGCCACGCCCATCTCCATGGCCACCTGCCCCTGCAGCTCCAGCTCCTGCAGCCCTGTCGTTGGAGCCTGAGTAGCCTGGCACACTCTGGGCCACCGGCCGCAGGCACGGGCAGCGGCAACATAACCCGTGTTTCCCTGGACCTAAGAGCTGGGCTCCTGCCACCTGCCGCCCCTGGGAAGGAGCACATCTGAGGCCGGCTACAAGCAGAGCACCTCAGAGCCTCGAGAGGGACGGCTTTGTTTAAAAAGGTACCAGGGTCACCCTGGGAGCAGAAACACCTCACCTTCTCCAGGGTCCAGAGAAGCAGGGCCGGTGCGGGCCAGAGGAGGTGGGGGGAAAATGAGGTCCCAACACTGCGGACAGACACAAGCCAGGGCAGCGACAGGGAGACTTGGGTTTGGGGCAACACAGACGACATCAAGGACGATGTGGACGAGACGGCAGCGCCGAAGGGTCAGCAAACAGGAACACCGACTCGTCGACCCCCGTCATTGCCAGGAAAGTCCCGAAGGCCCTCCCCACGCCGGGCCGGCCGCCAACAGGGGGCTCCTGGTGCGGCCTCCCACCAGGGCTTCCCACCTCACTTTGCTTTAGCAGGTGGTGTCGTCCCAACCAGTCCTGGTTTCCCTTTTTGTCCTAAACCGAGACGTGTGTGTGTGTGTGTGTGTGTGTGTGTGTGTGCGCGCGCGCGCGCGCGCGCGCGCTTTAACACCATTTTTCAGCTACTGAAACATGTCACCTCAGGGCTGCAATTCAGACCTTTCAGCCTGTTTCATCCCCTGAAAGGCCGTGTCAAGCCCCAGCCCTGCCCGTCTGTGCGGAGGGCGAGGGGTCGTGAGAACACACGACGTGGCGTAAAGATCAGGGCAGTGACCTTTCGACCCGGCCTCTCTGCAGGGCCCAGGCCTGCCACGCCAGTGAGGGGCCGGGGGCGGGGCGTCTCTCCCCAGGCCCCTCGGCCAGGCTGGCCCTGCACCTGCCCACAGGGGCCAGTGCCCCCTGGGGAAAAAGAAACGAGCAAAGAGGGCTGATACATCCTCCCCGTCCTGAGGATGCTGCCTGTTTTGGGGACCAGGTCCCCTTTCCAAGAAGCCGCTTCTGTCAACTGGGTAACTCTTCCCGGGCATCGTCCTCTCAGGCCATCTGCACAAAGGTCATCAGCACCTCCTGGCCTTCAGCAGTGGCCCGGATGGGAGGAGGGGGCACCCCAGGGGCCCCCCAAGTCCCCGTGAGTCGGGCAGCCACACAGGAGACCCTCAGGGACAAGGGCCAAATCTCAGCCCTGGAGGTCCTGCAGGGGCGGAGAGGGGTCCGGGTGCTGGCAGGCCCAGACGGACAAAGGCTTCCGTGGGGCGGGAGCAGCTCGGCATAAAGGAGCGTTTGGGTCGGCGCAGGGCAGCATCGAGCCTTTGTGCCGAGGGTCCCGCTGCTGCAAGTCCCCGACTGGCCCTTCATCCCCGGTGGGAACTGGGCGACAGGACGCCGGACAGGGCCCTCCTAATTAAGCTCCAAAGGGACGAGCCGCACCGCCCCCGGCGTGGCCATCGGGCAGAGGCCACAGCACCTTCGGGGGCAGGTGCCCTCCACCTGGGGCTGCCGGGGCAGCCTGAGGGCCTGACCACAGGCGAGGGCGCATCCCGGGGTGCACATGCTCCCGCCACCCACGGTGAACCGTGCCAGTCCCTGGGATGCCACAGGCGGGACCGCGTCCGTCTGTCTGGAGCCCAGCCCCGCCCCGCGAGGAGCAGGCCGGTTTGCTGAACCCAGGGCCCTTTGCTGAATCCAGGGCCCGGGAGGAAAGCACGCAGTGGCTCCGCCCCACCCCCAGCTCCCTCTGGGGCTGGTGGCCTGAACTTTTCACCCTCGGCACAGACACCAGGAGAGGAGGGCGCAGGGGTGTCTGCCCGCAGGCGGGGGAGGGGAGGGCGGCCAACACCCTCCGCCCCCCTCCAGAAACGTGTATGGCCCCTTTTACAATGGCCAGATGGCGGCCCAGGGCCCGCAGGCCTCCTCACCCTCTGTGACCGCCTGACCTCTCGTAAACAGGGACAGAACTGGGACCTGCGGCCACACCCCCACACCCTGGAGGGGCCGGCGAAGGTCACCAGGGCTGCGTCCAGCCCCTGGCCTCGCTAGGTGAGCCAATGCCTACACCTCCCAGGCGCTCTTGTGTGAGAACCAAAGAGGACCCAACCCGCCGGTGGGGATGGGGCAGAAGCGGTGGAGGGATCGCGGCACAGGACACCGCAGGCGCTGCCCAGAACCCGCCCGACGGTGCAGGGCACGGCCACGACGGGCAGGGGACACGCGGGGATGGCTGAGGCTCTGGGCGCAGAGACCGACCCGCACGCCCCATCCCCCCCGACACGCGTCACGACGACAGGCCGGGAGAAGCAGGGACCTGCCGGCCACGGCCATCAACCAGGCTGCACCCGGGGCCAGGCTCCATCAGCAAGTGACCCCGGTCTCTCCTGGGGGTTGACAGCAGCGCATCGTCACACCCCGAGACCAGACGCTACCGAGCCTCGCCGTCCCTAAGGACCAGCCAGAGCCACCGCACGACGCAGCACACAGCCCGCCCACTGACCTCCCTCCAGGTCATCGCCTGTCCCCGTGAGGCCGGTCGTTCTAAACTGCCACGCCGGGCGTGATGAGCAGAGCCAGAGAAAGAAAGACCCGCTAGGACGCAGGCCCCGCGGCTCTGTGGCCTCCGAAGGACCTGCTGGCGGTGCCTCTCATGGGACGTGCTGCCCAGAGGTACGCGATGGACGTCACAGCAGGTCCCAGACAGGGCCGCGAGGAGTCAGGTGTGGGCTCTTCCAGAATCCCCAGCAGCATGGCCACACTGAGGGCCCAGCGTGGCAGGGACGCCTGAGCCAGAGCCCAGTGGGTCCCGAGTGGCGGGTGGACCCCCAGTACCACTGAACGTAGGCTGGCACCCCACAAGTGCCCGGGGACCCGACCAGGCGACCCGCAGCTTCCTCAGCAGGAGTGCCAGGCCTCACCACACCGTGTGCGCCCACTGCCCCTCAGCCCCTCTGCTCTGCAGCCCTCCAACAGCAAGTCAGGTCGGTCACCCCCTCGGCCAGGGAAAGGACTGTGCTCTAACGCCGGGCAGGGAAACTCTCCCGCACCGCCAGAAACCAAAGCAAATATGGTTCCGGACAGTCCTCTGGAGTGACTCAGAGGCCCGCGGTGACGACCGGGCGGGAGGACACCGGGCAGGGGTCTGGACCGGCCCTGCCTGCCTTCCCCGTCATCCAGCATTCACAGCCTCCTGGCCCGTCGCCGCCCTGTGGTCGGCTCGGCACCACCGGGGGGGCCAGACGAGGCCCTGTGCCCCGGATGCAACTTCCCAGGCGGCCGTGTGCCCCCAAGGGCCCCTCCCAACTCAGGAAGCAAAACGTCCCCCAGCAGCCAAGCCGTGGCCGGCACCTCCTCCGACCCACGTGCTGGCACTCCGCCCCGTGGCTCAGCCCACCGCAACCCCCGGCAGGAGCCCGGCCCCTCGCCCAACACCCGGGTGTGCTCACTCGAGGCTACGCCTGTCCAGAAGCTGGGACGGAGGAATCGGGGTGAGGGGCACACACGGGGGCATCTGCCGGCCGCCAGAAAGGCCCAGAACAACAGCAAAGACAACGTGGATCAGCTCCCCGGGGCTGAGGTCCTGCCACGCGACTAGTTCCCTGAGCTGGAGCCCTGCGTCCGGGAGGCCGCCAGTCCAGGGCTGGGGCCAGTCAGGCACCCCTGGGGCATGGGCTTCCAGGGTGAGTGACGCCCACCGAGGGGCTCCCTGCCCGGCGCCCAGGCCTGTCCCACGGCAGCCCTGTCCCCCTGACTCCAGGGCTCAGGCCACCCGGGCCACTCAGGAAGATCTCCGGCCACCCGGTGAAACCGTTCTGATGCAGCTCCGGGCAGACACCGGGGTGGCACTGCAACCTGTGACCAGGGACAATCTGGAAGTAGGAGGCCCACGGCCCCACCTGTGCCCTGGTGCCCAGGCTCACCGTGGCACAGACGTGCGCGCCCCTCCTGGGCGGGACCACAGCACAGCCCTCACCTGCTGGGCCCTGAGCTCCTCCCCACAGTGTCTAGGAGAATGCAGCCCCACCCTCGGCCTGGCCGAGCCCCAAAGCCACTGACCATACCTCCAGACCTAAAGGAAGGCTCCAGGCGGATGCGGTATTTAAGCGTGAGGACACGAGGGCGTACAGGCCACTGTCTCCGCTCTGCTACACCCCGACGGCATAACCGATGTGCCACCTCCTCACTCTGAAAGGCATCACACTGCCTGGAAATTTCTGAAAAGCAAAACACACAACTCTGTCCCCGCTCAACCCGAAGTGAGTGGCACCTGGTAACCCCCTTCCCCGACAGCCGAGTCCTCAACTCGGAGCACTGTCCGTTCTCGCAGGTGCCACGGAGAGCGCGTGGACACGAGCCCATTCTCGCAGGTGCCACGGAGAGCGTGTGGACACCAAGCCTGTCGCTAGACTGGTTAAGCGCTGGCTCGACGCAGCTGCTGCTCTGAATAGTCAGAATCACAGCACTTTGTTCATAATCAATCCTGACTAAAATTGAAAAGGCAGTGATGAAGATGTTAACACAAACGAGTTTAACGTAGCCAAGATTACTGCAAAAGGAAAACATATCTGCTCACGACGGACACGCCAGTCAGCACAACACAGAGGTGTTTCTGAAGCCTTCCACCTCGGGGTCTGACTCGCTCACCTTCCTTCCTAGGGCCGACAGCACCCCTGGGGTCTGCCACTCAAGTCTCAAGCTATTTTTGTTTTTCATGGGATTCCAGCAGCGCAGAGCACCCCCCACACGCCCCCGTGCAGAGAAGCCTCCCCAGATGTCTGCATCCCGCAAGATGACAGCAATTTTTTAACTTTTGATCTCGTTTTTCTAATGTTGTTTATGAAAAGAGTGCCTGATTAGACAAGCTGGAAGCCAATTTGGGGGCAGTAACCACACCGCGGGGAGAGGACCCGCCTGCAGCCCAGATGGCGTCACAGGGACCGATCACCCCCTCCCCCAGCCAGTTAAAACCCAGACAAGATCCAGGAGACGACCGCCCTCAAGGCACTGGACATACTGACCAAGGACAGTGACCCCCCCCCCCCCCACAGATGTGGAAGCTCTCGGCCACCCAGCTCACTGCCTTGAGCTCTCAGGTGGCAGCGCCCAGGGCACCCCGAGTTGAGGAGACAGAGCTGATGGTCCAGAGGGACCAGTGCGGCTGGAGTGCCCAGGACATATCCACAGGGTGTGGGCAGGGTGGGCAGAGCACGGGCTGGCACACGCGTGTGAGGACACTGCCAGAGGCCGGGAAAGACCCACCAAGAGGACTCAAGGGAATGGAGCGTGGGGCCCACACGGGGCTGGGAGCAGCCCCTGCTCCACCCAAGAGGCTGGAGTACCCGAGTCCTTGCAGTTCTGGCTACTCAGGACGGTTCTGCCACAGTGTGGGGGATAATTACCCCTACAAGGAGCATTCCTCCGAACCCACCCAAGAAATCGTAAAAGCAAGACCTGTGAGGATCAGACTGTCTGCAAGTAACTTAGCTGTGTCCCAGGACAAAGCTTGAGAAGATTTACAGGAATTCAGGACATTCAGCCTCAAAACGTCTACAGCCCAGGAAGCAGAAAAACACGACCACAATGCAGAGTCGCAAATCCACTGAAACGGACCAAAACCTGGAATTCACGTAGAACGTTAAAACCATTACTAAGGCCAGACTCTACGTGCTCAAGAAGTTAAACAGAGACACGGAAGGTCTGTGAAGTCAAACTTCCACAAGAGGAAGATGATGCTGGATGGGCTGGCAGAGCATATGTGCAGCACAGATGCTTGTGACAAACTGATCACAACGGAACAGAGAGAAAGAACCCAAGAGAAGGGGAAGAGCGTCTCGGGGGGGGGGGGGGGGGGGGGGGGGGGGGCGGACGGGCAACTTCAAACGGTGAATCAACAGGTAACTGGAGCTCCCGCACGAGGCACGGGGAGCAGAAAAAGTCTTCAGAACACCAGCCAAAAACTCTCCAAACTTGAAAAACACTATGAACTCCAAAAGCTCAATAAACCCCAAACACACGCAATCTAAAGAAAGCCACAGGGCTTCCCTGGTGGCACAGCAGTTAAGAATCCGCCTGCCAATGCAGGGGACACGGGTTCGAGCCCTGGTCCAGGAAGATCCCACATGCCGCGGAGCAACTAAATCCGTGCACCACAACTACTAAGCCTGCACTCCAGAGCCCACGAGCCACAACTACTGAATCTCACGTGCCTAGAGCCCGTGCTCTGCAGCAAGAGAAGCCACCGCAGTGAGAAGCCCGCGCACCGCAACGAAGAGTGGCGCCCACTCGCCCCAACTAGAGAAAGCCCACATGCAGCAACGAAGGCCCAACGCGGCCTAAAATAGATAAATAAAATAAAAATAAATAAATTTTAAAAAATAAAAATCAAGAAAGCTACAGGGACTTCCCTGGTGGCGCAGTGGATAAGACTCCACACTCCCAATACAGGGGGTCTGGGTTTGATCCTTGGTCAGGGAACTAGATCCCACATGCATGCTGCAACTAAGAGTTCGCCTGCCACAACTGATGAGCCCACGTGCCATAACTAAGGAGCTGGTGAGCCGCAACTAAGGAGCCCATGAGCTGCAACTAAGGAGACCGCCTGCCACACCTAAGGTGCCTGCCTGCCGCAACTAAGACCTGGTGCAACCAAATAAATTAGTTAATTTAAAAATATATATTTTTAAAAACATAAAGTACATCAAAATCAAGCAAAGTACATCAAAATCAAGATGCTCAAAACCAGTGATAAAATGAAAATCATAAAGACATCCCAGAAAGAGGCACAAAGGACCACATCAGATCAGCATCTTTTAAAGTACTGAAAGGAAAAAAAAAAAACTATCAACCTGGAATTCTATACCTACTGCAAATAACTTTCAAAAACAAAGGGGAAGTAAATACGCTTTGACACCAAAAAACTCACCACCGGTGGACCCATACTAATAAGGAATATTAAAGGACATGCTTCAGGCAGAAGAAAAACCACACCAGATGGAAATCTGTAGCTTTACAAAAGAATAAGCAGTGCTAGAAATGATTACTACATAAGTAAATGTATCAATTTCTCTCTTTTTATTTAAGCGCCTTTAAAAAGCAATTGTTTACGGGCTTCCCTGGTGACGCAGTAGTTAAGAAACTGCCTGCCAATGCACGGGACACAGGTTAGGGCCCTGGTCCAGGAAGACCCCACATGCCGTGGAGCAACTAAGCCCGTGCGCCACAACTACTGAGCCTGGGCTCTAGAGCCCGCGAGCCACAACTACGGAAACCCACATGCCTAGAGCCTGTGCTCCGCAATGAGAAACCACTGCAATGAGAAGCCGGCACACCATAACGGAAGAGCAGCCCGCGCTCACCTCAACTAGTGAAAGCCCGTGCAGCAGCGAAGACCCAACGCAGCCGAAAAGAAATAAATAAAGGAATTTATTATAAAAAGAAAGTAATTGTTTAATCATAAGCTGTAATGACGTATTGCAGGGATTATGACACGTGTAAAAGTGCGATGCGTGAAACAAAAAGCCAGGAGCGGAACGATGCGCAGGCTGCAGTGAAGTTCTCGCGCTGCAGGTGCTGTGCTGGGCGCCCCTGAACGGTGACAGGTCCAAGGTGACGAGGATAAAGGCTGAAGCCCCGGGCAAATCCTTAAAATTCCAAAATGAGCACGGCAAAGGAGGCAACAAGGAAATACTATGGAATCGTAAACAGTATTTGATTAATCCAAAGGAATGCAGAAACCCACAAAAAATGAAACAAATAGATGGAAAAACAGAAAACGAACAAGATGAAAGACTCAAACCTAATCCTGTCAATAATGAAAGTAAACCCCAGTGGGTTGAACACCCTCAACTAAAAGGCAGAGATTGTAAAACTGGATAAGAAAGCCATATGCAGCCCACAAGAGACACATTTCAAACGTAAAGATAGGTTAAAGCAAAGGCGTGGGAAGGGGTACGCAAATTTACAGGAGTAAAAAAAGTAAACAAAAGCTGAAACGACTACATTAACATCAGGCAAAGTATGTTTCAGGGCAAAGAGTATTCACCAGGGACGAGGGAAATTTCATAACTGATAAAAAGGGCCAAGTGATCTTTAAAAAAAATCATAAACACGGATGCCCCTAATAACAAAGCTACAACATACATGAAGCCAAAACCCGACCTGACTGCAGAGACAGATCTACAATCATGATAGAAAATCCCAATTCGCTTCTCGCAATAACAGAGAGCAGGACACAGAGGACCAGCCAGGACGGCAGCTGTGAACAAGGCTGCCAACACTGGACCTGAGGGTTCGGAGGCAGCCCCCAGCTCAGCTCCCCCAACGTGCACAGAGGGTTTACCGAGATGGACTGCACTCTGGGCTGAAACCAGCCTCGGTACCTTCAAAAGGAGCCACGTCACACAGGTGGGTGCTCTTACCAGGTGGGATTCGATGTGCAATCAGTAACAGAAAGGCCTCTGGAGAATTCCCAAATGTTTGGAAACTAATCCACTTCTAAATAACCCGTGCATCAAAGAGAAAATCAAATGGTAATTAACGTTTTAAACTGAATGGAAATGGAAACAGTGCACCAGGATATGTGCAATACTCCTAAAACAGGCCTCAGGAGAAAACCAAATGCTTGGATCACAAAGAAAGAAAGGTCTCAAAGAAATGGCTCAGCGTCCAACGTATGAAACTGGAAAAAGGACAAATTCAACCCAAAGTAAACCAAAGAAACGGAAATACAAAGATCAAAACAGAAATCAATGAAATAGAAAACCGAAAAATAACAGAAAAAAATCAGTTAGCCCAAACTGGTTCTTTGAGGAGACCAGTAAAATCGATAAAGCTTTACCCAGATTGATCAGGAAAACAAAAAAAGAAAAATGACCAGCGTCAGGAACGTGAGAGGCGCCGCTGCCCTGATTTCTACAGCGAACAGGAAAACGCTGTCAACAACCCACGCCAGTAAATTTGACAATTTAAATGAATTGGGCAATTACGCGTAAAAAACAACTCTCAACCTAGAACAGATAACCCGAATAGTTAAAAACCTTCCCACAAAAAAACCTCCAGACCCAAAAGGGCTTCAATGACAAGCGCTACCAAATATTTTGAAAAGAAATAAATAATTATTTCAAAAAGTTTAAGGACGGAATACTTCCCAAATAATTCTATGAATCCAACATTACTCTGATACCAAAACCAGACAAAGATATTACAAGAAGGAAAAAAACAAAACAAAAACTATAGCCCAATATCTCCCACGAATATAAATGCAAAAGCTTATCAACAGGGCTTCCCTGGTGGCGCAGTGGTTAAGAACCCGCCTGCCAATGCAGGGGACACGGGTTCGAGCCCTGGTCCGGGAAGATCCCACGTGCCGCGGAGCAACTAAGCCCGTGAGCCACAACTACTGAGCCTGCGCTCTAGAGCCCGCGAACCACAACTACTGCACCCACGTGCCTAGAGCCTGTGCTCCGCAACAAGAGAAGCCACCTCAACGAGAAGCCCGCGCACCACAATGAAGAGTAGGCCCCGCTCGCCACAACTAGAGAAAGCCCACGCATAGCAACAAAGACCCGACGCAACCAAAAATAAATAAATAAAACAAATAAATTTATTAAAAAAAAAAACTGATAAACAAAATTTTATCAAGTCAAACTCAACAATATTCTAAAAGGTTGAGACACCGTGACCAGGGGAGGTTTATTCCAGAAAACGAAAGGTTAGCTGAATTCAAAATCAGTCAATGTAACTCACTATATTAATGAACTAAAAAAGATATGCACCATATAAATAATCTCAATAAATGCAAAAAAAGCATCTGACAAACTCCAACCCATTCCTGATCAAAGCAATCAAGGACAGAACTGTAGGGACTCCTTCAGTCTAATAAAGAGCATCTACAAAACCCAGTAACTTGTGAACAACATACCCAATGGTGAGATACTGCACGCTTCCCCTAAGACCAGGAGTAAGGCTGTCTGCTCTCACGACGTCTATTCAGCCACGGGAGGCTCCAGCCAGTGCAATCACACAAGACAAAGAAAAGGCATCCAGATCAGAGAGGAAGCAAAACTGCCTTTATTCACAGATGTAAAACCTGACAGGATCTCCAAAAATCTACTAGAATGATTTGCAAGGTTGCAAGATGCAAAATAAATTGTACTAGCAACTTATAATCAGGAGCTGAAATTTAAAAAACAAGAGTACTTACAGGGCTTCCCTGGTGGCACAGTGGCTGAGAGTCCGCCTGCCGATGCAGGGGACGCGGGTTCGTGCCCCGGTCCGGGAGGATCCCACGTGCCGCCGGAGCGGCTGGGCCCGTGAGCCATGGCCGCTGAGCCTGCGCGTCCGGAGCCTGTGCTCCGCAACGGGAGAGGCCACAACAGTGAGAGGCCCGCGTACCACAAAAAAAAAAAAAAAAGAGTACTTACAATAACACCAAAAAAGAAAAGGAAAAAACTTGTTGGTAAATCAATAAATCTGAAAAAAGGCATCAAAGACCTGTGCCCTGAAGACTATAAAATATTGCTGAGAGAAACTAAGCGTAACTTAAACAAATGCAGCAATATACCTTGACCGTGGGTTGGAAACTCAAAACTGTTCAAGTGTCAGTTCTTCCCAAACTGACCTATAATCTAATGCAATCCCAACCAAAATTTCAGCAAGATTGTTTTTCACAGAAATTGACAAACTAAGATTCATATGGAAATGCAGAGGACCTGAAATAGTCATAACAACTCTGAAAAGGAACACAGCTAGAGAGTGAAGATCACCTGATTTCAAGAATTATACAGCTATAATAATCAAAAACAGCACAACATTGATATAAAGACAGACAACTCGACCAGTTGAACGTAAGAGAGTCCAGAAATAAATCCACACACATATGGACAACTGATTTTTGACAAAAGTGCAAAGATAATTCAGTAAAGAAAGTATAGTCTTTATAACAAATGGCACTGGAACCACTGGTCATCCACATGCAAAAATATGAACTTGGATGTGGACCTTGCATCATTCCCCAAAATTAACTCAAAATAGATCACAGACCTAAATGTAAACCTGAACGCTACAAAATCTGTGGAAGAAAACAAAAGAGATGATCTTTGTGACCTTGCATTAGGGAAGATTTCTCAGCTAAAACATCAAAAGCCCCGTCCAAAAGAATCAACTGGTACACTGGAGTGGATCAAAATGTTAAAATTCTACTCTTGAGGAGAAAAAATGGAAGAAAAAAGAAAGCCACACTATGAAGAAAAAAGAAAGCCGCAGACAGGGAGAAAGCTTTGCAAAGCATAAACGTGAAAAGGGACTTGCACTCGGAATACATAAAGAACTCTCAAAATTCACCAATAAGACAACAACTCCACTTAAATAACCAACAAATCTTGAACAGACACTTCACCATAGAAGACACACAGACGGCAAATAAGCCCACAAAGAGATGCCCAACGTCATTAGGGAAAGGCAAATTAAAACCACAATGAGATACCCCTCCACACCTGTTAGAAGGGCTGAAACAAGAGAGCAACCACAGCAAGTGCTGGCGGGGATGCTGGCGGGGATGGGGAGTGGTGTGGGTGCTCTGGACCAGCTCGGCGTTTCTAGAAGGGCAAACCTGCACACAAATACACGACCCAGCCATTCACACCTAGGTGTCTACACAAAGGAATGAGACGTGAACGTCCCGGCAAAACTTGTAAAGGAACGTTCACGGCAGCTTTATGAGTAACGGCCAAGAACTGGAAAGGACCCCAAGCATCCACAGGTGAGTGAAGATACAGACTGTGGCAAATCCGCACAACGGAGCAAAAACAAAAACAAAAAACCCAACTACTGACACGACCACACAGAAGAATCGCGAGATAATTATGCTGAGTGGAAGAAACCAGACCGAAAGAGAGATTTCATTTATATAAAGCTCTAGACAAGGCAAATCCATCTAGAGTGAAGGAAGCTGCTCGGTGGCTGCCCGGGGTGGGGATGGGGGGGACAGGCCGGAGGGACCGCCAAGGGGCACGGGACACTTCGCGGGTAAGGGACGGTTTCTTCACCTTGACTGTAGCAATGGTTTCACGTGTGTACACATTTGTCAACGTTATCAAACTGTACGTTTTAAATATGCACAGCTTATTATGTTAATTATACCTTTAAAAAGCTGCCTTTAAAAAAACTATACAGCAATTATGCCAACTGGAGCTTTTATATTCCAGGACTCATTTGTTCCACGGCTTGAAACAATTCCCAAAGGTCAACGACAAGTGTAAATGAGCAGCAGAGGCCACCATTTCATCTGCGGTCTATCCCAAGCACGTCCTTTTCCATCCCCAAAAGATTCGCAGAAATGCCGTGGCCATGCATTCAAGTCATTTCTTTGTCCAGATCAGGAACCTCCAAGCACTTCCTATAAAGGACAAACCATATTTTTGGCTTTTTTTTTTTTTTTTTTTTTTTTTTGGCTTTTTGGGGCCTGCGTTCTCACTCCAGCTGCTCCAGGCTCCCACAAAAGCAGCCACAGGCCAAGTGGATGCCACGGGCAAGGCCGTGAGCAGATACAGCTTTATTTACATAGACGAGTGGGCTCTGGCCTCAGCCCAGGGCTTCTCCCAGGGGGGCCCAGGGGCAGCGTCACCTGGGAACTTGTAAGCAATGCAAATTCTCAGGGCCCACCTCAGATCTAGGAATCTGAAACTCCGGGGGTGGGACTCACAAGCTAGTCACTGAAGAATTCTGAAGTCCAAGCTCTAGAGCCACTGGTCTAGAAAACCAGCAAGAAGGATGGACTGAACCAGAGGCAAGAACGAGCACTAACAGAAAGCTGCAGCCCACACTCCGCAGGAGGCCCTGGGCCTTGGGCGGCCGGTGATGAAACGTGTCTGCTGACTTCGCCACAGGAGAAGATCTCAACAAAGGAGAAAGGAAAGCGAGACGTGTCCTGACAAACCTCTATCACTGAACAGCTCCTGCTGGTTCTTTTCACTTCTTGACAAGGAGTTTTCAACCCACTTTTAAAAGGCAATTCCAAAATTGTCTTGGTTCACATTCTCCCTTGACTGCCTCCGCTCGACACTGGGGGATGATTAAACCTCAGAACGAGGGGTCTGAGTCATTCCTCCAAACATCAGTCAAGACCACACTCAGCCGGAGACGCTGAATGCAAGACCTTCAAGGGCGGTGAACCCTGTGTGGACACGTGTGCACACACATGCACACACACTAGCAAGAAACAAAACACTGCGAGAAAATGAACCCTGGTTATCCGAGGGTTGCTCTGGTTAAGTCACAGATCACTGGCAGTACCGCATCGTCCTTTTTAAAGCAGCTCTTTATGCTCTTCCTTCCCGAATGCTTAAAATGCCAAAACCTTCTGCAAATTCAGAGAAACTCATCAAGAAGATGGAATAATTAAAATGCGGAACGAAAGAAAACCAGTTTCGAGATGGAAGAACAAAGACGCTTCAACCCCGCCCCTCCTCTCAAAACCCACCAAAGCCCCCACCCTCCAGCAAAGGAGCACCTGCGCGGGCGGGAGGAGGCTGGGCCGGCAGCGGCGGCCAAGGGCCACGGGCCACGTGGACAAGCGCGGGGTGCGAAGACGCCAGCGACCACGGCGGGCAGAGGGGACGTTTCTCGGGAGCAACATCAGGGGCTCATCTGCAAGTGTGTCCGCGGGACAGTTCGGCGGACCCCGAGTGCCCAGCCATGCCACCCCACCGCTGCCCATCATGCTTCCCCACGACGTGAGCAGACGACAAAGAACCACCAGCGTGGGGAAGGCCGAGGCCCCAAAACCAAAGGGTTTCAGAGGAAACCGCCGTTAACATCCCTGGGGATAACAGACAAGATACTGCATCCATGAAACGAGAACAGGTGAGCGCTTTCACAAAAGAAATGAAGAACAGGAAAAGACATATTAAAAATTAAAATCACAAAACCCAAAAGTCGACAGGCAAAAAAAAAGCATTAGATGAGAAAGTGGAAGAAATCCCCAGAAATGACACGGAGAGAGGCCGACGTCCAGCCGGAAGGTGCTCCAGAGGACAGGAGAGCAATGGACCAACAGCCGGGACTCGCCACTAGGCACCTGCAACCGGGCAGACGGCCCGCGCCAGGCCTGCCACAGTCACCTGCCTGACGCCGGGCTCAGAGGGAAGAGGCAGGGCACACGCCAGGTCCGGCACCTCAGTCTCACGGAGGGGGACAGCACCTCACAGGGGAGCAGGAAACAATGACCAAGCCCAGGACACAGGACGGACAGGAAGTGAGGTCAGGACGCAGGAGCTACTGCAGACAGGAAGTGAGGTCAGGATACAAGACCCAGAGCAGACAGGAAGTGAGATCAGGACGCAGGACCCAGAGCAGACAGGAAGTGAGATCAGGACGCAGGACGCAGAACAGACAGGATGTGAGATCACGACGCAGGACGTAGAGCAGACAGGAAGTGAGGTCAGGACGCAGATCAGACAGGACGTGAGATCACGACGCAGGACGTAGAGCAGACAGGAAGTGAGATCAGGACTCAGGACCCAGAGCATACAGGAAGTGAGGTCAGGATGCAGGACCCAGAGCAGACAGGAAGTGAGGTCAGGATGCAGGACGCAGAACAGACAGGACATGAGATCAGGACGCAGGACGTAGAGCAGACAGGAAGTGAGATCAGGACACGGGACCCAGAGCAGACAGGAAGTGAGATCAGGACTCGGGACCCAGAGCAGACAGGAAGTGAAGTCAGGACGCAGAACCCAGAGCAGACAGGAAAGTGAGGTCAGGATGCAGGACCTAGAGCAGACAGAAAATGAGGTCCGAACACATCCGCTGGCTCAGGGTAAACACGTCCCACAGTCACAACAGTCAGCACGAAGGGTGGATTTATCCAGACCTGAGATGCAATGGCATGGGCAGGCCTGGACGGATGGCAGGCACAGGTGACTGAGAAACACGGGTCAACAGAGGATAAGCCGTGAACCAAAGGAAGCCCCTGCCCAAAGCCAAGTGGAGAGTATAGGACAGGGTCACTGGGTTTGTGCCTTCGGTTCTTTAGCCATGACCCCAAGTGACAGTAAAGGTAAGAGGATGCCCACATCGTGATAAGAACAAACGTCAAACCCTCAAACCCCAAAAAGACAGAGAAGTGACGTCCGCGTACCTGGGGAGCAGGGGCACAAGCCCGCATCTTCCACCACATTACAAAGCGGGCCTTGCTGGGCAGCGTGTGGCTAAAGGTCACCTGTGCCCCGCAGCGGGAACGGGCATCTGGAGGAAAAAGAGCCCCCACGGCTGTGTCCACCCAGGGCATCCCGATCCTGCCTGCGAAGGCCGCGTCGCAGCCAGCGTCAGCTGGCCTGGACCTTGAGGACGTCGGAAGCAAACAGAAGATCCCAACTCAGCTGCCCCAACCAGGGGCGGCGGTGACAACCAGAAGTGCACACAAGGACTGTCCGGCAGCCAGAGGGTGCATCAGCACGTCTACACTGAGCACCAAGTAAATCAAAATGGACAACAGGCAAACAAAGACCCTGAGCTTTCCACGTGGCGGCTCCTGGGGGAGGCAGCACCGCTTCAGGGCTACTCAAGGGACAGGGAGCAAGGAGAAGGACCCCCGGCGGGTGGGGCTTCCCAGCCCCCTGTGTGCTCCAGGATGGGCTGGAGGACCTGGGCCAGCTAGCTCCTTCCGTCAGCACCAATCCTGGAGACAACTCCATCCATCGCTGGGCCCACAGCCTGATGCTGCCTCGTCTAAGGGCAGAGGGGCCGGCAAGGGGCCGGGGGGAGGGACACAGGCCCGCCGGCCAGCACTCCGAGCAGGTGCATCACGCTGGTCGACGGCCCAGTCTATACGGTGGACCTTCCCGACACTTCAGAATCAACAGCTCGAGATGAACAAGAAGCTCCCAGGTGTAGCAGAAAGTCTCGGAAGAACTTTCGAGAGAGGTTCCCCTGGACCCACCCAGAGACCACCTAGCGATGCACCTGGGGCACCTGAAACAACACAGCACAGCTCAGGACGGCGCCAGGCCCGGCAGCGCACACACACTACAGGGCCGCGGCCCACAGAGGTCTGGCTGCCTCCACTTGGGGCACCTCTGGCCCTTCTCTGACTGCAGAGCTGGGGGGCCAGCAAGCGCATCACCTCCTGTGGCAAGGGCAAGCTGCGCAGAAAGGCGGTCGCGGCGGGGCACGCGTGCGGCCCGGACGGATCCCCCCGTCACAGCAAGCCCCGACGTGGATCAGCGGGGCGGGTGTAAGGCTTCCAGAACGGAGCACCTCCCGCCCCGGCAGCGAGCGCTCCGCCCGGCCAAGGCCTTTGCCGACGGGTCGCCCCCGCCCCTCACACCCCTCACGCCACCTGGCAGCTGTGGCGCTCCTTCCCACTCTGGCTGGGCTCCCCGGGGCCACATGCCCTCCAGCGTCCAAATGAGGGCACCTTGGTTCCCTGTGCGCCACACAGAATCCGACACCCAGGCGGGGCGCGGAAGGGGCCTCAACTAACGACACCAGGGCCTCGAGCAGCAGGAAGCAGTGGCGCGGCCCAGCCGAGGGCACCACGCAGCGAGGCCCTGCTCTGCCCGCTGCTCAGGGACACGCCATCCCCCGGGCCCGGCGGGGGCGGGCAGGCCAGGGCCGGGACACGGCGGCCAGCGGGACGCACAGCAGGGCCACCTCCTCCTGCTCTCACGCGGCCCATTTCTGCCTCTGCCTCTGCCTCACCGTCGGGCTTGGAGCGTGTGGCTTGTTTACTAAGAAACGCACACGTGTGCGAAC
The DNA here is from genome assembly GCF_008692025.1 of Phocoena sinus. Taxonomy (NCBI): domain Eukaryota; kingdom Metazoa; phylum Chordata; class Mammalia; order Artiodactyla; family Phocoenidae; genus Phocoena; species Phocoena sinus. The sequence continues at coordinate 1,129,027 of NC_045763.1, read as the reverse complement.
GCGCCCCCAGGGATAAAAGCAAGGCCCCTGGCGGGGACAAGACGTGAATGCAGGAGGGCTTGAGGGAATTGACGTTCACAGGCTGTCTCCTCAAATCGCCGTCTGAGGACAGACCCGCGATGGGTCCTTCTCCCCTCACCGGAGGCCCGGCCCCAGGGATACACAAAGGATACGTCAAGAGCAAGCACACACACTGATTCGGGGGCCTCACGGGGGGACGCGAGGGCCCCGGCCCCGGCACGCCCACGCTGGCTGACTGCGGGGGCCAGGGCCGGAAAGGGTGGCAGGGCTCGGCCCATACCCATGCGCTGCAGGTCGGGACGGGCGAGGCTGTGCGCCATGGCGCACGGTGCCCCACGGTGCAGCCAAAGCAACTTGCACCAAGTCGGGCCCTGAACATCCATTCCTGTCAGGCCCTCCTTGTTCTCCTGTGACGCTCAGTACTTACAACCTTCTACTGACAGGCTGGACCCACTGGAAGGCTCTTCTGGCAGAGCTGGGCGTCAGCCCGACACCAGCCTCAACCAGGGAACCCGTCCCGAGCTCGGAGGGGCTGTGGGAACACGGGCCTCGTCCTCTCTGGAGACACGTGGACCATGCCGGAAAGCCGGGGGCAAGGTGCCCGTGGCCAGGGGCCAGGCGTGTCTTTAAGCTCCGTCTTCTCTTTGGGCACAAAGCACTGACGTGCCTGCCCTTGGATTAACATTCTGGCAACTCTCTGTGGTCAGGAGCTCACACGGATGGAGGCCCTCAGCAGGTACAAAGCACTGTAGCCCTAAGGGACCCTGCAAACTGCTCGCTGGGAGGCTGTATCCCCAGCACAGGGCCTGGAACCTGGGGGCCTCCCCAGCCACACAGCCACGGGGCACCTGTCGGGAGCCTGGCCGCCCCTACACAGCCCAGAAGAGCTTCAGAACATCGGGCCATGCCAAGGGCGCGACCTCATCCTCCATCAGCCACTACTGCTCTCAAAACTCTCATCCTTCTTAGGGTAGCTAAAATGAGTCAACCCCCTTTTTTTTTTTTTTTTTAATCCTACAGGGCTTTCAGAGATTTGAGGTAGGATAAAGGTTTGCTTTCCAAACGGGGGAAAAAGGGACGTTTTTCAATTCTCTCCATTCCACCTCAAACCGAAGTGATAGGCACCTGGAGGCCACGCTGCGCACCAGGCTCCCTGCCCCCCTGACCCCACTCACCCAGAGAAGGACACAGATCCAGGTGCAGGAACGAGAGGACGTTCTGGGCAGGGAAGACTGTGAGCGACCCCAGCGCACGGCGCACCCGGGCACAGCCCAGGGTGGAGTGGACACAGGCACAGAGACGGCCTCTGGGCTCAGGGACAGTGAAATGTCAACAGACGCAGCCCCATGGGAGGCCCCCGAGAAACGAGCCACTGGGGAGGAAGCGGCTGGGTTCCATCCATGACCCCCGACAATGAGAAATGGAAGACGGCCCAACGCTCACGTGCAGAGAGACCATCTGCCGTCAGCAGTCACCTTACCGCTGCCCGACGTGAGGCAGCCCCTACCGAGACTGGTACCCACCCCACCCCCCCGGGCTCTGGCTTGGGGGCAGGCGCGTCCACATCAAGGGGCCGCATCTCAGACTAAACCACCTGTAAGGGAGCCGTCAGGAGAGGATGGGCCACACGCTGCCATGAGGTGTGGGGCATGGAGGCGGGGGGTGGGAGAAAAGCCGTCAGGAGGGACCGAGTCCCAGTAGGTGGCCAAAAGAGGGACAGTTTAGGCACCAGATAATGGCAGAACGATTGGGACACTGAAATGGGCTGAATTTGGTGACACCAAGCAGCAGGAGGGGGAGGGAGGGCAGAGCTCCGGAAGAAGCAGACCGGCCACTGTCGCTGGTCAGGCAGTATCGCAGAGGGACACTGAACCCACCAGGAGAAAGTTCACGGGGACAGGATGCTGGCAGGGTCTAAAGTCTGCCCACAGATTACTTATTAACCATGTAGGGAAAAGGCAGACCCCACTCACGACAGTGATTGAAAGCTGCCGTCCCCAAGGGGAGGCAGACTCTGAGCCTCCTGCAGCTTCACGATCCCGCCCCAAACGCCACCTGACACCGACCAGGAGACACGCCAGGCACCCCGGCTGGAGGATCCACAGGACGGCTCCCGCCCTCCAAATGCAGTGTCAGGCAGGACCAAAGGTGGGGAGGAACTCAGGAGACGGCCCGGAAGAGACGGCCCAGGGCGCATCCTGGCGGGTCCCCGGCAGAAGCAAACCGCTGTGAAAGGGCCGAGAGAGACGACGGGCTCAGGACGGGGCAGCAGCTGGGCCCCCGGTGGTCACACACCCAAGGACCACAGTGACGGACACTCCCTCCAGCACAGCAGGTGTGAACCTTGGTGAACCTGCTCTCAAAGCTTCACTGCTGGTTTGAAGATTTCTTAAAAAGTCCCAAACCAAGGAGACGCAGCAGGTTTACCAACGGCAGCAGCAGCCACGCCACACAATGAGGACACGGGCCCGGCGCTCTGGGGACGCCCAGCTCGCGCAGGGCAGTGACCGCCTGCGATATTGAGGCTGCGCTAAGTGATTTTTCTAAGACGGACCCAAAGGCGTCGTCAGGAATCAAACAGCATGAAAAACCTAACTCTCAAAATTCCAGGTTTCCTGAACAGTAACAACCAGGGCCATAAAAACAAATGTCAAATTCCAGTTCAACTCTGGTACGATGATCCAGAATCCAGCACGTGAGGACCTGGACCAACAGGGAGCAGGGGAATGGCGACGCCCACACCCCACACCCCCGGCCCCGGTGCAGCCAGGCCTGCCCGAGACCCAAGCCCCTGACAGGAGATGTCGGCCCGTGACCCCGCCCCACGGGCTCCTCCCTCCCAAGCCCCCAGCCCAACAGCAGCAGGACAGGGAAGGAACCTCCCTAAGCGGGTACACACTCCCTTGCTTCCACCGGAGAGGACCGCTGCTGGCTTGTTTACCCAAATCACCACTTGAAGGATCACCCAAAGTTGTCCCACTTGAAATCCCATCCCATCAGCCTTGCTCTGAAACAGAATGCAGGTCTTCCCTCCTGCCATGGGGCCACGTGAAGGTTGAACTCGGCAGAGGAGGGACTCCCGCAGCCCGTCCCCGGGCACCACCTGCTGGCATGGCTGAGGTGGGCGGCCGAGCTGGCCCACGCACGCCCGGCCTGCACACAGCCCAGAGGCCCCCAGGACACGAGTGGCTCCCAGCCTCCCAACAGGACCACACGCAGGGGCCCAGGCCAAACGCACCACTACCCCCCCCACCTCGGCCCCCACCCCCTGGAAGTGGGCTGAGAACTTGCAGGTCCATCGGGGTGGCCAGCATGGGGCACACTGACCACAGACGGCACAGGCCCCAGTCCACCCGTGAGCCCGCTGCTGGCACAGAGAGCTGTGGCCGCCTGGCTCACCATGGGCTCTGCTCACGGCACCTGCTGGCGCCCGCCCCGCTGGCCCGGCTGGCTGCAGGGAGGCCACCGTGCCAGCCCGCTATGCCCACACATGGCCCCGGCTGGGCTCCTGGGACGGCTTGTCGGGCCCACTGCCTCCTGTCAGATGCCCCGGCTTCGGAAAGAGAAAAGGGCTGGGGCAGCCGGAAGCTCACGCACAGTGCTGGGCCTTCATCGTGACCGACGCAGGGGTGGGCATCCCACCACCCCACTTCGCAGGCGGGGACACCGAGGCCCGAGGAAGTAACGGGGCCTCGGATCCGAGGGAGAGGCTGGCCAGGCCACGATCTGGGCCCAGGAAGCAAGTGTTTTTCGGTTGTTTGTCGTTTCTGGTTTTGTTGTTTTTTGTAAAGAGCCAACGTTTTATTTTTTTAATTTTTCACTGCAGCACACAGCTTGTGGGACCTTAGTTCCCTGCCCAGGGATGATACCCGGGCCCTCGGCAGTGAGAGTGCAGAGTCCTGACCACTGGACTGCCAGGGAAGTCCCAGGAGTCAGGTTTTAAGAATCCATGCCCCTAACCACTAAGCTAGGCTGCCTCTCTAAGTTTCAAGAAACTTCTGCTTGACCAGAAATACCAAAAAATTATACTTACTACTACTTGCACAGAGAAGATGGGGGGTGGGGGGGGGAAGGTTAAAATCAGATCCAAAGACAGTGATTTCTGCTTCACTGTGGGCAGCGGGAAAGGCCGGGGAGAGCCCTCTGAGCGATTTCCAAGTCCTTCTTTTCTTTATCCCAAACACAAAGAGCCACCCTCACTGCGGTCACTGCAGGCCACGCCCAGGTTCCCACCACCGGGTCTTCCTTTTGAATCCAGCCAGTGGCGTCACCCCACCCAGCAGGCAGACCGGGCGATATCTGCAAAACAACAATCAAGGACCCTCCTTTCGAGAGCCAACGGCGGGCCGCACAGCCCCACTACCCTGTCTCTCATCACATCAACAGCTAAGACAAAGCCGGCCGGAAGAGCAGACGGTGACCTCGGCCCCCCAGGTCCAAGCCCGCGCCCCCCCTGCAGGAGGCCAAGATGGGGGCGTCTGGAAAGCAAACATCGGGGATGGTCCGGGTCATCAGCTCAGGCAGTGCAGCCCCGGGGCCGGGGTGCGGGCAGCGGGGCACGGCCGCCCCGGCCAAGGCCACCACCCAGGCCCCAGGGGCCACCCCGTGACCTCAAGGCCCTTCGGGGCTCCAGGGAAGGGATGCCACCCCCACCCCCACCCCGAGCCTCACCACCCACACCTCCGCAAGGTGGCGGAGCACAACAGCGAGTGGCCCACCCGGAGGACCCGTGTCTCCCGGGCCCCCCGTTACTGTGGCGCCCTGAAACCAATGCCAAACTAGTGGAAATCACGGCTGGGGGCCGGGCTGGACCCAGGGCCACGAGAGGGGCACGAGCGCCAGTCACGCGGGAAGCGGTGTCCGAAGGTAGAGGGAGGACACCAAGAGGCCAGCGGTCCTGGGCTCGGGCCTCCTGGGCTCCCAACTGTCCTGGAGCCGAGCCGGGTGGGGCTGCAGGTCCGCACGCTGGTCCCTGAGCTCGGCGTCGGCCGCCCAGCTGCCCAGGAACAGCTCTGACCTTCCTCCCAGTCTCCCGGGAAAAGTCAGCGTCCGGCCAGCGGGCACTCCTGCCCCGAGCTGCCCCCAAGCTGTCCAGGGCAGGGGTGGGTGTCCGCCTGCTCTGGGCCCAGCGCGCCACCCACATCTGGTGACACGCTTAAAAGGTGGAGACGCGGTTCTCTGTGTGGGGAGAAGCATCAGTTTCAGAGAGTCCATCACTTCGTCTTACCAGAACTTTCTCCAGAAACTGGGGCAGGAGGCAGACTTCACAGAGAGAAGACGGCCTCACGCCAGGCTCGCCGGGCCGCCCCTCGGAGCCTGACACGCTCCTGCCCTGCCCTTCCCCACCCCGGGCCGAGGCCCGGCCATCTGTCCAAAGCCTGGCCCCGACCAGGGCACACGCGCAGCAGCCCTTGCAGAGGCCTCCCCAGGACGCGAAGACGGCCCGCGCGTGGTGGGCAGAGCCACCCCCAGCCCCTGCAGGCTCTCTCCCAGGCCCCACAAGCCGGGCACAGCGCGGACGCCCCATCACGAACGACGTCTGCATCCAGGTCCGCCCACCACGCTCCACCGTGAGACTCGCCGGCAGCCCCTCCTCCAGCAGGTCACTACGCCTCCCACTGTGCCCGGCTGCACCAGAGTCTCCGAGGCACGTGGGGTCTCCTTGTACAGAGATGGGTGTCCAGCCACAGTGACAACAGAGGGGTGACTGAACCAGCAGACAAAGCATCAGACTCCAGAAAAGGCAGAGCGCTGCCACAGCTGATCAAGGCCAGACAAACAGCCCGGTTCAAAAAGGGCAAAGGACTCGAACAGACCTCTCTGCAAAGAAGACACACGCATGGCCACCAACAGGCTCACGACAAGATGCTCAGCATCACTGGGGAGCGCGAGTCAACAGCACGGCGAGACACCACCCCACACCCGTGGCCGCCATCAAAAAACAGAAACCAGCGTCGGCGAGGATATGGGGAACCTGGGACGCAGGTGCACCACTGCTGTGGAAGGCAGTACGGAGGTCCCTCAAAAAGCAGACACAGAATTACCGTGTGACCAGCCATTCCACGCGTGAGAACGTGCCCGACAAAACTGAAAGGCGGCTAAACCCACCCACAACAGCGCCATTCAGCGTGGCTAAAACATGGAAGCGACCCAACTGTCCGCTGTCTGATTACAGATAAACAAAACGTGGCCCATCCATCCAGCGGAGTGCTATTCTGCCTTACAGAGGAGGGAGATCCTGACACCTGCTCCAACGCGGATGGACCCTGAGGACACGGTGCCGAGTGAAATAAACCAGACACAAAAGGACGAATTCTGTGTGATCCCGCTTCTGTGAGGTCCCCGGAGGAGTCTCACTCACAGAGACAGAAAGGAGGAGGGTGGGGCCGGGGCTGGGGGAGGGGTGGGCAGTGAGCGTCTCACGGGGGCAGAGTGTCGGTTTGGGAAGTTAAGAAAGTTCTGGAGACAATGCTGGTGATGTTTGTACAGCAGCGCGCCTCTGCTTAATGCCACCGAGCTGTGCACTCAAAAAAAAAAAAAAAGTGGGAAATTTTACGGCACATATATTTTACCACACACACCAAAAAACCACGTATAAGGAGAATTACAGAAGAAAATACTAAAAATAACAAAATGGCCGACTCCATTAGCAAAAAAGGAATCAGAGAGCTATTCACCTCTCACACTAACAAAGCTATTCTGAATGACGGTAACCTAACGTTGTGAGAAGGTAGGAACGTGGGCGTGTAACTGGCACACCGTTTAGAGAAAGAATTTTGGTAACAAAATCTAGAGCCCTTAAAAAGGGCCTACACCCTGCGGGGGTCAGAGTCTCCTGAGAAATGCCCAGGGACGTGCACGCAGATTTAAGCACACACAGTCACCCCACACGACCAAAGATGCCAGAGAAGTATAGAGACACATCGTATGCATGAATAAGTAAATGAAAGCAACAGGCCAGGGAGCTCGCTCTGAGCCACCAAATCTCCTACGAGAAACTCACCGAAAGTCCCAGGCGTCTGAGGAGATGCACTTGCGGTGACCACTGATCTGAGCCACCTCAGGACCCAGGCCCTCCCCTCCCCTCCCCGCAGGGGCCAGTCAGCCAGTACAACCATTTCAGAAAACAGCTCAGCATGACCTCTGACCCAGCACAGCCCTTGCTCCAGACACACGTGCACACGCTTGCACCAAGGACGCTCCACACTCCTGTTCGCAGGCGCTCCCAAGTCCATCGACACAAGGGTGGGGACAGGCTGGCGTGCGCCCAGCAACCAGGCCAGCAGACCGCGCGACAAGACCCAGGGGAGAGCCAGCAGCCTCGCTGGACGCAGGTCCAGACACAGGGGACGTTCAGGATGGTGTCCTGGGGGGGGCAGGAAGCAGCTGGCAGGTGTGCATGCCTTTCCGTGGTACCACACGCTGCTGTGCTGAGGTTTCTGCGAGGGATCCGTGGCGAGATGCTCCCGAAGCATCACTTGTAATAACAAAAACGTGGCCCAACCCTCGGATGTAGAATAAATGCCAGGACCCTCAATACCACAGATTACTCACAAAAATGCTACGTGGCCGTAAACACGCACAGACCTGCACAGACATACGTGCACACAGGGGTGTGTGCCCAAGGAAGGGCTGTCACCCGCTCGCAACGGCGGCCCCGGATCCTACAAGGCCCCCGCAGGGGACTGTGTCTGAGACGGCGGGGATCCAAACACAGGCCGGGGACCGGCTGGCACTAAGACATTCTCGACGATTTTGTTAGATGCGCTAATGGCAGCATGGTGGTGATTTTCTACAATTCTGTATCTGTTAGACGGATCTCGAAACACTTAAACATGAAGTGAGATAATGCCTGGGGTCTGCTTTTAAAGAGGAGGAAGGAGGGCTTCCCTGGTGGTGCAGTGGTTGAGAGTCCGCCTGCTGATGCAGGGGACGTGGGTTCGTGCCCGGGTCCGGGAAGATCCCACATGCCGCGAAGCGGCTGGGCCCATGAGCCATGGCCACTGAGCCTGCGCGTTCGGAGCCTGTGCTCCGCAACGGGAGAGGCCACAACAGTGAGAGGCCGGCGTACTGCCAAAAAAAAAAACCAAAAAAATAAAAACAAAGAGGAGGAAGGAGCTAGATGAAAAGAAACGAGTAACACGATGGCACGTGTGGAACCGGGTGTGCGGCTGCGTGAACTGACCTCCCGACTTCGGGGCACTCTTGAATCTCCCAGTTTATAAGTCACAGACACATCACCATGGCACTGAGAGACAAGCGCTGGTCCCTTGAGGCGGTGGGCTCTGCTGGGCAGGATTCTGTTCCACTCACCCCGTAGCAGCAAAGGCACAGGCCCAGGCGGCTCCGGAGCGTCTGTGACTCTCTCGCGAGCCCCAGGCACGGCCTGCGTCCCCATCCCTCCGCCCGCTTACAGCCGCCGCGGGGCCAGGCTGCAGGGCTGCCTTGTGGAGTCCCGGCCACAGTCCTCAGCCCCGGGGACCCCAGGGCCTCTGGCACGGGGACGCGTGAGAGAAATCGCAACGCAAGTGTAAGTGTTTAACGGAACATTTAAAAGCCTAATTACGTACGTGATGCGTGAGAGGCCTCCAGCTCAGGTAGTTAAATCCCGAGGGGCACTAAAAACCACGGGAGACCCCCCAAGTGACTCAAGACCCCCTCAATAGCAGCAACGGGAAAATGAAAGCAAGTTCTCCCCAAACAGGAGACTCCAACCTCCCCTGCAGGACGCCCGCCCCGCGGCAGAGACTGGACACAGGGCCGGCCTCGGGCCGCACTGTCGGCTCAGTGGGGGGCGGCAGGAGTGGAGGCCTTCTTCCTCGCCGTGGGGAAGGAGCGCGATTCGGAATCCGCGGGCCCTCACGGCAGGCAGGGATGCCGGGGACCCAGCCCGCAGGGGTGCCAGCGCCGGGCAGGGCGGGGGCCGCGTTCTCGGTCCTCTGCAGTCGCACCCGTCGGCACATGGCCCAGCCCCAGCTCCGCTGCAGGTGGCCGGACCCCGGCTGGGAGGAGGGTCCTGAGCGTCCCCCACCAGGGAGCCCAGGACCCCGCACGGCCGCTCAGGCCACGCGGAGCACAGCTTACCTCCTGGAGTGACGCGGGGCCAGCCCAGGGCCCACCTTGGTCTCACAGCCTAAAGAGCTTTATAAATGCAGAAAAGACCCACTAGGGTCAGGCAAGCTAGGCGACACTTATTACATACAAGGATGTTAAAAAAAAATCACAGTTTTGATAGTTCTGCAAAAAAAAACTTAGCAAATTTACAACAAAACTGTCAAGTAATTAAGGCTAGGCACTTCACACATGAACTTAAACTGCTAATTAAAATCCCCTCGCTTAATTGACTACATTTGCATATCATTCAACTTGGGAGTATAATTTTTTTAACGGTTTGGGCAACGTGGTTCGAACGCCAGGAAGCGGGAGGCGGCAGGTGAGGGGAGCCAGCAGCCCCAGGCGAGACCAGGGAGGGCAGGGCTGGGACCCCCGGGGCTTCACGCCAGGCCTGGGGTCCCCACCCCAGGTGGAGAAGGAAGTCGAGGCCAGCAGAGACCCCCCGCCCCCAAGGCTCCCCCCTTGCAGCCCAGCACCTCTACCTTGCCTTGACCTCCGGTGGGGAGGGGCCAGGGGATTCCAGAACTACCCATGGGACACATGCACCTGCCCCTCCTCCAGGGGCAGCACGGCGGCCCCCCTGCCCCATCTGCCCCAACTCCGCCAGGGGCTCACGAAGCACCCGCCCCGCAGGGGGCGACGTCTTGGAGTCAGACAACCACACCCGCCTCCACCCACCTCCCATCCCAGCCTCACTCGCAGCGGCTGGAACACGAAGCACCCAGGCGCCGAGGGCCCACCGTCTCTAGGGCCCGGCCCGCGCCCGGCGGGTCCACGTGAAGACTGTCCGCCTTGCCGTCCACGGCTGGACCCATGGGTCCCCGTGGGAGGCACCCCAGCCGCACGCAGGGTGAGAGGGGCTCTGCGGGCCCAACGGCCCCTTTGTTCCAAGGGTGGAAGGGCAGCAGTGAGTTGATCCAGGAGGAGAACGCCAGGCAAACAGGGACGCGCCCACGAGGACGGGCCGGAGGAACCGCAAGCACGGCCGCAACCCCGGAGAGCGAGGAGGTCAGGTGTGAAGGCAGCACACGCGGCCACTGCCGCTGCCACGTGGATGCCTCGCCCACCCGCCGGGCCTGAGCCATGAACCAGGGCCACGGCAACATGAAAGAACCCTGAGGTGTCAGAGAACAGACGTGGACCCAGAAAGCAGGCCACTCACAGGCCCAGTCACAGCCCCGCAGGCCATCCAGATACCCCCAGCCTCAGAGCCAGGTGGGCCGCCGGCCTCCACAGGGCTCGGGGCCCGCTTGGCTGTTGGCAGCGGGTGTGGCTGGGACGGCCCATGGATGTGGAGGTGGGCTCCCGTGCTGGGGTGGTTTCCTGCACACGAAGCGGGACAGACCCTCGGCCCTCCCGGAACACGCTATGTGGTGCAGGAGAGGCACGGGGGCGCCCCTGCCCAGCTGGGAAGAGTGGGGTGCGGAGAAGACTGTGCCGCCAGGCCCAGGTTTGGGGCAGGTCCCCAGGCACCAATCACAACCACCTGGCTCCTGTGGCGACGTGGCCAACAGCTCCTCGGGGGCTGAGGGAGGCCAGCGCGGGCACACAGGACCACCTGACATCCAGTGGCTGACCCCAAAATGCATCCATCGCCCCCACCTACAGTCCTGACATTCAACCCAGTTCCATGCTGCTGGCCACGTCGCGGGGAGCCTACTTTCAACAAGAGATGTTCCTTTCGAAGTAGCCCACCGGCATCCCAGCGGAAGCCACGTCGGGGCCGACGCCACACGAGGCCTGTCCAGGGAGAGCGTCCCTCGAACCCCCCATGCAGACCCAAGCAAGCGTGAAGCAGGGCGAGGACGCCCGACACCTACAGGACAGCTCTGTCCACTCCCGGGAAAGCTCCCCGCTCTCTCCTTTTCTAGCCGTCGACAGCCAAGCTGCCAGTAAACCTTGACGATTAGTGATTTCATGCCTCTATGAGTCATTCAACGAGTATTTATTCCAGGCCCGGAACTGGGGACCCAGCCGAGACCAACACCCCCTCCCCCCCATGAAGCCGACAACACAACCACAAACACACAACCCCAGAGCCGGCCGCAACAAGGGCTCCCCGGAGAGCCCAGACCGCGGGGCAGGCCTGACCGCTGCGGGCTGCGCGGCCCACAGAGCCACGCCAACTTCCTGAATGATCTGTAGCTGCAAAATCAAGAAGTCGCAGTGTTCTTTGAGTCTTTCTAAATCAAAAATGTAAAATCAGAGGAGACACAAAGGCCAAATACCCGACAGCGTCTTGTCTGCTCCCCCGGCCGTCCCACTGCGCTGAAGCAGGGGCTTCTAGAAGCCAGCCCTGCGTTCACAGACGGCAGCATCAGAGCTGTGGTCTGCTCCCCCCCTGCCCTGGGGCTGCGTGGGGGGGGCCCGGGCCACGCTGGCATAGGTCACACCGTGGACACACATGCAGCCCAAGGCCCCGCCCGCCCCACTCCACTCACACGGACACACGGACACCGTTCGCAGTGCTAACCCAACTCCGACCAAAACCAGCTTCAGACCCCACCGCGTGGGCCCCACACTCCCGGAAACGACTTCCCGTCCCTTCTCTGAGGCTCGGATCGGCCCTCGTTAACCCACGGATGCGTGTGGCCCAGAGCCCCCGCCCCGCAATCTCAGGGCCCAGCCCCCCTGGACTCGCCCCATCGCCCCATGACCAGTGGGCAGGAGGGAAGGAAGGGCCCTCGGAGGAATGGAGCCTTCTCCCTCTCCCGCAGCCCTCACAAATCTTAAGGAAATAATTCAGCCTCTGTATTTTAACTCAAAACAAAGAAACTTCTAAAAAACATTTCAGTTGAAACTTGCATAATTCTTCCAGTGGAGAAATCCTCCCCAACTTTCGCAATCCTTAGAAAGAGACACATTATTGCTGCTTGTGTAACAGTCTCCGGGCCACAGAGTCCGGCCGCCGGCCACGGACACCTCCTGCCAGACAGCCGGGGCGCGGGGCCCGGAAGCACCACCTCCCCCAGGCCCTCCCTGCGCCCGGCGGTCACCCTCCCCAGACTTCCTCGTGGGCCTCGCCTGGCATCTCAGACAGACGGTACCCAGACGCGCTGCAACGAAGCGTGGGAGCCACTGGCCCTGCTCTCGAAGCCCCGCGCCGACTGAGGGGTCCCGGGGGGCAGGAGGGTCAGAGGCGAGGGCCACTCAAGGACCCTGCTGCCCCCAGAGAGACGAGGGCCCCGCCCAGCTCCAAGGAGACATCCTGGACATCGGCAGGATGGCTGAAGACGGGCAGACGTGGCCCGCTCACTGCACAGAGACTGAGGGCCAGCCCCCCACGCCTTCCCTCCCTCACACACGGCTGACCACAGGGCTCAGGGCAGCAACCAGAGGCTCCTCAAGCTGCTGTTCCCTTCTGACAAGGCCCCGGCCTCACTCTGGGGCCTTCGCGCTGAGGACCAGACCGACCCGCAGACCCTGTCCTCCTGCACAAGGGGCGGGGCCCGTCCGGGAGCCTGGCCTCGCATCATCGCCCGACGGCACCCCGCCTTCTCAGCTGAGCGTCCAAAGCCAGGGAATCACCACGGAGCCCCATGGAAACCTCGAGCAAAACAAGCGGACAGAGGGACAGCCGAGGGACTTCCCCGGCAGCCCAGGGGCTACGATACCCACTCCCAATGCAGGCGGCCCAGGTTCGATCCCTGGTCGGGGAACTAGCTCCCGCACGCATGCCGCAACTAAGACCCGGCACAGCCGAGAAAAACAGATAGATAGATAAACAGATAGAGACACAGGTAAAGAAATAAATATCTTAAAGAAAAAACAGGCCAGCCAAACCTCGACATCTAGGGCCAAACCTGACGGCGTCCGGTGAGCACAGCTCCCCACGAAAGAGGGAGTGCCGGGAAAGGCATGCTGGCCAGAGTCCCTTCCAGTGTGTCGCACGTTCCTGATTCCATGCCCTCCCGTGGCCATTTCGGCTTGAATGCACAACACGCTGAGAGGCCCAGCTCTCCCTCCACCACAGCCACAGCCGGTCCGCAACAGACACCAAGAGACTCAGCACTCCTCCACGCCAACAGCCCGGCCGGGTCTCTACTTTGAGGAAACACTGCTCTCTGACTAGAGAGCCGTCATCAGGTGACGCAGGGAAACTGCTCCAGCGCTAGGAATTTAGACAGACCGCACCGTGGACGCTCACACCACACACCACGGCGACCATCGGCCCACGAGCCCCTGGTGTGCAGGCAATTCGACAAAGAAGACTCCCGCGAGGACTCAGCGTCTGAAGGACAGAGGCCAGCGAGCTACACCATCCCCGGTCTCCAGTCTGAGAAGCGGGACCCTCCGAAGGCACAGCAGTTCCCAGGAGCCTGTTTCTTAACCACACAAGGACCGGCCAGGCTCCAGCCTGGGGAGACAGCACACCCCCGCCCCACCGCCTGCTCGGCCGCGAGGAGCCCTCCCGCGGAACGAGGGGTGCGTCCCAGGCAGCAGCCAGGCTGGCAGCACCAACGTCCCGCCATGACCGATAGCAGCCGTACCGTTAAAACACCAGTCCGGTTTGGTTCAAACGCCATCAGATAAGGACAGAGCCGACTGGGCAAAAGAAAAGGGGAGGGGACCGTGGGAAGGCTCTGAGGCCCCCATCTCCTCGCCACACATTCCCAGCAGCAAAAGGACACGTCCTCGCCCCGCCTATGACCTCATCACTTAAACACCCCCCAAAAAACACTGCCAATGGCCGCTACTTACTACAGTCCCCCTCTTTCACAAGTGAGGAAACTGAGGCAAACTTGCGCAAGGTCAGGCAGCTAGTGAGGAACGGAGCAAAGGACAGGGCGAGGACATGGGAGCAGCCCCATGGGGCTCCACGTTCTGACCCGCCCAGCGCGGGACACCAAGGACAGCAGCCGGGGCCCCGGCAGCCCCGACAGCCGTGGGACGGCCGAGAGCACATCCTTTGGGGCCCCCGTGGCGTGGGGGGCATCACTGAGGAGGGCCCCGGCTGGCACACATGGACGTGCCACCTTCAAGGATTTCCAACTCAGGCGGGAGCCCCGCCCCCCCCACTCGGTCCCACGCTGGGATTGCCGCCCCACCGTGGTCAGGCCGCAGGCACAGCAGGGCAAGCGAAGGCCATTGGGCACCAGCACCCCACAAGAGTCCCTGGCCCCTGCCCACTGCTGACGGCAGAGGACACCGGCCTCCGTTTGGCAGGAGACCCGGGCGACCCCTAGGCCCCCAGCACCTGGAACACGCTTCGGCTCACTTCATGGCCCCGGCACCCAAGGCCCCCACAAAGAGTGGTGCCAGCACACTCTTTGGTCCTCTCTGCCCTCAGCCTTGGGAGATCAAAAACATTAAAATAAACTACGAGAAAAGTGAAGAAATCAAAACACAACCCGTGAATAATTTGTCGAGCAGGGAGTGGGGAGGGGTGAACAGAGGCGGGCAGGGTGCCAGGAGGGGGTCTTCCCAGGCAGCTTCTTCCAGAACAAGCAGGGTCTGGGCAGCCATGGGTCCCCCCGATCCTGAGGCTCAGACCCCCCCTTCTCACGGGTGGGGTGTCCCTGGCATGTAGACAGGCTGTGCTGGCGACTGCTGGAAAGGACCACGCACCCCAGAATTCCCAACCGCACAGTCACAGAGAGAAGGCAGTGAGCAGAGTCCCGGGAACAGGACAGGCGGCGAGGCCGGCGGGAGGAGTGGCCCCCGAGGTGCAGGAGTGGCAGGAAGGCACAGAAGCGTGTGAGCGGCCAGCCAGCCACACGGCCGAGGCCCAGAAGGAGGGACACCGGACCGCCGGCCCATACCACCACTGCGAGGATAGGCCGCGCTGACACTTCGGCCTGGGGCCCCACAACCACTTACAGCGACCACGTCTTCGTCACCACTGGGGAGAGTGTTTTAACCGGTGAATGAGCTTTCTGAGCGGCGCTGGGGGGAGCACAGGAGGAGACAGAGTGGTGCTGACCGTCTGTTGAAATCACCAGGCACGAAAGCCCCCTCTGACCTCTTCTCTGGGACTGTGGCTCAGGGGACGGTCCTGCCTTCTCACCTGGCAGTCCCTGGGCCCACAAGCTGAGCCTACGGACACCCATGTCCAGAAGAGCAGAGCCTGCTGCAAGAGGGCTGAGGCCCGGGCCTGCAGCTGCAACAAAGAGCCCACCCCAGGAAGACAGCCACAAACATACACGGCCCAGATTCGGACACAGACACAGACACACACCCTGTGAGACAAGCCCCTCTGCGTTCCACCCTGGGGTAAGTGACCCACCACGAGCTTCCCCAGTCGGCCAGAACCCACCACTGCCTTGCACACGGGGGCTCCCTTGGGCCACGACGGCTGTCGAGGGGGCGGGCACCCCAAACAGAAAGGCCCCCAGTGCGCAGGGAGCGCCCACCACGCCACCCAGAGCCAGCTCCCAGTCTAAAACGAAGGGCCCGGCCAGCCTGCTGGGATCTGCCGCCGGCCGTTCCCAACAGCATACTCCCCCACCAGCGCTGCCCACTCAGACTGTCCCTCCCGCCCAATCCCAGCCCCATAGTCTGCAGACAGCTGCCACCTGGGCGCCAGCCTAGCCAAGGGCAGAAACACCACAAATCCACAAACGCACACGGTGGCCCCCTCTGAGCGCAGGCGACAGGCCCTCACTTCCCCTCCCCTCCTCCGCTCCCTGAGACTCTGACACTCCGCTGGAGGGGCGCCCAGAGAAAACCGGGCGGGAGCATCTATTCACAGATTTGGAAAAAAAAAAGTTTGATGCAATAGCTGAATTAATTAGGCCTCCCAAGAATAGCTGAGCCGATGCAGCATTCTGTGCGTGCAACTTAATAAGCCCGGATATTTAAAAGAAAAGTTACAAATACGCGGGGAGATGGGGGAGAGGTCACAGAAAGTTAGCGTGGACCCCACTGAATGGCTTCGGCGTCGAGTGGCCCGGGAGCTGCCAGGCTGGATCACACAGATCCTCCGTCTGGCAAACGACAGGGACGAGGCCAGCGGCCCTTCCCCGCGGCGCCCTTCAGCGTTTCAGAGGGAAGGAGAGAAGGAAACGCGCACATCCAAAACAAATCGCAGGCCGGCGGCTACCCTGACACTCGGGGCCCCGGGTGCCCGCCGACCAGTCCCCGAGCCCAGTGCCAAGGGGCCCTCGCCCCCGCACGGGGGACTCTGGGATTCACTCCCTGGCAGGCCAGGGCAGACACACAGAGCTGGAGTCACCGAGTCTCGGCCCCCTGCCACCACGGCCCGAACACCTGGCTTCGGTTTAGTGTCTGTCTCCCAAACCTTCAAGGCACAAACAGGCCCTGCCCGGCCAAGTTCTGCCTGCTAGGACACAGGGGCAGGCGCCCCTCTGTGTGCCAGCCCGGGAGCGTTAGGGCCAGGGCAGGTCCCTTCCGCCAACTCGGCCTGGACACCTCCTTGGGCCCCAGGAAGGCCTGGGCTCCCGGCTCCAGCCTGGACACGGCCGGGATCAAACTTCCCGGGACTCAGGGCAGAAGAGTCCGAGGTCTGAAGCCTGCCCCTCCCGGCCCAGCTGGGCACCGGCTATGGGCCTGAAGGAAGGCTTCACCCACCCTGGCCAGCCCTCGAGGCCCCCAACCAGGCAAGCGGCTTGTCCTAGGAGTCGGACGGGAGGACCTTCCTCCCAGATACATGGCCATCTACGGGGACGCCAATGCCACCCCACATTTCCTTAAAACCAAACCAAACCCTGAGACGTGTAGGGGAGGCAGAGCCCCTGACCCAGGAGGAACCCCCACCCTCTCCGCAGCCCGCCCTCCTACTCACTCCCCGGGCCGGCCGTGGCGCGGGACACTCACCCGGGGCACCCGCCGCTTGTACTTGTTGCCGTAGTCGAACTTCTCCTTGACGTCGTCCAGACAGCGGCCGAGGCGCGCCTGCTCCTCCTTGCCCGTGTAGTCCTGGCTGAGCAGGATGTAGGCCCGCCAGTTAGCCGAGTCGAAGCCCCAGTGGCAGGTCCGGTTCTCCAGGGCCTTGTGCGAGTGCACCACGAACTTGTGCGGTGGGTACATGAGGCGGCAGTCGAGGCACTGGATGCAGGCGGCGCTCGGGCTGTTGTAGAGCTCGGGCACCAGCAGCCCCTTGCACTTGCCGAAGCACTCGTGGTACACGCGCACGCTGCGCTCGCTGAGCTCCAGGCCCAGCGCCAGGCTGGCCGCCAGCTCCTTCTTGCAGGGCGGCGGGTAGGCGCCGCCGTACAGCAGCGCGTTGCACAGGCGCTCAGCGTCCGTCTTGGTGATGAGCCCGCACGAGGGCGCCGAGAAGGGCAGGATGCCCATGACTTTGAGGATCTCCAGCTGGTCGGCCGTGCAGCGCGAGCAGTAGATGTGCAGCTCGTCGCACACCGAGTTGATCTGCTGCAGCGAGAAGTCGCGCAGCACCGAGTTGAGGATCTGCGGCAGACAGAGGCGCTTCTCGCCGCCCACCACGAAGCACGAGATGGTCTCGCCCTCCAGCACGGTCTCGCAGCGCTCTGTGGAGCGGTCGGACGGCATGAAGAAGGGCCCGGGCAGCACGGGCGGCGGCGGCTGGATGGCGGGCAGGTGCAGCACCGGCGGCGGCTCGGCAGCCGCGGGCACCGGCGCCGGCACCGCAGCCGCGCCCGCCTCCTTGGAGCTCTCCTTCTTGTAGGCCTCCTGCGCCCAGCGCGCCGAGAAGGCGGCCGGGCCGCCCAGCGAGCTCATGGAGCTCAGGTGGAACTGCTCCAGCGTCTTCTGCAGCCCCGGGTGCGGCTGGAAGCCGCCGCGGCCACCCGCCGCCGCCTCCATGGTGCGCTCCGGCTCCCCAGGCCGCTCCCGCTCCCGCGCGCCCGGGCCCCCGCGGCCCCCGCCGCTGCCCCGCGCGCCCCGGCGGCGCCCCCGGCCCCGGCCCCGGCCTCCCCCCGCCGCCGGCTCCCGGCCGATCACGGCCGCGGCCTCGGCCTCGCCCGGCGGAGCGAACGGGAAGGCGGGCGGGGCGAAGGGGTCCCGCCGCTGGAGCCCGCCGCCGCCCGGGCCCGGCGCCACATCCACGCGCCCCGCGCCGCGCCCGCCGCCGCCGCCGCCCGGGCCCCCCGCGCGCCCCCCGCGCGCCCCCCGGGCCCTAGGCGCGGGGCATGCCCCAGCGCGCGCCGCCAACGCCAACGCCAACGCTCGCGGGCCCGGGGCTCGCGGGGGGCGCGCGGGCAGGTGCCGGCGCCGCGAGGCGCGAATCGCCGCGGCGACCGAGGCCGAGGGGCCCGGGAGGAGCGGGGGCGCGGGCGCGGGGCCCGCCGGGCCGTCCTCGCGCGGCGCGCCGCCGCCGCCGCCCCGCTCCTCCCACCGCGCGGCGCCCGCCCGGCTCGTCCCGGCGGCGCTGGCCGGCCGCGTCGCGCCCGCCGCCGGCCTCCCGGCCCGGCCCGCGCCCACCCCGCCGCCCGCGCCCGGCTCCGCGGCCTGCCCGCCCGCTCGCGCGCGCGCGCGCGCGGCTTCCGGGACGGCGGAGCGCCTGTGGGGCGGCCTCAGACCGCGGCGGCGGCGGCGGCGCGGGGCTCGGCGTACATCCTCCCGGCGGCTCGCTCCAGCTCGGACTGAGCGCCGGGCGCTGAGCTCACGCCGCCGCCCCGCCCCGCGCCCCGCCCCGCCCCGCGCCGCCGCCCCGCCCCGCGCGTCGTCTGGGGCCGCGCGCCCGCCTCAGCCGAGCGCCGGCCAGGAATGCGCCCGCCCCCCGGTCCGGCTCTTCCAGGAACGCGCGCTCCCCCCGCCCGCGCTCGGCGCTCCGCCGCACTCGGCCGTGCTTGGGCCCGCCCGCCGGCCCGGGACTCGGGCCCGCTCGGCTGCGCTCGGGCACGCCCGGCCACTACTCGGCTCCGCTCGGCTCCGCTCGGCTCCGCTCGGCCCCGCCCGTCCGGGACTCAGCCCCGTTCGGCTCCGTTCGGGCCCGCCCGCCGGAAGGCCACTCGGCGGGGGCGGGGGCGGCGGCTGCGCCCCGGGTCCCCCATCCGGTGGCGGCAGCTTCCTGCGAGGCTGCGAAGGCGCCCGACCCGCCGCCGCATCGCCGCCAGAGCCCAGAAACCCACACAAGGTCCCCACTACAACCGCAGAGCAGCTGAGTGGCGGACGGGACGGGGCGGCACACCCTCCACCGCCCACCTCCCCCCCGGGGTCCCCACGCAGGCAACGGGGACGCCGGGCCAGACGATCCACGTCCCACATAGGACAGGGACACCGAGCAGCACGATGTGGGTTACTACACACGTTGGGATTGCAGCACCTCGGAGACCCCACACGGGACACAGGCATCATGCAGCCTGTTCTGGGGACCCCCGAGCGATGCAGGCGCGACACGACACCCCCAAGGGATGACTGGCCGCAGGGCCGGCCACCCCATGACCCTGCAAGGTGGTCCCCACACACAGCCAGCCGCTGGGCCTCCCACCAGTTCCAGGGCAGGGCTTGCATCCAGGTCGCCGCCAGGCCCAGGCCCAGGGTGGGTCTGCAGGAACCTGGCTCCTTCCTGCCCCCGGCAAGCTGGCACGACCCTTACCCTATAGCCCCCGGGCCCAGAGAGCCATTTATACATCTGCAGGGCACCCAGGGCATGGCCAGTGGGAGACCCCGCTGTCTGTCGTGGCTCTATCACGAGGGAGAGACAAACCAGAAAGTGCTGGGTGGGACAAGAACAGGGCCTGAAGTTGGACAGGCCGGCCAGGCGGCCCCCAGAGGAATCAGCGTCCTGCAGAGGCCTGGGGGTGGGGACTTGAGATCAGTAGGACGATTCTGGTGGTGCTCAAGCCAAGGGCAGAAAGACGGTCCAGCCAAGCTGGGCAGTGGCATCTTTTCCTCCACAGGACAAGGGCACCCAAGCTGTCCTGGGCACTGGGGGACACGTGGGCGGGGGCAGAGTGCTGGGCAGAGGCGAGAGGGCCATGTCCACTTCAGCCTGTGTGACCTTCAGCTTGTTACCTATTGCTCCTGCCTCCCCAGTGGAAGCTGGAACTGGCCCCAAACCAGCACTCCCCAGGGTTGTGTCGGCCCCCGGGGGGGCCGACCCGGTGTCTCTGCAGGCCTCTGTCGCCCCTCAGGCACGGGCAGGTGTCTGGAGATGCAGCTAGGATGGGCAGATGACCCCACACATGCATGGCTGCAGGATCTCAAGGGAGGCCTGAGACTCAGGGTGCAGTGCCGAATGTCTGAAGGCCTGACCACTCCCCGCCAGGGACGTGAACCCTCTCCCACCCTCGCCTGCGCCCTGGGGGCTGTGTCTTCCACTCTTCACTCCAGTGCCCCCAACGCGAGGTTTTTCTACGGGTGCTGGCACAGGACAACTAGGAAAGGGATCCTTACAAAACAAAAAAAAGGGACTTCTTTGCTTTCGGAGGCTGTTTTCTTGGTCCCATTTGGACCAAAAAAATTTCTGTGGTACCTGAGTCCGTTCCTTCCACGTGGCTTTGACTCCCATACAGTCAGGCAACCTGTAGTTGAAAGGAGATGTTGGAGCACCAGAGGGCTGGCCAGGGAGGGTTTCCAGCCAAACGCACAATTCCTCCTCGTTCGGCGAAGTGGGCACTCCTGGGAGAGCCCTGAGCCTAAGGCCCCCTGGACAGGTAGTGCCTGCCTCCCAGTGTCCCCCCACCCCGCCCACCCCCTGTCCTCTGGCTTTGCAGGGCTCCAGGAAGGGGTCTTGGGAAGGGGCCAGGTGGAAGGACCAACACTCCCAGAGATTCAGAACCCAGATTGAAGCCGAAGTGGGTGGGTGTAGGGTGGGGGACAGGTGAGGGGTGAAGGGCCCTGAGATTCAGGGAGGGCCTGGACTGGTCGCTAAAACTTCTCTGCCTCGGTGGACTTTGAGGTCTCCTTCCCTGAAAGACGTTGGAGTTTCTGGAGCAGCAGAGGCCATCCTACCCACCGAGGGCCAGGACGACTGTACCTAGAGAGAGTCAGCCAGGCCCTGTCTTCTCCATGAGCCCAGTTGGGGGCCCCCAGTGTCTGGCCTTCCTCCTTTCAACTCACTGCAGCAGCTGCCCTGGCCAGTGGCCTGCTCCCCCCCACTGACCCCTGCCACAGGCCACGCACCACACTGTGAGGTGGAGGGTCCAGGCCACGGGCACAGCCACGTTGGGGGGCAGGGGCAGGAACCTGCTGCACCAGGCCCGCCCAGCTCACTCTCCAGCCCTTGCCGCACTGACGGGTATGGGCAGCTGGTCGTGTGCATGTTCACTTGCGAGATAAATACACATTTGTGGAGCTCGTACCCCTGTGGGCACAAGCCAGGCTCTGGGACCAGTGGCGAAGGAGACCAAATTCTGCCCCGTGTGCTTCCGTGTCCTGGGGCCAAGGAGGCCAAGGATCGGCAAACTGCTCGTAAGGGATCGAGATTATTGAGGACCTGGGGGTGGGCTTTGCAGCCAGCAGCACCCCGAGACCTGAGAGAAGAGGGTGCTGGCAGTGACGAGCTGCCCCTGGCCTCAGGGGCAGCTCAGAGGCCCAGCTGGGCAAGCGGACCGGGAGGCTCAGATCCGCAGGTCCTGACAGTGACCCCGACAGACAGCTCTGCCCTCCTTGGTCCCACCTGTTCCCTCCTCCCTGCTCCATGGGAGGAAAACACCTGGTCTCAGACAAGCACAAACTACCATCATCAGGAAAGTGCTGAGATACTGTTTTAAAACTTTACGTTTGAAAAAAAAAATTACTCAAGTAACATGAGCTTGATAAAAATTTAGAAAAGACTTTTATGTTATTTTGAGTTCCACCAAAAGCAGACCCCGAGACAAAGATTTGAGTGAAAATATGTGTTTGGGAGGTGTTTCCAGGACACACAAATCAGGGTGGGAGGAAGGGAGGGAGGGAGGGAAGCCAGGACACCCGAGTGTGTTACCAGCCTGTCACCCCAGGCTCCTGGAACTGGATCCTGGGGTGCAGAGCCATCCCCGGGGGCCGTCCTGATTGAGGTCAGAGCCCAAGGAGGGGAGGGGACATCCACTGGAGCAGGGAGATTGATTACATATGGGATTGAGCAAATAAGGAAACAAATTACTGGTGACATTTCAGGTCTCTCGCTGTTAGAGATGGGAATTAAAAAATGGAAAGGTACGAGGATATCTGAATACGTATAGCTGATTCACTCTGTTGTAAAGCAGAAACTAACACACCATCGTGAAGCAATTATACTCCAATAAAGACGTTTGGAAAGAGATAAATAAATGCAGTGAGAGGCCCTTAGAGGAATGACACCCCAACAGCAGCAAGCACCCCGAGAACCTGTGTCTTGGCTTCTAAATGCCATCTTCCACTAAAAGGAAGCAGGGTCCTTTGGAGAAATGGCTAGTCGTAGGGCTTGGGCAGAGAGAGTACAGGACGAGTCTGGAACATCTTACTGTGTGGGGAAGTAGGAGAGCCCAGAGCATAACAGGGACTCACTGAAAGGCCGCGTAGCTGGCTCGAAGGGCCCCCAATGGCAAGTCGGAGACCATCGTGATGGCCGTGGATTATAACCGTGAAGTAAAGTATTAGACCACAGGGCCATGCGTATTTAAATATTTATTAAAATAAAATGTATTTGTAACTTGAAAGTTTGATGAGAAATGGGCTATTTGCATGGTTTTACAGCTCTTCCCCACAAGGCTCCCGTCAACTGTGAAAGGAAGAACAGTGAGTTCCCGGGGGACCCTGTCAAGTACCACCCAAACCGAGCCATCCGTGGACACCAGCGGTCATCAGATCAATCGTAACCCTGCACCACCTGACAGGGTGGGATGCTTGCTCACTTCTGTGACTCTCCTGCCAAAGAGGTATAACCTGCACCTGACCGTGACGAGACCTCCGACACCCACACAGAGGGACTTTGTACAGAAAGACGGGCCTGGAACCTTCGAAGGTGTCAGGCTCGTGACAGTCAGGGAAAGGCTGAGGAATATTCCGGACTGATGGAGACGAAAGATACGACGGCTCAGGGCAACATGTGGTCCCTGGCTGGATCTCGTTACTAGAAACGATGTTACTGGAGGGACCAGAAAGCCTCGGACGTGGCCTGAGGCTCAGAGGGCAGCAGCCCTACCTGGGACTTGGCGCTGTGGGGTGTGAGGGATAGAGCCCCACGTCAGCAATTCACTCTCAAATGGTTTGTGGGGCGTGAGGGGTGGTGTTCCTGTACCATTCTTGCAACTTCTAACTTCTCTGTAAGCTTGAGATTGTTAGAAAACACAAAGTTTATTTTTAAGAATGTCACGGGGAGGAGGCATGGATTCTTTGTGCAGCCTCGTGAGCCTGAGCTGCCTAGCGGAGCGGGCTCCAGCCTGGGGCCGCTGAAAGCCCTACCGCTGGGCAAGGCAGGTCAGGCCTGGGGGGTACAAGCAGAACCCCACGAGTGTCTGCTGCGACTCCGGCCAAGATGGCGGAGGAGCTGGACCCGCTTCCTGGTCCAACACGGTCACAAGCCAGGGAATACAGGTCGCTCTTTAAATGTACAAATGTGAAAATTCAGAAGGGAGGGAGCTCCGCAGAGCTGGAGACAAGGCGGAAGGCAAGGCCCAGGGGTGAGCAGGGTGGAGACCAAGCAGCCTACACGGGGCTTGGAGTTGGCCTCACGCCACTAAGGTCAGGGAGTTAAGGCCACGGTGGGAAGGAGTTGAGGCCACAGGCCATTTCTCAAACGGGAGCTGGAGCCAGGCTTCCACCATGACCATACAGGCTGAGAAGGGGATGTCTGGTCCATGGAGGGGACGTAGAGACTCTGCCCACCAGCCTGGAGGAGGAGCCCAGAAAGCAACCAGCCCAGGATAGGACAAGAGGGCAGAGGGTGACAGGGAAACGAGGATCTGATGGAATATAGGATGTATCTGACTAGATTCAAAACTGGAGAGCCTCCTGGATGAGGTAGGAGACATTAGCTATAGGAACAAACTCAGCAGATGAAAAAGAAAGCAAAGCAAATATTAACTCCAGGAAAGACAAAGAGAAAACCTAAGCAGAGTTCACCACTTGACTTAGCAGTGAACAGTGTTGACATAGTTATAATAGTGTAAACAACAACTCAGGTCATTTAGGAAGAGAAAAGAGAAAGTCAGGTGAGGGCAGAGGTGCTGGGCCATTGCTACTCCATCTCACAATGTCCAAAACCCGTAAGCGAAGAGAGAAGCGGCAAGAGAACACAATTTAGAAAAATGGAGAAAGGTGAGACAAGAAACGGCTGAAAGAATTGGGAGAGGCCGAGGCCAGGCCACTGGACCCGGGGGCGGACGGAGGTGGCTTAGTGACCACCAGACTTGTCCAAAGAGTCTTAACCCTTTGGGTTCTTTTCGTTTCTTTCATCTATGTATCTTTCTTTGGTAAGAATTAAAACGAACGAATCATAACTCTAAACTAAAAATAAGGAGCAACAGAAAGATGAATTCACATTCCGCCCCCCCCCCCCAAATGCCACAGTTTGGGACATTAAAGAACACACTTTGAATAAGTCATCAGTTAAAGAAGGAATAAAATGGGAATCACGAAAAGTTTATTTTGCCGCACTGCATGGCATGTGGGATCTTAGTTCCCGGACCAGGGATCGAACCCGTGGCCCTGCAGTGGAAGTGCAGAGTCTTAATGGCTGGACTGCCAGGGAAGTCCCAAGAAGTTGTTTTTTTTTTTTTTTTTTTTTTTTTTTTCCGGTACATGGGCTTCTCACTGCTGTGGCCTCTCCCGTCGCAGAGCACAGGCTCCGGACGCGCAGGCTCAGCGGCCACGGCTCACGGGCCCAGCCGCCCTGCGGCATGTGGGATCTTCCCGGACCAGGGCACGAACCCGCGTCCCCTGCATCGGCAGGCGGACTCTCCACCACTGCGCCACCAGGGAAGCCCCCAAAAAGTTTTCAATTGAATGATGACGGAGCGCCGTCAATCATCGGCACAGCCAGTGTGGTGCTGACATTTATGGTCTCCAGTTTCTACGTCAGAGACAAGAAAGTGGTTTTTGCCAAGCGAGGGAACTACAAATATTTTTAATTTCTTCCTCGTGCTGACCTGCATTTTCTAGTTTTCCAAAGAATCTGCTTCAGTCTTGTTGACCTTCCCTGTTGTTTCCCCTGGACCATTCTGTCTGGGAGGGACCCCCTTCCTTCATGGAACCTTCTGTGGGGTCAGCCTCGTGGCCCATATAAGGACTACTCATCCAGGGGCCAAGGGTGTGTGTGCGCCTCCCCTGAGGTGGTTGGGGACCAAGGCCTGGGCCGGGTCACACGTGGCTCCTGCACCCAGCACTCAGCCCAGACCTGCCTCGTGGGGGTCAGCTGAGCTGGCGCTTGGGGAGCTGAGCAGAGGACCTGGCCATGGTGCGTGGGAGTCGCCACTGGCCATGAGGGCGGGCTGGCTGCCTCACCCAGGGCCCCCAAGTCCTGCCCATCTCCCACTGCGGGCAGCAGCCCCAAAGTCCTGGCTCTGTCCAGGAGCTGCCCTTGTCTTCCTGGAGGGAAGGGAAGAGCGGGCCCCTTTCCTGTGCCAACCAGAGCCACCCAGATGCCCACCCCATGGCCCCGAGGCACTGCCAGACCCCTGCCGCCCCGACACAGCAGGCCCAGCCTCAGCCGTGGACGAAGCCCTGTGGGGCAACATTGAGGCCGCCTGGCCTCTGGGGGCCCGAGCAGGGCAGTGGGCAGTCCCAGGAGCCAGGCGGTTGCTCAGGCCCACGTCTATGCCGGGGAGACAAGGCTGGCCCTGGAGCCCCTGCCCCTGGGGGGAAGGAGACCCCGCCCGGCCCTACTCAGCATAAGCCCTGGAGGTCCAGAAGCAGCAGGAAGAAAGAGCAGGAATGAGGGAGGGACTCGCAGGCTGCCGCCACCGCCAGCCGCCCCCCCCTGCCCGGGCTCCAAGCTCCTGCCTCTGGGGACACGTCCTCAGCCTGGAGGGCATGCTGTGGGCACCTGCCCTGCGACCCGCCCCCGCCCCCGCAGGACCCTGGCCCCGAAGCGTCCTGTGCTGCTCCGGACAGAACGTGCCCCTTGCTGGCCACAACCCACCGATCATAGGGTGGCCCTGGGCCCCGGGACGAGGGGCGGGGCTGCCGAGCCGGGTGTGAGGGGGAGCTGGGCCCCTTCGGGGACCCCCTAATGTGCCCTTGCCCAGCAGACGCTGCTGAGAGGCGCCAGCTGGGCACAAGGGACAGGATGGGGGCAGAAAGGCAGGTCCTCGCCTGCAGGAAGCTCCCACCAGTACCTTCCAAAGACATCCTCCAGGGGCCCAAGCTGCCGGTGATGACAGTAGGACCTCTTCGGGGCCCAGGGCCCATGAGACCCACTCACGTGCACAGGTGGCTCTGAGGGCACGGGGTCACCATCCCGTGTCACAGCAGGGCACACCAAGGCCGGGGTGGCCCGGGACCTGCCCAGTGCGCCGTGCGGTAAGGATGTGGGAGCCCGGGTGAGACCCAGCCACCCGCAGCAGGGTGTGGGCAGGTGGCTGTGATGAGCCGTCGGGGTGGGGGGCCGGGAACAGGTGAGGGCTCTCAGGGCCAGACCCCAGAGACCTCAGTGGAGAGGTGGAGCAACAAGGGAGCCTGCCTTTGGAACACGCCCACTCGACCTCCCAGCAGCCCGGTGACCCTGAGATCCAGAGGGACCCCCACGTCCTGCTCTGCCCCACCGGGGATGTTTGCCCCTACAGCACCAGGACAGGCCCCATCCCCCTGTTCTGGGCCCACGGCCTCCCCAAACACACTCTCTAGGAGCAGGGTCTGCCCCGCCCTGAGCCCCTGCCCAGGCCCTGGGGTCTGCCTCCTTTTGCCTGGGACCTGTGGCTTCCCCATCAGGGACCCCAGGCAGTGAGTGGTGGGCAGACTCTCAGTAAATCTTGGTGGACGGTCTGAGGGAGGTCTCTTGACACGAGGCACCTCACGCCGGGCCCAGCCACCTGCGCAGGGGAAGGTATCCCCGGGCCGGGTGCCGTGGGAGCCGCTCCTATGGCCGAGGGGCACCACACACGGCCGCTGCAGCCGCCCTGAGCCCCTTCCCCTCTCTGGGCCTGAGGCTGCATCTCCAGGAGACAGAGGATAGCTGGGCTGGCTCTGGGCTTTCGGCCTGTCGCACAGGAGGTCGGGGGTCGCTGCACACCCCAGAGGGGAGGGGGCACGAAGGGGCGGCGGCCCAGGCCTCCGGCAGGGAAGAAAGGATGGTGAGGCCGTCCTCAGAGCAGTGTCCGCCCCGGGTGAACGTCACGGGAAGGGGAGAGGGAAGGAGGACAGAGGGCAGCTGGTGCCCACCCCTCCAAGGCCCCCCATGCGGCTTCCCAGAGAGACTTGGGGGCTCAGGAGGAGTAGGGTGGGTCTCGGCCTCCGGACCCCAGGCCCGTCCACGGCACCCGGGCCCTGCTCCCTCCTTGGCCCCTGCCGCCCCAGGAGACCCCAGCCCCAGCCTCTGCAGTCCCCTCCTGCTGCACAGGCCCTGGGCCCCTCTCTCCTCGTAAAACATCGGAGCCACGCTCCTCCAGAGCAGGCCCCTCCCGCCCTCCTGCCGTCACTCCTGGCGGGCGCTGCAGTGAGCGCACTCATTACATAAGGCATCTGAGCTATTTCTTGGGGGACTGAGCTCCCCCTACACGGGGCTCCATTCCCCCCTTCCCTCTCCAACCATCAGCCATCACCAGCCAAGGGCATCTGGGCATGAGAGGCAAAACCCCCAGGCTCCCAGGGCGCCCCCCCCCCGACCCTGCGTGGGGAGGGGGCTCCCCCCACCCCGCAGAACAAGGGTGGGAGAGAAGAGAGGGCAGCTCCTTCCAGATTCCCTGGGAGGGCTGTGGGCAGAGACGCAGCCCCACCCCCAGCCTCAGGCGTGAGGGGGAGGAAGGAAGGGATTTCCCCAGGGCAGGAGGGTTCTGCCATCACCAGTCACTGTCCCACGGATGGGGATGGGCTTGCCTCCCTCTGGGTCTGGGGCACCTGGGTCATCCGTGGGCCCCGATCCCAGCAACATGTCAGCCAGGACTTGTGTCTCCGGAGGAGCTGCAGCATTTCCTTTAGGTCAGGACAGAGGATGCCTGGCGAAGTGCCACTGGAGGCCCCAGCAGGACAGCCCTGCTTTCCAGAGGGGGGCACCAGCCCAGGAGCCCCTTGAGGCTGCAGGGGTCCTCCCAGGGGCAGAAGGGCCCGGGACCTCAGACCTCCTGCCTCATTTCTGTGGCCCGGTACCACGCGGACGCAGTGGGCCCCCAGAGGACACAGCTGAAGGGGTGTCCAGACAGCGTGTGCTGGGCATTTCAGAGGGCCGAGCCGGCTCCTGGCCTGGAGAGGAGCAAGACAGACCCCCTCGTTGCCTGGAAGGAAGCTCCGGGAGGGGCGGCCGTGGGGCCGGCGGGGCCAGGCCCATCGCGAGCTTCTCCCACGGGATGCCCCTTTCCCGCTCCTCTGGGCCCGGCGGCCAAGCTTGGGGCCCTGAGCTGTCCGCCCCTCGAGGCCGCTCGGTGGCCCGCGCTCGGGCCCCGCCTCGGGGGAAAGTGGCCCCAGCGCCGCCTCCCGCCAGCCCCGCCCGGAGGAAGCGGACTCCAGACGCCCCCGCCGGGAGTCCGGCATGCACCACGCCCTGCCTGGGGACAAAGCTCCCGGCGGGCGGGCAGAAGGGACCCTGGGGACCGCGGGCCGGCGGGTGGCGGCCAAGCCGGAAGCCCCGCGGCCCCTCCCCCGGCTCCCAGCCCCCGGCCTCTGTCCTCCTCGAGAAACGGAGAACGAACGAGACCGTGTTTTCCTTTCTTTTCAGAGACTCGCGTTCTTGGAACTTACACCCTCTTGGGTTTGCTATTTTTACCCACCCTGAGCCTTCCGGTCTCCATGGCGACGCCTCCAAACAGCAGATTCCAGGCGGCAATGACGTCACCTTTCCCTTTCCTGCCGCCCAGGCCTCCCGCCGCTGCCGCCACGCGGGGCCGCCCGCCTGAGCCCCCGTGGGCCCCCACGCCTCCCCGTGCCTGCTGCCCGCCGGCCAGGCCCTTCCCCGGGCCCCTCCGCCCCGGGCTCCCTGCCACGCCGCTGCCCTGTGGGAGCTGCCTCGGCCCCGGTGGCCCCTGTGTGGCCCCTGTGGTGACCGTGCAGGGGCCGTGCAGGCAGCAGGAGCGCTGGAGGCCCTGTGGCCTGGTCTCTTAAGTGCTAGCTGCCCGTGGGTGTCGGTCCCCTGGGTGAGGCTGTCACACTGCCCGGCCCCGGGGCTACTGCCCTCCCGGCTGTGTGGTCCACGGGCCTCAGGCTCCACACCTTGGTCCTGGTCTGGCTGCAGGACTGGGGGGCCTTGGTCCCTCCTGCTGGGCTGAGGTGTCCTGCAGTTGGTCACCAGGCTGTGTCTCTATCTGGGCTACACTTTACCCAGCTGTCCCTTCAATGCCCCAGCCTGAGGGTTGCCCTCAGCCCAGACCGAGGGTGGGGACACTCAGGACTGCAGGTCCACACCACTCCTGGGCACTTGCTTTGTCGTGGACCCAGACGCTTGCCGAAACGGCTGAGAAGTCTTGGCAGGGCCTCGCAGGACGGGCGAGTTCGGCGCGGAGAGCCCCGCGTCCCTGCCACGGCCAGAAGACGGAGTTCTTCCTCCAGCGGAGGAGTCCCAAAGAGCCAGGCCCCCAGCCCCTGGGCCTGCGGAGGCTACCTTTGCCTGGTGGGATGCCGGGGTCCCCTCCCCTAAGCAGGGCCTGTGCCTCCCCTGGGACGGGCCTGGGACGGACGGTATGAACCCCAGCCCCAGCCAGAAAGCAGACACTGGGTCTGGGGCCAAGGAGAAGGGGAGCAGGCAGGGCTGCGGGGGTGTCGTGGGGGGTCAGGGCCGCTGGCGCGGGCCAGGCCGAGAGTTGGGGCCACGCTCTGCGCCGCCAGCACCCGGAAGGGCAAAGAAGACACTTCGGTAGCTCGTCAGCTGCCGCCCCTGCTCCCAGAAACAACATCGCGGGGAGGCGGCTTCAAGGCTCACATTCCTGCCCTCCTGGCTGCATCTCAGGTACGAAGTCCCAACTCGCCTCCGGCTGACACAGGCAGGCACACTCACAGGTCTGGACAGGAGGCAGGCCGGTGGGCGGCCCCGTCTCCAGAGCCCCACACAGACATGTTCACGAAAAGCTGTGCAGAGCACTTTCCTGGGGGCCACGGGTGGGCCTTTCCCCTGCTCCCCCAGGAGCCTCCCCACCCTAAGGCTGTGTCCTCAGGCCTGGAGGAGGCCCCGAGGGAGAGGGCCCGGGCCGGAGCAGACCCGGGCCCTGAGTGGAGGTGGCTCCGGCAGGGATGCACACGCGGCCTGCCCAGTTAAGCACCTACCCCAACAAGCTCCATCTGGACCAGAGACACAGAGTCTGGGAGCTGTGGGACAGTGAGGGGCGGGGGGCAGGCTTCACACTGAGGGGCGTGAAGGTGAAGGATGGAAGACCTGTGGCCCCAGAACAGGTCAGGTGGCCGCCCCACCGTTACCGCAGGTACCCGGGCGGGACTCTGTGTGCCTCTGTCCTTCCACCCTTCTCCCTTGGATTTTTTTTTTTAATATTTTATTTTATTTTAATTTTTTTTGGCCGTGCTGCGTGGTTTCTGGGATCTCGGATCCCAGATCAGGGATTGAACCCAGGCCACAGCGGTGAAAGCCGCAATCCTCACCACGAGGCCACCAGGGAACTCCCTCCCTCGGGGCTTTGATGTAAGGCTCAGACTCCTGGGACAGCCACTGCCCCGCCCTTTTCTTTGCACCCTTTGGACCCCCGCACAGGGGGCCCTGGTCTGAGCTCTGGTCAGCCAGACCGCATCCTGCCCAGGCTAGGACCCAGGCGCAGGCCGGGGGCTCAGGCCTTGAGGGGCAGTGAGTGCCTATGGGTGAGATCCCATGCTAGGCGTGACTGTGAAATTGATTTCTTCCACCAGGTTTATCAAGGGCCAAACTGTGACAAGCACGAAAGAATTCCTGTTCTCATGCTTACAGTTTCATGGGAGACAATGAAAAATTAAATTTCCATATGTTCTACATTAGTCGGGAGTATATGCTCTTAAGAACAGACCAGGGTGTGGTCCAGTGGGTAAGGCTTTGTGCTCCCAACGCAGGGGGGCCAGGTTCGATTCCTGGTCGGGGAACAAGATCCCACGTGCACGCCGCAACTAAGAGTCCATGTGCCGCAACTAGGAGTCCGTGTGCCGCAACTAAGAGCCCGTGTGCTGCAACTAGGAGTCTGCATGCCACAACTAAAGAGATCACGTGTGCCGCAACTAAGACCCGGCGCAGCCAAAAATAAATAAATAAATAAAGACTAGGGTGAGGGGGGTGGGATACCAAGCAGAGGGGCGTGCACAGAAGGTGCAAAGACCCTAAGGCGAGGGCACGCTTGGGTCCCACTGGGGTCCACACAGAGGGGTGGGGAAGGTAGT
This sequence comes from Phocoena sinus, assembly GCF_008692025.1. NCBI lineage: Eukaryota > Metazoa > Chordata > Mammalia > Artiodactyla > Phocoenidae > Phocoena > Phocoena sinus. Next base: position 1,097,611 of record NC_045763.1, on the reverse strand, counting down.
GAGAGGAGTGTGGGCAAACCCAGCTTTGCTGCCCCCGGGGGATGGGGGTTTGGGGAACCCTGCTCTGAGCCGGCCTGGGAGGCCCTCAGAGCCACAGCCCATCGCTGGCAGGTGGGGTGGAGCGGCTGCCGGGTGAGCGGAGGAGGAAGGGACGTCCTGTACCCAGCACCCCTGTGCCTCCACTTTGCTGCTGGGAAAACCGAGAGCGAGAGAAGGGGAATCGATTCGAAAGACACAGGCTACTTCTCGGAACATTTGTTCCCAGTCCCGCCCCCAGCCTGGCACAGGGCAGGAGCCACCGGCCAATGGGAGGACCCTTGCCAGGCCCAGGCCAAGCCCCTCTCAGCCCCTGGGCGGCTCCTCCCCACCCCGCCCAGGGCCCCACTGCCCGCTGTTCTGGGCACAGCGCAGGGGTTAAGGAACAGCCCACTTCAAAGGGTGGGGCTCCCAGCTGCCACCCCAGCCCCATCCCCAGTCCCACAGCCGCCGCAGGCCCGGCATTGGCCTCCCTCCGCCCAGCACCTTCTCCAGACCGGTCCACCTCCAGGCCAGCGCTGCCCAGCGGGCTCTCATCTCCGTGAGTAATATTTAACTTGGAAGGGCCAGCGGACAACTGCAGGGGAGAAGTTCACAACAAGTTTGGATTTCGATCCGCTTGCCAGGAAGGAGAGGGGGAGGGAGGGAGGGCAAAGTTGAGAGGAAGAAAGGAGGGCAGGAGGCGGGCCTGAGAGACCAGCACCCCAGGGAAGCTCGAAGGACCGGGCCCAGCACCGCCCAGCACAGCCAGCAGCCCCTCCAGCCTCGGCCTCCTGGCGGGAGACACCCCGGTCAGGAAGAGCCTCAGGATCCAGCTCTGGGGCAGAGAACACAAGACGTGTGTGCGCACACACGCGGAGACAGACACACGGACACACAGACACAGACGCACGCAGACACACACAGACACACAGAGACCCAGAGACAGACACACACACACGGAGACAGACACACAGACACACACACAGAGACACACAGAGACAGACACACACAGACACACACACACAGACACACAGAGACCCAGATACACACAGACACACACACACACAGAGACAGACACACAGACACACACACACAGACGCACACAGACACACAGATCCATACACACACAGACACACACAGAGACCCAGAGACAGACACACACACACGGAGACAGACATACAGACACACACACACGGACACAGACACACACGGAGACAGACACAGAGACACACAGAGACAGACACACAGACACACACAGACACAGAGACCCAAACACACACAGACATACACAGAGACAGACACACACACACACAGAGACACAGACACACACAGACAGACACAGACACACACAGGCACAGAGACCCAGACACACACAGACACACACAGAGACAGACACACAGACACGCACAGACACAGACACACACAGACGCACACAGAGACAGACACAGAGACCCATACACACAGACGCAGACACAAGCACACCGACCCATACACACACAGACACACACACAGAGACACAGAGAGACCCATACACACAGACACACACAGACACAGAGCTCGAGGGTGTGAGCAGAAAGGCCTGCCTGCATCTCTGAGGCGTCAGCGCAGAAAGGAAAAACCCTCGGGGCAGGAGCAAGCCGGGGCAGAGAGCAGGCAGGCCAGGGCCCTCCCAGAGGCCTGTGCCCGCAGGCTTGCCCACCCAGCGCCTGGCTGGGAAGGGCCCCAGCCAGTGCGCCCTCCTCCATGGGAAGCGCGGCCACTTCCGGGCAGCGGCTGCCCCAGGGTATTCAGGGACATGGAGCCTCTGCTGGCTCCCAGCCTCTCCCAGCTCCAGGTGTCCCCAGCCCACACCTAAGAAGGCCGAGGGGACCTTGGGAGGGCCCCGCTCCAGAGGCCCAAGGGGAGAGGCCCCAGCTCCCCCTGCCTTGGGGACAGGTCACCCCGGGTCTCCATGCCACGTGGGGCCCACCCTCCTCTACCGGGACCCGGCCCTGCCAACAGCCCCCGAGCCTGGGGCCCGGCTCCACGGTGCCAGGTAAAAAGCTGCACCCACCCTTCACCGACTCGCCTCTATTCTGGAATGTAGCGAATCTAAGTTGTTAAATGGTTTATTTTCCGCAAGCATGCATTTTCCCGGGGAAAGATGCACCCCTTTCCGACCTTGCAGTTTGTCCTAACTGGCTCTCAGGCAAAAACGTCTGCCCTTGGGGGGTGGGGCCCTGTATCACCCACCCTGGAGGACGGGCCACCAAAGCTGGCTGGGTGGGCACCCTGGCACCAGGTGGAGCGGGGCGCCTTGCCCGGGGGAGGGGACCCTCACCGAGTCACACCATCTGGTGCAAAAGAGCTCAGAGCGAAGCTTTCCCGCTTCTGGTAACTGCCCTCTGCTCCGCGGCTCCCCTCACTAGTGAGGCTGTTTCATTTCGGACTTCCTCTTGGGAATCAGAGTCCCAGCCCTGACAGCAGCCGGGACAGCAGCGTCTCTGTCAGAGCTTTAGGATTCATGGCCCGTCTTGCAGGCTTGGCAAGGAGCCTGGACAGAGTAAGGAGCTTCCCTCCGGTGCATGTGTTTGCTTGTGACATGCAGGGCTGCAGGGGGACCCGGGTCTCTGTGACAGGAGATCTCCCACGCCAATTCTTTCTCCCTGCTTTGCTTCTCTGGAGGAAAATCACCTGTCACCCATCTTCCGCAGACAGGCCAGTGAGTGAATCCATAGGGGCCCCTGCTCCTGGCCCACGCCAGATGGTACCTGTGATGAAAGCATCTGGACCTGGGGGTGCCCTACCCCCACCGGGAGTCGTGGCTACAGACCACCTGGGAGCCACGCAGACGCTGTGACCTGAACGCTTGTGGCCCCCAAATTCGTATGTTGAGGCCTAACCCCAGTTAGGGAGGTGAGGCCTTTGGGAGGTGATTGGGTCGCCAGGGTGGAGCCCTGGTGAATGGGATCAGTGCCCTCATAAAAGGGATGGCACAGAGCTGTGTCCCACCGTGTGAGGACACAGAACCTGGATGTGGGCCCTCACTAGAACCCAACCATGCTGCCACCCTGATCTCAGACTTCCAGCCTCCAGAACTGTGAGAGAGACATTTCTGCCCTTTATAGCCACCATCTATGGTGTTGATGTTTTCTCACAGCAGACCCCAAACGGACTAAGACACCGAGCCTGCCAGAGGCATCAGCTCTCAGACCAGGCTGAAAAGAAACAGGGTAACTGAGGCCCACGGAGGGTGTTTCCAGGGCTCAGGGCCCAGGTCAGCCCACAGGTGAGGTGCAGAAGGCCGGGTCCAGGGTGGGAGGGCAGCAGACCTCCAGGGGGGTCCTACTTCTCGGCATCCCCCGGCACCCTGATGTGGTGTGTGAGGGGCGGTCAGGAGCGCTTCCTTGGAGCCCGCGGCCCCGACGTGGCAGATAGGGCCCAGAGCATGACCCCGGGCTCCAGTGGGCACGTGGCAGGAGCTTCCTGTGCTCCCAGGCCCCTCCCCCCAGACACGGTCACACGGCCACACGTGCCCCCGCCCCCCGACCTCCTGGAACGTGGCCGACAGGAGCCGTACTCTGCGTGCAAAGGCCCAGCCTGAAGAGAAGAATGTGTGGAAACGTGCTAATAACTGACATACGATTCCACGGTGAAACGTAATATGTTAGATATGTTGGGTTGAAATGAAATATATTTTTATGATTAACTGCACCTGCGTCTTTCACCTTTTCAGAGGTGGCTACTGTACATTCTCAACGACCCGAGCAGGGGCGGGCAGGCAGACAGACAGACAAAGGCTGGGAGGCTGAGGGCAGGTCGGAGGAGGGTGTGGCGGGGACAACCGACCGTAGACCCGGGGCAGCATTGGAAGGTTCTCCCCCTGGAGGCTGGCTCCCAGGACCCCGTGCTGCAGGGCGCCCTCGGGCAGCTTTGCGAAGGCCCATCGCCCACAGTTGCCTGAAGGCCTGCGCGGCCCCGGGTCTCGGCAGCGTCCTCCCTGCCCAGCTGGCCAGCCGCTCTCATCACGTGGGGAAGAGAGGCTGCTATTCGGGGGGGACCGGCCACCCCGGGGCACCCAGCAGCGGATGGCTCCCTCAAAGGAGGCTGTGGTCCAGGAGATTTGGGGCAGTCTTTACCAATCAAGGGGTAGGGCGGGCGCCCAGGCCTGGGGACGCCAGAGGGACACTGGCCACACTCACCAGCCGCAGGACAGCAGATCCCGGGCAGCTGGGGTCGCTGGGCATGGGTGCAGAGTCGGGGGGATATTCCTGTCCCTGAGGAACTCGGGGGCCCCTCTCCAGTCCAGGAGCAGCCCGTGGGGCACGTGGGCACCCAGGAGGGGAGCTGGCTCCACTGTCTGCCTAGGCTGGGCCTGGGTCTCCCAGGCCAGAGAAGCTGCCCCTTGTCCCTGCCCCAGGGCTTGGGGCTCCTGCACCACCTTCATCCTCTGACCCCAAGTACCCCCTCAAGGCCACTCAGTGCCACTAAGTCGGGAAGTCCACCAGCTGGGCAGTAGCACAGGAGACCTGGGTTCAAGTCCCTGCTCGGAGCTCACTGTCACGCAGCCGATGACAGGGGCTAGACGGCCCGTCTGTCCTCCGATGCGGGGCTGGTGCCCGGAAGTGAGCCCCGCATGGGCCAGACACGGGGGAAACAGCTCAGGGAGCCCATCCTGGCAGCTCCACCGCCCAGGCACTGACGCAGCCTCGGCACGAAATCGTCGGGGCCCTGCCCCACCTCGGCCTCAGAGCCGCCCACCCCCCGCTCCTGGACGGGTGACAGTCAACGCAGGGCTGAGCTGGGAGGAGGATGGCGTGGGCTCAGCTGGCCCCAGCGAGGGAGACCCCTGTGTGCGGGGGTTGCCGGGAAGGCCAGCTCAGCTGTGCCTGGCCTGGGTGGGGTGACCGGCAATGTGGTCAGGGGTCTTGGCCATGGAGGGACCCCAGGCACTCCCGAGGGAGAGGGAGGAAGCAGCGGGGGAGGAGCCAGGCTGCGCCCCTTCTCCAAGGCCTGCTGAGCCGCTCCCAGGCCCTGGATGGCCCGACTGGGGCTCGGTCGTGTCAGGGCCCGGTGCTGCTGTCCTGGCAGGTGGGCGGCAGCAGCTCTGGGAGGTGCCCACTGCCTGAGAATGACCCCAAACAGGTCCCGTGTCCCTGATTCCTGGTCCCCTCCCCCCCCCCCCTTTCTCCTCCTGAGCGCCAGATGGGCCAGAAGCCGCCTCCGGAGCAGTGAGAGGCCAGCTCTCTCCCTGGGCTGTTGCCCCAGCCAGGGCTCTCCTGCCCTCCTGCCAGCATCCCAGCCCGGGGCCTGCGGAGTGGCCCAAGGGGTGAGGCCCAAGGAGGGGAGACGGAGGCGGCGGGAGTGGAGGCAGGCTAGCCTCAGTGGCCCCAGGGGGCTGAGGCAGCAGCCTGGGTGGATACCTACCGGCCACCTGGCCGGCTTCCAGCCACGTCCTGCTTGGCCCCAGCTCGGCTTTAGCCCGCCCCGTGTAGACACAGAGGCTCGGTCAGGGCTCCGCAGACGGGTGTCTGACCTCCCTGCAAGAACGGGTAGGGGTCTGTTGGGGCAGGGGTGGTGGGCACAGGCAGGAAGCTGGGCTACAGGCGGGAGTAAGGCCAGTTCAGAGAAGTGATTCCACGGGGCCACAGGCCCCACTGGCCGGACAGTCCCCTGCAGGCCTCAAAGGGGACACTCAGGACCCAGGGCTGCCCTCTGGCCTGGGGGGTTGCCAGGCCCCTGAGGGCCCTGCGACACCCCAGGCAGAAGCAGCTCAGCACCCAGGGCAACAGGAGTGGGTGGGGCCTGGGGGTGTCCCTGCTGCTCCTGCCTCTTGGATGGTGAAGCCCAGGGGTCTCACGTCAGAGAGGTGGCCCGGCCCCCTCCTGCCCCCCTGGGCCAGACAACAGACAGCTGTGCCCTGAGCAGCTGCTGCCCCAAACGTGGCAGTGGAAAGGAGACACAGGCCCTCTGCCAGGGGCTGGCGTCCCTCGAGCTGCCTCAGGCTGATGCCCCGTGACCTGTGGTTGCTGCTGGGACCTCTGGTGGCCATAGTCCTGGGTCCCAGTAAGACTCAGGTAAAATAACTCCAGGTGCAAGGCCCCTGGGGGCGGGGGTGGGAGGGAGGAAGCAGCTTCTTGCCTGTGCCCACCACCCCTGCCCCATCAGACCCCTACTCGTTCTTGCAGGGAGGTCAGACGCCTGTCTGCTGAGCCCTGACCGAGCCTCTGTGTCCACACGGGGAGGAGCTAAAGCCTTTGTGCCCTTGTGAGGAGAGGAGGGGGCTGAAGGGGGAGGGAAAGGAGGAGGATAAGCGGGGGGGGGGGGGGGGGGGGGGGGGAAGCAGGGGGAGGACCCAGCTGAGGCCCAGCAGCACCTCTGATGGGGATGCCCACCCCGTGAGCCACACCAGGACACCCAGGCCAGCCTGAGGACAGCCCCTGCCTGAGGAGGTCCCCAGGGAGGCGGTCAGAGCTTTCTGTGTCAGGCTTCCCTCACAGCAGGTGGTCGGAAATGGCTCACACAGAAATGGGGGTGGCCCGAGTGGGACAACAAGCGGCACTGGCCCACCCTCTCCACCCAGAGGGGGCGGGGAGGGGGGAGGGGGAGGGGAGAGGGAGGAGGGGAGGGAGGAAAGGAGGAGGGGGGAGGGGGAGGGGAGGGAGGGGGAGAGGAGGGAAGGGGAGGGGAGGGGTGGGGAGGGAGGGAGGGGGAGAGGGAGGAGGGGAGGGAGGAAGGGAGGAGGGAAGGGAGGAAGGGAGGAGGGGGGAGGGGAGGGGAGGAAGGGGGAGGGGAAGGGAGAGGGAGGGGAGGGGTGGGGAGGGGTGGGGGAGGGGAGGAGGGGAGGGGAGGGAGAGGAGGGGCGGGGAGGGAGGGGGAGGGGCGGGGAGGGGGAGGGGCGGGGAGGGGAGGGGAGGGAGAGGAGGGAAGGGGAGGGAGGGGGAGGGGAGGGAGAGGAGGGAAGGGGAGGGAGGGGGAGGGGAGGGGAGGGGAAGGGAGGGGAGGGGGAGGGGAGGGGAGGGGAGGGGCAGTCTTCCAGCTGCACGTGATGCCAACAGCTTGGAGAGGCCCGAGTCTCTGTGTCAGTGTCCTGTGGCTACTGCACAAATGACCCACCTGGGGGCTTCAGACAACGGGATCCTCTCTCTCACAGTCTGGAGGCCAGGAGTCCACACTCAAGGTGTCATAGGGCCCCGCGTCCTCTGGAGGTGCTGGGGAGACTCCTTCCTGCCTCTTCTGGCCTCCTGGGGTTCCAGGTGCTCCAGGGCTCGTGGCCACATCCCTCCAATCGCTGCCTCTGCCGTCACGTGGCTTGTCCTGTGTGGCTGTGTCCAAACACCCCTCTTCCTGTGAGGACACCGGTGATGCTGGATTCAGGGCCCACCCTGACCTAGTACGGCATCATCTTAACTTGATTCTAGCTGCAAAGACCCTATTTCCAAACAACGTCACACTCACAGGTTCCCAGGGGACACTGTTCAGCCGCCCAGTATCCTCAAAGCTTCTCTGCGGAGGGGACCCCAGAGGAGAGCCCAAGGGTTGGCGGGAGTGGAGACATGGGGACAGAGGCAGAGCCGGTGTGGCTGCACTCAGGGCAGCAGCAGAGGAGGGGGTTGGGGGTGGGAACAGTGGGGACCTCAAGGGAGTGACAAGGTTCGCTATGCATGCTGGGAGAGGGTGGCTGTCCACGGGAGAGGTGGTGGCCAGGATGGGTGCTTGGCCACAGGCTGCTGTCTCTGCCACGCCAGGTCACCCCGGCTCTGTTCTCTGTGGAAGGGTCCCCGGCTGCCCCGTGGCTTTCAGGCTCTTAAAGTGGAGGCTGGAGGCCGAGCTGGCCCTTGGCTTTAGCCCGCTGACCGTGGCAGGTCCCAACCATGGACGCCCACCCCTCTGCAGCCGTGACGAGGGTCCCTGAGGAGGCCAAGGGTGCCCTAACTCCCACACCGGTGAGTGGGCCCTGCGCGCGCTCTGCTGCTCGACGAATCCTGCGATGTTTCCCAGGCAGCTGTTTCAATCCAGCCTGCCTGTCTGGCGCTTTGCGTGCCCACGAAGGCACTGCCCGGCTCCAGGCAGGCTTGCCCTCTTGGCACCCACAGGCCAGCAGGTGTGGCCGCGTCAGAAGGCCGGGCTTCAGGGAGGGGGCGGCCCAGCCCTTGAGGCCATCCTGGCTGGCATGGGCACCGACAGGGCACCCACACGGAGCACGTGCCCCCGGTGCCCTGTTCCACTTGGAAATTGGAGGCTGCGGTGCTCTCTGGGGCTGGTCGTGCCCGCTGGTCTCAGGCCCTGCCCTGCCCGCCTGTGCCGTCTTGGCTGCCCCGATGGCAGAGCTGGTCCCAAAGGAGGGTGTGGGGAAGCCAAGTGGGGCTCGGACCTGGCCAGCCGGCCCTGGGCCGGGGTCCAGCTGATAGGTCTTGCCCGGCTGGTCCACCGTGGAGTAGAGGCATCGGCACCAGTCGGTCAGCGGCAAACTCCGCTCTGTTGGGGGGGAGGAGAGAGCACAGTCACCCTGGCTCTAAGGACACCAGGAGCCCAGAGGTATTGGAAGGTGCTGGGGAGGGCTGGGCCCCTGACCAGCTGGCCACAGATGTTACCCTGATTCTGGGAGGGGAGGGCGTACCTGGCTCGCCATCGTGGACAAAGCCAGAGAGCGCGGGGGGAGGTGGCCTCACAGCTGGTGGGGCCGCCACCCCTGCCCACTGGTGCCCTTTCTGCTTCGCTGGAGGGCTGCCTTCTCCAGAACGTGAAATATTCTCTGTAAACATGAACTTGGCTTGTAAACATCTTGTCCCGCGGTGCCAGCCTCAGTCCCGATCAGAAATGCCTTTCCAGCCAAGCCCGCGGCCTGTCACTGCAGCAGGTGGCTCAGAAAACGGGAGCCTTTTAATCAAGTTTAACTTTTAAACTTCCTCCAGCCCCCCCTCCCCCTCACCGCCACCGCGTCTTGCTGATAACGCCAGGACAGCTGGGACAAGGTGGGTTCCCGTCCACCTCCAGAAGGTCCTCGTGCGGGCTGGGCAGGCGGCGGGCAGCTGTCGGGAAAGCGGCAGCCAAGGGGACGGGGCTCCTGCCGGGTGCCGGCACCTGCCACGAGCAGGCATACGGGTCACCCCGGCTCTGTTCTCGGTGGAAGTGTCCCCGGCTGTAGGTCTCATTGGCGATGGGGGAGTTAATCCCCAGCAGCCGGATGAAACCAGAGAGGAGAAGCCTCCAGGAGACAGCTTTGACATGTCGCTCTGGCTCTGCCATCCCCAGAGCATGGATCCCGAGGGCCTCTGTTCTGCCTGGCCTGGGGTCTAGATCCCATGCACCCCCCAGCAGCCCAGGGTAAATGAGGCCCGTTGGCATGGTTAAGGCCAAAGGAGCATGAGTGCCTCCCACCCACTGTGCTGAAGGCCAGAGCCAGGCTCAGCCAGGCCCTGACAGCCACCGGGGCCTGCACCTCCTCGGGGCACCTGGGTCCACCTGAGACCCTCCCTGCTCCTGCCTCAAGCTATCTGTCTTGGGCTGGGGAGTCGGCTGTGTGAGGTCTGTACAGGCAGAGGCCAGGACGCTGAAGACCCCAGGGCTCAGTTCCCAGAGCCCTGCGGGGGAGGAGCAGCTGCTCACACAGATGTCCCCGTGCGGCTTCCCAGAAGGGCCTGAGAGTGGGGCACACGCCGGCCGTCGAGGCCTGCTGGGGCCCCGTCTGCCTGGCGTTCCTCCTGGAAGTCCCCACGGCTGGCGCTCAGAGGCGCGGTGACACTTCCAGGAGAGGCTCTGAAGCAGCGGAGGCTGAAGCCAGAGCCAGTGGTGCCGTGTCTGGGAACCCCCCCACCACCCAGCTCGTCCTGCACACCTCAGTCCCATCCTGGGGCCCCCAGGGCACAAACTCTGCACCGGCAGGAGTGGCCGAGGGTGCCTGGGCGTCTGCTGCCACCACGTGGCGGATTGCAAGGTCACTGGACGAGAGTGCCTGACGCCCGGGGTGTCACAGAAGCCCCCTCAAAGGCCCTCCACCGCCAGGCCCCCGCCCCTGGCCCAGGACTCCGGGCGCTGCACTTGGTCGTCTCACATTTTTATTTATTTACTTATTTGGCTGCACCGGGTCTTAGTTGCGGCACGCGGGCTCTAGGTCCCTGACCAGGGATCGAACCCAGGCCCCACCCCCCCGCACCCCCCCACCCCGCATTGGGAGCGCGGAGTCTTAACCGTTGGACCACCAGGGAAGTCCCTCTATTTCTTAATTAAGGGAACTAAGCTCCTCCCTTTTGTAAGGAAACGGGGAAGGATCGCCCGGGTCGTCAGAGCTGGACGCCCAGGCTCAGGGCTGCCGATGCAAAGGGAGGTGGCAGAGCTAGATCAGGCCTGGAAGCGGCGGGTGGGGACGCCAGGACCCCCAGCTGTCTTCCCGCGCAGTTCCTCCTCCTAGAAGCCGCTGCAGACCCCAGGCCTGAGGGGTGAGGGCGGCATCCCCCGGCTCAGCTGGAGAATGACTCCCTCAGGGCAAGGCAGCCTCCCGACCTCAGTGCCGCCTCCGCGGTGGACGGAGGAACCCTGGCCTCCGTCTCCCCAAAGGTTGAGGTATCCTGACCGATGCCACCCTCGGATAGTGCCACAAAGGGGAGGTCACCTCATGGCCTGCGGAGCAGGTCGTGGGGTCCCCAGGGTCGGGTCAAGCGCCCAGGTGGGGGTGGGAGTTCGGGTCCACAGCTCACGTCTGGCCGTGCGGGGATTGACTAGGGGGTCCTGGGTCGGGTTCTGCCCTGGCGCGCCGGGAGTGCCCGGGGCGGGGTCTGTGCCGGGGGCGGGGTCCGTGCCGGGGGCGGGGCCTGTGCTGGGGGCGGGGTCCGGCGCGCGGGCCGCTCATTTCCGCCGGACGCGCTGCCTCCGGGAGGATGGAGGCGGCGAAGAGGTCGAGGTTGAGACTGAGCCGCCGGAGGCCACCCTCGGGGGTCCGGTGAGGCCGGGGCTGGGGGCAGCAGGGAGAATGGGGAGGCTAGTGTCCCCGGCCGAGCAGTGGCCGGGTGTCACGTCCCCACGTGCTTCCCCGAGCCCGCCTCGGACCTGCCCCGCACCCCCAGCTCTTCCCACCCGACCCCCACCCGCGGAATTCTCACCTCCCCACGCCGAGCTGCACACCTGTCCCCCCCCCGCTGAGGCCTCCCTCCTGTGCCCTCCCCGCCAGCTGAGTTCTCACCGCCCCGTCGCCCCAGGTCCCCGAGCAACCCCCCCGGTTCCCCTCCGGACGGCGGCGAGTGTGCGCGGCCGTGGGCTGAGCTGCTGCGCGCCGCGTGTGCGGAGCTGAACGTGGACGGCGAGCCGCCGCCGCTGCCCGCGTTCCCCGGCCAGGTGCGTGTGCAGTGGTCCCCGCGTGGCCCCGGGTCTCGGGCTGGGGCGGGGCGGGGCGGGCGCGGTCCGACGACCCCGTCTTGTAGGAGCCCAGGCGCAGCCCTGAGCGCGCGCCCCCGGAAAGCTTCACCGTGGGAACCGAGACCTTCTCCTGGACGCCCTTCCCGCCGGCCCCGCGGCGAGGCGGGGACCCGAGCGACTCCGACCGGGTACTCCGCGAGGCCCCGGGGCGCACGGAGTCCTCCGCTTGGTCCCCCCAACGACACCCCGCCCCCGAGCCCCGCGGGACCTCCAGCGCCGAGAAGCAGCCGTCCGTAGAGGGGTTGCCGACACTGCAGAGCTGCCCCATGTGCCAGGCCGTCTTCGCCCCCAGGTGAGTGGCTCCCCTGGGCCTTCCCTCCCCTCTGCTGCCACCCGGTGGCTCTTTCTCTGGAAACCACAGGCAGCTTCAGAAGGCTAGGGTAACTGAGCGCGACTTTGGCATTCCAAAGTGATATTTCACGCAGAAAAAGTTGGCAAAGCACAGAGACGGCGCTGATCAGCCAGAGGGCACAGGGGTGCAGGTCTGGGGGTCTACTTCCTGGTCCACCGGCCTGGGGCCCTGCTGACAGGCTGCAGTCTCCTAGACAGGGCTCCTGGGACTCTGCAGCATGAGGGCAGGGAGGCTCTGGCTCCAACCGGGTCCACCCTGACATCCGGGAACCGGGAGGTGACTGGCATCCCCGGGTGGACTGCCTCCAGAGCCAGTCCAGGCTGTGGGTCACTGAGCAGTTTTCTGTTGCAGCCCCTCGGGCACCTTCCTCTGTGGGTGGATTGCCAGTTTTAAAAACAAGACTTCGTTTCTGTGTCTAGAGATACTTATCTCTTTTTAAAAGCCTAATGTATATTTTTATACCTTTTTAAAAGTAAGGGTGGTGGAATTGGACTTTGCTAAGAAGTCCCAACTGCCCAGCTTGTGGGCCACATGTCACAAAGCCGAGGACACAGGTGTGTGTGGGGGGTCATGGGGGTCAGGATGGCGGGAAGGAGGTTGGTCGGATGAAGGGGGTGGACGGCCGGTTTCGGTAGCTGGACGTGCTCTGCGTGTCCTGTGGCCTGGAGAGTGGGTTCAGTTACGTGCCTCGTCTTTGGTTTTCCAGAAGTAAAACCAGCCCTGGGGGGTGAAGGGAGTGGCTTATAGAACTAGCAGCTGATGACAGACAAAAGTCATCAAACCAATGATCAAAATGTGTGGCACGAAACTGCACAGGTCTGCAGTTAAATATCCAGGCTCCTCCAGTGGCGACACTTCACTGGGGCCTGGACGGCTGGGGTGGGGAGAGTGAGGACGGGGGGTGAGGAGGTGGCTGTCCCCGGGGGGGGCCTGTTGGCGAGGCCCCCCAGCCGGCACAGGTCTGGCGTGGCGGGAGCGGCGGGCGCAGCGGGTGTGGCAGCCGCGCTGAGATGCCCGTGCTCCTCGTAGCGCTGGAAAATTTTTCCCAGACCCAGAGTCTCACCGAACATGTCTCCTGCCTGTACTGATGCTTCAGGACAGTTGTGGGCTGCAAACACCAGCTCCCTCACCAGTTTTGTTTTTTTTTTCTTTTAAACATTTATTTATTTATTTTTGGCAGCATCGGGTCTTAATTGCAGCACATGGGATTTTCTGTTGCAGCGTGCGGGCTTAGTTGCCCTGCAGCATGTGGGATCGTAGTTCCCCGACCAGGGCTTGAACCCGTGTCCCCAGCATTGGAAGGAGGATTCGTAACCACTGCGCCACCAGGGAAGTCGTCCCCCCCACCCTGCCTACGAGTCTTGATGAAGCCATGAACGCTTTTTAACATACGAAGTCCTCCTGATTCGTACCCGTCGAAAGAACGTCTTCTTGGCAGCAGACGTGCAGCCCAGCCCCTCCGTCCCGGTCTAAGGGTGGCTTTTGTTCTTGGATTACTTGTTTTTCTACACAGTCTAAAAAAGGACTCCTAGATATGTTAGAAAGAAAGTTCTAGTCTGAGCTCTTTAAGCAGTTAGATTGAGGCTGGGCAGAATGCCTCGGGATTGCAGAGTAGGTGTCAGTGCGGTTGGGTCTAGGCCTCCGCGTGTCTGGAATGCTTCTAGCAGGTTCTTCCCTTTGATTAAGAAGGAGAGAGCGGGCCCTTGCCGGGCCACACCCCGAGCCTGCAGGGTGACAGTGGAAAGCCCCCGGCCCCCCGTGCCCCTCCACCCCTGGGGCAAGGGGACAGGTCAGGCCATTAGGGGACAGAAATGGGACTGTCCCACGCTTGCTTTCAGTGATTCTGGGGACTGTTCTTGGGCAGAGATGGAAGCCCTGCCGCCCCTTGGAGCAGAGGGGTGGGCTGCTGGGCCGCGGGCGGTGCGGGCGGCCTGGGCGCCGCGGGCAGTGAGACGGTGCTTGTCTTTCTCGGAGCCTCGCGCTTTCCGGGTCACTCAGAACCGTTTGTTCTCTGAGATTCTTCTCTGACCTGAGGGCTGTCATGTACCGCGTGTGTGTGAAAGCCCCTCCGGGTCCGTGAGCTCGGGGCTGGTTCCGGAGATTGGCTCCCACCCGCCACCTGATGTGAGGATGGGAAACCAGACAGGCACCGTGTCCGCGTGATGAGACCCACGCCAGCCCGTGGGGTCTCACGCGCTCCGAGGCCCCTGGAGGGTCGGAGCAGAGCCCCCTCCTGTGCTGGGCCTCCCATCCACGCACCGGGCACGAGTGGGAGACAGAGGCAGAAGCTCAGTGTGCAAGGTGGACCCGCCACGAGGCTCCCGTTGGGGTGTGTGAGGGAATCCCGGACTGTGTCCCCACCGAGGGACAGTGCCGGGCAGCCCCCGGACGAGGTGACCCGGTCCAGATCTTAGGGTCTTCTGGTGGCCTCGGAGAAGGCACGTGGAGGGGCTGCTTCCCAGGACGGGCCGAGGGGCCTCTAGGGACTCGAGGAGGCACTGACCGGGGGCCTCAAATCCCCAGGAGGAAGCAGAAGGCCACCCGGATTGGCAGGGGCTCCCGCGAGCAGCAGAGGCCGCCGTGGGCGTGCATCAGGGGAGAGGTCGTGGCCCTCGGGCTCGCTGAGCCACGCGGTGAAAGGAGGTCATTTCAGGCTCGGCGCCGGGACGTAGTGGTGCAGGGAAGGGCCTGTCTACTCTGGCCAGGTGACCAGCTTGGTCTGCCGAACGCCTGGCTCTGCCGCCCTCTGGGCACCGTGGCTGCAAGCTGACCGTACACGGGTCACCAGCACATGGGGGACAGTCATTCCCGGCCTCTCCTCCTTGATGGCATCAGACGAGGTCAGGGATGGGAGGCGCCCGCTGTGACCGGCGTCCACTCTCCCCTCCCCCACCCAATACCGAGGGGCTGACCCGTGGGCCTTGGAGCCCCACTAAGTCCTCTTCCCCAGAGGGGCCGAGTCCCTGAGTGAAGAAGACAGATTCTCAGGTCTGAGGCGCACACCCACCTTCGTAGTGACCGCCCTCCTAGTCACCAGCGCTCACGCCTTTTCTTTTTTGGTTGCCGAGCAGGTAGCTTTCGAAGGAAAGCTTCGGAGGGAAGGAGGGAAGGGGGACGCGTGGGGCATTTGTTGGTGTGGACACACCTGGTGGGCTTGTCTGACTAATGAGAAAGAGCCCCCGCCGTGGGGGGTGGGGACCCCGCCCTCCACCTGGGGGGCCCCGTGTCTTGCCCACGCCCTTTACTCGGGACTTTCCGACATAGGGTTCTCCTCAGTCTCAGACGCAGGTGCCAGGTGAGCCTGGGAACGGGCATCCAACAAGCCTTCTGGGCGCCCTGGGGACCTTGGACCCAGGAGCAGGGTTTGGAAAGGCCCTTTCTGGTTGTGGGGGGGGCCCTCCTTGGTTCTGCCAGCTGAGGGCACAGTCCCCGCTTTCTCTCCAGCTACTCTTTGGTGCGTGGTGAGCACCCAGGAAGGGCGTGAAAGCGGGTGTTGCGTGCTCTGGCCGGGCGCCCTCCCTGCCCGTGACCCTCTCCTCTCCTCGCAGGCTGACCCAGCTGGACATTGAGAGCCACCTGGCCCGGTGCCTGGCGGAGAGCACGGACGACGTGGTGTGGTAAGCAGCCCGGCCCACGGCTCCCCCTCCACCGGCTGGGCCACCACCCCTCCGCTCTGCATCCCCCAAAGCTGTGTATTAAAGCGCGTCAGCGTGAGGGGTTCACGTCCCCACTCTGTGTTGAGGCCAAAACATTGGGTCCTTTTTCCTTTTTGGGTGACGCTGAGCAGCGTGGTGACTGAAGTGGACAGAGCAGCCCAGGCAGGTGACAGAGGCAGTGTCACCAGCAGTTCGGGTATTTGTACCCAAGTTGGCGCAAGAACGGGCGCTTCGCTCACCCCTCCGAGTCGGCTCACGTTTCACGACCGTGTTTTAACCCCCAGGTGAACCTGCCCCTTCTGCAGCCGTAGGTCACTGCCAGCAAGGAAGACACTGTCACTGGTGCCTGTCATCACCCGCAGGGGTTCAGAGCAGCTCCCCTCAAGTCGGGAATTCACGGGGAGGGACAGGCCCGCCTGCCGGCATCTTGCGTGAGCTGTGTCTCGTTCGTGCTCTCAGTGCCCACGGGAAGCAGGGCCAGGGAGCGTGTGCAGGTAGTTTTCCTTCCGGTGCTGTTGGCCCACAGGTTCCGGAAGAGCCTCGTCTCCAGCACAGCCACAGCGGCTGCAGCACTGGCGGGAGGGAGGGGGTAGGATGTGGAAGCCCAAGGTTAACCCCCAGAAGTTGGTATTTTCCTTTCAAAAAGGGCTTCAGACGAGCCACGAAAAGACACAGAGGAAGCCTCAGTGCACATTTCTCAGTGAAAGACGCCAATGTGAAAAGGCTACACGTTGTGTGATTCCAACTCTAGGACATTCTGGGACGGGCAAAAGCCATGGAGACGGTAAAAAGATCAGTGGTCTCCAGGGGTTAGTGGGGAGAGGGCATAGACAGGCAGAGCACAGAGGAGTTTTAGGGCAGGAAAATACTCTGAACTACAAGGGTGGTTACGTAATACGTGGATCAAGCCTGGGTCCAAACCCACAGAATGTACCGCTCCCAGGTGACACAGCAGAGCAGGTTCTTCCCTTGTAGCAAACGCACCCTCTACGGGGATGCTGGGAGACGGAGGCGGCGGCGGGGGGCGGGGGGGGCACATGGGAACTCTGTACCTTACCCTCGCTTTTGCTGCGAACCTAAAACTGCTCTGAAAAATAAAATCTGTTTAAAAAATGGCTTCAGAAGCCTTTGCTCGTGGAGACGCCTACTTCTAACGAAGATGACAACAGCACGCACTGTCGCTAACGTCTTTAATGTGCAAGACACGAGCGGGTGTGGCCCTGGTGGCAGCCTCAGCAGGAGGAAGGCCACGGCCACGTGCTCCGCCACTCACTGCACAAAAGCACAGGCACGCGCTTACCTCTTTACAGTTCTGACGGCACCAGCTTCCAAGAACCGTATCAAAAGGACACCGTATTGACTGGAGCCGCTGGAAAACGTTAACGATTTGTTTCCAAACCCCACCTCAGCACACCCTTCACCTTCTTTAATTTATAAAAACAAGTGACTGGGGCTTCCCTGGTGGCGCAGTGGTTGAGAATCTGCCTGCTAATGCAGGGGACACCGGTTCGAGCCCTGGTTTGGGAAGATCCCACATGCCGCGGAGCAACTAGGCCCGTGAGCCACAACTGCTGAGCCTGCGTATCTGGAGCCTGTGCTCCACATCAAGAGAGGCCGCGCTAGTGAGAGGCCCGCGCACCGCGATGAAGAGTGGCCCCCACTTGCCACAACTAGAGAAAGCCCTCGCACAGAAACGAAGACCCAACACAGCAAAAATAAATTAATTAATTAATAAACTCCTACCCCCAACATCTTCTAAAAAAAAAAAAAAAAAAAAAACAAGTGACTGTGCACAAAATCTCCCCTCACCAGGAGCACAGGTCACGCACGTCTCGTACACGAGCAACCGCACTGGGGACCGGGAAGCTGTTTGGCAACACGGCAACCTTGATACGAGTGCCTTAAGTTTGAACAGGTCCGTGGCCCCTGTGCTGAGCAAAGATGTCACCGTACCCGATGCAGCACGCGACCCCTGTTGGGAGGAAGGGGGCTCCTGAGGCCGTCCGTGACCCTGTCCTGGGCAAGCGGGGTCTCCCCCGCCCAGGCGACCTCGCAGCCCTCACGCGTGGCTCCAGGACAACATCACCGCGGGGCTGCCACGCCCCTCAGGCCCAGGCAGCTCTGACTCTGGTCCGTGGTCCCTCATTTCCGTCTCTGGAGGTGGGTCCTTCTGGTCACAACTGGGGTGCTGGTTGGGACAAGCCTACACGTTCCACGGACACAGCTCTGCCACCGGGGCCACGGGCCTGGGGAGGCAGGCATGTCCGCGGAGGGTCACGGTGAGGCAGTGGCTTCTCTGTTACCCTTTAATTACCGTGATCCGCCCGAGGCCGCAGGAACATGGAGAGAAGCAAGGCCTAGGGGTGTGTGGCGATGTGGGACATCTGGGGACTGCTGTCCCCGAGGGTGGGCAAGGCCCCTGCCCCCCCCCCCCCCCACTCTGCCTGTCCCTGAGCCACACCTGACATGTCAGGGACTTGCAAACCCACGATTTACCTCGTTCTAGAAAACCTTGGGTTTGGCTTTTCACTTAAGAGGGTGGCCGAGTGACACATGCCCCCTCTGCAGATTATGGGAAGTAGGGGGTGAGCCGTGCCCAGAGATGCACGTGTGAGGGTATTCTAGATTTATTGTTTCACTTTAAGGCTAGGACCCATCATACATATATCTTTTTAAAATTTCTAATTCTGAGCATCATTTCTGATAAAAATATTTTCCAAAAATCTGATACATAACACGAGACATCACACAGGCACTGCTTAGCGTTTCCAGAAATATATTTTGTGCGGATTTAGTTTTCAAATTGTTTTTTGGTCTACGGGTGCTTTGGTGAGCCGTGTTTTAGAACCTCTATGATCCAATTTTCCTGGTCAGTCTAATGCCTGGGCCGGGACCAGTGGTGCCCACCTGGTGAAGGGGGGACCTGGGCGTCAGACCACAGGGGCTACTGACATGCTCGGTATGAAAATACTTGTTAAATATTAACAACAGGAACTTACCAGGATTTAGAAAATGTTCCGAATTTGTAAAAATGCTCCACTGCAGTGGATCCCCGCAGGCACTTACGCTCCCGTCCCCGGCCCGCGCCTCCTCCGGGTGGGGCCGTGCCTGCGACGCTGGGCGGGTGCCACCCGCGAAAAAAAGGCATCAGAGGGAAGCTTCAACATCATCGGGACACTTTATTCCTCAGGACGTTACAGGCTAACTCTCCCGGCGGAGCAGTTCTGTTTCTGTGGAAAGTGTGCACCTTCGAAGTCGGGGACACTTTCTCCCTCGGACACGGGCACCGCGGCCTCCGCGGCGCAGGCACAAGAAGCAAGTTCCTCTGGTGCAGGCGGCCGCGGGCCGCATGGAGGGGCTGTTCTGCCCGGGCCGCCAGCACCCAGCCCGGCATGCATGCATGCGCGGTGGTCGGGGACAGGCCCGCACCGTCTGCCCGCGTCCACGATGAGAACGCGGCGCCTCACGCGGACTCCTCGGCGGACAGGAGCAGCGGGTGGGTGTATTCAAACCCTTCAAACTCCGACTGGTCGATCCGCTTGAGGACGTCCCTGTGGGTACCGGACAGGGCAGGCTCGACGGGCCGCGCGAGACCCCGGCCCGCAGCTCGGGATGCCCCGCCCCCGCCCCCCACGCGAGACCCGCCCACGTCCACGCCCCCGCAGCTCAGGACGCCCCGCCCGTCCGGCAGGTCCGGCAGGTCTTACTCGTCGTCCGGGGTCAGCTGCACCGGCTCGCTGGTGAACTGCGTGTCGAAGTTGTCCAGGCCGTAGTCGTCTGTTATCTGCGGCTGGAAGGGCGGCAGGGCCTGCTTCTTCCCCAGCTGCAAGAAGACACGCGGTCAGACCCACGCGCGCCGGCTCAGCGCCCGCTTGGAGTTTGCACAAACATAAACCACAGAATCGAACAGAAGAGACCGCCTTTAAATATGCCTCATGTTTAAAGGCCGATTGTTTTTCTCTTAAAGTCCAGCGGGAAAATTTTCCAGTCATAAAAACCCTACTTGAGCTGACAAATGCTGGCAGCGCAGGCCGCGCGGGATGTACCTGGGATGGAGCGCAAGGTCCGACCACCCACGCGGGATCCCACGCCATCTGGGGTTTGCGCCCCCCTCGGCAGCCCCACCACTTAAACCAAAGGAGGCTGGTTTGGGGAAGTTTCTTCCTTTCTTAATCTGGGAACCCAGGTCATAACGGAGCTGGGACCTGGCAGGGACGCCCACACTGGAACCCCTCCTCCCAAAAAAGCCTTAAGTGGCCATTTCTATGGTTTTCTTTTTATATGTAAATTTATTTTTGGCTGCATTGGGTCTTCATGGCCTTGCAAGGGCTCTCTCTAGCTGTGGCGGGCGGGGGCTACTCCTCGTTGCAGCGCGCGGGCTTCTCATTGCAGTGGCTTCTCTTGCTGCGGAGCACGGGCTTCAGTAGTTGTGGCACGTGGGCTCAGTGGTCATGGCTCATGGGCTCTAGAGCGCAGGCTCAGTAGTTGTGGCGCACGGGCTTAGTTGTTCCGCGGCTTGTGGGCTCTTCCCGGACCGGGGCTCGAACCCGTGTCCCCTGGATTGGCAGGCGGATTCTTAACCACTGCGCCACCAGGGAAGCCCTCTATGTATTTCTAATCCCAACGGGATGCAAGGCAGTAAAACGCTCGTCAGGCGGGAAATGGGGCATCTCGGGACCCAGACTCTGCTTCCTACTCGACATTTAGGAGGAGGAGACATGCTCGTGCCTGGAGAGGGCGAGTCGCGCTCTGGGGCAGAGCAACCCAGCGCCACACCGCTCACAGTGAGGACGGAGGACGGCGAGGATGGAGCGGCCCCCACGTTCACACACGCGGTGACATAACCCAGCCTCCCACCCCCCACCCAGGTGTGCGCTGTGCACTTGTGCTGGGCCAGGCGCACTCCTAAGAACACAGATCGAGTCGTGAGTGAGAGATAAGGTCCTGCCCTGTGGGGTCTGCTCCCACCCACACCGGCCACGTGTGAGCCAGCAGCCAGCCCTCCAGCCCGGAGCCCTCAGCTCTCAAGGCCCGGAGCAGCTTGATTCAGGAAAAGGACGACCCGAGCCTTTCGGGACCGGCTGCCCCCTTCCCTTGGAGGGTCTGAGTGAGCACTGAGCCTGGAAACCTCCACCTGGGTGGGGCCTCCGTGGGACCCTGTCCAAGATGTGGAACTGTCCCAAGGCCCCGTGTGGGGAGGGAGCGACAGCCGAGTCAAAAATAAGCCCCCAGCCCAGCTCAGCTCACACCGGCTCTTTGCACCGTGGGACCCAGAGCCATCAGGAACTCCAGTTATAGCAAGAGAAACAAACCGGGCCTGGAACGTTGAAACATGTTCCGTAAGTTTGGGGACTTGGGAAGGACGAACGCAGGTTCTGCTGGCGAAGTTGGTGCATGAAATGAGGATGCCACAGAAACAGACGAATCCTTCCCAGTAACGCCCAGGTGTCAGGGCTGAGGCCCGCGCACCTGCCAGGGCCCCGGCAGAGGAACGCCTGTGTCTGTCACCCAGGGAATGCAGGAGCAGAGGGAACGGGCCGACCCGCAGGCAGAGCGGGGTCACCAGTGTTCGTGTGCGTGCATGTGTCTGCAGTCACAAGGCCCCGGCAGCTGGTAGGGTTGGGCCACACCCTGGGCACTGTTACGGGGACACAAGGCCTTCCCTTCTTCCCTGACTTTCTCTCATGCGCAAGTTTCCGTATTCTTCTGTATGTATGAGATACATTCTGGTAAAAAGTGGAAAAAGGGGGCATTTCTTACACGATTTTCCCTACCTCAGGTCTCAGGCTGCTTTAAAAACATTTAAATAGCAGGAGTCAGAACAGACCACGAGGCAAGCACAGCTGGGTGCCGGCCTGGGGTCCTCCGAGCCCACCCCCTACCCCTGTCCCTGCTCTGGGGGCCAAGGCTGCCTCGGTCCGTGGCAAACCCCCCCGGAGTATCCCATACACAATGTCACCTCCTCTTCCCTCAGTCAAAAGCAGTGGACGAGGGACTTCCCTGCTGGTGCTGTTGATAAAACTCCGCCCTCCCAGTGCAGGGGTTTGAGCTCTGGTCAGAGAACTAGATCCCACACGCATGCCGCAACTAAGAGTTCGCATGCCACAACTAAGGACCCCACGAGCTGCAACTAAGGATCTGGCAAGCCACAACTAAGGAGCCCACCCCCACAACTAAGACCCATCGCAACCAAATTAAAAAAACAAACAGTGGACGAGAACGGTGCCACCCGAGTGATGGCCTGTGCATCCCACCACTTAGCCCTGCGGTGTTATGGGAAAGAGGAGGGTGGCGGCTCCGGTTCTGAGGAGATGGCCTGAAAGAGGCGAGGGAGCGGTGGAGGCCGGGGAGGGGCACAGCCGTGCAAAGACAGGGGCGGACCTGGTATGTCGGGCGTCGAGGGGATCACGAAGCCCCAGCAGAGGAGGCCGTTGCTGCTAGGGGCCAGGCGGGAAGCAGGGGACCAGCCCGGATGAGGGTGGCTCAGACCCAGGTGGCTGCAGTGGGGGTGGGAGAAGGTCCAGGCCCTGGAGGTTGAGTCCCTGAGGACTGGGTGGGTCAAGGTCCACTGCAGCGGGGAGGGGCCACAGTGCACCGGGATGTCCTATTGGAACTAGCTAGCCGGCCAAGCGGAAACGTCCGGGAGCTGAATCAACTCAGGTGGATGGCAGCGGTCACAGACCGGGCATCCCGCCACGGGACCCCCCAGCATGGCATGGACGCCCAGGCAAGGCTGTTCCCAGGACCTTCAAGAAGCGGCCCCCGCCCCCAGGGGCTTGTCAGGCCCCCTCCTTGTTCTTCATGAGTTTCCAGATGGCTCCCCGCCCATTTCCACCCATCGCACCCCCCTCGAGGGCCGCCCACCGCACGGGGCGGGGGGCGGTATCAGATTCCGCGCTGCTTTACCAGGTCCCAGTCTATACTACGGAAGAAAGCGTGAGACTTGATGTCGGAAAATCCAGTCTGCGGCCGGCAGCCGAGCCTCTCCTTAGGGTCCTGGGGGTCAGAGTTCAAATGAGGACAAGTCAGCGCAGAGCAAGGCGGCCCCTGATTCCCGTGCCCAGCAGGGGAACGGGCCTGCCCTCCCCGGGACCACCCCCCGCCGGCCCAGCACCCAGGCGAAGGCCAGACGTTCCCTTCACTGGAAACGCTTCCTCCCGGCAGGTTAAGCTCCTCCGGGAAGTTCCTCTTTGGCATCATTTCTCGTCGTTACGTTTTGTCAAGTGTGGACAAGCATCCATAGGACCAAGGAAGGATGCAGAGAGCCACAGCCACACCCGACACTAAAAATGCCAACCAGCTGGTGGAGCCGTGGCCCCAGTAACTGAGAAAGGGCCGCAGCCACGGCTGGCTTGGCTGCCACGGTGGCCACGAGCGTACCTTGTTTAAAAATCCTTTCAACACGTGGGAGGCCTTGACCGAGAGGAACCGGGGGATCCGGATGGGCTTCTCCAGGATGACTGCAACGACCCGGACCGGGAGGTGAGCGCCAGCTCCCTCTCCGTGCCCAGCCCCCGCCCGCCATGTCAGCTCTGCCCAGCAGCCAGGGAGCCGGCAGTCTGCAGGGCACTGGGAACCCTCCTGAGCAGTCGGTTTGGGGCACTCGTGGTGCCCTGGGCCCCATCCTACACCCCAGCAGGGTCTCGAGGCCGCAAAGGGCCCCAGTGCCCACGGTCACACGTGCTCACGATCGCATACGAACCAACGGTGGCTCAGCTGGCCCCGCGTCCCCACGTCCACGGGTGCCAGAGGCCACCGTGGGGACAGCCTCAGCCCTGAGCCCCAGCATGCCGGGGCTGTCAGTTCTGGCCCGGGGCCCAGATTGCAAGGAGCCGTGGCTGGAAGGGGGCAGCACTGTGGCTGAGCACAGCCGCTGCCCGGGACTCATGTGCACACCTGGCGTGGGCGGAAGGGAGTCTGGGCTAAATCGGGACAGATTCTCTTTCCCGTGGGCGTGAGAGTGCCGTGTCCCCCCAGCCACGGCCGTTCCCACACCCACGGCCCGGGCTTTGCTCCCTGAGGGCCGGTCGTGGACGGGTGGCCCCACCTAGTCTGTGGCAGCCGCGGGGACCAGCCTGGGGACCTGCACCTCTGAAAGGGGAAATCTCGCAGGGTGTGGAGGCAGCTGGACGCACGGCCCACGCACCTTGGAAAAGGTAGTCCTCGGTGTTCATGTCGGGGTTGTCGGTGATGATGTCGAAGGGGGAGCGGCCAGCCATCATCTCGAACATCAGGACGCCCAGCGCCCACCAGTCCACGCTGAACCCTGGGGGAGAGCACAGGCCTGCCAGGTCGGGCCTCTCCGGTTGTGCTGTCCCGTCACGGGGCGACGGTCATGACAGTTTGCGTTTCCGTGTCCCCAGCGTCTCCCAGGCAGCCTGGCCTCCCCTCTGTCCACTGTCCCCGGGACGCTCGGTTCCCCCTTACTGGCTGCAAAGCTGTCTCCACATCGAGGCAGTCCACGGACGGCCAGCTGCTCCCAGGGTCTGCAGCTGTCCACCTCCATCACACACGGGGTCCCCATCCCGGGCCAGGTTCTAGACTCCCTGCTCTGGTCCACAGC
Source organism: Phocoena sinus (assembly GCF_008692025.1). Lineage (NCBI taxonomy): Eukaryota > Metazoa > Chordata > Mammalia > Artiodactyla > Phocoenidae > Phocoena > Phocoena sinus. The sequence goes on along the minus strand of NC_045763.1, from coordinate 1,073,631 downwards.
TGCTGTCTGTCCTTCTCTGGCTACTAAGTGACTTCAACCCTATCAGCCTCCTGGGTGCCCAGGTATCGGAGGGTGCGAGAACCTGCCCACCCTGCCTACCCGCCCCCCGACTGTTAACAGCAAGGAAAATGTGTGGAAATATTCGATGGTATATTTGTGACGTGAAAACAGCAGAACCCAAGGGAGGGGTGACAAGCTCCAGTGTCCATGGGGGCTGTGCGCGGCTCTAGCGGCTCTGGGAACCCCCTCCAGAGGGCGGCACCCACTGACTCGGGACACCCGCCTCAGCTCTGTCTTTACTTTGTCTTCTCCTGCCCAAGCCCTTCGGGCTCCTTGACCAGAGGGATCCTGTCCAGTGACCTCGCCAGGGGACACTCAGGTGGACACACAGGACAACAGCTGGGGACTGAGGCCAGTTAGTGGCTTGGGGCTGGGACGAGGTAAGGGTGTGCGTTTTAGTGCAATTTGCTTAGGAAGCCCCCTCTCCCCGGCTGCTGGGCCAGGGCCCCAGAGCCCCTGGTTGGGAGCCCCGGCAGGGTTGGCCCCAGGCAGGCCCACCTCCCTCTCTCTGCTCCGTGGCCGAGTCCCCAGGGAGAGGAAACTCCCAGGGCTTGGGGCGCGCTCCCCCGCCTCCGCTGCGCCCAGCACCCTAGCGCCCCGCCCACGCTCACCGTACTCCTCTCCTCGCAGGATCTCCGGGGCGATGTAGTTCGGGGTCCCGCAGAAAGTGCTCGTCGTGTCGCCGGGGCCCAGGCCTTCCTGTAGGGATAAAGCCAGTTACCAGCAGGGAGGGGCCCGCCAGACACACCCCCGCCGGCGAGAGAACCAACAGAGGACCGGTGACGTGGGGGCGGCCGGAGCCCGGCAGCCAGGACGAGACGGAGCGGGCGCTGGGTTGCCCGGGACCCCCCGGAGGCAGGCGGGGGCAGCGGGCCGGGAGCCCACCTTGCACATGCCGTAGTCCGTCAGCTTGATGTGACCGTCAGCGTCGAGGAGGACGTTGTCCAGCTTCAGGTCCCGATAGATAATCCCTCTCTCGTGTAGGAAGTTGAGCGCGATACAAATCTCGGCAGCGTAGAACCTGGGGAGGGGGTGACACCCATCATCAGCAGAGAGAAGCCAACCAGGAACCGGGACGGGGGCCCAAGCACACAGACGTCCCGTATCCTCCGCTGAAGAGCGCGTGGGCCGACAGGACAGGACAAGGCACGCAGCGTCCTAGTGGTCAGGGAGACGCACACCAAACCCGCCATGAGACCTCACCTCGCGCCCACCAGGTGAGCTGTTTGGACAGCCACTCTCCAAACCCCCCAGACAGAAAAGAACAAGTGCTGGTGAGGATGTGCAGAAACTGGAACCCTTGTGCACTGCGGGTGGGGATGTAAAATGGTGCAGCTGCCGTGGAAAACAGTATGGAGGCGCCTCAAAAAAATTAAGAATAGAATTACCACGTGACCCAGCAATACTACTTCTGCGTATATATCCAAGAGAATTGAAAACAGGGCCTCGAATGGGTACTTGTACCCCCGTGCTCACAGCAGCACTGTTCACCGTGGCTAAAACACAGAAGCGACGCAAGTGTCCATTGTCAGATGGTGGATAAACAAAATGTGGTCCACTGACACATGCAGTGATACCCAGCCCCACACGGGGAGGAGGCCCTGACCCTGCTCCGGCGTGCGTGGCCTTGAGGCCACGATGCTGAGTGAAATAAGCCAGGCACCAAAGGCCGCGTCCTACCTGATCCCGCTTCTACGAGGCCCCTGGAGGCGATTCATAGAGACAGAGAGGAGGAGCGTGGCGGCCGGGGCTGGGGCAGGGGTGGGGAGCGAGCGTCTCATGGGGCCAGAGCGTCGGTTTGGGAAGATGAGAAAGTTCTGGAGATGACGGTGGTGATGGTTGTACAACACCATGAATGTGCTTAACGCCACTGGGCTGTGAACTTATAAATAAATGCGCTGAGACGGTAATTTTATGTCGTGTGTATTTTACCACAATTAGGAAAAGAGGACATGAGCGTGTGGGGCTCGCTCTTCTTGAATGACTACCCGCCTCCCCCCAGAAAGGATCTATGGTGACTCATAATGCCGCGTGGAATTATTTTCCAGTGAGGAAATGAGGAAAAGAGAAAAATATGGAAAACAGGAAAGAGCTACGTACGGGGTGGAAATAAACGCCCCACCCGCCCGTGAGGCCAAGGCTGCGCGGCGGTGATGGGGTCAGTGTCCCTGAGAGTCATTTAAAAAGAAACGGAGATGGTCTTCCTCTTCCAGGCCAGCCCCTGCTGTACATCCGTGCAGATGGCGGGGAGCGGCCTTGCCGTCCAGGCGGCTAAGCTGATGGTCGGAACGTTCACCCCGTTTCAGAAACGGGGGAAAGCACGGCGCCACCGCACACGCAGCGCTCCGGGGGGGTCGGCCACTCCTAGGACCCTCCCGGCTCTGGCCTGGCCCCTGGCAGGAGGCAGTGACCCCCTGTGCCCCTTCCCCAAGTCCACTTCCCTCCTCCCGACGCCCCAGGCTCCCCCCGGCCCCCGGCTGCACCCACCTGGCGTGCTCCTCGGGCAGCTTCCTCTGCCTCTGCATGTGAAACATGAGGTCGCCCCCGTTGACGTACTCGATGACCAGGAACAACCTGTGGGACACGTGGCGGGGAGGCCAGGGTCACAGGCGCGGCCGGGACCCCCACGGGTCCCCCTCTCTGGCCGGTCACCCTCCTGAGAGGCCCAGGGAAGGCGGTGACCGGGGCTGCCCGCCCCGCTCTGGGCTCAGAGGGAAGCTGCTCAGATCTGACCCCGATGCAGTAAAACTCAGGAGAGAAACTCACCACTCGCTGCCTCCAACACAGTTATTTGTTCTCCCAGGGGTGCCAGGCCTGCCTTTGGTTAAAAAAGGTAAAAATAAGGCAGGGCTGGTGGCCGGAGGCCCACTGGGGCAGGGAGGGCACTATGTGTCTGGGTGGCCGCAGAAGGCCTCCCCAGGGAGCAGAAGCCCGGGTGGTGGGGGGACAGGGAGGGGCCACGGGGGAGGGCAGAGAGCTGAGGGACCACCCCGTAGGCCAAGGGGAAGCCAGAAGGGCAGGTGCACAAACCAGGGGACGCGGATGACCCTCTGGCCGCTGTCTGGATGCACCCCAGGCAGGGGGCACGGGCAGGCGGAAGGGGGAGGAGGTGCCCAGGTGAGAGCACAGGTGCGCTGGCCAGGAGGGCCTGAGGCAGAGGCCGCAAGATTGCCAGTGGGCTGGGCAGCCAGGAGGGGAAGGAGTGGGTGGGACCCTCCCTGAACAGCAGGTCCCAAGGGGGAGGGTCAGGCACGCTGACCTGGCCACAGGGCGTCGGCGATGCCGGCTGCCCTCCAGGAGGGGTGTTGGGGGCAGCGGGGTCGGGGCTGCCGGCGGGAGGATCCCTGTGATTGACAGATCCGTCCTCTGGATGCAGGCAGGGCCCTTCAAGTCTCCAAATCTACCATTTACCATGTGGTTTCTTCTCTGATAAGATCCTTCTCGCATTTAATAAGGTTCCATTTTCAAAATTAAATTCACACATGATTTTCCAGAAATACCCTGCTAAGGGCAGCTCGTGGATTTTTAGGTCAACGGCTCCTCTGGGGCGCTTCTGGAGAGCTGGGAGCACAGACGCAGGGGAGCAAACCCGCCGGCCCCCCAGCCTGTCTGCATCCCTGATTCAGGGACGACGTCCTTTAACACGGGGCAAGTGAACGAGCTGCGGATCGCCCTCCGAGTCTCTGATTACATGTTTAGACCAGAAACAACTCCCAAATACATAAACAGCAGAAGTGGAGACAAAAGCCTGAACACTGGGTGGGCAGCCAGAGCCTTCCCTGTCATCCCGGAGAAACCCAGCTCCTCTGTGGGGGCAGGGCGTCTCCCCTGCCTCCAGAGGATGCTCTCGGAAAGGCTCCAGGAACCCTGGCCCCGACACGGGTCCGCCCGCTTTGCAGACAGACCGTGCTCACGCACATCTTGCCTGTGGCTGCTTTCACACTACAACAGAGGTGAGAGACGGAAAAAGCTTGCCGACCGGCTACAAACAGCAAGGACAAACGACAGCTGCACAGCCCCCGCTGACCGTCGGGCACTATTCCAACACGTGTGCACGTCTGATCCTGGCAGCTACCCTGAGGGAAGTGCTATGCAGGTCCTCGACCCCTGGGGAGAGGCCTAAGACCGAACGGTTTTTAAAAAAAACCATTTACTAACAGCTCTGTGACATCAAAGCACAGGACGGTATCTGCCACCAGGACCCGGAATCAGGCAGCCCCAGGAGGTGTGTTCACCCCAACGTGGGTGCTCCCCAGGAAACGGATGTGGCCGCCCACACAGGGACAGGAAGCCACGCCATTCCAGAGAAAAGAAAGAAATACGCCAGTTCTAGAGACAGACACCAGCAGGATGGCTTAGGGAGCAGAAGAGATTTAAGGGGACATTTAAGAACCCAGAGAAGAAGAAGCAATGGTAGTTTCCCTTCTGTATCCAGGGGAAAGCCCGTCAAGGGAGTTTCAAGAGAAGCCGCATCTCTACGCGTGGACGCGGGGACACGTTCAGCTGGTCTGTGGCTGTCACCTGGGGCCCCGGGTCTCAGGTAACTTGTCGATCAAGGAATTTATTTAATTTGTGAAACTGATCAGCTACAAGAACAGAAAAGGATGTTTTTTTTTCTTAAGGCAACTGCGTAGCTGAAGATTTTTCTCGTTCTACAAATAAATCTTAATACTACTTCCAACATTTCACTCTTTCTTTTCCCTTTTAATTTTTACAGGAGTGCGCTGCATTTACAATGTTGTGTTAGTTTCAGGTGTACTACCTTCAACGTTTCTTTAGAGCAAAACCCCACCAGAACCGCCAGGGGCTGATTCACCCTGATGACAACGTTTTGTGTGACTCAGACAAGCTGGCTGCTATGACAAAACGCCCCGATGTCCACGGCCAAGCGCAGCTGAAGGCCGTCTCTGGGCTTCACGCCCGGGGCTCTGCCATGGCGCAGGCAGAGTTGGCACGTGTGTGATGCCAGGATGGGAAAGAAGCCACCCCTGGGGCCCAGACAGCAGCTTACGTTTCCTCGGTACTTAACAAAATGTGCAAAATATAGTAAAACCTCGCAAAACAGGATTCATCGAGAGCTGGAGACAGAAAGGGGAGTAAACACCACAGTCAACTCACAGGCTGGGACCAGGGCAGGAGCAGAGGCCAGAGGCCGGCCCTACCCGCCTGACCCCCATCACCCGAGGAAAACCTGGGATGTGGGGCCTATCCGATGGCTGAGAGTGCTGGGGGCAGGGGAAGAGGGGACCGTGGCCCCATCTGCATGGGAGATGCTCTCCTCAGCTCGGGGATGAGTCAGGCCAGGCCCCTACCTCCCCACAGCCCCCATGGGATAAAACACCAGCCCCAGGCTTCCCTGGTGGTGCAGTGGTTAAGAATCCGCCTGCCAATTCAGGGGACATGGGTTCAAGCCCTGGTCCGGTAAGATCCCACATGCCACGTGCACCACAACTACTGAGCCCACGTGCCACAACTACTGAGCCTGTGCGCCACAACTACTGAAGCCCGTGCACCTAGAGCCCGTGCTCCACAAAAAGAGAAGCCACTGCAATGAGAAGCCCGCGCACCGCAATGAAGAGTAGCCCCCGCTCGCCGCAACTAGAGAATCTCGCCGCGTGCAGCGACGAAGACCCAGTGCAGCCAAAAATAAATAAACAAATTTATATATATATAAAAAGCCACCAGCCCCATACCTCGCTCAGAGGGGACACCGATGGCATGGGACAGTGTGCTGAGATCAAGAGGTAATGCCACATGGACACCAGCAGCTGGCTGCATCTGGCCCCCCACCCATGTCTGTCAGTAAAGCTTTATCGGAACACTGTCTTTGTCTGTCTGAACCCCAGTGAGTAGATGCCACAGAGACCACGTGGCCCTCAAAGGTGAAAATACTTACCATCTGGTCTTTTGAAAAGAAGTGTCGACCCCGCTGGTGTAAAAAATAACAAGAACAGCAGCTTTTACAGCCCTCACAAAATGTCAGGCACTGTTCCAAGCACATCTGTGTATAAAACTTAACCTGAGAACCGTGCGGTAGGTTCTAGGAGTTTCCCTATTTTACAGACGGGGACACCGAGGCAGTGGAGGTGAAATAGCTTTCCCAGGATCACACAGTTACTGTCTAATAAGATCTGATAGCGGCTGATCTGGATGAATCCAGGACGCAAGCCTGGAGCCCCACCGCCAGTTACCGACCCCCCATCACAGGGGTGGCTGCCCCCCAGTGGAGCTCAGGGACCGAGGAAAGGAAAAGAGGAAGCAGACAAGCACCTGGGCTCCCGACAATGAACGACAGACAGGAAAGGAGGCTGAGGGCCAAAGGGAGCATCTCGGGAGAGACCACCCTCATTCCCGGATGAAAACACAAATCAGAAACGCAAGGCAAGCCCCAGGACGGACATGGTCAGAACCAAAACCCTGACTCAGAAGGATGCTCACAGCGGTCACGGTGAGCATGCGAACCAGACACAGCCCACGGCCCCGGGGCAGCTGCCAACGGAACAGGGAAGCTGGCAACTCCAGGCGCAGAAAAACCCCCTCTCGGAGCGGGGGCGATGAACGGCTTGTCTCCATCTCCCCGTGGACGACGCGTGCTGGCCGGACACACCACCAAGCACCCGTCTGCATTCGAGGGCAAGGGGACCTGGCTAAGCCTGGCTCAAGTGCCTGTGCTCTCACACGTGAAGGACGCACGGAACGTGAACTCCAGCCCTTCCCAGACTCGGGAGTCATGCCACACGATGAAATCGAGCAAAGCAGGAGAGACCAAAACAGCGAAGCAGCTACAGGAGGACCGGCAGGAGGGTGGCACACCTAAAAAACATAAAAATTACAGCAAACGCAATTGGGTGGCGGAGAGCGGGAAGCTGCCCTCTGAAACACCATAGGCCCCAGCAGATTCAGGGGATCCTGCCAAGAGATCATTTCAATGAGATTTAGAATGTTCCAGAGAGTAAAAAAATAAGGAAAATGCAAAAATCTAATAAAGATTGTATAAGGGGAACTATAGATGGATCAGAAAACATCAGTGAAAAACTCCTAAATAAGATCAGAAAACTGAATTCAAAAGCACATTAACAAAACTGTACACTGAGACCAGGCATGCGTTTCCCCAGGAATTCAAGGAGAGTTCAACCCTGGGAAATAGGTTATAATGATACAATTCATCATTTTAGGAGGCCCCGAGGAGTAAAAAATCGTAACAATCACCTCCATAAACGGTGAGAAGGACCTTGGAAAAATTCCATATTCTTTCTTGACAATAAAATAAAAAGAGGTGTAAACTTCCTTCAGACAAACTGTAACTCCATGCCGGTTATTGGCGTGTCTGTAACCTCCCCACTGGGAGTCTCTGAGCTGCGTTTCTGAGGCTCTGGGGGAGATGGGATGATGGGGTCCAGGAGTCCGTAGCGGGTGAGCCTATTCCCAAAAGCCAGACAGGGGCAGCACCTCCTTAGCCTCCAGCCTGGTCAGAAGGGGCCCCTGTGGACCCGGAACTCAGGGCGATGGCCGCAGGTGGAGACCCTGGTCCCTGCTGCTCCCTGCCTCCCCCAGTGCCCCTGGGCCCCTTGGTGGAGCAAACGCCAACACATTTGACTGGAATGCCAGCGCGGTCTGGTTCTGCGTTCCTGACACCCCGCTGGCCCACAGCAGCTGGCGCTGGGCCCCTCAGTGCCAACACCAGACACGTTCCCTTGGGGTCAGGAAGGGGACGGGTTTGTCCACCACCACCAGTCCCCAAATGCGCTAGGTACTGGCTGATGTCATTAGAGGGGCACGAATCGGGAAGGAGGGGGTAAAAGCATCGTCTGCAGATGTTATCACTGCACAGCCGGAAATCCAAGAAAACCACCTGAAATTTACTGGAGAAAAAGAACCATGAGGCAAAGGGCCCGAAATCAATGTGCAGAAGCCGCGTTACGCTGCTTGTTGCTCTAATGGAAGAAAAGGCCTCACTCACAGTAGAAACAGGAGAGAAACACTCAGGACAAAGATGAAGCGAGGAACTGAAAACTGCACGAAGGAAAACTAAGACCTCCCGAAAGAGCAGATGGAAAGGGAAACCACGTGACTGAGCAGGAAGAGCTGCACCCTAAGGATGCCCCGTCTTCCTTTCCGGAGCTGGACAGGTTGACTCCGAAGTCCACGCGGAGAAATAAACAGCAAAAGGGAAAACAAACGGCAGAACGTGCGGACGGTAAGGCCAGGGAGCGCGCACAACAGCTACTTCCTCCTTTCGCTCTGCTGCGTTTTGAAATGGCGTCAAGTTTTTTTTAAAAAAGGAGCTACCCTTTTACGTGGTTTCTGATGTCGTTTAATAGTTGGCAAAAGCGCAGTTTCAGGCCTGGTCCTGACAGTTACTTCGACCAAAGGAGCCCCCACGCCCGGCTCTAGCGAGGGCCCCGCCCAGGGGAGGCGTGCAGCTGGACAGGACGTCATCTCAGTCAGGCAGTGGCTGCGTGGGGCACCGGAGTCACCGCATCCTAACGGGACGGTCCAAAGGACGCCAGCTCACGGAGAGCACGCTCCCAACGCCGCGTGCACGTCCGCCCCCAGGCACGCGGTAATAACACGTCCCGCCACCCACTTGCCCTGGTCTGAAAGCAGCCAGTCGCCACCAGATTAGGAAGAAAGAAGGAATCACACTCAGTGAAGGCCGTGTGTGGGCACAGCGGCGGGAGGACTCAGGCCCCTGGGCTAGGCGGACGGAGGCCACGCCCCACGGGTCCCTCACTGTCCGGGGCTGTGGGGTGATCCACGACAGCTACCGCAGTGTTTCCAGAGAGATGGAAACGATGGAAAAATACAGCGAAGTCCTGAAACCTCCTGAGTGTTCCGGGGAGTCTCGACCCACTTCTCCCCACGTGCGCCCTCGTGCCGGGCAGTCTAGCCCGAGGGGCCCTGCTTGGCAGCCTGAGGGGTCAGGGCTGCGTCCGGACCGTTTTAGGGGATGCAGGGGATCCAGGTGGAGAACAGAGGCTGACGCGGCTCCACCCACGCCTACTGTCACTCAGCGCCGCGCTTTCTATTCCGGGTTTAAATTATGACGGGAACACATGTGCTGCCTTTGGAAAGTACAGTGACTCTCGTCCCCAAGGATGGAGCACCTGCCCCTCGAGGTCGCGGATGACTCCTGCCACGTGCATGGCCCTGAGGGCGCATCCTCACGCAGATGTCACAGGTGTCCCGTGACCACCACCAGGGCCCCCGGGAACCGGATCTCCCTGACCCTCCATCAGGAGCGGGCGGAGGTCAGACTGGGCCCGGGGTCTGCTCACTGCAGGCCTGCCGGCTTCTCACCGTGGCGACGACACACGTGGCCCCGGCTCCCCCTCGGCTCCCGCGTCCCAGCCCCACGTCCACACCGCCCACTGGACGTGTGCTCGCCCCGCGCCCCCAGCTCCCCACGTCGGACCCCGCCTGCCGCCCCAGCAGCGCCAAGCGTTCGTCAGTCCTGCCACGCTCTCCCTGGCATTGGGCGAACTCACCATCCTCGTCTCCCTCTAGGCCTCCCTCAGGCCTCCTCGCCCAGCAGGTCCTGCGTCCCCGGCTGAGGATCGTGGTGCTTTCAGAAGCCGTCCCACCGTCAAGCCCTTCCTCATCCTTCCCCGGCACAGCCGCCTCCCCTGGGACACACCCGTGCGACCATCCCTCGTGGGCTCTGCCCCCACCCCACCCCACCTTGGCGGCGTTCCCAGGGTACACGTGTGCGCTGTGGCCCCCCTGCATGGGGCCCCGGGACCCCGTCCAGGCTGAGGTCTCTCCAGAGCTGCAGGTGAGTCCCCAGGTGCGATTTACAAAGGCCAACACACAAGGTGTTTCACATCTCCAAGGCACCGGGAACCAGGAAGAACCGAGTTTAGCGTCTAAGCGGGCACTGCAAACAAGGCACAGCCGCTGTGTTCTTCTTTAAAGGGTAAGAAGCACCCGCGTCCGTACAGGAACACAGATAACCAATTGGGCCAACGGTTAAAAGGCTTTCTGTTGGAACAGCAAGTTGACTGTAAACACTTTACCGGTGGCTTGCTCATCTGTGATCTGAGACCACGCAGAAGCGAGAAAAAGGTCCCCAAACTACAATCTAACGTGGGGGGCTGGGGGAGGGAGAAATCGATTTCCAGCCACCATCTCTCGATTACCCATTTTCACCACAATAGCTTAAACTGAAGCCACTTCCCCTGTTTTGGCCATTTCGGAGTTAATTTTGGCTGTTGTGTAGAAAAGATGGGCTGTGTGGATACGAACGATGGTTTTTCCGTAACACAGATGTTTATTTTACACTGAAACCCCACTGTGGGACTTCCCTGGTGACGCAGTGGTTAGGAATCCGCCTGCCAACGCAGGGGTCATGGGTTCGAGCCCTGGTCCGGGAAGATCCCACATGCCGCGGAGCAACTAAGCCCGTGCGCCACAACTACTGAGCCTGCGCTCTAGAGCCCACGGGCCACAACTACTGAGCCCGCGTGCCACACCTAGGGGAGACCGTGCGCCTAGAGCCCGTGCTCCGCAACAAGAGAAGCCACCGCAATGAGAAGCCCGCGCACCGCAACGAAGAGCAGCCCCCGCTCACCACAACTAGAGAAAGCCCGCACGCAGCAACAAAGACCCAACGTGGCCAAAAATAAATAAATAAATACACACATAAATAAATACATTTATAAAAAAATTAAAAATAAAACCCCACTGTACCATCTGCATACGTTTGTACACACGTGGTGCTCTGTACCCTGTGTATACACGTGGCGACATTAAAGACTGTAAGGCTCGGGACGCCACGTCCATGAGTGAACGTGGAACAGGGCAGAGCCGGACGGCACTACTGGATTTGGGGAGAAAAAAGAAATGCTTATTTTCTTCCCATCCGGAGACCCCCTTCTGATAACTGCTCGTGAGAAACTGTGTCTTATTTACCAGAGTTTTGCTGGTGGCGGCCCGCGGGCGCAGCTCCGGAGTGGAGCGGGTGTCCGCTGTGTTCAGCGGCGCTGCAAGGGCTCTGCCGGCTCCCGGCACCACGGCAGGCCCTCGGGGCGGCAGCTCGGCGAGGAGCCCACGGGAAGAGTCGAGGTGGCCCGCACGCCCATCCCAGCCACGTCCCCGCCGCCACCCTGCCCACCCACCTCCCAGTTCCCGACTCCAGTGGCCTCGCTCCGCATCCACCAGCAGCAGTGGGCGCGGTGCTGAGAGCCGCCCAACGTGGGGCGGGGCAGCTGCTGGCTCCTATGTCCTCGCGGGCTCAGACACGAGGTTCCGTCTGTTTGTTCCAAGGCCCAGCACCCCGAAGAAGAGAGGCCCTTTCAGCCGAAGCTTACATTATTCACGGTTCCCCGGGAGCGGGGCCTTCCTGGCTGTAAACGTTTCACTGACGGACCCACAGCCACAGCCCCTGAGGTGGGCATCCCTGCCATTCCCTGTCCCAGGGCTGAGTCGGGGCCCAGAGAGGGTGCCCTGGGCGAGGTCGCCCGGACAGTAAGGGGGGGCTGGCACGTGAAGCCCAGCTGTCGGCTCCAAGCCTCTGCTGGTACCACTGTCAGGAGAACCACAAAAGGCTTTGAAAGACTGAAATGAGGACGGGGTCTCCGGAGGAACCAGGCTCTGCTGGCACCACCCTCCCAGGGCACGGCTTCCGGGGTCTCCCTCCGTCTCTGAGCCACTTTCCAACCGGGTGCGTTCTACACCAACAATGCCATCCACAGACTCGCAATGGAAGTCTGCCTGGTGGGGCCCCTCCCGGCCTCCCGGCCGGCTCGGCACCAGGCACCGGCCAGTCCCAGGGTCCCCGTCACCCGACGTGTGCGGGATCTTGAATTCTCCTGTGAGCGGGCTGTAACCTCTGACGAGTCCCTCATTAATCAGTGAGTCACATAAACGCTGACACACGCTCACTTTATAACTGTACCAAGGACATGACTGTACCTTAAAAAAATCATCCTTCAACACCACAACTGCCTATGAGGTGCCAGGTATGAACCAACTGCTGGGAGCACAAAAACACCCCACCCGGCCCTGCTCTGAGGGAGTCCACACCGTGGGTGGTGGGGGACAGGCGTATATCATAAACCGGCGTCAAAGCAGGCACGTGGAAACAGCCCGGAGAGACACCCTATCCTGACTAACCAGGTCTCAGGTGCTTCTAGACGTCACTGACGGATTCCATAGAAGTGGAGGCAAAGGAACTAGACGCGGAGGCTAATGACCCCCGGGACGCCTCCCGGCTGTGAACGCGAAGGCCGCAACGCACCTTCTCACGTCAGTCTGGAAAGGCGCTACAGTGGGGCTCACACGGAAACACCTGCGGGATGGTCTCTGTTTCCAAGTCTAACCTTAACGCACCTGGGAACACGTGAGCCGGCGGATTTCCGGGACGCGAGTGCAGAAAGCGCTGTGCTCCTACAACAGGGCTGGAAGTGAGGCTGAAACACCTGACCCTCGTACGTCCACGCCCTACAAGTTCATACGGTGAAGTTAACTGAAAAACACAGCAAGACTCGTTCCACAATACGTTTGGGGAGCGTGGGGTTGGGGGGCACCCTCGGGCGTGCCCCATAATCCCAAGAGACTGGTCACAGCCAAAGAGAGGTGAGGAAAGCGCACCGGACACTACTGCTGGGCCCTCCCGGAGCCCCGGGCGGGGGAAGAGGCCCGGCAGGCAGGGCGGCAAAGATGGACAGAGGGACCCAGGGGCAGCCTGGTCGCAGGGGCCTCGTCCACACGCCTAGGGGCCTGGACTGTCTCCCAGAAGCAACTGGGAAAGTGGTCGGGGGGCTCTGAGGCGGGTGATGGATACTTCAGATCTATGTTCTCGAAACATGGCTCAGTTCCAACGTGGGGGAACTGACAGCCTGGTGCCCCAGGGACCGGACACCCCGAGGAGGCTGCAGCTGGGGCTCAGGGGGAAAGGGAGGGTCTGAGACCCACTCAGGAGGCAGAATCACTGAGATCTGGGAAGGTGGCGACGCCAGTTCCGGTGGGAACAGGGGACCGAAGATCGAGAGAGGTGGGGGTGGGTGCGGGGGGGTGTCGGGGGGGTGAGTCACCGCTCTGATCACAACGAAGCCCCGAGCAGAGAGTGGGCAGAGCAGGACCGAGACCGTCGTGCAGAGAGGCTTGCCTGCACGCTGGGCCCTCGCTCGACCACTGGCTCCCTGCGCTGATATAAAACTTCCCCAAGTGATAAGCGTGCCTCACTGCACAAACAACACGGTCTACACTGAGCACCTGCTGCTGGCTGGGAGTGTGGGGCTTTGGCACGTGTTAGGTAGAGGTGCCTACGTGACCCGCCCCCAGTAAAACCCGAGTTTCACGATTCCCTGTGGAGGAATTCAGGGTGTCCTGTGGGACTCCACAGGGAGGGACTCCGGGCAGCTCATGCCTGGTTTCCTCCCGACTTTACCCCGTGCGTCGTTTCCCTTTACATCCTTTCACAGCAGTAAGCCTTAGCCTCGAGTCTGACGATGTGCCGTGTCCTGCAAGTTCTCCTAAGTCACCGAACCTGGGGGTGGGTCCTGAGCACCCCGACCCAGAACACAGTAACTTTTCAAGTAAGCAAACTGTGTGAGTTCAAGTCACCTGGCCAAAAAAACTCCAAACTGAGTATACGTTGACTATCCTAGACCACTACTTCCAAACCTTTTTAAAGTAGAATTCAAATATGTACAAAGCTTCTAAGTGAGGCTGTTTAGTATTTATTCATTTATTCCACTAATCAGTGAGATCCATAAGCACAAGGACAGGCCTCCCACTCACAGTGGCATCCCAATACCTGATCCCATGCTTGTATCAGTGGGATGCGTTCAATAAATAATTTGTAAACAGAATTAAAGAATTTCGCTTCATTTGTATGAAATTTACTTAATATGACACCAGCCAATGAGAACAACACAGCTAGTTTGAGGAACCAAAAAGCCCCCATACTTGCAGACAGGAGGACCCTACAGACGGCGGCAGAAACCTCGTGACGACACAGCCTCCACACGGTTCAGGTCAGAAAGCAGCAGAATCCCAGAAGCACCCCCCTTCTCTTACCGACTTGTTGTCTGGAAGCAGGAGTGTAAGCCGACCAGGAAAGGGTTGCTGGAGGCCTGCTCAAACACGTGCTTCTCTGTCTGTACCCAGTCGATGTCCTGAAATAGAAGCCAGGGAGTGTGAACACTTCACGGGCATATCCTGGAGAAGGGGAGGCAGGAGAGGAATGTCAGCTCTGCTTGAGGGGTGACCATGCAGAGAGGAAAAGAAAACGCCCGCTGAGAAATTCTCCCCACCACCATCGCCACCCCACCACTGTCACCCACTACCATCCGTCACCTTCACCTTCACCATCTCCACCACCGTCAGCACCGTTACCTGTCATCTATCACCATTCACATTTCTCACCGTTTCTACCACCATCACCAAAGCCACCATCACCAGCTGTGCACTGGCCTCTGGGCTACAGGCTCTCCCGCACTGCCCCATGTGCTGCCCGTGGCAGCCTTGGAAAGTCTGTATTATCATCTCCGCTTCAGACAGGAGGAAACAGAGAATGGAGGTTTCTCCAACACCCCACACCCACCTCCCAAGCACCAGCTCCCAGGGCAGGGCTATCTCCCTCCCAATCCACACTGGAACTTGGGGAAAACTCAGCTTGAGAGTCTCGGCTTTGGTTCCGTGACAACCCCAGAAAGCAGAGCCGGACGAGATTCCCCGAATTCCCCAGGTTAGACCTCTTGTCTCAGGGGTTGGGAAGCGAGAGGGAACGGGATGTGTCCACGGTAGCCTGCCTTCCCCTGAAGGTTTCTGGAAAAACGAGCAGACTCAGTGAGCATCCCTTTGGTGGCCAAAGACCGTCTGGGTTCCTCGTCCTGGGGCTGGGTCCTGACCCCTCTGCCCCTCGCTCCCAGGGACGCCCTGGCCGGCATGGCTCCGTCTGACCAGCCCCACCTCCCCCAGCTCCACTCGCTCGTGCAATGGCCGCCTGGTGCCTGCACTCAGCGTCTCATGTGCAGAGCAGGCCTCAAACAGAGCCCTTGACTGTCCCTGCGTCTGTTCTCGCAGGCACCGGGCCACCCGGGTGCTCAGGAAGGAAACGCCGTTGGGTGCGTGATGCCTCCTCCCCCACGCCCCCGGGTCCACCCGCCTCCCGCCTGCCGGACTCCCCACGCTAGTTTAACAAAACGCCACAGACCTCGAGACTCAAATCCTCCAAACTGTATCCTCTCGCTGCTCTGAGGAAGAAGCCTCTGGGCTCAGGGTGTGGGCCGGGCCCCGCGGAGGGTCCTTCCTGCACCTCCAGGGGACTCTGGCCCTTCTCCGCCTCTGTCTTCACAGTGACTTCTCTGTGTGTGTTTCCCTTCCTTCCTGTCTCAAATCTTTCCCTGCCCTTCTCTACAGGGACACTCGTCACTGGATTTAGGGCCCCCCAGCTGATCCAGCATGACCGCCACAGGATCTGTGATTACCTCTCCCCAAATAAGGTCCTGTTCCCAGGTTCCTGGGATTGGGACGGGGGCCACGGGACGGCAGCGCCTCTCACAAACGCACCGTTGGCCCGCGCGCCACATCCTAGGGTCTCGCTCCCCTGAGACCACCTCCGAGTCCGAGCTCCAGTCCCGGCCACGTGCGAAGACGCCGAGGGCGACCACAGCAGTAACTCTCTCTGGAGGCCTCTCCGCTCAGCGTTCTAGAAACCGGCCCTCACACACCATCAACCCTCCAGCCAGCCGCAGGCTGGGAAGGGGCTTGGAATCCTCTTGCGGGGCTGCAACCGGCAGTGAAGACGCTGGCCGGACCCCGCACTTCCCGGGGCCTCTGCCTCAGCTGTGAGGCACGGATGTCCTAACTCACTTGTGAGCGCAGCACCCAGGGCTGAGGGGCCAGCTGGGCGCTGTGAGCACTGCATAGACGCACTTGCTGGGAGGACAGGTCGGGACTCGGTGCGGCCCCGCTCTGCCCTCTGAACTGCGAGCCTGGGCCGGGGAGCCCGCCCGTGGCCCCCGCTCCACGGGCGCCAAGCGGCCTCACGGGTCAGCAGGGGCTGCACCGGAACAGACTGACTGCTCCCCGTGAAGCCAGTTCTCTGCTTCTTAGGGACGTCACCCCCGTTCAGGGGTCCAAGAAACAGGTCAAAAGTACGTCAAGCCAAGAAGCCCATGAAAAGGAGCTCAACACGTTGTCACTATGGGAACGCCAATCAAAGCCACTTCATACCCACCAGGACAGCAATGGTCAAAAAACAGAAAATAGCAAAAGCGTCGGCAAGAACGCACAGAAATTGGGAAACTCACGTGTTGCTGCTGGGAATGTAAAATGGCACAGGTGCCGTGGAAAACAGCTTAGCTGTTCCTCAAAAAGGTAAACATAGAACTACCCTATGACCCAGGAGTTCGCCTCCTGGGTAAACACCCAGGACGAGTGGAAATAGGGACTCAAGCAAATAACCGCACGGAGCCGTTCACGGCAGCGCGACTCAAGCAGCGGACGCAGAGACAAGCCCAGTGCCCGTCAGCGGGTGAACAGAGAAGCCCGAGGGGGCTGATCCGTAAAACACAACGTGGCCGAGGCCTAAAAAGGAAGTAAGGTCACGCAGACACCCGCTACCACGTGGATGGACCTTGAGAACACGACGCTCCGTGAGAGAAGCCGGACACAGAAAGTCCCCTAACGCACGGCTCCACTTACACAGAGCGTCCAAAACAGGCAAATCCACGGAGACAGTGGGCGGCCGTAGGGGCCGGGGAGGGGGCGGTGGGGGGGACTGCTCACGGGGACGGGGCGGCCTTTTGGGGGGTGAGCGGGGTGTTGGCGAGGGTGGCCCGACACCGTGAATGCGTTAAACGCCACTGAACTGTGCGCTTGAAAGCGGTCAACTGGCAAACTTGGTCACGTGCGCTGACTGCCATCCGAAGGAGCGAGTAGGTGGGCCCTCACCTCGTCGTCGTGGACCAGCTCCTTCTTCACCACCTTCATGGCGTAGACCTGATCGTTCTTCTTCAGCCGTACCAGCAGGACCTTGGCATAGCTCCCGCGTCCGATGACCCTGAGCAGGTCGAAGTCCTGCAGCCCGAGCCCCTGAGATATTTTGATCCCGTCCATCCCATCGATGACCGGCTTGAGGTCCTGAGGGAGGGAGGACAAAACGGGAGGAAGCGGGAAGGGGACTCGTGCGCGACGGGGGAAGACGTGTGGCATCCGCGCCCCGGAGCCCAGAGCCCCATCCTGCTCACAAATCCTGACTCTCTGTCCCAAAGGCCGCCACTCCCGCGCCACCCAGGAGCAAACCCCAAGAGCTTCTGGCGGAAGAGGCCGGAAATCCGAGAGCCGTCATCAGCCACCGGTAGGCCTTCTGCAAGCAAGGAGGGATGCTCGGGGCCAGCCCCGCCTGGACAGGCCGAGGAGGTGGCCGCAGGCTCACACACCCAGGGGCCATGGGTGCAGCGGCCGGAAGGCCACCTGGCCCTCCCTGGGGGGTTGCAAAGCATAACTTGCTAATGTCTGGAAAGACCTTCCAAAGCAAGTACCGCTAGAAACAATATACGATGAAAGAGAAAGGCAACGTGATTAAGGGCACAAGCTCCCCTCCTGAGAATTATCTCTGGCGAGGATTCTTAGGTGGAGGGAGGGTAACTAAGTGTTCCTGACTCACTCCAGACACAGAATGAGCAGGGAGAAAGATCTAGACGTCCAGGCGGGGACACTGATCTTGGGAAAGGTGTGGCCTCTCAAGGTGTTGCTGTTCCCTGAGGTCCTGTGCACAGAGGTTGAGCTCCAGCCGGAAATGTCCTTGCTCAGAACCACAACTTCCTGAGCCTCATTTATCACCCAGAGTCCAGTTGTGATGCTGTGATTTGTAACACCAAGTTCCTCTCTGTTCTAGGGCCCCATTCCTGGCACACAGCTCCTAAAACCTGGGGGGGATTTCCTAAGTGCTGAGAGCCAGCACGGTGTGTTTTGTTATGTTAATGAGGCAACTACAGGGAAGCCTCTAGGTCACCTAAGGATGCAGCTGGCTGCCAGGGGAACCAACTCAGGGATTAGAAGGTCAGTCCCATCCCCTGACCTCCCAGGAGGGCAGAGGGGCTACAGCTTGACTCCAGCGCCAATGGCCAATGATTTAATTACACCTGTGTAATGAAGCCTCCGTAAAACCCCCAAAAGGAGAGGTTTGGAGAGCTTCTGGGTTGGTGAATACGTGGAGATTTGGGAGTGGCCCTCGCTCAGAGACCATGGAAGCCCTCGCCCCTTCCCCACACCTTGCCCTGTGAGCCTCCTACAGATGGCTGCTCCCGAGTTACAACCCTTTAAAAGAACCCGGTGATCTAGTGAGTAAAATGTTTCTCTGAGACCCGCAGGCCGTTCTCACAAATTAATTGAACCTGAGGAGGGGGTCGTGGGACCCTCCAATCTGTAGCCAGTCGCTCAGAAGCACTTGCAACTGGCATCTAAAGTGGGAGGAGGGGTCCGTCTCGTGGACTGAGCACCCCCCTGGGGGATCTGTTCCCCGGTCGATGGTGTCAGAGCCGGGTTACACTGTAGGACACTCAGGGTCTGCTGAGAACTGCAGAGCTGCTGGGCAGTGTGGAAAGCACACACAGAAAATAAAGGCAGGCTTTTATGCAGTGCAGCTTGGGAGGCGGCCCTGGACCCGCTGTGCTGTCTGGGTGGAGAGGACGTGGGAAGGCCTCACCCGCGGCAGAAGACGGTGCCAAGATTGGGCCCAAGAGCCTTCGGGGCAGCAGCCTCTGGGGCTTCGTAACGGATGTGCCCCTGGTGAGACCCAGCTGCGGAGGCGGCAGGGCCTGTTCCCGGAGCTGTCAGCTCCCCGCTCCTCGACACCTCTCCTTCACTGCCGCCCGACAGGCCGACTCCCCCACCCCAGACACCCCATCCCCCCAAACCAGAGGGCCCGTGAGAGCTGCCTGTGGGCACCAACGTCCCTGCCACACAAGGCACTGAGTCCCAGAGACGGGGACTCCCGCCACGGGGGAGGGGGACGGCCGCAGAAAATGTAAGAACCTGGGTGCTGGAGTGGGCGTGACAGCCAGGTCAGAGTGAGCCCACCCCCCAGAGGCCAGCCTTCCCGCTTTCTCTCAAAGCACAAGAACACGGGGTTTCCTTTGTGGAGGTCACGGGTGGCCCTGTGGTCCACCGTGATGGCCTGAGCCACCTGTACTGATGTGGAAACGGCCACGCCGGCAGTCAGGCCGTGGAAAGCTTCCCGTGCGCCGGGCATGGTGCTAAGCGTTTCTACGATGCTCTCAGTTTACCCTCACGGAAAGGTGCAATCATTATCCACACTCGACAGAAGAGGATCCTGAGGTCAGAGGGGTCCCCTGAGCCGGGCTCAGACCAGGCCTGCAGCTTGGGCTCACACAGACTCAGCCAATGACCCCTCACGCCCAGTTCCGTGTCGGTGAAAGAGTGCGTACAATGAGCACCATATGCTCACCTCTGAGATTCAGCAACGGCTCACGTGCTGCCACGCTCACTTGCTCTCTGCCCACTTGGCTGTACAGAGAGCACCTCTGTGCTAAGTGTCTGGAAGACCTCACGGACCTCTGCCCTGGAAGCCTCAGCGTGCGCGATGCCCGATGCCGCAAGGCCGTGCTCCCCCAGGCCTCCTCGTTCATGCTCGGGTTTCCACGCCCGCCCCGGAAACGAGCTAAAGCACCTGTAGACAGGACGCTGGAAACACCGACGAGCCGCCTACTCACCTCAGGCTCACCTGCGATGTCATCATGTCTCCGGGCCGAAGGGACATAAGCGACTAGTGAGGAAAGGAGAAGAAAGCGGCGCTACAGGCGTTGTCGGGGACGCGGCCCGAGACCCCCACGGCCCCTGCCCCTCGGGAGACACGGTGGCCCGGGCCAGGCCGCCAGGAATGTCATCATGTCTCCGGGCTGAAGGGACATAAGCGACTAGTGAGGAAAGGAGAAGAAAGCGGCGCTACAGGCGTTGTCGGTGCTCAGGGCGAAGGCCTGGCAGCCACTCTGACTCAACTAGAGACTTAAGAAAATGCAGCTTCCTGGGCCCCACCCAGACCTGCTGGCTCTGAACCTCTGGGGCTGGGAACCTGCCTCTGTGACAAGTTGCCCTAGTGATTCTTCTGAAGTGACGGATCATAAGGTTTTGGTGTCTAGCCTTCCGGTCTTTGTTCTTATGGTACGCAGGTGGCTGGCTGGGTGGACGGGTACTTGTTAAGGGTCTCCTTTACATGAGGTGCTGTGCTAAGGGTTTTATGCTCCGTGGCCTCCTGTCATCCCAGGGGATGGAACTCATTTATCAAACGAGGGCTAGGGCCCTTGCACACCCTTGTAACGGCGCACAGAACTGCAGAAGCTCAGAGCTGCGCCATCAGTCCAACTGGTATTCAGAGTCACTCTCTGAATGCTTCTTAGCATTAAAAAAAGTCTCTCCCCAACCAAAAAAAAAAAAGAGAGAAAGAAAGAAAAAAAAATCCACTAAAACTCAAGAACTACACAGTAGCCTGCCATGCGCACTGCAGGCCTTTCCACAGAGATGGGTATCCATGGTGGCCGCTGCGCTACGTGCCTCTTGGAACGTCCGAAGTCGGCACAGAGGGCAACCCCGCCCCGGCTCTCCAGGCAGCAGCACACGAGACGTGGGCGCCCAGGGAAGGCCACCCCGCCCACTTCTGACCGGACGAGGGGGGCCCTGAAGCCCTCCCCAGTCCCGAGCGAGCATGGGACATGCTCCCAGTACTGGCCCCTGGTGACAGGAGAGGATCTAAAAGGGTGCCCGGGGGAAGGGGAGGCGGGCGGGTGTTCCTGGGGGGCGGGGCGAGCAGCCCCTACTTCCATCCGTCTCCTCAGAAGGAAGGTCCACGTCGTCACTCTTGTCGTCCACTGCAGGCTCCTGGGAAGGCATGACAGAATCCTGCAGAGAGACGGCAACACAGTGACCCGCGGGCGCCACGACGGAGCTTCTGGAGACTCGTAAGTCACCTGTTATGTAACACACCCTGTGACACACGTATCACTCAACTGTTACATCATCGCACTGAACACGGGAGGAGGAGCCCTGAAGTCACCTGTGAGTCCACAGGCCGAGGTGACCGCTCAGCCCCTCGGGCCGCGACCTTGCCGGCAGGTGCTTTAGAAAGCGCGTGTATTTACACAGTGACGCTGACTCCTCTCTCCCGCCCCAGCCCCCATCACGCGTCGGCTGCAGTCAGGCCCCAGCTCCAGGTTCCACGGCTGACGTCACAATCGAGGAGGCTCCCTGCTGGTGGACCCTGCGGCCCCCAAGAGTGCCGGGGGCTCCCGGGGCTCAGGAAGAGGGCCATCACCCTGCAGCCCACGGGAGCCCCCTCCTCTCTCGTGCGGGGCAGGGACGATGTCAGGGCCCCACCTGGACAGAAGGAGGCCGAGGGTCCCTGGGGCAGTGTGGACACCCGCCCGCCCAGGCTGTGCCCAGCCCGCACTCACCATATGCCTGTCGCAGCTCAGCGGGACGAGGACGTGGCAGCGCTTATGGACCAGCAGTTTGCAGTTGATGCACCTGTAGCCCTGCCTGGCAAGGCCCCATATCCTTTCACTGCACTGGCCACAGTACGCTCTCTGCACGGGACGAGAACAGCCGCTGTCAGGGGGCCCCGCCACGCCGCGCGGACATGCTGCACCGTCACGACGCGCACCTGGGGCGGGAGGAGGCCCTGTCGCCTCATCCAACCGGGACCAGGCCCCGCCCAGGCTCGGCAGCTCCATCCCAAGGTTGGGGGGACCGAGGGCCCCAAGGAGGGCGCTGGGGCTCTGCTCCTTGTGAGGGAAAAGGGGAGGCCCCGGCAGGCAGGGGTGAGGAGGACCCCTCCACGGGCAGCGCCCCCCCTGCTTGCAGGGCCTGGAGTGGGAGTCGTAGCTCCTACCAGGCCGTGCTCAGAACAGCCGAGGGGCCCCCTGTGGGTGGAGGGACCCAGGTGAGAAGTGGGTGGGAGAGCCGGCTGCCTGACCCTCGTCCAAACACCCACCTACACGACGACCACAGAAGTGACCCTGCCTGGCGTCTGGACGTGTCAGGATTCTGAGCTGCTCTGGGGCTCCATGCAATTATCTTGGTATTTTTCTCAGCGTTTTAAAAGATTTTAAATGGTCAATCTTTATTCTTCTTGGTTCTAAACACCTGAAATTCATGATCATTTTTGGCTTGTTTGGAGAAGTTTTTGGAATGTCACAAAATGCGTGGAGGTGAGCGCGTGCAGAAGTCTGGTCACCCGCCCACCACTCGGCGTCCAAAGTCATCTTCGCAGTTCCGTGGTGTCCGCACGACGACAGGTTCCCCGTTTTTTGCGGTAAGCGGGCCTCTCACTCTTGTGGCCTCTCCCGCTGCGGAGCACAGGCTCCGGATGCGCAGGCTCAGCGGCCATGGCTCACGGGCCCAGCCGCTCCGCGGCACACGGATCCTCCCGGACCGGGCACGAACCCACGTCCCTGCATCGGCAGGCGGACTCTCCACCACTGCGCCACCAGGGAAGCTCCCCCCATTTAGTTTTTTTTCAGCCGTAACTCGTTTTCGCGTTTTACCCTCTTTTGCCTTTTTTTTTTTTTTTTTTTTTTTTTTTTAACAAATTTCTTTCTTCTGAGAGAGTCTCAAATTACTCCTGGAGACAGAAAGGATACACAGTACCAGCCGCGCAACGGAGCTCATTTAGGAAACAGAGCGAACCCTCATGAGGTGTGGGCCTGAGGTGCAGGACGGGCTGCTGGTGGCCAGCGGGCACCGAGAAACTGATTTCCCACCAGGAAGGAGCCCCCTCCCCATACACAGAGCGCATACGTCTCAGTCACAGCCATGTGGTCAGCACCTGGGACAGTGCCCAGCACACAGTGGGTGCCCAATTAAGTTTTGCTGAAGACAAGTCCACACGCGTGCGCCCACGCGCCCCCCTGCTTTCAACTTCGGTAACAGGAAAGAGAAGGATGTACCCAAGTCCCCCACGTTGCCGGAACCATCCCTCCCACAAGGTGGCCAACACGGGCTATGGGACTCCTTCTGGGAACGGCCTGAGATGCAGTGGACGGCAGCAAGGGCCAGACAGGGGGCTGGACAGAGGGCCACCCCCCCAGACCTCCAATTCGGGCCAATCCAGTTTAACGCCGGCCTTGGCACCTCTGCCCGAGGAGGGTGAGTGCTGGTGAGTAAACTCGGGGTTCAGGGAAGGGGCGTCATCTCTGAGGACCGCTCACCATTCATGGAACCATTACAAAAATCCACGTCTTTTTATACAATGTGCTAAATGTGTTTAGCTTTCTCCAGGACACCATCTAACAATGCTTGGATCATATTTAGGGGCAAACCCACAGCCACCTGGTATCTTCGCGAATTAACCGAGATCCCTTTTCCTACAGAGCCACCCTCGCCAGGGTCCAGGCCAGGACAACGGGTGATCAAGGGCAGCGTGAGTTTGCCGGGTTCCAGCACCCGTCAGTCGCATCGAGGCCACATGCAGGCATCCCCCCAGGAGAGGCAGCCACAATGTTGCCAAAGGCTCTTTATTTCAAAACTAGATTTGAATTATCAACGTTTCAAGAAACGTGCCACTAAATAATAAAACTTAGGGAATTCCCTGGCGGTCCAGTGGTCGACTTGGCGCTTTCGCTGCCACGGCCCAGGTTCAATCCCTGCTCGGGGAACTAAGATCCCGCGAGCTGCGGCCAAAAAACCCCAATAATAATAATAAATAAAACTTAAAACCCAAGCTTCATTTCTCAGAAAAATCACGTGACTTAATAGATTAACGGGTGCAGATGTTTTTAAGCCCCTTACATGCTGCCGAAGTGGCTCCTTGCTCGTGGTTTCAGTCACTGGCGTCTGGGGCTGCTTTCACACGGCAACAGTAATGGCAGAGTCAGGGCCCGGCTGTCACGACAGAGACTGCACGGCCCCTAAAGCCTGAAATACCTACTCGCTGCCTCAGCCCTGTTCCAGCTGCTCAGACCAACGGCCCTGGGGCTGAGGGCCTCAGGGCCTCCCATTGTGGGCTGGACGCTGCCCCCGCGCCCCCGTGAGTCCCCAGCGGAGCCTTCCTCTCTGCTCGAGAAGCTCAGTTGTGTCCAGTGCAGAGACAGCTCCAGGCAGGGAGCTCGGGCCAGTGAGGCCGACAGCCCTTGCCTCCGTCCCTGGGTCACCAGTGAGGCCGACAGCCCTTGCCTCCATCCCTGGGTCACCAGCAAAAGAGGGCAGCGGCCTCCTTTGTGGGCTTGTCCCTGGGAATCTGGCTGAGCCCGCAGAGCCAGGCGTGGAGCTCCTGAGACACGCGGGGTGGCCTCGCAGCCCCGTAATGAACACTGGTGGATGGTGCGGCCTGAGACGTGGAGCCCAAGGACCCTGGTGGGAACTGTGCCTGCTGACGAACGGCGACACGCCCGCCTCCCCATCTGTGAATGGCGGGGCTGGTTAAGAGTTGTCGGGGGTCTTGGGGTCAGCTCCCTCCTCGGCCTCCTGGTGTCTGTGAAAAGCCGCTTGGCGCTCAGGGAGAGCGGGTGGGGACGGGGCTGGAGTGGGTACCGCCCCCCAGCCGCCAAGTTCCCCTCCTCCTTGAGGAGAAGCCTTTGCCCACAGAGTTTGGGGAGGGTGCGGCAGGAGGAGTGCCAAGCTCTGCACCCTGCCATCAGAGAAATGGGTTTTCCTCGGAGAACCTGCAGGGAGGTAGCGGCCAGGCCCCTCCGGCAGCCTTGCCGGGTGGGTGGGTTTCGTCCTGGACCCGTGAGTCAATTTGTCATGAAGGGAAGCAGTTCTCTGATGTCCTGAAGGGTGGCCCATCCCGTCCGCCTGAGACCCTCTCTGGCAGAACCAAGCTGGTGCCCAGATGCACAGGAAGAGAAGCCACCGGCCACAAGCTGGCTGGTCGTCCGTTTTTTAAGTAAACACGGGAGGGTGGGCAGTGAGGGCCTCGCGTCACGGGGGCTGGATGCTCCCATTTCTCCTTAAATAAACACAGGAGGGTGGGCAATGGGGGCCTCGCGTCATGGAGCTGGACGTTCCCATTTCTCCAGGCTTCACCCGGTCTGTCTGGGTGGCTCACCGCAAAGTCTCACGTCCACACCCGTCGGCCAGGCCCATCACTCCCGCACCCCAGCCCTCTGCCAGCACTCGGCGATGCCCGACCTCCCCACAGCATCCGACGTCCCGAGGACCCTGTCCCAATGTTGCCAAGGCTCCCAGGGCCCTTCTCATTCCCGACAGACATGCCGCATCCCTTCTTTACACACAACATGGCACCCAGGGCTCCCCCGCTGACTCTTCCCCAATCATCCATTACAGTAAACGATAAACCACTGTGTCGTGTTGCACCTCCCGTGTGCCAGGTGCAGGCACAACCTTCAGGGCAGAGTGCTGTGCCCGGCGGGAGGTGGCACACACGGGGCTGTGAGGGGCACGGGGGAGGCGCACCACGTGGGGGGGACGGGGGGGGGGCAGAGCGCTCAGCGCGTGCGGGGGTCCCCAGGTCAGCGGGCGCTCGGCTGCTGTACTGGACTCCGTGGTGTCCCCCCAGACTCAGGTCCACCCAGAACCTCAGGTGGAAAAGTATCTTTGTAGGTGCAGTTAGTTAAGTTAAAATGAGGTCAGACTGGGTCCTAATCGTGACGGGTGTCCTTGGGGAGCAGGTGGCAGAGGCTGGAGGGCTGAGCTCCCAGCCCAGGAGCTCCGAGGACCGCCAGCAACCCCAGAAGCTACACAGGCAAGAAGGACCCTCCTAGAGCGGCGGGAGGGCGAGCGGCCCCGCCCCACCTTGGTTTGCGCTCCAGACGGCGAGAGAACGGACGGTGAAGCACCCAGGCTGTGGCGCTTCGTGCCGGCAGCCCCGGGGCACGTGGTCGCCGGCCGTGGGGGCACCTGCAGGTGCCTCCCCACCCACCTGCCAACGGGACGGCTACACAGCCTCGCGAACCCCATGGTTTCCACAGGACACAGGGCAGCACGAGGAGAAACACCAGATGCTCGGCTAAAGCGCCTTCGGAGCAGGCCGGACAGCGGGGCCCGCGGGCCGGGGGGGCTGGAGGGCTGTCTCGGGCTCTGGGCTTCGCAGGACACCCCTGGGACCAACAGGGGACACTGTGGGGTAACACACGCATCCTGGTAATGGGACAAATCTGCATCCCTTCTGAATGCACGCAGGCAGGCGGGACCATGGAGCCACAGCGCCTGGACAGGGATCCCGAAACAGGGACACACAGGCCGAGTTCATCAGGAAAGACCCGAGCTGGCACCTTCCCGGGCTCAGGGAGCCTCGTAAAGGGCTCGTTGTCATCCAGGGGCAGTGGCTGTGAAAGCGGCTCGCAGGCCTCGCCTGTGCGCAGGGCAGAGCCCGGCACCTCCTCTGGCGGGGGGAGTGGGGGCATCTCGGCGGCCTCGACAGCAACTCACCCTGTTAAAGCGCTTGGCTTGGAAGAGGTGGCCGTTGGCGCGGTACAGCTTCCGCCATCTTCTGGCTCCACGGCGGTAGATGGATTCTGGAAAGAACAGCAGAAAGGGGTAAAGGAACGGCCTAGTGGCCCACGAGCCCAGCTCTGCCACGTGCGGTGCGGTGGGGACAGGCCACCCGCCGAGCTGACACGCCTGCATCCCCACAGCCACTCCTCACGCGATCCCGGGGTCGACCTCCCCTCGATGCCCCTGGATGTGCCGCGAGGGCTGCCCTCCGCGGAGGGTCAGGCTGCGAAGACATTGGGGCCCGTGTGGCCCTCCCACGTGTTTCCTTTCCACGCCCTTTCCCTCCGGGCGTGAAAACCAGGCCCCTCTCCACATAGGGACAGGCTCCGACAGGCTGAGGGCCCCCTGGACGTGCACGCCCAACCGTCCTCAGAGGGACCCTGGCCGCCGGGGAGTCCACGGTCAGCCCGAGACAGGCGTCCGTCCAGCCAGCACCATCCCGCCCCCTCCGTCCCGGGCTCCCGTTTGAAGAGCAAATCTAGGGACAGAAGTAAAGCCAAACCAACCGGACACTAATGTTGAATTGAAAGTTACCCAAACCGTCGCTTTCACAGCCTGCATTCGATAATTCAAACTCCTGAGGAAGGAGGCTGCTTGTTAAAAACGCGGAGCTAAACGTATAACCAGAACCGTTGGTTTTATTCTTCCTCAAAAATGTTTCCAACTTTGCTCCTTCAAAACACTTTGAAAGTATGTGAAAACAAAATACTCAGGATACAACGGGAAGCTTTGTGCTTTTACAAAGCTCTGTAGTGAAGGCGACTTTCATGAGAAGTCAGGGAAGTGCCAGGAATATACTGACGTGGAAACTGTAACAGAATGTTTTTAAAACAAGCAAATTACGGCTCTGGCTGGAACCTGCCGAAACCAGGTCACAGTGACTGCAAAACCGGCTTCTCTCCCATTAAATGGGAGACGAAGGGGGAAACCGAGAAGCCGACACCCAGACAGAACAGGGCCGGCCAGAGGTAGCGTCCTCACCCCCCAGCCCATCTGCCCTGGGCTCCGAGGGGGCCCTGGTGACGCCCCAGGACCCCTGCCCGGATGACAGGGTGCGGCCCTCCTGGCCTGATTTGGGGGAAGCCTGGCCCCCGGTAGGTTCCCGCTAACGTCCCCGCGTGTGGCGTACACACCCCCCGGCTGTCCCAACAGACGGAGGCATAAGGCACCGGGTGACACAGACACACAGGGGGAGCTGGGCTCTCAGCCGGGGACGCGGCGGCACGAGACTCCGGCTCTTCCCTGCGCTCACACACGTGCCGTGTGAAAGCCTGAAAATGCAGCCCACCGGATACCCTTCAAATTTGAGCCAAGCCACCCGAAATAAGAGACTCAAGGATGTCCTAGCAGAGGTCAAGGGGTACTAGGGAGCCCCCAGCAGGCCGGAAAGCTCAGCGAGGGGACAGGATGGAGCCCTGCTGACCCCTGGGCACGGAGCAGGACTGAAGGAAGGCGGGTGATGTCCCGCCGTCCAGAGAGAAGCCTGGACCCCTGCTGCTACGTGCCCTCCCAGATCACACGTGGAAGCCCTACCCCCAGCCCCCATGTGACTGTATTTGGAGGTGGGGCCCCTAAGGAAGCAGTGGAGGTTAGTGGTCATAGCGTAGGGCCCCCGACGGGATTAGCATCCTCACAAGAAGAGGAGACACCCGAGCTCGGTCTCCAGGGCGGCAGGACACCGGGGAGGTGGCGAGTGAGCCAAGTGTCCTCGCCAGGCACCGACCCCGCTGGCACCTGGGCCTCAGCCGTCCAGCCTCCAGACCCTGGGGAGTGAGCTCCTGTGGTCTCCGCCCCCATCCAGGGTATTGTGAGGGCAGCCCACGCAGACTGGACGCCTGCCTCACTCCACACGCAAGCCGTGGCCTCAAAAGATAAGGACTAACCACGAGAGGCAAAGCGACACATTTTAGAAGGAAATGTGGACAATCTTAACAATCCAAGGGGGAGAAAAATTCCGAAAACCCAAAAGCACCGGCCCAAAGAGGAGAGGAACACACCTGAGTACCGCGAGGGGAGGACGCATGTCCATCCAGAGGCCGCCTGAGAGGCAGACAAACCCGTCTCAACGATCAGCCGCACGCAGGAGACGGGTTAATGATTCGGGATGCGGGAGGCACTTCCACAGACCAGCGAGGAAAAAGCAACAGAAGCGTCAACGAAAGACAAGTCTCCGCAACGTCAAATACCGTCAAGGACCAGAGCAGTTGGAAGTTGCCTGTCCTCCGAGACAGGGGCTAAACCGGGGCCAAAACCGATTGTCGAGAGGATGCGCGCTTCCCCGGGACCCGGCAATTGCACTGCTCCGAGACCAAGGCGCAAGGGACCTCACACGTGGGCTCGTAGCCGGCAAAGGGTGTTTGCGGACGGCCAGGCCCACGGGCAAGATGACAAGTGACCTGCGGGCGTGACTGCTCAGGAGGACCCGTCGGCCGTAACCTGACATGAGCTACCCTCAGCGGCAGAGACGCATCTTCCAAAATCAAACCAAATAAAGAGTCAATACGAAGTGACGTACTGACGTCCATAAAGCGGGCTCTGTGAAATGATGCCCTTGTTACCAAACTAAAAAAGAAGCAAAACGGACAACGTGTTGCTTCAGGATGCGCAGGTATGAGACGAAATCCTTCTGGTCAGTGGAAGACCAGAAGCGGTGGGTCAGCGCTGGGCGGGTCGGCTGCTAAGGGCACGCGTGCCCACTCCGTTGTATGTTTTATAACACACGTGAGTCCCGTGCTCTCGAAGCGCCTCAAGTGCTGCAGTAAACAATATACGATCAGGATTGTAAAAACACAGAGGGAGGGGCCAGAGGCAGCAACAACGACGTGGTTATAAACCAGTTTCAGATTTTAATAGTAACACAGAGCTCTGAGTCTGCACAGAAAGGCCCCGGCCGCTGCATGCGATCCCGCCCCAGGGGCCCACATCCACTCCCCCACCGGCTCGCACCCTGACCAGAGGGGAGCAGCGCCTGTGGACGTGCGCTTCACACCCACGGCAGAACACCGACCAGCAGGGCTGCCTCAGGGAGCCACGGCACTGATGTGACACTGCTCCCAGGCCACGGAAGTTGCAGACGTGCAAGTTAAGGGAGGGGAACCAGGGGGTAAAGTGGTGAGCAGGCAGGAGGGGGCCACATCCTCCAGGCCCCTCCCGACGACCAGCCCTCCTGGGGGAAGGGTCAGTGCATGTCCTGCGCACGCAGGACCGCCGTGCAATGTCGGGCAGAGGTGTGACCGTGCTGTTGTCTTTAACGAGAGGCCGAGCATGGTTTCAGGAGGTGCCTCTCGGCAAGGAGGGGAATGTGGTGGGTAATTTCATGTGTCAGCTGCCTTGGGCCACGGTGCCCAGATCTGTGGTCAAACGTTATTCTGGATGTTTCTGTGAGGGTGTTTCTGGATGAGATGAACGTTTAAACCAATGGCCTCTGAGTGAAGCAGACTGCCTTCCGTAATGAGGGTGGGCCTCGTCCAATCAGGCGAAGGCCTGAAGAGACCCCCCCCAAGGCTGACGTCCCCCAGCAAGAGGAAGTCCTGCAGCAGATGGACTTCGGACCTGAACTTCGGCAGTGGCTCTTCCTGCATCCAGCCTGCAGCCTCCGTGACCACGTGAACGAATCCCTCACAGTGAATACTCTCTCTACACACACGTCCTGTTTATTCTCGTCTGGAGAACTGACTCACATGAACCCTCAGGTGGTACTTTCCATTACTCCCCACCCCAGGCAGAGACAGGAAGGTGCCGTCAGAGACCCTGGCAGTGCACAGCCCGGCTCCACACCCTGGCATCACTTCCGGCAGAGGCAGGGGAGCCCCTGTGGTGTCCAATCCACACCCATGTTGCCACCCGGAAAGCAGTGCCCAGGTGACTTACAAGGAACCACAAGGGACAGCAGGGCATCCTGCATTGAAAAAAATATATACAGTTTTTGTTCTGAAGTAATTTCAGACGTACAGGAAGTTGCAAAGACAGTTCAGAGAGCTCCTGTGTAACCTGCCGGCAGTTTCCCCTCGGTTAGCATTGCTCCGACACGGTGTGAAAAAGAAAAGGACACACGTGCTCAGAGAACACGCACGTGCAGAGCGCTTCCCGGGGCGGGCGCTCTGGGGATGACCCGCCCCACCGCCCGCTGCACCCACCGCGGGCCCTGCGTGTCCACCTTCCCATTCGGCCGATCTCAGTGGTAAATGGTCCTGAAGCCCAGCCGGGTGGGCTGGCAAGGCCTCCATGGGAAGCGGGCCCTGAGGGGTGGCTCTGGCTGACCCCACAGCTGCTCCGCCGGGTATCCTGGTGGGTCAGGAGGCTCCAACTCGGTCACCATGTCAAGGCCGACTTCGGAGTCAGAGTTGCTCAAAGTCAGAGCCTGCTGGGCACCTTGAGGTGTCCGGTCGCCTCCACGGTGCCCGTGCTCTGGACGGACACAGAGCGGGAACGACAGTGGGTCCTCACGGCCCCGTCTGCTCAGCCGCTCCTATACCTTCTCTCAGCCTGAACGACACCCTCAAAGAAGCTCTCTGCTTGTCTTCGGAGTCCTATAATTAGGACGGCTGCAGGGAACTTTAATGAGCTCAGTTTCTATGGCAATGGAGCATCTTGAGGGCTCTGACAAGGCGAAGAAAATACACTTTAAAAAGGGAGCTTAGAGCAACAGACCTTGAAACAAACCAGGCAGCCCCCAGATTTTGGGGGGAACATGGGGTGCTCTGAATTTTCAGGGCAGATCACGAAGCTACTGGAAGCCTCTCTGTTTGCTGGACACGGACCCACCGCCCAGATGACCAGCCCAGCACAACCCCCGACAGCCCTAGAGCACCTCGAAACTGTGGCGGAAGTGCTCCGGCAACGGGGCGTGTGGGTCAGCCGAAAGCCTTCCTGGTGGTTCCGGGTTGGTGGCCAGCCCGAGGCAAGGCCAGGGAGCTGGTGAGGGGCCCTCGTCCCTCAGGCTGGGGGTGGGGTCCTCAGCAGAGCGCGCGCTGCCGGCCCCAGGCCCAGCTCCCTCCGGGCGAGTGGCGTCCCCTGGGGTCCATGCTCAGGAGGGCGGGGCCCGTGTCCAGTGGGCAGCGCACTCACTCAGGCCACCCTGTCCTCACCGACCACACATTCCACCAGAAGGCTCCTACCGCAGGCTGCACGTGACCCTCTAGAAGCAGGAGTCTGGGGTTTACGTGGGATGCTGGCCTGGCCATGGGCCACGTATCTGGCGCTGCTGAGAAGCCTGGTGGCCGCACAGGCTGGGGGTCCCGAGGGACGGTGGCCAGTGTGGACAAACCGTCCCAGGAAGCCCACGGAGCCACACAGCTCGCCTGCATTTCCCAGTGGCTGGTTTCACCCGACCGTGGATCCGGCAGCCCACTGCTACGCACACCAGATGGTCGCTGTGTCTCAGGAGGGACCGGGCACTGCCCCCAAAGCCGTGTGACCCAGACCCATGTCCTCCTGTGGCTCTGTGGGTCATGCTGGGGGCGGAGCAGCAGTGAGCAGGACACAGCAGGGCCGGTGGGGTCGCCCCCTCCAGGGCCCTTTCCCTCGTGGCTTCCCGCCCCTCACTCTGATCTGTGTCCCAGCAGAAGACGCAACTTAGAATCCGCTGCTCTGAGAGGTGGGTGAGGGGCCTGAGGCTGCAGACGCAGACCTGGGAAGGGTCTCAGAGCCACCCTGGCAGGAAGCCAGCCACGTGGGCACAGCAGCAGTTCGGTCCTATCAGCGGGCCCGGCTCCCACAGAAGCCTGCCTTCCGCACGTGGTCCCGACGTGGCCCCCAAGCCTTGGCATTGCTGGCGCGGAGCTGACCTCATCTGGGTCTAAAGCAATCCAAGGGCGACCCCAGGGATGTCATGGGTCCAGGGCCGTCACGTGACTGAAACCACCCAATCAGGCTGCAGAGAGGGGCCTCCCTCTGAGGCCAGGTCGCCCCTCCCTGGGCAGTGGAGCAGGGACACAGGGCCCGGGCGTGGTTGGCTGCGTGGACGAGGGGGGGCCAGCCCCAGGGTATGGCCACGGGAAGAGAGAGTGACCAGGGCCAGGCTTGCCACCCCACACTGCCGCCTCTGGACACGTGCTGTGGGGATGTCCCTCGGGGGGACTGCCCATCAGCTGCGGCCACAGCTCTCTGGAGCAGGTGCCGGCGTCGTGGCCCGGCAGCACCGGTGGGGCCTCCCGCAGAGAGGAAGCTGGGGACCGGGACCAGCATGCAGTTCGTTTCCCTGAGCCTCACGCACGGCAGGGAGAAGAGGCGCGAGGGTCCCCCCAGTGTGACGCGCTGTGTGCAAAGCGGCGGGGCAGACACGTGTCCCCTGAGGCTCAGCCACACCTGCAGGAGTCCACCTGCCGGACACCTTCCCTGGTGGCCAAGATGGACATCTGAGCTGTGCCCGTGAGGACACAGCGGCTGAAGGTCAGGACGCTAGGCTCCGTGGACAGGAGAGTGGCCACCGGGGGTGGGGAGGGGAAAGGGGTGTCTCCCTCGAGGAGTGGCTGACGGACGCACCCTGACCCAGCGCCGGAGCCCCGAGTGGCGGATTCACTCCCACAAAGGCTCCGAGGGACGGGGGGGCCGGCACATGCGAGAGACCCAGCGAAGGACCAGGTTCCTGATGTTTGTAAAGAGAAATGCTTAAGTAAAGAAAGGTTTTCTGCTCCCCAGGACAGGAGCTGTGAGGACCGGACGGCGTCCTCCGTGTACAGCAGGGGCCCGGCCAGCACCCAACACCGGGGTTCGGGGCGACCAAGCCATCCAGACAGACCCAAGGGCCCATCCCTGTTGGCTCGAGCTGCTGTCACAGGGCCCCAGACGCCCCAATAAAGAACAGACCTCGACGAGGCACAGGGGGCACAAGGCCAGGGCTACACCCTAGGGGTTCCCAGAAAGGGCAGGCCTCCCAGGGCTCCTCAGAGCTGTCCCTTTGTCACCAAACACCATGAGTTAAGAAACCCATCCTAGGAGGTGCTTTGAGAGGGAGGGGGATACTATAACAGTTCAACCTTCCCACAGTTTTTATCACAAAGATACAAATTTGTCATGAAATGAGTTGAGTTTTGATGAAACGTCTGACCAATGTTCAGAAAGATTCTCTGGAAAAACGTACACCAACTTGCAAGCGATCTGTTGCAGATGAGTTCCGCCGAACCACTTCCCCTCCATGCAGGCGTCCTCCTTTACGGACTCACTTCTTATAAACAGCACGAGCCCTGGAGCTACTCAGAACCCACCTGTGCTGCAGGGGCCCGCGTTTCCCCCAGACCCGCTGCACCTGCGGCCCGGAGCACAGGGCCAGGCCGACGGGAGAAGACCTCGGGCCGGGAACACGGGCACCCCGAATGCGCAGGGGGAAATGATGAGAGGGGACTGAGGTCGCAGCCCCTCCAAAGACAGCCAGTGGCGGCTGGACCACAACAAGGACGGGCCGGCATCACGGCCAGACGTGCGGATCAGAATGGGAGACAAGGCTGGTTCCCGGGAGGCCAAGCGGAGAGCGAGGCCCAGTGCTCGTGGGATCCAACTGCAGATGAAAACTGGGGTTCAGGGCAGCCGAGACAAGACCGCCCCAGGGGCCGCCTGGGTCCTCCCGGGACCCACAGACAGGCTGCAGCAGAGTCTGGGGGCTGGAGGCCCGGGCTCTGGCGATGGCGTCTGCCAGCTTACTCGGCAGAGGGGCTCCTGGGGTCTCTTCTCCTGTGGCACAAGCACCCCTCCCCACGACCCCATTGCCACATACACCTGGGGTCGGGGCCTCCACACAGGAATTTGGGGGGCACGTTTGGTCCAAAACAATCTGCTCCTGGCCCCCCCAGATTCATGCCCCTCTCACACGCAAAAGACGCCCACTCCATCAATAGCCCCGAAGCCTTCACTCCCGCAGCAACACTGACGTCCAAAGTCTCACTGAAACATCATCTAAACCGGGGCGGGGGGGGTGGTGACACTCAAGGCGCCCCCGGCCTGGACCGGGGAAAGTTGTGTGTTTCCAAAATGCGATGTTGGGGGACTTCCCTGGCGGTCCAGGGGTTAGGACTCGGGGCCCTCACTGCCGAGGGAGCAGGTTCAATCCCTGGTCGGGCAACTGAGATCCTGCAAGCCACACGGAGTGGCCAGAGAACAAAAAGCAAAAACAAAATGCAATGTTGGGACAGGCACAGGGTGGTCAGTCCCGCTCCAAAAGGACAAAGAGAAAAGGAGCGAAAGCAACAGGTCCCCAGCAAGCCCCAGACGTGGCCAGACAAATTCGCCAGATCTTTAAGGCTCTAGAATAACCTCTTGGGTTTCATGTTCTGCCCCCCAGCCTCACTGGAGTGGCGGGGTGACCCCCCACTACGAGGCTCTCTCAAAGCCCCAGAGGAAAGGGGAATGTGGAGAAATGAACCAGAAATCCAGGCTGCCCTTCAAGGCATTTGCTGAGTCCCACGCTGCACAAATCCGGGGCAAAAGGCCAAGAAATCAAGCAGAAAGAGCTGCGAAAAGGTTAAAAAAAAAAAAAGCTCGGTGGAGATTTCTGGCTGACTCACAGTGCTGGGGAGACAAAAGCTGGAGATTGGGGTCCTGGTGACCCCCCAGATTTTTCCAGCTGTAATTACTAAAAGATATTAAAGGAAAATGAGAAACAGACCAGCCTCAACAGAATCAAGGTGACTCACCCACACTCCATCTGCTGGGATAAAGTCAAATCCTTTCAAGAGGAAAATAACCTCACTCAGAGCTCCTACACTTTTTCAAACACAGTATCTGATATTCAGTAAAAAGTTACCAGGAAGGTCAAGAAATAGGAGCATCTGACCAAATAGTCAATAAAAATGGCCTCCCAGGGGATTCCGATATTCTACGTATGTTGAAAAAGGTAAAATGAGAGAATTTCACCTGTGAACTGGGTCTGTGAAAAAAGGAATCACATTCTAAAAACCCGAGCATTTTAGAAATTCTCGAAGTGAAAATGCAATGATTGAAATGAATAATTCAGGAGACAGATTTAAGGGCAGGTTAGACAAAATAAGACATAGTAGTAGAAAAGATCCAGATTGCAACACAGTGGGGGGAAAACCGGGATGGAAGAAAGTGCAGGAAAGAGGAAGAGGGCATATGGGACACGGTGAAAAGACATGGATGTGGCGCCTGGGGGACAAAGGGAGAGGGGACGGGCACCATCTGAAAGGACGCGGCTGATATATTACAGCAGAGACAAAAGACACTGTGCCACAGATCCAAAAAACTCTACAAACCTCAGGATAAATTCAACATTCCCCCTCTTTTGCAAGGCTGCTAAAACAGAAGAACAAAGACCATTTTAAGGCAGCCAAAGAGGAAAGAGAAGCAACCAAGGGAGTAACGGGGGGACAGGCGAGTCTCCAACAGAAACGGCTGAGGCCAGGTGACGCACCAGACGTGCTGAAAGAGCAACGCTGCCCACCTGGGCTCCACACCCAGAGAAAATGGCCTCAGAAACGAAGGCAACAGAAAGATGTTTGCACAGAAACAAAAACCAATTAGTTGTCAGCAAATCTCTGCTAGAAGAAATACTAAAGGGAGTTTCTCGGGAAGGAAGATGGTCTCGGACGCAAGCACGGTGCTGCAACGTGGGCATCAGAAGGGGGATCTGAACGCACGCTATTTCAAACAACACTAACAATGGCTGTGGGGTTTAAAATATAAGTAAAATGTACACACATGACAACAATAGCATAAAAATTGATAAGGGGATAAATAAGACTAAAGCGTTGTAAGGTTCTTGCCTTACCCAGAAATAGTAAAAACAGTAACTTAAGGTGCATTCCAACAATGTTTCTTAAAATTCCTAAGGTAGCCAGAATATTTTTTATTTTATTTTATTATTTTTT
This sequence comes from Phocoena sinus, assembly GCF_008692025.1. NCBI lineage: Eukaryota > Metazoa > Chordata > Mammalia > Artiodactyla > Phocoenidae > Phocoena > Phocoena sinus. The sequence goes on along the minus strand of NC_045763.1, from coordinate 1,037,329 downwards.
AAAAATAATTTATTTATTATTTATTTTTGGCTGTGTCGGGTCTTTGTTGCTGCGCGGGCTTTCTCTAGTTGTGGCGAGCGGGGGCTGTTCTTCGTTGCTGTGCGCGGGCTTCTCGTTGCAGTGGCTTCTCTTGCTGTAGAGCACGGGCTCTAGGCGCACGGGCTTCAGTAGTTGTGGCTCACGGGCTCCAGAGCACAGGCTCAGTAGTTGTGGTACATGGGCTTAGTTGCTCCGAGCCATGTGGGATCTTCCCGGACCAGGGCTCAAACCCGTGTCCCCTGCATTGGCAGGTGGATTCTTAACCACTGCGCCACCAAGGAAGTCCCTATTCTTTTTTAAAACATTTATTTATTTTATTTTTGGCTGTGTCGGGTCTTAGTTGCACACGCAGGCTCCTTGTTGCAGCATGCAGGCTTCTCTCTAGCTGTGGCGCGCAGGCTCCAAAGCGTGTGGGCTCTGTAGTTGTGGCACGTGGCTTCTCTAGTTGTGGGTTGCATGCTCAGTAGTTGCGGCACGCAGGCTTAGTTGCCCCACGGCACGTGGGATCTTAGTTCCCCAACCAGGGCTCGAACCCGTGTCCCCTGCATTGGAAGGCGGAGTCTTAACCACTGGACCACCAGGGAAGTCCCGCTAGAATTTTTTTTTTTTTTTTGGCTGCATTGGGTCTTCGCTGCTGCACGTGGGCTTTCTCTAGTTTTGGCGAGCAGGGACTACCCTTTGTTGTGGTGTGTGGGCTTCTCATTGTCGTGGCTTCTCTTGTTGCAGAGCACGGGCTCTAGGTGCACGGGCTTCAGTAGCTGCAGCACACAGCCTCAGTAGTTGTGGCTCACAGGCTCTTGAGCGCAGGCTCAGTAGTTGTGACACACGGGCTTAGTTACTCCGCAGCATGTGGGATCTTCCTGGACCAAGGATCGAACCTGTGTCCCCTGTATTGGCAGGTGGATTCTTAACCACTGTGCCACCAGGGAAGTCCCTAGAATATTTTTTTAAGTATATCTTTTAAAAGTATTACTTAACAAAGCTAATTAAAAGTGGGGTGGGGTGATAAAAAAAATAACACCTGATTAAACCAAAAGAAGGCAGGAAAGGAAGGCCAAAAGAAAGAACACATAGGTCAGTTACAAAATTAATAGTAAGCTGATTGATTTAAACTGTAACTTATCAGTATGACATTAAATGTAAATGAACTAAATGCTTCAGTAAAAGACATGGATTTCACACTAGGTCAAAAACAACAACTAACTTCTGCTTATGAGAGCTGCTTCCAAAATATGATACAGAAAAGTTGAGTATAAAGATGGAAAAAATATACCACATAAGCACTTAGATCCCCCTGTTCCCCCCAACACACACAGGCATAGTTATACTGATGTCAGACAAAGGAGACATAAATGGTAATAATATTTTTCATCTAAAAGAGTAACATTTCATGATGATAAAAGTGTCAATTCAAAAGGAAGATATAATGATCCTAAATCTGTACGCACCTAATATAGCACAAAATACATGAAGGAAAACCAAACGAAGTCAGATTTCCAATAATTTAATACCTATAGATATTAAAGATATTTTAAAGGATAATAAAGATATGTACTATGTCAATAAGTATGACGTAGACTTTAAAATATCCTTAAAAACACAACTTACTAAAGGTGACAAAAGAAGAAAAACAAAATCTGAATAGTTAATTTGTATTTTAAAAATTAAACCTAGAATTTAAAATGTTACCATGAGGAAAACTCCAGGCTCGTGGAGCTTTGCTATAAATTCTTCTAAATAATTAATTTAGAAATAACATCAGTCTTAATGTAAATCTTCCCAAGAATTAAAAAAAAAGCTCAGGGACTTCCCTGGTGGTCCAGTGGCTAAGAATCTGCCTTCCAATGCGTGGTGCCCAGGTTTGATCGTGGTCGGGGAACTAGATCCACATGCATGGCGCAACTAAGAGTTCGCATGCTACAACGAAGAGCCCGTGAGCTGCAACTAAGACCTGGCACAGCCAAAATAAATTAAATAAGATACATAACTATTTTTTTTTAAAGCTCAATTAATTTTTTAAGGCCAATATACCTCCATGTTTAACTCTGACAACGTTACAAAAAAAGAAAATTATAGGTCAATTTCTCTTGTAAACATAGTTGCAAAAATACCAAACAAATATTTGCAAACTGAATCCAGCAAAATATAGAAAGGATAACACATTATAGCCAAACAGGGTGAACTAAGTGAATGCAAGGTTGGTTTAACATTCAAAGCCAAATAATGTAATTCACTTTATTAACAGAATAAAAGAGAAAAGTATGTCAACAGATGGAAAAAAAATCCATCTGGTAAAATCCTATGTCATTCAGGATAAAACCCTCAACTAGGAATAAAATAGAACCTCCTTAATTTGACGATGGGAATTTACAAAAGAAAGAAAAGTCATTCAGCAAACAACATCCTTAATGGTAAAATTCTGAAAACCTTCCACTGAAATCTAGAACGAGAGGATGCCTGTTGTCAGCATTTCTGTTCCATAATGTTTTGGACACAGGCTCAATGTTTTGGAAAGATAAACAGTGCCAGTGCCACAAGGCAACAGCTGAAGGTTTGGAAATAGAAATGAAACTCACTGGCGAAATGGTAGTGTATATAGGAAACCCAAAGGGACCTGCAGATAAAATACTAGGATTTTTTTTTTAAGTTATTAATTTATTTATTTATGGCTGTGTTGGGTTCGTTGATTCGCCATTGTCACAAAATACACCACGGAGATAAATTTTAAAAGCTGTTTTTCATATTTAATATGACTACTTTATTTTTTTTAATTTATTTTATTTTATTTATTTTTGGCTGTGTCGGGTCTTTGTTGCTGCACACGGGCTTTCTCTCGTTGCGGCGAGTGGGGGATACTCTTCGTTGCAGTGCACGGGGGCTTCTCATTGCGGTGTCTTCTCTTGTTGCAGAGCACGGGCTCTAGGCACGCAGGCTTCAGTAGTTGTGGCATGCGGGCTCAGGAGTTGTGGCTCGTGGGCTCTAGAGCACAGGCTCAGTAGTTGTGGCGCAAGGGCTTAGTTGCTCCACAGCATGTGGGATCTTCCTGGACCAGGGATCAAATCCGTGTGCCCTGCATTGGCAGGTGGATTCTTAACCACTGTGCCACCAGGGAAGTCCCAAAATACTAGGATTAATATGTGAATTAACAAGGTTGCTGGACAAGAGTTCAACAATCAACTGCATTTCTCCATACATTTTTATAAGCAAACAAATAGAAAACAAAATTATAAAAGGAACACCACTTAAAGCAGCATTAAAAAGTAAATGGCAGAGACTTACTTCCCTGGTGGTCCAGTGGTTAAGAATCTGCCTTCCAATGTAGGGGACGTGGGGTCGATCCCTGGTTGGGGAACTAAGATCCCACATGCTGCAGGGGAACTAAGACCCGATGCAGCCAAAAATAAAATAAAATAGATAAATAATAATAATTTAAAAAATCACCCAGAAGCAAAAACTAACAAATTCTTAAAAAAAAAAAAAAGTAAACGGCAGTGAAGTGATCTAACAAAAATTGTGCAGGACTGCTACACAGAAGACTACAAACGTTACTGAAAGAATTTAAAGAAGAGTTAAATCTATTTTCATGGATTGGAAACCTCAGTGCTGTAAAGATGTCAATTCTCCCATGTTGATCTATGAACTCAAATGTAATCCAAATTAAAAATCTCATTGGGTTTTGGGAAACTTATAACGAACTGTAAAATTCGTATAGAAATAGAAAAAGTAAAAAACAACCAAGATACTCTTGAAGAAAAACAAAATTGCAGGACTTAAAACACAATGATATTAGGAGCTATTATAACGCTGAGTTAGGGGACTTCCCTGGTGGCACAGCGGTTAAGAATCGCCTGCTGGGCTTCCCTGGTGGCGCAGTGGTTGAGAGTCCGCCTGCCGATGCAGGGGACGCGGGTTCGTGCCCCGGTCTGGGAGGATCCCGCGTGCCGCGGAGCGGCTGGGCCCGTGAGCCGTGGCCGCTGAGCCTGCGCGTCCGGAGCCTGTCCTCCGCAACGGGAGAGGCCACAACAGTGAGAGGCCCGCGTAACGCATAAAAAAAAAAAAAAAAAAAAAAAAAAAAAGAATCGCCTGCTAATGCAGGGAACACAGGTTCGATCCCTGGTCTGGGAAGATCCCACATGTCACGGAGCAACGGAGCCCGTGTGCCACAACTACTGAGCCTGTGCTCTAGAGCCCATGAGCCACAACTACTGAGCCCATGTGCTGCAACTACTGATGCCTGTGTGCCTAGAGCCCGTGCTCCGCCACAAGAGAAGCCACTGCATGAGAAGCCCGTGCACCACAATGACGAGTAGCCCCTGCTCGCCGCAACTAGAGAAAGCCTGCGCACAGCAATGAAGACCCAACATAGACAAAAAAAATTAAAATAAACAAATTAATAATAAAAAAAAAAGCTGAGTTAAAACTGTGTGATATTGGTGTAAAAGGCCAACAGGACAGAACAAGTCCAGAGACAGCCCGCCCCCACCCCGGACAATGTATGATAAGGATGTCACTGAATCGTGGTGAGAAAAGGATGGGTTTTCCTATAAGCGGTTCTGGATCAACTGGTTATCACCACGGCAGGGGGCCGGGCGGGTGCGCGGATAACCTCCGCCCCGACCTCACGCCATACACAAAACTCACTCCCAGGTGATGTAGGACAAATGAAAAGCTGCAATTTGGGCAGGAGAGAAAATACTCAGGACCTGGGGTTAAGGGGATATTTCTTTAACAGTATACAAAAAGCACTAATTGTAGAGTGAGCGTCCGGTTTTTGTTCATCAAGGGTGGAAAGGCAAGCCGCTGCGTGAGGGGAGGTGTTGGCAGCATCGCATCCACAACACACAAAGAGCTCCTGCACAGCAGGAGAACAGGTGCCCAGCCGATTAAGTTGTTTTTAAACAACCTGATTTTGAAACTAAGCGAAAGACTTGGACGGGCACCCGACAGCAGTGGGTCCTAAACAGCCCATTAGTGAGAAGATGCTTAGCCTCTGGGGTAAAGAGGAGATCGGACCACGGCCACGATGTGGGACCATTCACACGTGCTCTCTTGCAAAGAGCTTCTGACAAGCCCGTGTGCTGCAGGGCGTGTGAGCGGGACCCCTACAGCCCGAGAAGAGAGTGGAAATGCAAAGTTATCACGACTGTGCTCCCGGCACACGCCTCCTAAAACCCTAGGAGTCCTGAGTGTCTTCTGTAAGCTGATGAGATTGGCTTCAGGTTGGGGGCTGTCGTCACGGTCCAAGGCATAATTAGACGGCTGGAACTTTCGGCCCCACACCCGCCCTCTGGGGAGGGGAGAGGGACGGGAGGTGGGCTGCCCCCCCCCCAGCCATTTCCCTCCCCTCTCTCCAAACTTCAACACCATCTGCCCTGTCCTCAAAGATTTGAGCCTCAGGTCCCCATCTCTTTAGCTCAACACCAATGACCTTAACGTTCCCTGCCCTCATCAACACCGCAGACCTACATCCCTCAGGATCACCCACCTGCAGGCCTGCGTCCATGCCCGCACCCAACCTTCTCTCTGCCTGATGCCAGCCCACCTCTGTGACATTCCTCATCCAACCTAAGAGACCACCAACTGTCAGAAACACCGTGATTTTATGCACCAGAAAGAAAGAAAACGTTGCCGGCTAAACGGGGACACCCAGACCTGAACGAGGCTCTCCGATCTCAGCCGTGTTAGGAAGCGGGAGGCTGGTCCTAGAACTGACGGAACGCGGTGTGTGGGGGAGGCTCCTTTCTCTCCTGAAAGGAAGCCAGCCTGCCCTTCACCCTGCGCTGATCTCTTCCACTTGGGTGGATATCTGGGAGCCTCGATGGACAGATGGTCGGACAGGAGGCTGGACACACACACGTGCCAAATTCTTGTGACTCCTGAGCTTGAGGATCAGGTCGTGAGGAACGAGGACTGCGGGAAGGATCTGGACCCCCTGAAGCAGGAGCTCAGAGAGGCTCTGGCGAGGGTGGGATCCGTCCCAGGCAGGGCTGAGGTCCAAGTGGTGAGCTGGCGGGGCGCCGGGGGCAGCGCTCAAGAGTGAGTGCCCCCCAGTGCAGGCCAGTGGCCACCCACAGTGGCAGCAGCGAGCGGCAGGGAGGGTGGTTCTCTTGGATAAACCAGCCCTTAGGAGCAGATCGGAAACCAGATGAAAGAGGTGGGCGGGGGGCGGGGTCCCTCTCCTTACACCCCCACCCTGCAGGGCTCCATGCCCACCAGCCCAGGCCGGGCCATGTGCAGGGCTTTCCACCAGTGATGATTTGAAGGTGGGCGAGTGACCAAGGGCACGAGGCGTCGGTGTGACCCAGCAGCCGGGGACCATGGTGAGGCGCCTGACGGAGGGTAAGCCCCTCTGCGGAAACCAGCACTGCAGAGGTCCGGCCGCCCGAGGATGAGCCGGGGTCAGTCCTGGCTGTTGGGTCTCCTGCCTCAGTTTTAGAGAATCTGTTTTCAGTTGTTGGTCACTCACGGAAGCCCTTAGGAAACGCCCCCTCCTGTCTGGCTCTTCCCCCTCCCGGGGCCCCCCTGGCAGAAAGAAACCTGCGCTCCCTCAATGCCCAGCCAGCGACCAAGTCCACAAATTTTTCCTGTGGCTGAGGCTGAACTCTCCCCACGCCTCCTGCCTGCGCCTGGCCACAGCCCCCCTGCCCCGTCCCCAGCCCAGGCCCTGGGAAGCCATCACCTTTCCCGTGTGGCTCCCAACACCGACACGATCAAATCTCAGGGACACACACGACCCGCAGGCCGTGATCTGGGCTCCCCCTGCCTCCTCGGGCGGGTCTGTAAGAAGGTCCGTGAACAGGGCTGCTGAGAGGCCGAGCCCAGGTGCAGCTCCGAGGGTGAGCCGGTATCAGCCCCTGCGTCACAGCTGCTGCCAGCACCCTCTCCCTGTCGCACGCCCGGCCCCCTCCACGGGCACTCTGATGAAGCTCAGGTCAGCGGTTGTAATTAGTGTTTTAATACCCGTTACAACCTCTGATCATCAGAGGACAAAGGGGCAGGTACCGTGGACTCCACTTTACAGATGAGCAAACTGAGGCCATCCAAGGCCAGGGGTCCTGGAGAGAGCTGGAGGGGGCTCCCAGGCCGTCCCCGCCCCAGCCCCAGTGAGCCCGCCAGTGCCTTCCGTCTGGGTCTCGCTCTCACTCCAGGAATCCCTCTAGAGGGGGCCAGAAACCGCCCACAGCGGGGGGACGGGAAGCCCCTGTGCTCGGCTGAGCATCCACCCCCAGGGATGACCCGTCCTAGTCCCCGAGCCTGTGCCTGTGTCACCTGACACGACAATAGGGACTCTGCTGGCGCGATTAAGGTAAGGACCCTGGGAGGGGATGATCCTGGATTATCCGGGGGCCAGTGTCATCACGAGGTCCTTGCGAAGGGGAGGCAGGAGGGTCAGAGTCAGAGAGAAGATGTGGTGACAGAAGCCCTTAGGTGTGCCTCTCACTCAGCCCGGCCCCCAGCAGCTCGCCTGCCCCAACCATCTTTGGTCCAATGAGGAACAAGAGGGAGGCCTCTGAGAGACACAGAGACAGAGAGACAGACAGACAGACAGAGACAGAGAGATGACTAAGGCGGAGCCTCCCTTCCCTCATCCTGCTGCTGTCCTGGGACCACGCTGGGGACCAGGCAGGGCTCTCCCCCTACCCTGGACTCACCCTGGTCCTCGTGGCCAGCCCTGTCCACCCTGGAGGGAGGATTCCTGTCCCCACAGCATGTCTCGAAGCAGCCGGCCAGCTCTTCCTCGCGGCTCTCAGCCACGTGATCACCTCGTCCCAAATCCACTCCGCTTGGATGGCCGTTTAGCGAGACCCGCAGACGCCAGCACGATCCCCGTCCTATCAACCACAAGCCCCGGGCACGCCCACGGCTCCCCCCCACCGCCCCTCAGCTCCTTTCGGGTCCCTGTCTGCAAGCAGCCTGCGGGCCCCTCCTGCTGGCCAGGGACAGGCCAGCTCCTGGTTGTCTGCGAGCACAAGGCCAGAGCGCCGCCTCCTTTCTGGGATCGAAGTACCAGACCTGGGAGAGGGGCAGCGAGGCCACGACACACAACCGCACGCCCTTTGCAGCCACGCGACAGGACATGGCCTCAGTGCCTGAGAGGCTGGCACCGTGATGAGACCACCTTCCCACGAGTGCCGTGTCCTCCATGACCTCGGCATCCACGCGACAGGACATGGCCTCAGTGCCTGGGAGGCTGGCACCGTGATGAGACCACCTTCCCACGAGTGCCGTGTCCTCCATGACCTCGGCATCCACGCCGGAATCGCACCACGATGCTCGAACGCCTACCGAGGCTGCACGAACAAACAGCAGTACACCAGGGGTCAGCCGAGCAGCTGCCGGCGTCCTCGGCTGATTAAGTACCTGGACGTGTCTGACCACGAACGGAGACTCAGCGGAGAGTAAACACTTCCAGTCCTGAAGGCTGCTCCCCTCACTCGGACGGAAGATGGTGTCCGTGCACCTACCCGCGCCCACCTGTCCACATCCATGTTAACCTGCCTGCGTCCACCTGTCCACACTCATCTCTCTGCACTCACCTGCCCACACTCACCTGCACGGTTCACGTGGGACCCACCCTCCAGTTCCCCCTTTCCTGGTCCTCCCGGGTCCTGCCAATCTTCTCCCAGCGCTGCACTCCTGCCCCCTTTCCCTGACCCTTTGGCCTCGGGGGCAGCAGCGGGCCGCACAGGCCTGCTGGCCCTGACCCACTCAGCATGGGGCTCCTGCCTGGTCCACGCTCCGACCGCGCAGCTCCCGCCTCACCCTCAGTGTCCGAGCTCCGCCCACACCAGGGCCCAGTCCGGTCCCACCCCTCCCCCTCCCACCTGGCAGAGCCAGCTCCCCTACCCCTTATCTCGGCTGAAACAGCGTCTCCCAGGGCCCTTCTGGCCACGCGCCTGTGCCCTCCCTCCCTCTAGGGCACAAACTCCACGCAGACAGGTGGCGCCATCCCAGTCCCTGAAGCAGACACGGTCACCAGGGGCCTTGTACACAGAAGGCCGCGAGGTGCGGGCGGTCTGTGGTCAGCCAGGTCTACCCTCTTCTCGCTGCTCCAGGGGAAGCGCCTGGCGTCCGCCTGGCCGCCGTGCCAGCCTCGCAGCTTCACGGGCCCCGAGTCTGGGTTTCAGCCAAAGAGATCGCAGCCATGTGACCTCAGTTTTGATTTTCAGCTGCTGACAACCTTCGAGCACCCCATTCCCTTCCCTTGCCTCCACAGCTGAGGGAGCTGACGAGAAAGCCCCAAAGCCACCTCCTGTGGCACCGGAGGTCACAGCCCGAACGCCCTGGCCCTGCTCCCCCACGCCCCCCGAAACCCAAGCTGCTCTCTCAAGTCGCCTGGGACCACCTCGGGGGCCCACCCTACTCCCCCGAGAGCCTCGTGACGCCAACAGGAAAGGAACCCCGCACAGTCCAGGTCACGGGGAGGTGCCAGTCTCCCCCAGCCCCCCACCGCCGCCCGAACGCAGACGCCGGGAAACACTGGCGGCCACACAGCGAGGAGCGGGTGGTGTTGCCCCGAGTCCCACGTCCCACGCAGCCCCGTCAGTTACCCTAGTCCTGGACCGTGAGCTTCCCGAGGGCCGTCTTCACATCTCTTCACGGTGGGTCTCAAGGAGCAACGGCTAAACGGACAAAGCGGCCGATGTTCAAGTACCCATACCCCCCACCCCCCGCCCCATTCTAACAGGGACTAAGAAACAAAGTGCAGCCCCACCCGCTGGGGAAGGCTTCCCAGAGAAAGCGGCTTATTTGACTTCCTCACGATATTAAAGATCTGTCGGGCTTCCCTGGTGGCACAGTGGTTAAGAATCCGCCTGCCAGTGCAGGGGACATGGGTTCGAGCCCTGGTCTGGGAAGATCCCACATGCCACGGAGCAACTAAGCCCGTGCGCCACAGCTACTGAGCCTGCGCCCTAGAGCCCGCGAGCCACAACTACTGAGCCCGCGTGCCACAACTACTGAAGCCCGTGCGCCTAGAGCCATGGTCTGCAACAAGAGAAGCCACCGCAATGAGAAGCCCACGCACCACAACGAAGAGTAGCCCCCGCTCGTCGCAACCAGAGAAAGCCCGCATACGGCAACGAAGACCCAACGCAGCCAAAAATAAATAAATAAAATAAAAAAAGATTTGTCACGTTGATATGAATCGATTAGAGAGATGGTTAGAAAGAGTACAGGGGCCACGTGTTCGTAAAGGCCTCGCACATGGGGGGAGGGGCAGAAAAGCGAGGCTGGGGCGGGGGGGGGGGGGGCCCCCACCCCCAGCGGGTCTGAGAGCATCTCCAAGGCCCGGCAGACACACCTGCTTCTCCTCCACATCTCAGCAGTGTATCCCACCCTCCCTCGAGAGAAGCACTACCCCTTCCCCAGAGGGAGAGGCCTAATTACGAGAAAAACAGGAAAAGAAAAAGTGAGGGTAGGGTCGTTGCGGGCTGTGTGCCTCGCAGTTGACTGCACGTCTTTGCTTTGGGACCCTTTAGTGAGGCGGGGGGGGGGGGGCATCTTTAGACTTCTTCAAAGTTGTAATAAAGAAGAGAACAAAATACAAGAAGTTTCTAGGAGTCTAGAAACAAACCAACAAAAACAGAACAAAAACTTGTAAGCAGACCTCGAAAAGCCCACACCGGACTCTAAGGAAAAAATATAAATTCAAAAGATTCCTGGGGCAGAGCAAGGGGTGGCGGGGGACTGGCTCCAGGACCACCCTCCCACCCCCTCCCCCAGCCCATCCCCCTCCTGACCTCAGGGCCCAACCCAGAAGGACACTCTCCACCCACCAGACAGGAAACGCTGCCCTGCTGTGTCTGGTAAAAAGGAAAAGGGGGAGAGAGGGAAAGAAAACTGGACTGTTTTTTCCAAACCCCCGTAACAGTCCTCCCTTGTGAAAAGGATCCCACAGACAGCTAAGTGAACCCCAGGCGGGACACTCACAACACACCATTAGCATGTGTTGATCCTTTGGTGTTCCCGTTGCTTGTCTGTTACATGTGAATTTCTGCTGTGTATCTGTTCTGTATCTATTATGAATCTATTACATATCGACTATGTGTCTATGGTGTATCTGTTCTGTGTCTCTGCTACACATAATACAGGACACGTCCACCACATATCTACCCCGTGTCCACTCTATCAGATGCTGGTCCAAGCCGAGGAGATGCCGAATCCTGTCCCCTCACAGGCCTCCTAGAGGCAGGCATTGACATCTCCGTTTCACAGGCAGGCCTACGAGGCAGCATCTGGACTGCAGGTCGCTTCAGTATTTCCAAAGCTTTTGATCCTAAACCCCCAAGTAACAGAGCAACAGACACGAGGGCCACAAAGTTGATAGGAAAACACACGCTCATGGCAGGAGTCCCACGAACCTGGGCGAGGCCTGCATCCCCGTGCACAGCTCTTGTCCTAGCGCCCCGTTCTAGTGGGTGAGGGATAGTCGGGGAGTTGTGACCACGGCTGGGGAAGAAGGGCAGAGAGCAGGGAAAGGAGCTTTCGAGCAGGGCGGCAGGCGCTGGACCCGCACAGCAGCCCTGCAAGGCAGCCGCTCCCACCGCCCATTTCACAAGAAGGGAAACTGAGGATACGGAGCCTTGTCCTGGGCCCTGCAGCCAGTGGTGACACAGGCCACGCTCAGCCCAAGGTGCCTGGCTCATGGTCGTGAGAGCTGAGCTGCAATGAAGAATGAATGAATGAAACACACGCCGAAGAGAGAACAAGGAAATCAGACCCGCACTGGAGGCTGCCCCTGGGGTTTCACGGCCAGGGCCACCCCGAGAAGCGGGGGAGGGAGGATGCCCACCGGCCTCCTGCCAGTTGGAGGACTCAGCTGGTGCAGTGTCTTAGGTCTCTTAAACCATGTTTGAGATTCAAAACAGCTTTGGTAATTAAACACACAAAAGGGCCTGATTCTCCCTGAGATTAAGCTTTTGAAAGGCTTTAAGAATTTACTGGGGGGAAAGCCCACGCTGTCACAACTAAATTCTGATGCGGGATTTACATATCGAGAGGAGACTCAAAGGTCGAGAATGAGGGGGGCAGGGCCAGCACCAGAGGAGCCCCCTCGGGATCCCTCCACAACGGAGAATCTTTTAATGTCTTCTAATGACTAATGACTAATTATCTCATTGTGCCGCTCACCTTAGAAAATCAGACACAAGGAAGTCAGGAGCCCTAGGCCTCCAGGGGGTGGGACGGCATCGCAGGACAGCCCCCCAGGAAATCATGGAGTCAAGATTACGTGTCAGTACGGGCACACCTCAGGGATGCTGTGGGTTTGGTTCCAGCAAATAGAAAGCAAATATCGCAATAAAGCGAGTCACACGAATTTGCTGGTTTCTCAGCACGTGTGAAGTTAGGTTTACACTAGACTGGAGCGTATTAAGCGTGCAGCCGCGTATGTCTCAAAAAATGTACATACCTTAAGTAAAGACTACTTTATTGCTAAAAGAGGCTAACCATCATCTGAGCCTTCGGCAAATCTTTTTATTATTTGTTTATTTATTGCTGGTGAGGGTCTTGCCTTGATGTTGGCGGCTGCTGACTGACCAGGGTGGTAGTTGCTGAAGGCTGGGGTGGCTGCAGCAATTTCTTTCTTTCATTTTTAAATTTATTTATTTTTGGCTGCGTTGGGTCTTCATTGCTGCAGGCGAGCTTTCTCTGGTTGCGGCGCGCGGGCTCTAGGTGTGTGGGCTTCAGTACTCGTGGCTCGCGGGCTCTAGAGCGCAGGCTCAGTAGTTGCGGCGCACGGGCTTAGTTGCTCCGCGGCGTGTGGGATCTTCCCGGACCAGGGCTCGAACCCGTGTCCCCTGCATTGGCAGGCAGATTCTCAACCACTGCGCCACCAGGGAAGCCCCACAAAATGTGTTACTTGTTTGTTTTTTTAATTTTTTTTTAAAATTGAAGTAGAGTTGATTTTTTGTAAAAATTACTTTTATTGAAGTATAGTTGATCAAAATGTATTTCTTAAATATTAAGACTTGAAAGTTGAAATTGCTCCTTGATCCACAGGCTGCAGAATGGAAGTGTTAGCAGGCATGGAAACAACATTCATCTCGTTGTACATCTCCGTCAGTGCTCTGGGGTGACCAGGTACATTGTCAACGAGCAGTAATATTTTGAAAGGATTTTTCTTTTTTTTTTGAGCAATAGGTCTCAACAGTGGACTTAAAATATTCAGTAAACCATGTTGTAAACAGACGTGCTGTCATCCGGGCTTTGTTGTTCCATTTACAGAGCACAGGCAGAGAAGACTTGGCCAAATTCTTAAGCACTCTAGGATTTTCAGACGGTGGATGAGCACTGGCTTCGACTTTAAGTCACCAGCTGCATTAGCCCCTAAGAAGAAAGTCAGCCTGTCCTTTGAAGCCAGGCATTGGCTTCTCCTCTCTAGCTATGGAAGCCCTAGATGGCATTTTCTCCCAATATAAGGCCCTTTCATCTATATTGAAAATCGGTTGTGTAGCGTAGCCACCTCCATGAATTCTCTGAGCTGGATCTCTTGGATAACTTGCTGCGGCTTCTACATCAGCACTTGTTGCTGCTTCCCCTTGCACTTTGCTGTTGTTATGGAGACACAGCTTCTTTCCTTAAACCTCATGAACCAGCCTCTGTCAGCTTCAAACTTCTCTCCTGCAGCTTCCTCCCCTCTCTCAGCCTTCCAGGACTGAAGAGGTTAGGGCCTTGCATCTGGATTAGACTTTGGCCTAAAAGAATATTGTGGCTGGTTCGATCTTATACCCAAGGACCACTCAAAACGTTTTCCACATCAGGGGACTTCCCTAGCTGTCCAGCGGTTAAGACTCCGTGCTCCCAATGCAGGGGGCATGGTTCCATCCCTGGTTGGGGAACTAAGATCCCGCATGCCGCACGGCACAGCCAAAAAACCCCCCAAACAAAGAAAAAAAACCCTTTTTTCCGTATCAGCAATAAGGCTGTTTCGCTTCTTTATCATTCATGTGTTCACTGGAGCAGCGCTCGTTAATTTCCTTCAAGAACTTTTCCTTTGCATTCACAACTCGGCTGTTTGGTGCGAGAGGCCTAGCTCTCGACCTGTCTCAGCTTCTGACATGCTTTCCTCATTAAGCGCAATCATTTCTAGCTTTCGATTTACAGTGAGAGACGTGCACCTCTTCCTCTTACGTTGAATATTTAGAGGCACCGCAGGGTTATTAACTGGCCTAATTTCGTACTGTCGTGTCAGGGAATACTGGGACCCGAGAGGGGGAGGGAGGGGGGAAACGGCTGGCGGGTGGAGCAGTAAAGGACGCACACGACACTCATGGATTCAGTTCACCATCTCATAAGGGTGTGGTTCGTGGTGCCCCAAAACAATTACACAGATCACCAATCACAGATCAACCGTAACCAACGCATTAATAATGAAGGCTCCAATATTGTGAGAACTGCCAAAACGTGACACAAAGGTATCCTCGTCCACAGGAGCTGACCCTCGCGACAGTGACCACACGAGGCTGTCCACGGAGAGGACGGGACACAGCCTTCAGATGCAGGGGCAGAGCCCTGGGAGCAAACCTCAGAGCTTGGAAACCAGGAAGGCAACCAGCAGGGAAGGGCAGCTCAGGGCCACGGGGCTGGGGACAGAGGACGTCCTGGTGGCAGCGGGTGACCTTCGGGCGAACGGGGTGACAAAGCTAGATGTCAGCACAAAAGCTGCAGCCTCTGTGGAATCCTGGGTCCCTGCAGATGGTCCCCCAAGGGACGTGTTTTTCCAGGTGGCAGGTTCTGAAATAACTGTAGCAAAACAGCGTCTACCACTGCAAAATAAAATGAAACCAAAGAAAAGACTGTAGCCTGCAGTTGGGCTGAGACCGGCTCCTCCTTTGCCCTTGGGCCACGATCACGGGGTCAGGAAGACCCTGGGGATACCTACGTGCTTCGCGAAGACGAGAAATAACTCGGGGTCTGAACCAGTTGGTTCAGAGCAGGCAGTGCACGCAGCTCGCTGCCACCAGGGTGCGGAATCCGAGGGCTGTCTTTTCCCACAGAGAGCATCCTCATCTCACTTTCGTTACTTCGAAAATGCAGTTCAAGTTTTTTCTGCTCCTTGCAAGTCATCTGATACAGCTGGATGTGGACAAGTGACGTCCAACTTAACTGGAACAGCAAACTGGTCACACCCAGGATGCACTTTTGTTGAACAAATGCCTTACAGGCTCACAAAATGCACAACTAAGGGGTGACCGGAGGCTCCTGTGTGGCCCCCACCCTCACCCTCACCTCTCTGGGTGGTTCCACCAGCAGGTCTTCCCGGTTCCTCTGACCAGCCCCCCCAGGAACCCCCACCCCACGGCCACGTCGGTGGTCCTCTGCGCTTCGCCTCAGGGGTCACACCACGCCCCGCCCCGGCACCTCCTTCGCCCCCCGCACCAGCCCCACTACCCAGTGTTTCCGCCTCGGTGCCGCTTACGTTAATTACAAGCTGGAACTTTAAATCATTTTGCACATCTGCTCATTAACCAGGCGAGACCGGGAGTGTATCCTCCAGGTCACTGGTTTTCCCAGCATCTGCCCGACCCGGCATCCGGGGGCCGCCACTCAGGTACGTGGAAGGAAGGAAGCCCGTCTGTGTGAGGACCCCGGTGCCTGTGTGTGTGTGTGTGCGTGCGTGTACATGTGCTGACACTCAGGCTGAGGATTCAGCAGAGACTGAGGTCATAGTGGACCCCTGGGTGTCTGCGAGAAGCCATGAGTCAGGAGCAAATCTGACGTCCACAGGGGATGCTGCTCCACGTTCCCTGACTTGCAACTTAGGCCCAGGACCGTTCTGATTCCCGTGGAACCACCACAGCAGCAGTGCACCGAAGCCGCTTCCTCCAGAACTGTCCACCTACCACTCAGAAATACAATCAACCATTAGCACACTGGCTCCAGCACCTACTGAAGACAAGCTTGGTGCCAAGTAATGTTTTACACACTGTCGCATTTAATCCCCACAAAATCCACGTGATTCAGTTCCTTGTGTCCACATCTGCCACCTGGAGATGAAATGGAGGCCCAGAGAAGAGGTGGCCCGCCCAAGACCGGAGTGGGAAGTAGGGGCGGCTGGGATGCCAAGGGCCCGCGCTCTGGCCTCCTGGTGGTTGGGCCTCTGGTGCTGCCCTGACCCTCAGGGACCTATGATCTCGGCGTGAGTGGCCCAGGCACACGGAAACCCCGCCCCATCCGAGGGATGAAGCCCCAGGCTCGAAGGAACAAAGGAGCCACTTCTCCACAGCCGCCAACAGGCAGTCAGATGCTGACGGCCGGGGTCCCTGGCCCTGCTCGGTGGTGGCCTGGTGGAGATAATGCAAACGGTGGGGGGCCCCGGGGGGATCCAGGCAGAGCTTGTTATAGACACGAGGGGGAAAAGAGCTCAAAACCGAGCTTTCAGAAGAATGACTGGAAGGCAGAAATTAATTCAAGGCCAAGAACAGCCAAGACGGGAGACAGGAGCCGAGGGTGGGAAAGGAGGCCGCGGCAGGAGCCCTCGGCAAAGACCCCATACCCCGCGGTGACTGCTGTCCACACCGCGGGGCCTGCACCTTCACACACAAGGATGAGGCCACGGGCCTGGGATGCGCAGCTCGTACTGGAACCAGGTTTCTCCATCTCTTGCCAAAGACGGGGTCCAGAGACAGAGACAGGTGCTGCCCCTGGAGGTGGGGGGAGGTGATGGCAAAGGAGAACCCCAACACCAGCGCATACGGAGGGAACATGCCGGAGGACGCGTGGGCTCCCAGGGAACATGGCTGCACACGATGTGACAAGCTGGGGAGGTCATCCGAGGGGGTTGGGACAAAGAGGTGTCCAGCAGGAGATGTGGCCCCCAAAGTCAGACTGGGAGAGGGACACGTGGACCAGGACCCAGCACCGAGGCCTCTCTACCTCGTGCCCACAACCCTGCCTGCAGGTGAGCATCCGTAGTTCACCACCTGCGATTACCTGGCACCCCCCACCCCCACCAAGGCGGCCGTGCCCAGTGCAGTTCCAAGCGTGGGGAGGTCTCCGGAACAGGGGGGCCCAAGTACCGCAGGTCCCTCTGTCCACAGCATCCACGTCTGTCTATCCACAACCACAGTGTGTCCACACTCACCCACACCTGTCTATACAGCATCCAGGCCCGACCACGCCATGTCCGCGTGGTGTCCACACCCGCCCATGCCTGTCCATACCCAGGAGGAGACACTTTTCAAGGGAACAGCTGCTGTCAGCTTAGCCCACGGGCCGTCCGTCTCCTCCCCACAGGCTGGGGGGTCCCGGGTCTCGAGCCGCAGCCTCCCGCATAGCAGGAGACCCCGTCGCAGGTGCTGCAACTTCTCTGTGTGTGTGTTTCCAATGGTCGTCACAACGGCATCCCTGTGCGTCCTGGGCCAGGTCTGTACCTGGAGCAGCAGGTGTTTCCCCCACCCATGTGGGGAGCAAGTGCATCTGAGGCCCGTTAGGTTTATGATACTGGAGCTGAGTTTCAAAGTCTTGGCTGGGACTGACACTCAGAGCCACCGCCTGACTCCGCCAGCCGGCCCGGCCCCTCCTTTCTGAGCACGGGGGCCTGGACCCCCGGCCCGCGACCCGCCCCCCACTGCCTCGCCCTCTGCTCGCCTTGCTCACCTCAAAAACCGGGCCTCCAGCTTAAACCATTCTTTAGTGCTTAAAAAATATTAAAATTTGGGCTTCCCTGGTGGCACAGGTTGTTGGGAGTCCGCCTGCCGATGCAGGGGATACGGGTTCGCAGCCCCGGTCCGGGAAGATCCCACGTGCCGCGGAGCGGCTGGGCCCGTGAGCCATGGCCGCTGAGCCTGCGCGTCCGGAGTCTGTGCTCCGCAGTGGGAGAGGCCACGACAGTGAGAGGCCCGCGTACCGCAAAAAAAAAAAAAAAAAAAAAAAAATTTAAATTTAAAAGCTCCCTTTGTACAAAAACAGATCAGCTAAAACCCGTGAATAATTTATGCTTGTTCTGTTCACTTCCAAGAACATCAACGTGAAGCTCAGGGAAGTTTCCGTCCTAAAGGAGCCCGTGACCTTCAGGTGCACGGGACCCCAGTGCTTCTTAAGGCCCCAAAGCGGAGGAGGTGCTTTGCACTTACCAGCAGGCGCCCCAGGGAGGGCCGGGAGCAGAGGGAGGTGCCGGCCGCCCTGTGCTCTGCCCCCTTGGGCCGGCCCCGAAGTGGGACCCCGCTGCCTGCCCTCCTCGCAGCTGAGCGAGCCCCCCAGGCTCCCCCATCACCCCACAGACGGCCCAGAGCCCAGGCTCGCTGCATCTCGTTCTGTTCTCCCAGGAGTCGGCCGCACATAGGAAAACATGCTGGGGGCGGGGGAGTGCTGAAACGATGGGGCATCCAGGGAGGGCTGGACACAGACGGTGCAGCTGCCACGGGCGGACCCCACGGGAGGCAAGGGTCTGCGGCAGCAGGGAAACGTCTTACTGCAGCTGTGCTGCCCCAGACCCACGTCCTCGTGGGGATGGGAGTGACTCACAGGCCCTCCATTGCCTCCTGATTCAAGACTTCCTCCTCCACACAAGTCTTTTTCCTTCTTAATGAACTTGTATGCTATAAAAATAAGCTGATGAAAGACTTGGAAAATATCAGAAGGCGCGTAAAAGAGAAGGAAAAACAACGGTCCACCTTCGCGCTGACATCGCAGGCGCACGTCTGCTCTCCACCCTGAAGCCAACGCCTCGGACCGCCCCTGCTCTGCTCAGGTGACGTGGTCAGGAGAAGGCGGGGCCCAATGTGCACGCTTGTGGTCTGTCATTGCAACACTTACCAGGACGACCCAACACCACACAGGCGGACAAGCCTGATTCTAAAATGGGTAAAGGACTTGCACAGACATGTTCTCCGAAGAGGATACAGTAGACTGATGGCCAAAAAACCCGAGGAAAGGTGCTCAGCGTCACTGATCACCAAGGAAACGCAAGTCAAAACCACAGTGAGACACCACCTCACACCCAACAGGGGGGCTCCTATCAAACAAACCCAGAAAACAGCAAGTGTTGGTGGGATGTGAAGAAGCTGGAACCCTGTACATGCCGGTGGGCATGTAAAATGGCGCAGCTCCTATGGAAAATGGTCTGGTGGGTCCCTCAAAAACCTAAAAATAGAATTACCATACAACCCAGCAATTCCACTTGTGCATATATGCCCAAAAGACTGAAAACCGGGACTCGAAAAGGTATCTGTACACCCATTTTCAGGGCAACATTATTCACAGCAGTCAAAAGATGGACCAACCCAAGTGGTCCATCAGTGGATGATGGGTAAAGCGAAATGTGGTCCATCCGCAGGATGGAATATTATTCAACCTTAAAAAGGAGGAGAATTCCAACACCTGCTGCAATGTGGATGAGCCCCGAGGACAACAATGCTGAAACAAGCCAGACACGAAAGGACATTGTCCCGTATGATGCCACTTTTAGAGGACCCCAGAGGACTCAGGATTCACATGGTGGCTGCCAGAATGGTGGGGCCAGGGGCTGGGGAGAGGGGTGAAGAGTGTTTAATGGGGGCAGAGTGTCGGTTTGGGAAGATGAGAAAGTTCTGGAGACGATGGCGGTGACGGTTACACAGCAAACGTGAATGCGCTGCTGAGCTATACACTTAGAAACGTATAAAATGGTAAGCTTTACATTAAGCGTACTTTGCTACCATTTTAAAAAAACAACAAAAAACAACGGTGGGCTGGATTTCGTGTGTGGCCCATAGTTCTCCGACCCTTTTATTAAGTGTGTCCATGTGACGGTACATTGGGTGGTCTTTAAAGCGGTATTTACGAGGTGTATTCAATAATCTGCTTAGATCATAACATCAAGAAAAACGAGTTCTGTAACTTATACAGAAAGTCAAAGTAATACCGTGGAAGTATTTGGGCGGGTTCTACCTTGACATTTAAGCTGCGTGAGGTCCAGAGAGCAAACCACACACTGGGCACGTGAACACAGGGCTGGAAGCTTCATTCCTACATGTGCAAGGGCCTCCTTGGCGAAGCCCTGGGTGTTTCTTCAAGACCATGTGAGCTCAGACTCTGCCCAGCGACCAGGGCCTCCTGTCCGGGAAGGGGTGGCCGCAGGCGAGGATGCCACAGCCAAGCCGTGTCCTCCGGGTGGTGTGATGGATCCTGTGGGGACACTGGGGTGGGGCCCCTGGTCAGCGGGGTCCTCTATGGTTGGTCACGAACCATCCACTAACAATCCTCAGGCAGTCTTCTGGTTCCCAACTAGAAGAGGACACCAAGGACAGCTGGCCATGAAGACTGCAGACCTGCCAGGCTGTGAGCCTATGGGGACCCCAGGATTCAACCTCTGCGGGACTGTTCAGGCCAATTGTGTCCCCCCCAAACCCAAATGCTAAGTCCTGACCCCCAGCACCTCAGAATGTGCCCTATTTGGAAATAGGGTCATTGCAGATGTCTGAAGTTAGAATGAGGTCACAGGGTGGCCTCTGACTCAGAATGACTGGTGGTTTTATAAAAAGGGCAAATTCAGACACAGGTGCAGGGGGAGCTCACCGTGTGGGCGTGACGATGTCTCCAAGCCCAGGAGGGGCCGGATGGACCCTCCCTCAGCCTCAGAGGGAGCCAGCCTGCCCACACCAGGCTCTAGACTGAGACAGAATAAACTTAGGCGGCTTAAGTCACCCTGCCCCAGCAGCGGGGGGACAGGAAGCAGACCCTGACACGGGGAGGGGCTGCAGGACAGGAGGCAACCCCCGGAGCCTGGAGTCTCCACGGCTGACCTCAACCGCTGGGCATCCTCACACTCACATCCTCATTCCAACACTGCACAAAACGCAGCCCCTCTGAGCACGTGTCCTGGTGACCTCTCTGCTCTCCAAGGCCCCTCCCTCCCATCCCTGCTCCTTATAGACATACCGCCTGGACCCTCCACACCCTCCCGGTGACTTTGGGTTGGACGCCTGCCATGAGCAGAATGTCCGTGTCCCCCAAACCCATCTGGGGGGGGGCCCCGACCCCCAGTGCAGTGGTATTTGGATGCAGGGCCTTTGGGAGGTGATTAGGGTGAGATGAAGTCATGAGGGTGGGGCCCATGATGGGATCAGCGCCCTTAAAACTCGAGGAAGATTCACCAGAGTTAGCCCTCTCGGCCTGTGAGGACACAGCAGGAGCCTGGGAAGCAGGACGTCGCCAGGAACTGACCCAGGTCTCCAACGCCCAGCCTCCAGAAACGTGAGGAATTCCTGTTGCTTGAGCCACCCAGCCTGGGGGTATGTTTGTTACAGCAGCTGAGCTGACGGAGACAGGCCCCAAATCCCTAGACTTGCCCTCAGCCTCCCCGGCCCCTCTCCCCACAGGGCTGAAACAGGGTCTTACATAATCAACTCAGCAATGTGGGTCCTCTTCCCACCACCCGCCTCTCGCCCCTTCCCACACACACCGGTGAGTCCCAGGGTCCACACGCAGTTCACACGTAGAAGCCACGTCTCAGAAAGGTCGGGACAAAGTGGCTAAATTCCTCCCCTGGCCGGGGCAGGCCCGGGACGAAAGGGGAACACTGGCCTCCCCTGGCGAGGCTGCGGCTCGAAGGCCCCTGCGACAAGACAGTCCCTGGGGGTCGGTCAGATGATGGACGGCAGCACAGAGGCACAGACACCCGCCCAGCCCCTCACCCACATGAGGACGCCAACGCGTGATGGACTCTCCAACTGCCCGGCTGGAGAGCCAACTCTTTGACATGCAGAAAGTTCAGGAAGGGAATAAAAACTGTAAAGGTTATGTGGGGGGTGGCACCCAGGGACCGCCATCGCTGCGTCCCATCTCCCAAGCCGAGGGGCGGATGCCAGCGCTCAGGTGACAGCACACCCGAACACACAGCGACAGGCGCCAGCAGCTCACAAGATTTTTATTTACTTATGTCTAAAGATTTTTTTTTTTGGTGTGGACCATTTCTAAAGTCTATATTGAATTTGTTACCATATTGCTCCCGTCTGATGTGTTGCTTCTCTGGCCCCAAGGCACGTGGGACCCCAGCTCCCCGACCAGGGATCCAACCCGCACCCCTGCATTGCAAGGCGAAGCCTTAACCACCAGACCGCCAGGGAAGTCGCCGGTTCACAAGACTTTAAATGATAAAAACGTATTTATGTTCTTTGACGGCGCGATTGCTCATCTGGAATTCTGCACCCAGGAAACCAAGAGCGGACCAGAGGGGCCGGCGCGGCGCAGCGGCCGAGGGGAACCCGCCGCCCCCGGGGCCACCACATGCACAGCCCGAACCCCAGCGCCTGCCCGCCCACGCCAAGTCCCAAACCGTGAGCTGAAGACAGGGAGGAATTTTAACTAACCTGACGCCTCCGTATTTCCTTAATATTAGTAAGCACGCGAGGCTCGAATAGAATTTAAAATGGTACGCTCGCCAGGGAGCGACATAAGGGGCAATTCAAAAATTTCCCCTTCCATTTCATTGCGTGTCTCAAATTTTCTGTATTCAACACGTGTTGCTTTTCAACCAGAAATGCTGTTTTAAATACAAAGTGGACAGTCCTGTCTTCACAGTGCTGCCTTCCCGTCCACTCAGTCACCAGCGGCCCTCCCGAGATGCCGAGCGGCACACGTGACCCGGCCCCGGGCTGGCTCAGGGCTCCGGCGGCCTGACCCACGTGGCGGGGCTGACAGTGCTCCCGGGCAGCGGGCTTCGCTGGCCGGGTCCCAGGGTCCTGGGGAACCTCTGGTTTAAGGAGGGGACATCTTCGTGGGAGCCCGTTCAGTGAAAGCCCAGGATGACACACCTGAGGTGGAAGCAGGCGGACCCCACCCTCACAGAGGCCACACCCCGGTGGCTGGGTGGGGGACAGCACAAAAGCCTGGGTGCTGGGGGAGAGGACAAACGGTGGGGGGGGGCGGTGTGAGTTTTCGTGGCGGGGGGGTGGGGAAGGATGGTGTGCAATGGGATGGGGAAGGAGACGGGGGTGGGAGGGAGGAGGCCTGCAGCCCTCCTGCCGTGAGCTGCCTTTGCAGAGGGAGGTGGGACTCCCACAGAGAGGGGCCCCTCAGCCCGGCTAGACGGGGTGGGGTGGTGACAGGGGGTTACGGCCCAGTGAGACCCCATTTACAGGCCCCTTCCGCCTGCAGGGGGCAGGGTCATCCAGGTGAGGGAGGCGGAGCCTGGACCAGGTCCATAGGAAAGGCTGCGACCTTCCTAAGGTCACACAGGAGGGAAGCAGCAGAACTGGAATTCGAATGGGGGGGCATCGAAGGCAGAGCCCTCACTGCCGCGGCGGCCCCCGCAGAGAAAGCCGCTATTCAGCACTGGCTCCGCCCCATCAGAACAAAGGACGCCTTCAAGCCACGTGTCCAGGCGGCCAGCACGTGCCAGCCACCAAGCAGCCCGCCCCTCACCGCTGTCCCCGCAGCCCCACCTCGAGGCCAGACCGCCCGCTGCTGCGGCCGCCCAGACGCTGTCCTCACTGCCTCCACACCAGTGCCAGCTCCTCGGCGGCCGGGCGGGACGGGTGCCCACCCCGTCAGGTCAGACGTTCTTCCGTGGCAGGTCACTTCCAGCAGCCACGCCCTCCCCACACACAGGAGCAGAAAGATGGTACCCCGACTCCCCAAAATGCCAGCTTCAGAGGAAAAGCCACCTCTGAGTTACTCACTCTGCCCACAGTAAATCTGTTTGATGACATAATATACATATTGCTCCGATATCTTTTCATAGTCCTTTGGTAACGACACCAACATTTTCTGGATGACGAGACCAAAACAGAACAAAATGAACAAACAAAAACTATGCAAAAATAAGGGAATCATTAAAACCCCTCGGAGCAAAGGTCTTATCAGTGGCACGTAAGCTGCAAGGACCACCTGGCATTTCAGGCCACTGTCCAAAGGTGCTAACGTCACTGCTCTCTTGGTCGTGGGGCCCTTCCCAGCTGTGGACACGGTCAGCCCACGACAAAGCCTTAACCCTATAAGCCATGATGCTCCAAACCTATCTGTTATCTCCTGTTTCTCACAGAATTCTTCATTTAAAAGCAGAAGAGAAGATGAGAGAGTTCTCAAGATCTGTCGTCGAACATGAGGATACGGTTAACACTTCTGAACCACACGCTAAAAATGGGCAAGATGGCCCTGTTAGGATGACCAAAATCCAGAACACGACATCACCGAACACTGGTGAGAGTGTGCACCAACGAGTGAGGGACTCGCACTCGTCGCCGGTGGGAGTTCAAAACGGACCGGCCACCCTGGAAGACAGCTTTGGTGATTTCTTACAAAATTAAACATAGTCTTACCGGACAATTCAGCAATCATGCTCCTTGGTATGTACCCAAAGGAGCTGAAAACTACGTGCACACAAAAACCTGCACACAACGTTTCTGGCAACTTTATTCCTAACTGTCAAAACGTGAAAGCAACCAAGATGTCCTTCAGCAGGTGATGGATAAAAAAACTGTGGTCCTTCCAGACAGTGGAATATTATTCAGCACTGAAAAGAAATGAGCTTTCAAGTCATGAAAATACATGGAGGAATCTTTTTTTTTAAATTAATCAATTATTTATTTACTTTGGCCATGCCACGTGGCATGTGGGATCTTAGACCCCCAACCAGAGATCGAACCCGTGCCCCCTGCACTGGAAGCATGGCGTCTTAACCACTGGACCGCCAGGGAAGCCCCAAGACGTGGAGGAATCTTAAATGCATATTACTCAAGAAGAGAAGCCAATCTGAAAGGGCTACACGTTACATGATCCCAACAATAAGATATTCTGGAAAAGGCAAAACTATGGAGACAGTAAAAGGATCAGTGGTTGCCAGAGGCTGGGGGGAGGGAGAGGGGAACAGGGGGAGCACAGAGGACGTTTAGGGCAGTGAAACTGCTCTGTACGATACTGTCATGGTGGGCACACGTCATCATACGTTTGTCCAGACACACAGAACGCACACCACCGCGAGTGACGCCCAGTGTAAATCACGGGCTCCGGGTGACGACGTAGGTTCGTGGGTTGTAACAAGTGTACCCTCTGGTGGGGTGCTGCTAACAAGGAGGCTGTGCCTGGGGGCAGGGCGGGTATGGCAACTCTCTGTGTCTTCCTCTCAATTTTGCTGTGAACCTAGAACTGCTCTAGAACATAAAATCTTAATAAAGAGAATCAGAGAGAGGGTTGAGATGGTAATTTCTATACCATGTGCTATTTGGCCACGTCTAACTGAAGAAGATGTATCAGGAATGTGGGTGGACGTGGGGCGTCTGACGCTCAGGGGTCTGACCGGTCCCAGATGCTTTGTGGGACAATGGCCAGCGCCCCCGTCATCGCCTTCAAGCATCATCACGTTTGTGCGTACAAACCTGTGGCGGGACTAGGGGCTGCCGGTAGCTCTGGGCGACGTGCTGTGCTTCACGCATCTACAGAAATACCGAGTCAAGTCACACGTGGCAAGCATCTCTAAAAACTACAACGTGAATGAAGATTACACAGAGTTCATACGACGTGTGTCTGTAGCGAGGACCTGGACAGCAAAATGGTAAATGCGTGACTATCATCTCGAAGAAATCTGTAAGATGAGTCGCGGTACAAGAAAATTTGAACTGCTCTGAAGTCTTACACACCTTAAGTGAAAGAAACTGAGGTCGTTTCCAAATTTGAAAACAATCCTAAAAATGGACGTGATGTTTCCCATAATAATTTGTGAGGCCAAAAAGAAGATTTTCTAAATGGCCAAAAAGTAAAATTTTGTCAACTATATGGCAGGAAGGACGGAGGTAATTATCTTTGAGGTTTCTCTAGAGGGAATATTGCAAAACTGTCACTTGAGAAGGCAATCACAACGTTTGCAGCTGGAACGTGTTGGGAGAAATGTATTATAGGATCATGCCAAGCGGATACTTAATGGTGAGTCTAACTAGTGATGTTTCTAGATTTTGCGATGCTGTCAGTATTTCAGAAGTTATCATTTATTTATATTGCTATTCTCATTCTAAATACATATACACATGTACGTATAATAGCACACAAGAGTAAGAAAGTACGAGCAGAGAAGAGTACGTGTACTAGGTTACTCTTTGTGCAACGAAAAAGGGTAAATAACACACACACACGCGCCTATTTTTACAAAAAGAAACACAGGAATAAGCCAAAAAAATTAATGAAGTTGGGTGCACATGGGTCGAAGGTACATGAACAGGAATCTTTGCACACAGTTTTTTGTTTGTTTGGGTTTTTTTGCTGTACGCAGGCCTCTCACTGTTGCAGCCTCTCCCGTTGTGGAGCACAGGCTCCGGACGCACAGGCTCAGCGGGCCCAGCCACTCCGCGGCACGTGGGATCTTCCCGGACCGGGGCACGAACCCGTGTCCCCTGCATCGGCAGGCGGACTCTCAACCACTGCGCCACCAGGGAAGCCCCTGCACACAGTTTTTATTTTTGAATCATGTTCATGTGTTACACAACCCTTCTATAAAATAAACAAAAAGGGATGAGGAACACACCCTAAAACTGAGTGCAGAAAGAAATAAATAAACCCGACTGAGTACTACATAGACACAGCCATAGGGACGATGACAACGGAACCTAGGTAAACCCCTGGGAGCTGCGCTCGAACTGAACCAGTGTCGGGGGACCAGAGGCCAAGGACCAAGGCTGCCAGGGAACCGGGTCGGTGCATGGGCAGAGAGCCCGAGAGGCACGGAGGCGGGTGGAGCCGCAGCAGCTCCAGTTCTGGTGGGAGCTCGAGGGTCAGAGCACGAGCTCAGGTCCTACTCCCGGGGGTGAGGGGCGCATGGAACCCAGCCCTGCTTCTAAAAGCCCTCCCCCACCCCGGGGAGGCCAGGTCCTCAGGGCAACAGCAGCTCCGGGCTGGAACTGGGACCGTGCTTGCTGATCCCAGAGGTGACTATACCAGAAAGCGGGGACGCCCTCAAACGCTGGTGGGAACGCGCCCCAAGCCGGCGGGAGCCGCTTCCCCAGGCTCTGCCGGCCAAATAGAGCCTCAAAAGGAATGACAGAAATGAATTTTAATAAACTCACAATTTAGAAAATTACCCATGCGGGTACGACATTGTTTTTAAACAGGGAGGGGAGCAGGGATGGCTCTTCCTTACAGCATAAAATGCCTACTGATATCGGTAGAGGGAGTGATGGAAAGAGAAAATGGCCTCGGGAGCGCCACGACAGTAACAACCCTCCCACGGACGCCGACACCACGTGGGGGGACGCAGGACACAGGCTCTACCGCGGACCTCCTCTCGTTCCGTGGACCTGAGAGGCGCCCGTGCTGGAAGCAGGACCGCTGGTGGGCGGCACTGGCTCGGAGAGGCAGCTCCGATGACAAAGGATTTGGAAAGAATGTGATCAACGAGAGCACAGTTTGGTGAGAGGCGAGGGTGTGCGTGGTCTGGGGGTCCGTTCTGAGACCCAAATGCTTTCAGGCGAGACATGAAATGCTAACCCAGGAAGGAGGTGCTTAAGACCAGTGTCCACAGTGTGACAACCCTCACAGCGGCTTCACATTCGGTCCTGTCACCGTGGTGGGCGTGCTGCCCCTGCCAGCTGTCTGCGGGGCCGCTCCCGGGAGCCGCTCGCTACTTGGCTCCCCCGCCGACTGTCAAAGGCCACGGGTGCCACCCTGAAGGAGGCCGGCCCGGGGACAGGTGGCACTTCCTGAGCTACGGTCATCAACCAGCTGGGACCCGGTGTCTGTGTCACCCTGCTGACCTTCTCAGATGACCGCGTGTCTCCCCCAGCTCTGCCTGCGGTCGGGTCGCTGGGCGGCTGGGGATCGGCCGCATTGGGAGCATTGACACCAGGGAGACTGGCAGAAGGGACACCAGCATGAACGTAGCCTTTCCCAGAGCTCAGCTGCTGACATCACAAAACAGTCACTGGACGCTCAATCGGCGAACCTCACACTCACGGGTCGGCTAGTTACGGTCTCCACGTGACTCCACCTTCCGCAGCGGCCGAGGTACACACGGCACCGGCGGACCTGCTCCTGGAGAGGTGCCATCTGCCGGGTCCGTCCTGAACGGCCACTCGGCAGCCCCAGGCCCCCCGCATGATCACCCGCACGGGGTCCCCTCCCCAAACAGCGCCAGAGCGGGGCGCGCGGCCACCAAGGTTGACTGGAGCCACTTCCAGCTGCTCCGGGTCAGGCCCGTCGGGTCAGCAGCCAGAAATACGCCTGGGCTCTCCCAGGGCACCACTGCCATGGCGTTCGTCCTGGGGCCTCACCTGGAGCCGCAATGGCTGGGGCTGGGCCTGTGTCACCATCACTGCTTTACGGAAGGACAGGATGGAAGAGAACAGACCATGCTCGCCGGGAAGATCCCGCGTCCGACGGCGGCAGCTGAGCCACCGTAACAGGCCGACCATCACGCCGCCCCTCGTGCCCTCCTGCCCTCACCGTCTCTCCTGGGTGAAGGGACGGAGGGAGAGCCTGTGTCCCCACCTACGGGGGTCAGAGATCCCCCTGCCTCACCGCCCACGGGGGCTCCAGGTCCACCTCACACCCCTGAGCCCCCAGCACCACCCTCCTGGGGAACGGTCTGGCCCTCACACTCCCCAGACCCACCTGAGGAGCTCCCAGTGGCTGAAGCTGGAACGATGTGGGCAACAGAAGAAGAAAGTCATACTGGATGAGAATCCCGGGTACAAAACCACCATCTGTGAGTCCAGACTGATATGAAGAAAGAAAGCAATGGAAGGGACATCCAACACCCTGAGCAGAAGAGTCCAGGTAATCCGCATGGACGCCCCCTCCCCTCCTGATGGGCTGTGCTGACAACCTTCCTCAGAAGGGAGGATGCAAAGGGAGAAAGAGGGATTCTGCAGGGGGCACCTGGCAGACACACCTCAGCCAGGTGAGCGAGGCCACGTCACCTGGTGACGTGAGAGCAGGTGCCCCGACGTGACGTGATGAGAAGGGCGGCGCCTCCGTGGCTCCTCCCCAGGCCCCCGACCCCAGTCTAAGTGTGAGAAAAACATCAGACAAACATCAGACAAGAGGGGCAGTCGACCCACACCTGGCCAGCACTCCTGCACACGGCCAAGGTCACAAAAACCAAAGGCCTCTGAGGCCTGTCGCAGCCAGAGGAGCCCGAGGACACGTGACGACTGAATGTCATGTGGGGTCCCGGGTGGGAAGAGGACACGGGGGGAAACTGAGGAATCCCGAGTGAGGTGGGGCTCGAGCTCGTGGAAACGTGCGTACGTGGGATCATGAGCTGTGACTGACGTGTACACTGGTGCTACCGGCTCCCGTGCCGCCGTCCCAATTCTCCCTAACCCCAAGCCTGTTCTAAAACATAAAGTCTATCAACTCACACGCACAGACCACTGCTGGGAAGCGCCCGCGACGCGTCAGCCCTGCCACCTCCCGCTGCCCCTCGCCGGGGGCCACCCCACCCCACGCCGCCGTCAGCCCCGCATCCTCCGTCCCACGGTCACTCGGGCCCTCGGACAGGCTGATTCCAGATGCCCACGCTCGCCCACATCCACCCGCGAAGGCCTGTCCCAGAGCTGGTTCTCCTGCATAATTCAGCCTCGGGAAAGAATCACCTACGTGGTATCCAGGTAAACACAGCAGCAGGCACACCATCATTTTCCTACGTTCCCTCCCAAGACCACAGTCGAAGGAAGGAAAGCACCGATAAACCCGTCACAGCAAAGAGAAGCGGGGGTGGGGGGTGGGAAGAGGGGCACCACGTGGCACCCTCGGAGATGGGTGGCCGGCCGGGGGTCACAGGAGACGGGGCAGGGCGGAGCCCCCCAAGGCCTCAACTCAGAGGCTCCTGGTCTCTGAGGAGGAGACCCCTGGCCTCACCCTGGCGGCGGGCAGAATGAGGGCCCAGCCTGGTCACCCAGCTTGAGACCCCCGGCCTCCCGGGAGCAGCCCAGCCAGGACACTGCACCAGTCATCCCCATGGGCAGATGACCACGGGTCATGGGGGCCGGGGGAAACCTCCTAGCGATACAAGCCAAGGAGAAGCACCTGGGTGGACACGCAGTGGGAAGGGCAGAAGAACGCGTTTAGAAGGAAGACACCAGCTCTTCCTGCACCTGCCCTGCTCTGCTCGGACCTGGCCGCGGGCGCCAGCGCCTCATTCACGCACCTGGTTCTCCAAGTAGCGGGGACTCTCACCCACAATCACACTCCATTTACGAGGGTCTGAGCAGGGGCCTGACCCTTGGCAGAGAACCTGGACTTGGGCCCAGCCTGCGGGGGATGGGCCCCAGCTCCACCAGCCACAGCTGTGTGCTGTGGGAAAATGACCTGACCTCTCCGTGCCTTGGGTGGCATTCTCTCCACGGGACACAAACAATAATAGCAGGTACCCATAGGGCAGCACGAGGATTAAAGGATTCATGCCTGTGAAGCCTTACAGCCAGAGAAGTGCTCAGTGACTCACGTAATCACTTTACACGATGGGGCCTCTTGCCACAATTAATAACCTCAAAGAAGCACTGTGATCTCCCAGCTCTGAAACAAGAGCAGGACAGTCTATTCTAGAAAGGAACCTTCAGAGAACAAAACAGAGCTCTTGGAAGTTAAAAAACAAGGACAAGACAACACATTTAGTAGATGGTTTGGACAAGAAAAATTAAAGATATCACCTAGAAAATAAAATAGAAGAAGTGGAAAATAGAAAATCAGAAAACCAGTCCAGGAGTTCCAACAAACCATCAGTGGGAAGAGAAGGTAACAGAACCATCAAAGGTGAACCATCAAAGAAATAACTGAACAGGGCTTCCCTGGTGGCACAGTGGTTGAGTCCACCTGCTGATGCAGGGGACACGGGTTCGTGCCCCGGTCCGGGAAGATCCCACATGCCGCGGAGCGGCTGGGCCCGTGAGCCATGGCCGCTGAGCCTGCGTGTCCGCAGCCTGTGCTCCGCAGCGGGAGAGGCCACAACAGTGAGAGGCCTGCGTACCGCAAAAAAAAAAAAAAAAAAAAAAAAACAACTGAACAGAACCTTCCCATCAGGAATGCCTTGAGTTTCCACGTTGAAAGTTCCAGCACAAGAGACAAAAAGGCCCACATCCAGGCACATCATTGTGAAACCTGAGAATATAGAAGACAGAAGTTCCTAGAAACTTTCAGCAGAAAACAAAACAAAACAAAAACACACACAACAATCAAAATGGCCTCTGACTTCGCCATCAGACCAGAAACTAGTGGACCACAGTCGGTTCCTCCAAGGTGCCGAGGGGGGCGATTCTAACAGGCTTCCATATCCAGCTAAACTATCACCCATGTTCCACTCAAGTAAAAGCACTTCCACTCCAGGTCTCAAAAGACTTACCTCTCACCCCCAACCCCAGGGCCCCTCTTTCAGAACATCTCTGGAGAACGTCTTAACCAGAGATGAAGCCAAGAAAGGGAACAGGGGAGCCAGGGATGGAGGCGGCGGGCAGAGCAGAGCGGCAGGAGATTGCGGGATGAAGGCAAAGGGAGGTGCTGGGCATGCAGTTCAGGGCCTGGGGGGCCCCGGGAGGGCTGTCCCTGCGCTGGGAAGATAACGGGCAAATATGAGGCAGGACTTCTAGAAAACTGCAAGGACGAAAATCAAGACAAGTATTAACAGCAAGAAAAACTACAAGTTGTACAAGACAGGAAGTCTAATGCTGGTGGCTCATGGCCACGAGATATAAACAGTCAATGACAAAACAACCCTACTGGGGGTAGAGGGAGGGAGGAAGAGCTGAGCTGACGTGGAACAAGTAACACCCCCAACGGAAAAGTGTGATCCGGAAATCTGGAAATACATGCCAAGGGTGGCAGAGGGGTGGCGACACCTGTTCTCTCTCTTTAAACCACATGGACTATTCAACACCTTAAAATAGAAACATAAAACCCAAAATTAAATGCAAGGTATGAAAACAATATACAACGCAAACTGTACACATGCACATCTCCTGACCAGGACCCACCAGCCCAGCCCCTCCGTGTTTGACACAACCTTGTTCCATCCTCCCAACAAGCCCACATCACAGAAAAGGAAAACAGGCACAGGGCAGGGGGCCATGGGGCCACTTGACCAGGGCAGCCCTGGTGTGCTGACCAAAGCTCTCCCTCCCAGGCGCTCTTCACCGCACACACACACAGATGCTCCCCACTGCCACAAATCAACTCTTCTTAAACTTCCCACAGAAGACACAGGCAAAAAAGCAGACTTTGAAAAGACCAGGGAGGGCTTCCTTGGTGGCACAGTGGTTAAGAATCCGCCTGCCAATGCAGGGCACACGGGTTCGAGCCCTGGTCCGGGAAGACCCCACATGCCGCGGAGCAACTAAGCCCATGCGCCACAACTACGGAGCCTGCGCTCTACAGCCCGCGAGCCACAGCTACTGAGCCCGCATGCCTAGAGTCCGTGCTCCACAACAAGGGAAGCCACCGCAATGAGAAGCCCGCGCACCGCAAAAAAGACCCAACTCAGCCAAAAATAAATAAATAAATAAACTTAAAAAAAAAAAAAAAAAAAGACAGACCAGGGACTTCCCTGGTGGCGCAGTGGTTAAGAATCCGCCTGCTAGTGCAGGGGACACGGGTTCGAGCCCTGGTCCGGGAAGATCCCACATGCTGCGGAGCAACTACTCCCGTGCGCCACAACTACCGAGCCTGAGCTCTAGAGCCCACGAGCCACAGCTACTGAGCCCACGCACCACAACTACTGAAGCCCACGCACCTAGAGGCCGTGTTCTGCAACGAGAAGCCACCACAATGAAAAGCCCCCACGCCCCCACGAAGAGTAGCCCCCACTCGCCGTAACTAGAGAGAGCCGATGTACAGCAATGAAGACTCAATGCAGCCAAAAACAAATAAATAAATAAATTTGTTAATTAAAAAAAAAAGACCAGACACATGCAAACTACCAAGCTCAACAATAAAATGCAAATTCAGGGTCCCCTCCATCCCACCCCACCCCAGCCTCGCATGTACAATCTCCTGTTCACCCAATAAATGATCATGGACTGAAATGAAGCTGAAACAGCCTCCACAGCTGTCAGACCACGGTTCGGCACCTTTGAAATAACTACCGAGAAAGGCTCGTTAGTTGTCAACTCGGCGTCCTTGCCTCTCCTGATCTGGAACCTCTCTTGGAGGAAACGGGGACCCACCGGCTCATGGTTCGGCTATCTGGGGGGGATCAGAATCCGCTGGGCCTGGGTGGAGGCCTCAGAGACACGGAGAAGCAGCCAGGCACCGACGAGGTGGCCTACTCTACATTTTAGGACGATCCTAAAAATAAACCGCCACGTCCACATACACGGCGGGGATTTTGTGGCGCCACCTCCCGATCGGATGATGTCAGCCATGATTTCGTGACCAAAACAACTCAAACGCTGGGTAACTGGTGCAGATGGCTGATTTTGGACAAAGCTTTTCCTGCCCCTCCCACAAAGCAACAAGCTCTTACGGACAGAGAGCCTGCTTGGTGCCCACCCCTGGGCTGGGAGCCGGGGACCCCACTAGAGCATGAAACGCCCATCTGACCCTTGTGGAACCGTAGCCCCAAGCACCACCTGCCCTGCAAGAGTGGAGGGAAAAGACGAGCAAAGGCCCAGCGGCAGCAGGGATCCACCAAGGGGGCGGCCAGACCCGCCAGCCCCCAAACGCGCCTTTCCCAGAGAGCGAGGCAGGGAAACATGGAAAAGAATCGTTCTCTGTTCTGTGATGTAAACAGAGACGCGACACCCGGAAAGAGGGCTGGTCCTCCGTGGGGCTGGGCGTCGCTGGGCCCTGGCTCTGGCGGGCAGCGCTCAGGGCATCCTCCGCCCGCCACGACAGCCCCATGACAGCCCCACGACAGCAGGAAACAACTGCTCCCCAGGCCTTCGGATGCTCAGTGGGGCCTGAAGCCTGAGCCAGGCACACTCTCCGACCAGAGCTCCGAGGAGGATGGGCCTCCCGGGGGTCGGACTGCATGGGATCCGCTCCGTCCCGGGGGGTAAACACAACCCGCCCCCCCACTGCTCAAATGTTAAAGGGAACAAGATGGGAACACGGGGAGCTTCTGAAGCAGGACGTCTCCGCAGGGACGACAGACGACCCTGACGGGGCCCTCAGGTCGGTGCCCAGGGACGGGGGGCGGAGGGTGACATCCACCCGGAGGGGCTCCCGGCCGCTCCGTGTGACCGACTGATAAATAGGCAGCCCTGGCAGTAAAGTCTGGAAGGTTACGGAGCTCACACTCCTTACGTAACTGTCAGCAGCTCTGAACTTTGTGAAGGCGGCCCGTCGTGGCTGACGCAGCAGAGACAGGAGAGTGGTGAAGCCACACGGATACAGGTGGGCCCTGCCACTGCCCCACCTGGCAGCATCAACACAGGATGGCTGTGGTTTTGGGGGCGTTCACTCCTCCCACCTGTCCCCCATTCACGGCTTTGACTAATCCCAGCCGAGACCCTGAGGCCTGGAAGTCACGTCCTGGGTCTTTGGGCAGCGTGTCTGCCCTGAGGGTCCCACCAGCCCTGCACGGGCAGTGTGTGATCGCGTGAAAGGATAGAGGCCAAGACATCCTGAAGAAACTATGACACAGCTAATTTCTGCTCCTTGGCCGGTACACGTGTGCGCCAACACCCGCTCCATCTCCCTTTCCCATGCAACCCTCCAATGCACCCTACGTTCTGTGATTCTGGGATCCAAAACAAATGAGTCACCCCCGCATCCCGGGCTGGCTGCAGGGTGGCCGGTACAACAGTCCTTCTGCTCCTGGGGGAGGGGCGGCTCTGCCAGAACAGCCTCCCCGTCACCCCAGCACCGTCCACATGGTGGGGAACCCACCACCCAGCAGCCCACCCGCCCGGCTCCCCACCAGCCTTGGGTGGGCGGGGGCTGCCTGCTGGTGTTTTTGATTTTTGCAAAAACACCTTTTGCAAAATGGACGTCAGAAAAGCACCCACATCCCCACCTCCCCGCGAGCTACGTGCAGCCCCGGAGCGTCCGAGTCTACCTCCAGTCATGTCAGAACAGGGACCCGGCCGCCGACCTCCCAGGCCCCGGCGGAGAAGCCAGACGCCGACACGACCTGCCTGCCCTCAACGCGGAGCCGGAGCCAGAGCCAGGACCGCCGGGGCTGCGGGAGCACAGCCGCTCTGCGCGTGGGGCTCAGGGCTGGGACACAGGTGCCGGCCGCGGGCAGCCTGGGCAGCCGGGGGCCCCGGGCGGCCCCATCGTGGCGCTGCCCACACGCAGGCGGCAGCAAGGCGGAGCGGAGAGCAGGCAACACACATGCACGCTCACTCCAGACCCTTCGCCGCTAAGCCCCGGCAGCAAAACTCCCAGGGAGAGAGCAGGGCCCCCGGCCAGGCTGCCACATGAAAACGAGGCTGCTCCCAGAGCCAACCAGCCGCGCGGCCGGGCCTCGGTCACATACCGTCCGATTTCAGGGGCAGGTTTCCTCCCCATCCACCCCCTCCCCCGCCCCCCACATCAGCCGCATCCCTCGCTGGGCACGCTCCCCTGGGGCTTGTTTTTCTAAAACCTGTCACCCCTCGGCGCTGTTCCCCTGCGCACTCGGAGCTGCTGCGGCCACATCCCTGCCCGGGGCCGGTGGCACCGGCGCGCCTGTGTTTGGAGCATCTGTGCAGCAGGGAGGCTGCAGGCCGGGTGCCACACAGCCGAGACGCGGACCATCGCGGCTGCCCCGCCGGGAGATGCGCATCACTTACCGGGCTTTCTTCCACTGCCTCCTCGGCCGGATCCTTTATGCTCTACGGAGCAGTGGGCATGAAAGGAGGCATCCTCCTTCCCTGAATGTGCCGACGCTGCCCCCTGCTCCCCTTGGACCCGACAATAGGCAAGGGGGGCTCACACACCAGGGTAGATATTTAAAGGAAGGCTGGCCGGCCTGTCCCCCGCCTCTCACATCCCTGCCTCCTCATGTCTCCAGGCCCGGGTGGTACCCGGCTCCCCTGGGAAGCTGGAGCCGGCAGCTGAGGCACCAGCTAAAACACGGCCTGGATGTCGAGGAGCTGACGTCACAGGACCACAAGCATCTCTGCATTGAAATGGACCTGAAGGGAGCCCAGGGCAGCGGCTCGGCCTCCCGGAGCTGCTCAAACGCAGCGTCCATGGGGAACAGAGCCCGGCGGGGCCTGGGGCCACCACATCAGGCTCACCGGCCGGGATGCGGGGATGCCGCGGCCACCAGAGTGCGGGTGACCTCCGACCTGCATCGCTGAGGCCAAGAATGGGTCCAGCGTGAATGCTCACGGGTCCCAAGGCCTGGGCACTGTGGCCCGGGGGGAGGGGAAGGAGAGAGGCCTGGCTCCGGTCAATGAGGCAGAGAACCCAGGTCAGGAGGCGTGTCTTGATGCTGCTGCTACTCTGGGGGATGGGGGGCCAGCGGCAAGGGCAGAAATGGGGGAACCGAGCTCCCAAGGAGGCAAGTATCGGGGTGACCAGCCTGGAACCGCACCTGCTCCAGGCTGAGGTGGGAGGTGGGCCCCCCCCCACGCGGCCTGTGTCGTGCCGGCCGTGGCCAGAGTGGACCCCGGACCTCCGACACCCGCCCCAGGACCCACTACACCCGGCATCCGGCCCTGGCCGGCTTTTCCCTCCGATTCCAAAATCACGAGGGGACTCGGCTCCCCTCCCTGGAGCCCCCAGGGCTTGTGCTCAGCCTGTGTGGCCAGGCTTCACACTGGGGGCACGGAGCATGCTGGAAACTTCTCCCCCCCACCCTCAGGCCTCCCTCCTCTGATCGATTCTAGGCAGGCAGCCGGCTCAGGAGTCTACGCTAACCCATGTTCCCGACACAGAGTCCGCGCCAAAGCTCTGGGTCTGGACTCCAGCTCCTTCCCTTGCTCCGGGCTGAAGTCACCTTGGAGCTTCTCTGACCCGGCATCGAGTGACCACGCGAGGGTGTCTGAAACTCAGTACAACTCCAGAAGCGCCACTGGAGTAGAAAGTCCCCAGAAGCTGTGAAAGTATCCATCGATAACACCTCGTGGTAGCACAGCCCTGCTCCCCCGTTGCCGTACTGGGGCTGCTTTCACACCACACGGCAGCTGAGAGCCCAAGACAGAGGCTAAATGGCCCAAAGAGCCCAAAATATTTATCGTTTGGCTTTTACAGGAAAAGTTGGCATAACCCTAAGACTATAAAATCATAAAATCGCGGAACCATCACATCCACAGTGGGCTTCGATGGGAAATGCAGATTTATCCTGAGTCCAAGGGGAGAACCCGCAAAAGACGCGCTTGGTGTCACCGCTGCTGCCCTTCAGCCATCTCTCCTCCAGCCATTCCAAACACCCAGCTTTGCAGAACTCTAGAAAACCCAAGCTGAACCAGGAGACCGTGCATTTCACTGGAAGTCCATTTTAGGTGGAAAAGTAGCTGTCCCAGGTTATTGCAAGTAATTTGAGACAAAGCTGAACGAAACTGGATTTTTTTCTTTTTTCTTTTTTTTTTTTTTTGGTCACTCTGCAGGGCTTGCTGGATCCTAGTTCCCCGACCAGGGATCAAACCCGGGCCCCGGCAGTGAAAGCGCAGAGTCCAAACCACTGGACCGCCACAGAATTTCCTGAAACTGGATTTTTAATAAACAGTACACACACCTATAAACACCAGGAAATAGCAGGCGTCCGTTCTCCTGAAAGGATTCGGTGGTAACGGGTCCACCCACACCTGCTCGACCACCTGGCCCACCCCAGCCCCCCACCCACGCTGGGCCTCGTTCTCGTCCTCTCACTCTGAGGACGCTGGGTGGCCTTGAGCGCACGATGGGGGCAAATTCCTTGCCCTTGATCCACCAGCGGGGGAAGGGGAGGCGGCGAGCTGGGTACTCAGCCTGTTCCCGGAGCCCTTCTAGCTCTGCTAGTGCACACACAGCACCCAAGGGGGCGGTCACTCCAGACCCCTTTCACAGCAGGGGAAACCAAGGCACAGGAAGCTGCCTCACCTGCCCGGAGCCGGGGTTTGGACCCGGCAGCATGGCGGCACCGCCCTCTGGGCTCTCACAAACACACGCGTGTTCAGGAGCCGCCACCATCGCACGGAGCGACCCCTGGTTTCCCTGGGTGGGTCGTGGCCGCGGGAGACGTGCCCCAGCCAAGGCCCCTCCAGGACCAGCTCTGCTTCTGGGCGGTCGCCCGGCGTGTGTCCGGGAGGCACGCGAAGCTTCAGAGCCAGAGAACAGGCGGGACGGCAGCTCCGGGCACAGCGGGTGGGAACGTGAACGAGAGAGGCGGGTGGGCAGGGGGCCCAGCCTGAGCCCCATCCTCTCCCACAGCCACTGGCGGGGATGCCCCTTGCCCCGCAACCCACCGTGGCCCCTGCAGCCCGTGGCTGTCCCCACCAGCCCCAACCCGGCCCCACTCCGTGGTCACCACTCCTCTGGGCTTCCGGACGTACATGCCCAGGTGAGAGCCCAGGTGAGTCTCCCTTCCACTCACTCTCCCATAGGCTGACTCGCATGTATCCAGGTACTTGCCTTTAACAGCTCAGGCTGTGAGAGCTTTCTGGCCCCAGAATAGGAGAGGAAATGGCTTGGGGCCCAGCTGCAGGGAGAGCAGGGCCAGGCTGCCACCCCCACGCCACTGCCACTTATTGGGAGTAAGAGGGCTTCGGAAGCCCCCAAAGGCCTGGGGCTCCTGACAGGTGAGGAAGCCTGGCCCAGCCCACAGGGGCTGTCAGGGGGCACAGCTGCAGACAAAGCCAGCAGTCATCCTCCTAGCCAGACTCCACCTCCAGACCTGAGGGGTGAGGCCGGACAGGGTCCTGGCCCAGATACAATCTCCCCGACCCTGGGGGTCCTGCCCTGGGTGCCAGGCTCGGCCTCAGAGCCACACAAGGGTCACCCAGGTGACAAGCAGGGTCCTCTGCAGCACTGCCTGCCCCCCTGAACGTGGGACGCCTCTCCCTGGGAGCAGGCTGGAGGGAGGTTCCTACACCAGCCAGCCCACCCAACAGTCCAGGGACACCTCTGTCGCTTGAGCGTGTGGACAGGCCGGGACCAATGACACGAAGCACACAGGCTGCCAGCGCCAGGTTCCCAGGACCTCGCAGGACACTGCCGGCTTTTAAGACGGGATCCAGCACCAAACCCCCAGATTTGCATTTTCTCCGAGGCCTTTAAGGACTGAGAAGCCCGGCTGAGTCCAGACCCGCCAGCCCTGCCCCGGCCGGATCCTGGTGTTGACGCTGCAGCCCTCCTTCCCACACCCCTTCCCGGGGGTCACTCGAGCACCCGCAGTGTCCGCGGCTAACTCCGTGTGACAGGGCCTCCAACGAGACTCCTCCTCCAGGAAGCCCTCCTGGGGCCAACTTCACCACCCACAGGGACACTCCCGAGTGACCGAGAGGGCTTCGTTTATTGCATTTATTCTGCCCTGTAAGTGCCCCCCACTGTCCTTTAAAACACACTGAATAACCACTCGCTCCATGGAGGTCCCAGCGCTTTACAAACAGTGCCTGATTTACAGTCCCATTACCCCATTTTACAGGTAAGGAAAGGCAGTAGCTAACGGGTCCGTCATCTGCTCCACTGGCAGAGCTGTGGCTGCTGCCTGGACACCTGCCTGATTCCCAGCCAGGCACACACAGTCACTACCCAACATTCCCAGGGAGGCCACTCCACCCCTCGGCCGCCCTGCTGGGGGCTCGCTCCAGCTGCCAATCACCCCCAGCCCCCAGGCTGGAGTCAGGTCCCTGGGAAGAGCCCCTGTGGAGGAGGGGCCAGCAGGAGTGGCCGACAGGGGTCCGGTCACACTGAGGGGAGTGCGGCCAGATGTTAAGGACAGCGGCCGTCAGAGGGGGCCGACGGGGCAGTGGGCAACAGGACCCCACTGTCCTCGGGAGGGCTGAAGGTCTCGACCATGCTTAGCCCCTGCTGGGCCTGCTCCCTGCGGGAAGACCCACGGACGTGCCACCCAGACCCACAATCTGTGCGCAAGTAGCCGGCCCAGGCGATGCTCCTGAGCGCCAGCCTGGCCGCAGCACAAGCTTCAAGTCCCCGTCCCCCACACCTCTGAGTGGGGCCTGGTGTGAATCCGCCTTCCACCATCCGACCCAGGGTCCCACCCCTCAGAGCTCCGCACGGGACCCCGACCCGAACACTGCGAGGGCCCTGGGCTCCCTGCAAACCTGCACAGCGTCTGCCGCAAAGCTCCACGCCAGAGGCCCGCAGGGACCCTGTGCAGAGGGCACCTCCCGGGGGCAGACCACACCCACAGGGTGCGGGGGGATCGGACCACCCACCACCCCACGAGGAGACTGGGCAATCGGACCTGAGTGTAGTCGACTGTAGGGGGCTGGGTGCTGCCCCGAGACATGTCCACGCCTAGACCCTGGAATCTGCAGATGGGACCTTACCCGGAAAAGGGTCTTCACAGACGTGAGGAAGTAAGGAGCTCGAGAGTGGCCCTATATCCAATGACATGTCCTTGTAAGAAGAGGAGGAAAGACAGGCGGACACAGAGGGGAGGTGCCCATGAAGCCGGAGGGAGGAGTGTGCGGCCAGAAGACCCAGACCTTTCTCCCCCGGAGCTCCCACTGCAGACTCCGTCTCCAGCTGTTCTGAGCTCGGGGTACCAGGTCGCGCAGCCCCAGGACCTAACACGCCCAGCAGCACCGCACACCCCCAAGTCCCCGTTGCCCTGCGCCAGGCCTCTCCCTCCCGTCGGGCCTCGTGGCTGCAAGGACAAGTGGCCCAGCAGAGCCTAGAGCAGGCCACCCAGTGGGCACTCAGGGACCCTGCTAGGAAGGGGCCCGGCTGCCTGCTGGCCCTGCGCCCTCCCTTCCTGATGGGGGTGGGACGGCCAAGGGGAGGCGAGGAGGGTCCCTGACGGGATCCCCGCACAGCGCCCGGGTGCAACCCTGATGCTCACTGCGGCAATCCCGGCGGGGACCGGCCTGCCGTCTGTCACGGTGACTGTATGCCCTGGAGGAGCCGCGACCCAGGCCCGTGTGCGGCGCACTCTCCACATCCCCGCCGCCCCCAGGTCCGACATCTGCTGCATCTCACAGGCTCCCCGAGTCCCGCTGCCCGAGGCGCAGAGCAGAGACCTGGGTTTGCTGCATCTCGGGCCCGAGAGCTTTGGCCACTCACGTCTGAGACAGGAGACGCGCCCAGCCAGACACCCAGGCCAACACCACCGGGGACACAGCTGTACGTTCTAGACGGATCAAAGACCAGAATGCAAGAAACGAAATATGTCTTCCATTTGGGGGAGCCAGAAAGGAAAATGTGAAACAGGCTGAAACGCACAAAAATCCAACATGAACACTTCCGTGTGAGCAGAGGAGGACCCCCAGCGGGATGGATAACGCACAGAGGGCACCGTGAGGTCACAGAGCCCCTCTGTGCTGCCACCA
Organism: Phocoena sinus; assembly: GCF_008692025.1. Taxonomy (NCBI): domain Eukaryota; kingdom Metazoa; phylum Chordata; class Mammalia; order Artiodactyla; family Phocoenidae; genus Phocoena; species Phocoena sinus. Next base: position 996,023 of record NC_045763.1, on the reverse strand, counting down.
CCCCGCGCTTGGCCCTGGGCTGCCCGGCGCCCTTGCCAGAGCCAGCAGGTGGCCCTCCCTCGGGCCCCAGTGCTGCCACGTCATTCCTGGACTCCAATAAGCCACCCAGAGCCACCACCTGCAGGTCCCACCTCCCCCGGGGACGTCACCAGCCAGCCCAGCTCTCCCCGCACACAGCGCCCCGGAACGCCCTGGAAAGGTGCTTCCGCTTGGTGGGAGGGAGCCTCCCGGTCTCCCAGCTGCCATCAGGACCCTGCTGCCGACAGCAGGGAGCACATCCTCCCAGCTGAGCCGACGGCACATTCACCTCCATCGCCTGCACCTCGCGGGCAATGCAGGGCAACCAAGCTCCGCTTGCGCAGGACGCGGGACCGGACAGAAGCCAGAACCCTTTAAGTTGGGGCGTCTCCCGGGCCCTGCTGACAGTTTATTCCGATGATGCCTCAACATACACAGACCTGAAAACTTCTCTGTGTTGTGGCCAGAACAAAATGACCAATTCAGTGTCTTAAAAACCTATAACCTGTGCATGAATGTCCACAATAGCCAAGATGCAGAAACAACCCAACGTCCAACAACAGGTGAATGGATACATAAGATGTGACAAAACACCCAAGAGGGGGACGTCCCTGGTGCCGCAGTGGGTAAAACTCTGCCCTCCCAACCATCAGGCCACACGGTAAGTCTCAATCGATTTTAAAGGACAGATATCACACAAAATGTCTTCTGCGACCACAGCAGGAGCGTTAGAAATTAACAAGAGGAGGAAAACTGGAAAATTCACAAATGTGTGGAAATTCAACAACACACTCTTAAACAAGAAAGAAAGAAAGAAATGTAAAGAAATGTAATGTAAAAGAAAGAATGTAAAGAAGAAAGAAATGTAAAGAAGAAATCACAATGTAAATTAGAAAATACTTAAAGACAAATGAAAACAAAGACACAACATACCAAGACCTAAGGGATGCAGAGAAAGCGAAGCTAAGGGAGAAATTTACAGCTATAAATGCTTCCCTTAAAAAGTAAGAAAGATCTCGGGGCTTCCCTGGTGGTGCAGCGGTTAAGAATCTGCCTGCCAACGCAGGGGACACGGATTCTGGCTCTTGTCCGGGAAGATCCCACATGCCACGGAGCAACTAAGCCCGTGCGCCACAACTACTGAGCCTGCGCTCCAGAGCCCGTGAGCCACAACTACTGAGCCCACGTGTCTCAACTACGGAAGCCCGCGCACCTAGAGCCTGTGCTCCGCAACAAGAGAAACCACCGCCATGAGAAGCACGTGCGCCACAACGAAGAGCAGCCCCCGCTCAAGGCAACTAGAGAAAGCCCGCGTTCAACAACAAAGACCCAACGCAGCCAAAAATAAATAAATAAAATAAATTTTTTTTAAAAAAGAAAGATCTCAAATCAACAGCCTAACTATACGACTTAAGAAACTAGAAAAACAAATAAAACCCAAAGCTAGCAGAAGGAAATAATAAAGATTAAAGCAGAGATAAACAAAACAGAGAACAGAAAAACAATAGAGAAAAATCAGTGAAACCATTTTTGTTGAAAAGATCAACAAAATTGACAAAGTTTTAGCTAGATGGACTAAGAAAAAAAGGAAAGGCTCAAATTACTAAAATCAGACATGGAAGTGGGAGCATTACTACTGATTTCACAGAAGTCAGTAAGAGACTACTATAAACCATTGTACACCAACAAACTGGATAACCTAGATGAAATGCACAAATTCCTAGAAACACAGAATCTACCAAGACTAAATCACTAAGAAACAGACAACCTGAATAGACCTATAACTAGTAAGGAGAGTGAAGCAGTAATAAAAAAAAGAAAAGCTCCCCGACAAAGAACAGTCCTGGACCCGACAGCCTCACTGGTGAATTCTACCAAATATTTAAAGAAGAACTAACACCAATCCTTCCCCAACTTTTCCAAAAAACTGAAGAGGGAACATTTCCTAACTCGTTCTAGGAGGTCAACTTACCCTAACGCCAAAGCAAGGCAAAGAGACTACAAGAAAAGAAGACGAAGGACCAACGTCCCCTAAGAAAAATGACACAAAACTCCTCAACGAAATACTAGCAAACCAAATTCAGCAGCACAGTAAAAGGATTATGCACCGTGACCAGGGGGGAGTTATTCTTGGAATAAAAAGATGAACAATCCATAATGTGATGAACCACATTAACAGAACAAAAGAAAGACATGCGTCAGATCAACGGATGCAGAAAAGGCATTTGACAAAGTAGAAAATCCTTCTACCATAAATACATTCAACAAACTAGGAATAGGAGGTACCTGGTATGTTTCTCCCCATACTACCAAGCAATTAACTCAATTCTGACACCATCTCCCTGCAGGTAGCGTCAGACCCCACAGGGTAAGGGCTCAGTCCTACAAAGACTGCCCACCACCCCACTTCAATGCCAGTTGCCAGTCCAGGTTGACACCTGCTTCTGACCCACGGCTATAGATTGGAGGCTCACACCCCCCTCCTCAATTCGATTAATTTGCTACAGCAGCTCACAGAACTCAGAGAAACATTTACCTTCCCAGATTAATTCAGGAACAGCCAGAAGGAAGATGCACAGGGCGAGGCACGGGGAAGGGGTGCGGAGCGTCCACGCTCTCCAGGAGCCACTCCCCCAAATCTGATCTGAGAGCTCTCTGAGCCCCATCCTTTCGGGGTTTTATGGAGGCTTCATTGCATAGGCACAGTTGATTAAATCATTGGCAGTTGTTGGAGATAAGTTCAACTTCCTGCCCCTCACCACTCACTCCCTTAAGGTCAGGGGCTGGGACTGAAAGTTCCAAGCCTCTAATCTCTTCGTCTTTCCGGTGACCAGCCCCATCCTGAGGCTATCAGGGCCCCCACCCTAAATCACCTCCTAATGAATGACAAGACACTCCTATCACTCAGGAAATTCCAAGGGTTTTAGGAGCTCCTTGCCGTAAACTAGGGACAAGGACCAAGTACATTTCTCATACCCTAGAAACCACCTCAGTACAAGAAAAGCCATACAGGAAAAACCCACGGCAAACATCACACTCAACGGTGAAAGACTGAAAGCTTTTCTTTCAAGATCAAGAACAGACAAGGATGCCCACTATCACCATTTCTATTCAACAGAGTACTAGAGGTTCTAACCAGAGCAATTAGGCAAGAAAAAGAAATAAAAAGCATATAAATTGAAAAGGAATAAATAAATTATCTCTGTTCACAGATGACACAGAAAACTGATTCCACAGAAACGATGTTAGAACAAAGCCAGCAAAATAGCAGGATAGCAAGTCAACACATAAAAATCAGTTGCATTTCTATATCCTCACAGTGAGCAACCCAAAAAGGAAATTACAAACACAGTTCCATTTACATTAGCATCAAGAATAAAATACTTAAGCATATATCTAACAAGGAAGTGATAGACTTGTACACTGAAAACTATAAAACAGTGCTGAAAGAAATTAAACAAGACGTAAATAAGTAGAATGACATCTCGTGTCTATGGATTAGGAGAGTTAATATCGTTAAGATATCAATACTACCCAAAGTGATCTGAAGAGTCAATGCAATCACTACCAAAATCCCAATGATGTTTTTGGCAGAAAAACATCCTAAAATTGTTATGGAATCTCAAGGGACCCAGAAGAGCCAAAACAATCTCGAAAAAGAACAAAGCTGGAGGACTCACACTCCCTGATTTCAAAACTCACTGCAAAGCTACAGTAATCAAAACTGTGCTACTGGCATAAAGACAGACAAATAGACCAATGGGATAGAATAGACAGCCCAGAAATAAACCCTCACACATATGGTCAAATGATTTCCAGCAAGGGTGCCAAGACCATTCAATGGGGAAACGACAGTCTTTTCAACAAATGGTGTTGGGAAAACTGGATATTCACATGCAAAAGAACAGAGTTGGACCCTCATCTAACATCATATGCAAAAGTTAACTCAAAATGCAGCAAAGACCCTAAACATAAGATCTGAAACTATACAACTCTTAGAAGAAAACAAAGGCCAAAAGCTTCCCGACATGGGATTTGGCAATGATTTCTTGGACACGACACCAAGGCACAGGCAACAAAAGCATACACAGACGAATTGCACTTCATGAAAATTTTATAATTTTGTGCATCAAAGGACACCATAAACAAAGTTAAACAAACAAAAAAAACCTCACAGAATGGGGGAAAATGTTTGCAAATCATATATCTGATATGGGGTTAATATCAGAATATGTAGAGAATTCCTAAAACTCAACAGCAACAAAACAAACAACCCAATTCAAAATGGGCAAAGAACTTGAGTAGACATTTCCCCGAAGAAGACATACACGTGGCCAACAAGTACATGAAAAGAGGCTCAACCATCACTAATCATTAGGGAAACGAGAATCAAAACCACAGTGAGATGTCACCTCACACCCACCAGGATGGCTACTATCAAAAAACCAGAAAACAACAAGCATTGGTGAAAATATGGGGAAATGAGAACCACTGTGCACTGCTGGCGGGAATGTAAAATGGTGCTGCCACTGTAGAAAACAATATGGCAGTTGCTCAAAAAATTAAAAATAGAACTACCATATGACCCAGCAATTCCATTACTGCATGCATACCCAAAAGAACTGAAAGTAGAGTCTCAGAGATATTTCTACACCCATGTTCATAGCAGCATTATTCAGAGTAGCTAAAACACAGAAGCGACCCCATCGTCAGATGGATAAACAAAACGTAGTCCATCCATACAATGGAATATTATTCAAACTTAGAAAGGGAGGAAACTCTGACACCTGCTCCAACGTGGATGGACCCTGAGGACACGATGCCGAGTGAAATAAACCAGACACAAAAGGACGAATTCTGTGTGATCCCGCTTCTGTGAGGTCCCTGGAGGAGTCACACTCACAGAGACAGAAAGGAGGAGGGTGGGGCCCGGGGCTGGGGGAGGGGTGGGCAGTGAGCGTCTCACGGGGGCAGAGTGTCGGTTTGGGAAGATGAGGAAGTTCTGGAGACGATGGTGGTGATGGCTGCATAACAAAATGAATTCAGGTTATATCAATGAACTACACACTTAAAAATGGTTAAGGTGATAATTTATATTATGTGTATTTCACCGTGATAAAAAAAATTGGGGAAAAAAGAAAGGACTGAAGTTCTGATACACCTTACAACATGGATGAAGTTCAAAAACATCACGTTAAGAAGCCAGTTACAAAAGACCACGTATCATCTATTCCATTTACACGGAACGTCTACACCAGGTAACTCCGTAGAGATGGAGCAGTTTGGTGGCTGTCAGGCGCTGAGCGGAGGAGCTATGACTGCTCGTGGGCACGAGGTTTTCTTCCTGAACGTGTCTCAGAAGCGGCAGAGGTGGTGGACCTACTAAATGCCACTCAATTGTTCAGGTTAAAGTGGTTAAAATAGCACATTTTATGTTAGGTGTACTTTACACCATTTTTAAAAACCCTATAGAACCGATTAAATTCAGGCTGACACCCTGCACAGAAGGTGCTGGAAGGCGCTTTGCTGCCACGAACACAGGCCCAGCCGGACATGCCCAGCACGACCTTGAGGCTGCATCTCTGCCGCGTGTCCCTGTCTGGCTACCGCCCGTCAGACCCGCCAGCATCTGCACGCGGTCCTGACCCATGTCAAGGGTGCCATGTGTCCCACCAGCCTGACCCTTCTAACTCGCCCGGCCTTGGCAGTGAACACCAACGCCCACGCAGGTGCCAGGATCATGCCTGCACCCAGGCCATCGGGGGACCAGCGCAGGGCGGTCCTAACTGCCCAAGGTCAGCGTCACGACCGAGCTGGACAAGCAGAGCCAGGGAGGGGACGCCACCCCCACCCTCCGTCCACCCCATCCTCCACCTGCGCGGAGAGGCTGCTGGAATGTTCCAACAAAAGCGAGTGGCCCGGAGCTCGGAGCCGCCCCTGGTGAGCATCTCAAGGACCTGCTCGCGAGTGGGGATGGCCCCACATTCTCCGCATTCCCCCGCGGTGATGCAGCCCCTGCCCACACGTCAGCCCACGTCCCTGTGACTCCCACGACCCCAGGAGGGCACAGCATCGGCTGTGCCGACCCCCATCACCATCCCCTACATGAGGCCCCAGACAGGGCGGCGTCCACGCGGGGATGAAGCCAGGAGGGCACCGAGTCGGGGACAGAACGGGCAGGTCCGAGGCCCTCAGGGCAGCACTGCTGGGGCCCTGGCCTGAGCTGATGGCCGGGCAGCCAGAGACCGAGATGCAGAGATGCTTGGGCGACCCCCGCGCTGCACGGGCTGCTGGCGACGACTCTGGGCAGACAGACAGACAGCCTGTCACTGTGGTTGAGAGCCATCAAGGGGGCAAAGAAACAAGCTGGGGGACCCCTCATACAGAGCACAGTGGAGGGGACCCTCCTTCCAGCTGGAAGGTCTACCTTATTTTATCCTTTTATGTGTCTGAAAAGACAACGTGAACTATCAAAAGTGTGCCCCTTCCATGAGACGTGGGTACCCCGGGGCGGGGGGCCACGGGGAGGGGCAGCCCCGCGTGGGATGAGGACCCCCGGGAGGCCCACCCGCCTCCGAGCCCCCCACCGACGAGCTCCTCTCTGGCCACCTGGGGCTCCTGCAGGTGGGCTTCTGCTCATGGGGTCTGCTCCCGGCTGTCCGCACTCCCCACCCCCGCAGTGTCCTGTCTTGAGCCACGTCCTGGCAGGTCCAAGGGCCGCTGGCAGCGAAACCGCACATGCGCACAGGACCCTGCTGTCCTGGACGGGGCGGGCGGCGGCCAGGATGTCTTACCCGTGGGACTGACTCCCTCCCGCCCCCCTGCCCACCTTCTCAGGGCGGCTTCCAGGCCTCAGAAGCTCCAGGCTCACCCCCCACCTCTGGCTTTATCTACCAGCGGTGGACATCTGCCTCCCAGCCAGGACGCACTGGGACTGCTCACCCACCCCCCAGCCTTCCCAGACCTGCCCCTCACGTCCGCCCCCTGGGGCAGCACCTCCTGACGGCCCCTGGGCTACTGCTGCCTCTTCAGACTGCCTGCTCCACTCCCGCCAGGGCTCCACGATCGGGATGTCTCCATGGCCTTGCTGACTGCTCCTCCAGGGTCCCCTGCTCTCTTTGGGAGACCCCAAGGCCCGGCCCTCATCACTGGCCACACCCTCCATGGCCTCAACAACCTCCTCTATGCTAAGGGCTCCCAAATCTCTCTTCATCCCCGACTGCTCCCCGAAATGCAAGTCACGCACCCAAGTCCGGCCTCTGTTCAAATCTGCTCCCACCCCACACAGGACGCTGCTGGCATCCAGAGGCCGGGCCCAGGGACCTGATCCGGAGCCCACCCTGGGGCCCCTGCTGGCAGGAGGCGGAGCCAAGTCCCCCTAACCGAACAAGCGGCCACCGGGGTCCAGAGCCCCTCAGCACCAGGTCAGGGCCCGAGGAGGGTCTGGTGATTGGTGTAAAGTTTCTCTACGCCCCATCCATTGGGGGCCCTGCCCTGAAAGACGAGGCAGGGCACGCTGTTCAGGGTCGGGGGCCTCCGGGGCGTGGTCAGAAGCTCTCCTCTGACCCACGGCCCCTGGGACTCTATCTTCAACCAACAGACCTGCCATGGAGGAGGAACGGATGCCTCCCTGGTGGGCCCGGTATGGACTGGGAGGGGCCGATGACCAGGTCTGGGGGTGGCCACAGCTGGGACAGACACACGGGAGCAGTGTCCAGCCATCCCAGCCAGGCCCCTTCCCGCCGGGGGACATCAGGGCTTCTCCTGGGCTTTACCTCATGGCACCACTGACCAAGCCAGTGCCCTGTCTGATGGTGGATACACCCCTAGCCAAGGGCGAGGACACCAGTGAAAATCCCACACGAGGCCACACCCGCTGCCCACTCTGCTTTCAGACTGTTTGCAAGGGGCACCTAAGCCTCGGGCCACCAAGTTCCATCCTCCCCCGCCTTGCAGAGCACACACGTCAACCCATCACTGTGACACACGTCATGGGAGAGGCGGTACTCACTGTCTTCTCCCGGACAGGGCATGCCTGGCTCCTCGGGGATGCTGGGGAAAACTGCACAGAGAGAGAGAGACAGAGAGAGAGAGAGCGTCAGTGCCCACTGCAGCCTCGTGAGAAGTCCTGCTGGGAGTCAGGCTGCCCGTAGAGCCCCCGCTGCGACGAGAGCCTGCTCCTGGGAGACGCTCATTAAGGCAAACCCAGCACGTGGATGTGTGCCCGACTCCCTTTGACGAGACACGGAGATGCACGGAATAATTCAGGGGAAGAAGCAACCAGAGGGGTCTAGAGAGCAGAACCGTCCCAGGAGGACTCCTGATGTGTACGGCTAAGTCCATATGGAAATGGGGAAGAACCGAAATTCCCTTGAAAACTGACTTCTGAAAGCACATTTCGGTCCACTTCTTTACACTCAAAATGAAGTTCAAAATTAAGCGTGGTAAGATATACCTGGGCTTCCACAATAAGTTACTAGAAAAGGTTAAACGTACTAAAACCTAGCTCAAATGACCTTTTCCTTAATCTAGAAAATAGAGTGCATCTTGAAAGTACCGAACCTTTCACTGTTGAGTCAACACAGACGTGCTAACCACCACCACGCAGTGGACGAGCGTAGGTTTGACGTTTAATCCACGTCCATACAAAGGACTACAGAAACTAGGTATTTTAACCAACCACTAGTCCAGCATCAGAGAGAACGATGGTCCAACAGAAAACCGCAGACAGGGGCCTCCCTGGTGGTGCAGTGGTTAAGAATCCGCCTGCTAACGCAGGGGACATGGGTTCGAGCCCTGGTCCAGGAAGATCCCACGTGCCGCGGAGCAGCTAAGCCCGTGCGCCACAACTACTGAGCCTGCGCGCCACAACTACTGAAGCCCGCACGCCTAGAGCCCGTGCTCCGCAGCAAGAGAAGCCACTGCAACAAGAAGCCTGAGCACTGCAACAAAGAGTAGCCCCTGCTCGCCACAACTAGAGAGAGCCCGCACGCAGCAACAAAGACCCAACACAGCCAAAAATAAATTAATTAAATGAAAAAAAAACACACTATAGACGGTTTCGTGCGCCGGTCCTGGCTCTTGGGCTCAGCCGTCCGCGGCCCCCGCCTGACTATAAGCTGCACCAGAAGCGGATGCGGAGCGGCAGGGCGGCCACAGCTGCCAGAACTATGCTCTCTCGGCAGACACCTTGCAGAACCCCAAAGTGCTGGGGGGCACAGTCTGAAAACCTGCGATTTAAAGACGACACTGACACGATAGCAAAGAACACTTCCCGCGACTCAATTTCTACCCAGTGCTGAGCTTAGCCAGCGGAGGGAGGCTGTGAGCCTGCAGAAAGCCACGGGGAGGGTCTCATCCGCCCCGGGGCAGGGCTGCGGCACTGTCCCTGCTCTGTCCGCAGGCACGTGGGCCCCGGGCCCTCAGAGCCCCCGGAAAGGTGGGGGCAGGTGAGCGATGCGGCCCCCAGGAAACGAGGGCAGTGAGGGCTAACCAGCTCCAGGACCCGGGCTTCTCCTTACAAGTAAGAGCAATTTTATCTGGGTTAATAAAATGTGAGAGAAAAAAACCCCATTGCATCCCATCCCACATCCTTACATTCTCGGGCATCCTACGATCTTAAACCGTGATCCTCCACGTGGCTACTGGTCTGACAAAGCGCCCCTGCCCCCACCCCGCCCCCCCACCCCGCCCCAACACACACACACACACACACACACACACACACACACACACACACACACCCTCCCCAGACCACCCTCTGGCCGCCACTGACCGTGAAGGATGAGCCCTTCGTCCTTGCGCTGACAGGACAGGCGGAAGGCCTCCTCCAGCTCCATCTGGGAGGACACAGTGCAGGGGTCACCTGGTGGACAAGAGACACGGATGAGGCCACCGCAGGCCCAAGGCAGAGGGGTTCACGGTGGCGGGCACCCGAGTTTGGGAGGGCAGTCTCGCTGCTTGTGACCAGCTGCCCAGCCCGACCAGCACAGGTCAGCCCAGCCGGGGCCCGACATCAGAACCAACTAAGCCTAGAAGGGCAACGAGTTCACCCACAGCCTGAGAAGGCCACGCGGGGAGCTACGGCGTCCTAGGTTTCCCGGCCAGGGTGAGAGTAAGCGCACGCTTGGCCAGTCCTAGAGCGGAGGGAAGGGCTCCTTGTCCGCTGCGGCCGGACAGGGGCACAGATCCACAGCCAGCCAGCACCCCACGCGGCCAGGTGCCTGCGGGAAGGGGCACGGCCAGAGACCTGCCTGCCCCTTGTCCAGGCTGAGAGCTGCCAGGGAGCTCCTGGATGGTCTCCCAAACCCTCAGCTTTCTCTGAAGTGTGTCCAGCAGCAGGAAAGAAGGAAGGGGGGGGGGGTAGAGAGGAGGGAGGGAGAGGGAAGGAGAGATGGACCCTGGGGCCCCGGCCACCCTTACCCTCCCCACTTCCCCGAGAAAATGAAGAGCTCAGCTTCCAAATCACCCACCAGAAAAACCCGGGATACGGGGAAGGAAGGTCATGTAAGGAAGGTAAGGAGCCGTGCAAGGTGTGGAGGAGACCCTGCAGCCTCTCCCTGGTGCCCAGACCAGACCTGGCCTTGCGGGGGTGGGTGGCTCCCCCCGCAAGGGGCAGCTCACCCCCCACTCCCCTGCCCAGTTTGTCCACGCACCTGTCGCAGCCTCTTCCCAGGAAACAGCTTCCAACGACCCCAGTGGGGAAGCTGGTTAAATTTAACCAGTTTAATTCCAAGGTTGTCCGTCTCCCCCCAGAAGGGGCTGCGCACAGATTCAGAGGTTCACAACCCGACCGACACGCGCCCAGGCGCTACCTTCACTATCCACCCACTTGAGGGTGAGCGGGTGACCCTGGTGGAGGTGGCACATCTCCCGCACCTCCTCACAGAGCTTGTCAAAGGTGGTGGCGGAGTCCAGGCTGGTGATCAGGATGTCCCTGGGGCAGAAAGGATGCACAGGTCTCACCATGGAGCATATTTAAGCCACATGAAGTACTGATGATTGATTAACCGAGTTACTGACCAAATAAATGAAGCAATGCTGTCCCCAAAGAGAATATCACAGCCTCTCCCCAGAACCACTGCCCGCAGTCTACGTAAGTTACCACCACGAGTGCCCTTGTGCAGAAAGATGTATCTGGGTGCGTGGATGTGCCTCAGTGGGGCGGAAGGACCAGGGTGGGCACGGCAGAAAGCACCGTCCACCCCCCGTGGAGGCCGGGCAGACCTGCTCGGACACCAGGAGTGAGGCTGCCAGAACGGTCACCCAAGAAGCGTGGGGCGGCTGGACACAGCCTGTTCAGCTCAAGCCCACCAGCCTCATTACACCGTCCCCCAACCTCCGTGGCGCCAACAGGGCCACGTCATATACCTTCAGAAGACGGGAACTGGGGGCGTGGGGGCAGAAGGCGGTAACGTATTAACCCAAGGCCGCAGCTTCTTGAAACCCTGGAGGGACCATTTGACCGCCTTTGGTGCGGCCACAACAGAATTCCAGGTTCGGTTTTTTGGAAAAGCCAGTCCCAGAATGTCACTGCCTTTCATCTTTTCATCCAAAATAGGGAAGTAGAAGCTGGATCACTGGGGACAGCTCAGGGACTCAGGGTCAGCCTTTGAGGGCTGGCCCTTCGGGGGTGAGGCAAGTCAGCACAAGGGAAACGCTCGACCCCCCCTAGGATAGGGGGGAGGGGCATCCCCCCCACCATGCACCGTCCCCTCCCATCACCACCACCCAAAGCAGGGATGGCACCGACTCGGCTATGCTCACTGAGACTCAGCAAAAACCACTTTAGAATAGGCTCAAGTTTTGGGGAAATTCTGCCAGCATCTGACACCACAAGGGAGTGGAGCGTATGAAGAAAGACGTGAAACATCCCACACAAGAGAAATGCAGGGTCTGCTTGGCGCTAACACTGCTGGCTTCTGAAGTCTGTCAAACGTGTGTTTATAAAGTCTCCGTCCACCAGGTAACAAATCCAGGGCCACCAAGACCTGTCCGCTGGGCGCCCACCACAGCTGGGGCCCGGCCCACGGGTCACTCACCCTAGCGGGTGGGGGGATATGGCCCCCAGCCACCCACCCCTTCTCGTTGGAACTGGCCCCATCTGCTCACAGACCCACAGCACCCGTCCCCGGGGCCCCGAGCTCACCACAGCCTGCGACGTCTTGGCAAACCAAGGCACAGAGGGCTCTCATGGCTCATCAGTGGGGGCCCCAGAGACCAAGCCCCCATCGCACCCACCCCATCATCCCGGGGTCACCCAGACTTGGTACCCACGCTGCCCACACTCGCCAATGACCCAGCATCCACCAGTCCCCCTGCCACAGGGAACTCTGGAAGTCAGTCTGCCATCCCCTCACCTTTGACCTCTCCCTGCCCCATGACCCTCCTCCGCAGTTCTAACCCCACGTGGCAGCTAGTCCCCGACCCCCCAGCATTTCAGGGCCTAGAGTTCGGGTGGGCAGCTCTCCAGTGGTTTGGAGGCGCCCCTGGGCCCCAAGCTCATCACCCAGTGACAGCACTGCAGCTCTTCCCTCCAACGCATGACCTTGGCACCAGTGGGGAGGGACTGTCCCAACCCCCAGCCAGACCCCTGACCACCACCCCTAATGTCATCCCAAACCCGAATCAAGCGGCATCTCTGAGCAAACGGGATCCTGAGGCTGCCAGCTCAGGGCGCCAAGACAGAGCCCCGGGCTGGGGCAACAGCCTGCTGGACGTCCCCTCCCGGGACTCCCGGGTCTGCCCAAGCCATGCACCCAGGCCTGGGCTTTGGACACAGCAGGCCCTCAATAAGAGTTCTGGAAGACAAGCTTGAGCTGCAGAGAAGGAAGATCCAGCCAAGTGTTCCTGTGATCTCAGAAAAGCGGGCAGAGCAGGGTCTCCAAACCCAGCATGCATCACCTGGAAACCCCCTGAAAACACAGAAGCTGCCGGACCCCCGGACCCACCCTCAGAGTCCGGTGACTGCACACCCTCCAAAGGCCCAGCAAGCGAGGGGGAGACCGTGATCTCAAGCCTCTGGAGGGCTTGGGGCAGAGAGGGGAGGGGATGGGAAAGGGCGAGGGGAGAAGGCATCCCCCCAGTGGGGGCGGCTGATGACCCCCCATTTTTAAGAACAGTGTCTCCACATCTGACATTCAGCTCTTGGGAGATGCTGGAAACAACGCGGAGGTAGATGAGTCTTTGTTCCAGGAAATGGATGACCTGGAGCTGGAGGATGACGAGGGTGATCCAGACTGCAATCCTGCCGACCGGGAGAGGGACTCGACCGACTACTGGACTAGCTCGTCTTCAGAGAGGCCTGCCTGCCGTCGCATCTGTGGCCGCGCTAGGAGGGCGCTGAGTTTCCTCTTTTTCGAACAAAAAATAATTTTCAGGAGAATGTTCTTCTGATGGCTTTCAGCACTGAACTTAACAAGCTGATCTTAAAATTTCAAAAAAAAAAAAAAGAATAGCGTCTCCAATGTATCTGACCCTCAGCTCCCAGCCCTGCTGCTTAAAAATAACCTGCAGTGGCAGCACAGGGAAGGAATTTCACTCGGACCCCACGGGGTTTGGGTAAGTGAGCGCGGAGCGCGGCGGACACTTTCCGGAGCCAGCATCAGGTCAGCGCCCGCCGAGGACTGTCTCCCAACTCAGACGCCAGACTCTCTCGTCCCGGCGAGAGGCGCCAGTGCGGAGCACTTTTAGGGAAAGCCCCGGGAGGCGTGAGGAGCTGGGATCGAGGAGGAACGGTCAGCCTGGGGCAGAAATGAGGAGGGTGGGAGGGAGAGAAGGAAGAGTGGGAGAAGGAGGGAGAAAGCCGCAGCAGGGAGGGGGAGGGGACTGCGAAGGGGCAGAGGAAAGGGGAGGAGGGGGGAGGGGAGGGGAGGGGAGGGGAGGGGAGAGGAAGGAGGGGAGGTTGGGACGGGAAAGAGGAGGGAAGAGTATAGGGTGTGGCCTCATCGCTGGGAAACCAGACTCAACAGGTCACATTTCCCCCGGTAACCAAAGCGCTCTCCAGGGGCCCAAGCCCGGGGAGGGGACGGACAGGCAGCTCAGCCAGAACTCCCTGGGGCTCCCTGAACTCTGCCCACGGCAACTGCCTGGTCCGCCTTCCACCCCTGGCCCAGTGCCTACTTGAACTCCTCCTGGCGGAAGGCTGGGGGTCTGGTTCCCACCTGCCCCCTGGCCTCTCCGGGTGTGGACTTCCTCTCACTAAGGATCAACTCTGATTTTCAGTCACTTGTTGCTCTATTCCATGGTTCCAGGAAGGGAAGAGGACTGTCTCTGCTATACGACAGCAATTCCTTACCCTCAGTGAGCCAAGACCCTCGGACCAGCCGAGGCCCAGGACCTGGCTGACACCTCACCAGCTTCAGTCTGCAGCCCGCCTTGCCAGCCAAAAGACAAGACCCCCTCAGCCTCTTCAGGTGGGCTGGCCAGTCGTTCCCCCCCAGAAATCCTTCTTCTGGGGCACTGCCACCAATTCCCTTTGCTGCCCCCTCCACTGCGTTCCCAGGTGGTCAGGCTGAGGACAGCAAAGCGGGCAGGAGAGGCCTGACTGACACCCCAAACAAGGTGTGCTCCCCAGCTCGAGCCCGAAGCCCCTCCTCCGGTGCCACTACAGCCGAGACCACCAAGTTCATCTGCGGGGCCAAGGTCCGCTCCCCTCCCCACTCCCCGGCAGAGGCGACCCTGGGAGCAGCCAGGTCCGATCTGGGGGCTCCCGGAGACCAACACCAATGGAAAGAAGCAGCAGCAAAAGCTCCTACTTCTCCTCCGACCTCAGTCTGCACTGAGCGCGCAGCGCGGTCCCGGCCGCTGGGCGCAGCCCCTCCCCCCCCGCCCCCCCCCCCCCCCCAGGGCTGTCCCGACGCGACCGAGAGTCCAGCGAGCGCTCTCTGGGCCGGGCCAGGCGCTCCGGTCACTGACCCCTGCGGGCGCCGGCTCGCCCCATTTCACAGGGAGGCAGGTCGAATCCAGGCGCCCAGCGCGGACGCAGGGCCCCAGCCCTTCCAGGCGCCCTCCGTTCAGGCGACCAGCCGGCTCACCGCACCTGCCCTTCACCCGGTCATGAAACGGTTCTGAAACTGAGACCTGGTCGGGTACATTGTAAAAAGTTTAGGAAAACCTTGGTTTTTAAAACCTGCCAGAAATCTTCACAATTTGACAAAAACTTTCGTCTTACAGGCTGTGGCCTGAATGTTTCGGCCAACTTTCCAGGGAGAGTGTCAACACAGGGCCCGGGGCTGCGGGGCGTGCCAGACGCCCGCCTCCCCTCCGGGCAAGTCCCAGCCCAGAAAAATCTCGTCGGGGCGGGGAGAGACCCGCATGGCCGCGCGCTCCGAGCTGGGCCCGGCGACCCCGAGCTAGGGCGCCGGGGGGCCAGTCCGACCCCACCCTGCCCGCGAACTTTCCCGCCGGTGACGTTCAAGTGCGCCCGGAGCGCCCGGGGCCGCCTCTAGGCGCAGGCGCCTCCGGACCTCCCGGGACGCCCCTGGGCCCGGAGGGGCCTCGCTGTCCCCTCCCTCCAGCGCCACGGCCGGCTGCCCCCAGCCCTCGGCCTCCCGAAGCTGCGACGACACGGTCGCCGACGGCCGGCGCTGTCGGGGGCAGCTCCCCGCGCCCGGCTCTGCCCTCGGCCCCGCCGCCTCGGCGCACACGCCCCCCAGCCCCGGCCGGGCCCTGCCGTCGGGCGCTCGCGCTCACCCGCTGTAGTGCGCCTTCAGGCGGACGCGGCCGCCGCTCCCGTCCATCTTGCGGCCGGTCCTGCTGGGCATGGCGCGCTCCGCCGGCCGCCGTCAGCGCTGCGCCCCGGACGCTCGGGCCATGGCGCGGGGCCCCAGCGGCCGGGCCGGGGCGCAGGTGGGGTAGACGGCGGAACGCGGAAGGGAGCGCGCGGCGCGGGGACAGATGAGCACCGCTCCGGCCAACTCCGCGGAACTTGGCGGCAGGCGGGGCGGGGCGGGGCGGGGGCGCGGCCGGCGCGAGCGCGCCGGTGGGGGCGCGCACGGAGTCCGGCGTCAGGCCTCGCGGGGGGCGGGGGGTGTCCGAACATGGCCGACCCGAGGCCCAGCCGGCGGCCAATCGGCGGGGCGGGCGGTCCCGGGGCGGAGGCGGTGGCACCTGCGGCCAATGAGGTCGAGGAGGGGCCGCCACCTGGGCCAATCCCCGGGGGACCCCGCGGCCGCAGCCCAATGGCGCGGCGCGGGGCGGACTACCTGTCGGGCGGGGCACGGCCCCACCTGGGGCCAATGGGGGCGCGCGCGGCCCGGCTCTGCCCGGCAACCGACGCCCCCTGTCTGCCACGCGCGCTGGCCCCTCGGTGAAGTGGGCTCCCCGGGCCGGGGTTCCCAGGTGGGGCCCCTGCGCTGCGCGCCCCGAGAAGTTGTTGGAAATTCAAGCCTTCGGCCCAGCCCAGACTCGCTGAATCGAAACTCCAGCAGTCTGTGCTAACAAGCCCGGGTAAACCGGGTGAGCGCGAGTCTGCGAGCCGCTGGGCTAGGGGACGGCGGGGACGGGTCGCCCGTGACGAGTGCGGCCCGCCGCTCAGACCCTGGATTCCGAACGGCGATCGGACCGCGTGACCCGCGTCCGGCCAGCTTACAACTGCGGAGACAGACTGCGAGGAGCAGAGAACCCAGCGAAGGTCACGGCCGGCAGGTCGGGGCTCAGTGGGTTCTCCCGGCCGCAGCCGCCCTCCTCCTTCTGCGGAAGGTTTGTCTACACTCGCTAGCCTGCTCCTCTGCTCCAGTTCGCTCCTCGGTTCGGGACAAGGAGGCTGCGTTTGTCCAGCTCGCCCGTGACCTCCACTTCTGAATCCACATCCTCTCTGGGTCTTCTTAACACGGTGCGTTTGTTCCGGACTGTCGCCTTAGAATACTATCCAGGCCCGCACCCACCAGGTGCCTGCATCCTGGGCCCATCCCTTACTGGTTGCATCCACAGGGGCCCAAATCTGCGGTCTGTGGGATCTCAGCTGGGCACCAGGTGCGCACCCCGGGCTCAGAGAATCTACAGACCCCTCATCCCTGCCGCCCCTGCCAAGGCCTGTCCTACTCTGGGCCACACCCCTGTTGCCTCCCTCCCCTTCCCCACCCCACCCCGTTGGCAACCTCTGACCACCCCACCCCACCCCCGACTCCAGTCCCGGCTAAGCCTTCACCACTCTTCACCTGGACAATTGTAAGGATTTCTCATTCACTCTTTCATTCCACAGAGCTTCCCGGCGCCTCCTAGTACAGGGTGCTGGTGTCCCTGGAGAACCACATGGACATAGTCCCTATGGTCATAGGACCCATATTCTCCCTAGAGATGGACACAGAGAAACCTGTTGACAGCCCACCTCTCACCTACTTAGGGTGCTGTGAACTCTCCGTCCTAAAAAACAGAGCCCTCTGCGCCCCATAGCCATCCACCCACCTGCCCATTTCTCTGCTCTTCTCTACAACAAACTCCTGCCCAGAACTTTCTGCAGCCCTTATCTCCACTTTCTCTTTCCTGCCACTTTCTCTGAGGCCACTGTCACTACCACCTCCTGTGTTTTAAGTACACTGCCAACTGTCAGCTTTTTCTGCATTCACCCTTGGCAGTGTCCTCACCCTAGGACGCTGCTGTCTCTCCCCTGTGCCTCTGCCGCTTCCTCGTCAGCCTCTAAATGCGTCCCCACCGCCCCCGCCTCAGTCGTGGGTGCTTCTCAAGCCCTTGAGCTGCTCGTGTCCACTTAGGGCTCGAAGTACCATCCCAAGCTCAGATGGCCCCGCTGGGCTGATTCCCCCACCATCACACCTCTCATTCCGCCAGAGCTCCCCGACATGCCATCCTCCACCTCAGGGCGCCCACCCCTTCCTTCCTCATTCTCACCTCAAAACTCCTGGGGTTTCCTTTGCTTTCTCTCCCTCTTACACCCACCACCATCTGCAGATCCCGGCAGCTCCGGGTTCCTGCCGTGTCGATCACCTCCACTGCTGCCACCTGGTCCAACCTAAGTCCATCTGTGTCCATCTCTCTGGTGTTCAAGACCTGCAGTGGTCTGCATCGTCCTCAGGGACCCCAGGCCTTTCTGCCCAGTCTCGCGCCAGCCTCATGTGGCTCTTTCCACACCGGCCCCCTGGCTCCCTCCTGGCTCAGGGCCTTCGCACGTGCTGTGGCACCTTTGCCCAGACCCACACTTCCCTTGAGTCTCTACTCAACATCCCTGACGTCCGTGTTAGTCTGCTCCCGACCCCACCCCGTGGGCACTTCTCCACGCCCCGGCGTGGGCACCGAGTTCCCTGGCTGTCAGGTGCATGTGGAAGGGGAGGGGTCCGAGGGTTTGTCATGTGAGGGGAGCAGCATGGCGCTCACAGGAGGGAGCAGGAACCTGTGGCCCAGAGGTGAGTGTGTGGGATGCAGCGCCCTGTGCCAGCCCCTCACCTGGCCCCACGGCCAGCACTGTGGCTGTGTCCCCTGGGCCACCGGGAGCCCAGCCTGGCACACGGCCTTGGGCACGTCCTGACGGGCCGAGGAGAGCAAGACGTCCCACAGCACCACCCCCGCCCCCCGTCCCCCCCCATTCTGACTTCCTGCCTCAGAGCGTGGTGAGGGCAGAGGAGGAGGGGCCAGGGGGTCCAGTCCTTGATGCCCTCTTCCCCCTGCTGGCAGCACGGGCTAGCGAAGGTCCCTTCTCTGGGCACCATCTCCTGGACATGCCCCATCCAAGGCCCCACCGGACACAAGAGCCCTTTCTAACCAGGGAAGCCCTGGTCAGGGTAGGAGCTCTGAGCATCCCAGGTGGCCCCATGGGTGCTGGCCGCCGCCTGCAGACCTGAATGCCACATGGGACCCTCTGTCCTGGAGTCTGGAAGCTGGGTCACCCAGTACTGGTGAGGAAGTCCGAGGGGGGGCCAGTAGCTGCCTGCTCAGGGTCAGGTGGGTTTGGAGAGTGGGGCCTCTGTTCCCCATGGGCGTTGGGGAGGAGAAAGGCGTATTCCGGGAGGGGAGGGGTCCCCCACCTCGTCTAGCCCCAGGCCCGGGTGAGGGCACATGGGTTGCCTGCGGTGCCCAGAGCACTTCCCTGAGGCCGCCGGAGAGGGGAGGGTGAAGGACCCTCCCCCTACCAACAAGTTCTGCAAAACAACGACCTGCTGCCCAGGCCAGCAGACCCCCTCCAGAGGGCAGGGCCACTGAGCCATCCCTCTCAGGGCCTCGAGGACAGAGGGCTGAGCCATCCCTCTCAGGGCCTCGAGGACAGAGGGCTGAGCCATCCCTCTCAGGGCCTCGAGGACAGAGGGCTGAGCCATCCCTCTCAGGGCCTCGAGGACAGAGGGCTTGGTCCCGACTGAGCGACAGGCAGCTGAGCCTGCCTGGCATCCACTTCTCGCCCTGCATCCTGGCCACGGGCATGGGGTGTTTGGGTAGTTGGCGGGGTTGGGATCCCGTCAGCCTGGGTCACCGCTGTATCCCCACCGCATCAGGCATCTGGCACACCTGGAATGAATGAATGAATGAACAAATGGGTGAAGACCCCTCAGAAACGCTGGGACCAGTCGTCCTCTTGGGAGCCCGGGCCTGTTCTGGGGCCCACCCGTCGGCAGGCTGCAGCCTAATGATGTCACCTGGGGCGGAGCGGCAGTGACCCTTGGACGGAGGCACAGGCGGGACAGATCCGCAAGGGGCCCGGCAGCTGAGGGCTGGTCCTTTTCACTCTGGGCACTTTCCGTATTTCCCAATTTTCCACAAAGCTCTCATATACTTTCATGATCACAAACACCTATTATTTCCAAAGTGAAAAGTACAAATGTGTGTTGTTATTAGCCGATTATAAAAGTGACGATGGCTCACTGCAGAGGTCCGACAGCACGGCAGGTGCAGGGAGAGGAGAACTTCCCCCTGCCCGGCCCCCCCACCCCGCAACACAGCCGGGCCTTCTGCCCCTCCTGTCACCTGTCACCTGGGACCCAGGGCGGGGCTGCAGCCTGTGCATCCCACCCGCTGTGGGACCGCGGGGAGGAGGTGGGCGGGGCCGGCAGAGGGCAGAGTGGGCCCCCAGCGTGTGGCTCGCCCCCTAATTTTCTTTGTTAAATGTTCTTTCTGAGTACTTTCAACAACTTTGAGCTCCTCTAGGTGAAAGGTGAAAGGCAGCTGGAGTTTACGCTCGGTGAGCCTCATCAGACAGAGGCAGAGTCTCCCGTGGGGGTCGGTGGTCCCTCCCGAGGGGTCCTTCTCAGAACCCCGCCCGGGGGCCTTCCCCATCAAAGCTCACAGGCGGCGTCTGTGCCCACTCAGCGCTTGGGGCTGCCCAGGAAGAGGTGACTGCCGGAGCCAGCATCCCGCCAGGCGTGACACTGACCCGGGCGGGGCCTGGCGAGGAGCACGCAGGTCACGGGAGAGCCCGCGACGCCCGCGGACAGGCGCTTGGCACGCGCAGCTGTGGGGGGGATGGGCCGCAGGTGTTTCCTTTCTTCGTCTCGGATCTCGGGATTTGGAGACACGGGTTCGATGTCAACATTCGTTTCACCTGCTCCTTCATTTATTCAAGGGAGGTCGACTGCGGGCCGACTGGGCGCTGCACCCTGGCGGGCGACAGGTCACAGACCTGGCAGCTTGGTCGGAGAGAGCGAGGTCTGCCTAGGGCCCGGAAAGGGAGGCTGGCTGTGGGGCCTGAGGGCGGGAGGGGTGGGGCAGGAGCAGAGGGGTCCGGGCGGCCCGAGACAGGCCCTGGGGGCCCAGGGAGCAGGACGGCTTACGGCGTGGGGCAGACCCGGGGGGGGGGGGCTGTGTGTACCCAAAGGGCTTCCTTCAGGAGAGGGTGACGGTTTCCCCCCCGGCACTGCCGGCATTTGGAGCAGGTGCGTCGCCGCGGCGGGGCCGGTGCCTTGCGGGGTGTGGAGCCGCATCGGAGCCCGCCCCCCGCAGGCGCCTTCCCGCGGGCGCAGTGCTGCGCGTTCCCGGCAGAGGGCGCGGCGGGGACACGGCCGGAGGCGCGGAGCTGCTCGCGGGGTCCTGGGCGGGGCCGGAGTCCAGCCCAGGGAGGGGCCGCTGCAAGGTCACCCCTCTGAGGACCTCAGCCCTGTCTTCCCCCTGCAGTGGCGCGTTCTCAGCTTAACCGTCAGTTACACTGATGGTCCCTGTTTCAAAGCACGGCGAGGCTTGTCTGCGGGTTGGACCCAGACAGACAGTCTCCGTGTGCGTGTGCTAGAGAAGGTGCTGGGAGAGGCCGCGTCCGCAGAGGCAGGAAGCAGGGACCGGGGGTTGCTGTGTCCAGGGCTGGAGAGGGGCTGGCGGGACCCTGACTGCTTGCCTGGGAGGGGCTGGAGGCTGCAGAGCCAGGCACTTCCCACACGTTCATGGCTGAGCCTCACACTGAACGGGTGAGGACCGCGAGGCAAGGCACCCCCAGGGTCAGACCCTGCGCCAGGCATCACCCCTAGGACGTGCCCCGTTCTCTGGAGGAGGACACTGAGGGTGAGGGTGGCCCAGTGCTTTGTCCAGGGTCTCAGGGCTGGGACCAGACCTGCCCAGGCCAATGGGGACAGGCGCACATCTCTCCTTTCAGGCCAGGCGTGCCCGCAGAGCAGGGCCTAGGACAAGCAGGTCGGAGCATCGTGGAGGGAGGGGCGCTTCCTGTCCTGAGGCCGCTGGGAAATGGAGTCTGTCCCGCTTTCCTGTCCCCAAGTCGGCCTGGGATTGTGTTTACAACCCAAATCGAGCCTGCCGTGCCGGCAGCACCCAAAGAACGGTCACCATGGCAATACGGAGCAAGCGCTATTTTAGCCACATGAGGCATCACAGGGAGACACGGTGGCAGAGCCGAGACAGGTCTCCCACTCTCCGCCCGAGCTCCTCGCCCATCCTCGCCTGTCCACACCAGGCCACCTGCATCAGGACTCACCGGGCTAAGGTGCCACCGCCTCGCTGAGCCCGCCCGTCAGAGCGTGAGGCTGCGGCCCCCAGGTGGGCGTGGCCCGAAGCCCAGCATTGCTTCTACACTGCTTGCCTTTAACCCCAGCCTGGGGTTGGAGGGCGCGCAGAAGGCCCCCGTCCAGCAGGGGAGGTGCAGCTGGGACCACCTTCCAGAGACAAGTGCACAAAACACGTCTGCATCATTGGGTCCAATCATTCCACTTCTGGGAGTCTGCTTTAAGAAAAGAACTGGAAATGCAAACGTTTGCAAACCAGCTGTCCCCGTGTCAGCTGCAGGCGCAAACGTGGGAGGTGACCTGCCTAGCCACGGGGTCCGCATGACCTTTGGATGGAAAGTTGCACACTCATAGGCACACACACATGCAACACAACACACAGGTCCATGCGTGTGCAAACACGTGCACACACCCGAGCTTGTGCTCACCCGGGCCAGGCAGGAGCAGCTCTGCCAGGACCCCTGCTGGGTGGCCCCAGAAGCCAGCAGATGGACAAGCAGGGCCCCGTCCAGCGGGGCCGTTCAGGCGCCTCTGCCCGAGGGAAACGTCCCTGCTCCCCCACGCAGGGAGAAGGTCACCGGGACCTTGTCACCCAGGGTCAGGAGCCTCCTGTGGACACAGGGCCCTGGCTGCCGTCCCCAAGGGAAAACGAGCTGCACCCAGAGGCAGCCCTCTGCCCTCTCTGACCCCCGATGACCCTCGCCGTGGAAGAGCAGGTGGGGTTAACACTTGCTTTCAGGATGGGACTTCACTTCATCTCTGCAGCTCCCACCCGGGTGGGTAGGTGGCTGAGGCTCTGCAGCCCTGGGAGATGCAGCACTTTCCAGGGTCCAGCGCAGATCCCAGGGCAGGCCCCTCCGTGCCCATCTGCCCCCCATCCGCACGGCGCCTCAGGGGAGTCCCGAGAGCTGTGCCTTCAAGGTCACCCTGGGGGGAAGCCACCCAGCCTGGCCAGACGGTTCCCAGGACTGCTCGAAGGCCGGGCCTGGGGCGTGGGGCCCTTGGTACCTGGGAGAGGGGGGCTGCGGGCACCCCAGGCCAAGGATACTAAACCCACAGCTACCCCATCCAGGTGCTCGGGCACCTGGGCCCACCCAGGGAGGGGCCACCTTAAGGGAGGCAGCCCAGGTGGACGCCACGTGCACAGCAGGTTCCGTTATAGGAGATGAACTTGCGGTCCAGTCACCAAGTATTTTATACCAGGCAGAAAACCCTGCCCCTTCCCCTGCGGGGACAAGTCCAAGCTGTGTGTGCAACAGACCTCCTTGGAGAGACAGTGCAGGACAAAAGGCAGGTAGCGTCTTGCTCATAAGATGTGCAGAGACCCAGAGTCCCGTGGAGCGCAGTCTCCCAGCAGGAAGTTGGGACATGGCTTCCTGACTTGGCGGGACCCAGCAGGCCTCCCAGGAGGGGTGTCCTGCTCTCGGTGTACCGGCTGGCGACCCTTCCAGGCCTCTGCCTTGTTGTCCTTCAGCTCCTTGGCCTCTGTGGAGCCCCAGCCTCTCTCGAGGGCCCCCTCACTCAGCCTCAGTGGACCAGGGCGGGCAGCCCAGAGGCTGGACCACCCGCCTGGTCTGATCGCACTGTCTGGCCTCGCCACTCCACCTCTAAATTGTATTGAGTCCAGAATGGGGACAGGGGTGTCCCTTCTCCCGTGTGTCACACGCCACTTGCCGTGCTGGTACACCAGCTCCCCGAAAATCAAAGCCCCGGGTATAGTGTTTGCCCAGTTCCACGGCGTGAATTCACTGAACTTGGCATCAGGGAGATGTGTACACATCAGCTCCCGTGAGCCTGGGGGAGCCCCCTCCTCCTCCCCCATCCTCTTCTCCTTCCTGCAGCCCCCTGGGCTGGGAGAGGGGGGCTCTCGCATTTCTCAGGACAGACTCTCCTCCGCAGGGCAGCACGCCCTTCCCCACCCCCAGCATCTCCTAGAAGTGCCCTTGCTGTGCTCAATGGGACCTAAGAGATTGCAGGGAATTTTCAAGACACAGCCCAGATTGCAAGTGTACTGTCTTCGCTGCAAATCCTATTTCGAGTATCTAAACCCAAACACTAACCTTTTGTGTGTCTCCTGTACCAGGCTAATCGCCTTGCAGCCCAGCAAGACGTGTGCCTTGGGCCAACCAATAGCCATAAGTAGCACCTACTGAGTGGGACAAGGTACAGACACCGCTGTAGGTGCCTTTTATTAATTATAGCAGTTAATGTTCACGACAACCATATACCATCGTTTCCCCATTTAACAGGTGACGGTCCCTGGGGCAGGCGGGTCACTTGCCCAAGGTTACACGACCTTGCATTCAAGTCCGGAGCCCACACTCTCAGCCGCTGTGTGTACAGGACTTCTCAACCAAGGGGCCATACCTGGGGAGGCAGGACGTGCTCATTTTCCCCCAAACGATCACCCTGTTACCCTGGGAATCCAGAACCTCCTTGTAGCGGCTCTTGACACCTGGGCCAGGTCCCCTCAGCTCACTTCCAACCTCAGAGCAGCAGCGGGACAGTCCCCGAGCTCACGGCCAGCATTCCATCTCCACCGCTGTCCCGCCTGGGACTTCCTCTGACCTGCTCAGCCTGAGGTGGGGCAGCCTGAAAGGGTGGAGGCTTAATGTCCTGGGGGGGGGGGCAGCCCTCGGCCGGGGGTGGGTGTGGGGGGAGGGGACCCGGCTGATCCATCCTCAGGGGACCGTGGCGAGGGGCCCCTCAGAGGGGCTCCGGGGATGGAAACCCCACCCTGCAGAGACAGCTCAGTAACCGCACTCCACTGGCTTTTCCTCCTCCATCTCCCCACCTTGCTTGCTCCTGTGTCCTGGGGTCACTTCCCAAGGTCACCCCGGACACTGAAGTCCTCGCACAGATGCTGCTTTTGGGTCTTGGAAGAGTCGTGGGGTTGCCACTCAGTGGTGTCATGACAACAGCCTGGCTTCGCTGGTGGAACATGGGAGGTGAGAGGAGGCCTGCATACCTCCCTCTGCTGCCTCTGGAGCCGACCGTGGCCTCAGGGCAGGCGGGGAGAGCCAGAAAGTTCTCCAGGCCACCCTGTCTCCTGCAGCAAGATGGCGGGGGGTGCTGACCGTCAGGCCCCAGGTCCAATCCTAGGTGAGGCGACAGACCCCCCCGAGGACGGCCCACGCGCCTCGCCAGGCCTCTCGAGTTGAGATCAGGACGCTGATGGGGGGGAATAGTGCCTGAGGTGCGGGGTCCTTAGGAGTGAGTTCACCTGAGGGTCTCGTACCCCCGAGTTGTATCCCGCTTGTTTGTGGGAAAGAGGCTTCCCTTGTCAGGGGTCCCTAAAAGTACATCTGAGATGGATGCCTTTGCCAAAGGGTGCTTGTTGTATGAGTTTTCTGTGGATGCTGTAACAAAGGACCACAAACCGGAGGGGTGCTTAAGACAGCAGAAATCTATTCCCAGAGTCTGGAGGCCAGAAGCCCACGATGAGGGTGTGGGCAGGGCTGGTTCCTTCTCCAGGCAGCAGGGAGGATCCCTGCCAGCCTCTCCCTAGATTCTGGTGCTTTCCTGGCCATCCTTGGGCTCCTTGGCTTGTAGACACCTCTCTGCCTCTGTCTCTACAAGGCGTCTCCCTGTCTCACTGTGTCCTCTTTGTAAATAAGGACACTAGGGGTTGGATCTAAGGCCCACCCTGATCCCGTAGGACTTCATCTAAACCCACATCTTAACTGCATCTTCAAGGACCCTATATCCAATATCACACACACAGGTACCAGAAAGGAGGACTTAACACATCTCCTGGGGGACACGACCCACCCCACCTCTCACGCTCTTCGGACTCTTACCCACCCCCCACCGCCTTCCCTCACTGCATCCAGACCGACAGCCGGGACGGAGTCCCAACAGCCTGAGCGGGCGTATGTATGGAGAACCTGTGGCTCGCGGCTCACACGTGCTTGGCCGTGTGGGAGCAGCTCTGGAAGGTGTTGGATTGGGGGGCGGGGGTGGACATAAGGCTGGACAGGGGACAGTTTATTGATGTGGGAGCTCACCTGTGACTAGGGGTGGACCGTCTGCGAGAGGTGGCACCAGCCCTCATACAGCGTGGGTCACTGCACCAAGAGGTGACCTTAGCGAGCAGAAGTGCCGGCCAGGGACGGTGCGGGGCAGGGGGAGGATGCCTCTTATCATGGCCCCAGGCTGGCCACAGCCGTGGCACGGACTGTGGCTCGTTCCACTAAACGTCCTTGTCATTTGTTGCTGTTGCCGTGAGAGCTGCCACCCTGAAGGACCAGTGCCACCCTGAGCAGGTGTGAGCGCCGTGGGGGTGACTTCTGGCAGCTGCCCCCAGTGTAAGGTGCAGCGTCTCCTGCGCCCTCCAGAGCGTCAGGGGTGCCCTTCAGCCCTGGGGGTGGGAGTTGGTGGTAAAGCCCCAGACCCTTCTTCTTCAGAAGGACAATTTGGGGGAATTCCCTGATGGTCCAGTGGCTAAGACTCCACACCCCCAATGCAGGGCGCCCGGATTCGATCCCTGGCCAGGGAACTAGATCCCACGTGCTGCAACTAAGAGTCCGCATGCAGCAACTAAAGATCCCGCGTGCCACAACTGAGAGCCGGCTCAGCCAAATAAATAAATGAATTTTTTAAAGAAAGGACTATTCGGGGCCCGCTCCCCAGGGCTCTGCAGGGGTCCCCAGTGGAATGGGACCTGGTGGCTGCTGCCTCGTAGCAGCCGAGTCACTGCTTCCTTGTAGACTTTCCCTCCCTCCTCCGTGCTCCCGACACCCTGCTCCTGCATCTGGGGTGTCACCCTCCGTACTGGGTTAAACGGTGTCCCCCCCAATTCACGTCCACCCAGAACCTCAGAATGTGACCTTATTTGGAAATAGGGGCTTTGCAGCTATAATTAGTTAAGGTGAAGTCACCCTGGATTACGGAGCCCCAAATCCGACGACAGGTGCCTTTACGAGAAGAGGAGGGACACACAGAGAGAAGCCACGTGCTGACAGAGGCAGAGACGGGGTGATGCGTCCATCAAGCCGAGGGGCGCCAGGAATTGCCAACAGTGCCAGGAACTGGGGAGAGGCCAGGGACAGGCTTGCCGTCAGAGCACCCAGGAGCCCAGCCTGCCCACACCTGCATCTTAGACTCCTGGCCTCCAGAACTGTAAGAGCATGAGTTCTTCTTTTATCTTTTTCTCTTCTTTTTTGGCCGTGCTATGTGGCTTGTGGGATCTTAGTTCCCCAACCAGGGATCAAACCCGGGCCACAGCAGTGAAAGTGCAGAGTCCTAACCACTGGACCACCAGGGAATTCCCTGAATTTCTGTTGCTTTAAGCCTCCCAGCCTGTGGCACTTTGCTACGGCCACTCCAGGAAACTAATTTCCCCCCAAATAAACTTCCTCTACCAGGTCCTTGTCTCAAGCTCTGCTTTTGAGGGAACCCAAACGACGCCCCCAGGTGTGGGCTGCGCACGGTGAGGCCTGTGCCCCACTGGAAGGGGGAGGGGTCAGTGCTGGTCTTCCCCCTGCTACAGGGGACGGAAGGGACCTGGGGCCCTGCCTCCTCCAGCCTCGGGGAAGAAGCTGTCCCAGGCTCAGGGGAGCATTTAGGAGTCTACGTGGGCCTCCACAGGAGAACACAGACAAGGAAGCTGACAGCCCCCAAAGACCGTCCCTGCTGGAATGAGGCGCACGCAGAGCCCAGGCCACCGCCCCACCCGGCCACCTGGCCCCGGTGCCCCGGCTCAGGAAGCGCTGCCACCCCTGCCCAAGCCAGCTCCTCTCAGCTGCGAACCTTGATCCGCCCTGGCCTTCAATCTGCTCATGTCATCAGCGCCGGAATAGAACTCGCATTTCAAGAGCATCAGCCCTTCCCGTCCCTCTTCCTGGCCCTGTAAACATGTGGGCAGAAATAGCAGCCTGCAGGCTAGAGGGAGTGATTGCCGGTTGCAGAATTGAGTGAAGGCTCCTGCCCGGGCGGGCCTCGCTGCGTGGGTGCCCAAGGCGGCCACAAAGCCCAGCTCGAAATAGCTCCCTGTGGGTACCGCGCAGCAGAAGGAGGGCAGCCTGCGAGCCGTGAAGAAGGCGGGGGGGGGGGAGGCGGGCCCCGGGGCGGGCAGGGTCCTGGCAGCGGACCCAGGTGAGCACAGCAGTTCCGGGAACCTTGAACCCACCCGCGCATCCGCCAGAGGCCCCAGTGGAAGGCAGGCCTTAGGGCAGGACCCCGGGTGCCAGGGGCGGGGGTGCTATGGGCGGTCTCGGGCCCAGCCCAGTAGCTTCAGGACGCCATCGGGGCCTGGACGTCCCATCCCCGGGCCACTCTCCGTGTTCCAGGAGGAGGGAGCAGGGACGCTGCTGGAGACACACAGGCCAGAGGGCGCCCATCTGGGAAGGGGAGAAAGAGGCGTCACTGGCCTCTTGTCAGAGCTGGCCAGGCATGGCCTGGGGCCCTGGCCGACCCAGATCCGGGCTCTGCCGCATCTCGGCCACCTGCTTTCTGCTGCTCCCACGTCAGTCACTCTGGGGCCCGGAGGCCCTGCTCCCTGGGCGGTCCTGCCCCCTGGGACGAGCCTGCCCAGCCCTGCAGCCTAGCCCTTTAGAGCGGGGGCCCAAGGGGCAGCCTGGCGCAAGGAGGCGTCCTCAGGAGGTAAGGGGCCTTTGAGCTCGAGGTGTGAGCCCTGGGCGGGAGGCAGGCCTCAGACACGGCTGCTCCCGCGGGGGGCCGCTGGGCCCTGCAGCCCTGGCTGGACCACCTGGCCTCAGGGGTCACTCTGCCAGCTAAGCCCTGCAGTGGGTGAGCATCCCCAGCGCCTGCTCCCGTGACCTGGGGACAGAGCACACCCTGGGCAGGTGGCCCAGCAGGGCACACTTTCTGATTCCCACAAAGTCACCGTCACACGCCCCTCGAGGTGGTTTGCGGGGGCACCTCAGGGCCAGCGGGGTCGTGGCCTGGCTGATCACAGCAGAGCACTGGGCCTGGCATTCCCGACCCAGCTCGGCTGCACAGCTGCCGCTCTAGTCGCCTCTGTCCTCTCTGAGTGTGAGGACCTGCCCTGCTCTGGTGCAGGGGTGACCCGGGCCCCTTGCTGAGAGCTGCGACCCTGGCACCCTGTGGTGGCAGCAGATGTGGGAGGGGGCTGGGTATTCATGGGGACCTGGTTGTCTCTGTTCTCCCATCACCACGTACAGAAGGCACTGAGATGGCACCCCCGGCCATGCACCCGAGGGACTGGGGGTGAGTGACTCTTCCAGCCCCCGTGCCTCCCCCCAGCCCCTCTGTCCTCAAGTCTCGGTCCCCAAGTCCCTCTGTCCTGAGCCCGTCGAGCTAGTGGGAGGAGAGCCTTCCAGGCTCCAGCAGAGGAGGTCACAGTGAATTTAAGCAGCGGCCAAAGGCTCCGTTTTATTTCATGCTGGGACCAAAGGCCTTCCCGCTTTCTCACCGAGAAGATGCGTACCTTCCATGCCCGGCCTCCTCCCCCTCCGTGGTCCAAACCCACAGAGCTAAGTCCCAGAATCAGGATCCTTTTCCGAGTCAGACGCAAAGCTCCCTGGGGCCCGGTGCCTGCCTGGCTCCCAGGTCAGGAGGCTGGGCTGCTGGGCCGTCTTCTAAAGACCAGGGGTCTGGGTGAGGGTGGGGACAGAGCCTGGGGGTGCTGAGCGAGGCTGAGGCCTTCCTCTCCTTTTATGTGGCCCGTGGTCCTCCCCCCTGTGAAACACGCAGAGCGCCCCGGGGGTCCTTCCCCCAGGAGGTCCCGGGCATGGGACCTGCGAAGCCGGCCTCACATGGCGTACGCGGCCCAGTAGATGACGTTGACGGCGGCGAAGGCCGCGGGGAACACGGCACGGGCGTAGATGTCGATGGTGTCCGCGTCGATGGGCTTGAAAAGCGCACGGAGGCCCCCCTGGGGCCCCTGTTTCTTCGTCTCCTCTGTCTCCACCTCCACCGACCTGTAGGAACCCATGAGGTTCCCGGGCGCGCGGCACTGCCGGCGGGACGCGGCCAGCTCCTGGGTGACGCCCGCGGCCGAAAGGGAGAAGAGCACGATGGCATTCTTCACGTCCATCTGTGTGGGGAGGGGGAGGGGCGGGCTGAGTGGCTGGCGAGCGAGGGGCAGGACCCCCGGCCCAGGCCAGCGGCTCTACTGGGAGAGCAGGTCCCAGGCTGAGCACAGGAAAAAGTGCCCCCTGCCCCGCAGGCAACGCTGACCCTCCCTGGTGCTGGGCGGGGGCGCTGTCCTTCGTCCTGAACGTGAGAACCCCACTCCACCCCCAGCCTCACCTCGACCCTCTGCTCCTTGACCTTGACCTTGGCCTTTTGCTTCTTCCGGTAGTCAGCGTTGAAGTGGGCGAAGGCGTACTCCACCAGGGCGGCAAACACAAAGACGTAGCAGATCCAGAAGTACACATCCAGCGCCTTGATGGCCGACGCCCGCGGCAGGGAGGAGCGGGCACTGACCATCAGTGTGGTCATGGTCAGCACCGTGGTGATGCCTGTGGGAACAGGTGGTGCCATTACTGGAACCCACCCGGGTACAGGTCAGGATCCTGTCACCAGGCCCGGCCCGGCTGGCCACTGCCCCAGGACAGTGGGCCCGAGGGACTGCAAGGCAAGGCCTGTGCTCAGGACAAGTGGGGTTAGGGCCCTGCTCCCAGACTCCCTCCTTCCACCAGCTCCCGCGGGGGGAGAGGCCAGGGCCCCGTACCTAGAGACACCCTGGCGGGCACTGCGGCCTGGCTAATCCAGAAGGAGACCCAGGACATGGCGACCAGGAGGATGGAGGGCATGTAGGACTGGATGATGTAGACGCCCCGGTTCCTCCGGAGGTGGACGTGCAGGCTGAGCCGGGGGAACTGGCCGGCTGCCGGAGACCCCGGTTAGCACCAGGCCCACCACCCAGGGCAGTGCTCGGGGAGAGGGGCACTGAGCGGGAACTGGGGCCACTGCCGGCCTCCAAAGAGAGGAAGACCCTTGTGCCCACCTCCCCCCACAGCCTGATGGGTCAGGAGAGGGTCCGGCCCTGCGGCAGGGCCACCAGAGGAGGGGGAGGAGAAAGATTCCGGCCTTGTTTCTGGCCCGTGGGCCCCTCCCAGAGCGCAGTGCACCCCTCTCCTGCCCTGCTTGTGCACAGCCCAGCTCGAGGAAGGAGCCAGCCTGGGCTCGCTGGCTCCGATGACCAGGCAGCAGGGGCGGGAGGGGCCGGGAGACAACACAGGCTTGGCCCTGGAGCCCCCCGGCACCCCTCAAACCCCGGGAAGCAATGAAGAAGCGAGGAGTAAGGCGGAGGAAACCTGATCCGGGCCCGCACTAGGGCTCGTCCCGGGCGGCTGGGCCAGGCACAGCCTGCGCCGACCAGCGGTTTTCCAGCTGCAGCCTCAGGGGGCCCTCGGGGCCGGCTAGTGGCTCTGCGGAAAGCACTAGAAAACCACCAGCGGGGCTCACAAGGAAGAGGCCGCGAGAGGCCGCGTTACCCGATTTGAAGTTCATCAGCTCCGTGGTGAAGCGGTAGCTGGTGATGGTGAACTGCGCTAGCTGCAGCCTGTCCAGCCCGTGGATCTGCCCCTGGTTTTCAGACCAGTAGTAGACGATGTCCTCGGACGAGTAGCCGTCTGCAGGAGAGCCCACATGGGCCGCAGAGCCTGGCGCCCCCTCCCCAGCCCCTGGCAGCCCTCGCAGGACTGCCCTGCCTGTGCTGGGAGCTCGATACACAGAGGCAGGGAGCAAGGAGGCCTGGGACCACGCCTGGCACCTCGGAAAGGTGGGCAAGGCCAGATGAGCTGGCCAAAGGGCAGGTCGCCCTTGCCAGGCGTGGCCCAGTGACACAGGCACGCGTCTTGTTTGGCCTCCAGGGCCGGCCGTCCTGGGCAGGGCGCTGACCCGCAGCAGGAGGGCCTTCCGGCCCCCTCTCTTCCTTCTCTTCCTTCTGTTTCTGCCCC
Source organism: Phocoena sinus (assembly GCF_008692025.1). Lineage (NCBI taxonomy): Eukaryota > Metazoa > Chordata > Mammalia > Artiodactyla > Phocoenidae > Phocoena > Phocoena sinus. The sequence goes on along the minus strand of NC_045763.1, from coordinate 964,231 downwards.
GCCCCCGCCCTGCGCCCCGCCCCCGCACCGCCCCGCACTCACAGCTCTCCAGGTGCAGCATGCAGTCCTGCTCGTCCATGGGGTACTTGGCCAGGTCCATGTCGCAGGCCACCGTGGAGGTGATTCTGCCCAGACAACACACCGGTGGGTCCCCGGGATGAGGCCAGCCCCCGGCAGCCGGCGTCTCTCTGGCCCAACATGGCAGAGACGCTCCTGCACCCGGCCAGCACGGCCTCCTCACGGGGCGGCAGCAGGCTGCCTTTGGTCTTGCCGGCAAGCTGCCGGCATTTGGGTGGAAACTGGAAACTGTGGCCACGTTACAGATCTCTGTGAGTCTTCGGGGATCAAGAACCGGATTTCACTCACTTTCCTCGTCCTTCAGAACAGCTGGCTGGCTAAGCCTGCGGCCAGGAAGGCGGGTCCAGCCTGAGCCCCCTGGTCTGCCCCTGGGGACGGCCTCTAGGCGTCCCCACTGACCATGCAGCCTGGGAAAAGGCTGGTGTTGCCAAGTGTGCTGGTTTTCCAAGAGAATTTAGATTCTTATGTAAATCTCCTGATCTTTAAAGTGTTGGCAATTAAGTCCACTTTTAAAAGGCGTGTGTCAGAAAACACACATTCAAACCGATACACGTACACGTGTGTTCACAGCAGCACAGCTCACAACAGTCAAATGTGGAACCAGCACAGCTGTCCGTCCACGGAGGAGCAGATACACAAAACTGGCGTATCCATGCAATGGAATGTCACTCTGCCATCGAAAGGCAGGAAATTCTGATAAATGTCACAGCATAGATGAATCTCGAAAACACTACACTAAGTGAAAAAAAGCAGACTCAAGGGGTCACGTAGCGTATGATTACTTTTGTGTGAAATGTGCTGAATAGGCAAATCCATGAAGCTAGAAAGCCGATTGGCAGTTTGCAGAGCTGGAGACGGGAGATGGGGAGTGACTGCTAACGGGCACAGGGTCTCCTTTCGGGTGAAATATATTGCGAGTGGGTAGAGGTGATGTTTGCACAACATGGGGGATGTGCTAAGTATCGCGGAATTGTTCACTTTTAAATGCTTGATTTGATGTTATGTGCACTTCACCTCAATTTAAAAAGACGAGGGCACGCGTTAGCCAAATAGCGGCCTCTGCTGGCTTCCGGCCAGCAACCTCGGCTTCCTGCGCAGCTGCTGGTTGCCGGGGGATATAAATACCGCCACCCCCCACCCCCCATCCCCCCAGCTCCCAGCGGTGCGCTCCGTGGGGGGTGGGTGGGCAGGCAGCCGGCTGGGCTCACCGGATGCTGTAGAGAATCACCCCGTCGGGCTGCAGCCGGATGAGCTTGTTCTCCACCGTCACATCGTGGAACCAGGCGGACTTGGCGTTCACGATGAAGGTGTCAGGGAGCCACAGCTTGTCCACGAAGCGGCTGTCCAGGCCCAGAGTCTCATTGGTGTGGTTGTAGGACAGCCTGCTGTCGCGCCAGCTCTGATGCAGAAACACCGTCATGGTGTACTCCTGCGGGGGTGGGGGGACGCAGAGGCCCGGCCGTCAGCCCCTCCGCTCGCTCCTAGGGCACGCGGCCGGGAGCGGGGCGGAGGCCGGTGGGACCTACCATGTTCGCCTCAGAGATGTGGTCGATGCTGGCCACCTCGATGGCGAGTGCCACGTTCACAGGGGGGCCTGCGAGGAAGGAGCCAGGCCCGAGGCAGGTGGGGCTGAGGCCAGGGCCCAGCACCCCTGGCCGCTCAGCCAGGCCAGCGAATTCCCCAGAAGGCGGGACAGGGAACAGCCAGGGGCTTTGCAGGGAAGGCCGTCTTGGTGCAGACCAGCCTGAGGCCTGAGCAGATCCACCTTCCTAGCCGTTTCCCTGGGGGCTGGTGCAGGAGCTCGGGCACACCCCTCAGGGGAGCGGGCCTCTGCGCCAGCCCAGAGCCAAGCAGGGCTCACACCCACACTGGACCCAGGGTCTGCCCGAGCCCGACGGCCACTCTCACCTCCGATGCCAGGCCGGAAGTTGCGGGCATAGCCCTCTATCAAACCGTCCAGGTTGGGGAGCCAGGATATTTCCAGGTTGGAGCCGACATAGTCGCCAATGTCATTCATTGCCCTGGAAATGCAAGGCCCTCTGGTCACAGGCAGGGTGCCAGGGACAGAGCCTGTCCTGGGCACCTAGGCCATGGGTGGACAGCGGGGAGGCCCTGCGGGCTGGACCTGACCAGTCCCAGGAACTCACGCCGGACACAGGGAGGCCCCGGGAGGTGCAGAGCCCAGGACTCCTGGACGTCTTCCACTGGCCTCTATGCTCAGCTTACATCCCACTCACTCGGCCCTGAGGGAGGCCACCCAGGTCAGGCAGAGGCCCCCAGCTCCCTCCATAACCACCCAGCATCCCCACCCCTGGGGTCCCCCAACAAGAGCACATGGCCTCCCTTTCAGCTTCTGAGGGCAATGTGTCCTGTAGGAGGTGACTTGGGAGAAAAGACGTGTGACCAGGAGGCTGAAGGCTGGGGAGAGGGAGACAGCGGGTGAGGTCCCAAACCCGGGACCCAGGTCCAGGCCGAGGGCCCGTGGGGAGGCTGCAGGCCGGCCTCCTGCTCTCTGTCCCTTCCCAGGCAGTCTCCAGATCTCCCCAAATTGCCACGTGCCTCCGGGGCTTGGCCTGACCCCGGAGCAGCTGGGGGCCACGCACCCTGGTTTCAGATTAACCTCACCGACAGCCTGTGCTGGTCGTGTTTGTCCCTGGTGGGGCCGCACGGGGACCCAACGACACAGGCGTCTCGTGGCCCGCACACGCCGACTGCTGGAAGCCCCCCAGTGGCTCTGCCCATCCCCCTTCTTCTGCTCGCCCTCTGGGAAACAGCGCCCCCACATTCATGTCCACCCAGAACCCCAGAATGGAACCTTATTGGGAGACAGGGGCTTTGCAGACGTAATTAGTTAAGATGAAATGCTAGACTAGGGTGGGCCCTAAATCCATGACTGGTGTCCTTAGAAGAAAAGGAAATGGACACACGGGGAGAAGCCACGTGACCACCGAGGCAGGGATGGAGTGATGCGGCCACAAGCCGAGGGACACCAGGGACTCCGGCAGCACCAGAGGCTGCAGAGAGGCATGGACCCTGCCGACACCTTGGCTTCAGACTTCGGGCCTCCAGAATTACGAGAGAATAAATCCCCCCTGTCTTAAATCCCCCAGCTTGTGGTCGCTTGTTACAGCAGCCCCGGGAACCTCACACACCCTTGCTCCTCCAGGCCACGGCAGGTGGGGGGTGGGGCGGGCAGGATTTCTCCTAAACCTGACAGCAGGGAACGAGGAGGGACATTCAGGAGGAAGCCTCTTGTTTTCCTCTGAATCACTGCTGTCCCCAGTGGGCAGAGAAGGCCTCCAGGGCACCTGGGGCCCGAGCCCATCCAGAGCCCGCAGGGGAGCCGATGCGCCAGGGTGTGGGTGCAGAGCGGCCGGGAGCTCTGAGGCCATTCCTTCCTCTCCCCAGAGTCCGGCATGGCCGCGTGCCCAGGCGCCCCACTCTGGGCCGTTTTGGCCACCGTGACGAGACCGCTGACCCCTCTGGGCTCCCGCGGTGCTGCCGCTGGCCGCCCCACCCCTACCCTCCGGACGTGGGACCGGCTACCGCTGAGCCTGTCGGTGCAGCCTGTGCCGTGCCCCCCCACCACCCGCCACTTGGGCCACCACAGACTGCGTCCCCCGCCGCCATGGCCCCAGCCTCCTGCCTGCCTCCAGCTGCTACTGCCCCCGACTCCTGCACTCCAGCCTCGCCCTCTTAGACGCCCGCTTGACCCTCCAGACCCTCTGTCATCTGTCCCCACCTCTTGCTCCAGCGCTAACTCTGACCCCCCATGTCCCCACGCTGATTCCCCCCACCTCCACTGAACCCCCATCCCTCTCCTGGCCCTGCCCCGGGCCCCTGAAGGAAGCTGTCCTGATCACGCATTTATTCATCCACGCCTCCATCTGGCTAGTGTGACCCTTGGTGACGCCCTGTTCCAGAGATGTGACTGAGCCGGGCCAGGACAGTCGCGGCCAGAGGTCAGCGTCTGCAAGGGGTGGCAAAGCAAGGGGCTTTGAGCATGAAGACGGTCACAGGAAGGGGAGGTCAGGAGCCCTCTGGCTGGGGAGAAAGGGACAGCCTCCCCGAGAAAGTGACATCACAGCCCAAAGAGAGAGAAAGTGAGTCTGGGCCGAGGCAAGAGGCAGGAGGCAGCCGAGGGCTCCACGCGGTGGGGTCTGGGAGGGGCCTGCAGGGCGGTGGCAGGCATGGGGCCGAGAGTGTGGAGGGGGGACCGTGGGGCTCATCCGGGGTCAAGGGGAAACCGGCACTCCGAACAAGGAGCTGCTCGATTAATTAGATTAAACCTGGATGCCTGTGAGGGAGGGGCATGGGAAGTGTCCTGAGGGAATAGGGGGGATAAACTGGGGGCCATCGTGGAGGTTGGGGGGATGATGGGCTGGACGGGCCATGGAGACAGAAAGGGGCCTGGTCCAGACCGAGGGAGGGTCAGTGGAGGGAGGGGCCGGGAGCAAGTTCTGCCGCTGAGTTGGTGGGGCTCGGCATCCAGCTGGACTGGCCCCGGGACGCCGTCCTCTCAGGGGCTTCAAGAAGGCCTCGGGCCGCTGGGGCTTGGGAAACGCTGGCAAGGGCACCTGGGCCCCTCGTCTGCTCCACATACCGGCCCATGAGGAAGGCTGAACGTGACCCAGGAGGTCCTCAGCTAGTGAGGCCTGCGAAACCCGCCCTCCCCGCAGGCCCACGGGGTCCCTCCAGGTGAAGGCTGGGTAGAGCGTGTAGACAGGGCAGGTGCTTTGGTAACAAAGTAAAAGAAGGAATTAAATGAAGCCCTGGCCCCAAGTAAAGCACAATTAAAAATGCAAACGGAGTTCACCCTGAAGGTCAGACGCAAAGGGATTGGAATGAGGCTTTATTTTTGGACTGGCCCAGCGGCCGGCCTGCTTGGAGCCAGGCCGTCAGGAGACACCACCCTTCCCGGCCTTGGGCTGGTGGCACAGGTGAGCACACCTGTCCTGGGCCAGGGCCTCACACACGCTCAGGGGCACAGAGGCAAGGGCAAGGGCAGCGCCCACCATGAAGCTCGCCTGAAAGTGTCAGGACACTGGTGGGTTCTCAGCTCTGCCGTCTCCAGGGGTGAGAAGGGAACAGCCGCCTGCGGTGCCACATCTCACCTGGGACAAGGTGGCCGGTTCTGCAGCTGTGAAGGGATGCGGGGGCTGGAGGCGGGGCCATATGGTGCTCTGGGTCCTGGACGGCCCTACCCTCCTCCACTGGTTCAGGTAGAGTCAGTGGGGCAGGCGGGGCACCTGGTCCATGGGGGGCTCTGCATGGGGTCAGAATGTTGGGACTCTGACCCGCGTTCCGGGAAGGAGCGTCTAACTCCTCTGATGGCCCTGGAAGCCGGCGGTGGCCTAGGGTTGGGGTTTCATTAGAGGAACAGAAGCTCAGAGACACACCAGGCTCAAGCTCGTGGGACAGAGCAGGTGCCGTGAAATCACAGGCAGCTTCCGCCCTCCCGGGGTTGCTCCTGGGTGCCGTCAGGCCCCCCGCCCTCTCCTGGCCCCCCTGAGAGAAGCCCCAGCCCTGTCACTTGCCTGTGCCCCTGGGGATGGAAAGGGAAGGTGGGTGTAGCTGAACGAGGCAGCAGGCACCACCCCCAGGATCCTCCCACCCCCCCACCCCGGACCCTGCGCACACGAAGCCCACGGATCCCTGACAGCTCTGCTTTTAGAGCAGCCGCTGCAGCGCTGGCACCTCAGTTACCAAGGCGAACACCACGACGATTGCGCTCACGGGAGGTGAGGGCGAGGCAGGAGCCGCGGGCACAGCTTCTCCAGGGAGATGGAGGTGCCAGCAGCCCCGGAAGGCCACCCACTCGGGTAGGCAGCCGGTGAGCTTGGGTGGCCGCTGCGTGAGCGGATCTTCAGACTCAGGGAAGCGTGGCCTTGACCCGACCCACAAATGCTGCACGGCCTACTCCCTTCTTATCCCACCAGGAGCCCCGGGATCTGGGTTGAGGGGCGGCAACAAAGAGGCCCTTCCATTCGCCTCGATGTCCCCTCACACCGCCCCGGGGTGGGGACGAGGGAAGAGAAGCCACTGTTGCCCTGGTATCTGAGCGGAGGGATGCAGAGCAGATGGGAAAAGAGGCCCCGAAGGCCCCCAAAGCCCAGAGGCGCTCGTCCCAACCGGGGCCTCAGCCTTCCTACACAGGCAGACAGGCTCACCCCTCGCCCAACAACCCAGGAGCCAGATGGGGTAGGAGTTCAAAACACTGCAGATTTTAGAAAGGCAATATAACGCACTCATGGACTTGGGGAGGGGTGTGTCTGGAGAATTTTCCAGCAGGAAATGTATAAATATGCCTCATGAGTAGCGTGGATACAGACAAAACAAGCAAGGCAGGCTTTGCCGCCAACTGAGTGCTGGTGTCAAACTTGGACTAACACTTGGGGCTCAGAGCAACTTGGATTTCAGAACTGCGGTGCGCAGCTGTGGGCCTGAGCCGGCGGCTGACCCCCGGCCCCCAGCACATCCCTCCACAGCCACAGCTCAACGCTTCGCCCTTTCTGGGACCGTGAAGCAGGAAGAGGAGAGAGGAGAACAGCCCATTGGGCTTGATACAGAACAAGGCCCCGGGACAGGGGCCACACGGGGACTGCCTGTGACTGTGACATGACAGCCAGGTCTACAACCAAAGCCAGACTCTGCCCTCCACCCATCAACAAGTAAGCTCTGACCACACACACACAGAGCCGTGTTACGTATTGTCCGAGTGACTACAGCCCAAACACAGGCCAGTGTTCAACGATTTCTGGCTTTTAAAGTCTTCGACATCAGTTGGTTGACCACAAAGTCTGGAATGCTGGGGGGAAGGGGCAGGGAGAGATGTTTTTGCTCTGTTTTTTTCTGCAGCCCTGGCACCAAGATGATTTTCAAAAAGGCCCCTCACAACTCCTATGGCAGGTAACCAGACTCAGAGGTCAGGATGCTGGGCAACCCGGGGCCCACCTCAAGTCCAGTCTGCAGAGACGCGAAAAGCGAGCTGGGACCATGCTGGCCCCTGGGAGCCAGAGGGAGGGAGCCTCGGCACAGGGACCTTTCTTCTTAGCCTCTGCCTTCGCGGGGGAAGACAGGGCACCTCATCCCCTCTCCTGACAGTTAAAAAGAAATCCGGAGTCTGTCCCCTGACAGGGGCACCTGGCTCCCCCACTCGCATACCCTGCAGTCGGATGGCATTAGAAATGGTCCCAGAAGGGAGGTCCACAGCCACACCTGCCATGAGGACGCGCCTTCTTGTCCACCCCAGACTGCTAAAGGCAACGGAAGCGGGTGCCCGAAGGAGGGGAGCGGCCTCCTCTCCCGTGTTCTCCGGACCCCTCCTTTCTTCCTGCCTGAAGCTGGGGCCCTGCTGAGAGCTCAGACCGCGCCTGGAAGGGCACCAGCCAGCCAGGGATCGGCCAAGTGCCGGCTGGGGCGAGGAACCCGAGCTCAGCAGGCGAGCCCGGGCACCGGGGCAAACTGCGAGCGGCTCTGACGCCCTCGACCGGCCCTGCGGCGCGGGTTCAGCACCGGGACGGCGGACAGCACCGGGGCGGCGGGGCTGCCAGAACCTAGAACATCGCCGCTGCCCGCGCCCAAGGGCATCTCCGCGGCGAGTTCGGAGAGGAGGGCCCGCGGGGGAGACGGGGTGGGGGAGTCATGGGGGGATGGGGGACAGACACGGTGGGAGCCTGTGGGTGCGGGAAGACGCGGGCCCCTGAAGAGCAGGGGTTCGCACGGGGCGCCATCCCGGCAGCCGGGGCTTGGCAGGCGCGGGACTCCCCACCGAGGGCGGCCCCGGCGCAGCGCGGACCCGGCGCTCGCTCACCTGGTGCCGCGGTGCTGCTGCGCGCAGAGCAGCAGAAGCGGGGGCAGCAGCCAGGCCAGCGCGTCCATGGCCTCGGCCGGCTGGGCGCTGGGCCGGGGGCGGCGCCGGGGTCCGGCCGGTCGCGGGAGCTCGAGAAGTTGCTTAGCCGGCGGCCGCGGCGGCGGCGGCACAAGAGGGCGGGAGCGGGAGGGCGCGCGGCGCGGGCGCGAGGGCGGACGGAGCGGCGAGCCCGGAGCCGCCCCGCCCCGCGCCGCGCGGCACGGCCCCCTCCCGCCCTCCCCCTCCAGCTCCGGCCGCCCCGCCTGCAGCTCCCCTCCCGCCTCCGCCACACCCCCGCGGCCCCGGCCGGGGGTCCGGCACTCCCCGTCCCGGCGCCGCTGCCCTTGCCGGCCGTAAAGGGTCCCTCCGCGCGTCTGTCCGGGAGGCGACTCAGGCGCAGGACCCGCGTGGACGCGGCCTCTCGCTGCCGGCCAGGCGCCTGCGGACCGACGGGCGCGGCAGAACCTCGTCCCTGGGGCGGAGTCTGCGATGGGCTATTTGTGGGGGTCACGGGTCCTCGGGAGCTGGTTCGGGGGGAGGAGGGTGCCAGCGCCCCAGAAGCCTTCAGCTTCTACCGGGCGAGACGCCCCCCCACCCCCAGCACCGGCAGCTCCTTCCAAGACCCTGGCGCTTGCGCCTCGCCCACCCTCCGTCGGGTGGGCGGTGAGAGCAGGCGTGGCCGCTTCGCTGCCCGCAGGTCTGTGGTCAGAACCCCGCTCTGGTCGCGGGGCGCAGTGACTTCTCTGCCTGGCGGGTCAGGCTCCATCACACCTGCCCGCAGGCCGACGGCTGGGCTCTGACGAGACGACACCCCTACCTCACCCCACCGCCACCCCCAGCGAACCAGCAAGAAAGCCAAGGCCTCCGCATTCTCTACTGTGACTCTTCTGAACATAAAACTCTACACAGTTTCCCCAAAAAAGCTGACCACAAACTCTTCTCATTTGGTCTCATTCATTCACTTCTGGACTCGGTACCAGTCACGACCGAAAACGAACGTCTCATGAAAACACTTAAAAATGGGCAAACTGGTCCTGGAGTGGGTTGAGTCCTGTGCGTGACTGTTGACACTGGCCAGAGCAGGTGCGGGGCAGGCGATGGGGAGTGTAGAAAGGGCTTTGCTGGGGCTTCCCTGGTGGCGCAGTGGTTAAGAATCCACCTGCCAATGCGGGGGACACGGGGTCGAGCCCTGGTCCGGGAAGATCCCACATGACACGGAGCAACTAGGCCTGCGAGCCACAACTACTGAGCCCATGTGCCACAACTACTGAAGCCTGTGTACCTAGAGCCCGTGCTCCGCAACAAGAGAAGCCCCCGCTCACCGCAACTAGAGAGAAAGCCCGCGCGCAGCAACAAAGACCCAATGCAGTCATAAATAAATAAACAAATAGGGCTTCCCTGGTGGCGCAGTGGTTGAGAGTCCGCCTGCCAATGCAGGGGACATGGGTTCGTGCCCCGGTCCGGGAAGATCCCACATGCCGGAGCGGCTGGGCCCGTGAGCCATGGCCGCTGAGCCTGCGCGTCCGGAGCCTGTGCTCTGCAATGGGAGAGGCCACAACAGTGAGAGGCCCGCATACCGCAAAAAAAAATAATAATAAATAAATAAATATATTTTAAAAAAGAAAAGAAAAAAAAGAAAGAGCTTTGCTGCTGGGAATTTCTAGCCCAATCCTGAGGGCCACGGATCAAGGGGGCTGGGTCTCAGCCTTCTTTCCTAGAGCCAGCAATGAGCTCTAAGACAGTCAGGCAGGTCCCAGCAAAAATGCCCCCCTGGAGGGTCCCCTGGTCCCTCGGGTGCGTCCTCTGGGTACTTGGAAGCACCGCCCTGCTGTGTGTGTGAGCGTGTGCTCTGGGCGTGTCTCTGGACACATTCCCATTTGTCCTCCTGCGCAGGCTTGATCGGAGGTTGAGGAGTTAACCCACAAGGAAGTGCGGAGAGTGGGGCCTGGCACGGAGTGAGGGCCCTTAGCCTCACGAGGGTCGTTTTCATTATTCTTCTGCTAGATTAGGATCTAGTCTGTCTGCTTCTCTAGAGCAGCCCTCGTGTCTAAGAGCCTCTGGTGTACGATAGATGCTTAATAAATGCAGGGCAATTTAGGCTCAGAGCCACCAAAAGCCGGCACAGCTGGTGTGGTCAGACCCTGAAGCGTTCGGGAGCACGCACAGCGCTCGCTCTCCTGTCTTTCAGGCCCAAGCTTTGGTCTCTGTGCTGGTCCAGGCTCCAGCGCTTCCTCTGGGTTCACTGTCACGCTCTTTCCTTGGATCTGAGAAGATCCAGGTGCTGATAGCCTCTGAGAAATATTGCTGACCTTGAATCACTTGATTCAGTTAGTTCAGGGTGACCCAGATTATCGCCACTTTCTACACCCTCGTCTATTACCTGAAGCACAACATTAGCCCTGAGTTTCGCCGGAGGACGCCCATACAGGCATCTCAGCCGTAGCCCTGGGTGCTGGGTGCCATCGAATCACCTTTTCTTCCTCGAGCCCTGGAGAGAAGCACATTTCAAGGCCAGGACAGAGAAAGAGGTAAGGCAGCGACCTGCACACCCGGGGGACCCGTGATACTGCCCGTCCTTCACAGCTCCCTCTAGGAGGCCCGGCTGTTCACTGACCTCAAATCAAAATGCTTAATTTCTTCCCCAGAGTCTGCAAGCTTTATTTTAGTTCTATTTTGTTGCTAGTTGGCTTCAGTTTGGATCTCAAGAATGGGCATTTTCATTTTTCCTTCCTCGAGTTTTTTGAGAATTAGCTCGTCGCACTCCTGAGCCTTGGTCGCATTCCACTGATGTGTGTCACTAGTTGGTCTCGGGGCCCTCATCTTCCGCTCCACGCAGACAAGCTCCAGCCGTCCCAGGATGGGGAAAAGCCTACGCGGGGCAGCCCCACCGAAGGTCCACTTCTCCCCTCCCTTTGATAATTCAGGAAATGCCCCCAGAGTCAGAGCTCTGGTACCAGTCCCTGTCTTGCTCCTAACTGGCCGTGTGGCCTCAGAGAAGTAATTTCTCCTGATTTTGTTTTATTCATTTGCCAGAGGAGAAGCTGAGTAGTGATGGGTCTCCTGGGTACCGGAAGTCCCCAAGGCTGAAGCCCATTACAGAGGATCTCATGGGTTGTCTTCACTGAAGACAACAGTCTAACTTGTAGGTGCTCAGGTCCCCCCCTTCTGTGGAAAATAGTGTAGGTGATTCCCCATCTTTATTCCACGCCTGTGATTTTTTGGGGGGGAAGGCAGAACCCCACCCTCCAAGTGTGACTTTGCTGAAACTTTCCAAATCAATCAGATGAAGGGCCTCTGTCCATTTCAGGTGAGGTCTGTGCTCTTCACCCAGATACCTGACAGCCCCACCCCGTTGGCCTGGCACTGAGAGCACGGGACAGGGGACCTGGTGCCAGAGCCTGGGTACAGGGATGAACAGGAAGCCTGAAATTCCACCCTGAGGCGTTTGGTCCCTGTAGGTCTACTTAACTCGTCCACTCGCTCCCCTTCCTCTTATTTCACAGGTAACACGGCTTCCCCGGCGGACGATCCGTGCAGAGCCCTCTGGTTACGGGCTCAGGGCAGCGGCTGCTGTACCTTCCTCCTGTTTAGTGCAGGAAGGCGTTATGCCCTCCCCGTGTGGCGCTGAGCAGGGCCAGCGCACATTTAGCCCTGGAAGGTACAGATACTCTACTTCTGTGATTGCCCCCCGGAGTCACCACCTCAACACTTCCCTGGGTAACAACGCCCTAGGTAGAACCTAGGGAGCTGCAAGGTGGGGGTGGTGCGTGTACTCGACTACTGAGATCATCAGCCTGCTGTCTTTTTTGCCTGTTTCTTTCGGGTAATGCTTTGCCGTACGCTCACGACGTAGAGGAAGGGATGGCACCGAGTCCAAAGCTTGGGCAGAGAGCTGGCCTGAGTCCATTGCAGCAGCAGGACGGGCCCCAGGAGGTACAGGTGAGTCACAGGGACTCAGGAGGGGAAACTGCACCAGCTAATTTTAAAATCCCTGCTGGATATATTTGTGAGGTTGTTTTATTATTTTCCCGGGAAAATGCACCAAACAGAGAAAATGGCAGTCACACACAAAAATTTTCTTCAGCTTATTAGAGTGTAATTATTAATCCCATGATTTCCAGATGGAATCCATTCATTTGGAGAAGCAGAGGCAACTTAGCAGAAAGGGTCACATGCAAAATCCCTGCAGCGGGCCGAGGTCAACTGTCTGCTCAAACAAAGGATGCGCTGGAAACGGGGCTGCGTCTCGAGGCTGTTTTTGGTAATCAAGGCCCTGAGAACCAATAAACACCCGAACTTGGCCACCTAGAGAATTTTTTCTCCATGAGGTAGATAGACGTCCAAGTACAATTGCTCACGTGTCATGAGGAGAAGACAGAATTCTATTCTCGTATTTTATGTTTTTTAAAGCGACGATTTGAATTCTTTCATGTGACGGAAAACGCTACACACAGATTAACATACCTAACAAAGGGCTGCCTATCAAGTGAAAAAGACTCTCCTTTAGGTGCCAGCGCGACTGAATTGACTGACGTGAAAGTCCTGAAGGGGCTGCTGGCAGAGGGTCCCCACGGTGGTCGGGTGGCCCTGCTCCCCGGACTCTGTGAGGAAGGTGACCGCGGCTCCCCAAGACTCTCCCTGGTCTGATGAGCTGATCCTCTGGGCAGGATGCTGGAGAAGGAAAAGCAGGAGATTTGCTGTAATCTTTTTCACGTTCGATATTTGGATGCTTTGATTAAACTTCCTTAAGAAAGGCCCCGACACAGGTCAATATTCGTTTAACCAATATTTATGGAATTATTCATGGTACTCTGTGCCAAGAACTGGTCCAGACGTTGGGCGTGAATAAGATATAAAAGGTTCCCGTCCCCAGTGGCCTCAACGTCCGGGAGGAAGATCCTGGACAATCAGCGGGTAAACAAACAAAAGAGACCATTTCAAGTGTAACCTCAGCAAGACAACAATCATGGGGAAGACCTGTGGGGACGGGCACTGTACACAGGGTGGGCGGGAAGACCTTTGTGAGGGGCAACATCTGAGCTGAGGTTTGGATTCCATTCTATCCCTTCTGGAGGAAAAGCCAGCCCCACCAAGAGCCAGGTAAGTGTTCAGGGCAGAGAACGGAATGTGCAAAGGCCCTGAGGCAGGAGTGAACTGGCCAGTCCAGACAGGAGCAAGGCCAGGCCCGAGTGGCCTTGAGGGAGGGAGGGTGGGCAGCAGAGTGAGGCAGGCAGAAGCCAGGTCACGCGTGGTCCAGTAGGTGCGGACTGATGTCTGAGTTCAGCTTATTTTTAATTAATTAACTGGCTGTGTTGTGTCGTCGTTGCTGCGCACGGGCTTTCTCTAGTTGCGGCGAGGGGGGCTACTCTTCTTCGCGGTGCGCAGGCTTCTCGTTGCGGTGGCTTCTCTTGTCGCGGAGCACGGGCTCTAGGTGCGCGGGCTTCAGTAGTTGCAGCATGTGGGCTCAGTAGTTGTGGCGCACAGGTTTAGTTGCTCCAAGGCACGTGGGATCTTCCTGGACCAGGGCTCGAACCCGTGTCCCCTGCTTTGGCAGGTGGACTCTTAACCACTGCGCCACCAGGGAAGCCACCAGCTTATTTTTAATGAGCTTTATAGAAATACAGTTTACATACAATAAAATTCACTAATTTAACTATACAATTTGATGGCTTTGTTATACACGGAGCGTTGCATAATCACCACTGAAATCACGACATTGCCCATTTGCTCCACCTTAAAAGTTCCCTCCTGCCCCTTTGCAGTCCCCCGAGGAGGTGACTGCACCCCAGCCCGGGGCCCAGATGACCACAGGTGTCTGCTTCCTATCCCTACAGTTGTGCCTTTTCTGGAGTCTCACAGGGTGATGCTGTGCAGACGCCTTCTCACTTCCCATCCAGTGACCCCTGCCCCCTGCCGCAGCCCCCCAGCCGCACGTGCTCTGCCCCTCGAGACTTGCTCCAACACGTTCAGGTCGACAAGGTTTGGGTTAGTTTTCTTCTCTTTCCTTCCTTTACTTTCAAGCTCCTCTGTCTCTGGTTTGTCACAGGAAGCTGGGCGGCGTTTCTCCGCTGCTCTGTAGGGAAAGTGTGTCTTTCTCTGGGGGTTTGAAGAGCTTTTCAAGCTGGGTGGCGTTTCTCCGCTGCTCTGTAGGGAAAGTGTGTCTTTCTCCGGGGGTTTGAAGAGCGTTTCTCTGTTTCTCACTTGCATCCATTTGATTAGTTTGAGTCTTGGTGTAATTGTCTTGTATTTATTCTGCTTGAGCATCTAGGGTCTGCGGGTTAGAGTTTTCGTCAAATTTAGAAGATTCGCAGCCGCTTTCACGTGCGTTTCAGCCTCCTCTGGCTCCTCAAGGCATTAAACCCCACGTCCCAAGAGAAAGGCCCTCATAACCTCTCCTTGTCACAGGCTCGGGTTTGGCCCCGTTGCTCAGCCACCCCTCCCCATGGCCGGGTCGAGGTGCTCACTCTTGCAAGTCCTTGGCATTTAGCCCCTTCCTCTCCTCCCGGGCTCACGTGTACCCGATGAGGCTGCAACTTACCCCTAGTCACCAGCCTGGCAGCCAGGGGAGACGTGGGACAGATGCTGAGCAGGGCCCTGTTGCCTTGCTGGGGAGACCTCCACGGTGTCCTTCCAGATGGGGGGAGTGCTGGCTCCCCTTAGGGAGACGTGAGCCAACTTTGCTGCCTCTGAAGTTTCAGAGCAGCCTGGGAAGCCAAAAACCCTGGGGCCTCCACCCAGATATCCCGCCCTATGTGTCAAGATTTCCCACCTACCCTTGGCCCCAGAACCTGCTCTTGGCCCCCGGACCTGCCCTTGAGCCCAGGACCCTGCCCTTGGCCCCTGGACCTGCCCTTGGTCCCAGGACCTGATCTTGGCACAGCAAAGCTACCTTGGCTTGGACTCCAACACCTCTGAATCTCAGCATCTCTAGTCTGTCCTCGTCCTGCTTCCATCACCTCTTTTTCTCCAGAGAAGGACGTAAGAGCGTCTTTATAAACTACCAAGCAGCTCCGGCCTTCACTCTTAGCTTTTTGGGTTTTTCTTTTTCTTTTTCATTATTTTTAATTTGAGAAGTTCTTTTCTGTCAAATAATACAATTATGTCTTATAATCATTATGGTTTAGATACTGTTTTGCTTTCAATTTGAAATTTTTTATTGAGGTATGACTGACATACGTACATATTTCAGGTGTACGACATAATGATTCCATGTTTGTATATACAGTAGACCCTTGAACAACGTGGGGCTCGGAAATCCCGGGTTAACTTACAGCTGCCCCACCTCAGCCACGGCTCCGCGGATCCTGTAGTACTGGAGTGCAGGTACTTATTGAAAAAAATCCACGCATAAGTGGGCCAAACGCTTCAAACCCATGCTGCTCAAGAGTCGCCTGTATTGTAACCTAGGTAACCGCCATCACAACACAGTTATGGGGATATTTTTCTTCTGATGAGAACTTCAAAGACCTACTCTCTTAGCAGCTTTCACATATGCAACACGGTGTTATTAACTATAGTCGCCGTGCTGCACATCACATCCCCACGATTTATTTCTCTTATAACTAGACGTCTGTACCTTTTGATTCTTTTATGCACTTCACCCACCCCCTGCCCCCCGCCTCTGGAAGCCACCCATCTGTTCTCCGTATCTATGAGTTTGGATGTTTTGTTTGCTTCCTTCTTTGTCTTTTGGGTTTTGTTGTTTATTTGCTTTATGTTTTGTTTTTTGGGTTTTTTTTATTGTTGCTGGTGGTGGGGTTTTCTGTTTCTTGGGGTTTTTTTTTTTAGCTACCACACGTGAGATTATACACTATTTGTCTTTCTCTGTCGGACTTATTTCACTTAGCATAATGCCCTCAAGGCTCATCCATGTTGTCGCAGATGGCAAGATTTCACTTAAAAATTTTTTTTTACTATTTCTAAACTTATTCTTATAATTTATTTATTTTAATTTATTTGTTTTTGGCTGCGCTGGGTCTCCGTTGCTGCGCGCGGGCTTTCTCTAGTTGCCGCGAGTGGGAGTTACTCTCCATTGCGGTGCGTGGGCTTCTCATTGCGGTGGCTTCTCTTGCTGTGGAGCACAGGCTCTAGGCACGTGGGCTTCAGTAGTTGTGGCACACGGGCTCCGTAGTTGTGGCTTGCGGGCTCTAGAGCGCAGGCTTAGTAGTTGTGGTGCACGGGCTCAGTTACTCTGCAGCAGGTGGGATCTTCCCGGACCAGGGCCCGAACCCGTGTCCCCTGCATTGGCAGGCAGATTCTTAACCACTGCGCCACCAGGGAAGCCCCCCATCACATCTTCTTTATCCATTCATCCACTGATGGACACTTAGGTTGGTTCCATGTCTTAGCTCTTGTGAATAATGCTGCAGTGAACATGGGGGTGCAGATGTCTTTTTGGGTTAGTGTTTTCATTTTCTTTGGGTAAATACCCAGAAGTGGAATCGCTGGATCACATGGTAGTTCTATTTTTAATCTTCTGAGGAAACTCCACGTTGTTCTCCACAGCAGCTGTTTCAATTTACATTCCCACCGACAGTGCACGAGGGCTCCCTATTCTCCGCAGCTTCAGCAGGACTTGTTATCTCTTGTCGTTTGGATAACAGTCATTCTAACAGGTGTGGTTTGCATCTCCGTGATTATTGTCGATGTGGAGCAGCTTTTCATGTGCCTGTTGTGTGTCTTCTTTGGAAAAACGTCTATTCAGATCCTCTGCCCTTTTTTTTTTTTTTTTTTTTTTTTTGTGGTACGTGGGCCCCTCACTGCTGTGGCTTCTCCCGTTGCGGAGCACAGGCTCCGGACGCGCAGGCTCAGCGGCCATGGCTCACGGGCCCAGCCGCTCCGCGGCATATGGGATCTTCCCAGACCGGGGCACGAACCCGCGTCCCCTGCATCGGCAGGCGGACTCTCGACCACTGCGCCACCAGGGAAGCCCCCCATTTTTTAATTGGATTGTCTGGGGTTCTTTTTACTACTGAGTTTGTATGAGTTCTTTATATATTTTGGGTTATTGACCCGTTATCAAATGTATGATTTACAAATACTTTTTCCTGTTCCATAGGTTGCCTTTTCATTTTGTTGACAGTTTCCTTTGCTGTGCAGAAGCTTTTTAGTCTGATGTAGCCCCATTTGTTTAATTTTGCTTTTGTTGCCTTTGCTTTTGGTGTCAACACACTTAGTTTCAATTGTTGGTTAAGCGTCTCCAGCTTTTCCTACCCCCTCAATGCAATGCAGTAACAGCCAGTCATTGTACTGTTGCCCTCCACAAACTCACTCTCTCCTCAATCATCGTACCAGCGGCCTTCTCCCAATTTGTTACTGGTGGAAGTTTACCAGCAGACTGCCACCTTGTTCCGGGCATCCACATGTTACCCAGGATGGGCTCCTCCTTGCCAGCTGGACAGTGAGTGATCAGGTTACAAATCCCCATCATGCCATCTGCTTTCTGAGACCATTCCTGGCGCCAGCTGTGTCCGTCTGGGTCCTCCCGTAAGCAGACCGTGAGAGGGAATTAGGAATGCAAAAGATTTATTGGAGGCTCGTGCCTATGAAAGATCAAGGGGGAGGAAGTGGGATTGGGTCGAGAAGGCTTCATTCCACAATCCTGATCTGACACCTGTGGATGGAAAGAGGCGGAAAGCAAGACTGAGCAGGAGAACTGAACTCTGATGTAAACCTGACA
This sequence comes from Phocoena sinus, assembly GCF_008692025.1. NCBI lineage: Eukaryota > Metazoa > Chordata > Mammalia > Artiodactyla > Phocoenidae > Phocoena > Phocoena sinus. The sequence continues at coordinate 946,622 of NC_045763.1, read as the reverse complement.
AGGTTTTGGCCAACGCAGAGAGGGGATGGAAGGGCTCTGGAGCAGAGGCTGTGCACTAGAGAGTCTCACGCCGGGGGAGGTGGTCGGGCCCAGATGCCAGCCAGAGAGAGAGTGGGATCAGCTCAAACCCCGTCCAACCACAGCACTGCAACTGGAGGTGGGTCGCCAGCTACCACTCCTCACAGCTACATGCACCTGCTTTCTGGAAGGGAGATCACAGGGGTGCTCCCCATGGCTGCTAGGAAGTTGTCAGAATAGTAACTTAGTATCCTAGCATCCTCCAAACGTGACCAATGAGGACTCTATGTTTAGAATGAACTCATGGATATTAACATATTTGTTGGGCTTCAATCCTTTGTAAATAGTTTCTTTTCTTTTCTTTTTTGGCCTTGGCTTGCTGCAGGAGCTCCCCTACACTTGGATACTCAAAATTGTCCCACTTTGACCAGCGGGAGCCCTGCAAGTTGGCTAATGAATCCTCTGACACAGCACTAGAGTCGTTGATAATTTCCTCACTTTCTGTTGGTAAAGATGCTCCAGGATCGTCTTGTACGTTTTCTGCCTCAGATCTGGAATCAGCCATTTTTTTTCTAGGAAGCTCTGTTTTCTTTCTCCGTGGGAAACAGCGTGTAGGGACAACAGCCCGGGTGCTAAGAGCGCTCGTCTCTGCTGGACTGGTGATTGTGTTGAGACCAGCGCTGTCCAAGACGGTGATGGGCACTTTCTACATCTGTGGCACCTAATACAGCAGCGCTGAGCCGCACAGCGCTTCTGCCACTGAGGAATGGAATTTTTAATTTTATCTAATTAAAATGTTTTTATGCGGTAAAATATACAGAAGTTAAATTTTACCATTGTAACCATTTTTAAGCGCACAGTTCAGCAACGTTAAACACATTCACGTTGCTGTGCGACGGTCACCACCATCCATCTCCAGGACTTTTTTATCTTCCCAGACTGAAGCTCTGTCCCCACTAAACACTCACCCCAAATTTCACCACACCAACCCCAGCTCCTGGCAACCACCAGTCTACTTTCTGCCTCTATAGATTTGACTATGTACCTCATATGAGTGAAATCAAATAATATTTGTTCTTTTGTGACTGCTTTATTTCACTCAGTATCATGTCTTCAAGGTTCACGCATTTAGTAGCAGGTGTCAGGATTTCATCCCTTTCAAAGGAATGAAATACTCGACTATATGTACCTGTCACATTTTGTTTATCCATTCACCCACTGATGAACATTTTGGTTGTGTCCACCTGGCTATTGTGAATAATGCTGCCGTGAACATGGGTGTTCGAATATTTGTTCTCTAAATAGCTACATGTGTCCAGTGGCTACCATATTGATAGTTCTAGACCTTAGTGGACAGAGCTAAGAAATATATTTTAAAAGAAAAATTTATATTAATTCATACTAATATTTCACATCCAAAATTACTGGTTTTTCCACTTTTGATATTTCTATCTCTTCGTCTAAATGAAAAATATTGGTTCCTAATATTACTATACTACTTATTTGTTTTACCCCACTTTGTATAATTCCAGAATAACAATATCAATGTTATAACAAAGACCAGGATTACTGCAAACAATTGTATAGTTTATAGTCTACTAGGTATGCACACACTGTTGGGTTGTAAAGTCACTTGAAATTATCCTTTCCTGTTGGTTAAGCCACCAAACTGACATAGAGTTAGGTTCTTTTTATTATTATTATTTTGTTTTCAACTCTTTTGTTTTTTGTCTTCTGTCTTATTTTGGGTTTTATAATTACACAGTTCCATAGCCAAATGTACAAGCACATTTAGAGAAATCTGGTTTCTACTACTGACCCTCCTGCCCCTGGTCAGTAACCATTTTTATGTTACTTTATAATGTAAGAAAATAAGCAAGTATATTCTTATTGCACCTGCCCCTTCTTAGATAAAATACTGTACCCACTGTCCTGCATCTTGATGTTTTTCCCTTAACGGTATGTTCCGACAATCACTCCAGGGCAGAACATAGAAACAGTTCTTTCCCAGCCCTTCCGCTGTGCGGCTGCACCTCACCCAGCTCTCACTGGTGGACACGGGGCTCTTTTCAGTCTTTCGCTGTCCTTTTCTTTAGTAGAAAAGTGCCTTAATCATTAATATGGACAGGCTCAGAGAAGCAAAGCTGACAAGGAAGAAGCTCCATAATTTGGGTGGGGTGGGGAAAAGAAGAATAATTTCTCTTAGAAAAACTGCCCTGGGCTGATATGGTGACTCAGGTCTGTTCCTCGGTCCAGAAGGGAAGAGGCCTGGGCACCGCTGCAGGGGAATGAAGGCAGAGGTAACTGCTGTCACCTGGGTAAAGTCCACAGCTCTCGGAGATGCTTGATGGCTCTGATGGATCTCACCGTCCCAGGATGAAACTAAGGGACTTCCTGGGCCCCACTGTGGCATCAGGAAACACTGGTCAAAGCCAGCCAGTGGCCAGCAGGGCCAGCGGCCTTGCAAGTCACATGCAAGCGGGATGCTGGAAGGCGCGGGGCCCTGCAAGGACGGGGGATACGCGGACTCACTCGGGGGCCCAGGGCCCGGCACTGAGTGCACTGGCGAGAAGGACCCTTCTTCACATCCCTGCATCTCGGCCGCAAACACGCCCCAATGGGCCCGGGCAGGGCTGGGGACTGGAGAATGCGCGGGGGAAAGCTCAGTTCAGCTCCAGCCCAGTGTGCCATATTGTGCCAAGTCTCTCATCTCGAAAAGAAAAGTGAGGAACCCCGATTTTAAGTGAACTCTCCTGTTTTTAAAATTGACAACTAATCCGAAATTCAACCGGCTTGGCCCAAACCAGGGGAGGCAGCCTGGCGCGCCGTTCGGGCCACCGAGCCGCGCTGGTCTCCTCCGCCACGGCCTGGGTGCCCCCGCGACCCTCCGCTCGCGGCCTCGGCCTCGGCCAGCGCCCGGGTCCCGGCGCCCCGGAGCTGCGCGCCCCCGCCTCCCTCCCGCACTCGGGGCGCGTGGCCGCCTCGGCCTCACTGCGCCTGCGCGGGGGCGCGCCGCCGGACCGAGCCATCGCGCGAGCGGGGAAGGGGGCGCGGGCACCCCCACACCGCGGTGGAGCCGTCCGTTGCCATGGAGCTGCCCGCTCCAAACCGTGCAGCCAGCCGCAGCCGAGCAGCTTCTCCGCCCGGAGCGCGCGCCGTTCGTACCCCGGCGGGTCTGCTGAGAGGTGGGTCCGTTGGCCCCGGAGCCTGGGGCTGGGTCGGGGACTTTAGCCGCCCCCTCAGGCACAAATCAGCGCCTTCATCGTGGAAGTTCTGCCCAAGAAATAAGTGCTAGTGCGGGGAGTGGGGGTCGCCCCTGGCCGGTCTCAGGGACCCCAGGGTGCCGTGAAGCTTGGGTTCTGAGCTCTGCTCCGGCTCCGCGCGGACGTTGCGATGTTGTCCTTTCACATCTAGGACACCGTTGAGCAAAACTCTCAGCCCGGCTGGTAAGAAGAGGGGACTCTGAGGGTCCGGGCAGAGGAAAGGAATTCCGAGGTCATCTCAGTTTGGTTTTTAATGGTTACCTGTTTCTGGAAATCTCTATTATTTGTTTCCCGTAAACGCATACTCGTTTTACGTGCTCACATTATGTATCTGGCAAACATTCCTCGACCATCTGCCGTGAGCCAAGTACTGAAGCAGGTGATGGGCGGACCGGCTCTGGTACTCACAGTCCAAAGAATTCCCTGATGGGTTATCCCTGCAGACCGATGGCGAGTACACTCACAGGTACTGCTGAAGGACTGGTTATAAAGCCAGCATCACTAGTCACTACCCAAGTCCAGAAATTGAACCTGGTCAGCACCCCAAGTCAACCTACCCCGCCCTTGCCCCATGCAGACCCTTCCCCGGTGACCATAGCCTGACTTTCTGATTCTAATTTCCTTGATTTTCTTTAGTTTTACCGTTTGTAAACAATATAATTGTTTCACCTGTTTTTAAACCTTATATAAATGGGAAAATGCTGTATATATTCTTTTTTAATTTTTGAAACAATCCCAAATTTATGTAGAAGTTGCAAGTTCAGCATAAAAAACTTGTTTCCTGGAGCAGTTGAGGATAAGTTGCCTGCGTGATGCGCTGTCACCTCCAGATACTTTCGTGTGCATTTCCTACACATAAGGACAATCTCCAGCATAACCACACACGACCATCAAAGACCCATAAAGTCACAAACCCGAGAGGGTCCAGTCTGGGACCCCCCACTGCACTGAGCAGTCATCGTGGTTCTTTAGTCTCCTTCATTCCAGAACATTCATCAGGCTTTCCTTGGCTTCGTGACCCTGACACTTTTGAAGGTTTAGGCCAGTGACTTTGTAGAAAGCCCCTCTGGGTTTGTCTGATGTTTCCTTGTGATCAGATTCCCATTATGCCTCTTTGGCAGGGAAGCCACAGAAGTGAGGCCACGTGTCACTCTCTGCTCGTTCCATCCCGTCAGATGGCTCACAGTGGTCCATTTGTCACATTAGTGACGAGTTTGCTTTGATCACTTGATGAAGGTGGTGTCTGCCAGCATCTCGCCTGGGAAGTTGACTTGCCCTTTGTAATTGACGAGTATTTTGTTGGGCAGTACTTTGAGGCTCTGAAGCTATGTCATCCCTCCCAGGCTTGAGCCAGTGGCACACACAGTGGACACCTACCCCCTCTCCCCGCCCCCCGCTTGGGCTCTCATACCCGACACTGGACCGACTGCCTTCCTCCACTCAGGCTCTGTCACCCAATCTGGGCCACTGTGGACCCTGTTTCACAGGCCCACCTGGGGCGGAAGGGGAAGAAGAAAGGCAGCCTGTGCTGCTTGTGTCTTCCTCCGTCTCAGTTGTGTGTAAGAGACCCATCCACACTGCTGCACGAGCTGTGGGTCATCACCTCCATCACCAGGTGGCTCGCCACGGTGTGGATCTCATTTGCTCTGCTGCCGATGGCTGTGGGTTGTTTCCGTAGTTACTGCTCTTACGAACACTGCTCTCTGGGGTCTCGTTATGGCTCCTAGTATTTATGTGTGTTAGGAGTGGAACTGTGTCTCCTCAAAGAAAAGATATGTTGACATCCTAACCCCCCGTATCTCAGAATATGACCTCATTTGGAAATTGGGTCGTTGGGGATGTAATCGGTTAAGACGATGTCATACTGGAGGAAGGTGGCCCCTCCTCCAATATGACAGACATCTTTATAAACGTGAATTTGGATGTAGACACGCACACAGGGAGGCTGTCACATGGATTGGAGTTACGCTGCCACAAGCCCGGGAACCAGAAGCTAGAAGAGAAGTCTGGAATAGATCCTTCCCTAGCACTTCAGTGGGAGTTGGCACCTTGATTTCAGATTTCTGGCCTCCGGAACTATGAGAAAATACTTTTGTGTTGTTCTAAGACAGCCAGTTTGTGGTACTTTGTTATGGCATCCCCAGGAAACTAATACAGCATCTAAGTTTCTGTAGGGTAAACGCCTAGGAGAGGAATTGCTGAGTCAGAGGGCCTGGTAGACAGAATAATGGCCCCCAGAGACCGCCATGTCCTGACCCTTGGAACCTGTGAATGTGTTAGGTTACAGGCACTGGGAATGTAGGCTGTTAGCCAGCTGACTCTGAGATGGGAGATCGTGCTGGATTATCCCGGTGAGCCCAGCGCACCTAGAAGGGCCCTCCTGGCGGGAGAGGGAGGCGGAGGGGAGCCAGAAAGAAAGCAGCCCGAGAAAGACCACCTGACATTAGTGGCTTTGAAGTTGGTAGGATGGGGCCTTGGCCGAGGCACGTGGGTGACCTCTAGAAACTGGAAAAGGCAAGAAAATGGACCCTCCCCCAGAGCCTCCGGAAAGGAAGGCAGCCCTGCCAACACCTTGATTTTAGCCCAGTGGGGCTCATTTCAGACTTCTGACCTCCGGAACTGTAAGATGATACATCTGTGTTAAGTCCCTGAGTGTGTGGTAATTTCCTACGGCAGCAATAGGGTACCAGTGCAGAGGGCGTGTATATATTTAACTACGATACAATGCTGAGCTCTTTTCAAAGCACCTGTCCCAGTTTTCCCTCCCACCGTTAGGGTGTGCGCCTCCCCACTGCTTTGTGTCCTTGGTGGCACCTGGTATACTCAGGTTCGTAATGTGTTACCGAGTCTGATGGCTGTGTAATGATAGTATGTGGCTTTACTCTGCATTTCCCTGATTACAAATGACGTTGAGCAACTTTTCTTGCTTCATCACCAAGAAACAGTTCATCATCTGGCCAGGACTCTGTTAAGAGTTACAGGGAGCACTATAAATAATGCCAGGAAAACAGGCACGAATCCAGCCATCTGAACGTCCTTTATTGTAACCTGCCTGTTATGGTCTCGCCGTTTTGCTGTTGGGCTGCCCACCTTCTCTGTTGAGCCGGCGATGTTCCTTACATGTCTTGATGGTAAACCTTTTGGGAAATGCATTGCATGTATCTTCTGATCTGTAGTGTTTCTTAAACTCTCCTTAGGGTGTCACCTGAACCAAAGTTTTTAAGTGTACGAGACTCTACTAGCTTTTCCTCTTGTGACTTAATGTTTTTGATGTCTTGTTTAAGAAAACCTGAAGGCATGAAGGCCCCTCCGCCTTCACCGTAGCAGCTTTGCTCTTCACCTGTGAGTCTTTGGCCCCCAAGGAACTGATTTCCGGGGTGGACACCCAGCTTCTTAGCATGTGGACTGAGATGTGCATTCCCTGCCTGCCGCTTGCACACGCTGCCCTGTCAGAGTTTGGGGTTTTTTTAATGCCTCTGTGGAGCAATTTGGAGAGAACTGGCATCCTGACAGCATTGAGTGTCCATTACGTGAGCATGCACCTCTCCATTGATTTATTTATATTGGTTTTATTCTTTTTAAGGTTTTTGTTAGGGACAATTTCAAACTCACCACGTAGTGGTCCTATGAACTGTCGGGCGCCCAGCCCCCCTTCAGTGGTCACCAGAATCGAGTCAATCCTGGAGCTTCTACTGCTTCTCACTTGTAGCGCTTGGTTGATGTATTTCAGAGAAAACCCCAGTTGTAATAGTTCACCCGTAAACTTTTTTTTTTTTTTGCGGTACGCGGGCCTCTCACTGCTGCGGCCCCTCCCGTTGCGGAGCACAGGCTCTGGACGTGCAGGCTCAGCGGCCATGGCTCACGGGCCCAGCCGCTCCACGGCATGTGGGATCTTCCCGGACCGGGGCACGAACCCGTGTCCCCTGCACTGGCAGGCGGACTCTCAACCACTGCGCCATCAGGGAAGCCCCACCCGTAAACTCTTTAGTATACAATCCTAACTGATAAAGAACTTATTTTTAGCATAACCACAAATTCATTATCAACCCCAGCCGAGTTAACATTGATTCCTTAATAAAATCTAATACCACTTGGTGTTCATTTTCCCACGTTACCTCAGAAATGTCTTCTACAGTTTCTCACTTGACTCAGGTTCCAAACCAGAACCCCCCCTTGCATGCGGTTGACTTGTCTCTCACGGCTTTTACATTGAGAACAGCTCCGCTGCCCTTTCCCCCCATGGCATGCATTTGGTGAAGAACCTGGGTCATTGACTCCACTTATTCTTTCTTTAGGTCTCACTTCACATCGCCTGATGGGGAGGGGGCTTCATCATTTTCTCATCGGGGGCCCTGCTCCTTTTCTCTTGTATTTATTCCCAAGTACTTCATATTTTTTGGTGTAATTCTTGCTTTCTCATTATTTGTTCTGATAAATTGGAATATCATTGATTTTTATTACCGAATTTGTGTCTAGCAGCATTACTAAATTGTCTCAATAACATTAACAATTTATCTCTATACTCATTTGGGCTTTCTACATGCACAATCGTGTTATCTGAAAACAACTGTCTCCCCTTCCACTCCTCATGCCTTGTATTTCTTTCTTCTCTCCTTGTTCCAGTCAGGAGACCCAGTGGCTTCAGAGAGCATCCTTGTTTTGTTCTCAGTCTTAAAGGAAATGCTTTTAACGTTTATGATTTTTTTTCTTTTGGCCACGCCGAGCGGCTTGCGGGGACCTTAGATCCCCGACCAGGGATCCAACCCACGCCCCCTGCAGTGGAAGCACGGAGTCTTAACCGCTGGACCGCCAGGGAAGTCTTAATAATGTTATGATTAAGTATGACGCTTCCTGTGGATTATTGTTGGCAGACATTCTTTATCACATTAAAGAAGTCTAATGCCAGTTTGCTACATTTTTAAAAAGTGTAAGTGGGATGTTGAATTTCATCAATGTCTTTTTCCACATTGAGTCAATTGTATATTTCTCTTCTCTGGTCTGTTCGTGTGGTGAGTTGACTTGATTTCTAACGCTGAGCAAATCCGTCTTCGTCGTGATGTGTCATCCTGTCTACGTGTTGCTGGCTTTAGCCTGGTGGCACTTCACCTCAAGAGTGAGGCTGGTCTGTGATTTTCCTTTCCCTGTTGTCACTGCCAGGCTCTCGTAGCAAAAGTTAAGTGATTCCACGAAACAAACCAGGGAGTGGACCTTCTGGTTCTCTTTCCTGGAAGGAAGTGTGTGAAACTGGAACATTTTGAACCTCAAATGTTTCATGGAACTTGATAGGGAAGCCTCAGAGCCTAGAGTTTTCTTGGTGGGAACATATTTGACTTTTTTTTTTAATTTTTTAAAAAATGTTTGTTTATTTTTCTTATTAGTCATCCATTGTGTATACATGTCCATCCCAATCTCCCAGTTCATCACACCGCCACCCCCGCCGCTTTCCCCCCTTGGTGTCCATATGTTTGTTCTCTACATCTGTGTCTCAATTTCTGCCCTTCAAACTGGTTCATCTGTACCATTTTTCTAGGTTCCACATATATGCGTCAATATGCAATATTTGTTTTTCTCTTTCTGACTTACTTCACTCTGTATGACAGTCTCTATATGCATCCGCGTCTCTACAAATGACCCAATTTCGTTCGTTTTTATGGCTGAGTAATATTCCATTGTATATACGTACCACAACTTCTTTATCCATTCATCTGTCAGTGGGCATTTAGGTTGCTTCCATGACCTGGCTATTGTAAATAGTGCTGCAATGAACACTGGGGTGCGTGTGTCTTTTTGAATTATGGTTTTCTCTGGGTATATGCCCAGTAGTGGGATTGCTGGGTCATATGGTAATTCTATTTTTAGTTCTTTAAGGAACCTCCATACTGTTCTCCATAGTGGCTGTATCAATTTACATTCCCACCAACAGTGCAAGAGGGTTCCCTTTTCTCCACACCCCCCAGCATTTGTTGTTTGTAGATCTTCTGATGATGCCCATTCTAACTGGTGTGAGGTGATACCTCATTGTAGTTTTGATTTGCATTTCTCTAATAATTAGTGATGTTGAGCAGCTTTTCATGTGCTTCCTGGCCATCTGTATGTCTTCTTTGGAGAAATGTCTCTTTAGGTCTTCTGCCCATTTTGGGATTGGGTTGTTTGTTTTTTTAAATATTGAGCTGCATGAGCTGTTTATATATTTTGGAGATTAATCCTTTGTCCATTGCTTCATTTGCAAATATTTTCTCCCATTCTGAGGATTGTCTTTTCGTCTTGTTTATGGTTTCCTTTGCTGTGCAAAAGCTTTTAAGTTTCATTAGGTCCCATTTGTTTATTTTTGTTTTTATTTCCATTACTCTAAGAGGTGGGTCAAAAAAGATCTTGCTGTGATTTATGTCAAAGAGGGTTCTTCCTATGTTTCCCTCTAAGAGTTTTATAGTGCTCAGTCTTACATTTAGGTCGGGAATCCATTTTGAGTTTATTTTTGTGTATGGTGTTAGGGAGTGTTCTAATTTCATTATTTTACATGTAGCTGTTCAGTTTTCCCAGCACCACTTATTGAAGAGACTGTCTTTTCTCCATTGTATATCCTTGCCTCCTTTGTCATAGATTAGTTGACCATAGGTGCATGGGTTTATCTCTGGGCTTTCTATCCTGTTCCATTGATCTGTACTTCTGTTTTTGTGCCAGTGCTATATTGTCTTAATTACTGTAGCTTTGTAGTATAGTCTGAAGTCAGGGAGTCTTGATTCCTCCAGCTCCGTTTTTTTCCCCCAAGACTGCTTTGGCTATTTGGGGTCTTTTGTGACTCCATACAAATTTTAAGATTTTTGTTCTAGTTCTGTAAAAAATGCCATTGGTAATTTGATAGGGATTGCATTGAATCTGTAGATTGCTTTGGGTAGTATAGTCATTTTCACACTATTGATTCTTCCAATCCAAGAACATGGTATATCTCCCCATCTGTTGGTATCAACTTTAATTTCTTTCATCAGTGTTTTATAGTCTTCTGCATACAGGTCTTTGGTCTCCCTAGGTAGGTTTATTCCTAGGTATTTTATTCTTTTTGTTGCAATTGTAAATGAGAGTGTTTCCTTAATTTCTCTTTCAGATTTTTCATCATTAGTGTATAGGAATGCAAGAGATTTCTGTGCATTAATTTTGTATCCTGCAAATTTACCAAATTCATTGATTAGCTCTAGTAGTTTTCTGGTGGCATCTTTAGGATTCTCTATGTATAGTATCATGTCATCTGCAAACAGTGACAGTTTTACTTTTTCTTTTCCAATTTGTATTCCTTTTATTTCTTTTTCTTCTCTTGATTGCCATGGCTAGGACTTCCAAATGTTGAATAATAGTGGTGAGAGTGGGCAACCTTGTCTTGTTCCTGATCTTAGTGGAAATGGTTTCAGTTTTTCACCATTGAGAATGATGTTTGCTGTGGGTTTGTCGTGTATGGCCTTTATTATGTTGAAGTAGGTTCCCTCTATGCCCACCTTCTGGAGAGTTTTTTATCATAAATGGGTGTTGAATTTTGTCAAAAGCTTTTTCTGCATCTATTGAGATGATCATATGTTTTTTCTCCTTCAGTTTGTTAACATGGTGTAGTACATTGACTGATTTGCGTATATTGAAGAATCCTTGCACCCCTGGGATAAATCCCACTTGATCATGGTGTATGATCCTTTTAATGTGTTGTTGGATTCTGTTTGCTAGTATTTTGTTGAGGATTTTTGCATCTATATTCACCAGTGATATTGGTCTGTAATTTTCTTTTTTGTAGTATCTTTGTCTGGTTTGGTATCAGGATGATGGTGGCCTCATAGAATGAGTTTGGGAGTGTCCTTCCTCTGCAGTTTTTCGGAAGAGTTTGAGAAGGATGGGTGTTAGCTCTTCTCTAAATATTTGATAGAATTCACCTGTGAAGCCATCTGGTCCTGGACTTTTGTTTGTTGGAAGATTTCTAATCACAGTTTCAATTTCATTACTTGTGATTAGTCTGTTCATATTTTCTATTTCTTCCTGGTTCAGTCTTCAAAGGTTACACCTTTGTAAGGATTTGTCCATTTCTTCCAGGTTGTCCATTTTATTGGCATAGAGTAGCTTGTAGCAGTCTCTTAGGATGCTTTGTATTTCTGTGGTGTCTGCTGTAACTTCTCCTTTTTCATTTCTAATTTTATTGATTAGAGTCCTCATCTCCTCTTTTTCTTGATGAGTCTGGCTAATGGTATGTCAATTTTGTGTATCTCCTCAAAGAACCCAGCTTTTAGTTTTATTGATCTTTGCTATTGTTTTCTTTGTTTCTATTTCATTATTTCTGCTGTGATCTTTATGATTTCTTTCCTTCTGCTAACTTTGGGTTTTGTTTGTTCTTCTTTCTCTAGTTCCTTTAGGTGTAACGTTAGACTGTTTATTTGAGATATTTCTTGTTTCTTGAGGTAGACTTGCATAGCTATAAACTTCCCTCTTAGAACTGCTTTTGCTGCATCCATAGGTTTTGGATCATCGTGTTTTCATTGTCATTTGTCTCTAGGTATTTTTTGATTTCCTCTTTGATTTCTTCAGTGATCTCTTGGTTATTTAGTAACGTATTGTTTCACCTCCGTGTGGTTGTGTTTTTTATGTTATTTTCCCTGTAATTGATTTCTAATCTCGTAGCGTTGTGGTCAGAAAAGATGCTTGATATGATTTCAATTTTCTTAAATTTACTGAGTCATGATTTGTGACCCAAGATGTGATCTATCCTGGAGAATGTTCCATGCACACTTGAGAAGAACATGTAATCTGCTGTTTTTGGATGGAATGTCCTATAAATATCAATTAAATCTTTCTGGTCTGTTGTGTCAGTTAAAGCTTGTGTTTCCTTATTAATTTTCTGTTTGGATGACCTGTCCATTGGGGTAAGTGAGGTGTTAAAGTCCCCCACTATTATTGTGTTACTGTCGATTTCCTCTTTTATATCTGTTAGCAGTTGCCTTATGTATCGAGGTGCTCCTATGTTGGGTGCATATATATTTATAATTGTTATATCTTCTTAGATTGATCCCTTTATCATGACGTAGTGTCCTTCCTTGTCTCCTGTAACATGCTTTATTTTAACGTCTATTTTATCTGATATGAGTCTCGCTACTCCAGCTTTCTTTTGATTTCCATTTGCATGGGATATCTTTTTCCATCCCCTCACTTTCAGTCTGTATGTGTCCCTAGGTCTGAAGTGGGTCTCTTGTAGATAGCATATATATGGGTCTTGTTTTTGTATCCATTCAGCAAGCCTGTGTCTTTTGCTTGGAGCATTTAATCCATTCACGTATAAGGTAATTATTGATATGTATGTTCCTATTACCATTTCTTAATTTGGGGGGGTTTGTTTTTGTAGATCCTTTTCTTCTCTTGTGTTTCCCACTTAGAGAAGTTCCTGTAGCATTTCTTGTAGAGCTGGTTTGGTGGGTGCTGAATTCCTCTTAGCTTTTGCTTGTCTGTAAAGCTTTTGATTTCTCTATCGAATCTGAATGAGATCCTTGCTGGATAGAGTAATCTTGGTTGTAGGTTCTTCCCTTTCATCACTTTAAGTATATCATGCCACTCCCTCCTGGTTTTTAGATTTTCTGCTGAGAAAGCAGCTGTTAACCTTATGGGAGTTCCCTTGTATGTTATTTGTCATTTTTCCCTTGCTGCTTTCAATAATTTTTCTTTGTCTTTAATTTTGCCAATTTGATTACTATGTGTTTCCCTTGGGTTGATCCTGTATGGGACTTTCTGCACTTCCTAGACTTGGGTGGCTGTTTCCTTTGCCATGTTAGGGAAGTTTTCGACTATAATCTCTTCAAATATTTTCTCTGGTCCTTTCTCTCTCTCTTCTCCTTCTCGGACCCCTATAATGCGAATGTTGTTGCGTTTAATGTTGTCCCAGAGGTCTCTTAGGCTGTCTTCATTTCTTTTCATTCTTTTTTCTTTGTTCTGTTCCGCAGCAGTGAATTCCACCATTCTGTCTTCCAGGTCACTTATCCATTCTGCCTCATTTATTCTGCTATTGATTCCTTCTAGTGTAGTTTTCGTTTCAGTTATTGCATTGTTCCTCTCTGTTTGTTTGTTCTTTAATTCTTCTAGGTCTTTGTTAAACATTTCTTGCATCTTCTCAATCTTTGCCTCCATTCTTTTTCTGAGGTCCTGGATCATCTTCACTATCATTATTCTGAATTCTTTTCTGGAAGGTTGCCTATCTCCACTTCATTTAGTTGTTTTTTCTGGGGTTTTATCTTGTTCCTTCATCTGGTACATAGCCCTCTGCCTTTTCATCTTGTCTGTCTTTCTGTGAGTGTGGTTTGTGTCCCACAGGCTGCAGGATTGTAGTTCTTCTTGCTGCTTCTGTCTGCCCGCACCGTAGATCCTCTTTTCCTCAGCCAAGAAAGGACACAGCGTCTCACAAGATGGAATTAGCACTTGGGTGAAGAAAGCAGTGGTTGAGGCGTGGTCTACACTCCATCAAAATCATTGCTTCATTACCTTTGAGCAGTGAAAATACTCCATTGCTTAATCTCCTTGAGTCTCAATGTTCTTACCTCCCGGGCAAATGAAGATACACTGTGGAATAATGAAGTTTATACTGAAGATAATCCTTCTCACTCCTGCTGGGCCAGTCACCTGAAACTGCTTATGTCACATCGTTGGTCAGTCAAATCCACAGGGCAATTCTCAAGCAGCAGTCAGGGGTCCGTGGAAGCTGCTAGTGTTGCAGGGTCTCCTGCAGAGGCGGGGGGGTGTCTGTGCTGCACCCTGAGGACAAGGACACTGGCAGCAGCATTTCTGGGAGGTTCTCCTCGGCGTGAGCCCTCCCGGAGTCCCCATATTTCACTCTTGATTGGATTTCTTTACACCTGTGGGAATTTTCAAGTTTTCTATTTTTGTTCTTGAAACAATTTTGGTTAGTAATATTTTTCTAATAATTTGTCCATTGTCTAAATTTTCAAATTTATCGGTGTAAAGTGGCTCATGACATTTTTACATTTTTTCATGTCTGTAGTATCTGTAGTTAGAGACCCTTTTCTTCTTATATGGATGATTCGTTCTTTCTCTTTTTATTTATCAGTTTTCATTAGAGATTTGTCAGGTTTATAAATCTTCTAAAAGTACACACTTTTTGGCTTTGAGGAACATCTCTATCACATGTTTGCCTTGCAGCATTAATTTCTAATCTTTTTTGTTTTCTTCTACTTTCTTTGGGTTTATATCGCAGCTCTCTTTATAACCCCTTGAGTTGGATGTTTAGCACATTGATATTTAGCCTGTCTTGTTCCTGATATGAGCATTTAGGATTACAAATTCACTCTGTTCTACCTTGGCTACACTCAGTTTGATATATGATATTTTCATTATAACTCAGTTAAAAACATTTTATAATTTTCATTATGATTTTTTTCTTTGGCCCACAGGTTATTTAGAAGTATGTTTCTTATTTTCAAAAAATAAGGTGAATTTATAGTTTTTGATTTGATTTTTTTCTTCCAGTTTTATTGGAATATAATTGACATACAGCACTGTATAAGTTTAAGGTGTACAGCATAATGATTTGACATACAAACATCATGAACTGATCACCAAAATAAGTTTAGTGAACATCCATCACCTCATATAGGTACAAAATTAAAGAAATAGAAAAAAATTTTTCCTCATGATGAGAACTCTTAGGATTTACCCTCTTAACAACTTTCACATATAACATACAAAGTGTTAATTACATTTACCATGTTGTACATTACATCATTAGTACTTATTTATCTTATAACTGGAAGTTTGTACGTTTTTATGCCCTCATCCAATTCCCCCTTCCCTAATGCCCCGCCTCTGGTAACTACAAACCTGACCTCTTTTTCTATGATTTTGTTTGTTTTTGAAATATAATTAGCCTACAACACTATGTTAGTTCCTGTTACACAACATAATAATTCGATATTTCTATACATTTCGAAGTGATCACAGGATACGTCTCGTTACGGTAGGTCACCATACAAAGATACTATATCGTTATTGTTATATTTCCCGCACTGTACATTTCATCCCTGTGACTTGTTTATTTTTCAGCAGGAAGTTTGTACCTTCCAATATCTCTTACCTATTTCTCTCCCCCTCTCACGTCCCACCCCCTCTGGCAACCACCTGTTTGTTCTCTGTATCTATGAGTCTGTTTCTGTTTTATGATGTTTGTTCATTTGTTTTGTTTTTTTAGATTCTAAATATAAGTGAAATCACACATTATTTGTCTTTCTCTATCTGACTTATTTCACTTAGCATAATACCCTCGAGGTCCATCCATATTTTTGCAGATGACAAGATTTCATTCTTTTTATGGCTGAGTAGTACTCCCTTGTGTATATATACCACATCTTCTTTATCCATTCACGTGTTGATGGGCACTTACGTTGCTTACATATCTTGGCTATTGTAAATAGTACTGCAATGAATATAAGGGTGCATATATCTTTTCTAATTAGTGTTTTGGGGTTTTTTTCCTTGATAAATACCCAGGAGTAAAATTGATGGATCATATGGTAATTCTATTTTTAGTTTTTGAGTATTTCCGTACTGTTTTCCACAGTGGCTGCACCAATTTACATTCCACCAGCAGTGCAGGAAGGGTTCCCTTTCCTCCGTATTTGGCCAGCGTTTGTATATCTCCTTTGGAAAAATATCTATTCAGATCCTCTGCCCATTTTTTAATCAGGTTGTTCAGTTTGTTGATGCTGAGTTGTATGAGTTTGTATATATCTTGGATATTAACCACTTACTGGATATATTTGCAAACATCATCTGCCATTCAGTAGATGGCCTTTTTAAAAATTAATTAATTAATTTATTTTTGGCTGTTGGGTCTTCATTGCTGCGCGCGGGCTTTCTCTAGTTGCAGTGAGCAGGGGCTACTCTTCGTCGTGGTGCGCAGGCTTCTCATTGTTGTGGAGCATGGGCTCTAGGCGTGCGGGCTTCAGTAGTTGTGGCACATGGGCTCAGTACTTGTGGCTCATGGGCTCTGGAGTGCAGGCTCAGTAGTTGTGGCGCACAGGTTTAGTTGCTCCATGGCATGTGGGATCTTCCTGGCCAGGGCTCGAACCCGTGTCCCCTGCATTGGCAGGTGGATTCTTAACCATCCCACTTTATCGTGGTGTATGATCCTCTTAATGTATTGTTGGATTCAGTTTGCTAATATTTTATTGAGGATTTTTACGTCTATGTTCATCAGTGACATTGGCCTATAATTTTCTTTTTTTGTGATATTGTTGTCTGGTTTTAGTATCAGGGTGATGCTGGCCTTGTAGAATGAGTTCAGAAGCATTCCTTTCTCTGCAAATTTCTGGAATAGTTTGAGAAGGCTAGGTGTTCACTCTTCTGTAAATGTTTGGTAGAATTCACCTGTGAAGCCATCTGGTCCTGGACTTCTGTTTGTTTGGAGTTTTTTTTTTAATAAGTTTTTGTGGTAATCTCTTATGGTCCTTTGTGGTGTCAGTTGTAACTTCTTTTTTTTAGTTTAATTTTTATTTTATATTGGAGTATAGTTGATTTACAATATTGTGTTAGTTTCAGGTGTACAACAAAGTGATCCAGATATATGTATACATATATCCATTCTTTTTCAGACTCTTTTCCCATATAGATTACTACAGAATATTGAGTAGAGTTCCCTGTACTATTCAGTAGGTCCTTGTTGATTATCTATTGTATGTATGCAGCAGCGCGTATATGTTAATCCCAAATGCTTCATTTTTCCCTCCCCCCACCTTTCCCCTTTGGTAACCTTGAGTTTGTTTTCGAAGTCTGTGAGTCTGCTTCTATTTTGTAAATAAGTTCATTTGTACCATTTTTTTTAGATTCCACATATAAGTGATATTATATGACATTTGTCTTTGTCTGACTTCACTTAGTATGATAATCTCTAGGTCCTGCCATGTTGCTGCAAATGGCATTATTTCATTCCTTTTTATGGCTGAGTAATATTCCATCGTTTATATGTACCACATCTTCTTTTCCCATTCATATGTTGATAGACATTTAGGATGCTTCCATGTCTTGGCTATTTTAAATAGTGCTGCAATGAACATTGGGGGTGCGTGTATCTTTTCAAATTATGGTGTTCTCCAGATATATGCCCAGGAGTGGGATTGCTGGGCCGTATGGTAGTTCTATTTTTAGTTTTTTATGGAACCTCCATACTGTTCTCCATAGTGGTTGTACCAATTTACATTCCCACCAACAGTGCAAGACGGTTCCCTTTTCTCCACACCCTCTCCAGCATTTATTGTTTGTAGACTTTTTGATGATGGCCATTCTGACTGGTGTGAGGTGAAAACCTCATTGTAGTTTTGATTTTCATTTCTCTAATAATTAGCAATGTCAAGCATCTTTTCATGTGCTTTTTGGCCATCTTTATGTCTTCTTTGGAGAGATGTCTATTTAGATCTTCTGTCCATTTTTGATTAGGTTGTTTGTTTTTTTGATATTGAGCTGCATGAGCTGTTTGTATATTTTAGAGATTAATCCCTTGTCGGTCGCTTCATTTGCAAATATTTTCTCCCATTCTCTGGCTTGTCTCTTCATTTTGTTTGTGATTTCCTTTGTTGTGCAAAAGCTTTGAAGTTTAACTAGGTTCCATTTGTTTATTTCATTTTTATTTTCATTACTGTAGGAGGTGGAAGCAAGAAGATATTGCTACAATTTATGTCAAAGGGTATCCTGCCTACGTTTTCCTCTAAGAGTTTTATAGTATCTGGTCTTACATTTAGGTCTTTAATCCATTTTGAGTGTATTTTTGTGTATGGTATTAGAGAATGTTCTAATTTCATTATTTTACATGTAGCTGTTCAGTTTTACCAGCACCACTTGTTAAAGACACTGTCTTTTCCGCATGGTATATTCTTGCCTCCTTTGTTGTAGATTAATTGACTGTAAGCAATTTCTGGGCTTTCTGTCCTGTTCCATTGATCTGTATTTCTGGTTGTGACTTCTTTTTCCCTTCTGATTTTCTGTATTTGGGCCCTCTCTCTTTTTCTCTTCATGAGTTGGGCTAAAGGTTTATCAATTTTGTTTATCTTTTCAAAGAACCAGCTCAGTTTCATTGATTTTCCTGATTGTTTTTTAAAGTCTCTATTTCATTTATTTCTGCTCTGATCTTTATGATTTCTGTCCTACTGACTTTGAGTTTTGTTTGTTCTGCTGTCTCTACTTAGGGTTAGGCTTTAGGTGTACGGTTAGGTTGTTTATTTGAGACTTTTCTTGTTTCCTGAGGGAAGCTTGTATTGCTATAAACTTCCTTCTTATAACTGCTTTTGCTGCATCCCACAGATTTTGGATTATCTGCTTTTCATTTTCATTTGTGTCCAGGAATTCCTTTAATTTCTTCTTTGATTTCTTCAGCGATCCATTGGCTGCACTCTAGCATGTTGTTCAGCCTCCACATGTTTGTGTTCCTTGCAGTTTTATTCTTGTAGTTGATTTTTAGTCTCATAGCATTGCGATCATAAAAGATGCCTGATATGATTTCAATTTTCTTACATTTATTGAGACTTGTTTTGTGGCCTAGCATGTGATCTGTCCTGGAGAATGTTTCGTGTGTACTTGAAAAGAATGTGTATTTGCTGTTTGGGGAAGGAATGTTCCAGATAGATCAATTAAGTTCATTTGGTCTAATGTGTCGCTTAAGGCCAGTGTTTCCTGATTGATTTTCTGTCTGGACGACCTGTCCATTGATGTAAGTGGCCTGGGAGTCCTGGAGTAGGAGTATCAGCCCACTGGTGGGCAGGGCCAGGGTCCAGGGCCCAGGGCGTCCTGGGGCTGGTGCTGCCTGCTAGTGGGTGACGCTGGTCCCGGGGCTGGTGCTGGGCAGTGGTGAGTGGGACAGGGTCCTGGGCCCTCGGGTGGACAGCGTGAGGTCCTGGGGTGGCTGTGGGCTCAGGGAGTCTTAAGGCAGCCAGCCTACTGGCAGGTGGGGCTACGCCCCTGCCCAGCTCACTGCTGGGCCTGAGGCATCCCCATACTGGTGCCTACAGGCTGGCATGCAGGGCAGGTCCTGGCGCTAATAAGCCAGAGGGAGGATTCCGAAATGGCACTTGCAGCACCAGTGTCCTTGTGTTAGAGCTGCCACCAGTGTCTGTGTCCCCAGGATGAGCTGCCCTGGCCCACAGCCTCTCCAGGAGGCTCCCCAAGATCCGCAGGTGGGTCTGACCCAGGCTCCTCTCCATTTCCTGCTTTTGTCCTGGGCCCTGAGCACGTGAGATTTTGTGTCCTGACTTCTTGGGGCGCCCCTCTGCGGTTGTGATTACCCCGTGCTCAGCTTACCCACCTGGGGCTTTGGGTCTTGACTCCGCCGCGGCTCCACCCCTCCTGCCCCGCCTGTTGTGAGTCCTCCTGTACATCTTCAGGTGTAGACGGTCTTTTCTTCTAAGCTTCTGCTCTTTCTCGTCACTAGTTGCTCTGTGAATAGGGTGATTCTGTGTCCACGGGAGAAGGTGAGCTCAGGGGTCTTCCTGCTCCCCCATCTGGTTTGCTTTTCTCTGTTTGTATTGATTTGGGCTGATTAATTTGCTCAGAGAATAAGCTTTGTCTGATTTTAGTTCTTTGAAATTTGTTGAGTCCTGCTTTGGGGCCGGTAGATAGTTTTTGTAAATATTCTGTGTAATGGTTTAGGGGAGCACTTAAATTTCCATAGTTGTTTTTGTTCTTTGTATGTCTGTGGGGTTCAGTTTGTTAATGACGTTGTTTAAATGTGTGTCATTAATGACTTATTTTATCTGGTTTTGTTGTCAGTTCCTGAGAGAGGCGTGTTAAAACCTCCCACTGGAGTTTGTACTTTTGACTCTTTCTCCTTGTTCTGCCCGCCTTTGCTTTGTTTATTTAGTGGCTATGCGTTTGAATACACGTGGATTTACCACTGTTGTATCTTCCTGGTGAGCTGAGCCTCTGGTGATGACCTGACCCTCTTACTGCTGTTACTGCTTTTTGCCTAAAGTATTTTTGTCTGTTTCTAGACAACGCCACCAGCTTCCTGTTACAGTTTCTATATAGGGCATCTTTGTCTGACTTTGAAAATGCAGTGCTTCTGTACGTTATTGCTTTAGAATTCTCTTTTAAATAGTAAAAAGTGGGCTTCCCTGGTGGTGCAGTGGTTGAGAGTCCGCCTGCCGATGCAGGGGACGCGGGTTCATGCCCCGGTCTGGGAGGATCCCACGTGCCGCGGAACGGCTGGGCCCGTGAGCCATGGCTGCTGAGCCTGCGCTCCACAACGGGAAAGGCAGTGAGAGGCCCGCGTACCGCAAAAAAAAAGAATCCGCCTGCCAATGCAGGGGACACGGGTTTGAGCCGCCAATGCAGGGGACATGGGTTTGAGCCCTGGTCTGGGAAGATCCCACATGCCGCAGAGAAACTAACCCATGCGCCACAACTACTGAAGTCCATGTGCCTACAGCCCGTGCTCCACAACAAGAGAATCCACTGCAATGAGAAGCCTGCACACCTCAATGAAGAGTAGCCCCTGCTCTCCGCGAAAGCCCGCGGGCAGCAACGAAGAGACCCAGTGCAGCCAAAAATAAATAAATTAAAAATAAATAAATAAATAGTAAAAAGTTAGATTTTTGTTGTTTTTGGTGGTTGATAAGACACTTTTCTTTAGCTTGGTCACTTCATCTATTTGTAGTCTTGTCTTCACTTAGGTTTTGACCTGATAATTTCATCATGTCAATTCTTCAAGACCCTTAAGACAATTAAAATACAATTTTTCCAGCATTTTTGGTTATTTGCACGCTGGCCAGCCAATTCTCAAACAGAAGGTCCATGTGCTTCTTAAGCACATTTTAGCAAATCTCTGTGTTTGATCCCACTTCACCCGCACGTCAGAGGCGCCCGGCTCCTGACCCCCAGGTTGTGCGATGCCCGCGGGGCCTTGGGGCCCCTCACCGCGCACCCTTCCGCACGCTGGCTCCTGTTGTGTTCCCACTGTTCCTCTCACGTCTGCCTCATCCTTGTAGACTCATGTCCTGAAAACACTGAATCCTGCCACGGTTGTTCTAGTGAGGATTTGAAGGGGATCAGGGACCCCCTGTCTGGAACCACCGTCTTTAGCTGGACATTCAGAGCGTGTGTGGTTTGATGTTGTCACTGCAGGTGGAGCTGTGTGAGACGTCCCTCCTCTTAGCAGAGTGTCACCCTCGGGGGGCGTTGGTTACACTGTGTTTGATACGCGATGTGATGAGCTCATGGAACTCACGAGCCCAGAGCCCAGGGCCGCACGCGCTGGACCACTTTGCAAGCATCTTCTGAAAGCCCCGCGTGCACCACCCGCAGGCTGGTAGACTAAGAGCTGTCTTCAATTGGGAGGGATATTGTTGGTATTTTACAAGATGCCTCAAAATTCTGCCTCTCAGGGCTTTAATGCACAAAGGGGTTTTTTGTAGCATTTAAAAAATAAATGACTGGCATTGACTTATTAATGATTTATCAAGGAAACATTATTAGGCTTTGAAAATATTTTTCAGTGACTTATTCTGGAGCAGTTGCTAAATTCAGCAATGAAAACAAACTGGTCTACAGTTTCAGCACCTCGTCCACAATATCAACATCTAATATCAACATCTGTACCAGGTTCTGCACAGGCATCTCCCAATGTTCCCGAAACGGTTATCAAACTGTAATGAACATTGTGAAACCCCTTAGGAGTTGTCTCTGGACTCTGTGCCTGCGTTTTATTGAGACAACATGTACACGCTCTAACGAGCACGCAAATTAAATGTTCACTAGTGTGAATTTGACACTTGTGTACACCTGTGTAGCCACCACCCAAAACAAGATGCAGACCGTTTCCGTCCTCCCCCCAGTTCCTCGTAGCCCCCCGCCGTCCCCATCCCCTGCCTCTGACCCAGAAGCTGCGTCTCATTTCTATCATCACCCTTTGGTCCTGCGTGTTCTGGGGCTTCATACGTGCTCTTCTGTGTCTGGCTTCCTGCACTTAACGCTGTGTTTCTGAGATTCATCCGTGGTGCTCTGCGCGTCAGACTTCCTTCTCTTTATCACTATTATTCCTTTGTATGAATGTGCCAGAATCTGTTTCTCAGAATCTGTTCTCATCACGATGGACGTTTGGATTGTTTCCATTTCGCGGCTGTTGTGAATAAGGTTGCTGTGAGCGTTCCTGTACAAGTTTTTTTGGGGACATACTTCTGTTTCTCTTGGGTAAATACCTCACAGTAGGATTTCTGGGTCCTATGGTTAGTATATGTTGATAGCATCTAGTGTTATGGTTTCGTATTTGGTATTTTTGGTTTGGGGCGTTCTAACAGGTGTGTAGTAGTGTCTGGTTATGGTTTTGATTTGATTCCCTAGTGACTAATGATGACAAAGTTCCATGAGCCTATGGTCATTCGTGAATCTTCTTTTGTCGTGTCTGTTCTAAAATTTTTGTCCCTTTTCAGTTGGGGTTTGGACTTTCTATTGCTGTTATTTAGGAGTTCTTTATATATAATCTGAGTACTAGACCTCTGTTACATATATGTGCTGCAAATATTTTTTCAGATTCTGTGGCCTCTCTTCATTTTCTTAATGTCTTTTTTTTTAAATATGCTTTGCTGTTTGTTTGTTTTGTGTTTTTTTTGTTTTTTCTAAGATGTTGGGGGTAGGAGTTTTAGTAATTTATTTTTGCTGTGTTGGGTCTTCGTTTCTGTACGAGGGCTTTCTCTAGTTGTGGCAAGCGGCGGCCACTCTTCATCGCGGTGCGCGGGCCTCTCGCTATCGTGGCCTCTCTTGTTGCAGAGCAGAGGCTCCAGACGCGCAGGCTCAGTAGTTGTGGCTCACGGGCCTAGTTGCTCCACGGCGTGTGGGATCCTCCCAGACCAGGGCTCGAACCCGTGTCCCCTGCATGAGCAGGCAGATTCTCAACGACTGCGCCACCAGGGAAGCCCTAATGTCTTTTTACAAGAGAAATTGTTAACTCTTATGAAATCCGGATTTTTAGTTTTTTTTTAATGTGTCATCTATGTTTTGTAAAAATTTTTGTAGCTAATTTCTGCCTCCCAAGATGGAAGAAGATGCCAGCCTGTTCCCTAAGAAGCTTTTGGACGACGCCCCCCTTGTGGAGGATGGTAATTAAGAAAGGTCTTTTCACAAATAAAACACGTTTCAACACACAGAAGACAAACGATGTGCTTAATAGTTGCCCTTTAATTTCCTTTTTTCAGAGAGACCACGTCTTTTAAACTCATATTTTTTCTCAAAAAGGTAGCTTATATTATTTTGTGTTTAATCAGAAGAAAGATCCACGTGGCTGAGACTTTGAAGTTCAGTGGCCGACAGTAGTTTCCCAGTTTTTTGTTATTGCTTAAAATGGCAATAATGAACCTGTTGTGTGTAACCTGAAGAGCCTGGTTTAAGAGCAGCAGCTGGATTTCACGTCTGCCTTTGACTAGTCTGCTCTGAGATCTTGTCATGTGGCCTTTAGAAAACTCCACTCTACGCTCATGAAACAAGGGTGGGAAAGACAATAGTGTTTTGCTATTATGATGAAAATAGTTTTGACTTTGCAGACCCCTTGGAAGGGTTCCCTGGGCCACACTTTGAGAACCACTGCTCTGAGCGGCCATCCCATCATTGCCCAGTTTGTGTGTGTCAGGATTTACCCTGGAACTTCAGGCTTGAAGGTCTCCATCTGCGTTCTGTTGTTTTAACTCTCACTCTATTTCTAGAAACAGATGAACTGGAGGATCCGGAGTTTGTGCTGGGCTCTGTCCCTGGGGAGGCTGAGAACAAGGCGGACCCAGGAAGCTCCTGGTAATTAACCCGGGGCAGGGGGAGGGGGAGGGGCAGGACGCGCTCCCCACGGGACGGCAGCGGGCGTCCTTTCCATGTTAAGTCCAGGGAAAGAGCAGAATGCAGACAAGAGGAAGCAGAGACCAGCCGTCCAGGACAGAATGCAGGCCTCACTCCTGCGGAGGGACTTGAGCCACCTAGACCAGCTGCATGAAGAGAAAGACCTTTTCATTCAGAAAACGAGGTGAGCGGGGCGGGCCGGGCTCTGGCCGGGGCCCATCTGTGCGGCGTTTGCCGCCCTCCACTCCTGTCCGGTTGACGGCGACACTGCAGTGTGTTCTCCAATGTCTGCAAAGAAAAATTTCAAACACAGAAAAGTTGAAACTTGAAGGCAAATTGATGACATCATGAAACTTTACTCCTAAATGCTTGAGATGCCCGCAGGAGAGCCTGTGCCAGCTGCCGGCCCCGCCCCGATCGGAGCGCCTGGGGTGCAGGGAGCCGCTTACGGATGCTGGCTCCAACTTTCAGGGAGGAGCTGCGTGCTTGCCGCTGGAGGATGGGGCTCCTCGCCAAGCAGCAGGAGAGCGTGGCGGCTGGCCTGGCTGCGGAGAGAGCCGCCGGCAACATGTAGGTCGGAGGTGGGGCCCTGGGGCCGGCGGGCGCGGGGGTGGGGGCGGACCCACTTCCCGGCCGTGTGGGAATCGGGCAACCCAAGTGGACATCAGGAGTCAGGTGGCCACGAGTCAGGAGGGGCGGTCACTTTGAGGCAGGTGGCCAGGGGAGGCCTCCCTGAGGAGGGGACCTGCAGGCTGGGAGGTGAGTGGTAGGGACAGCGGCACGATGGCTGGGGTGGGGCATCGAGTGCAGGGCCCGGGGCAGCAGGCGAGGACGCCAGGTCACGTGCCCGCAGACCAGAGCCCTCCGGTCAGTGTCCCTCCAGGCTGCCCTCCGAGAGACGCCCCCGCCCTCTCCTGACCGTAGAGGGGTGTCCTGCGGGGCGGTGCACCTCTCTGTCCTGCGCCCGCCCACCCACCCTGCTCATCTGAGCGTCCCCGCGAAGTGGCTACATCTCAGAGTGTAACTGGGCTTGGGTGCCCGGGAGGGCAGAGGGAGATGAAGTAGGAGGTCTCAGAGTGGGCTCGGCCAAGAGGGCCTCTCAGTGGCTTTTTGGCCCCTGAGGTGCCTCTAGTCGTTAGGTGAGTGTGCGGGTCCTTCCTGAGGGGCTGGCAACCAGGGGGCTGGCTCCACATCCTTGGAAGAATGAGAGGCCAGTGGAGAGGGGGCGGGAGGGGGCAGGAGCGGGCTCAGATCAACGAAGTGGACCCAGGAGAAGCCTTCCTCCGGCCACAGCCCTGCCCTCCCAGTCAGCCTGTTTAGAGGAAAAGTCAGGCGAAGGCATCGCTGAGCCTGAAGGCCTGCAGCCCCCGAGGCCCTGACCCACTTGCCCTCTGCAGGGCAGCCGTGGGTCGCCTCCAGGAAGCGTTCCAGCGCCTGTGCTCAGAGCTGGGGAACGAGGGGGACCTGCAGGCGAAGATGACGGCCGTGCTGCATGACAGCGTGTAAGTCCAGGCTGTCGAGCAGGGCCGGGTTTGAAGATGAAGAATGACATTTTGTGCTTGACTTTCAAGCTGCCTAAAAATTGAAAGGTAGCTGAGACTTTCCATGTTTAAGTGTTTTGCGCATTCTCCACGTTTGTCTGAGTTCTCAGGAGCTGTGAGATCAGCTTCTTTTTCCTTTTCTCCTGCTCTTTGAGCCTCCAAAGAACGACCAGCGTGATTTTTAAAAGAGCTTTACACCTTTTCTGAGAGCATTCCCCCCACCCCGGCGAGGAGATGGCTGTGCTGTGTCAAATCCTGTACGCGGAGCTTGTCTCGGCAGCTTCCTCTCTGCACCAACTGGCACCAGGCTGGTCCCCACCAGCGCCGCAAAGCCCCCGGGGCCCTGCCTGTGTCGGATCACTGTATGGTCCATTTAGTTTTTTAAAAAACTTCTAAATTTTGAAACAATTTCAAATTCACAGAAGAGTTGCAGAAATAGCACCAAGAACCCCCGGTGTCCCCTTGCTCTCCCCACCATCCCGGTGACACTTCACACTTGGAGGGTTGCATGGGGTCGCCCCACCTCCAGTAGGAAAGACCCTCAGTCTTCCCGTGACGCTCGTGACCTTGATGGTTTTGAAGCATCCGGGCCACGAACCGTCCCCCAGGTTGCCTTTGTGTGATGTTTCCTCGGGGCGGTGGTCTAGAATCCCCCAGGTGCTGCCCCCCGCCCCCACCCCTGCCAACAAGGCGTACGATGGCCACCGGTCCCATTTCCAGTGGGGGAACTACGGTCACTTGATCGAGATGGGGCGTGCAGGGTTTCTTTTTTGGTTTTAAAGTTTACACATTTTTTAAAAATATTTATTTATTTATTTGGCTGTGCCGGGTCTTAGTTGCGGCATGCGGGATCTAGTTCCCCGACCAGGGATCGAACACAGGCCCCCTGCATTGGGAGCACAGAGTCTTAACCACTGGACCACCAGGGAAGTCCCTAAAGTTTACACTTTTTAAAAAAATATTAATTTAATTTATTTATTTAGGCTGCACCAGGTCTAAGTTGCAGCACATGAGATCTTCAGTTGCAGCACGCATGTGGGATCTAGTTCCCTGACCAGGGGTCAAACCCGGGCCCCCTGCATTGGGAGCACAGCGTCTTGCCCATCGGACCAGCAGGGAAGTCCCACGCAGGGTTTCTTCAATGCAGAGTCACGCTTTTCCTTTGGAAACTAACATGGAATTTGTGGTACATACTGTGAGACTGGAAAACCCCATCCTCATCCCTTTCACGCTCTGGTGTTTGCATTTATTGATGCTTCTCGCTTGAATCAGTTATGATGATGGTTGCCAAAGGGCGATTTTCTAACTCCGTAATTCCTTCTAAATGTACGAGTTAGCGTTCCGCTGTAAAGAACAGCGTTCTCTTCCCCATGTTTCTTTATGTGTCAGTGTAGACTCTTGACTTCTGTTCTATGCAGTGGGTTATAACCTGCTCCATCTTTTTTTTTTAATTAATTAATTTATTTACTTTTGGCTGCATTGGGTCTCCGTTGCTGTGCACGGGCTTTCTCTAGTTGCTGCGAGTGGGAGCTACCCTTTGTTGTGGTGCGCGGGCTTCTCATTGTGGTGGCTTCTCTTGTTGCGGAGCACGGGCTGTAGGTGCGTGGACTCAGTAGTTGTGGCTCGTGGGCTCTAGAGCGCAGGCTCAGTAGTTGTGGCGCACGGGCTTAGTTGCTCCGCGGCATGTGGGACATTCCCGGACCAGGGCTCGAACCCGTGTCCCCTGCATTGGCAGGCGGATTCTTAACCACTGTGCCACCAGGGAAGTCCCATCATCATTATTTATTTTGATGCTCCAGTCACCCCCAATTGGGCCAGTTAGCACCTCTTTCAAGCAGGCTCCCTGTCGTTCTTCGAGTGCTTTCTGGGGTAACGACGTGTTCCTATCCCACTTGTTTCCTGTCCACCCTAGTCCTAGACCTAGCTGGTTGTCCGGACCAAGCCAGAGCCTTGGTTTCTCACAGGGGAGAGTGGTGTTTAGGGACCTAGGGCTGGGCGCCAGGTGGCCCCACTGGGAAGCACGTGCATGTCTCTGTGTGTCTGCGTTAGAACCAGGAGTTGACACCCGTGATTCCAGCTCCAACAGAACCAGAGGTGCACCCTCATCTCCCCTGTCTGATGGGACACTTCTTCTCTGACAGTTGGAACCTGTCTGTCATTACCTTCAGTGTTTTTGCTCGCGTCTCCTCCCGCCAAGTACCAGTCTGCTGACCCTGCCCCGCTGCGGCTGGCCCTGACCCCCCATAGCCCACCTGCCTGCCCCTTCTCATGTGGGCGTGGCTGCTGCCCATTTACTTTCTTTTTAATCAGCTTTATTTAGGTCTAATTTATATGCAGGAAAATGTATGTCAAACGTCCCTTGTGCATCCTGTCCGTCAGCAGTGCTGACCCCAGGTGACCGCGGGTGTCCTCTGCCCCTTAGTGTCAAGTGTGTGAGACCCTGCAGTGTTTACTCCCCGTGCCCGTCTCCTCCATGCCACACAGCAGCCATGAGAGGCATTCATGTCCTCGTGCATGGCCGGTGTCTCCCTTCATGGCCTACGGCCACTGCTGTCTGCTTCATCACTGAGCAGGGCAGCCCGGGGGTCTCACTGGCTCCCGTTGGAAGCCCACCTGGTTTCCCTTCCTGGTCAGCATCCCCTTGGACCACGTAGTGACCCCTTGAACCTATTCTTGGGGGGACGTGACTTCAGGGCCCTCCTGTGTTGCTGCCAGTCTGTGTGCCCAGACTCAAGGGCACCCCAGGCCGCAGGGACGTCGATGAGTCCCCCCAAGTATGGGCTGAGGGCAGGCGGCCCACGCAGCAGGCGTCTGCTGTCCCCAAGGGCTTCCTTCAGGGGCACGTGTGAACTTGGGGCTCGGTGGCCTAGATGGTGTCACTCATGGTCACTGAGCACCTGCTGAGTGTCAGACCCCGATGTAAGCATGTAGGGTCAGCAGTGAGTAAAACACTTGGAGTCCCTGCCTGTTTTCATGGGAATGAGAGGCATGTAAGCAAAGCATGAAGCTCGTGGCGGGTGCCACGTGGCACGGTCATTGCGTCCCTGGGCCCAGAGAGCAGGGCTTCAGGGACAGAGCAGGGCAGTGTTGCAGGAAACAAGGGGCCTGGGTGTTGGTCAGACTCGGTGGCGGAGCCCTGGAGTGGACACTGCGTGGGGGGGCGTGGCCTGGCTCTCCAATCCCTTTGCCAGCGTAAACAGAAGCGCCTCCTGTTTGCAAGGAGCGCCATGTGGCACATGGAGATCCAGGAGAGGCAGCTGGAGGACGCCTGCAAGTCAGCCCGAGCAGAGGCCCCGGCTGCCAGGAAGTGCCTCCAGGAGAGGGGGGCCTCGGGGAAGGCAGAGCGGAACCGGCTGCTGCGGGTGCGGTAGGTCCAGGCCTGGGGCGCACCCCCCCAGCCCACGCCTGTGGCCCCCCGCCAGGCCCACGCCTGTGCCCCCCCCGGCCCACGCCTGTGCCCCCCCCGGCCCACGCCTGCGACCCCCCCCGGCCCATGCCTGCGCCACCCCCCCGCCCCACGCCTGCGACCCCCCCGGCCCACGCCTGCAACCCCCCCCGGCCCATGCCTGCGCCACCCCCCGCCCCACGCCTGCGGCCCCCCTGCCCACGCCTGCGACCCCCCCCGGCCCACGCCTACGGCCCCCCTGCCCACGCCTGCAACCTCCCCACAGGCCCAGGCCTGTGCCCCCCTCCCCACTCCACGCCTGCAGCCCCCCTGCCCACACCTGCGACCCCCCCGCCAGGCCCACGCCTGTGCCCCCCCCGGCCCACGCCTGTGCCCCCCCCGGCCCACGCCTGCGACCCCCCCCGGCCCATGCCTGCGCCACCCCCCGCCCCACGCCTGCGACCCCCCCGGCCCACGCCTGCAACCCCCCCCCCGGCCCATGCCTGCGCCACCCCCCGCCCCACGCCTGCGACCCCCCCCGCCCCACGCCTGCGACCCCCCCACCCCACGCCTGCGACCCCCCCCCGCCCCATGCCTGCGGCCCCCCTGCCCCACGCCTGCGACCTCCCCGCCAGGCCCACGCCTGTGCCCCCCCCGGCCCACGCCTGCGACCCCCCCCGGCCCATGCCTGCGCCACCCCCCGCCCCACGCCTGCGACCCCCCCGGCCCACGCCTGCAACCCCCCCCCCGGCCCATGCCTGCGCCACCCCCCGCCCCACGCCTGCGACCCCCCCCGCCCCACGCCTGCGACCCCCCCCGCCCCACGCCTGCGACCCCCCCCGCCCCATGCCTGCGGCCCCCCTGCCCCACGCCTGCGACCTCCCCGCCAGGCCCACGCCTGTGCCCCCCCCGGCCCACGCCTGCGCCACCCCTCGCCCCACGCCTGCGACCCCCCCCCGCCCCATGCCTGTGGCCCCCCTGCCCACGCCTGCGACCGCCCCCGGCCCAGGCCTGCGCCCCCCTCCCCACTCCACGCCTGCGGCCCCCCTGCCCACACCTGCGACCCCCCCACAGGCCCAGGCCTGCGCCCCTGCCCACCCAGCCCCAGCCTGGGCAGAGTGGCTTGGGCCACGCTCGCTCCCTGACCTGATGGCCGCCTCCCTCCTGGACACCCTGCCCTCTTCCCGGCTCTGGCCACTCCTTGTGGCCTGTCCTCCTGAGGCCCCGACACCACCCGTGCCCCACGGGCAGCTGCTTCTGAGGGTGGGGCCGGTGGAGTAGGTGTGCTGCAGGCTGGGGGATGCAGCTGCCCCCAGGGGCCCCCCCGCCCTCGCCCCGGCACGGGGTCCTCACAGGTCCTCCGGCTCTCCCACCCCCCACCTCGTCCAGTCCGTTGCCAGATCTTCCTGCTGCTTCCATGGGATCCGAGCCTGTGGACACCCACAGGGTCCCCACGGGCCCGCCCCCTACCAGGCACAGCGCAGGGCCCTCCCGCCTCATGCACTTGGCCCTGGTCCCGGGCCCTCTGCAGCCAAGCCTGCACAGGACGTGTCCCTGTTCCCGCTGCCCCGTGTCCCTGCAGGAGGTCCGTGTACCTACAGAAGGAGCACGGGCTCAGGCACCAGAAGCTGGTGGAAGACGCCCAGAAGAACCATCGGAAGGCCGTGAAGTTCCTGAAGGCCTCCCTGGGGAGGTACAGCGGCTCTCTTCTCTCCGCGCCTCTCCTCCTGTCCCTCCCCTCACCCCACCCCCGCCCACACAGGGAAGCCTGAGAAAGTGGATCAATTGCCTTCGTTTTGAAATTCTCCAATTTTATCACTGAGCCGTCACCTCATCACCCATAAAGAATAAATGTGTGTTTCCAGCTTTGAGCTGACGGCCGTTAGTTTCAGACGAGGACTCCAGTCTAGAGAAACGGCTTTCACGTTTCGTCGTGGTCCACGCGCAGCCCAGCTCTTTCCCACTTGCCTTTAACATCCTGGTGCTTGGCTGCTTCCTTGGGGCTCCTCCCCCTGGTGGCCACTGCGCCAAGAGCAGGTCCTCCCCACCAGGATCCGCCAGCAGGAGCGGAGAGAGGAGCTGGAGAGCCGCGAGCACGCGCGCAGGCGCATGGACGCCGTGCTGGCCCTGAAGAGCAGCATCTCCGCCAACCGGGTAGGACTGGCCCCACCTCCCGACGCCCTCAGGATGCGCTCACCTGCCCTTGGACAGGCTCCCGCGCCCCAGGGGGACCCGGGCTCGGCGAGGCGCGTGCTGGAGCCCTGGGCCTTCCCAGGGGAAGTGATACCCCCTGGGGCCTGGGGGGCAGTTAGACCAGGGAAGCGGGGAGGGATGCGCAGTGAGCCTCCGGTCCAGTGGAGACAGCGGGGCTCTGGCCTCGGGAAGCCCCTGAGGATTTTGGGGAGGGGGCAGCTGCAGGAGGCGGGTGCAGGTGGGAGCAGTGGTGATTTCCACAGACGTTGACCTCCCGCGTCTCCGGTACGAGTTGAGGGCACCCAGCCCGCAGAAAGCTCCCTTGCGCACGCGCACACCTGCGGATGCTGGCACGTCCGTGCTCTATTCCCAAGGAGACACTCCGGAAATTTCAAGCATGGGGCCAGGCCAAGGCAGAGCTGGCGGAACAGAGGGCCCAGGCCGAGAAGGAGCTGATTCTGGCCCAAGGTGGGGACGCTTTCAAGCACTTTTGCCATCAACGCCGGCGCCAGGAGCTGGAGACCCAGAACCGGTGAGGGCCTGGTGGGGTGGCATCCCAGAGCGGTGGGTGGGTGTGTCTGTCACTACCTGCGGCGAGGCTGCCTCTCTCCCTGGGCCTCCCCCTCCCACCCCCCACCCCCCACATCCTGCTCTCCAGCCCCCAGCAGGCGGGACATCTCCTGGGCCTCAGGCACAGCCCCCACTGCCCCTGCAGACCCGGGCATCCCCCGCCCGTGGCCTCCTCCCTCCCAGAGGCTGCGGGCAGCCGGGGCTCACTTTCTGGGCTCCCCCAAACTGGGGCTCAGTGCTGCCTCAGTCCACTCTGCACCCCGTCATCCCCTAAGAACCCCTCGGCCTGCAAGTCCCCCGTTCTCAGCTCCCCAGGCTGCACCCGACCTGAGACACAGGGGTCCGCCCGGGGGCTTCCCAAGATGCAAGGGTGAGGTGGCCAACTCTCCTGCCTCAGCCCAGCCTTGCACACAAGGTTCTGTCACTTCCTCTTCATCCTGGAGGGCCTGTCCCTTCCCCCACAAGCAGCCCCGCCCATCGTGGTCACTGTCAGCACCTGCCCAGGTGTGGCCACCCGGTCCTGTCACTGGGGAGTCGTGGTGCCCTGAGTGCCAGCCCTGGCGTTGGGTCATCGCCTGCCCGCAGGAGTCCCAGGGGCAGCTCCTCCTGCCTCGGAGCCCTTAGTCCTGGCAGGTGGGAGGCACCAGCAAGGAGCAGCGGGAATGACTGACTGAGTGACCGGCCTCCAGCCCTGAGGCTGCCCTGGTCTGAGCCTCAGGGCGCCCAGTGGCGCCTGGGAACCCGGAGTGGGGGATGCAACAGCTCACGGGGTCGAGGCTTGTGGCGGGGACGGCGCTGGGCCAGAGGTTCGCGTCCCAGGTCTCTGGCCCGGCCGCCCTTCTGGGCTCCCTCCGTCGGCTCCTGCGGGCCGAGCCTCTCGGGGGCCGGGTGCAGCTGGCGTTTTCCCCGCAGCGCCTTCGAGGAGGAGCAGAAGCTCAGGAAGCACGAGATTGTGAGTCGGATCTTGAAGGAGGAGGCCGAGGAGGCCAGGAGGAAGCAGCGGCCCTCGCCCGCCAGACCCGCGGGCCGGCCGATCCTGAGGGACCAGACCTGGAGCTACGTGGCCGCTTTCCATGACGGGAAGGGCCCGGCGGACCCGCCCTGCTGCCCCCCGGTGAGCGGACGCCCCTGCTACACTGGACCGCACCGGCCAGCTCAGATCAGGACCACGGAGAGCGCTCCTGCCCCTCCGCCCCTTCGCCGGATGCAGGCACAGCCTCTGGTCGCCAGGCGGCCCCAGCCCTGGTGCACGTGTTCCATGTCCCTCGCGGCTCCCCCCCCCCCCCCCCCCCCCCCCCCGGTCTCCGGCGCCTGGCCCGCCTGGGGAAGCAGACCCCCTCCGCCACATGTCCCCGAACAGGATTGTCTTGGGCCACCTTACCTGTCCCCAGATGCCAGAGCCAGGCTGGTGACCAAAGGCCCATCACGGCCCAGGGGAGACGTGTGCTCCCGTCCACCCCCCATGCGTGCTCGCCCCGGAGCCGGGCCGCTTCCCTCCATTCCCGCACTCAGTCCTCACATAGAGGGCCGGCCCTGTGCCGGTCGCCCCATAGGTGACCTGCTTACCTGTCCCTGAGGGTGTGGGGTAGGGACGTCGGGACCCCATCCTGAGCCCGGCAGCCCTTCTGCTTCTGCCCTGTGTGCCCCCAGCCTGAAGGCCCAGGTCACTGGCTCCAGCAGTGCGCTGCCAGCCGCGACCCCCAGGCTGCTTCGTGGGCGCCCCCCAAAGATGTGCCTCTCTGCCCTCTCGCCCCCAGCCGTGCTCCTGCCCTTCTCCACGTGGGGCCTTTCTCACGCCTGCAGCAACATCGCCCTCCACTCTTGTCCCTGTGCCAGCCTGATGTCCCCGGAGGGAGGCCCCGTCTGGCCCTAGAGCAGCTGAGGGTCTGTGAAGGGGTTTCCGGAGTGTCCATAAGTCAGAGTGTTTTGTGGCTCTTGTGGGCGTTGGAGACCAGGCTTTCACGATGTATAAAGACACTCATGGTGTAAACAGAGGTTGCAAACCCGTGTGTGCTCTGGTCTCTGAGTGCAGACCGGGGCTGGGTGGTCTGCCAAGGCCCTGGAGTCCTGAGGGTTCGCACTTTCTTCCTCCCTCCCGCACTTTCTTCCTCCTGTACACTTTCAGAGTACAATCTCTGTTTTCTAGAACAAGCTGTTGCATTCCTCTCCCCAACTCCAGGAGGGCAGGTCTGCGTTACCCCAAGCCTCTCTGCTGGTGAGAGCCGTGTCCAGCGAGTCCGTCCAGGCGGACAGGGGGAGCCTTGGCCAGGAGGCGGGGACGCTGGCTCGGCCGGAGTTCCCTGGGCTCTGGAAGGAGGACTGCAAGCCGTACCAGGTAGCCCCTCGGACACGCGGCCACATCTTTTCATCCGTCTCCCATGTCTCCACCCTGTCCTGGCGACCGTGGCGGCCCCCGTCGCGGGGGCTGCTCTGCAGTTCCCCCCAGCCACCTCCCTCCCAAACAACCACAGGGCCGGTGGTGGCCACACGCGGAGGGATGCAGGCAGGGGGCTCGAGGGGTGGGTTCCTCTCAAACAACCACAGGGCTGGTGGTGGCCACACGCGGAGGGATGAGGCAGGGGGCTCGAGGGGTGGGGCCGAGTCCTAATGCTCCAGCTTACTACTGGGGAAATGTGTCGCTAGAAAAAGGCATGAGCTCACACTTCCTTTGACGGTCTCTTGTCACGGAACACGCGCTCTCCAGAGCACTGGTCGTCCTGGCTCTAAGAGGGCAGGCACAGCTCTGGGAGCCGAGAAGCTAGCGAGTGTCCACTGCACGCAGCAGGACACAGGCTCTGGCCCTGTCTCTGCACTGGTCAGCCGAGGCCCGCGGCCACCTGGAGGACATCGCCCACCCTTGGTCTGTGTACAAGTTGGTTCCCATTGCTCTGAGGGCAAAGCCACTTTGGTTCCGCTGGTTCTGAGGAGGCCTGCCGCTGCTCTGCTCGGGCCCGGCCACTCCCTGGGCACCACCGGTCAGCAGCCCGGCTCCCACCCAGGAGAGCGAGGCAGGAGGGTGCCAGCCCCTGGGCCAGCAGGGGCACCGGGAGCCAGGCCCCCAGAGGGTCCCTCTTCAAGTCACTAAGCCGTTCAGGGAGGCACCTTTATTTGTGCCACTGAAAAAATGTTGTTTCCGGTAGAGCTTTTCAAGAACTTTCTCTTGGCCTGATTTTAAAATCTAGAAAATACCTCTCTGCCATTATTTCCTGGAAATCCGCCGGATCCTGGACGGCCCTGCTCGGCCCCTTGTTTCTCCCCTGACCCTGCCATACCCCCTCCCCCACCTTGCTGGTGCCCACCCCACCCCGGCCCCTTGCGGCCGTGGTGGCCCCCGGCTCCGGGCTGTCCATTTCCTTTACCCCCCAGCTGACCTCGGGGAGGCCTGGGGGCGCTCCCGAGCCGGCCACTGTCCCCGCAAAACCCCAGGTGCCCAAGGAGGACGTGGGCCAGGAGCCCATGGGCGGAACGAAGACGGACAAGGACATCCTGGCGCGCCCTGCGCAGCGGCTGCGCCGCGGGGTGACCCACAAGCAGGTGGCATCCAGGCGCGAGTTCCGAGGGTGTCCCTTCAACAGCAAGCCCAAGCTCGTCCACTTCAAGGTGAGCCCAGGGTCCTCGCCTGGGTCTGAGGGGACAGGGCCTGGTCTCACACGAGGGGTCAGACACCAGCCCCAGGAGGGCGATTGTCCTGGGGGGCTGGCATGTCACACCTTCCTGGTCCCTCTGGAGGACCCAGGCACCACCCGACCCTTTGCTGGGGGACCCCCACCCGCTGGTCCCCAGGAGGCCGCTTCCTGCCTGAGGCAGGGGTCCTACGAGACCGTGGAGGGTGTCCCCATCTCCCAGGCGGGAATGTCAGGAGCCGAGAAGCATCCGTCAGAAAACTCGGAGCAGTAGCTTTTTATGTGCTCTTCCTAGGACTTTGATATCGGCAAAGTGTACAAGAAAAAGATCACGCTGACTAACGCCACCTACACGATTAACTACTGCAAGCTGGTGGGCGTGGAGGAGCGCCTCGGGGACTTCATCCACATCGAGTACTAGGGGGTCGGGGGGAGGCGGGCGGCGCGTGGGGGTGGGGGAGGCGGGCGCCGCGCGGGTTGCGGGGGAGGCGGGCGGCGCGCGCGGGGCGGGTGCTTCAGTCCCTGCAACGGCTATCAGAGCCTTTTTATTTGACCCACATTTGGGGCACAAAACCTTCAGCTTGGGTCCCCGTGAGCATTTGTAAAGTGGCTCCTCCGCCTTCCTGAGACTAGCCCAGTTACGGCTTGATGTTTTCCCCTTCATTGTGTTTTGAGGTTGACCACTCTGGGTAAGATTTCCCTGGAGGGCCTTGTGCCTTTTCAAGGTGAAGAAAAAAGCCATCTTTTATTTCGGGACTGTGTACTTGAACTCTGTATTTAAATTTTCTTTCTTTTCTTTTAATTGTATCCAATAATTCTTTTTTTTTTTAATTGGAGTAAAATTGCTTTACAAGGTTGTGTTAGTTTCTACTGTACAATGAAGTGAATCAGCTGTATGTCTACATACATCCCCTCCCTCTTGTACCTCCCTCCCACCCCCCACCATCCCACCCATCTAGGTCGTCACGGAGCGCCGAGCTGAGCTCCCTGTGCTGTACAGCAGGTTCCCACTAGCTATCTGTTTTACACGTGGTAGTGTATTTATGTCAAACCTAATATCCCAATTCGTCCCACCCTCCCCTTCCCCCCACTGTGTCCACATGTCTGTTCTCTACGTCTGCGTCTCTATTCCTGCCCTGTAAATAGGTTCACCTGTACCATTTTTCTAGATTCCATATATATGCATTAACATACGGTATTTGTTTTTCTCTTTCTGACTTGCTTCACTCTGTATGACAGACTCTAGGTCCATCCACATCTCTACAAATGACCCAATTTCGTTCCTTTTTATGGCTGGGTAATATTCCATTGTATATATGTGCCACAACTTCTTTATCCATTCGTCTGTCGATGGACATTTAGGTTGCTTCCATGTCCTGGCTATTGTAAATAGTGCTGCAATGAACATTGGGGTGCATGTGTCTTTTTGAATTATGGTTTTCTCAGGGTATATGCCCAGCAGTGGGATTGCTGGGTCATATGGTAATTCTATTTTTAGTTTTTTAAGGAACCTGCATACTGTTCTCCATAGTGGCTGTATCAATTTACATTCCCACCAGCAGTGCGGGAGGGTTCCCTTTTCTCCACACCCTCTCCAGCATTTGTTGTTTGTAGATTTTCCGATGATGCCCCTTCTGACTGGTGTGAAGTGATACCTCATGGTAGTTTTGATTTGCATTTCTCTAATAATTAGTGATGTTGAGCATCTTTTCATGTACCTCTTGGCCATCTGTTACGTCTTCTTTGGTGAAATGTCTATTTAGGTCTTCCACCCATTTTTTATTTGGGTTGTTTGTATTTTTTTGATATTGAGCTCCACGAGCTGTTTGAATATTTTGGAGATTAATCCTTTGTCCGTTGCTTCGTTTGCAAATATTTTCTCCCACGCTGAGGGTTGTCTTGTCGTCTTGTTTATGGTTTCCTTTGCTGTGCGAAAGCTTTGAAGTTTCATTAGGTCCCATTTGTTTATTTCTGTTATTTTCATTACTCTAGGAGGTGGGTCCAATGTATTTACATTTTTCCTCTGTTCCAGGGTTTCAGGTTTCTTCCTCTGAGACCCCACTGATACCTGACTTGGGTCCTCTTTTG
Organism: Phocoena sinus; assembly: GCF_008692025.1. Taxonomy (NCBI): domain Eukaryota; kingdom Metazoa; phylum Chordata; class Mammalia; order Artiodactyla; family Phocoenidae; genus Phocoena; species Phocoena sinus. The sequence goes on along the minus strand of NC_045763.1, from coordinate 909,115 downwards.
TGTCTGATTTTCTTTCTGTCCCTGTAATCCTTGCTTCTTTCCTGTTTTGCTTTCCCCTCATTTTTCTTGTAACCACCGTTGCTGTGTCTTCTGCGGGACCCTCTTCTCTTCTGCTCCTTGAGCATTTTGCCTTTGGCGTTAAGGTTCTTCTCCTCCCCGCCCTGGTTTCTCCAGCTTCTGTCCTCGGTTTGGAGGTCCCGGGGGCTCCTGCTGTGAGCGCTGCAGCCTCCAAGGCCCCCAGGGGCTTCCCGGGGCTGCTCCCTGAGTCCACAGCTCTGGTCAGCCTCCCCGCGAAGGCCGCACTGTCCCGTTCTGTGCCGACTGTGGCCGGACGCGGGGTCTGCAGAGGCTCATGTGTTTATCACCCGCGTGTCCTCCGCCTTCCAGGCATGCTGACAGCGGGGGCTTTCCTGTGTTGCTAGTTCTTCCTGTTGAGCTGTGGGTTTCTGGAGGAGTCGGCGGAGGCCCAGAGTCGGGTGGTCGCTGTCACCTAGGCCACCCTGAGGCGCCCCTCCCCAAGCCTGGAGCAAGAATTTTTTATTGGCAGCATTTCCTCTCCACACTTGGAGGATCTTACTCCCCTGTCTCCTGTTTTCTGCTGTTGCTGTTCCGTCCGATCCCCTGTCTTTGTAGGTTATCGAGCTCTTTCCTCAGGTGGCCGTGAGCTTGCCCTCCCCTTGGGGTCCTGCATGTCTATGACAGTGTGTCTGGTGTGGACTGATCTTTCCTAGGGCTGCTTAGAACTCCCTGTGCTTCCTGATCAGAGGATTCAGCTCTTTGAACAGCTGTGGACGTTTCTCCGCCCTGTCCCTTCAGATGTCGCCTACCTCCCATCCTCACAGACCTGCCCCCGTGTTCCGATTCAAACCCTGTCAGTTCTGTGCCCCCCACACCTCCTGACGCCTGTCTCACACCCCCCCGCCCCGCCCCGTCATCTCCCTGAGCAGGTTTCTCAGTGTTTCCCGGGGTCCGTCCCTCTGTTGAGTACTTCTCTCCTTTGTCGTATCTAATCGGCTATTGAAATTGCTTGTTATGTGTCTAATTTCAGTTGCCCTATTTCTCATTTCTGAAAATTCTAAGTTCTTTTTCGGATCAGCTGGTATTTCTTGTTCTTTTCTCACGTCTGTAATTCTCTGTGTCTTTCTACTGCCCGACATCCTTGGAGTCTGGCCCTGCCCCTCGCTGTGTTTCGTGCTGGTCTCTGCGCGGACGCTGAAATCTGGGTTCGGATCTTCCCGCGGCTGAGGCTCCATCCTCGGGCCTCTGTTAGTCTGACATCTCAACGCTTCCCTCCCGATCCGAGGAGGTTTGGATTTCCTTCTTCCTGCTGCCACTGGGACGCTGCCAGCCAGGGACACATATTTATATTAAATTTTTAGCTTGTGTTATTTCTATACAAAGTACAGTAGGTAAAATCCAACCTTGTGAAAATGGACTTTGTGTTAGAAATTTTGTCGGGGGCTTCTTTTCCTCACCCAAATCCAGACCAGGTCCCTCCAAGTGTCCCCAGGAAGGTGGGGCTGTTTTTCTGGGTCTTTCACTGAAAGTGGAGCTCAGAGGGCTCCAGCTGAATGCGAGGCCCACGGTCCCAGCTCCCTACCTGTCTCACACACCTGACCTTGATCCTGAAACCCTAGATCCTTGGTTCAGGCCTGGCACGTGTTCTCGTGGGGACTGTGACCACTGCTCACCCCAGAGCATCTGGCCCTCTGGAGTTGGCCCCTGGGGACTTGCCTCCTTCCTCCCTCCGCCCCTCCCCCCTTCCTCCTCCCTCCCTCCCTCCCTCCCCCTCCCTCTTCCCTCCTCCCTCCCTCCCTCCTCTCCCCCTTCCCTCCCTCCCCTCTCCCTCCCTCCCTCCTTCTCTCTCCCTCCCTCCCTCCCTCCCCCCTCCCCCTTCCCTCCCCTCTTCCTCCTCCCTCCCTCCCCCCCCCCCCCCCCCCCCCCCCCCCCCCCGCTTCCTTCCTTCCTTCCCTCAGCCCTTCACTCACACAACTGACTCTCAGATGTTCCTCGAGCATCTCCTGTGAATTGAGTCCTGGCGAGGCAGCAGGGGCTCAGTACCCAGGACAGGCAAGGGGGGGCCCCAAAGCCCCGCTGGGGCGCCGGCCGTTTGGACAGTGGCTTCTGCATGAGCACAGGGCGCTCACCTCCTGCCCTCATTGCGCCTGCAGCTTTGACCCCCCTGGTCCCATGCCAGCCGGCATGTCCTGTGACGTGCTTGTTACCTTCAAGCCCACGGTGAGTGCTGAGCCCAAGCCGTGGAAGAGGGGAGGGTGGTGGGTGGGATCGGGGTCTCCGCTGCCCCCCAGGCTCCCCGGAGTGCTGTGATGGAGGAGGGACACGCCTCAGAAGGGGTCACGCAGGCCCCCGTTAGGCTGTTTTATGCCCAAAACATATTGGAATGTTCCTCAATGCCAGCAGGGTGACAAGGCGGCTCCTCTGTGTCGCTGGCTGCCAGGTGTGACCACTCATGCTAGCGGGTCCGAGGGGGGCGCGCTCCGTGGACCCCTCCCTCGGGCGGGGGGTGGTGGCTGTGACTGTGCGGACGGCACATGTCACCGCGGAAGGCTGCGAATATGTGCGTGGTTGGGTGGTTTTACTTTTTAGGTAAACAAAGATCTGGAAGGAAACGTCTCGTTTCTGGCTCAGACGGGCAGGTTTTCCGTTCCACTGAAATGTTCAGCGAAGAAATGCTCCGTGAGTTCTCGCCAAGCGTCCGGGTTGGGAGGGTGGGCAGCCGGGGCCTGAGGCGTCCAGCCTGGGGAGGTGGGCACCCGTGGCAATGCTGGAAACGTCCAGGCGAGTCCTGCGCTGGGTGCAGCCCAGATCGCAGGAACCCCGGGTCAGAGGAGACCCTGCTCCTCCTGAAAGCCCTGTGGGGTCCCTTTGATCCCTTTCTTTTTTTGAGCTATAGTCGCCATGCTGCATCTTACATCCCCAGACCTTATAAGTGAAGTTTGTGCCTTTGGACCCCCTTCACCCATTTTGCCCACCTCCACCCCAGCCTCTGGGAACCACCATCTGTTTCTGTACCTGTGAGTTCCATGTGTTTTAGATTCCACATATAAGTGCGATCATACAGTATCTGTCTTTTCTGCCTGACTTAGTTCACTTAGCTCAGTATCATCCAGGTTGTCGCAAATAGCAAGGTTTCCTTTTTAATGGCTGAGTAACGTTCCACACATTTTCTTTATCCATCCGTCCATCGATGGCCGCTTGGGTTGCTTCCACGTCTTGACTTTTGTAAATAGTGCTTCAGTGAACATGGGCGTGCACACAACTCTTCTGATGATACCAATTTCGCGCCTTTGGATAAATACCCAGAAGTGGAATTGCTGGATCATATGGTGATTCTACTTTTAATTTTTTGAGGAACCTCCATACTGTTTTCCGTAGTGGTTGCACTAATTTCATTCCCACCAGCAGTGCACGAGGGCTCCCTTTTCTCCACGTCCTCTCCAACACTTGTTATTTCTTTCCTTTTGATGATAGCTATTCCAGCGGTATAAGGTGATATCCCGCTGTGGTTTTGATTTGCATTTCTCTGATGGTTAGTGATACCGACCACCTTTCATGTACCTGGTGGCCATTTGGATGTCTTCTTTGGAAAAACGTCTATTCAGTTCCTCTGCCCATTTGTAAATCAGATTGTTTGTTTGTTTGTTTGTTTGCTATTCAGTTGTGTGAGTTCTTCATATATTTTGGATATTAACCCTTTATCAGGTATGTGATTTGTAAATAATTTCTCCCATTCCATAGGTTGCCTTTTCATTTTGTTGGTGGTTTCCTTTGCTGTGCAGAATTGATTTTTTCTTTTAATTAAGAAAAGTTTCAAAGTAATGAAGAGCAGAAAGAATAGTACAATGTATATCCATATACCCACTTCCAGAGTCCAATCATTGTCAACATTTGCCCCACTTGCCTCAGCTGTCTACCTGTCTGTTTTTGCTGGCCCACTTCCAAATGACTTGGCAATATCACAGCACTCAACACCCATCCTTATAAAATGTCAGCATGCATCTAGAATAAAATTAACCCCATTCCTAGCTATCACCTGTCACCCAGTGTGCATTCCAATGTACTGAAATGTCCCCAAACCAGCTTTTATAGCTCTGATTTTTTAAGCTGGGATACAGTCAAGCTCACACATTGCATTGGATTATTAGGTTCTTAAGTCTCTTTTTTTCAGGCTTGAGTTGTAGTAAAATACACATAGCGTAGAATATACCACCGTAACCATTTCTGGGTGCACAGTTCAGGGGTGTTAAATACACACCCCTCGCCTCCAAAGAGTCTGATGAGAAACCTGCCCATAATGTTCCTCAGGCTCCTTGTGTGTGACAGGTCATTTCTCTCTTGCTGCTGTCAAGATTCTCTCTCTTTCTCTGGCCTTTAACAGTCTGATTAGAAGGCGTCTCAACACGAGTCTCTTTGAGTTCATCCTACTTGGGGTTTGTTGAACTTCTTGGATGTTTATATCATACCTTTCATCGAATGCCGGAACCTTTCGGCCATTATTTTCTGAAGTATTCTCTCTCTGCCCTTTTCTCTCCTCCTCCTAGGACCCCACAATGCATATAGTGGCCCCTTGATGGTGTCCCACAGACCCCTCAGGCTCTGTTCACTTTTCTTCAGCCTTTTTTCTTCCTCTTCCTCGGCCTCGATGACCCCATTGTCCCGTCTTCAGGTTCCCGGATTCTGTCTTCTCCCTGATCAGATTCACCTCTAAATCCTGCTACTGAGTTTTCACTTCAGTTCTGGTACTTTTCAGCTCCAGATTTTTGTTGTTGTTTCTTTCTAGAAACGTTGGTATTTCCATTTTGTTCACACATCATTTTCTTGACTCCCGTCACACCTTCCTTTACCTCCTTTACCTCTTTGAGCATCTTTAAGACAGTTGTGTTAAAGTCCTGGTCAAGTAGACCTGCCATCAAGTCCTTTTCAGGGACAGTTTCTGTTGATTTGTTTTTTCTTTGAACGAATCATACTTTCTGTTTCTTTGTATGATTGCAGAGCACTGGACATTTGAATCTAATAATGTGGTAACTCTGGAAATCAGGTTTTCCCCTTTTCCAGGGTTTGCTGTGTTTTGTTATTGTTTCTGTTTCTTTGCTTTTTGATCGCTGTCAGCTCTCTCTGTTCTGAGGATCAGCCTCAGATGTAACCTTACTGTCTTCCCAGGTCTCTTCTGAGCCTTTCCCTAGGCGTGCCTGGTCACTTCCTTGTTTTCCCTGTATACGTCCTAACCTTTAATATCTGACTCACAAATGAGGAAAAAGAGAAAAATGAAGGAGGGGAGGAAAAAAAGTGTGCTGGCCCTTTAAGTCCCCTGGAGTCACTTCAGGAGAGGGGGAGGGGCATGTGACAATGGGACAGGAGCAGCAACTATGGTAGTTCTATTTTTAATCTTTTGAGGAACCTCCACACTGTTTTCTACAGTAGCTGCACCATCTTACATTCCCACAAACAGTGCACAAGAGTTCCAATTTCTTCACGTCTTCACCAGCACTTGTTGTTTTCTGGGGTTTTTTGACAGGAGCCATCCTGATTGGTGTGAGGTGGTGTCTCATTGTAGCTTTGATTTGCATTTGCCTGATGATTGGTGATGTTGAGCATCTTTTCATGTGCTTGTTGGCCATGGGTATGTCTTCCTTGGAAAAATGTCTATTCAAGTCCTTTACTCATTTTGAATTTGGTTGTTATTTGTTTTGTTGTTGTTGAGTTTTAGGAGTTCTCTGTGCATTCTGGGTATTAACCCCTTATCAGATATATGAGTTGCAAATATTTTCTCCCATTCTCTGGGCTGTCATTTTACTCTATAGAAAATGTCTTTTGATATAAAATTTTTTCAACTTTCATGAAGTCCAATTTGTCAATTTTTTCTTTCGTTGCCTGCACCTTTGGTGTAGTATCTAAGAAATTATTGCCAAATTCAGTGTTGTGAAGATTTTACCCTTTGTTTTCCTCTAAGGGTTTTATTGTTTTAGGTCTTATATTTAGGCCCTTGATCCATTTTAAGTTAATTTTTGTGTATGGAATTAGATAATTCTTTTGCATGTGGACATCCACTTTTCCCGGGACCATTTGTTGAAAAGACTGTCTTTTCCCCCATTGAATGGTCTTGGCACCCTTGTCAAAAGTTATTTGACCATATATGTGAGGGTTTATTTCTAGGCTCTCTGTTCTACTCCATTGGTCTATATGTCTGTCTTTATGCCAGTGCCACACTGTTTTGATCACTGTAGCTTTGCAGTAAGTTTTGAAATGAGGAAGAATGACTCCTCCAGTTTTGTTCTTCCTTTTCAAGATTTTTGGGGCTATTCTGGGTCCCTTGCGATTCCATATGAATATTAGAATGGATTTTCCTGTTGCTTTAAAAAATGTCATTTGAATTTTGATAGGGATTGCATTGAATCTGTAGATTGCTTTGGGTAATATTGATTTCTTAACAATAGTAAGTCTTACAGTCCATGAATGTGGGATGTGTTTCCATTTATTTATGTCTTCTTTCAACAATGTTTTGTAATTTTATTGTACAAGCCTTTCACCTCCTTGGCTAAGATAACTCCTAAAAATTTTATTCTTTTTTTATGTGATTGTAAATGGATTTGTTTTTGTAATTTCCTTTTCAGATTGTTCATTGTTCATGTACAGAAATGCAACTGATTCTTGTGTGTTGACTTTGTATCTTGCTACTTTGCTGAATTTGTTTATTAGATCTAACAGCTTTCTTGTGGAGTCTTTAGGATTTTCTGCATATAAGATCATGTAATCTGCAAACAGAGATAATTTTACTTCTTCCTTTCCAACTTGGATACCGTTTTTTCCTTGACTAATTGCTGTGACTAGAATTTCTAGTACTATGTCGAATAGAAGTGGGGGAAGCAGGCATCCTTCCCTCATTCCTCATCTTAAAGTAAAAGCTTTCAGTCTTTCACCATTGAATATTATGTTATGTTATATTGCAATATTATGTTATGTTGCTTTCATATTTGGCTTTTATTATATTAAGGTAGTTTCTTTCTATTCCTATTTTGTTGAGTGCTTTTATTATAAAAGGGTGTTGAATTTTGTCAGATGCTTTTTCTTCATCAATTGAGATAATCGTGTGGGTTTTTCCCCTTCATTTTGCTGATGTCACATACTTCATTGATTGATATTTTTACATTCAACCATCCTTACATTCCAGGAATAAATTCCACTTGGTCATTGTGTATATTCTGTTTGCTAATATTTTGTTGAGGGTTTTTGCATCAATATTCATAAGGCATTTTGGTCTGTACTTTTCTTTTGTTGTGGTATCTTTGTCTGGCTTTGGTATCGGGGTTATGCCAGCCTCCTAGAATGAGTTATGAAGTGTTTCTACCTCTTCAGTTTTTTTGGAAAGTTTGAGAAGGGTTGGTATTCTTTAACTGTTTGGTAGAATTCATCAGTGATGCCATCAGGTTCAGGGCTCTTCTTTGTCAGGAGATTTTTTTATTATACATTCGATGTTCTTACTAGTCATAGGTCTATTCAAATTGTCTTATTTCTTTCTGGTTCAGTGTTGGTAGGTTTTTTGTTTTCTAGGAATTTGTACATTTCATCTGTGTTTGTTGGTATGATTGTTTATAGTACTCACTTACAATGCTTTTTACTTCTGTAGAATCAGTATTAATGTCCCGACTTTCATTTCTGATTTTAGTAATTTGAGTCTTTCTTTTCTTAGTCCATCTAGCAGAAGTTTGTCGATTTTGCTGATCTTTTTGAAGAACCAACTTTTGATTTCATTAATTTTCTTTATTTTTCTATTCTCTCTTTCGTTTATCTCTGCTCTGATCTTTATTATTTTCTTCTGTCTGCTAGTTTTGGATTTAGTTTGTTCTTTTCCTAATTTCTTCAGTAGCAAACATAAGTTGTTGATTTGAGATCTGTCTTGTTTTATGTTTTGTTTTGGTTTCGGTTTTGGTTTTTTGGCTGCACCACGCGGCTTGCAGGATCCTAGTTCCCCGACCAGCAATCAAACCCTGGCCCTCCACAGTGAAAGTTCAGAGTTCCAACCGCTGGACCGCCAGGGAACTCCCTGTCTTGTTTTTTAATGTAAGCTGTGTAATGTAATGTAATGTAATGTAAGTTTTTTCTTTAATAAATTTATTTATTTTGGGCTGCTTTGGGTCTTCGTTGCTCTGCACAGGCTTTCTCTAGTTGCGGCGAGCGGGGGCTCCTCTTCGTTGCGGTATGCGGGCTTCTCATTGCGGTGGCTTCTCTTGCTGTGGAGCAGGCTTCAGTAGTCGTGGCTCGTGGGCTCTAGAGCGCAGGCTCAGTAGTTGTGCCGCGCAGGCTTAGTTGCTCCTCGGCATGTGGGATCTTCCCGGACCAGGGCTTGAACCCGTGTCCCCCTGCACTGGCAGACAGATTCTTAACCACTGCGTCGCCAGGGAAGTCCCTGACTTTTCAAAACTTGCACTCAGGTGCTCCCACACTGCCATGGTCAGTACACAGGTCTATGATTTCTGGGATGTGGATTGTGTCCTGGACTGTGCAGAGGCCCTGCCTCCCGCCATGAGCCAGAGGCAGGCCTCACCTCTGAGCATGAAGACAGGGCCAGAGCTCCTGTGTCCCCTCACGGGTGCAGGGTGACAGGTGGGAGAAGAGACCTTGCTGTGAGCCTGGTGTGGTCACCCTGGCTCACTCGGGGTCTTTTGGCAGCTGTCCCTCGACAAGGAGCTCATCGACTTCGGCAGCTATGTGGTGGGTGAGACTGCATCCCGGACCATCACGCTGACCAACCTCGGGGGCTTGGGCACCAGGTTCAGGTTTCTCCTGGCATCGGAGTGCTGTGAGGTGGATGCGTCCCCGTCGGTCTTCAACACAGTGAGTGTGCTACTCTCCTGGTCAACGCCGTGACTGCGCAGCCAAGGGCAGCATGTGGCATCTCCCGCCCCGAGACACAGTCCCACGAGTGTAAAGGGCCGCGTCGGTGTGGGCGGGAGAAGGCCCAGCAGCAGGACGGCCTCCGGTCAGTCTGGGTAGAGGAGATCTGTCTCCGTAAGGAGTGCGCCTAGGGCAGCAGGGGGCTGCCCCGCCGTGCGTGTTGGCAAGGTGGTGGCCAAGTGCTCCAGGCCCTGGAGTCCCAGCCTGCGGGGACGGGCGGCCCAGCCCAGACACCCCAGACTGAAAAGCACAGCAAACCCTGCCCCGCACCTGCACCTCTCCCAAAGGTGCGAGGGGGGCCCTGGTCCTCTCACGGGAAGGCTGTGCACGTGTGCTGCTGAGGAAGCGGAAACAGGTGGGACCCCATCGGTGGAGAGAACTTCCAGCACAGCCAGTGGACACTGGGGGGGATTATTTGAGGGTGAGGACAAGTGCCTGGGCCCTCAGGGCTCCCCGCGGGCACCGGCCCTCTCCTGGTGGGTGTCTGTCCGGCTGGACGGCAGCTCCACCCCGGCAGTGCCCTGTGTGTCCCCCCGGGCCCCTGAGTTGCATGCGGCAGGCACTCCTTCGGTCTGTTGTGAGCCCGGGGGAGAGGACTGGGGGTCAGTGACCTCTGGGAAAGGAGCAGAGGTGGGGTTGGGCCGCTCTCAGCCTGCTGGGATCTGAGCTGAAGCCAGGAGAGCTCGGGGCTGGAGCCTGGGGGGCCCAAGCCCGTGTGGGGGAAGAGCAGGCGTCCTGGAGGAACTTGGCTGGGTGCGCACATGCAGCAGGCTCCGGGACGGGGCCACGGCGGAGCCCGCCTGGGCGAGAGGGGCCCTGAGCCCCGGACGAGCCTGGCACGGGTCGCCAGAGAGCTGTTGAGGGGTGCTGTGGGAGCCCGCGGCCCCCAGCCCGGATACGGCCAGGCTCTCAACGTGGCCCTCCCCAGATGGCGGGTGTGGACGGATGATGGGATAGGCAAGTGGAAGCTGCCAGTAAAGGTGTCACATTCTCTTTTTCAGAGCAGTAGCTTTACATGTGAAGACAAAGGTTTTGACAGTAAAGTCACCACCAGTTTTTCCGAGCAGCTGACGGCGGGCAATGAGTCTGTGCCCGCAGATGTGCCGAGCCGGAAGGAGTCTGGAAAACTGGACATAAAGGAGAAGGAGGAGGGGCGCCCCGTAGGTGAGCCGGGCCCGCGGCCTGCACTCAGCACGCAGCCCTGGGCCGCCTTGGCAGCAGGGCCCCGAGCCCCAGCCGTTTGACGGGCAGAGGGGCTGGCAGGCCGGGTCGGAGGGCCCCAGAAGGACAGATTCCAGGAGCCACTCCAAGCACGGTTGCGTCCGGCAAAGCCCGGTTGTGCCAGTGTGGTGCCAGGGGGCTGGGCGGTGCAGAATTTTTCCAGGGCTCCAGTTTTAAGTAAGTAAGAAAATATTCATACGTATTTATATATTCAACTACATACTGGTTGTGGAGTGGATTAAAATTTGCATCCATATTTAAGCTGACAGAAGACTTAAAGGAAATGCGCAGCTTTGGACCACCAGGCTGGCCACAAGGGGAACTGCCCTCCTCCCTGCCCTTGGTGGCCCTTGTTGGGACATCTGAGGAGCCCTGCCTGGTGGAGGGAGGGAGGGGATGGGGAAGGGGCCGGGGGCTCTGCTGAGAGGGTCGCTGAAGGCCCCAGGCTGGCTGGGGCCACCCTGAACTCCGTCCGGAAGTCAAATGCGTATAACACGTGAGGACAGTTTAAAGAAGAGCGAGGAAGTCGGCAGCCCGAGCCCAGGCCGAGCTTGAGGAGGACGAGGGCCCACGCGGCCGCGCTCGCCGGACACACCGCCTCCCCAGGGGCGTCCCTCTGGCGTTGTCTTCAGCGTTTCCTTGCCTCCCTTTGCGTTTTCCCTCCACGGCCACAGTCAGAAAGGGCTGCATTTCTGCAGCGTCGGGGCCGCGGGAGCACATCCTGAGTCGTTACGTTGCTTGGCGTTGAGCTCTGTGGGGCGTCCACGTGGACTGGACGGGGGTCCTCTGCGTGGCGGCTCCTCTCACGAACATGCCTCGGTCACAGGCCACCCCCACCGGCTCACATCAGGGGGATTTCACGGCGCGGGCCGTGCGCGCAGGGGCTCAGGCGGCGTCTCCAAGTGTGTGAGTCTCCCTGGGGCGCGTCTTCGGCGCATCGCGGGGGACGCGCGGCCTCACTGTTGTTACTGCATCTGTTCTTGTCCCGCGTGGCTGCAGCTGGGACTGCGCTACCCAGTGCGGCTACCACTAGTCACATCTGGCTATTCAGATTTAAATTAACCAAAATTAAGTAATAGGAGAATTTCGTTCCTCCTTCCCAGGAGCCACATTTCAAGAGCTTACAGCCACCCGCGGCCCTTGGCTGGGTCCCACTGGGCAGCTCCGCGGGGTCGGTCTGGAGGCCTGGGAAGGGAGGCTCCCGTCTGTACTGCTCACGCCGCCAGTGAGGTTGCCTGTCTTTCCAGGTGCCTGTTTACCATTTGTATTTTCTTTTGTATGAAATACCTGTTCAAGCTTTTCACCCACTTTTTTGCGGGGTGGTTTGTCCTTCCTTATTTAGTCATAGGAGTTCTTCCCAGGTCCTGTATACTTAGCCTTTGTCGGTTAGGAGGTGGCAAATATTGCCTCCAAGTCGAAGTCGCGGCTTGTCCTTTTACTCCCTTGATGATCTCTTTTCTTAAGTCAGAGTTCTTAATTTTATTTTATTTTTTATTTATTTACATTTTTGGCCATGCCACGTGGCATGTGGGATCTTAGTTCCCCAACCAGGGATCGAACCCACACCCCTCGCATTGGAAGTGCAGAGTGTTAACCACTGGACCGCCAGGGAAGTCCCAAAGTTCTATTTATTTATTTATTTGGCTGCGCCGGGTCTTAGTTGCGCCACGCGGGATCTTCATTGCGGCATGAGGGATCTTTAGTTGCGTCACGTGAACTCTTAGTTGTGGCATGCGTGCGGGATCTAGTTCCCTGACCAGGGATTGAACCCGGGCCCCGTGCATTGGGAGCAAAGAGTCTTAACCACTGGACCACCGGGGAAGTCCCGGAAGTCCCAAAGTTCTTAATTTTAATGTTTGCAAATCTACCCATCATTTCTTTTAAGGTGTGTGCTTTATGCCTTTATAGCAACTTTTCCCCTATCCCAAGGACATAAGACGTGGCTCTTACGTTTGGGTCTGTGGTCCAGCTAATTTCTGTGTGTGATGTGAGGTAGACGCCAAGGCTCTTCTTTTTCCCACGTGTATGTCCCATTGTTCCTGCAAAACAGGTTGAAAATACTTTCCTTTCCCTGGTGGATTGATTTGTTACCTTTGTTGCAAATGGATTGAACGTGTGGGTATACTTCTGGACGCTGTACGCTGATCGGTTGACCCATTTACCTCTCCTGACCCAGCACCATCCATCTGGATTATTGTAGCTTTAGAGTTAGCCTTGAAGCCATGTAGTGTTAAGTCACCCAACTTTGCTCTTTTTTTTGGCAAGGTATTTGCTTTGGATGTTTTAGGTACTTGCATTTCCATATGTTTTCTTTGTGTATAAATTTGTTTATTTTATTTTTTATTTATTTTTGGCTGCACTGGGTCTTCGTTGCTGCGTGCGGGCTTTCTCTAGTTGCGTCGAGTGGGGGCTACTCTCTGTTGCAGTGCACGGGCTTCTCATTGCGGTGCTTCTCTTGTTGCAGAGCGTGGGCTCTAGGCATGCGGGCTCCAGTAGTTGTGGCACTCGGGCTCAGTAGTCGTGGCTTGCTGGCTTAGTTGCTCCGCGGCATGTGGGATCTTCCCAGACCAGGGCTTGAACCCGTGTCCCCCTGCATTGGCAGGCGGGTTCTTAACCACTGCGCCACCAGGGAAGCCCCTGGGGGACTGTTGATAAACATTGGTGTGAACATGGGATGCAGGGGTGCATGGGACCCCTGCCTCGGTATTTTTCTAATACTCCAGGAAAGCATCTTTCAAAAGACCGTTTTTGTAAACTCACACGTGGCTTCAAGACCTACTTTAAATCTACAGTAATCAAGACAGTGTGGTCCAGATAAGGACACATGGATCAGCGGATCAGAACAGAGATTACAAAACGTGGAGAGAGGAGAGACGCTGGGGTGCACACAGATGGTTCTGTTCCCAGGGGGACAGAGGGTGAGTGGGTAGGGCTCCCTCCTCACCTCCTCTGCCTCCTGTGCTGGCTCAGGGGGTCAGCTGGCCTTGACCCCCAGCACCACACGTCAGGAGGGGCCGCCTCCCGAGTGGAGTTTGGGCCACCCCCCACGGGAGGTTCGTGGGGGTCCTCGCATCAGCTGTGCAGCTCCCGGCGTGGGCCCCTGAACCTTCCTCACGGCTGCAGCATGGGGCGCGGCAGGAGTGCTCAGAGCAAAGGGTCTGCCTCAGAGGGCTGCACACGTGGCGGAGAAGTACATCACGAGTATGAGCTGCCACGGAGCAGAGCAGCAAGGAAGCAGCAGCATGGGCCCCTTGCCCTTTAAAGGTGGCGAGGGGGTCACCTTGATGGTTGAAAACCATCATCCGGGACTTCCCTGGTGGCGCAGTGGTTGAGAGTCCGCCTGCCAATGCAGGGGACGCGGGTTCGAGCCCTGGTCCGGGAAGATCCCACATGCCGCGGAGCAACTAAGCCCATGGGCCACAACTACTGAGGCCGTGAGCCACAACTACTGAGCCTGCATGCCACAACTACTGAAGCCCGCGTGCCTAGATCCCGTTCTCGGCAACAAGAGAAGCCACCGCAATGAGAAGCCCGCGCACTGCAACAAAGAGTAGCCCCCACTCGACGCAACTAGAGAAAGCCCGCGCGCAGCAACGAAGACCCAGTGCAGCCAAAAATAAATAAATAAATAAATTTTTTTTAAAAAAGAAAAGAAAACCATCAGCCAGTCCCGTGTGGGTCTGCAGCCTGGACCTGCGACCCCATGCTGTCTCCAGCCGAGACTTTAGGGGAAAGTGGTCCCAGGTTGGACAAGCTTCGGGGCCCAGCCACACAAAGGCCAACCCTCTCTGGAGAAGTGCAGCTTCAGCTCAGAACTCAAGGAACTCCACAGGTAAAAGTGCCAGGAAGCACGTGCTCACAGTCAAAAACTGCTCTGCCTCTTCATTACGATACTAGCAGATGGATCCAGCAGGATGTGAGAATGGATAATACATCATAAGCAAGTGGGGTCTGTCCTCCGAACACAAGGCTGGTTCAGCATTCAAAAATCATCCAATATTGGGCATCCCTGGTGGCGCAGTGGTTGCGAGGCCGCCTGCCGATGCAGGAGACACGGGTTCATGCCCCGGTTCGGGAAGATCCCACATGCCGCGGAGCGGCTGGGCCCGTGAGCCATGGCCGCTGAGCCTGCGCGTCCAGAGCCTGTGCTCTGCGACGGGAGAGGCCACAACAGTGAGTGGCCCGCGTACCGCAAAAAAAAAAAAACAAAAAACTACACCTAACAGTTAACATCATACTTGATGAAAGATTGGATGCTTCGGGCTTCCCTGGTGGCGCAGTGATTGAGAGTCTGCCTGCTAATGCAGGGGACATGGGTTCGTGCCCCGGTCCGGGAAGATCCCACATGCCGCGGAGCGGCTGGGCCCGTGAGCCATGGCTGCTGAGCCTGCGCGTCTGGAGAGACCACAGCAGTAAGAGGCCCGCGTACCGCAAAAAAAAAAAAAAAAAAAAAAAAAAAAGATTGGATGCTTCTCCTGAAGGTTGGGAGTACAGCAAAGATGTTCATTCACTCATAGCTATTCAGCACAATAAGGCAAGAAAAGGAAATAAAAGAAAGTTTGAAAAGAAAAAAATAAAATCAGCTTTATTCACAGACAACATGACTGTCTATCTAGAATATCTCAAAGAATCCCCCAAAAGTTACAGAACTAGCGCGTTTAGCAAGGTCACAGGATACAATATACAAAAATCAAGCATATTTCTAGATAGAAATTAACAATTGGAAATTAAATTTTTATAAGTATCATTTATAACAGCACCAAAAACATGAACTAGTAAGTTATAAAGCTAAGAAAAAATGTTCAGGGTCTGTATGCTGAAAACTACAAAACTCTGATGAAAGAAATCAAAGGCCTCAATAAATTGGGAGATCCACGGAGCTTGTGGATGGAAAGTCTCAATATTGTTAAGAGGTCAGTTCTCCCAAAACTGGCTGTAGATGAATGCAATTCTAATCAAAATCTAGCAGGGCTTTTTATGGGAATTGACAAGCTGATTCTAAAATTTATATGGAGGGACTTCCCTGGTGGTCCAGTGGGTAAGACTCCGAGCTCCCAACGCGGGGGGCCTGGGTTCGATACCTGGTCGGGGAACTAGATCCCACATGCGTGCTGCAACTACAAAGACTCAGTGCAGCCAAAATAAATAATAAATAAAATTTATATAGAAATCTAAAGGACCTAAAATAACAAACAATTTTGAAAAAGAACAAAGTTAGAAGACTCAGACTACCTGATTTCAAGACTTCCTCTAAAGCTGGGGTAACACATAGCGTGATATGGCAGAGAGAGAGACATAGGGTTTCAGTGCGACAGGATAAAGGGTCCAAAAATAGACCCCCACAAATATGCAAAGGTAATTCCTTGGAGAAAGAAAGTCTTGTCCTCAAATGAGACCTTAACAATTAGATAAATATATGCCCCCAAATTAACCTCCATCCATTCCTCTCGCTGTAAACAAAAGCTGCTCAAAATCATAGATCTAAATGTAAAGCCTAAAATCATAAAACTTCTAAAAGAAACATAGGAGAAAATCTGTGTAACCTTGGTTTGGGCAAAGATTTCTTAGATATGACATCAAAAGCATGATCCATTCTTTAAACTGTACCGTTTAAACTATAAACTGTACATCCAAAAAAAAAAACCCTCTGGACTTCATCAAAACTGAAACTATCTGCTCTTCTAAACAGACTGTTAAGAGAATGAAAGATAAGCCACTGAGGGCTTCCCTGGCGGCGCAGTGGTCGAGAGTCCGCCTGCCGATGCAGGGGACGCGGGTTCCTGCCCCGGTCTGGGAAGATCCCACATGCCGCGGAGCGGCTGGGCCCGTGAGCCATGGCCGCTGGGCCTGCGCGTCTGGAGCCTGTGCTCTGCAACGGGAGAGGCCACAGCAGTGAGAGGCCCGCGTACCGCAAAAAAAGAAAAAGATAAGCCACTGACTGGCAGAAAATATTAGCAAATCACGGACCTGATAAAGAACAGATCCAAGTAAGTCAGAAAGAGAAAGACAAATACCGTATGCTGACACATATATATGGAATTTAAGAAAAAAAAATGTCATGAAGAACCTAGGGGTAAGACGGGAATAAAGACACAGACCTACTAGAGCATGGCCTTGAGGATATGGGGATGGGGAAGGGTAAGCTGGGACAAAGTGAGAGAGTGGCATGGACATATATACACTATCAAACGTAAAATAGATAGCTAGTGGGAAGCAGCCGCATAGCACAGGGAGATCGGCTGGGTGCTTTGTGACAGCCTGGAGGGGTGGGATAGGGAGGGTGGGAGGGAGGGAGACGCAAGAGGGAAGAGATATGGGAACATATGTATATGTATAACTGATTCACTTTGTTATAAAGCAGAAACTAACACACATTGTAAAGCAAGTATACTCCAATAAAGATGTAAAAAAAAAAAAAACAGATCCAAAATGTATGAAGAACTTTGAAACCTCAATTAGAAAACAAATAACCCAGTTTTCAAATGGGCAGATGACTTGAACAGACACTTGACCAAAGAAGATGTGTAGATGGCAAGTAAGCACATGAAAAGACTCGACAACAGTAGACAGACGGAAAAACAAATTAGAACCACAATGGGCCGTCACTACACGCCTGTTAGAAGGGCGAGATTAAACCCCAGCCCCTGACAGAAGCAAGTGCTGGCGAGGGGCTGCCGTGACTCTCGTCGTCACTGCTGGGAGTGTGCAGTGCTATAGCCACTGTGGAGAGCAGTTCAGCAATTTCTTATGAAGTCGAACAAACCCTGTACAACCCAGAAACCCCACTCCTAGGTACTTACCCAAAGAAATGAAAACTACATTCAAACAGAACCCTGCATGTGAATTCACGTAGAGGGATTCTTTGTGATTGCCGACATCTGCTGCCTGGTGAGTGGATAGACAACCTGGCACCTCTCTGCTCTGCAGCGCTACTCAGCAATGAGAAGGAATGAACTGGGGACCCACACACAGCACGGATGCACCTCACGACATCACACTAATGAAAAACGTCAGACGCAGAAAACTGCAGACCATGTGATTCCATTTATGTGTCATTCTGGAAAAGGCAAAACTGTAGGGACAGAACACAGACCAGTGGTTGCCAGGAGCCGGGGAGGGGCTGACTACTAAGGGGCACAGGGAGAGCTGGGGTGGGAGGTGATGGAAACGTTCTGTATCTTGATTGCGGTGGGGGATACACCCTGTATGCATTTGTCAAAGCTTTCAGATGTTTACACTAAAAAAAAGAAATGGGAGAGAAATCCCTCAACACAAACGACAGAGAGCCTTACAATCTTGCATGCTTCAGACATTATCTGATCAGACATTGTAAATAAAACAAGCACACTTAATACTTTGAAAAATATCACAAAGGAATAAGATCAAGTAGAATTGAAATGAAGGACTTCCCTGGTGGCGCAGTGGTTAAGAATCTGCCTGCCAATGCAGGGGACATGGGTTTGAGACCTGGTCCGGGAAGATGCCACATGCCGCGGAGCAACTAAGCCCGTGCGCCACAACTAGTGAGCCTGCGCTCTAGAGCCCGTGCTCTGCAACAAGAGAAGCCACCGCAAGGAGAAGCCCGCGCACCGCAGCAAAGAGTAGCCCCGCTCGCCACAACTAAAGAAAGCCCGCGCGCAGCAACGAAGACCCAACACAACCAAAAATAAATAAGTTTATTTTTTTAAAAAAATAAACAAAATGAACCAAATAAAACTTCTAGCAGTAAGAATATGATCACTGAAAACAAACAAAACCCCAATCACTGGGTTAAACTGTGGATTAGACACTGCTGAAGAGACAGGGAACTAGAAGATAGAGATGGAAACATGAAAGAAGCAGTACAACATGTGTACTGTTGAGGATGAGTAAGGAGCGACTTGTCCGTCGGAATCAGGAAAAGACAGTATTTAAAGAGCTACTTGCTGAGAATGTTCTAAAATGTCGAAATGCCTCTAACTCCAGGAAGTGAGTGGGCGCATGGAGCAGATACACTGCACACATAATTAATGAAAGTCTTCCTGATCGTTAAGAAGCCTGATTCTGGACTTAGTGGAAGCACGCCGTATTCCCAGCAAACTGACCAACACGAGTCCACCCCGGGTCACCAAGTGACCCCAGCCAGCATCCATGCAAGATGAAGCAGCTGACCCCAGGGTCTGGCCCGGACTCAGGGCATAGGGAAGGACCCCGTGGGCCCAGGTCTGGGCTCTCACCGAGGTAACTCCTGAAGCAGACAAGGACGTAAACAGTGGGGTGGTGGGAGCCAACTGGCCCACTCGCCCCCACCCAACCTGGTGACAGTCGTAGCCGCTGGCTGCATGAGAAGTCTGCCACATTGGAGGAGCCAGAACTGGGGGCCTCTGCCTTTACAACCCCAGGCCCCAGAAATGGTGCATACCGCCCTGTGGTGGCCTGGGGCAGGCCGCAGCAGTGCACCTGGGGTCTCCACAGGGCCAGCCTGGCAGCCCAGCTGGGGAAGGACTCAGAAAGGACGCTGACCTTCACCTCTCCTATCAAACTGGGTCTGTTCACTTGCAAAGTCAACAGGAAGACCTTCTCAGATGAGAGGAAACAGGGTCTACCCTTCCTGACGGATGGCCTGCCATTCTTGGGGTGCCCTCCCAAATCCCGAGGGGCGGGCCGGGATCCATGGCCCACCAGTGGGGAAGAGATGTTCAAAATATGCAGGCAACGTGCACACAGACAAGGCTAAATGAGTGTGAAAATGAGGCTGCGAACATGTTATCATCACCTGAAAGTGGACAGTGTGTTACATTTCCAGAGCTCAGCAGAGCCTCTCGGGCTCCGGTGGGTCCCTGGGAAATGGCTGACCCTCCCCACGCCCCACCCTGGCCCAGCCCTGACACAGCACCCTGCTGTTTCCTCCTCTTCATACAAACCCCCTTGAGCCCACTTTCCACTCCTCCTGCTTTGAAGTGAAGCCCCAGATGGTCCACTTCTCAGCTGTCCCCTCTCCAATGCGCTGCTCTCGGGCCACTGCACCCACCGGGCCGCCCTGGGGCCGGCATCCTTCACCCACCCCCTTCCCTGCACTGGGGCTTTGGGCAACTAGGGACCCTCTCCCACCCCAGCCTCCTGCTCCAGAGGTCACAGTGCCCACTGTCCAAGTCCACCTGAGAAGCCCCAGGCCTGCGGCTTGAGCTGGGAGTTCCCGAGGTCCCTGACCAGGAGATGGCCACGGGGGGAGGGGGTCTGCGGGGGCACATCCATGCAAACCTGGGGCCACAATGATAGCCTCCTGTGGCCCCTAGCCCTGGGAAAGGGGGGGGTTGCTGGAGATGGTATTGTCAGGAGCTGTCTGCACAGGAGGGCTGGGGTGGCCCCCCCGAGCCCCAGAACGGCACCTGGTCTGGGAGAGGGAGGGGGCCGGATGGTGTCCTAGCGCCCCAGCTCCCGCTCGGGCCTCACGGCCCCGGGAGGCCAGGTTGGGGGTGGCCACGCCTCGGGTGTGGCAGAGCTGCCCAGCCATGCCTGGCTAGCCTCACACCTGGACCCCTCTCTTCCAGAATCAGAGGAAGTGACCTTGACCACCATCGTGACTGTACCTCCCAACGAGGAACAGACGGAGTTCTCACTGGGAGAGGTCAGGTCCACCTTCTTCTGGCCCCCAGGGTGGTCTGTCCATCTGACCAGAGCCGGACCAGACTAGTCTGGCCGCTGGACTCGCCTCCTCTGGGCAGTTAGCTGTCTCAGCTGGTGTCCGGCTGCCCCGTCTCAGGCTGGGGCCGGGTGGGTCCAGAGCCACGGAGGCAGGGCCCTGGGTACCCCTAGTCCAGCTCAGAGGAGACACCAATGCAGGGCCTTCCCAGCCAGAGCGTGGGGGCTGTGCATGTGTGTGCAAGGACCGTGTCATCAGGAGAGCGAGGGCGCACATGGGGGCTGCCACCACTCGCCCCCGCAGTGACCCGGCTGTAGTGAGGCCACGGGAGACACCATGACGGGAACGTGAAGGCTGAGCGGCCCTGCCCACCTCTCTTGCCGTGCAGATAACAGAGGGGGAGATTGGCCCCTTCAGCACCATCAAAGTGCCCGTCATCTTCACCCCGATTGTCCCGGGAACGGTCTCCACCAGGTTCAAGGTCGTGTTTAAGAATCAGCAGTGCCCGACCGTGAGTACCCTGCTGCTCCCTGGGCACGGGGTCCCCGCCCTCTGCGTTCCCTCCACCACGACCACGTGAGGCTGCTGCCCGCACTGCCCACGCTTGCATGGCTAGTCAGTGGCACGCATGGCTGGCAGCATAGCCAACACATTCACACCTGTGAACACGCACGCACACACGCGCACACACACATGCGCACACACACACACACCTTGCACTTAATCACTAGGGATGTCGTTCTTAATTTCCCAGTAATTAAAATTTGTCATCATTACTTTTTAGATTTCTTATAAGTTTATTAAATTGAATTACGCTCAGACAATATAATCTGCAAAGCCTTTTTTTTAATTTGTTAGTTTTCTTTGTGACCAAAGGCGAGACTGATTTTGTACGTATGAAATGTGCATATGAAGAAAGTGTATTTAATGTCTGTAAACGGATTTATTAGCTGGATTATTCACGTTATTCATAGCCCTCCGTGGGTTTTTTTTTTTTCAAGTCATTTGCCAATTTTTCTATTATATTTTGTTTCTTACTAGGATTTTGAGTTTGTGGAGGTATTTTTTTTAGTTACAGGTGTACAGCATAGTGATTCAGAAATTCTATAGATTATATTCCATTTAAAGCCATTATAGGGAAGTCCCCGGCGGTCCGGTGGTTACGACTCAGCGCTTTCACTGCTGTGGGCCCGGGTTCAATCCCTGGTCGGGGAACTAAGATCCCCCAAGCCGTGCAGTGCAGCCAAAAAAAAAAAAAAATTATGCAACTCAGTTATAGTCCCCGTGCTGTCCCGTATATCCTTGCAGCTTATCTGTGTTTTAAAATATTTATTTATTTGTTTGGCTGCGCCGGGTCTTAGTTGTGCCATGCAGGATCTTTTAGTTGCGGCATGCGGGATCTAGTTCTCAGACCAGGGATCGAACCCAGGCCCCCTGCATTGGGAGTGCAGAGTCTTAGCCACTGGACCACCAGGGAAGTCCCTGTAGCTTATCTATTTTATACATAGTAGTTTGTGTCCCTTAATCCTGTACCCCTATCTTGCCCCTCCCCCGACCCTTCTCCCGACTGGTACCCACTAGTTTGTTCTCTATATCTGTGTGTCTGTTTCTGTTTTGTTATATTCATTCAGTTGTTTTATTTTCTAGATTCCACATATAAGTGATAACATACAGTGTTTGTCTTTCTCTGTCTGACTGACTTCACTAAGCATGATACCCTCTAGGTCCATCCATGTGGCTGCAAACGTCAGGGTTTCATTCTTTTCATGGCTGAGTAGTATTCTGTTGTATATATGCACCATGTCTTCTTCATCCATTCCTCTGTTGATGGACACCTAGGTTGCTTCCCTATCTTAGCTATTGTAAATAATGCTGCCATGAACATTGGGGTGCATATATCTTTTCAAATTAGTGTTTTTGTTTCTTGCAGATGTATACCCAAGAGTGGAATTGCTGGGTCATATGGTAGTTATATTTTTAGCTTTTTGAGGAATTTCCATACTGTTTTACACAGTGGTTGCACCAGTTTATATTCCCACCAGCAGTGCATGAGGGCTCCCTTTTCTCCACATCCTCTCCAACGCTTGTTATTTGTAGACTTTTTGATGAAAGCCATTCTGACAGGTGTGAGGTGATATCTCATTGTGGCTTTGATTTGGATTTCCCTGATGGTTGTCAATGCTGAGAATCTTTTTATGTGCCTGTTGACCATGTGCATGTCCTCTTTGGAAGAATGTCTATTCAGGTCTTCTACTCATTTTTTTTTTAACTTGTTTATTTTTTATTTTTTTGGCCATGCCACACAGCATGTGGGATCTTAGTTCCCTGACCAGGGATCAAACCCGGGCTCCCTGCAGTGGAAGCGTGGATTCCTAACCACTGGACCACCAGGGAATTCCCTTCTGCTCATTTTTTAATTATGTCGTTTGTTTTTTGATATTGGGTTGTATGAGCTGTTATATATATTTTGGATATTAATCCCTTATCATTCACATCATTTGCAAATATTTTCTCCCATTCAGTAGGTTGTCTTTTCAGTTTTGTCAGTGGTTTCTTTCGCTGCACAAAAGCTTTTATGTTTAATTAGGTCCCATTTGTTTATTTTTGCTTTTGTTTCCTTTGCCTTGGGAGACAGATTCCAAAAAATACTGCTACAATTTATGTCAAAGAGTGTTCTGCCTACTTTTTCTTCTAAGAGTTTTATAGCTTCCGGTCTTACATTTAGGTCTTCAATACATTTTGAGTGTATTTTTGTGTATGGTGTTAGAGAATGTTCTAATTTCATTCTTTTACATGTAACTGTCCAGTTTTCCCAGCACCACTTGTTGAAGAGATTGTCTTTTCTCCATTGTATGTTCTTTCATCCTTTGTTATAGATTAGGTGACCATAAGTGCATGGGTCTATCTCTGGGCTCTCTTTCCTGTTTCATTGATCTATGTGTCTCTTTTTGTGCCAGTACCATGCAGTTTTGATGCTTGTAGCTTTGCAGTATAGTCTGGAGTTCAGGGAGGATGATTACCCCAGCTTTGTTCTTCTTTGTCAAGATGCTTTGGCTTCCCTCCATGTTCCTTCCACACATCTATCTTCCCTTATGACCCGATCTTTGACAAGTTCTCCTTACACTTTTTTTTTTTAACATCTTTATTGGAGTATAACTGCTCAGTTATATTGGAGTATAACTGCTCAGTATAACAGAGTACAATGGTGTGTTAGTTTCTGCTTTATAACAAAGTGAATCAGCTATACGTACACATATATCCCCATATCTCCTCCCTCTTGTGTCTCCCTCCCACCCTCCCTATCCCACCCCTCTAGGTGGTCACAAAGCACCGAACTGATCTCCCTGTGCTATGCGGCTGCTTCCCACTAGCTATCTGTTTTACATTTGGTAGTGTATATATGTCCATGCCACTCTCTCACTTCGTCCTAGCTTACCCTTCCCCCTCCCCGTGTCCTCAAGTCCATTCTCTAAGTCTGCATCTTTATTCCTGTCCTGCCCCTAGGTTCTTCAGATCCATTTCTTTCCTTTTTTTTTTTTTAGATTCCATAAATATGTGTTAGCATATGATATTTGTTTTTCTCTTTCTGACTTACTTCACTCTGTATGACAGTCTCTAGGTCCATCCACCTCATTACAAATAGCTCAATTTCATTTCCTTTTATGGCTGAGTAATATTCCATTGTATATATGTGCCACATCTTCTTTATCCATTCATCCGATGATGGACACTTAGGTTGCTTCCATCTCCTGGCTATTGTAAATAGAGCTGCAATGAACATTTTGGCACATGACTCTTTTTGAATTATGGTTTTCTCAGGGTATATGCCCAGTAGTGGGATTGCTGGGTCGTATGGTAGTTCTATTTTTATTTTTTTAAGGAACCTCCATACTGTTCTCCATAGTGGCTGTACCAATTTACATTCCCACCAACAGTGCAAGAGGGCTCTGTTCAGCTGCTTTATTGTTTCATGCATGAGGGTTTATAGTTGTTTTCTTATCGTGAATTGTGCCCTTCACCAGAACCAAACATCCCCCTTCATCCTGCTGCTCATGGCACCTCTATATCCAGCTGATCCCACAATAACGACAGGGCCACTCCTGCTTTCCTCTGCTTCACCTTCACCTCATGTCCCTTTGTCCTCCCCCGCCCCCGGCCAATATTTATCCTTTTGTAATGGCTTCGTGTGTCTTTTAAGGAGCCAGGTTTTGTCTGTGGACCCAGACTACTGTTGCTGCCGTCAGGGGGAGAATCCAGCGCGTTTGCAGCATGGTGTTCACACCTTGTTTTACTACTTCCGTTAGTTCTGTCTACTATTCATTGTATCATATGGTTTCCTCACTTTCAGTTTTCTTGTTTTCATTGGTTTGGTCAAGTTGCTACTTATTCCTTTTTTCCCTGTTATTTGGAAATTCTACTTTCATTCAATGAACAGTCCCCTCCCCTTTCCCAGCCCTTAAATCCCACATGACTTTCTATTTCTTTTTTTTTTTTTTATAAATTTCTTCTCTTTTTTTTGTGGCTGCACTGGGTCTTTGTTGCTATGCGTGGGCTTTCTCTAGTTGTGGCAAGCGGGGGCTACTCTTCATTGTGGTGCGTGGGCTTCTCATTGCAGTGGCTTCTCTTGTTGCGGAGCACAGGCTCTAGGCATGCAGGCTTCAGCAGTTGTGGCACACAGGCTCAGTAGCTGTGGCTCGCGGGCTCTAGAGCGCAGGCTCAGTAGTTGTGGCACACGGGCTTAGTTGATCCATGGCATGTGGGATCTTCCCGGACCAGGACTCAAACCCATGTCCCCTGCAGGCAGGCAAATTCTTAACCCCTGTGCCAGCAGGGAAGCCCTGACTTTCTATTTCTTAAGTGCAAGAGGACGATCCTCCAAGACGGATGGTACCCCAGCAGTTCACTCCACCACCACTTCCTTATGACCAAAGTAAAACATGATTTTGGGTCCCTTTTATTCACCCTCTTTCTCGGCCCTCAATGTCTCGGCTTCACTTAACTGTCATTACAATTATTAGCATCTCCTCCGACTCTGCCCCCACTGCTTCAGGAGTTCTGACCCAACACCGTGGTCCACGCTTCCAGGCAGGTGGCCATGTCCAGGTGTGACCATTTGATGATCCTGTGCTCACCACACTCTCCCCTCCCCTTGCCATCAGGAGTCTCTGCTCTGGTGTGTTTCCCATATAGGAATGAGTCTGTCAGGGGCCAGGGATTTGAGACACAATATTTATTTATTTGTAACGGAAACCCCAAGGAATAGGCCATACCCTACAATCCCCCACAATGTACCATAATACACTGTTCCCACACGTCCACAGTAACCATGGAGTCCCACAGTTCCCCGCGGTAGCCCCATAGGTCCCCACAGAGCCCCTGCTGTGGTGTCAGGAAGGAACAGGCACCAGACCTGGGTAACTGAGCACTTGGAGAGGATGGCCTGGCTGGGGCTGTGACCTCAGGTCAAGGATACTCCAGCCCACGGGGGCCCTGCCAGACAAGCCGGGGCAGTGAACACCCTGACCACTCTCCTACCCCACCTCCTCACCTGGGGATGGTACACACGCAGCCCCTGGGGCGGCTCCCGGCCTCCAGGGGTGAATGGGATCTGGATTCCCACTCTGCCCGCCTGGTTTCCTGAGATGGGTCCCTCGTGACAGGTGCTGGGTTCTGCCGGCCTGTGAACCCCTCCCGTCCAGGGGTGTGAGGACGCTGCCCACGGTCTCTGCGTGAGGATGGCCCCAGTGCAGACTGGCCCTTCGTTTCCGTGTCTGTGCCTTTCTTACCCTCCCTGGCTGGCTCCTCCGTAGACGGGGCCTTCCTGTGCCGACCACCCCATCTGCTTCACGGACGCCTGTCCCCCGGCCTCGTGTGTCACGTGTCACCGCATGTGTCCGCCTGCTCGCCTGGCCCTGATTCAGGTGCCGGCGGGACCAGCCTCTTTGTGACCTGCCTGGCCGTGCAGTCAGGACGCTGCTCCGGGCCTCAGCGCCTCTCGGCGGCAGCCCCCCACCGCCCCCCTTGGTGGATCAGCGTTCACCTGCTGTCACCACTGCCTTTGAGTGAGGTGGCCGTGCTTCTCCTCAAATCCCCTCCTGAGTCTCCCAGCTGCTCCATTTCTCTGGACGTGCTTTCTTTTTATTCTGTCCATCTTGTCTCTGGCCCTGGAAATGGGTTGTATGTTTCAGTGACCCTGTGGCCTCAGATCCGGCGCTGGTGTGTTCTAAGGTCACGGTCCTGCGGTGGTAGAAAGGGAAGCCCTCCACCCAGTTGTGTGGGCTGGTGGTCACTGTTCCTGCCTGAGGGGGGCTGCTGTGCACAGGCTCTCTCTGCAGGACATCCTGGTCTGACTGCAGGAAGCCGACACCAGGGTCCGAGGTGGGGAGAAGCACGTGCCTCCTGGGCCCTTCGCGAACCCTGAGCTTCCGTTTGTATCAGCTGCGTGTACTGCCTGTGTGATGCATGAGTCTGCAGTAAAACGGCTGTTGGTTTTTTTCGATAAATTTACTTATTTATTTGTTTGTTTTATTTTTGGCCGTATTGAGTCTTCGTTGCTGCACGCGGCTTCCTCTAGTTGCGGCGAGCAGGGGCTACTCTTCATTGCGGTGCGCGGGCTTCTCCTTGTGGTGGCTTCTCTTGTTGCGGAGCACAGGCTCTAGGCGTGAGGGCTTCAGTAGTTGTGGCACACAGGCTCAGTAGTTGTGGCTCGCAGACCCTAGAGCGCAGGCTCAGTAGTTGTGGCACACGGGCTTAGTTGCTCCGCGGCATGTGGGATCTTCCCGGACCAGGGCTCGAACCCGTGTCCCGTGCATTGGCAGGCGGATTCTTAACCACTGAACCACCAGGGAAGCCGGGTTTTTTTAAACAGCTAAAAATGTTGATACTTATGAATCTGCGTGGTGGGTACATGACAATCCATCGTACCATTCTATCTTTTTATGTTTAAAAATTTTGAAAATAAAAAGGATTGTTTAAATTATATGATACAAAAAGTGCCATAGATCTCCAAAACGTGGCCAGTTTAATTATTAACCTTCCAGTTTTTGTAAGAGTCACAAAACACTGCCGCTGAGCTCTGCGTCAGTACTCACGGTCACCGCCTGCTCTGCTGATGGAAATACGTGCTGTCGGATTTTCATGTTCAAATTCAGTTATATTTCAAAGTCGTCGGTGTTGCTATCGACGTGCCAGTCTGGGTGCCAAAGCCCAACGTAGACCTGAAGATCTGCATGTACGACCGGCTGTATCAGGACTCCATCCTCATCCACACACGGTGAGCCCTCGGCGGGGGTGAGGTCACGGACCTCGGGGTGGGGGTCACCTGGGGTTACCCCGAGGGCCCACTGGAATCCCAAGGCTGTCACAGGAGGGAGGCTGGAGGGCCAGAGTCAGACAGAGGTTGGCAGATGCTAGGCTGCTGGCCTTGAAGATGGGACAGGGGCCACGAGCCAAGGGACACGGTGCCTCCAGAAGCTGGAAAAGCCAGGAAACGATTCCCCACGGAGCCTCTCAGGGGACCAGCCCTGACCGCAGCTGGGCTTCCGCCCCGGGAGACTGTGTCCGGTTCTGACCTCCAGAACCGTGAGAGTAAGTCAGTGTTGTCACCCCTGCGTCTCTGGGGAGCTCGCCCCCAACATGGCCAGGCCAGGCCCCTCTCAGACACAGACAGGGAAGGAGGCATGTCCTCTGAAGGACCATGGACGGAGCCCCGAGACAAGAAGCGTGTTTCACTCGCAGTGTTCTGCAAGGGCGTCCGGACACCACAGTTGTCATTTCTTTTTTACGCTCTTTTTAATTTTTAGTGAAATTCAATTACATGGAGAAAAGCAGGCAAACTCTACAGTTAGAGCTTAATCGGTTTTCATTAACCAAACACACCTGCGTACCTGGCAGGCTGCTGACACACGGGGCCCCGCTTCCAGCCTGGGGGCGGGGTGGGGGGGCGATGGGCAGCCTGGGTGGAAACGGACTGGCACGTGCGCCAGCTGCTGGGTCCCTGGGCCTCAGCACTGCAAACGTCAGGGGGCCTGTTCTCACCGGGGAGCTGGGAACTCGGGACAGGACTCAGGTGGATTTGTTCAGGAAACTAGGTTTTGCAGGGCTCTGGTCAGTTTACCTCGGGACACAGAGCGTGTCCACTCCTGGGCAGGGTGGTGACGGGGAGCCGGGGGGTGGGGGGAGTTGTGCTTTCTCAGCCCCTCCCCAAGCCACAGGCTCGACGTCCAACATTTGTTGAGTGATTTTATTATATTTTTTTAAAGACTTTTTTTTAACGTGGACCATTTTTAAAGTCTTTATTGAATTTGTTACAATATTGCTTCTGTTTAATGTTTTGGTTTTTTGGCCGCGAGGCACGTGGGATCCTAGCTCCCCGACCAGGGATCAAACCCGCACCCCTTGCACTGGAAGGCGAAGTCTTAACCACTGGACCACCAGGGAAGTCCCTGTTGAGTAATTTTAGAATTCAGCATTACTCACTTGTTTAATTTACCGGGTTTACGGACACAGGTGTAGCAAAGGAGCTCGTTGGCAATGACCCTGGTCACATTAACAGCTGCTCAAGGAGGAGCCCAGCCAGCACGGGAACCTGGGCGGGGCTGCTGCCTGCTGAGGGCGGGAGGGCCAGTCTGGGCACATTCCATGGCAGGGGACACCCAGTGCTGGGTGACACTGGGGCCAGAGGTCACTGAGGGGAGGGGCTTGGTGACACTGGGGGTCAGAGGTCAAAGGGGCCCCCTTTTACTCCTCCTCGGCCAGGAGCACCCAGGAGCCTGTGGATCTCCCGGGGGTCCCTGTCTGGCTGTGGGCTCTCCCTGCAGAGGGGCTTAGCCCTCAGGGTGAGGCCCCAGCAGCCACGAGGCGGGCAACAATCGCCTCAGGCAGTTAAGAAGGGGCTGGAAGGCCTGGGAGGCTCTGGACCATGGCCCAGGGTTCCCGGGCAGCCCAGGAAGGCCTGGGGCAGCTTGCCCATCACCTTTCTTCCTGGAGACTGGAAGGAAGGAGGGGAGGGGCAGCGCACCGATGGGGGCTGTGGCCTGGGGTGGCTAGGATGGGGCGCCCCACGTGGCTGGTTGGGGGCACATCTGGCTTCTCTGGCTGGCCCTGAGTTGAAAACAGGGACAAAAATTGGGGAAACTGCGGTCACTGGCCAAGGCCTGGCCGTCTGGGGACCTCCCAAGCGTCCTGCAGGGCTCGTGCTGGCACGTGCCCACGCCTGGACGGGGAGGGCAAAACTCTGGGAGGGCCGGCGCCCACCCCCCAGGTCCCTGCAGCCAGCACCTGCCCGGCGAGGGTCTTCCCAGAAAACACTAGGTTTCTGAGAACCGACTGGGTGCCTTTCAGTTGCGATGTTTTTATTTGTAAGGATTCCTCAGCAGATGTCACTTCAGGAAAACCTGCCCTTGGCGAGCAGGGCTCTGAAGACTCTCCGACAGTAGGGGGTGGGGGGCATCTGGGAGGGTGTGCCCTGGGCCCTGGGGGGTGGGTACAGGCCGACCCGCAGGGACCAAACGCAGCGTCGCCCGCCCGGCCCTCGGGCGCTGCAGGTCAAAGGCGGCCCTGACCCTGAACTTCGAGGTGTGCAAGGGGCTGCAGGGCCACCTGGAGCTCCTGCCCAAGACCGGCTGCATCCAGGCCCTGTCGTCCTACTCGGTGCGGCTCAAGTTCCTGCCCAGGTGCGTGGCGCAGCGGGGTCCCTCCACCCGGGGGTGGGGGAGACTCTAGATGAGAGCCGGAAGCTGGCTCGACGCCCACATCGTGGCTCCTGTGTTTCTTACCTTTTATGTAATTTCTAGCTCTCGTCTGACTTCAAAACACACTCATAGTTCAGCATTTTGTCATTTCGCAAATATAAAGAAGAAAAGAACATTCAAGTGCCTCCTGTCTCTTTCAGACGCTCCCTCCCAGAAGATGCCGGGGAGTATTTTGACAAGGAAAGCAGAGTCCTGGAGGCCCCGATGACTATCCGGGTGGCTGACCAGGTCTGTGTGGGGCACTTCTGGGAGCGCGGGCGCCCTTGGGGAGCAGAGGGCACGGGGGAGACGGAGGGAGGGTCTTTGTGGATCGGAGAGAGGCCCCGAGTGCTGTCCAGGGCCGGCAGGGCTGTCCCCAGGGCACCCAAACACACACGCGTACAGTCCGCCCCACACTCAGATCCAGGTGCCCAGGAGTGCGCACATCCTCCGTACACACGCCACACGTGAGCACACAGTGCACCACACATGTAGACGCACAGGTGCACACGTGTGTGCACACACGCACTCCTGCACCCGCCCGCCCGTGCTGCCCGTCCCAAGCCAGGGGCCAACAGGGAAGGGGTTGTGTCCCTGAAAGGTGCACCGTCGGCCATCAGCTCACAGCCGGGATGGTGCTGTTCTCATTTTTGGAAACACTTGTGTAAACTGACCTCGGTGACCGGATGCGCTTGCCCTCCGCACTTCAGATCAAACCCGTGGGGTTTACTGTCCACGCCATAGTCACCACCTCGGACCTGGAGCTCAGCCCCTCGGGGGTGGACTTCGGCTACTGCACCATCTACGAGGCCATCAGGACCCAAGTCAGCCTCTGCAACCACTCCCTCCTGCCCCAGGAGTTTGGCTTCGTCGGGCTCCCCAAGGTGCCTCGTGTGGTCAGAGCGGGAGGTTTGGGGCATGGGCTGCTGCCCAGGGTCCAGGCGCCTGAGCCACTCCCGGACTCCACACTCACCTCCAGGCACCTCGGCCGGGGCGCCTCTCTGGCCATCCCTCTCCTCATGCCCGCGGCCCCATCCCCACCTCACGCTGCCTCTCTTGCCCTCTGTCCGCCCGCTGCACCCTCAGGATCCAGAGTCCTCTCCCCGCCCTTCTTTCCGGGACTCTTGCCTGCCTGGCCCTGCAGGGCGGCCAAGACGAGGCCCAGGCCTGGCTGTCCTCACTCCTCCGGGGCCCCCGCTGCCCGCTCACATATATATGGACACAGTCACAGACACACACGTGTGTACATGTGCCTGCATACACACACTCATATCCACACGTGCTCACATGCAGGCAGACAGACATGCACGCACACCACCCTCTCACACACCTGCACACATGATCACATACACAGGGGCTCACACCCATGTAGCACACTTACATGCATCTTACATGCATGTAGCCACACACGTGTCCACACTCGCTCACACACTGCTGCACCCCGGCCACACGCATGTCCGTGCCGGCTCCCTGCGGCCCTCCCCGGCAGGTCACTGAGTTTTCGCTTTGGCATCCATGGTCTTCCGTTTGCCAGTTTGTGGACATCCAGCCCAACGATGGGTTCGGGACAATCCTGCCGCTGGAAACTCTGCAACTCGACGTAATCTTTCAGCCCACCAAGGCCAAGGAGTACAACTTCGAGCTCGTCTGCAAGTCAGAGATTAACCGGTGAGCTTGGCAGGAGGGGGGCGCATGGAGGGCCCTGGCAGCCAGCTTGGGAGGAGCCGCCCCTGGCCGTCCAGGCTGGGCAACAGTGCCGGCCTCAGGAAGCTTAGACCCAGGTCCGTACGCCTGGGATCCAGGCTGCCTTGCAGGCATGTGTGCTGTGCACATGTGTGAGTGCACCTGTGGGCGTGTGTGAGTGTGCAGAGCATCCCCTGGGCACGAGCCCCGCTTGCCCTCATGCACCGTGTGATGGGCCAGTCTCTGGACCTCCCTGGCCTCCGTGTCTACCCTGAGAACTGGGGCTAAGAAGGTGCTGGGGAGGGAGAAATGGGCTGGACGTGGAGGGGGTCTGGCCCAAGGGCCGGCTCTTGCTACTTGGGATCATCCGCCTCTGGTCTGGAATGTGGTGGGCATCCCACCCCCGTGGAACCAGCCCTCCTGCCCCTCTCCCTCCCTTCCTCTCCAGTCCCCACCCCCATTCCAGCCCAAGCTGTTGTCTGGTCCTGGCTGGCGGCCTGGGCAGCCCCGGGTAAGGTCGGGCTGACGCCCTCCTCCAGCCGGGCACGTGGCCATGGCGGGACAGGCGGGCCCAGGATCTGACGCACCTGAGGGAAAGCAGGAAAGGGTTCACGGTCGTGATCTTTGGGAGCAAAGTGCAGAGTTAGAACCCGTGGAGGAAATCAGGCACCAGACTCTGCCAGCCTGCTGCGTCCCACTGCCCGCCCCTCCCCTCAGACTTAGTGACCCGTCCGTGGGCTGGGACCCTTCTGGGCTTGTTCACAACGCTGTCAGCCTCTGGAAAACAAACCCCAGGAAAAGAGGGGATTGTGAGATAACCTCAGTGCCCAGGACCTATGGTAGAAGCTCCGTAGATGTTTGCTGATTGAATGTGCGTTTAGTGTTTCTTCAAGAACTGTCTACGTATAAATTGAAACTGCCAAAAACTCAGCCAGGAGCCGTCTTGGGGAGGCTAGGAAAGCTCGAACTGTGAGACCTCAGGGATTAAAGCAGGGCGTGCGGAGCCCAGAGGAGATAGATAAATAAATAAATAAATATTTAGGCAATTTTTTTTTTTTTTTTTGCGGTACGCCAGCCTCTCACTGTTGTGGCCTCTCCCGTTGCGGAGCACAGGCTCCGGACGCGCAGGCTCAGCGGCCATGGCTCAGGGGCCCAGCCACTCCGCGGCATGTGGGATCTTCCCGGACCGGGGCACGAACCCGTGTCCCCTGCGTCGGCAGGCGGACTCTCAACCACTGCGCCACCAGGGAAGCCCCCCCAAAATTTTTTTAAACGTGACAGAAAAGGAAACAAAAATGGGCAATAAATAAATAAATATATTTTTTCTTTTTCTTTTTTTTTTTTTTTTCCCTAGGAAGGCTTTATTTTTCTGCCAGGCAGAAGGGAAGACACAGCAGGCTAGCGCCTCAAGAACAGTGTCCCCCCTCCTTCGCAAAACAGTCACACCTGGCATCAGGCAGCCCCCGTAATTGGGTCTTTTTGTCTCTGGGTTATTGGCCTGCGACTTTTTTTCTGAAATGCAAATTCTACAAGGGGTGGTTTGCTACAAGGGAGTGCAGGATGTACTTCACACAGTGTTAGAGAGTAATAGGTTAGCTTGTGAAGTACACATCTAGCTACAGACACTACAGGTTAGTAACAGTTAAAAAAAAAAGGAGTGATGAACTCTCTCAGGCCAGGTTATGTCTCTGCTCTAGCCTGATCGCTGTTCCCTTTGTTTTCCTTGTTCTCAGGAGAGGGAAAACTTCATTTCTATTTTTGCTGCAAACTAATTCCCCACTGCTAGTTCATTCTCTCCACATCAGTGGAGGAAGGGAAACAGGCATCGTTCTTGTCCGGCTGAGGACAAAACTTCAGTTTTGCTCCACTTGACAAACACCAGCTGTCCGGCCCAGGGGCCCATCTATCTCCTATTTACAATCCCCCTCCCCCCCGCTGAGAGACATGAACCCCAAGAAATCTTTATTGGGAGGATGAGGGATGACGGCCTGTCTTCTGTAGCTTCTTCAGGCTGTCAAGGGGCTCGTAGACCCTACGTAGCTGGGGTCATGGAGCTCTCGCCCCGTCTAATCAAGGGCCCCAGGGTGACTTCTGCTGTTGTTTTGGCAGGATCTGTTCTGAGAAATGGCTGGAATCTCTGCATCATCATTATCTTGATGTAAACCTTTTGTAATCTGATAAGGGTCCTTCCATCCAGTTTGGAGATAGTCCTTTAAATTATGTCTTTTCCAGTATGTATATAATGCCCTGGTTGTAGGTCGTGGGGCATCTGATCAGATCTAGGTGAATTCCTCCCTTTCCAAGTTCCCGAAAATACCTTGAGATTTCTGCACCTGTTAGTGAGGTAGCCTTCTAATTTACCTGATAAAGCTGCTGGGGACCCAACAGTCTCCAGGCTCGTAGGTGCTGACGGGTGTGTCGCGACTTCCGTACGCCCTCTTTCTGGTCCTCCAATATTTAGTGTTTTCTCGGAGTGGAAGTCCAGGCCGGCACGGGCAAGAGAAGAGAAGGTGTCCTTGAGGCAAAAGAAGCCTCGGCAGCTGCTAGGTCAGCCTCTCCCCCGTTCTCCACCGCAGCCTCGGAGTTCCGCAGCCGAGTCAGGCACAGCCCTGTGGCAGGGAGTCCGTGGCGATCTGGACTCAGAGATATCCTCCAACCCTCCGCTCTCCTGAAGGAGGCTGGCATGGAGAGAGATTCCCGAGCTTCCGATGAAGCCAAGGGGCCCTGTGGGGCCCAATAAATATATTTTTAAATGCAAAAAAATTTTTTTAAGTTTAAAAGCTTCCCAAAATGAAAGATGCAGATGGCTTCACTGATGAGTTCTTCCAAACATTTAAAGAAAAAATGATGCCAATTTGACACAAATTTTCCAGAGAGAACAGGAGAAGATGGGAAATCTTGCTGCCCTCAGCCCAGCACTGCTGCTGCTGCTGACGGCGATGACGGTGATAATGATGGTGATGGAGATGGAGGTGGTGATGATGATGGTGGTGGCGATGATGATGGTGATGGTAACGATCGTGATGGTGATGATGGTGGTGATGGTGATGGTGGTGATGGTGATGGTGATAACATTCCGGAGGTCAGGCACACCCCCAGAGCAGGGCTGATTGTACCCTTGGCCTGGCCCCTGTGACGGGCACCAGCTGCCTGTGTGACCAGATAAAAGAATCTGGAGGCTCGCACGTAGCTAGGCAGGGAGGCCAGGCATGTTGCATGTCTGCCTCTGAGGTCAGGAGAACATTCCCCACACGCCGATGGGCTCATCTCACCTCGGTGGTTTTTGAGAGGGAGAGAAACATGTATAGCGTGCACGGAGATAAAAGCGTTTTCTCAGCAAACGTGGCACTGGGTGTCCTGGGTGAACCCGCTGCCTGCAGGTCACAGCATCTGCCTGGGCCTGGGTAATGGGACCTGATGGTCCTTCCCTGCAGCAAAGTGGAGCAGGACCTGAGAGAGCCACGGGGGGCTCCTCAGAGGGACATCGGAAGACGCACGGTCACAAGAATGGAAAGGAAGGGGCTGGAGGGGACTTGGGTGGGCCCAAGTTCCCAGGTCAACGGAGCAAGGCCACAGGCCGCGTCCCTCACAGGCCCTTGAACCAGCCGGGAAACAGCTCCATCACCTTCCTGAAGTGACTCCAAGCAGCTCTTACTTTTTATATGTAATGATTATCACATTCCATACATTTGTGCTATTTCAACTAATTAACTTGTAACAATAACCTCAATGACATCTCCACCCAGAAGGAATTTTTTTAACATTTAGAGCCTGTGGTCACAGGACACAAAAATATACATTGAAATATTTCAACCTATGCACACATTTTTGTTACGGACAAGTGTGACAGGGCCATTGACATCACCTCAGAAAGCATTAAAACATATGTAATTAGGATAAAATCCAATGGCAGGAGTGCAATGGAAATAGGAGTTCAAAGCAACATGGACTGTAAATTTTCCACTGGTTAAAATCCCAAATATCTGTTCTTTTTTCTTAAAACCGGATGGTGGCAAGAATCAATTCACGGGGTTTCCCTGGTGGCGCAGTGGTTGGGAATCCGCCTGCCAATGCAGGGGACATGGGTTCGAGCCCTGGTCCTGGAAGATCCCACATGCCGCGGAGTAACTAAGCCCGTGCACCACAACTACTGAGCCTGCTCTAGAGCCCACGAGCCACAACTACTGAAGCCTGTGCGCCTAGAGCCCTTGCTCCGCAATAAGAGAAGCCACCACAATGAGAAGCCTGCACAGCACAACGAAGAGTAGCTCCCGCTAGCCAAGAGTAGAGAAAGCCGTGTGCGGCAACAAAGACCCCACACAGCCAAAAAAAAAAAAAAAAAGAATCAATTCACTATGGTATATAGATTCCCACGTTTATATTTAAAGAGTAAGTTATCAGGTTTTTTAAGATATTTATTTATTTGGCTGTGTCGGGTCTTAGTTGCGGCTTGCAGGATCTTTAGTTGCAACATGTGGGATCTAGTTCCCTGACCAGGGATCAAACCCAGGCCCCCTGCATTGGGAGCGCAGAGTCTTAACCACTGGACCACCAGGGAAATCCCCTATCAGTTTTATTTTTTAAATGTCGGTGAATATTTAAGGAAATTAAATATCAAGCAGAAATTACCTGCTTTGCAAATGTTTAAACTTGTGATTAAAATTTTAACTATCTTATTAAAATGTGCACAGGTGCACAAAGTATTTTCAAAATTTACTAAAATTTTGAGCTGAGCTGCCCACGCTGTCACTTCCAGGTGCTTCAAGCTGACGTGCCGGGCTGTGGGTGTCCACCCGCTCCTGGAGCTGTCCCACTACCAGGTCAAGTTTGCGGCCACCTCCTTGTACGACACGTCGGTGGCCACCCTGTACGTCATCAACTCCCGCCTGAGCATGAACTCGCCGACGCCCTCGGTACCCCGCATCGGCTTGGAGGACGCATCCCCTGTGGGGCCCACATCTTTCGAGTTCCTGCTGCCCCCAGACTCCCCCATCACCATCTCACCCTCGGTGGGCACCATGTGGCCAGGAAAGGTGGGTTTGGGCCCCACGGGTGGGCCGGGGCGGGGCCAGCCCAGGGGGCCGGTCTCTACTCTCCCTGGACCGCAGCGATTCAACCAGACAGCAGACGTGGAGATCAACCTGGATTCTTATCAGACCCAAGCAGGCCACGGTGCCCTCCGCCAGCCCAACTTGGCCCCAGAGGCGGGGCACCCACGGGCAGCTGACCCCACGGGCCCCTGGCTGGAGGGAGGGTGTGCAGCCCTTGGATCTCACAGCAGATGGGCACAGAGGCCACACAGCGCCTGGTCACCAGGAGCACAGGGTGCCTGCCCACCGGCTGACTGGCGAAAGGTTTCCCCACCACTGCTTTTGCTGATAAAGCAGAAAGAGCCCGGGCCTGGAGGCAGAGACTCCCTGAGCTGAATTCCTTACCTTCAAGAGTCAGGGGTGACAGCCACTGTGAGGGGACTCAGTGGGAAGGGGCACATGCAGGCCCTGGACCCTGGCAGTGTCTCAGTGATTATTGAAATGCATTTTAGTAAACTGAGCAAATTCAGCTTAAGTCATGGTTCCCCTCTCCAAGGGGGTTACTGCAGCCGTTCCCACCCTGCTCCCTTGCTGCACTGAGCACGGGGCAGGCCGTGGTGAGTGAACCCCCTCTGGGACCCGGGGCCGTCCCAGGGGGTGGACTGCAAGGTGGACGTGCTTCAGAAAGGGGGACAGGTGAGGGTGCAGGGTCTCACCCCCAAGTCTCAGTGTCTGAACACAAACGTCCCCTTCTCACTCGTGACCCGTGGGCAGTGGGATGGTCCATCTCAGGACCACCCCCCCGCGTGGTGAGACGGGCTTGGTGATCATGTCTGCAGCCACCCCAACTTCCAGGGGCAGAGGTCAGGAAGGACCTTCCAGAAGGGCTCGTCTAAGCTGAGACCCCAAAGCAGAGATGGGGTATCACCCCAGGATGTCCAAGAGCGTGACCAGGGGATCCTGGCGGTGGCGGCAGCGGGGTGCTGGGGGCACCCACAGGGGCCCCTCTGCCCTCCGGCCTCTCTCCTCACAGAGGTGCCTGGTCCGGGTGGCCTTCCGGCCCGTGCTGCCCAGCGAGCTGATCCACCAGGAAGCCTTACAGGCCCTGACCAAAGAAGCTGAGGCCAAATCGGTACATGGCGGGGTGAGGGAGAGGGAGCCTGGGGCGGGAGACGGGGGTGCCGCCCACTGTACACCAGGCCGCTGCACAAAGGCTTGGGAACAGACCCCACCGGCCTTGAGGCTGGGGGGCCGGGGGGTCAGGAGCCCTGGGCAGACTTTTCTGCAGCCTTGTGTGTGTGGAACTGTTTCAAGAGGTTAACACTTTTTCTTGGCAAGGCTCCTCCCTCCCCTCTTGAAAGCATCGCTCGGCGAGGTGGATCCCCAGACGGTGGTCCCGGGAGGTGGGCCAGGCCCCTCCGCACTGGTTAGCAGGGGGCTTGCCCTTACAATGGAGGGGGAACAGATGAACCTCAAAGGGGCCTGTGAATCCTAGCAAGTTCAGGTCTGGAGAGGCAGCCACCGCCGGGCTCCTGCCGGGAAAGGGTGTCCAACAGAGCTGGGCAGTCACAGCCCAGGGCCTGCCTGCTGCTGCCCTGGGGACGCAGAGAGCCCCGCGACTCCCCACGGCCTCTGGGGCCTGATCTTGAGCACCCGTGCTGTCATAGCAAGCGCAGGAGGAGGGGCAGGACCTGCAGCCTGCTGGCAGGGCAGTGAGGCTGGGGGCAGGGCACAGGGACCAGGACCCCCAGTTCGGCCAGCCCTCCACCCTGCCCCGCCCCGGGCCTCGGTCTCCCCGATGGTAAAGACAGACACTGGGGTTTCCGCACCTGCCGACGGTGTCCCCCAGGGAGCCGCTTGGAGTTTGGGCCCCTGGGTTCCTGCCCTGGGCGGTCTGCCGGGAGCAGAGTCCCCGGCGCAGCCCCACAGTTGGCCTCCCACCTCGCACTTCCAAAAGGACACGGCCACCCAGAGGAAGGACCGGCTGAGACAGTCCTTCTCCCTACTGCGGCTGCAGAACCAAGACCGGCTGTTCCAGGCCTCTGCCTCCCAGCCCCTGGAGGTGCAGAAAGAGGGCCTCATGTCCAGGTGGGCCCGAGAGAAGGCTGCCCCCCACAGAGACTTCCTCCACCTGGAGCAGAGCTGTTTTGAGCCTTGTGGCTGGAAGGCCAGGGTGGGGCTGGCTTCAGATACAGCTGGAACCAGGAGTCCCCTCAGGCTCTGCCTTCCTGGGTACCTGCTCGCCTCCTTCCCCTGGGGCCCTGTGAACAACCTCGGGCCAGGGGCTGGGGAGATGCTGAGCCCCTGATTCCCACGTTCCCAGCTCAGCAACCCCAGCCTCCCCAGCTGCCAAACGAGCTCCAGAGAACTCCAATGGGCTTGAGCCACTTGCCAGCCCTGGACCCTTGCCTGTGGCTCCAGGAACATGGCTCTCTGGTTAGGTGCCTGACCAGACCCTGGGGGAGGGGGGAGGCCGCCACAGCAACCAGGGAAGGGGTGAGAAAACCAGCTGGTCAGACAAAACTGGGACAGCCACAGCCTGGGCCACAACGTGGCCCCCCAAGGCTGCCACCGCATACCCTCTAGCCCAGGGCCCTGGGGAGCAGGCACGGCCTTATGGACCCCTCCATGGAGGGCAGCGTGGGGCCTCTTGGGCCGCTGGGGGCAGCCTAGGGATAGGGGTGTGAGAGCACCTTGCCGGTTCCACTGCAGCTCCCAGGAGTACCGGGCTGCGCAGGCCACCCTGACCAGATCTTTCCAGGGGAAGTTTGACAAGTTTGTGGTCCCCTGTGTTGTTGCCAGTGGTGACACCAAAGACAGGAAGGGGACGGAACCCCTGAGCTTCAGGTGCGGTGCTCTGGGCAGGGTGGGGCGTGGTCGGCCAAGAAGTCACCGTCCCCGCTCTGCAGCCCCCCCAGATCTGGGCGGGGCCAGCATGGGGTCAGGCTGAGAGGGCGGGGCACGCGGTGCGCACTCCGCCCTCAGCAGCTACCCGCCACCTCAGTCCCCACAACGCCGTGTACCTGGAGCTGTGGTGTCCAGCGGTAGCACCATCCATCGTGGTGACGTCCGACAAAGGCAGGACCATCGCTGACTTCGGCGACATCGCTGTGGGTGTGTCCCGATCGGGCCCAGCCCCCACGGCCATCCCCCACCCATAGGGACCCAGGCACCCCATCACCGCCTGGGCTCCCATGCCCCACCCCCAGGCCTGGGCAGTGACCTGACTCCCCCGTTTCAGGACAACGCGGCATAAAGAAGGTCTCCATCCAGAACATCTCGCCCGAGCGTCTCGACGTATCCTTGTCCATACCCGGTCCAGGCAGCCTGCTGCAGGGGGACGGGGCGTCTGGCGAAGGGCTGCGGCCCCGTACTTGTCACCCATCCTTGAC
The DNA here is from genome assembly GCF_008692025.1 of Phocoena sinus. NCBI lineage: Eukaryota > Metazoa > Chordata > Mammalia > Artiodactyla > Phocoenidae > Phocoena > Phocoena sinus. Next base: position 869,523 of record NC_045763.1, on the reverse strand, counting down.
ACTGGGCCATCAGCTGGAGTACTCCGTGCTGAACCCCAACGGCCCCTTTGTCCTGCTGAATCCCATCCGCAAGCTGGTGTCTGGAGAGACCCAGGTCCTGGAGCTGTCCTTCTCCCCCCGTGAAAGCGTCCTGGTGAGTCCTCGGCCCACCCTGAGCCGGGCTGCAGCCCTGGGGCTCCACGGCCCCATTCTCCACTCTGCACACCCGCCAAGTGCCCAGGCCCGGGGAGCCGCTGGCCCTTCTGGGCCCTGGCCTCTTGCTGGAAGGAGGAGGAGAAGGCCAGGGAGCTCCAAGCCATCTTAGGTCCCGCGCGTCCTGAGCCAGCTGCTCCGAGACGGAGCTCCCACACCTGTCTCTGACACGTGTCTGCTCCACGCTAAGGGACGTGGTCTCCCCAGGCCCAGGAAGTGCTGGAGGTCACCACCAAGAGAGGCACGCTCTCCCTGGCCCTCGTGGGCACAGGTGTGGCGTCCGTGACCACGTGCTCCATTGAAGGAGGCGTCCTCAACATGGGCTACGTGATCGCCGGAGAATCCACCTCCACGGGCTTCAAGGTAAAGTGTGCGGCAGGGACCGGCGCCTGCCCCACCTCCTGGGAGGGGTCGTGCCCCAGGAGGGGGTCAGCCCTGCCTTGGTCAGGGAGCCGGCGCGGGTGCAGGCCGCTCCCACCCCACCCCCAGCAGCAGTCACCTCCACAGCCCTCTCTAGCAGGAGAAGCTGAGGATGCACACCCTCCTCCCCCACCTCCCCGGTGCCCGGGCCTCCTGCCTCGGGGCTTTTGCGTGGGCTGCCCCACCTGGGACCGGGGGGGGGGGGGGGGGGGGGGGGGGGGGGGGGGGGGGGGGGGGAAGCTCAGCTCAGGGACGGCTCAGGGGAGGGGCCGTGTGGGCTCCCCAGCCCGGGCAGGGAAGCACGCCTGCCTCTTGCTGCTCCCCCAGGGTCTGAGGGACGTGGCGACCTTAGGATGGAGCCACCCACAGGACACCTGCTTCCTTGCCCGGTTTAGTCCAGGTCCTGACAGCACAGCCCAGGCCAGGGATTCCAGGGAGTGTTTTATGGGGGCATGGGGTGCTCTCAGTGGAAGAGGGTGAGGGCAGAGAAGAGCCTGGGCAGGGATGCTGGTTCGGCTGAAGGCCAGCCTGAGCCTGACTGCCCAGGGTGTGGCCCGGGGCAGCAGAGGGAGCTGAGACCTGGTTGCAGCAGCCCGTCCATCGGTTGGCCAGTCCAGCTGGTCCAGTGACTGAGCCCTGCTCCTTGCAGCTGCAAAACAATTCCCCGCTGCCCATCAAGTTCTCCATGCAGTTGGACAGCCTCTCCACCGGGAGCGGAGACGAGCACCGGCTGCCGCAGTTCCTGGCCTCCCCGGCCCAGAGGACGGAAGTCGTGGGTGAGCTTGGCCGGCTGAGGGGGTGACCGCTGCTGGCAGGGAACTGGCAGGGGACTGGCAGGGGCGTGGGGGTGCGGGGTTGGGGGGCGCTGGGCACTGCGGGGGGAGCCGGACCTGCCAGGCCGCCCTGCCCCCAGGCACGCAGAACTACAGCGGCCAGAGCGTGTTCAGCGTGATCCCGGTGGAGGGCGTCATGGAGCCGGGCAGGGCGCAGGACTTCACCGTGACCTTCAGCCCGGACCATGAGAGCCTGTACTTCTCTGACCGGCTTCAGGTCGTGCTCTTCGAAAAGGTGCAGCTCCAGGAGCCCAGCCTGGACCCCTGCTCCCGGCCCAACCCGCCCGCGTCCGCGTGTCTGAGGCCCTCGCCCTCCCCCAGACGGCCCCACATTGGAGTCCTGTTGCCTGGGGGCTCTGCGTCAGGTTGGGGGTCATGAGGTGGAGAGACCAGAGTCCCGGGTCCCACGGGTCTGCACCCCAGCACTGCCTACTCCCGGAGCCCCATTCGCGGGTCGCGGACCGAGTCTGCTGTGCTCCTGCCCCCAGAAAATCTCCCACCAGATCCTCCTGAAGGGCTCGGCCCGCAAGCACACGATGTTTGTGGAAGGCGGAGACCCCCTGGATGTGCCTGTGGAGTCCCTGACCGTGATCCCTGCCTTGGACCCCGAGCGCACAGAGGGTGAGCCCTCTGAAGTGCTGGGAGCCCCAACAGGGCCGGGGCGGCAGTAGGAGGACCAGTCCTGTTCTGACCGCACCCTTGGCCCTGGAGGCCTGGGTGTAGGGCCGGCATTCCCGGCCCATCCCCCAAAGCCGGCTGTCCTCGCCCAGCCTCGCCCACTATCCTTGCCGGACCCAGCTCCCACACTCCCTTGGTGGTACCCCCCCTGCCCTGAGCCCCCAGCCAGGCCCTCCCTCTCCAGAAGCTGAGGAGCTGAAGCCCATCCTGGTAACCCTGGCCTATGTCCAGTTGGACACGGACACGCCGGCCCCACCTGCCACCCGAGAACTGCAGGTGGGCTGCATCCGGACCACCCAGCTGTCCGCAAAGAAGGTGACCACAGCACTTCCCTGGCCTGCCTGGCACCTCTGCATCCACCACTGCCTGGGCGACCCAGGCCCCTCCTGGCCTTGCCCCTCGATAGGTGTGGGGCGGGCAGCCTGCTGGTCAGGGCTGAGAGGGCAGGTGCTGGGCGCCCTCATCCCCAGTCCCGCCGCTTCCCGGGAGCTGTGCCCGCCCACCTGCTGACAGCACCAACGCCTGCAGACTGTCGACTTCAGCCTGGACAGCGTCGCGTCCCTGCAGCACAAGGGCTTCACCATCGAGCCCTCCAAGGGCTTTGTGGAGCGCGGCCAGACCAAGACCATCAGCATCTCCTGGATGCCACCCATCGACTTTGATGTAGGTGCCTTGGACGGCGGCCGGGGAGCCTTCGAAAGCCACAAGCTGGGCAGGATGACAGCCCTGCCCCCACCCAGGGAGGGGACTGCGGGGGGGCCCTGGGCAGGTGAGGTGGGCAGCGCCACGGCCAGAAAACATCTGTCCACTGTGCCAGCTGACCGAGGGTCCCCCTCCTTCCCCGCCTCTCCCCTTCCAGCCGGACCACCCACTCATGGCGTCAGCCCTGCTGCAGCTCAGGGGGGACGTGAAGGAGACCTACAAGGTCCTCTTTGTAGCGCAGGTGGTGACGGGCCCCTGAGGCCACAGGAGTCTCTCCACAGAGCCCCCTCGGATCTTCCTGCCACATTTGAAGCCCTCCCCCGGTCTGTGGACCCAGCAGAGCCAACCAGGGGCCTGGGACCTGGACATCCCTGCTGGGCAGCTTCAAAAGGGTGGCCCCCCGCATGGCCCCATGGCCGGGGCACCCCACCTCCACAGGCACGGCCACCTCCTGCTGCCCTGTATCCAGTGAGCCCGGGGCCAAGAGCTCCTGTCCCAGCCCCACACTCAGAACAGGCAATGAGGCCAGTCCTGACCACAACCTGCTCCCAGCCTGAGCCCCTCGGAGCCCCCAGCCCCACCAGCACCCGCCCAGCCTTTCAAGGTCCTGGTGGGGGGAAGAGCTGCGCCCGCCGACCTGTCAATAAACCCTGTGTGAACCTGTGCATCCAGGCCTGCAGTGTGGGCCACGGTGAGCCCTGCGGTGAGCCCTGCAGTGAGCTGTGAAGGAGAGATGGGGACAGAGTCCCAGGGGGGCAGCCCCTGCTTCCCACCCTCACTCACAAGTCGGTCCATAAAACAGTGAACTCGGCCTGGAAGACTGAGCCCTGGGGGAACAACTGGGCGTGGCGGGGGGAGGGGGGCGGCTTGCAGGGCTCCACACCCAGAGAGGCCGGCGGGGAGGGAGGGGGGCGGCAGGCTCCAAAGCCCAGGCGGCCCCTTAGGCCTCCCTGCTCCTCCCAAGTTCCAGGGTCCCTGATGCCCCCAAGCAAGGAGCGAGCAAATGTCAGGGACACGCCCTCACTGTGTCGTCCCTCACAGCCCAGCCAGGGTCCGGGGGACACGCAGCCCATGAGTTTGGTTTTCCACTTTTCCGAAGTGAGTCTGGGCTCAGCCTTCTGGGTCCTGACCAGCTCTTCAAGGGAGAAGCCCCCAACTCCCAGCCCATGAGACCCTGTTGGGAGCCCAGAATAGTGCCTGCACCCAGCCCCTGCCTTCTGGAGAGTGGCAGGTTAGACACTGTCCCCACAGAGCCAACCCATCCGGGCTCCCTGTGTACACCCCAGCACGCCCAGCCCGCCCACGCCACCCCCGTGCCTCCCCCAGGCGAGCACTCGCAGCCTTCCCTGGCAGGAGTGGAGGGCAAGGTGCATCCAGGGAATTTCCTGGGCACAGGCTTCAGGACACCAGCCTGGAGCCCTCACCCCACTTCCTCGGTGCCCTTGGTGCCTGGAAGTCTGCCATCTCCCTAACCTTGAGCCAGTGACGGTGTCCACAGAGCAGCATTTTGCAGGACTTCAGGCTGGTGGGCAGACCCAGGTCCTTTCCTAGCCCTCACAGGGGCTGCTTTCTCACTAGGTGAGAAGAGAAGCCAGGGTCCTGCAGCCCAGGCCAGGCCCCAGAAGGAAGTCCTCCCTGCAGACCACTGCCCCTGCCTCCCCCTCAGGCTGGCCCGTGGGAGGGGCAGGCCACTCTCCTCTAAACCCTGGCCTGGCTCTCAGGGTTTAGAACCAGCGGACCCTGGTACTCACTGCCCAAGGCCCTGCCTGCACTCCTGCCTGCTGGCTGGACCAGTGCCCATCCCCCTCCCTCCCGCTCCTGAGCCGGGCCTCCGAAGCAGAATGGAGGAAGAGGGTAGTCAGGAGGGGCCCTGAGGACCATGGTACAGCCAGGAGGTGCTGGACAGCTGCAGGACAGAGGCAGAGCAGAGATCATGGAGCAGGTAGCTGGCAGATCCAGGCATGAGAGAGCCAGGCCGAGGAGGCCCTGCCCTCAAGGAGCTGCGGTCACTTCCCCTCCAGTGGGGAGATGCTTGTGGAGTACGTCCTGAGTGCAATGAAGAAAAACACGGCAGGGTAGCTTCTCCTCCCACCCTCCCCAGACAAGACACACCACCCTGCACCTTGCCGCGCTGACCACCTCCCTCAGCCTGAGCGCCGGATGGCGGAGCGGAAGGCAGAGGGGCAGCGAGCGCCCGCGGCGAGCGCGCACACGAAATGTAGTTGAACAGCGCGCTAGGAACGCCCCAGCGTCTTGACTGCTGCAATCCTTACCTTGAGCACCGGGGTGTGTGCGAGGCGTGGCCACGTGTGTCCTGGCCGCCACCCTCCGAGGCCACACCCTGTGCAGACCGGGCCACAGCTGTTCAGGGTGCGCCCCGGTCCACCCCAAGCCCGACTGCAAGAAGCCAACGGGGCGAGACCGCCCCCCACCCCGCGATCCTAGGCTGAGGAAACACAGAGAAAACGGACCTGATGGGAGGGCCAAGAGGTGGGGCTTGTGGGCGTGGCTTGTGTGGGCGGGGCCGTGGAGCGGGGGAATCTAGGGCCTGCCCAGAGCCTGCGGGGGTGGGGCCGCTAAAGGGCGAGGCTACCCTTGGGCGGAGGGTAGGGGCGAGGCACATGGGCGCGGCTACAGGGCGAGCCCTCCAATGGGCGCGGTCTCTGGGGGCGGGGTTTGCGCTGGGAGGGCCTAGGGGCGGGGCCTCCATAAAGCCTCGAGGCTAGTGGGCTCGCGCTTCCCGTCGGCGCTGAGCATGTTCGCTGGCGCCCTGGGTGACCGCGGGCTCCTGCTGCTGCCGCCGCTCCTGCCGCTGCCGCAGGTGGGTCGCGGGGCGCTCGGCTCATGCACCGCGGGGCGGGTCTGCGCTCGGCGCGCCCTGGCCCGGGCTCATCCCTGTCCCCACAGGTGGCGCTGGGCTTCGGGGAAGGCAGCTGCGACCCCTCGGATCGGTAAGTGGGGGCGGGGGGGAGGGAGCTGGGGCCTGGCCCCACCCTGGGGGAGGCTCGGGCAGGGCGGTCGGCCGGGCCCTGCCTCGCCTGCTCCAAGTGCCCCCGTCCCCGCAGGTGCCCGCCCCAGGCCCGCTGGAGCAGCCTGTGGCACGTGGGGTAAGTGGAGGCCGCGGCGCGCAGCCGGGTGCGACGGTTCTCCGCCGGGCCAGGCCCACCAGACCCCCACCCCGCCTGGCTCCACGGCCGAGGCGTCGCCAGCACTGTCCCCCTCCTGGGCCGCTGGCGGGAAGGCGCTGGGGCCCTGAGAGCCTGGCATGCCGACCCCAGCCTCCTCCCCCAGCACCAGGGGCGACCTCCTGCGTGGGTCCTGCCTGAGTCCCCCGTGGCTAGGGACACCCCCGGGGCCCTGGGCAGGACTTCCCTTGTAGCCTGCTTGCCCACCTCCCACTCCCTCGCTCCCCGCCCCTGTGGGAGGCCCCTGTGAACATGGTCATTGGTCTGGGCACAGGACTGTGCAGTCGGACTGGGACAGCGTGTCCTGGGAGTAAGCCCAAGGCCAGTTGTGGCCAGCCCTGGAGAGACAGCCAGGGCAGGCCAGCAGCAGGAGGCCAGGCCGGGCCGGGAGGAGGTCTCCGGCCTGGAGACAGAGTCCCTGGTTGTCTTTTACCCTATCCATCGCCTTGTCTTGGGCAACCGGGCTGTGACTGCCCCCAGGGAGCAGGCGCCCAGCGGCCAGGGGTCGGTCCAGCGGCAGATGTCGCCCCCCCGCCCAGGCTCCTCCTGCTTGCTGTGCTCCTTCTGCTGCTGTGTGGGGCCACGGCCAGCTGTGTCCGCTTCTGCTGTCTCCGGAAGCGGGCGCACGCCCAGCCACACCTGCCATCAGCACCTGAGTCCTGCGACCTGACAGCCATCCCCGCGGACAGCGACAGCCCCATGCACAGCACTGTGTCATGTGAGTGCCGGCAGACCTCGCCCGGCGGCCCACCTGCCTGAAGGGGCGGCAGGGGACTGGTGAGGGCCAGAGCCACCGGTCGCCACAAACCCATTCTGGTTCCCTGCAGCCTACAGCTCTGTGCAGTACCCGCTGGGCATGCGGCTGCCCCTGCCCTTGGGGGAGCTGGACCTCGACTCTGTGACCCCTCCCGCCTACAGCCTGTATGCCCCTGAGCTGCCGCCCTCCTACGATGAGGCCGTCAAGATGGCTAAAACCAGACAGGAAGAGCCACCCCCTTCCCAGTAGCCCAGCCCCCTCCCTGAGGCCTCATGCCTAGAGGCCCCTCCAGGGCCCCAGGAGTGGGGCCGCAATGCCCAACACCCCTGGCTGTAGCCCTGGTGCCCCCCGGAGCGGGCAGGAAAGCTCTCCCGAGCCTCCCGATGCCACCAGCCACTCTGTGCTCACAGGGGACTGTGCAAGGGCACCCCAGCCCACCCTCACCATCCTTCCCACCCGGGAAGGCCAGCCGTCCGGCACATTGCTGCAGCCCTGGCCTCGTTGCTATGTAACGCTGGGCATCTGAGCCAGCCGGCCCTGTGTTGGCCACACACACACACACACACACACACACACACACACACACACACACGCTGCTACGTTCAGCCCTGGCCCCTGGCTCAGGCCCAGCAGGCCCTCAGCCCAGATGAGGCCCCACAGACCTAAGCCTCAGGGCTCAGGGCCTGCTGTGATGTCTACAGCTTTTTGGAGAGAGAGAGAATAAAGTTTCTATCTAAGTGATCTCCATATGGAGGAAAGAGCTCCGGGAGGGGCCCTGGGGCAGCCGCCTCCCAGGGCAGGCAGGCAGTGTGAGTACGTGGTCCTCAACCTATGCCCAGCCTGGCCTTCCGGCTGGTGTCCGGAGCCCAGAGCTGGGCTGTAGGCAGTGTCAGGTATCCCACAGAAGTGATGGCCCAAGTGTGATGGGCAGCTCGGGAGAACCCTCTCCCTTCTCCAGACCCGCAGCTTTGCAGCCCCTTCTTCCAGCCTTGGGACAGTGAAGCACACACGAGTCTGGCTGGAGCGTTTATTGGCCACGGAGCCGGCGTGGGGTGGATGACAGGGTGGGCAGCAGGGTGATGGCAGCAGGCAGCGGGCTTCCCACGGCTGCAGTGGCTGCTCCTACTGGACCAGCTTGAAGGACTCCCCAGTCATCATGGCCACGAACTCTGAGAGCAGAGGGACAAGTAGGCAGCCTGGCCTGACCCGGCCGCCGGGCTCCCGGGGCCCATCTCCCACTCACCCTCGTAGTCTATGGTCCCGTCCCCATCCTTGTCGGCTTCCTTCATCATCTGCTCGGCCTCCAGCTCGCTGAGGGGCTCGCCCGCATTCATGAGCACGTACCTGCAGGAGCCTGCACTGAGTGGCAGCCAGCGGGCCCTCCCCCCGCCCCCGCCCCCGCGCCCGGCCCGGGGCCCTACTTGAGCGTGTCCCAGTCGATGTAGCCCTTGCCCTCCTTGTCGAAGATGCGGAAGGCCGCCCTGAGCTCACTCTCCTGGTTCTGGGCCTTCTCCCAGTACACCCCCATCAGCGCCAGGAAGCTGTCACAATTGAAGAACCCTTTCTCTGCGGGGAGCAAGCGGCGGGTGCCCGAGTGAGGGCGGCGAGCCCCCCCCACTCACAGCCCGGTGACGCGCCCCTCCCGCTGCCCCTGGCGGCCTCACTGTCTCTGTCCACGTCCTTGGCCATGGACGCCAGCTTGCTCTTGGTGGGGTTGATGCCCATCAGACTCATGAGCCGCTCCAGCTCGTCCGTCTTCACCGCCCCGTTGCCCTCCTCATCAAACATCTCAAAGACCCCCTTGTACTCCTCGATCTGCTCCGCCGTCAGGCGCTCCGTCTGTGGGGACACGGGCCCAGGCTCGCCAGGGGCCCCTCCACCCCTCAGTCCGGGGGAGGCTGGAGGCCAGGCGGCACAGGGATGGGTCTTGAGGGGAGAGCAAGGCTCCGCGAGGCCACTCAGAGGGGACGGCGCTCGAGGCAGGGGCAGGCCAGCCACGTGAGAGTGCAGTGGGGCAGCGCTGGACAGCCAGTGAGGCCAGGGGAGGGACACCATGGCCAGCGTGGGGAGGAGCCTGGCCTGGGGGCCAGGGGGAAGGCCCCAGCCTGTTCTGGTATCCCAGAGCGATAGTCCAGGGCCGGGCCACCCTGCCTGCCACCGCCCCGGCCGCTTTCCGAAAGGGCTGCTCCGGCCTGGGCCCCAGAGCAAGGGCGGCGCCAGTGGCCGGCAGGGCCCGGCCTCGGGCCCCCCACTCCACGCTCTCTGCCCAGCCTCATTGGACGTCTTCCTCAGGTCCCCAGAGACCCTCCCACCTTTGGTCACGGCCCCAGCCTGAGCCCTGTGTGCGCAGAGGCCTGCCCGCCGTCCTCTCTCCCCCAGGCACTGCCCAGCTCCTGCTGGACCGCCCAGCCCAGCCCGCCGGGGGCTCTGCCGGGCGCCGGGAGCAGCCTTACCATGTCTGTGGCTGGCTGAGGGGACACTGCACGGTGGCGCTGGAGCTGCTGTGGGCAGAGTACAAGGGGCAGAGGGGGCGGCTGAGTTTTAGCGGATCCAGCTGCCCGGGGTCCCTGGGGTCCAGATTCCAAGAGCCTTTTATGGCCAGGAGATCCTGTCAGCCCTATTTTGGGACAGGTTGGCCCTTCCCCACGTGGCCCTTCCTGGCCTGAGCAGCCCCTCACCCCAGAGCTCCCTCTCTGACCCTGGGTCCCAGCCAAGGCCCCCCTGGGCCACGGCAAGGATGGACATCGTGGGCCAGGGCAGGAGAAGGGATGTTCCTTTCTCCCCAGTGAGCCCCTTCCCCTCACTGTGCAGCGGGAGGCCCCACGGGCTGTCATCACTTCTTGGTGAGGGTTCTTGTTGACGGCCCTCCCTGGCCAGGTGTCGCCCTCACATCCCCAAGGACCCAGGGCCCAGCATGGTGCCAGCACTTTGCAGACACCCTCTAAAGACAGGTTCAATAAACAAATGCACTGGGGTCCCCCTCGGGCCACCCTGTGCAGAAGGGGCTGGGGGTCCACAGTCCCAGGAGAAGACAGCTGGCCACGAGCTAGGGGCGAGAGGATGCAGAGCAGACGGGACCAGGGGGATGGACTGGCCATGGGGAGGCCAAGCCAGGTGTCCTCTGGGCGGTCAGGGGCTATTCTCAGGGAAACCTGACCCCCTTCCGCTCAGAAGAGCAAAGCTGGCTCCCGAGGGAGCCCCGTGGCCTGGCTGTTTAGTAACAGGACGCCACAGCGGCACACACACCCCTGCCAATGTGCGCTCAGCCCTCGGACACACACACCCGCTGCCACCCCGACCCGGGGCGGCGGCTCTGGCTCCCGACCCTGGGCCCAGGTCCCTGTGCTCCTGTCCGGGCAGTGACCTGCTGGCCTGGCCACGGCGCTCGGAGGTCTGTGATTACAAGCTGGAGCTGAGGGGGCTTCTCCCATCCCCCCTCCAGCTCCTGCCCCCAGCGATGGTCACAGACAGGCCCCCACTAGTTCCCTTCACCCCCGTGCATGGCCCCCGGGGTCACGCACGCCGACACACATCTGCCTCGGCCCCGTGGCCACCTGACGAATCTAGCAGGCGAGGTATGCCCTGTACCCCACCGGCCTGGCTGGCCCTCCGCCTGCCAGAATATGGAAGCCACAGGGACATTTCCTGCTGAGGCCCAGGACAGCTGCTGAGCCCGCAAGATCTGTGCTGACGGGGACAAAATGGCTCCAGCGGGCACCGGGCCAGCGGCCCCGGGCCAGGATGGAAGAAGAAGCCGGCTCTGGGCGCCCTACCTTTGTCCTGGCTGCTCCGGGCCGTGGCTTCAGGCTTTGTGACGGTGAGAAAAGATTTTCCCACCCCTTCCCTCAAAAATCCCCAGACCATTTCAAGGAAATTAGTCACATCTCTACACCCGGACCACAGCTGGAGGAGAAGAAGGCTGGTGGGGGCTGCCGCACGATGGCAGGGGGTCAGGGGGTGCGGGGAGGGCAAGGGCCTGCGGAGAAGGAGGGCGTGAGGGTCAGTTTTGCATCCCGTTGGCCAGGCTCCAAGCCCAGGTGTTTGCCCAAACACTAGTCTAGGTGTTGCTGTGAAGGTTGTGTTTTTTCATATATGTACTGATTACGGTGGTGAAATTAGCATAAAATATTACTCAGAAAAGGGAACTAACATATACTGAACATCTGTCATCAACCACAATCTTTTCGTTTGGTCTTTTTTGTATTGTTTGTGGTACAAAGCGCAAAACATAAAATTAACCATCTTAACCATTTTTAAGCGTGCAGTTCAGTAGCATAAACTATACGGGCCTTGTTAGGCAGTAGATCTCCAGAACTTTCCCTGTGCCCAAACCGAAACTGTCGCCATTAAACACTCACTCCCCAGCCCGACACCCACCCTCCTGCTTTTCTGTCTACGGATTTGACTCCCCTAGGGACCTCGTATGAGTGGCATCAGACGGTGTTTGTCCTTCTGTGTCTGGCTTATTTCACTCAGCACCATGGCCTCTAGGTGCATCCCTGTTTTAGCAGGTGTCAGAATTTCTTTCTTAAGGTTGAATACTATTTCATTGGATGAATAGACCACATTTTGTTTATCCGTCAATCTATGGACATTTAGGTTGCTTCCACCTCTCGGCTACTGTGAGTAATGCTGCAGTGAACGTGGGGGTCATGAAGGGTTTTCTCCATGTGATTAACATGGAAATCTGTAGATTTGAGTAAAGCAGATGACCCTGATAATGTGGGTGGGTCTCATCCGAAGAGTGGAAGGCCTTAAGAGAAAAGCCTGAGGTCGCCAGGAAGAAGGAGTCCTGCTGTACACAACCTCTGGCCCTGAGCTGCAGCCTCAGCTCCTCCCTGGGTCTCTAGCTGCTGGACAAGCCACAACCACACGAGCCAGTTCCTTAAAATAAGTCAGTCTCCCTCCCTCCCGCTCTCTCCCATTGGTCTGTTTCTCTGCAGAGCCCTAATCAGGTCAGAGGGTGACCAAGGGCGGGGACCCAGGAAGGCCAGAGCAGTGTGCTCCCAGCACCTGGGCATCTGTGCACAGGCCCCCAGGGCCGCCCTACCCCACGGCAGGGCACACGGTGTGTTCTCCAGGCGGATCTGGATGGAACCGTGGGTTCCCCTAAGAGAACGGCTGAACTCGCAGACTGAAACCCCAGGCCAGGGGAAAAGAAAAGTTCACGTGTGCAGCAGGGGGGCCCTAGCCCCTCCCTCAGTGCCCCCACACACACACGGTGCAGACCAGTCATCGTCTCCCAGAGAAGAGAAGAGACCCACAGACACTGCCACTGGGGGTCCCCAGTAAGAAGACACTGCAAGCCCCACACCTCCGGGGGAGCCTCAGGTGCAGACCCAGCTCACCGACCACTGTGGCCCCATGTGGGACACTCTGAAGGGTGCTCATTCCAGAGCCTGTTGGTGGCCCGAGGCTTCCTGCAGGACAGCTGGACTTTACCCCTAGCCCATGGCCTGTACCCCACACCCCACCTCGGGGGCTGCTTCCGGACAACCCAGGGCTCTGGAGATGGGTCCCTCGCTACCCAGATGCCACAAGGCGCCAGGCATGGGGATTGTCCCTGCGGTGGGTCACACTGGAAGGGGATGAGAGGCTCAGTGGCTGGTGCCCACACATGAAGCTCCACACAGTCACCGAGGTGGAGGGTGGGTCAGGAGTGGGGACTTGAAAGCCGGGGTGTGAGTGTGGGTGTGAGCGTGGGCGTGGGTGTGAGCGTGGGTGTGAGTGCAGGTGTGAGTGTGGGTGTGAACGTGGGTGTGGGTGTGAGTGGGTGTGAATGTGGGTGTGAGCGTGAGTGCAGGTGTGAGTGTGGGTGTTAGCATGGGCGTGGGTGTGGACATTGGTGTGAGTGTGAACATGGGTGTGGGTGTGAACACGGGTGTGACCGTGGGAGTGGGTGTGAAAGCCGGGTGTTATTGTGCTGGGTGCTGGGTCTCTGGTTGCCTACAGCTCTCTGCTCCCCCAGGCAGTGGAGGCAGAGAACCGCAGTCCCAAGCCCAGGACTTGACTGTCAGAGTGGCTGACCTTCAGTGACACCTGTTGCCCATCAAAGTCGAGCCCTGGTGGGACAGCAGGGGCCTTGACATGTAGGCAGGATGTCAGGGTGGTTGACACCCCCTCCTCTGGAATTCTGGCCTTCAGGTCCTGCTCGGCTCTCCCTGTGAAGGGCTGGGCCCAGAACTGCCACCCCAGGGGAGCACAGTGCACAGGCCACGCCCCAACTGGAGCCAACATTTGTCCCCCTCAGGCCCCCCTCCCGCCGTGGCCACTAGGCCGACCACCCAGGAGGGGTGCAGCTGACCCAGCTGAGATGAAGCTGAGCCTGGCTTGGGTGGACAGAGGGACCTGGTGGCAGTGCTGGCAGGAATCAGGCGAGCACGGCTGGGCCGGGGGCTCCCTCGAGGGGCTGGAGCATAGCGGGGCGGGGCGTGGCTAGGCACGGAGCTTGTCAGACCCCTCCCTTCTTTCCGCGGCCTCCGCCTGAGGTTCACTCGGCCAGCTGGGGCAGCCACGTGGGCACTGGCACCTGGGTGTGCCGCAGGCCCCCAGCCTCCTCGCTCGCGGGTGACAGGGCTGCACGTGACACAGTCTTCCCAGGTCCCGGTGGACTGAGCCCCCTGCCCAAAGCCCCCTGCCCGGCTCTGGGACTGCCCCCTTCTGTCCCATCTTACTTCCTGTGCCCACGGAAAGGCTGCGTGCCCCCGTCTTGAGCCGTTGTCACAGGGCTTGCTTGGGGGCAGCTCACCCTGAGCAAGGGGTGTCAAAGAAACCCAAACCCTGGACCACCAACCATGGAAGAGGGGAGGGATGCAAGTGTAAGATCCGGTAGTGTTCAGGAAATGGCCAGGGCTAGTGATTGAGATTAAAATGTAATGTGGGGACTTCCCTGGTGGCGCAGTGGTTAAGAATCCACCTGCCAATGCAGGGGACACGAGTTCGAGCCCTGGTCTGGGGAAGATCCCACATGCCGCAGAGCAACTAAGCCCATGTGCCACAGCTACTGAGCCTGCGCTCTAGAGCCCGCAAGCCACAACTACTGAGCCCGCGTGCTGCAACTACTGAAGCCTGAGCGCCTAGAGCCCGAGGTCCTCAACAAGAGAAGCCACCGCAATGAGAAGCCTGCGCACCACAACAAAGAGTAGCCCCCGCTCGCCGCAACTAGAGAAAGCCCATGCGCAGCAACGAAGACCCAACACAGCCACAAATAAATAACTAAATAAATTTATTTTTTAAAAAAAGTAATGTGAAACTCTTAAGATAACCACTAAAAGACTAGAAATAGGTTGTATAACTTCCACATCTATGGAAGGAAAAAAGACTAATGAACCTAATAGGATATAGGAAGGGAGAAGGAAGTATAAGAAAGGCAGCATAGGGGGGCATTCCCTGGAGGTCCAGTGGTTAAGACTCTGTGTTCTCACTGCCAAGGGCATGGGTTCAATCCCTGGTCAGGGAACTAAGGTCCAGCAAGCTGCATGGTGCAGCCAAAAATTAAAAATAAAAATAAAAAATAAAATAAAGGCAGCATAACTAGGAAGCAGAAAGTAACATAATAAAGGTAAACCCGGGACTTCCCTGGTGGTGCAGTGACTAAGACTCCACGCTCCCAATGCAGGGGGCCCTGGTTGGATCCCTGGTCAGGGAACTAGATCCCACATGCATGCTGCAACTAAGAAGTCTGCATGCCGCAACTAAGAAGTCTGCATGCCGCAACTAAGGAGCCCACATGCCACAACTAACGAGCAGGCGAGCTGCAACTAAGGAGCCTTAGCTCCAGTGCAACCAAATAAATAAATAAATTTTTTGTTAATTAAAAAAAAATAAAGGTAAGCCCAGGTAGGAGGAGGAGGAATTGGAGGAAGGCAGTCAAAGGGTAGAAACTTCCAGTTATAAGAAAACTAAGTACTATGAATGTAATGCACAACATGATAAATGTAATTAACACTGTATGTTATATATGAAAGTCGTTAAGAGGGTAAATCCTGAGTTCCCATCACAAGGAAAAACTTTTTTTTCTATTTCTTTAATTTTGTACCTATGTGAGATGATGGACGTTCACCAAACTTGCGGTTCATGTTCATGATGTATGTACGTCAAGTCATCATGCTGTACACCTAAAACTTATACAGTGCTGTATGTGAGTTATACCTCAATAAAATTAGAAGAATAAAGAAAGTAAACCCAGCCACCTGACAGAGTTTCCAGGAGCCAAAGCTGGAACAATGTGAAAAAGAAAATAAATCAAGTCGTATTGGGTTATAACCAAAGTATAAGGTAAATATCATTGTGCATTAAAGCACACCATCAACAGAGAGAAAAGGCAACCCACAGGATGGGAGAAGATATTTGCAAAGCTTATATCTGATAAGCGATTAATACCCAGAAAATGTAAAGAACTCCTACAACTCAACACCAAAAATAAACAACCCAGGGCTTCCCTGGTGGCGCAGTGATTGAGAATCTGCCTGCCAATGCAGGGAACACGGCTTCGAGCCCTGGTCTGGGAAGATCCCACATGCCGCGGAGCAACTAGGCCCGTGAGCCACAACTACTGAGCCTGCGTGTCTGGAGCCTGTGCTCCTCAACAAGAGAGGCCGCGATAGTGAGAGGCCCGCGCACCGCGATGAAGAGTGGCCCCCGTTTGCCCCAACTAGAGAAAGCCCTCGCACAGAAACAAAGGCGCAACACAGCCAAAAATATAAATAAATAAATAATTTGTTTATTTAAATAAATAAATAAACAACCTAATTCAAAAACTGGGCAAAGAATTTGATAGACCTTTCTCCAAAGAAGACACACACATGGCCAACAAGCACATGACAAGATGCTCAGCATCACTGATCATCAGGGAGCGCGAATCAACAGCACAGCGAGACACCACCTCACACCCATCAGGATGGCCACTATCAAAAAACAGAAAACAAGGGCTTCCCTGGTGGCGCAGTGGTTGAGAGTCCGCCTGCCGAGGCAGGGGACACGGGTTCGTGCCCCGGTCCGGGAAGATCCCCCATGCCGCGGAGCGGCTGGGCCCGTGAGCCATGGCCGCTGAGCCTGCGCGTCCGGAGCCTGTGCTCCGTGACGGGAGAGGCCACAACAGTGAGAGGCCCGCGTACCGCAAAAAAAAACAGAAAACAAAAGTGTTGGTGAGTGCTCACTTCGGCAGCACAGATACTAAAATTGGAACAATGCAGAGAAAATTAGCATGGCCCCTGCGCAAGGATGACACACAAATTTGTGAAGCATTCCATATTTTTAAAAAAGAAGTGTTGGTGAGGATGTGGAGACATTGGAACCCTCGTGCACTGCTGGTGGGAATGTAGACGCTGGTGGAAGACAGTACAGAGCTTCCTAGAAAAGTAGGCATAGAATTACCATGTGACCCAGCAACTGCAGTTCTGGGCCTATTCCCCAAAGAATCGAAAACAGGGCCTCAAACACGTATTTGCATACCCGTGTTCACAGCGGTGTTATTCAGAGGGGTTAAAAAGTAGAAAAAAAAAAACCAAACGTCCGTCAATGGATAGTTGGATAAACAAAACGTGGTGTGTGTGTGTGTGTGTGTGTGTGTGTGTATGATGGTTAATATTATGTGTCCACTTGGCTAGGCTAAGGGCACCCAGACAGCTGGGTGTGACTGGGATAGTGTGTCTGGAGGAAACTGGTGTTGAATCTGAACACAAGTAAGAAAGATTGCCCTCCTCAATGCAGGTGGGCATCATGCAATCTGTTGAGGGCCCAGGTAGGACAAAAAGGCAGAGGACAAGCTAACTGTCTCTTTGCCTGACCTGGGACATCCATCCTTTCCTACCCTCGGACATCAGCGTTCCTGGTTCTCAGCCTTCACACTCAGACTGAATTACAGCACGGGCTTCCTGGGCCTGCAGCTTGCAGATGGCAGATCTCCTCCTCCTTCATAATCACATGTCAATTTCTATAATAAATCTCCCCATCTTGGGCTTCCCTGGTGGCGCAGTGGTTGAGGGTCCGCCTGCTGGGTTCGTGCCCTGGTCCGGGAGGATCCCACATGCCGCGGAGCAGCTGGGCCCGTGAGCCTGCGTGTCTGGAGCCTGTGCTCCGCAATGGGAGAGGCCACAGCAGTGAGAGGCCCGCGTACCGCAAAAAAAAAAAAACAATTCCCCATCTTATACCTCAATAAATAAATAATTAAAATCTCATCTCTATATATTTTACATATATATATTTTTTAATTTATTTATTTTTGGCTGAGTTGGGTCTTTGTTGTTGAGAGCAGGCTTTCTCTAGTTGCGGCGAGCAGGGGCTACTTTTCATTGCGGTGTGCGGGCTTCTCATTGCGGTGGCTTCTCGTTGCAGAGCACAGGCTCTAGGCGTGGGAGCTTCAGTAGTTGTGGCTTCCAGGCTCTAGAGCGCAGGCTCAGTAGTTGTGGTGCACAAGCTTAGTTGCTCTGTGGCATGTGGGATCTTCCTGGACCAGGGATCAAACCTGTGTCCCCTGCATTGGCAGGCGGATTCTTAGCCACTGTGCCACCAGGGAAGCCCTACATATATTTTTGATATTATATATATAATTGATTTCTCTGGAGAACCCTAATACAATAGAATTATTATTAGCCAGCCTTAAAAAGGAAGGAAATTCTAACACCTAATACAACATGGATGAACCTTGAGGACATCGTACTCAGTGAAATAAGCCAGTTATAAAAAGACACATACCGAATGATTCCATTTATATACCATCCCTAAAGCAGTCAAATTAATAGAGACAGAAAGTAGAATGGCTGTTGCCAGGGGCTGGGGTAGGGGGTGGGGAGTTAGTGTTTAATGGGGACAGAGTTTCAGTTTTACAAGGTGAGAAAGTTCTGGAGACAGATAGTAGTGATGGTTGCGCAACAATGTGAGTGTGCTTAATGTCACTGAGCTGTGCGCTTAAAACAATTAAGATGGTAAATTTTATGTTATGTGTATAACCACAATAAAAATAAATATGTATCCATGACTCCATATTGATACAAGTGACAGAATAAATAAATAAATGGAAGAGTCAAATATTCCATACAGAAGAATTCCAAATAATTTATGTAGATGTTCTACCCTCAAGGAAGGGAGCACAACCCCCCATTTCTTAATCGTGGTTGGCCAATACTGACTTCCTTCCAATGAGCAGAGAATGGAAAGGCTCACCGCCCAGGGATCCGGGCCAGGGTCACGGTGGCGAGCCATGTTGAGGGCATTCACCCTTGACACTTGCAACGAGAAGGGCACTGTACCTCTCTGAAACCCACAACCCCACCAGACAAATCCCAACAGAGGAACAGGCTACAGGATGTCCTGACCAGCGCTCAAAACCATCAAGGTCACCGAAGACAAGGAAAGTCTGAGAAACTGCCGCAGCCAGGAGGGGCCCAGGGAGAACAACTAAATTTACTGCGGGATCCTGGAACAGAAAGAGGATGTTAGGTTAAGACTAAGTAGATCTGAATAAAGTGTGGACTGTAGTCAATAATGTGTCAATATTGGGTTATTAATTGTAGCAAGCGTACTGTACTAACGTAGTTCCTCATAATAGAGGAAATCGACCATGAAGTGAAGTGCATGGGAACTCGCCGGAAGTCTCAGCAATTTCTCTGAAAATCTACAGCGATTCTAAAAATAAAGTTTATTTTAAAAAAGAAATCCAGGGACTTCCCTGGCGGTCCATTGGTTAAGACTCCGCGCCTCCAATGCAGGGGGACTGGGTTCCCTGGTCAGGGAACTAGATCCCACATGCTGCAACTAAGACCCAGAGCAGCCTAAATAAATAAATAAATATTTTTTAAAAAAGAAGAAGAAATCCAAATACACCAGTAATCGAAATTATGCCACTTAAAACAATCGCCACTTTAAAAGAGATTGAATTGCCTAAACGGATAAAAACAAAGTCCAGGCGCTCCCGGTCCACAGACACAGCCTACAGAAAGGCTGGCCCTCCCGGCCCCCTGAGCCCCGCGCCGGGCGCGTCCCGGGCGCCCCGCCCCCCTGCGCCCAGCGACCCAGGCGCTCGCTGGGTCTGGGGTAGCAGCCTCAGAACATCCTTTTCTAGCAACTCTGCATTGCTCTAAAAATAGATCATTTATTGATCCACAAAGAAATCTCAACACTAAAGATCAGCCTCAAACTGACCACCTTCTCCAGATACCGAGATTTCGATTAATTTCGAAATCAAGACCAGAGGAAACAACTGAGAACTGAAAAGGCTTGTTTCCGCGAAGAGCGGGCGGGATGTACTGCGAGTTACCAGCCCTGAAAACTATGGACTGTTTTAGCAAAATCACAAGCCTGTCTGGGAACAGGTCGCCGTGGCCCTCCGGGGTCTTCGTGGGGAGTGCCAGCCCGCCAGCCCACCCGGGTGGGCGGAGTCCGGAGCTGAGCCTCTCAAGCCCCAGCCCAGTTCCCGACGCTCGGCCCCGCCCTGTCCCCCGGCTCTGCCCTCGGTCCCGCCCCCGGCCAGCCACTAGGCCCCGCCCCTGCCTATCTCCAGGCCCCGCCCCCGATACTTGCCCCGCCCCTTCACCGTCACCTAGCTCTGCCCTAGGCCCCGCCCCATCCCCGGCCCGGAAGCACCGCTTCGGGCGGCCACTCCACGCGTGTGCACCAGGCGGCGCTCGCGGGCCGCGCGGAGCTCAGACGGGGATCGCTGCTGGGTGGGCACAAGCGTTTGAGGGCGGCCCTCCTGGGCTTGGAGCTGGGCAGGGTCGTCTTCCCAAGCCTCCTGCCCGGCCACTCTCCATCCCTCCTTTCAAAACCCTGCCCTCGAAGCCTCATTCTTGGGTTCCCTCAATTGTTAGAACAAAAATAGGCATAAGTATTCACCTGTAAGGCGGCGAAGGGCCAGCCTGCCGAGGGGGAGGGGGGAGGGGAGCGGGGGGCAGCGTGCCGACCGGGAAAAGTGGAGCCACCGCTCGCCTTGGGCCGACCCCTGACCGAGAGTTCAGACCCCCGGAGAAGCACCCCCGTCCCCAGGCAGCCCTTTGCACCAGGCAGACCCCCACCCCGCCTTTACACAAGGGCAGGTGTGGGCCCTGAACCTCGTCGTCCTGAGACCCTGGCCAGCCGTGCTCAGGAGCTCGGGCCCACTGCTCTGCTCTGCTGCCGTGTGACCCAGTGTGACCCCTGCTCTGCCAGGCCCCAGGCTGACCCTGGCATCCCTGAACCCCCTGCTGCCCTGCAGGGCTCAGGGGCTCCTCCTCCCTTGTCCTCTTCAGTCTTGTTTGAATGTGACACCAGCAGGGTCATTTTGTCCAAAAGCTAAAAGAGGTTTTGAAAATGCAGCAAGAGCCTCAGACCCCTCTGGTTCCAGTGGGCCCAGCAGCCAGAGGGCGGCAGGAGCCTGGAGGTCTGTCCTGCACCAAGGGAACAGACTGGAGAAGTTGAGCCCGCCCCTGGCTGGCCTCTCCGCAGAGCCTGGCCTTGGGGGCAGCACCCATGGGCTTCGCAAAGGGCCGTTTGGGGGCGGGGCAGGGGCGGGGCATGTATGGCCCTGGCCTCAGCAGTGCCCACAGTGGTGCCCAGTGAGGTTGACCCACGGCACCTCATACTCACAGACTGTGGGGGCTTCCTCCCCATGATCTGTCTCAAAGGTCTGGACACCTCAGTGCCCAGGGGCTGCTGGAGGGACAATAGGACAGGACAAACAGGCCCTTAGAAGTCTGATTCGCAGGCTGAGCCACCCCCCGGGAACCCCAGAGCAGGCCTGGGCATGAGCGCGGGGCATCTGCCCAGGGGAATGTATCGGGGACCAGCGGGGCCCAGATGGACGTCACAGCGAGAGCTCCAGGGCCCCAGCTCCAGGCAGCACCCCTCCACGTGCCCAGCCAGGCCTGCTGGTTTCCAAAACACCCAGCGCCTGCCGGCCTGGCTGCCCCAGGAGGGACAGCTGGGGGCCAGCACATGCTCCGTGCTTGGCCTGCACCCCTGCTGCCTGGGGTCCCAGCGCACCACTTCCTCTTGCCCCTCCTTGAGCCCCAAGCCTGCGAGCCTCCAAGACCACGCCCTGGGACTCCACCGGCTCCAGGCCCACTGGCCTCATACCTGCCTCTCATTGTACCTCCCAGGTGGCTGGTGGGCTGGGCCTCAGGGACAGGACTCTTCACAAACAGCCCTCAGGCAGGGCCCCTTCCCCAGGGGAGGAGAGCTGCGTCATCAGGATCGAGGTCCCATGGCTGAGGACTGCAGGACTGAGATGCCGGGGGGCCTGGAGGTGGGGTGCTGCAGGGGGCGCGGGGACCTGGGTGGCCCTGCAGAGGGTGCATGCCATCCCCCCACCCTGTGCCTGCCCCTGGGCACAAGCAGTGGTGCCCAGCCTGAGTGTAAGCACAGGACCCAGTGACACCCCTTGCCGTCGCTGCTGGCCCAGCCCACACCGAGCTGCCCCCACAGACACCCGGGGGCCCACCACTGCTTCAGAAGTCAGCTTGGGGGCTCTGGGTGCTGGGAATGCCCCTGGGTCCTAGCAAGCTGTTCCCTGGCAGTTCCGTCGGCCTGACGGGCTGGACTCATGCCTGGGGCAAGGGGCAGCTGGCACCGGGGGGAAGCCAGACTCTGTGGGAAGGAGGATGGGAAGGGGAGGAAGGGGAGACCGGATGAGGGGTGGGCCCCCCTCCAGGCTGAACAGTGTCCCCAGGTGCCCAATGGGAGTAAGGGGGCCTCCAGGGAACCAGAGCCCCGCCCATTCTGCTGACTGCTGGCTGTGCTGCCTTTCTTCCCGCCAGCTCCAGGCTCTGCCCTGGCTGAGGAGGGCCCTCTGCTGCCCAGGCAAAACCAGTAAATGAGAATGTGCTGTCAAGAAGTGGAAGAGAGGGTGGGGGTGGGGGGCAGCGCCAGGAAGGGCCCCCATCCTTCTGAGGCGCCCCCAGGCCCAGCAATCAAGGCCTCCCCCTTCACTGTAGCCCCCTCCTGCCTCCTGGCTGTGTTCACATGTACCATCCCCCAGGCCACCTCTGGGACCCTGTAGGTGCCTTGGTCCCCGCCTGCCTGGGATCCCACCCCATGCTGGTCCCTGCCACCCTGGCCACACAAACCTGTTGTCTGCAAAGTTCCCGCCTCTATCTGGGGTTCTCCTGCCGCTCTCTCCTCACCCCTTTTCCCAGCGGGGGAACATTGGCAGCCCTGGACATCCTCAGCTGGCCCGTGGCTCTCCACACCCATTGCAGGCCTGCTTCTCGGCCAACATCTACAAGCGTCTTGGGTTAGAAAGGTCCAGGACACAGCACATTCTCCCCCTACCCCACCGGAACTGCCCTCCCCAGCTGCCCCTCCCATCCTCCCGGCTTGCTCACAGTTCAGCTGTGTGGACAGACACCCTGATGTCACCCCTGACTCCTCTGTGCCTTCTCCCCTGAACCACCACAAACCCCATCACTCCAGATAGCTGGCCCTGTCCAGCCTGCCAGCACTGCACTGCCCTTCAGTCTCACCCGCCCTCAGGCAACCAGAGGGGGTCTCACCCCTGCTCAGACACCCCAGTGGTCCCCATCACCTCCCAACAGGACCTGCCCTCCTCACTGCCACAGGACCTGAGCAAGCTGACCACTGCCCAGGGCAGAAGGACTGAGCCACCACCACGGTCTCCTCCCAGAACTTACATTTTTAAGAAGTAGCTGATAAATGCCAATGGCCTTTTTTTTTTTGCCATTGAGGAAAATTCATTCCTCAAATTCATACGGAATTGCAAAGGACTCTGAATAGCCAAAATGATCTTAAAAAATAAGACCAGAGTCAGAGGACTCAAACTTCCCAATTTAAAACTTATTACAAAGTTACAGTGATCAAAACAGTGTGGTACTGGTATAAAAACAGACATGCACCAATGGAATAGAATAGAGAGCTCAGAAATAAACCCTCACACTTAGAGTCAGATGATTTTCAACAAGGGTGTCAAGACCATTTGGTGCGGAAAGGACAGCTTTTTCAACAAATGGTGCTGGGAAAACTGGATATTCACATGAAAAAGAATGAATTTGAACCCCCTACCTCACGCCATATACAAATATCAACTCAAAATGGATAAGACCTAAATTTAAAGGTTAAACTATAAAACTGGGCTTCCCTGGTGGCGCAGTGGTTGAGAGTCCGCCTGCCGATGCAGGGGACACGGGTTCATGCCCCGGTCCAGGAAGATCCCACATGCCGTGGAGCGGCTAGGCCCGTGAGCCATGGCCGCTGAGCCTGTGCAACCAGAGCCTGTGCTCCACAACGGGAGCCGCCACAACAGTGAGAGGTCCGCGTACCGCAAAAAAAAAAAACAAAAAAAAACCCAAACTTAAAAACTCTTAGAAGAAATCATAGGAGTAAATCTTCAATAACTTAGATTTGGCAATAGCTTTTTATTTTTTGTTTTGGTTTTGGGTTTTTTTTTTTTTTAAACATATTTATTTATTTATTTATGGCCGTACTGGGTCCTCGCCACTGCACATGGGCCCTCTCCAGCCCCGGTGAGCGGGGGCCACTCCTTGCAGTGGCGTGTGGGCTTCTCAGGGCAGTGGCCACTCCTGCCGTGGAGCACGGGCTCCAGGAGCACGGGCTCAGCAGCCGTGGCACGCGGGCTCCAGAACGCAGGCCCAGCAGCCGTGGAGCACAGGTCCAGCCACTCCACAGCATGTGGGATCCTCCCGAACCAGGGCCCACACCCGCATCCCCGCACCAGCAGACGGACTCTCAACCACTGCGCCACCAGGGAAGCCCTAGCTTTTTAGATACAATGTCAAAAACACAAGCAACAAAGAAGTAAAAAAGGAAAAAGAAATAAATTGGACTTAACCAAAATTAAAAACTTTTGTGCATCAAGGGACACTAACAACAGAGTGAAAAAACAACTGACAGAATGGGAGAAAATATTTGCAAAATTACATATCTGATTAAGTGTCTCGTGTCCAGATTATATAGAGAACTCTTACAACTCAAAAACCACCACCACCACCACAACAAAAAACAAGTTCAAAAAAGAGCAGAGGACTTGAATAGACATTTCTCCACAGAAGACATACACACGGCCAGTTAGCACAAGAAGAGATGCTCGGGAGGGGATGTGGGGATATATGTGTACGCGTAGCTGATTCACTTTGTTATACAGCAGCAACTAACACACCAGTGTAAAGCAATTATACTCCAATAAAGATGCTAAAAATAATAATAATAAAATTTAAGTAAAGAGATGCTCAATGTCCCTGGTCACCAAGGAAATGCAAATCAAACCACAATGAGATACCACTTCACACCCAATAGAATGGCTAGAATCAAAAAGGCAGATAGTAACAAGTCTTGGTGTGGGTATGGACCTATTGGAGCCCTTGAGCACTGCCGCTGGGAATGTAAAATAGCTCAGCTGCTGTGGAAAGCAGTTTGGTGGTTCTTCAGGTTAAATATAGAGTTACTGTATGACCCTGCAATCCCACTCCCAGGTAAATACCCAGAAGAATTGAAGACAGGTGTTCAAACAAAAACGTGTACACGAATGTTCACAGCAGCGCTACTCACAATAGCCAAAAGGAGAAACAGCCTGAATGTCCATCAATGGACGAGTGGATAAACAAAGGGTGGTGTATACACACAATGGACTATTCCGCCATAAAAAGGAATGAAGCGCTGACACCTGCTACAACATGGATGAGCCTTGAGAACACGATGCTCAGTGAGAGAAACCGGACCCAGAAGGACACAAGCTGTATGATTCTGCCTGGACGAAGTACATATGACAGGTAAATCCATGGAGATAAAAGCAGATTCGTGGTTGCCGGGGGCTGAGGGGAGGGAATGGGGAGTGACTGCCTGATGGGGGTGGGCTTTCCTTTTGAGGTGATGAAGATGCCCTGGAGCTGGATGCAGGCGGTGGCTGCACAGTGCGGTGGACGTACTAAATGCCACTGAACTGTGCACTTCCGAAGGGTTTAGCGGTAGATTTCACATTAGTTGTGTTCTACCAAGATTCAGAACCAAGAGTAGGCCATGAGGCAGAACCCTATCTGGGGGGACCTTTGAGTCACTGGGAGTTCTTGAGGCGTCTCCCTTCTGACGGGGGAATGTGGGCTGCCCTGCGCGGAGGGACTTCCCGCTGGAGACCCCACGGGCCAAGCTGAGCGGGGGCCCGGGTGGGAACCCCGGCCCTCTGGTCGTGAGACTGAGTCCCTGCCCCCTCTCAGGGAGGGGCAGCATGGTGGGGTCTTTTTTTTGGAAAGGACAGTCCTCCAGGGTGGGACTTGAGACCACAGAGCAGTCGGGACAGGGTGCAGGCCCAGAGGAAAAGGCCCTTCCTGCCAGGCACCCTGGGACAAGGCTCTGTCACCGTGTCAACCCCTGGGCGGCCTGGCTGGCAGATGTGATGTGGTACTTCATGACATGATGTGGCAGGTAACGTGGCATGGCACATGTGTGGCATGGTGCCCAGTCCGTGGTCACAGGGTGACCGCCCAGGGTGGCTCTGGGCCCCTGTGGCCTTGAGGAAGTGCATCCCTTCCCCTCTGCTCAGTGGCTGCCCTCCTGCTGGAAGTGGCCCTGTGTAGCGTCTTCATACAACACGACCTCAGGCCAGCGTCCCAGCCCAGGGCTGTGCCTGAGCACGGGGCCCAGGCTCTGGGGCCGTCTCTGGGCTGCCCCTCATGTGGCTGGACAGGCAGTGAGCTCAGGAAGGCTTCGAGGGCTGCAGGCACCCCCGAGGCTGGACCGGCCACCCTCCTGCCTGCTGGTGTCACAGGTGCAAGCTGGTTACCCGGCCGGTGCTGGTGGAGCTGAGTCCCAGGGTACCTTCTGCGGGGCGAGGAATCCCCAGCACAGCTGGGCACTCTCCCCAGGCGGGCGTGGGCAGAGGGAGGCGAGGGGAGCTGGAGACTAGGGCGGCCCTGGCGGCAGCCCCCCTCTTCCCCCGGAAAGGTCCCTCTGGCCACCACCCCATCAGCCCCCGCTCCTGTCTGCGGCGGGAACTAGGGGCCGGGCAGTGTGCAGGCTGCCCCCCGCTCTGGGGACCGTCAAGGTTGGGCTCCGGCCAGGATGGGGGAAGAAGCCCCGGTCACCCTGCACAGGCCTGCGGCCCACCAAGCCAGTGTGCCCACCCGGGTGTGTGCTGCTAAGTGGGAGCCTGTCCCGTCTTCCGGGCCCCAGGGACACTTCCCTGAGCCTGCCCAGGCCTCCAGATGGCACCTGAGGACAGGAGGCTTGGCCAGGCTGGGGAGGAGGTGGGGGGGCCCAGAAGGGGTCTGGGGGTCAGAGCCCCTAGACCTCTCTGGGGCAGTGGCCACCTCTGGACCGGGCCTCCTCAGCACCCCTAGGTCCCTCGGCACGCAGCGGGCTCCCAGTTGCAGACCCCACCCACTCTGGGCACTGAGGCCTCCCTGGCCCCTCATCTCTCTGGTGCCCGCCTGGGCTGCCCTCTCTCGTCTGTGTCTGTGTGCAGGTGTCAGGGCCTGGGTGTGCCCCGCTCCGACCCTCGGGCTCTCCCGGGGTCTTGGCGTCTCTGCATCGCGCCCCCTCTCCTTTGGGCCTCAGCACTCCCAGCCCCGGCCCAGGATGCGCCTAGGGCGTTCTGGCAGCTGCGCTCCAGGGCTGGGCTGGTGACTGCCCGGCCTTCTGCAGGCTGCTGCGGAAACGCCAGCGTAAAACAATTGCAGCCTCTCTGCCAAGGGCGCCGCCCAGGCCCGGAGAGGAAATGGGGCTGGGGGCTGGGCCGGGCGGGAGCGCTGGCCGCCCCATGGGGCACCCTCGACACCTGCCTGGGAGTCCCTGGAGGCTGCAGTGGGGGGTGGGGCGGGGCGGAGCGGGGAGGCAAGGGTTGCCCAGCCTCGTCCCTCCAGGCTGTGCCCCAGCATCCGGTTTCAGGATGGAGCAGGCCAGAGGCTGGGGCTTCCTGGCCTCAGCTGGGAGGAGCCGGAACCTGGGCCTTGTGGGCCTTGAACCCGACAGCCAGCAGTGGCTCGGTTTATGAGTGTCTTAGTTGTTGCCCAAATCCTGCTGCATTTCCACTGTGTTTTTCCCCTGCCCGGCAGCCCTCCTCCTCCTGGTGACAGCATTCACCTTTGCTCCGGTCACGCTGCGTGTTGTCCCACCAGAGCCAGTGGCCCTTCCATCCCCTGCATCCAGGGCCACGTGAAATCTGAGTGAAGCCTTTCAGAGCCTTCCTGGGGTCCAGACACCGCATCCCAGAGTATCTGGAGCGCTGTAGCTGCTTAGCTGGGGTAGTGGGAAGGCAGCCCCAGCAGGCACTTCCCCACCAGGCAGGAGGCACCACTGGGGAGCCAGAGCCCACTGGGAGCCTCGCTGGATCCAGCTGAGCCTGAAGCCCAGTGTCTGAGCCAGTCAAGTGCCTCTTTTCAGATAAGCTATTTAAGCTTCTGCCTCTTGCTACCCTGAGGCCGGGCTGATCCAACCCGGGAGCGTCTGTTAGTGTTGTGTGTATGTCTGTGGTGCACGCGTTTCTGGGGGGATGTGTGGGGATTATCCCTCCTCACTCATGGTTGTATCTTGCTTCCTTAGAGAGGTCTGTGTTTTCAACCAAAGATGTCTCACTCCACAAATGACATTGAAAAACCCCTCGTTAGGTTTGCTGTGGCCCCAGAGCCATCCATGGAGCCAGGCTTTCCTGCCCCAGGTTCTGCAGTAAGACGAACCTGATGCAGCTGCCCCAGGAACGTCTCCCAGGAAGGCAGCGAGGGCGTCTGCTGGAGCTGATGGTCTGAGCTGCCGTCAGCCCCCCAGGACGGCCCCCTCTGGGAGTGGCAAGGAGGCCACCTGGGTCTTCCCTCCGGTGTCTGCCCCTGAGGTGCAGCTGCCCGGCCGAGAGCAAACCTCCCACCCCCGTGCGGGCACCCCCCCTCCACCCCAGGTGGCACTTCCTGATTCCCCACTGACCCCCATGTTTTGGTGCCCCCCACGAGGGATGTCTGGTTTACGAGCAAAGGTGGGTGACAAGGAGGGTCACAGGCTTGGAGGTCAGGTCACGAGAGGCATGGTGGGGGCTCGGGGCCAAGGGACGAGTCATGGGAGAGGGAGGGGGAGGGGCTGCTTCCACTGCCCAGGAGAAGGGGCCCAGAGGTCCCTCAAGGGCTGCTGGCAGCGAGGGGGCAACAGCCAGCACCTCCCCAGGGCCGGGGAGGTGCACTCTGCCCGCCATACCAGCTTCCTGGGCTGCGATGCCCGCGACCTGGTCGGCCACTCCCACCTTGGGCCTGGACCCTCCCCTGGGCCCCCTGGCACCCACGCCACAGCTCGCTCCCTCTCTGCCTGCCATGGGGGGGTCTACTTGACTGTCCCCTTCCCACTGCCCACCTTGCTCTCCCCACGCCCCCCAGCAGACCTGCCCCCCGTCAGAGCGGAGGTGGGCTCGGGGACCTGGGCCACCCTGGCACCCAGTGGGCACATCCCTCAGTAAGTTCGGCGGGCAGAAGCGGAGAGAAGAGAGAGAAGCGGAGAGCCGCCTCCCCATCTGACCCCATTCGCTCAGCAGCCCCCGTCTCTGCCTGCCGGCCCGCTGGCCCGCAGGAGCTCATCAGGCCTCTTCTGGATTACCTACATTCCGCCCCTCCCCCCTCGTTCTCTGTCCTCTGGGGCGCGGAGGCCAGGTCAGGCCCACAGCTCACTTATGGGAGGAGAAGCAGATAGCGCTCTGCGGGACAAGGCAGACCCTGCGGGAGCCGCCCCCTGCAGCCCTGGACCCTCAAAGCCAGGCTTGGAGCGGGGTCCCCAGGAGTGGTCCAGTCTTGTGCACGGATTGTTTGAATAATTCAGATTTTAAAAGACCTACTTTCCTGTCAGACCATTTCCTGCTAGAGAGCAGATGGGGCCGGGGCATCTGAATTATGCATTCGTGCTCCCCAGGTTTTTAGCGAAACTGGGCTCTGAGCCAGGCACTGGGGCCCAGCTGGCCTGACCCTCGCCGGATGCACTGAATGGGTGTGGCCGTGGACCCAGGACCACAGGCTGGTCTCTAAGCCATTTATCCAGAGAGGGAGGGAGTGTTGCCGGGAAGTCAGGGGAAGCCTGGGTTCCTGGCCAGGCATGAGCTCTCCATGAAGGGGCCCTGGTTTATGCCCCACCCCCACCAAGGAGGGGCTGAGTGGTGGGCAGGTGGGGGCCAAAAACCGCAGGAGGCCTGGGCAGAAGGGATGGAGGGTGGGACAGGGAGGGCAGGGTCCCCGGAGCATCCTTCAGACCCCTAAGGTCTCAAAGGCCCTGGCTAGAAGCTAGAAGCTCCTGTGGGCTCCTGGGAGCCGACCAAGGCCCAGGGTATGTGTGTTCAAGGCCGCAGGGCCCTGCTGCCTGGGACCCTGAGGCCTGTGTGCATCTCATGGGGACGATGGGGATGAGGCCCTAGGCCGTGCAGGGAATCTGGGAATGAGGGCCCAGCCAGTGTCCCCTGTTCCCTCCCCCCTGCCTTCCCCTCAACTTTGCCCCTCACACCCTGTCCATGAACACATAACCAGTATTCAGACCCCAGCCACAGGGCAAGTTCCAGGGAAGGACCTGCTGTACCCTGCAGACCTACAGATTAGCCAGGGGCAACAGGGCTGCACCCCATAACCTCAGACAGCTAGGGCAGGCCCTGGCTTGGTGTCCTCATGTGTGGCCTTGCCCTGTGGCCCTGATTAATGGAGGATGGGCCCAACCAGGCTGATGGTGGCCTGTGGCACGGGGAAGCCCTGGGCCAGGCCTGCCAGCCCTCCTGCTGCTCTTAGGTGGGCATGCAGGGACCCAGGATGAGAGGATGGGGGTTCTGAGGGTCCCCCAGGTCTCCTGCCATCCCCACAGCAGCACAGAGTGGGCTGCACAGAGAGTGCTCACCCCACTGCTCGCTTCCTTCACCCTTCCTGCTCCCCCCCCACCCCTTTTCTCCCCGCCTTCCTCATCTCTACTTTTCCAAGTCCTGGACTTAGGTGGGAATAGAGTTAGGATGGCATCAGACCTGCTGGATTCTGAGGGATGCCCCTCTCTGACCCCAAGTCTGGGGCCTTGGGACCCACCTGCCAAGGCTGTGCCATGGCTTGCGGGATCTCAGTTCCTGGACCGGGGATCAAACCTGGGCCCTTGGCAGTGAAAGTGCCGAAGTCCCAACCAGTGGACCACCAGGGAATTTTTTTTCCCCCACCTCCTCTTGCGCACTGGGCAGTGCTGCTGTCTCGTCCCGCCGCCCCTGTCCTGGACACAGTGACCACTGCGTTCTGACTCTCCCCGCTCCCCCGCCCTCCCCCCCGCTCTGAGTTGTGTCCCCCTCACTTGGAACACAGAGCGTTGCCTGCTCATAAACATTCCTTGAGGACCCACTGTGTGCCTCACGCCCTTCTTGGCGGGTGGAGCAGTGGGCAAGGGAGTCCAACCCGGCCTTCAGCAGGGGAGCAGAGCAGGGGCAAGCGGCCTGGTATGAACCACGTGAGGCCACAGGAGCCAGAGCAACACGGGGGGCCGAGGCAGGCCGGGGAGACCACCCCCCGGGGCAGATGGAGCCCCAAGGGACAAAGGCCAGAGGGTGGAACGCAGTGACTGAGTGTTTAAGGAGCGGAGAGGAGCCAGATGCTGGGCAGTGAGGAGGACAGAGCAGAGGGACCAGGGCAATGGATGCTTTCAATGGTTTTAAGCAGAGGAGTGATTCAGCTGGCATTCTGTCCTCACTCGGCTGAGCAGGGTGGACAGCTCTGCTGCGGTCAGCGCCCAGGCAAGGTGGTGGTGAGCATGGGAGATTGGTTACAGATGGGGGGGGGTGGTCTGTGTGTGTATGCAAACACGTATGCTTGTACTGTATATGCTCCTGAGCTCTGTCCACTGACCGGGACTAGAAGTAATGACACTCCAGTAGCAGCAAGCACAGCTTGCGCCTGGATCCTGTATTCTAAATACCATGCCCCACCGAAAGGAAACAGGGCTCCTTGGAGAAATGGTTGAGTTCAGGGTGGGGCAGGGATTTTCTTGTGCCAGGGATTGAGGAAGGGCACAAGAAATGGTGGGGACATGTTTGTGCAGAAAGGACCCATGGGAGGGGGAGGGACAGGGAGTACAGCCCTAGTGTGGGTGGGAAGGCATGGGCTCCATGCTGGGGTCCAGGGCCACCCTAGACAGACAGCACACAGGCATACGGACAAATGGGCTGCAGCTGCGAATCAGGCTGGGGGGCGGTGACGGGACCCCTTGAGGTTTAAGGGGACAGCTGCATTGCTGGGTGTGTCCTCCTGCTTCCTTCAGCCAAGCTGTGCAGGCCTGGAGGAGGGCTCCTGGATTTGGTCTGGAAAGGGCAGCATAGGGAGGGCTGGGGGCAGGAGGCTGAGCTGGCTGGAAAGGGGTGATGAGGGTTGGAGACCGCAGGCTCTTGCAGTGAAGAAGTCCATGGGGTGGGGAGTTGTCGGAACTGGGGAAGCACAAGTCAGATGGAGAGGTGGGAGTTGGTGGGCCTAGGGCTCCATCCATGGACATCCAGAAGGTTTCTGAGGACACTGGAAGCTACAGGCTGCTGACAGCTGACCCAACTCTCCACCTCCTTCCCCTCCCCCACTAGGGGGTCTTCGCTTCTCAGCTGCCTGGCTGACTCAGCTGCATTTGCAAGGGTGGTCCATCTGTCCCTCCTGACACTCTTTCCCGTGGTCACACCTCCCTGCTCAGGTGGCCATTCCTGACAGGAGGGCCTTGACCATCGAGGCCACACTGCCCACACCTGCCTAGCTCACACGAGCCCCACGGGCACCTCCGAGGACGGGCCCTGACCCCGTACTGCAGGGCGTCTGCTCCGCGGGCAGGCGGAAGCCGTGAGTCCCTGAGGCCGACCTGGTCCAGCGTGGGTGGGGATCAGCGTGCGCTGGCATATGCATGTGTGTGTGCGGGGTGCAGAATGCAGATGTGGGGCGCAGAGTTCGTTACGGGGCGTGTGTGCTGGGCGCATGTTCGGGGTGCAGAGTGCCTTTGCCGGGCACCGGGTCCGGTGGCAGGCTCCCACTCTGCGGCCTCTACCCACGTCAACCTGGCTGGGAACCAAGCGGGTCGGCAGCAGGCAGACCCACGCCAGCGCAGGGCTCCGCGGGCCAGCCCCTGAGGCGCGCAGCCCGGTGCGGGCGAGCGGCAGGTCAGCCTCGTAGGCTTCTGGAACGGGTCCCCGAGGGCGCGGTGCTGCCCCTTTAAGCGGCTCGCGTACGCGCGCGGGGCTGGCGCAGGGCCGAAGCGCGCGCGCGCGCGCCGGGGACTCGGTCGAGCGGTGCGTGCGCGCGCGGCGTGCGCGGTGACGCGACCGTGGGGTTTCCCGAGGCTGCGGGCAGGGGCCGCCGCGCCCATCCCGATGGCTGGAGGCGTCTGAGGGGCGGACGGAGGCGGCGGCGGCGGCGGCGGCGGCGGGAGCGGGCGCGGGCGCGGGAGTGGAGCAGCCGCCGCGGGACCGACAGACTGAGCCTCGCCGGCGCACCTGCCCGCAGCGCCCGCGGAGCGGCCCGAGCGCGACCATCTCCCGGAGCGGCGGCCGAGGCGGCTGAGGCGGCGGGGAGCGGGCGCGGCAGGCGGGACGCGGTGTCGAGGTGAGCGTGGCGGCCGCGGCCCCGACCCCAGCCCAGACCCCCAGCCCCGACCCCCACCCCCGCCCCTCCCCCTCCCCTCCCCAGTCGCCCGCCCGCCCGGGCCGCCCCGCCCCCACCCTCCCCGCCCCCACCCGGCCTCCGGATCGCGTCTTCCTGCCCCGCCCGGGTGGGGTCCGCGGTGCGGGGGCGGGGGCGGTGGGGACCCCGCGGCCGTCGGCCGGGACCGAGACCGAAGTCCCGGGCTCGGGCCTGGATTGGGGCTCCGGGGTTTGGAGTCCAGGTCCGGGGCTCTGGTCTGGGGTACTGGGTGCAGGCCTGCGGTCCGGGTCCTGGGGTCCGCGGTGGGGGCGGGGCCGGAGGCTCCGGGGTTTGGGGTCCGGGGCCGGCGCCCCGCGTCTGGGAGGTGGCCCGGAGGAGGGGTGCCGGGCGGGCCAGGGAACAAAGGCGGCCGCGGCCCTGCCCCGCGGCGGGCGGTGGGCGCCGTCCTTGGCCGCGGGACGACGAGCTGCGGGAAAAGCGGCCTTTCGGCTGCCCGCGGGGAGGCTGGCGTCGCTGCGGCGGAGAAATGAGGAAGCGGCGCCGAGGGCGCGCGGGGCGGACAAAGCGCCCGGCGAGCGCGAGCCCCAGCCCCGCGGTCGCCGCGGGCCCGAGCCGGGCCGCCCGAAGCCACGGTGCGGGTGCGCAGCCTGCGGGCGGTGGCCGGGCTCCCGCGCCCCGCGCCGAATGAATGGCCCCCGGCGGGCCCGGCAAGATGGCGCGTCCGCCGCGCGGCCTTTGTCAGCCGCCGCCCGCGCCGCGGGGCTCCGGGGGCGCCGCCCGGGGGCGGGGGGCGGCGGGCGAGGGTCGGGGTCGCCCTCTGCCCCGGCCGGGTGGAGGGTGCTGGAAATTCCACCCAGGGATCGCTGAGCCATCGGACTTTGGAAAATCCTCCTGTATTTTTCCTTGCGAGTTGATGCTTGACTCAAGTGGTGTTTAAACATCTCTGAAGTCCTTTAAATTACCTCGTTGGCATACCCAAGTAGGTTTATCTACTTAATTCCTCTTTATGGAACCTTTTTAGTTAGGATTGTGAGACTCACTGACTGAAGGAGAGCAGCGATGGTAGGGGTGTTTATTTTGGGAAAGGAAGTTGGTGGACGTTTACAGTTAAAGAGTACGTTACTGAGTTTGTGCATAAATGATGTAAAAGTCGTAATCTGTAGTTCTGGTTTGGGGAGTATTAGAGCCCCTTTGTGTGTGTGTGTGTGTGTATTTTCATTTTGTTACCTGTTTGGTAACACAGTGATCTCCACTAACGTTTAATGATTAAGCAGTTGCTTATGAGATTATTAAGAAAATATGTAGATTTTTTTTGTAGTTAGCAAATAAGTGGAAGTATTAGCTTTGTGAGGAGTTCCCTTCCCTTCAGCCCCAGATACTGGATAAGGTCAAAGCTATTGTTATCGATAAGATTTCTACCTGAGTTCTTTGTTTTCTAATTTGAAGCTCTAGTCTTTTGGGGGTGGAGGCGGTTTGTATTTCAAAGAAAGATTTCAGTTTGCGTTCTATTAAGATAGGGCCTGTTCTGGATTCTTCCGGAGGCACATATTGCAAAAAGAAAACGAACAGGCAGTTCCTTTTTTACTTCCTTACTAATATGGGTGTGTGGCTGGGGATAGGGCTGGTGCCACCAACATGGAAACAGGTCTTAGAACCTCCAGACGGCAGAACTGGGTGGTAGCTTTTGGCTCGATTTAACTTTCTGACAGAGCTGTCAGAAACGGAGTGCAACTGGAAGGGTCAGAGGCCGACCTGGCAGGATCCTGTCGGGGGAAGATTCCCAGCTGCTGTAAGGCTGGACCGCAGGGCCTCTCTCCTCCCGAGACTCCCTCTGTTATATGCCTCTGGTTTCACAGGCACTGTAAATGCTGCAGTGTTTTCTTAGAAGGTGAGAGTTGAGGAAAGCGACGTTAAGTTTTAGGATTGAGCCTGTGGCTCGCTCCCGGTTCTCCCTGCTTGGGGAGCCAGTGTTAGGGGCTGCCTCTCATCTTCTGTGGAAATGGTCAAGAGTGTGCTTATAGAGAATATTGTTCAACTATGCAGTTTTGATTCAGAGTTGACACTTTCTTAAATGAACATGCCCATCAGACAAGAATATTCCTTTTGTATGATATCTGAGTTTACGACAGAGCTGTATTTATGTCATCAGGCGTGTAGTAAGCAGAATGTTCTTTAATGATACCTTAATAAAGATTTCTCTTTGTTTGATGTCTTGAGTTACTTCTGTTTCAGGGGGAGTTGAAGTAAATTCCCTCAGATTTCATTTTAATCTCAGAAGAGATTTGAAAGGCTGCCAAAAGGCTGTCAAATCTTTTCCATGCTTAGTGGCTTTGATTTCAGAGCTTGGAACACCTAGGTCTTATATTGACCACATGAGAAGTGCACAGATTTTATGAGGAGTTAATTTATTTCTCAAAGTTTTGTTGCTGTTAACTTTTTATTTTGCTAAAATTTTCTGTTATCCTTTAGTTTGATTGGAAAAGTTGTATTTCTACAATTAGCTTTGAGAAGGGTCTTCAGGACAGCTGTAGACTTGCCTACCATCAGTTGCCTTTTTAGCCAGTACTTTAATAAATAAGGTTTTATTGCGGACGTGCAGTATTGGCATCAATTACAGTCTCTTCATTGGATTGCTGTTTTCTCTCCCCAAAAGATTTGGCTCATGTTGGCTTCTAAATGGGATTAAGTTCTTACTGTCTAGAGACTTTGGCTTTGGCATTAGTGGATTGGTAATAGATATTCTCAATTTTGTTATCTGGGCTTGACCATATGGCGTGCCATGTTATTTTAAAACCTTTATTTAGGATGAGTCTAATAAGGCCTTGAACAAAAAGTTTTAGAATTTTTTAACCCTGGTATAAATTCTGATCTCTCGGGTTTGCATTTCTAGATAAGAGTGGTCGGAGAATTTATGAAGCAGGCAGTTTAGTTGTGTTTGGTTTAGTGAACATAGAATGAGGGGATAAAAACAAATTTAAACTGAGATCAGAGAAATAATTTATAAAACTGAATGTGTAACATTACTGGGAGGAAGAAACAGTCCAACTTTTTATGGAGAGTGTGGCTGTGTATAGAGTAATGCAACGTTACCCTGACTCTTCTGGAAAATGAAGAGTCCCACTTCTTTTTAGAGCTGTGAGTTTTGTTCCACAGCTCTCGTTTAAGAAAAACAGGCAATCGTAGACACTTGATTTGATCGGTGGATCAGAGGAATGCTAAAAGCTTTTGAAACCTTTTAGCCCCCTTGTTCTCGTTGCAGTGCCTACCATTAGGTGCCACAGTAATTGATGGAAATTCCTACTGACTTGCAGTGATAGAAAAGCTTCCCATTTTATAGCCCAATATTGCTTTCTTTGAGAGACTTGAGTATTCCCTTATTTGACTTACTAAGTTAAAATTCTGGGAAAAAAGCCATTTTTAAAAAGTTAATGATTAAAAGACCAAGTCAAGACTATCAAAAGTAATAATTCTGAAGAGATTATTAAGTTGCATCCATGTTGCCATTGATAAAAGGTTGTGATTGAATAATTAGTTGCCGCAGGCGCTTTTTTTTTTTTTTTTTTTTTTTAAGTGAGGGGGCATTGCGGGATCTTAGTTCCCTGATCAGGGATTGAATTTGGGCCCACGGCAGTGAAAGCAGAGTCCTAACCACTGGACTGCCAGGGCATTCCTGGTCCAGGCTTAATAATGTACTTTATCAAGGAGGGAAAGGCTATTTACTCTTTAACCTGTCAGGACTAGAATACTAAGGGGATTGAATATATTCTTGTTTACTTGTGGGTAATTGTGTGTTTATACATGTCTGCGTGTCTTCTGACTCAGTCCTGTGGCAATTGTAAAATATATTCCGCATGCAGATTACAAGTTCTCTTGACTACCTCCAAGTGTTGTAGTTGGTAAAGCTTTAAAAAAATTCTGGACACTTTCTAATTAGACAAGAAAATGTTAAAGCTTCTACAACAGGTTTCCAAAAAAAAAATTGTCCTAGGAACTTTAAGATAATTCCTGAATTGCTGGGAGGGAAAGAAATTCACTCTTTTCTTAAGGGACTGAGACTGCCTGAGTTAGAACCCAGTTGTGTAACTGAACTTGCTGGTGTGGATGTGGGTTTGACTTCTCTGTGTCTGTTTCTGCATGTGTAAAAACAGGCACACTAGAACCTCCTTCCTAAGGTGGTTGTGAGGATTGAGTTAGCATACGTGTGAAGCACTTGGAACAGTGCCTGGCCGCAGTGCTCTGTTAGAGGATCACCGTTTCTGTTGCTTATGGCCTTGCTTTGTAACAGTTTTGTTTTTTGTTTTTTTTTGGCACGCGCGGCATGAAGGATCTTAGTTCCCTGACCAGGGATTGAAAACGCTCTCCGAGGAGTCTTAACCACTGGACCACCAGGGAAGTCCCTGTGACAGTCTTTTAAACTACGATAAAGGTAGATTATAGAGAATTTAGGAAGACTCTTAACCACTGTGCACCACCAGCGAAGCCCCCATCACTTTAATTTATTACCTTACTTTCTCCCAAGTCATCTCTGACATTCTTTCTTTTCTCAAAAAGCTTTTTTTTTTTTAAATTAAAATATAGTTGAGGGCTTCCCTGGTGCACAGTGGTTAAGAATCTTCCTGCTTATGCAGGAAACATGGGTTTGAGCCCTGGTCTGGGAAGATCCCACATGCTGTGGAGCAACTAAACTTGTGTGCCACAACTACTGAGCTTGCGCTCTAGAGCCCGTGAGCCACAACTATTGAGCCTATGAGCCACAGCTACTGAAGCCCGCGCACCTAGAGCCTATGCTCTGCAACAAGAGAAGCCACCACAATGACAAGCCCGCGCACTGCAACGAAGAGTATCCCCTGCTCGCCGCAACTAGAGAAAGCCCACGTGCAGCAATGAAGACCCAACACAGCCAAAAACAAAATACATTTATAAAAAAATATAGTTTATGTACAGTATTATGTTAATCTCAGGTGTACTACATAGGGCTTTGACATTTGCATACATTATGAAATGATCACCATGATAAGTCTAGTAATTCTCTGTCCCCATTCAAAGTTATTATAATATTATTGACCATATTTCTTTCTTTCTTTTTTTTTTTTCCCCTGGCCACGCCACGAGGCTTGCGGGATCTTAGTTCCCTGACCAGGGATCGAAACTGGTCCCCCTGCAGTGGAAGCGTGGAGTCTTAACTGCTGGACCGTCAGGGAATTCCCCCTATTGACCATATTTCTTATTCCGTGTGTTACATCCCTGCGACTTATTTATTTATTTATCTTATTTTTAAAATAAATTTATTAATTTTATTTATTTATTTTTGGCTGCGTTGGATCTTTGATGCGCGGGCTTTCTCTCTAGT
Organism: Phocoena sinus; assembly: GCF_008692025.1. Classification (NCBI taxonomy): domain Eukaryota; kingdom Metazoa; phylum Chordata; class Mammalia; order Artiodactyla; family Phocoenidae; genus Phocoena; species Phocoena sinus. The sequence goes on along the minus strand of NC_045763.1, from coordinate 831,880 downwards.
TGGGGCGAGCGGGGGCTGCTCTTCGTTGCGGTGCACGGGCTTCTCATTGCGGTGGCTTCTCTTGTGGCAGAGCATGGGCTCTAGGTGCACAGGTCTCAGTAGTTGTGGCATGCCGCTTCAGTAGTTGCGGCGCACGGGTTTAGTTGCTCTGCGGCATGTGGGATCTCCAGGACCAGGGATCAAACCGGTGACCCCTGCATTCTGTGTTGGCAGGCGGATTCTTAACCACTGGGCCACCAGGGAAGTCCCCTTATTTATTATATAACGAGGTTTGTACCTCTTAATCCCCTTCACCTGTTTTGTCCTCCTGCCCCTTTCTGGCTACCACCAGTTCTCTTTGAGTCTCATGAATAGCTATGAGTCTGTTTTCATTTTGTTCAAAAGGCTTTACTTTTTTTTTTTTTTTGCGGTACTCGGGCCTCTCACTGTTGTGGCCTCTCCCGTTGCAGAGCGCAGGCTCAGCGGCCATGGCTCACGGGCCCAGCCGCTCCGCGGCATGTGGGATCTTCCCAGACCGGGGCACGAACCCGTGTCCCCTGCATCAGCAGGCGGACTCTCAACCACTGCGCCACCAGGGAAGCCCGGCTTTACCTTTATAGGACAGTTTTGATCCTATAATTCATTTTGAAACTGGTAAAGTGATTGTTTGTTTTTTAAAGCTCTCACTTCCACCTCCCTTTATGATGCTCAGTTATTTGGGATTTCACAAAACATTCTTTGGCATCCCTTAATTTGCCAGCTAGTGACAATGAAATATTTTTCATATATTCTCAAAAGCATTATAACAGGAAATTTGTTTAACAAATGCTCATTCAGCATCTTCTCTGCTAGGTGCTGAGTCTATAAATTATAGAATGGGTGTGGCCCAGGACCTTATGTTATAGTTTAACAGGGAGGCTGACAAGCAGTTTATGTACAAAGGTGAAAAACAAGGGCGGTGGATCACAGGGGCAGCTAACCTAGAGTTTAATGATGGCTTCCTAGGGAAAATGGTTTTTTTTTGGGGGGGGGGGAGGGTTGTCTTACATTCCTTTATTATATATATGCAGATCTGTTTTATGTACAATACTTGGTTCTGTCAAGTAATCTTATCAAGGTATCTACTGGTAATCTTCCCCAAAATGGATTCAGGAAAATTAGATAATTGTGCACTTCATGACTACCCAAATGAGGGACTTCATTACTGATTTCAGTTTTGGGGCCACACAAAGAGTTCGAAATAGACTTGGACTGGGTTAAGGCAATAAACATGAGCTGAAAGAAAACACAGATTCAGAACAATCGATTAGACTATTTTGCTTGCGTGAGAGTCACAATGTGAATAGCATAGGTTGTGCAGGTCTCATCGCTCTTTTGTTTCAGTGCAAGGGCTTCTGAACACCTCCGTGTGCGTGACTGCTGGTGGCGGGGGAGGGAGGGAAGCAGCCTGTGTGACCTGTGGGAGACTTCCCTGAGGGCTCATTTCTTCTCAGCCTCTCCTTTCTTGGGTTCTTGTTTCAGTTTGTAATCAGCCAGGGTGACCTTGATGGCATCTTTGGCTATCATGGAGCAGTACAGTTTCACAGGGGGAAGGCAGACCTCCTTGGTGATATCGGTGTTTTATGTTTGTTTAAAAATGATTTAAAAATTTTTTTTAATATTATTTACTTTTTGGCTACGCTGGGTCTTAGGTGCAGCATGCGGGATCTAGTTCCCTGACCAGGGATCAGACCCAGGCTCCCTGCTTTGGGAGTGCGGAGTCCTAGCTGCTGGACCCCCAGGGAAGCCCCCGTGTTTTTATTTTTTTTGTAATATAAATTTATTTATTTTTAATTTATTTAATCTTGGCTGTGTTGGTTCTTCGTCGCTGTGCGCGGGCTTTCTCTAGTTGCGGCGAGCAGGGGCTACTCTTTGTTGCGGTGCGCGGGCTTCTCGTTGGCAGTGGCTTCTCTCGTTGTGGACCACGGGCTCTAGGCGCATGAGCTTCAGTAGTTGTGGCACGCGGGCTCAGTAGTTGTGGCTCACGGGCTCTAGAGCACAGGCTCAGTAGTTGTGGTGTATGGGGTTCGTTGCTCCGCGGCACGTGGGATCTTCCCGGACAAGTGCTCGAACCTGTGTGCCCTGCATTGGCAGGCGGATTGTCAACTGCTGTGCCACCAGGGAAGCCCCGCCCCCTGTGTTTTTGATGGTTGTGGCTTCCTCCACTGTCTTCCCCTTTACCCACTTGCTGGCTGACAAGCTCGAGGCAATGGCAGAACCACAGCCAAGTGTTTTAAACCTGCCGTTGACCATCTTCCTCTTTTCATCCTCTTGAATCTGTACTTTCATTACGTCACTGTACGCTGGAGCCCCACCAGTCTGGTTCCAACATTTTTGGATGTTTTGTTAAGGAACCCCACTTTTGGGGGGTTTTCATAATGATCAACAACCTTCTTGTGGTAGAGCCGAGCCAGAGCTGACGGGTGGGTGGGCAGGCGCGGGGCTGGAGCAGCAGGGCCGCCACTGTCTTGCAGGCTTGCTGGAAAATGTTTAAGTTGAGACTGAAAGGGTTCTCCAGTTGGAGGCTGCCTGGCTTGTGGAGGGGAAGGAAAGAGTGTTCCAGGCTGAGGAGATGGTTGTGTATGCTTTTCATGCAACCAGTTGGCTTCCTTCACCCACTGTCTCCAGCACGTATAACAGTGTAGTGCAAGATAGGTGCTCAGTAATTATTTATCGAATGAAAGAGAGCATGGGTTGTCTAGGGACAGAAGTTCCAAAGGGCTGGAGAGTGGTGAGAAATGGACACTGAGAGGTCAGAGCCTTGGTAAAGAATTTGCACTTTTACATCGAGGGCTCTAGGAAGCCCTCAAAGGGTAAGGAGATGTACCCGATCAGGAACATCACTTGGTCTTGAACTTGGAGTGTTCTCAGAGGAAGGAGGAAGGCGGGTCAGATTCCAGATGGGATGCTGTAGAGAAGAAGGGGGTCTGGGCCAGGGTAGAAAAGCTGGTAACTGGTGACTCAGATGCTTAGGTGACTGTGTGGAAGGTCAGAAGGGAGCGAGCGAGTACAGGTTTCTCTCCTGGAAGTCCGGGTGCCTGTTTTGCATTTACTGAAATGAGCAGTGGTTTGATGGGAAGACAGTGAGTGAGTCTTTGCACCTTGGGTTTGAGGACCCCAGGAGGCGTTCCCACATTTTGCATTAGAACACACCGCCCTTTACACTTTCTGCTCCTTCTTGCAAAGCTCTTCTCGTGGAGGTCTGTTTGGACCATCCACTCCTTTCATTCAGGTCTTTGTTCTAATATCCCCTCCTTAGAGGGTGTTCTCCACTCTCATTAATCTCTGTCTTCCCTTGCTCTGTCTCCCTAGTCTCTATGTTGATCTACCCACTAGTTCTAAGCTCCATGAAGACAGGCACTTTGGTTCACTACAGTATTACCAGTATCTGAAACACTCTGAAGTGTTTGTCCAATTGTAGATTTTTGTACACGTGAGTGTGGAGCTCTGGAGGAGTGGTCTGGATGAGTTATTATTATTTAGCTGGTGGTTGAAGTCTTGGGTTTCACCATCACTTAGAGCGAGGGGTCTCGAGTACAGTCTGTAGACTCTGGGGCTCATTAGGTCCAGGCTGCTGTCATGATCATATTGAGATGTCATTTGACTTTCACTGTGTTGACATTCCCACTGATGGTACGAAGCAATGCTGGGTGACACTGCTGGTTCTGTAGCAGAAATCAGAGCCGTGGTACCAAGCCAGTTATAACGGTGATTGTAGTCATAGTATTCCTCACTGCTGTGAATTTGTGGTTTTAAAAAAAAAATCCAGTTTAATCAAATGCCCTTGATGAAGCAGTCAAAATTAGTTGTGTTAAACTTCAACCTGAGGACCCATCTTTTTACTGGCCTGTGTGACAAAATGGGGAGTTGGCATAAAGCACACATGCATCTTAACATGTGAGGGCGGTCTTCTGGACAAGCAACTCTGCGATCGCTTGAGTTGAACAGCTGACAAAAAATGATGGCTGTTTAGACAGGGGAATTTGGCAGATATTTTCATAAAAACGAACGAAGTGAACCAGATACTTCAAGGAAAATAACTGACAGTATTGTTGGCAGTGATGAAATTTGAGCTTTCAAATGGAAATTTGAATTTTGGAAAACTTGATTCTGCTACCATGAGCTTGACAGCTTCCCAGTACTTAAAGACTTTTTTTTGCAAGATAGGAGGTGATGCTAACGAAATGTTTCTTTTTTTTAATGTTATATAATAAAACGTGTCAACATTTGGAAGATCTGCTTAACTCAGTGAGCTGATATTTTCCAAATGGCCTGTGCTTGATGCTACTAACTCACAGATGGGTGAAAGATCCATTCAAAGCACAGGAATGGAGTGAAGGCCCTGGTGTTTGATGTAACAGTATGCAAAGTTAATTGACATAGTTTCAGATTCCACAGCAGAACTACCCTTTTTTTAATATATAAATTTATTTATTTTTGGCTGTGTGTTGGGTCTTCGTTGCTGTGCGCAGGTTTTCTCTAGTTGCGGCGAGTGGGGGCTGCTCGTTGCGGTGCGCAGGCTTCTCATTGCGGTGGCTTCTCTTGCTGCGGAGCACGGGCTCTAGGCACGCAGGCTTCAGTAGTTGTGGCGAGCGGGCTTAGTTGCTCTGCGGCATGTGGGATCTTCCCGGACCAGGGCCTGAACCCGTATCCCCTGCACTGGCAGGCAGATAACCTCTGTGCCACCAGGAGAGCCCAGAACTACCCTTTAAGAAACTTACCACTTGTCAAGTTTTGATGTAGTACCAAAAAAGACTGTCTATATTTATTTGAAAAGGCTGTTACAGTACTCCTCTCTTTTCTTCTTTATAAATTTATTTACTTTATTTATTTTTTTTTGCTGCGTTGTGTCTTCGTTTCTGCGCACGGGCTTTCTCTAGTTGCTGAGCGGGGGCTCCTCTTCGTTGTGCTGCGCGGGCTTCTCATTGCAGTGGCTTCTCTTTGTTGAGGAGCGCGGGCTCTAGGTGCCCGGGCTCAGTAGTTGTGGCTCACGGGCTTAATTTTTCCGCGACATGTTGGATCTTCCCGAGCCAGGGCTTGAACCCGTGTCCCCTGCACTGGTAGGTGGATTCTTAACCACTGCGCCACCAGGGAAGCCCTACTCCTCCCTTTTCCAACTACGTATCTGTGAGGCTGAGTTTTCCTCATCTCCTTCAACCAAAACAAGATATTGTACCAGATTGAGTGCAGAAGCAGATGTGAGAATCCAGCTCTCTCTACTTGAGGCAGGCATTAAAGAGGTGTGCTAAAATGTATAATGTTGCTGCTCTTCTCACTAAGTTATTTTTCTAGTTATTTCTTTTTTTTTTAATTTAAAAAATATTTATTTATTTGGCTGTGCCGGGTTTTAGTTGTGGTACGCAGGATCTTTGTTGCAGCATGCAGGCTCTTAGTTGTGGCGCCCTTAGTTGTGGAATGCGGGATCAAGTTCTCTGACCAGGGATCGAACCCAGGCCCCCTGCATTGGGAGCGCAGAGTCTTAGGCACTGGACCACCAGGGAAGTCCCTCTAGTTATTTTTTGTAAAAATATTATTTATGGTAATATGTAATAGGCTTATTAAACTTCTTTTTTGTCTCTGCTTTAGTTTCTAGTGTAGTAAATATCCATTGATATAACCCACATAAACAAAAGCCCCTGGAATCCTCAGTAATTAAGAGTGTAAGGGAAGCCTGAGACCAAGCCTCTGAGCAGCAGTGATTTGGAGAGCAGTGTGGTGGTTAAACTGGCCGGGGCACGTCAAGGACCTTAGCCCCAGGTGCCTGCAGGGACCAGAGAGGTCCTCCGCTGGAGACAGGTGCCCTGTCCTGATGTGTCGTTATAGGTGTAGAACTGTGCCTTTTCCTGGGGAGAAGAACCACCCAGAGATTCTCTAAAGGTTGAAGACCCTTTGGTGTAGCTTGGGTGTTGAGGCATGGCCGAGGAAAAGCAGCTTATAGGAGTGGTCAGAAGTTGGAAGAACATCAGAGCAGTGTCAGTGCTTAAGAGAGTCTCTGAGAGGGAAGGGAATGGTCAAAGAGGCAGATTTGATTGGGATTCAGCGATCAGGACTCCCCAGGGCCGATGAGTGGCAGTGGCTTGTGGGGAGGCTCTGAAGGAAAGGGGTGGAGAGGCATGTGGGGTTGAGGGAGGGCTCTGTTCCTGCCTTCATTTTTTTTTTTTTTTTTTTTTGTGGCCATCCTGCATGGCATGTGATTTCTTAGTTCCCCCAACCAGGTTCAAACCTGTGCCCCCTGCAGTGGAAGTGCAGAATCTTAACTGCTGGACCTCTAGGGAGGTCCCTGTTCTGCCTTTATTTTATTTTATTTATTTATTTTTAAAATAAAATTTATTTATTTATTTTTGGTTGCGTTTGTGCACCGGCTTTCTCTAGTTGCGGCGAGCGGGGGCTGCTCTTCGTTTTGGTGCCGCGGGCTTCTCATTGCGGTGGCTTCTCTTGTTGCGGAGCACGGGCTCTAGGCACGCAGGCTTCAATAGTTGTGGCACACAGGCTCAGTAGTTGTGGTTCGCGGGCTCTAGAGCGCAGGCTCAGTAGTTGTGGCACACGGGCTTAGTTGCTCCGCAGCATGTGGGGTCTTCCTGGACCAGGGCTTGAACCCGTGTCCCCTGCATTGGCAGGCGGGTTCTTAACTACTGCGTCACTAGGGAAGTCCCCTGCCTTGATTATAGACGGAGTAGCTTGAGCACTGTCACGTGAGGAGCGCCTGTAAACAAGGGGAGGGAGAGTGTCAGTGAAATGCACATTCATGGCTGAGCAGTACCAGCTGGCAGCTGGTGATGGGGCAGTGATGAGAGACGCCCACCCCCCTCTGGTGAGAGGGACGTCATCTGTCCGATGGCGGGTGGAAAAGGTTGTGCTGGAAGAGAAATCAGGACAGGGCAATAGAGATGGCTGATTTCATTTTAAAAGGGTGGTGGAAACATCTGAAATTGAGAGCAAGGGGAGGTGAGGGGATGAGGCAGGCGGCAGATACCTGGGCAAAGGGAGAAGCCCCAAGACAGGACTGGGCGAGGAACTGAAATAAGAGGGCTTGGGAAATTGAGGATGGCACGGAAGGACCGTGGCCCTTCCGTCCTCCACCTGCAGTTCTCTTGGCAGTAGATGAACTTGCGTTTTGCAGATGACCCCAGTGCTGTTAGCTCGGCCTTGTTAGGTTCCTACTGTGCTAGCTAGGCACCATGCTAAGAGCTTGACGGTGTTACTGTTTGATCGTCTAATCGGCTCTGAGCCAGGTCCTGTGAATAGCCCCATTTCATAGGTGGCTAAACCTATGGGGAGATTAGGTAATTGGCCAGAGTCACAGCCAGGAATCTGTGGAACCCACGTTTGAACGTCAGTTGTTTGCCCCTAGAGCCCGTGCTCTTAATTATTACACCATGGACCATCTAATTTGAGCTCCTCTCCCCTACTCTTTCATCTCAGAGGACTTCTGTGTCTGCATCTGCCTCCTTCATATGTTGTTAAAGGGAGGATTCTTCCACTTGAGAACATATTCACCAACAGTTTTATCTTTAGTTTCTTCTTCAGGGGCTCCTTCTATTCTGTCTTCAAACGTGACTAATAAGTCTTATATAACTTAATCTCCCAGTTAATCTTGGTATATTTTTCAGCCACTATTCATATTTTTCTCTGTTTAAAATTAAACTCCCTGGACAGGAGATCTGTCTTCACTGCCTCAGTTCCTTCATCTGTCCTGTCCTCAGTCTTTTTTTTTTTTTTTTTTTTTAATATTTATTTATTTATTTTTGGCTGCATTGGTCTTAGTTGTGGCGTGTGGGCTCTTCGTTTTGGTGCGGGCTTAGTTGTCCTGCGGCTTGTGGGATCTCAGTTCCCCAACCAGGGATCAAACCTACGTCCCCTGCATTGGAAGGTGGATTCTTAACTGCTGGACCACAGGGAAGTCCCCCTGTCCTCATTCTTTGAGGGCCTTGTCCCTGTTCCCCCTAAGTTATCACTGTTACTGTTTTCATAAAGATGTCCTTTTCAGTAAGTCCATTTTACTGTCCCCAGTTTTTAACTGTTGTACTTTAATAATAAAAGTGTTTAATTGTTTATTGTACAAAATTAGGATTATAAAAATGAAGGGGAAAGGACTTCTCTGGTGGTCCAGTGGTTAAGAATCTGCCTTCCAGTGCAGGGGACGTGGTTTCGATCCCTGGTTGGAGAGCGAAGATCCCACATGCTGCGGGGCAGCTAAGCTTACGAGCTACAACTACTGAGCCTGCGTGCCCTAGAGCCCACGTGCTGCAACTAATGAGCCCACACTCTGTGACTACTGAAGCCCATGCACTCTAGGGCCCGCGTGCTGCATCTGCTAAGCCTGTGACCCACACTTGCTGAGCCATGTGCCACAACTACTGAAGCCTGCATGCCTAGAACCCGTGGTCCACAACAAAAGAAGCCACCACTTGCCGCAACTAAAGAAAGCCCGTGTGCAGCAATGAAGACCCAATGCAGCCAAAAAAACAACCAAAACAGGGCTTCCCTGGTGGCGCAGTGGTTGAGAGTCCGCCTGCTGATGCAGGGGATGCGGGTTCGTGCCCCAGTCCAGGAGGGTCCCACATGCCGCGGAGCGGCTGGGCCCGTGAGCCATGGCCGAGGAGCCTGCGTGTCCGGAGCCTGTGCTCGGTGGCGGGGGAGGCCACAGCAGTGAGAGGCCCACGTACCGCAAACAAACAAACAAACCAAAAACAAACACAAAAATGAGGGGGAAAGTCTATAGTTTACCTATCTGGAAATAACCTATAATATTATGTTGTTGTATTTTCATTTAGTTTTGTCGTTCATGCACATGTATTCAGAGATTCCCCCACCCCCCAGATTGGAGATCACACTGTATGTGTAGATTTTTAAGTTTTACTTTTTCTACTTTGTTACACATTATGTTTACATCTTTGAAAACATGACCAGTAACTACATAACAGTTGATGGTGTTCCTTGCTCCATGGCTTCTCTGTGCCCATGTGCTGGACATCCTGGCTCTGCAGTCTGAGCTTTGAGGCTGTGAGCAAGTTGTGTAACTCCTCTCTCGGTTTTCCCGTCTCCTGGGCTGGTGGTGAGGATGAAACGAGATGGTGCAAATGGAACACTTACCCCCGTGCTTAGCGTGGCGCAAGCACTGACGTATTTGCTTCCGTTACCACCCCTGCCTGTGACCTTTGCCTCCTTTGCCTTCCTCCTTTCCTCACACGCTTCTCCAAGTCGACCCCTGCTCTTTATTTCTGACTTTGTGGTTGCTGTCTTGCTTAAGGTTCTCAGGGGTTCTTCTGCGTGGCTCTGAAATGCTACTCTTAGTTTCCTGGGGCTGCAGTAACAAATTACCACAAAAGGAGTGGCTAAAACAGCAGAAATTTATTCTCATAATTCTGGAGGGTGGAAGTCTGACATCAAGGTTTTGACAGGGCAGCTCCCTCTGATGCCTCTTTCTGGCTTCGGGTAGTCGCTGGCAATCTGGTTTCTGCCTGTTTTATGTGGCCTTCTCTCTGTGTCTGTCTCTGCTCTTATAGGAACACCAGTCATTGGATGAGGGCCTATTCCATTGTGACCTCATTTTGAGTTAAAACTAATTATACCTGCAAAGACCTTTTTTCCAAATAAAGTCACGTTTACAGGTTCCAGGTGGACAAGAATATTCAAGGGACACTTTTCAACCCACTGCCGTTACCTAGAGCTTCCTCCTGGGCCCTGTTTTCGTTGCGTTCCCAGCTCTCTGTCTCCCATGTCTTTACCGTCCTTTCGTGGCCGAGCTAGTAAAAGGAAGTCTCAGTTGCAGGTTGAAGAAAACAACAGAGAGAACTTAGGTGGAAAAGGAAAATGTCTTATCGGGGTTTTGGATGTCTCACAGAACCAAAGTTCAGGAATAGAGCTGGGCTTTTTGGGTCAGCGTGGGGTCAGAGGATGGAGAAACCATTCAGGGGTCTCTGCCCATCTCATTTCCATTCTCCTTGTCTGTAAGTGCCTCGATGTTTCTGCTTGCAAAGTAAAAAAGCTCCCTGAGGGCTTCCCTGGTGGCGCAGTGGTTGAGAGTCCGCCTGCCGATGCAGGGGACGCGGGTTCGTGCCCCGGTCTGGGAAGATCCCATATGCCGTGGAGCAGCTGGGCCCGTGAGCCATGGCCGCTGAGCCTGCGCGTCCGGAGCCTGTGCTCCGCAACAGGAGAGGCCCGCGTACCGCAAAAAAAAAAAAAACCTCCCTGAAATGGTCATTTTTCTCTGTTTTCATCATATTTTGCCTCTTGGCATTGAACTCACTTAACCACCACCTCTTTAAAACACACTCTTCTCTTAGTTCCTGGTTCTCCTTCTGCCACTTTGTCCTTCTTGGTTTCCTTCCAAGGTTCCTCTTTTGCCTGCCCTGCCTGCCTTCAGTTGTCTGGTGTTTCTCCATCTTGAGTCCAGGATTCTCTCTGTTCTTGGGCTCTCCTTAGGTGATCGTGGCTGTTCCCATCTGTTCTTATCTGTTTTAAATGCTGTTTACTGATAGTTTTGAAGACTCTCAAATTTATATCTCTACTGCAGCCTTTCTGATCTCCAGACTCGTCTGTCTTCGTGTCCACCTGACATCTCCTTACTTTGCTGTTTCCACTGCTGAGTCCTTGATCCTTTAGGTCTCAGCTTGAGTGTCACCTCAAAGAGGCTTTTTCTGGCCACCATTGTTGCTCTTGATCACATTGATTGACCACAGTTACTGCTTCATGGTGTTCCCCTCAAATTGTGTTTGCAGAGTTGTGAGGCTCTGTCTCTCACTCTCCCAACTAGCACAGGCTGGAAGTAAAGGGTGTGCCAGTTGGGCTCTTCATGTGGACAGGGTTAGGTCTTTTTTTTTTTTTTTTTTTTTTTTTTTTTGGCGGTACGCGGGCCTCTCACTGTTGTGGCCTCTGCCGTTGCAGAGCACAGGCTCCGGACGTGCAGGTTCAGCGGCCATGGTTCACGAGCCCAGCCGCTCCACGGTATGTGGGATCTTCCCGGACCGGGGCACGAACCCACGTCCCCTGCATTGGCAGGCGGACTCTCAACCACTGCACCACCAGGGAAGCCCGGTAGGGTTAGTTCTTGAACCTGAGTCAGACCCCCTGAAAGTGTCCGTCGGTCCATCTGTAAGCCTGAGACTCAGGTGGTTTAGAGGAATGTCCCAAGCGAACGTGATACACAGTTAGGTTTGGGGACAGTGGCCTGTGAAACCACTTAACTAGGGCTTAAGGTCTAGGTAGTTTTCCGGAGAATGGATAGGAGGGTTATTGGAAAGGCTTGAGATTGCTTAACCACTGTTGGGGTGTGGGTTTGGGGATGGCTGCTGTAGACGCAGAGAGATGAGAAGGGAAGAGGGCAGGGAGCTTTTCCTGGGAATCGATGCACTCAGAGCAGGGAGAATCTCAGTGCCTAACACTGATTGGCAAGGCATTTAAAATGTGCTTTTTGAATCAGTAACAGACCATCATGTCCTCTTTACATTTTCTTAAAATATGGGAACTGACCGCACACATTTCCCATAATTTAAAACTTGACATATTCGGGAAATGCTAAGCTGCTGAGTAGGGTGCTACACTTCAGCTATGAAAGAAGAGCTTTAAAACAGCAGCTCTTCTACTTTAAACGTTTGTTCACAGATTTAGATAATGCTAGCTTAAAAAAAGAAAAGCTTCTGAAATGGTTGGGCTCTGTCTTCCTGGGTCTGTGGAGCCCACTCAGCAGCTAGGGTTTGAGTGTCTCGGCGGCCAGGACAGGGCCAGTGCTGGAAGGACCCTCTAGGCAATTTTTGTTTTTTGCAGCTGTCTTTTTTCTTTTGTGGAAACAGAAGAATGACATCCTTGAGGGTAATTTTTGCAGGAATAGGTTATAATCGCAATAGAGGCGATTGCTAATGTCCATTCCACTAACTGACCTTTGGGTACCAGTGAGGAGGGAAAGGACATATGTGAAGGAGGAGACAGCACAAAGAACGCCCCCCAAAGCAGTGGCTCCTTCCTTCCCTCGTGGAAGTGCCAAGCCCCTGGGAGGCGCAGGCAGCATTCTCCCCTTGCTTTTGGTCTCCATTGTTGCTTGTCTGCAGACATCTGTGGTTAGTCGTCGTAATGTGTGGTGTGCTACAGGGATGCTGCCTAACAGCCAAGGGTGAGCCAGCCCAAGACCTCACCGGTCCAAGGCTGAGAACTCTGACTTGAACTAACACGCACCCTGCAGTTAAAAAAACGTGCTCATGGCCTTGCATCAGTTACCTGTTGGTGCATAACAAACTGCCCCCCAAACTTAACGAGTTCAAGCAATAACTGTGTGTTCACCACTGGCAGTTAGGGCTCTGTGTGGTGGGGGGCTCTGCCCACTCATGCGTCTGCAGTCCATTGGCACTTCTGGGAAGGCCTTACCTGCATGGACTTTTCGCCAGGCTGCACCTCTGTTCTCCATGTGACCCTTCCAGCAGGCCGGCTCAGGCCTCTCAGGGTAGCCGAGTGGTAAGAGGGCGGGAGCAGAAGTTGCTAGGCTTCTTGAGGCCATACGTAGAAGTCACACAGTGTCACCTTTGGTACATTCTGTTGGTCGGAGCAAGTTATGAGGCCTAGTCCAGACTGGAAGTGTAGAGAAATAGTGAACCTCGTTCTTACAGGAGGAGCTGCAAAGAATCTGTGGCCGTTTCTTAAATCTCTCAGGACCTCTCTATAGCATGACATTTAGAATTGCCTGCTTTAGGGTGTCCAGTTAATACTAAGATTGCTGTGGAATGGATTCCAGAAGTGAACTGCTTAAAGGCATCAGTTTATTTAACAGACATTTGCCATATACTTACTTTCAGCAAGACACTGTGATTGGTGATGTGCAAGTACTGGGAAATAGCTTCTAATCTCTCATTCTTTGGGGGAGGACTGTGAACTAGTGGGTAAGCAAGTTTCAGACCTGTGGTGAGCGCTGCAAGACCCAGAGTGGAGAGAGGGCACTTGGTTTTAGGTTAATTGGGAAAGGCCGTTCTGAGCAGTTGGCACCTGAAGGAGGAGAAGCCAGGTAGGAGAAGAGCCTGGTTACTTCAGGTGCAGAGAACAGCAATTGCAAAGGCCCTGAGGTGGGGAGAGGCCAGCGTGGCTGAAGCTTTGTGCCCCGGGAGCAAGGCGGTAGAAGTCAGGGTTGGAGAGGAAGCTGGCCTTGGCCACCTGGCCCAGTTTGCCAGGCAGTGTCAGCTTCACCCGGTGAGCCGGGATTCTGTGTGGGGAGTGCCCTCTTTGACTATTAGACGTGCCCTGGTGGACAGTGCATTTTATGGTCACTCTGACGTGGAGGAAAGTTTGATTCTTTCCCTCAGTGCGGTGGACGCCACTGCACAGTTCTAAGCAGGAAGTGACCAGATGTGAATTTTAAAAGGTGGTTCAGTTGCCGAAGGAAGAATGGATTGTTGGGGTGAAAATAGAAACAAAGATCATTTAAGGGATACTGTTGATGAGAAATGATGTAGCTTGGCTAAGGATGGGGGCTGAGGAAGTGGGAGTAAGTGGACAGACTCATTTCTGCTCTGGAGGTCGAGCTAGCCACGGTGCTGATGATCTAGGACTATTCTTTTTTTTTGTTCTGGCCGTGCCTGGCAGCATGTGGAATTTTAGTTCCCCGGCCAGGGATGGAACCTGTGCCCCATGGAATGGCAGCACGGAGCCCTTAACCACTGGACCACCAGGGAATTCCCCTAGGACAGTTCTTAAGCGCTTGCTCTGCACCCTTAGGGGCCGATGATGGTCGGGCACTGAGATGAGGCCAGATGGGTGGCTCAGGTTTGTTGACTGTCCAGTGGGGACGAGAGAGCCATCCTTGGAACATTTGAAGCTCAAAATGGACACAGGAAACCAAGTGCAAGTGTTGGCTCGTAAGTATGTTGGCCTGGAGTTCAGTCTGGAAGTCATAGGTAATATTTCAGTTCTTGTGAATGACGCTCTCACCTGCGCCTGGGAGGTAGGAAGAGGAGGCGACGGGATGCCCAGCCAGTGAAGGAAGGATAGGGCAGCTCTTCCTCAGTAAGGAGGGTGGGGATCCTGCATAGAGTGCTGTTGAGGGGTCAGGTGAAAGGGGTCCCTCAGATTTAGGGACTGTAGGTGCTAGGTGGTGGGCAGCGAAAGACATTGCGGGGAGTTAAAACATGGGAGTTGAGGAAGGGGAGACCACCTATGTAGATGTGGCTTCAGGAAGTTTTGCTGTGGGAGGAGGGGGCAAGGAAAGGGCTCTGTAGTTGGTGGGTGATGAGGGGAACCGTAGAGTGGTCTGTTTTTAAATAGGGAGCTCCTAAACCCGGGTGTTTATTTGGGTGCATTCAGAACTCGGCTGTGTGAATGACTCCCCTGGGATCTTATTAGCTGCAGATCCTAATTCAGTCTGCAGCCGAGTGAGTGAGCTTTCCTGACTAGCTCCCAGGTGCCGCTGGCGTTGCTGGTCCTTGGACCACACACGGAGAAGCAAGCACAATTGATGTTGTTAGAAACTAGCTGGTAGAGGGAGTTGATGCAGTAACAGAAGGCTGACCGCCTTAAGAAAAGCTGGGGCGGCGGGTGGTTCTTACCTATCTCATCACTGGTGCCAGCTGTTTGTATTGGCCTTTCATTTCAGCTGGTCTCATGGCTTCAAAGTTTGTCCTAATGGGTATGCTACTCCCTCCAGCCGAGCAAGTTAGCTGTGACATGGGATGTGATAGACCTATTTTCATCAACTCTTTTTTTTAAACATCTTTATTGGCGTATAATTGCTTTACAATGGTGTGTTAGTTTCTGCTTTATAACAAAGTGAATCAGCTATACATATACATATATCCCCACGTATCCTCCCTCTGGTTAACTCTTGTGAGGTTAAACAGCAGGTTTTTTTTTTTTTTTTTTTTTACACGGTACGCGGGCCTAGGCTCCGGACGCGCAGACTCAGCGGCCATAGCTCACGGGCCTAGCCGCTCCGCGGCATGTGGGATCTTCCCAGACCGGGGCACGAACCCACGTCCCCTGCATTGGCAGGCGGATTCCCAACCACTGCGCCACCAGGGAAGCCGCTAAACAGGAGTTTTAATTAGCATAGAATTTAATTTGTTTTATGTCGGAAAAATGGGTTGAAGTAATTAGCTTTCAGCAAATAATACCTTCCTGTCATTTCAGCAGCTCTCCTGGACGTAACAGGCTGCATAAAGTGCCTGCCAGATAAGCTCAGAATTTTAAGGTTTGGAAGAGACAAGATGAGATCAAGAAAGATGGCTTTGATTGGGAGGGGGAGGGATTAAATTTCAAACAAAACAAAAGATTGGGTTTTTTTGTTTTTGTTTTTGTTTTTTTTGCGGTACAGGGGCCTCTCCCTGCTGTGGCCTCTCCCATTGCGGAGCACAGGCTCCTGACGCGCAGGCCCAGTGGCCATGGGCCATGGGCCCAGCCGCTCCACGGCACACGGGATCCTCCCGGACCAGGGCACGAACCCGTGTCCCCTGCATCGGCAGGCGGACTCTCAACCACTGCGCCACCAGGGAAGCCCCAAAAGATTGTTTTTTCATCTAAGACATGTAACGAAGCAGCATTACAAGTGGGTGCAGGCTAACATAGGTGTTCCCTGATAAATTGAATATAAGTAACTCTGTAGCTTTTTACATACTGGCCTGTTATACACTTCGGGGTGTTCTTGGGGAGAGAGTTTGAGGGTAACTGGGTCAGCTGGCAGGAGAGGCAGAGAGGAGGAGCCAGGCACTTGCTGAATAATGGTGATTGGACAGGCAGGTTCCTCTCACTGCCACCCCCTTGTCTTTCCTGCGTATTGTTCCTGTGACTGAGCTGGCTGAGATTCCTGGGCAAGGAAGCAGGGACCTAGGAAGGCTCCAGCTCCAGGTGCACCTGTGCTGCTGCCCCTGCCCTCCTGTGCCCTCGTCCTACCTCAGGGACACCAGGGGAGAGAGACCTGGGCCACAATCCATGCCTGTGGTTAAGCCCTTTGTCCTGAATGCTTGGCTGAAATAAACTTCACGGTTGCTTTAGATTGAGCGTCTGTTTTTAGTGTTGTTGCGGAGGTCAGTAATCTGAGCCATGCTAAGATAATGGTCAGAAAAGTCAAAGAGCAGAGGTTCATGACAAGAGCCATGGGTCTTACAGAAGCTTCTTTTTTTTTTTGTAAATAACTCCTTTATGGAAACTAACTTTAGAAATAATTTTTTTGAGTTCTTAGGCAAATTGACCAAGGTCATTTTTTTTTAAATGATTGTTAGGCCTAAAACTCTTCTCTTTTTTTATAAAGAGAAAAACATGTTGAAGTCAGCTATAAGACCTAACTTAGGTACATTACTGAAGAGATAAAAAAGAATTTGAATAGACCTGAACACAGAATTTGAATGCAGGTCTTCTGTATGTACATGCTGGGATATTTTTAAATTGTCACCTAATTTGGACAAATAAATATTTGAGAAGAGTCAGTTCTATAAAAGAAAGATGAGGGGAAAGTGTTCTATTAGATATAAACAGGAAAGTTCTATAAAGCATAGGTAGGTAGAACAAAGTAGTCTAGATAATGATCTATAAATTTATGGGAATTTACTTCTTGATTAGTGTAGCATTTTATTATTTTTTTAAAAAATTTATTTATTTATTTTTGGCTGTGTTGGGTCTTCATTGCTGCGCACGGGCTTTCTCTAGTTGCGGCGAGTGGGGGCGACTCTTTGTTGAGGTGCGCGGGCTTCTCATTGCGGTGGCTTCTCTAGCTGCAGAGCACAGGCTCTAGGTGCGTGAGCTTAAGTAGTTGCAGCATGCGGGCTCAGTAGCTCTGACGCATGGGCTTAGTTGCTCTGCGGCATGTGGGAGCTTCCCGGACCAGGGCCCAAACCCGTGTCCCCTGCACTGGTAGGTGGATTCTCAACCACTGCACCATCAGGGAAGCCCCTAGTGTAGCATTTTAAATCAGTTGGGAATGGATGGTTTGTAATGTAACAGATGTTGGATCAACTGGCAGTCTGTTGGAAAAAATAAAGTGGAAAACTCTACAACACATAGAGATTCTGGCTGGATTAAAGACTTAAATGTAAAAATTAAAACATGGAAATATTAGAAAATTATTGTGAGAAGTATTTTTTAACCTTTGAGGTGGGGTGTTTGGGGAAAGGGTTTCTTAGCATGACACTAAGGTCATAAGCCATAAAAAGATTATCTGCTTGAATACTCAGAACATACTTATAGCAAAAGATATCTGATAGAGGAATTTTGTTTTTTTGACCTCGCCAACATGGCATTTAGGATCTTAGCTCCCTGACCAGGGATGGAACCTTCACCCCCTGCAGTGGAATCGGGGAGTCTTAACCACTGGACCACCAGGGAAGTCCTGATGATAGGGAACTTTGAACTGTAGTTCAAAGACAAGCAAGTTGGAGAAAATATTAGCTATGCATATATATATATGTATATATAAAAGATAAGAGGTTAATATGTTGAGTATAAAAGGACATTTCCAAACTAAATTATTCAGCAAGTTTATTTTTAGAAATTTATTCACGGGGGGGGGGGGGGGAAAAGTAAGAGAATCCTTGTTACAGCATTCATTATAAAAACAAAATAGTAAAAACAGTTTCTGTTAGAAACCTTCTCCTAGGGGCTTTCCTGGTGGTGCAGTGGTTGAGAGTCCGCCTGCCGATGCAGGGGACGCGGGTTCGTGCCCCGGTCTGGGAAGATCCCACATGCCGTGGAGTGGCTGGGCCCGTGAACCATGGCCGCTGGGCCTGCGCGTCTGGAGCCTGTGCTCCACGACGGGAGAGGACACAGCAGTGAGAGGCCTGCATACCGCAAAAAAAAAAAAAAAAGAAACCTTCACCTAGAATTTTTGGTAAGAAAGCAAAAAATTGTCAGTAGTTACTAGAATATAAGTTCCATGAGGGCAGAGATCTTTTTTTTTTAATCCACGTAGGTAGTTTTTATTTAAATATAAATGGCATTATACTTTATGTACTTTTGTGTATCTTAACGTATTTTGAATATATTTCCCGAGGGCAGAGATCTTTATCTTTTTTATTCCCTAATATCTCCTCAAACAGTGCCTGGAATGTAGTACATCTCAAAAAATATTTGTGGAATGAACCAGTGGATGAATCTAAATGCCCATCAGTGGGAACTGGTTAAATTAAGGTACATGCAGAATACTGCGAAGCTGTTCAAAAAGTTTAAGGTAGCCCTGCTTCATTGTCCTGAGGAGATGACCGCAGTGCAGCAGATAAAGTCTGGAAGAAATACACACCCCTGGGCATCCCTGTGAAACATGTTATTTCTTGGGGGTAGCTGGGGACAAGGAACGTGCTGTACAGTAAGATAATGTTTTATCTGTATTTTCTGTGGAAGAATACCAAGATCATTATAATTAGGAAAAAGATATTTTCACTTTGGAAGAAATGTTAAAGCAAATTATTTATATGTGGAAGTTTTAGAAGCTCTCTCAAAGTTAGCATGACTGAAATGAGAATATTATAGAAATTTCATAGTTTTAGTTTGTTTGCCTTTGTTTTTTTTATTGAGGTATAATTGACTAAGTTTGCCTTTGAGGTAAAAGAGTTTTATTGGTGCTATAGTCTGCTCTTTTGTAGCTTTTTTGGGAGCGGGGCGGCGCGCCACGCGGCCTGCAGGATCTTAGTTCCCCACCAGGGATTGAATCCCGAGCCACAGCAGTGAGAGTGTGAAGTCCTAACCACTGGACCGCCAGGAAAGTCCCTCGTAGCATCTTATATTCCTGTTCTGTTCTGCATCCTTTCACTGGTTTTTGTGTAAGAATGGATGCTGTGGATCCTGTTACTATTGACATAACAACTACAATCTATTGGTTTTTAATAACAGTACTTTTCAGTAATGTTAGACAGTAACACTCTTCAGGAAATCTGCATGGGCCAGTCTGGCAGAATCAAAGACCAAGTGAAATGTAGTTGGTCAGGTTCCTTGTAGCTGTATAGACTTTAAGTCACGTGAAAGAAGAGAGAGACACGACAGGCACCTGTAATGAGCCTCCAGGACTCAGTGGGGACTGTCAGCTGAAATGGAGCCTCCTGGCTAACAGTGTAAATTGTAAGAGGTAGAGTTCAACTTCAGGTGTACGTTTGTGGGGGGAAAATCTTTTGTATAATGGGTTTTTCACAGTTAATTGGCAAGATTACATAGTTTGATTTAAAGACTCCAAAGCTCATTTCCTGGAGTGCAGTAGTGCCAGGTATCTCGGAAGTGTACGTGCACTCTTCAGACCAGCAGAAGCTGCTGCAGAGCAGTTAGGAGCATACTTGGTAGGCAAGAGAGGACGACTCGTAATGATATTGGGGATCAGGTGTTGGTCTGAGACTGAGATTTACGGGCTGTTTTCCCAGATAGTAGTTGCCACGCACCGTCCTATGAGCCAGAGGTTGGCAAACTATGGCCTGCCATCTCTTTGTGTGTGTCCCACGAGCTAAGAATGGTTTTCACATTTTTAAATGGTTGAAAAATCAAAAGGAGACTATTTGTGGCATGGAAAAGTGATACGAAATTCAGGTTGTGTCCGTAGACATTTTTATTGGAGGGCCCACGACTGTTCTTCTGCCTGTCATCTGTGGCTGATTTTGTGGTGGCAAAATCCACACTGGAATCGAGAGCGTGTGCTCTCTGGGCCTCTGCAGAAAACCATTGCCACCCCTGCTCCGGGCTCTTGGCCAGCGTGGCATCCTCCGCCCCCTCACCAGCAGAGCAGCAGGCCTGAGGGTTCAGCAGTTTACCTGAGGTTACAGAGCTGGACCCAAGCACACCTTTCTGATCCCAGATCCTTTGGTTTTAACTGCTGTGCGACACGGCCTCCACAGAAACAATGTTCTGTGTTTGGTTTCCTTTACAATTTTCTGTTAACAATTATGTGCTAACATATACTGAGCTAATGGGACATTCTATACACATGAAGAATAGATAGGTTTTCTAAGTTTTTCCAAATTAAATTTCCTTTGGAGTCTTAACTGTGATGCTTGAAATTTGAATGTCCATGTACTAGAAATACCTTGGAAGGAGAATTCCTCTGTGGAAGTTGTGCTGAGGAGGGCCTAAAAATAAGTTCTTTGAGGGCAAGGAGTAGGATCTTTGGGTTTATTTTTAAATTCTCTTGTAGTTAACGGGATAGTGATGTGTGAAAGATATCCGGACTTAGGCACTATGGATCTAGTCATAAAAAAGGCATTTAGGGGCTTCCCTGGTGGCGCAGTGGTTGAGAGTCTGCCTGCCGATGCAGGGGACACGGGTTTGTGCCCCGGTCCGGGAAGATCCCACATGCCGCGGAGCAGCTGGGCCCATGAGCCATGGCCGCTGAGCCTGCGCGTCCAGAGCCTGTGCTCCGCATCGGGAGAGGCCACAACAGTGAGAGGCCTGCGTACCACACAAAAAAAAAGGCATTTAGGTCTCATCAGTAGGCATTTCAGTAAAGATTTTAGTTAAATCTGTAAAGTGTCCATAGTGTGTTTGCTCTGGTGGCCAGCCGCCCCCGTGCCTGGAGGCCTGGCTCTTGGGGGTGCTGCGGGGATGAGGGGTCCCAGCAGTCACCCGGCAGAGGACGCGCTCCTCACTGCCAGCCGGGCCGTGTGAGCACCAGGCTGCTTTCCCAGTGCACACGCTGGTGTATTGAAAAACAAATGTGAATGTCTCGTGAAGTAGAATGCAAAGTTTACATCAGTTTTCCCACATTACTACTAAATACTTCAGTGCGTGTATTTTGAGAACACAGACATATTTTTATATAACCACAGTTCAGCTATTAAAATCAGTAAGTTTAACACTGATACTGATCTATTTTCTATTCCACGTTTCGTCGATTGTCCCTGTACTGATTTCACAGCTGTTCCTCCCGGTCCCGATCCAGTCAGTCGGGGAACACACTTGCGTTGTATTTAGAGGTCGTGTCTGTTCTTTAATCTGGAACAGCCTGTCTTTGTTGTTCTTGCCCTTAACATTTTAAAGAGTGCAGGCCAGTTGTCTTGGAGAATGACCCTCACTTTGGGTCTGTCTGGGCTTCCTCATGGTTAGATTCAGGTTCTTTGGGGCAGCATACCACAGAAATGTTGTGTCCTGGGCCTTCTCTGGTGAGTGTTTCCGATGCTCTCCGTGCCACTTGGAGGGTCTGCCCCAAACGCTCTCTCCTGGTCCCTCGGCTCCCGGCTTCGTTCTCCCTCTCCCCGCAGGGATGGAAGGTCTACATGAGCACCTGTCCTCAAGGCTGCATTGCAGATCCTACTTGCCCTGAGAGAGTGCCTTTCAGTAGTCAGTTACTGAGTTCCTCTCGGGTTTTGTTCGGTGAACACAAAGGTGAGGAAGTCAGATCTTGATGAATTTATAGTTACTGTCCAATTTTACAGCCTGTTCCTAAAGCAGGGGAGCAGAGAGGTAGGTGAGGCTCTTTTGGGTGGAGGTGGAGCCCAGTGTGGTGGTGGGTTTGTGAGCCACCCCCTCCCTGCTTCTCTGCCTCCCCCTCCACTCCTCTGAGGCCCAAACTCGAACCTTCATGCAAAGATTCCCAAATTCATGGCACCATTAGTGTCCCTAGGATTTTCACAGTGCCCCAGGCTAAAATAAATACCTAAAAGTCCCTTTATTGAGTTTTAAGGTCCAATCAATTTAAGTATGTATGTTCTAAGAACTTAGTACCCATTTGAAAAAGTAATACCCCAAAATTGAGGGAAACTTTTCTTTTTTTAAAAAATTAATTTTATGTATTTTTTTGGCTGCATTGGGTCTTTGTTGCTGTGCCCAGGCGTTCTCTAGTTGTGGCGAGTGGGGCTACTCTTCGTTGCTGTGCACAGGCCCTAGAGCGCGGCCTTCAGTAGTTGTGCACGGCCTTAGCTGCTCCACAGCATGTGGGATCTTCCGGGACCAGGGCTTGAACCCGTGTCCCCTGCAATGACAGATGGATTCTTAACCACTGCACCACGAGGGAAGTCCCTATTTTATTCTTAACTAAACCACTGTCGTTAACTAATGGGCAGTATAGCCTCTCAAACTTCAGAATCTGACTGGACACGGCTGTCTTCCTTTGATTCTTGTGCAGTGCTTCTGGCTGTTTTATCGAAGCAACCACTGAAAACCCAGCTTTGTGAGGATGTGACGTCATCGGAAAGGATGCAGCGCCATCTGCTGTTGGAACTGTGAACCGGCTGGAGCTAGCCACTTCCACGGTGTCTGTCACCTGTGAAGTTTCTCTGTGCTTGTCACAACTTAAAATTATCTTAAAACCTGGGAGTTCGCCGCATCTTTCCGCGCAGTTTTGGAGCTGGGGTTTTAATGGCTGCCTGAACTAGGCCCTGCAGCGTTTGGGGGTGGGGGGTTTCCAGTAGAAGGGGCTTGCCCACTGGAGATACCAGGGTGAGGGCGGAAGGTGGGATCTTTCCCTATCCAGGAATCAAAGTTAAGTCACTCTGGGGTGCTCTGTCCCCAGAGGGGAAGTTAGAGGACCCACAGGAAAACCAGTGTTGTCGACTAAAGGGGCCTTACTGGCATTTATAATGTGCGTTTTTTTGAAAAATGAAATTTATCGTCTAAGGAACTTATAAATGGACTTTTGGAAGGTAGCCTGTAATTTTTCTTGACAGGTGTGAGAAATGAACTGAAAACATGAATGATTTATCAAAATAACAAGTGACTGTCTTTGTTAGATGTCCTCTGATATTGGCCATAGCCCTTTCTCCTATTTTTGACACAATAAGTTGATAAGGCAGTGGGGAAAGTCATGAGTACTTAAAAAAAATGTTAGAGAGGTTTTGCTGATTTTTTTTTTTTTTTAGGGCCACATGTCTGTTGACCGTAAGTTTTTGGGAACTGAATTATTGCTTGCTATATATATTTCGGTTCATGTATGATACTTTATGACTTAACTTTGCCAAGTAGTTACGTAGTGCCAGAGTGAAGAGATACGTGCTTATGTAACTTAAAGGGAGTTTGTTACTATATTAAAGACACCCGTCAGTTTTTGGCCTGTGTTCTCCTCTAGGGACCCCATCGGTAGTCCCTGTGGCAGGGGGAGCCATCCCCTTCTGTGCCACAGAGACACAGCTGACACTGGGCGGTGGAATTACAGTCAGTTTTGGACCGTGCACGGGTTAAGAGAGAGGGTGAAGGACAGAAGGTGCACCCAGCAAAACAGAAGGGTCACCACGAGCTGGCCAGACGCGGCTCTGGTTCCTGTTTTTCCTTTCTTGTTTCCAGTCACACACCCCCCGGAGCCTGCTGTGCTTCCTGGCCTTGGGACCTGTCAGATCTGTCGCCAATTCCCTGTGGGAATTTTCTCTTCTTGGCAGACAGAAGAGCATTGACTAGACCAGTTAAACTTTTTGGGGGGGGTGTTGAGGGTAGGGGGAGATTGAGTCGTTTAATTTTTCATACCTAGAATTAACCATTTCCCAAAAGTTATAGTTCTTAATAATAAGTCAAATTTCTTTCTTCCTTTAAGGATTTTCATTGGCAGATGGTACAGGTAATTGGACAATGTATTTATTTATCCAGTGAAAATATGTAAATGACTAAAAGTCAGAATATGCTGTCCATGTAACCTGGTTTTCTTGAATGTCTTCATGGTGTCATTGTTTTCTGGGGTACTTCCCTCAGAAGGTTCAACACTACGTGACCTTTTTCCTCTTCTTTCTGAATTAACGTTATTTTGGGCTTTAAAAGAAAAATCAACTGTTGTCAGAATTTACTTTTTTTTTTTTTTTTTTTTTTTTTTGAGGTACTTGGGCCTTTCACTGTTGTGTCCTCTCCCGTCGCGGAGCACAGGCTCAGCAGCCATGGCTCGCGGGCCCAGCCGCTCTGCGGCATGTGGGATCTTCCCGGACCGGGACACGAACCCGTGTCCCCTGCATCGGCAGGCGGACTCTTAACCACTGCGCCACCAGGGAAGCCCCAGAATTTACATTCTTGATCGTCCCATGCATCACCAAGTTTTTAATTACTACATTAGGTATAATTGGGAGGAGGAAATACCCTTCATGAAAGAAAAAACTGAACAAATATTTGGAAGCCCCTTTACTCCAGACTCTAGGCACCAAGAATAGGGTGAAGAGTCTGGTGGCTGTGGCCCTGTCCCGGGCTCTGCATGTGCGGATGCTCCTCCTCTCAGGTCTTCGTGATTCCGTGTCCTTACTTAACTCCCTTCGGGTCAGGAGCTCACACCGTCCAGTTTTGTGGGAAGATCTGCTCCTTACTCTTCCATCATGGCCAAGGAAATGCCACCTTTCGTCCAAGGGGTGCTTTCCTTACCCTGCACTTAAACACAGTGACCTAGTGTTTATTATTCCTACCGTGCGGGGGTTATTTATGTCATTTACTTTTTTAAAAAAAGAATAATTAATTTTTGGCTACGTTGGGTCTTCACTGCTGTGAACGGGCTTTCTCCAGTTGTTGCGAGTGAGGGCTACTCTTCTTTGCGGTGTGCGGGCTTCTCATTGCGGTGGCTTCTCTTGTTGTGGGGCTTGGGCTTCAGCATTTGTGGCTCGTGGGCTCTAGAGTGCAGGCTTAGTAGTTGTGGCGCACGGACTTAGTTGCTCCGCGGCATGTGGGATCTTCCCGGACCAGGGCTCGAACCTGTGTCTCCTGCATTGGCAGGCAGATTCTTAACCACTGCGCCACCAGGGAAGTCCTGTCATTTACTTTTTTTTTTTTTTTAATTTTTAAATTTTATTTTATTTTTATACAGCAGGTTCTTATTAGTCATCAATTTTATACACATCAGTGTATACATGTCAATCCCAATCGCCAGCACACCACCATCCCCACCCCTCCCACGGCTTTCCCCGCTTGGTGTCCATACGTTTGTTCTCTACATCTGTGTCTCAACTTCTGCCCTGCAAACTGGTTCAACTGTACCATTTTTGTAGGTTCCACATACATGCGTTAATATACGATATTTGTTTTTCTCTTTCTGACTTACTTCACTCTGTATGACAGTCTCTAGATCCATCCACATCTCAATAAATGACTCAATTTCGTTCCTTTTTATTCCATTGTATATATGTACCACTTCTTCTTTATCCATTCATCTGTCAGTGGGCATTTAGGTTGCTTCCATGACCTGGCTATCGTAAGCAGTGCTGCAATGAACATTGGGGTCCATGTGTCTTTTTAAATTATGGTTTTCTTTGGGTATATGCCCAGTAGTGGGATTGCTGGGTTATATGGTAATTCTATTTTTAGTTTTTTAAGGAACCTTCATACTGTTCTCAATAGTGGCTGTATCAATTTACATGCCCATCAACAGTGCAGGAGGGTTCCCTTTTCTCCACACCCTCTCCAGCGTTTGTTGTTTGTAGCTTTTCTGATGGTGCCCATTCTAACTGGTGCGAGGTGTTACCTCACTGTAGTTTTGATTTGCATTTCTCTAATAATCAGTGATGTTGAGCAGCTTTTCATGTGCTTCTTGGCCATCTGTATGTCCTCTTTGGAGAAATGTCTATTTAGGTATTCTGCCTGTTTTTGGATTGGGTTGTTTGTTTCTTTAATATTGAGCTGCATGAGCTGTTTATATATTTTGGAGATTAATCCTTTGTCCGTTGATTCGTATGCAAATATTTTCTCCCATTCTGAGGGTTGTGTTTTCGTCTTGTTTATGGTTTCCTTTGCTGTGCAAAAGCTTTTACGTTCATCAGGTCCCATCTGTTTATTTTTGGTTTTATTCCCATTACTCTAGGAGGTGGATCAAAAAAGATCTTGCTGTGATTTATGTCAAAGAGGGTTCTTCCTATGCTTTCCTCCAAGGGTTTTATAGTGTCCGGTCTTACATTTAGGTCTCAAATCCATTTTGAGTTTATTTTTGTGTATAGTGTTAGGGAGTGTTCTAATTCCATTCTTTTACATGTAGCTGTCCAGTTTTCCCAGCACCACTTATTGAAGAGACTGTCTTTTTTCCATTGTATATCCTTGCCTCCTTTGTCATAGATCAGTTTACCATAGGTGCCTGGGTTTATCTCTGGGCTTTCTATCTTGTTCCATTGATCTATGTTTCTGTTTTTGTGCCAGTGCTATATTGTCTTAATTACTGTAGCTTTGTAGTATAGTCTGAAGTCAGGGAGTCTTGATTCCTCCAGCTCCGTTCTTTTCCCTCAAGACTGCTTTGGCTATTCGGAGTCTTTTGTATCTCCATACAAATTTTAAGATTATTTGTTCTAGTTCTGTAAAAAATGCCATTGGTAGTTTGATAGGGATTGCATTGAATCAGTAGATTGCTTTGGGTAGTATAGTCATTTTCACACTATTGATTCTTCCAATCCAAGAACGTGGTATATCTCCCCATCTGTTGATATTATCTTTAATTTCTTTCATCAGTGTCTTATAGTTTTCTGCACACAGGTCTTTTGTCTCCCTAGGTAGGTTTATTCCTAGGTATTTTATTCTATTTGTTGCAGTGGTAAATGGGAGTGTTTCCTTAATTTCCTTTTCAAATTTTTCATCATTAGTGTATAGGAAGGCAAGGGATTACTGTGCATTAATTTTGTACCCTGCAACTTTACCAAATTCATTGATTAGCTCTAGTAGTTTTCTGGTGGCATTTTTAGGATTCTCTATGTGTAGTATCATGTCATTTGCAAACAGTGACAGTTTTACTTCTTCTTTTCCGATTTGTATTCCTTTTATTTCTTTTTCTTCTCTGATTGCCGTGGCTAGGACTTCCAAAACTATGTTGAATAATAGTGGTGAGAGTGGACATCCTTGTCTTGTTCCTGATCTTAGAGGAAATGCTTTCAGTTTTTCACCATTGAGAATGATGTTTGCTGTGGGTTTGTCGTATATGGCCTTTATTATGTTGAGGTAGGTTCTGTCTATGCCCACTTCCTGGAGAGTTTTTATCATAAATGGCTGTTGAATTTTGTCAGAAGCTTTTTCTGCATCTATTGAGATGAGCATATGGTTTTTATTCTTCAAGTTGTTAATATGGTGTATCACATTGATTGATTTGTGTATATTGAAGAATCCTTGCACCCCTGGGATAAATCCCACTTGATCATGGTGTTTGATCCTTTTAATGTGTTGTTGGATTCTGTTTGCTAGTATTTTGTTGAGCAGTTTTGCATCTATATTCATCAGTGATATTGGTCTGTAATTTTCTTTTTTTGTAGTGTCTTTGTCTGGTTTTGGTATCAGGGTGATGGTGGCCTCGTAGAATGAGTTTGGGAGTGTTCCTTCCTCTGCAATTTTTTGGAAGAGTTTGAGAAGGATGAGTGTTCGCTTTCCTCTAAATGTTTGATAGAATTCATCTGTGAAGCCATCTGATCCTGGACTTTTGTTTGTTGGAAGATTTTTAATCACAGTTTCAATTCCATTACTTGTGATGGGTCTGTTCATATTTTCTGTTTCTTCCTGGTCCAGTCTTGGAAGGTTATACCTTTCTAAGAGTTTGTCCATTTCTTCCAGGTTGTCCATTTTATTGGCATAGAGTTGCTTGTAGTAGTCTCTTAGGATGCTTTGTATTTCTGCGGTGTCTGTTGTAACTTCTCCTTTTTCATTTCTAATTTCATTGGTTTGAGTCCTCTCCCTCTTTTTCTTGATGAGTCTGGCTAATGGTTTGTCAATTTTGTTTATCTTCTCAAAGAACCAACTTTTAGGTTTATTGATCTTTGCTATCGTTTTCTTTGTTTCTGTTTCATTTATTTCTGCTCTGATCTTTATGATTTCTTTCCTTCTGCTAACTTTGGGTTTTGTTTGTTCTTTCTCTAGTTCCTTTAGGTGTAAACTTAGATGGTTTATTTGAGATGTTTCTTATTTCTTGAGGTAGGCTTGTATAGCTATAAACTTCCCTCTTAGAACTGCTTTTGCTGCATTCAGTAGGTTTCGGGTCGTCATGTTTTCATTGTCATTTGTCTCTAGGTATTTTTTGATTTCCTCTTCGATTTCTTCAGTGATCTCTTGGTTATTTAGTAACGTATTGTTTAGCCTCCTTTTTTACGTTTTTTTCCCCTGTAATTCATTTCTAATCTCATAGCGTTGTGGTCAGAAAAGATGCTTGATATGATTTCAGTTTTCTTAAATTTACTGAGACTTGATTTGTGACCCAAGATGTGATCTATCCTGGAGAAGAATGTTCCGTGCACACTTGAGAAGAAAGTGTAATCTGCTGTTTTTGGATGCGATGTCCTATAAATATCAATTAAATCTGTTTGGTCTGTTGTGTCATTTAAAGCTTCTGTTTCCTTATTTATTTTCATTTTGGATGATCTGTCCATTGGTGTAAGTGAGGTGTTAAAGTCCCCCACTGTTATTGTGTTACTGTTGATTTTCTCTTTCATAGCTGTTAGCAGTTACCTTATGTATTGAGGTGCTCCTATGTTGGGTGCATATATATTTATAATTGTTATATCTTCCTGGATTGATCTCTTGATCATTATATAGTGTCCTTCCTTGTCTCTTGTAACATTCTTTATTTTAAAGTCTATTTTATCTGATATGAGTACTGCTACTCCAGCTTTCTTTTGATTTCCATTTGCATGGAATATCTTTTTCCATCCCCTCACTTTTCAGTCTGTACGTGTCCCTAGTTCTGAAGTGGTTCTCTTGTAGACAGCATATATTTGGGTCTTGTTTTTGTATCCATTCAGGAAGCCTGTGTCTTTTGGTTGGAGCATTTAACCCATTCACGTTTAAGGTAATTATCAATATGTATGTTCCTATTACCATTTTCTTAATTTTGTGGGGTTTGTTTTTGTAGGTCCTTTTCTTCTCTTGTGTTTCCCACTTAGAGACGTTCCTTTAGCATTTGTAGTAGAGCTGGTTTGGTGGTGCTGAATTCTCTTAGCTTTTGATTTTTCCATCGAATCTGAATGAGATCCTTGCTGGGTAGAGTTATCTTGGTTATAGTTTCTTCCCTTTCATAACTTTAAGTATATCATGCCACTCCCTTCTGGCTTGTAGAATTTCTGCTGAGAAATCAGCTGTTAACCTTATGGGGGTTCCCTTGTATGTTATTTGTCGTTTTTCCCTTGCTGCTTTCAATAATTTTTGTTTGTCTTTAATTTTTGCCAACTTGATTACTTTGTGTCTCGGTGTGTTTCTCCTTGGGTTTGTCCTGTATGGGACTTGCTGCGCTTCCTGAACTTGGGTGGCTGTTTCCTTTCCCATGTTAGGGAAGTTTCGACTATAATCTCTTCAAATATTTTCTCTCATCCTTTCTCTCTCTCTTCTCCTTCTGGGACCCCTATAATGCGAATGTTGTTGCGTTTAATGTTGTCCCAGAGGTCTCTTAGGCTGTCTTCATTTCTTTTCATTCTTTTTTCTTTGTTCTGTTCCGCAGCAGTGAATTCCACCATTCTGTCTTCCAGGTCACTTATCCATTCTGCCTCATTTATTCTGCTATTGATTCCTTCTAGTGTAGTTTTCGTTTCAGTTATTGCATTGTTCCTCTCTGTTTGTTTGTTCTTTAATTCTTCTAGGTCTTTGTTAAACATTTCTTGCATCTTCTCGATCTTTGCCTCCATTCTTTTTCTGAGGTCCTGGATCATCTTCACTATCATTATTCTGAATTCTTTTTCTGGAAGGTTGCCTATCTCCATTTCATTTAGTTGTTTTTCTGGGGTTTTATCTTGTTCCTTCATCTGGTACATAGCCCTCTGCCTTTTCATCTTGTCTATCTTTCTGTGAATGTGGTTTTTGTTCCACAGGCTGCAGGACTGTAGTTCTTTTTGCTTCTGCTGTCTGCCCTCTGGTGGATGAGGCTATCTAAGAGGCTTGTGCAAGCTTCCTGATGGGAGGGACTGCTGGTGGGTATAGCTAGGTGTTGCTCTGCTGGGCAGAGCTCAGTAAAACTTTAATCCGATTGACTGCTGATGGGTGGGGCTGGGTTCCCTCCCTGTTGGTTGTTTGGCCTGAGGCAGTGCAGTACTGGAGCCTACCTGGGCTCTTTGGTGGGGCTAATAACAGACTCTGGGAGGGCTCACGCCAAGGAGTACTTCCCAGAACTTCTGCTGCCAGTGTCCTTGTCCCCAAGGTGAGCCACAGCCACTCCCCGCCTCTGCAGGAGACCCTCCAACATTAGCAGGTAGGTCTGGTTCAGTCTCCCCTGGGGTCACTGCTCC
Organism: Phocoena sinus; assembly: GCF_008692025.1. Taxonomy (NCBI): domain Eukaryota; kingdom Metazoa; phylum Chordata; class Mammalia; order Artiodactyla; family Phocoenidae; genus Phocoena; species Phocoena sinus. Next base: position 801,857 of record NC_045763.1, on the reverse strand, counting down.
TTCCCCTGGGTCCCGATGTGCACACTACCTTGTGTGTGCCCTCCAAGAGTGGAGTCTCTGTTTCCCCCAGTCCTGTCGAAGTCCTGCAGTCAAATCCCGCTAGCCTTCAAAAGTCTGATTCTCTAGGAATTTCTCCTCCCGTTGCCAGACCCCCAGGTTGGGAAGCCTGACGTGGGGCTCAGAACCTTCACTCCAGTGGGTGCACTTCTGTGGTGTAAGTGTTCTCCAGTCTGTGAGTCACCCACCCAGCAGTTATGGGATTTGATTTTACTGTGATTGCGCCCCTCCTACCGTCTCATTGCAGCTTCTTCTTTAGCTTTGCCTGTGGGGCATCTTTTTTGGTGAGTTCTAGTGTCTTCCTGTCGATGATTGATGATTGTCCAGCAGCTAGTTGTGATTCTGGTGTTCTCGCAAGAGGGAGTTGAGAGCACGTTCTTCTACTCTGCCATCTTGGTTCCTCTCTCCCATTTACTCCCCCCCCCCCCCCCCGCACCCGACCCGGTACGCGGGCCTCTCACTGTTGTGGCCTCTCCCGTCGCGAAGCACAGGCTCCGGACGCGCAGGCTCAGCAGCCATGGCCCACGGGCCGAGCCGCTCCGCAGCATGTGGAATCTTCCCGGTCTGGGGCACGAACCCGTGTCCCCTGCACAGGCAGGCAGACTCCCAACCACTGTACCACCAGGGAAGCCCCCATTTACTTTTTAATCATTGCTAATTAATGAATAACTTGGATGGAACTTTGGTTATTATAATAACCAAAGCTTGGTTATAAGCTTGGTTTTCTTGTATTCAGTAAGCACCTTGGTGAATTCCTATGACTAATGATTCTTTGATCAAGGAATTTTATCTTGAGCATTCACTTGCTTAAAGCTTAATTAGGAAGGAAAGTCTGGGACCAAAATGATACATATAGATCCTCCTTCAAACAGATTTTTGTTTATTTTTCTTTTTGGCTGCATTGGGTCTTCGTTGCTGTGTGCGGGCTGTTTCTAGTTGTGTTTAGTGGGGGCCACTCCTTGCTGTGGTGCGGTGGCTTCTCTTGTTGTGCAGCACGGGCTCTAGGTGCATGGGCTTCAGTAGTTGTGGCACGTGGGCTCAGTAGTTGTGGCTCACGGGCTCTAGAGCGCAGGCTCAGTAGTTGTGGCGCACAGGCTTAGTTGCTCCGTGGCATGTGGGCTCTTCCCAGGCCAGGGATCGAACCCGTGTCCCCTGCATTGGCAGGTGGATTCCTAGCCACTGCACCACCAGGGAAGTGCTCCAAACAGATTTTTGATGCCCGTTTCTTTGTTGTGTTTCTGCTTCTTTACTGTGGTCCCCCTTTTCACCCCTTTTTTGATGACTGGGCTTTTTTGTACCAACAAGGTTTCCTTTAAGAGAGGGATAGCAATTGGAGTAAAAATCCAGGAATGGAGAAAACAAAGTTAATCTGGCAACTCCTGTCATATCCACAGAGAGATAAGACGCGGCTGCGTTTATCAGTGTTTAATTTAACCAGGTGGGAAACTTGAGTGGCAAGGACAAGTCAGTGTGTGGAGCCCCTGCTTCAGTGCCTGGCGCGAAACAGGCGTGATGAATGCATGAATGAAGGCTCACAAACGTGAGCCCAGATGTCAAGACCATTTATTGTTGAGTGTCTTACAGGCGATTTAAAACGCTCATCCTATGTTAGTGCTTTCAAACTGGAAGTACTGGCATACTTGGGGGTACTGCCGGTTCGGTTCTGCTACCACAGCTAAGCGAGTATTGCAGTTAAACAAACCACATGACTTTTTTGGTTGTTTCCCAGTGCATATAAAAGTTGTGTTTACACGGTATTGTAGTCTGCTAAGTGTGCAATAGCATTATGTTTAAAAAAACATACCGACCTTAAGCTGAAAATACTTCATCGCTAAGAGCGCTAATCGTTATTTGATCCTTCAGTGAGTGGTAACAGTCACGTTAGGTAGTAACACCATAACAAATACAGTAATAACTAAGAAGTTTGAAATATTTCAGGAGTCACCAAAATGGGACATAGAGACACAAAGCGAGTAAATGCTGTTGGAAAAACGGCGCTGATGGACTTGCTCAACATGGGGCCGTCACAACTCTTCAGTTTGTAGAAAACGCGGTATCTCTGAAGTGCAGTAAAACAAAGTATGCCTGTAAATATTCCTAAATATTTGGCCCAAACTGGTGTATGGCACAAGAACAGGTTCACGAAATGCTTTTCTAACAGAGACCACATAATAAACACAGACGTCAGTTGAGCTTCACAGTAAAGAGCACTGCCGGATTCTGAATGGTCTGAAGGCCCAGAGTGTCTGTGATTCTTGCTTCTTTCCAGTTCCCATCATAAATCACAGACGCTTTAGAATATGAGTGACAGAAACACTTCAATTCAGAGCGCCTTCTGTTTTGCAGTTTTCACAGGAAATACAATGCTCACGTCTTCAGCTGGTAAGTTTTGGAAGCATGTCCTTTTTCTTGACTGTGAGGAAATATATTACTTTTTAAAAGTTGTCTCTAACTCTTCAAGGCAAGAATATGTTAATGTTTCTCGGATTTCTCTGTAAGGGACCAGTGGTCAGGATCTTGGTCCAAATCTGGCAGAGAGCCCCAAGTTCACCCGCAGCGTTTGTGTACGTGTATTTGGCCATCCTCAGACTCGATGAAGCAGAATCCTGCGGGAGGGTGCCTGGAAGTATGGTGGGTAAGGTACAAGGGCTTTCGACTAGGCCAGGCTACAAAAGTTTGATTTTCTTCTGTACGAGGAGCACTTGAAGACTGGAGTCAGATGTCAAGAGCTGCCCTTCAGAAAGATAAATCAGGCAGTGGTGTATAGGATGGCTGGAGAGGGAAAGAGGTGGCTGGGGAAGCAAGTTAATAGCAGGCTAGGCAAAGGCCCGGACAGTGGGAGTGGAGTCCAGGGGGCGAGACAGGCAGATGGGTAGGATTGAGTGGCAGCTTGCGGGGAGGGGGTTTCCTGTGCCGGAAGTGAGCGGTGAATCCACCGTCAGTGGGTTTGGAAAGGAAAGCCTGTTACTGTGATAGGGGATTGAGCCCTTAGAGCACTGCACTGCCAGGACTCCAGGGATCGGGCTGTAGTCAGAAAAGGGCGTAGCAAGGAGATGGGGGACAGCAAAAGACTGGTAATCCCCTCACCCAGCATTCGAGGGGGAGGAGGTGATTGGCACGTCAGGTGTTGCTCGTACAGTCAGGTAAGGGGGCTAAGGGTCTGTTGCTGCCATCCCCCAGGTGGGTGGCAAAGGGTGTGTAACTGGAGGCTAAGGGTTCAGGCTTGGAAGATAGGACAGGTGGGAATTTGGGGGTCCTCTCGCAGACTGTTGGTGAAGCCCTAAACTGAGGAGGTCATGGGCTTATTTGCAAGCACTTAGGGAATGGATGCTTGGTGCTGGTGTAGGTATGATATACAGGTAGTTTTAGTAGAGTTATTTGGTTGCAAGAAACCAACCAACTGAAGCTCCAGATTAAGAAAAAACAAGAAGATGTAGAGACGTGGATGGACCTAGAGACTGTCATGCAGAGTGAAGTAAGTCAGAAAGAGAAAAACAGATATCGTATATTAACGCATATATGTGGAATCTAGAAAAATGGTACAGACGAACCGGTTTGCAAGGCAGAAATAGAGACACAGATGTAGAGAACAAAAGTATGGACACCGAGGGGGGAAAGTGGGGGAGGGGTGTGGGATGAATTGGGAGATTGGGATTGACATATATACACCAATATGTATAAAATTGATAACTAATAAGAACCTGCTGTATAAAAAAATAAAATTCAAATATTAAAAAAAAAAGAAAAAACAAGAATTAATTATAAGACTGGAATGCAGAGGCCCTGGGAAGGGACAGGAGCAGTGGGGAGTGTGCCCCTCTTGTACATCAGTGTTGCTCTTCTTCCTGCTGCTCTGTCTACGCTGTGGAGGGTGGCCTGCCACAGCTCTCCAGTTCACGTCCCACTTCCAGACCCAGAGAGCCCACTGCACCCTCAGTCTCGGGTCCCACATTATTGGGGGATACAGTTCGTTTGGTCTGACTTGAGCTGGGTGCCTGTCCTTGGTGTGATCAGCTCTGACTGGGGTGAGTGGGAGCCAGGGGACCGTCCCAAGATCAGGGTTTGGAGGAGGAACACTGCGGGCAGCTCTTAGAAAAGGTGGCGACAGACCCCTCCGCTCCAAAGCAAAGTGTCCAAAGCAGCAATGAAGGCAAGGCACAACCCTTGCTTACAGCCTGGTACGGTGGGAACATGGCAGTGCATCAGAGAACAGGAGGGAGGCTGGGTAGTTGGGGAGAGGGGCGGTCAGGAAGGTTTAATAAAGCTCTGTCTCTAAGGTTGAGTGCTGTTTCCTGGCAGAGGGGAAGAGAGGCCAAAGGACATTCTGAGCAAAGGGGCAAATTTAGTTTTTGTATCTGATTTTCTTTCTTTTTAAAAAATGTACACAGACTTATTATTTTAAAATGACAGTAAGTTTAGTGCCAACATAAGCCCCTGGGCTTGAGTCCCTTCACTGGGTGTAGTGCTAACTGCGCCTCTCTGTTCGGCTTTGAGTGAGTTGCTGACCTTTCTTTGCCTGAGCTGTCTTTTCTCTAATTTCACAGAATTGAAGTGACGAGGAACGATGGTAACAGGATGTATCCGTCGGGTTATTGAGGAGTTAATCAGATGCTGTGTATGAAGCGCTTCGCTATATGGCAGCGTTTGCCATATAGTAAATGCCCGATAACTTTTAGGGTTGGTTAACAATAATTTGACCTAAGTCTTTTTCCGAGGTACATGTTTAAAATCTAGTTTGGGGTCTTAGGCTCTATCAGTTCAGCTATCCGTAAGACAGAGGGTACACTCCTGAGGCTTGCTCAGTAAGTTGCTATGGGCCTTAGGGGAACAGTAGGCACAGCGCTCAGAGCAGTGCCTGGTAACGCACGTGAGTGCCATGTGGGTCAGACCTTCTGGGATGGTCACTGTATCGGAATATCATTACTGTGTCGAAGAGTGCATTAACCGCCGAATCTAAGGTCCAGAAAAGAAAGAGAAGGAAATCATGTCTCCTCTGGATCTCCTGAGTTCCAGATGTGATGTCTTCCTTATTTTTTCCCCTGTTGGGGGAAAATATCCTTTAGTAGCTTCCTAGACTTTGTATGTCTTTATTCTGACCTTAGGATTGATAATTTTGAGTATACAGTTCTTGCTCGGAATTAGTTCAGGACATTACTCTGTTTTCTCCCAGTTTCCAGTGTTGCTGTTGGAAAATCAGAGCTGTTGATTCTTGATCCTTTGTATACCACCGATTTTTTCCATCTGGAAGCTTTTAGGAGCTTACTTTTGCTTCTGGAGTTCTGAAACATGATGTAGCTTGATTTCAGTGTCTCTTCAGTCATTGTGCTGGGCGCTTGGCACGTCGTTTCAGTCTGGAAATATAGGCAGCCCTGGGAGGACACTGTCAGCATTACGGTTGTGCCTTCTGTTTCTGTATTGGATTGAAAGTGCTCTGAGCAGATTGCTGCTTCTATCCATTTTTCCATATTGATGTATCCCTGGCTGTATTTCCATACTTCTTCCCCCCAAAACATACCAAATGTTAAGCAGTTACTACTGTGCTTGATAGTAAAGTTAGTTTTTTTTTGCAAAATTTGAGCTATTCTCCTAGGCAGACCAAAGTTGGGGAAAAAGTTGGAGCTTTTTTTGTTTTCGGGTTTTTTTGAATTTTATTTTATATTTTTATACAGCACGTTCTTATTAGTTATCCATTTTATACATATCAGTGTATACATGTCAATCCCCATCTCCCAAATCATCCCACCACCACCCCCGCCACTTTCCCCCAGTGGTGTCCATACGTTTGTTCTCTACATCTGTGTCTCTGTTTCTGTCCTGCAAACTGGTTCACCTGTACCGTTTTTCTAGGTTCCACATATATGCGTTAATATACGATATTTGTTTTTCTCTTTCTGACTTACTTCACCCTGTATGACAGTCTCTAGATCCATCCACGTCTCTGCAAATGACCCAATTTCGTTCCTTTTTATGTCTGAGTAATATTCCGTTGTATATATGTACCATATCTTCTTTATCCATTCCTCTGTTCATGGACATTTAGGTTTCTTCCATGACCTGGCTATTGTAAATAGTGCTGCAGTGAACATTGGGATGCATGTGTCTTTTTTTCCTTTTAATAAATTTATTTATTTTATTTATTCATTTTTGGCTGTGTTGGGTCTTCGTTGCTGCACATGGGCTTTCTCTAGTTGCCACGAGCAGGGGCTACTCTTCGTTGCAGTGTGCTGGCTTCTCATCGCGGTGGCTTCTCTCATTGTGGAGCACGAGCTCTAGGGGCGTGGAATTCAGTAGTTGTGGCATGTGGGCTCAGTAGTTGCGGTGCATGGGCTTAGTTGCTCCTCGTCATGTGGGGTCTTCGCGGACCAGGGATCGAACCTGTGTCCCCTGCATTGGCAGGCGGATTCTCAACCACTGCGCCACCAGGGAAGCCCCGCATGTGTCTTTTTGAATTACGGTTTTCTCTAGGTATATGCCCATTGTTGGGATTGCTGGGTCATGTAGTAATTGTTTTGTTTGTTTTTTTTTGTGGTACGCAGGCGTCTCACTGTTGTGGCCTCTCCCGTTGTGGAGCACAGGCTCCGGACGCGCAGGCTCAGCAGCCATGGCTCACGGGCCCAGCCGCTCCGCGGCATGTGGGATCTTCCCGGACCGGGGCACGAACCCGTGTCCCCTGCATCGGCAGGCGGACTCTCAACCACTGCGCCACCAGGGAAGCCCAGTAATTCTGTTTTTACTTTTTTAAGGAACCTCCATACTGTTCTCCATAGTGGCTGTATCAATTTACATTCCCAGTTGGAACTCTTTGCAGGTCATATTGCATAGTTAACCACCCTTCTGCAAAAAAATAAATAGTTTCTCTCATAACTTTTCCCCCAAAGATTTACTGTCTCATATGGAAACCACAGTGAAATGTGTGTTTTTTTAAGCTTTTAATGAACACAAGAGAATACAGGATAATTTAAAAAACAATTGAGGCCTTCCCTGGTGGCGCAGTGGTTGAGGTTCCGCCTGCCGGTGCGGGGGACACGGGTTCGTGCCCCGGTCCGGGAGGATCCCACATGCCGCGGAGCAGCTGGGCCCGTGAGCCATGGCCGCTGAGCCTGTGCGTCGGGAGCCTGTGCTCTGCAAGGGGAGAGGCCACAGCAGTGAGAGGCCCGCATACCAAAGGAAAAAAAAAAAAAAGACTCCACATGCTAATGCAGGGGACACGGGTTAGAGCCCTGGTCCGGGAAAGACCCCACATGCCACGGCGCAACTAAGCCCGTGTGCCACACAACTACTGAGCCTGCGCTCTAGAGCCTGCGAGGCACGGCTACTGAAGCCCGTGTTCCTAGAGCCTGTGCTCCGCAACGAGAGAAGCCACCGCAATGGGAAGCCCGTGCACCGCAATGAAGAGCAGCCCCTGCTCACCGCAACTAGAGAAAGCCCGCACGCAGCAACAAAGACCCAACGCAGCCAAAAATAAATTAATTAATTAAAAAAACAAAAAACTGAGCATGGTTAGAAACTTATTATTCAGCAGCTAGGGTTAGCCAAAACTGCTTTAGGTAGGAGCATCACAAGTGTTCCTGTGCGCCTCTCCTGCCCCTGGTGCACCTTCATACAGAGCTGGTTCCCAGACTGTGATGGTGGAAACTGCAGCCCCAGTGTGTTCTTTCATTTTCACAGTGCATGAGAAGGAGGTGGTGCAGACATGAGGTTCTTTTTTTTTTTTTTTTTTTGCGATATGCGGGCCTCTCACTGCTGTGGCCTCTCCCGTTGTGGAGCACAGGCTCCGGACGCGCAGGCTCAGCGGCCATGGCTCACGGGCCCAGCCGCTGCCGCGGCATGTGGGATCTTCCCGGACCGGGACACGAACCCATGTCCCCTGCATCGGCAGGTGGACTCCCAACCACTGCGCCACCAGGGAAGCCCCAGACATGAGGTTCTTGATGTGTCACTGTATGGAATCACTGTGTGGTATGATGCCGGGAATGTGGCTGGCAGTGTTCTACAGGCAAGTCCAAGCTTTGTACAGAACATCCAACGTAGCACCTGAAGATATTCATTAAGGAACCTCTGGGCACACGAGTGGAAGCAAGGCAGAGCCCCAGCCTCCTAGGAAACGGGGTTAACGGAGCCTTTGTGGGTGTGGGGCAAGGTGTGTTCTCTGCCAAAGACTGTGTATACCGTGTGGGGCAGAATGTTAACTTTGGGGGAGTCCTTCTATATTCTATCGCAGTCTGTTGGTGTTTGGGGTTTTTTTTTCAGTTTAGCAAACACCCACCTTTCTGCCAAAATAAAGTTGAAGGCTCATCCTCAAACTGAGGCAGCCTGCACATTTGTTTTCATCTTCATGTGAATCTGAATTTTGAGCAGAAGTTGGATGACTTGCGTTTCTGCCTCACTTCCGGCTTGCAGCGGGTTTGAGAGGGGTATATTTCTTCTTTGGCCAATAATTTTTGAGAACGGTATTCTAGTGTCGTAAAGGTGAAGGCAGTTTACTGTTGAAGAAATTTGAAGGCTGTGGCGTGCTGAGGATTACAAAACCTGCGTGCAACTCAGCTGAAGAGCAGATTGACTCAACTTTCCATACTGATGGCCCCACAGAAGAAGGGGTGTCCCGTCCGTAGGTGTAGATACTGTTTACTTTGGTTTCTGTTGCTTTTCTCTGGTGCACAGTGAAAAATTATATGTGATACACAGAAAGTGATTTGTTAAGAGATAAAGGAATCAATGGAAGCCAGACTTGAGGAGGACCCAGCAGTTGGAGCTGTCAGGGGCTAGACAGTAGCTGTGATTGCAGTGGAGTTAAATTAGAGAACAGTAACAGAACGCTGTCTGGAAAGTCCCCAGGTAGTTGAAAATTAAAGATGACCTCATAAGGGAAACTTGAAAATTTTAATTTGAATGAAAGTGAAAACAAAACATATCAACATTTGTGGGGCATAGTGAAAGCAGTGCTTATAGGGAAATCTGTAGAATTAAATGCTTACTACAGAAAACAGAAAAGGTCTCACCAATCTAAGCTTCTACCTTAAGAAACTAAAAGGAGAGCACATTGATTTCAAAACAAGCACAAGGAAGAAAATAATGACAGTAAGAGAGAATTTTGTGAAACTGAAAGCAGAAATACAGTAGGAAAAATCAGTGAAACTGAAAATTGGTCCTTTGAAAGAATCATATTGATAAACCTCTAGCCAGCCTGAGAAAAATAACACTTAAAACACTGTTAAAATGAATAAAAATTAATTAAATATGAAAAGTTAAATATTAATTCATCTTTTTTTAAAAGCATACTCTTAAAAATCAAACTGCATTGATTGAGTCATTAAATCTTGAGGTTGTACCAAGTTTTCCAGCTACTAAAGCTTTTTTTTACTGTATTGGTCAGTGGAAAAGTCAAAAAAATAGTTATAAAGTAAGTTATTTTCTCTGACTTTATCTTCAGGTCATCCCATCTTTCATTTGATCACTGCAAGGGCATATTTTTAAAATCTGTATTTGCCTTTTGTTGGCTGTAGTATTTCCCTTCCCCAGCTTTTAATTTTGAATAACTTTTGAAGCTATAGAAAGTTGAAAGAATAGGTCAGTGAACATTCTGTGCCTTTCACCAAATTTCGGTAATTTGTGACATTTTCTCTCTGCTTTTTTGGTGAACCATTTGATTGTTGTGTCATGATACTTTATTCTTTACAACTCCAGCCTGTCCCAAGAACAAGGATGTCCTTTTACATATCCACAGTAGTTTCGTGATACCCCAAATCTTAACGTTGATTCACTAATGCGTAATCCAAGTCCACATTTAGATTTCTTCAGTTTTCTTCAGAATGTCTTCATGTCCTTTATTCAAATTCAGGGTTTAATCAAGGTCACGTGTTGCACATTTTGTTATCTTGTCTCCTGAGGGTCACTACATCTTGAGCAGTCTTCCCACCTTTTTTTTTTTTTTTAAGATGTTGGGGGTAGGAGTTTATTAATTAATTTATTTATTCTTGCTGTGTTGGGTCTTCGTTTCTGTGCGAGGGCTTTCTCTAGTTGTGGCAAGTGGGGGCCACTCTTCATCGCGATGCGCAGGCCTCTCACTATTGTGGCCTCTCTTGTTGTGGAGCACAGGCTCCAGACGCGCAGGCTCAGTAGTTGTGGCTCACGGGCCCAATTGCTCTGCGGCATGTGGGATATTCCCGGACCGGGGCATGAACCCGCGTCCCCTGCATCGGCAGGTGGACTCTCAACCACTGCACCACCAGGGAAGCCCTAATTATTATTCCTTTTTACCCTCAGATTTATTCCTAAATTTGGCTAGGGGACCTCCTTCATGTTATCATTTCATATTCTGCCTCTTCAGGACAGGTTTGTACTAGAGAATTATTCAGAACTGAGAAGTTTACTTCGTCTCTTACAAGCCCCCAGTCCTTTATGCAAAACTCTTAGGATTGGGTGTGTTCTAGAATTCAGCCTTTTTCAGGGTTTAGAAAGATGAAGTGGTGTGTATATCACACATGCACGGTGCCCGCAGCAGGACTTACAATCAGACACCTTAAAGCTTGTGATAAAATGTATGACTGTTCACACTGAACAGGATAAAGGCTAATTAATGCCCTTATGTCCGTTCTGTCCAGGTTTAGGTATCTCAGAATTACAAATAAGTAACAGGGTACATGTGTGAGGTTATGTGGATATAGAAGGAATCATTCCCAACAGATGTACCTTTGCTTGATTTGAAATTTTAATGTCCCCAATAAAGGAATTCTCTAGGTATATCTCAAGAGGACTCAGTTTTTAGATTTTGAAAAATGTTGGAATAACAGTACTCATACAAATGCTAGTATTTGATACTTAAAATCTCATGATACTAGATTATGTGTGTACAAAGAAGTTCATCACAGAGAGATTTAATATTGCTAAATTAACAACTGTACTGAATCAACACATAGGCTTAGTTGATCTTATCAGGAGCCTTAAAGTGCCTAATCTTTGACATAGAATAATTCCATCTTTTAAAATCTTCTCTAAGGATATTAGCCTAATAAAATCCTGGGAACATGGCTTCCCTGGTGGTGCAGTGGTTAAAAATCCGCTTGCCAACGCAGGGAACACATGTTCGATCCCCGGTCCGGGAAAGATCCCACATGCCACGGAGCAACTAAGCCCGTGCGCCACAACTGCAGAGCCCGTGTGCCATAACTACCGAAGACCGTGCGCCTAGAGCCTGTGCTCCGCAACCAGAGAAGCCACCGCAGTGAGAAGCCCGCACACCGCAACGAAGAGTAGCCCCAGCTCACCACAACTAGAGAAAAGCCCACGCGCAGCAACCAACACCGAACACAGCCAAAAAAAAAAAAAAAAAAAAATCATGGGAATAGAACTGCCCTGGCTCTTGAGCGCCTTGAGTGGACTGTGGTGCCCCTGGCCACTGAGAATGGCTCGGAGTCCACCCCAGCTTTTGTGCAGTGGCTTCTCTGGGCTGGGGGCAGGGCCCGTTCCCTCTGACTCCAGAGCCGGGGTCGGGTCAGCTGCACACCTGCTTCAGCGCTCTGCTCTCTGAACCTTGGGGTCCTGGCCTGTGCGTGCATTTCCAGGACTGTGCCCATACCACACAGCTCTATGTGAAACTAGCCCTTTCCTTTTAACCGAAGGACGTTGATGTACAATATTACGTTAGTTTCAGGTACAGTACGTAGTGGTGTGACGCTTGCATACGATATGAAATGATCCCCACGATAAGTCTAGCAACCTTCTGTCCCCATACAAAAGCTATCACGATATTACTGACCATATTCCTTATGCTGTATATTACATGCCATGTCTTATTTTATAATTGGAGGTCTGTAGAAAGTAGCCCTTCTAGATTTTTATTAGTTTAGTTTGTATTGGTACAGTCCCTCTCTCTTTTTTTCTCTCTGTACCTCATAGGATAATTTTTCATGCTTTCTCCACTAGACTGTAAGACCCATGTAGGTGGCTCACATACCTGGTTGTTGACATGTTGTTTTCAGCGTTAGCACACTATCTCACATTATAGGCATGGAAATAGTTGTTGAGTGAATGGATGTTCAAGGGATTTGACCCATACATCACTTAAAATTAAGCCAAGGTATTAGGTAGACTTCAAAGACTAGTGTTTGAGGTGCAGCCAGAGGCAGCCTGAAGGCAGTACTGGGCAGGGAGGGTGTGGTGTGCGGCTGTCTGGTCCCTCTGTGAGGGAGTGGTCTGGAAGCTTTGTGCTGCATGGGTTTGCATAGGCAGACCGTGTACAGAGGATAAGAGGGAGGGATGCAGGGCTCATGCCCTCCTTCCAGGAGGCCGCCACCGGCCAAAGGAAGATGGTCTAAAAGCAGTGTTGGGGTAGGCGAGGCGCTGTTTATTTGGAATATTAAAAGTGTTTGGTTTGCTCATAAAAATCATGATAGAGTTGTTGTTACTCTGTTTAATATATGATTTGAATTTTATTTCACATATTTAAAATTTGACTAAAAATTGGTCTATAAACGGTTGTACCTTTTTCTTGAATTTTATGTTTGTATCTTCCTCCAACTTCTCTTTCTAACTGGGTCTCTTTCTAAGAACGTTAAATAGAGAAAAATTCAGCATGTACTCATGCCACCCCTTACTTCCACTCTGTAGCAGCACCCCTCGTGGCTGGACTTCAGAGTAACCATGGAGCGTCCTCCCTGCCAGCCTGCTGCCTGAGAACCATCTTTTCTCCTGACTGTCTGGCCATGCGCCGCCCCCTCCCCTGTGGGCCCTGGAAACCCGTCGGCCAGGCTCATCAGTCTAGTGTGCTCAGCCCTTAGGGGTCTAAAGGTGGGACTCACTTGCCACTGTACCTTTTGCCTCTAGTAGGTGTGGTAGCTTTGTAAAATGTAGCCTTTGGTTTTTTAAATCCCTGGTTTTCTGATTTTCTGTAAAAGTGGTACCCCTAGTTTAGGATCACATGAATGTGTGCTGCTGTCTAAGACAATGGTCTTGTTCTCTGTGCTGGGTTCTGTGGGCTGGGCAGTCAGAAAAAGAACCCCACTTGGGTCTTATTTTTAGCCAGAAATGAGTCCAGACACAAGTCCAGCTGTCCGTGTGAATCAGGGGGAGTTGGTTTGGTGGTGCTCTCAGCATCCTCTGTGACCCATCCTCTGGAGGGTCAGTGCTCTCTGGGAGTTAGCTCCCTGTCTTCTCTTCCAAAGAATAGAGAGCTTGAACTTTGTTTCATGCCTTGAGCCACAAGGCAGTCTAGGCCTTTGAATTAGAGTAAACAATGATACATTTTTCTATTTTACTTGCTTCTGTCTGTCTCTTGATGTGGAAAATACGTGAAAGGACTTACATTTGGAGATTGGGGTGATTGTGACAGTTACCTTAAAGGAGTGGCTCTCACCTGGGATTAGTATTGCTCTCCCCATGTGACATCTAGTGGTGTCTGGAAATTTGGGGTTGTCACAGCTGGGGAAGGGGATGCTGAGGCCGGCCAGCTGCTGAATATCCTACAGAAGACAGGACGGCCCCCACCACAGAGAACAAGCCACTCTAAAATGTCAGTTGTGGGGCTTCCCAGGTGGCACAGTGGTTAAGAATCCGCCTGCCAATGCAGGGAACACGGGTTCAAGCCCTGTTCCGGGAAGATCCCACCTGCCATGGAGCAACTAAGCCCGTGCGCCACAACTACTGAGCCTGCACTCTAGAGCACGCAAGCCACAACTACTGAAGCCCACGTGCCACAGCTATTGCAGCCCGCGCGCCTAGAACACGTGCTCCACAGCAAGAGAAGCCACCGCAGTGAGAAGCCCGCGCACCGCAACAAAGAGTAGTCCCCGCTCACTGCGACTAGAGAAAGCCCGTGCGCGCAGCAACGAAGACCCAATGCACCGAAAATAATAAATAAATAAATAAAATAATAAATGTAAAAAAACCCGTCGGTTGTGCCAAGGTTGAGATTCCCCGGCTTTCAGTTTGATGGCTTCATGAAGCCTTGGGTGTACACTCCTGGGAGCCCGGCTCAGAGGGTTCGTGGGGGCGAGAGCCGTAGTTTGCCCCTGTCTCCACCTTCTTCCACACCCACTGGTTTGGTTTGGTTTGGTTTTTTTCAAGTACCTGTAACAGCACTTGCTCTTTCCCCCACCCTGAGGTAAGATTCATATAACAAAACCATTTTGAAGTGAACAATTCAGTGGCATTTCAGTAACTCACAGTGTTGTGCCACCACTACCCCTACCTAGTGCCAGAGCATTTTCGTCACCCCAGAAGTATCCCTGTATCCGCCGAGCGGTTGTCCATCGCACACAGAGCCCCTGGCAGCTACTGCATCCTGTCGCCGTGGATTTACGTGTTCTGGATATTTCACATAAACAGAATCATACAACATGTGACCTTTTGTGTCTGGCTTCTTCACGTAGTGTAATCCATGTTGTATGTGTAGCAGTACTTCATTCCTTTTTATGCATGAATAAGATTGCATTGTGTGGGTGTACCGCATTTTGTTTATCCATTCACCTGTTGATGGACACTTGGGCTGTTGCCACCTTTCGGCTGTTGTGAATAGTGCTTCTGTGAACATATGTGTGCATGTATTGAATACCTGCTTTCAGTTCTTTCGGATGTATACCTACAAGTAGAATGCTGGGTTGTATGGTGACTCTGTGTTTAACTTCTTGAGGAACCACCACACTGTATTCTTCCACGCCCACTTTTACTGCCAGAAAAGTATGTGCTTGCTTATAACATAAGCAGCATTCGAGCATAATTCGAAAACAAAACTATTTTGTTATAAATAAATGCCTTAGAATTCATAGTTCAGCTGGGGGATGTCAGCTTGTTGATGCCTCTCCTGACCCCCAGGTTAGAGGCATGCACTGAGTTTGTAAACATAGTAGAGAATTGATCAAGAGGTAACCTGTGAAATGTCCCAAAGCGGCCTTTCCACAGAGTATTTTGGAGAGATTACCAGAACATCTTTAAGTGTACTGAAACTTAGTTTCTGGGAAAGAGCAAGCAGGTATTTCAGAAGAAATCTAGAAGTAAATATTTTTTCACACTGGCTGCAGTGTGATGAGAGGCAAGTCCAGAGGCTTGTTGCTGTGTCTGCTGCTCTGGCCTTCTGGACGCCCAGGGCCACATCTTTGGACGGCACTGCAGCAGCTGGACTGGGCCAGAGGGATGGGCTGGAGATGTGCCCAGTTTGACTTGCCTGCACTTAGGGAACAGTCAGCCTGTGGCTTCTTTGACATTCACATGAGATCCTCTGTGGGCCAGATGGGAAAGTCTGGGGAAGGTTACTCTTAGAAGCTTCTTGAATTGCAGTGTTTTTTTCTGTTGCTGTTACTATAATTTTTGTAGTAACAGGATTCTAAACACCCCTTCCCCCTGATGCTTTTCAGTTTAATTCAAGATATTTTCCCTGAGGCATTTCTAAGGATTTTTCTTTCTTTTTTTTTTAAAAAGAAATTGAGATCAGATTTCTTCTTTTCCACACTGAAAAACTTACCACTAAGTTAATACAAAGTACTAATAAGTAAAGTGATTTGGGGGCAAGAAATGGTGATGGGGAAGGGGCGGAATTATGTGCTTCTTAAAATGTATGGAATATTGTGCCTCGCAACCTGAATCAATGCAAATACAGCCTTTTCTCTGTTGCAGACAATTTTACATGTTTTGGAGACCAGACCAGAAGCACTTCTGAATTAAGGTAATTTTGACGTAATTGATTCTTACCAGTTTTTAAAGTACAATATTTAAATTTCTTCAGGGTTTCTTTTTTTTAAGAACCTGGTTTTTGTTACAGTTTTGCCCATCTCTCATTTTTAAGCCCAAAGTTGTTTTCAAACACATTGATCCAGAGAAGGGTTTTCTCATCAAAGTCGTCATCCAGTCAGTGTTCAGCACGAAGGGCTAAGGTCCCAGAGATGATGGTCCACATTCTGGACAAGAGCAGTATTTCTCCAGCTTCTTTCAGTAGAAAGCAGAAGAGCCCCTTTTGCAAATCAAATCTTGGTTGGAATACCAGCAGATCATACAGATAAAGGTGAGGCCACACAATTCAGAAAAAAATTCCAATATGTATGTATGGAATGGGGGCAATAAATGTGTCACAGTGTTGGTGGTGAATCTGGGCAAGGGTATCCAGTTCTTTATATTATTCTTGCAACTCTTTGTAAGTTGAAATTATTTATTTTTTAATATTTATTTATTAAAATTTTAATTTATTTTTTGGCTGCTTTGGGTCTTCGTTGCTGCGCCCAGGCTTTCTCTAGTTGCAGCGAGCAGGAGCTACTCTTCATTGCGATGCGTGGGCTTCTTATTGCGGTGGCTTCTCTTGTTGCAGAGCACGGCCTCTAGGCACGTGGGCTTCAGTAGTTGTGGCTCGCGGGCTCGGTAGTTGTAGCTCGCGGGCTAGAGAGCACAGACTCAGTAGTTGTGGCACACGGGCTTAGTTGCTCTGCAGCATGTGGGATCTTCCCGGACCAGGGCTCGAACCCATGTCCCCTGCATTGACAGGCGGCTTCCTAACCACTGCACCACCAGGGAAGTCCCTGAAATAATTTTAAATTGAAAAACAAAACTAAAACGAATGAATTAGGTGCTTGACCAGTTCGGTATCCATATGTAAAAGGTGAACTTGACTCCATAGACAAAAATTAACTCTCAAAATGAATCAGACACAACCTAACACTAGAAAACATCTAAAAGAAAACAGAAAATCGTTGAGACTTTGGGTTAGGCAAGGATTTCTTAATGACATCAAAGACACAGTTCATTAAAGAGAATATTTATAAATTGGACTTCATCAAATTTAAAAATATCTCCTCCTTCAAAGACACTGTTAAGAGAATGAAAAGACAAGCCACAGACTGGCAGAAAATACTAGCCGATCACACGTTTTCTACATAACTTATGTCTAGAATAAGTAAAGAACTCTTACAATTCAATATTAAGAAAACAACAACCTGAAAAAAAAGCAAGTGATTTGAACAGAGACTTCACCAGAGAATATAGAGAGGTGGCAGATGAGCACGTGAAAAATCATTAGCCATCAGGGAAATGCAAATTAAAACCACAACGAGGGGACTTCCCTGGCCATCCAGTGGTTAGGACTTCGCCTTTCAATGCAGGGAGTGTGGGTTGGATCCCTGGTTGGGGAGCTAAGATCCCACATGCCTTGTGGCAAAAAACCATAACAGAAGCAATATTGTAACAAAATTCAATAACGACTTTAAAAATGGTCCATGTCAAGGGGCTTCTCTGGTGGCTCAGTGGTTGGGAGTCTGCCTGCCAGTGCAGGCGACACGGGTTTGAGCCCTGGTCTGGGAGGATCCCACATGCCGCGGAGCAACTAAGCCTGTGTGCCACAACTACTGAAGCCCGCACGCCTAGAGCCCGTCTCCCAACGGGAGAGGCCACCACAGTGAGAAGCCTGTGCACCACAGTGGAGAGTGGCCCCCGCTCGCCGCAACCAGAGAGGGGCCCGCTCGCAGCAACAAAGACCCAACGCAGCCAAAAATAAAATAAATAAAATAAAATAAATAAATTTATTAAAAAAACACACGAGACACCACTAACCACCTATTACAGTGGCTAAAATGGAAAAGACTGACCATACCACGTGCTGCCGAGGGTGTGCAGGCGCCGGGCTCTCATGCAATGATGGTGGGCATGAAAAATGGTGCAACCGTGTTGAAAACAGTTCAGCAGTTTCCTAATAGGTTAAACGTATGCTTGCCGTGTATGATCCAGCCTTTCCACTCCTAGGTGTTTACCCAAGAGAAACGAGGGCAGACATCCATGCAACAACAAGCATGGATGCATCTCGAAGTAACCATGCTGAGGGAGCGAAGCCAGACCACAGAAAAGTACATACTGTATGATTCCACGTATATAAAACTCTAGAAGATGCAAACTTACGTGTAGTGACAGAAGGCAGATTCGTGGTTGCCTAGGCGTCGGTGGTGGGGTTACAGAGGGACACAAGGAGACTTTTGGGAGTATAGATGTGTTCATTACCTTAACTGAGGTGGTGGTTTCATAGGTGTATAATATGTCAGAGTGTATCAAATTGTAATTGTTTATTGTGTTATTTACCTTCAGTAAAGATATTTTTTAAGCTAAACGAGCAATTAGCATAGGAGCAGGCCCTGCCTCTACCTGCTGAACCCCTGTATCACGCTGGTGGCTGCCGCCGCCCATATTTTTCGTTTGTGCGGAGGGCCTGTTCCACTGACTGGGTCGGAAGAGTGACAGGTGAGGGAGAAGTTTTCTGTTACTTAAATCATTTCAAGTGGAAAACCCTATTACTGCTTTTGTAACAAGTTCGATTTAGTGACATTTGCTGTGGTTCAGTCAGGTTTTAAGGACCTCATGTGGATTCTCATTGAGGCCTCATAGCATGTGAGGTAGGTAGTGTTACTGTTTCCACTTTCAGACCAAAATTCAGAGGCACAGAGAGATTGTCAACTCGGTGGAGGCCACCTGGTACTGAGAGTGGGGTCTGGAGGTCAGAAGTGCGGCCCGCAGCCAGGTGCAGCCACATAGCCTCTGCCAGCCGGTCCTGCGCAGGCCGGCTGGACGTGCAGAGGCACGTGGGAGACCCAGTTGTGCTCATCGTAGTTTGCAGGAAGTGAGTGTGAAAGCAGAGATTACGTCTGCGTACTGGAGTGCAAGTGGCACAGCTGAGAGCAGAGTCTCCCCCAAACTTGAGGGTGACAGCCTCTCAGAGGCGCCTCTGTTTTGTGCAGTTGATGTCCAGTCCCTGCCACCTTTCCCAGTTAGACCTTCCTGCTAGGTGTGTGCCGTTCACTTCTCGGATAGCATCAGTTATGTATGAAGTTTGGCTCTGAAATCCTTCAAGTGGGACTTCCTGTGTGGCCTCAACGGGTTTGAAGGGGTATGTACTAGGCTCTGTGTTCAACCTGGGAAGCAAGGTCAGCTGTAGAGGGAGAACAGGACGGAAGAACAGATGGGTTTTTTAGTGCATCAGACAGAAGGATTCAGGAGAAAGGGTCACTGGCCGTTTCCTGTGACTCCAGAGGGAAAGGCGACCTGGGTGAGGGTAACTCACACCTGCTGTCCAGCACTGGCTCAGCCCTGTCTTCCTATCCCACTCTCTGAGCTGCCACTTGCAAAGGACCTCGTGCCTCCCACTGTGATTTCTGCTGTCACTCCTAATTGCCAGCATCCGGTAGGTGAGCGAGCTGATCTGTAAGGCGACGTAGGGGAGGTGATACTGGGGTCAGGTAAGACCACCTCATCTTGCTCAGTATCTCAGCTGGGAGACGGGTTAGTTCCATGGGGGGAGAGCCTAGTTCCTGTTCCTTTAGGAGGATACTGAAGTGGGTCAGGCAGCCTCTGGTTGGGTGCCTGCTGTGTGAGTGAAGAGATGAGAAGGGCCCAGTGCCGTGCTGGCCACTACAATAGCTGGTGGCCACTCGCCACATGTGACTGGTGAGCACTGGAAATGAGGCTCGCCAAAATTGAACTATAAATACACCCTGCACTTGAAAAATTTAGTGTGGACTTGCCTGGTGGTCCAGTGGTTAGGACTCCCAAATCAGGGAGCACAGGTTCGATCCCTGGTCAGGGAAGATTCTGCATGCCGCATGGCTCCACCAGAAAAACAAAACAAGGAGAACTTAGTGCAACAAATGAGTGCAAAATAGCCTACTTACAATTGTTCTATATCGATTACATGTTGAAATAACGTTTTTGGTTGTATTAAATAAATATACTATTAAAATTAATGTAACCATGTTTCTTTTTACTTTTTTACTATGGCTGATGGAAAATTAATTCCACATGTGGCTCCCGTTGTACTTGTATCGAACAGCGCCTGCTTAGAGCAATGAGCTGATTGGAGGAGATGGGTAGGAGCTGAGATGAGTTAGGCACTGGGTCCTATGAGCCTGGGGCCTGGAGGTGACACCTGGCAACTCGTAAACCTGAATCACAGCTCACCTGAACTAATGACATTCAATTTTCGAGCTAATGGTCAAAGCACTTTTAATTTTTTTTAATTGAAATACAGTTGATTTACAATGTTATGTTAGTTTCTGGTGTATAGTGTATAGTGATTCAGTTGTATATACATATTCGTTTTCATATTCTTTTCCATTATGGTTTATTACAGAATATTAAATATAGTTCCCTGTGCTGTACAGTAGGTCTTTGTTGTTCACCTGTTTTATATATAGTAGTTTGCATCTGCTAATCCCAAACTACTAATATCCCTTCTCATCCCCTTTCCCCTTTGGTATAAGTTTCTTTTCTATGTCTGTGAGTCTGTTTCTGTTTCATAAATAAACTCATTTGTGTCATTTTTAGATTCCACATATAAGTGATATCATACGGTATTTGTCTTTCTCTGTCTGACTTCACTTAGTATGATAATCTCTAGGCCCATCCATGTTGCTGCAAATGGCATTATTTCGTTCTTTTTTATGGCTGAGCAGTATTCCATTGTATATATACACCACATCTTCTTTATCCATTCCTAAGTGTTCCTAAGCAACACTTAGGTTGCTTTCACGTCTTGGCTATTGTGAATAGTGCTGCTATGAACGTTGAGGTGCATGTATCTTTCCGAATTAAGAGTTTTCTCCGGATACACGCCCAGGGGTGGGATTGCTGGATCGTACGGCAACTCTAGTTTTAGTTTTGTAAGGAACCTCCTCCATACTGTTTTCCATAGTGACTGCACCAATCTACATTAAAAAAATTTTTTTTTTTTGGTGGGTAGAGTGGTTTTAAGATGCTGCCTCTAGAAGTGGAGAACCTAAGATCTCTTGCCCCTGGTGGGATACCTCCATTAGGAAGAAAACACTGCTCCCCCGGCTGGGGCAGAAGGCCGTGTCCAGGTGTTAACTTCCATTGCACCGTTGTCGGAGAGCTTGTCCTCCTGGAATGACGTGTGGGAGCAGGTGATTAAGGGAGTGAAATTTCTTTCTGTGGTCCCTTGACCATTTCTAGCCAGATTGCTTAGAGGGCCTGCATGGTTAACTCTGGAGCTGGCCTGAATCAGAACCGTGGCCAATGCCGTTTGTGACTGTGAACCTCGGGTAGGTTGTGACTCCTTTTCCTCCTGTTTACTGTGTGGACAATCGGTTGAACCTCCTCCTAGAGGGTGGTGAGGACACATGTGACATTACACGGCAAGGGGTCCTAAGTCAGCTGTGACCTCAGAGTATATTGTGAATCACCTTTTATGTGATTTTGAAGCAGTCAGGAATCCAAGTGGTGAGACCCTAGAGACTTTCCTGAGCCGGCTTGTGAGGTTGGCCTCGTCTGTCGTTCGTTTAGACTCTGGTCTTGGGGGATGGAGCCACAGCGTCTTCTGTCCACAGCAGATGCTCGGTAGACAGGGGTGAGGAAGACAAATAAGGGGTTTGTAGAGCGAAACCAAGAGCACTGCTGATAAAGGGAGAATGGCCCCAGTTCCCGGACTCGGCCTGGGTGCCACGCCTGGTCGGAACGCAGACAGGCTGCCCCGTTTCCTGCGGCAGAACCGCTCAGCAGAGATGTTGGGTGTCGAAGAATCACAGAGCTGTTTTGCAAAAGTCAAGACATATTCAGAAGAAATTAATATACTTTGATGAGTATGAGTCATGCTTTTACTTTCTGTAACTTTTGTGGGGAGACGCTAGCTGTAGGCTGTCTGAATTGACGGTTTTGAGAGGAGCAGTTTAGGGCAGCTCTGCTCGCGTAGAACAAGACCTCGGCTCCCTGGGCTGTCGCTTAGGACATCTCTCCCACTGTCAGCAAGGGTGTAGTTATGCGTCCCGTCCGTAGGGGTTTCTCTCTCGTGGCCCACTTTTCACATCATGGACAAACCTTGGCTGCTGCCTTCAGGTGGGAAGACAGAATCCCACAGCCTCGAAGGAAGCAGGGGAGCCTGAGCTGCGCCTGGCTCGCGGTGGAGGAGACGCAGAGATGCGGCAGGGGCTGCGTGTTGGGGCGGGGCTGGGAGATGCTGGGAATTGAGGGGGGGGGGGGCGGAAAGCACATTCCTGCCACCCCTAGGCAGGTGCCAGCCGGCAGAGGTGGGCCCTGGGCAGCACGGAGCTGGGCAGCAGGTGGTCTCTGCCTTCCCTGAGCCCCCACCCGCCCCCCGCAGCACTGCCCGATCGGGCTCCCTTGGCTCCCACTGTCCGTGCTGCCAGGGCCCCTGGGTCTTCTAGGCCTGCTCCGGTACTTTGTTAGCTAGAAATGTGAGGTGGATTGACATTCACGTTCCCTTCTAGTTCAAGAATTTTTCTTAACAGGCACAAAACAGTATTCGTATGATAGCTTAAATAAAATAAGTCTGGGTTTTAGTCAGCACAATAACAGTATGTTTGCAACTTCGCTTTCAGTAACGTACTTCTTATCAGATGTTTTAATGTGTTCTGAAATGTAAATTCTTTTTTTATATTAATATATTATTTATTTTTGGCTGCGTTGGGTCTTCGCTGTTGCGTGCGGGCTTTCTCTAGTTGCAGTGAGCAGGGGCTGCTCTTCGTTGTGGTGCGCGGGCTTCTCATTGCGGTGGCTTCTCTTGTTGCGGAGCGTGGGCTCTAGGTACGCAGGCCTCAGTAGTTGTGGCGCACAGGCTCGAGTGCAGGCTCAGTAGTTGTGGCACACGGGCTCAGTTGCTCCGTGGCATGTGGGATCTTCCTGGACCAGGGCTTGGAACCCACGTCCTCTGCATTGGCAGTTGGATTCTTAACCACTGCACCACCAGGGAAGCCCTGAAATGCAAATTCTTTACAGTAATTTTCAAATGCGACATTGCGTAGCAGCCATAAATAGTTTGCATATGATGGTAAAACTAAGTAGTGCCTTCTGAGTGATGGGTTCAGAGGAGCAGACGGTGGGATTTGCGGCTCTTGATACTGCTGCCTGCCTGATGAGGCACATCTCTGGAGGGAGGATGGAGCTGGCTTACAAAAGATATGTTTTTTACTTTTTGTGCTCTCTGCAATCTGTCCACGGGGCTGGAGTACTTTCCTGTTGTTCTCAGGCACATGGTTGATTTTTTAAATTTTATTTTTTGGGCTGCACTTCGCATCTTGGAGGATTTTAGTTCCCCGACCAGGGATCAAACCCGAGCCCAGCAGTGAAAGTGCCAAGTCCTAGCCACTGGACCACTAGGGGAAGTCCCGGTACATATTTGATTTTTTGTTGGGCAGTAAATCCCTTTGGATGCATTTAACCCTATTATGACCCCACTCACTCAAGGACTGGCTTTGGGTCTTGGGAAATCAGGAAAGCACGTGCTGCAGTGGTGTTGGAACCATTCACAGGGCATCAGACCGGGCATCAGCATGGTACCATCTTGGGGGCTTTTCCACTGCCGTGATGTCTGGGTTTAGCGTGGATTTCCTAAAATGACACATGGGCTTCCAGAAATGCAGTTTGAGTGTACGTGGCGTTTGACTATCAGTGACTTTATGAAGTTATGTGTAGGTTCTGTTGTGATTTGAAAAGTACAAGAACCTTTATTTTCAAAAGGTCGTAAACGGAAGTGAGGCTCTTCTTGCCTCTTACAGAACATCAGCTGGGGGCCTCGTAGTGATCAGACCTTTGTAAGGCTGATAAGTAAATTCACTTTATGTATAGATTATATCTTGTATCTTTTTTATTCCTATTTACAAAACCAATGTACGATCGTTGTATAAATTTAGTTCTGGTAAGAATGATTACATTTTTTTACATTGTCCTAGTGCTTTAAGGGGATATGCTTAAATTGGAGTTAAACAGTAATTTAGAAGAAGAGTATATACTACATTGTCCGTAAATGTAAAATGTGAAAAATAGAAGTGTCTTATGTGTGCATTATCAGTAAACACTTAACTGAGGGGCTGTGAGTTTTCTTTTAAAATTTGCATCAGAAAATTGAGATACAGGAAAATCTTGTGAGGTATCTTAGATGTTGGGGACAGACTATTTAAATCATTGCATTCTAGTAAAATGTCACACACACATGTCAGTTTTAAAATAACGTGTAAAAATTTGCTGGATACTTTAATCCGGAGCCAGACGGGAATTTTGTGTGTAACTAGGTTTCCTCTGTTAGTCTCCATTACCAGCTGGTCACCCATATTAAAAACTAGTTATGGTTGACTTTGTATTGAATATTCTGCTATCTGCTACTTCTTAGAAGCTGACGTAATGTTTCATCAAAACTTAATTTTTTGTCACTTTTGAAACATACCAGCCTCCATGGTCAACCATTCAGTTGTTCAGACAAATTTGAGAATTTTTGGGATTGTCTCTTTCTCACAGACAACCAGCTAACGTGGCAGCGTGATCCATGTCAAAATACAACACAATCTGCTTGTGAGATCCCTGTGCTCCTATATTTTTAAAACTAAGAGATATATAACAGATTTCATACATACTTGTAATGTAGTCAAACGATACCAAGAGGTAATGACTTTTAAAAAAATTTAAGAGAATGTGCAAACATAGATTACAGGCAGACTATTATGAAATCATCCAGCTCTAACAGAATTCTGCTAGTTTTGTTTAATCTCCTTTCTTTCTATCAGAGTGTTTTAAAGGAAGTCCCCAAATCATATCATTTCACTCATAAGTAAGAAGCCTTTCTCACGGTTAAGGACTTCAGTTTCATTATGGCACCGAATGAAAGAGCAGCAGCCCCTTGTCATCAGATACCCAGACGATACTCAGATTTTCCTGGTTTTCTCTGTACATTTGGATTTTAAATCAAGATTCAAGGTCTCTAACATTTAAACAGAAACTATTCTAATGGAAAATTGAAATACATAATAAGTTAACAAATAGTATAAGGAACTCCATCACCAAACTAAAGCAATTACCAACTCACGACCAAACTTGTTCTTCTGTGCTCTCCCGTTTCCCTCCTTGGTTGTTCTACAGCGAATTTCAGACACATCATTTTATTCTTAAATCTGTCAGGGTATATACCTTCCCACGCCAGGGAAGCCTGCGGGTGTCTCGTGGTGGAGTTGTCCCGCGCCCTGGGGATTTGCCCTCACTGCTCGGGTTTTGTTAAAGCAGCTGTGACCCAGGAAGGCCTTGACTGCTGTCCATCGCCCTTTGGACTTGTGCTGTCTCGATTTCGGAGATTAACTTGGATTTGGGAATGGAAGAAAAACCAGAAAAGCTGGTGAAATTGATTCAAATCCCTTATGCAAACTCCCCTCTCTCAGAATGCTCTTTTGTCTGGAGGTGAGGTGTGGTACTGGTACTCGTGGGCCGAGCAGGTTGGCAGACTCCTGCCCCTGTGGCGTGGGGTGCTCGGCGGGGCTGCTGTTGCCCCAGGACGTTGAGCGCAGCACGGGCACCGGTGGCTGGCGTCCCGGGCCGCCTTCCTGTGGGTCGCAAACCCGCGTGTGCGTGGCAGCTGCTCTGTGGGGGATGCACTTAGTAGTCTGATCACTGATCACACAGAAAGGCTTACAGAGCCCTTTACAGTTGTCTTGTTAGTTTTCTTCCTGGCCCTGCGGTGTTGGTGCTGTCGTTCCTGTGGTGCAGTCAGCAGACCAGAGTGGAAAGTGAGCGGGTGAAAGTCACATTCCTTGTGTGTCGTAAAACCAGAACCTGAAATTATACTTTGATGCAGTCGCTCCATTTTGTCCTTAATATCAGCTCGCATCATTATTAGTGACTGGGTAATAACTGGGACACTGGGGGCCCTTGAAGTGTCCTTCCTAGGCTTTACAGGGGTCTTGATTAGAGGGGCGTGGTGCTGCATTAATCGTGAAGTACGTTATATCACAAATGTGAAATATTTAAGTAAAAAATTATGTTAACACTTTAACTTACAGAGATACTGGGTATAACCTAAAGTAGGGGCAGATCACTTCACGTACTTGCTTTTAAGATACTTAAATTTCTGTGGAAAGTATTTCCAAAACAAGCTCTAAATAAAAGCTGGTGGCAGATGTGGGTCATAAAGAACAGAAGTGAGACTCTCAGCAGGTCCTGTCTTAGTGGATTAGACTGGTCAGTGCGCTGAGTCAGCATGGCCAGTGCTTAGCCGTGACTTTGGCCCTGGAGGAGAGAAGGAGCCCAGGCCACGTCAACCTGATGGTGGGCTTCTCAGAGGCTCTGGGGGACTAAGGATAGTGAAGAGAACAGCAAAAGCAGTTACGTGTAAGTAAGACCTTTAAAATGTACATTCATCTTTTGTGATCAAAGGAATGTAAACTGCATGTCCAGTATTTGGAAAATGAAGAGAAAAATAAGACCAGTAATTCTAACAGAAATGCTGTCTTATTACATGTGTTTTTAAATCAGGTATGTTTCTGGCCTTCTTAAATAGCTAAAATTATTACACACACATTTGTTTTTCATTTAGCATATAATGAGCATTCTTCTAGGTTTTTATACTATCTCCATTATTGTTCCTAGCGATACGTAATCGTTCACCCAGTAAACGGTTAACATTTACTAGCTTTTTTCTTTTAACTGAAAAGTATGGAGGAAGAATTGTGAATGCTTCTTGGTTCAACGGCCCAGATAACCAGTTAACTTTTTTTGGAAAAGAAAAAAATGTATATACACATATAATTTTACATATATAATTTGTCTTTTTTCCTTATATATATATGATAGTATGAAAAATCAGAGCTGCCCCTATTCCTGTGTATTTCCCCCCAAAATAGCCATTAACATTTTCTTGTGTAGATAGAAAAAAGATTGCTTACGTTAGCATAGATGTTTATTCTTTTTCTATACACAAAAGGAGAAATATCATCATTCATATATTTTTCTGTACCTTGTCTCTTTCATTTGCTGTTATCGTCACAGCAGAGCATTTGGGACGAACTTTTAGTTTGTGGGAATTAGGAATTGTTAGCTTCCCACCAGCCCCACTCTGGATCTGAGTGTGCAGGCTCCTTGCTGTCCGTGGGTTGCTTGCAGGCTCCTTGCTGTCCGTGGGTCGCCGACTTCTCTTTGGGGGAGTGCTGACTGCTTGGTCTTGTGTGATGGTGGTGTTGCCCGGTCCCTTCACACTCATCCTTTGAGGCCAGTTTCAGTGTCCGTTAGCTCAAGGCGTGGGAGGCTGTCCATCGTGGATGTGTGTGTGCCCCACAGAGGAGGTCCTGGACTGTGCCACGTCAGAGCGAACCCCAGTGCCCAGAGGGCGACGGGGAGAAGTGAGCGTGCTGGAGTGTCCCCCCCATCGGTGAGAGGCCAGCTGCAAATAACTTCTTTTCCAGATTGGATTTTAAAAAATACACCTTCAACATGTAGAATAAAGAATGTAGTTGAAAAAAATTTTTTAAATGTCTACCAGTAGGTTTCTCTTTCTGACCAGACTGTAGAGATCAAAAAGGGCCTTTCAGGACACTTATTTTTATTGGTAGTAGAGATATGAATACCCTTTTCTTTAACAATTAACGGTTACGAATTTTGAGTCGCCTAATTGCAACTTGAATGTGGACACTGGTCGTAGAGAGAGCCGTAATTAAAAGGCAGTATTAATAATTTATGTTACTTAATGATGAAAGAGAAATAGATCTGGTTTTGTTCTCTTTGCTTGTGACTAAAGATTGAAGTCAGCAAGTATTGGTATTATTGCTTCTGAAATTTTGAGAGAGAACTGAATTGGAGCTTCTCATTTTAAAGGTAGTTAAGTTTTCAATAAATTAATTTCTCTAGTTTAAAGCAATACAGCTGGGTGATTATCGTGTATTGATATGTATTCTTTTATAATATGTAAAAAAAAAAGAGCACCTAATTAAAAGAAATATTTAATTTTAATATCTCAGGAGCTATTCCATCTAATACTAGGATTTGGGTCTTTACCTAAAGACCACCTAGCATCTGTGAAAGTTCTTTCTGTTTATCTCGATCCTAGGAGTTTGTTGGTTTTGTCCTTACTTTAAAAACTAGCGTAGCTTTTTAGTGTTTAAATTGGGATCAGAAAACATGGTTTGTTGACTAAAACTAACCGTTTAATTCAGTGTACCTTATGACAACATTAGCTGTTAGTTCTCTTCACGTTGATTTTGGAAGGATTGAATGAAGTAGCTTCTCCACAGACTAAGAACAATTCTTTAACGTGGGGGTGGGGAGTGTTACTGGGATAAAACTGCCCCCAGCTCTGCCGGATTGTCCTTATAGTATAATTTGATCACGTGTGAAATGCACGTGCGCTGCAATAGGCCGCCAGGGTTGGTGGGGAGGATGCAGGGCCGTCCGTAAGCTCAGGAAACGCATCGGCACAGCTTTCTGTTTTAAAATTATTTCGTGTTCTTTTGGCACTGTTAGTTATTATTTCATACATTAATATTCATCAGCTGCAGTCCTCAGAGTTTGATACATGAAAACGAGAGAGAGAATGAGCCCGGTTATCACATAGGGTAACTCCAGCCATGCTCCCTTTGTCCAGGGAGGCGCCGGGGAGTCTGCGTGGGCGAAGCTTGCCCGGGCTTACAACACCCACTTGAAGTAATGCCTCTAGGAACAGTGGTGTCACTGTCTTGCCTTCCCGGGACGGCTGGAGGGGCAGGCCCTGCCTTTGTCCTCTGAGATGCCTCAGCTCCGTGTCACGGCCCCACCCCGTTAGGCCTTTCCTGGTAGTTCTGCAGACTTTCTTTTAGGGTCAGCCCGAGGGACTTGATGCCTCTAGAAGCCCAGCACTTCCCCTTCTGCTTCCTTCCCGGCCCGCCCCAGCAGCTAATGGCGTTTTGTGGCTGTGAATAGATGTGGGCTGGTGGGTGCAGGTGAGGGCAGGAACCAGGAACTTAACACATACTTTTTAAAGATGCTTTTTATTGGGAAAGGTATTTTTGTTTTCTCAGTAAGTATTCTGTAATATAGACCATGTAACAATTATTTTGAATGCTTTTGTACAGAAAAGGAAAGTTTATCTAGACTGGGAACTAACAACTACGTTTCTTGGGTCATCCAGATTATTTCCCCCAGATGTGTTTCCATTTTAAGAAAGTAATTACTGTTAATTAAATATCTGGTGTATATTATAACAGCCCTGTGACTTTCACACAAAATCTGTGATGGAAGAATCTCCCCTCTGTTTGCATAGGAAATCGGGGCCCTTGCATAAGCTGTGTTTGCCTGTGGGAGCTAATTGTATTCTTAAGTGATTAAAAGATGTCGGTAATTGTGTCTTCAGCTTTGTGATAGGTTGGTCATAGTTAGGATTGACCTAACCCCTACGTTCTTGGTCAGAAATGCAACCCCCAATTACGACATTCCCTTGGGAAAATAAGTCTCTTGTTGAATAGGATAATCGTGTTTTGACCCTGATTTCAGGAATACTGTCTAACGAGCCTGGGGGTGGCGCAGGGTCAGGAGTGGGCAACAGGGCCGCTTGTACTGAGCCTACTTTGGCCTGTACCTATAAGGACTGCGGTGTTGTTTCTGATTCTCCTGGGATCCCAGAGCTCATTTTGGTGGGAGAGTAAGTTGTCCTGAATCAGAGGCCTGTTGGACACCAAACTGAGTCTTTTTAGAATTGCTGTGTGGGACTTCCCTGGTGGCGCAGTGGTTAAGAATCCACCTGCCAATGCAGGGGACACGGGTTCGAGCCCTGGTCCGGGAAGATCCCACATGCCGCGGAGCACCTAAGCCCGTGCGCCACAACTACTGAGCCTGCGCTCTAGAGCCCGTGTGCCGCAATTCCTGAAGCCCGCGTGCCTAGAGCCCATGCTCCATAACAAGAGAAGCCACTGCAACGAGAAGCCCGTGCAACGCAACGAAGAGTAGCCTGTGCTCGCTGCAACTAGAGAAAGCCTGCGTGTAGCAACGAAGACCCAGCGCAGCCAAAAAAAAACAATGAGAATCACTGTGTGAACATTCTGATGTCTTCTGGGCAGTCACAGGTTCAAGATCATTGACACGGCTTTGAGGTGCTGGGTTGCCAGGTTGCCACTGTACTCTATTTCCTGAACTAGCTACCCCAGGGTTTTCATGTGAGAGCTATTCTGAACGTCAGTCTTAGTTTACAGTGAGACCCAAATCCTTCGTGAAACCTGCTTCTAAACAGATTTTTCTTTCTTCAGCCCACCACCACCTTTTGAATAGTCTATTAGACATTGTCATTGAACAAAGCTTGTGTATAATAGTAATTATACTTTGTTAACCCAGCCCTTGTAGGCATTTTATACCTTCTTATGAATGCTAAAGAAAGGTACTCTGATTTGTAATGAAACCATAGCTCTCAAAATTTCAATTTCGTTCTCTCACCTGCTTCATTAAATTACTCAGTCATTGTTTATTAATTTTTTGTGCTTTTCTCTTTCAGATCTAAGATTCTTTGAGGTGGCTTTGAAGAGCACTAAGATTAGAAGATGAGTGAACTTGACCAGTTACGGCAGGAGGCCGAACAGCTTAAAAACCAGATTAGAGTACGTAGCTATGTGTGCTCCGTTTTGTTAATCATTTGGATTTCAGATGCGATGTTACCATTTTAAGGAAAGATGGGTTACAGAATACAGACTATTCATTGTTTTGGATTGAAATTGAATCTTAAGTGGCCCAGGATGTAGAAATTACAGGTCCAGGGCTTCCCTGGTGGCGCAGTGGTTGAGAGTCCGCCTGCCGATGCAGGGGACATGGGTTCGTGCCCCGGTCCGGGAAGATCCCACATGCCGTGGAGCGGCTGGGCCCGTGAGCCATGGCCGCTGAGCCTGCGCGTCCAGAGCCTGTGATCCGCAACGGGAGAGGCCACAACAGTGAGAGGCCCGCGTACCGCGCAAAAAAAAAAAAAAAAAAAAAGAAAAAGAAAAAGAAATTACAAATCCAGGTATTTGGCCTAGGACATTATTTTCAGGATTTTGTTTTCTTTCTTTCTTTTTTTAAACATCATTATTGGAGTATAATTGCCTTACAATGTTTTGTTAGTTTCTGCTAGGATTTTGTTTTCTAGCATATTTTCACTTCACTATACAGCAAATGTTTCCATAGAATTTATAGACATCTTTTTGTACCTTTTTTCTTGACTTTGGGCATTAGCTTTGTGACATTCTTTTGGTCACTGTATAGAGTGTGGTATTCACTTCCCCCACTGTGACTGCTAAGTTGAGGGCAGGAAACTTGTTTAAAGATAAGAGTATTAACAGCAGTAATAAAAAGTATTTAAGTGCAGGTGACTTGTTCTTAATTTTGAAAAAAGGGGTTTCCTAGGGATGGTTATGGCTGTTAGCACTAACATCTGTCTTCAAAGAGATGCTCTATTCAAATAGAGCATCTCTTTGAAGATAAAAACAGCCAGTATCATTCAGCTGTCCTGTAGAAAGTAGGATAGTTGCAGAGTTCTCAAGCATTACCTCCCAGTCTGTCACTGATGTTTATAATGGTGCACTGCAGAACCCATGAACTTTTAAAAGGGGATGCATACTAGGTCCAACTATAAGGATGGAGCCTAATTATTTCCTTTTAAAAGACCAATTATATGTTCAGAAAGCCTAGTGGTAGTTGGAAAGAAAGATCAGCATCATTTTAGCCGACTTTTTCTTGAAGTTGAGAAAAGGTAATGGAATTATCTGAGATCTACCATCAAAGAGGAAACAGAAAATATCCTTTTACTGTACGAATTTCAAATCTTAACATTTAAAACATACGATACAGCTCAATAAAAATAAGGAAGAGTTAGTATTTTTAATGGTTTGCCCTGATCAGATTTGTTTGATACATCCAGCCACACTCCAGAATATAGAAATTAGAATTTTGTTTTTCTAGCAACAATAAGTTGTTGTTTATAAGTTGTTCATAAATAGTGGGTTCAGATCTATTCGTAGCAAATAAGAGTTCATATGGCATAGGTAAAAAAAAAAAAAAAAAATCCAAATTTGGTGGAAAAAAATAAAGGCTGAAAGTCAGTGTTGCATCTCTTCTTCCCATTTTTTAGACCCATTTTCTGTAAAGCACACAAAACCCTCCTCTTAGGGGACAGAGCTGTCGTGTGAGCCACATGTGGAATTTAAAGCTGTAAAAAGAAACTGGTAGAATTAATTCTTAACAACTGTATCTAAACCAATATATCTAACAGATCACCATTTTGATATATAATTAATAAATACATTTACTTTTTACACTCTTTTTTGGTACTGAGTCTTGCCAATTCAGGGTCTCTTACATGAAATGGCCTCAGCGTGTACCCGTGGCATCTCCCGTGGCACCTGCTCCACGTGGACCATCCCCAGGAGAGTGGACGAGCTGCACAGCCATCTCCACACCCATCTGCACAGGCCTTGCCTCTGAGGCTGTGCTGGTTTCTTTGCACAGTATAGGGTCGACAAAGCTGTTTGAGTCCATTACATCAAATGGGAACAGAAGACTTTCTTTAACAAAGGAAAAAAACACCCTTTTCCCCCCCGATTACCCAAGGAACACATGCTTGTTAAAGAATGTAGGGCACAGCAAATCAAACAAGAGATGGTAGATGATTCTGAGAGGGGTCGCTTGCTTTATTAGATTGGTCTTTAAGCTGAAAGACCCCAGAGGGACCGTGTCGTCTTACTTTTGATCATGTTTGTGAGGAAACATGGGCTCTCAATGGGATGCCGATTGAAATAAACACATGGGCTACCAGTGGATGAAGGGGAGAACTCCACGAAATGTACAGGCGCAAATTTTTTTTTCAAAGTGACTGTGCCGACCCTGCAAGTGAACAAGACGGGCCGAGTGACGCGTATGGGTGCTTGTCTCCATTGACAGCAGAGCCGCGGTGGTCAGTGCGGCCCTAGTGGGATGGGCCTGGCCGCGTGCTGCCCTGTGCTGGACCGACATCCAGCCGGGATAAGGCCTGACTGACTGTGGGTCTGTGTGTGTTCCTCTGGGTGAGGGCCAGGAAGGTGACCTGCTGTCTTCAGTGACTTTTCTCAGCACAGACAATACAGGAGCCTCGGCTAAATAATAAGCCATTGTGAACATATCACCAGGCCGTTAAATTGGAATTTAATCTAAAAAATGTTGAAGATTTCTGTCTTTATTAAGCAGTTACAGAGATGGTTTCCATTAGAAGACTTCTTCCTACAGGGTTGGAGGTTGAAGGTTGAATTGCTCTGAGGATGTTGTACTCATTTACATTGAGCACTTGTGGGCTAAAATGAAGACTGAATTTGAGTTCCCTGTGTTTAGTGTTTAAAATGGTTTTTCTCTCTGTTCTCTGTGGTGTCACTGCAGTCTGCTCTGGACATCATGAAACCCATTTCAATCTCTGGACACTAACCAGAATGAAGCCACTTAAGTCCCATGGTTTAGTTTTTCCATTTAAAAAATTCTTGTTAAGGACTTCCCTGGCAGTCCAGTGGTTAGGACTTGGCGCTTCCACTGCAGTGGCCCAGGTTCAATCCCTGGTCGGGGAACTAAGATCCTGCAAGCCACATGGCACAGCCAAAAAACAAATTAGAAATTCTTGTTACTCTTTTTTAAAATTGAAAGCTGTGTATAATATCAGTAAGAATGGTACTCAGGGCTTCCCTGGTGGTGCAGTGGTTAAGAATCCACCTGCCAATGCAGGGGACACGGGTTCAACCCCTGGTCTGGGAAGATGCCACATGCCGTGGAGCAGCTAAACCCATGCACTACAACTACTGAACCCACATGCCACAACTACTGAGCCCTGTGCCGCAACTACTGAGCACGTGTGTCGCAACTACTGAGCACGTGTGTCGCAACTACTGAGCACATGTGCCACAACTACTGAAGCCCGTGCACCTAGAGCCTGTGCTCCGCAACAAGAGAAGCCACCGCGATGAGAAGCCCGCGCACTGCAACAGAGTAGCCCCTGCTCGCCGCAACTAGAGAAGGGCTGCGTGCAGCAACGAAGACCTAACATGGCCATAAATAAATAAATAACAAATTTTAAAAATGGTACTCAGAAATAAATATTGAACTCTGTAAGTAACTGATAGAGTCCCTGATGGAAAACCTGCTGCTCTGGGTCTCCCCTCCTCTTGGTCTTGACCCCAAGTTCAGGTGCTGGCACAGAAATACCTGTTTATATAATTTTTGTGTTTTAATTAAATAAGCAGATTTAACTAAGCAGAACGGCTTCTGATAGGATAGTTTGAGTTGAATTTGGAATCTAGATATTTGGTCCCTCTATAATCACCACCTCGTTGAATATACCCCCTGTGCTGGGCTGGTGAGTATTAGCACCAGCTTTGTGAAGCGGTGAGACCGTTTGCCCTGGAGGGGTCCCCGGCCCCTCGCACACGAGTGCTCATATGTATGTCAGTGAGAGCAGGTGGTCAGATGACGACACTGTGGCAACGTTTCTGTTAGAAATTGTCGTTATTTCCTTTGAAATTATTCCTACACAAAAAAACGTTTTAGGCCCCATCCCTATATTCAAATTTTGATCCTCTTAAAGCTGTTGTCTCATTTTCCCTCAGAATGTATGGCTTTCTATTTGTAAAAATATATACGCTGGGGCTTCTCTGGTGGTGCAGTGGATAAGAATCCGCCTGCCAATGCAGGGGACACAGGTTCGATCCCAGGTTCCGGAAGATCCCACATGTCGCGAGCAACTAAGCCCGTGCACCACAACTACTGAAGCCCACGTGCCACAACTACTGAAGCCCACGTGCCACAACTACTGAAGCCCACGTGCCACAACTACTGAAGCCCACGCGCCACAACTACTGAAGCCCGTGCGCCTAGGGCCCATGCTCCGCCACAAGAGAAGCCACCACAGTGAGAAGAAGCCCGCGCACTGCAACGAAGAGTAGCCCGCGTGCAGCCACGAAGACCCAACACAGCCAAAAAATATATATCTCTATGTATATGTATACATATATATATATACACGCTAATTTTGAGATATCAAGATTTTTTTTTCTAGTAACTTGAATCACTTAGGAACAATGAGAACATTTTAATTAGCTTGAGTAACATCCCTTTGTAGTTCTCACCTGCTTCACAAGGTCATTTTATAGATAAGAAAACAGGTAACAGGCTGCCAACAGCCAGAGTCTTCACCTGAATTTGGTGGTTTTGACCCCAGATCCTTCGCTCTTCTGTGTAGAGGTTAGCTTCAGGGATTGTTTGGCTTGGAAACAAGAGTCTTAGTTAACACACTCTAGAAGGAAAGTTCTCTGGGCCGGCCAGTCAGTGCTTTTTAGACGTTGTTTCTGTGGGCCCCACGGCTCCTGGGCTGGTAGAAGGAGCAAGACGCACGTGCAGGTCTGTGGGAAGGTGCCGGAGCCTCGCAGGCAGGAGAGGAGGCTCTGGGGGCGCGGGGGCGCTGCGCGTTAGACGGGGTGGTCTGCAGGCCAGGCACGCACTTGTGTGTTGCTGGTTCTCTGTTCAGTGTGCTCAGGACCGTGGGTGCGGGGCTGGGGTGGGGGCGCGGCGAAGGAAGGGGTCTGAGCTCTCCCCCCCTGGTGGAGGCTCTCCGGGACTGCAGTGCCAGCACCTTGGAGTGACTGTATCTGGAACAGCACTAATTCCCTCTTTATCGTTGTCTTTCCCTAGGATGCTAGAAAAGCGTGTGCCGATGCAACTCTCTCCCAGGTAAGAGCGGTCGCTGGTCTGGCCTGGAGGTTGGTGCTTGTGGCGCCTCCACTTGGGACCTCTAGAGGGAGCGCTCTGATTCTCTCCTGTGCACAGTGAGGGTGTGGGGCACTGCCCGAAGGGTTCTCCTGCGCGGACCCTTACCACGCTAGGCGAGGCCGTGGTGCGTCGCAGATGACAAATAATGTCTCTCGAGCCTTCTTGCGGAGGTCGGAGTTGTAAAGGTTATTGCAGTCTCGATACAGCTATTTCAGAGTTCTTCTCCCTAGCAAAATCTGCTTCAGAACTTCGATTTCTAAAGTCCGGTTTGGCACACTCCCAAAAAGTTAAACATTAGTCATGACCCAGCAGTTCCACTCCTAGATGCACGCCCAGAGGAGCTGACGCTCAAACAAGCCCGTGTACGCACGTGCTCACGTCGTCTCGGTTCCCAGCGGCCAGAGCAGGAAGCAGATATCCGCAGCTGGAGGAGCGCAGGGACCAAGTGTGGCCTGTCCGCGCGGTGGGACGTTACTCAGCCACAGAAGGGATGAATCTCGAGACATGGCGCTCAGTGAAAGAAGGTCACATGTTGTGTGATTCCACGCATGTGAAATGTGCAGACAGGTCACCCTGTAGGGACAGAAGATAGGTTCATGGTTGCCCGGGGCTGGGGAGGAGGCTGTAGTGAGCAGCACTTAATGAACGTGGGGTTTCCTCTGGGGGCGATGAGAGTGTCTTAGGAGGCAGCTGCGTGGCTAGATAGGACATACTCTCAAATGGTGCATTTCAACTCATTGAAAAACAATATTTTTGTCCAAAGAATTGAACAGAAATGTGAAAGAAAAATTATATTCCTACTTCTGTTGAGGATGATTTTTTTACATTGTCTTAGCGCTTTAGGAGATGTTGTTTAATTGGGTTTAAACAATAAGTTAAAGAAAAATTAGACTGCATAGGATAACCTGCATTTGAATCTCAAATGCACTTTGGACTGTACGTGTTTTTAAAGCTCATTATTGTGATACACTTATATTCCATTTGTCAACCCAGAATCCTTAACGTCAGGGTTTGTATGTTGAAGTGAACAGCAGGTTTGCATGTACAGTTTTGTGCCCTAAGCTACAGAGTACAGAGGAGATTCCATCGTGGTCCAGCTCAGCGTACAGCCTGGTCGCTGGACAGCCTGTAGGGCTGGGGCCCTGTGTTCGATTGTGATGTAGGCTGACGAGGCTCTAATTCAGAGGAAACCCGTGAGGGACTGACGGAGGCAGGAGGAGCTGGGCCGGGCGGCCAGCTAGGGAGACAGCAGAGACGGGAGGGGAGGCGGCTCTGGGCCAGCCCCAGGCCTGGTGCGCACGGGGGCAGGGGACAGGGGTCCTGGAGAACAGGTAGAGTAGCGGACTTTCCAGAACCGGGAGAGGGAAGGTAGGTGCCCTGGGAAACGGGAGAAATCACGGAGCGAGGCCTGGCAGACTGGAAGGAGCAGGGCAGGCGCAGCCGTGGCCAGGGCGCCGGGGCCAGTGAGCGGGCTGGGCGTGAAGGAGAGGAGACCTCGCGGGGAGAGCATGCGTCACGCAGTGTTAATTTGCAGTAACTTTTATTTTTAAGATCACAAACAACGTCGACCCAGTGGGAAGAATCCAGATGCGTACCAGGAGAACGCTGAGGGGGCACTTGGCCAAAATCTACGCCATGCACTGGGGCACAGATTCCAGGTGTGTGGGGCGTGGGCACACGGAGCGCTTGACACGTGCACGGAGGAGAAAACCTGAACTCATTGGCTGTGACTTGTAAAGAAAAAATTAGGCATTTGCGTCAGATGTGCGAGCAGGCCAAGACAGCAGCCCGGGTGCCCGAGCTCCATCTGTGTTCCCGCCTGCCTCGGCCGACTGCACACGGTCACCTCCTCACCACCCTCCCTTCGCCTTTGTCCTCCCAGCTCCGCGGCTCGGCGCCCGTGCCACCTTGGGGAGGTGACCTGTCCTCTTTGCCATGGCTCCTCCTCTTTCCAGCCTGTTCCTCGTGGCCTCTTGTCCACACCCTCTCCTGGTTTCGGTGCCCCGGCTCAGGGATCAGAAGCCACTTCCTGCGGTGTCCGTGTCCGGAGGGTTAGAACAGCGACTCGTGTCCCAAGGTTCCTGCATGAGTCTGAGCTGGTTGTTGCTGCTGTCACTGCCTCTCCCCGGCCTGTCTGCCCCACCTCCCTTTCTTCTAGCCTCTCATTCTTTCTGCCTTGAATTCTGCCCCGTGTTCGGACCTCTTTCTAGGTTCCCCATCTCCGTCGCCCTCCCGGTCCCTCCTCCCCTTGCCCTTAACCTGCAGCAGCATTGAAATGAAATCCATTCAGCTCTTTTCTGTTCCTCTTTTAGAGGCTGCTGGGAAGTCTTTCTCCACTTTTCCACCCAAGTAATTACATAAAATGCTGTGTGACTTTGTGACTGTAACATGTTCTTTCAAATAGCTAACATGGTATTTCAGATGCCTTTCTTAGAGGAGCATTTTTTTCATGTTTAATTATCAGAGAAGAATTGTTTGCTTGGTTGTTTTTTTCTTTGTTCATGAAATTGCCTGCTTTAGAGTGTCAACAGCTACAGAACAAAAGAGTCTATTTTTAGTTTTTTCTGTAGACTATCCCATATAATTCCAAATGCAAATGAGAGCTAACTTAGATCATTTCAATGATGGCAGTAATCAGAAAGAATAAAAATGGAAAAAGAAAGAAAAATGCCCTTACTAGTCAATCCACCTTAGAATTTATTGTCAAAAGTAGATGGTAACCAAACAGTATCTTACCTTTGGGTCTTTCCTCCCATCTGTGGGAACATCAGTGTCCTGATTAGACAGGACGTTGGATGGTTAGTGATGTGTCACTTGTGCCCTGAGAGGTGACCAAGAGCTGTGCTCAAGGAACTAAGGCAGGTGTGTGGCCAGAGCTGTGGTGATGTGGAGAGGGGCTCGGGAGAGGCCGGGGGCCGGCAGCACCAGATCTCACAGGCGTCCTGAGCACTGCTGCCAGGCCTTGCGTGCCCTCTGGTTCCAACACAAATTCTGCCTTGAGAGCCCTGTGGTCGAAGGAACGAACGCAAAGGCAGGAATAAGCAACACCGCATTCCGGGTCGTGGTCACCCCTGAGAGAAGGGGTGACGTGGGAGACCCAGGAGACGCTGTTGGGTGTTGCATGGGTCTTGTTCTCTTTCTTGGACAGCGTTGTGGGTACGTGGGCATTTGTTTTAAAGCTGCTCTTCAAATGACATTTATTTTTATAATGCCCTTATATGAGATCTGTATTTGACAGTCATAAACAAGGAAAACAAAAAATGATACCAAAGAGGACCTTTGCTATCCAGACCCCTTCAGAGATTTTTTTTTTTGTTTTTTGTAGATAGCCGTGTTTTCTGGAGAGGTAAAATAGGTAAAATTTTGCCTCTTTAAAGTCCAAAGAAAGTTTATTTTTATTTTGGATGTACGTTTTGTTTAAGGCATCTTCATAAACAAAGGGTATTGTACAGCCTTTTTTCATGATTCAGAACTAAAATTTGGGAATGCCAGTTATTTGATCATGTTGGTATAATTCATGGAATCTCTCAAACTATTGCACTGATGAGGAGTTTTCTTTTAAAACTATAGGAGATACCCACAGTGAGGTTTGCGTATACGCATGTGTCAGTACACATTATGTATGCATTTATAACATGCTTATCAATACGTTGTAATTTTTTTATACCTAAAGTCTACTTTTTATAACATTTGAGAGTCTCAGTCACATGAATCAATGCTAAACTCCCCGCCCCCTTTTTAAATTAATTAATTTATTTATTTTTGGCTGTGTCTTCGTTGCTGCGCGTGGGCTTTCTCTAGTTGCAGCGGCGGGGGCTGCTCTTCGTTGTGGTGCGTGGGTTTCTCACTGTGGTGGCTTCTCTTGTTGCAGAGCATGGGCTCTAGAGCGCAAGCTCAGTAGTTGTGGTGCACGGGCTTAGTTGCTCCATGGCATGTGGGATCTTCCCGGACCAGGGCTTGAACCTGTGTCCCCTGCATTGGCAGACAGATTCTTAACCACTGTGCCACCAGGGAAGCCCTATCTCCCCGTTTTGAAGTCTGCTGAAGTGTTATAATTGAGAGTGAAACGCTGCTAACCCAGCGAGGCTTGAGAGTCCTCCCTCCTCAGAGTAAATGAAGGGCCTGAGTGAGGCCTTTGGATCTGGACCTCTATCTACTTAACCCCTGTTTTCAGTGTCCTGGAGCCCTGGGCCTCCTCCTGGCTCTTGCCTCGGTGTTCTGGGTGGGTGGCACCTCGGGGGAACTGAGAGCTCTAGGAGACAGAAGGA
Source organism: Phocoena sinus (assembly GCF_008692025.1). Classification (NCBI taxonomy): domain Eukaryota; kingdom Metazoa; phylum Chordata; class Mammalia; order Artiodactyla; family Phocoenidae; genus Phocoena; species Phocoena sinus. The sequence goes on along the minus strand of NC_045763.1, from coordinate 762,081 downwards.
ACCAGGTCCCAAGCGGTCGTCCTACTGGGGATTAAGAGGTGTGTCTTTTCTCACCTTCTGGAGGATCAGGGGCTGCTTAACGTCTCTCTAACCCTGGGGCGCGTCAGCACATAGTAAGCTTTCCGACCAGGAGGCCTTTCTAGAGGTGACCCTCCCGGAGGACGAGCTTCTTTACGTCAGCTCTGATGTTCATCCAAAGCCTGTGCTTAGAGGAGCCTGGCAGAAATAGAGCCGCAGAGCGAGCCTGGTTCCGATTACATGGGGTCTTTCAAGTGCCTCATATGTTTATGACTGCACCTTGATGCAGGGATTTACTTTAAGAAATTGCATCCAAAGAATAATAGGATTGCAGCCTGCATGTAGTTCAGTTCCTGGATAAGTTTTTCATGCAGTGCTGAACACGTATTTATTCCCTGCCAGACTCATAGCTGGCTCCCTGAGAAGGGTATGCATCGGAGCGTAGAGTTGGATGAAAAGGACCCGTTGTCAGAGGGATTCGAGTGATTTTACCTCCAGGTTTTGACCAGTTCAGGAAGCCAAGTGTATTGCGGCTGAAATGGTTGAGACCTGTGTTTTGATAAAATCTCTAAAACTGAAAATCCTTCTCCTTATTTACCATGCTGACACGTATCTCTGCGTGGGATTATGGAGAGAGCCTTCTTGCCGTTCCTTGAAAACAGCACAGTCTGTACAACAGAGTTCCTTAGGATATCTTATGAGTAGCGGTGGTTCCCTGAATTTACTCTCACTTGAAATTCCTTTGCCCATTAGTCATGTTTTCCTTTTGCAGTTTCCTGTCTTCTTTCTGCAAATACAGACAGAGCACCTTTTCAAGACACAGATCCCAAACGGCACAGTTGACCAGAGCAAGAAAATTGTTACGAAAAATATTCCTGATAGTTAACTAGTGTCTTCTGTGGGACCAGGCACAGCTGTGCTTTAGATTGTCATCTCTTTGCAAAGCAGGTGGAAAGGGGGTGCCTCCTTAATGTTTGTAAGGGCCTTGCAGTCCCATTTTGGCTCAGTCTGGGAAATTTTCATGGGGTATCTTTGGTGAGAAATGTCTCATAAATTTTGAATATCTAAAAACTTATTAGTCCTTTATATTTAGGCTTTCTCCGTGTCAGAATGGAACAGAAAATTACATACTAAATATTTTCTACCACCTTTGACTCATGAAAGAAAGATCTGTAGGTCTCAAATCTGATTTATGGTGAACAGAAGACAAACAGAAGCAGTTCTAGGCAACCAACTTGTCTCATCTGACCAGCCAAGGGACTGTGGCCAGGTCTTCACCTGAAGACAAGCACGATTGAACCTGAGCTGTTATCGCTGGCAATATTTTCTTTTCATGCTTTCAAAGTTGGTCTGACAATTAGAACATTTTTTTGTGGGGGGTGGTGCTTATAAATAAGTGCACTTTGCCAGCAAATAGAATGTTGAAGCGCGTTAGTCATCACTAAAGTTTAGTCTTCATTCGTTGTCTTTGGGTGACTTCCCTTGTTGGTGTGATACTGATGGTTTGCTTTTTTCTTTTTCCTCCAGGCTTCTAGTTAGTGCCTCACAGGATGGTAAGCTTATCATCTGGGATAGCTACACCACGAACAAGGTAGGTAGTGCAAACCCTTCCCTGAAAAGCGGCCCGGGCAAGGCGGGTGTTTAAACTCTGGGTTCACTTCCGTAAAATGTATAACAGGAGAGGGTGGGGGAGCACAGTGAGTTCGTTTTTGTGTAAAGTCATATGGGTCAGGTAGAAGCCCAGTCACGTGGCTGGCACGTGTCACTGGTGCTACTGGGCCAGCATGGTGTTGCTGTGATGTGTCGTCTCTTTACAGAGCAGGTTGGGGGAGCCTCCTTCAAGTTTCTAGGCAACTGGAGTCCAATTTTAGCTCAGTCTGGGAAATCTCATGCTTTATTTAAAAATACAGAAATACAGCTTTCCGTTTAGTCAACTAGTTTTTACAAGAAATAATCTGAAAGAGTTTATACTTTGAAGTATAAATTAAATTATTTTAAAATTTCAATCCAGGGTTGTATCATATTGAATGAAAAAGTACTATCGTTGGTCTAAACGTGTGTAACAGACAAAATTCAGTTTTATTTTACTGGAGGATACCACACGTGTATAACAGAATCCAGTACTTATAACAAATCTATCTCAAACACAGGGAGGTGTGTGGTAGGATTAATTACGGTAATTTCTAGTTTGATTACTTCACTAAAAATGCTTTATTTTTGGAGTGAATTTTATAGCCATTTTGACAAGCCAGTGAAATGTTTTCCTTTTAATATATGATTGTGATTCAGAGACTGTGTTGCTATTACTTAAGTGTCTACCTAACTGTAAGTTATGACTTTATTAAAACTCTACATTTGGGAATTCCCTGGTAGTCCAGTGGTTAGGACTCAGTGCTTTCACTGCTGAGGGCCTGGGTTCGCTCCCTGGTTGGAAAACTAAGATCCCACAAGCTACGTGGTGTGGCCTAAATAAATAAATAAAACTGCATAGGGGCTTCCCTGGTGGCGCAGTGGTTGAGAGTCCGCCTGCCGATGCGGGGAACACGGGTTCGTGCCCCGGTCCGGGAAGCTCCCACGTGCCGTGGAGCGGCTGGGCCCGTGAGCCATGGCCGCTGAGCCTGCACGTCCGGAGCCTGTGCTCCGCAACGGGAGAGGCCACAACAGTGAGAGGCCCACGTACCGCAAAAAAAAAACAACAAACCTACATTAAATTGGTGTGCAGCACTGGATTTCTAATTAAATTATTATTTTATCTGACTGCCCACACATATAAAATATTTTCAAAATAATTTTGGCCACTGTTTTGCTGTGCAGTGAAAGTTGAAGACTAGAAGCAGGATCATAAATGTCAGTAGTTAACGTTTTTGACCTTGAGCGTGCTTGCATCATGTGTGTCTTGTCATTTAGGTTCATGCCATCCCTCTGCGTTCCTCGTGGGTCATGACATGTGCATATGCCCCTTCTGGCAACTATGTGGCCTGCGGTGGCCTGGATAACATTTGCTCCATTTACAATCTGAAAACTCGTGAAGGGAATGTACGTGTGAGTCGTGAACTGGCTGGACATACAGGTACATGTTCTCATCAGTGACCTCAAAGTTTATACGCTGTGTGCCTTGCGTGAGTTACATGCTATGGACACTCACCCCTTCTCAACAATTATTTAATGAGATTGGCTACATCAATGGCCAGATATACTCTTAAAATGAAATCAAACACAGGCCTTGATATTCCTTTATCAGTAAGAAGCCTTTGGATATAAGTCGCTGTAGTGGCTGTTGTCAAGGATCTTGGGAACGTAGGTCGCTCCGCAGCAGCTGGATGCAGTTCGAGGCGTTACCTCCTTCTGAACCTCCTTCCATCCTGAGTGCCTTTCCAGAAGGGTTCCTAATCTAGACATGCGCGAGCGTGCACGTGTCTCCCTGTGCGCACACACATGTACTTATCCACATATCGAGACACCCTTACTGATCTCTTAGCATCCTTCATAATGACTGGCATTCTTGTTGCACAGGAAGCAGAACAGAGTCCTTCAGGCTCAGTGCTTTTGAACGTAGCCAGCTCTAAGCATTGGGGGTGGTGTGTTATTTTGGCTCCTGTTTGCTTTGGGATTGCTTCCTTCTTAACTTTCTATCTTCTTAAAGTAGAAACTTAGATCTTCCTACTTTTTCAAATATAAATTACCCTCTAAGCGTGGCTTTAACTGTATTATCATTCAGTGGGAAATATTTTTAATACCCTTTTGATAACTTGTTACTGGTTTCTAATCAAATGCCATTATGTTCAGAGAAGATGTTCTGTACCAGTTCAGTTTTTCACATTTATGGAGACTTGCTTCCGGTGGAGCGGGTGGTCTGAGGATGACACACCGCACGCGCCTGGGAGTCCAGGCTGTGGGTCAGGTTCTCAGCGTGTTCGTCAAAGCAGGACTTTGACACCGTTCACAGCTGTTGGTAGAAGGCTCTGTTGGTAGAAGGCATGTTCATGACTGTCGTACGTTCCTGATGAAGTGACCCTCTTTCTCAGAACCTTCTGTGTTGGAAAGTCGGCTTTATCTGATGTTAACGTAGCTGCTCCAGCCTTCTTAGTCCGACTGTTTGCATGGTGTATTTTTTCCCATCCACTTAACTGTATTTATAAACAGAGTCCCTTAGAGACAGCACACACTTGGTTCTTTCTTTTTATCCACTCTAAGTGTCTCTGCCTTTCGAATAGTATGGGGTTCATTTCTGTTTCATGCAGTGTGGGTGCAGTGGGATTTGGCTCTCTCGCTTTATGGTGTGCTCTCCTTTGCTGCCTTCTTTTGGGTTACTTGATGTTTTAGAATTCTATTTTAGTTTTATCTGTTGGCTTTTCTGGTTACCTCCAAAAAAGGGTTATGTAGGGATTGCAGTGTACATTCATAATTTTTCACGGTGCACTCAGAGTTATAGTGTATCCATTTAAATGAAATACGAGAATCTTGTGGCCATAAATGCCCATTTTCTGCCCTTCCTCGTTCTTCATGAAGTTTTTGTAGGTGTTGCATCTCCATGTGTTCTAAGCCCCACAACATATTGTTCTATTTTTTTCCTTTAAATGTTCTTAGCCACTTGAAGAAGTTTGAATCGTCTTTTACATTCACGCAAATCTTTACCATCACGTCCTGAAGACGTGAGCTTTCTTCGGGTTCCCTTCAGCCTGATGAGCTTGCTTTACCGTTTCTTACTGTGAGTGCAGGTCTCCTAGCAGTGAATTCTGTCTGTTTTCATTTATCTGAAAATGTCGATTATCCTTCATTCTTGAAGAAGTTTTTGCTGGATATATTTAATTCTGGGTTGGTATTATTTTCTTTCAGCACTTTCAAGATTTTTCTTCGTTTTTTTAACAGTTTGTGATGTGCCTTGGGGTGACTTTCTTTGTTTATTGTGCTTTAAGCACCTTGAATTTGTAAAGTTTTGTCTTTCACTAAATTCGGGAAATATTAGAAATCCATTTTCTGTTCTTTGCTCTCTGTCTTTTTGTACTCCAGTGGGTGCATGTTCGCATCGTCTCTTAGGTTCCTATGGTTCTGTTCTTGTTTATTCCGTCTCCTGCTTCCCCAGAGCTGTCCTCCAGTACACGTGACTTCTGTCACCTCCAGTGTGTTGTTAAGACTACCCAGCAAGGCGTATATGCCAGATGTTCTGTTTTTCAGTTCTAGAATTCGTTTGCTTTTTTAAAAAAATAGTTCTTATTTTTCTGCTGACGTTCCCTGTTTATTTATGATGAGCATATTTAGGATGCTTGGGCAGAGTTCCAGGAGCTGGCTTTAAAATTCTTACCTGCCAGTTCTAGCAACTAATCCCTTGAGGTTTGGTCTTGGTGGCTCTTTTCTCTTGAATATGGGCGACATTTTCCTGCTTCTTGGTACATCTAGTGATTTTGACTTGTGTCCTGGGCTTTGTGCAGACTCTGTTCCCCTGAAGCCCTGCCATTTCGTTCCGTTGGGAGCAGCCACACAGCCGTGTGGGAGCAGCTGTCTTTCCTGTGTGGTTTGGACAGATGTTGGGGCAGTAGGTGTGTGATTTTTAGGGTCTTCTGTGGCTTTCTCCTTTCCAGGTTTCCTTCTTGCACTTTACAGTTGTGGTTGACCAGAACCCTATTTACTGGCTGTTCAAGAAGGTTGGGCCATAGATCTGCATCTGAGACGTGGCTGCAAGAGGGGGCCTGCCCTCAGGCACAGGACAAGCAAGCTTGTTGAAGGACAAGCAAGCTTGTTGAAAAACAAGCTCACCCGGTGCCTTTCTCTTCTCCCAAGTGCAGGCTCCCCTCCGGTTTGTCTGCTTCTGCTTCCAGTGCTTTCAGGTTTTTGTTTTTATATTTGTCCAGAGCTCATGGTGGTTTCTGTGGGAAGGTTGCTCCTGGGGGTGGGAACCCCCCTTCTCGGAACCCAGCCTAGGCTGCCTGCCCCATCCTTGTAAACTGGGGGTTCTGTCCAGTGAGCACCCTTCCTAAAGCACTTTGCTTATAGCGTTGATGAACTCACAGCACATTGAAAAACACATTCTTACTGTTTATCGATCCCTTATTATCAGATTCAGTGTATGGACTTCCATTTTTAATTACATCTTTTTACCACTTTATTTGCTGAAACAAAAAAATAAATCTAGTATTAGAATGTTTTCGAAATTTTGTTTCCTTCATGTATCATGAAATGTTACTGCTTTGGGAGTTGAGTGGTAGTGTTTTTTTAAACATCTGGCCTCTTAAGAGTATTTGTGACTTTCTTCAGACATGATACATAATTCAGCTTCAAATCAATAAAGGTTAAAACTTGGTAAATTCAGATAGCCTCACTTTAGTCGGGGGGTAAAGGTGTGAATGGTTAGCGGGTTCAAGATCTGAGGATGTGCGGTCTGCATCTTGTCTCAGTCCTTCTAAGCCTCCGTCTGATGACGTTAGTGCTATCACTCAGGCATCTCTCTCTGGCCTGAGCCTTAAGTTGAGAGCTCTCTGTTAAGCTGTGGTTGGGACATTTTGTCGTAGAGTCTTCGAAACTCAGTTGCGCAGAAAACCCACCTTGGTGCTCTTCTCAGCGGTCTCCCTGAGCCCTCAGATGGTGTCTGATGGAGTGAGGGCGGGAGTCGAGCCTCTGCGCTCAGTTTCAGGAGAGAGGCTCTTGGTGGTCAGTTTTGTGTTGCTGTTGTTTCCAGAAAATACAAGGGCCCATATGGAACAAACGGAAGCTTCCTTCTCTAGAGTTGGCCACCCAGGCTTTGGAAACGCTAGCAATCCTTGAGAGAGCAAACATCAGATGGCGTTCTATCTTCTGGTGTTTTGCCTTTTAAGTTTCTATCTTAAGGAGTAAAGGATGCCCTCTGGAAATGGTTAATGGAATGAATTCATAACGATTGAGACGGAACATTTATCATTATCGCTGTTACTATGAACATATTACGTAGAGAATAAAACTTGCTGAGTGCTCTCTTGGTGAAAATAATAATACAAAAGGCATTAGATAGTATATTTGAGAAATTAGTAATACCCTAAAAGCACATTCTCCTTTCCTAAACCTCCCATCGCAGTGCAGACACATTGACCCTTTCTGAGATCACCATGGTCAAGAATTTCGCCAGAGGTTTCCTGGGGGTGACATGACTGCCTTGTACTCTTGCCAGAAGCCCTTGCGGTGGCTAAAATCTCGTCTTCCAGGGATGATTTGTCCATGCTGCCCGGGGCTTGAATGCACGTGAAAGCACAGTGGACGGGCCCCCTGGCCTGTGAGTTGCTTCTTCCTGACAGGCGCCAGCAGGCCCCGCTCTGGGAGGAGAGGCGTGCCCCACAGTTCTGCTTCGGGCCGCACTGTGCCGCTCTGCGGCGCCCTGTTCTTTGGCGGTTAGTTAACGTGGCAGCAGTTTTAGGCTTTCCGTGGTCGCAGTCTGGGAAACTCAGATCCCACTGCGCACTTCCTGACCTCACGGACTGCGCCGCCGGCTCAGCTACCCTCTGGGCTTCCCTCCAGCCGGCTCAGCCCCCCGGCAGCAAGAGCCCCCTCTCCCAGGCTGGCCACGGGTCCTGGCTGTGCCTGCATTCAGCCTGAGAGGATGCGTGAACCTCCGGGTGGACGGATGCACCCGGCCTGCTGCTGGGTGCTTGTCCTTTGGCATCAGCAGTTTCTGGGTTTGTCTCTTTGGGGTGGCGTTTCCTCACTCGCAGGCCTTCATGTTACTTCGTTGTCTCTCTTTTGTTTTCACGGAGCTGCTCAGAGAACGCACCCTCTGCTCCCGGTCTCCGCTCCCCTGTGCACCTCCGAGCGGGTCGGCGGCTCTCCCTCCCCGCCCAGCCAGCTGCCCCCGCCTCCCCCAGGTGCTGGCTGGGCTAAGACTGCCGGCGTGATTCACCGTAGAAAGCTGGGAAAGTAACATTTCTTCTTCTGTGTTTTTAACTTCTATTCCCATCCAGAACTGCAGCGTTGTCCTGCAGAGTTGGAGAGGGTTCCGTTGTAAGGTGCGCCGATTTGTCCCCGTCGTCGGTCATTGCAGCAGTTCCCGGCTTGTCACTAGTGCGCGTGTTGTGGCTGTTAAATACTGTTCTTGCAGAGGAGTGACTTCTCAGGCCGTAACCATGTTCTTGGGATGAGTTCCCTTGGCTGCGCTGTTTGGTTCGGGGCAGCACTCGCGGCGGCTCACGTGTCTGTGCACGTTGGTCTTTGGTTTTGCCGTCTGGCTCAGCTGCCCTCTGGATGAGGAGGTAAGCTTGTCTGCCTCTCTGGCCCAGGTTCCCATCAGCGACACCCTGTCATGAGACCGTCCCCCTTCCCTCCCACGGGTCCTTGACCTGAGCGCCTGCCCTGCCTCACTTCAAGCCTCCTGCCCTCTGGACTGCTGCCAGCTCGTCCCTGCACCAGGCTGTCCCCAGCGCACCTGTGTCCCGCTGCCACTTGTCTCCGTGAGGCCTGGCACCTCCACACTTGGTGCCCACTTTTGTCAGGGTCTGTTTTCCCTGCCCCTCTGGAGGCCTTCGTAAGGCAGCAGCGCCACTGGGCCGGCCACCCTTCTGCTGAGGACACTCACACACTCACACGGCCCCTTCAGGGAATTTGCTCGCTCTTATATAAGCAAAGACAGTAACTGCCCCCGTTCATTGAGAACTTAAATGTGCAGACAGCTCTGTTCCTCCCGATAATTCTCCAGAATGATCCCAGTTCCTCTGGGAAGCCTGGGGCTCGTGAGCCAGCTCACGGGAACATGCACTGCAGGTTAGCAGCTGCGCTGAGAATCGGGCCTACTCTGAAGCCACTGCCCACCTCCCAGCCAGAACGGCCCCACAGGCTTCCCTGGAGCCCGGGTGCCCCTTGATGGTCCCCGTGCACACGGGGCGTCACTGGCCTCCTGGGACGCTGGGCTTGTGGGGTCGGCTGCCGAGCCCGCCGGCTGGACGGTTTGGTGTTCATGGTTGGTGAGCTCCCGTCTCAGGGCTGTTGAGTCTTGAGGCTCAGTACTTGTTTGTTAACCTAATCTAAAAGCTGGTTCCGGGACTTCCCTGGTGGTCCAGTGGTTAAGACTCCGTGCTCCCAGTGCAGGGGGCCTGGGTTTGACCCCTGGTCAGGGAACTAGATCCTGCGTGCCGCAACTAAGACTCGGCACAGCCACATAAATAAATATAAAAGGAAAAGCTGGTTCCCACCTTTTCTTTCTGGGAGGAAAAAAGATTTTTGTAAAAAATATAATATCCACCTGGTTATTGTTGTTTTCCCTCGATGTACAAAATACAGAGACCAAAAAAGTGAGTTATGAGCCAGCAGCTCTGACTTTGTCTAATGAAAAGTAGTGTTTGGATAGGGTTGACCCTTGAACAACACAGGTTTGAACTGTACTGGTGCACTTACACGTGAGGTTTTTCTCCAAATACAGCACACAGGAGCCCGGGTGGGCAGCGTCCCCAAGGAGACTGAGGAACAGCTGTCATGAGGGCCGACTCCAAGTTCTGTGCAGATTTTCAGCCTCAAGGAGGCTGGCACCCCCGGCCCCCACGTTGTTCGGGGTCAACTGTGTATATTTTGAAAGCTCAAACTACAGGAAGTTAGAAAACGAACACCAAAGCCACCCCAGTGCTCTCCACACGCAGTCTCTTAGGTCCCTGAGATGCCCTCGCCCCAGGACCAGGCCGGGCTCCGTGTGTGCTGCCCCGCCCCTCCTCTTCACCTGCATGTGTCTTGGAGTCTTCACAGCATTTGTGGTCCCCAGGGACCATGTGTGGTTTTTGTAGATTTGGTCATTTCCCACAGCCTGCCTGGCCCCTGAGGGTCGGCCAGCTGACGTGTGCTGACCGTCCGAGGCCCTGAAGAGGCCAGAGCAGGCTGCTAGTGCTCGAGAGCCGAGGCTGTAGCCGGCAGCCTCTGGTCCTTGGGGCGGGAAGCTCGTGGACTCCCTGGGGCTGGACCACCGCCTGCACAAGGTGGGACAGAGGTCATCTTTGAGGTCGTGTTTCTTTGTGCTGTTGACCTAGGAGTGCCCCTGTATGGCCCTGTGTGAGACCAGGCGGTGCTGCCGTCTCCACGACGCTCCTCCCTGTCTGCTGGGATCCCAAGTCAGACAGGCTAGTGCTGTGATGGCGGGTGTGAGGGTCCCGGGGCTGGTTCCCAGAAGGCTGGCTTCAGCGAGGGTGAGAGTGTGCCAGGAAGTGCGTGCTGTCCTCGGAGCGGAACTTAGGCTGAGACGCAGCGGGAAGAGAGCCCGTGTGGTCCCTGGTGTCCTGTGGACGTGACGTGGCCTCCAGGGAGCACTTGACCATAGGTCCTTGTCTAGGCATGTAGTTGCTGTTTTGAAATTGTTCTCTCTCTCTGTTTTTTTCTATGGGAGACAGTACAGTAATATGTTAGATAAGTGCTTTATTTTCCCAATATTCTTATACTTTCCACATCAGCAGCCTTCAGTGGGCCTCCTCTCTGTATTTTGTCTTTGATCTTAACTGATTGACACAGCGTCACACGTGGCTCTGGTGTGGCCTGGGAAGACCTGGCAGGCATGCTTCTCCCTGGCAAGAGCCCGGCCTGCTGGGGGCAGGGGCTGCTCTGCCACCATCCCCTGGGCCTTCTGGGGGCAGGTGTGCTTACCTTGCACGTGCAGTTCTCAGGGTCACCTACACTAAGACAGAAGCAGCGCTTGTCCCGTAGAAAACAAACCCACCCCCACACCCATCCTCATCTCTGGCTCTGCTCCTCCTGACGTGTCCAAAAGGGCAGGGGCGGACAGGTGCGCTTGCCTCCCGAGCCTCTTGGGGCGCCGTGGTCACCCGGAGTCCAGTCCTCTGGGCCTGGGGCTGCACTGGCCTGTCCGGGCTCTGACTCTTGCCCGGCAGTGCGTGTTGTCTGTGCTGCTTTCTTCCTCTTCGCAGCACACACGGCAGGGGCCAGGGGGTGGTGGACGAGGTATTTGTCTCCCTTGCTGTGGACCTTCCCGCCATAGTTGTTCTGCCAACGTGTTCTTCCATTTATAAGGTCATAGGGTTGGGGGCTCGAATTCTGGGGCCATCGTGTGGCTCTGTTTTCCAGGTTACCTGTCCTGCTGCCGTTTTCTGGATGACAATCAGATTGTTACCAGCTCTGGAGACACCACCTGGTGAGTACTTGCGCGCCAGACCTGTCCTCATGCTGCTTGCTTTGGCCCGTAGCTCAAGACGCAGGGGAGTTCTCAGTTAGGCCATTTTAACTGGAAATGGCCAGGCGGCTTCAGACACACGTGGCAGTGAGTGGTGGGTGGGTTCGTGGTGCGCTGTGCAGATCTGAAAGCTCAGAGTTGGATTTTGAACAGCAAAGAACTGATTTTGAAACTACAGTTTTGCATGAAATGCCCGCTTTTCTTAACCCCCCTGCAGATTTTACCTTTCCAGGCTGTCTTTAGTAGCACTTGGGGGAGTGGGTGTGCTTTAGTCCCTCGCTAAGGTGAGCGCCGCCTCATTGTGGACTCTGAGCACAGCTTTAAAAGACTTGTCACTTGTCACAATTTCACGTGAATTATATCAAGCTAATTAATTTTTAGAGTTTCACCTTACTTTTGGATAGACCACGTAAACCTCTGTAATGTTTTCACTTGAAGCACCAAAGCATATCCTTTTCAGTCTTTAGATAGTTGAATCATTTTAGGCTTAAACTCTCCTCGTGGGTTATTCTGGTCCTTTGAGGCATGTGGTAGTCAGGAGCCAGCGGGCCACGCAGTGGGCAGGGGGTGCCCCGGCTGGGTCCTGTTTCATGAGGTGTCCTTTATGTATGTCCAGAGGTTCACCAAAGATTTATGATCTATCCGGACTGTCAGCTGGGGAAGAATTTCTGTATTAGAAGATAGTTTTGAAAGCTTTTTCATTCATGAGGGATGTTCTTCAGACCCTGGGAATGTCTTGCTTCCTTCTGTCATCCCTCAGGCCCTACAAGGGGCCCTGCACGCTTGGATTTGGGTGGTTGGGCTGAGCCAGGTTTTCTGCGAGGCTTACGGGAAACGAGCAGCTTCCGGTGGCGTTGCTTCTGTGGGTGGAGCACAGAAACAGCACACGCTGTCCTCGCGGCACTGCTGTGTCTCACCTTTGACTACCCTCCGTGTAGCCACCCAGGCTGACGGCTGTGGGCCCGAGCTTAGCTCTGCCGCCGCTGAGTGACCCCAGTTAAGGGCCGTCGTCTCCTCGTCCCAGCCCGTGGGACCCTGGAAGGCATGGAGCTGGCAGCAGCAGGGAGCGCGTTTTCTGTCCAGCCTGGGATGGCAGCCGGGAGCTTCCTGCTGCCCCTCGCTGAGCCCACGCGGGGAGCCGCATGCATCCCTCCTTGAAAGGGACTTGGGCTCCCTCTTTTGTTGGTGTTTGAGTTGACGTGGAAATCACGGTTACCGTAAAGCCCGTGGGCGGGTGCTCATCTGTATTGTGTGTGTTTACTGCGTTTATTCGTTTGCTTTGTAACAAACCCTTCTAAACAAAGTCGGATTACAGGTTTTAGATTTGTCTTAAGTGCAGACGTTTTACTGCAGTCCTGGGGGGTTTGAAGGACCGTGTGTCACAGGACTAGTCTCCTGAGCAAGCGGGGTGACCGCTGTCATTGCTCTGCTCCAGTGCCCTGTGGGACATTGAGACCGGCCAGCAGACGACCACGTTCACGGGACACACTGGCGATGTCATGAGCCTCTCGCTCGCTCCGGACACCAGACTGTTTGTCTCTGGTGCTTGTGATGCTTCAGCCAAACTCTGGGACGTGCGAGAAGGGATGTGCCGGCAGACCTTCACCGGCCACGAGTCCGACATCAACGCCATCTGTGTGAGTTGGGGTCCGAGGTGCGGGTCGGGGGCCCTTCGCCGGCCGTTAGCAAGTTAGAGTCCTTCCCTGGAGCCACGGGCTGCATCGTCAAATCTGAAGATGTTTTCAGGATTAGATGGTCTCTCTTTTCTATGCAGATACAGTCAAATTGAAAAAAACTCCCTGTGGGAGACTTAGCTGTGACTTGATCTGTCCTTGCTGAGGCCTGGTGTATCTCCCGGCCTTGGGGTGACCAGTGACTGTATCACGCGGCTTCCCCCATCAGGGGACGGGCAGCACCGCAGCTGAGCCCCTTGGCCCAGCTCTGTGGGGGCGCGCGGGGCGCGGCGGTTGAGGGAGCCTGCCCTCGTTCCCGGCACCGTGACAGGCGGCCCCGGTCTCGCGAGGAGCCGTCCTCCTCGGGTTCGGCCTGGCTGCCAGCAGCCTGCAGGGAGCCCAGCCCGTCAGTGATGGCCACTCTCCCGCCACTCCCTTGGGAAGACGAACGGGGAGGGGAAGCCGGCTCTTCGGGGAGGACGAGCACGTCGCGCCACCCCGTGCGGGGCCCGCAGTCGCTCTGCTGTCGGGCAGTTTACGTTCCCAGTATTTCTTTCTGTGCGTTTGCAAATCATCTTGGTTCGCTTTCTCTCTCCAGTTCTTTCCAAACGGCAACGCATTTGCCACTGGCTCGGACGACGCTACCTGCAGGCTGTTCGACCTCCGCGCGGATCAGGAGCTCGTGACTTACTCCCACGACAACATCATCTGCGGGATCACGTCCGTGTCCTTCTCCAGGAGCGGGCGCCTCCTGCTCGCGGGCTACGACGACTTCAACTGCAACGTCTGGGACGCCCTCAAGGCCGACAGGGCAGGTAGGCCGCGGCTGCGCCTGGCCGGCTGAGACGCGAGCGGAGACGTGTGGGCCCGGCAGGGGGACAGGAGGCAGGCCGGTGGCGGCGGGTTCTCGGCCGCTGTGCGGCACACGCTGGGCAGGAGCGGGCCGGCCGCGTGGTCTTCACAGCCCCCCTCCCGTCGGGCCTGTTGGAAGCACAGACTGGAGCTCACACGTGAAAGGCAGGCGAGAGGTGTGTCCTTCCCAAGCGCATTAAAACGCAGGTTGTGCAAAAGACAAGAACTTGCCGTGTTGAAGACGGGGGTTCAGGCGCCTGAATGCTCCATGAGCATCAGGAGAGGGTGGGGAGGGGAGCGTGGCTCCGAGCCCGTGGCCTCCCGCTCTGCATTGAGCCCCTCTTGCCTCTCCTGCTCCCCCGCGTGCCCCCAGCGCCCGCGGCCTCTGCCCCGACCGTGCCTGCTGACACTCAGCGGAGTGCAAGAGGCGCATGGGGGTGCTCCGAGTTGTGGCTCGGATTCCTCTGGAAAAATGTGGAACTTTCTGGCTGATGACTGCCGAGTGTCGACAGGAGGCCCTGCCTGTCTTGGGGGTGGGGTTCACTCTGTGATATCCCAAAGGCCCTCCCTCAGCGTCCATCACCAGCCTTCTGTATTCTGTGCTCTGCACCAGGCCCCGGGCATCACGAACAAATGAAGAACAGCCTACAGCCTTCACTGTCGTGCTGTGTTTTTGTTGTGCTTTCTGTTGCTTCTTTTTTTTTTTTTTTTTTGCGGTACACGGGCCTCTCACTGCCTTTCCCGTTGCGGAGCGCAGGCTCAGCGGCCATGGCTCACGGGCCCAGCCGCTCCGCGGCATGTGGGATCTTCCCGGACCGGGGCACAAACCCGCGTCCCCCGCATCGGCAGGCGGACTCTCAACCACTGCGCCACCAGGGAAGCCCCTCCGTTGCTTCTTTTAAATAAATTTATTTATTTTTGGCTGCGTTGGGTCTTCGTTGCTGCACACGGGCTTTCTCTAGTTGCGGAGAGCAGGGGCTGCTCTTCGTTGCGGTGCACGGGCTTCTCATTACGGTGGCTTCTCTTGTTGTGGAGCATGGGCTCTAGGCGCGCGGGCTCAGTAGTTGTGGCGCACGGACTTAGTTGGTCTGCGGCATGTGGGATCTTCCCAGGCCAGGGCTCGAACCCGTGTCCCCTGCATTGGCAGGCAGATTCTTAACCACTGCGCCACCAGGGAAGCCCCCATTCCATTTTTTATTTAAGCATTTTACCGTCGGGAGTGCTCAGGAGTCGGTGCAAGAGGCCCTAGGTTGTTCAGTGTGTGTGTTAGTGCCTTTCAGTTGTGTGTGTTCCTTGTGGTCATGCTGTTATCCACGTGTCTTGATAACAGACACGTTGCCAGATTCTCCAGTGTGTTTTCCTTCTGTGTGAATCCCTCCCGCGGCCATGGGCACGTCCACCACGGGAGAGGAGCACGCTGAGCCTTCCTCGCCTTGGCCAAGTGTGGGCATGAGCTTCAGTTTAGTTTCCACTTGACCAGGCTTCCTCTCCTTCCTGGTGCCCTTTCCTCGCCACTGAGGCCTGGCAGGGACTGAACCTTGGGGGCTTCTGGGTCTGCTTCAGGGAGTGGCTGGATCCAGGGGTGACCGTGCTGTCATCTGCTCCCAGGGGTCTTGGCCGGGCATGACAACCGCGTCAGCTGCCTGGGGGTGACTGACGACGGGATGGCCGTGGCAACAGGGTCCTGGGACAGCTTCCTCAAGATCTGGAACTAACACCAACAGGTAAGGGGCAGCCCCGTGCCCTCCCTGCCTGTAGCTCTACGTGTGAAATTAGGGGTCGGGGTTTCTAAGATTAGTTTGGATGTAGCTGATCTGGAACTAACACCAACAGGTAAGGGGCAGCCCCGTGCCCTCCCTGCCTGTAGCTCTACGTGTGAAATTAGGGGTCGGGGTTTCTAAGATTAGTTTGGATGTAGCTGATCTGGAACTAACACCAACAGGTAAGGGGCAGCCCCGTGCCCTCCCTGCCTGTAGCTCTACGTGTGAAATTAGGGGTCGGGGTTTCTAAGATTAGTTTGGATGTAGCTGATCTGGAACTAACACCAACAGGTAAGGGGCAGCCCCGTGCCCTCCCTGCCTGTAGCTCTACGTGTGAAATTAGGGGTCGGGGTTTCTAAGATTAGTTTAGATGTAGTTGATCTGGACTTGTGGGTACGTGAGCATTGGTGTCAGCTTGGAGCACTTCCTGTGCCCTCAGCCGCGAGCGGGTGCACCCATCATACTGTGCGCCTGCGCCAGGGTGTCCGTTTCTCTTCATGTTTCTCTAAACTCTGTTTAAAGCAGCAGGTGGACGCCGCTGTGACTGGAAGACCATTCCAACCTTGGAGCGTTACAGTGATAGCATTTCCAATCCACCCCTACTAACGCGGATGCCCTGCACCCCTCAGAACTTCAAAAGGGCAAGACCTTTTCCCTTCACTTATTGCTGAAACCAAGAGCACAATTCCCATTAAGAGAAGAATCTCTGTGCTGTAAACTAAAACAAATCGTGCATTCCTTCCGGGACCATTGTCTTTGTTTTTCTTTTTTTGTTTGTTTTTCTTTTTTTTTTGTCTTGAATGAATTTCAAAGGAAATACTATAATAAAAATGTTAACCAGAAGGTAAACTTGAGTGTAATTGTAAGGCAGACACACTTTTCTACTAGTTTCTTTGAATTCTAGATCAGTGATCCTGTTTTGTGATGTTCATGGCGAACAAGTTGAGGACTTCATCTTGTAATTGATTCTAAGTTTCAGATTGTGTTTGTAACAGGATTTTGCAGACATTCATATTTCCTTCTTAAAATATATTCCTTTCTGTTCAGTAGTTAAACAGAGAAAGAGGGTCTAGTGCAGCCTCTCTGGAATTGTTAATGATGTACATTTAGTCCCTAGTTGTTTTACTTTCCGTCTCGTGTCACATGATGGCTGTGTGCACACACGGCATAGAAGGGTGATGCTGAGAAGCCAAGGAACAGAGCTCGCGCCGTGGACGAACAGTGAACACCAGTTAGGCACCTTTGCTCCCCAACCCGCCCTCTCTACCTTCTCAGTTCAGTTTTTAATCTCACCCTGGGTCTCCTTGTGAAGTTGGAGGGAAGTTTATACAACAGCAACAGCGCGACACGACCGTGTGCCCCACCCTGACCGTCAGGAGCCTCTGCTCTCAAGCGAGGTGCCCGTCCTGTGCTTGGATAGTCAGTCAGTTATTTGTGTATGAAACAATGTACAAATCAATGTTTTGAAAATAATGATCTCAAACTTTCTAAGTTAAATTTTAAAAAATTTGATCGTTTGCCATATCGGGTGGGTTTACTCTTAGAATCGCATGCTGTAGAAATGCTCAAAAGTGCATATAGGACTCAGTCCTTAGATGTTCTCTTTCTTTTCAGAAATAACCTCTTTAAAGCTGTAGCCATTGCTCCTCTCTGCACACGCATCGCATCGGAAGCCGTGCAGCCAGCGGCTCTACACACTCACCTAGCGGGACATTCACTGTTTTCTTTATTCCTTTAAAAACAAGTCCTGTTCCAAACGATTGCTGTTGGAATTGGGGGGTGGGGCGGGGTGACAGGGAATGGAGACCCCGGCCTCCCTTTGTGGATTCCTCACAGCCCGGCTCTCCCGTGGAACCAGCCTTTTGCACCGAGGCAGACCATTTTTCTAACATGCAGACGTCCCTGGTTTTGTGCGCGTCCAGTGTGGAGCAGTGGCGTTGGGACGGCACAGGCCTCCTCCCCGCACCAAGCACTCCCGTAGAGGCAGCAGCGGCTTCTCCATCCTGTGTTTGCACCATCCTGTGTGCCCTGTGCCCTGGACCCGCAAAGAGTGGGACAAGCACCACCACCCCCACCCCAGCCCTACCCCCCTCAGCACCCCTGTAGAGCTCTCTGCACCCTGTCCCTCACCTTTTGTATTTAATTTTAAAGTCAGTGTACTGCAAGGAAGCTGGATGCAAGATAGATCCTATATTCACTGTACTGTTATTTAAGATGTAATAAAGCAGTTTGACATGAGGGATTTTGGCGTGGCTGCTCATTTGTGGGGCTGTTTCGGTGTCTGGGGGGCAGCTGCCCTCCCCTGGCTGCCCCCTCTTCTGCCCATGTGAGTTTTTGTCCCCCTCACAGAGAGTCCATGAAAGGAGCGGCCAGTCCTCAGATGGCCAGTCCTCAGATGGCAGCATGCCACCAGCCCTGGCCCCCTGTCACCACCCAGACCGTGGTCCTCTCATCCCCCGGCAGCGTGAGTCTCCCGAGTGGCTGTCCGACCTTTCTCTCCTCTCTGAGCCTCTGCCCCTACTGGTGGCCCTCCCCTACTCTTCCCTCCCTAAGATACTAAGGACGTTACTCCAGAGACATACTTCCCTTCAGACGATAGAACAGTTTTCATCTTTGTCCGAATGAAAAGACCTGCGTCTTGCAAGAAAAAATGAGCATCTGCCCCACACCCACGAGAAGCAAACACTTCATTGCACGTCAGTGAGGAAGCCTCTCACTCCACCGCTTCCCTGGACCCCAGCCCTGCCTTCTGTGCCTTCGTGCTAAAGGACATGATTTTCTTTTAGTCCGAAGTACTCTGTGTAAGGTTACGAAAGGTAACTTGGTAATTCCCACGGGTCAGATTCATAAGTAAGTGAAGACTGCTCTCAGCGGGAAGTACTCCCTCCTGAAGCTCCCTTTTCCAATTGTCAGGAAGACACAGGCAGTCGGTCCTCCTGGCCCTGCCCGTGGGGAAGGGTGGGTGGGACTGGCGCGATGGCAGGGGTCTCTCCTACAAGGACCATGGGCGCGGCCTCCCGGCGGTTGACAGCCTGAACAGTGGGTTCGCCCGGTTTCAACCTCCTCCCCCGCATCTCTCTGGAATAAATCTGCTCTTTGCACGTTTTAGCGCTGCCAGCTGTCTCAAAATGCCAGAGAGCACCTAAGGTGCTCCCTGGGCTGGCAGCCTGAGTCCTTGGGAGGGAGGGTCTCCTGGGGTCAGGAAGCAAGCCTTTATGCTGGCACAGGGACACATCTGCTGTCGGCCACCCTCAGAGGGGCATGGCGTGGGCACAGGAGCCTCAGCAAGGGCTGGCTAGACTGGGTGCCCTCAGCTGGGGCCAGGGGAGCTGAGACTCAGCCCCTCTGCTTGCTGGCCTCGAGGCCGCCCTCCCACCTTCTCAGCAAAGTGGTCACTGAAAGTGGGTGTCCGGGGGCACTAAGAGGACAGCCAGGCGGTGGTGCGAAGCGAAGCGCGTTCCGCACTGCGCTGCCCGGCGTGAGCCTTGGATTTCACGCTTGAAGCCTGGGACCCCTCAGCCTGCTGGGCCTGGATGCACCTGGGAAGTGATGATCTCCTTGCCCCACCCTCCTCCAGGGTGCCTGCCCTTCCACCTTCCTTCCTTTGGCCTCCGTCCGCCCCTAGTGTCTGAGGTAGCAGCTGGCTCTGGTGAGCACACCTGTTGCAGGTGCAATGTCCACGCTCCGCCAGACCCTCGGCAGCTGGACGTGAACTGGGGCCTTGCGGGGAGCTCTAGGGTCACCTGCACCCCGATGTTGGGTCTCATCGCCTCTTCCAGCACCCAGCGTTCACGTCCACTCGAGGTGTCCACCCCACCCAGCACCAGCGCCCATGATGCCTGACCCTTCACGCGGAGCGCACAGTGGGGTCCTCTGCGCCCCCCTGCCCACCCCAGCGGTTCCTCTTCCTCCTAATGTGTGAGAGCAGGAAAAGGCCACCCCACCCACACCACTCTGCTTGTCTCCCCGCAACCATTCCCCACTCCTGGAGTTCGGCCAAATTCTGCCCCTTCACGTCCTCCCTGTGTGATCTGGGGCCAGTTACTTGGCCTCTCTGTGCCTCTTGATTCCCCGTGTGAAAACTGCAACAGGAGCACCTGCTCCTAGACCCCTTGGGAGAGTTTGGCGAGTCCCACGTCTGTGAGGTGCTAGAGCAGGGAAGGGCTGCTCACGACTTTGCTCTCAGAGACCTCCACCCCCACCCCGCCCAGGCTCCCGCCGCCCGCCAGGTTCCCTCAGCCTAGCTACCCTCTGGCAGCGCTCTTCCTGGATTTCAGCAGGCCGTGCCCGCGCCCCAACACCTGGAGGGTTTGTTCCCTGCAGTATTGTGCGCCTGGCACTTCGTGGCCCGGCAAGAAGAGGGGCTGCCCGATCCCAAAGCCAGCCCAACCAGACCGCCAAGTCCGTGATTCCGGACACTGGCCCCTGGGGAGGGCTGGGAAAAGTGGGACAGAAGGGGCCGGACCTGTCCAGGGCATGCTGGCTGGAGGCCAGAACTGGGGAAGGTGGCCTCTGGATAGCCTGAGACACTCCCTGTCCACAGGGAGCCTCGGTGCTTCCCGGCCACACCTGTCACCCAGGCCCCTGGCCACTTCCTTTTTTGGGTGCTGGGAAGCCTCCCTCTACCCCATTCCCCTCCAGCAGGCACAGCTGAGGCCTACTTCCCCAAGAGCTGGGAGCAGAACCCCAAAGAGGAAAACCCTTTCTACACCCTGCACCCCAAATCCAAGGGCACCCCCCTGCCTGAATGAGTCCAGCTTTGGAGAGGCAGCCCTATCCACTGCATCCTCTGTGGTCCCCCATCTTTCAGCCCTCAGAAGAGTAGGAGTCCAGGTTTGGGGGGGTCTAAAGCTTAAACAGTAGGGGAGCCATGTTTAAGAAAAAGAACACAAAGAAACAAATACCAAATTAAGAGAGTCCTGCACCTCTGGCACTGGGAAAGTTTACACCTCTGGCCTTTCCCGAACACAGACCCTCTGAAGCAGACCCGGCATCGTCTGCCCAGCCCACCGCCCAAGTTGGCCTGACTGGCACCCATCCCCCACCCCCACGCCCGCCTGCCTGCGTCCCTGCTGCTGACCCCTCCCTGTCCCCACCACTGCCCGGCTCATTCCAGCTCAGCCTTGGCCCTCAGCCCAATCAAGATCTCCTCTAGGAACCATCGGGAGGCCCTAAAGTGCCCCTCCCAGCACTGGCCTTCTGGATTGCGGGGTGTGACTGGGAGGCTCCGGAATCCCCGGAGTGGGCCCAGGGCCTGCTGGGAGATTGCACAACAGGCTCCGATGGAGGAAGCCACAGCCCCCGTTTTCTCATTTCTGAAATGGGTAAGTGCTCCTGCCTGAGGTCCAGAATGGACAGACTGCCATGATTACAGCCACACACCTGCACAAGTTCCTTTTAGAAAGGGCACAGGAAGGGTGCCTGCTGTGTGACCTTGGCTAGTTACCAGGCTGGAGCTGCCTTCTCCGCAGACTGTCCTGCTGAAGGTTCTTGGGAGGCCTGGCCAAGCATTAGTAGTATTATGTTAATGCTCATATCCAAAAACACAGCTCAAAAGGCTTTTCTCTTCTGTGGGTGTGGCTGGGGGGTCACTTTGGGGAAGCGGTTGGGTTTACAAAATAACCAGATGGGGAAGTTACGGAGCTTGAGAAATCCCCCCAAATTCCCGCCATCCTTGCCCCCCTTTTCACTCACCCTTGATAACCCCATGGCCCAGTGCTGCCAGGACAGCAATGACAGGTGTCCTTTGCTGTGCCCAGCTGTGTTCCAGGTCTCTCAACACAGGGCGAGGAGTCCCGGCCAGAGAAGACTGTCAGCGGCAGGTATGGGGTTGGAGAAACCTAGAGACCAGGCTGCTGCAGGGGGCTCCGGTCCACACGTGGCCTGAGCCAGGCGCTCTGTGTCCCGGAGGCCCTGGGGTAGAGAAGGAACAGTAGTAGCTGACAGCCGACCGGGCTCATCCACAGTGGCCCTGCATCAGCTTATTGACAGACGCATCCCAGGAGCTAGGCACACCGCTGGGACACTTGATTCAATGCCGTGGTGGTGGGTAACGCGTCAATACAGCATGCTTTGGGGGAACCCACCGTGCCTGGACATGGGGTCGCGGGGGCGCAGCTCCCCCTTGGCCCCCTTCCTCCCTCCTCTCTGGGTCCTCCAGTGAGGGGATGGGGGGAGGGAGGAAGAACAGTGTTGGCAAATCACCCTAGAGGGGCCCTACTTGAGACGCCCGGCCCAGGGCCCCTCAGGTCCAGGTGGTGTGCAAGGACTCGCCGGGCTGCTTGGGGTGGGCGAGGCCCACGAGGGCCGGGGCCAGGCCGCTCCCTCCAGCTGTGCCGGCAGCCGAGGGGCGCAGTTCTGTCGCAGCTGCTCACACCGAGTCTTGGTTCCGAAAACACTTTCCTTCTAAGCAGGGCCACACCCCAGTAGTTACGGAGCACGCGGCGGTCGGTGTCACCACTGGCGGCAGCCGCCGCCAGCCAACCTGACCCGCGGGGTAGAGGAGCGATGGCGGATGGGGGCGGGGTGGGGCCCGGGTCCAGCGAACGTGCTTGGGACACAGCGTGGTGAGTGGGGACCAGGGGTCCTCCTGGGGCCGGCGCTCCTCCCCACCCGGCGGCCCCCAGCATGGCCCCCGTCCTTGCCCCCGCGCCCCACCCCCCAGGCCTCCACTCCGCCCCCAGTCCCGCCCCTAGTCCCTGCCCAGTGTCCTAGCGGGCCGCCCCACACGCGCGGGGCGGGGCGGGCGCGGAGCGCTTGCGTATGGCTCCGGAGGCGCATGCGCGCGGCAGGCGGGGGCGCGCGTGCGCACTGGCGGCGTGGCGGTATTGATGCTAGGCGGGCCGGCGCCGCGGGCCGGGTGGCCGTGGGGCAGGGGGTGGCCATGGGGCAGGGGGCGGCCGCGGCGCCGGGGACCGGCTAGCGACTGCGAGCGGCGGCGGGGCGGCGGGACCCGCGGGCTCGGCCCGGCGAGCGAACGGTGAGTGAGCGGCCCCTCGGCCTGGCCCGCCCGCCGCCCGCGGTCGTGGGGTCGTGGAGTCGTGGGGGCGGGGCGGGGGTCGCGGGGACGGGGGCTGCCCTGCCTACCGCGGGGTGTGGAGCCGGGAGGCGCTGGCCGGCCGCCCCCTGCCCCGGGCACCCGCGCAGGCGTCCGGGCGGCCGTACCTCGCCCCCCGCGTCCGCGCTGTGGGGCGGCTTGGCGGGTCCGGCCCTCACGCGGAGCGGTCAGTTAGGGGTCCGTGTCGCGTTATTTATCCTCGGAAGGCGCGTTTGCGCTCCGAGCCCAGCGCCCACCCGACCACCCCGGAACCCCTGGTCACTGCCTACCCGTCTGGCGTGCTCTGGTCCTCGTGGGGGCCGCCTCGCCACAGGGTGCCGGGCCTGAGTCGGGTGGTCGTCACTTCCTGCTGGACGACGCGCTCGGCTCCGGCCGTGACCTTTGCTCTGCCGCGGGGACCCGCGGACCCGGACAGGCAGGTGCGGTAGCGCGGACGCCGGCCCCGGGTTTCAGGTGCTCCCGGGCCTGCCGTGCAGGTGGGCGTGGGGTGGGTT
Organism: Phocoena sinus; assembly: GCF_008692025.1. Classification (NCBI taxonomy): domain Eukaryota; kingdom Metazoa; phylum Chordata; class Mammalia; order Artiodactyla; family Phocoenidae; genus Phocoena; species Phocoena sinus. The sequence continues at coordinate 739,108 of NC_045763.1, read as the reverse complement.
TGGCGGCGGCGCCCCGGGAGATCGCTGGGCGCTGGAGAGGAGGCCCCGGTAACCCGCAGGACGAAGGGGCGGGCGGTTCTTTACCGGGGGTGCTGCCCTTGTTACCGAACCCAAGTCCGGCTGCTCGCCGCTCGAAAGCCAATTCTCTAGAGATAGATGTTGGTAGGTAAGGAAAGGTTGCTTTATTTCGGAGGCCAGCAAAAGGGGGGGCGGGGAGGGCGGATGCCTGTCCAAGGGCCCTGCCCCGCCCAAAAAGGGGGCAAGAGCTTTTATAGACAGAGGGCGGGGGCTACGTGCAGACACAATGCAGTCAGCTCTGACGGTCATCGTGAAGCTGGTCATCGGTGGTCTGACCAGCGTCATCTCGATGTTTTAGGTGGAGTTACTCTTCAGTTCCAGGGTCGGTTTGTTTCCATTTCCTCGAGGCCAGCGCCTGGTCCTCATGTAGTTCACTTCTTCCACCTGGTGGGGTTTCAGTGTCTACAAGGCGGCTCCCCGGGGAGGACTCCGAATATTACCTATGGCCCGTAAGGGGGAACAGAGGTCCTTGACTTTGCCTAATGACTGCACTATTATTATTTGGTCTCCTTTGACTGTTTTCCTCTGTTTCTGTGTTCTCTCGCTTCTCTGATTAAAGCTATTCTTTGGCTCAAGATTTTCCACAGACAAAAGGCGGGCCGAGGACACGGAGGGGCGGGGCGGGGGTTTGGGAAAGGACCATAGCGTCCTGCTCGGTTTCAATCCCCCTTTCCTTTGGTACTCCTCAGTCTTGGGGAGGGCCGGGTACGGAAAAGGAAGGGGAATAAGGTTTTGGGTAGAGAGGTTAGTTATCAGCTTGGCAGGGGAGCTCGGGTTTAGTTCCATTTCTGTTTCAGTTTTCCCCAAGTGTTTGAGGGAATGGGGCAGTGACCCCTCTTGGCTACTTCTTGCTGAAGTGGGGCATAGTCCTGCCTAATTTGGGGAATGGACACAGAATTGGAAATAACTTCAAGCTCTGTGCTTACCATCAGTATTCTGTATTATGAGAACATTACCTCTCTCCTTGATGACTTTGTCATAGTACCTGGACAAGCATTTGAAAATTGGTAGACATTTTACAATGAAGATAATAATCAAAATGCATCTTCATATTAGTCTCTGAATGTATTGTTTCTTAATGGTTAAAGCAGATCTGCAGTGTATGTTTAATAGGCCATAAACAGGCTGTTTTGGTTAGCCTAAAGTTCAGATGAAATCCTGTGTAAGCCGGAATGACTTCCCCATACATACCTCAGTACGTGAAAATTTCCTCCATCATTTTCCCCTTTTAATTGTAACTCTTTCCATAGAAAGCGTTGACAGTCAATATATTTTTCCAATGTAGCCAGAGTGGCTCAGATGCCTGCTCTGGGTCCATTCATGTCCCTAGGTGCTAGGCTCTTTTTGTTTATATATTTGCCTAGTTGTCCACGTTGGGGGAAAACGAATCAGATATCCTGAACAGGCTCAGAGGTATGTTAATCGGGAAACGCTTTATGGCCATACATCTTATCATTTGTATCCAGTTCTCACGCAGACATTGTACATGTGCTTTCAGCAGTAAACTCAGAGCCAGCATACACATCATGAGTGGTTATACTCTGTGACAACTTCACTGGACAATTTTTTCCATCCTGAACATCGGGGTCAAAAGTATGGTTAGAAACAAAACAGCTTTCCATCAGAATTTTTAAATTTCTTACTCAGTTCATCAGTAAGGTCTGAAAGTTATCATGTTTTCCATATAATTTAACATAGCAAATAATCCTAATTAGTTTAGAAAAAATATTTTTCTCTTAACAGAGAGAGAAAACAAAATTGAGTCTTGTATCAGTTTACCGTTAGTAACAAAATTCATTTACGTAATTAAATTTAGTCTAATCTTAATCCTAACAACATACAAAATTCTTTTCTCAAAGTTACTTTTTCACAAACATTTTATCACTTTTTGGATCCATACAAATTTATCCTTTTTTTCCCATCCAACCAACGGTAAGACAGAATTATTGTCATCACTTTTCCTCAACGAAAATATCTCCGTTCTTTATACTTTTCTTCTCCGACAACACATATCCTACTTGCTTTACACACTGAAATGCTTCCCTTATCATTTTTACACATTACAATTTTTAACCCTTGAAAACCTTAACAAAACCAAGAAACAAATAATTGAACTATTTGTTATATCAGTATTTTCTGATGGGCAAACTTAAGAACATATTCCATAACCTCTAAAACCATACACTTTTTCACAGCACAATTTCTCTTTAATGTGTTACAAGATGTGTGTTTAAGAAACCCAGACATAGTGCTTCCCTGGTGGCGCAGTGGTTGAGAATCTGCCTGCCAATGTAGGGGACATGGGTTCGAGCCCTGGTCGGGAAGATCCCACATGCCGCGGAGCAACTAGGCCCGTGAGCCACAGCTACTGAGCCTGCGTGTCTGGAGCCTGTGCTGCGCAACTAGAGAGGCCGCAATAGTGAGAGGTCTGCGCACTGCGATGAAGAGTGGCCCCTGCTTGCCGCAACTAGAGAAAGCCCTCGCACAGAAACGAAGACCCAACACAGCCAAAAATAAACAAATAAATAAAAAAGAAACCCAGACATCTTTAGTTTTACTTTTAGTCTTGGCAAGAAGACAGGAAGTAGGTAAATTGAGATTTGTTTGATTTGTAAGTGCTTACTTTTTCTTTTAAAGCCAATTAAATAGAGCTCTTTGCAAATTAACCAAAGCCAAAGACACATATTGAGACATACATACATCCAGGCAGAGGTCTCAATTGTTTCATCTTTTTACATTTCATGAATTAGGCCTTGCAACTAAACTTATCAGTTTATGAATAACAGTCCGAATGGTCAAATTTACACTCAATTTTAAAAGGCTTTTTTTCCCCCTCCTTTTTTTTGTCTTGAGGTTTTACTAATTAACCCAAGGCTGAAGTCTCAGGCAAAGTGGGCTGTGTTTGTATTTCAAGAACACGATAAGAGTTAACTTCAAGTTTTTTCCTAGGCATATTTTTGTTCTCTCAGGGTCAGAATTCTGAAAACAGTATTTTATCAAGCTAGCTTTCTCTAACTGCGTATGCAAAAGAATCAGTTTGGGAATTTCAAAAGTTTCATCTTAACCAATTTTCTCCGGAGTCTAAAGAATACTGTTGCCCTACGTTGGTTAGAAAAAATCATCTTTCTTTTTCTTTGTCATACTTTCATAGCTAAAAAATTGTTTTTAATGAATTGAGCCTGAATTTCCCATTTGACATAAGACAACGAAGATACCAATCACGTAGATGGGATACATGTTCACACACCAAAAGACAGATCTGTCGCAAATCCTCTTCAAAGGATGACCAGTATGGAATCCCAAACAAACACTTCCCCGACACAGACGGTCCTCAACGGTAGACAGACGTCAGAATCAACTGGCAAAATGCCCAGATAGCACTTTGTGCTCACAAATGGGAAGGGTGCCCGGGTGCACACTAGTGGAATTAACCCGGCCTTGGAGCTGGTCAGCTCGTCCCAAACACACGTTTCATTTCCACCAACCAAAAGCGAAAGTTGGCAGCCAGTGCCGAGCAGGGGAGAAACAGGGAGGATTCCTGAAACAAATGTTTTCGGCAGCTGCTGGGAACATCCCCTAAAATCCCCCTTGGGGCTGGCTAGCCACAAGCAGCTGGCTAGTCGCGGCTTATCCTGGCGTGTCTGCCGTAGCCGGTTGCTCTACTGTGGGAGGCCCAGGGAGGCCAGACGCTGCGAGGGCACAGCCCCACCATCGGGCGCCAAAATCTCTTACCGAACCCAAGTCCGGCTGCTCGCTCGGAAGCCAGTTCTCGAGAGATAGATGTTGGTAGGTAAGGAAAGGTTGCTTTATTTCGGAGGCCAGCAAAAGGGGGGGCGGGGAGGGCGGATGCCTGTCCAAGGGCCCTGCCCCGCCCAAAAAGGGGGCAAGAGCTTTTATAGACAGAGGGCGGGGGCTACGTGCAGACACAATGCAGTCAGCTCTGACGGTCATCGTGAAGCTGGTCATCGGTGGTCTGACCAGCGTCATCTCGATGTTTTAGGTGGAGTTACTCTTCAGTTCCAGGGTCGGTTTGTTTCCATTTCCTCGAGGCCAGCGCCTGGTCCTCATGTAGTTCACTTCTTCCACCTGGTGGGGTTTCAGTGTCTACAAGGCGGCTCCCCGGGGAGGACTCCGAATATTACCTATATGGCCCGTAAGGGGGAACAGAGGTCCTTGACTTTGCCTAATGACTGCACTATTATTATTTGGTCTCCTTTGACTGTTTTCCTCTGTTTCTGTGTTCTCTCGCTTCTCTGATTAAAGCTATTCTTTGGCTCAAGGTTTTCCACAGACAGAAGGTGGGCCGAGGACTCGGTGCGGGGAGGACCATAGGGCCCTAGGGGCTCCGCTTCGCCCTCAGGTCGGGCTTCTCTTCGCCGTGGCCCCGGCACGGGGCGGTCTGGGGTTGGGGCTGCCTGCCCGCCTCCTGACCCGTGACTGCACAGCGCCGAGTTCGTTGCGTGGGAACGGGCAGATGCGTGTGCAGACAGTTGGCGAAGAGGTGCTGGGGGGCTGTGTGTGGCAGAACCAGGTGCCCAGAGCGGCACAGGCCTGTGTTCCTCGTCGGCCCCGCGAAGGGGGCCGCCGCCCTGGGGCCCCCTCGGGTCCCTGATTCTCCTCCTCGCGCGGCCGGGCTCTGCCAGTGTGTGCGCCCAGTTCTGTCATGTCCTTGCCGGCACGGGCATCACTTACTGGCGGGAGGAGGGCAGTGTGCCTCTCCGTGTCGATGAGTGCTAAGCTTTGCTTTGTCATCACTTCAACAGGCCTGTGTTGAGGGCTCGCCGCGGACATCCCATTGTTGTGTTTATGTTCGTGTGCGCGACTTTTACTGGCTGGCACCCCCACCTCTTTGGGAACTACTTTATGTCTGCATACTTTTTGTGCTCCAACACGTTTTTCCTATTAAAACTTCCCAATGCAGAAGTTTTTTAAAAATTAGATTTGTGCTGTCGGGAACTTCAGTGAGCTTGGATGGAATTAAAATTTCATCCTTTTAAAACGTTAAAATAGCAAATAAACTTGGATTAAGTGTGAGTCACGATTCGCCATTGTCACAGAGTACACTGTGGAGATAAATCTCAAAAGCTGGTTTTCATATTTAATATGATTACTTTATTATTTTTTTTTAATTTATTTTATTTATTTTTGGCTGTGTTGGGTCTTCGTTGCTGTGTGCAGGCTCTCTAGTTGCGGCGAGCGGGGGCTACTCTTTGTTGCGGAGCACGGACTTCAGTAGTTGTGGCTCTCAGGCTCTAGAGCGCAGGCTCAGTAGTTGTGGCGCAAGGGCTTAGTTGCTCCGCGGCATGTGGCATCTTCCTGGACCAGGGCTCGAACCCGTGTCCCCTGCACTGGTGGGTGGATTCTTAACCGCTGTGCCACCAGGGAAGTCCCAATATGATTACTTTGTAAGTTAGTTTATTACTTAGTCATCAAACTACTCTTTGTAAATAAATATTAACAGCTTCTAAATAATTTGTAATAGTTTTTGAATACATTTGCCTTTTGTGGTTTTGATTGGCTTATCCCTTTTTATTAACTGTTTGCTCTGAAATAACTATAGACTCACAGAAAGTTGTAAAAAACAGTGCAGAGAAACTTCTGCACCCTTTCCCCTGCTTCCCGGTGTTATCCCCTCGTCGATAGCACGATAATGTAAACACTGTTAACTGCATTACACCCCTTACTCAGCTTTCACCAGTGTGTACGTTTGCATAACCACCACCACCAGTGCAGGCTCAGAGCTGACCGTCATGCCAGGGAGCCCCACCAGGCCTCCTTGCACTCCCTGGCAACCAGTGATCTGTCCACGGCGCCATCATTTTGTCATTTCAAGGAAGTTGTGGAAGGGTCTTCCCTGGCAGTCCAGTTGTTAGGACTCCGCGCTTCCACTGCAGGGGGACTAAGCTCCCGGTCTGGGAACTAAGACCCCGCAGGCTGTGTGATGTGGGCAAAAACAGAAAAAAGAAAGAAAGTTGTGTAAATAGGAACGTTTATCATGGGGCCATATGGGATTGTCCTTCTTCGCCCCACAGAGGGCCCTGGGGTCACCCAGCCTGTTGCAGTGTCAGTGTCTGCTCGCTGGGTCTGCTCACCAGCTGGGGGACACTTGGGCTGTCTGCAGTGTTCGCTGTCGCCAGAAAAGCTGCTGTGAACGTTGTGCAGGTTGTATGTGAACATCAGGTGTCTCTCTGGGGTAAATGCCCAGGTGCAGTTGCTGGGCTGCATATTTCGTTTTTATAAGAAACCGTCAGGCTTTTCCAGAGCGTCTGAGCCTTCCGTGTTCCCACGGCGACGTGTGAGTGGGTGTCCCTCTGCAGCCTCTCCAGCTTTGAGTTGTTTAGCCTTTCTGACCGGTGTGCAGTGACATCTCGTTGTGGTTTTGATTCCTAACCGCTCATGATGTGGAGTGTCTTTTCGCGTGCTCATTTACCCCGGGCGCACCCCCTATGGTCCGTTCCTCTCTTTTGCCCATTTTCTAATCGGATTATCTGGTTTTTTACCAGATATTTTGAGATTTCTTTATATTTTATAGATACGAATCCTCTGTTGGATATCTAGCTTGAAAATATTTCCTCCCCATCTGTAGCTTGTTTGTTTTTTATACCCTCTTAACAGGGCCTCCTTCCACAGAGCAAGTTCCTAATTTTAATGAAGCCCAGTTTATCAATTTTTTTTATTTTTTATGAACTGTGCTTTTTATATCATGTACCAAAAAAATTCTCTTTCACCCTAGGTCCCCAAGACTTCCTTCTGTGTTTTACTTCTTTATTTTTGGCCACACCGCACAGCTTGCGGGACCTTAGTTCCCCCCAACCAGGGAGCGAACCGCTGCCCTTGGCAGTGAAAGTGCGGACTCGTAACCACTGGGCCACCAGGGAATTCCTTCTCCTGTGTTTTATTATAAAAGTTTTATAGTTTATGTTTGCTTTTTAACGTAATCCATTTTGAGTTAATTTTTGTTTCAGATGTGAAGGTTAGGCTGAGGTTTACTTTCTTGCCTGTGGATGTAGAATGACTCCAGCACCGTCTGAAAAGATTCTCGTTCCTTCCCTGAATTGCTTGTGTGCGTTTGTCAGAAATCAGTCGAGTGTACTTGTTCTGTTGGCCTGTGTCTGCCTGCGCCAGCGACACAGTCTTGATTGGCATAGCTGTAGAGTCTTAAATCAGAGAGCGGACTCATCTTCCTTTACCCTTTTTACTTTTTTATTTTATTAGTTTTGTCTGTGTTGGGTCTTCGTTGCTGCACGCGAGCTCTTCTCTAGTGCGGCGAGCGGGGGCTACTCTTCCTTGCGGTACGCGGGCTTCTCATTGCAGTGGCTTCTCTTGTTGCGGAGCACGGGCTGTAGGTGCGCAGGCTTCAGTAGCTGTGGCATGCGGGCTCTAGAGCGCAGGCTCAGTAGTTGTGGCACACAGGCTTAGTTGCTCTGCAGCATGTGGGATCATGCCGGACCAGGGCTCGAACCCGTGTCCCCTGCACTGGCAGGCAGATTCTTTTTTTTTTTTTTTTTTTTTTTTGGTACGCGGGCCTCTCACTGTTGTGGCCTCTCCCGTTGCGGAGCACAGGCTCCGGACGTGCAGGCTCAGCGGCCATGGCGCACGGGCCCAGCCGCTCTGCGGCACGTGGGATCCCCCCCGACTGGGGCACGAACCCGTGTCCCCTGCATTGGCAGGCGGACTCTCAACCACTGCGCCACCAGGGAAGCCCCATGGCAGGCAGATTCTTAACCACCAGGGAAGTCCCTATCCTTCTTTTTAAAACATGTCTTATCTATTCTAGCACCTTTGCCTTTCTATATATGTTTTAGAATAAGCTTGTCCATATCTACAAAAAAATCTTGCTGAGATTTTTATAGAAATTGCATTAAAGCTATAGATGAGTTTTGGGAGAACTGACATATTTACTATGTTGAGTCTTCTAATCCATAATCAAGGGTGTCTCTCAGTTTATTTAGTGTTCTTTGGTCTCTTTCATCAGGGTTTTTAAAATACGTTCAGCATACAAGTCCTCTACATGTTTTGTTGGATTGCATCTGAGTACTTTTTAGGCGGCTGTGGATGATACTGTCTTTAATTTCAGTCTCTCCCTTTTCTGCTCGTTGCCCGGGCTCAGACTTGCAGTACAGCGCTGATGAAGAGTAGTTGGTTCCCAGTCTTATTTCTTCACCGTCAGGTTAAGTTAGCGGTAGGTTTTTTCTAGATGCTCTTTATCGAGTTGAGGAAGTTACCCTTTGTTCATAATTGCTGAGAATTTTTACCATAAACGGGTGTTGGATTTTGTCCAGTGCTTGTTTGTGCATCAGTTGACGTGATCAGCCTGATGAATGATGGGTTACATTCACTGAGCAGGCTTTGCGTTCCTGGAATAAGCCCCACTTGGCGATTGAGCTGTTCTTTCTAAACATTATATGTTGTGTCCCCATTAAGCATGTGTCAGATAACACAAAGTATTACCCCAAGACTCAGAGTAATATAATTCTTAAACTACAAGTAGAAGCTTGAAATGGCATCACCTGAGTATTTAGCTGTAGAAGAAATTAAATTTCAGCAATTGTCCCAGGAGTGGTTGAGGGCTTGTCGGGAGTGGTTTTGGCCCTGGGTAACGTGCAGCTCAGAAGACCCCTGCACTGCCTTGTAGGTGGAGGTTGTGGGAACGGGGGAAGTCACTAACTTTTATCATTTGTAACATTGTTATTTACAAATAGAAATTCATCTCAACCACTTAAATGAGAATTACTTTGAATGATTTCTTCCTTTGAGTATGTTGCCCATAATATCAAACAAAATACGTAAAAATGCAGTGATTATAAAATGAATTTGAAGCTTTTTGAACATTTCAGCATCGTAGGATTTAACTACCTCCTTATCCGTATCTTCTCAGGGTTACAGTGATCTTACTAGATAGTTATTTCTGTACCTTCCTGGGATGATAGAGTTTTCCACAGCCTCCTAGGATTACAGCATCACCTGCCCAGCACAGGCTGCAGGCCCAGTTGGTTTTAGGGCAGGCCTTCCTTGCAAGCAGGTTTCAGCCTCTCGCAGCCGGTGCTGTGCCAGGATAGTGGTCTTCAAGTTTTGTGTGACCAGAGGTTTGGCATTATTGCCTATAATGATTGTCTGTTGATCTTTCGTGTTACTGGAAAGTGGGGTATGCCCTGATAGAAGCTTATTTTAATTTAGGAGGGGCTAAGTCAGAGGCATGGTTTCCAGAAGACGAGGAGTGGGGTCTGCAGGGTCCTCTCCCCTCCCGGGACCCTGGGCCAGCTCGTGCCCTGGGCCTCCCTTTTGGGTCCCGTCGTCTGTGTCCACTGTGGTCAGGCATGAGGGGCTCAGGAGTGCTGGCCCAGATGCCAGCTGTGTCTCTCCTAGCTGTGTCACCTTGGACTTGGGGTCCCCTGGACCCTCCCCGCACGGCTCCTCGCGCGGGTAAGTCAGGCAGTTTGAGTCGAGTGCCGCGACAGGGCCTGGCCGGGTCGGTGCGGGTTCTGCCGCTCCCTGGTCATCCTGGTCTGGGGTAAGTGTCCACATTCCTGCAGCTGTAACCCTGGCCTCCCTGGCCTGCTCTTGCTTCTTGTACAGATAGAGGGACGCACAGCCTTGTCTTCTTACTTATTTATTTATTTAGGCCGCGTTGGGTCTTCGTTGCTGCACGCGGGCTTTCTCTAGTTGCAGTGAGCGGGGCTACTCTTTGTTGGGGTGCGTGGGTTTCTCCTTGAGGTGGCTTCTCTTGTTGCGGAGCGCAGGCTCAGTAGCTGGGGTGCACACACAGGCCCAGCCGCTCCGCGGCATGTGGGATCTTCCCGGACCGGGGCACGAACCCGTGTCCCCTGCACTGGCAGGCGGACTCCCAACCACTGCGCCACCAGGGAAGCCCTCTCAGGAGCTTTTTAAAACTACTGATGCCTTTGGTCAAAGTCAGGTGTGGCAGGTGGAGGTGGGGGATGCAGGGACCCCGTCACCTTTGACCTTATCGTAGAGGCCCCAGGCTTTTCTGGAGTCCTTAAACTTTATTCTGCCCTTCGTGCCGTCACCCCACGTTGTCCCTTCTGGTGCTGGCATCTGCATCGTGGTCTCTGTCGTGGTCCCTGCCGCGATGGCCCTGTTTCCCTTGCTTGTTCAAGAGGTGACGTGAGCCGTTGGCAGGCTACCCTGCTGGGTCTTTCTGAGCTAGGAGTCCCGCTCTCCCTCTGCTTCCCGAGGACAGGCAGGTCCTGAGGCCCCAGCAGCGCGTGGCACTGCCGAAGCTCTGCCATTAGTCAGCAGTTCTCTTAGAAAATGACCTTTGGTCCAAGTTTTTCAGTGAGTGCAGTTCTTTTCATCCCTTGTCTAAACTGGCTTATTTATTGTTGCTTTTCTCCAAGCTCTGCTCTTCTTTTTCTACTTTTCAACCTACTGATTTCTGCCTGTATTTTTGTCACCTCTTCTGCCTTTCTGAGGCTTGTTTTATTCCTTTTCTAGCTTCATTGACTTAGACCTTAGCTCATGACTCCTAATTCCCAAGGATTTCAGCACAGCTCAGTCGGGGGCATGGACTTTGGGTTCATGCTTACCTTTTCGATCCACCGTCACGGTTGTTTTGATACCTCTTTTGAGCCCTCAGTTGGTTAGGAGAAAATTCAAACGTTCCCCAGTAGTTGGAGGACTGTTGTTTTGTTTCTGCTTCCTTTTTTTTTTTTTTTTTTTTTTTTTTTCCGGTACGTAGGCCTCTCACTGTTGTGGCCTCTCCCGTTGTGGAGCACAGGCTCCGGACGTGCAGGCTCAGAGGCCATGGCTCACGGGCCCAGCCGCTCCGCGGCATGTGGGATCCTCCCGGACCGGGGCACGAACCCGTGTCCCCTGCATCGGCAGGCGGACTCCCAACCACTGAGCCACCAGGGAAGCCCTCTGCTTCCATCTTTTCCTGCTTTACTATGTTGTGGTTAGAAGATGAGCGTGCCTATCTTTACTAGTATTTGGAAGTTGAACTTTTCTTTGAGGACCAAGTACGTTGGTTTTGGCCAGTGTTTCATTGGCACTGGATTAAAGCGCAGGCTGTTTGCAGGACATGGAGTTCAGTGGGTGCCTGCTGGTGGTCTTATCAGGTATGTTTAGCCAGATTTTCTGGGCCGAGAGGCATTTAAGACTGCACGATGGGGACTGCTCTCTCATGAAAGCGTGCACCCCTTGGCACGTGGCCACACCGCAGCTTGGTAGACCCCTAGCTCTTCTGGATTCACTCAAAACCACAGGTAGATTCCCGAGTTCTTAAATATCTTTGGGATGGAAATAGACTATTTGCCAAGTCCTTTGGTAAGTTGGACGTGAGTCATTTTTCCCGACAGGGCGGGTGTAGGTGTGTGTATACGTTGTTCTGTAAATACAGATATTTACTGTATTTTATTAAATCAAGGCCTCCGCGGTTTTCGGGCCGAAGTCCTCCTCGTCCATCGACTACAGAAATGGAACAAGAAACAGTCAGCGGGAGTGCGGAGCTGCGTGCAGAGGCGGCCTCCTACCGCTGCTCCGCGTGCCATGGTGACGAGGACTGGGGCCTGGGCCACCCCATCCGGGGCCGCGCCAAGTCCCGCAGCCTGTCGGCCGCGCCCACCCTGGCCAGCACCCGCGAGTTCAGGTACCAGGCCTCCTCTGGGCCTGCGTGGGCGCTCAGACACGCGAGAGGTGGGCGCTCTTGCTGCCACAGCTCCCAGAGGGCACCCCCAGCCACCGTGCCCGCACGCTGCGCAAGGTTGAGGCGCGTGGGTGGGGCCCGTTTGCCGTCAGCGGCACTGGGCGGGCCGGACGGGCTGCGGCAGTGCCGGCCTCAGAGCCACGAACGCCACCCGGGGTCTTGGGAGGAGCTGCCCGAGCCGGCACTGCCGCAGATGCAGGGGGCCCGGTGGACGGCACCCTCGCCTGCTGGGCAGTGGGCGGCCAGCTCCCAGCAGAAGCTTCCGTGCAGAGTCGTGTTGTCCTCCCGTTTTGGTGTCCCTGGCACTGCAGGGGGTGCGTCTCCGGGCGGGCGGCCTTGGCCGAAAGGGCGTTGAACCTGGTGTGGTGGCAGCGGGTCAGAGGTGGCCTCCGTGGCCACAGTGCCCTGTGAGTCACTTTTCAGTTATTGGAAATGTTGGGTCACTCGAGTACTGCCTGTTTTTATTGAGAGCACAACTCAGAATGAGTATTTTTGTTAGAATCTTAATCTGGATAACTTGGGGATCGTTTCTGAAGTCTTGATTCCCAAGTATAGGCCCAAAAGCTCGTCTTCAAATAGACTTGCCCAGTCAAGAATTCAGATTCCCAGGCCCTTCCCCTGGGTTGAATCCCCTTGTTCTGGGGTGGGGCCTGGGCACCTGCACTGGTTTGGGGTCCTTGTTCTAAGGAGTATTTCTAAGTGTGCCCCCTCTAATGGCTACACGGACAGCATGTAGCCCTCCAGCCAGAGCTCTGGGGATCAGGGCAGGGTCTTCCAGGACTGTCACATGGGTGCTGGGCAGATGACAGAGTTTACGTCATTTGGATTAAAAATATTTTGGAGAGTTTAACACAGTCTGTGCCTTGTCTACACGTGTGTGTCTTTCAGCCGACTGACGGCCCCTGCCCTGTGCCTCTCCCCACAGGAGGACCCGCTCGCTACACGGGCCGTGCCCAGTGACCACTTTTGGACCAAAGGCCTGCGTGCTGCAGAATCCCCAGACCATCATGTGAGTCCCCTGGGAGGCTCCACAGGGCTGTTGTCCAGGGGCCACTGGACTGTGGGAGGTTCTGGCTCGGGGGGCAGTGAGTGTGTCGGGCGGCTTCTGAGGCCCCAGGAGGCCACGCGGCGCCGTCTCCGACTCGCTCGGGACGAGAGAGTGGGTGCGGCCTGCTCCTTGGGCGCAGTGGGTCGGAGGGGCCTCGACTCGTATTTAGAGCTAACTTGCTTTTTACAGGAAAAACTCTAGGAGAGAAAAATAATGTATTTCATGCTAATGCGTTTGGTGGGTCAAATATGTTTCTCTTAATTATTATTAAAATGCAGAGATGTCAGTTGGCATTTTTGAAAAGCTGAGTTCACTTGTTTGAGAGATACCCTGACTTGCGGGCACAATTTTTTTTTTTCCTTTTCTTTTTTTATGTAAGCTCTGTATTTTAGCGACAGCCTGAGGGCAGTGCAGCTTGGGGGCCCCTGGCCGTGCGGTGCTGGCTGAGAAACTATTAGAAGCGAAGCAGTTCGGGCTGTTTCACTGGACACTTGAACCCAGCTCCCGTCTCTACCCGTCCAGCACCTCCTCCAGGTGCTGGATGGTTCCAAAGCGGGGAAAGCTTTGCTCCTTTGCTCTGTGTCGTGTGTGTCCTAGGGGAGAAAACACTCAAATGGCTTCGTGGCCACAAGAGCTTCATGTTGAAACAGCAGAATTCCAGGTCGGCCCTGCCACTGTGCCTGGCGGTGGGCTCACCACCGAGTGGGCCATCTGTGCCCCCTTCTTCTGGGGAGCCATGGCGGGTTCACCTTCTGGGGGCAGTCAGACCAAGGGCCCAGGTGGGCTTCTGCGACTCACCGTCAGGGGGGCCTTGCTCCCTGCAGCTGTCTACCCGTTCTCAGCGCTGGCCCAGTGGGCAGACGGTGCCGGGCCCCCGGGAGCTGCTGTGCTTTGTGGACCCTGGTGACCCAAGGGCGGCCTGGGTACTGGGGTAACTGGTGTCAGTGCCTCTACCGTCCAGGTGCTGCCCTGGCTCTCTAGTCGCTGCTGCTGGACGCGGGCAGGTCCTGCCCACCTGCGGCGCCCACCCCCCAGTGCCCCACGTTTGCACTCCGCACAGCATCCACACTGGTGACCAGCCCCCCAGGCGCCCCACGCCCTGCTGTGTGCACTGCCCCAGACTGCCCTGCCTTGACCTTTTACCGCTGCGGGGGGGCCCCTCCCTGCCCTCCCTGGTCTTGGCAGTGCCGCTCCCTCCTCGTCACTCATGGCTCAGCATAAGTGCCGCCCTGGGTGGCCTCTGGCCATCCAGCCTTAATTGGCTGTCAGCTACTCCCAGCCCATGTCACAGGTGTGTGTGTGTTTTGGCCTCGTGAACCTCGGGTGGGGTCTCGGGATGGCATCTGAGCTGCTCCCCGAGGTCAGGTGGGATCGTGGGGAGGGGTGCTCCGAGCAGAGCGGTAGGTGCTCCAGAAGCGTCTCCGAGGCCCTGCGCCCGGCACAGTCCTGCCCTGGGAGGACAGGACTCCACTTCTCCATCTTGTCCCTGGAGCTCCCAACACCGTGGCCGGTGGGGCAGGGATTATGCGCTGACCTTTCTCCTGATGCTGAAAAGGAACATACTGTAGAGAAGTTGACTGCAAGGCATGTACTTCCTATTTCCTTGTTTCAGACCTCACCATGAATGTGTATTTTCTGTTATGTTGAAACGTGGAATTGCCAACATCTGACGCCTTTGGCTTTTGAGACAGGGCTCAGATGGGTCCCCCGCTGAGCTGTCAGGCATCCCTGCCTCCCGTCCAGCCCCCAGAGCCTCTGTGCCAGGGAGGGGCCAGCACCGCTCTTTGCAGTGATCCAACAGGAAGTGACCAGTTGGTACCCGAGACGAGCTGATGGCGATGTGGTGGCTCTGGCTGGGCGTGGCTGAGTCTCGGGTCTTGAAGGGCCGTGAGTCCGGCCCACCTGGTCAGTGAAGGGGGGGGCTTCATCGTCCACCTGGGCAGCCAGGCAGACTTCCGCTGACCCGCCTGCCCTCCCTCCAGGCCCCGGGGCCAGGTGGAGTGGCAGGAGGCCCGCGAGTGCCCGCCCCTCCACCTGCGGGCCCCTCCCACGGGCCAAGCCGGTTCCGCAGCCCAGCGCCGTCGTCTGCGGCTGGACGGGGCCCATCCTGACCGCCCAGGGCGTCAGAGCTTGGCGCCCAGCCTCTGAAGAGCAGGCGTCTGAGGTCTGGCCTCTTTGCTGTTAAAGGCGATTGGACAAGAGGATGGTGTGAACAGTAAGAAGATCAGATACAGTTTGTTTGGTTTGATTTTTCATTTTCGGAAGTTCTCCTGACTTGTTGTTTTATACAACCTTTGACAAGTTACAGTATGTTTTGCTTTCAGTTTTGAGGGTACAGAAAGCAGGGTTGTGGTGCAGTCGCACATTTGGGGAGTCTGGTCGGGGCTGGTTTGCATGGCACTCCCGCTGTCAGTCAAGCATGACCGAGATGCTGGCACCAAGCATCGCCCTCCGCTGAGCCGCGTGTGTGACCCGGGCTGGTGGAGACCCTGGCAGAGGAGGTCATGAGTGACCCCTGCCCTCGCAGAAACGCCTGGAAAGGGTGAGTGATGGTCAGTCAGTCACAGCCTGGGGCCAGGGACCCACTGCTCTTTTAATGGTTCACATCACGGTTTGGAGAGTTGCTGTTGGGGTCGTCAGGTTTTCAGGGAGGCCGCAACCACAGGGTGTGACCTGGAGCAGTTGTCTTGATTGGGGACTTGCGTCAGAAGGGAAGTCACTGCCTGCAGCCTTCAGGCTGTTTCCCAACAGGCGGAGGGCTGTGCTGCCAGGCCAGGCAGGCGCCTACCGGGTGCCCACAGCGGTCGGAGTCCTGGCAGGGCTCGGCCTCGGGACCCCCGCCCCTCAGGGAGGATCTGCTGCCCGCGGACTGTGCCAGCCCCCCAGCGCTAGGGGCCAAGGCCGAGCGCCACAGAGCTTGCAGAGCTGTTGTTGGCAGGCAGGCCCAGCTGACTTTTTTTGGGTTTTGCTTTTATTATTTGAGCAGGTTTAGGTTTAGGTTCGCAGCAGAAGTGAGGAGAAGGTACAGAGATTTCCCATGTCCCCCCCCCCCCCGCCCCCACCCAGCCAGCCCCTCATCGACATCCTCGCAGAGGGTGCACTTGTTACACACGACGAACCTGTACTGACACATCGTGTCACCCACATTCCCTGGTTGACACCAGGGTCCCTCCGTGCGGTGCGTCCTGTGCTTTGGACAGACGTGTGACGACACGTGCCCACTGCTGAAATCTCCAGAGCAGTCTCACTGCCCCACATCCCGCCATTGACTTTAAAACCGGGTGGCTTTTAACTGTGAAAGTTACGGTCACCTGAGTTGCTCACACAGTGGTGTGGACGTGGGGCTGTGTCCCTCTTACGAGTCAGCAGGAGGCCTGGGTCCCCCGGGACAGAGTCCCCATCTGTCTGGGTCCGGGTGCGTGTGGGGTTTCCTCCGCAGCAGGTCCCCGAGTGAGCCTTGTTCCAAAGGAACCACGGGCAGAGGTGCGGTCGGGCAGCCAGAGGGAGGACACTGCTCTGAGTGCACCGAGCGCCCGCTCCGGCTCGGGGATCGGCCGCGCTGGTGCAGGAGACACACTCCGGGGACGGCCCAGGGCCAGTGCGAACGCTCGTCTCCCCTCAAAGGCACATCCAGGACCCTGCCAGCCAGCGGCTGACGTGGAACAAGTCCCCAAAGAGCGTCCTCGTCATCAAGAAGATCCGGGACGCCAGCCTGCTCCAGCCCTTCAAGGAGCTCTGCGTGTACCTGATGGAGGTGAGCAGGGGTGGCCGCGGGGCTGGGGTCGCTGAGCCTCCAGCAGCTCAGCAGCGTGTGAAGTGGAAAAGCGGTCGCGCTTTGTCACCGAGACAGAGCTGCTGCCGCCCACCCCCTACCCAGCATCGTACAAAGCCAAGCAAGGCAGGAAGGGGGCTTCGTGAAGACCGGCCCACCCTGGCCTGGCTCTTACCGGCAGGGCTGACGCGCCCATGTCCTTTCCAGGAAAACAACATGATCGTGTACGTGGAGAAGAAGGTTCTGGAGGACCCCGCCATCGTGAGCGATGACCGCTTTGGGCCAGTGAAGAGGAAGTTCTGCACCTTCAGAGAAGGCGAGTTGTCCCGTGGGGCCTCGCCCATGTGGCCATGCCTGGCAGCATCGGGGGTGTTTGACGGCTCTTCTGTGTCTGCCTTGTTCTCTAGATTACGATGACATCTCCAACCAGATTGATCTCATCATTTGCCTGGGAGGAGACGGGACCCTGCTGTACGCCTCGTCGCTCTTCCAGGTGAGGCCCCCAGATGCCGCCTGAGGATGGCGAGGGGAGGCAGCGGCACAGCAAGTTTGCAAACGATACCAAGTGCTGCATCTGCTGTCCGGTGCTCGACACTGTGACAGGCCAGGCGTTTCCATGCACCTCGAGGTGCCGGTGCACCAGAAGGGGGGGGCCTGAGGGTGGGGCTGGGGGCGGGGCATGGCCTGGGGGCGGGGCATCCCCCGGAGGAGCCGGCATGTGGGGCCGAGTTGGTGGATGAGCGTCCAGGGCAGGTGAGGGCAGCGGCTACAGGCCGAGTGTCCAGGGGGTCGGGGGAGCCCCGTGGAGGCCGCAGACCGCCAGGGTCTGCCCGGGAGCCCACCCTCACGCTCCTCAAGGCAGGGCTCCTGGAGTGACCAGGCCGAGGTGTGTTAGAAGGTCAGGTGTGGCCTCCAGAGAGCGGCCTGGAAGTGGGCAGGGCGGCCAGCAGGGCAGGAGGGTAGGGCCCGGCGGGGCCTGGGGCCTCACATCCGACGGTGTGAACCCGCTGAGGCTGGAAGGCCGCGGCGTTCGTGGCCAGCAGAGGATGAAGGCGAGGGTCCTGGGGCTGTCCCGCGTCCTCAGAGCTGCCCATTTTTCCTCACCTCCCACTGTGGGAGCCCCTCCTCACCCGCCTGCTCCTCCCTCCTCAGCGGAAGCAGCACGCGGGGGGCTGCAGTGCCGCCCCGTTAGGGTCCCTGAGTCCCATCCTAGGCCCTCTGCCCCCGGCTGCCCCCACTCCTCTCCAGCGGCTCTGTCGAGGTCTCCCCGCCGCTCCCTCCTGTCTGCCGTGGCCGGTGGGCTGGTCCGTCCCGCCACCTCCGTTTCTCGTCAGCTGCCCACACCGCTCTTCCCCTGGCCTCCCTGACTCCTCGCGGGCCGAGTGCCGTCACCCCAAGGAGCCCTGCCCCACTGCAGCGCGGCAGCCCCGCCGACCACGCCGGGCGCCGACCCTGCACTCCCGTGCCCGCCCCTCCCAGGGGTAGTTGGGGTGCGGGTCGCTCTGGGCTGGGGACGGCTCGGGTGGCTTTCGAGTGCGCTGGCCAGCTGAGTGACTTGCCTCATTGGCTCACAGGGCAGCGTGCCTCCGGTCATGGCGTTCCACCTGGGCTCCCTGGGCTTCCTGACCCCCTTCAACTTCGAGAACTTTCAGTCCCAAGTTACTCAGGTGATACAGGGTGAGTCAGAATGTTCCAGAACCCACGAGCAGTTCTGAACATGGGATCATCTTATGTGATTTGGGGGCTTTTTTAACAATGCAAAGAGCAACACTTGAGTGTTTCGGGATTCAGAGAATTCTAAACTTTGAACGAGTCAGACGTTTTTTCTTAACAGTGAGAAGTTTGAGCTGATCACGGGTTTAGGCTACCATACGTGTCGAGTAGCAGTGAATTGATTTTCACAGAAGCACAGGGTGTTGCCCTCCATTTGGGAGAAGAAAAGGGGGTCCCTGGTCGATGGGAGGGTCTCTCTTCCTGCAGTACCACTGCCCCCATCCCTGCTGACCTCCCTGGGTGTGACCCCTGCTGGCCCCCAGGGAACGCAGCTGTTGTTCTCCGGAGCCGGCTGAAGGTCAGGGTTGTGAAGGAGCTCCGAGGGAAGAAGGTGGCCGTCCCCAACGGGATCAGTGAGAACGGGGTGCTGGCCGCAGCCCTGGACGCAGAGGTCGGGAAGCAGGTCATGCAGTACCAGGTCTGTGGGTCTGTCCCCCACAGGGCTCAGGGCCTCGCCCTCGGGCAGGGGGTACAGGGTGGCGGCTTTGGTCTGGACACCCCCCAGCCCTGTCCTCGGGACCTTCCAGGGAGCCCAGGAGCAGCTCGGTGCTGCCCGGCCCCCTCAGCTTGCGGTGACCTCACCCACAGGTCTTAAACGAGGTGGTGATAGACAGAGGCCCATCCTCATACCTGTCCAACGTGGACGTCTACCTGGATGGGCACCTCATCACCACGGTGCAGGGCGACGGTAGGTGGGCGTCAGGCCCGCCTGGGGGCTGCACGTGGGGTGGGGGCGGGCGCTTGACCGTGACCCTCAGCCTGTCCCGCAGGCGTGATCGTCTCCACCCCAACGGGTAGCACAGCGTACGCAGCCGCCGCCGGGGCCTCCATGATCCACCCCAACGTGCCGGCCATCATGCTCACGCCCATCTGCCCCCACTCGCTGTCCTTCCGGCCCATCGTGGTTCCTGCAGGGGTCGAGCTGAAGGTCGGAGCCCACCCCCACCCCACCCCTGCCGCCCTTGTCGGTTGGAGCCGGTGCGGGGCCTGCGGTGCTGACCTCCTGCCTTGCTGGGTGCTGGAGGGGCTTTATCCACCCTGGTCTCCGTCGTGTGGCCCGTGCCCCCAGGGGTCCGGTTGGCGGGGGTGGTGCTGAGAGCCGGGCCAGCCCTTCAGGTGGGCTCTCAGCCTGAGTGGGTGGGGACAGTCCTTGCTGGAGGGGATGGGGGCCCACAGGTGAGGAACGGCCGCTGCCCGGCGTGTCCCCCACGGCGTGTCCTGGCGTCTGACTGGCCCTGCCGCCCTTCCACGTCCACTCTTCTTCCCCTGCCCCTTGCCCCCCACTGCAGGCCACCCCCAGACCAGTGAGTCCCTGATGTGAGCCCTGGTGGGTGGGGCTGCGTTTGCTGGACGCAGAGAGCTGTGGGGGGTGGGGGGTGGGGGGCGATGCTAGAGCCAGGCCCCTGGGGCTGGGGTCAGCACGACGCAAGTTAATGTTTTCACAGCCTGGAACTGACCTTGGCACGTGGTGGGCATTGGGGGCGCCCGTGAGGTTCCTCCCGGCCGGTGCTGTCCCCCCCGGGGTAGGGTCCACGGCGCTCGGCTGCGCTCAGGTAGCCCACACCTGTCCTGATTGACCCGTCAGATCATGCTGTCACCGGAAGCAAGGAACACTGTGTGGGTGTCCTTCGATGGACGAAAGAGACAGGAGGTCCGCCACGGAGACAGGTGTGTGGGCCACGGGGCTGCAGCGGGTGGGGCAGGTGGGCTGAGGGCCCACCCCTGGTTCTCGAGAGATCGTGTCATGGAGCTGTGCCTGGGGTGACGGCGCCCTGCCAGCCGTTCCCACTGCTTATCCTTCCGCCACCCTGCTCCTTGGGGTCCCTCTGGACCTGGGTACGTCGAGGGGGTCCCTGGTTCTGTCCTGGGGGGCACAAGAGCACTACTGAGCCCCCAGTTCCTGGCTGTTCTCAGGACCAGACCGGAAAGTGGCAAGGTGCCCAGGCCCCCAGGGCACCGTAGGACCTGGGGCCAGGCTTTGCAGCAGGTGGCGTGAGCAGAGCTGAGATGGTCCCCAGCCAGACCAGGGAGGGGTCTTGCCCCGGGGGGGCGGGCCGGGCGCTCGGCGGTTCTCGGAGGGGCCACGTTGCATCTCTCCTGCTTCAGCATCAGCATCACTACCTCTCGCTACCCGCTCCCCTCCATCTGTGTCCGCGACCCCGTGAGCGACTGGTTTGAGAGCCTGGCACAGTGTCTGCACTGGAACGTGCGGAAGAAGCAAGCCCACTTCGCGGAGGACGAGGAGGATGCGCACGAGGAGGATGGGGCGGGGCGGGCGGGGAGCCAGGCCTGCGGTCCTGCCGTCTGCACTCGCGACGGGCGGACCTGAGTGCGTCGTGAGCGCCACGGGCCCAGCGCCAGTGGCAGGTGCCGCACCACATGTCTGGCCAGAGGAAGGGCCTGCAATCTGCCTTTTGTTGACCAGATCAGCTGTTTTTAACGTTTTAAATCTGACTTTTCTGCATTTCTAAACAAGTGAGCAGACCAGGAGCTCTGAGGTCAGCCCAGGCGCACTCACCCTGCGTGTGGACAGAGCCCGGCCCCAGGCAGGGACGGCCGAGCCTGGTGGGCTCCTTGTAGTTCCTTGTGAGGAAACTTCCATAAATCAGTCTACTGAGATTCAGAGGGGATCAGAATGAATGGGTCTATCCTATGGTCTTGAAAATAAATGTCTCACGGCCAAAAATCCTTCAGCTCCCACGACTTCCCCTGAAGCCACTCGGGGGGACGCTTCTGCCGAGAGCAGGTTGGCTGCCAGGACAGATGGGTCCCCAGGCCCCGGTCTCCTCCCCCGCTTCAGGGTGACCGGCACTGGCGGGACGAGGGTTCAGACCGCACACATTCCTCGGGAAGCAGGGACGCACCTCCCCACCCTGGAAGGTGTTCTCGATTCTGTGTCTACTTTTTAGAGATTCTTTTAAACTTTCTGAAAGTGCTTACGTACAGATTTTGTTGTGTACACTTTGAGAATTCGGCGAGAAGGGAGTTTGTGCCGTGAAGTGGGACCATCCGGTGCAGCCCGCGCGACCGCCCGGAGAGCTGGGCGACTTGCTCAGAGCGCCTGGCGCTCCGCGGGCCGGGAGGGGTTGAAGCGGCTCTTGCTTCTCCCCAGGGGCCTGGCTTCGAGGGCGTGCCCGTCGGTCCAGCCCCCGCGCCTCCATCGCTGGCTGCCTGGGGCTGGGGCCGCCTGGAGTCTGGTGGGAGCAGTGGCTCGCGGGGGGCGTGTGGCCCTGGCCCCGCTTACTGTCGCCTAACGGGCTTCCTATTTTTGAGTAACTGATTTCTCTCTGAGTTGCATTTTCTCCTGTTAAATTGGCCAGAACAGAAGGGATGGGGGCCCGTCATTTCTTGGACTTCCTCCTGGAGGGACAGGGGCCGGGGGGCGCTGTGCTTTGCCCGCTTGGAGTGTCACGGGCTGATGGAAGGGCATCCAGGGTCCCAGGGCAGGCCCTGCGGCCTGAGCGCCGTGGCCACCGTCCGTGTGTGTACCAAGTGCTGCTGCCTCGCGTGCCTGTGTGGGCGGCTCAGCCGGTGCTGGGCACAGAGGTCGGTTCCCACCCTCTGCCCGCGAGTTCGGGCACAGTGGGCAGCCCGCTCAGCCTCCCGTGGGCTGAGGGGGCGACACTCCCAGCTTTAGGCCCAGAAGAGAGTGGCATTCAGAACACAGGTTACTCGTTCAGACAACAGAGCCAGTGTAGACCAAGTCCTGAAGCGTGACAGGGAATGAACTAGGAAATTTTGGGTTTTTGAAATCAATTCTTAATGTT
This sequence comes from Phocoena sinus, assembly GCF_008692025.1. Lineage (NCBI taxonomy): Eukaryota > Metazoa > Chordata > Mammalia > Artiodactyla > Phocoenidae > Phocoena > Phocoena sinus. The sequence continues at coordinate 717,005 of NC_045763.1, read as the reverse complement.
TCATATTGTTAATATCTTGAAAATTTGTTAAATGTTGAAAGCCTTATTACTATTTTCAGATTCTTTCAATAAACAGGCTTGTTTAAAAAGTTGGGTCGAGTGACAATTTAGTTCTTTGTAACCAACACCAAGATGCTGAGGAGGGTGGACCAGGCTTGGGGAGCCCAGATGTGCTGAGCCTGCCCTTGGCCCACCCATAGGTAGGGGGTCGCGCTCCAGCAGCCCCCCCCACACCCCGGTCACGTCCTGTCCCGAGTGCTCTGGAGTCGGGCTTCAGGGCCGGTCCTGCAGGGAGGAGCCCAAGGCCTGGGCCGAGGGTGCCCTGCAGAGGCGGTGGGGCACGTGCCCCAGCCTGGAGCTCCCGCCTCCCTCCTCCCCTGCCGCCTGCTCCGGCTCTGGGTCTCCCTCCCTCCCTCCCTCCCAGGCCTGGGCAGAGGTGGGGCCAGGCTCTTCCAGGAGCCAGAGCAGGTACTGCGGGCACAGCCTTGTGGGCTGGAGCCTGGCAAGAGATGGGACGAGCGTCCCTGCGAGCACTGCTGCGAGGCCACCGTGGGCAGACACGGTGGACGCCCGGGCAGCGGAGCGGCCCCCGCCCTGCCCGTCGGGATCTAGGCGGATGCGTGGGCGCGGCCTCTTCCTGCCCAGGCGTCTTGGCGGCTGGGAGGCATCTGCTGTCCCTCTGCTGTGGGGCTGGGTGGGCGGCGTGTCCGCTGGGAGGTGCCTGTGACCGCAGTCAGTTGCACGGGCGGCCGGGCAGGGCGGGGGCGCTGCCGGGGCCTGAGGCTCTCCAAACTCGAGGCGGCCGTGCATGGACCCCAAGCTAGGCCCTGTTGCTCCAGGAACAGAGTGTCTGTCTACTCGGCAGGGGTCAGCCCGGCCAGCTGGGGTCTCTGGGCCAGAGGGGCAGGCTCACCGTGAACAGAGACACTGCCTGCAGGATCGCACTCCTTGGCAAGGGCTGTTGACCCCTGAACCTTGATCTTCTGGGCTTTGTGGAGCACATTGAAGGGGATGCGGAGCCCAGGTCCCAGAGGCCACAGGACAGGGGACCCAAGACGTCCGGTGGGGCATTTCTGTGGGCCAGGCCTGAGGTCCCTCGAAGCTTCTGGTCTTCAGGGCGGTGGCCTTGGAAACCTCTTCTGGCCTTTGCTGGCCTGTGTCTGAGCAGTGCCGGGGCCAGACCTCACAAGGCCTCAGTGCTGGGCGCCCACCCAGCTGGCCTCCCCTCTCTCAGGTCAGGCTCCGCATCCAGCAGTTCCTGCCCCGTGGCGGCCGGGGCCTGTCCTGCTGAGGTTCCCACACCTGGGAGCCACTGGGTACCAGGACCTGGGAAGTCTGCCTGGGGGGCCAGGTGGGGGTGAGAGCAGGTGTGGAGATGGAGGCCAAGTGGCGCGGTGGGTGGAGGCCTGTTGGAGAAGCCCAGAGGATGGGGGGTGCGGGGGGGGGGGGACCATGAACTCGAGTCATCACAGGGGGCGGGGTTGGCCACTGCCGGCACATTTCACCCCAGAAAGGTCCAGGCCAGAGCTTGGGCCACCTCAGAATCTGGAAACGCTGAGGATTTGGTGGAAGAGGTGAGGTCAGTGTGGGCCAGGCCGAGGAGCGGGTGAAGCCCGCGGAGGACACCAGGGACGGGGTTGGTCTGTGCCCCGCACCCTGCGGGGAGGGCCTCCTGCCCCCAGAAGCTCAGGACAGGCAGCCACGGGGACAGAGGCACGGCCTGACCTCAGCCGGCTTCCTGGGAGCTCGGTGAGGCTCGTGGGTGCCCTGGACTCTCCCAGACGCTGGCCTGAAGCAGCAAGGGGGCGGCTCCCCAGCCCTGTGGTTTTGCTTGCATGACCTTTGGCCCCAGCCCCAGGGGGAAGAGGTTTTAGGTGCCCTCCCTGCTCTGCCAGTGCCCCCGGCCCATGGAGTCCAGGGGCTGAGCCCCAAGGTCAGGCTAAAGTTGGGGTGGGAGGCAGGGGTCACGCCACAGGGTGTGTGGAGGGGTACCCAAAGGGCAGCCAGGGAGGCTGCACATCTCTGGTTTGGGGACAGGCCTGGGCTCAGGCCCAGGTGTCGCGAACCTGAGCGACTTTGGCTGCAGACTCCCCGTTTCCTCATCTGCTGCTCGGTGGGCAAGTCCCAGAGGCCTTAGCGGCTGCTGCTGCCCCACCCCGAGTGGGTCTCACTGAGGGACCTTCGGGCACAGCCCTCGCACTGGACGGGGTTCTGGCCCCCCAGGGGCAGCCGGCTGAGGTGATGGCCAGGATGACAGGTGAGTAGACATCACCCACGGGACCAGGGGCAGCGTCCAGAAAGGCTGCTTGGCCGTCCCAGGCTGTGGGCATCCCGGCTGGACCCAGAGCCTGGGAAGGACACTCGGGAAGGAACCATTGGCCTCGACTCCACAGCCCAGTGACCTGGGGATGGCCAGGGGCCCTGCTGGGTGGGCCAGGGCTGAGTTTGGAGGGGCCGGGCCCAGGCAGACCCCACCGGCCTCACCTGCTGGTGAGGCTCCCCTCCTCCGGGCACTGCCCCCTGGATGGGTCTGAAGGCCACACGCTCAGGACCGTAATTACATCTGCGAAATCCCTTCCCAGTGGACCGAATAACGGGTCCCCCCCGCCCCTGAGAAGCCTGGAGCAGACTCAGCTCCCGATGCCTTGGGTGCCCAGTGGCCCTCATGGGCTGCCGGCCTGAAGCCCCCGTCCCCCCTCCTGCCCTGGCAGCTCCAGCGGCCCCCCCAGCACTGACCACTCCGCCCGCCTTCCTCCCAGAGCAAGCTAATTACAGGGGTAAGCAAGGGCGCCCAAGAGCACCCCGAGGTGGTGAGGCCTAACAAATGGTGATTGTTTAAAAGAAAGAGAACCCCTGGGGCTTAACGTGGAGCGCTCAGAACGTGGGCCCAGAGGCACCCCCCGGCCCAGCGAGGGGCTGCCCTCAGGAGGCCGGGCGCCTAGGAAGCAGCACCGTGCGGGTCAGTGCTTCCTGGCGATTTCGGCGGTGCGGCTGGAGGGACGAGGGGGGGCTCCCCAATTCCTCCCGGGACCCCGTGCTCTGGGCCTTGTGGGCTCCCAGGCCCAGGTCCACACCTCCTGCTGTCCTCACCGTCCCCTGGGAACTTGGGCTCCTCCAGGCCCGCAAGTCACCAACCCACCTGACTGCAGCCATCACGTCAGACCATGGCCCAGATGCAGACTGAGCCTGTGAGAAGGGGGCTGGGGCCGGGGGGCTGGACTGGGAGAGGCCGGCAGATGCCGCGAGGAGAGGCAGGCTGGCCGGCGTGGGGCTCCTTCACGAGAGCCGCTTCCTAACAAGTTTGTGTCTGATGTGCAAATCAGCAAAGAGGCCGAAATGGTCACGTCTGAAGCTGACAAGGGTGTGGAGAATCCTGGCCGGTCTAATGTCTTTCAACCCCAAATTCTGCTTCTTGGAATCCAGTCAAAGGAAGAGGTGGAAACTCCAGCAAATGCAGGTAAAACCACTCAGACCCCTTCCCTGATACTGGAAGTCAGACACGGCCCCGCGGTGAAACGACTCGCTACCTGCAGCAGTGTCTCCTGCAGTGTTTAGAGAAGACTTATGTGAAAATTAACCAAGGGGAACCTCAACTGAAATGCAGTCGGGAGGCCAGAAGGGTAAGCTCCCAGGCAGGTACCCCTGGGCCTCAACACAGATCCCAGCAGGCGGAGGGTCCCTTGCACCTGCGGCCAGAAGCAGACACTTCACTGCCACCAGCAGGAGGAAGGACGATGTCCCCCGCCTGGCAGCCTCTCAGCCAATGAAAAGCCACCACCCAGTTCCTCCAGGAGAGTGTTTATAACAACTTGCCCTTCTCCTTTGCTTCACCAGACTTGCTTGTGGTTCACCATAGCTGCCTGTCCTGAACTTCACTTCTTTGCTGCTGCCAAATCAACCCGTTTTGCTGGTAAAATAACCGGCTGTTTTATTGTTTTGGGTGAACAACTGTTAGCAGGACAAAGAAAAAAGGGCAGGATACAAACTCTGGGAGTGTGACCATGGAGCAAAGGCTTCCTCGGGCAGTGGCTGGAGGCCTGGGTCGAACTGTCCTCCATGCTGGGGTGCCTGGTCCAGGAGGGGAAGGCGCCTAGGTTCCCCTGACATCATTTCAGAATTGTTAAAACGCACTGTCTCAGATAAACTGTAAGAAAGATTCTGCTATAAAGGTTTTTTTAAAATTTATTTATGTATTTATTTTTGGCTGCGTTGGGTCTTCGTTGCTGCGTGTTGGCTTTCTCTAGTTGCGGCGAGAGGGGGCTATTCTTCATTGGGGTGCGCGGGCTTCTCACTGCAGTGGCTTCTCTTGTCACGAAGCATGGGTTCTAGGCGCGCGGGCTTCAGTAGTTGTAGCTCGCGGGCTTCCGTAGTTGCAGCGAGCGGGCTCTAGAGCGCAGGCTCGGTAGTTGTGGTGCACGGGCTTAGTTGCTCCTCGGCATGTGGGATCTTCCCGGACCAGGGCTCAAACCTGTGTCCCCTGCATTGGCAGGTGGATTCTTAACCACTGTGCCACCAGGGAAGCCCTGCTATAAAGTTTTGGATACTTTTTATACATTTCCTTTTGAAATTCTTGACTACAAGTAACTAACTCACTGATCACCACAAGCAACTCACTGAGGCCTGAACTGCAGTTCGCGGCCCCAGCCCCACCTGTGCGCACCCAGGGGTGGGCAGACACCACCATTAATTAACTGACCCTCTGGCCAAGACCTAAAGGAGAAATTTTATTAATTTTAAAAAAATGTGAAGAGGGACTTCCCTGGTGGCACAGTGGTTAAGAATCCACCTGCCGATGCAGGGGACACAGGTTTGAGCCTTGGTCCGGGAAGATCCCACATGCCGCGGAGCAACTAAGCCCGCGAGCCACAACTACTGAGCCCGTGTGCCACAACTACTGAAGCCCGCGCACAAGAGCAGCCATCGCAATGAGAAGCCCGCGCACCACAACGAAGAGTAGCCCCTGCTCGCCGCAACTAGAGAAAGTCCGCGCGCAGCAATGAAGACCCAACGCAGCCAAAAATAAAAAATAATAAAAATAAAAAACAAAATTATTAAAATAATGTGAAGAAAAATATGTGAAAGTTTGACCAAAAAGTAGGCTTTAAGCAGAGCCCATTAGCTGTACCCTTGCTCCTAAAAATATCACCTCACACCGGTCAGAATGGGCATCATCAGAAAATCTACAAACAGCAAATGCTGGAGAGGGTGTGGAGAAAAGGGAACCCTCTTGCGCTGTTGGTGGGAATGTAAATTGATACAGCCACTATGGAGAACAGTATGGAGGTTCCTTAAAAAACTAAAAATAGAACTACAGCAATCCCACTACTGGGCATATACCTTGAGAAAACCATAATTCAAAAAGAGTCATGTACCGCAATGTTCATTGCAGCTCTATTTACAATAGCCAGGACATGGAAGCAACCTAAGGGTCCATCGACAGATGAATGGATAAAGAAGACGTGGCACATATATACAATGGAATATTAGCCATAAAAAGAAACGAAATTGAGTCATTTGTAGTGAGGTGGATGGACCTAGAGTCTGTCATACAGAGTGAAGTAAGTCAGAAAGAGAAAAACAGATATCGTATATTAATGCATATATGTGGAACCTAGAAAAATGGTACAGATGAACCGGTTTGCAGGTCAGAAATTGAGACAGAGATGTGGAGAACAAACGTGTGGACACCAAGGGGGGAAAGGGGCGGTGGGGTGGGGGTGGGGGTTGATGAATTGGGCGATTGGGATTGACATGTATACACTGATGTGTATAAAATTGATGACTAATAAGAATCTGCTGTATAAAAAAATAAAATTAAAAATTAAAAGCAGAAAATAAATAAAAAATAAAATAAGTTACAAGGACATACTGCACAACACAGGGAATATAGGCTATATTTTATAGGAACTCTAAATGGAGCATAACCTTTAAAAATTGTGAATCATTATATTGCATACCTGTAACATATAACATTGCACACCAACTATACTTCAATTTAAAAAAGAAAACACTAACATTCTGAGGTTTCCTCTCTCCCGATAATTAAATCACCACAAAAAGACAGGTAATATGTGAATCTGACGTTGAAAGAGAAGCAGGAGATACATATACCAAAAAAAAAAAAAAAGCCCGTTAGCTGTACCCTTGCCCCTTAAAATCATGTTAAAAAGCGGGGAGGAGAACCGGTCTGGGCAGGTGCTCCGCAGCAGATGCGACCATCCCAGCGCAGCCCGCCGCTCACCTGGGCCGAGGTCTCGCCCCCAGGCGGATCTCCACACAGCTTGGCCAATCAGCGCCCTCTCCAGGGGCGTGGTCTCGGGGTCCAGGTGCCCCTAGAGCTCCTCCGATGCTAGGATGCTGGGAAGACAGACACCCTCTATCTTTCCTCTTCTAAAGGAGGCGTGTTGAGGCTGGAATTTCTGTCCCTTGAAACCAAAACTCGGAGGACGGCCCCTTAGGGACTTATAGGTTCACGAACTGGTCGCCCCTCCTGGGCCGCGGTGGTACGGCCCGGAAGGTACCAAGGGGAGGACGGAGGGGGGCTGCCGTCTGGGCTGACGTGGTACCCCAGACGATATCGCGAGGGGGCGCCATCGCTCTCCCCCCCCCCCCCCCCACATCTGGGCGGAGGTGGTACAGCCCGGAAGGTGTCAAGGGGGAAAACCGCGAGGGGCGCCAGCCGAGGTGGTACGGCCCGGAAGGTACCAAGGCCGCGGGGATAGCCTTCGCTCCACCCCCGCCTGGGCTGAAGTGGTACAGCCCGAAGGGTGCCAAGGGGATGACGATGGGGGTCGCCGTCACCCAGGATCACCACCCCCGCCTGGGCTGAAGTGCTACGGCCAAGAGGGTGCCAAGGGGACGACAGCGGGGGAGAATCGACCAGCAGCGTGGCCCCTCCACCGGCTCAGCAGCGGCGGCCGAGAAGCCCAGACGCTCAGGACACAGCGGAACGAGTCCCGCGGGCCAGCGGGGAACCGTGGCTGGTTTCCGTCGCGTCACTTCCAGCTCATGGCTTCCAGGGCCGGTAGTGGCACTTCCGCCCCGCTTCGCCCCGCCCCTGTCCCCGCCCCACCGGCCGCAGGGATCGGGGTGGGGGTGGGGTCTGTTTGGGGCCCGCCCACCGGGCCCGACCCGCAAGGTTTCGCGCGGGGAGCCGCAGTCGCCGAGACGTGGGCGGGTCGCCGTGTGGAGGCGGGGGCGACGGGGCCCCGGGTGACCGCGTCTTCCGCCCCGGCGCGCTGAAACTCCGCCCGGATGCGGCTGCGGGTCCCGGTGCACGTCCCCGAGGCTGCGGGGCCCGCGCGGCGTCTAGCCCGGGGACTTCTCGGTGGGTGAAGCGCTGAATTAAGCTGGCGGGGTGGGTCGCCTGCGGGGGTCGCCCTTTGCGTCTGGGCCGAAGTTCCCCCCACTAGCCACCTCCCTTCCCCGGCCCAGGACCCTCTGCGGGCGCGGCCGCTGGGCCACCCCAGGGCCTTGGCACGCGCGCGCCTGGGCGTCCGACGCCGCCGGGGGGCACAGTCCCTCGCGCCTTCACGACCGGTCCGCTCCTTCAGCGTCCACCGCATGGAGTTCCCGCCCCACCTCGCAGGTGTCCGCTCGGACCCCAGGCCTCCACGGCCGGCGCCGCGTTCCCGTCCCGGGTCCGCACGGCGCCTGAGGCGGTGCGGCGGGGCTTTGGGGTCTCCGGAGCGGGTGGGGGGAGCCGCGCCCGGGTCGTGGGGGTGGGCTGTCAGAGGCGGGATGGGGGGGCACAGGGTCGGGTGTCCTTGCGTTTTAGCCCCCCCTCCCGCCGATGCCCCCCCGAAGTGGGGCATGGCCTCCGAGCGGCAGGTGCAACCGCTTCCGAAAAAACCGGGTAAAGATGCTCCGTCCGATCCGGAACCAAAGGGCGCGATCGCCCGCAGATTCACTGCAGTTGGTGTCTTTCTATGCAGTATTTTAGAAAACTGGAAATTATATAATGACCAACATCCTGCCGGGCGCTTGTCCTAGCGGACTGTTACTTTGTAAATTGGAGTGGGAAACTCCCAGTCAGGCCCAGAGCTAAGACTTCATTGTAGTCCTCAGGTGACTTTCCTGTAGCGGGTTTTACGGGGCCTGTGGGGTCCAGGCAGTGCCCCCGCCCCACCGCCCCAAGCTCATCTTCTGAAGCCTTGAGGACCTTGCTCACCTACCGCTGCTGTATAAAAAAGAGAGAGAGAAAAAAAAACTGTTTAGAGGCAGACTCTCTGTTTAGTGGCTTAAAGTTCGTTGTTTTTTAGTAGAGTGCAATGTACTTTACCAAAAATCTTTAAACCTGTAAGTAACATTGTAAAGCAGAATAAAACAATATTAAACAGCATGAAAAGGAACATTACTACGGGAGGGAATAGGAAAGTTTTTACATTACAGAAGTCCATTTTCTTTTTAAAGTTTTTTTTTAAATTGAAGTAGTTGATTTACAATGTTGTGTTAGTTTCTGGTGTACAGCAGTGATTCAGTTATACACACACATTCTTTTTCAGATTCTTTTCCATTCCATCACAGGTTATTACAAGATATTGATTGTAGTTCCCTGTGCTATATACAGGTCCTTGCTGTTAAGAAATCCATGTTCAGTGCACATAAATTAGAAAATGAAGAGGAGCCCAAATGCAAACAAAATGTGAAGGACCTGAGATTCTGCTCCCAGAGCTGGCCACAGTTAGTAACTTCGCCTGTGTTCTTCTGAACCATTTGTACTTTTTAAACGGGAACATACTGTGCAGAGGGCTTGTAACTCTGCTCTCACTTAATCTGTGACAAATCTATTTTTGTCAAAACTTGCAGGGCTACAGTGTCCCATTATGTGACAGGGTTTGTTACAAATTTCTTATCTGACACTTGGCTAGTGTCAGCTTCTTAGTCTTAAAAACAAAGCTTTTAAAAAAAAAAAAAAAAAAAAAACAAAGCTTTTGAACATCCTTGTATGTACAATCTTGGGCCTTTGTTGGATTATTTCTTTTTTTTTTTTATAAACTTATCCAGTGAACTTTATTTATTTTTTTTTTTAAACATCTTTATTGGGGTATAATTGCTTTACAATGGTGTGTTAGTTTCTGCTTCATAACAAAGTGAATCAGCTATACATATACATATGTTCCCATATGTCTTCCCTCTTGCGTCTCCCTCGCTGTTGGATTATTTCTTTTTTTTTTTTTTTTTTTTTTTTTTTAAAAATAAATTTATTTTATTTATTTATTTTTGGCTGTGTTGGGTCTTCGTTGCTGTGTGCAGGCTTTCTCTAGTTGTAGTGGGCAGGGACTACTCTTCATTGTGGTGCACGGTCTTCAGTAGTTGTGGCTCGTGGGCTCTAGAGCACAGGCTCTGTAGTTGTGGCACACGGGCTTAGTTGCTCCGTGGCATGTGGGATCTTCCCAGACCAGGGCTTGAACCCGTGTCCCCTGCATTGGCAGGCGGACTTTAACCACTGCGCCACCAGGGAAGCCCCTGGATTATTTCTTTAGGATAAATCCCTGGAGGTGGAATTTCTGAATTAGTGTATAAAATTTGTAGACTTTAAGTATATTTTGTCTAAACTGCCCTGCTGACAATTTGAACCAACCTAGATTTCCTCACCAGGCATTTGAGAACATCTTGAGTTGTTTGTTGGAGAACAGGGACTCTTGACCCCAGGCTGACAGGCCCTAGAATTTAAGGGTCTACGGAACTGGATGGGAAAGTTGACATCTTCATTTTTGCTAACCTCCACGCAAACTTCCCTTCGGTGGAGAATGTGCCGTGGTGGTCCTGCCCCCGCCCCCCCCCGTTTCAGAACCAGGCACCCTCCCCGTGGGTCGTGAGCTCTCGCTGCAGGGCTGGCGGAGGCTGGGCCGTTCAGGCCGTGGGAGAGGGGGCTCAGCGCCTGCACGTGACGGAAGTGTCACAGGTGTGCTTCTCGCTACGTGTCGCTGACCTGGTTTCCTTTCAGTCCCACGTGTGCACCCTCTTCTGAAGACAGCTCTAGGCAGGAGTAAAGTTAAGAGTCAACCCTGGCCTCGTGAGCCACCTGCTCCGTGCTGGGTGGAAAAGGCTACGTTTCGGTTCTTGTTATTTGTGCTATAATCTGAGAGGGCAATAATTCAGACCTTTGTCACCAGGGGCCTGGGCGGGGAGCAGTGCCCCACGAGCCCTGCGTTCAGCCCTGTCCGCCCTGTTTCCAGGCCGACCTGGAAGGTGGGGTCAGTTTTTCGTTGTCAGATTGGGGCCGCTGACCTTCGGTCTTTCGCAGGATGAGAATTGCTTCTTGTGGAGGCACCTGGAGTCACGGGGGCTGAGAAAGAAGAACGCGGGGTGGAAACACGAGCCGGAACTGGGGAGGGCAGCTGGGGTCTCGGCGGGGCTGGGTGAGCCGGACCTGCTGGGCTCTGGGCCGCTGACCCCCGGCCGCTGCCGGCCTCCATGTGCGATGCCCAGCACAGCCGCGCGGGGCTTCGCCGCAGCCGGGAGCGGGCCTTCTGCTCAGGATCGGCGCTGCGGCCGGTAACCAGTGGTAAGTGCTGCGGTCACGTGCCCGCCCACCATCCGGGCAGAGAGGGCCTGGCCGGCGGTCAGCCGTGGCTATTGCAGGACGTTTCTCGTCCTCACTCCTGGGCCAGGTCTACAGCACACGTTCATTCTCTGATGGGTGGCCGGTCGCACTTCCCAGCCGTCATGACGGGCACTCCCGCTCTGGACGCTCTCGCAGGACTTCCCTGGGGGAACCTCGAGAGTGGAAGTGCTGATGTGTAGGGTGCGCAGGCGCATAGCTCTCAAGAGGCTGCCACGCCATTTCCGCAAGTGCTCGTACCAGCCGCCCCGTAGCCGTGTCGGGGGGCCTCTGGATCCACACCTTCCAGCAGCTCTGGGTGTTGTCAGACCTGATGGTTTTTGGCAGTGTGGGTGGGTGGTGTGTCCAGCTCCCTGACCACTGGTGAGGTCGACCCCCGTGGTTGGACGGGACCTTGCCTCCCTCCCCGCATTCTCACCTTCTGTAGCCCCTCCCCTCAAGGCCGGCCTTCTAATGAGCTCCGAACAGCAAACCAGCAAACGAGAAGGGGACGAGGTTACAAAAAGACTCGGGCCTCCTCGGGCGCTTTCTCTCAGCCGTTCCAATGCAGACCAGGTGCCGGCTGCGGGCGGCCCCGCGGAGGGGTCTTCCCCAAACAGCTGGCCGGGAGTTGCGCGTGTGGGCTTGGAAGCAGGCGCCCCGGCCTTCGGGTGAGGCCTCGGCCCCTCCTGCCATCGTGACGGCCAACTGCCCAGCACAGCTGCTGCCAGAGTCCCGACCACAGAAGCTTGCGGGGTCGTAGGTGTGTCATTGCTCTGTGCCGCCGGGTGTGCGGTGCCGCGTTACACGGCGCTGGAGGGCTGGTAAGCATCCTCTCTCGTGCTTATCGGCCGTTTGGAAACGCTCTCCTGCGCTGGTGCTTTTGCCCACATTTCCTATTAAGTTGTAGGAATCCGTTCCCTCTCCTTTGTCACGTCCTAACTGCCTCCTCCAGGTTGTCGCTTTGTTATTTAGTGTGTTAATGTTACAATATGTTATAGTGCGTTTTGATGGCACAAAAGCTCTTAGTTTAGCCAACACAGTCTGTTTTATTTATATTTTCCTTTATGGGGATTGGTTTAAGATATTCTTTTTCGGGAGTTCGCTGCCGGTCCAGTGGTCAGGACTCAGCGCTTTCACTGCTGGGCCCGGGTTCAATCCCTGGTCGGGGAACTGAGATCCTGCAAGCTGTGTGGTGTGGGCAGAAAAAAAAAAAAGACACTCTTTTCCTATACCAGGATCAGGAATATATTCTCTTACATTCTCCTCTAAACATAAGGGTTTACACAGCTGCATTTCACAGACAGGCTGCGCAGGTTCAAGCCCTGAACTGTGGCCAGAGGCCGTTTCCCCACTTCATGTGTCTCACACGGGTGACAGTGTCCCTCCGCAAGGGTCGTTGTGAAGATTCATTGAGTTAATATGTGTGAGATGCTCGGTCAGACCCTACCTGCTTCCTAGGAAGTGTTCTGTGGGTGTTGCTAATCGTTATTTGTCTAGAATTGTGAGATCAGGGTCCAGTTTGTTTTCTCTGGTGTGGATAACGGCCATCCTAGCATCAGCGACAGTGGCCTCCCTTTGCCAACGAGCCACAGCCCCACTCTGTCTTGGACCAGAATTCTGCTTGTGTGGAGTCTCTGGGCCTCCGTTCCAATTTGTTTACTTGTTTCTGCGCCGATGCAGCGCGTGACCTGGAATCCTCCTATCTGGACAGGCGCCTGCCCCTTCTCCTCCTTCTTCAAGGAAGTTTCCTGTCTTCTCCCCTTTGGACCTCCATTGGGTGCCCTTTGTTATTAACACGTACCTTGTAGGGATACACTTTGAGACTAAATGTTCTGTTATTTCTAAATTTTCACCCAGCCCGAGTCGACTGTTAGTGTGATCGTGGGCCTGGTCGCCAAACGGAGACTTTCTAATTGCATCAGTCATCTGACTTTGTAACAGAAGGAAGTGCTTTCTCCTTTCCCCGTTGAGTGATCGTGGTGGATGTGTGGCTTCTAACCCTTTGCTATTATTTACTTTCTCTCTCAAACTGCATCCCTCACGCTGGCCCCTGTGTCCTTCTGATAAATCCCCATCACCCTAGGAGCCCTCCCTCTCCTGGCCCAGTTCCTGCCCCAGCCCTGGCATCAGCCGTTCCTCCAAGGAGGCTGGTTCAGCCCAGCAGAGAATGAGGCTTAGGAGCCGGCTGTGCTGCTGGGGGCATCCCTGCCTCCAGGCCTCCCGGCGGGGGCGGGCAGCGTCCTGCACAGGCGTCCTGCGGCCACCCCTCCTTCCCCGCAGCGCACACCCTTGTCTGCCCCACCTCGCCTGCCTGGGGTGTCGTCTGGAGCCTGCGCGTGTTCTCCGCGCCGCTGGCGCAGTTACTGGCCGGCTTCCTGTCCTTCGCTCTTCAGTGGGATGACGTTCACCCGAGTGGTGGTTTGGTTCGGGCAGTTCTGTCTGTACTGCACGTTAGAGGTTTTAGAGATGTTATTGATTTGATCATTTTTGGTTCCAGAGGGTGTGAATGTTGAAAAGGTGCGTGGCGTTGGCAGGATCTGCGCGTTGTGGATGCTGTAATGGTCTGCAGCCCCTGGCCTGGTGTTCAGCCTCTGCTGTCCATCCTCCTCTCCTCGGCTTTCGACGGCTGCGTTTTCTCACCGTCAGATCTGCACCTGTGGCAGGGAAACTGCAGCGGTGCCGGGTTCAGCGCCTCAGGTCAGGGAGACATGGTGTCTCTGTCTCGTTCCTGGTGGTTCCCACTTTGGTGGCTCCGTGGAGGGGCATCCGCTCGTTTCTCCGGGGGGTAGAGCTGTGATTGACCCTGGTCACCCGTTAATACCTCGCAGGGAAATAGTCGGAGGACACAGTAGTTTCATTCAGCAGTGGGACGTTTCCTCTCTAGTCTTGCCATGTTTTCATCCCGCTGATTTATTCCTGACAGTTTCTTCGTCTGTTTGTCTGCACGACTGCATCCTGTCCATCTGTCCCTCCTGGAGCAGCCAGGAGGCTGCTCCTCCCCCACTGGCAGCCTGCGGGCCAGGTGGTCTCTGATCTTTGATCCTCACCTGTCCTCAGGCTGAGTCGTGGAAGCTTTTCTCCAGGGCGCCTTGCCTCTCCTTCTGGTGGCTGGGCCGTGGATGGGGCCAATTTGGCCCTTGTGGGCTGTGTCCAGAAGCAGGACCCCAGGTCACCTTGGTGGCTGCATCCTTGATGCCCGCCACCTCGAGTTCCCCGTGTGCTTCTGGGGGCCTTCGGAGCCTCCACGTCAAGTCCTGTCCTGAGTCGGATCTTCTTGGGAGCCCGGGGCCCCTGGTGAGATTGCCACTTCTGCCACCCTGGTCTTGATCCCCAGGGACCCTGTTCTGGTGACTCTCAAAGCAGCACGTCCTGCTTGCCGGTGGGCACTCGGCTCCCCCTGCCCCGTCTCCTGCCTTGGCTCAGCTCCCAGGGCACTGAAGGGTGACCAGAAGCTCGGGGCTGCTCAGCTGCTTTCTCCGTCAAAGCCTCTCCTTGGGGCCCTGATTTCTGTCCTCAAGGTCTGTCCCGTGCCTGTTGAATTCCCCAGAGAAGGGTCTTCTGGCGTCCGGCCTGGAGGGCCACCTGCCCTGGTCTCTGCTTTCCCTGCCACCTCAGCCTCCATCACAGCCCAGGGGCCTCGTTCACTGCCTGGTCTCCGCGGCTTCTCTGGAGTGGCCCCTCCTTATTCCAGCCCCCCGGCCCCACCCCCGGAGCCGCTGGAGGAGCCCTCCAGGCCTCAGAGCCCCATCGCCTGAGGAAGCAAAAACAAGCAAACAACTAGGAACCCTGGTGTGACCTGGGGAGTCTTGTTGAGAGGGAGCAACACAGGACCGTCCGTTCCCAAGTTGATTTCATTTGTTTGTTTGTTTGTTTGGGGGCTGGGCCACGAGGCTTGCGGGGATCTTAGTTCCCGCACCCCGGGCCACTGCGGTGAGAGCGCAGAGTCCCAACCAGTGGACCGCCAGGGAACTCCTGTGATTTCACTTTTTAAGACATTCAAAGCCCTTGTTCTGACTCCAGAGGCATTTGGACTCCTTCCGGAAACTACACACACGGAGGTTGCCGACCCCTCCTGCTGCACGCGAAAGCGGGGGTGGGGGGGGTCTGCCTGTCCCTTGGCTGTCGCGTCCTCGGTCACCAGGCTGGGTGGGCTGCTTGTGGGCTGTCGATGGTCAGGAAGAGGTCACGCACTGGAGGGAGCCTGAGCATCCGTCCTGGGCTCCCTGGGCCCTGCTCTGGATGCAGTGGACAACAGTGCTGGTCTGTGATGGAGCGCCTGCTGCCTTCCAGTCCGGAACCTGCGGGAGGACACAGAAAGCTCCTGGCGCCACCTGAGACCAGGTCACCAAGGGCAGATGGTCCGGGAGGCTCTGGTCTGAAAAGGCATCTGTCTCCCCAGGTGCTGCCTGGCTCTTCTTCATGTATAAATCCTCAGCTTTCGGAACGGCCTAGAAAACAGCGCGACGCCCGCCATGCTTGCCCGCTTGCGTCCCCCGTCCTCGCGGCCCAACCCAGACCCACCCCCACCCCCCAGCTTGAGTTCCCAGTTCTTTGCTCTTAACAGCACTTTTTGTGCTTTTATTTCTAATGACATGTTGTGTCTGGACACACTTAAGTGCACTGGTGGCGCTGTGTCGTGTGTCTCCTTCCGCGACTCGGCCTCAGCACTTCCGATGGCTGTAAGGTTTGCCCATCGCCCGTGTGCGGCTTCCCTCTGCCCGCTGGGGGCGTCCATCCCCACCCGCTGCCATCTGCATCCCTGTTGACAGGCGCGTAAGTTCTGTTTGGCTTTTGTTTTGCTGCTGGCAAAAAAGTGCCGCGTTGACCCCATCTGACGGACGCTCTGTCCCCGTGCCATCCCGACCACGGGCTCTGCTGACTCTTTCTTACGTTCCCTGTCACTTGCGGTGACTCCTGAAAGGTCCCATCCCCACCGTTTTGGTCTGAATCTGTTTGCATCTGTGCTGCCACTTGCTTTCAGCCTGGGACAGTCGGGAGGCACTGGAGCTTCGTGTGCTGGGTGGGCGGGGGTGTGTGTGTGATGCATTCTGCTTCTTCAGAGGCCGCCAACACCCTCCACCCTCGGGGCAGATGGGGCAGAACCTCCAGGGCGGGTAAGGGTACAGCCCAGCACGATGACCTCGGGGGGTCGTGGGTGCCCCGTGGGCGCAGACCCAGCAGAAACACAAGGAACGACCTGCACAGGACGGACGTGGCGGACGGTCCGGTGCCCGGTGTGGTCAGCAGTGGGGATGAGTCCCTTGTGGCTTGTTCATCCAGTGAAATACCACACCGTCACCAGGTGAGCGGCAGCTGTGGAACTGCACGGACCCGTCTTTGTTTCAGAGCAGCTTCTTGTTGAGGAAGGAGAGTGGGCGCCCCAGGGCCTCGGGGCTCAGCGGCGGAGCTCTGGCGTCGGGCCAGAGCTCCTTGAGCTGCAGAGAAGGAGGCGGAGGCCCGGCTGGCGGTGCTGCCTGGGAAGCTGTGAGTTTCCCAGACGGAAACCGAGTGGAGAGAGTCGGGGGAAGCGCCTGCACCTTGCCTCCAGCCTTGTTTTGTGACGAGAGAGAGAAAAGGCGATGGGACCCTCCCCCGGGGCTTCTGGAGCATCACCTCACAAACAGGTTTGCTTTTGGAGCCTCAGCGGTGGCGTCGGGGCTTGTGTGACAAACACCGGGTCAGGGGCTCTGAAGAGAGGGGCTTGGCACCGTCGGTGGGCCTGACGGGGGCTCCCTTGAGAGGCAGAGCCCCCGCGGCCAGTGGGAGCTGTGCCCTGGGGGGGCCCGGCTGCAGGTCTGGGCATCCAGACGGGGTCAGCCAGGGGCCCGGGGGTGGGGCGCCATCTCTCTGCTCTCGGGGATCCCGAGCCACACACGGGCTTTGTTCCTGTGTTTTCCGTCCACCCGCAGCTGGGCCCCTGTTCCCAGCTCGGGGGCAGCACGGGCTCCCCATACCCCCGCTAGGCCACAGCCGGTCCAGCCCACGGAGGTGCAGCTCCCAGCAGGGTGTGGCCCAGAGAGGACGGCGGGACCGGGCTGGGAAGAGGAAGGAGGACGGGGCGTTAGCAGAGATCTGGCCCCGTCAGCGCCCAGAGAGCTCGAAGGGCTCGTGTGTATCGCGGGGGCAGTGGGGGCCCACGGGAGGACCACGTGCATTCGTCGTGGTCTGGGGTGCGTTTGGGGAGCTGCCCTGGTGTCCCGAGGGTCGGGGTGCATGTCAGGCCTGGGTGCCCACCGGGACCTGGTGCTGCTGAGCTTGTGGGGTGACCGAGAGCACTGGGTGGACACGGGGAGCTGGGGGGCTGCTCAGCCAGGAGCCTGGCTTCAGGTGGGGTCAGGGAGTCACAAGTCCGTCTGGGTCACGCATGCCTGGAAGTTAGGTTAAAGCACGACGGGCGCCCCCCGAATGTCAGCATCGGAGGGACGAGGACATAGGCAGCCAGCTTGGCTGCCTAGAGGTGGGGGCAGGGGGCTGGGAACTGCGGTTTGGTGTCACTGAGGAGGAGTGGCCAGGGCTCCTGAGCTGGGCAGGTGGTCGTCACTGGGATGCTGCTTAAAGCCAGAACTGGGATTTCCCTGGCAGTCCAGGGGTTAGGACTCAGCGCTTTCACCACCAAGGGCACGCATTCAATCCCTGGTCGGGGAACTAAGATCCCACAAGCTGCGTGGCGTGGCCAAAAAAATAAATTAAAAAAAAGAAGGGCCGGAACTTGAAGCACTCACCCACCAGCAAACGGGAGAGACCGGGTCGGACTTCGCCTGTGATCTGAGGGAGTGAGGGGTCTCTCTTGAGAGACCGGGTCGGACTTTGCCTGTGACCTTAGGGAGTGAGGGGTCTCTCTTGAGAAGTCGTGGCCACAGGCCTGAGCGCCAAGCAGGTGTGGGTCTGTTGAGGGAGGATCACCCTCTCCTGGGCACCTGCAGAGGCAGTGCCCATGCCCGCTCCAAGGCCTGCCCGCCCTCAAGCCCAGGAAGAGGTCTCCCGGCCCAGGATCTGTGCATGCGAACAGCCCCCTCGAGCCAGCGGGCCGCTGACCCGCTGAGAGGCTGAGGGTCATACTGTCAGGGCTTGGGTGATGAACTGTTGGACCGTGAAAGAGAGGATGCAAAAAAGGAATCGAAAGTTGAGAGAAACAGGCCAGTTTGAAACGGTAACAAATAGAACGCGAAGAACGCAGGGGTTGGAACTCAAAACCTGATGGAGGGACAGAAACTCAGAGTCTCTGACGGGGCAGGTCAACCCTCCCACAAAGGACAACTCAGAACACTGGATGAAATATTAAGAAGTTGGGTGAGGGCGTGGGAGAGCCAGCCTGGTGGGAAGAGCTCCGGGCGAGGGGGCCCCTTCCTCAGCGGCTCTGGTTGGTCCCAGGGTGGGTGGGAAGGTGCAGAGCACTTGTGACAGCTTCTGGGGTGGGGGCGGAGAGCCCAGGCCTCAGCCGAGCTGCGGGAGGGCAGCCTGGAGGGAGGGCAGCCTGGAGGACGAGCTTGAGGCTGGGCCGGTGCTTGGGGGGTGCGGGGTGCCCTGGGGGTGGGGCGGGACTGGAAGAGGCAGGGGTTGTCAGGTACTGTAGAAGGAATTCGGGCGGGATAGACTGGAGGGTCAGGTGTGTGGGGAGGGAACGGAGGCCGGTAAAGGCTTTGGTCTCTGAAACTTATTGGAAGACAAGTCCGAGCTGTCGGGGCGCCCGCTCCTTTGGGGCTGGAAACAAGGCCAGGACCCCGAGTTTGCGTCTTGAAATTACTCTAAGTGGGTGATTAAACTCTGCAGGACCTTAGCCGCTCACGCAACGCCGTCCTTTCCTTCCCACTCCAGCCCGCGCCCCGCCCAGTGCCACCTGCATGGCCGCTGCCTCCATCCCCGTGTCCCTGCCCTGCGCTGCCCGCCGCCCCTGAGATGTCGGCATCCGCTAAGCCCGCGGCCCTGGAAGAGCTGGCTCCGGGCCCCGGTGAGAAGCCGGGGGGACGACCGCTCCTGGCCTGGGGCCCCGTGTTTGGCCACCGGAGTGAGAAGATCGCATTTGGCCAGAGCGAAGGTGGCCCCGACGAGCAGGTGCTCACCGTCACCGTCACCGAGACGACCGTCATCGAGGCGGACCTGGGCATGTGGGGTGCCCGCGCCCTCATCTACCTCACACTCTGGTTCTTCTTCAGCTTCTGCACCCTGTTTCTCAACAAGTACATCCTGTCCCTGCTAGAAGGGGAGCCCAGCATGCTAGGTACCCCACCGGGTGCTGGCGGCGGGATGGAGCTCCCGGCGGGGTGGAGCCCCTCTGCTCAGCTGCCGCCCCCCGTCTCCTCCTCCAGGGGCCGTGCAGATGCTGTCAACCACGCTCATTGGCTGTGTTAAAATATTTGTTCCCTGCTGTTTGTATCAGCACAAAACCCGGCTTTCTTACCCTCCCAACTTCATCATGACCATGTTGTTCGTGGGTCTCATGAGGTAAGCAGCTAACGTTTCTGGTTGAGGGACTGAGTTTTTTACATGTAAAACACTTCCCCCCGGCTGACTGTTACCATCAGGTGATCCTGGGAGGGAGGGGGCCGGGCGGGGGCGGGGCAGACGTGTGCACCCCCTGGGCTCCTACCAGGTCTGCCCCGTGGCTGCGGATGCACCAAATCATCCCGGTGACGCTGTTGACTGTCTTAGGTTTGCAACAGTGGTTTTGGGTCTGGTCAGCCTGAAAAACGTGGCGGTGTCCTTTGCTGAGACGGTGAAGAGCTCGGCCCCCATCTTCACTGTGATCCTGTCCCGGACCGTCCTGGGGGAGCACACCGGTGAGCAGCCTCCAACGCCTGGGCGTGCCAGCTCCTCCGGGGGCCGCTCCCACCCACGTCACCCTGGAGCTCAGCTCCCTCCACTCCCCTCCTGGTCGTTTCTTAGCCTCAGAGGCCCGGGATGGTAGGAGCTGGGTGAAGGAGTGACAGGCAGGTAACCTCGGTGCCATTTCTGTCCCAGGAATCTGCCAGGCGCCCCGACCCCTCCTCTGCACCCCCTCCTGCCCTCCACTGTGGCTCCCCAAAGCTCAGCAGAGGGGACTTGTTACAAATTTCTAACCTGGGCTGCGGGCACGCGCTGCCAGCTGCACACACGTCCCTGACTTTCCCGCCAACCATTTAGAGAGTGTGGTTCCGTGAAGACAAGCAGAGTGCAGACTCGTGGACATGACACGTCGTGTCTGACCCCGGGGGTGGGGGGCGCTCACAGAGGGAGACACGTGTTTGCTTCAACTGGTAAAATGACAAAAAGGTAAAACAAGGCGGCACCTGCCTCAGGGAGAGAGGAGGATGGGGACAGACGGGGCGCAGCCGGGCTTCTCGCAGACGTGCCCTTGGAGCCGCACAAACGCTTAGGTGATGGTAAAACAGCATCAGATCAAAGTGTAAAAGCGATTCCTAAAATCGTACTCGGCAGGAAGCAGCCTGACTGCACGTCAAGCTTCACCACGCAGAAAGGATTTATCTCAAGGGCCTTAAAAGCATCACACTTTGGGCTCCAGCTGCGGTGGGTACGTGTGTAGAAAACCAGCTGTCTTGCTGAGAACAGTTAGGAAATCTTGATAAAATTTAGCAAAAAAAAGTCTGTTGGGGAGGCGTTGGAGAATGATGAAGGTGCCAGGACTTGAGGGACCCCAAGGTTTGGGGTCCCCAGAGGAGTGACGCCCTGTGGGGCAGCCCCGGCAGAGCCCCGAGTCCACGAAGGCGCCTGCCCCCTGGACGGCCTCCCAGCCATGGCCCCTGCGTGAGAGCCGCCATCCAGCAGAGGCCTCCTTCCGTGGTGATGCTCTCAGCCTCAGGCCATGTGGGCCTGTGGGTTTGCTGTGTGGACAGCGCTGTCCTCGGCGGGGGCGGAGACTACGGTCATCTGAGGGCTGCACCTCTGCTCCTTTTTGCTGAACACGAGAGGCTAGTCCCCTCGTCTGCTTTGAATTTCAAGATAAATGAAATGCTGTGTCTGAAATCAAAGCAGCGGTACCACATGAGGCTGGATGCCCTGTGTGCAGAGTGACGTGATTTTCTGTTGCACCGAATGGTCTTAGCCTTACCTTCACGTCAAGGCTGTTGCTTAGATTTCAGAACGAAGGCAGGAGCACTGGACACCCTGAGGGTCTGGGGCCTCCCTCCTCTCCCAGCCTTCCCTGGAGACCACCCTTCACCCGACTCGTTTTGCAGATGAGGGTTCGGGGTCGGGGGGTGGGGTGCAGGGAGAAGGGCTTGGAGCTGGTGGCGCTGGCCGTCGTGCCCCTGGCACCTGGCTCTGGAGCGGGTGAAAGGAGGCATGTGCTGTATTTTCCGTCCAGCGAGAAGCATCAAACAAAGTGAGCGTGCAGAGCCCTCCTGGGGCGGGGTGGGGGGTAGCCCGGCCCGCTGCGGGGCGCTGCAGCCCGGCCCCTGTGTTCTGTCGCTCCGCAGGGCTGCTGGTCAACCTCTCGCTCATCCCTGTCATGGGCGGCCTGGCGCTGTGCACGGCCACCGAGATGAGCTTCAACTTCCTGGGGTTTTCGGCCGCCTTGTCCACCAACATCATGGACTGGTGAGTCCGGGGGGCACGTCCCGTGCCGCATGGGGTTCCGTGTCCCGCGGGACAGGGGATAGATGTCACGCCCCAGTGGCGGCTGAGCCGTCTTGCTGACACCTCTGCACAGCCTGCTCTCTCAGCGTCACCACTTCTGAGAAAAGAGAGGAAACAGCAGCAACACGGTATCCAAGGGTTTCTTGTTGCCATTACTTCCAAAGAAAAACAGGCCCATCTGGAGGGTTTGAATTTGAATAATACAGCTGAAAAATGAAAAATCACCTTTCATTTCATTTCTCACACTTTGCTGTGTTTCCTTCAGCCTTTCCCAGAAACACAGTCCAGCTCACGTCATAGTTTGCATATCGCCTGTTAACTCCGAGCACAGGATGGTCTCCAGAAGCCTCCTCGCTCACCTGCAGACGCTCCAGACCTCGTGACTTAGATCTGCAGGAAACATCTTCACACGGGTTTCCCTCTAGGTTTCTGACGGGCCTGCAGCGTACACCCCCAGGAGGGGGACAGGGCCTGTAAACCTGTGCAGCAGGCTCGTTGCTCTGGTTTAAGTCCCCTTGGCCAGAGCTGCTGTGCACCCAGCGTCCAGGGAGCAGCGTCGTCTTCAGAATGCTGAGCCCTCTGGCTCCAGGGAAGCTGGACGCTGTCTGGTCTTCCCATTGGCCACGGCGGGCCTTCCCGGCCAGCAGTTTTGTCTCTGTTTTTTTTCCCAGGGTCTTCCTGTGCTCACACTGTCTGTTCCGTGGCCACTGCCGAGCAGAGCTGGGTAACCTCAGGCACGTCCTCAGCCTCTGAGACCTCAGGTTACCCATCTGTGAAAGGGGCAGCTCAGCCCGGCTCACAGCAGACGCCAGGACCATCCCCAAGGAGCTACCGTGTGTCCCTGTTTCTGGAGGACATGGCACTTCGGCCGTGTGAGGTGCCATCTGATCTCTCGTAACCTCTTCTTTTCTTTATTCTAGTTTGCAGAACGTTTTCTCCAAAAAGCTCCTCAGCGGGGACAAATATAGGTTCTCGTAAGTGTCACTGCTCCATGGAGACCAGACCACCCTGTGCCCTGACCCCTCCCATTTCATGGTGCCCTCAAAAGAACCTTGTTGAAACTTGGGAGAAAACCCCACCTGTTTCCAACTGCCCCTTGGCCGGCTCATTTGAGGCTGCCTGCCACCGTCCCGTGGCCGGTGGGTCGCCTGTCAGGCCCGGCCGTCTGTATCATCTGGGAGGAGATGAATAAACTGGGGCACCCTGGTTCCGCGGAGGGCGAGGGCAGGGGCGGGGCGGGGAGAGGATCAGGCGCCTGTCCCCACAGGGCCGCGGAGCTGCAGTTCTACACCAGTGCAGCGGCCGTGGCCATGCTCGTCCCGGCCTGGATCTTCTTCATGGTGAGTCCAGCGCTGGCGCCTTCCCAGGCCAGGGCGAGCCCCGGGCGCCGGGCGTGCTGAATACACAGAGGCCGCCACGCGCCCAGCGGGCTGGGGGGGACCAAGCGAAGCAAACCCGTGCGGGTCCTGTGTGGGTCCGGCGCCCACGGGGGCCAAACCTCAGCCAGCGGTTCCCGGAAACTTTGCCGTGAGCGTTTTTAGGTGCACTTTTTTGTTGTTTTTTGGCCGCACCTCAGGGCTTGTGGGATGTTAGTTCCCCGACCAGGGATTGAACCCGGGCCACGGCAGTGAAAGCGCTGAGTTTTAACCACTGGACCGCCGGGGAATTCCTGCACTTGTTTTTTTTTAAAATTTATTTGTTTATTTATTTTTGGCTGTGTTGGGTCTTCGTTGCTGCACGTGGGCTTTCTCTAGTTGTGGCGAGCAGGGGCTACTCTTCATTGTGGTGCGTGGGCTTCTCATTGCGGTGGCTTCTCTTGTTGCGGAACACGGGCTCTAGGCGCGTGGGCTTCAGTAGTTGCGGCAACGTGGGCTCAGTAGTTGTGGCACGTGGGCTCAGTAGTTGTGGCTCGCGGGCTCTAGAGCACAGGCTCAGTAGTTGTGGCACACGGACTTAGTTGCTCTGCGGCATGTGGGATCTTCCCGGACCAGGGCTCGAACCCGTGTCCCCTGCATTGGCAGTCGGATTCTTAACCATTGCGCCACCAGGGAAGTCCCCCTGCACTTGTTTTTTATTACTACTGTTATTTAAAAACATTGTGACCACTGTTGAACAAGTCCCTGGGCAGAAGCTTATGAAACAGAGAGCAGTATGTCCCCCAGCCCCTCCCAGGCCCGCTCCTGGTGGAGCTGCTTCCCAGACGTGTCTGCGTAGGCACAAACACGCTCCTGTGCTCACGCGTGTCGTGGGATCCCGTCTGTCCTACAGAAGCACAAGGTGCGCGTCTACGCACACCTCTCTTCTTAACACAAGTAGAACTGGGCTGTCCTGTCCTACGGCCGGGCTCCAGCGTTGCGCTGGCCCCTGGGCTGGGGTCTGGGTGTCAGCACCGTGGGCGTCCCTCTGGCTCTGGCGCAGGACTTGCCGGTGATCGGGAGGAATGCGAGGAGCTTCCGCTACAGCCAGGACGTGCTGCTTCTGCTGCTGGCGGACGGCGTCCTCTTCCACCTGCAGAGCGTCACGGCCTACGCCCTCATGGGGAGGATCTCCCCCGTGACCTTCAGGTAAGGACCGCACCTCCCAAGAGGTGACGTGCCTCCAGGCCACGTGCAGAGGGGAACGCTTGCCATCTAGACGTTTTATAAGAGGTGTTCGTGGTTGTGGAATCACAAGTGTAGCGATCGCTGTGGTCTCAGGTCGTAATTACTAGGCCGTTCTGTATCGGTGCCGTTTGAAACGTGAACAGGAAAGTCTGTGGAACAGGTCTTTAGGGGAATCCCCACTGGGATTCTGTGCAGAAGCAGAAATCCTTGGAGTGGTGTAAGCGTACTTCTGCCCGAAACAGCAGTGTCCGCGGAATCTCCCGGGATGACGGATTGTCCCGCTTCTGGGCCGCCCAGGGTGGGAGCCACAGGCCACGTGTGCTGCTGAGCGCCTGGGGCGTGCCAAGTGCCACGAGGAACCAACGTCTGACATGTCTCTAACTTTAATCAGTTTCACACTTGAGCAGCCACACGTGGCCGTCGGCTCGCTGCTGGTAACTTAGCACTGAGCTCAGGTCTCACAGGCTTCTTCTCTGTAACTTGGGCGGACTTAGCGAAAGCGAAAGCGTGATTTGACACCGGAGCATTTTCAGTAACAAATAGAGTCGGCTGAGGTTGCCAGCAGGCCTGGAAATCCATGCAGTGATGTCAGCGGGTCTGCCCGTCAAGTTGTCGTAGAAGGCAACGGGCCTTTATCCTTTAACTTCAGAACTGTCACTGGAGAGCGGAATTGTACCCAGGAGTGATGGCAGCAGGTGCGTTGCTGCCCTTGGGCCTCCCGGGGTGCACGCACCCTCTGCCCCGAGTCCTGGAGGGGAGCTGCCTGCTGATTGCTGAGGTCTCCTGAAGCTCTCGCTGTCACAGTCTGTCATACGGTCCTGTTTCCATTTAGGGCCAGGAATTATATCCACATACCCCTGAAACTTTGTTTTTCAGTGATTGTTAGTTGACGGTTCAAAAAAAGGCAGAAAACAGAAGACCAGTTCTTTTTATTTTATTAAAAAAATTTTCTTTGTCTGCTGTACGGGATATGGGATCTAGTTCCCCGACCAGGGATCAAACCTGGGCCCCCTACATCGGAAGTGCAGAGTCTTAACCACTGGACCACGAGGACGGTCCCCAAACCAGTTCTTTTTAAAGAAAATAGCTTCAGGTAGAAAAGTACAAAAATTAAGTTTAAATTGTCCTCAATGGCAGCCCAGGAGACAAGCCCTGTCGTGTTCACTTTATCTTCATGAGGTCCCAGCAGTGGCTGAGCAGGGCTGTGTCACTTCCCAGATACTCTCCCTAATGATCGGTTCTCTCAGGCGCTCTCAGAGGAACCTTCCTCATTCCGTGGAGAGCACGCTGCAGGTGTGAGGGATCAGACGTCATGATGTCTATAAAGTACTCAGAAATATTTCCGTCGAAAAAAGGACGAAGCAAAATACGGCAAAATGCTGAGTGTGAAGATGGGACTCGGCTTTTTGTTGGAAGTGTCGCTACTCTTCTCGGTGACCTTTTTTCCTAGTAGGAAGGACCCCAGCACGAAAGAGTGGGGTTAGCGGAGACGCCTTCGGCCCCCGCCGACGTCCCCGCTGTCCTCTCCCGCAGTGTCGCCAGCACCGTCAAAGCATGCCCTGTCCATCTGGCTCAGCGTCATCGTTTTCGGCAACAGGGTCACCAGCCTGTCAGCCGTGGGCACCGTGCTGGTGACGGCCGGAGGTCCTGCTCTACAACAAGGCCAAGCAGCAGCAGCGGGGAGGCCATGCAGAGCCTGGCTGCGGCCACCAGCCGGTCCCCGGACAGCAGCCCTGAGCCGCTGCTCCCCCTGGACCCGCGGCCACACCACTGAGCCCCGGAGCCTCAGGGGCACCGCGCACCACGCCGCTCCTTGCCAGTGGGGGACCCCCCTTCGCCTCTCCCGCTCCCTGGACGGCAGGGCGTGGGGCCTCTGGCTCCACGGGTCACAGTCCGGATGTGGGAGGTGCGGGTGGGCAGCCTGTCCCGCTCTTTCCTGGGACGTTCGGTCAGAGCTGGGGGAGCTCGAATCGGGGTCCCAGATGTCAGCCCCTGGGGCGCAGACCACAGCTGCCACTGAGCCGTTGCCGAGCCACGTGACAACCTCCTCCTGGCGGCCTCTGCGCACCCCCTGCAGCCAGGCCAGGCCCCAATTCCTCTGTGGGTGACGACCACTGGGGACAGCTGTGAAGCCAGGGCTGCAGCCAGGTGCCAGCGGCTGCCCTCCCCACTTGTAGCCGGCGGAGAGAACCCGCTTCCCCACGCCAGCCGTCGGCGGCCACCCGAGGTATGTCCGGCTCCTTGGCCATCAGGGAGTCTGTCCGCTGGGCTCGGATAGGCTGCCCCACTGCCCAGACACGGAGGCCACGGCATCGGGACACTGAGCAGAGAGGGGACAGCTGGGGTGCAGAGACCGGCGTTCCCTGCTCCTGAGGATGGAGTGTCCGGCCCCGGCCTCCCGCCCTCCTGCCCGAGGCGGAGCTGCCCGCATCAGCACCACTTAGGGAAGGTCACTCGCGAGTGAAGGCGGCCCCACCCCTTTCCATGCCTGCTGCGCCGAGCTCCTCACCTGAAGGTCCAGCCCTCACCTGCAGCCGGGGCTCCCCAGAGGCCCAGACGTGGTTTCCAGCCCGAGGCTGCGGGCAGCCCCCCGCGGTGTTTGGCTCAGGGAGGGGGCTTCTGTCCCTTCTGCTCCCCCGGGTGAGAGGCAGGCTGTTCGGAGCGCCCCTGGGGAGCACCCGTCCCCACTCAACTAGTCAGGAGCCTTGCCTTGTCTCATCAACGAGGCTTTTAGGATTTTCCCTCGTGAATGATGAGCAGGACGAGTGTGGAATATTTACTGTTTTTGTTATGCTGCGTTTAAAATGACAGTGTAGGTTTTTAAAAGGAAACACAGGCATAGGTGGCTTATGGAACGCATCGTGTATGCCAGGTAAACCACAGTCGGACCCACGGCCTGGCCCGGCCCGCCGCCTCCAGAGCAGACAGACGGACAGACAGCCAGGTGTTTGAGGCCTGTGGTGGGCTGAGGCGCCACCCCTCGCTTCACCTCTTGCCTCACAGCCCGTTGGGATTTCTGATCGGGACGCAGCCCCCTCCCTCCCACCAGCCTAGAGCTCTGGGGCTTGTCAGGTGCAGCCCTACTCGGGGCTGCAGGCTGGCCACCTGGCCATCTCCAGCCAGCCTGCGGACAGAGCCACCCGAAGGCACAAATCGTTCCCTGAGTCTCAGGCAGCATTCCCAGCTTTTCGGGGCCTGGGCTCCCTGATTGCTTCTCTGGTTTTCCAGTTGGCTTCTCAGCTGGAAAATATAAAAGAGCCCCTCCTGGAGAGCAGATCTTTTGGAAACAAAGAGCAATAACTATATCTCATTAAGTTCCGCTAACTTTAAAAATCTTGTAATGATGATGGATTAAAATGAGGCCTTTTAAACTACAAACAACCTTTTTACTAAGCTGACCTCCTGCTCCAGAGGACGGCGGGTCACACGCACCTTCACTGTGCAGGGGTTGCTCGTGTGACTTTCCCAGGTTTTATCCCTTTCCTCTTTTTCTGCTTCCTCCCAAAACAAAACTAAAGAGGATTCTTTGGCGGTAGCTGGGGTGGCCGGCTGGTGCATTGATCTGTGAGGACCAGAGAGAAAGCACCGTTTCCCTGGGGCTGCTGCCTCTGCCCTCAGACTGTGGCCGCTGTGCCCACGGCTGATGGGGAGACGTGAACAGAAGGGGCGCATCTGTGGTTGCCCACGGCAGACTGTCATCTGAGTGTTATCAGGTGCCAGCCGCCTGTGTCCGAGTGTTGTTAGGGACCTGGGTCCCTGCTTCCTGTGGACGTGCCCCTCCTTCCACTCTCATCCTGTTTTGATTTTCTAGATATTAGGGCCAAGAAAGATTTTCCTAAATTATTAGTAAATGAGGCCGTTTCTAGCAAAGCTGCTTTTGAGACTTCTCCTCATCCCGGGTGGGAGACCACAAAACCTGTGCTGCAGCCGCATTCTGTCTGCGTCCCCACCCCTGAGTCGTCCACGTGTGGGGCGTTTCCGCAGCCTGGCAATGGCATTTGTTTAATAACCGTACAGATGTGTTTTTTAATTAACTTTGTTTAGTAGTTTTTTAGTATGTTCTTTTCACTGAACCATCGCAGGTGTGCTCGTACCAGTGTTGACACCGGGTGTTGTGTGTTACATTGGGTCCCTTCCTCCTACGTCTTTGGTTGTCGTCCGTGCCTTTGTAAACAAACTCTTGAACCAGGCTTCTGAATCTGGTCATCTGCTTACTTACATTGACACGTAGAGATGTAGTATCCACACTTTTCTGGCTTTCAAGGAAATTTCCACTACTGAGTGGCATAAAAAAGGCTTTTTTAAAAAAGAATTCTGATAGTCATAATTTCCTGCATATCAGCATTAAAATCATATGCCTTGGAAAGCTGAGAATACTCTTGCACAATCCAAAATGTGTCTTTAATTTGTGAATCAAACAGTAAAAAATTGCTGCACGAGGAATGTCATCCACATGGAGCCGTGCTCGTCGCCAGCCCTTGAAATACTTTCCCCAAACTGGTGGGCTTTCCCTCCTGTGCGGCGCTGACTGTCCCATGGACGGTCATTTATAGACGGGCCAGAGGGGCTCAAAGAAATGCAACATGTCTTTTTACATCTGTCCAGGGGGTGTGCTTCCTGATGCCTGAAAGTATTTTCATTGTTCCCCTGGGTTGGAAAAATTAAACAAAGATGTTATTACAGGTAGAAACTCTCCTCTCTTTTTGCCTTTGACCAACATTGTGCTAAGGGCTCTGTTCTCCAAAACACGTACATGCCCTGGTTGGGACCTCTTTGTTTTCTTAGTTTATAAATAAGAACGTCCCAGCTCCCCTGAAGAGTTTGCCTATTTCTCTATCCTGGCTGAGGGGCCGAGAGCAGAGTCATGAGGTTGTGCTGACCATCGCTTGGCGTACTCACCCTGCAGCTCAGGGTGTAAAACCTTCCAGTTTGCTGTCTCTGTAGTATCTCCTCCTCTCCTCCTGAGGGCTGAGATTCTGAGTTTGATGGCCACTGGGTCCATGCCTAGATGTCCAAACTGAGTTGGAAACTGTTCTAATTGGCAAAGTCTTTGGTGTTTTTTGGGTTTTTTTTTTCCAGTTTTCATCAGAGGAAAACTGGCATTCAGCTGATGTGTTATTTCTAGACTGCAGATGTGTGAGTAGCGTCTGCACCCGCCCAGGGCGGTGTTGTGGGCACCACGTTGCAGAGGGCCACAGTGAGTGACTTTCCCACACTGAAAAACTTGAAAATTATATCAATAATTGTCTATATCAGAACCAAATTATATGTGCTTTATACCAAACAAAACTGCAGAGAACTAAAAGTACATCGTGCAAAATGTCTATAGTGTTTTGTATTTCACTTATTTCAGTATTTATGTGATTAGATGAATTCTTTCTGGAAAATGGTGGTTAAATGACTGAGTCACTGTTAATTCTGCCATGGTGATACATCGATGCTGTACAGTGAATCCTGTGGATGCCCCCTGGTTATTTTTGTCTAAATTAAGCCACCATGGTAGCAACTATCTAGGACTCTTGTTCTGCGAAAGTAAAATAAATGTTTTCTTCCTTGTGTAACTCTCCAGTGTTCGCGCTACTGAAATGAACAAGGGTGGGTTCTTATTGCCTTCACCCCTTTTCAGCGTGAAGGAAGTAAAAAAATTGTTTTTTTCCTGTCACCAAAAACTCAGGAAGCAAAACAAGCGCTTGGATACAGAAAGTAAACATTTCTTTCCGGGAAGAGAAAGAATTCCAATTCCACCGCCCTTTCTGTGCCCCAATTTCCTGTCACATTTTTCTACATTTTCCATTTCAGGTCCAGTGAATGTGGGTATTCGTTTACCGTTCTCTTTCCTGAGGTTCTCGAGGTTGAACTGCCAGTTTTCTGTGACCACCAAGGTCCGCAGAGTAACTGGAGCCAGGGAAGAGAACTTCATTCTAAGAGCCTCAACAGGTTAGAAGCCGCACCTCACGATGAGGGAGTGCACGGACTCTGAGGGCCCCCTCCCCCGCCTTAGCACAGCTGAAAACCCCGTGGCAACCGCTCTCCCCGCCCCGGTCCGGCGGGAGGTCTTCCGTAGGCAAGATTCGGAGTCCACCGCGCCACCGCCGGGGTCGGGGTCACGGGGACTGAGAGAAAGGGCGCAACACCGGGCACCCGACCAGGCCAGGCCCCGACTTCCGACGAACCCGAGCTACCAGCAGGGACTCGCCCCGCCCCGGCACCCCGGGTGTCGTCAGCAGTCGGCGCCGAGGCCCGTAATAACGCGCTAGCGCGCGCCCGGCACTCTGCGCAGGTCTGGTGGCGGCGGCGGGGAGGGGGGTTGGGGGGGTGGGGGTCGGGGTGGACCCGCCCATGGGGCCCGCCCTCCGTCGTCATCAGCCCGCGCCGACGCAGGAAGTGACGACGCTCCTGGCGCGCGCCGGGCAGTTTCTTCTCAGGCTCCGGGTCCGGCGGCGGCGGCGGCGGCGGCGGCGGCGGCGTAGGGGTGAGTGGCGGCGGGGCGGGGCGGGGCGGGGCGGGCCGGGCTGGCTCACCTAAACTCTCGGATCCCGGCGGGCCTCGAGCGCGTGGGCCGGGGCGGGCGACACTCGCCGCCACCTCGGCCATCTCGCCCGGCGCGGAACTCGGGGTGGGGGAGGTGGCGGGCCCAGGAGCTCCCCGAGCCAACTTCTGCCGGGCCGAACCACGAGCTAGCGCCACTGAACCCCAAGAACCGGGAACCCGCGGCCTGGTCTCCGAGCGCGCCCTCGGAGCAACCACCCAGGCCTCCCCGTATCCCGTGCTGGGGCTGCAGCCGTCCGATGGGCCAGTGACCCACGCAGCCCAGGTCGTCTTCCTTTTTTTTTTTTTTTTAATTTATTTTATTTATTTATTAATTTATTTTTGGCTGTATTGGGCCTTCGTTGTTGCGCGCGGGCTTTTCTCTAGTTGCGGCGAGCGGGGGCTACTCTGCGGTGCGCGGTCCTCTCACTGCGGTGGCTTCTCTTGTTGCGGAGCAGGGTCTCTAGGCGCGCGGGCTTCAGTAGTTGCAGCACACGGGCTCAGTAGTTGTAGCTCGCGGCCTCAGTAGTTGTGGTGCGCGGGCTTAGTTGCTCCGCGGCATGTGGGATCTTCCCGGACCAGGGCCCGAACCCGTGTCCCCTGCATTGGCAGGCGGATTCTTAACCACTGCGCCATCAGGGAAGCCCCCAGGTCGTCTTTCTAATAAATCCTCCTGACGGCAAAAACAGTGCTTGGTGAGTGCCAGGTACTGAGCTACGAGCTTTACCTGGGTGATCTCATTTAATCCCCGGTGATACTGTCATATAGGTGGTTTTCTTACCGTTTACGGAATGGTAAGCTGAGATGAAGTAACTAGCCCTGGACAGCACAGGAATGACAGCAAAGAGATTGGAATCCAAGTGGTCATTTTCCAGAGCCCATCACTTTTTTTTTTTTTAATCTTTCTTTCTAGTTTTTCAGTTTTTCTAAAATCAGCAAAGTGGTTCAGTCATACATGTATACACGTTCTTTTTTTATCTTCTTTTCTGTTACGGGTTTATCACAGGAAATTGTATATATAATGTCCTGTGCTCTACAGTAGGACCTTGTTGTTTATCCGTCCTGTGTATAATAGTTTGCTTCTGCTAACCCCAAACTCCCAGTCCTTCCCTCCCCCCCCCCCGCCACAGTCACAAGTCTGTTTTCTATGTCTGTGACTCTGTTTCTGTTTTCTAGATAAGTTCATTTGTGTCTTTTTTTTTTTTTCGGCCACACGTGGCTTCTGGGATCTTAATTCCCTGACCAGGGATCGAACCCAGGCCCCAGCAGTGAAAGCACCAAGTCTTAGCCACTGGACCGTCAGGGAAGTCCCATTTGTGTCATATTTTAGATGCCACATATAAGTGATATCACACGGTATTTGTCTTTCTCTTTCTGACTTAGTTTACTTAGTATGACAATCTCTAGGTCCATCCAAGTTGCTGCAAATGGCATTATTTCATTCTTTTTTTAAAATTTTAATAATACATTTTATTTAACCCAATATTTCTAAAATATTACTATTTCACCATGTAATAATCAGTGTAAAATTATTAATGAGGTTTTTTACACAAAGTCTTTGAAATCCAGTGTGTATTTTATACTTAAAGCGCAGCTTAATTCAGACTGGCCACAGTTGAAGTGCTCAATAGCTACATGTGGCTAGTGGCTACCATTCTGGACAGCAGTCAATTTAAGGTGTGAATTCTATACACAGTTATAATCTCAGACAAGTAGAGGTATTTCCAGCTGTACCCATGGACAAATTGATAGTGAATTCATGTTCGGAATATTAATTGTATAGCATTTGGACATGGAAAATTTATTCTTGAATTATGAATAAGTGGTTTAAGTGAACCCGATTATTGCGTATTATTACATGCAGCTACTGAAATAGGCGCTTCCACATATTACCACATTTAATCCTTTCCAAACACCTGGTAGGGCTTCCCTGGTGACGCAGTGGTTGAGAGTCCGCCTGCCGATGCAGGGAACGTGGGTTCGTGCCCCGGTCCGGGAGTATCCCACATGCTGTGGAGCGGCTGGGCCCGTGGGCCATGGCCGCTGAGCCTGCACGTCCGGATCCTGTGCTCCGCAACGAGATAGGCCACGGCAGTGAGAGGCCTGCGTACAGCAAAAAAAAAAAAAACACGTGGTAAAGGATCGTTATCGAGATTGAAACAGTAGACCTGTGCCCAATATCCACTTCACCCTTCTTCTAGTTTGCCTTTCTGAAAGGAAGAGAGTGGAACGCTGAATACTGTGTTTTCCAGACTCCCATGAAACTAGGGTTCTCAATGTGATTTACATTCAGCCAGTCAGATACACATACGTGAGATTTGAAGGCTGGAAGTGAGGCAGAGACTGCATTTGGGCGGGGGGGGCGCATTTTTGCCATTTCTACAGGCACAGGAACCGATTTTTTGGCAGCAGAATTAAAGAGACAGGCCATTGTCCAGTCTCTACCTGTGGATATTGAGAAGCAGGGTCCTGGGCATCCATGTTGCTGGGGCAGATCGGAGCAAATACAGCATGGCCCTGGAGTCAGTGGCAATAGTGGCAGTGTCTTTCTAATTAAGTGGACTTTTGAAAGTTGTGGTTTCCCAAAGATAGTCATAAATTCTGTGCATCGTAGAACATTCTGCATCCTAATGGGGTCCTCTGGTGGTCTTTGAGCAGTTGTCTTCCAGTTCCAGTCCCATCCTTCCAAACTCTGAGGTGCTGGAGCTGGGGCTGCTCACTGCGTCTCCGCTTTGCCATCTGGCGCCCGCATAGGTTCTACCAATAGGAGGTAATAGAGGCTTGTCTTGGGTGTCCACAAGATGAGTAGATCTCCACACCTGCCCACCAGGATCTGGAAAGTTTATATAGAGGCCTTAACGGGTTCATTCGCATATGTAGTCCAAATGGTCTCAGTAACACATTGCTCTCTCCAGGCAGCATCCTTGAAAATGTATTTCATTCTTTTTTATGGCTGAGTAATAGTCTATTGTATATACGTACCACATCTTTATCCATTCATCTGTCGATGGATATTTAGGTTGCTTCCATATCTTGGCTAGTGTAAATAGTGCTGCTATGAACATGGGGGAGGAGGTGTGTGTATCCTTTTTAATTATAGTTTTGCCTGGATATATGCCCAGGAGTGGGATTGCTGGATCATATGGTAGTTCTATTTTTAGTTTTCTGAGGAACCTCCATACTGTTCTGCGTAGTGGCTAAGCCAACTTACATTCTTACTAACAGTGTAGGACATTTCCCTTTTTTCCATACCCTCTCTAGCATTTGTTATTGATGGCCATTCTGACGGATGTGAGGTGGTACCTTGTTGTAGTTTTGATTTGCATTTCTCTAATAATTATCGATGTTGAACATCTTTACGTGTGCCTATTGGCCATTTGTTCTCTTCTTTGGAGTAACGTCTATTTAGGTCTTCTGTCCTTTTTGTTTGTTTGTTTGTTTTTTGCGGTACGCGGGCCTCTCACTGTTGTGGCCTCTCCCGTTGTGGAGCGCAGGCTCAGCGGCCATGGCTCACGGGCCCAGCCACTCCGCGGCATGTGGGATCTTCCCGGACTGGGTCACGAACCCATGTCCTCTGCATCGGCAGGCGGACTCTCAACCACTGCGCCACTAGGGAAGCTCTCTGTCCTTTTTTCAATTGGGTTGTTTGTTTTTTTGTTGTTGAGTTGTATGAGCTGTTTGTATATTTTTCAAATTAAGCCCTGTCAGTCACATCGTTTGCAAATGTTTTCAGCCAGTCTGTAGGTTGTCTTTTCGTTTTGTTTATGGTTTCCTTTGCTGTGTAAAAGCTTGTAAGTTTGATTAGGTTCTATTTGTTTATTTTTGCTTTATTTCTGTTGCCTTGGGAGACTGACCTAAGAAAACACTGGTGCCATTTATGTCAGAGAATGTTTTGCCTGTGATCTCTTCTAGGAGGTTTAGAGTGTCATGTCTTCTGTTTAAGGCTGTAAGCCATTTTGAGTTTATTTCTGTGTATGGTGTGAGGGTGTGTTCTAACTTCATTGATTTACATGCAGCTGCCCAGCTTTCCCAGCACTGCTTGCTGAAGAGACTTTTTCCTATTGTATATTCTTGCCTCTTTTGTCGAAGATTAATTGACCATAGGTGTGTGGGTTTATTTCTGGCAGAGCCCATCCCTCTTAACAAAGATTTGTACTGAAGCGCTCAAAAGTGGCAAGGCACAAGTGTTCAGAAACAGCATAGCATCAAACCACAGTTTGCTGTGTCCTGACACTGTTTGAATTCTTCGTCTTTTTTGCAGTGTTTTAACTCAAATGGGTGATGAAAAGGACTCTTGGAAAGTGAAAACTTTAGATGAAATTCTTCAGGAAAAGAAACGACGGAAGGAACAAGAGGAGAAAGCAGAGATAAAACGCTTAAAAAATGTAAGCCATGTTTTTTAAGTAAGTGTTTTTTATAAAGGAGATTTAATTTCTTTGCCCTCGTTTTTCCATTAGAACAACGCTTCTTCGGTGAAGTTCTTTTGTACTTCCAAATGTCGCAGGTGAGCCCAAAATCTATTCTAAAAATTAACAAAAACATTCAAATACTCAGTTTACATTGACAGCAGATCGATAACATACTAAAGCTGCATATAGATGACCACAGCTACGTGGAAAATAAAGTATTTTGAACCTAAAATCACTAGTGCGGTTGGGCTTATTTTTCTCATTTCATCATTATGTTTATGACACCATTTGCAAGTATTTTTAGTGTAGTAGGAAGCTGCCTTGAAATTAGTATTATTGTTTTACACCTTTCTTGGTTTGCCTAATAACATAGGAAAACTTTAGTAATTTGATAAGGGGCATTGAAAGACATTCCTCTTCTGGTAAGTTTAGCAGCAGGCCTTTCTTACGTATTTATGAGTACTTTTTGAGATACTGTAAAGTATTTGGTGTATAAAATATGCTTTAAGGCTCAGTTCTGGCTAATATAAACAGCTAACAGACTTGTCACAGAGTCTAATGTCCCCTGTCATATACGCTGGTGTTAAATTTCTCAGGTTCTGGGTGACAGAGAGTTATACGAAAAATCAACGGGATTTGAATGAAAGTTTTTTATATTTTATAACATTGGTTCACTCAAAGTGTGTATGAAAGTTTGTTTTCGGATAGTGGCAAGGTTTGAGTATTATGAAAAATAGGCTTATCTGTAAGGAAAATTGCTTTCTCCTTGCTTCTTAGTCTGATGACCGGGATTCCAAGCGGGATTCCCTGGAGGAGGGGGAGCTGAGGGACCACCGCATGGAGATAACGATAAGGAACTCGCCGTATAGAAGAGAGGGCTCCATGGAGGACAGGTGAGAGGGCCGTGGTGCTGGAGGAGCCCAGTGGCTGCAGGTGCGCTCCCCTGAGGAGGCAGGCTGAGCCCATGACAGGGCCGTGGTCCTGGCTGGCCCTTCTCAGTGTTATTTTGAAAGTTTGAGGTCATGACCTGAGGTTTACCTCTAGACTGAAATGACTCTTGTGTGGTGTCAGTTACCAGCTCTCCCCTCTTCTTAGGAAAAGCCTGAGCGTGTGTTCCTTTCTTTGTGATCATTCTGCAGTGAAGTGAACACCATTCACGTGGTACATGTAAAGAATTCTGCTGTATGTTTGTGATGATTTGTATAATTACTGTCTAAAATTATCTACAAATAAACCAAAGTAACTGCTGAAAGATACTTGGAGCAAGGCCTTGATACAGAAACGGTCCTACCGAGGTCTGTATGTTCTGACGTTTCTTCCCGTGCTGTGCTTTCTCCCCACTTGTTTTCTTCTCATGTCCATCATCAAGCATTTAAAAACAACATAACCAGAAATTAAGGCAAAAAGGCATAGGGTGTGAATTCTTCCAAGATTTTGGTTATATAATCAGTTGAAAATATTGTTAAATGACCTTTTGAGATCATTAAGTTTGATTAAAATCGTGGGACCTTTTTTAACAACTTTATTATGGTGTAAATGACAAACTGCACAGATTTCAGGTGTGTGGTTTGATACGTTGTTATATACCTGTAAACTATCCCCACGACCGAGATCATGAATACCCTAAAAGTTCCTCAGAGAGGCCTTTCTGTTCCGTGTTTCACACTGATTCCCCACTTAACACTTTCCATCTGAATCTGTATTTAATACACAGTTTGGGCTTAGGTTTCATAATGAACATCATCTTTTAGCTGATGGTTGAGGTTCACCTGTCTGTTCTGAGCCCGTCATCTCTCTGGGTTGAAGACACTCCACGATACCCCGGTGCTCCTCACATTACTTTCTCAGGCGTGATGTAATGCTGTGGTGTCTTATTTCAGAGGAGAGGAAGATGATTCTTTGGCTATCAAACCACCCCAGCAAATGTCTCGGAAAGAAAAAGCTCATCACAGGAAAGATGAAAAGAGAAAAGAGAAACGTAGGCATCGTAGTCATTCCACAGAAGGGGGTACAGAGCATTTGTTTTCTTTTGTATTGTGTTCAGATGCGGTCTCGTTCCTATTTCATGATCTACTGCCTTCTCCAAAGCACAGTTGAAAGCGAAGAGAATAAAATTTTAGCTAACAACATAAATTTATTGTAGATCATTCTGAATAGATACATTGTTTTCCTTCTATGTTTTCTTTTGTGTGTTTCCCCCTGATTGCATTGTTCTGGGGTAGTTTGTCTACCTACAGAATTGTCTTAATTCAACAAGGGAAAACACAGTCTTCAATGCTAAATTGCTTTAACTAAGAAACAGATGCTTGATAAAACTGAAATAATGGGTTTTATCTTGTACCAGTATTAAAGAGCTTCTTAGGGGTGTTGGGAAAACTGGGCCTGGGGCCTGATATAAATCTCATTGTTAAACTCAGTTGGCTAACGTGGTGTGTAGAAACTAAAAGGAGATAAGCTTTGTCCCGTATCCTTTACAAGTGGTGATTTCTTTTTAAATCGTGAAACTAATACAGTCTAATCACAGTTTATTTAATACAGAAAATTAGAAAGAAAGCTGGAGATCACAGTTCTGTTCAGTGATAATCACGTTATTTTTGTTTTTTCTTAACTGGAGGCTTACTGCATAGAGTGTTATATTTTCATCCTCTTTTTTTTTTTTTTTTTTTTAACAGAAAGTCATGATTGTTTCTCCAAGTCAATGATTAGATATTTTTTCTTTTCTTCACTGGGTATTTTCAAGTTGAGTTTCTGGAGGTTAAGTTTCTTGGTATGACACATCCTGTTTGCCACTAGGGAAGCATGCCAGAGTGAAGGAGAAGGAGAGAGAGCACGAGCGCCGTAAACGGCACCGAGAAGAGCAGGATAAGGCCCGGCGGGAGTGGGAGCGACAGAAGCGGAGGGAGCTGGCGCGGGAGCACTCCCGGAGGGAGAGGTGAGGCCGGCGGCCCGGGCGGGCGGTGCCTCCGCGCCCGCCTGTGACACGGGCCTGCAGGGATGGGTGCTGCTGGACGGAGCTGGGGGTCCAAGAGGAATCAAAAGGCGAGGAGCGAAGGTTTGGGCTGGACATACAGCCGTAGGGGAAGGAGAGAGAGGAGGGAGGGGTGGCGGGTGGCTGGAGGAAGGGAGCGGCTGTCCACACGCGAGCCCGGCGCCCCCGGAGAGGAGGGCGAGGGCTGCTGTCCAGGCCCGGGTGGAGCCACTCTGGGTGCAGCCAGTCCCTGCACATGAGTCCTGAGGCAGAGTCAGTGCGGGGAGGCCTGGGGTGTGGGCGATTCCCCGTCTGCTCACTCGGCAGGTGTGTGCGGAGCGCCTGCTCTGCACCAGCTCTGTTCCAGGGGGCCTTGTCCAGGAAGACCAACAAGATGCGTTGCTTAGGGTTGTCTGGGGTCGCAGCAGAAATAGACTCTGGTTCTTCCAAACAAGAAACAAAAGGAGAAGTGACAAAGGCAATCCCAAAGGCCTTGAAATGGCCCGGGAGCTGGGATACCAGACTCCTGGGCCTTCGTCTCCAGGTGCCTCTGTGCGGGCTTAGAGTTCCAGGAGAGAGCATCTGTTCACCCCAGATCTGTTCTGCGTGGCCCAGGTGTGAGTCCTAGGGCCACCTCTGGGTCCTGCAGTCATTTCTAGAGAGAGCTTGAGAGCTGCGCTGCTCCACGGAAGGGAAGTAGCAGGCTGGAAGGTGCTGACATTCCCAGCAGCCAGGGCCGAACAGAGGGCAGGTACAGCAGGTGTGAGGAGAGCCTTTGTTCTCAGGACTCGGAGTGTGAGAGATGCAGCTGGGAGGTTGGGGTCTAAGGCCACTGGGAGGCCAGCAGAGCCTTCAGTGTCCTGGCTGCTGGGACATGACACACTCACGTTTGCTAAGCCCTGTGCCCTGTCCAGTGTGGTCCAGTCACACAGCTGTGCAGACACGGTGGTGACCCCAAGGAAGACAAGCTTGAAAATAAAGAGGAGCACATGGAAAAATGCAGCAGTGGCCACATTGTACAAGGGAGACAAGAGTTCACAGGGTCATTAGCCCAGCGGCTTACTAAACAGCAACAACTGGGAGGAAAAATTCGAGTGCAGGGTAGCTGCAAGATGTTACCTAGAATGTCCAGTTTTCAACAAGAAGTTTTGAGACATACAAAGACAAGAAGGTTTGACCGCGTATTAAGGAAGAAAGACATAGTAGACAGCGTTTCCAGATTTGGCAAAGACTTGGAAGCAAGGAACCTGAAGATGGAGCAACAGACTTCATGCCTTCTGAAGACAGAGAAGAAAGGATCTTCAATCTCAAGATCTGTGGAACAGCATCCAGTGTACCAGCACACGTGCGGCGTGTGGGAGGGAAGGAGGTGCACAGAGGTGGCTTTTAAATAATGACTTGAGTACTTCCCAGATTTGATGAAAACCGTTTTATCTACACATCCGAGAAACTCAGTGAGCGCCAGGTAGGATAAGTACAAAGTCACAGTCACACTGGGGAAGTTAGTGAGAAATTCATGAAGGGCAACAGCGAGCGGGGTGCTTCTGATCAGAAACCGGGGGGCCACAGGCAGGAACCCGGCCAGCCCAGAATTCTGTATCCAGCACAGCCAGCCTCAGAAGTGAGGGGCAAATAAAGGCCTTCCCAGGTGAACAGAGGCTGGGGGACAGGTGGACACAGCACTGCAGCTACAGCTGCGGGACATGGATTGCCCCAAGAGCTCCTGGGATGAGTTTTCAACAGAGACCGTGTGCTGGGCCGTGGAACAAGTCTGAAATTTAAAAGAATTGAGGCCATACAAAGTATGCCCTCTTATCACAGAAGAATTCAATTAGAAGTCAGCAACAGGGCTTCCCTGGTGGCGCAGGGGTTAAGAATCCACCTGCCAATGCAGGGGACATCGGTTTGAGCCCTGGTCCAGGAATATCCCACATGCTGTGGAGCAACTAAGCCCTTGTGCCACAGCTACTGAGCCTGCGCTCTAGAGCCCGTGAGCCACAACTGCGGAAGCCTACGTGCCTAGAGCCCATGCTCCGCAACAAGAGAAGCCACCACAGTGAGAAGCCCTCGCACTGCAACAAAGAGCAGCCCCCGCGCGCCGCAACTAGAGAAAGCCCGCACGCAGCAACAAAGACCCAACACAGCCAAAAATAAATTTCTATTAAAGAAAAAGCAACAGAATGAAACCTGGGGAAATCCTCAAATGTTGGGAATCTAACAACCCGTTTGTGAAAAACCCATGGCCCGAAGAAAAAATTGTAAGGAAAAACAAAATATTTTGAACTTTTTTTGGTCGCGACTCAAAGCTTGTAGGGTCTTAGTACCCTGACTAGGGATCAAACCCAGGC
The DNA here is from genome assembly GCF_008692025.1 of Phocoena sinus. NCBI lineage: Eukaryota > Metazoa > Chordata > Mammalia > Artiodactyla > Phocoenidae > Phocoena > Phocoena sinus. The sequence goes on along the minus strand of NC_045763.1, from coordinate 677,028 downwards.
CCCAGCAGTGGAAGCGCCAAGTCCTAACCACTGGACCACCAGGGAATTCCCTAAAAATATTTTGAACAAGATGAGAGCAAAGACTGTGTGTCAAAACCTAGGGATGCAGCTCCAGCTGTGCTTGGAGTGAAGTGTTTTCAGCTGTAAGCAGCTAAACCAGAAAGCAGAAAAGAAAGTTGTCCAATCAATAACCTAACCTTCTACCCAAAGAAACCAGAAAAAAAGCAAACTCATCCCAAAGCAAGCCGAAGAAACGTTGGGAATTGCAGAGCAGGGAGAAGCAGGCTTGGGAGGTGGGGGACGGGGTGGGGGGCGGGGGGACCACAGGCGGTACGATCAGTGGGTGCTGGGAGTGTCCTGAAGCCGGCTTGTGATGGTTGCCCGATTCCAGGGATGTGTTCAGAGAAACTGAGCTCGCTGGTTGAATTCTATATGTAAGTTACACCTCCACTTTTTGTGTTTGTTTTGCCACACTGCGCGGCATGAAACCGAAACCGCACCCCCTGCGCTGGAAGTGCGGCGGCCTAACCACTGGGCCGCCAGGGAAGTCTCCTTTCGCTTTTACTTGCGGGTAGTTTGGATTCACTGGCATTTAGAAAACAGTGCGTGGAGCCCAGCAGCCGTGGTCCGGCCCCTCCAGCGGTGGCGTCTGACTGTGGAGAGCCTGGCGGCCCTGGTTGCGCTCTCACCGTTTTCTGCTTGTGCTCATTTCTGTGTATAATGCCGCCTTTCTTGTTTAACGTGTTCGCTGTTAAAGTTGTATTTGGACTTAACCCTGTAGGGACCTGAGGGTTAACGGACTGATGAGTTTTAACTTTTTGGCGTCCGGTGCCGACCCCACGTGTTTCGGTCACTGGTCACTGATATTTCCTGACCCCCACACGACAGCTGGCCCCAGGATCCGCAGGGCGCCCCCGCCCTTCCTCAGATGGGCTCTCCCAGCCCTTGGGGGCCCAGAAAGACTTGGCTTCTGGTAGAGGTGGAGTTACATTGTGTGCACGGAGGGAAATCCGGTAGAGCTGGCGAGCAGAATGTTCTGGAGCCAGTGGGGTTTCTGCCCCAGGCAGTTGTTACCTCCTTGTACCGGCACTTTCTTCCGTGTGACGCTTTAGGATCGAGGTTCCCAGGACGCGCATGCGTGCGTGTTCTGCTTTTTAAAAAGCTGAGGGTTGAACGGCCCAGAGGAGTGGTTTATAAACGCGAGCAAGAGCACTGGGGGCAAAAAGGAGAACTGCCTGTTTCGGGGTGAAAATGTGGCGTATGCTGGTTCTAGGGACCGCCTCGAGCAGCTAGAAAGGAAGCGAGAACGGGAGCGCAAGATGCGGGAGCAGCAGAAGGAGCAGAGGGAGCAGAAGGAGCGGGAGCGGCGGGCCGAGGAGCGGCGCAAGGAGCGGGAGGCCCGGCGGGAAGGTGGGGCGAGGGCGGGGCCGGACGACCCTGCGGCTCCCGGGGTGTGGGCTGTCTGCCCCAGACAGCTGTGTCTGGGGTCCACTCACTGGGGGTCAGGCCCAGGCTGGAGAGGTGGGTTCTGGCCCCTGCCTTTTGACCAATAGAGAGCAGTCTAGAAAGCCCACCTGGGTCCTCTGGTCGCTTCCTGTGCCCCATTCCGGTGCTGTGTGGGGGTGGGGGCGCGTGTGCCGTGGGAAAGGGGGCTGCCGGCGCCACCTCCTTTCTGTTCTCGTGCCTAGTGTCTGCACATCACCGGACAGCGAGAGAGGACTACGGCGACAAGGTGAAGGCCAGCCACTGGAGTCGGAGCCCACTCCGGCCGCCTCGAGAGAGGTTTGAGCTCGGGGACAGCCGGAAGCCAGGTGAGGCGGCACGGCGCTAGCAGGGCCAGCGTGTGGCGGTCTCTGCGAGGGGGCGTCTGAGCACAGAAAGTAGCTGCTGCTTCACATCGCGACGCGCTAAACGCTTCCGTGGTGTGGGAGAGGGACTGTGTACGAAATAAGTTTATCAGCACAGACGTTTGTTACTGGTCTTTTGAAGAGTCGTCTTCCTCCCGGGTTGGGTGAGCTGTTTCCCGTACAAACCGAAGTTAGTCTTCGTGTGAGAAGCGCCGTCGAATCTTGTTAGTTTCAGACGTTTTCCCACATTCACCTTTGATGGTTTGTTCCATAAGTAAAAGAAGAGAAAGTGGAAGAGAGAGACCTGCTGTCCGACCTGCAGGACATCAGTGGCAGCGAGAGGAGGACCAGCTCAGCGGAGTCCTCGTCAGGTAGCGGAGCGCCCGGCCCCGCCCAGGTCCGTGGCCCCCCGGGGCCGAAGCTCACTGCTGGCTGTTTCCTTCCTGAAGCGGAGTCAGGGTCCGGTTCCGAGGAGGAGGAGGAAGAGGAAGAAGAGGAGGAGGAGGAGGAGGAGGAGGAGGGGAGCAGCAGCGAAGAGTCGGAGGGGGAGGAGGAGGAGGAGGAGGAGGAGACCGGAAGCAACTCCGAGGACGCATCCGGACAGTCAGCCGGTGAGCGCGCACGCGCTCCCTGCCCCGCGCGCACGCGCTCCCTGCCCCGCGCGCACGCGCTCCCTGCCCCGCGCGCACGCGCTCCCTGCCCCGCGCGCACGCGCTCCCTGCCCCGCGCGCACGCGCTCCCTGCCCCGCGCGCACGCCCCGCTCCGCCCGCACGCGCGCACGCGGTTTAACTCCGTAAGAGCGTAGTAGCTGCAGGTGGGTGATGTGAAATGTCAGTAAAAATGTATCCAGATCGGAAACGCCTGGCTGTCTGGGACTTACATGAGGCTCCCGAGTCGACGACACGACATAGGGCGCCCTTGCTTCCTTGTCGGCCAACGCGGACCGCGTTTCTGCTTGTGGAGGGTCTGAGGTGACACCTGTTTCCTTTACAGAGGAAGTGAGTGAAGAAGAAATGAGTGAAGAGGAGGAGCGAGAGAATGAAAACCACGTCTTGGTTGGTGAGAGGCCCCCCCAAGTGGTGCTTCACCGCCTCCTCGTCTGCCCCTGACCTGAGTGCTGACTCATGTTTGAGTCGTGAGCGGGGCAGCGACCTAAGAATATCCTTTCCCAGAGGCACATCGTGCCCCGGGAGCTACAGGAAGCGCCTGGCTGGTGCGTCCCAGGACCCAGCTGGCTCGCGGGGAGCTGCTTCCCCCAGCACCCTGCACTTGGCCGCGTGGGCCCGTGGGGGCCGGCGTCCCTTAGAAGGGACAGTGCTGAATGAGCGCCATCCTGAGAGTAATGGGCTTGGACACCAGGGGAGGCTGGGAAACGCCAGTTCGACTCCGACCACAGGGCCGTTGCTGACCAGGGGCTGCATGGCCTCCGCAGGCAGCCAGGCCAAGCCCTCTGGACAGTGGCCGCAAGTTTTGGGCGGGCCTTGTGGCTCGCGACCGATCAGTGGTTCACAGTGGTCCCAGCCCGGCCAGTGGGTCCAAGACACAGTGCCCTCTGTCCAGGGCGGTGGGACGCGCAGCCTGTGCCCGGCCCCCCGGGGCTCTCAATATGGCTTCTTTCTGTACTCGCTGTTCCCCCCCCAGGACGGGTGGGGTAGCCACACTTGCTTGTTCTTGGTTCGTAATTGGGTTGAACTTTTGAAGTTCCAGAGTCACGATTTGACCGCGATTCTGGAGAGAGCGAAGAGGGGGAAGAGGAGGTGGGCGAGGGCACCCCCCAGAGCAGCGCCCTCACCGAGGGGGACTTCGTGCCCGACTCCCCAGCCCTGTCACCCATCGAGCTCAAACAGGAGCTGCCCAAGTACCTGCCAGCCCTGCAGGTTAGGTGCCCTCCCCGCCCCAGGCCTGGCTCTGCCTTGCTGCTTGTGGACGGGGCCGGTTGCTGAGAGCAGAAGCTGGGTCCCTGCTGTGGGTGTCTGTCAGTGGGCGGGCCCGGCCACTGGCCTCTCACGTGTCCCTGATCATGGTCCAGCCTCTTGTCCAGCAGTCTTGGGGGGTGGGGGACAGTTCCTGCGTCCGCAGCCAGGACGCCCGCCAGGGGCCCCATGTGGAGGGGATGGCAGCCTGGCAGGCGGTCAGCTCTGCGGTCACTTCTGCCTCGGCCTGGGCTGAGTGGGCACCAGCTCCCCTCGCCCGGTCACTGTGCAGGGGTCGGAGGGCAGTGCTATGAGTCAGCCCAGGTTTTCTGTTGGGAAAAGTCGGTAACAATGATGCTGGAGGGAGGGGGTTGGAGAGGGCAGGTCTCCAGAGGATGAGCGGCCTCAGGTGCTCCGGGCGCCCCAAGGCCAGTGGCCCAGCCCCAAGTGCCGCCCCGGCTCCTGGGGGTTTCCTGCGCCAGCTGGGGGTGCAGTGCACAGGGCCACTCCTGTCCCAGCCTCATCTCAGAATGAGGAGGCTGGAGGTGGCGGGGTGGGGGGTTGCCCAGGGCTAGCTTTTGGATAAAGACGCACGTGCGCACTGACGCGAGGAGAGCGTTCCCGGGCCTCTGCCCACGCGCCCTGCGGGCCCTCCTGACACGTCTGTCCGGCGGGGCTTCCCTCTGGGGTGTGGCCCTGCTGCCGCGCCCTCATGCTGGCTTCCTCTCAGGGCTGTCGGAGTGTGGAGGAATTCCAGTGCCTGAACAGGATTGAAGAAGGCACTTACGGGGTGGTGTACAGAGCAAAGGACAAGAAAACAGGTGGGGCGAGTCCCAGGATGGTCCCCCAAAGGGAAGGGGTGGTGTGGCGCATGGACCGGGTGGCCCAGAGTGCCAGCCAGCACCGCGGAGCGCCGACAGCTTCAGTGTCAGGGTCACTGGGTATAGTTTCCTACTATCCTGGTCGTCGCCCCTCCCCTGGTGCTGGGCCTCAGCCTTGCCTTATCTGACTGGTGCACACCTGAGCAGCTGGCCCCTTCGCGCCTTCAGAGGCCAGAAGTCGGCCTGACCATGAGGCTCTGTGTTGCTTGCTTGCAGCCTCAGGCAGGTGTACACCCTTGGCGGGGCCTCAGAGGATCAGTCGAGGCCCTGAGCACCTGGGGGAGGCCGGTTGGCCATGTCCCGTGAGCGTGGGGGAACAGCGATGAAACAAAGAATGTGTGGGTGGAAGAATGTTTGCTCAACGTTGGGTCTCCCCGTTGCTTTCTTTTCAGATGAAATCGTGGCTCTGAAGCGGCTAAAGATGGAGAAAGAGAAGGAAGGCTTCCCGATCACATCGCTGAGGGAGATCAACACCATCCTCAAGGCGCAGCATCCCAACATCGTCACCGTCAGGGTGAGGCCGCCGGCCCACGCGCCTCTGCCCCGCGGGGCCCCCAAGTGCTACACCCCGGTGGCCGTCGCACTTAGGAGATCCCTGCTGTCACCCAGTGTCTGGGCCCCGGGATTTCAGGTCTCTTGGGAGAGCCGGCGGTGGCAGGGCCAGCCTGGGATCCCCGGGCCATGGGACCTGCTGTCGTTTCCTAGGAAATCGTCGTGGGCAGCAACATGGACAAGATCTACATCGTGATGAACTACGTGGAGCACGACCTCAAGAGCCTCATGGAGACCATGAAGCAGCCCTTCCTGCCGGGTAGGGCCCTACGCCCAGGTCCCCCTGAGGGACGTCCTGCGCTAAGGTCGCCCGGGGCGGGAGTGCTGACCTGGAACGCTGACCCTGTCGCGCCGCGTGCGTGTGGGTGCCCGGGCGCCGGGAAGCTCGGTGGCCGCTCAGGCAGCCGAAGACCCGGGGGCCCAGCCACGCGCTGACCTGTCGCCATCCAGGGGAGGTGAAGACCCTGATGATCCAGCTGCTGCGTGGGGTGAAGCACCTGCACGACAACTGGATCCTGCACCGAGACCTCAAGACATCCAACCTGCTGCTGAGCCATGCCGGCATCCTCAAGGTGGGCCCTGCGGGCGGCTCGCGGGGCGGCGGCTCTGGGCGTGGAGTCGCCCACAGCCCGCCCTCTGTGCTCACAGGTGGGGGACTTCGGGCTGGCGCGGGAGTATGGGTCCCCTCTGAAGGCCTACACCCCGGTGGTCGTGACCTTGTGGTACCGTGCCCCCGAGCTGCTGCTCGGCGCCAAGGTGAGTGTGGGTGTGCAGGAGCCTGCCCTGGGCGCCCTGACCCACCAGCCCCCTGAGTGTTTCCCGACCCCCAGGAGTACTCCACGGCCGTGGACATGTGGTCGGTGGGCTGCATCTTTGGGGAGCTGCTGACTCAGAAGCCGCTGTTCCCTGGGAAGTCGGAAATCGATCAAATCAACAAAGTGTTCAAGGTGGGTGCCCCTGGGGACGTGTGCAGGCGCCCGGGCCAGGTGACCCTTCCCTGCAGGGCCCGGCTATTTGAGACGCCGCCCTGTTTCAGGACCTGGGGACCCCCAGTGAGAAAATCTGGCCCGGCTACAATGACCTCCCTGCAGTCAAGAAGATGACCTTCACCGAGTACCCGTATAACAACCTCCGCAAGCGCTTCGGGGCTCTGCTCTCAGACCAGGGCTTCGACCTCATGAACAAGTGCGTCCCTCCCTGCACCCCACCCTCAGCCCGCCTCCTCCCCGCCCAGCCCCGCCCCTGCCAAGTGCCTTGTTCTCCCAGGTTTCTGACCTACTTCCCTGGACGGAGGGTCAGCGCAGAGGATGGCCTCAAGCACGAGTATTTCCGCGAGACCCCCCTCCCCATCGACCCCTCCATGTTCCCCACATGGCCCGCCAAGAGCGAACAGCAGAGGGTGAAGCGGGGCACCAGCCCCCGGCCCCCAGAGGGAGGCCTGGGCTACAGCCAGCTGGTGAGGGGCGGACTGGCGGGAGGAGCGGGGTCCCCAAGGCGGGGTTGGCCCGGCTGGGGCCCCACGAAGCTGCTGTGTCCACAGGGTGACGACGACCTGAAGGAGACGGGCTTCCACCTCACAACCACGAACCAGGGGGCCTCGGCCGCGGGCCCAGGCTTCAGCCTCAAGTTCTAAGGCTCAGAGCTGACCCCGGACCCACCTTGGGGAGCGCCAACCGCTGAGGCCCACCTGGGACAGCGGCAGACACTGGAGGCGGCATCTGGGTCCAGACCCCCGTCCTGCCCTGACCAGGTGCCGCCACTGCCACGGGGCTGCCGTGGACGCAACCTCAAGTCTAGGACTGGCTGCTGGCCTCGTGGGGTTCTCCATGTTTTCACTTTATCTTGGTTTGTAAATTTGTAGAATTAAATCACGTTTTCCTTGCCGTGGGAGGAAAGGCTGTGTTTTTTCAGATATATCGGACTTGCCCTGCGAGGAGAGGGCGGGCATCCATACACTCACACACACACACACTCAGCCACGGTGACCACTGGCGGCCACCCCAGTCGGGTGCTGGCCATGACTGGGAACAGAGATGCGGGGGGTTTGGTACTTCTTAATCTTCAGGCTGCTGCTCCAGCACCTTCCTGCCTCTCACCCAGGGCCCCAGGGCCAGGCGTGCGAGCTCGCAGCCACAGCGGGTTTTTGTACAAGGTGGTTACGCGCTTTAAGATGTAGTAAAATATTCTTGGAGAAAAGGTCTGGCATTTCCTTCTTTAAGTGGCTGGTCCTGTGCTGGGTCCTGGGCCTCCCCGGGGTGCGGGGGGAGCCCCAGCCCCTACACTCAAGGAGAGAGGGGTGAAAGGCAGTCTCCGTGGGCTCAGCTCTTTGCAGCCCGCGGGTCCTCCAGCTACTGGTCCGGCTGGACACAGTGTCGCTTGGGCAGAAGGGGACTTGTCACTGCCCGGGGCCCCCAGCTGCACCGAGCTAGTTCCTCCTGCGGGCACCGCCAGCCTCCCCGACACACACACGCTGCCCGCGCTCACCCTGCTCCCTTCAGGGAGGCCTTGCAGCCACAGGGCCCACCCCCTTCCCAGCCCTGAGCCCACGCGAGACCCCCGGCCCCACTGGCTCAGCGCACTGGCCCTGATGATGCTGCTGGCACCTGGGCCTCGGGTTACCCGCTGTTCCAGGCCCGGCCTGGAGCAGCCCTTCTCGGCCTGTCTCTGTGGACGGCATCCTCCCTGCAAGAGCTGGCTGCAGGCTCCGCACCCCGTGGGCCAAGACTGGCCGCCCGCCCTCCCAAGAAAGGGCCAGGAGACTTGAGAGAGAAAGTGCTTTATCAGCGTCCTCAGCCCTGCGTGCGGCGTTCAGCTCCGCAGGCGGACGCGCCAGGAGTAGGTGCTGAGCACGTGCTGCCGCCGGCGCACCACGCACGTGTAGGTGCCCTCGTTGATGGCGTTGGCGATGATGCTCAGGTGTGCGTCGCCCAGCGCCAGGTAGCCGGGGTAGGAGAACTCCAGGGGCTCCTGGTCCTTGTACCAGCTGCGGGGAGGGCGGAGGGCTGGGCAGGGTCCCGAGTCCCCCGCCCACCCTCGGGCGCCCAGGCAGGGTCACTCACTACACTTTGCCTTTCTTGTGGAGGATCTTCTGGCCGCAGCGGAAGGTCACATTCCTGCCCTCGGGCACCAGCCGGGTTTTGGTCCTGGGGGGCGGTGCGGTGGCAGCCACCGTGGGGAAGGGGAACTCTGCTCGTACGGGGTGGGGGGGGCGGAGGCCACATCAGTACCTGGCGCCCTGGCCAGAGGCGGGCCGGTGCCTGACACCCAAAGCTCACCGTAGCAGAAGTCGCAGCTGCTCGGACACAGCCTCTTCATGAGCCTCTGGCGGGCGTCGCAGAAACCCCTCCGCGCCCAGGACGCGCACACGAACAGCCGGTCCAGGCAGCCTGCAGTGGGGGGCAGCCTGGACTCAGGGCCCGCCCGCCCCGGCCCCCGGCCCAGCCCGCCCCGGTCCCGCACTCACCGTAGAGCCGGTGCAACCCCCACAGCTCGTCCTGCGACAGCGCCTTCCAGCCACGCAGCGTGGCGTTGAGGTGCATGAGCGCCCGGCCGTGCTGCGAGTGCATCAGGCCCAGCGCGTGGCCGATCTCGTGGGCCGCCACGTGCACCAGGTCGGTGAGCCACACGCCTGCGGGTCCCGCCGGTCAGCGTCCGGGACCCGGCCCAGCCCTCCGCCGCCCCCTACCCCCCCGCCGGCCCGCCGGCCTTGCCCCCGAGGCCCGAACAGCTGCTGCAGTGCCGGGAGCCTCCCTCGGGCAGCCGTGGGAAGATAAGTGTTCCAGGCTGGCGAGGTGGTGAGCTGGCCCCCAGGAATGCAGCTCCAGCTCGGGCTCCAGCGGTGTGGGGGGAGGGGGCTTCAGGGCTCCCGGAACCCAGGCTTACGACCTCCTCCCAGCCTGCCCCTGCCCGCCTCCCTGATCCCAAATCCCAGCCATGACCCCCCCCCTCCCCCGCAAAGCCCTCCCGCTGTGCCCGCCCGTGGTGCGAGCCCCACGGGAGGCCAGGCCGGCGTCACCTTTCTTCCAGCTGTAGCGTGTGGGGCCCAGGACCCAGTACTCGCTGTCGTCAAAGTGGATGCCGCCGTGCGGGGGGAAGAAGGCGTGGGCCAGCTCGCCCGTGGGGCCGTCGAAGCAGTGGTGCGTCGGGGAGACCAGGCAGTCCGTGTGGTTGACCGGGTAGAAGCCTGCAGGAGCACGGGGCTGAAAGGGGGCCTTGGGACGGGGCGGGGACTGGGGGCACGGCGCCCACCTATGCGGAGGTCGCTGGGCTGCTCGGGGGCCACCTCGCGGAAGCTGAAGGGGGACACGTCACTCCACATGCGGAAGGCGGCGGCCAGGCCCCGCCGGGTCTCTCTGGGGCTGAGCAGGTTCCTCGGGAAAGAGAGGATCCTGGGGTGGGAGTCATGGTCAGGGGTGGCAGCCAGGCAGCACCGCCCCCCACTCAGGGCCAGGGTCGCACCTGTATGTGAGGTTGAAGTGGTCCCAGTGCAGCCGGGTCGGGGTCAGCGTGTAGCGGCGTCTGCGGGGCGCTGGGGGTTGCGGCGGGCCAAGGCTTGGGGTGGTGAGCACACCCGCGGTCGGGGGCACAGCATCTCCCTTCGAGGGAAGCAAGTGCCCCGTGGGGAGGCAGCAGGGACTGTCCCCAAGCCCCAAGCCGCGAGGAAATGGACCTCGAAGGATGGGAGGGCGCGCGCTCCAGGGAGCGCTGGCGCTCTCTCCGGGGAGGGACCCCTTTGTCTTTCGGCATTTTCTGGTTTTCCACCCCGAGCCAGGGCTACTTAACAACCAGAAAGAAAAACGTTACTAAAAACAGGCCAGGTCGCAGTGGGCGGAGCTGCCGGCAGATGCTGCCCCCCCCCCCCCCCTTCAACGGACGCGGACTCGCCGACTCAGGCCCGGACGGTCAGCCGGGGCCGACTCGCCCGCTCCCGCGCCCGCTCTCACCTGCGCTGCTCTCGCCACGGGCCGGTTCCCCAGGGCCCCCGGCCGGGCCAGCAGCACGAGCGTGGGGAGGAGGCACAGCGCGCCCAGCACGGCTCCGAGAAGGCGGGCCCGGTCGTGGGCCCCCGACGCCGCTGAGGGGACGCAGGCCCCGCGGCCCATGGCGCCTGCGGAATCGCTGTCGGGGCTCAGGCGGCGGGGCAGCGCGGCGGCGGCGGCTCGGGTTACAGCCCTGAGGGGGAGGGCGCGCGGCTGCCCCGAAGGGAACCAGCTGGCCGCCTGCTGTCGGGAGCACCCCTGACACCTCCAGCCTGGGGTGCGGGGACCCGGGCCTGTGGGTCGGTGGCGGTGGCCTGGGCAGGGCCAACTGGGCGGGGTCACTTGGCGGGGGTGGGGGTGGTGTTGCGAGGAGGGCCCTGGACGCCAGGGAAGGGACGGACACCGGGGGCTTGGGCTTAGGCAGGAGTGGTCAGCCGGGTCCCCAAACTCGCTGAGAGTTGACTGACTTGGCAGCTTTTCTCCCCAACGGAGTCCCCCTGGACACCGGATGAGACCCGGCAGTGGGACCTGCATCCTGGCCAGCTCGGGACAAGTCCCCTGCAGGCGCTGGCTGACAGGGACCCCGCGAGAGGGGAGGGATGCGACGGGAGGGGACGTGGCAAATGAGTACCGGGCTGAGGAAGAGGGAGAAGGAGGCGCCTGCGGAGCAAGGCTTGGGGTGCCAGGAGGGAGGAGGACCTGCAGGGGCCAGCGGAAGGACCCATGGAGGGTGACAGGGACAGCGCACAAGGGGCGGGGGAGCGGGTGGGGGGGCGCCGCAGGAATCCCCACCAGGGCTGCCTGCCGAGTGCGCGCAGGGCCTAAGTCTGAACGGTCCTGGGTTGGGGCTGGGGCACCGGGTGTCATGGGGGCGAAAGACTCGACGGGACGACTTTCAGGTCATGCCTGACTGAGGAGCTAAGCCAGGCGGGATGTAGGCGAGGGCGCCTCTGGGCTTGGGGAACCGGGATCCTGGGTGGGACGGGCCTCCCGCCGGGGCGGAGCGGCCGGGGGGAGGGGAGATGGGGTGGGGGCTGGGCCGAGCCAGAGAAGGCGCGGGGGCGGGGAGGGGAGGGGGTCTGGCCCTCCCCGTTCTCCACCCAGGCCTTGAGCCCAGAGTGACAGTGGCGCGCCGGGCCAGCGGGGTCAGCGCCAAGTGGTTGGCTGGCAGCCTTGAGGCTCCGGGGGAGCACTTCGGTGGTTCTTGGAAAGCGCCCGGCCGCGGGGCCCAGACCAGGGCAGTGCCCGCCGCCCCCATGGCTAAACGTTTGCGCCGACAAACCGACCGTCTCTGTCCTGTGCCCTGCCCTACTCCCCAGGTCCGTGTTCCACCTCCCCCACTCAGTGGTCCTGAAACCCTGCCGGGGCTTCTGGCTCGAATCAGAGGCCTCGCCCAACTCCCCGCTTAGCTAGGACTGCACAGCCCGCCACGAGACCGGGTTCTGCTTTGGCCAAAGTCTGTAGTCTCCACAGCCCGCCCCAGGCGCAGGGAGGAGGCGCTGCTGGGGTTTCGGTCCAACCAGTGCTCTTGGACGACACCGCGAGCCCGGGCCCCATCCTTTCTGGCCCAGAGACCGGGATCCTGGCAGGACTCTGGACCCGTGAGTCCCGGGAAGAAGAGCAGGACACGCAGGTCGGGAGGGGCCAGGCGGGGCCTCTGGCCGAAGCGCAGAGCCCAGCGCCGGGCCAACGGCGGAAGAGGCCAGGTCGGGATGGTCCGGGGTGGGGGACCCACGGCCCCACCCCAGGCAGGCAACCAGGCGCAAAGTCCATTAATCTTTTTATAAAATACAGAGTAGGAGCCTGCGAAGGCGGTCGCGGGGCGTGGCCCCGGACGAGGCAGGGGGCGCGGGCTACACGAAGATCTGGATGCGGTCGCGGATGGGCTGGCGGCAGATGGGGCAGGCGCTGAGCGCAGCGCCGCAGGGCGCGCAGGCGCCGTGACCGCACTGGAACACGAGGCGGATGTGGCTGTCGATGCAGATGGGGCAGGTGATGCGCTCCTCCATCTGCCGGTAGCGGCTCTGCAGCTCCTCCACCAGCTGCCGCGGTGGGCCGGGGGCGGGGGCGGCGCTGACCACCTCCGTGCCGTCTGCGGGAAGGGGTCCCGGTCAGAGGCAGGGGCTGTGGAGGCCCGGGGCTTGGGGGAGAACCGCGGGTAGGAGCGTGGCCCACGACAGGGAACGGAGCCGTGAACCGCGGGGCGACGTGCAGCGGCCCACACCGGGGGGGGGGGGGGGGGGGCGCGGGGTGGGCGCCGAGCCCCACCTGGGCGCAGCTTCTTGACGATGACCGCCTGGCACCTGATGCACTTCTTCATCCTGCGGGCGCACTCTGCGGGGGAGCGCACGGCTGAGCGAGGCCCCCCAGCCCGGTCGCCGCCCCCCCGCCCCCCCTGCCCCCTGCACTCACCCTCACACACCATGCGGTGCTGGCAAGGCGAGAACAGCACCAACAGCGCCAGCTCCGAACACACCAGGCACTCGGCGGCCTCGGGCCCGGACGGCGCAGCGACGTGCAGGTTGGTAACAGTGTTGGGGGCACTGAGCGCCAGCCTTGGGCCCTGGGCCGCGCCCCCGCCGCCGCCAGCCTGCCGCTCCCTGCGTGGGCAGAAGGGGCTTGAAAGGGCCCAGGGCTGCGGGCGGCCCCGCCCCCGGCCCCGCCCGCTCACCGGAAGCGCTGGGCACAGCCCTGCAGGGCTTTGAGCAGGCGGCCCTCAGCTGCCAGGTCCAGCGGGCTCCGGCCGCGGTGGTTGGCATAGCTCAGGTCGGCGCCCTCCAGCGCCAAGAAGCAGGCGACCGCCGCGCCCACCGTCAGCTCCATGCTGCCCGGAAGGCCCGAGGCCTGTAGCTGGGTGGCAGGACAGACGACGTTGAGGGTGGGCGCCTGGGAACACTGGCCTGGAGGGAGCCGGGCTGGCACCGGGCTTCAGAGGCCTGGGCCCCGCCCGAGACCCCCGGAGCCGCCGGAGGCAGGCAGGTAAAGGCCCCTGCCGCCAGAGGGGCCCGGGTCCTGACACATGACCCCCGCCCATACAGCACCCCGCCCCCTTTCCCAGGCTGGTCTGAAGCACAGAATCTCAGGAACACTGGCCACACGGCGGTGACTGGGGTCGCAGAAGACACCACCTGCAAACCACTGCGGCCCGGGCTGTCCCACCCTGAGAGGGCCTGGTCAGGGCTGTCCCCGAAGGTGGAGGTGGGCAGAGGACCCAGGGGCCTGCAGCCAGGTGCCACGGCCCACCTCTCAAGCCCCCAGAGTCACGCTTCCTCACCCTTGACAGCAGCTGCAAGGCCCCTGGGTCCCCCCCGGCCCCATCAGTCGCCAGGGGCAGCAGCTGGTGCCGCTGCAGTGCCACATGCAGAGCCGTGTCCCCCTCCTCGTCCTCGGCATTGGCGCTGCAGCCAGCGTCCACCAGCAGCGGCACCAGCCCCACGTGGGCCTGCTGCACAGCCAGGTGCAGCGGGGACTGGAGCTTCCGGTTGCGAACGTTCACGTCACAATGGCCCTGGGGGGGGGGGGGGGGGGGGGGGACAGGCTCAGCCCAGGGACCCTGGTGGGCCCTGACACCCCGGTCCCCGGGCCCGCCCAGGACCCTGCGTCCACACCTCTCGGATGAGAACCTGGGCCACCTCCCTGTGGTCGTTCAGGGCGGCCAGGTGCAGCGCTGTGAACCCATCCTCCTTCTTGGCGTCCACCAGCTGCCGGGCCCGCGCCAGAATCCTTCTGACTGCTCTGTGGGAGCAGGGAGACGCGTCTGGGGTCAGGGGCGACCCCAGAGTGGCCCGGCAGCACCGCAAGAGCTGGCTGCTGGCTATGCGTCCACCCCAAACTCACAGTGTGTGGCCTTTGAGGGATGCGTGGTGCAGCAGGGTGAAGCCTTGGCTGTTCGTGGCAGTGACGTCGATACCCGGCACCTCGGTGAGGACCTCCACGATGCCGCTGGCGCCAGTGCCCGCCGAGATGGCGCAGTGCAGGGGCGTGTCAGCATGGGCGTCCTGCCGGTGGTGGGCCAGTGGTCACTTGGCAAGAAGATCTTGGCCACTGCCTCCTTGACCCCAGGGATAGGGCCACGGGACCCAGCACTCACGGGCAGGTTGACGTCACAGCCGCACTCACAGAGGACCCTCACCACCTCCAGGAAGCCCCTCTGCACGGCCACGTGCAGCGCCGAGCTCTGGGTGCCGTTAAGAGTGTTGGCCCCGCAACCCCAGCTCAGGAGCACCCGGGCGGCCTCTGGCTGGTTCCTGGCGGGAGAGGAAGCAGGAGCGGCGCTGTGCCCACCGGCCGGACCTGCAGGCCCGGCCCCCCGCGCCCCGGCCAGGCCTCACCCCAGCGCCGCGTAGTGCAGTGCCGTGCTGCCCTCGTCGTCCGGCAGGTCCACGCCCGCCCGAGCCTGCAGCAGCAGCCGCACCAGCTCCACCTGGCCTAGATAGGCAGCCACCTGCAGGGCGGTCCTGCCATGGTTCTTGGTGTCCACCTGCCGGGAGGGCAGAGGGTTAGCCCCCGGCCCCGCCCCTCCCGCTGGGGCTGGTGGGGCCGGGCCGGGCCGGGGGTGGGGGCGGCGGGGGCCGGTCTCAGGAGCTTGCCTGCTCCGGGTGCCGCCGCAGCAGGTCCAGAGCCCGGGCCACGTTGCCCAGGGCCACCTCCACCACCAGCCTCCCCGGGTGCTCCAGATCACTCTTCTGGGCTCGAAGCTTGTCCAGGACGACACTCAGGGAGCCTGGGGAGGGCAGGGCTGAGGTTCGGTGGTGGCCGGGGGCGGCCTCGCCCCCCACCAGCCGCCCGCGCTGGATGCCCTCACTTTTGTTCTCCCGGGCGCGCTCGGCCACGTCCAGGTTGGCGTCCTCCTCAGGCCGGTAGGCCACCAGGCAGGAGGGGCTGAAGGTCCACAGCTTACCATTGACCAGCACACCCAAGTTCCCATCTCCGAAAACCTTGAGCACTCTCCCGACGTGGCCCAGAGCCTGGGTGGGGGGAGGGCGGGGTCTCAGGCGGGCCTCCCAGGGGCGAGGGAGCTGGGGGTGGGGAGGTAGGGGTGAGGGACTCACGGGGGCCATGTCATCTGTCCACTCGCCGTGCCCGGCCTGCAGCCGCTTCACCATGTCGAGGTCGTCGATGACCCGCACGACTTCCCCCACCGAGCAGGAGTTGTGCTGAGTGACGGAGAAGCATTTGAGGGACCCCCGGCAGGTGTGGCTGCCTGGGGTCGTAGAGCAGGAAAGCGCCCCCATCCAGCTCCACAGGACAGGCTGGCCTGGACAGGACCCCAGCCCCTGCCCGAAAGCACAGCCAGAGGGTCTGGCCCGATAAGGGCGACAGGTCACCAGGGCAGCCCTTGGTGGCCCAGCCTCAGAGCCATGCGGGTGACAGCCAGAGAGGCAGCGGACATCAGCATCTAGACGGGACAGAAGCCAGCGGGGGTGGGGGGCGGTGCGGGCCAGGGTGGGCCCGACCCTGCACACTGACGGGGAGCGGGCAGCACAGCCAAGACCAGACTAGCCTGGCTCAGGGGAGGGGGGCCCACAGGATGACCGGGGGCCAGGCTGGAACAGCACAGAGGGGGTCAGGGCTGCTTCTCCCCCACCCCCAAACCTTTCCTAGCAACTCACTCCTCACCCGTGCCCTCGTGGGTACAGAGATCACTCTACAAACCACCTGTCCTATGACCCCACCATCCCCCATCCTTGAAGGCAAAGGTGCCCCAGCAGTCCCAGAGCCGAGTGCTGGCGCTGCCCCTGCCCAGGTGCCATCACTGGACACGCCGCTGCCCCCCACCCCCTCCACCCCTCATCCAAGGGATACTGCTTCCCAGACAGCTCTCACCACGCCCACCCCGCCCCCAGCCCTGGCCAAGGTCCACCCCGCCCTCCTCAGAAAGTACCCCAATCCCCCACCTCCTGCCTGTTAGGCTGCAGAGGCCCCTCTGGCCCTCAGAACAGATGTTCGCGCCTGACCTGCTGCCCCAGCTTCCAACAGCTCCCCACGGCCCCCACCCCCGTGCCTCACACCAGGGTCCCCTCTCCTTGGACCTGGTCCCCTCTGGACCCCACCATGCCCTCCCCTCTTCCTTCAGGGCCAAGCCAGCACGTTGAAGGGGGTACGGAAGCGAGCAGAGGGGCTCAGCCCGGCCCCCCGTGCACCTTGCTGAGAGCCCCCGGGTGGAAGGTCCAGCGGGTCTTGTGGTTGAACTGCACACGCACGTCCCCACGGTCCGTGATGCGGTGTACGGTGCCCATCTGTCCGATGCACTGCGGCGGGTCACGGAGGCTGTGGCCAGGTGGAGCACGAGGGCGGGGGTCCAGAGGATGTGGGGAGCGGGGGCACGGGGATTTGGCAGGCGGGGCGGCTCACCTTGGCCATCCGGGGGTTCCATCCGCCGTGGCCTTCCTGCATGTCCCTCAGGATGTCCGCGTCCAGCAGACACTTGACCTTGTCCCCGTGCTGGAAGGGCTGGCTGTCGGCGCTCACCCTGCGCCGCAGCTCTGCGGGCTTGCCTGGGAGTGAGGTGGCAGGCCCAGCTCGCAAGGGTCCCTCCGCCCCCACCCCTCCCCTCCCCTCAGTGACTTCACAGGCCACCCGTGGCCCAGGGCTGCCGCTGAGGCTCAGCCAGGACAGAGAACAACTGGGTGGGTGTCAGTGGGGCCCGCCCGTACCGAGCCTCGGGAGATGCTCCCTGTAGTAGAAGCCGCCAGCTGCCTCGCCCACACACTTGAGGTCCACCTTGCCCTTGTGGCCCACGCGGTACACGTTGGTGGTGCCGTCGGCCCATGTCACGCTGGCCACGCTCCGGCCCGTCTCCACATCCCAGCCACGGATGTCCACCACTCGGCCTGGCTTCCCTTCCCCTCCTGGGAGACAGTGGCCCCACCAGCAGACTAAGCCTGCGCCACGGGGATGAGCCGTAGCCAGTGGCGGCCCAGCCCCCACCTTCCCACCCTGGACCCCCACTCACCATCCTGCGAACCCCACTCCCAGTCGGGGCCCCGAACCACCTTCGCTCCCTGGAAGATGCCCCTTAACGGGATCCTTGGGAGGCCCTGGCGGGGACTCAGCGTGACCCTACGAGAGAGAGTGGGTCCCAGGCCATGGGAGCAACCGTGCCACAGAGCAGGCGACCGGCTCTGCCAGCCTTGCTCCTCCACTCCCAGCCCTGGAATCTAAAGGATGGGGCGCCGCCAGCTCCCAGGCCCAGCTCTCCCTGCCCCTGGAGCAACTGGCCCCACAGGTCAATGCCCTCCACACTCTGGGCCTAGAGTGGGGCTGCGGCCCAGGTCCCTCCAGGAGACCTTTTTTTTTTTTTTTTTCAATTTGGCCATGCCGTGCAGCTTGTGGGATCTTAGTTCCCCGACCAGGGATTGAACCCGCACCCTCGGCAGTGAGAATGCAGAGTCCTAACCACCAGACTGCCAGGGAAGTCCCTGGGGGACCTTTCACGATGTCAGGCAAGAAGGGCGCCCCAGGCCCACCCTCACCACACACCCTCTACGTGTGCTCACGCCAGACCTGCTGCCTCCCGTTAGAGCTGACCCCAGAGCTCAGTGCACGGCCTGGCCCAGGGGAGCTCAGCACGTGGGAAGCAGAGGAGTCAGCAGGGCCGGCTTGGCCGGAGGCGCCCGGACAGCTGATCCTGGCTCCCACACTGGCCAGGGGCGGCTGGGACATGGAGCACACCCCTCCCCTCCGTGTCTGTGGGGTGTCAAGGAGGCGAGGGCAACAGTGCAGGGAACAAGGGTGCACCTCTGGGCACCCACGCAGCCCAGTGGACTCCTCCCCGGCCTGGTCCCCCCACCCCGACCACAGCAAGGGAGTCTGCTAGCCAGGCCAACAGCACCTCCACAGGTGCGGACGCCGGCAGCACGCTCCAGGCAGGCCACCCTCAGCGCCCAGGCCACGGCGGCACTGGGGGACCACTGGGGAGCCTGGCTCTAGGAGGGGCCCGGGACACCGGAGAAGGCCCCATTCACAGCACCCACCTCCGCAGACCTGCCCGGTGGACACGGTTGCCTTCCGCAGGGGGTAGGGACTGGTGCCAATGCCCAGCCCCCCCCCCCCGCCCCCGGCGTGACCACGACCCTGGCCACTCCAGGAAATGGCTCAGGAAGGACTCGACCTGTACCCTGCGGAGTGGCCAGCGGGAGGCAGCTCCAGTCCTCCGGGACCAAGGCCGCTCGGATGTCAGAGTCCGCGCCCACACCGGGTCGGCAGGGGAACTCACGGGCGCGAGTGGGCCGTCTCGTAGCGCTCGAAGGCGTGGGCCACGTCGTGCCTGTTGTGCATGTAGCACTGCGTGCAGAGATCGTAGTCGAAGCAGACGCGGCACTTCCAGCGCATGCCCCGCAGCCCGTGCTTCTTGCAGCAGTCGCAGATAATGTTGGGGTGGCGGACGCCTGCGGGCGGGCAGCGTCAGGGGGCGCCGCGCGGCCCCGCCCCTCTGCCCGGCCCCGCCCCCTCCAGCCCCGCCCCCGGGGCCCGCGCACCGATCTGGGCGTTGTCGTAGAGCAGCAGGTCATGCGCGCCCTGGTAGCCCGCGCGGTAGTTGGTGCGCGTGCCGTGGTCCCACTGCACGACCACCGTGCGGTCGGGGGTCGAAGGGCTGCCGTGGCGGCCGAGCTCCACCACCGTGCCCACGCCGCCCTCGCCGCCGTCCTGCTGGCCCCACTTCCAGTCCACGCCGCGTACCACGCGCATGCCCACCTGCACGCCCGCCTGGGGGTCTGGCTCCATGGTGGGAGACCTGCGGGCAGAGGGCACCCTCAGGCCACATCGAGAAGGCCACACGGGCTTGCACCAGTTCTGAGAGGGCTTCCAGGGAGAGATGGATGGGAACGGGGGTGGGGTGGAACACGGGGAATGCCCTGGGGCTGGAGGGGGGGCCTGTGAAGTAGAGACCAAAGGGGGGCCCACGTGGCCACCCGCCAGCAGCACGGGAGACCAGCTGCAGAAGCAGAGGTGGGCCCGTCCTGGAGGGAGGGTGGGACACCTCTTTGAAAAGGGCTTGCCAGCCGCTGTGGGGAGCTGGAGCAGAAGTGTCGGGGACATCCTGGTGACAGGACTGCAGGTCCCCAGGGAACCAGGGGACAAGACCCGGCTGAGAAGAAGGTCTGCCCGCACTAGCAGATTCGGTTCTGGGTGGCTGGCACACAGGGGGCCACCAGGATTGCACACATCAACATGAAAGTTAAGACTATAAAACTTTCCGAAGAAAGCAGACTTTGTGTAGCCAACTGAGAAGCTGGACGGCACTTAAGCCTGGAGAGGCAGCAACACGTACGCCAGCCACAAAGGCCCTGTACCTGGAGTGTGGAAGGAAGGCCTGCAGATCTCATGCACAAAGCAGACAACCCAAGAGAAAACAGGAAAACGCTGGAACAGGTGCCCCCAGCAGCTAACACACACAGGGTCTGATGCCACCCACAGCCCAGTGGGCAGTGCTGCGTGGTCCTTCTCCAGAGAAGCGTCAGCTGGCCACCCCAGGCAGGCCCTGACGGAGGTGGCGTTGTTCACAGCAGTGCCCGCCCCGAGTGCTCAAGGGTGAACTGGGTCGTGACACGTGATTTACCTCCAAGAAACCACAAACCACTGCACTACACACGGCAAAGCTCACAGACGCATATTCAAGGAAAGAAGCCACGAGCCTGATTCCACCAACAGAAAGCTCACAAATGGGACAGACAAATCCAGGGCACTAGAGTCAGGGAGACAGCAGCGGAGGCGGTCACGGGGGGCTTGGGCCCGGGGGAACACGCTACTTCCTGATCTGGGTGCCAATTATACGCGTGTTCACTTTGCTAACTTGGATCACTTATGACCTGAGCCTCCCTGTATATGTGATTCCTCAATAAATTTTTTTTACGACATGAATGGCTTTGGACAACGCCTAAGATGTTAAATCAACAGGACTTGATGCGGGAGAGGGCTCAGGGCTCCAGGACTGGAGGGGGCAGTCGCCGCTCCATCTCTGGAGACTGAGCCTCTGCAGTGGAGCGGGCTCTCAGGTAGCATCGGGACCCCGAGGCTGGGGAGACGCTAGCCTGGGGCACCCAGCAGTCACACTGCAGAGCTCCTGGAATGCCAGAGGGAGACCTTGAGGCTGGCTGGGGTGCAGCTGGCTCCTGTTAGCGCCCAGTGGCCCAGTGAAGCCACAGGCCACCAGGCCAGCCCAGAGCTTAGCCAGCAACAAGGAAAACCACACGTCACCCCTCCACCTGGACCCCGCCCCCCCAGCCCAAAACTCAGAATCCCAGGCCTGAGCCCACAGGACATCTGACGGCCACCGTCTGCCCAGCCCCACCTTGAGGTCTGCGCCAGCACAGGGTGTGCAGGGGAGGGGCACTGCCCACAGGGCGAGGCTCCTGGTCAATGTCCAGCCTAGGGTCCAAGTGAAGGACCCTCAGAGTCTCAGCAGCATGAACTGCTCAGCCAGCTCGGCTTCTGCAAGTCCCCCTGCCTCCCGGGCAGGCGTCTGTGACCGCTCCTGCCTCACCCCTCCCAAGACCGCCAGGGCTTCCAGACGCAGGTGGACGATCTAAAAGGACGTGCCTTCCCAACCCGGTGGCCAATCTCCTCAGGGAAACCACTCGCTGCTCATTCACCTGGCCGGCTGACGCCCCCCGACCCGGGGCCATGCCACCTCCGTCTCCTGCCGCCCTCCAGCCCCCCTCCCCTCTGTGGTCTCTGGCCCCTGCAAAGATGGGGCACCAGGGCTTCTCCGTCCTTCCTGCCACAGCAAGAAGGCCACACGAGAATGCCTGTGGCTCTTCACTGCCAGCGAGCCCCAGACGAGGGCCGAGGGCCTGCGGGCCGCCACCTCGCAGGGCGCACCGTTCGCGCGCGGCCTCGGCCTCCTGCTTGGCGTCTCTCCGTCAGCAGACGCCACACGCGTCCGACTCAGGCAGAGCAGCTCATCCTGAGCCAGCGGCCCAGTGGCTTAGTGGTGGCGCTGCCGCTTAGGGCACAGGCCCTGTCGTGCCAGGCTGCCAACCTCAGCCAGATGGCACACGCCCTCCTCCCCGCCGGGAGCCTCCAGAATTGGTCACGGCCTGTGGGCAGTGCTGAGCTGCCTCTCGCCCTTCCCAGGCGCGCCTGTTGAGCCAGTCAGACTCGACCTCGTTCCAGGCAACCACAGACCCAAACAAGTGTGGGGAGGCAGGCCCAACGAGAGACCCCTGCTAGCAAGGGGCAGGCCATCTGCAGGGCCAGAAACTGGCCCTACGCTGCGATAAAGGGGCAGGAAAGGACGCCAGTCCCACGAGCCGCCACTGTGGTCCTTCTGCAGCCACAGTGGCACGCCCTCTGCCTGTGAGCCCAGCCCCTCTGCCTGCTGGGCCAGCTGTCACCCCCACCCTCCTGGCGGCCTACAGACCCACCGGCCACAAGCAGCAGAACCATCTCCATCAAGACAGGGGACGGGGAGCGGACTCCCTGAGCAGGATGTCAGGTGTGCCCAGTGCCTGGCTCTGCCCTCAGGGGAATGGTCAGAGAGTGAACAGAGGGTGGAGGACGCCCAGCAGGGCCTGTGGGAAAACAGGACCAAGTCCCAGCCAGCAGTGGCTCCCCCGGGGCACCAGGGAAGTCCAGCCTGTCGCGAGAAGCACCTCTGACCAGCACCTGCTGCCTTCACACCCCTATTTGAGCACAGCCAGACAGCTCTCCAGTGCTGGCCAGCAGCCTCCCTGCTCCCCAAGGATGCCCCTCCCGGGAGCCCACTGGCCCACAGGGGACAGAGCCAAAAGGACTTGCTGAGTCTCGGGCTTCCTCCCACGCAGACCAGTGGCCCTTGAGGAGGACGGTGAGAAGACAGGAGCAGCCCGCCCTGCGGCACCCACAGTCTGGGAGCCTCTCCACCTCCCCTCCACGCTACAGCCCTGGGGGGCCCGGGGCTGGCCCTCGGCCGCAGCACCCGCACCCAGCCTGGCGTCACCCGGCCTGGGGCCTGAGCAGGGCCCCCAGAGACACCTCCCTGCTCGCCCTACTGGCTCCCAGACCTCAGCGCCTGAGCACAGGACCCTTGTCAAGCAGGCCAGGTGGCTTTCCAGGCCTCTCTGCTACTTTCCTCCCGCCACGTGCTTGGCCTTTGTCACTGTTGTCACCAGGACCCAGCAGATGGCCGCTCGTGCTCCGTGTGACCTGAGGTCCCCGGCCTGCCCAGTGTCAGGGGTCACTACCTCACCTCGGAAGGTGCCACCCGGGTGTGAGGAGAGGGGGTGGCCAGCGGGGAATGGATCGGGGTCAGGAGCAGGGGGGCAGCGAAGAAACCCTGAGGGGCTAGGGAGGAAGGGGACCCCCGTTTAAGTGCGAAATTCACCCAAAGAATTCTTCCTTTTTCTTCCTTTGCCAGAAACGCCGTACTTTAATGTCTTCCTCAGAGCTCACAGGCCACCCCTGGCGGGCACCGGAACCCCCCGAGGCCGTCACTGTGAGGGTTTACGATGACCCTGAAGCGCTCCAGGTGCGAGCAGTCGGCACTTACCTTACAGCACACACCAGCCTCTCGTCAGCATCCCGGATGCTTAGCTGCTCTTTCGTGGGTCACAGGTTTGCTCAGACACCAGGATTTCCTGTTGGAAACTAGAAGCGATTGCCGACGCAGAACACAGCGAACCAAACAGGTAGCCAGCCAGCAAGTCTGGGGAAACATGGTTTTTAAAAGGCATTTTTACACTTTTAGTATTTACCATCGCAACCAAACAGGTGGACACCTGGATCTGCTCTGTTGGTTTACTAGTTTCTCTTTTCACAAGAAACTTGCAGCTCTTGGAATGCAGAGCTATTTCTAAAGCACACATTGGGACAGTAGAGAAATAAGGTGCTTGTCCTATCTGGACAATTTCATTACAGAAACTTCAACAAGCTGCAGAGATGAAACCCCATTTAGCTAGCGAGCTGGCAAACTGCCTTTATTGAGAAGAATAAAGCTGTGTGCCGACTGCTCACGACAGAGGCTGCCACTCCTTCCCTGGCCCCTCCGGCTGGGCTGGTGATGCTGTTTAAATCCACACCATGTGTGGCACAGTCAACGGGCAAGACTTGGTGAATCACAGTCTCCGGTCAGGCGGCAGCTCTGGCTAAGGCAGAGGTGGCCACCCTGGGTGCCCAGGGAGTCTGGCCCCTCAGAGACCAGGTGAAGCCCTGAGACCCGACTTGGCCCAGTACAAACACACCAGCTGGGGGAAGGCCCGAAGGAAGTAGAGGGACGTCATCATCACCCAAATCTTGGCCACCCAGATGGAAGCCCTCAGGCACCCTGCAGACTGCGGTGTCACGACCCAGCCACTGCACAGGGCCAATCTTGGACGGGAGCACAACCTTCAGATACTTGTTGCACCTGCAGCAACAGGCCAAAGTGAGAAGGCAAGACGAGGGCACCTGCCAGGAAGGACCAGCTTTGCCAGGGCTCCCACTCTCACGCTGCCTCATCCCCAGCCCCGCTGGGGCCCCCAGGACCCTGTCTGGCACTTTTGCTTATTGCCTCTATTGGCTCTGAGCTCAGAGGGAGAGGCAGGATTATCTACCACCCCACCACCCCAGAGACACGCTCAAAAACAAGCAAAGCCCCTCTGACATAGCATCAGACAGAATCCGAGCCCCTCAAGAGCTCACCTGTCTAGCTGTTCCGACGCCCCCCGCCCGCCCAGAGACTGGTAGGCTGCAGCCCTGATGTCTGGAGACTTGCGGACTGGCCTCGAGCCTTGCTGAGCTTCAGCGCAAGCCCTGTGCCATCCGACCCTGCGGCGGCGGGGAGATGCCAAGACGCACAGTCTACACGCCCGCTGTCCACAGGCTCATTCCCGGGCCCACGACCACGACCCCAGAGCTGCCCCAGGGGCCTGGCTCCTGCCCTGCAGGGCTCCCTGGGGTCTGGGGCCGCCAGGGATGGGGTCGGAGGGCTGGCGAACGGCAAGGCCCCGGGCTGAGCCTTGGACTCGAGCAGCTGGCCTGCGGGGGGTGTGGGGCGGGGCTGGACAGGCTGGGCCGGGCGCCCGCCCCGAAACTGACTCCCCCCTCACTCCCTGGGGTCCGCCCCGCCCCTGTCATTCGTCACCTTCCTCGGGAAGCCGCCCCGGGCCCCCGCCGCTGCCAGTCCCCGGCCCTGGTGCCCTTGTCTACCCCTCCACTTGCCCCGAAGTTTGCGTCCCGCCTGCTTCGCGTGGGGGCTCCGGGGGCCTGAAGAGAGCCGAGTCTGTCAGCCGGCCGACTGCGGCCTCAGTGTGTGCGGCGGCCGGCCAGCGAGCTAGGCTGCTCAGAGTCAGCCAACCAGCCAGGCCGCCCCGCTTCGCCGCGCAGCACCAGAGCCCACCGGCCAAGGCCGCCCGAAGCCCCCGGCGCTCGGGGCTCTGGGGCCGCCGCGAGGCCTGCCGGGACTTGTAGTCCGCAGCCCGCTAAGACCGTGGCCGGGGGCGGGTCCGAACCACAACTCCCAGGAGGGCCGACAGCGCCGTGACGTAACGGGGGCGAGGGCGTGAGCTACGGCTCCAGTCCCGCCCTGATTGGGAGAGGGGGGCCTCCAACTCTGCTTTCCCGGGAAGGGTTCGGGTCGGCTGTTCGTCGCCTGACTGCGGATGGGCTCGTGTTTGACAGCGTGTGCGCACGTCGTCAGAGGGATGCGGACTGCAGGCTGTGGCGACTCTAGGGCCTCTCACCACCCGGGGCCGCGGCCCGGAGGGCGCGGGTACACTGCCAACCAGAGCCGCCCGGGCTACCGAAGACTGCGCACGCGCGGGCGCGGGATGCGCGAACCAGGCGGCCTTGCCTTCGCACGGAGGGGCGGGGCCTGAGGCGGAAGTGCGTCACCCTTGCCCTACCCTACGTGGCGCCGCTGAGTTAGGAGACGCGTTCGGTTGCCGTGGAGACCCGCTAGGCCGGGCCTCCAGGGCGTAGAAATGAGAAGTTGTTACAGCCAACTCCTTTTGACTTGAGTTATTTTATAATCAAAGTCACGTAATTCAAAAAGACACTTCCCTGCGGGCTTCCCTGGTGGCGCAGTGGTTGGGGGTCCGCCTGCCGATGCAGGGGGCTGCGGGTTCGTGCCCCGGTCCGGGAGGATCCCGCGTGCCGCGGGGCGGCTGGGCCTGTGGGCCATGGCCGCTGGACCTGCGCGTCCGGAGCCTGTGCTCCGCGACGGGAGAGGCCGCAGCAGTGAGAGGCCCGCGTACCGCAAAAAAACAAAAAAACCAAAAAAAAGACACATGCATTCCAATGTACATTGCAGCACTATTTACAATAGCCAGGTCATGGAAGTAACCTAAATGCCCATGGACAGACGAATGGATAAAGAAGATGTGGCACATATATACAATGTAATATTACTCAGCCATAAACAGGAGCGAGGTTGGGTCATTTGTAGGGACGTGGATGGATCTAGAGACTGTCATACAGAGTGAAGTAAGTCAGAAAGAGAAAAACAAATATTGTATATTAACGCATATATGTGGAACCTAGAAAAATGGTACAGGTGAACCTATTTACAGGGCAGGAATAGAGACACAGATGTAGAGAAAAAACATATGGACACCAAGGGGGGAAGTGGCGGGGGTGGTGGTGGTGGGATGAATTGTGAGATGGGGATTGACCTGTATACACTGATATGTATAAAATACATAACTAATAAGAACCTGCTGTATAAAAAAATTTTTTTTTAAGTTTTTTAAATAAAATCAAAGTCACGCCAGTGCATGGTTTTTTATTCACGCAGAACTGAAGACGTAGTGAACAACAGCGGCCCCGTGCCAGTCTCTCCAGGGGCAAATACTTCCAACCCTTGTAGCTTTTCCTCTGGCAGAAACCTCCACGTTTCTCAACCAGAGACTGCTAGTTTTTGATGTATTAAATATAGACATTTCTATGGACTTCCCGAAGTAAGGGAGGAAGCAGGCTTTCCAAGCAACTCCCTGCCCGCCCCACCCCCACATTTTCACGACTATTTGCAGGTGACGGTGTAAAACCACGCCTCCATCTTGTACCACATTTTTTTTCCTTCATACTTACCTAGTATTTCTCTTGTGCCTCGATTTTTACGTGGCTAGTTTTCTTTGCCACTTGCCTATCAATAACATTTTGCAAAGGCTCAAACACCTTAGAGATGTTTAATTCCTGGAGGCCCCTCTTCCGGAGACCCCTGGCCCGTGTTCCCTCCAGACTGATGGCTTTCTCAACCCACCGCACAGCTCTGCTGTCGTGACCTTGCTGTCATCCCTGTGACTTGTTGCCTTTTTCCTGTGTTGGTTCCCTGTTTCCTGGAACCCCTTTGTGGTTTATTCTCTTATTTTGCTGAAGTCAGTCCACTAGTAGCTTCCTGGGAAGGGTGTGTGTCTGAAATGTGTTTATTCTACTCTCGTCTCTAATGGTAGGATATATACAGAATTCTAGATTGGAGATACTTTTCCTTCAAAACTTTTCAATTCATAGTTTTTAGCTCCTAGCTTCCAGGGCTGCTGTTAAAAAGTCCAAAGCCATTCTGATTCCTGTCCATTTGTGTGTGATCTGTTTGTTCTCTCTGAAAGCTTTCAGGATTTTCTCTTTATCCTTGGTGTTCTCAACTGACACAACAATATACCTTGATGTGGGCCTTGCTCATTGGACTGTGCACACAGTGGTTCTCTCCATCCTACAGGCTCATGTCCTTAGTTTTGGAACTTTGTAAAGAACAAGGCTCTTCCATATTCTGTGTTATCTCTTGATGAAATTCCTGTTTCACATTCTGATTGGACCTCTAATTTTTCTTTTCTCACCTAGTGTTTACCTCTTTTCCTAGTAGATATTCTTAAATTTACCTTCCATCCCTTCTTTTCGTTAGTTAAGCTCTTTGATATTGTGATTTATAACAAGAAATAAACCTTTGGTCTTTGTCCCTAGCTTCTGGCACAGAGCTCCTAAAGCCCTTGAATTTGCTAAGTCAGAAGAGTCATAAAGGAGACGCAAGAAGGAGGAGATATGGGGATATATGTACACATATAGCTGATTCACTCTGTTATATAGCAAAAACGAACCCACCATTGTAAAGCAATTATACTCCAATAAAGATGTTAAAAAAAAAAAGAGAGAGAGACATGGGACACAGTCGTAAGTAGATCACTTTCACTGAATTTCCTTGTCCAAGATTCACTCAGGAAGGCAAAGTGTGTTATTTTGAGGGGCATTTGAAGAAAATGGTAACTTTAACATTACCATGGAAGACTATGTGTGTAAATACTACAAATAATAATTCTGTCTATTAAAGTAAAAAGAAAAAGTCATAAAGGTGCATTTTGATATTCATATCAAGACTCAATCACACTTGAGTTTATGTTAACAAGGTGGTCTTTGGAAAGCTCCTAGGAGTGGCGGCTGGTTGCCAGGAGAACCAACCAAGTGATTAGAGGGTTGGGACTCAACCTCACCCTCTGACCTCTGGGGAGGGGGGAGGGGCTGGATATTGAGCTCAATCACCACTGGCCAATAATTTAACTAGTCACGCCCATAAAAACCCAAAAGGCCGGGGCTGGGAGCGCTTCTGGGTTGGTGAACGTGCAGGACGAGCGTTGTGCTCCGAGAGAGCAGGGAGCTCCATGCCCTCTGCCGCACACCTTGCCCTACACGCCTCTTCCATTTGGCCATCCCTGAGTTACAGCCTTTTATAATAAAGTGGTGAAAATGAGAAGCCTGCGCACCACAACGAAGAGTAGCCCCCGCTCGCTGCAACTAGGGAAAGCCCGTGTGCAGCAACGAAGACCCAACGCAGCCAAAAATAAATAAATAAATGAATAAATTTAAAGAAAAGAAAGAGAGAAACAGACAAGGAGTAGGTGAGGCAGTCCTGGGGAGGTGGTTCCCGCAGGACCAGCTGGGCACCCCCAGTTCTGTGCGCGGTTCTGATGCCGGCAGCCACCACAGTGTCATCTCCTAAGAGGAAAATGAGGCAGAATAGGAGAAGATCCTCAACCACTAAAGCTGGACACAGTAGGAGGAGAAGTTACTCTCACAGAATGAAAATCGAGAGTGATGCCGAAAGCTCAGCCTCTGTGCATCGGTGCGGAATGGAATCTCGGAGACAGAGTTTTGGGTAAAGTGGAAAAGGAGAGCTTTATTGCTTTGTCAGGCAAAGGGGGACACAGTAGGCTCCTGCCTCAGAAAACTGTGTGTCCCCACCCGGGAGGATGTGATGAGGAGGTACTCATCAGTACTCAGTACTTCAAGGGAGGGGTTGCTGACCAGATCAGGGTGTGTGCAGGGCTTGTCCTCCCGTAATCTCATCTCCACTGGTCGCTCTCCGAATCTTGAGGAGCTTCTCGGGTCCCTCGAATCTCGCCTCGGGTGGTTTCCTGGCTGCTTCCCCCCTGATTAGCAGCTGTTCGAATCCGCCCTTTGGAACCCAGGGAAGGTCATGGACTGGAGTCTTGCCTACAAGAAACGGGGGACAAAAAAAGGCTTCTGTGCCCTGGAGCCTACAGGGACACCCCCTCCCGGTTTCAAGAGCAAACTGCCTACTTTTTTACATTTTCAAAAACTGAAGTGTAGTTGATTTCCAATGTTCTGTTAATTTCTGCCGTACGGCAAAGGGATTCCGTTTTATATCTATATATGCATTCTTTTTTCAATATTCTTTTCCATTCTGGTTTATCACAGGATGGTGAATATAGTTCCCTGTGCTCTACAGTAGGACCCTGTGGCTTATCCACCCTGCATATAATAGGTTTCATCTGCTAATCCCAACCTCCCACTCCACCCCTCCCCCAATCCCCTCCCCTTTGGCAACCACAGGTCTGTTCTCTGTGTCTGTGGGTCTGTTTCTGTTTCATAGATAAGTTCATTTGTGCCATATTTTAGAATCCACGCATAAGTGACATCATATGGCATTTGTTTTTCCTCTGACTTACTTTGCTTAGTATGATCATCTCTAGGTCTATCCATGTTGCTGCGAACGGCATTATTTCATTCTTTTTTGTGGTTGAGTAATATTCCGTTGTACACACGTACCATGTCTTCATCCGTTCATTTGTCGATGGACGTTAGGCTGTTTTCATGTCTCGGCTATTGTGAATAGCGCTGCTATGAACATAGTGGTACATGTATGTTTTTGGATTAGAGTTTTCTTTGGATAGATGTCCAGGAGTGGTAGTTCTATTTTTAGGTTTCTGAGGCACCTCCATACTGTTTTCCACAGTGGTCACACCGACTCACATTCCCAGCAACAGCGTCAGAGGGCCCCTTTTCTCCACACCCTCTCCAACGTGTATTACTTGTACAGTGAGAGCAAGCTGTCTAGAGCAAGGGCCAGAGGTTTGAGGAGGTCTAAGGCAAGCGGCCTTGAAAGAGAAAAAGCAGGAAATCACAGGTTTCCTTGAGGCACATGGAGCGGGACGGATGCTGGAGGGACAAATGGACCAATGGTCCAGCGCAGAAGGGGTCCGGATGGGGGCGAATTGACGAGCTGTGTGGAAGCCTTGATGGGATCAGTCCCGTGCACGATGATCAACCCTCCCCATGGAAAATGCTGAGAAATGACATGGTGAGAATGCCACGATGTTTACAAAATCCCATGAGCTTTAAGGGCTTGTCTCATAATAGAGGCACATTGTGACTATGTAGGTAAAACCATATTTTTAAAAAATCTGGAAATAGGTGTACTTTTTCCAAATGCTGCTCCAAGTTACTTAATAGGATTTCTTTGTATTACTCTCTATTTTTTTTCCAAAAAAATAGTGCATGACAAGACGGTAAACATGCCATTCTCTTTCAGCTGTAATGCTCTTAAAATGATTCTCGAATATACTGTGATGTCAATAAAGCCTTTTAGTTCATTTGGTTTTAAAAAATTTAGTTAAATTGTAGGACACGGGTCAGTGTCCACACAGACGTGGAGAATGGCTGGGTTATTTACCTGAGTTCGTGTTGTTTTTTTTTTGATTCTCCTCATAGATAGTACTCTTTCCTAAGTGCAGCTTTTTTTCTCATTTTAGTTCAATTACAGATTTCTAAAGGCCTGTCTTCTGCTTTCTGCACTGACCCCTTTCATCCAGGTCCCTCTCCTCTGTCTGCGTTGGTCTCCACACTCCCTGCTGTCTCTGGAGCCTTCGTCAGGGGGCCGCCGTACCGGCTGGGATCCAGCTCAACTGAGAGTGTCGGGACACCTCCAAATAAAAGTGGCTTGAAAAGGCAGGGGACGGGGGACTTCCCTGGTGGTGCAGTGGATAAGACTCCGTACTCCCAATGCAGGGGTCCTGGGTTCGATCCCTGAAGAGGGAACTAGATCCCACGTGCATGCCGCAACAAAGAGTTCTCATGCCACAACTAAGGAGCCCGCCTTCCCAAACTAAGACCTGGTGCAACCAAATAAATAAATATTTTTTTAAAAAGGGCAGAGGACGTTTTCCCCTTTAGTAGAGGTGGTCTAGGGCTGGATGCAGGGTCCCCAGGACTCAGGGACCTGCCTGACTCTCCTTGGCGGCTCCGGCTTCCTCGATGGGGGCTCCTGCCCAGGCTCAGGTCCCACCTGTGAGCCCGGGAGGGAGAGGGAGGAGGGCCGCCCCACCGGCTGGTGTCCCCTTGGCCAGAACTTGTTGGTCCAACTGCTGCAGAGGACCCAGGTCAGCCCGAGGTGGAGTTACTCAGAGATCAGGGAGACCTAGCGTCTCCGCCCTCGGAAGCTGGTGGAAGCGCTGCGAACCTGGGCGGGCTCATCACCCTGGACCCCTCCAGAGGCCTCCCAGGGGAGCTGGAGAATCCTCCACCTTCCAGAGCGGACCATCTTTTCTGTTTCTTCTGAGACTCTTCCATTTCTCCCCTTGAGTGAAGCCTGGGCCTCTTCCTTCCAGAAACAGAAGCGGGCGGTGGGCGAACCCTGCCTACCAGGGAGGGGCAGGCACCCTGGAGTGTGAGGCACCAGTTGTGACCTGCTCAGGCCATGGTCCCTAGATGAGGGCACTGCTCTCTGTCCCAAGCCTTGTGGGGCTCCCCGGCTAACCCTCCCATCTTCTCTCCTGATCCTCTCTCGGGGCCCCCTGCGTGTCCACCCTCGGGTCAGAGAGAAACATACCTGCCGAGATCTCTGCTCCGCCAGCGGCGGTGCCTTTGAGGCTTGCTCCCGACCAACCTTTAGCCATCCAGCCAGAGACACAGCCCTGCCGACGTTTACTACTGTGCACGATGCATAAAACAGCATGTGTGAGAAACACCACATGTAATAAACAATTACACAACATAGTATAACACCCGTTGTTACTTTTTTTTTAATTAATTAATTTATTTATTTTGGCTGCACCGGGTCTTAGCTGCAGCCTGCACGATCTTTTAGTTGCGGCATGTGGACTTCTTAGTTGTGGCATAAGAACTCTTAGTTGCGGCATGCATGGGGAATCTAGTTCCCCGACCAGGGATCGAAACTGGGCTCCCTGCATTGGGGCCTGGACTGGACTACCAGGGAAGTCCCCTAACAACTGTTGTTACTTTAACATAAAAAATGAGAAACAGGGCTTTTTGAAACTATATGTTCTTCTGTGTTATTTACTTTTCCGTTACATAAATGCTATTTTTAAACAAAATGACTAACGTGGCATTAGTAATAACAGTAGGACTAATTAAACAAACAATATGTGTGCTAAACATATAACATAATTTCATGATGTTTCTTTTTGTTTTGTGATACAGGGACTTATCTTGTCTCTTAACTCTTTATATCAAAAATAATAATATTTTGTACTCTTAATATACATAAATGTAAGACTTTTACAAAAGAGGACACAAATAAAATAGGGACAGCGAGAAACGTGTCATTGTGATTTTTATTAAACAGATGTTTATAGATTTAATAAAAATCACAATGACACGTTTCTCTCTGCCCCATGATAGAGTATTTTTGCTTTCTCTGTCACCTTTCCAATAATTTTCCAACTTTTCTGAACAGCCAGTGGCCTTTCAGATGTCCTTTCCTTGTTCTTTGTAGCAAAACTTAAAACATGAATACAGACAGGTAAACTATACTTTCACCACTTCTATTCTACATTGTACTGGAAATTCTAGCCAAAGCAGTTAGAAAAAGAAAGAAAAAGAAAGGTCATCTAAATGGGGAAGGCAGAAGTAAAACTACCCGTATTCACAGGTGACTTGATCTTATATATAAAAAATCCTAAAGAATTCTCCCATAATGACCACAGCTAATAAGCATATTTAACAAATTGCAGGATACAAGATCAACACAGAAAAATTGGTTATAGGGGCTTCCCTGGTGGTGCAGTTGTTAAGAATCTGCCTGCCAATACAGGGGAAATGGGTTCGAGCCCTGATCCGGGAAGATCCTACATGCCACGGAACAACTAAGCCTGTGTGCCACAACTACTGAGCCTGCACTCTAGAGCCCACAAGCCACAACTACTGAAGCCCACGTGCCTAGAGCCCGTGCTTCGCAACAAAAGAAGCCACCACAATGAGAAGCCCACGCACCACAACGAAGAGTAGCCCTCACTCGCCGCAACTAGAGAAAGCCCACACGCAGCAATGAAGACCCAACACAGACAGAAATTAAATACTATTCTAAAAATTGGTTCTATTTCTACACACTAGCAATGAACAATCTGAAAAGGAAATTAAGAACACAGTTCCATTTACAATAGCATCCAAAAAAAATAAAATACCTAGGAACAAATTTTACCAAAGAGATGAAAGACCAGAAACTACATATTACTGCGGAAAGCAATTAAAGAAGACCTAAATAAATGGGAAGACATCCATCCGTCCATCTTGGATTGAAAGACTTAATATTGGTAAGGAGGCAGTACTACCCAAAGCTGTCTACGGACTCAAGGGAATCCCTATTAAGATTCCCACATCTTTTTTTGCAGAAATGGAAAAGCTGATCCTAAAATTCACGTTATCTCAAGGGGCTCTGAATAGCCAAAACAATATTGAAAAAAAAAAATTGGAAGACATACTTCCTGATCTCAAAACTTACAAAGTTACCATGATCAAAACATTGTGGGACTTCCCTGGTGGCCCAGTAGTTAAGAATCCACCAGCCAATGCAGGGGACATGGGTATAAGCCCTGGTCCAGGAAGATCTCACATGCCGCGGAGCAACTAAGCCCATGCACCACAACTACTGAGCCCACGAGCCACAACTATTGAGCCCGTGTGCCTAGAGCCCATGCTCCGCAACAAGAGAAGCCGCCGTAACAAGAAGCCCACGCACAGCAATGAAGAGCAGCCCCCGCTCACTGAAACTAGAGAAAGCCCGCACGCAGCAACGGAGACCCAACACAGCCAAAAATTAAAAATAAATTAAAAACAAAAAGAGAGAGAGAAAAACAAACAACAAAAAATGTGTGGTTACAGCATAGAACAGACATAGAGATCAATGGGGTAGGACCAAGAGTTTGGAAAAAAATCCATATATCTATGGCAAATTGGTTTTCAACAAGGGTGCCAGGACCATTCAATGGGGAAAAAACTTCCTCTTCAGCAAACTGGGTAGCCACATGCAAAAGAATGAAGCTGGACCTCCACCATCACACCACCTACAAAATTAAAATAGATCAACAGCCTAAATGTAAGACCTAACACTATAAAACTCTTCAGAAGAGAATACAGGGTAAGTCTTCACGATCTTGAATTTTTTTCTATCATTTTTTAAAACTTTCTGGTTTTTTTCAGAATAACTATTTTATTTATATTAAAAATACGAAATGCAGGGACTTTCCTGGTAGCGCAGTGGTTAAGAATTCCCCTGCCAATCCAGGGGACACGGGTTTGAGCCCTGGTCCAGGAAGATCCTACATGCAGCAAAGCAACTAAGCCCGTGCACCACAACTACTGAGCCTGCGCTCTACAGCCTGCGAGCCACAACTAGTGAAGCCCGTGTGCCACAATTACTGGAGCCCGTGCGCCTAGAGACAATGCTCTGCAACAAGAGAAGCCACCGCAATGAGAAGCCCACGCACCGCAACAAAGAGTAGCCCCTGCTCGCTGCAACTAGAGAAAGCCCGCACACAGCAATGAAGACCCAACGCAGCCAAAAATAAAATTAAGATAAAAATTTTTTAAAAAACCTTAAAAGAACTACTAAATGCAGACATGTAGATATTCTTAGTGTGTGACTTTTTTTTAATTGGAGTATAATTGCTTTACAATGTTGTGTTAGTGTCTGCTGTAGAACAAAGTGAATCAGCTATATGTATACATATAGTCCCTTCCTCTTGAGCCTCCCTCCCACCCCAAAAGTTTTTATTCTATATTGGAGTATAGTTGATTAACAATGTTGCGTTAGTTTCAGATGTACAGCAAAGTGGTTCAGTTATACATATACCTGTATATTCTTTTTCAAATTCTTCTCCAATTTAGGTTGTTATATAATATTGAGAATTCCCTGTGCTATACAGTAGGTCCATGTTGGTTATCCATTTTAAATATAGCAGTGTGTAGATATGACCTTGAATTTGAAAATGGATTCTCAAATAGGATACCAAAAGAATGATCAATAAAAGAAAAAAATTGGTAAATTGGACTTCATCAAAATTAAAAGCTTTTGTGCATTTGGAAATTCCCTGGCGGTCCAGTGGTTAGGACTCCGAGCTTCCACTGCAGGGGTCTTGGGTCCGATCCCTGGTCAGGGAACTAAAATCCCACATGCCGGGCAGAGACGCCAAAAAAACAAATTAATTAAATTAATTTTTTTTAAAAAAGCTTTTGTGCATTAAAGGATATTATCCAAAAAGTGAAGAGATGACCCACAGAATGGGAGGAAATATTTACAAATCATATATCTGATAAAGGTCTGCTATTCAGAATATATACAGAACTCTTACCTAACAGAAAGACAAACAACCCAACTAAAAAATGCACAGAGGACTAGACTGGGTGAATAGATATTTTTCCAAAGAGCACATACAGATGGCCAACAGCACATGAAACGATGCTCAACGTCATTAGTAATTACAGAAACGCAAATCAAAACCACAACGAGGCACCAGTTCACACCTACTAGGATAACTATACAGGACTTTTAAAAAACTAATAATAACGAGTATTGGTGAGGATTTGCAGAAATTGGTACCCTCATCCATTGCTGGTGGGAAGGTAACATGGTGCGGTTGGTGCGGCAAACAGTTTGGCTCTTCCTCAAATAGTTAAACATAGAATGACCAGCAATTCCACTCTTGGGGAAATACTCAGTTGAAAACAGGCACTCAAACAAAACTTGAGCACACGTGTTCGCGGCAGCACTACTCACGAGGGCCAAAAGGTGGAAGCAACCCAAATGCCCATCAATAGATGAAGGATAATCAGTGTGGTCCATCTATCCAGCGGAGTATTATTCAGCCACGTAGGGATGCAGCCCTGACACAGGCCACACCAAGAAGGAAACTCTAACACATTAGTCTGAGTGAAAGAGCCAGACACAAAATATTACATACTGATGATTCCATGTATATGAAATGAAATATCTAGAACGGATAAATCCAGGGGCCTAGAGGGAAAGCAACTGGAAACTGCTAATGGGTGGGGGTCTCCTTTTGGGGAGATGACATTTGTGAGCTAGTTACTGGTGGTGTCGGACGTCATTGTGAATGTGCGAAACACCACTGAATCATTAAAATCACATTAAAAATCATTAAAATCACATTAAAATGGTTGATTTTACGTCCTGTGAATTTCACCTAAATTAACAATAAATAATGGAGGGTTTTTTAAAATAAATTTATTTATTTTATTTTTGGCCACGTTGGGTCTTCGTTGCTGTGTGTGGGCTTTCTCTAGTTGTGGCGAGCGGGGGCTACTTTTCTTTGCAGTGCACGGGCTTCTCATTCCGGTGGCTTCTCTTGTTGTGGAGCACGGGCTCAGTAGTTGTGGCACACGGGCTCAGTAGTTGTGGCTCACGGGCTCTAGAGCGCAGGTTC
Source organism: Phocoena sinus (assembly GCF_008692025.1). Taxonomy (NCBI): domain Eukaryota; kingdom Metazoa; phylum Chordata; class Mammalia; order Artiodactyla; family Phocoenidae; genus Phocoena; species Phocoena sinus. Next base: position 640,990 of record NC_045763.1, on the reverse strand, counting down.
AGTAGTTGTGGCGCACGGGCTTAGTTGCTCCTTGGCATGTGGGATCTTCCCCAACCAGGGCTCGAACCCGTGTCCCCTGCATTGGCAGGTGGATTCTTAACCACTACGCCACCAGGGAAGCCCCAATGGAGGTATGTTAAAAGGACACAGGGGCTGATTGAAATAGTTCCCAAAGGCCGAGCTTGGACAATTTGAGCAAGAAAGTAAATAATGATAATACAGGACTATAACCCATAGAATAAGTTAAATATCTAAGATTCTCTACTGATATAAATAATTGAATAAATAAGTAAATGGGGGAGAAGGCACAGCTCTTCCTTAACTGAAAAACTCTAACTAATAAATATGGAAGGAATGAGAGAAATTGAAAACACCATTAGACAAACACCACAGTGATAGCTGTAGGCGAGACCCATGGGTAGATGCTGAAATTAGTGTTGAGGGCGTGTGACGAGAAAGAGGATGTTTTCAGAATCTCCCCACTAGATATTTATGGATTACTAAGAGAAAAACAGTGACTTTACCATGGAGAAATGCACCTTACCCTGGCATCAAGGTTAACGTCACTGGCCATGAGACAGATGGACGCCGTGTTGTCCCCGATACAATGCCGGAGGACACATCGCCTCTTGCCAAAATGTATGACTTCATTCTAATCCAGAGAAAACATCAGACACATCCAAATTAAGGGGCATTCAACAAAAGAGCTGACCGATGCCCTGCAAAAGTGTCAAGGTCACAGTAAACAGGCAAACACTGAAGACCCAGCACTGACGGGGGTGGACAAAGGAGCCATGACAACCAAACACAACGTGGGTCCGGGGGCAAAGGCATAGTGGGAAAGTGGCCAACATCTGAATAAGTCCTATAGTTACTAGTGTTGTGTCAAAGGTAGCTGCCTGCTTTTCAGAATTGTTCTAAGGCTGTGTTAGTTGTGAACGTTGGGAGGACCTGGATGGAGGGTATATGGGAACTCTCTGTACTAATTTTTCAACTTTTCTGAAATCGTAAAGTATTTCAAAATAAAAAGTTGCACACACACAATGGGATATCACTACCCACTCACGAGCTTTAAAGAGACTGAAAATACCTAGTGTTGGCCAGGATGTGGAGCAACTAGAGGTTTCACACCTTGCCGGTAGAAATATAAAATATATAAACTATAAAACAGCCACCGAGGAAAATGATCTGGCAGACGTGGCAGGGTCAATCATATTCCTTACCCCATGTCCCGTAAATTCCACCACACCCAAGTCTTCACCGAAGATGAAGATACACAGCCACACAAACCCGAACACGTACATTGGTAGCAACCAGCTCATCCAAGACTGGCCAACCCTGCCAGGCGTGCAGCCTGGGATGACTCACAAGCTGTGCGGCGGGATGCTGCCTGGTGATACAAGGCAGCGAACAGCTGAAGGGTCCGGACATCCTTACGCTGAGTGAACAAGCCCGACACAGAGGAGGATGGACAGTGCGATTCCATTCGCGTGAAGTCCAAGAACAGGCAAGGCTCCAGCGAGTGGAGTGGGCAGGGAGGGCTTGCCAGGGCTTTGTGGGAGGTGGGTGGTACAGCTGCCCATTTGTCGAGATTCATCCAACTGTACTCTAAAAATGGAGGCACCTTACTTAGAAAACCATAAGACTCTGAGCTTCCTCTGCAGGGGGCGTGGGTTCGATCTCTGGACTGGGAACTAAGATCCCGCAGGCATGCCAAACGGTGTGGCCAAAAAGAAAGAAAAAAAAAAATTAACACAACATTGTCAATAAACTGTACTTGAATAAAATAAATTTTAAAAACAAGCAAGAACACCCAGAAGACTTCTGGAAAATGAAAGTCCTGAAGGGGTACTCGCCTTAGCGGCGGGTAGAGCGTATTCAGACCTGGATAATTAGAACGGGGTGGGGCAGTCTGAGAGCGGAACAGAGCAGGACGCCCTGTGGAACTCTCATGCACAGAGCGGCTCATAAGTCCCCGGGGAAAGGGGACCATGTGAGGAATGCGGCTGAATCCGGAGCAAGTCCCAGTTTGACCAAAATTAGACACAGAATAAACAGAACCATGGAAGGACTGGGGGAACCAAAGGAGAATCCCTCCTTAACCTCAGGCTCGGGAAGATTTTTGTCAACATGACCCCAAAGCCAGAGCTGATAAATAAAGGGTGCTAGTTTTTCCACGTAAAAATCAAGAATGTTTGCCTCACAAGCAAGGCCAGAAGGCCCCAATCTGGGAGAGCTATGTGCAACCTACATTATAGACGAAAGGCTGAGCAGCACACATTGGGAAGACGGAGAGAACGTGGGCCCAGGACACGAAGGGACGGAAAAAGAGGAGGTTAAAAAGGTGACAGTCCGTGAACTTCTTTAGGCCAGGACCCCGACACCTCCCGGACGCTGGAAGCGCGGGGTCCGCGGGGCCGCAGTTCACCTCGCGGCCGGCAGGTGGCGGTGCCGCCAGGCCCGCCGGGCCGCAGCCGCGCGCCCCCTTCCGGACGCGCCCGGAAGCACTGGGCCGGGGCTCCTGCAGGTGCCGGAGGAAGGCGCCCCTCCCCGGCGATGCCTGCAGTTGCTGAAGACGCTAGACGCCGAACCCAAGGCTGGTTCTCCATCCACGGGCGCTGCCACACAACCTCCACGTGCACCCCTCAGGCCAGAGGGGGAGCATTTACTAGGTTGCAACTGTGAACGCGGGGGGCGGGTACACCCCCATCCCCCGGGGCGCGAAGTTGCCGGTGCAGGGAACCAGCGCTGCGGACCACGGCGGTGCCTGGGGCTGGGGCAGGAGGGAGCCGGTTCACCCAACACGCTGTTATAGCGAGTTATAGCCAGGTCGGCTATAGCCCTGACAAAAATAAATCAGCGATTAGGAAGGAAGAGCCTCATTTTCAGCAACGAGGTGTTTTCGATCACTCGAAAGGCCTTCTCAATGAAACGATGGAAAATCGTTTGGATTTTGGAATGGAAAACGGTGTAAAATACAGAAAGCGTCATTTTGAATGCATGACCGAGCTGAGAGAAAGGTCAGGAGGGAAACAGCAACCCCAAATGCAGAAAAACCGGGAGCATAAGAGGGGGCTGAGCCCCAGGACGTGCCTCGTGGAGTGGAGGTGGGCAGGGGCGGAGAGCAGGCAGGGAGGGGTGGGCCGGAGGAGGGGGCGTGGTCAGCTGCCGGTGGGGGAGGGGTGCAGCTGAGGACGCTGCTGGGCTTAGCGCGGCTGGGGGGGCGGGGGGCATTCTGTATTCTTTCCCATTTCTCCCAACCCAGCGGGCCCAACACTTTAAAATAACTACGTCACAAGTGACTGGATTCTGCCCGTGTAGCCGGCGTGGCTGCAGGTTTACAGAAGAAGGAGCTGGGGACACAGAGTGAACAGAACAGACAGCCCGAGCCAACATAGAAGTGTGTCCTGGGAGAGTAATGTTAACGATAATGATTTCAAGAAAAAAACAGCACATTCGTGTGAAAGGAAATTGACTTTCAACGCCAAGTGAGGCAGCCAACAAAATTATGAGATTTAGCATAACTTTTTGCACAAAGGAAGAAGAAGGAATTCCAGAGCTTTCTTCTGGCTTCACAAAGAAATTGCCCAGGTGCCCTTCTGAAAAGAGAGATGTTGACTTACTAGTTTTGTTTTTTGATTTTTTAAAATCCCACAGCATTTGTTGTCATCTGACATACGGGTGATCAAAACAATATGAATAAATGTTTCAAACCTAAGTATCCATTGCCAGAGGAATGGATAAAGAAGATGTGGTATATATACACAATGGAATATTACTCAGCCATAAAAACGACTGAAATTCTGCCATTTGCAACAACATGGATGGACCTAGAGATTATTATGCTTAGTGAAATAAGTCAGACAGGAAAAGACAAATACTGTATGTTCTCACTTATATGTGGAATCTGTTTTTTGGCCACACCATGTGTCTTGCGGGATCTTAGTTCCCCCACCAGGGATCGAACCCAGGCCCTGGCAGTGAAAGTGGCAAGTCCTAACCATTGGACCACCAGGGAATTCCCTATATGTGGAATCTTAAAAATAAAACAAACTAGTGAATATAACAAAGTAGAATCAGACTCACATATACGAGAACAAACTAATGGTTACCAGTGGGGAGAGGAGAGGGAGAAGGATAAGATAGGGGTATGGGATTAACAGATGCAAACTCCTATGTATAAAATAGATAAGCAACAAGGATTTACTGTTTAACACAGGGAAATATAGCCATTATTTGGTAACAACTTTACTTAATTTTAAAAAATATATTTATTTATTTACTTATTTGGCTGTGCCAGTTCTTAGTTGCGGCACGTGGGATCTTTAGTTGCAGCATGCGAACTCTTAGTTGCGGCATGTGGGATCTAGTTCCCTGACCAGGGATGAAGCCTGGGCTCCCTGCATTGGGAGTGTGGAATGTGGAGTCTTACCCACTGGACCACCAGGGAAGTCCTGGTAATAACTTTAAGTGGAGTATAATCTATAAAAACGTTGAATCACTATGTTGTACACCTGAAACTAATATAATATTGCAAATCAACTATGCAGCAATAAAATAAACAATATGAATCAGTGTTTCAGACACCTAAAAAAACTGTGTGGCCTTCCCAACAATTTCTCCCTTCGCTGCTAAGCTCTGGTTGGAGACACTTCGGAGCAGTGATATCATCAGCTTCTACATGATCCACCCTGTTGTTTCCTTGACTTTGTTTTCGAATGGATTTCTTCTGCATCACGTAATACGAGGTTCATACACTCATCAAAACCAACAGGTCAGGGGCTTCCCTGGTGCTGCAGTGGTTAAGAATCTGCCTGTCAATGCAGGGGTCACGGGTTCAAGCCCCGGTCCGGGAAGATCCCACATGCTGCGGAGGGACTAAGCCCGTGCGCCACAACTACTGAGCCTGCACTCTAGAGCCCACGAGCCACAACTACTGAGCCCACGTGCCACAACTACTGAAGCCCGTGTGCCTAGAGCCCGTTCTCCGCAACAAGAGAAGCCACCGCAATGAGAAGCCCACGTACCACAACAAAGAGTAGCCTCCGCTGGCCACAACTTGAGAAAGTCCGTGTGCAGCGATGAAGATCCAATGCAGCCAAAAATAAATAAATAAATAAATAGGTCAGGGACTTCCCTGGTGGTGCAGTGGTTAAGAATCTGCCTGCCAGTGCAAGGGACACGGGTTCGAGCCCTCATCCGGGAAGCTCCCACATGCCGTGGAGCAACTAAGCTCATGTGCCACGACTACTGAGGCCCGCGCGCCTAGAGCACGTGCTCCGCAACAAGAGAAGCCACCGCAGTGAGAAGCCCACGCACCGCAACGAAGAGTAGCCCCCGCTCGCCACAACTAGAGAAAGCCCTCGCACGGCAACGAAGACCCAATGCAGCCAAAAATAAATAAACTAATTAATTTTTTATAAAAAACAGGTCAGCCCTCTACCAGCATATTCACTTGCTCCTCGAGCCACACCTGAAGCCAAGGTCTATTTTGCAAGTGTGAAGATAAGGTTGAAGCCTGCACTGTCACCTTTTTGGCCCTGGCCACAGAGCAGCATGGGGGATGCCCACGAAGACCACGCGGACTCATCACACTGAGAGATGTCAATTCAGTGTTATCAGGGCAAAGAGCCAATCAGAAGGCTGGATGTGGGGGGAGACGGGTCCACTCTCGGAAGTCCAGGGGTCAGAGGAGGCCCCTTTGTGCCAACTGCAGGCCCGGGGGCAGCCTTATAGCATTGGAAGGAGAACAGGGGAAGTTTATCCCCATTCTCCACACTAATTGGAGAGGAGAGACATGTACATTCCCAGAGCCCGAATTTCCAAGGACACAGCAGAGCAGGGGCTCCTGAGATGCCCTGTCACTGTCCCTCCGGATCCATCTCCCCCAGCAGCTGGGAACTAAGCAGGGCTGGAGGCTGGAACGCCCCCGGTTCACCTTCCAGAAAGACAGGCCTGCAGAGATTAGGGAAGGGCAAAATCCACCCTTTCTAAACACAGATGGGGCGTGGTGAGCGATACATTTTTCTTCCACGTTAAGAATGAAAAAGAAGATGATTACATATGCAGCGGGAACGAGGGGACTGTGGACATTTTTATGCCGACACATGTGAAAACTTAAACAAGACGCGCAATTTCCTAGGGCGTCTGGGCAGCTTTCAGTCAGTAAAGTGGCCTTAGACGAGGTGGGCAGGGGCCGGGCTGATGAGGGCCAGCAGAGCTGCAGATGCCCTGAGCCCAAGCTGATCAGCAAGGCCCAGCCCTCATCCAGCCTTCTTGAGGCCCTCGGCCACCACTGGCTCCATGAGGGCATCTGTACAAAAGCAGAAACGGGCCAGAGGGGATCTGAGTGACCTCACACATAGGCCTCCTCTCTGGCCCTTGGAAACAACACAGCAGATTCTACTCTCTACTCGCCACTTTTTTTTGCTCAATTCAATGCATTTTCAGCAAAAGCTATCATGTTGCCGAGACCTGTGCTGATCTGTACTGTGAGGAGGGCGGGAAAGGAGGGAGGGACCCACCGAGAGCCCTGTAGGTCCCTCCACAGAGAAGACCCCCGGCTGGGACCTGCCCCGTATCCCAGCCTCGTGGACCCCCTGAGCCTCAGTTCCTGCCCCTGCCTGCTGCCCAGCTCGTGGTCAGGCGTCCCTTTGGACCCAACTGCTGTCCCCTGGTACTGCCGGTTCCTGGCTCATCTATACTAGGGAGGGAAGGGAGCCAGGTCCCAGTCCAGGTTCTGTCCTGCGTGTCCTGGGAGCCTCGGGCACAGGGTCTGCCCCTTACGGTCCACAGCATGCTGTGCTCTGACAGAGCTGCTGGGGGCCCGAAGAAGCCAGCCACCCTGAGCTCCGAGCTGCACAGGCAGGATCCCTGGCGGGGGCCCTGGAGACAAGGACCTTCCTCTCCCGAGTCTGCAGGTGAGAAAACAGATGCCAGCCTCCTGCCCACTCTGCCCTGGGGACATGCCTGCAAATGCCCAGGGCATCTCTGTCCTCAGGGAGCAGAGAAGCAGGGATGTCTGGGCAGGAAAACAGTGCGGGCTGGGTGCCCACCTGCCCCCTCTGCCCCGGCCGCCTCACTGCAGATGCAAAGCAGGCAGTGAGTTGTATGAAGGCTCTCAGCGTGCACTGGGAGGCAGTCTCTCTCTGGTGTCCCCTCTGCTCTCCCTCCCCTCACAGGGCATGGGGTGCGGGTCGCCCCCCTCAGCTTCACCTACCGGGGATGGGGCACTGGAGCCCCGAGGCCACACAGCAGTCCAAGCCATGCAGCCAGTGGCTGGAGGCAACTTCAGGTCCCGCAGGTGAGAAACGCAGCCCCACAGAGACCAAGCTGAGCTTGACGACCCGCTTCTCAGAGCCCAGCTCTGCCAAGAGGGGAGTGCTGCGCCCCGAAAAGGCCCCCTTCCCCGGATGTCCGGCCACCTCCCCAAACCGCTTGGTCCTCTGGGGTGTGAGCAAGGCTGGCCTGCGGGAAGAGAGGACCCTCGGCAGCTGGAGATGCAAAGGCAGCAGAGGGAGTGGTTCCTGGCCCCTGAGGACACCGTGAACGCCAAGGCCGCCGGGAGGGGCCGAGGACGAGCTGCCGCCCCGAAGCCTCTCCTTTTCAAACAACCCACACAGTGGTCACCCGCGTGTACCCGTGACCTCCGTGCTCAGGGTCCGAGCGGCCCAACACCAGCTTCTTCCTCCCAGCCCGGATGGGCTGCGGGGGGATCACCCTGTCTGGAGGCAGGGGGTTCCCTGGAAGTTGCTGTTGTCGCTTCAGGCTGGTCCAACCTCCCCTGCTGGGCGGAACCATTTCCCACAGGTCCTGGAACCCGGACCCCCGCCAGTGAGGTGCCACCTGGGTGAAGTCACCTGTATGCCCCCTCCCTGAGTCGGGGGGGACGACAGGGATGCCGGGGGCGGCCAGCAGCCTGCTGGGCTCGGGCGGCAGGCAGGGTTTGGAGGGGGTGAAGGCCATGGAGGCTTCTGCGGACACACTTTGACAGTCAGTCTGAAGCCTCCAAGCAGGAAGCCCAGAAGCCAACACCGTCTGACATTGACTTTTCTTTTATTTGTGGTTGTGATATGATGTTTCCTGTAAAGGGATTTAAAGAAAACGTCCAGGAAATAACCACACAGCTGGTGACCTCCGGAAAGTGGCCCTTCAGACAGGGAAGTGTGTCCTAGCCGGGCCTGCGGGAGCTGGATGGAGGCCTCTCCCCTCCTTGCCTACTCCATGCTCAGGGCCAGCCCCAGCTGGACCTCCCAACGTCGAGTGCCCGCTTGCTCACCCAACAGGAGACCCGGGGGACCACGTTATCGTTGCACGGAAACGGTTTCTCCTTCCTTGTGGTCTCTGCCTCACCTTGCTGGCCCCTTGCAGGAAGCTGAGCCCTGGGGTTCAGTCTGTGTCCACAGTCCACAGCTGGGGAAGGGGGCGGGCCTCTGGACCCCAGCCAGGGTGGGGGGCGGGTGGGGCTGGGGGAAGATGCTCAGGTCTTCAGGGACGGATGTCAGGCAGAGGGAGTGACCTGGGGGTTCTAGGAAAGGGAAGGGGTCAGGGTGGAGGGGTGGGAGGTGGAGTTGGCAAGGTCAGCGGGGCCGGCAGGCCACGCGCTAGGTGGGACTCTGAGTTGCAATGGTCAGAAAGCTGGTGTTCCAGTGTCTGCACAGAGGGGCTTTCCTGGCCCCTGTGCCTTTGAAGTCCAGGGGTGGGCTTGCTTCAGGCCATGTTGGATCCAGACACTTGGTGCAAATACTCTGGCAGGTTTCTTTTTTTCCTTTTTAAAAAAAATTTTTTGTATTTCTTTATTTATTTGGCTGCGTTGGGTCTTAGTTGCGGCATGCGGTCGGCTTCTCTCTAGTTGTGGCTCGCAGGCTTAGTAGTTGCGGTGTGCAGGCTTAGTTGCCCCGTGGCACGTGGGATCTTAGTTTCCCGACCAGGGATCGAATCCGCGTGCCCTGCACTGGAAGGCGGATTCTTAACCACAGCACCACCAGGGAAGTCCCTCTGGCAGGTTTCTTGCCTCCCTCAGGGGATGGCTTCATTCTCAGACCAGCTCTTCCCCTGAGAGACCTTTCGATCAGCAGCTGGACGTCTACTTCTGCCAGTAGAGCAACCACACTTTCCCGTAAGCTTCGGCAAAGACCTCGAGGCCAAGGGGACGACGGTCTGAATGGCCAGGCCTGGGTGCTCCAGCAGCCCCTGGGCGAGGTGGGTGAGCCCACCCAAAGCCCCACAGCCTGAGAGCAGAGAATAGAGGCCCCCAAAGGGAAATGGAGGCGCTAGCACTGGGAGTCAGGACAAGCGTGGGGCAGGAAGGTGCCACCTGCCCGCGACGTGGTGTGGGGTGTGGGGGCATTGGGTTTGCCTTCAGCTCACATGTTGGTCCCTCTCTGTCTGCTGCCCCTCCCCTGTCTTCACTCCAGCCTGGCTGTGCCCAGCACTGGCTTCCGTGTCTGCACAGCCGGGGCTCCATCCTCTGGTTTCCAGTGCAATTGCCTAGGAAGCTGGCTCCAGCCAGAAGGAGGGTCTCTGTGCAGTGAGGGAGCTACCCTGGTGGGTGAGCAGCAGCTTAAAGGTGGGCCATCTGGTCTTTGAGGTCTTGCCCACGTGCCCTTTCCGGTGGGAGGGAGGCCACTCGTGCCACGGTCGGCTCCCTGGGGAAGGTGGGCACTGACCTTGACTTCCCCCTCACCTTCCCTGATGGGGCAGGAACGACAGCAGCCCCAGATGCTCCTGTAAACCCCATTAGCTCCTACTTCTGGGCAGGGAGCTGTCGGGGGCTCTGGCTGGGGGATCTCAGGGCTGGTAGGTCCAGGATCTGAGATGGGCTGTCTCTATGGGGCCAGGGGAAGGGGCCCAGGATCCATCCACCTTCCTCAGAGGCTGTGGCTGGTGGCAGAGGGAGCTCCAGCCCCTCCACAGAGCTAAGCCCTGGTACTGGGCCTTCGGAGGACAACAGACGGCAACCCCGCTGGCCACTGGCAGGGGCAGCTGCAGAGGTGGGTATGGGGCCTGATGTGGGGTGAAGGGGGGGTCCCCCGTGATCTCTGGGGACAGTTTGCTTCACCAGCCCAGAACCCTCAGCTGGGAAGCAGAGCTTTCTCACGTCTGCCCTCCCCAGTCCTGCGGCAGCTCAGGAGATCCTGCACAGGGACACGTAGGGCACAGCCCTCCCCCTCCCCTCCCCTGCTCTTTGCCCAAAGATGCCCTGCACAGAGAAAATGCCCAGGTGGGGGAGCAGCAAAGCTGGCAACCCCATGCCTGGCCCTTCCACCTAGCCAGGAGCTGCCAGACCAGGAAGAGCTCAGCCTGGTGAGCCCCCAGCCCCAGAACAGGCTAAGGGCATGGGTATCAGGCTCCGCAGGGAGGCCTCAGGCTGGATCTAATTGGATTCTCTCCCCTACCCCCCACCAGCTGCAAAAGCTCTGAACAGTCCCGTTTCTGCCCAGCTCCTCTCTGGAGTGGGCAGGTGGAATGGTCACCTGGCTGCTCTCTGGCCCAGAAGACCTGGCAGTGGAGACCTGGGCCACCGTAGAGCATGGCACCCTCTGACCACTGTCCCATCCCTACCCCTCGGGCAGAGCGGCCACAGCGACCTCAGCTTCCCCAGGAAACCGGTGTGAGAAAGCTGGTCGAGGCCCCAGGGAGCTCGGGGTGAGGACGCGGGGTCCCTGGACCACGGTCACTTTCTGCCCCCTGAGTCCCCCACAAAGCTGGGCAGGAGTCTGAGCCCAGGGCCCTCCCTGCCTGGGGAGGGGGTAGAAGCCAGGGGCAGGGCCAGGGGTGCCTCTCTCCAAAACTTCCCCCCCAGGCCTCCCCCACTAGGTGCAGCGGCCTGGGGAGACCCTGCTTGGGGTCTCAGGGAGCTGGAGAGGCCTGGTGTTGGGGGCAGGGTTTTCTGGCCGGTGTGCTGGGTCTGGGTAGGGGGCCGCTGACCCTTGGCTTCAGGCTCTGGTAGAGGGCTTGCGATCTGGTGCTGACCTGGAATTTGGGGGGATGACCAGGAAATAGTGAGGCGGGGGTGGAGGTGGAGTGCTCCTTGGATGGGTGAATGGGGACCAAGGACTCAGTGAGTGTTGCAGCCCACCTAGTCCCTCCTCTCTCTCCCCCAGATGAGAACAGCACCTGGAAGTGGCTGCTGGGAAACTACAGTCCACAGGACAGTTGCCAGGGACCCCTCCTCGCCTCCCTGCCCAGGGCTCAGAGGTGTGCTCCCTGCACATGGTGTGCTACTTCACATCCAGTCACGTCAGGCAGGCCTGGCTGCGTGTCCCCCGGCCCTGGAGAGGTGTCTTGAGCACGGGACGGTTAGACTGGAGGGGATGGAAGGCCTACGGTCTCAGACCTCCTGGACACCGGAGTGGGGGAAGGTATGTGTCCCTCCTTCCCCGGGTAGTGATGCCCACCCTCTGCACCAGGTGGACTTGTGGCGGGGCTGTTCCCTTTGTCCAGCCTTGGCCCTCTTCCCGGGCGATCCGGAGGGCTGCCCCAGGGCCATATCTGCGGGGAGGCGGGGGAAGGATTAATTAGAGCCGAGAGTGGTCCACCCTGTAGCTGCCTCTTTGGTGCGGAGTGAATAGTTTTCAGCAGAGGAAGTCTCATCTCTCTGGCGCCCCTCCCAGGTCGGCGCTGTCCACTTCGAAATGAGCAGAAGCCCTGAGGGCGGAGGAGTTTCCGTCCTCACCCCCTCCAGGTCACGACAGATGGTACCCTTTCTTTGCCGGTCCCCACCGCGGGTGTGGGATGGGGCGGCGTGGAGCTGCGCGCGCTCGCTCCAGGCCGCTGCTCCCCACCATCTGGAGGCACGGCATCCTTGCCAGGTGTGGCCAAGGAGAGTCGCGAAGCTGCCCCCGGGTGCCACGACTCGAGACCCCAGCCCGCCGCGGACCACTGGAAAGCCCGGAAAAAGCCTGTTAGGGGAGGGTAAAGGGCAGGGCTCCGAAGGGCGCTCACACGGCGAGAGGCCGAGGGGCACAGCCGCCCCGGCAGCGCCGGGCCTCTCCCGACCCGCGCGGCCGCCCCCTCTCCTTCGAGGTCCGCCCTCCGGGGGGGCCGCGGCCCGGCGAGGGTTAAGGGGGGCGGGGCGGGGGTGGCCCCGCCTCCGCCGCCGCGCCGGGTCCGAGCGCGCACGGGGCGCGGGGGCGGGTCGGAGCGGGCGGCGGCGGAGGGCGCGGCGAGCCGGGCGAGCGCGGGGAGCGGTGGCGCGGCCGGCGTGACCCACTGCCCGCGCCCGTGCGCCCCCGAGCCCGCGCCCCGCCGCCGCCCGGCCCAGCCGCAGGATGCGCGCTCCGCTGCTGCTGCTGCTGCTGCTGCTGCTGCTGGCCGCCTGCGCGCCGCCGCCCTGCGCCGCGGCCGCCCCGACGCCGCCGGGCTGGGAGCCGTCGGCAGACGCGCCCTGGTGCCCCTACAAGGTGCTGCCCGAGGGCCCCGAGGCGGGCGGCGGGCGCCTGTGCTTCCGCAGCCCGGCGCGCGGCTTCCGCTGCCAGGCGCCCGCCTGCGCGGCGCACGCCTCGGCCGGCCGCGCGCTGCGCGCCAGCGTCCTGCGCAACCGCAGCGTGCTACTGCAGTGGCGCTTGGCGCCGGCCGAGGCGCGCCGCGTGCGCGCCTTCGCGCTCAACTGCTCGTGGCGCGGCGCCTACACGCGCTTCCCGTGCGAGCGCGTGCTGCTCGGCGCCTCCTGCCGCGACTACCTGCTGCCCGACGTGCACGACGGCGTGCGCTACCGCCTGTGCCTGCAGTCGCTGCCGCTGCGCGCCGAGCCCCCCGTCGCCCCGGAGCCCGCCGTCGTCCCGGAGCCTGCCGCGTCCGCCGAGTGCGTGGAGTTCGCCGCCGAGCCGGCCGGCATGCGGGAGATCGTTGTGGCCATGACGGCGGTGGGCGGCTCCATCTGCGTCATGCTCGTGGTTATCTGCCTACTCGTGGCCTACATCACGGAGAACCTCATGCACCCGGCCTTCGGGCGCCCGGGCCTGCGCCGGCAGCCCTGAAGTGCGAGGCGCCCGCCAGACCGGGCTCTGCCTGCCCGACTAGGGTGCGGGAGGCCCCAGGCCCTTGGCCCGCTCTCCCCTCCCCGCTCTCGCTCCATCCTGAGGATCTCCACGCAGGGCCTGCTGGAGATAGATGGGGCACCGGCCGGCCCTTCCCAGGGCCTTGGAGTCACCGCACGACCTTTCCAGCTGAGCAGCCGCCTCCCAAACTCCAGCTCGGGACTGGCCCTTGGGCCTGAGTGGAGATGCCAGCCGCGTGCAGGGCTCTCCCCGCTCTCCAGAGCCCTTGGGGGGTACCATCAGAGCACAGAGACCCTCTTCGCAAGAGCCATTGGCACCCCCGGGCCGTCACCCTGCGCCTCCAGTCTGTGACGAGTTGGAAAAAACCAGGCTGTCGTTATGGCTTGGTCACTGTGTGCTTTTCCCACTCAAGGGGGCCGCTTGGAGCCTGTCCTCTCCCCGCCCCACCCCAGTGGGCTTAGGTAGCTTCGTGCCTTAGTATCTCGGGCCCACTGCGGGAGCCAGCCACCCTTCCAGTGCTGTCCAAGAGGGTCTGTGGCCCCGATGCTGGCAGCTTGCGCGTGCTTCTGGCCAGAGCCCCCCTGGGGACCCTCCCTTCAAGCTTTGCAGGAACATCCAGTTTGGGTAAGAAGCGTCCTGCGGTGTTTCCCTGTGTGGGCATTTGACAAGTTGGGAGCCGTGACTTAGCTCGGCAGGCGGCCCAGCGTCCAGCTGTTGTTTCCGGGGGTGAGTGTCCCCTGACCTCGGGGGGAGCTGGCAGTTCACCAGGGCTGGGCTCCCTCCCCTTCCTTTTGTGTGTCTGGTGAGGACTTTCCATGGGGACTGGGGGTCTGAAAGAGCAGTGCCGTATCCAGAGGGTGAAGGATAGATGCCAACTTGCCCAGCTGGACCTTCCACTGTGATCTGGATCCCAAGCCTCAACCACGGCATGACGGACAGCACCATGCCACCCCATCCCCGAGCCAGTGGCCAGCTGCCCCGGATCTGGCTGGGTGCTGCCCCCTGCCCACCTACCCGCTCGCCGTGGACTGAAGGCTGGCCTTGCCCGTCTCCGGGCAGACCTGAGCATCTTGGCCGAGGTTCCCTCCTGTGCCAGCCACCTGACGATGCTGGGCGCTGGGAGGGGCGAAGCATGGCTCGCCCGGCTCTGCGTGAGCCCCCGACTGTGGCTGTCCTGGACCCGGCACATCTGGAGTCACTGTGGCGAACTCCCCCTCCCCCAGCAGCCACCAGCGACCCTCACACCAGCAGCCTGGCTGGTGCCCCTGCAGCGCCCACTCCCTACCTCTCTGTCCTTGCTCTGCCCGCCCCTGGTGTGGCACTGGTCAGGCGTGAGCCTGGCGCCAGTGTCTAAATGTCTATCATTCTTAGACCCAAACCACTGTCTTGTGTACTTATTTGGGAGGGGGGAGAGAAGGGTGAGGGGGAGAGTTGAACCCCTTTTTCCCAGCTCCTCAGGCATCAGCCCAGTGGTTGGCCCTGGAGCCTTTGCAGGTCACGTGGGGTTAGCCCAGGCCGGGAGCACAGGCACCCTGCCCTTGTGGCTTGTGGCAGAGGGACAGGCAGGGTGTGTCTCAGCTGGCCTGTCCGCCTTCAGAGCTTGGACAAGCATCTTCTCTGGGGTCTGCTCTGTGGGGCGGGGCTGGGGAGTGGCACCTGCCGCAGTTGGAAATAGCCCCGCCTCAGGAATGACCCGCTTGAGCTGTGACAGGCAGCAGTGAGGTGGCTCCAGAAGGGCCCCCTCCCCGGCCCGGGCATCCCCACGCGGTGCTAGAGCTGGGGGGTGGGGGCCAGAGGACGGACCTGGGGCCCCTGTGTGTGGCGCACACTGTGTCACCCCCTGCATTCCCTACTGGGCCTCCCCCACCTGGGCTAGGCTGTCCTTGAGATCCTGGAGCCGGCTGTGACCCTGAGGGGCAAACAGCTGGGGGTGGGCCATGCTCTGAGGAGTGACTCATCCCCCCTTCCGCCAAGGGAGCGGGGTGCAGTGAAGTGTCTAGACAGCCAGCAGGAGTGGAAGGGGTTCCAATTCCTCCAGCCTGGCTCCCTGGGGGACCTTTTCCTCTTGCAGCTTTAGGCTACCCGCGACAGGCGCTGAGGTGTCTTCCACATGGGTGGGGCTGGCAGCCCTGGTCCCAGGCCCTGGTGCCCTGCTGTCCATCCTCTAGCTCCTGTGTGCAGCTGGGTTCACAACCGGCCACTGTGAAGTACTTGGAGGCCTGCCCTGGGCCCTTCCCCCAGCCGTGCAGCTGATTTGGGGCCCTGTCTGTGGCCCTGACTGGGCTCACGCCAGCTAGAGCCACAGGCCTGTCCTACCCGCCGATTCTCGAGGCTGGTCAGTACGGACCCGCAGCCCTCCGCCCCAGAGATGCCTCTTCAGGGCTCTCTTCAAGGGCTTCTTGGAGGCCCAGTGTCCAGCCCAGCAGGGTCCAGTGGGGGAGCCCTGGCCTGGAGACGGCATGGAGCTGGTGTCCATGAGGAGCACTTCTGCTCCTGAACCGTTGCCACCCCTGAAAACTGCTTCCCCAGGTGGCCCTTCCATTCTGGGGGCGCGGGGACACCCAGGCTCCTCCCCTACGAGCCCCCAGTCCTCCATCCCCACCACATCCCGGTGGCTCTCTCTCTGACTCGTGGCTGGCGGGTAGACGTGCGGCTTCCCTGTGCCCTGGAGGTGGAGGTCCGGATGCCTTGTCCCTCAGTCAAGACTTCGTCTTTCTCGTGGTGCCTGAAGGTAACTACCTTAAGCTTATGATTTCCTGACGTGGAGTAGAAAGAACTGCTCTGATTCTAAAACACTGAAGGGTTGCCTGGGCTGTCAGCCTGGCCCTGCCTTTCAAGAGCCATGCACCCTTTCAATGCCTCAGTCTCCTTGTCTGTGAAGTGGAAACAGTCATAGGACCTAACTCAGAGGCTTGTGTGGAGGCTTATGTGAGATCAGCCAGGCGGAGAAGCGTAAGTGGTCCGTGCTTGGTCCCGTCTGTGCCACGACTTGATGCGCATCCAGGCCAAGACCACCCCCGCCCACGGCTGCATCCCTAGCCTGACCCTGCTCAGAATCCCGAGGTCCTTGAAATTCCACCACCAAACACACTCCCTGCTCACTCCCCAAAGCTGACCCACAGCTTGTGTTCCTCACTCAGCCAGCAGGAGGGATTCACGGTCATTCTGTGGACGAATGCCCAATGCCCTGTGTGGCAGGCTCTGGGGGCCCAGCAGTGACACCGGAGGTAAGATGCGGGCCGGCCGGCCTGCTCAGGCCCCTCCCCACGGCCCCCAGGGCAGCTGCTAACTCCCCGGGTCCCCCGGACATTCAGCCCTCCGGCCTCCGGCCTCCGAGGAGAAGCTGGTTTCATCAGCGCTGGCTCGTGAGGACCTCACACTCCCGGGGGCCGCTAAGCCAGGGGGTGGGGGTGGACACACAAACGCGCAGGCAGCATGAGGTGCGATGGAGGAAACGTTTCCCCACTGGGGCAGGGCTGTGCGGCTGGCGTTTCCCTGGTGATCTCAGGATTGGGGGACTGGGCTGTTGGAGTTGGTCTACATGGACAGCCAGGGAGCTGCTGGAGACCCTGGCCCGGGGGATGGGCATTTTGGCCCCTTCAGCCTGAGTCTAGAGAGTCCTGGGTCCCTGACACCCAGAGCCTCCTCCAGCCGCATCTCTCTGGGGACTGGAAGCGTGACCCCAGCAAACGCCGGCCAAGAGGGGAGGAAGCGTCCACATCCCAGGGTGGGGTCAGGCTGCACCTTCTGAAGTCAGGAGCCCAAGGGCCACACACACACTGCCTCTTTCTTTCAAGGTCCCCCCAGATATCCCCCCTCCTTTAGAGATCTGTTATTTCATTTCTATGCTGTATCGGCTGTCTTTTCAAACTTTCATTTTTTCTAATGACCTCAGTAAAATGTTCCCTCCATTTCTGATGCGGGGTGTTCTTTCATAACTTTTGTTTTCCTAACTCTGTTTAGCTTATGACGAAATATTCAGTTAAAATGTCTACTTATTTTGGGGGCATGCCTCTCTGGCTTGTCTTCTCTACCTACAGGGATGTCAGCACGCTTCTTTTTTTCTTATGGAGAGTCTGGGTGGGAGTCACTCGCTGCTCTGTCCCCTTGGCCACATGTAACGAAGCTGGGTTTCCCTCGCTCTTAGGTGGGGAGTGGGTGGGCTGGGATAGCGTTCAGAACTTCCCAGCTCTGCTGTTAACCACTGCGTTGATTACGTGGCCTCACACGTCTGGGATCTGCCTTTCCTTCCCCTCCCCCACTTTTATCTGGACTGTCTCCTTCCTTTGTCCCACGTGTCTCTGTCCTGCTCAATTTGGATCCCAGCGCGACAGATTCTCCCCATGCCGTTCCCTTCCTCCCTCATGGCAACCACTCCGATGTTGTGCTGCTGGGCTTGTTTTTAATTTTTACTCAACACCGTGTCTTTGAGATTTATCCATGTTGCAGAATGCACAAATGTTTAATTGTTTCTGTTCATTGCATGCAATTTCTAGTGTGTGTCCACCAGGCTGACTTGTCCTCAGCCCTGAGGGTACACGGGTAACTGCAATGCTAATCACAGTGTCGCCATGATAATGCCCATCCACATTCCTCAGGGACCCGTGTGAGGATTTCTCTAGGTGAGGGGCAGTGGATCTTAGGGGTGTGTGTACCTAACCACCACCATTATCAGTTTGTCCTTAACGGCCAAAGCAGTCAGCACTCCCGCCAGCAGGGCAGGTAGGTTTCTACTTCCGCAACCTCTCACAAACACTGTGTATTGTTTGGTTTCGTAGCTTTTGCCCATCTGTTGGCTGTGTAGCAGTAACTGGATTTGATTTTAATTTGCTTTCTTCTGATCACTGGAGAGGCTGCACACCACTTACTATTCAAGTGGCTAATACCACTTGAATTTCCCTGCTGAATAACTGCTTATTCATAATTTTTGTACATTTTCCCATTGCTGTGGCTTTTTCCTCTTGATTTTCAAGAGGTCCACAAATAGTGCTGTCCAACAGGACTTTCTGAAATTATGAAAATGTTATCTGTGCTGTATTAGTTTCCTGGGGCTGCTATAACAAAACCACAAACTGGGTGTCTTAGAACAACAGAACTTTATTCTCTCATGGTTCTGGAGGCTGGAGGTCCGAAATCAAGGTGTTGCCAGAGGTGGCTCCTTCTGGAGGCTCTGAGGGAACGTTTCATGCCCGTTTCACGCCTCTCTCCAGTGTCTGGTGTGGCCGGCAATCTTTGGGGCTCCCTGGCTAGCGGACACATCACTCCAATCTCCAAGGACACCCCTGTTATGGCCTCCTCCTGTCTGTCTGTCTCCTCTGAGGCTCTGTGTCTGAATTTCCATCTCCTTTCTCTTATAAAGACACCACTCACTGTATTATTGCCCACTCTAATCCATTATAATTTTAAAGTATTTTATTTAGTTATCTATTTATTTGGTTACACCAGGTCTTAGTTGTGGCTCACCAGCTCCTTAGTTGTGGCATGTGAACTCTTAGTTGCGGCATGCATGTGGGATCTAGTTCCCTGACCAGGGATCAAACCCGGGCCCCCTGCATTGGGAGCACGAAGTCCTAACCACTGCACCACCAGGGAAGTCCCCTAATCCATTATAACTTAATTTTATTCCATCTGCAAAGACCCCTATTTTCAAATAAGGGCACATCCACAGGTCCCAGGGGTTAGGGTATCAACATATTCTTTTGAGGAACATGATTCACAGTAGTCACTAGTCTAGTCAGTATCTACTAGTCATTGTGGCTCTTTGGGGACTTGAAATGTGACTAGTATAACCAAGAAACCACATCTTAAGTTTTAATTAATTTAAACGTAAGTTCAAATAGCCGTATATATTTAGTGGGGCTGTACTGAACAGCACAGTTCTAGATACATACCTTTGACTATTTATTTTTTAATTAATTAATTTATGGCTGCACTGGGTCTTCATTGCTGTGCACGGGCTTTCTCTAGTTGCGGCTAGTGGGGGCTACTCTTCATTGTGGTGTGTGGGCTTCTCGTTGCAGTGGCTTCTCTTGCTGTGGAGCACGGGTTCTAGGCACGCGGGCTCAGTAGTTGTGGCGCACGGACTCTAGACTGCGGGCTCAGTAGTTGTGGCGCACGGGCTCTAGACTGCGGGCTCAGTAGTTGTGGAGCACGGGTTCTAGGCACGCAGGCTCAGTAGTTGTGGCACACGGGCTCTAGACTGCGGGCTCAGTAGTTGTGGCGCACGGGCTCTAGACTGCGGGCTCAGTAGTTGTGGCGCACGGGCTCTAGACTGCGGGCTCAGTAGTTGTGGCGCACGGGCTCTAGACTGCGGGCTCAGTAGTTGTGGCGCACGGGTTCTAGGCACGCAGGCTCAGTAGTTGTGGCGCACGGGCTCTAGACTGCGGGCTCAGTAGTTGTGGCGCACGGGCTCTAGACTGCGGGCTCAGTAGTTGTGGCGCACGGGCTCTAGACTGCAGGCTCAGTAGTTGTGGCGCACGGGCTCTAGACTGCGGGCTCAGTAGTTGTGGCGCATGGGCTCTAGACTGCGGGCTCAGTAGTTGCGGCGCACAGGCTTAGTTGATCCGCAGCATATGGGATCTTCCCAGACCGGGACTCAAATCCACGTCCCCTGCACTGGCAGGCGGATTCTTAATCACTGCGCCAGCAGGGAAGCCCCCCTTTGACTGTCTAGATGTTGCAAGTATTTTCTCCTATACTGTGAACATTGTTAACAGTGTCCTTTGTTGAAAACAAATCCCTAATTTTGATGACATCATCAGACCTATCTTTTTTTCCCTATATGTTGTATGCACTTTTTTTTTGGTCTTAAGCAATCCTTGCACACCCAGATAATACATAAATATTCCCCATGAGAATATTTTTTTCGACTGGCTTTATGACTTTACTTTTCATATTTAATTGTCTAAAGGTCACATTGTATATGGTGTGAGGTAGGGATCCAACTTTTTATATCAGCACACTGAGCCGATTTCCCCAATCCAGTCTGCAGAAACAATCCATCCTTTTCCATATGTGGTGGCCCCATATCATACACCACAACCCCACAGGTGCATGGGCCTATTTATGGGCTATTGTATTCTATTGGTCTGTTTGTCTTTTCGTACAGTGGTACCATATTATCTTTATTGTTATGATCTTAACATCTGTAGGGTGAGTTTCCACACTGCACTCTCTTTAAATTGATATGTATGTTAAAAATATTTATTTACGTATTTATTTATTAACATCTGTAGGGTGAGTTCCCACACAGCACTCTCTTTAAATTGATATGTATATTAAAAATATTTATTTACGTATTTATTTATTTAGGCTGCACCAGGCCTTAGTTGCAGTATGCAGGATCTTCGTTGTGGCATGCGGGATCTTTTTTTTTCAGTTGTGGCATGCGGACCCCTTGGTTGTGGCATGCAGGATCTAGTTCCCTGACCAGGGGATTGAACCTGGGCCCCCTGCATTAGGAGCACAGAGTCTTACCCACTGGACCACCAGGGAAGTCCCACATTTCACTCCTTTAAAATGGACTCAGTGAGACTTCTGATTCCAGCCAAGATGAAGTAACAGGGACCAGAATTACCCTTTCACCTGAAACAACTAAAAATTCATACAAAATATGTGAAACAACAGTTCCAAATACATTGGCTATAATGCAATGAAGGGCCATGACCTCTGAGAGAAAGGAAAGAAATGAATTGAGTTCTGTGACTGCTCCAGCTTACTGTCTGGAGGATTTTCAGGATGCAGAGCAAGGAGGAGGGACTCAGGCAGAGCCCAGTATTGTCCTGAGTTAAATGGATGGATCTGGGAGGCCAGGGAGGCCAAGATGGCTGGAGTTTGGGGGGCAGAACACAGAATAAGAAAGAGGATGTGAAGATCTATAGCTTAGGACTGAACAGTGTGTGTGTGAGGGAATCACCAGGCCAAGAAAGGAGCCAACAAACAGGATTAGAGGCAAGACTCCTCAGAGTTCAAGCAGGGCCAGGAGCAGTGTCTCTGACAACCAGCCAGAGTGCAAACCCACCCCCGGGGCACCGATTACACATGTATCAGCTGCTGGAGGTTGCCCCACAACCTGATGCTCTGTTTATTTTTTCTCTTTCATTTTGTTTTGCTTTTCTGTTTCATTTATACTTTTTATTTATATGTCTTCAATTTCACTAACCTTCTCTTCTTCAATGTCTAATCTACCATTAAACCCATCCAGTATATTTTTCATATCAGATATTTTAGTGCAATGTATAAGAGAACAAGTTGGTAAATTGTACTTTATCAAACTTAAGAACTTTTGTCCTTCGAAAGACATTGATAGGAGAACAAGACGAACCACAGGGAGAAAATATCTATATATCACATATCTGGAATATATATACATAAACTTAATAACAACACAATGATAAATGCACAAATGATTTGGACATCTCAGCAAAGAAGACGTAGTGACGGCAAATAAACACCCGAAATTATGCTCCATTTCATTAGTCACTAGGTAAATACACATTACAAACACACTGAGATACCGTGAGGTACCTCGTCTAAAAATGTCTAAAACTGAAAAGACTATCACATCAAATGCTGGCAAGGATGTGGAGAACCTGGAACACTGCTCATGGGAATGTAAAATAGTGCATCCACGGGACTTCCTTGGCAGTAAGACTCCATGCTTCCAGTGCAAGGGGTGCAGGTTCGATCCCTGGTCGGGGAACTAAGATCCCACGTGTGGCGTGGCACAGCCAAGAAAATATGAAGGAAAAAAAAATAGTACATCGCTTTGTAAACAATTTAGCAGCAGTTTCTTAAAAAGTTAAACGTACATCTAAACATATGATCCAATCATCCTACACCCAAGCATTAGGCCAAGAGAAATGAAAGAATACGTCCATACAAAGACTCATTCATGGGGACTTCCCTGGTGGCGCAGTGGTTAAGAATCCCCCCGCCAATGCAGGGGACACGGGTTCAAGCCCTGGTCCGGGAAGATCCCACATGCTGTGAAGCAACTAAGCACGTACGCCACAACTACTGAGCCTGCACTCTAGAGCCCGAGAGCCACAAGTACTGAGCCCGTGAGCCACAACTACTGAAGCCTGCATGCCTAGAGCCCGTGCTCCGCAACAAAAGAAGTCACCGCAACGAGAAGCCTGTGCACCACAAAGAAAAGTAGCCCCCGCTCGCCACAACTAGGGAAAGCCCACGCACAGCAATGAAGACCCAAAGCAGCCAAAAAAAAAAAAAAAAAAAAAGACTCATTCATGCATGTTCACAGCAGCCTTATTTGTAATAGCTAGAAGCTGGAAACAACCCAAATGTCTATCAACAGGTTAATGGATAAACAAAATGGGGTATATCCATATAATGGCATACTTCTCAGCAACAGAAATGAACTATTTATACATGCAACATTATGGGTGAATCTCAAAATGATTATGGTGAGTGACAGAAACAAGACCCCCGAACCCCCCCCCAAAAAAGTACTCTATGATTCCATTTATATAAAATTCTGAAAATTACAAACTAATCTATACAACAGGAAGCAGCTCAGTGGTCACCCGGTGAGATGGGGGGTCAGGTGGAGGGGAGTGCAGGAAGGAATTACAAAGGGGTATGAAGAAACTTTTGAAGGTGATAAATACTATCTTGTTGCTATTTTAAATAAATTTAATTAATTAATTAATTGGCTGCATTGGGTCTTTGTTGCTGTGCACGGGCTTTCTCTAGCTGCGGGGAGCGGGGGCTACTCTTCGTTGTGGTGCACAGGCTTCTCATTGCGGTGGCTTCTCTTGTTGTGGAGCACGGGCTTTAGGCACCTGGGCTTCAGTAGTTATGGCACGTGAGCTCAGTATAAAGAACGGCACCAAGAAACGGAGGAGAGCTTAAACAAGCTTTATTTGGGAACACTCCCGGGCGAGGTTCACTGGTCCGAGAGAGAGGGGCCAGAGAAGTCGCGCCCGGGCGAGGGTTTGGGAAGAATTTATAGGGGAAGAAGGGAAAGGGGTGTGGTGAATCCGGGAGGGCGCAGGTTATTCCTTATTTGGTGGTCTCTTCGGGTACCGTGGCAATATCCGGTGCCGGTTGCATCAGTCTTGGGACCGTTAGTCCCGCCCCTCGAAAGGCGGGAAGGCTGGGCCGGGTGGAAAGTCCCCACTGGAACTGGGTGGTCCGGAAAGTGTCCAGGTCAGTTTCTGGAACTGGGTGGTCCGGAAAGTTTCGGTCTGATGCATCCTGTGAGTCTGATTGCGTTCCCCTGCCTCGGGCCAGTTGGCCTTACAAGTAGCTGTGGCTCGCAGGCTCAGTAGTTGTAGCGCACGGGCTTATTTGCTCTGAGGCACGAGGGATCTTCCCGGACCAGGGCTCGAACCCGTGTCCCCTGCACTGGCAGGCGGATTCTCAACCACTGCGCCACCGGGGAAGTTCCCAAGACTAGTTATATTTCAGCTTGGGGTTCCCACATCATGATGAAAGTATAAAGTTCATCAGATGCTGGTAGCATAAGCACAGACAGTGCACAGAGGGCTCTGACAACCACCTGGGCACCTTCTCCCTCATGTACCTGCCCGATGAGTACTCAGTGAGTGCCTCTAGAGGAACATTTCTAAATGCACCACACATAAGGCAACAGAGCCATCTGGGCTGGAAGTGGAGTCCCTAGCCCTCTGTAGCTCAGAGTCTATGAATGCAGTGGGGCAGAGATGCACAGAATGCTAAGTGTTCAGAACCAAACGAGTAAGTTGAGGGTGGTGCTGGGAGCAGAGAAAGGCCAGCAGGAGAAGAGGAGGACGCAGGTAAGCTTTCTTGAGGCTGGTGACATCTATCTGAACCTCAGTGCCTGGACTACGACTTGAGGTATGGGGGTGGCGTACGCAGAGGTAAGAAAGGCATGGGACAGTTTCCAGCTGGTGCTCCCTTAAGTTCTAAACAAGAAGCAGGGAGAGGTGAGGTAGGAGAGCTCGGTATTGCACCGGTACCGTCAGACCATAGTGTCTTTGAATTCAGGAGCACATACGGGGGAAGCCGTGGAGGGGGCTTTCCTTTCAAAATGTAAACAGCGCTATTATTTGTGGTGGGGGTAAGAGAAAATACATGTTCATCATAAAATACAAAGTTAAGGAATTCAAAAAAGTATAACGGGCATTCAAAGCACTGTTAACCCTACCACCCATAAATGCCCTCTTTCCGGGGCTTCCCTGGTGGTGCAGTGGTTGAGGGTCTGCCTGCCAATGCAGGGGACACGGGTTCGAGCCCTGGTCCAGGAAGATCCCACATGCCGCGAAGCAACGAAGCCCGTGCGCCACAACTACTGAGCCTGTGCTCTAGAGCCCGTCCTCCGCAACAAGAGAAGCCACCGCAATGAGAAGCCCATGCCCCGCAATGAAAAGTAGCCCCTGCTCGCCAAAACTGGAGAAAGCCCGCAGCCCGCGTGCAGCAACGAAGACCTAACACAGCCAAAAATAAATAAATAAAATTAATTAATTAAAATAAATAAAAATAAATGCCGTCTTTCCCACTGCCAAATTTCAGTGTATGTCTTCCTGGATTTATGTCTGCATATATTCAAATACATACAGAGCAGGGTGCGGGGAGTGGGGGCAGATGCCCTCGTTCCTCCTCATTCATCCCTCAACCCCCAGGTCCTTCCAAGTAAATGCTTCCTTCTTGCAGTCACGCACTGTCCCTCCCATACACTGTGCCCGAGGGTCCTTAAGTATTCTGAGCGTCTGGTTCTCGGCTTTTTTCTCTGTGAAAACATCAGGAGCAATGGTAGGACATCAGTGAGGATGGGCCCTCACTGCTCTGGCTTCTGAGTTTCTCCCTCTCCAACAGGAAGATTCTCTTCTGCTCTTGCCTGTGGTAACGCCTAACCTATAGGTATTCAAAAGGCGGCCCCCTCCACACCCTGTTTCAAGTATCCTGCTCTACCACCGTTTGGCTCTGGTGACATTTCTTCCACTGGGATCTCCAATCCAGAGCACACAGTACCTTTCCACTGCGGCACCCCTTCATGTCCCTTCATATCTCATCATTTCTGGATCCACGGCGGAGAATCGCCATTCCCTTGCCCCCTCCCTTTGCTGCGCTTCCAGATCAAAACATCAACTCATTGGCCACTCCAGGCGGCCGGACGTGGCTGGAGAACAACAAAACCGGGTTGATTAGTTTCACTGTCATATCATTACCCCAAACCTCACGCCCGCAGCGCCTCCAAACCAACTCAAGGATCTAAGTCAATTTGCTCTCCCAACCCGAGAGGTTTCCTCACACCTCCTTACGCCTCCTCTCTAATCATCTCTTTAAATACTTTCACAACATCACTTAAATGTCAAACTTCCCAAGGCTTTCAGAGGACAGCCACGCGCTGGCGTCTGCGCGAGCTTGGGGACGGGAGGCCGGTAAGAGGCCGTGGCAGTCGTCCCAGGAGGGGCGCGGGGGCTCGGCCTAGACCGGTGGAGGCGCGCAAGGAGCGACATGGAGGATCTCGGGGACTGGCTGAGGGCGAGCGGAGAGCGGGCGAGGGAGGATCGCCGGCTCGGGCGGCAGGTGCGAAAACCGGGGTGGACGGAGCGCGCAGATCGGTACCTGTAGACGCCGAGCACGACCAGTCACCTCCAACGCCCGCCCCAGGGGCCGCGGCGCCTCTCGCGTCACTCCAGGCGACGGCGACGGCGCGCGTGACGTCACAGGAGCCGGCGCGACGCCTTGCGCGTCACTAGCGGCGACGGCGGCGGGGGCTTGTGACGTCAGGACGCCAACGCAGGGCGCCAGGAGGCTTCCGTGCCAAGCGCCGGCCTCGGCGCTCGCGCCCGAAGGAGCGGCGCGCTCGCTGGCCGGTGTGGCGCCCGGGGAGCTGGGCCTCCCACGGTCCGCAGTCCAGCTCTCTGGGCCGGCGCTGGGAAGCCGCTGGGACGCCGTACACACGCCAGCGCCGCGCCTCCTGACGCGCTACGTCGCCGGCGCCGCCGCTTCGCGTAATGACTTCCGGGCGCCGGGGCCGCCATCTTGCTCGCGCGGAAGCGGCGCGGCTGGGTGGGAGTCCTGAAGCGGGAGTCGCGGACCGTGCGGCCACCGCCATGCCGTCATCGCCGTTGCGGGTGGCGGTGGTGTGCTCGAGCAACCAGAACCGGAGCATGGAGGCGCACAACATCCTCAGGTAGTTGGGGCCTCCGCCCTGGCCCAGCGCGCCCCGCGGACGCCGGCCGACCGGCCGTCCCTACGGCCGACCGGCCCGTGCTGGGCGGTTCCGGCTCCCGGCCCGTGCTGTGTGGCGGCGGCCGCGGTTCCCGGCCCCGGTTCTCCCTGACCCGTGCTGGGCAGCCCAGGTTCCCAGGCGGGCGGTGCGCGGCGGCCCCCGAAGGACGGCCGAGAGGCCTCGCCGCCTCCAGGCTCGTTGGCTACAGGGCCGAGCGCAGCGAGGAATCGACAAAACTCGGTCCGCCGCGCGGTCCCCCACGTGTGCTTAGCGTCGCGAAAAATTCACATTCTGAGCCGAAATGTTTCCGGGTCGCTGAAACCTCAAAGCTGCTAGTAAACCTGAAAGGCTGATGCTGTTCGCATCTACTTCGTACGCACGTCTGTGTATCTGAAAATCATGGCCTCTGTAAAATGCTCAGCAGTGAGGCGGTAAGTTGCAAGATGAAGGTTAGGGTCCACGAGAGGATAGGCCGGTTGTGTCCAGGGCGTGTCGCCTTTTTATCAAATATGGAAAACTTGCGCGACAGGATCTCAGGATAGAACAAGTCGTAAAAACACGGAAATGGCCTATTTTAATTTCATGCATTTGTGTATTTGCTTCTATCTACATTTTTCAAGTCTCATGCAAAAAAATCCTTTCTCCTCCCTTGGAAAATCTCCAGTCGATAATTTCTGAACCACACGTGAGTTTGGTTTCACGTTTCAGTGCTAACTACCCTTTTGTGACGCTGGTGTTGTATATGTTTAATAAAATTTTATTCCCGTTTGATAAATTTTTTTTCGTTCAGAATCACTTTACAGAATGTGAAATTGACACCTTGCATTACAGTTAAAGTTTGGTGTACCTGTCAACTTTGATAGTAAAAGTTGAAACTGCCGTTTCTTCTGAAGTTTTCTTATGTGGACATTACAGGACAGCCATGCCTCGCTGCTTCTCCTACTACGGCAGTCAGCTTTGACTCTACCGAGGAAATCAGAATTCTCCCTCGCCCCTCGTTTTTAATGAAGCTGGACGCACCAGGTGTCCACGATCTGCTAGTTCTGAGTTTAATTCTTCCTAACATCTACCACACTGTCTGCAGTATTCAGTTAATGTTGTTGTTGGGTCTAGTGTGATATGCTTGCAACCTTACAAACCAATGTGGAGTTCGTTTCTAAACTAGAATTTTTTAAACTGTAAAGTTGTTTTAAAATTGGAAAAGTGCAAGAATTACAGTGTGTTGGATCTCATCCCCAAACTGCATCTATCTGTTCAGAGTCACTAAAAGTGGTAACTTTAAGGAAAAGATTGCAAGGTTCACGCTCCAGGAAAATTATTCAAGGAAAATAAAATTTAATGTCTTTAATTAGAATGACAAGTGATCTGGAGACCACCTCATTCTGCTGGTTCTGGCTGGTGATCCTTTATTTAAGCTCTTCTCTATCTGCATAACAAAGTTGGGGTGAAATGTTACAAAAGGAAATGTTTTTAAATTTCCTGTAGCAACTTTGATAGTAAATCTGTTCCAAAGTCTTGCCTATCTGATAGCCCTGAGACAGTCACCAGCAAGATTTAAGCCCTTGCTTAGTTCAGAGTAACTGGCACAGCCTTGGGTCTCCTGCGGAAATGAGGGTGCAGAAGAGCCCCCAAATAATCACCAAGTAGGAATGCTTGTGTACTTTTACCCATTTTACTATTTTTCAAATTTACTCATGAGAAGAGTAGATTCAGAATGAGGGCAAAAGGAGGTAAGTTTAGGGTAACATACATTATTTGTATCATGAATGTGAAGTTATTTTAGACATGAATCTTTAATTTCTAAAATGCTTATATTTGGGGGGTGTTTTCCTTTGTTAAAATGATAGTATTTGCTTGTTGCAAAAAATCCTCGCTGTAAAAAATATAGAAGATGAAGAAGATAAGGATCACGGTACCATTTTGGGGTACACCCTTCTTTCTGGATGTTCTTGCAGACATCCGGACACACACTGAAGGGAGGCCAGAGCACTGTTAGGTAATCTCTCCACAGAACGTGAACATAGTTTGATTTCAATATTCATTTCTGCTTTTATTTTTATACATTGGATTTGAACATATCTATTCATGTTGAGTAATAGCAGTGGTTACAAAACCACGAGCCAGTACTCAGAGCAGTCCTGTGCAGCAGTCACTTTGTACCCACTCCCCGTAACAGGTGGTTGGTTTTCAGTTTTATAATGTCCACATTCTTGTGCCATTTTAAGTATCTTTGTACTTTTCTAGTTATTTCCTTGGCATAAATTGCTGAGTCCAAAACTAGGCATATTTTACATTTTCATACATTCTGCCAAACTGCCTTCCAGAAAAGTACCTGTTTATAGAATTCCCATTTCCTCACAATACGGGCATTATTTATATCTTTTCATGCTGCTGGGGCAAAAGTATCTCGCCCTTTAGTTTTAAAATTGCCATTGAGATTGAACAACTTTTTGTGTCGTTTTCACTTCTGAAAATTATTTATGGCTTTATCTCTTTCGATAACTTACAGGGTTTAAAAAGATGTTTAAGAAATTTATATGATGGTTTTTGTTACAACTAGTAGAGCTTATAAAAGATTTAGAGACTTAGGCCTTGAAGATGATTGTGAAAAGCATTTTAAAATGGTACGATTAAATAAATAAATAAAATTTTAAAAATGGTACGATAGGGCTTCCCTGGTGGCACAGTGGTTGAGAGTCCGCCTGCCGATGCAGGGGACACGGGTTCATGCCCCAGTCTGGGACGATCCCACATGCCTCAGAGCGGCTGGGCCCGTGAGCCATGGCCGCTGAGCCTGCGCGTCCGGAGCCTGTGCTCTGCGTTGGAAGCGACCACAACAGTGAGAGGCCCACGTACTGCAAAAAAAAAAAAAAAAAAAAAGGTACCATAAGGGGCTTCCCTTGTGGTCCACTGGTTAAGACTCTGAGCTCCCAATGCAGGGGCCACAGGTTCAATTCCTGGTGGGGGAACTAAGATCCCACATGCTGCAGGGCGTGGCCAAAAAAAAAATGTATAAGTGAAGGAAAATTGTGTATGCAGTTTGGTTACAACTAAATAAAACTATGCATAGGAAAACTTCTGAAATGAACTATCATAAGGAATGTAGTTGATCAAGCATACACACTAGGTCATTTATTAGTGAAACCCAATTTTATTTTTGCCTCCTTGAAAATCTGCTCAGGCTGTATTTTTCTGAGAAGTCAAATACAAGTGTTAATAAATGTTGGCATTTTCTAGAGCTAGTCATAATGTTCCCTGGGGTGATCATTTTTGATCTTTTGAGACTAAATTGTTTGAAATACTAGTCCTGGAGCCATTCAGGTTTTTTAAGGGGTGCAGGAAGCCTATGTTTGTTTCCACAGAGCCTCCTGTTCTTTGTACTCTGTGGATTAAGGTGTCCCTTTGGAACCAATTAATTTATTTTTTTGTTCCAGACTCTCTGTTAGAGGTCAAGGGGCCTGCTGATTTTTGGAAGCTGGTTGTTTTTTTTTTTTGCTGTACGCGGGCCTCTCACTGCTGTGGCCTCTCCCGTTGCGGAGCACAGGCTCTGGACGCGCAGACTCAGCGGCCATGGCTCACGGGCCCAGCCGCTCCGCGGCATGTGGGATCTTCCCGGACCGGGACACGAACCCGTGTCCCCTGCATCGGCAGGCGGATTCTCAACCACTGCGCCACCAGGGAAGCCCTGGAAGCTGTTTTTAATTGTAGGAATTCAAAACAGATTTTAAAGAAAGACTTCTCTAAATTACTGTTTTCAATCATAATTTCCTGGGCAGTTTGATTTTGGGAAGATGAGCAGAGAGGCTGCAGATGTGGAAGAAAAAAGGTTAGAATCAGTCTCTTGAGCTCCTCTGTGCCAGGTGCTTTGCAAATGCCATCTGATTTCGTCCTCACAACTCTTAGGATGTGCACATGTACACAGGTGAGGAGATAATACCCAGAGCAAGAAGCCCCAGCTCATGTGTGACAGCAAGGATCTGCCTACAAGGGGCTCCAGTGCTGACGGATGAGTGACAGAACTGATGGGATAGAACGCGGGCTGGAGGAGGATCCAGGCTGCGGGGAGTGCAACAGTCAGCTGAGATCCTGTGATTCTCCGATTTGGGGTGGGGCGCTCAAGTCTTAATGTCATGAGTAGAGTATGTGGACCCTAGCCACACTGGGATGGAGGTACTCAGACAGCCTCTCCCAGAGGGGACTGAGTCTCAGGGCTGCTGGGATCTGAACACAGGATCTGAGTGAGCCCAGGCGGCTTGACACAGCACTCTCCCAGACGGTGCTAAACTCTCCCCTTGTCTTGAACACATTTCCAGAAGCCTCTTGTTCTAAACCAGGGAGGGATTGTCCGCTATCCCCTGCGGCCCCTTTGGCTGCATTTTTTTTTTTTTTTTTTTTTTTTTTTGGGCTGCATTTTTGATACTTTGTTTCTGGGTACACTTGAAGAAGGTAAACTGGAAACTATCTGGGGAGGTGGAAGATTTGAAATTGTGTGTATAAGGATAGAAGAGGTGCCTACAGGGGACACGTTTGCCATCATAGATTTTAAGGGACTCTGCATTGTTTTTTTGCTTTTTGTCTTCAGGAGGCAGAACTAAGACAGAAGTCTTGGTTGGAAGAAGGTAGATTTCTGTTTGGATGTGAACATTGAGACGAAACTGGGTAGACCAAGCATGGTATCAGTTCCAGCAGCTAAAACATTTTCCCCTGCCTTAAGGATCATCATCTCCAACCTTCTGTAGGTGAGAACAGGTCGAGCCCAGGGAAGATAGTTGAGCGGGTTCACCATGGTTAGTAGCGCTTAGCGCAGTGCTGGGACTGGAACAGCTTAAGTACCAGATCTTGAGGCCCTACTTTGCTGGCCCTGCAC
This sequence comes from Phocoena sinus, assembly GCF_008692025.1. NCBI lineage: Eukaryota > Metazoa > Chordata > Mammalia > Artiodactyla > Phocoenidae > Phocoena > Phocoena sinus. The sequence goes on along the minus strand of NC_045763.1, from coordinate 609,942 downwards.
CCTGGGGAGGCCGACAGTGGCCGGCAGAGCAAGCTGGCCTTCAAGAAGTCAGGGTCGAGGAAGAGCAGGCCTGGAGCAGGGACATCTAAGCAGGAGCTCTCTTGGGCGCTAAACAAAGTGGCATGTTTGACAAGCTCTGTGCATGGTGATCTCATGCTGAGAGGCCTTTTGTTTTCTTCTTGACCTATGGGAGGGTAAGAATAAAATAAACCCTAGAAAACATTGGGAAGTGCTTAGGCTGACGTTTTACTAGGGGTGACATCAACTTTACTGGAATATTAACATTTCAGGAAGTTGATCTTCCCAGCTTGTGGCTATACCACAGTGAAACTGCGGGCGGGTGTTATAGTGTCTTGGCGCTTGAGCAGTTGGTCTGTGTTGGGTAAGCGTGAGGTCATTGTGCAGCTAGAAACGGCTGATTGAGTAGTGGGCGACTTTACCTGTAGTAAAGGTGACTTATGCTCGTAAGCATCTTGTGTCCTACTCAGGGACAGGTCCTACTTTCAGAAGGTTTGCAGTGGTCTAGGATTTCAGTCTTAGCCACAATAATGCTTTGAATTAGGTTAATAACCACACTATAGAAAATAGAAAAAAAATGGCATAACCCATACTGTAAATTTGGGTGTTTTCTTTTTTTTCTTTTTCTTTTCTTTTTTTGCGGTATGCGGGCCTCTCACTGTTGTGGCCTCTCCCGTTTCAGAGCACAGGCTCCGGACACGCAGTCTCAGCGGCCATGGCTCACAGGCCCAGCCGCTCAGCGGCATGTGGGATCTTCCCGGACCGGGGCACGAACCTGTGTCCTCTGCATCGGCAGGCGGACTCTCAACCACTGCGCCACCAGGGAAGCCCTGGGTGTTTTCTTGATTGGTATTCATTTTAACTTTATTATTTTACCTTTAGGCATCAGGATAACAACGAAACAATTCTGTTTCCCAAAATTCAACTTTTTTTTTTTTTTTTTTTTTTTGCGGTACGCGGGCCTCTCACTGCTGTGGCCTCTCCCGTTGCAGAGCACAGGCTCCAGACGCACAGGCTCAGCAACCATGGCTCACACGCCCAGCCGCTCCGCGGCATGTGGGATCCTCCCGGACTAGGACACGAACCCGTGTCCCCTGCATCGGCAGGCGGACTCTCAACCGCTGTGCCACCAGGGAAGCCCCAATGTTTTTTATGATAGTGTAGTCTTTTCTGTAACTTAACGTTTCTGTATCTTAATGTGTAACATAATTTCTATATCTTTCTGATAGATTTTTGATACCTATAAACACAACTTTGGTAAATACTTGTCTGGAAGATTTGTTTAACATACAAAATAATTGGCCCCTGAGACAAAGCCTTTTGGTGGTCAGCAATATTTTTACGGCGCTCAGTCCTTTTATGTAAGAAACACATTGTCCCTGTACATAGTCACACGCGGGATGGGCTGTTCTGTCAGTTGCACGAGCTTAGAAGAAACAGGGCTTCTGTCGTTAACTAGCCTTTTTGCCACTTGGGACCATTTTGTTGGGGGAAGAACAAACTGGGTTTCTTTTTGTGTGTGCAGTTTAAATTCTTCTGCCAGTAAATTCCTCTTTTGGGGTTTCATTTTACTTTTAAATATGCTTGAGTAACATTTCAGGCAGTTAGGGAGGGCAGTGAGGAGAAGGCAGCTGCGGCCCCCCTCCCCCGACGGTTTCTAGTAGGACAGACCTCACCCAGCCTTTCAGACCTAGCAGGCATCCTCTTAGAAGCCCTGTTAGGGATCAGCTGTGTGGAAAATGGGCCCAGGTTATCTTCGGGGTGATCTACTTTTAGGGATATGGACAGTGTTTCACTTGGACACCTAGCGCACACCTCAGCCCCTGTTGTGACAGGAGGTGAGGGAAGGAGATTGTCCACCCGGGCAGTTCAGGCTCGCTGCCCCGGCAGGAGGCGGGGGCATGGGAGACCCTGTGCTGGGGCCTCTCCACCTAGGGCCTCTTGGGAACCCTATGGGCAGTTTTTCAGTGGCACACATGCCCTACACCAACCCCAGAAACACCCTGGGGTCCTGTCTGGGGCCTGCATCACGGGGTGCAGGATGTGTTGGGAGCCCCCAGGCACCCTGTTTCCCATCACCCCCAGCCCCGCAGCTTTGCCATCTCTGTGCTTCCCCCGTTCTGTGTCCTGGAGGGTAACCTACTTTGTTCCCACTCCCAGAGCATCTGAGGAGAGGGATTTAGGTCTGTTGCGATCACTGCTGAATCCCCAGCACATATAGTAAGCTCCAGAAAATACCATTGGATCAAAAATGGAATGGCTAACCTGCCACCAGTAGAAGTGGTGGTGGCTTTTCAGTCTTAAAACTTTAGCCGTTGGGGATTTAACAGTCTCTTTTCCTGCTGCCTGGCTAAATTAAGACTTATTCAGTATATATTTCATTAATGTATTTCAAGAGTAGTTGTGCTTGGGCTCATTTTAATAAATTTGAACTTAGGTTTAAGAGTTGGGCTCATGTAAATACGTTCTTTAATTATGAGTAAGTATCTCAAAGGAATGACCAGAAGGAAATGACTGAGATGTAGAAATACTGATTTTTTTTGAAAAAGTGATGGAGAAACTGTGTCTAAATGAATCTTTCACTTATTTTTGTTGGGAAGCGTTTTGTTTTTCCCACTGTTCCCCCGGATGATTTTTGGGACCCCTTTTGGAGCAGGCTTCTTGGGTAGCTAGCTGAGAAAAGTGGTCTCAGCCGTGGTTTCTTATTCTGACCTGTAAAGGCACTATCTCTCACATATTTAACTTACTCATTATTTGGTTTCAAATGACTTGTTTTAAAGCATCCACCAGAAGACAGGCCTTTCTCCCAAGATCTTGTGAACAGATAACGTGGCCTTTGGAGACAGGCCCGGGGTGGCCCCAGGAGTGTGTCGAGCAGTTGGCTTCACGCAGTCACTGTGTCGCTTCCTGGCAGGGTCACACCTTGGGCTCCCTCTGCAGGGACTGGACTCAGCTCCAAGCCCTCAGGGACCTTGCTTCTGTGGGTTAGTGTTTTTCCATAGCACACGTTCCTCCCTCAAGGACCTGCTCCCTCCAGGGTATTTTTGGGGTGAGGGGCTTGGCACTACGAGGATAAGCTCTCTGTTTCGGGCAGTTCTTGTGGAGTAGTGGCAAATTATGAAGCCGGCAAGACAAGCGTGGCCCACTGCTGTGTGTTCCCATGGCACCCGTGGCCGTGACCTGTTCCCGGTCACTGTCTCGGGAGAGTGTGACCCCCGCACGGCTGTTGTCAAGGGGGCCTTCATCCCTGGCTTGTTGGTCCTTTGACAGAAAACATTTCTTTTATTGTACGTACCTGACCTGCTGAGGAAACGGGTTGGGTGACGTGGTCTGTTGGGCACCTGCTGGAGCCTGTGGGTGGAGGTGCCCGCGTAGCTGGGCCCCTGCATCCCAGCCTCCCTGTCCCCGGGGCCCGGAGCTGCACGTAAACTGGGGCTGGGTTGGTTGTGGTCCGTTTACAGCTCAGGTGGCCATGGCCCCATTCACTCCTCAATCGTGCCTGTTGTCCCCCGTGTTCTCCATCACAGTGACCTCTGGGGCCTGGTTGAGGGCACAGCTCGGGCCTTCCAGGGACAGAGGGACATTACCAGCTTTTACCAGCTTCAGAGGACTCAGGCAAGGTGTTTGACCCAAACCGGATGAGAAGCGCTTTAAAAACGTGTGTCCGTGAGGCTCTGTCACACCAGGCGCAGTGGCTGCGCTCCTCGCGTCCCTCCCCGTTCTCACAGTGACAGCAAGTGACCTGTGGGTCCTTCCTGTCTTTTGTGGGAGGGACAGTGACTCTCGGGCTGGGCTTCTAGAAGTGCTGTGTGTGCTGGGAGAGACCACGGGTCTTGCTCCACGGGCGTCGGGGGCCGAGTGAGGTTTCCTCCCTTATTTGTCCGCCTTTCAGCAGAGAGGCATCGGTGCCCGGGAGGCATTGGTGCCCACGAGGGATCGGGGGAGTGGCGCCTGCAGACCTGGGCTTCCCCACGTGCTGGGATGTGTGTGCATGGACACGCTCGCTCCTCCGTGGGCCTCCAGATGTGGCCAGACACCTCTGAGCTGCAATAAAATGTGCAAAAAAGCTTGAGACAGTGACTGCGGCCGCCTCAGAGCCTGCGGGGCCGTGAGGAGAACGTCGGGGCTGGTGGGCCTGGGGCCTGCTCCCGAGTTGGCAGGCAGGGATGCTTCCACACGGACGTTTTAGTGATGTATAAACACGAGGATAGGATGAGAAGGCCGTTTCACGTAGACGCTTTGAACACTCCCAGTGTTGGCTTTCACCGCTTGTGAGTTTGAGGGAATGTGGGGTCTGCAGCTGGGGTCTGAGTGAGGATGGCGTTGGGGCCGCGGTGTGTGCGATGACCTTCCTTGCTTAGGGTGCAATTGTGGCTCGTGGACGCTGCCTGTCAGGGAGGTTCCCTCAGTTTATTAGGAGACACTCAGCCATTCCCTTATCTCTGGCCCTCGCAGCTGGCGCCTTGAGGTTGGAGGCCGGGGGAGTGTCCCTCTGCTCCGGGGCTCCGGAAACTCCGTTCTTGGTCCTGGGAAACCTGCATCACAGCAGCTGGAAACCTGGACAAATGGTTTCCTTCTAGAGACCAGGACAAGAGTCAGATGACAAGACGTTCTAGGTGAAATCTTCCCTCTACCACGTGTCTATCCTGTGGCCATCACAGACATCCACCTCGTTCCCTTATGTTCCAGGATCCTTTGTCTTCTGTTTGGATTGGCTTCACCTAGCTTTTGTGTAACGTGCTACAGGATTTTTTTAAATTTGCAAATAAAATACTTAGAGTTAAGAATTGAGAAACATGTTCTTTGAGACCAACAAAATTGTTCATATAGTCCCATTTCCCATTTCATTTTCCTTTTTAGCATTTTGTGTCTCATTTAATCCAACTGTGATTCTCTGTCGTTTTGTGTCTTTCAGCAAACGAGGATTCAGCGTCCGGTCCTTCGGAACAGGAACTCACGTGAAGCTTCCAGGACCAGCACCCGACAAGCCAAACGTTTATGATTTCAAAACCACATATGACCAGATGTACAACGATCTCCTTAGGAAAGACAAAGAACTGCATCCCAGTGGTTGCCCTTTAACCCTGTGTGCTTGTCTCTGACAGGTGTCACCTGTGGGCACCACTCAGGGGCACCTGTGAGGCAGGGGACGCGGCGGCCCATTTGAGGTGTGCGGGGTCACTGGGTTTCTGTTCTGGTGCTCACGGGAACGTCCAGAGGTTGGAGCCACTCGGGGCCGTGGGCTGCAGTTCACGTGGACACAGTCGGGGAAGGTTGTGATACAGTCTTAGAGCAGCTTAGGTGAGGAAGGTGGGACCCCGCCATCCGTGGCTTTGCACACTGCAGGTAGGTGTGGGCGTGGGTGTGCACTGGTTCACGGGCGGCTGCCTCACACTCTGGTGCTCTTTCTGGAGGGTCAGCTCGTGAGAGGGCCGCATTGGGTGCCGAAGGAAGCATGTTAGAAGCAGGGAATTTGAGAGGACTTGACTTCCTTTCAGGAAGAGACAAAACAGACTTTGTTTGCTTCCTAAGACTCACGGGAAAGGAAGGTATTTTAAAGCCAGATTCGTGTGAGTGTGACCCCAGGCTGTGGATATTAAGATCATCCTTGCTGGCTGGGTTTTGACCAGACACTTCACGGTCACCCCAGGCTGCTTTAAATTCCTGGGACACCTCATGTTACCATGAGTGATGGTGGTTCTCAGGATGGAGACCAGACACATCCCAAGCGAGAGGAGTATAGACCCCAGGTGGAAAGCTTCCTTCACTTCGGCATTCTTGCAATTGTGAATAAACTACGAACGTTCTCTGTACACCTATAGATTAATTAGTTAGCTGCGAGGGGCCCCGGAGGTCATTCCAGCGAAACGCACTGGGCGCTGGTGGTGGCTGCACGCTCCACCCCGTGCCCGCTCCTCCCCAGCTGCAAGGGAGACGTCGGGTGGGGGCATTGGGGCAGAAATGCAGGTATTTCTCGTCAGTGCCCCAGCCGGGCACTGATGCTGGGGGTCCAGGACTCACGCCCACCAGAACCAGCACCCCCCGCTGCCCCATGCAGTCCCAAGGCCCTCCCGGGGGTGTGGGAGCCCCAAGAGACCCTGCAGCGCACCTTGCGCACACACTCCTTTCTCAGAAGGCGCAGACCACGTTAGGAACAGCTCTGCGTACTGCCGGGGAGATGCCAGCTGTGTCCTGGGCTCCGCGTGGTGGTGCCGTGTGGTGAGAGCCGTCCTAACCTTGTGGAGAGGCGCCAGCCACGGCCGCTCCCCTGGGAAAGCTGTGATCCAACTGCAGGCTTTTGGTTCTTGCACTGAAAACTCTCTGTTGATAAGCTTAACTTGAGACCCCATCTAGTGAGTTGGCCAGAAATTTCTTTGGGCTTTTCTGTAGGGTAAGATGTTACAGAAAAACCCGAAAGAACTTTTTGGCCAACCCAGTATTTTTTAAGATTATTGTTCAGTTAGCGCCATTCGTTTTTTAAAGACTTAAACTCAACAAGAGAAACGACAACAGCTAATGCATGCGCTTGTCTGTACTCCCTTAATTATTGTAAGTTAGGTCTTTCACATCAGAGCTACTTCTGGGAATGGGCAGCATTTACACGTTGTAGACCAAATCTGGAGGGATTTTGTACGTGTCCCTGGTGGCTCTGAACGAAGGGGCAGAGCCCAGCCTCTCAGAACTCAGACTCTCCTCTTGGGGTGACTGTACAGGCCCGTGGTCTCCCCAGCAGCATCCAGTCCAGGGGATGGTTGTGCCTGCCGTCCGGGCCCCGTGTAGGGAAGTTGCCTCCATAGACCGCCCCCCCCCCACCCCCGTTGGTTGCCCTTCACGAGCCTCTGGGAGGGAGCCTTGCCGCTTTGCTGGCTTCACTTGGGTGGGATTTCTACCTTCTGGGTGGGGTGGGAAGGGGCAAAACAAGGCTGTGTCTGGCACTATGCCCAGCTCTGCTTGAGTCAGCCCTTGGCCAGTAACAGGAGCATCTGCAGGCAGTGGGGGACAGGGAGTCCACTGGGACACTGGCAGGATGCCAGGGGGCGGGGGGCCGGAGGCCCTGCCAACTTGGGCAGGGTTGATGATCAGGTGTGGGGCAGGGAGCCCCGCGTTTCCCCATGTGCTCAGGACACAGCAGACGAGGTAAAAAACCTAAATCTGTAGCATAGAATACCTGGACATTTGCAGAAGTGGTGGCTTTTGTAACAGTGCAAAGCTAGGAAAATATTGTAAGATGAAACCCAAGGACAAAACAACATTCAGTAAATGTTTGAATTTTCAGGGAAGAGAAGATGCCCCTTGTTGGGCAGAGCCGGGGAGTTGAGGCCGAGTGGCTGGCAGGGACAGATGGGCCCTGGAGACGTCTGCGGGCTTTGCCTGGGCACCGCTCTGCCCCCTGTGGGCTGGGGCCTGGGGCCCTGTGCTTCTTGAGCCCTCAGTGAGTTCTGGTCTGTAGTCGTTAGTAGCCAGGCAGTTTATTTGTTAATTATTTGGCTGTAAATAGGGGTTTTGCTTTTGGTTTTCTCGCCACAAGCAGGAGTGGGTTGGGTTGAGAGGCTACGGCCTCGGTCCTACGCTGACAGGTGTGGCCGCAGAGCACCTGCCTGGTGTCGCCCAGCCCTGTGAGGAGCTAGACAGCCTGGTGAGGTTTACGTTTCCCTCCCCCTGTGGGAATTCTCAACGATAGTGCAGGAAATCTGGGTTCACCTGACCCTCCCCAGGCATGTAAGAGGGTCTTCTCTTCGGACGCCTCTAAGGCGGGAGCTGTCCTTGACTGTGAGACGACCTACCTGCTTCAAGTGCACGGCTTCGCGGGTCCACGGGGCTGTGCACTCAGCAGACTGTAGGATGTTTTCCCCTCAGGAAGCCCCCTGGCAGCTGCTGGCCCAGTCCCCGCCTGTGGCTCTGCCTCTTCTGGACGTTTCTGATCCACAGGTCGTACAGCACGGGTCTTTAGGAGCTAGCTTCTGCCTAACGTCGGAAGTTGAGCTGTCCTTTTGTCGTTGTCGTTGAGCTGTCCTCTTTTATGTGTAAATGTTCCCGTGGGCCTTAAGTTTTTTCATCCCTTTGCCTTGGAGTCCTTTTGAATACAGAGCAGCTTCAAACTTGATGTTCCGTTTGGGGGCTGTAGTGTACCTCCTGTGTCAAGTTGGTGGAGGCTTCCAGATCTTTCCATTTTCTGCCTGAGCCACTTTCCACACTTGAGCTTCCTCCCGGGCTCTCCAGCACCAGTTGAGCAGAATCTGCACCTGAACCTCAGCCTACTTGGAGCACTTTTGGGGGAAGATAAGTCATTTTCTTCTAAACGTAAGACTGGCCAACCTGTGACCTAAGGAACAGGGTCCCTGGGCCCAGTCACGGAGGAGGGGCCGCCAGGAAAGGTGAGGCTGGCAGTGTCCTCGTGGCTCCAGGAGAGCTATCTTTCATTGGTTTTGGATAATTGCTTTGTGAGTTACAAAACCACTTGTCTTAAAAAGCAAGTGAATGTGTAGCTGTAAATATAGTTCATGTGATTTTTAATACATGTGACCAATTGCTCCCCAGACAGTGAGTTGAAGTGCAGATACAACTAACACTCGCCCAGATCCTGACTTTACCCTGTAAGTGGAGGCTGCGTGTTGAACTTGTATCTCGCATACTTTCCCTCTTTCTCCTGTGGCTCTTTTGTAATTAAATACCTCTGGGGTTAGATTGTTTTTTAACTATTTGTTTATTCATTTTCAGTTTCTCGATTTCATTGTCTTTTAGGCCTTAGATTAATTTATGTGTATACTCACTTCTCCACTGTGTAATTTTTGTTGTCTTGGGGTAAAAGGTAATAATAAATGTGATTTCTAAGAGTATAAATCCCACAGCCTCCGGGCCTCCATCCTGGGTACGAGGTTAGTGGACACAGCAGCTCCGTCCTGCTCAAGGCCCCTGGGCTTTTCCAGAACCTTGTTCTTGGGGTCTCGTCAGACCCTCCTCGCCTTCTCCTGCTGCGCTCGGTGGCATGGGGTGGCTGCCCGGCCCTGCCCTGAGGACACTTCCTGCACTTCAAGTCCAAGCCCCTTGGGCTCCCACCTTCAGCGTGTCCTGCCTGACCCCCGTCGTGGACGGTCCCTGGTCACCCTCACTGGCCCCGTGCGTACCTGGCGTGAGCTCGCCTATCTGACCCCATCTCATTTCACCCTGGTTGGCAGCTGTGCTTTCAAGTGGTTACTGAAAACAGTGTCTGTTTAACATACGAGTGTGTTCCTAAGCCAGACACTGGTTCCCAGGGAAACTCTGATCTAGATTTACTGATGCTTAAGGTTTTGGATTTTAGAAAAGCACTCAAGCTTAAAATAAACATTAAGGCCTTCAGGTATTTCAGATGTGGCCGGAAGAGAAGCTTGCATGTCTGACAGGCATTGCCCCGAGTCGAGCAGCTGGCCGCCCGAGGTGGCTGCGGGGTCCCTCCTGAGGCGACAGCAGGGCAGGTCGGGCCTGGTCCCCCACAGCCTGCGGCAGGTGGGGTGCAGGCGCAGCGTGTAGCCGGTGGGTGACGCCGCAGCCCACGTTGGTGGGTTCACTTTGGGGACCGGGGTGGCGAGGCCATTGCAGACCACACCAGAGCTCCCGCCGCCAGCCTCAGGAGTGGTGGGGCCTCGTGACAGCTTGTGGTGAATCGGCTCTTCATGTTCGAGGGTCCCAGCAGTCGCCACAACCCTTTGAGAGTATTTCGAGCCTAAAGCTGTTTGCTGTCGGCCTTGCTCATGCCCAGGCGTGCTGAGGACGCCGCTCCCACGGCTGGTGGCTGAGTGTGTGCTCGTGACCACGCACAGCAGCTGCGGCGCCACCTGCCCGCCTACCGGCCTCGCCCCCCGGCTCCAGGGAGGAAGGGGCCCGATTCAGAGCCATGGGCGGCCGCAGTTGGGCCCCTGTGCTGCCCCAGCCCCGTGGCTCGAGGGAGACCTCTTGCATCCATGCTGCTTTGCCGTGAAAACACAGACTGGGTGCCTTGGAGGGGAGGGTGTCTCCATCCATAACAGGTGAGGGGTTGTCAGGGTTCCCTGGGGGGGGGGGAGCAGTAGTCAGCTCTGGCCCCTCCCGTTGGCACCTGGCATGTGTCTGTAGTCTGAATTCGAGGTGGCCGTGGCCTGTGGCCAGCGTTGAGGGCCGGCCGGCCGGTGGGAATCTGGGTGAGCTGTGACAGCTCCGAGGTCGGGGGCCGGGTGGGCATCAGGAATGCCCTCCCCCCCGCCTCAGGGCAGGGCTTGTGAGGAGGTGTGGGAGTGGGCTGGGCCGGCCTTGCCGCGGGCGGGTGTGGGTCTAGGTGCCAGCACCGCGTGGGTACGGCTTTCCCCCTGGCCCTGAACCCTGACGGGGTCCAGCCACGTCCACCTCGGCACTGACCGCTCCTCGTGTGGATGGGGACTAAAGGAGTGCGTACACCAGCGGCCTTGTGCCCAAGCTGTGTCGCCATTAGGTGCCCCACGCTCCTGCCCCCGAAATGCCCCGTCCACACGTGAACCTGCACCTTCCCGATGCCATCCTCTAAAGCAAGGGACTTGAGCAGGGCGTCTTCGGGGACACACATCCTGGAAACTAGAGAAGCACTGTCATGGGGGCCTTCAGGGAGGGTCTGGGTCACACGTCCGTGTCTGGGGGCAGGGCCTCTCGCTGGCACGGGGTTGGGCTCGAGGAATCTGGCCCCAAAGCGCCATCTCCGCGGACACTTCGTGGAGCATCTCCCTGGTGCGTGGGCGTCACCTGTAAGCTCCTGAACTCCGCTGTCGGCCTTCCCTGGCTCGTGTGTGGGAGCACAGCCACCCCGCCCCAGCCCCATCAGGACAGGCAGGGCGTCACCGTGACCACCGGAATAAGAACGGACAGTCTGTCAGGACAGGCTCTGCCAGGCTGTGTCGGGCAGCCCTTGGTGTGTCCCAGGTAGCTGGGGTCACTCGGCAGCGCTCCTCCTCTCAGCTGCTTCCTGCCTGGGAGGCTTGCGGCCCTTCCTTCCTCTGCTGTGTTTCTCAGAGGCCTCTCGACCCTGGCTGCTCCCGCGGGTCCCCACGGGGAACCCTGCTGGGCACAGGTGGGTTGGTTTGCAATGACCACTGGCCTCTTGGCCAGCCCCCCACCCTCCCTCCATCTTAGCCAGACGGTTTGGTTTCTTGTGCAAACTGCGTGGTCTCGAGAACGCCAAGCTTGGCCAGGGCTCGGCAGGGAGCACGGGGGGTCATCCAGGGACATCTGGGTCGGTGGCCACCCTGGGCTTGGCCACCCTGGGCTTGGTGCTGTTCCTGCTTAAATCACTCAGTAAGTGGAATTTCAGTGAGGGTGGGGGTCATTTTATTTTTCCTTGAACTCACAGTGTTTGGGGTGGATCTCGGGCGCTGCTTGGAGGTGGGCGGTAGGCGGCCAGGAGATCGGCACCTAGAGCATCACCACGTTGTTCCCCCACCGCACCCTCCCCACCCGCCCGCCGCCCTGTGATGTTTGGGATTTAGTCTGTTTTGAACCATTTATGTAGAAGTGATTTGGTATTTGCAGACTAATTCATGATCTGAGGGTTTTTTCTCAAAAAGTAAGTAAAATGCTCCAGCCTAGGACTCAGGTTTTCTCTTTTGTTTTGAGATCAAAATTTTTATGATGTCACACAGCTGGAGGGTAGGTACGTGTCTATTTGAAACAAAACACTAAGACTAAAGATATTTTTCCCATTGCATTTTTATTTATCCAGCCAATTTATTAAAAAAAATATTTTCTTGAGCTTCCTCTCAAATTTAAATAAATGTAGCATTTTACCCTATTTGGACAAGTGGTCTACCACTTTTATTTATTTTTAAAAATAAATTTATTTATTATTTTTGGCTGTGTTGGGTCTTCGTTGCTACACGCAGGCTTTCTCTGGTTGCAGCGAGCAGGGGCTACTCTTCGTTGCGGTGCGCGGGCTTCTCATTGCGGTGGCTTCTCTTGTCGTGGAACACGGGCTCTAGGCACGCAGGCTTCAGTAGTTGTGGCACACGGGCTCAGTAGTTGTGGTTCGCGGGCTCTAGAGCGCAGGCTTCAGTAGTTGTGGCGCACGGGCTTAGTTGCTCCACGGCATGCGGGATCTTCCTGGACCAGGGCTCAAACCCGTGTCCCCTGCATCGGCAGGCAGACTCTCAACCACTGCGCCACCAGGGAAGCCCTACTTGTATTATTTAAAGTCTGCTAAAGCCGCACCTGGTTACACGGTGTTGTCTGTCTCTGCCATCTGTCCCCTTCAGGCTGACTTAAGGCGGCTTCTGAGGTCGGGTTTCTGAGGAGGAGACATTGGACTGGAGGGTTGCAGAGTCTGCTTTCTGGTCGTCACTGTTTTGTTTTGTTTCTAACACCATTGTGCAGGGAGTGTTTCCTTTGAAGAAGAGGGATGGCGGGTTCTTACCTCCCGGGCCCCAGGCCCCGTGCAGAAGAGGCCGGGCGAGCAGAGCCCCTAGGATGCTGTGCCCGTCCCGGGAGGGCTGGTGGAGGGGCCCTGGTCGATCAGACGGGTGAGTGTTCCTCGCCTTCCGGTCCAGGCTGTGTTCTTGGCGGGGGGTGGGGGGATGGCAGCTGCCCTCCGGGGGGCTCCACACGACCGGGACGTGCTCTGGAAGCTGGGCCTGTGACTAGTGTGTGTGGAACATGATTACGGATGAAACGTATTTGCTACTTCCCAATTCATTTTTTGCTGACTTTGGCCCGACCAAAGCGACCTCGCTGCTACGTTGCAGTCTGGGGAGTTGTAGTCGCTCCTCTGCTTCGGTTTGTCCTTTCCTGGCTGCCTGTGGCCCTGCTCGCCCAGCCCCGGCCCCACGGGCGGCTCACGAGACAGAGGCTTCCGGTCCTCGCGGGCCTCAGGCCGTTTGGAGCACATGCTGCTCAAGAGGTTTGTTTTTCTCATTTTCATCATTCTTTTTCTACGTGATACCTGCTCCAAAAAACGGCCCAGTTATGCATCCCGTGGCTCCCTGCGCTGCCCTCCAGGGCGTCCTTTGTGCAGCACGTGTGTCTGCGGCACCCAGTTTGTTCTTAAGTTTTCTGTCTGGGGATGTGGCCGTTTCACAGACACGAGGCTGTCACCCATCCTGCCTCCCCCAGTGGCCAGTGACTGTGCTGCTTGGGCTTGTCTTTTCACGAGGCCTTATGAGGCTAATGGCTCTGACACAAAACCCTGGGGGTATTGTGACAGCAGACTGTTGGCGGCACAGGGAAGGCATGGGTGAGGGCTGGACCCGTGCAGCCGCGGTTGGTGCCCATCCGAAATGAAGGTGGCGAGGTTGTCGTTAGGTAGTGAGGCTAAAATTTGAGCAAAATGATTTAATTGTTCCCGAGATGGGGTGGGAGGCCCATTTCCCTGCAGAGCCGCACATCCACTCAGTGCCCAGGAGGCTTCATGTGCAGGGAGGGAGCTCCTGGCTGCCTCCCCCTCCCCCGGGACGGGCACCCCAGAGGGAAGCCCCACAGGTGGGCAGGGCTCTGAGTGGATTCTTGAATCCAGCAGAGAAGAGCGCAGGGCCGCTGACCAGGGGTCCAGACTCCTGGATTTGGAGTTGGGAGGTCACCGTTGGCTTCCAGAGGCACAAGGTCCTGCTTACCTTGGTGCTGTGCTCGGCCCAGTGGGTTTGCACAAGCCCCAGCTCTTGCCCGTGGCTGGCCAGTGGTCACCCGTCCAGGCCAGCGGGGGGCTGGTCCTTGTCTTTGAGGACCTTTCCCCAGAGGCACTTGGGCCCCTGTGTGAGGGGTTTTGCATCTTCTGTTTCAGTTGGATCAAGCTGGGTACTGGAGGTAGAATTAGGTTGGAGGATGCCTGGGACGAGTGTGTTCTGGGGCACAGCCCAGTTGGCCAGCTCCAGCCGTGGGATTTGGGTTCACACCCCGGGCTAAGCCTTGAGGCGGGAAACGCCTGGTGCCATTGGGGGGCAGAGGTGCTGTTGCCGATGGACCAGAACGTCCCTGGGCTCCGTTTGGTCAGCATCCGAGGAACAGTTCGGACGAGGGCATCCTCTCTCGGTGAAGCACACACCGCAACGGTCCAGCCAGGGCCTGCCCGAGCCGCCCCCTGCCCGCTCCATTCCCAGAGCCCCAGTGCGGGGGCAGAGCCGGGCTCCCGGGCCTGGCTGTTGGGAGAGAACACAGGTGGTAGCGGCCGGCGGGCCTGGGAGGCCACTTGCCGGAAGCGCCTTCCCGACAGGGCTCGGCTGGCACTGCCTCTGGCCCCCTCGCCCACTTCCTCGGGGTTCTGACTCCACCTGGAGATCCTGCTTCTGTTCTCGGTGTTCCGAAGCTGTCTCTTCCCAGGTTTGTCTCCATCACGTGCGCTGGGTGATGTTTGTGGGCGACCAGGCTGAGGTGTGTCACTTCCGACCCTAGGAAGGGAAGCACTTCTGTCCCTGGGGGAGCGGGAGCCTGGCCGGTCCTCGGCAGAGGCCTGGGCCCTGGGCTGGGAGGGGACGTGGGGGCGTGGGCTCCACTGTTAAACCTCCGAGGGAGCGTCTGACCCCATATGTGGGTTCTGTCGGCGCCTCACCCCTGCCCTGGAATCGGCCCATCCGTCTCCTCACTGGTCGGGCCCCAGCCTCTGCCCTCAGCCACCTGCCTTCACAGGGGGCATCTCTGCTTTGACCCCAGGTTCCCAGCATGGGCTCCGCGCACCGGGGCCTGCTGTGTGCCGGCCTGGCCCCCTCTGCCCACCTCCCGGGCCCTCCTTGTCCGACGGGAAACAGAACCGCATCCTCGCCGAATCCCCCCACACGGCTGGGCTGGGGCAGCAGGAGGAATGATGTGCTTGCGCTCCGAGGGCTCGGGAAGGCGTTGCCTCGGGCGCCCAGAAGTCACGTCTGCCAGACGCACTGTCAGGCCCGTATCTCTCAGCATCACTGTTGAGACAGAAGCGTTCAGCTGAACCTGTTTTCCGTGCTGAGCACACGTATGTAGGATGAACTCGTGGTTGGGGGCTAAACCTCACATCTGAGAAGTTGCCTTGAACTAGAACAGACTGGAGCCCTCGGGCACCCGGGTCAGAGCAGGTTCTGCCATTCCGGACGGGCAGCCTCCAGGCCCAGGTCCTGGCTCAAGGCCGGTCTGTGGTCCCTTTGGGTGCATCTCAAACCCTCCGGTATGTTTGCCTTTTGCCCTTGAACTTTGGACACAAGCCCCCTGTGCCTGCCGTGTTCCCCTCAGGACAGTCCCTGGGCCCATCCTGAATCTGAGTGTCCCCCGCGGGGTCGCTCCAGCAGGCTTGCCAGTGCGCATGTAGCAGTTTCGAGAGCATGTGCTCTCCGCTGACAGGGTCTGCATCGTTTGATGGGTAGGACCCCAGAGTGTTTCAGAACGATCCTTTGTTGTCGTACTTCCTGTGGCAGCAGACAGAACCTCTCGTCTTTCTGGGGCCCCCACCCTTGAGGAGCTGCAGATCTGCACCGCAGAGGAGGTGCCCACGCCGCCCTTCACCTGTCCCAGGTGAGAGGGGGAGACCCGCCCTCTGAAGGTGCAGCAGCTCCAGGCGTGAGCTGGGGTGCACAGCCGCAGCCCAGAGACGTGGTGCAGGGGCAGGGGCCCAGACACCGTGTTCCCTGCCTGCACCCACCTCGGCCTCCGTCCGCCTGGGTTGGGCTCTTGAGCTAGCTTTCCCCGCCTCGGGGGTTTACTTCTGACAAGCGTGTGAGCTCAAAGGGAGGCCCCAGCCAGCTCTCCCTCCCTCAGGGAGGCTTCCTGCCTCGGCAGGTCGGCTGGCCCTTTACCCACTGTGGTCAGCCAGGCCTGCCGCTGCCTCTGGGCCCAAGGTCGCTGTTGGCTGGGGGAG
The DNA here is from genome assembly GCF_008692025.1 of Phocoena sinus. Taxonomy (NCBI): domain Eukaryota; kingdom Metazoa; phylum Chordata; class Mammalia; order Artiodactyla; family Phocoenidae; genus Phocoena; species Phocoena sinus. The sequence continues at coordinate 594,137 of NC_045763.1, read as the reverse complement.
CACCCGTGTGGGGTGGGAGTGGTTCTAGGGACCTAACGTGTCCTTCGCACCCCGCAGGGCCCCAGGGCGTGGTCCTGGCTGCCCGGCTCCCCTGCAGCTCTGGTCCACGGGCTTGGCCTTGGTGGGTTCGGTGCAGATGCCTCGAGTGGCCGGGGCCCTGCTGCCTTGGCCCCTGCGGGTCGTGGCTCAGCTAGGAGTGCTCGGCCCCTGAGTCTGCAGCATCCCAACCTCCGTGGGGTGAGCACGCCCCCTGCCTCCCTCCCTCCCTCCCTCTGTGCACAGAGCGTGGGCCTTCCCTCAGAAGCCAGGCCCTAATGAAGGCTTTGTCTTGGTGGCAGACAGCTGTCGCCATCTTGATCCCCACTTTTCCTGTCTCACCCTGGTGTGAGGCGGGAGTTCAGGCAGGTCCCTGGGAATCCAGTGTTTCGTTGTTTCATCCTCAAGGACCCACACCCGCACCCAGCATGCGCTGTCCTTGGTCCTGCCTGCCACGGCCTGGGCCCTGCGTATCCGGGATTTGCCAGAAAATAGTCTCAAAAGGTCTCTGTTACTCCTTCCTTGTTACACTGATGAAGGTGAGGCTTTGATCTCTGAACTAGGCCTTTTGTCCTCAGTTACGTGCAGCTGACTTTCATTTGTTACACCATCTATGTGCATAACTGAGGGTCAAGGAAAGAAGGAAGGGGCTTTGCAAGACTGCTGGGGACCCTGAGGAGCCCCCCTAGCACCTGGTGGCCTCCCCTCTGAGGGAGCCATCACCGTGAGCCTTGGTGTCACCTGAAGCCGGGCTGTCTGGGTGGCCGGTCTTGGAGCCACTGTGGGCCTCCACCACCAGCCCCGCACCACGTGGGGCCTCCCTGGCCTGTGTCTTTCTGCCGGACGTAGATGCCAGGTGTCCGAAGGACCAGGTTCTGGGGAGGAAGACCTAGATGTAGCAGCGCAGCCTCTGTGGGCAGCCAGGAGGCGGCAGGGCCAGCCCGGGGACGCAGGCCAGCATGAGGTGGCCGTGGTTATTACGCTTGTCTAAAACATGGCAAGAACCAAAAACGCCCCACAGCTAACAGTCAAGTGTCTTTTCAAGTGAAAACTCTTAATTAAATGTATTTTAAAAGCCATTTTCACCATCCAAGCAGGTAGGAAATGTATTTTGAGTAATACGAGCTTATTGGAATAAACTCTCATAACTTAAAATCTGGGAAAGACAGTGAATGTATCCCTCAGAGTTCCTAAATCAGCTCGTCTGTGTCCGAGTAGAGTGGACAACATGCTTGTTTCAAACTATCCAGAATGACCCTTAGAGACCACGGGCTTCGTCTTTGGGGCAGTGAGCCCTCTCCTGGGGCCAAGGACACATCGGGGTTGGGGGTGGTGGTGGGGTCCTGTCTGGAGGGTCCCAGAGGAGGCACTTCCAGCTCAGGGCCACCTGCTTGGCACAGACCTTGACTGCGGGACCTGTGTGGCCCATCCGAGCTCCGAGGGACTCGGCCCTTCCAGGTCCTGGGCCTGGGCTCCCTTCACTCTGCCCTCAGTTCACCCAAGGCTTCTCCCTCCTGGACACTCTTCGTGTCCTCTCTTGGGTGGGCTTCCGGATTTTCTCACTGCCATGCTGGGCTAGGCTTGGGATTGGGTTTCCAGGTTAGCTTTGTCTTTGCCGAAGGGCTTGGGTTCAGCATGAGCGTTTGCCAAGACTGCAGGACGAAAAAGGCCATCAGTGACTTCCTGGCGGCCCAGTGGTTAAGACTCTGAGCTTCCACTGCAGGGGGTGCAGCTTCGATCCCTGGTTGGGGAAACACGGACCTGGGAGAAGGCTGCAGACACTAGGTCTGCTTTCTGGAGAGGCGTGGGTCCGAGGGCAGCCGGTAGGCTGGGCTGGGGGCGAGCACCCTCACCTGACTTGTCTCCTGCGGGTGGGATGGGGGATTGCGGCCCAGCCTGCCCCCACGTGCCTCCGTGCCTCCGTCGCCCTGATGCTCCTGCTGGGGGGGGGGGGGGGGGCGGGTGGCTGCACCTACGCGGACGCTGGGGGGGGGGCGGGGCCTTTATCCAGAGTTCCTTAACTCGGGCACTCAGCTACACGCAGAATGGCATTTTACACATGCTGGACAGAAATAAGAGGATCAAGCCCCGGCCAGAAAGGTTCCAGAACTGCAAAGATCTGTTTGATCTGATCCTCACCTGTGAAGAGCGGGTGTACGACCAGGTGGTGGAAGGTAAGCGCAACAGCTGCAGCGCCAGGCCCTGTGCCGTGCCCTCTGTCCTGCTGTGCGTCCAGCGCCTCTGAGGCAGCCGGGCCATCCTGTGCGTGGTGTCTGTTCCTGGCCCAGGGCTGGAGAAGGGTTCCCGGTGTGTCTGTGGGCTCCGACAGGCGGGGGAAATGGGGCAAGGCCACAGAGAGGTGGACAGAGGGCCCCTGACCTGTGTGGGCCCTGGGAGGAGGTGGGGGCAGGAGATGGTGGCCTTGGGGCTGACCGTGTTCACCAGGGCAAAACCACCTGTGCCAGCCAACAGCACAGTGCAGGTTCAGGGTCTTTGTGGCACAGCAAGAGCACGTGTGGTGCAGAGGGACCGGGGCCTGGTGCTTTGTAAGTGAGGGTGCTGTCAGCTGCTGTCCCGCGGGACAGGCTGGAGTTGGCGGGTGTGACCAGGTGGCCTGGGGTCCACTTCATGAGCGCGAGCTTTCCTGCGGTCCCAGCCGTATTTGGCGTGAGGCTCCTCCCGGGGTTGGCGAGAGGTGGGGGGGCGGGGAGCGCTCGGCCTGGTCGGATGCTCTGATGTTGGTCCCTAACTGCATCCCCGAAGGAAGGCTGGGCAGCACACAGCCTCCTGCGCTCTGTTCTGAGGCCTCTGACTTCCGTCCTCTTGTCACGGTCAGATCTGAATTCTAGGGAGCAGGAGACGTGCCAGCCTGTGCATGTGATCAACGTGGACATCCAGGACAACCACGAGGAGGCCACCCTGGGGGCGTTCCTCATCTGTGAGCTCTGCCAGTGCGTGAGTATCGGGCCCTGGGCGGGCCTGCGTCGTGCACACAAGGGCTTCAGCATGAACGTGACGAGCACACCGCTCGGTTCACGGTCCACTTATTGCCAAACGTTAAAACCCATAAATGCAGAGGTGCCCACAGGTGAGAGTCACCGAGTCAGCTCTGGCTAAAGAATCCACCTTTGAGCGTTTTAGGTTGATTGCAGGGGTGAGTGACCTGCCGGGGTCTGGCTTCTGTGGAGATGGCTCCCAGGACTTAGGCCCCCTGCCAAGACCCCAAACAGCTAGAGGAGCCCGGGAGCCCCCAGAGATGGCGTCAAAGGGCTCTGGTCCTCTTCTGCCCCCGCACTTCTCATTCCAGACATCCAGCCCTCCCCAAGTGGCCCTGGGCGTCTTCCCTTGTACAGGAAACCCCAAGAGCTTTTGCAGCCACTGTGCAGCTGTGCTCAGAGCCAAACATTTCCTCTTAGATGTGACAAAAGGACCGACCCAACTCACATGTCTGGTCATATCTTTGGCCTGTGGCTTCTGCATTTAGGCCAACTAACTGTGAGTGATAGAAAAATGAAGAAAACGAGGCTTAACCAAGAAGTCTGGAGACAGGCAGGCCTGGACGGGTTTGCTGTGTGAGGGGCCCAGGCCCCTGCTCTCTTGTTGCTTTGCCCAGCACAGCTTCTGTTCCCAAGGTGTCTCATGGTCCAGGGTGGCTGCTGAAGCTCCAGCAGTTGTTCCCATGGTCTGGCCATCATGCAAAAGACAGGGCTGAAGGGGCTGACACGTCCCAGAAATAGCACACGTGACAGCCACTTGGGTCGGGCTGGCGAGAGCTTGCAGAGGAGAGGCACTGCTCACAGGCCGAGACTGGGGGCAGCGAGGGGCCTCGGCCGCAGGCCAGCCCCTGCCAGGACAGGCGGGCTGAGGAGCTGGCCCCGGACGCCTCCTTCCAGGGCGGTGGTTCTCCACCAGGGGACATCTAACCGCACACACGGTGGGCCTCACAGCCGGGAGAGACGCTAGTGGCAGCTGGCGGGTGGGGGCCACAGGCGCTGCTTGACCCACTGCAGTGCACGGGACGGCCCCTGGGCTTCCTCGCTGGCTGACCGGGCCCGCGACGGTACTGTCTGGGTCGGGTCTGCTCGTTTTCAGGGTGGGGGCAGTGCAGGCGGCGAGCGTCTGCAGTGCGCGTATGTGTGGCATCTGAGGCCACCCGCCCTGCTGCAGCCGCTCCGTGTCCCGTCCCTGTCGGGCTCCCCTCGGCCCTGCCCCGCACACGCACGGGCGGCACCAGGCCGGGGCGGGGTGGGGCTGCCTGTTGGGCGCGGGCGGCTCAGGGCGGCTCTCCTCTGGCTCCAGATCCAGCACACGGAGGACATGGAGAACGAGATTGACGAGCTGCTGCAGGAGTTTGAGGAGAAGAGCGGCAGGACCTTCCTGCACACCGTCTGCTTCTACTGATGGCCCCGCCCGCCTGGAGCCACCTTGCTGAGCTTCCTTTTGTTAATACTTCTTCCTTCCTGATATTTGTTTTTACCTTTAGGTATTCTGCCGATGGACGGACGGTGGCAGTGCCCAAATAAACTGTACATATGAAATGAGAAGATAAACATAAATGCCAGATTACAATCAAGTTTTTCCCATCCCACTTTTACTTACGAGTGGGATATTGATTATAGTTTTTTTTCTTTAACCAAAAAAGAAAAAAACGGTTGATAGCACATTTCCCCCCAGCCGTCTGCCTCTCACTGAGCACCCCTTTCCCGTCTCCCCTAACTGGCCGCAATGTACAAATCCCTGAATAAAGCAACAGGCTGTACTTTTTGGGAAAGAACCTGCCATTGTCTCATCAGTAGATGTTGCTGGTCGTCCTGGCTTCATCCAGAGTACCCTGTCTGGCCTGGACCTCCCGTCAGGGTCCTCAGACGGCAGTCCGGGCCTGTGGGTCAAGCTGAGCTCTCTAGCACCACCCCGAGGGCCTCCCGTCCACTGGGACTCTGGAGGGATGTGGTACCTGCTCCCTGGGCGGGGACCGCTCTCGCCTGGTGACCCCTCCTGGTCTCCGTGGCACAGAGGTGTTCCGGGGACTCCTCTGTGGGCGGTGCTGTCCCCCGGCCTGTGGATGGTGGGCTGGCTCAATGACCCCTCCCCAGCCCCCAGCAACATGGGGCAGCCATATCAGGGCTACGACGCGGGCCTCTGAGCTTCGTGGCCCACCCCTGAGGAGAGCCGGGGCTGACGCTGGCCCTGCCCCCGCAGTAGGGGATCCTTTAGCCTTTGTTGGGCCCCGTCCTTGTGCCATGTGGCCATGGCTCCGGAGTGACCTCCCTGGCAGCGACCCTGCGGCCCCTCCACTAAAGGCAGCCTCTTGCCGGAGGAGGCTGGGTGCTGACCAGTCTGCCCGCAGCCCCTCACCCGGCGACCCCGGGCGGGCGGGGAGGAGGGGCCTCCAGCTGAGAAGTGGGGAGGAGGAGAGCGGAAGGAAGCCCGGGGCCTCTCCGGGATCGCCCCGGCGGGTCGGGACGGGACGCGGCCCGTGGTCCGGGGGCGCTGGGCAGGCAGCCAGGGCCGGCACTGGCCAGATGGGGGCGAGCGGGCCCTGCGGCCCCCGGGGAGGGGTCCGGCCGGCGTCGCGGGGGCGAGCGGCCGCGGGCGGCGAGGTCCCTCCCGGGAGGCGGGCGCGGGGGAGGCCGCGGGGGGAGGGGGCCGGAGCCGCGCCGCGCGCAGAGCGGGAGGCAGAGCCGAGGGCGGAGCGGAGCGCGGCGGGCGCGGCGAGCGCGCGGGCCGGGCGGCCGAGGACCCCGGGAGCGCCGCGTCCCCTGCCCCGCGCCGGCCCCGCGCCTCCTCCCCGGCCGACGGCGGTGGGTGCGCGGCGGGCTGACCTCTGCAGAGGCGGCGGGGGCTCAGCATCGGGCCGGGGCCGGGGGGGCGCCGGGGCCGGGGGGCGGCGCTCCGGCCCGGCCCGGCCCCGCCCGATGTCCATGAGCGCCAACACCATGATCTTCATGATTCTGGGGGCGTCGATCGTGATGGTGAGCGGAGGGGCTTCCCGCGCGCCCGCTCCCCGCACCCGCTCCCGCCTCCGCGCCCGCGCGCCGCCTCCCCCTCCCGCGCCTTGTTTACCGGCCCGGGCGGCCTGCGCTCCCCCATCCCCAGCGCGTCGGCCCCCGCCGGGGGGCGCCGGCCCAGCCTCTCGCTCCTCGGCGCTGACCGGTCATGGGCTCTTCCAGGCCATCGCGTGCTTGATGGACATGAACGCGCTGCTGGACCGATTCCACAACTACATCCTCCCGCACCTGCGGGGCGAGGACCGCGTCTGCCACTGCAACTGTGGCCGGTGAGTCTGCGCCCAGAGGGGCACACGCGTGATCACACATGTGGGGGGGAGGTGGGGCCGACTGGGGCTCCAGCGAGCGCCATGCAGGCCGGGCTGCAAGGCCCAGCTGGGCCAGGCCGGTGGGGGCTGCTGAGGCTGGCGCCAGGCCGGGTGGGGGAAGGACCGGCCAGCTTCCGTGGCACAGAGGTGTTCCGGGAGTGGGGAGCATGCCCGAGGCAGTAGGACCCCCTCCCAAATCGCCTTTAGAGAAAGGGCCCGCGGGTGATGGGCAGAACGGGTCCAGGGCCTCCTGGCCCGGGGCGTGGAGACCAGGAGAGCAGCAGGCCAGCCTGGTGTCCCGGGAGGGATCCTGCGCACGGCTATGCCCACAGAGGACACCATCCTCCTCCCTGGGCCCTGAGCTGTGTCCGTGACATTTCCTGGGAGCCAGCTAGGGGGAAGAGCAGAAGGTCAAGGTGGGCAGGGCCTACCTTGAGGGGCATCTGACCCAACCCCCTCGCTGTCCACGGGAGGAACTGAGGCCGGGGGTGGAGTCTGCTCAAGGTCACACAGAGAGAGGGGAGAGCCCAGGTCCCTACACCCACTGTGTGACCCCCCCCATTCTGTGCACATGTAGTGATGGAGTCTTCCTGGCCATGCATGTTTGTATGTCCACGTACGAAATAAACATCTTCTCATGAGACGCGCATGTGTGTACCGTCTGTGCATATACATGTGCGTACACGCAGCAGCCCCTCAGCCCCACGCACGCTGGGGCCCCGAGAGAGGGGACGGAGGCTGAGCAGACAGACTTGCCCAGGGCCGTGCGGCCGGCAGGGAACTCGTGTTCTTGACCCTGCCCTGTGCTGCTGCTCCAGGGACGTGTGCACACGTACTGGGCGACGGGTGTGTGAGAGACAGGACAGTTGCATGCCTCACTAAGCATGCTACATGCCTGTGTGTGCAGACCGGGTGTCGAAGCAGAACATGGGCAGCAGGGCAGATGGAGATGGGCGTGTAAACGGCCCTCACGAGTGTTGGCCGGGAATCATCCGGAGTGCTGGCTGGGCGGCCACACCCTCGCGGAGATCCGCGTGTTCCTGCCTGGTGCGCACGGCCCGAGGCCAAGGAGCGGCAGGAGGTCAGCTCCACGCTCCCTGGGCCGACCCAGCCTGGGGGTGTGAGCGGGGGTCCTGAGACCCTCCCGGAGACCGGAGGTGTGCCCGCCACCGGCCCGGGGTTCAGCTCCCTAAACATTAGTGAGGCCCATTTTCCGTGCAGGGCTGTTGCAGTGTGACCTGCACATATGTGCCTAAGACCTCACACTGAGGCCCTTCTGGGCAGACAGGGTGTGTTTTCAGAGTGTATTTGCTCCGGGTATGTGTACGGGTCATGTGTAGTGTCCAGAGTACACGTGGATTGTGTAAAACAAGTGCCCATGGAGTGCAAGCCACAGCGAGGCCTGAGTGCACAGCTTAGACACAGACAACACGAGAGCCACGCCTGCTGTAGGCGTAGAGTGTTTCCGTGTGTGTGTGTGTCCATGTATGTGTGCTTTGTACACATCACTACATACAGGATGTGTAAATTCCGTGTACAAAGTATTCTGGTATATTGACGACACGCATGTGTGCGCGCAGTACATGTGTGTAACACAATATACAGCACCCGTGTGCGCCCTGTGGGCACAGTGCATGTCTGCAGGGTCCAGTCTGGCATATCAGGCCCCTGTGTACAAACCATGTACACATGTTGCCACAATGAACTCTACTTGTGTGTACACCCCGTTTGCAGAGAAGGCGCACACACGCTTGTGTGCCTTCTACATGCCGATACGGAGAATTTCATACAGAGGACACGTGTGTAAATGCTGTGAAGCGTGCGTGCCAGCAGGCTGTGTCTGTGGGTGCACGCCCGTGCGTATGCCACGGTGCCCACAGAGAGGACGGCTGTGCGCAAAGCCCCGCGCACGTGCGTCTCCGTGTGACACGCAGCGTGCTCGTGCCCGGGCGAGCGTGCCCATGCACACATGTGGAGCTCATGGGCCGAGTCCGTGGTATACACGCCACGTCCTGTGCATGTGGCCGGCGTGTATACACAACATGCGTCCGACCTCAGGGAGACACATGCAACATGCGTGGCCCAGGCAGGACACATGTATGTACACATCACGGAAATACGTGTGCACGTGGGTGACCTGAGCCCCCACCTGCCCCCCCCCCCACCCCGGGGCCTGCCTGACTTGGAGGAAGGAGGAGGGCAAGGAGCAGGGGAAGAGCGGCAGGTGCTAGGACAGCAATGGGGGCACAGGTCATGACCTTTCGCCCCTGGAGGTCCCACCCCCACCCCCCACCCCCGGGGCGGTCGGGGCCCTGGCCTTGTCCTACTTGCAGGGGCGTTTCTGGCTTCCTCGGTGACTCCATCTTCAAGTTTCCTGCCCTGTCCAGGGGTAGGAAGTCGTGGTCCCGAGGAAGACCCTCCCTGTCGGGGTCCGGAAGGCAGGAGGGCAGGAGATGGCGGCGACGCTCAGTGTTATCAGCTGCTGGAGGCCTGGCCTGGCCAGGGTGACGAAGGGCGTCCTCTGCTGCTACGCATTCCGGGCGCTCATCAGTGGTTCTCCGTCTCTTATTGATGATGGATAAAGGCCATTGGCGAGCTGTGGCCACGTGAGCTACGGCCGCCACCATGTGTCAGGCAGTCCTCTCCAACTAACCCAGGTGTGGTGGCCCCTGCTCAAGGGGCCGTGGTGGCTGAGGCCCCACCTACTCTGGACAAGCTGAGCCGGATGGGCTCCAGGAGTCCCCAGGGGAGCGGGAGGGGGGTGACATGGGGCCTGCCCGCTGCTGTCTCCACGGGGTGGAAAGCAGTGTGTGGCCCCCACTGGCACAGGGATGTCGGTGATGGACGGGCAACAGGGGCCTGGGGTCAGGGATGTCCTGGGGGGTTTCCATTTGCAAGGGCGGGGACGGGGACCCATCTCAGCTGGAGACCAGGCAGAGGTGTCGACATGTAACCGAGGGAAGATGGGGAGAAGCAGGTTGGGGAGGGAGGAGCTATTTTTAGGTGCAAATTTGAGGTGTCTGTAGATCCCACGTGGAGACGCCATGCAGGCAGCTGGAGCTCAAAGCAGACGTGGGGTGCCGCGGGGACGTGCTGGGGGTGGAGAGTTGGAGAAGCCAGCTGAGGGGCTCGGTAGGAGGGGAGCCAGGCAGGCGCACCCCAAGGTGGCTCCTGCACTTCGGGGAAGGAGGGGCCCCAGGGTGACTGGGGGCTCAGGGTGCACGGACCCCACACGCCTCGGGCACCCAGGGCCTGCAGCTCCTTCTCCCCGGCCCTCCTGTCGGTGGTGGGGGGGGCATGGAGCCCAGAGTCTGTTGCCCTGGGTACTGGTCTCTGGGCAGGGCCACCCCACCCGGGATCGTGGGGCCCAAAGGGCTTCCTGGAGGAAGAGAGGATCCAGGCAGGCCTGAGGCTAGAGGGAGCCTTGTGGGGAGGGTTCAGTGTGGCCTCCGCCTGGATTGTCAAGGGAGGGGAGGCTGAGGGGAACGGCCCAGGCCTCAGTGGGTGCTGGGATGCAGGGGACAGACCATGGTCCAGGGTCTGTCCCAGGAGCCGGGATCTGTGTGGGGCACGGTTAAGGGGGTGCCCCGGAGCCTCAAGCACAGAGAACTGCGGCAGGGGAGGTTCCTGCAAGGGACAGAGGGGCAAAAGGAAGACCAGAGGCCCAAGGCAGGGCTCATCCCATGCGGCTTTCCTTGGAGGGGAAGCTGAGGAAAGGGCGGAGTGACTGCAGGGTGGGAGGGAGAGGCCAGAGGGGCAGTGCCCCAGGAGCCAGTGGGGGCCTCTGGGCACAGGCCCACGGGCGGGCTGTGACCCTGTCACTGGGCGGGGGCACCCCGCCTGGGCCCTCGCCCCGGTACGCCTTCTCCACCTGCGCTGTGCTGTCACCGTGTCAGGGTTGACTCTGAGCCCCGGGATGGGCAGAGGAGGGAGGAGGGTGATGCGTGGAGGCCAGCCACTGGACTTCACGCTGACCTATGACCTCGCACACTCCCATCCTGCGGGCAGCCTCCCACCTGGTGACCTGGGTCCTGGGCGAGTGCGCTGGCCCCTCCCGACCTCAGCACCCCACAAGGTCTGCTTCAAAGACCCCTGCAGGCAAACGGGTGCAGCTTGCTGCGGGGTCCCCGCCCGCCCCGCGGGACAGGTGCCAGCCCGCCCTGCCGCCCCCAGGCACCACGTCCACTACGTGATCCCGTACGACGGGGACCAGTCTGTGGTGGACGCCTCCGAGAACTACTTCGTGACAGACAACGTCACCAAGCAGGAGATCGACCTCATGCTGGGGCTGCTGCTCGGCTTCTGCATCAGCTGGTTCCTGGTGTGGATGGACGGCGTCCTGCACTGCGCCGTGCGTGCCTGGAGGGCCGGCCGGCGCTACGGTGAGTGCGCGGCGCGGGGACCCGGAGACAGCCTCGTCCGCGCCGGGGCCACGCCCTCCCCCACGCCCAGGCCATGCCCACTCCCGGCCCCGCCCACCAGCCCACGCCCTGACCGCGCCCCCCGCCCCGCAGACGGCTCGTGGACCTGGCTGCCCAAGCTGTGCAGCCTGCGGGAGCTGGGCCGGCGGCCACACAGGCCGTTCGAGGAGGCGGCCGGGAACATGGTGCATGTGAAGCAGAAACTCTACCACAACGGTCACCCGAGCCCGCGGCACCTCTGAGCCGCGCGCAGGACTCGCGGGGCCGCCGGCCACCGCGCCCACGCTCACGGGACTGGACGGCCGGCCCGGGCCAGGGCGCCCGCGGCCGTCGGGCGCGTCCGGCGGAAGGTGCTGTCTCCTCTTCTTTTTATAAAGGGGGTCGGGGTGGGGCCGGGGCGGGGGCGCGGGGACAGCGGCACCGGGGGCGCGGGTGGGACCGCCCGCCCAGCCCAGGACCACGTCCGCCGCTGGAAACCGGCGGCTTCCTGTGCGCCCGCGTCTGTCTCTCCGTCCGTCCGTCTGGTTTCCGGAGCCGGAGCCGGTTCTGCCGGAGGCGAGCACGGCCGGGAGCCGGGTGCGCCCACGTCTGCACACGGGAGCACGTGCATGAGGCGTGTGCGCCCGCGGCCCGCAGTGGGGGCGCGGGCAGGGGTCCGGGGGAGGCCCGGGCCCAGCGGGCGGCAGCCCAGCTCGGGCGCCTCACTGTGACTCCCACCCGTGCTGGTCAGTAAATTCTCTAGAAAGCTCCAGCCTCTGCTTCTCCTTTTTGCCTCTGACCCAGGGATCCGCACATCAGCCATGAGACAGACACTGAGACGTATCTGTCAGTTTTTATTAGATTCTGGATAAAAAGACCCCCAATTCCAATCCGGGAGAGCTTCGCCTTCCGTGGGCTGGGCAGTCCCCCCGCTCCACACGTCCTTGGCCATCGCGGGTCGCTGGGCTGGTTCTTGGCACCCGGCTTTACGGGTTCACAGACCTCAAGGGCACTGCCCTTCCGAGGACAGCTGGGCTGCACAGAGGCCAGCTCTGCTCATCGTGGGCTCGGGTCTGGCCCTGGGAGGGACTGGGCAAGGTCAGGTCCCCTCCCTTGGCCGGGCCCCCTACTGCTGGTCACTGCTGCAGCAGCCAGCATCTGCCTGGGAAGCTGTACTGCCAGCTTGGCCACTGCCCCCGGCATGGCGGACAGTGCCTGCTCCCCGTCTGGGCCGGGCTTGGAGGGACACGTCTCCCAGGAGTGTCCTGGGGGCGGCTGCGGGGTCAGGGGAACCAACCCCACCTCGAGGCTGCACCGCGCTGCTGGTCCTGAGCCGAGGCCTTTAATGCTGCCCTGCCGCCCTGGGCCTGACCAGAGGAAGGTTACACACGCCAGGAGGGGGGCGGCTGTGTGGTGTCACCACATCCGCTGGGAGCTGGGGCACCAGGTCAGCGTGCTGCAGGTGTCCAGGCCCGGCTCACTCGGCCTGTGAGCTTGGGAGCAGGGGTCGGCTCCCCTCTGCCTGCAGCCACTGCATCTTCTGCTTGTGCTGCTGGATGGCATCCTGGACCCGGGCGTCCATCATGGCCTCGGTGAGGACCCCATCCTCAGAGGCATACGCCATGGCCTGGCAGGGGAAGAGAGCACTGAGGCAGGGCAGCACAGCGGCTGCCCGCGTGGGGCAAGGGCCTCAGCCTGAGGCTCAGGGCCCACCAGTCACCACTCACCCGTGTAGGCCAGGCCCGGCCAGCCCCGTCCTTGCTGCACTCGCCGCCCACCGTGGAGACACCCCCCGGGGCAGGGGCAGGTGGGGCAAAGCGTGGACTGCTCTCCCGGGCCTGCGCTCAGCTGCAGGAGGGGCCTGGCCGCTCAGCACGAGGCGCACGCCGACACGCGGCAGCACACACGTGCTCGCAGGCGACCCTGCAGCCCAGAGCAGCCGCCATCCCTGCAAAACCCGGGGACCTGCCCGCGCCCCCGGCTGGCGCCAGTGCTGGCTGCTCCACTGGCTTTCTCAGTGGCTTTTGAAGAAGAGAAACCCAGAGGCCCGCTGTCAGGGGGCAACCCAGCCCCCAACCGCAGACCGGAGGGCCCTGCCCCGTGGACAGCAGGGCTCAGGGCCAACGAGCAGCCAACAGAACCACCACAGGCCACGCAGACACCAGGAGAGGCAGAGCGCCCAGGGCCCCACTGTCTGCAGACGGTCCTCCCAGAACCACGGGCTGCCGCGGTCCAGGCTGCCGGCGGCCCTCTGCACCCGCGATGCCCAGGCTCCCGGGCCGTGCACGTGGGCGGGGTAACCGAAGTTCGGCTCATCGGGCCCCACTGTGGTCCACAGCACTTCAGCTGCCAAGGCAGGTCTCCTCTGGCCAGGCTGCACGCCTCCTGGGTGACCCCGTACCCCATCTGCTTCCTGTCACCCAGCCTGTGGCTCTGACATGTGCACTCAAGTGTCCACCGAGCAGGGAGCCCAAGCCAGTCCAGATGTTTCTCTCTAGGTCCACGCAGGACACAGGGAGCAAGTTCCCAATATCCGAGATGACCAGTCACTTTGCTCCCCACACGGCTGTCCTCAGCGCCTGGCTGAAGCTGCAGAGGGAGGGGCCGTCCCTGAGGCCTCCCGCGAGGAGCCTGAGTTCTGCAAAGCAGCTGAGGAGGTGGGGTGGCAGCCAGAGGGGGTCCCTGATGGGGAGGGGCAGGTAGAGGGTGTGCAGCGACTTTACCACAGAGAAGCCAGGTGGGCACCAGGGGATCCAGGCCAACATCCCTGTGATGTCGTGTGGATGTCTGGTGCCCCCTGATACAATGTGACCAGAAGGGGCCCTCACCTCTGGTTTCCTCCAAAAACCCACAATCCCATTCCACTCATGAGAAAGCCATCAGACAGACCCAACGAGGGACGTCCTACAGGACTCCTCAAAACTGCCGGGATCGTCAGAAACAAGGGACGTCTGAGAACTGTCACAGCCCAGAGAAGCCCAAGACAGGAGGACTGAATGTCATGGGCATTTGGGTGGGTTCTGGGAGAGATCACGTCTGAGGTGGAATTGAGGGATGTGGTGAGACGGCCACCGTGTGGAGGGAGCTGTGCTAGCCTTGCGACTTTTCTGTGAACCTGGAATTATTCAAAAACAGAAAAAATTCACTGAAAAAAAGCTTAAAGGAGAGCTAACACCCATCCTTCTCAAACTCTTCCAAGCACTGGAGAGGAAGAAACACTTCCTACTCACTCTGAGGTCAGCATCACCCTGATACCAAAACCAGACAAAACACCACACAGAACCAGACCCTCTGTGAAAACTGATGCAAAACGCTCAACGAAATACTAACAACCAAACTCGGTAGCGTATTGAAAGGATTATACACCGCAACCACGTGGGCTTTTTTTCCCTGGAGTGCAAGGATGGTTCACCTAGGGAAAAAAGTCAACCTAGGCAAGTAATTAAGAGAATGAAGGACAAAAAGCACTTGATTGTCTCAATTAATACAGGAAAACACTTGGCAAAATTCAACACCCTTTCTTGATGAAAACAATAAACGAGGGGGAATTCCCTGGCAGTCCAGGGGTTAGGACTCCACACTTTCACTGCCGAGGGCCCAGGCATGATCCCTGGTCAGGGAAGCACAGCCAAACAAACAATAAACTAGGAATGCGAGGAAACTTCCTCATCCTGATAAAAGCCAGATAAGAAAACATCAGCAAACGTCATCTCAGTGGTGAGACTGAAAGCTTTTCCTCTGAGATCAGGATCAAGGCAAGGATGCCCGTTTTCATCACTTCTAGTCAACAGAGCACTAGAGATTGTAGACAGATCAGGCAGAAAAAAGAAATAAAAGACATCCAGACTGGAAAGGAAGAAGTAAACTTAACTGTCTGCAGGTGATATGATCTTATTATATATACTAAATCCTAAGTAATAACTTCAGCAAAGTTGCTAGACACAAAATTAATGCACAAAACAATTTGTGTCTCTACACAGTAACACTGAATAATTGGAAAAGTAATTAAGAAAACAATTCTATTTACAACACCATTGAAAAGAATAAAATACTTAGGAATTACCTTACCTAAGAAGGTGAAAGCCTTGTACACTGAAAACTAGAAAATGTTGCTAGAATTAAGGACATGAAAACACAGAAAAATATCTGCGTTCATGCATTGGAAGACAACGTTGTTATACTACCCAACGCAATCTACAGATTCAATGCAATCCCTATCAAAATTTCAATGATGTTTTTTGCAGAAATTAACACAAAAAAAATCCACCCCAAAATTCATATGCAATCTCACGGGGCCCCAAGCAGCCAAAACAATCTTCAATAAGAATATGTTGGAAGTCTCACATATCCCGATTTTAAAATCTACTACAAAGCTACAGTGATCAAGACAGTGTGGTACTGGCACTAAGACAGACACAGGCCAGTGGAATAGAACAAAGAGCCCAGAAATAAACCCTCACATATGGTCAAGTGACCTCCAACAAAGATGCTGAGATCACTGAATGGAAACAACAGTCTTTTCAACAAATGGCGCTGGGAAAACTGGGTATTCATATACAGAAGAACAAAGTTGTACCGTATATACAAAAATCAACTCTAAATGGATCAGAGATCTAAACATAAGACCTCAAACTATAAACCTCATAGATAAAAACAGACGGGAGAAGCTTCCAGACATTGTATTTAGCAATGACTTGTTGGCTATGACAGTAAAAGCAGGTGACAAAAGAAAAAAAAAATAAATATTGGACTTCATCAAAATTAAAAACTTTTGTGCTTCAAAGGACACTATCAACAGAGTAAAAAAGGCAACCCGCAGAAAAGAGGAAAATGTTTGCAAACTACTATCTGAGACAAGGTTAATATCCAGAATACATAAAGAACCCCTACAATTCAACAAGAAAAGCTCAAACAACCCAGTTAAAAAAAGGTCAAAGGACTCGAACAGACCTTTCTCAAAGGAAGACACACACATGGCCAACAGGCTCATGACAAGACGCTCAGCATCACTGATCATCAGGGAGCGCGAATCAACAGCACAGCGAGACACCACCTCACACCCATGGCCGCCATCAAAAAACAGAAACCAGGGCTTCCCTGGTGGCGCAGTGGTTGGCAGTCCGCCTGCCGAGGCAAGGGACACGGGTTCGTGCCCTGGTCCGGGAAGATCCCACATGCCGCGAAGCGGCTGGGCCCGTGAGCCATGGCCGCTGAGCCTGCACGTCCAGAGCCTGTGCTCCGCAACGGGAGAGGCCACAACAGTGAGAGGCCCGCGTACCGCAAAAAAAAAAAAAAAAAAAAAGTTAAAATAATGAGTTTTATGTTTAAAAAAAAAAAAACAGTAGGTCCCCATGATAGGTAGCTGCAGGGTAAGAAGCACGGACCTGCACTGACAAAACCATCGCACAGGGGTGGCAGCTGCAGCGGGGTCCACGCGACACCAGCAGGTGGGCTTCGGGGAGCAGGTGCACAGGTCCCCGGCTGCTCAGCCTGGAGGGAGGAGGGTGGGCAGGAGCCACCACAGCAGCCCAGCCCCGTGCACCTGGGGCCACAGGGGAGAAACTCCAAGGGGACACACTGACAGGTCCTGTCCCAGACGGTGGGACCCCCAAGGCATTTTGGCCCTCTCTCACCGGGGGTGGGGGTGGGGACTAGCAGACGTGCCCAGGGCCCAGCTGCCCAGGGGCTGGACACACAGGGAGCGCCTCCACGGGCTCTGGGCCTCCACACGCAGACGCTCACCCTCACATGCCCGTGCGGGGGCCACTATCCTCAGCTCCCCATACGCATGCACACAGGCCTGTCCCCTGGTTCCCCAACGAGCAGGGAGGGCAGGGCAGGGCGGGGGAGGGGAGGTGCGCCAGGGCGGCTCCCCACCACTGGGACTGGACGCCACTGGGACTGAGCCTTTGTCGCCCCCCAGTTCACGCTGAAGCCCTAACCCCCAGTGTGGCTGCACATGGAAATGGGGCTTCTAAGGAAGCGATTCAGGTTGGGTGAGGTCCTAAGGGTGGGGCCTGATCCTACAGGACTGGCGTCCTTGTACGAAGATACCCCCAAGGGCTCTGCACAAGCACACAGCAAGAAAGCGGCTGGAAGGCAGCCAGGAAGCGGACCCACATTGGAACCCCCCTCGCTGGCATCCTGATTTGGGACCTCCAGCCTCCAGAACCATGAGATGAATGTCTGTTCAAGCGCCTGGCTGTGGCATCTTGTCATGGCCGCCCAGGCTAAGACACCCTGTTCGCCACTCTGTTGGTCGTGGAAACAGCCAACCTCGTGAGGCCTGGTTCCTGAGTGAGGCCAGCCTGGAGCAGGGCACCCTGTGACTCACATGAGGACAGAGTTTGCAATCTGGGGCTGTCTGTTACAACAGCATGACCTAGTTCATTCTGACTAATACAGCCCCCCTGTGTATCTAGGCAAGGATGTTCAAATCCAAGCAGATGTCTACTTAGCATTCATGCTAAGTTAACAGTGGCCAGGTTGTCACGTGGCCACAGACATGAGCCACTCAGCACCCTCCACCTGGCAAGGACCATGGGGAAACTTGTTCTGAATGGCTGCACCCAAGGCTCCTGGGAGTCAATGGGCTTCCCTGCCCTGGGCACCCATGGAACCACCGCCGGGATGTTTCAGATGAAAGCCTGGGTATTGGGAATGACAAGGGCCGCTCTGGCCTGTGTGCCCTGAGCCACAAGGTGAAGATGGAATCACCTCCCGTGGTCCAGCTGTCCTCAGGCCCTCAGGACTCAGCAAACCCATCCAAAACGCCAGAACGCCTGAGGCCTTCACGCCCCCGCAGACAGTCCCGAAGGCAGCAGTCTGCCTCTAGGGGCTGGGAAGGTGACACCTGACTCCTCATCAGGTCAGTCGCCTCCCGGCTCCTCACGTCCTACGCCCTCGGATGAGCCCACCGACAGCTCACGGTGCTCCATCCCTGGCCCAGGCAGTGTCCCCCGGACCCTCCACCCGTCTGCAGTTTGCTGTGCCAACTGTCCTGGGCCCCAGCTTGGGACAAAGCCCGGGTTCCTAAGACCCTGAGCTTGACGACCACTGGACACGCTGCTGATTTGAGAGGGCCACGCCTGACCCGGGCCAGAATGACACCGGGAAGGACCGTAACGCGCGAAGCCACGGACGGCCCCGGCCCACTCTCCCTGCTGCGGGGGGCAGAGGGTGGTGGCGGGAAGGGAGGGCATCAAGTCACGTCTGTGCAGAAAATCACTCAGAAACACCCTGGGGGGGGGGAGGGGCAGGTGCCAGCCCAGTCACCTCTCGACAACTCTGAGGGTCCCTGGCTCGGTCGGGCTCTGGCCTGCGGGGTGCATCCCCAGCTCACCTGCCACGCCACAGCAAGCTGGGAGATCTCCCGGCCCGACATGCCCTCCGTCAGCTGTGCGATCTCTGAGCACTTCTTCCCGTAATCAAACTGGGCCAGCTTCAAGCGCCTGGTAAAGAGTTCCCAAGTGATGCCTGGGCACCCACAGGACCCGGGCCAGAGCAGAGGCCCGTGAGGGACCCAGGCTCCCACACAGACGGAGAGCAGGAGCCTGTGCTGGGAAACCCCAGGCGGGACACGTCCGACCCCCTCACTTTAATGAGCTACCCCCTGCCAACGTCCACTGCTGGGGCCAGGTCTGGCCGTTCCACCTTCCTACCCTGCTGGGCATATGTCCCTTCCTCGTGGAACCCAAGACGGGGCCCGGGTGGGGCACATGCTGCGCTCAGGGGCAGCCGTGGGGCCGCTCAGAACGTGGGAGAACGGAGGAGCTCTGGGGGCCTGTTCCCAGCTCCACCGCCTGCCTGGGGGCAGGGACCCCGCCCAGCACTCAGACAGCGGCCGAACTCCTAATCCCGCCCCCGCAGGCGGATGCCAGGCCCAGTCAGGCCTGGCTGAAGGCCCAAGAGAGCCCGCTCAGACTCCTGTGAAAAGTCCTCAGAACCTCAGGCTACATGCAGTGTCCAGGCTGCAGCTGGGCTAGGACGTGCCATCGGGAGCTGGAGTAGGGTGTGGAGGTGGGGGACTGGGGCCAGCCAGGGGCAAAAGGAAAAAGAGACCCAGATAAGAGAGCTTGGGGGCAGCTGAGAGACGGGTGGCAGGGGCAGGCAAAGCCCGCCGCAGAACAGAAGACAGCTCAGCAGCGCCAGGCGGGAACCAGGTCGGTGGGGCTGAGAGCTGGTCCCCGGAGAGGGTTACAAATAGACCAGCGCTGGCTTATCTGGAACGCTCCCGACAACAGTGAGAGAGAGCCTGGACGAGCAGGGAGGGCACCCCCGGCCTGGTGTGTCCCGCTGTGTGCTGGGGAGGGGCCCCAGAGGGAGGCTCAGCGAGGCCAGAAATGGGCCGGCACAGCCCGCCACTGCCAGAGCCTGACTGTGGCCTGGATCTGAGCATTTCAAAGGCAGGATGGGGCAGCAAGGCCTCCAGTGATGGGCGATCATGACCCCACACGTGAAACCCAGGGGCAGGGGCACGGGCGGGGAGCGGCCGTGGTGGCGGGACACTTACTGCTTTCCTTCTGTGGCTGGTTTAAGAACATACTTGTCAAAATACAGTCTCACCAGGCGCTCCCGCGCCTCTCGCCGCGGCAGGTCAAAGCCGACCATCTCGCCGATGCGGTCGTTGATGGCCCAGTCAAGCTGCTCGGGCTGGTTGGTGGCCAGGACCAGCATGAACCTGCAGCCAGCACACGGCAAGAGCTCAGGGCTCGGGGCCAGCAGAACCCGCCACGCGGCGTCCTCACACGCAAGACCCCGCCGCACCGGCGCTGCCCTCTGCCTCCCATCCCTCCCTGTCTTGCCCCAGCTCATGCCTCTCCCCGACTGGTGGCCCAGCCATGGAAGCCTCCCTGTGTGCAAGAGGGACGGGGACCCAGGGACCCAGGTCTGAGACAGACCCCTGCCCCTCCCACACCAAGTGCTGGGGTCTTGAAGCCTGGGGCTCAGCTAAGCAGACGTGCCAACTCAGCAGGAACTCGACACACCCCTGGGGGTCTCAGTGGGGGTACGGTCTCCACTGGCAGCAGCTACAGCAGGCAAGGCCAGTGAGTCTGGCGTGGTAGCCACGTTGGCTGACTGGCAGGGCTAGATGCCACCAGCGGGCAAGGGGCTGGAGGGGCCTCACCCACCTGGAGGAGTGGGATTAGGGGGCCCAGAAGGGCCAGCCCAATCCTAGGGCAACCTGCAACCTGGGGCCCCTGGCTGTGGGGTGAGCCCCTGACAATGCCTCTCATGGGCAGCCGGAAATGCCCAGGGCCTGAGCCAAGGGCAGTAGCCTGTGGACGAGTCTGTGCCCCTCGGCTCTTCCTCAGAGACCCCAGCACATTGTCTCCGCAGCTCCACAGACGCCCCACGGCGCCCAACGGGCCGTCCCACTGCGTCCGGCCACGTGGGTCAGGCGTGAGCCTGCTCGGTCGGCTGCCCCGCAGCAGCCGCGTGAGCTGAGGCAGTGCCACGGCCCCCGCACATGGGCTCTCCTCACTTGCTGCTGTGCTGGCCTGTCCGGTGCAGGAACGCGTTCAGGGTGGCCCTGAGGTCCTCACTGATCTTCTCCTGCAGAGACAGAAGTCCAGTGTCAGGTGCGCACGCCGGAGTGCTATAAGCAGCCACGGGGGGCGCTAAGGAAAGCCTCCGCAGAAAGGCGCAACCCCCGCTCGTCCACGACAGAATGAATCTAAGTTCGAAGGCCGAAGCTTGACTCCGAAGGCGCTGAACTTCCACTTTTCAAACAAAATGGACGAAGAAAGCGCAGCTGAGGAGCAGGTTCCCGGTGACCTTCCCAGGAAGTGCAGACGCCGCGGCCCAGGCCGCCCGCCCTGCCCGCTCCCCAGGCCAGAGGGCGGCCTCCAGACACTCACAGTCGCCCGCTTCCTGAGAAACGCATCTGCTTCGTCCACGAAGAGCAGGAGGCTGCAAGGGCAGGGCCGCGTGAGGCGGGCAGGGCACGGCCCCGTGGGAAGCCCGAGCTTTGCACTGCCCCCACCGGGGCCCAGACCTTGGCCGCAGACCGGGGCGTGTCAAGTGCCAGTGTCACGAGAAAGTAACTAAAGATAGGCTGGTAACCCCTTGTCTTAAACATTTTAAAGTCTCCGGGACTGGGCCTCCCTGGTGGCGCAGTGGTTAAGAATCCGCCTGCCAATGCACGGGACACGGGTTCGGGCCCTGGTCCGGGAAGATCCCACGTGCCGTGGAGCAACTAAGCCCGTGCACCACAACTACTGAGCCTGTGCTCTACAGCCCGCGAGCCACAACTACTGAGCCCACGTGCCACAACCACTGAAGCCCACGCGCCTAGAGCCCGTGCTCCGCAACAAGAGAAGCCACCACAATGAGAAGCCCACACACCACAACGAAGAGCAGCCCCCGCTCGCCACAACTAGAGAAAGCCCACGTGCGGCAACGAAGACCTAACGCAGCCAAAAATAAAATAAAAGAAAGCCTCTGGGACCAAGAGGCTCCCGGACCTTGGGGACAGGCTGTGGGGAAAGTCACCAACCCCCCTTCCCAGCAGGAGCCCCAGGGCCACCCAGGAGGCACCCAGCTCACCCTCGCCGGCTGGTGTTGGCCCAGTCAAAGACCTTGTGCATGGCGGTCACGCCGTCCCGCCCCATGGGGGCCACATCCCCACCCGTCATGATGGCGTAGTCCATGCCTGAGTGCAGCGCGAGTTTCTGGGTGGGAAAGGCACTTTAATGCCTGCTCCGTCTGCTCTCCAGCCCACCGCCCCGGTCGCTGGGGACCAGACCGCGTGTGGGGAGACACCCTTCCTGGAAGAGCTGGGCAGGGGCTGCCTCCCACGTGTCCCCCGCCCACGGCACCTCTCCCCAGTAAGTGAGACTCCATAACCCCCAGCTACTGTGCCCTCACCTTGGCAAACAGTGTCTTGCCCGTCCCAGGTGGCCCGTACATGAGGATGTTCCGGTACACACTCCTGTTCTTCCTGGTGTTCCTCGTGGCAATGGCGATGTCCCGCACGCGAGCCTCCAGGCTGGGCTGCCAGGGGACACGAGGTTTGGGGACGCTCTGCCGCTGAGTCCATCCCTCCTGAGTGCCTGGGTCAGTGCGAGAGGCCGCCTCTCCCTGGCTGGGGCTCAGCCAGCAAACCGGACTCCAGGAAGGTCGAGCAGCCCCGCCCGGGCGGGAAGGTCCCAGGGATAGGCAGCCCCACTTACGCTGAGGACGACGCCCTCCAATGCATCCTGAGGCTTACTGAGGAGCCGCCTGCTGACCTGCGGGGCGCGGGGGGTATCAGGGTCAACGGCGGTGCCCACGGCGCAGCCACCCCAGAACACGCATTACCAGCCGTCCTGGAGAAGGCCGGCAGGGGAGACTGTCGGCGACACTGACCTCTAGCAACGGCCCACAGCACCGCCCGTGGGTGCACAGCACCCGTGCCAGGCAGGAAGCCTGGCTCCCCTCGAGGAAGGCAGCCGACACAGGGCTGCTTCCAGCGACTTATCTTATGGGTAGATGGCTTGCTGAAGCCCCAGAAATTTGTATACAACCTCCAGTCCACCCAGGGGGACGGTCATGCCCACAGACCCACAGAGGGATGGAGCGGACTGGCGTGAGGGTCCCCCCAGTGCTGACGCCACAGGGCCAGAGGAATAGCGTCAGGAAGAGAAAGCCAAATGCAAATCTGTGAGCAGGGGAACGGGGCAGCATTGGGTAAAAAGGGGAGAAGGGCCCACGTGTGCGACTCGGCTGTAAGGCCACCCGGACCCAGGGGGCCCGCGGTCACCTGCACAGGGTGCCGCAGCAGCTCCAGCACCGTGATTCGCGAGGTCTCCCGCACCAGGGACGGCTTCCCCAGCCGGGTCTCCACGTAGCGCCCTATGGCCGACGTGGCGTTCTTGGCGGAATAGATGCCAACGGCCAGCAGCGTCAGCCCAGCCACCTGGAACAGGGCAGAAGCAGGTGGCGCCCACCCCATCCCCGGCAGTCTTGGGGCTCCCCCACCAGCTCCCTGAGTCTCAGCCGGGCCCCACCAGTACCTTTCCAAAGGGCAGGCACTGGTGTGGAGATGAAACGGACGCCTGGCACCCCTCCCACACCCTCCTCCCAGCCCCACCAGGGCCAACACTGAGCTGTTCCGAGCGCCCCAAACCCAAAGGCTGCGTCACTTGTGGTTTTCCAGTGGCAGTGGGGGGCGCGGGGGCAGCGACCGCCTCAGCCGTAGGTCTATGAACGCTCAGAGCGCCAGGCGCCTCTCACGGCCAGCAGAGACCCCAACACGTGACACAGACCGCAAGGAAAACGGCAGCGTTGTTTACCGTGGCTGTCACTTTGTCCCAGTCTGTCACAAAGGCCTGGAATCCTTCACCAAACACGGTGCCAGCCATCCTGTAGGGGAAGCAGTGGCATGACTGGGAAGGAATCGGGCTGTGCCCGTGCGCCTAGCCCAGGCTCCAAGGTCAGCCCCAAAGGTCACCGCAGAAGGACCGGCCAGGGGAGTAGTGGGGTGCCTGCTCGGGGGAAGGGGCGAGAGGATGCCCGCTGGGCACGGCCTCACCTGATGGACTCCAGGATGGTCTGGCGCTGCTCAGCAGCCTTCAGGCGGATCTGCTCACGGGTGATGTCAGCATTGTCGCGCTCAGCCTTGGCCCGGGCACGCGCCTCAGCCTCCACCCGCAGCATCTCGTTCTTGTGCCGAAGCTCCATCTCCCGCTCCACGGTGGCTGCCCAGGGAGAGCGGGGAGCAGCGCTCATCCCGAGGCCCGTGGCCCCCCGACCCAGGATGAAGCGCAAGCACAGGGTATCCCCCGGGTACCCCCCCACCCCCCTCTCCCAAGGGTCTCAGCGCGCCCGCTGCTTCACGCTGCTTGGGAAGCACAGGGCCTGAAGCAAGGCCCGTGGCCCTTGGCCCGTGAGCTCCCAGGCCAGGGCCCTACCTCGCCGCAGGGCCTCCTGCTTCTGCACGGACTCCTCCTGCTTCCGTAAGTTCTCCTCGTTGAGAAGTTGCTGAAAAGGAGCCACAAGGGAAAGGGAAGGGCTTCGAGATTAGGAAACGGTCAATATCACACCAACAGGTTAGCTGCTCTGGCCTCAGAGATGTCCCCATCGCCCCGGGGGCTCCTACCCCATGGGACGGTCACCTTATGGCCTGCAGGCTGCATGGCCCGAGGCAGGAGCCACGGCCGCCAGCCTAGCTCGGCCTCAGGGCAGCCCTGACCCACAGCTGTCCTCACAAAACAGGCTTTTTGCTGGACTGTTTAATTTAAAAACTAAAGTGCCCACAATAGGCTCGACGTTTGAATGCCCCCCACAGACCCGTCAGTCAGGGTCCCACCCGGGAGACCCTCGGGGCGGCGCGGGCAGATCCCCACCCCTCCAACGCAGTGGTTACTACCGGGCGGACCCCAGCCTCTGGCCCCTACCCGCCCCAAGGGATGCCCACGCCCTCAGGGAAGACAGGCGGCTGGGCAGAGTTCACCTGCTGCTTCAGCTGGTCCTCGTAGCGCTGCCGGGACAGCTTGTCCTGGTACTGGGCCCTCTAGGGAGGGAAAGGGCGGTGTGCACACGGCCCGGGCACAGAAGCCACGGTCCAGGGTGGGACTCGGCGGGCGCGGGACCCGAGGAGCGCCCCGCGTGCCCCACCCCCGCCGCCTTACGGCCTGGTGCTGCCGCGTCTCCTCACTCAGAGTCTTCCTCCGCTCCTCGGCCTGCACCCGGACCTGCTCGCCCTTCAGCTGCTCCACGGCGGCCTCATACTCCTGCGCGACACACCAGCCGCCCTGAGCCCAGGGCCCGGCCAGGCCTCCCGCCCTGACACCCCTCCCCTGCGTGGGCTCCAAAGGAGCCGGACAGCCTGTGCAGCCCCTGGGCAGGGATGCAGCCTGGTCTGCACCCCACAGGCCTGTGGGTGCTCAGCTGTAGCCTCACCTAGGCCCGGGAGGACCCAGACCCACAGGCAGAGAGAAGCCAGGAAAACGGACAGGGCCAGGCCCCAAAGCAGCCAGACGGTCTCCTGGGGTGCCTGTCACTCCCCCAGCCCCCCACACCGTTTCCGCTGCACTTATGCCACGTGCTTGCTTTCCGATTCGCTTTACAACAGCCCGTGGTGGAGGGCAGAGCCTGTGCTTTTCCTACACTCGCTCACTACGTGCTCAGAGTGACGGCAGGCGTCCCCCCTCGGGGAGACCAGCCTCCTCACCCACATCTGCCCTTCCAGATAGTTCTGTACAAAACTCAGGCCGCACACCTGTCTTTGATCCCCGCTTCCCTCAAATCCTAGAGGGAGGTGCTGCACCCACCGCCCACGTTCTGTCTGTCCGGGGGCCCCTCAGCCTCGGGGCTGCAGCCCACCTCTGCCAGCACCACACCCACACTCACCTTGAGCTTCGCCTGATGTTCCAGCTGAAGCGTCTGCTCCTGCATCTGTGCCAGACTCAGCGCCTCCTTGGCGTGTCCTGCAGCGGGGGCAGGTGTGTGGGCTTCAGGACACCGGGCGAGTGTTCACGAGTGCCAGGGGCTGCTCAGGGACACCACAGCCCACCTCGACCTGAGCACACGCGTGGCCACCCTGGTCGGACCTGCTCAGCCACCCATCCCTCCAAGGGCCACCTGTGTATGCTCCATCCCCAGCGGAAAGCGTGTGCGAGGTCTGCCCCTCGGGGACTGTCACACTCCAAAGGGTTCCATCAGAGAGGCTGTCCCCCGCCCGCCTGTTGACAGCAGGAGGGTCAACATGGTGGTCGTTTCCCCATTAAACAAAAAGCAAGCCTGTGGCTAGAACGTCCTTTATTTTTCCAGTGCGAACGTTTTTCCTGAGCCTCTGATACCTGTTACTGATTCACAGACAGGCGAGCGCAGGCAGGCAAGAACGTAAGGGGCAAACGAGGATTAAACCAGGAAGAAGGGACTTCCCTGGTGGTCCAGGGGCTAAGACCCTGTGCTCCCAGTGCAGGGGTCTAGGTCCCTGGTCAGGGAACCAGATCCTACATGTCACAACTACGAGTTCACCCGCGGCAACTGAGACCTGGTGCAGCCAAATAAATAAATGTTAAAAAAAAAAAACCCAAACCCAGAACGAAGCCGATACACACAGGCTGACAGCTCTTCACAGGCCACATGTTAGAAACACGTGTGTGTGTGAGTGACAACTTCCAGACGTATTCTCTTCATCAGGGGAAGTCACATGTGGAGATATGTGGGTATCCGGTACTCTCCTTGCTAACAAAGCCTGCACGTCGGGCCTCTCTAATAGATCCGTGATGACAGAGTTCTCCTGTGCGCCACGCTTCACTACGAAAACTTTCTAACACATAAAGGCACGGAGAGAAGGTTGGGACCCCATGAGCCCACCTCCCTGATGCTACCACGCTCCCAGGTTGCTGCCCACACGTCCACCCTTCTACCCCCCCACCACAATCTGTCTTATTTTTTGAGGCCTTCAGGGTAAGCTGCAGACCCCAGGACCCCAAGCTGCAGCACCTGCATCACTGACTGCAGCGTAACCCCTGGGGCTCGCTGGCTCCAAGCACGTGTTAGGCATGTGGTGGAAGCTCTAGGGCTGAGGTAGGCTGGGGCTCGTGGTTTGGCTTCAGAGTTTGGGGAGGACCTGCAGCTGGCCTGCTTACTCACGCCGTGACCTTTGACAGGTAGGCTGACTGCTCCGAGCACCTTGCCTGCCAATGGAGCAGGGCGCTCCCTCCCCCGACCCGTGGAGTGAGGTGGAGAAAGCACGTAAATCGCTCAGCACAGGCACCCGTGAGCCCCCCTAATCACAAGCTACGACCTCAGTGCTGACAATGATGACTGTCACCTCGAAGTCGTCCTACACTGAGATGTGCGAGCCGCCACGTTAACTGCACCCACCACAGGCAGGCACCCTGTACGTGCGTGGAGCACACAGCTCAAGGCCAATGTGCTGCTCTGGCGTCCAAGGAGGGCCTGGGAAACCTGGGGAACTGGGTAGCGTCAGACTGGGCCCCGAAGGACACAGACGGTGGTCAGGCTGTAAGAAGCAGCTGGGGACGTCTCTGGTTTGCGTGGAGAGGGCAGTGAGGTGAACAAGAGCAGGTACAGGCCAACCAGGGCAGGCACTCTGGCTGTGAACTGGGAGCATCTCCAGACAACAGGCCTGCAGAGGGGCTAAGGACAGAAGGGGCTCGGGCACCCTGGGAAGGAGGGTTTGGGGACAGAAGGGGCGGCAGCCCAGGGTGAAACCTCCCCCATCGGCCAGCAAAAAAGCCAGGAAAGATGGCAGGAACAAAAATGACGTAGAGTCCGCACTTGAGACAGTATCACCGGATGTGGAGGCCAGCGGGGTGGACCATGCTTCTAGGTGGTGGTAGCTGGGGACTCTGCAGGAGATGCTGCTTGGTGGGGAAATGGGGGAGCAGAGGCCAAGGCTCTGGGGACCCAGATGGAGAACGTCCTGGGGCAAGAGCTCTGGGGCAGCCAGTGCAGGGAAGGTCATCAACTGGCCCAGGGCTGCTTGATCTGTTGCTTTATAGACCTCGCCTACCTGAACGTTAACCTTTTCCAACGATAAATGCAAATGTGCTTTATTTCCCTTAAGACCAACGCCCCTCAAACACATTTCCCTTCTTAGGCGGAAAACTGCCAAGCAACCACCACGGACGGCTCCCCTACCTGGCCACCCTTGGCCGTTCCACGTGGAGACGGCAAGAGGCGGTAACTGGAGACCAGGGTGCAGCCCTGCCAGCTGCTGCCTGTACCCTCTGAGTCCCCTCGGCACCGGTTTCCCCACTTGAAGGACGCGTGGCAACTGGGAAGATGCCAGAGAATCAGGGGATCCCGAACCTCCCTGCACGCAGGGTGGCTCCGGCTGGCTTACCGCTGGAGACCGGTTTCCCCCCGACGGCCACTCGCCGCTCGATCCCTCAGACCACCAAGGGCCACCGTGCCCCCGAGCCCGCCGCCCGGCCGCCCTCCCCGCGCCCAACCCCCGCACTCACGCGAATGCTCCAGCTCGCGTGCCGCCTTGGCCGCGCGCTCCAGGCCCGTCGGGTCGAAGTTGCTCCATTTGTCCTTGGGCGCAGGCCGGTCCCCCGCGCCGCGGTCCCCGCCGCCCTCGGCCCCGGGCTGCACGGGCGGCAGCGGAAGCGGCGGCCCCGCGCCTTCGCCCTTGGGGCCCTTGATGCCGAAGAGCCACGACATGTCTCGCGAGCTCCACGCGCCGCCGCCGGAACCCGTAGCCGTGCGGACGCGCGCGACGCAGAGCACGGTCCACGCGCCTCGAGCCGGCGGCAGAGACTGCGCAGGCGCGGCGGGGGCCCTTCCTCCAGGGCGACGGATGCGCGTGAGGTCCATGCCCCCCCGAGCGGCCCTCGGATTGGCTGCGAGGACCGTGACGTCACGGCATCGCTGCAGCGATTGCAGGAGCTGGCTCGGCGGGGGGGGCGGGTAGGCCGTCAGGGGGCGGGGCGAGGTGCCAGGTGACCGGGGTTGGTCAGGGACGAAATTGAGGGTCTGGGCGCGTGCGCGCCCTTGGGTTCGTCATTTCCGCGTGGCAACGACACTGGCCCCGTTGCTATGGGCGCCCACAGAGTTCCGGCCCCCGGGGCCGCAGAGAAGCCAGTGCTGGAGCCGAGGCCACTTGATGCGCGGCGTCCCGACCGAGGGAGAGGCCTACGAGAGGAAGAGTGTGGGAGGCGGCCGATAGGCGGGGGAGGACCCCGCCCGGGGCGGGCGCGGGGTCGGGGGTCCGGGGACCGGGCCCAAGAGCAGGCGCCGGCGCCGCGGGCTGAGCGGCCCCCTCGGACAGCGGAGCACGGGCTGGCCGTGTCCAGCGCAGAGCAAACCGCCCTACGGGCCGGGCGTGTCCGGCGCGGGGCAAGCCGGCCCGGTGCTTAGTGGGTCTCGGTGCTAGCGCATACAGTCAGTGCTACGGAGATGATGGAAGAGCGGAAGCGCGGCCCCGGCCAATCTCCCGCAACCGTCAGTAGAATGAAGGGCTCTCCCGAGCCTCCTCTTCGGCGTCACAACAAAACTCAGCGGTCCGTGGTTGTAGGTAAAGTGGCTCCCAAGGGAGGGGACAGAGCTCTGCAACCCCAGAAGTATGGGACGGCAGAGCCCCCGAGGCCCCACAGAGGGCGCCGTCGCGGAAGGAGAGCTCCTCAAGGCCCAGGGGTCCTGGCTCTGGTCTCTGCCTGGTGAGGTTTCTCCTTGGGAACCCCCAGAGGCCACGTGCCTGCTTCAGGGACCAAGGTGCAGGCTGGACCGCCTGGGGCAGAGGGAGACAAGGATGGACAGAGGCCAGCGTTGCTCTAGAACCCAGTGTCCAAAGTTAGCAGAGTTTGCTTCTTGGGCCAAAATCCAAGTTGCCCCTGCGTTCTTTCCCTGATGTAATTTGTTGAGTTCCCAGTATTATACGGAGTTTCTCCACTAGATTGAAAACAGTCTTAATCTTAAGCCTGAAGAAAAATAGGAAAAAAAAAAATTCTAAGATAATTCTGTCTGGGGTTTGTTGTTTGTTTCGTTTCCCCAAATCAAGAGAAAAACCAAAGATGTCCCTCATTGGCCATCATCAAGGCCTCTACAGACCAGCCACAAACCATACAACCAATAGAACTACGGGCTGGCTTTGCTGGATAAAGAAGAAATGGGTAAGAGAAGTGAGGTCCTGGGTCACAGGCAACTCTCTAGCTCCATCCACAGGCCAGCATTTGGAAAGCTTGTGTACTTTTGTATGACAAGGAATAATTGAAAATAAAGCTCTGCGTTTAAAAAGTCAGTTTCAGGGACTTGCCTGATGGTCCAGCAGTTAAGACTCCATGCTCCCAATGCAGGGGGCCTGGGTTGGATCCTTGGTCGGGGAACTAAGACCCTACATACCCCAACTACTGAGCCTGCATGCCACAACACAGAGCCCGCATGCTGCAACGAAGACCCAGCGCAGCCACAATCAATTAAAAAATAACAAAAAATTAAAAAGTAATAATAATAAAAATTATTTAAAAATAAAGATCCCGCATGCCGCAACTAAAGATTCCGCAGGCTGCAACTAAAACAAACAAAAGATCCCACGCGCTGCAACTAAGACCCAGGGCAGTCAAATAAATAAATAAACATATTTTAAAGTCAGTTTCACAAAAAAGTCAGTTTCGTTTAACTTGGCTTAAAAAACAGAAATCTTAAGATTTAGGTGCTTGCACCGCCCCCCCTTTGATGGAGGGGTTCCTTCCGGGTTCCCTCGTCACAGCGGTGCTGCTCACACTTTCCGGTTTCCAATGGGCCCACAGAATGGTCCGCTTGTGTTTGTCCCTTAAAGTCTTAGGTGGAAGCCACTAGGCAGGACAGACACCGCTTTCCTAAAGACACTAAGTTAATAAAAGGGAATTAGGATGATGCTTTCTACCTGACGTGTTCATGTTTTGTTCTTTTTTTTTTTTTTGCGGTACACGAGCCTCTCACTGTTGTGGCCTCTCCCGTTTCAGAGCACAGGCTCCGGACGCGCAGGCTCAGCGGCCAGGGCACGAACCCGCGTCCCCTGCATCAGCAGGCGGACTCTCAACCACTGCGCCACCAGGGAAGCCCCGTGTTCATGTTTAATTGACAAACATGGGGTTCTCAGCCGCCCATGCTGCACTGTTTTGCTGACAGGATTCCCCCAACATCCCCCCTCCCCACAGGACGTTTTTTTCCTCTGAAGGAGTCCTCCAGCTTTGAAGACCTGGAGGAGAGACTGCAGAAGTTAAAGGTGCAGGTGGACAGCTTGGCCTCCAGCCTGACCTTGAGCCCAGGGTGAGGGGACACAGCTGCCCCCGAGAGCCCAGGCCAGCAGGAGCAGAGTGGGCCCCACCCAGGCCCAGTGCAGAGGACTCTGCCCCCAGAGCCTGGGCAGCAGGTGTGGTTCCTGAGTCCCCTGCATCTGGCCAGACCCTTGGGGAGCTGGGGCCTTCCATCAGGCCCCAGGACTTCCCAGCACTGAGGCTGCAGCGCCAGCTGCCCAACCTGCCCAGTGTCTCCCAGGGACAGAAGCCTTTCCACTTGAATCTGGAGCCCCCCAGCATCACTCTTCGGTCTTGCTCTCCTAGGACAGTTGGGCCTTCAGGGGCTGATCTCTCTCCCTCACCCAGCTGGGGCCCTTCCGCTCCCATTCTCTCTTCAGGCTCCAAAAGGACCTGCTGGTTCCAGTCTCTGGAGCCCCAGCTCATGCGCCCCAGTCCAGCAGAACGAAAAGCTGCTGGCTCGGCCTGGTCCCCCTGGGCCCGAGCCCCCAGGGCAGGGCCTCTGGCTGCTGGTCCCCACCCTACCGAAGCCCTCTCCTAGGGCCCCTGCAGCCCCTCCCCTCCTGGCTCCAGGGTGAAGAGGCTAGAGGGGAGGGAGCACGGAGCCCTCAGGGCCTCATTTTCCCCGCACTGTGTTTGCTGTTGGCGAGCAGGCAGCTCTCTCCTCCCCCCTGGAGCTGCACCGCACCTCCCCACCAGCTGGACCGACAGGCCCACCCGGCAGAAGGCCAGCACAGCCAGGCCATCCCCAGAGGCACGCGAGGTGGGGGGACCCTCAGCACAGGCACTCAGCTGCCTGGACACCACACTGAGGACAGGAGACAGGCCGTGAGCATTGGCCTGCCCCTTGAAGGGCTGAGCTGGGACCTCTGCCTTCCCAGGGGAAGAGCAGGGTCAGCTGCATAGTCTGGACAGAACTTGGAAGCAAGTCGCTCAAGCCCTGTGGCACTGATGGAGCCCGGGGGTCGTCTGGGAGGGGCTGGGAGTGGCGCCTTTGGGACCGGCCTCCAGTACCCTCACGTCCAGTAGGGGCTGGCCCTGGCAAAGCAGCGGGACTGGGAGCTGGCCAGGGCCCCAGGCCCACAGCAAGTTGAGAAACTCGTGGCTCTCACCCCCTGCCCTAGGAAGTGCCGTGCACCCCACGTGCGGCACCAGAGCCGGGTGGTCATGGCCTCCGCT
Source organism: Phocoena sinus (assembly GCF_008692025.1). NCBI lineage: Eukaryota > Metazoa > Chordata > Mammalia > Artiodactyla > Phocoenidae > Phocoena > Phocoena sinus. The sequence continues at coordinate 562,506 of NC_045763.1, read as the reverse complement.
CCCGTGGACACTGTGGTCAGGGGTTCAGGCAAGCCGCTGGCCACCCGCTGCTCTCCCTGTGCTTGTGCACACAGCTGGTGGGCACAGGGGTCTGTCCTTCCTGCGAGGCTTTAGTGTCTGTGGCTAGGACGATATGATTGGCATGGGTGCATCCAGACACTTCTGAAACATAAGCAATGAGTGGCAAGAGTTTTAACTCCTGGTGAGAACATGTCAGTGAACAGGGTTCCCGCCCGCCCCACCCTGCCCCTGCCTGGGAGACCTCAGCCCTCTCCCTTCCCAAGAAGGGCTCCGGCCTGGGAGCCCCTGCCGGTGGCCGGCAGCCAGAAGCACACCCTGCCCTCTCCACCTCCCACCCAAGGACTGGGACCTGCGGGGGAGGGTCTCCCGGGGGCCCCTCCTCACCACACTCACCTCTAGGGGGAGCTATGACTTCCACTGGCATTTTTGTTTTAATGGACGTTGGAAGAAAATTTTTCATCCCAGAAGAAAAGCACAGACACACAACTGTCAGCCTCAAGCTTCCTGAGCTGCCCCCTCACCACAGCAGGAGGCTGTGAGGACACACGTCTCACACAGCAGCCCGACACCATTTCTTTCTGTCGCCATGGTAACAGCTAGTGCTCCAGGGAGCTACCAGTGGCTGCACCACCCACTTCTGGACACCCACCTCCAGAAGCCTGATCCAGACCCAGCAGCCATCTGGCCTTCTCACAGACAGCCTTTGTCCATTACCTGGCCCTTGCAGCTTCCTGCCATCGGGCAAGCCCTGGGCTGCAGGGAAGAGCCCACACGGGATGAGTGTGACATGCAGCCTTGGGGAAATCCTTAGCTTCTCCTCGTCAAGTTAGGAAGCAGCAGCAACCTTCGTGAGTGTGAGAACTGTGCCCGCCCAGCATCACCAGAAGAGCCTCCCTTTGGGGTCCCCCAGAAGCAGCAGGATCCTCCCCTGCCTGGCCCACTCCTGCTGCGTGGACCTGGGCTGCCATGTGGATCATAAACTCTTGCATGGCCCTTCCTGACTTTCATGTGCTCCCAGAAGCTCGTAGTTGCCTTAGGAAGTGGCACGTGTAAGTCCCCGCGGGCCTCAGCCTGGGTCCCAGACCCAGAGTGGACCACGGAGCCAGGGCCTGCGAGTCAGGGGCTGTAGAGGGGAGGGGTGGAGACCGGGACAAAGCTGTTTCCTGGAGACTCTTTCCAGACGTGGCCCAGACTCCAAGACCTTTAAGAACTGCCTGGGATGATGCAAGGCCGGCACTTCCGAGACAAGGGCTTCCAGGAGGGGCGTTCCTTGGCCTGGAGGTAGATGTGGGGCTCCTCTCTCTGGGCCTCAGCGTCCAGCAGAGATGAGGCGAGGCTGGAGCCTCTTCCAGGGGGTGGGGGCGTGCGTCTTCCAGCTGCTCTGCCCTCTCTCGGGGTTGGAGGCATGTTTGGGGGGCAGGGGCTCACAGCTCAACTTGTCTTTAGTGTGTGACTGAGCCACTAGGAAACGCCCCGCCAGCACCTCCTGCTTTTTCTCCTGCCGCCTACACGGTGCGCTGCAACCTGGGCTCAGGGGTGCAGCGTCAAAGGGGTGCCTCTCTGGGTGCCCAGTGGGCTGTGACCCGCGAGCACCCAGGGGATTGGAGTGGGGGATGCAGGCCTCCACAGGGGGAATTCTGCCCATCAGGGATGGATCAGGCCCAGGTCCCAGCAATGCCCTCAGAAACGGGGCCTGCGCTCTCTGAAGAGGAGATGCACAGGGCGGCCGCAGGGGGCACAGTGGCCTGAGCCCCAGCACTGGGAGGGGGAGGCTCCCCCCTCCCCTTCTCCAGCACCAGCCGGGGTACCATCCGTCCTCCACCCAAGACGTATTTTTTAACTTGCAACCTTTTATGGGGCTGGCGTGTTTTGACAAGGAATACACTCTCAGGAGACTGCAGGACTAAGTTTACATCTGATTTACTGTATTTTAAAGTCTGGTGTGTTAGTGGGGAAGAGGCAAAGTGAGCACTGAGTCAGCGCAGGCGGAGGAGGAGGTGCGGGGTGGGGCTGAGGGAGCGCAGCACTGCCTGCCCTTGGGACTTGCCTGGTGGCCCCAGGATAAAAGCAGTGACAGGAGGTGGGGTCAGAAGGCCCTGCAGAGAATGCCTGGGGTGCAGCACCCAGGGGAATCTTGCTTGTCCCTGCCCCTGCCTGGAGGTCCTCCAGCCAGAAGCAGGGAAAGCTCCCTCCAAGTGCCAGCCGTGGGGCCCCGCAAGAACAAGCTCGCCTGTCTCCAGGGTCCCAAACGCCAAGCTCCTGTCCCATTCCTCCCAAAAGGGGCCATCTGCGTCCCAGTGGCTGTGGCTGGGCCCAGTGGGGTCCTGGGTAGGCAGGAAGGGCCACTGTTCCCAGCAAGCACTTCCCCCAAGCCGGCTGAGCATGCCGGTGAAGACTGTCCCTCCAGCCACCCAGATGCTGACCACACGATCAACTCCCAGCACTTCCCCTCCCCATTCCCAGACCCTGCGCCCTCCAGGAAGCCTCTGAGGACCTGGCCAGAGCCACCTCCTTCCTTTCCCATCCAGGACCTGAGTGGCTGGAGGAGACTCGGAGCTGCCACGGAGACCAAGCTCCTTCAAACAAATGCTAGCCTTTGCCACCAGAGGGTGTGGCCCTTAATACAAGTGTGAGGTCCGGCCGCCCCGGCGCCCTGTGGTCCTGGGCCCAGAGCCATCTCGGGCCTCACGTTCTCAACGGGACCCTGACTCCCTGTCCATCTCCCCGCTAAATCCTGCCCAAGCTCTAGGCCGGGCAGGGGAGGGAGTCGCGAGGGCACGCGCCGCTGCCAGAGCTGCCGCGGAGGGTCAGGCGAGGCCGCGTCCTGGAGGGCCGACGCCGGAGCAGGGCGCCCTCTTGCGCGGGGGTCCCGCGGGCCAAAGGCCGGCCAGCATCCCACCCCTGGGGCAAGACCCACCGAGCTCGGGAGAAGGGCGCCCTCGGGTGCGCGGGCGCGGCCTGCTCACGGCTCCCGGCCCCCAGCGCCCGGCGACTGGGGGCGCGGGGCGCGGCTGCGCTCGCCGTCGGGCGTGCAGGCCTTGGCCGACAGCGCCCTCTCGCGGCCGGAGCGGAAGGCCGCCGTCACGGTCACCAGGTAGGCGGTGCCCGGCGCCAGGCCCTGCAGCGTGGTGCTGTTCCGGCCCGCGGGCACCTCCATGAGCTGCGCCGCGCCGCCCCGCAGGGGCCCGACCTGCACGTGGTAGCCGAGCGCGGCGGCCGGGCCCAGCGCCGGGGCCCAGCTCACGCGCAGGCTGCGCGGCCTGGCGTGCGAGATGACGATGCGCTCCGGCCCGGTCTCCTCTGCGGGGGAAGTGCCTGTGAGCTGGGAGGGGGCCGCGCCACCCGGCCCCGCGCCCTGCCCGGTCGCGCCGGCACCCCCAGCCCACCCGGCCCCGCGTCCCGCCTCACCCGGCAGAGTGCGCACCCGCAGGTGCTGTGGCCTCAGGAGCCGCACGTTGGACTCCGGCACCAGCGCCACGTCGTAGTCCGTGTCGGGGTCCAGGCCGGCCCAGGCCCAGCCCGTGGCGTTCCCTGGCAGCTGCTGGCGGCGCGCCGTTCCCGGCTTGGCGCTGGGCGCCAGCTCCAACAGGTAGTAGCCCGAGTCGGCGGTCAGTAGGGGCGGCCAGGCCAGACGGAAGCCGCTGGACGTAACCTCGGAGGCACGGAGCTGATGCGGCCACATCGCGTCTGCGGGGTGACAGGGCAGAGAACAGAGATGCCTCCTCGCACCGGACCCTGGGGCACTGACTGTTGACTCCCGGAAGACACCCAGAGGCGGGGAGCAGGGCGCGGGGCGCCAGGCCGGCCCCGGCCACGCCCACCAGATGCTAAGGATCCGCAGAAGGACATAAGTGCAGCCAGTCCCCTACTTTGCCCGGTCAGGAGTTTCCCTCCTGGCCTCAGCTCCAAGCTCAAACCAGTGTGGAGGTATAGCAGCCGCCTCCCACCCAGTCCAGTGGCCTGGACAAGGGCCCCTCAAAGGTGGCAGGATCCAAACTGATGTCATGATGTCAGAGAACAGAGGACCAGCCCCCAGTCCAGCCTGAGTGGCCAGCACAGAGTCTGGGGTCAGCTCAGCTCTGAACAGTCAAGGAAAAGGGGGCCCACGGTACAGCCAAGAGACGGGGAGCCACTGGAGAATGCCCCGAGGGGCAGCAGAGATGTGACAACCCCAGGAGCAGCTGGACCTGGAGTTTCGGGTGCTGCCGGCGTCCAGTCCCCAGGAGAGTGTGTTGGGAGCACTCCAGGGTGGGACCCCCAAACGTGTGTTACTCCTGGGCTTTGATGCCGAGCACCACAGGGCCGTCTGAGTGACGGTGCAGGGGGGTGAAGCTGATAAGTGTCTGGACAGGGTTAAGCCCTTCGGGACCCCATGCTGCCTTTAATGCTGGGCGTGCAGCTGCCCGGCTGGCACGTCCTTGCCCCTCCCCCACACTCAGACCCTGCCCCCGCTCCCGGGAGCCCCCGCCCTACTGCCTCACTGCCCTGCAGCCTTGGGTTTTTCCTGTGTAGCTGCTTGCCCTTTCTCCTGCTGTTGCCTCCAGGCTCAGCCACAGTGGTTGACCCAGGGGCCACCAGGGCCAGGTGTCCTGGAGTAAATCTTCGGAAGGACACTCTACCTCCCTCCAACCCACAGTTCAACCCCTTCCGGTTTCAGGTGGACGATTAACCACAGGTGGAGACTTGGGAGGACCCTGGGGTCGTTGGCATTTTTCAGTGGCTACAGCCAACCTTGCCAGTGGCCAGGCCCTTCAACACCAGCTCCCTCTCCCGCCAGGTTTAGCTGGGTCAGGGCGTTCCACAAGAAACTTGGAGGGGAGCTGCTAGCCCCCGCAGCGGGCCCTCCAAGGCCCGGCCTCCTCTCCAGCAATCCCCACAACCGCCTGCAGTGCTAGTCCCACTCCAACCCTCCGCGGCTGCCCTTGTCCCGTAAGCTCTTGGGGGGCAGTCTCGGCCCTTCCTGACACCTGGCCCTCCCCCTCCCTCCAGGCTTGGTGGGCCCCTCTGCAGAGTCTCCAGGCTTTGGAAAACCTCCTACGCTTCTTCTCCAGGTAGACACATTCCACCAGATGCAGCGCCTGAGTGTCCCTCAGCCCACACCAAGTCCCCCACTCTCCAGCAGAGAGCCCCAACTGGAGGTGTTTTACTCAAGCCTGCCCCTCTGTCCGGCCCTCAGCCCAGGTTGGGTGGCACGTGTGGGGTGAACGGCTGGAGTGTGTCCCTGGAGAAGCCGACGTGTGCACCTCTGTCCCCTGCAGCCCTGGCCTCTGCTCCAGGCATGTAGGTCCTCCTGGAGGCTCACCTGGCCCTCTTCCTGAGTTCCCCGCTGGGGCTCCCCGGGCTCCGCCTCCTCCCACTTACCGAGAATGGAGCCCCTCAGCGCCTGGGTTGATGATGTGCAGGGTCATCCACATCCACGAAGTGCAGATGCTTCTCAGTGGGGGCCGAGAGGCGGCGGCCGACAGCTCCAGGAGGTTGCCGCGGCCAGTGCTGACGACGAAGACTGGTGGACGCCCAGGTCCTTCAGCTCCTGCATGGGGGGCCCCACGGGGGTCGCTGGAGCCGCCGTCTGTCACCCACACCAGCACCTTGGGCACCCCCGGCCGGGCCCCCGCCGCCTTGGCAAACAGCTGCTCCTTGGCATATGCCAGCGCAGGCCAGTGGTTGGTGTCACCCATGCGCTGGGCTGCAGCGTGTATGGCGTCCTGGATGGCCGAGCCTGAGCTGTGCTGGCCGAAGGGGAACTCGGTGTGCGGCCGACTGCCCACGTGCACCAGGCTGGCACGCAGGGCCCCAGGGCCCAGGGGCAGCAGGGCCGCCAGCCGCCCCAAAAACTCCCGAACTCGGGAAAACTCATAATGAGACACGCTGGCCGAGCTGTCCAACAGAAACAGCAGGTCCCCCTGGGGGGCAGATGCCGGGGGGCCTGGGGGAGAGGGAAGGGTTCAGCCCCAGGTGGTGGCCCCCAGACAGCCCCACACCCAGGTCAGAACCCCCAGGGCCTGAGCTTTCCCTAAGCTGGTATTTGCCCTTACCCAAGAAAGCCCTGAAAGCCTGCTCAGTCACACCCCAAAGGTCCTGGGGTGGCACCCCAGAGGGGAGAGGGGTCCTAAGCCAAGAAGAGGTCCACACTCTCAGCAGTTCCAACTCTGCATCCTGGCCACATGCCTGGGGCACCCCCTGGGCTCATGTCTCGTCTGCAAAGGAGAGCTGACCCCTCCAAGCCCCCACACCCTCCCTGTCTTCAGCAGACTCTGTGCGCAGGCTGGACCCGGCCCAGCCCCCAGGAGTGGTGGGTGGATGGGTCTGGGCCACCAAGGCTTAGCTTTCAAGAAGCAGCCTACACCGCTCAGCCTCCAGGTAAAGCAACCGGTGGGGGCACAAAGGCAGCTGGGGAGACTGGGGACAGAGGTGGAGGCATGGGGGGGGCAGAGGTGGAGGCATGGGGGGAACAGAGCGCTGACTGCAGCCCCTCCCACAGCCCGGAGTCCCGGTTGGAGTCCTGACCCCACTTACAGATGATGTCACCCCTCCCCTGGCCCCCATCCTCTGCTCCACCTGGACCCAGGAAGCAGGTTACCTGCTGCAGCAGCCCGAGGGCCCTATATGTCCCTCCGGGGCCTCCCCCTTCCTCCCGGCACCCCGGGGGGCAGACGGGGCCCTTCGCCAGTGTGTCATGAGCAGACAGCGGCCTGGGGTGTCTCGGTTCTGGTCCCGGCCTTGCGGCCTCAGTTTCCCCCAACCCAGTGGGGCGACGCCAACCCTCTCACCATCCCTCTATTAACGATCACGCCAAGGAAAGGGAAACTGAGGCAGGGACAAGCCTCCCTGACAGGCCCCTCCCCCTCCCCGTCCAGGCCCCAAGATCCCGCGGAGTTGCCGGCGGGGCCCGCGCCGCAGGTGGGTGTGGTCCCCTGCCAGCTGCCCCCGCCCTACAGCCGCGGAAAAGAGAGCGTGGCTCGGTGCGGACGGGGGGGGGGGGGGGGGGGGGGGCGGGGCGCTGGGACCTGAGTCCGGCCTGGCCGCCCGCCGCACTCACCACGCTCCGCGCCGCTCCGCGCCAGCCGCAGGCTCAGGGCCAGGCCGAGCACCGTCCAGGGCAGCATCGCGCGCGACGGGACGGCCACGCTCTGCCTCCGCTCGTGGCCCGCTCGCTCCTGAGCTGCGGGGCGCGCGGCCGATGAGGGTCGGACCTGGGCCCCGCCCCCGGAGCCCGCCCCCGGGAGCCCCCGCCCACCGCGGCCCCCGCCCCGAGGTCCCGCCCCTGGCGCTCGCGCTACCCCGCGTGCGGAGGAGCGCCGGCTCCGGGGAGGCGCGCGCACAAAGGGCCCAAACGTGCGGCGACACGCGGCTCTCACCGGGATGCCGCCGAGGCACACGCGGGTGGCATGCACACACAGACACTGAGGTCTCCCTTTCCGGCTGTAAGGCCTTGGAGTCAGCCCTGTCCCCTACCCCCTGCCCCCTGCCCCCAGCCAGGAGCCGAGCAGGGAGCCACCAAGCTGGGTCATCCCTAGGCCCGCTGCCCTTGGCTCCGCAGTGTTGGGAGTCCCTGAAGCCAAGCCCAAGAGAGCCCCAGGGGGTATGAGAGTGTGTGGGTGACACCAAAAACAACGTCCCCCCAACAAGTCCCAGGCCACAGAGACTGGGGAGGGGCAGGTGTATGGGAGCTGTGACATGTTCCTCCAAGGAATGACCAACAGAGATTAGGAGGGTGGAACTCAGAAAGGAGACAGGGCGTCGGGAGAGGAAAGAAGCCTAAGACCTTCAAGGGGAGCTTCCGGGGGGCACCTCACCTGGCTTCTTAGAGGAAGAGGCATAGGAGCCGAGGATGGCTGGTTCAGGCCTGTCCAGTGTGATCGTGCTGGGCATACCGCTGTCCCCATAGGCCCTGCCCAGTGAGGGGCCCAGGGCTGAGGCCAAACTCCAGGACTGAGGACAGAACCCCCCAGGCAGCCCACTGGGGAAACCCTCCACTGTGACCAGGAGCCGCGCATCTGGGATCCTGGCTAGACCAGAGCAGAGGTGGTTGGCTGCAGGGGACATCCTGAGGGACACTCAGTGCCCCCAGGGCAGATTCCTTGCCCTTAGGTGAGATGGGGCAGTGTCCCGTGGGCAGGAGTGAGGTCCAAGAGAGCCTGCCCCCCTCCCTCCTAAGATGCCTTTCCTGTGGGGTCACCGCCGCCCTCTCCCACTCCTCTCTGTGCAGCTGGGTGGGGGGCACAGGTCCCCCACAGGGAGGAGGCAGGGCCATCTCTGCCAGGATGTCCCCTCCCTTTCCTCCCTCCCCAGGAGGATGCCCAGCAGGGAGGACGGATGGGACTCAATGGTTTTCCTTCCTCCTCTCTGGCAGGTGAGACGCCAGGCTGGGAGACAGACTGGAGCTCCTGACTTTTGCCTAAATAAAGGAAGCAGCTCAGCTGAGCCTGAGGAGCTGGGGCAGGAACAAGCCAGAACTGTGTCCCCGCCGTCCCACCCCACCCCCCCCCACCCCCCCCCACCCCCCCACCCCCCGCCGGGAATCTTGGCAGTGCTGGGCTGGCTCAGCTCCACAGACCTCAGGCCTCGGCTGGGACCAGAAACTGCCTGGTGCTTCCGCCTGGGCCCCGGGGGGGGCGGCAATGGCCTCGAACCCCCAAAGTTCAGGGTGTACCGCCCAGAGGGACCGTGCCTGGCCCCCAGCCCTCCGGCACCGGAGGCTGAGCAGGGCTGCTGCGGAGGTGGGGCTGTGAGCGGAGGCAGCTGGAGGAGAGCCGGGGGCCCCGCGGGGAGCTGACCCAGGTGCAGACGGCCCACACTGGCTGGCTGGCCTGGCTCCTGTTCTAGCTTGATGGGCGCCCACCAGCAGGGAGCGGGCAGCACCGGATCTGCCCTGTGGGTCCCCACTCCTGCCCAGCGGTGGGCCCACTGTCACACCTCGGCTGTGCTGCTGGGCTGACGGGGCCTTCTGGAAAAACTGAGCCACTCTTCTTGGCCATGACTCAAGCACTCGAGGAAGCAGGCGTCCTCCTCCCTCCAGCCTCTCTGTCAGAGGGAGAAGGGACGGGGGCCTGGCCTTGGGAGTGGTCAGCCAGGGCCTCTCCCTAGCCTTGGCCGAGCTCGGCCACCTGCCTTGGCCACCTGATGCTCGTGCTGAGCTCTGGCCTGACCCCCGCAAACTGAGACCACCCCACCCCCACCGGGTCAGCTCTGCCCCCCTCAGTCCCCTGATCTGCTCTGTGGCTCAGCCGGCCACACCACCCCCTGCTGCCAGCATCACGGTGAGTATCCTCACCACCACCCCCCCCCCGAGGTGAGACATGGGCAGATGGAGGGTCCCCAGAGAACACAGGAATCAGCCAGGGGTGTAGTGGTCAGGGCCAGGGCTGGGCTTGAGACAGACGCCAGAGGAAGCACAAATATAATGGCCGGGAAACATCCTTTCTGAAGCAAGACAGGCCTGGGGGCAGGGGGGGCAGAGAAGGACGGAGGCGTCCTGGACACATCCGGCTCTGGCCCCAGCCCCCTCCCTCCCCCGGGGCCAGCCCCTGCCTGGCCCTGTGTTCTGGGGACCAGGAGGAGGGAGCAGCCTGTGGCCTTGGCCCAGTCCGGGAGTCCCCAAGCATCACTTCCCAGAGCTGGCGCACCCTGCCTGTCGGTTCACAGGCAGGTGGACAGGGCTCCACAAAACCCAGGGACAACGTCTGCTCTCCAAGGCACCGCCCCTGCTCCCCGCCGGTCTGCAGGAACGCGCCCTCCTCCACACCGTCCAGGCCTCTGCAGAGAAGAAGGGCCTTTTGTCCCCAGCTCACTGTGGTCATGTTGACCCCTGGGAAAAGGGCAGCTCCCGGGGCCTCTGACCCCACCCCTGACCCCAGCTGAGAGTCCGAGAGGCAGAGTGGCTCGGCCCCGCCCCGCCCCACAGAGATGCCTATGATGCTGGTTTTCGCGTCAGTTGTATCTTACACAGGCACCCACACACACACAGCTGGGAACACAGAAACCAGAAGTGGGGGTCGGCTGCTGTGGGCCTGGAGGGTAGCGTGGGCGAGCCCGAGGCCCCCTGACTGCACGCAACAGTCACAGGAGCAGAGGGAAGGGGTGGCCGAGAGTGGCAGGGCCCAGAGGCCCCGGCCGACACCCACCCACACATTCTTCTAGGCTCGACTTGCCTGTTTGTGGTCAGGGACGTGCCAGGGCCTGAGGGCCAGTCCTGGGGGTCTGGTGGTCCCATCGTCTCGTTCCCTAGGGGCCCGGGCCTGCCCCTTCCGGCCCCAGAGACGACCCCTGCCCAGTCCTTCAGCCAACAACACCCAGGGTGGCAGGGAAGACAGCTGATGGGGTGGGCAGCCTGGGTACGGGGGTGGGTGCCACCCCATCTGCATTCATCAGTTATCTGTGTGCTGGGCCCAGCCACACGACAGGCTCTGTACTGGGGATGTGCAGGCACTGGGCAGAGCCCCTGTCCTCCCAGCCCTGCCGGGCTAGAACGAGGATGGGCAGCGGCGAGTTTGCAAAGATGCATGTCTACTCATCTTCCCCTTGGAGGGTGGGGTCATGTCAGACCACGGGGCAGGAGCTAGAGGAAGTACCAGAGCCCTGGGGTGGGGGCCTGCCAGTGTATGTGAGGGCAGCAAGGATGCCTGGGAGGCATAAAGGGCAGGGGCAGGCTTCATGGGGGAGGCGAGGGCCTAGGGGCAGGATGGGGACTGATGCCAGGCCTCGAAGAAGTAGAGGCCCAAGGGCACAGCTGGGAGGCAGAAAGACAGGCAGGCAGCAGGTGCTCCTGGTTTTCAGCCTGTGCAGGGTACTGAACAGTGGTGCCCTTCCCGAGGGGGGACCCCTCCCTAGTTTGGGTTCCCTGTGCTGGAACCTTCTGTAACAGGGAGGTGACCCTCATACCCTGTCCTAGCCCCAAGCAGGGTTCAGGCAGGCTTACATAGGGAAAGGGAGAGCAGGGAGGGACAGAACTGTGTCAGCACCTTGGTTGGGGGGAGTCCCCGGGGTGAGCGTGGGACCATGGGGCAAGGGGAGGGGCCTCAGCCCCCAGAGTCAGCACAGGGCTGGCTCTGCCTGTTCCTCCCCAGCCCACCCAGCACAGCTCAGTTTCTGCCCAGCACCCCTTGCCTGGCCCACATGCCTGGGTGGGGCCGGGCTCACACCTGGGGTACAGACCATGGGGACAGAACGGGCCAGCTCTCCTAGCCCTGCCTAGCTGCTCACCACTCAGAGTGTGCCTGCAGACACCTGGGCTGCTAGGAAATGCTTTGTGAATCAATAAGTGGCCTTGGGCAGATCAGGGAACCTTGCGAAGCCCAGACTCTACACCTGTGGGGTCTGGACAGTGCCCCCCCCAGGGGTGTGAGGGCCGTCAGACAGAGGCGATGCAGGCACGCCCTCACATGCACACACATGTACACCCACACACGATGCACACGCGCGCACACACGCACAGGCACGCGCGTGCACGTGCACCCCCATGGCCAGGCACGCTCTTTCAGGGCAGGGGCTTGGGTACTTGCAGAAAGAGAATTTTTTGCCCAAAGTGGAGGTCACCTCTGATCCACCCAGTAGCTCAGGGCCTCTACCCTCCACTTTACCGTCCTCCCTGATGGCTGGCCCCCTAAAGCAGACCCCTAGGCTCCTCTGTCAACCTTCCACAGCCTCCCACAAGTATTCCTTTTGTGAGTGGGTGGGAAGAGCTGGAGCTGGGGCAGACTGTCCCTGGGGCCAGCTGGAGGCCATGCGGGGCTTGGGCAGGCCTGGGAAGCCGGCACACACCTTAGGAACCAGTGGGCTCAGCAGCTGAGCTCCCCATGGTGGCCTCCCCACCCCCACCAGGCCCAGCTGTTGTTTTGATGACTCCAGGGCCAGGCGGATCCTCAGGACAGTCCTCTGACGCCTGGCCAGAGCCTGCCCAGCCCTAGGCGGGAGGGGAAGGAAGGCGGCTTCGGACCGGGGAAGCTCTCCTCGGGCACGGGGCAGCCAGCCGGGCTCCCATCTGACCGGCCACAGACAATAGGAGAACCCCAAGGACTCCTGCTGGACCTGAATCAGCCCCGCTTCAGGCCCTGTTCAAGCCACGAGTGAGCCCTGAGCGCTGATCCTTGGGCACATCTGGGCCCTGACCTCCTGGTCACAGGTGGAGCCCTGGTGGCCACATGGTGTGCTAGATCCTTTCCAAGGCCTTCCACCTATTACTAGATTCGGGACGAATTACAACAAACATTTTTTTTTTTTTTTTTTTTTTTTTTTTTTGCGGTACGCGGGCCTCTCACTGTTGTGGCCTCTCCCGTTGCAGAGCACAGGCTCCGGACGCGCAGGCTCAATGGCCATGGCTCAGGGGCCCAGCCACTCCACGGCATGTGGGATCTTCCCGGACCGGGGCACGAACCCATGTCCCCTGCATCGGCAGGCAGACTCTCAACCACTGCGCCACCAGGGAAGCCCACAACAAACACATTTTTAATACACTGCTGGGCTTACAAGGCAGTAGATATCTTCCAAGCCCCCTCCCCTCAGGAAACGCTAGAAAGAAGTGCATAAATAAACAGAAGAATAGGGAACAGAAACCCAGGATGATGAACGGAAACAAATGGGAAAGCAGAGAATCCCCTGAACACAGGGATGGAGCCACAGTGCATCAGGGCCACAGTGGGGGTGCCCTGCACAGCGGGGTACTAACCAGGACCCTAACGGGGGCCCAGGTTGGTCACGGCTCACAAGGGCATCCTCTGTGGAGGGACGTGGCCTCAGAATGTTCACAGGTGGGGGCTGATGCTTAACAAGTACAAACGTTCAAAGAAACGACATGCTGTTACTGAGTCAGCAGAAGCAACAAATAACAGATTTAGGCCCCCAAAGGCAAAGGGAGTGCAGTTGTTAGGCACAGTCTGTAAAATAACTATGTGTGCGGCTTCCCTGGCGGTCCAGCGGTTAAGACTCCACGCTCCCAGTGCAGGGGGTGAGGGTTTGATCCCTGGTTGGGGAGCTAAGATGTCGCATGCCGCAGGGCACTGCCAAAAAATAAATAATTAAAAGAAAAAAAAGAAACAACTACGTGTGAAATGTTCCAGAAGTCGAAGCTGGAACCCAAATCACGAGCATATGCACCAAGAGATCATCAAAATCATCAGATTTGAATAAGAAGTGAGTAGTATAACTTTTAGATAGGGCGACATCATAATTTAAGTTAAATGGATGTGATAATCAGCAGATTAGACTCAGCTAGTGCTTAGTGAACTCAAAGAGGGAGATGAGGAAACTGCCAAGAACGCAGCACTGGGAGACAAGGAGATGGAAAACACAGAAGAGAGTTGAACTGACACGAGTGGTGAAAGCACAGTGGGAAGCATTCACATAATAGGTGTTTCCCAGGAAAGAATGTGTAGAATGAATGAGACAGAATTGAAGAAATAATGGTTGAGAATTCTCCAGAACTGCCAAAAGATGTGAATCTGTAGAAACGGGACACACCGTGTGTACCAAGGGGATAAATAAGAACATAGCCACAACCACAAACATGCTTAAAAGCACAGAAAGCAAAAGACGGAAAAGATCTTAAAATTATCCAGAGAGAACAGACAGAGCCCTCACTCTAAACGCTGACCCCGGTCTCGGGCTGAGCCCTGCATGCCCTAGTGCTCTGGCCGCTGAAGTTCTGGAACCGTGGAGCGTGGAAGTCTCCCCACCTCTGGCACTCGCTGGAGGCCGCTGCCGGACCAGACAGGGGGCCCGCAGGGACTGCCCGTTGTCGGGGCACAGGAGCCCAGGACAGCCACAGTGGCAGAAGCCAGGAAGGCCGCCTCTCTCCGAGCCTGGCCACGCGCCCCTTCTCCGAGAGCCATCTCCCTGTTCTCTGGGGGCGTCCCAGCCCCTCGGCGGCTGCGGGGACTGCGGAAGCCGGTAACGGTGGGGAAGGGCCGTCCCGGTCCGGGGGAGTCCGGTGCCACCTCGCGGCCCCTCGGAGCACTGCGCACGGGGCCGCGCGGCACGCACGGGATTTCCCGGCCGGGACCTGGACGCAGACCCTGAGCTCACCAGCCTGGAGCCACCGATGGGGGACACGGGGGGAGTTCGGGGGCCTCCGGGATTTGGAGAGGCCTCTGGGGTCACACCCAGGCTTAGAGCTGCTCCTCCCCGTCGGGGTGGCGGCAGGGTCCGGGACTCCAGGTCGGGGGTGGCAGCAGCGAGCGGAGGCGTCGGGCCAGGCGGGAGCGGGCGGCCGAGGCGAGCACCAGCAGCGGAGGCAGCGAGAGGAATCCCAACACGATGAGCGCCGCGGAGCCGCGGTCGGACAGCAGCGCGCGGCACGCAGGGCGGGGCGCCGGGTGGACCTGAGGGCGGGGCGGACGGTCAGGCGGGGCGGTACGGCCTCAGTTCCGAGACGGGGCCTGGCAGCAGGTGGACGGAGCGGGAGCTAAGCCCGGCTTCGGCTGTGAGTTGGCCGGGGGCGGGGCGGAGCCGGTGCAGCTGGACCGGGGCGGGGCCTGGTTACAAAAGGACCGGGAGAGGGCGGGGCCTCAATTCCGGGGCGGGGCCTGGGGGGGCAGAGGGATTGGGGCGGGGCCTGAGAGCAGGGGGACCGGGGCGGGGCCGGAAGAGGAGACAGCGGGGCCTGAGGTCTGGCAGAGCCGGCGTCAGGGGTGTGGGGGGGGGGGCGCTGGGGCTGGCTGTGAGGCAGGCATTTCTCAGCCGAGGATGGGAGATGGAGACCCAGGCGGTAAATGGCCCGAGTAGGAGCCCCTTGAGGGGAGGCTCAGATAATAGCTCTCTCTGCTCTCCCATGGCCCTTTCCTAAGTTGGCATCTGACCCTGAGGCCCTACCCTGGGGTGTTGCCAGCTGGCGCCACCTTGTCTACTGCGGCCCAGCGTTCGGCCCTCTTCCCCCGGCCCCCCCTTCCCCAGATGGGCAGAAAGGGGCCCATCTGCCTATACCCTCCCTATCCCAGACCAAGCCATAACCCCTTCCATACGTGGGGAAAGCCATCCCAGGGGAGGAGGGGTCTTCAGGGGGGCTGTGTGTTGGGGGAGGCTGGGAGGATGGGGACTGTGGACTGGTTAAATCTGACAATATCTTTATCTTCTCTTCCTGGAACCCTTCTCCTCTTCCCACCCTGCCCAGCTGTCCAGGCCCTGGCAGCTCCTGGTACAAGGCTGAGAGGCCTCAGGGGAGGGGAGAGAGCCTTCCCCTTGGGTGGCAAACAAAAGCCCTTCTTTTGCTGTGGCCAGTGGCGGGGGGAGGGGGGCTTGGCAGGAGAAGGAGCTCTTCAGGGAGGGGCACACGTGCCTCCAGGGACCTGCACTCCCCGAGGACCCCAGACAGTCCCTCAGCCCCGCGCCCGTGGACGGCTCAGCTCACCCTCGAGTGGCACAGGAATCCCAGGTACACAGTGGTGGCTGCGGGCAGCAGCAGCAGCAGGAACACGGCTGCGGGCAGCAGCAGATGGAGCACGAGCCCAGCCAGGGCCCGACCCAGCAGCAGCAGGACCCCCAGGCCTTGGGCAGCCAGGCCTGCCCACCCTGGGGACATCAGGTCTGAGGCCTGGCGGTCAGGAAGCCTTCGGGGCAGCATGGGTGCTGTGTCTGAAGCACCTCCTCCCTCATCCTCCTCTGTCTCCCTCTCCTGCTCACTCATGCTCTCTTGGCAGTGGGCCTGGTGGGCGCACAGTGGTGGTCACGTGGCTGGACTGATGCCCATCCTCCGCCCCCCGCCCAGGTCGGATTAGCAACCTTTTAACCCCAGGTTGCCAGGTCAGACCTCCACCCAGACCCCAGCAACCAGATAGTGGACTCAGCTGGAGGGCAGGGCCCTGGTCCAGTTAGGTCCAGCCCTGACCATCAGTCTCCAGGGTCACACCTGAGCCTCAGGTCCTCGCTGCCAGGCTGACCCTCTCTCTGCCAGGTTACTACAGCTCCAGCCCTGCCCAGTCTCCCCCGCCAGCCCCTGCGTGCTCTGGTCGGAGCCCTGCACAGCTGTCCTGAGAGCTCAGCACTGGGCTGTCCTCACCCCAGGTCCCGCCCTCTCCCCACTTCCAGACCCTGCACACAATGGTTTCATTTCATCAGTCTCAACTCTGGCAACTGCCCCATCCGTAGCTGCCACGGGAAGGTCAACATCTGACCTCGCCCCCTCTGGTTCCCTCATCCCCAAACCTGGCCCCTATCAGCATCAGAACAGCCCCAGAAGATGCTGGGTGCCCACACTGCAGGGCTGTTGAGAGGGTACATGGGTAACGTATGTGAAATGCTTAATGTGGAACTCAGCACACAGTAGGTGCTCGATAATGGCAGCTGCCATTACAGGTATCCTTGGTGTCAGAATCCAACCCATCCTGAAAACGGGGGGAGCGTGTATTCTGTGATTTCAAGTAAGCGGGGAGGAGGCATTCCCAGCCCCTCCGAAAACCCCAACTAATTTCTCCAAATATTACCAAAATACTCTTAGCACCTAACAGCCGCCCGGGGTTTCCGTGCACGACATACAGTGTTTTAAACACCACTTACAGGGACTTCCCTGGTGGTCCAGTGGGTAAGCCTCTGTGCTCCCAATGCAGGGGGCCTGGTTTTGATCCCTGGTCAGGGAACTAGCTCCTGCGTGCATGCCACAACTAAGAGTTCACATGCTGCAACTAAGAAGCCTGCATGCCTCAACTAAAGATCCCACATGCTGCAACTGAGAACCGGCGCAGCCAAAATAAATCAATAAATTAAATTATTTGAAAAATAATAGCAAATAAATAAACACCACTGACATTACTAGCTGACACTTAAACCACTGAGTGGGTTGTCTGGGAGCTGGATGAAGGAGGCCGGGTGGCACCAGATGTGAATGTTTCTCTTTCCCTCCCCCTACAGTCCGCCTCATCCCTTCCAACTTTTCTTCTAACGTTTCCCAGGCCTCTCAAGCTCACCAGCACCCCTCAGACACGTAGGGATGCTGGACGATGACAGCGACATGCACAGCTTGTTCAAGGGACGCGGTTGGAGACACGCCGGCCGGGACAGCTGCTGAGGCCCCCTGCAATGCACGCCAAGCCCTGCTGCCCAGCACGTGTGCAACTGAACTGCTTGCACTGGCACACGCGTGTGAAGATTTCACGGTAGCTGTTTATTTATTCTGATAGTGAAGTTGCGGTAAAAAAGAGAGTTCAGACAGCAAGTGTAGTGGACTCATCTCCTTTCTAAGCCCCACCCTCTCCCCCAGGTCTTCCACTCATTCATTCACTCACTCAACAAGTACTCCGCTGAGCTCCCGCTGTGCGCCAGGCACGATGGATGCCTGTGGATTCAAAGCGGAGGGAGGCAAACAGAGGCCTCTGCCTGTAGCGGGACAGCTCTTTGCAGGTCACTGAGCAAGCTGCAGTGCCCAGGCCATGGCAGAAGCGGGGGGACAGGCCCCACGGCCCACTCTCACTGCCTTCTGCCTGTGGGGAGGCCACCAGGAGGCAGTTTCTAGCTTCCGTGCCTCTGAGGTGCAGGACGGTGCACGGGGCCCCCAGGGCGCGGCTGCAGCACAGAGGCTGCTCCTCAGCAACGGGGTGCCCCTCCCACCCCGTGTCCTCGTGCCCCTGTCATCTGGCCCTGCTCCTTTCAGCGTCTTCCTGGGTCATCCCGTGGGGACAGAGTGCAGAGGCCTGACACCCTTGCTTTTCTGGCCTTTGCCGGCTGCTTAACCAGTAGACTGTCTGCATCCACCCAGAACACCTTGCTCCTTACGGGACGAATCTGCCAGCCTGTGCGACGTGCTCTCACGAAGCTCTCATTCTAGAGGAGGAGTGACCGTGGCGTACGGGGTGGGACCCGTGTGGCTGGGGAGTGGGACGGGGCCTCTCAGCTCCTTGCCTGGAGACCCACCCTTTGGATCCGGCACCTGGAAGGGCTGCCTCTCTGGAGGGCAGGGCCCTGAGGACACCTCGTCCGTCTCCGGAAGCTGGGGAGGGGCTGGGGTGGGAGCCACCACCCCAAAGCCGTGCTGCCTCTTGGTGAGCTGTCATGAGAGGCGCTGGAGGGACAAGGCTGCAGAGGCCGCCCCACGTCCTTCTCCCGTCTGGGCTCTGGACGGGTGGCCTCACCCAGGGATTGGGGGATGGGAAGGCACCCTCAGGGCCTGCCACCCACCCCGGCCCACCCCGCCCCAGGGCCCCAGAGCCACGGTGACCAACCTGGAGGCCTTACTGAGGGCTTCCTGCAGCACCACGTCCACCGTCCAGATGTAGCCCGTCTCCGATCAGTCCTCCCTCTGCCTGGCTCCCTCCTTCAACTGCCTGGGGCTCTGCCCCTTCACAGCCCCTGGAGACCTGCCTCAGTCTCCTCTCAGGGGGGCTTCCTATCCCACCCTGTGGTCCAGGTTGCCTGCCTGGTGTCCCTGGAGAATCTTCTGTCCTCATGCGGCATCTGGGTGGGGGGAAGGGTCCCACCTCACCCCGCCCACCACCCCAGCCTGGTCTTAGCCAGCAGAGACAGGAGTGGGGCTGGTGGGCAGGGCTTGAGCGGGAGACCCGGGGGAAGGTGTGTGGGTGTCTCCTGGGGACGAGTCGTGGCACATCAAAGGCTGTGCTCCTCGAGGAGCTGTGGTCCACGGGCAAGTTCCTGCCTGCCTGGTCTTTGTCTCCCGGGAGGGAGGACAAGCCAGAGGCCCTGGCAGTTGGCAGGGGCTGACGGCTGCTGGGACAGGGGCTGTGGCCCGCAGGCAGGGCCTCCCCCTTAAGTTGCTGGGTAAACAGGTGGAGAACTGGCCCTTAGCCCGGCCCCCGGGAGGCCCCACCGCCACCGCACAACTGCAGCTCCAGCCTTCCACCTTCTGGGAGCAGATACCCCACCGCTGTGCCTTCAGGGGGAGTTTCATGAAAGGGCCACCAGGCTGTGGCTGGACCGGGACGGCATGTAGAGGACCCCCAGACGGAGGACAGAGCCCCTGGGTGGGCTCGCTTTGGGGGTAGCTGAGAGCCAAGGCCGTCTGAAGGCTAAGTGGTAGCCAGGTTCCCCTGGGGAGATAAGGGGTTCATGTCGGCCTGGGGACAGTGGGCTGGGTCTGGCCTGGGCCTCCAGCATCCATGCTGTATTCCTGTTCTTTCCAGATGGACTCTAGGGTCTCTGAGCCCCGGGAGCAGGACCTGACAGAGGCAGGGGCAGAGCAGGAACTACGGTGGTTGGAGCTGGGCTCCGAGGAGGCCCCAGGAGCTGGGACAGAGGGGCCCAGCGCCCCACAGGCCTGGGGGCGCCTGCTGCAGGCCGTGTGGAAGGGTCACGTGGGCCTGGTGACTCAGCTACTGCGGCAAGGGGCCAGTGTGGAGGAGAGGTGAGCCCAGGGGTAGGACCGGGTACTCCACGGGGGTGGGGGTAGGGATGGTGGCTTGTGTCCCTTCAGTGGGAGATGGAGGCATTGGTCCCTTGCGGGGTGGAGAGGGTTCCCTCCTGGGCAAAGGTAGCAGGTCTCTTCCCCGTGCCCCGCCCTCGCCCGTGCCGCCCTCCCCACCCCGTAGGGACCGCGCGGGCAGGACCCCGCTGCATCTGGCCGTGCTGCGTGGCCACGTGCCGCTGGTGCGTCTCCTGCTGCAGCGCGGGGCCCGGGCCGTAGCTGCAGACCGCGCGGGGCGCACGCCGCTGCACGAGGCCGCCTGGCACGGGCCCTCGCGGGCGGCCGAGCTGCTCCTACAGCGCGGGGCGTCAGCGAACGTGCGCTGTGGGGCCGGCCTCACGCCACTGCACTGGGCCGCCGCGCTGGGCCGCACGTTGCTGGCCAGGCGCCTGCTGGACGCACCGGGCCCGGGCCCCGCGGCGGCGGACGCACACGGCTGGATGGCAACACACTGGGCGGCCGCGGGCGGCCGGCTGCCGGTGCTCGAGCTGCTGGCGGCGGGCGGTGGCGCGGGCCTGGACGGCGCCCTGCTCGTGGCGGCCGCGGCCGGGCAGTCGGCAGCGCTGCGCCTCCTCCTGACGCACGGGGCGCGGGTGGACGCCCGGGACGGCACGGGGGCCACGGCGCTGGGTGTCGCTGCCGACCTGGGCCGCCGGCAGGTACGTCTCGGCCCGGGCCCCGCGTGATCGTGCGGGTGGTGGGGAGGGGCCAGGCACCAGGGCCCTGAGTGCCGCCCTGCCGTCACTCCCCTTGGTAACCAGCTCTTGGAAGCCCAGGGAGGGCGCTGGGCCGGCAGCACCAAATATTTATTGGGCACTGGCCATGGGCCTGAGTCCAGCCGGGCCCCGGGCGGTGCAGAGGGGCTACAGGCGGCTCAGGACCATTAGGGGGCAAGTGCGGTCTCCAAGTAGAGACCCAGCAGGTGCCATAGGCGGCACCAAATAAGGAAGCAGTGTGGAGAAAGGGGGCGCTGAGGGCAGCTGAGCACTGTGTGGACCGCCCAGGCCAGCCCTGCCCCTGCCCCCTTCTCTTCTAGGACATGGAGGTGCTACTTGAGCATGGGGCCGACTCAAGCCTCAAGGACAGGCACGGCCGCTCTGCACTCCACAGGGCTGCTGCCGGTGGACATCTGCTCGCCGTCCAACTGCTGGCCGCCTGGGGAGCAGACGTGGACGCTCGGGACACGTTGGGCCTCACCCCCCTGCACCACGCTGCCCGGGGAGGCCACATGGAGGTCGCCGGCCACCTCCTGGCCAGGGGCGCGAAGGTCGACGCTGCTGGCTGGCTCCATGTGACCCCCCTAAATCTTGCCGTGGAGCGCGGCCATGGCTCCACCGCAGAGCTTTTGCTGAGCTGGGGGGCCAGCCCCACCCAGAGGACACAGTGGGGGGAGGTGGCCCAGGATCTGGGGCCTGCCGTCTCCACAGCCTGCCGTGGAGAGCAGGAGGTGCCCCATGGGCCCCAGGCCTGCAGGGCCAGAGCAGGACCAGAGGCTGCAAGCTCCCACGGCCTTCAGGGCGTGCAGGCTCCTCTCTGCTGGTCTGAGGCTGCCTGCCAGGGTGCACGGGAGAACACCCCAGAGGTTCCTGGAGAAGAAGGAAGCAGTGGCTGGAGCCCGAGCAAGAAGCGTGTGGCTGACCTGGAACTATTCCAGACTCCCAGGGCCACGTCAGCCCTGTAGCTTCAGCCCTGTGCACGCTCTTTGGCGGAGAGACTGAGTCGTGGCCACAGAACTGACCAAAACCCAATGGGTTCCTGTTTGTGCGTCCCCCATCGGGGTGTCAGCCTCGGTGCTCCCCCCGGGCACACCGGCACTCTTACTGTGTTTCCTTAGATTCGGTATTTGTCTCTTGGCACCCACTCACTAATGACAGGGCCAGTTGTCCTCCTCTCCCCTGCTGTCCCGACCCATGCCCTGAACGGCTGCCTTCTCTCACGTGCCCAGCTGACATCCCCCTGCCCGAAGTCACCCAGGGCCAGGCCTGCCTCTGTGCACCAAGGCCCACTGGATTATCAAACAAACCAATCAGAAGCTGTTTCCCTGCCCTGCCTTGCCTTTCCTGTGGGAACCCCAATAAAGGCCTGAGCCTTCCCCGGGCCCCTGCTCTTACCACCCGATCGACACTGCTGTTTCTGCCTGTGTCCCTGTGGGGCGTGGTGTGCCCTCCCCTCAGGAAATGTAAGGCATAAAAATCTGCTTTCAGGAGCTTCCCTCATGGTGCAGTGGTTAGGAATCTGCCTGCCGATGCAGGGGACACAGCTTTGAGCCCTGGTCCGGGAAGATCCCACATGCCACGGAGCAACTAAGCTCGTGTGCCACAACTACTGAGCCTGCGCTCTAGAGCCTGCAAGCCACAACTACTGAAGCCTGTGCACCACAACTACTGAACCCATGCGCCTAGAGCCCGTGCTCCGCAACAAGAGAAGCCACCGCAATGAGAGGCCCGTGCACCGCAACGAAGAGCAGGCCCCGCTCGCCACAACTAGAGAGAGCCCCTGTGTGCAGCAACGAAGACCCAACGCAGCCAAAAAATACCCGCTTTCAGTAGCTTTAGCCTCTCCCTGTCATCACTCAGCCATCTCTGTAAATTAAAAACCCTGCAGTGCAACAGATACAGAGTGACAGTTGTCTCTGATTGTCCACACCTGCATCCTCATAGAAAATCAATGTCCTTAGATTTTTCTGGAAGAACAGCTTTAGAGGACAGATTTCATCTTTTGAAAGTGAGAGCCGTCTTGCTAAATTAGCGACTGTCCGGGGACCCTGGGAGCACTTGGATTTTACCCCCAAGACAACGGAAGCCTTTGGGGAGCGTGAGCTCACGTGACATGGTCTTTCTGGCTCACGGGGCCTGCAAGTGCAGGGTAAACTGTAACTGGGAGGAGGAAACCCGGGAGACCAGTGAGACGGTGACGGCATAGCAGTGGGGGCGGGAGAAACAGGCAGAATTGGGACAGTTCTGTGGGCACAGCCCTCTGGACCTGCTGATGGTTGGATGTGGGGAGGGGCAGGGAAAGGGAGACATAACAATGACTCCTGGCGGGGCCTGGGCCCGAGGTGGAGGGGTGGGTGGGAGACCAGATGCACAGGAGACGAGAATGGGGCAAAGATGAGGCCTGGAGTGACATCTCTGGAGTCCTCAGAGTAAGGGTGGGTTTTCTTTGTTTTGTTTTTGGATTTTTGGGGGCGCGCCGAGTGGCCTGTGGGACCTGCGGGATCTTAGTTCCCCAACCAGGGATCAAACCCGAGTCCTCTGCAGTGGAAGCGTGGAGTCTGAACCACTGGACCACCAGGGAAGTCCCGGGGTGGTTTTTAAAGCTGCAGGATGGACCTCCAGCCAGCCTCCAGCACAGCCTGCGGGCTCGACCTCAGAGCACACCCACAGCCCGACTGCCTCTCACCTCCCCTGCTGCATCCACCATGTCCAGGCCACCGTCAGCCTTGCCTGGAATGCTGCCGTAACCAGGCCAGCCCCCAGCCTAACTGTTCTTCTCGCCTGATCCCTTGACTCCCAAGGGGCTGTTCTCAGAATAGTAGCCATAATCCTGTTCACTGTCCTGCGCAATCCCCCAGTGGCTCCCTTTCACAGAGTGTAGACCAAATGTGGTGTACGGTGTTGTTCGCAGATGCCTCAGCGACCTGGCCCGTTGCACGTGCTTCTACCTCAACATCTGCTGACAGGGGAGCCTGTGATGACTCCCAAAGTATTTCACTACAAACTATGTATTAGTTCAAACGTAAATGCGGTGGAGAAACCTGGCAAACAATACTGTAACCAAATGGTCAAAGCTGACATCACCCGTGTTGGGACAAGCTGCCATCGTGGCCTCCTGGTGCCACGCACCGAGAAAGACACAATATAATTTCTGAAGTATTCTGCTACAAATGTGTAACCTGATTCTAATCACGAGGAAACATCAAACTCAAATTGAGAGGCACTCTACAAAGTAAGTAGCCTGTACTCTTTAAGAATGCCAAGGTCAAGAAAGACAAAGAAAGGCTGAGGGACTGTTCCAGATTAACCCTGAAAGTTAGACATAAGAACTCCACGCACTGCATGATCCTGGACAGGGAAAAAAGCGGTAAGAATATGTGACAGAACTGGAATGCAGACTGTGGACCTGACGGCAGTATTGCATTAATGTTGAATTTCCTGATTTTGATCCTTGCGCTGGGATTTGTAAGAGAATGTCCTTGTTCTTAGGAAATACACAGTGAAGTATTTAGCTATCTCCAACTTCCCTTCAACTGGACCAGAAGAATACCTCAATAATGTGCTTATAAACATTTACGGAGGGCTTCCTTGGTGGCACAGTGGTTAAGAATACGCCTGCCAATGCAGGGGACACGGGGTCGAGCCCTGGTCCGGGAAGATCCCACATGCTGTGGAGCAACTAAGCACGTGCGCTACTGAGCCTGCGGTCTAGAGCCCGCGAGCCACAGCTACTGAAGCCCGTGAGCCACAACTACTGAAGCCCGCGCGCCTAGAGTCCGTGCTCCACAACAAGAAAAACCACCTCAACGAGAAGCCCACGCACCGCAACAAAGACCCAGTGCAGCCTAAATAAATAAATAACTTCATTAAAAAAATAAAGTGCACAGCTCCGCGGCATAAGAGGACCAGGCCCCTCGGTGGGACGCAGCGCTTCTCCGCTCCACCGGACGCCACCCCCGGCTGTCCGCCCTCCAGCTGCCGGTGTGGGGGGGCTGGGGGGGCGGGATCCTTTCCTCCACCGCCTAGGCCCTGCCCAGCCCCGGCACCGCCCCCTGAGCTCGAGCATGCGCACAGGAGAGGGATAGCGGCGCGGACCCAGAGCGCACGCGCAGAGACCCGGAAGTTCCCCTGGGTGAGGGAAGAGCTGACCCGGAATCGCTGGGGAGGGGTGGCGACCGAGGTGCGACGCTCACCTTGGTGAGCAGAGGCGCGGGCTGCGGGCGCCATGGTCTTCCTCACGGCGCAGCTCTGGCTGCGGAATCGCATCACCGACCGCTACTGGCGGGTCCAGGAGGTGCTGAAGCACGCGCGGGTGAGTGTGCCGTGCGCCCCGCGCCCCCGTCTGGCCCGGCGCGCGCGGGTCCCGCCGACCGCCTCCTCTCCCGTTTCTTGACCAGCACTTCCGGGGGAGGAAGAATCGGTGCTACCGGCTGGCCGTCAGGGCTGTGACGCGAGCGTTCGTGCAGTGCACCCGAGCCCGCAGGCTGAAGAAGAGGAACCTGCGGACGGTAAGCGCGGCCCGCTCGGTCTCGCCCCGCTGCCCCAGCCCTCCCGAACCCGCGGGGCCTCGCGGCCGCAGGTGCACCGCGCCCGGCGAGCCGCTCCTGTGCACGCGGTTCGCGCGCAGCCCCGTTGGCACCGGCTAGGCCCGATGCGGTGTGCGGGTGTCGGGGGCGCGAGGGTGGCAGCGGGTCCGGCGCGGCAGCCTCACACGGAACCTGCTGGACAGATGCACGCAGAACTTCCCCAGCCCGGCTTCCCCTGCAGCGCTCAGATCTCTCGCAAGGCCTGGAGCGGACGCCGCTGCCCCGCCAGCCTGGCCCTTCTCGAGGCCCCTGCCTCCTCCCCTCCAGGCCTTCACCTCCGTGAAGCTTCCACCTGGACCCTTGCTACGCCCAGAGCTGTGTCTGCCCCAGAATCTCTTGCTCATCTTTGTATCCTGCCTCGGCGCCTAAAGATGTGTGTGGAGTTAATGCTTTGCAGCCGGCATTTGGATAAAGAGCACCAGCTTTTGCTAACTGTTCTTTATACTTCAGCCTGAATAGGACACTGACTTTTGTATTTGCTCTTACAAAAAAAACCTTTTAGTCTAGTGACAACCTTCGTTGAGAGATGTGGATGTAACATACAGCTGGTTCTTAAGCATCTCAGTGTTTCTCATTTCAGCTCTGGATCAGTCGAGTTACAGCTGCTTCCCAGGAACACGGCCTGAAGTACCCAGCATTCATCCTCAACTTGATTAAGGTATGGTCGAGGATGTGGTCCTGCCGAGATGTTAAACGTCTTCATAACCCGTCCAGTTGTCGGGGTCCAGCAGCGCGGGCAGTGGAATGTTAGCAGCCCAACTTTGCTTTTGTTCTTGGAGTGGGGTTCTGGCGGGTTCGGGGACGCACCACACTGGCTCTGCCGCTGCCCCGCTGGTAGCACAATTGGTAATAGGGTATGTGGCACCAAGACATAAGCCCTGGTGTTGCCCCGTCAAGAGAAAGAGGTAGAAAAACTTGGCTTTAACTTTAAAGTTTAATTTCAAAGTTTTTACACTGAATGAATTCTGGTGAGGTAGCAGATCAAGTTGAATCATAGTCA
Organism: Phocoena sinus; assembly: GCF_008692025.1. Classification (NCBI taxonomy): domain Eukaryota; kingdom Metazoa; phylum Chordata; class Mammalia; order Artiodactyla; family Phocoenidae; genus Phocoena; species Phocoena sinus. The sequence continues at coordinate 536,844 of NC_045763.1, read as the reverse complement.
AAAAGGAGGGAAACATCTTGGAGGGAATAAAGCAAGCATGTGCCACAGAACCTTGGTCACTTGCATCTGGTGAGTATGGTATTCCCTCTGCTTTTGTGTGCATTGACGTTTTTTCTTAAAAAGCTAGGGGGAATGGGTCCTTGTGCCAGGCCCTGTGTCTGGCACTTTACAAAGATCCTCGGGGTAAGTGTAGGTGCGACACCTCTGTTTTACTGATGGGGAACTAGGCTCAAAAGGAGAGGGACTCTGCCCACAGCACAGGGGTCCCAGGTGGTAGAACAGGACTGACTTCTCCTGCACAGCTGCCTTTAATGTCAGGAGACCATCCCCCGCTTCTTTCTGCACCCCAGACTCACTGGCACTGTCCATCCATTTTCTGTTGCTTCACTCGGTAGATGACTTTGGCTCTCTCATGTAATGAGCGCCCGGTTTTGATCTTAATTCCTCTGCTTGTGCCTCACACACCTTTTCTGTGTCTTATTTTTCATCGTTTGTGGAATGGAAATTGTGGTTTCCTCTTCCCATCTGCCTTAAAGGGTACCCCAGGCCAGAGTCTGGCTGACAGCCCTTGGTTTCCCCCCCTGCCCCCCGCCCCCCTTCTCCTCCCGCGTCCTGCTTGAACAGGACTCACCACTCCCTCTCCCCCACTGGAGCTCAAGTGGTGTGTGCTAAGGTGATTCAGATCACAGGGTGCTTAGCCGTGTTCCAAGTCTTCCTGTGTTTCACTGAAATGCATTTCTGATGCTGATACAGGCTCTAATTTTCTTCCCAGTGCCAGGTGGAGCTCAACAGGAAAGTACTTGCAGATCTAGCCATCTACGAACCAAAGACTTTTAAATCTTTGGCTGCTTTGGCCAAAAGGAGGCGACAGGAAGGATTTGCTGCTGCCTTGGGGGATGGGAAGGAGCCCGAAGGCATTTTCTCCAGGGTGGCACAGCACGTCTGAGGGGGATGCTGACACCCACTGACGGCCCTTTGAGGCTGAGCATCTTGGGAAAAGTTTCCTTCTTCCCCCATGTGATGATTATACTAAAATAGGGACTAAGAGTTATTTGTCAACAATGAGTAAGTTTGACTTGCATTTGTGTTAATTTACATTTCAGTAACAGGCCTGAGAGAAAAGGCCTTATCTGCCTCTCTTGGCACAGGTTCAGAAATCTCACATGGATTGTGTAAATAAAATATTTGTGTTCTTTGGCACAAACACCTTGGGTCGGCCCTGCCTGAGTGCCCGTGTGCTGGGTGGTAATTAGGGCAAGGCTTCCCCTAGGAACCCTAGATCCTCCCGCAGGCTGGGGGGTGGCAGCAGGCCCTGCTGGTGCTTGACCTCCCCCTTCCCCTCCTTGGGTTTCCAGCAGGGACTCCCTGGCGCAGCTCTTCAGCCACTGAGCGCTAGCTGGTTTCCCTCACTCCCCAGACCAGCAGGCAGGGTGGCTGTCCGGGTCCTGGGCTTGCCTTAGCCCCCGCAGGCGGGGTGACCATCAAATCACCTGGGGAGCCTTAATGTAAGGGTCTCGGCCCCTCCCCCAAATACCTGACTTCATTAGTTCTGGAGTCAAGCCTAGAAATCTCTGACAGGGGCCGCCTCACAGCAGATCTACCAGCCCTGCTTCCCTTACAGCCCTGTCCTCCCCCTCTGACCGCTCCCACGTAGAGGTGTCCACCCTCCTCTTGGGCTGGAATGGAACTTGTGTGCCCCTCCTGCTCAGGAACAGGGCCTCCCCTTGGCCTTCTCCAGGAGCCTCGTCTGCATTCTGAGCCCCTTCCAGCTCTGGCCTCCTGTCACTGGGTCTGTGAGCAGCTCTGCCACGCCCTGACAGCTCTCAGCAAAGCCGTCTCCTGGTCCCCAAGTCCAAGGGACACAGCCCTTGCCCCGGAGGACCATGCGCTCCCTTCCCTCCAGGACTGCCGTCCTTCCCCTCCTGTACACGCTCTGCTCTAGGAGAGCTCTTCAGGCCCACCAGAGCAGTCGCTGTCTGCTTGCTGATGACCCCTGCGTTTACCTGGCAATGCCCGCCTGACCGCACTCCGAACCCCCATGCTGGGCCCTGTGGCGATGCCGTCCCCCACCCTTTGCCAGCCCTGCCCTGGAAGTCACCCTCCTCAGACAACACCCATCTCCAGCTCAGTACAGAACCGGTCAAATCTTTTCACTCTGCCCACTTTCCTCCATCCTCATGCGGGTGAACATCTCTTCCAGCTGCAATTACTGCTCTGGCTTAAGAAGCCCTTGTCGCTGTGTCCAAACATGGCCACTGGACCAAGCACTTGGAGGCAGGTGCCTGAGTCCTGTTCTGCCATGCTGAGTGCAGTGCCTGACTATGCGCCTTGTCAGAAAATGGTTCATATTGTAAACAACAGGGTGGAGGATACAAAGAGCTCTCTGGCGTGGCGGACCAAGTTCTGTGCAAGATGCACTGCTGTGAAGGAAGTGCCTTCTCTTCGTTCATCTTGATAAAGGCAGGTGGGGACGTGGCAGACAACTGTGGGCTGTTCCTGGCACCCCTGCCCTGGCCACAGAACCAGGTTTCCCTTTGTGCTGTGGCCGTGTCCCCGGCTCCAGAGTCTGGCCCTGACTGTCTAGAGCCATCAGTTTTTCCCTTTCCTCTGGCCAATCACTGTTAGGGGATGGACAGGCAGCCCAGACAGGGCCCACAAGAAACAAGTTGTTTCCTGGAGTGTGCTGCTGTGGCCCGCAGAGAGGAAAGCTCCCTGAGCTGCCGGCTGGGGTAGGGGAGGTGGGGCACTGTAGCCATGTTGCCCACAGAGGTGAAGACAGGACACTGGCGCTTAGTTCGCACAGGTCTGAGCTGCAGGATCAAGTCTCAGCAGGAGTGAAGTCAATGGCAGCCACTGGGTTTGGGCAGGTTTGAGTTGGGTGCAATCACTGGCAGCTCCCAAGTGTTTGAACCTGCCCCCACCGAGGCTCCTACGCTGCAATCTCCTCTCCAACCTGCCCCCCACCCCAAGCTCCCCCTCACCCAGTCTTGCTTTTCCATCATCCTCACACAGGTTCTTTCACTGGTCCTGGTGAAAGTTTGGGATAACTGTTCAGCAACGGATAACTAGATAACTCAGATGCTGTCGCAGCTGAGGCGAGAGCAACACTGCTGTCAGCTGACGTAAAAACCACCAGAAGCTGGCGGTCACTAATCCCGAGAGCGCCTGATACAACAGATGAGGAAATGGAGGGTCAAACCCCTGGATGGCTCCCCGCTGTTGGCAGGATAAAGTCCAAGCCCCTTCCCATGGCCCCCGGGGCATCCCAACCTGGCTCCTTTCCTCCCAAACCTGGGGGAACTCATGCCTCTTGCAACTTTGTAGCTGCTGTGGCTTTGTAGAAACATCGAATTAAACGTTTACAGCTACCCTCTCTCTCCTTTCTGGACTCAGCTCTGAAGGCGAGAACTTTGGGAATCTGGCGTTAATACCTGTACCCCAAGACCTGGACTCAGTAAAGGCTAGAGAGTAACTGACTGCGCCGGCGGCCACAAATTAACTCAGGGAAACAGCATCTCGTTGCTGCTGTGTGTGGGCTGGGGGACAACTTACTAGCGCGTGCGCCCATCCTTTCAGGTCGGGGGCCTCGGAAAACTCCGACAGCTCCATTCAAGCCCTGAACCACATACCCGAAGGACGCAATCCAGGCGGAAGGAGAGCCGCCCCCCGGTCCCGCCGCGCGGGTCCTCGGGGCAGGGGGCGTCCCGCCTGGCCCTGCCCACGAGGGGTCGACCCCGGGCCCCCCAAGCTCCCCTCAGCACCCGCCGGACTCCTAAGGAGCCTGGGGCTGCGGTGGGAACCTAGAGAGCTCCCGGATCTTTGCACGTAGTGCACGGCCGAACCGGGGCGGTTAGCCCATAAACCATGCCCGGGGCTGGCACCTGCGACTAGTGTTTCCGGGTCGTGGCCGAGACCGCGGTCTAGCCCGGCGCCGCAGGGCCTCCTGGGTAACGAGCCCGCTCCCGCCCGTGTCGGGTTCCGGCGTCCGCCGCGCCGCTGACGGACAGGCAGCCAAGCCAATCGCAGCAAGGGAGCGCCGGGTGGCCCGCCGGTCGAACCAATGGCACGCGGCAGGGCGGGGCGGGGCGGTCGCGGCCGTAGTGCGTCTTGGGGAGCCGCCCTGTCGGGAAGGAGCCCAAGAGGGAGTCGGCGGCGCAAGATGGCGACGGCGACGGCGACGGCCGGGGCCGGGGCTCCGGGACCGGCGGCCCCCGCGGCAGCGGCCGGCACGACGGCCTCCGGGGGCACAGCTCCCGGGTCGCAGGGGGTGCTAATCGGGGACCGGCTGTACTCCGGGGTGCTCATCACTCTGGAGAACTGCCTCCTGCCGGACGACAAGCTCCGCTTCACGCCGTCCATGTCGAGTGGCCTCGACACTGACACGGAGACCGACCTCCGCGTGGTGGGCTGCGAGCTCATCCAGGCGGCCGGCATCCTGCTCCGCCTGCCGCAGGTGAGGGAGCGGCCGCGAGCCTCGGGCCGAGGTAACCGCCGCGCTGGCGCCGGGAAGGCTGCCGGCCCCTTTGTTGGCGGGGGGGCCTTATCCGGAGCCCACTCCGTGTCCCCGCCCGGCACCCGGGCGCAGCGCCGAGCCCCTCTTCGGACCCCGACCCCGCTCCTTATTCCCACCTGGCCCCGGGCCCACCGGCCGACCCAGGCCCAGGGAGTCCCCGCTGCCGCCCACCGGAGGTGATGAGAGAGGCGAGGCAGCGGGACGCGAAGAGCCTTTGTGGACGCGGAAGCATTTTAGTTTTTGATTCTTTGTTAGGAGTCTCGTGAAACCTAATAATTTAGCTTTGAGACCTTTGAATTGGGTTTTGAAAAGGATGGAACCTTTCTCTTGTGCAGGTTGCCATGGCTACCGGGCAGGTGTTGTTCCAGCGGTTCTTCTACACCAAGTCCTTTGTGAAGCATTCCATGGAGGTGAGGCTTCCTCCCGTCTTTCTTTACCCCAGAAACGTGTTGACAGGAAACCTGGGTTTGTTGCTTTGCCCGTTGCTCAGAGGAACGAGTACTTGTCTTCCAATTGCAGCGCTGTACTTGGGGGGTTGGGAAGCCCCCTGTACTGCAGAGGTTTTTTTTCCAAGTGGCCTTTTTCTCAGGGTGCACGGCTCTTAACCGCCGTTCTTCAGCTGTTGGAGACTGTCGTCCTTGGAACAAACATCTCTGTGTTGCATCGCTTACGTTTCAGCACGTGTCAATGGCCTGTGTTCACTTGGCCTCCAAGATAGAAGAGGCTCCAAGACGGATACGGGACGTCATCAACGTGTTTCATCGCCTTCGACACCTGAGAGAGAAAAAGTGAGTTTTTATCAGACCTGTCGTACATATCCGTCTCTGTTTTCACGGCTATTCCGTTACATTAACGTTTCTGAAACAAGGTTTAGGGGGTGAGGTTTTAAACCTGTGCCCAGGAGGAGGCGTGGTGCCTGTGGCGGGGGTGGGGGGGTGTACCCAACAGATGCTGTTTAATCAGTGAAGGAACCACAGTCAGGAGGACGGGGCGCCGTGGCTGTAGTTTGGCCGTGGCCTTGGTTTCGTGGTTTGCCCACGTCAGCCTGAATGCTCTAGAGCTGGGTTCTCAACCTCAGCACTGTTTACATTTTGGGCTGGATGATTCTTTGCTGTGGGGACTGTCCTGTGCGTTGCAGGATATTTAGAAGCATCCTTGGCCCAGGCTTCCCAACGCTCCAGCTAATGGAGGGCCTTTGTAAAATGCAGCAGCCTTGGCTGTTTAAATGCCGTGCTTCTGTTGGTGTTTTGGTTTTCCCTTCATCCTCAATACATCTGCTTGTATCTTGAGGCGGATGGACGGCATGGAGTCCTTGGGCCATGAGATCTTGAGACCCTCCACTCTGTTCAGGTGGCGTTTATCATCCGTAAAGAAAACAGGGAGAGGGTCATTGAGGTGAGGTCAGCGCTGGGGTTTGAGAAAAACTGTGGTTTTGTTAGTTACAGGAAGCAAACTTCCTGACTCTGTATCTGTTGAGATTGTCACTGTTTGGGGGTAACCGTGGGATTTGATAGGCTTTGTTTTATTTGAGCCTTATGCAGATCGTGTGCTTTGTATTTGTAGAAAACCTGTGCCTCTACTGTTGGATCAAGATTACGTTAACTTAAAGAATCAAATTATAAAGGCAGAAAGGCGAGTTCTCAAAGAGTTGGGTTTCTGCGTCCATGTGAAGCACCCTCACAAGGTGGGTATGAGGCCCAGCTGCCACGTGAGTCCACCAGAGTCATTGCTTCATTCTCACCTAGATCGGAAACTGAAAAGGATTAAATGTGTCCCTGATTTGGTTTTCCAGTTTTTATCTATAATTGGAAAATAACTGTTTTCTTATTAGCTTTCTTGTATCACGTTTATTTTAGTAGTATGTTTCTAAAAGTTTTGGAAATTGCATCTTTTGAGCTTTCAAAAACGGTGATGAACTTGTAAAAATGAAATCTGTCAGTTTACTTTTTCTTTCTCAACAGCTGTTTTTCTAAAGCTGCTTTAGTAATAACCTTATTTTCTTTTATGGGGGAATTGGAAGAATTCTGAACCCTTTATTTGGAGATGAATGAAAGCTATTTTGCACTGTGTATCAGTTGAGCATACGATACCATGTATATCTTCTATGTTACACTCAAACGTGAAGAGTGCTATTTTCATCTCTGTTTCCATCCTTTTTTTACTCGGGGTTTCCTCATATCTTCTCTTGTTTGATTTTCTGGTATTAGTTCAGAATCTCGGTAGATTACTCACCACACGTTTAAGAGCTTTTTCTTCATTTGCTGAAAGTATTTTCACACCACGTTTTGTATACGTTGGTGACTGGGGTACAGAAATGTTCGGGGCAGGCCAATCTCACTGGTGGAAAGTGTGTCGAAGACGAGAATGAGCATCAGCCCTGTTCCGGCCGAGACAGACTTGGGTGCAGCTAGGTTCTCACGCGCGTTCGTGGCACCTGGCTGCAGAAGCAGGGAGCGGGCGCGTCGGCAAGAGCTCCCCTCCAGCTGAGCTGTGCACAAGAGCTCCCCTCCAGCTGAGCTGTGCACGGGGCATGCGACCGGGAGCCACCCCTGGGATCTAGGACGAGGCCCTTATTTGCTGCATGGATGCCCTCAAGATCTGAATTCTGGGTTCTCAAGGTGCTCGATAATAATTGCCTGACCCATATCTTCCAGATAATCGTTATGTACCTTCAGGTGTTAGAGTGTGAGCGTAACCGACACCTGGTCCAGACCTCATGGTGAGTTGGCCTTCCTTGTTTTATGAGACCAGCCAGGGCAGTGCAGGAGTTTGTTGATTTGAGGCACTTGGGCAGTGGGTAGTCGGTCCCATGACTTGGTTGTGGGCTGGAGTTGTCTGAGTGCCCAGTGTTCCTGCCATGTAAATTCCAGCCAGACTCCCCAGATATCAGGCACTGGTGGAACGGTAAGGTGGCCCATACCCGCCCTGCCCCTGGAGGAGAGCAGTCACTGGGCTGCCCTTTGGGGGCTATGGACTTGGCACGTCGGGGTCTTTCCCTCAGCTGCCAGTGTGGACTTAGAGGTTCACAGTAATGTGGACTTAGAGGTTCACGGTAGCGTGAACTTGCTTCTGACTGCCTCAAGGGAATCCTATGGGAGGCAGAGGGAGTGTAAAGCCTTCCTACAATCTGGGGACTGATTTTAACAATGCATTTGCTAGAAGTGAAGCCTGAAGTAACAGTTCAGAGCTGGGTGCTTTCCCACAGAGTGAAGTGTGTAAGGGTCATATTTTTGCTGCCTGAATTGTCTGGTGCTGTGCTGTGTCTAATGGAGAACCTATTTTGACTTTTCTTTTCTGTACTCTTTCAATCAAAGGGTAGCCTCTGAGGGTAAGTGACTAAGACTTCTCCTCTCCTGTCCAAGCGCTTCGGTGCAGGGACAGCGGCCGTCCTCAGCCAATCCAGTGCAGGCTCTCCGCCGAAGGCTGGCTCTAGATGGTGGTATGCGCACGATAGTCTAGTGCTGGCCCACTGCTGCTGTGGTTCTCTGACGATTGTGCTTCTTGTTAATCCTCTGTCGTGCTTGGTAATTGTATTGATTAGAGTTGATAACTGTCTTGCCATGAATTTTGTCCATTTGAAACTACTCTACCTGTGCGATAAAGATGCAGTACCTTCTCTTTAAAAAAATGGGAAGCTGTGAGAACTGGCTGGTGGGAGTTCAGACAAGTGTGGGATGGTGTTTTTATTGCTGAAAGCCCTAGAGTTGCTTTTTCAGCACTAAGTGTTGACACAGTCTAGTAAAAGGTGTGCATCTTTAAATCATTCCATGGACACTTTTTATATTGTGACTTATTTCAAAAATAGCAGTTAAGTTTAAATATATGTTTTGAGGACTTCATTTGTATTTTTTTAGGACCTAAGAGTAAACGGTTTAATAACATTATCACTATCTGAGTACTAAAGTTTTTCTTACTAGAACCAAAAAAGTTACTGACGGTTATGTTTATCAAATGTTTGAACCGTTTACTTGCAACTCTCGGGACATGTGGCCTTGGCTCCATCACACAGGCTTTTCCTTGGTCCCCTCTGGGTGCCTGGAGCGAGAGCTTCAGAGCCAGGTGCTGCTAGTGGGCAGATGGAGAATTTATCACTGAGGAATTTCTCCGTGGGTTTGTAGGTCACCTTCTCCAGGATTTTGGGCAGAGATAACCAGGGTGGGGGGTGCATCAGTCAGACCCCAGCACGACTTGGCTCCCCTCTGGATGGAGCCTGGTACCATGGGGGGATGTTACGAGCACTAAATACGTGACCTGTGCAACTGTTTTCTTGTGAAATTAGTCTTTTGTTCTTGCAATGTTGATAAAGTTAAGGTGAGATCTGATTTTTGGTCTATTAAATCTTAGAGAAATATATCTAAATGAAAATGTTGAAAATGTAGCCAATGTCAAAACTCTTTAATTTTTTTAAAAATGCAAATGTTTTGTATTTTTATATCTTCTAAAATGTGATAAAGTTTTTTAAATGTCCTGATTGTGATGAAACTTGTAGTATTTTGTTGCTTTTATGTGATTTTATGAATGTTCATTTTAAGACTCCTTGTTGAAATGGGACAGTTTGGAAACGGTTCTTTGATAAGCCTGAGAAGAGGATTTCCCTTGGGGCACTGAGCCCTCTGCATGATGTTCCCATACACCCAAGGGCGTTTTCCCCCCTTTTCAAGTGGACTCCCCGTGTGGAAGAAGCCACGCCGTGAGCACCTCTCCCCGGAAAAGGAGTGCAAGAGGACGACTTGTCTCAGAAAGGCCCTCGCAGGCTTTGTGCTGAGCCCATTCATTTGAGTTTGCATGTTTCTCTGCACTATGGATTTTGAGCATTTAGGTTTCCTTAATCAGATATGTTGAACTGCCACAGTAGACATCTTTCCGAGGCACTGTGTTTTGCATGAGAGCAGGCCAAAGGTTGAGAGGGAAAAGTAAAGTTAAAGTCGGTTCTCTTTCATAGCAACACGTATTGTCTGACATTCAGCCAGCTTTAAAAATTTTTTTCAGTTATTTCCCTGTCTTCCTGTCGTGTATTCAGAAGAAGCAGCTAGAACGTTTCTCCATGAACTTGTGAGATTCACAGGACTGTCTAGCTCTAAGTCCTGGCAGTAGACTTACTTAGTGGAGCAGTGACTTGACTTAGACAGTGCAGACAGGTGGTGTGGGCATTGCCACGGGCGTTGCAATTCTTCCTGCATCTGCTTTTCAGGAACTACATGAATGACAGCCTTCGCACAGACGTTTTTGTGAGGTTCCAGCCTGAGAGCATCGCCTGTGCCTGCATCTATCTTGCTGCCCGGACGCTGGAGGTCAGTGCTGGGCCACCCCGGGGGATTCACCGACCCCAGTGAACTTCTACATATTGTGCTTCAAATTATGCTCATTGGAGCCAGTAAAAAGCCTACATGCTGGTGACCGGCAGGCTTGTTTTTATTGCCCTGAGAATCTTGTCAGCAATGAAAAAAAGTATAACGGTGATTACTTTTTTGTGTTTACAGATCCCTTTGCCCAATCGTCCCCATTGGTTTCTTTTGTTTGGAGCAACTGAAGAAGAAATTCAAGAAATCTGCTTAAAAATTCTGCAGCTATATACTCGGAAAAAGGTTTTGTGTCTTTTCACGTCACGTGTTCCTCTGTGTTTGACTGGAAGCATCTGGTCTGAATCCTGCACTCTGGCTTTTCTAGGTTGACCTGACCCACCTGGAAGGTGAAGTGGAGAAGCGCAGGTACGCCCTTGACGAGGCAAAGGCACAAGCCAAGGGCCTGTTGCCCGGCGGCACCCAGGTGCTGGACAGCGCGTCGCGGTTCTCACCTGCCCCCAAGCCGGGTGAGCGTCAGGGCGCGCGTGTGCTCCTCTCAGGGGTGGCCCTCTCCTCCAGATTTCTCTTAGAATCACGTCTGCAGCTAGTCTGAGCACTCTGGGGGGCTCCTAGGAAGTCTGTTTTTCTGTTTTCATTAGGAAGGGGTATGGACAGGCTCCTGAAATGGCTGTTTACCCAGTCTAGCCAAATAGTTTGTCTTTAATGAAAATCTCATAAATCTGGAGCAGTAGATCATGTTGTCATATTCTAGAGTTAGGTGTGACGCCTTTCCCCGGTCCTGGAGGAGCGGGACGGGTGACCTTCCTGCGTCTGGTGGTTCGAAGCCCGGCGGGGAGCAGGGAGTCACGGTCGGCAGCGGCAGTCCTGCGGGAGAGGCCCCACCTTGCTTGGCTGACCCGTTTCTCAGCAGAACAGCTGTCGGGTTGTAACTTCTCATACTTGATTCTAGCGGAATCCCCCAAGGAAGGCCAAGGAGACAAGCCTTCCCCACTCTCTGTGAAGAATGCCCGGAGGAAAGTGGAGGGCGTGAAGAGAGCCAAGGCCGACAGCCCGGTGAACGGGTGAGTGTCCGCGTGCCCCGACAGGCCGCTGGGGTTGGCTGCAAAGACGTGGGGTCTGAAACTCTGCTCTCCGCCCTGTTCTCAGCTTGCCGAGGGGGCGAGGGGCTCGAAGTCGGAGTGGGAGTCACGAGCAGAGTTACTCCAGGTCCCCGTCGCCATCCGCTTCTCCTAAGAGAAGGTGTGTGCCGCTCGGGGCACTTGGGGCTGCACCTGGCAGGGTGGGTGTCTTCCCTGGGAGGTGGTGTGGCCTCTCCTCAGGACAGCTGCTCCTGACCCAGAGGTGGGCGGGGTGGGCGGTCACCCACCCAGTGGTCTCCTTCACAGGAAAAGCGACAGCGGCTCTACCTCTGGCGGGTCCAAGTCACAGAGCCGCTCACGGAGCCGGAGTGACTCCCCACCCAGACAGGCCCATCGGGGTGCTCCCTACAAAGGCTCCAAGGTAAGGAGCTACCGGAGGTCCAAGGACTGCAAGTACTCTGCCCAGAAGCCACACAAGTCTCGGAGCCGGAGCTCGTCCCGCTCTCGGAGCCGCTCACGGGAACGGGCGGATAATTCTGGAAAATACAAGAAGAAAAGTCATTACTGTAGAGACCAGCGACGGGAGCGTTCTCGCTCTTACGAGCGAGCGGGCCATCGCTACGAGCGGGACCACCCCGGGCACAGCAGGCACCGGAGGTGAGGGCAGGCTCCCTGAAGGTCTGCCCTTCGGCCCTCGGCATGCTCACCTCGGCCACTGGCCCTGGGGCGTGACTCTTTCTGGAAATGGTTGTTGACTCGGGACTGTGTGATGAATTTGGAGATGGAATGGAGAGGCCAGCAAGCCGCCCTTTAGTGTGGCCCGGGCCCAGCTCACCCTGCCCGCCTCAGCAGCCGCCCTGCTGGTTGCAAAGGCGGGGTGCGCACCTCCCAGTGGCGTGGCTTGGTGCTACGACAGGCTGTCTCTTCACTTCCATACCGATACTCAATTACGTTAAACCAAGAAAATGACTTTTCGAACCTTTGCCTATATTAGGTTGTACGTATTTTGCAATGTTTCACTATGAGAAAATGGCCTTAACAGCCCCTCACTCTGTCCACGTTGTAAATAAACATGTTTAATACAAGTTAAAGCTATATACAAAAACTCAGAACTTGAATTCTGTCAGCTTAAAACTTGTGTAGAGAATTCTGATTTTTTAAATGTGAAGGTATTTAGATCTGTGTTGAAAGTCGTATATTTTTATCTGTGCGATGCTGAGTGCAGGCCACCAGCTCCTAAATAGAGAAGTTTCCTATATATACGTTTTATGTGGTTAAATAAACACAATTCTCTCTACTCAGGATATTTGGAAAGTTAAAGGGTTTGTGGTTTGTCAACGTGCTTGCTGGCTCCCGTGCACAGCTGGCAGTACCTGTTCTAGTGGTACGTCTGTGCTGCCGTCTCTCATCTCATTAAAGCGTTGGGTTTTGTATTGAGTTTTGTGCACCTGCTCTTCTGTGAGGGTTTGTGAGGAGTCTGAGCTGTCTGCTGCTGGTGGGGTAGAGGGAGGGTTTGAAAAGGACATAATGGTCTGGAGTCCCCTAGTGCCTGAGGGACATTGGTTTGTAATGCGCTTTTGTCAGGTTTTGTCAGGCTGGCGGCAGCCAGGAACAAGGACCCCAGAGGAGCATCACCCAGGTGGGGTCCTCCGTCAGAGTGGGTGGCGGGCGAGTAGACAGGTTGGTGGTGAAGGTGAGCAGGGTGGGCGTCGGGCCTGTCTCTGGGTGCTGCGTGTGCTCTGTGCAGATCGAGGGCTGTTGGGCCTGTCCTGCGCCCCGTGTTGGCTCTCCCCAGACCAGCACTGCTGTGCGGGTGGGAGGCGTGGCCTTCCTGGAGCCAGTGGGCCTGGAGAAAGGTGCTCGAAGTCAGTACAGCCAAGAAGGTGTGAAAGCGGCAGGGTCAGTGCCCAGGGTGCAGGTGGCTCACTCTTACGATCAAACCACAAAAGCCTGGGGAGGCCGTGCAGCTGGAGGGAGGGGTGGGCTCCAGGACGTGTTCAGAGACCTTCCGACCTGGGAACCGGAAGCAGTCCCTTGGGCAGAAGGGTGTCCTCTGGTGACTCAGTTACGGAGCTGGGCCGGGAGCCTACGGTTTCTGCCTTCCTACTGGCCTATCGTCCACTCCCTGCTTAGACAGGTTGGGGCCTGGGGGTGTCCAGGCCTGGCCATTTCGTGCCTAAGACTCACTGGAAGCAAGCAAGCCTCCCAGTAGAACCAATGAGACTCCCCACATCCCAGTGCCAGCAGGAGCCCCCCGCACGTCCATTCTTGAGATCCTGCCATCCTAGCCAACCTCAGCGAGGACAACGGAGCCTTTCTGGCCCAGATGGGTGAAGTGGTGCCCTCGGAGCCCCCTACCCTGAGGAGCAACGCTGGGTCTTAGCCAAACACCATGCTCCACGGAGGTTGCTTTTGGTTTTCGGACAAAAACTTCCCATGGGCACAGGATGGGAGCTTGTTTGCTTTGAGGAAGGAAAAAACACTCCACCTATGCAAAAAGCGTTAGACGCGGGGCCTCCTCCGCTTATCCAGACTGGCAGAGAGAGGAGGCTGCAAGCCAAAGGGATGGGGCGGCGGGTCCAAGACCCCCGAGTCCTTCCTGACGGCGCCCCGACTCTGCCCCCAACGCCCGGCACGGCACTCCTGGCACCCGGGCTGCAGAAGCCCGGGCCGAGCCGCCGTCACCTGTCTGCCAGCTTCCCTCCCATCCTCGGGAGGAGGGCGCGGGGGTGGACGCCACGCCCCGCAGACCCGGCAGCTCCGGTTCTTCGCCTCCGGCCCCAGCAGCCGCAGTATCTCGGGCCACTTCCGTCGCCCTTGCAAACCCTATTTCCGTCGACAGGATAACGTCCCTTCCGCAGTCCCGAAACGCCACTTCCGGCCTCCCGGGACAACGGGCCCCTGACCCATGGGGGGGGCGACGGGAGTTTGGGCCACGCAGGCGCAGAGGGCCCCCCTGGGGTTGTGGGAAATGTAGTTTTCTAGCCTCCGCAAGGGACAGGCGGAGCCGGCGAGCCGTGGGAGGAGCTGGGGCGGGGCGCGGGGGGGGGGGGGGGCGGCTCCTCCGGCCGGAAACCGTCGCTTTCTGGGCCGGGTGGGACCTGCACCGACGCGGAGCGGGGCGCCGGCCGTAGGAACCAGCGGGCGGCCCACGCGGGCTGGGGGCCAGTTTAGGTACGGACCGGAAGTGCCTTAGCGCGGCGGCTGAATGGCCAGCTGAGACTATCGGTTGCGTCTGGGAAGAGTCAGCGTGAGGTAGAGGCGTGTGGGCTCCAGGGACGGCGGAGGCGACCGCGGTCGGCTGGGGCTCGGGGCCTAAGACCCGAGCGTCGACACCACCCGCGCGGTGGGCGCCTCGGGGTAAAACTAGGTTCAGGGAGTCAGTACCTGCCCAGAGTCGCGCAGCTGGGGAGCGGCGGAGGGTTTGAGGGAGGGAGCCGTGCTCGAAGCAGCGTGCTCGTGGTGGGATAGGGTGGTGAGGGAGACGGGGTGCGGGAATGAGGGCGAGACCGGAGTCCCCGGAGTGACCTAGGCGTGCACCTGTGTTCCAGCTCGGCTGAGTGCCTGGGGCCGCCGCCAAGCACAGACCATGTTCATGGTGCGCCTGACTTCCCAGCTGCTCAGGGCTGTTCCCCGGGCAGGTGAGAGGCCCCGTGGGGGCAGATGGGCGGGAGGCGCACCTGGGTTAGGAACGTGGCGTCAGCAGCTCAGTTCCCCCCGCTGCTGTGCCTCACCAGCGGGAGGCGGGGCCCGGCCACAAACTACCTCGTAAACGTCCAGATTTCACAGAGGGGAAGTCTGGGCCTGAGAATGTCAGCTCCCCAGGCCCGGTGGCCGTGCATAGGTCGTGTAGCCCCACGAGCGGTAACTAACTGGGCCATCTTGTCTCCTGCAGGTTGCAGTGGGCCTTGGCCTGTCTGCGGAGTGTTGGGCAGGCATGCCTGCAGGCCTCGTTACAGCATGCAACCAATAGGCCCAAGTGGGGTTGCCTCCCTCCCTGACCGGCGGGTCCACATGGAGCTTGAGGAGATGCTGGTCCCCAGGAAGATGTCTGTCAGCCCCCTGGAGAGCTGGCTGACCGTTCGCTACCTCCTGCCCAGACTGGACGCTGGGGCCCCAGGGACTGTGTCTCCAGCCCAAGTCTATGAGTGTCCGCCCAGCCGGGTGGGGGAAGGGGTCGAGCAGGGGGGTAAGGAGGTCTGGGACGCACCCCAGATACAGTGCAGAAACGTGCTCAAGATCCGCCGGCGGAAAATGAATCATCACAAGTACCGCAAGCTGGTCAAGAGGACCCGGTTCCTGCGGCGGAAAGTCAGGGAGGGCCGCCTGAGACGGAAGCAGGTGAGCGCGGGCCCTCGGTCCAGAGCTGGGCAGGGTGGTTGAGGTGCGTGGCTGTGCCGCAGACCTGTTGGTGCTCCCTCTCTCTGCCCTCGCAGATGAGGTTCGAGAGAGACCTGAGGCGTATCTGGCTGAAGGCGGGCCTGAAGGAAGCCCCCGCAGGCTGGCAGACCCCCAAGATCTACCTGAAGGGCAAATGAGTCTCGTGTGTCCCTCCCCCAGCCCTGTCACTGCTGATGACCCATTGTAATAAATATTCAGAGAACTTAGTCATTCTTGCTGGCCTGGACCCTCTTCTGCCTGGGGTGAGCTGTCTTGGGGTTGAGGCTGGCGCCAGCGTCTGCTGTTACAAGAGACACAAGGGCCCTGGGTGGCAGATTGGCGGTCCCTTCCCCGAGCTGGCCCTTGTCCTGGTGCCAGGGCTGCAGGAGTGACAGCCTGGCTTTTCACGAACTGGTGCATGGGGACAGCTGAGGAGAGTCCCAGCCCTGCCCCTGAGGAGCACGCAGATGGGAACTGTGCCAAGGGGACCAGCTTGGAGGTTAGGGAGTGCCCCGATGGAGGTGGTGATGTGGTTAGGGTACACGGTTGACTCTCTGCAGTCGAAATACCCGAGCAGAGCTCATAGTCAGCGCTCCTCTGTGGTGCCAGGTTCAACCAACTGTGCGTCGTGTGGTGCCGTGAGACCTATTTACTGGGAAAAAAAACATGCGTGCGGCTGGACCCGCACAGTTGAGGGGGCAGAGAGGGCCTCACTGGGGAGACGGGGAGGGGAGGCAGGAAAGGGCCTCAGAGATGATGGGTGGGGTCCTTCAGGCCCTGCTACCTGGGCCTCAAGTGCAGTCCCCTGCTCAGCTGCAGCTGGGGACCCGTGGCCTGCTGTGAGCTCCTTGGCCTCTGCCACTTTCTGGGGCCCTGAAGGGGGGTGGCGAAGGGCTCACCAGGAAGGGATGGCCCACTCTGGAAGGTTCAGGGGTGGGCTGGCTGAGGAAGGGGTGCCGTTTATGGAGCTGGGGAAGCGTAGAGCCTTAGTGTGAGCTGGTGGTCCTCAGGAATTCCAGGTTTCTCCTGCGTGGAGGGGAACGTGTTGTCGCTAATAGTGAGGGGCCCCTGGGCCTCTGTACCCAGGCCTGGGGAGCTGGACTGCAGGCGGAGGAGCCCGGTCAGAGTCCGTGAGTGCAGGTGAGGCTCGTTCTCATCCTCAGCGTCTGCCCGGCTCCCGATACTGGGTTCAAGGAGGGGAAGGTGGGTACGTCTCTCCTGAGCCCTGGAGTGGCGTCTGCGAGGGACACAGTTCTGTTGCTGATGCCCCCGTCCCGCTTCACACCAGGGCGGTGCGGTCTCCTCGTGTTTTGTCAGAGTTGCGTCTGTGGCCCGGGTTGGGTTCCCTGCAGGTTTAGCAGATCTGGGGGCAGGGGGTGTGCTTGGACACAGGCTTCCCAGCATTTCTCCTGGAACGGAACAGACAACCCCGATGCTTCAGTGAGCCAGGTGGGCCCCTGTCCTGTGCGTGCCTGCCAGCCGGGTAAGCAGGCGTCTAACCGTGGGGCCTGTGTGAGTCCCTGTCCATCAGGGGAGATGGGCTCATAGAGTAGCTGCACAGAGTGGGCGTGAGAAGCGTGAAGCTGACCCTGACCTGGAGGAGACCAGAGGCCCTTGAGGGCACAGGACTGCTTCTATGGGTGGCCACTAGGGGGCAATGATTAGGCTCCTGGCAGCCCTTGGGGTCCCGGCTGAGGACCAGGACACGGGCATCCTTCCTGGGTCTCAGTTTCCTCAGCTGTGGGTGGGGCAGGGGTCCCAGGGCCAGGGTCTGGGCCTCAGCAGTGGAGCCTCCCTCGGGTGGGATTGTCATGCCCTCTTGGTGCCAAGTCCGGCCCCAGCTCCACCAGGCCTCCCAGCAGGGCCTTGGCCTGCCAGTGACGCCCTTGGCTGACGCCCACGGCCGCTGAGCAGCTGCTCCCGGTGTTTCTTCCAGCCCCCGTGTGGGAGCTGCCCCGTGGCTCACCCCACCCTTCCCTGGCTGAGTCTGGAGACAAAGCTCAGCTGGGGCCATGAGTGCTGGGGATACAACTGGCCGACCTGTGCAGGGGGGTGCAGACCCAGACGCCTGGAGGCTGCCAGCTGGCAGAGCGCCACAGGGCCCTGGCACCCGGGTCACCTACTCCAGCCTCCTCCACCGTGAGGTGGGTGCCAGCTGGGGCGCCACCAGAAGGCAGGCTGCCCAGTGGTTCCAAGCCACGCGGCCTCACCATTCCTTCACAACAGTGGTTCTTAAGTGGGCATTCGGCCACATCTGGAGACAGTTTTGGTTGTCACAGTGGGGGTCACAGTTGGAGGAGGCCGGGGATGCTGTGAAATGCCCTACAGTGCACAGGGAAGCCCCTGCCCGAGAGCAGGTAGCCCCGGACATCAGTGGTACCATGGTCGAGGCCCCTGTTCCTGAGGTCACCGATCCTGTCGGGTCAGCTCCTGGGCTGGCCCAGCCCTGCTCTTTCTCCCCAGTCCCTGTCCCTTCCCCTGCCCTGCAGGCCCTGCACCTTGGCAGCCCTCTCCCTGCCCCAGCTCGTGTGTGCAGACCTCATCCTGCCTGTGGCTTGGGTGCCCTGGGCCCCAAGCATGATCTCAGGAGGTGGTTTGGGGGTTTTATTTTTACTCTAGCTCCCCCCGGACCACCAGAGGCCTCTCCCCACCTCCCGACGGGGCCTCCACCCTCCCCCAGCTCCTCCCCATGGCTCCTGTTCTAGCCCTGAGCACCCCCTGAGGTGGGGCGCAGAGGGAGGGCCCGTGCTGTGTGATGTGGTTCTGGCCTGTGGTCTGCACTTAGCCCGTAGCAGTGCCTAGGGCTTGGGTTCAGCCAGAGGAGGGCCCCAGCGAGGGCTTGAGCCGATGGGGGTGGTCTTGGGCACTGACTGGGGATCTGCCTTTTGGACCCAGTGTGGAGGCACCTCCGTGAGCTCAGCCGCCACCCCTTGTCCCTGTGCTCCTCCATGCCTGGGGCACGGCCAGTGTCTTCTGGCCTGGGCGTTCCTGCCCACATAGTGGGCCAAAGAGGGAGCCAGGCGGGCTCAAGCCCTGCGGGAGGATGTGAGGCTGGACACTGGGCCCTGGGAGGGGCTGGCTGGGGCCCTGCCCCAGTCAGACACGCATATACGTGTGCGCCCCCAAACTGCATGCAAATAGCTGTGCTCCCCGCCGTCCGAGGAGCCTGCAGGCTGGTGAGGGCGATGGAGGGCCTCGGCGTGGGGCAGAGGTTGGCCTCACTCCCCTGGCCTGGCCATGGCCCGCTGAACTTGCCTGGAAGGATGCTGGAACCTGGGGGGACAGAGGAGGCAGGGAACATTCCTCTCCGGGTCTGAATTTTGGAAAAAGCCGCTGAAGGGCTCTTGAGCTGCAGCCCCAGGATGGGGCAGAGGAGTCCAGACCTGGGTCTGGAGTTAGCCTGAGGGTGGGGGCCAGGGGGCGACAGCCCCTGCCGCCTGGCTGGCAGCCACAGCCCCTGCTCCTTGTCGGATTCTGTCTAGTGCTGTCCTCAGCCTCACAGGGCACTGCTGGACCATTTGTGGATGAGCGGGCTGAGCCGTGGCATTGGGTCCCTCACCTGACCTGGGGGTCACACGTCAGCCGAGTAGCAGGGCTGGGGCTCGAGTTCACCCCAGCTGAGACTGCCACCTCCCAAACTGGAGTTCTCTGTGTGGGCGGCCTCTGTGTATTTTGAGGATCCTTCCCGGCTGAGTAGGGAGGGAAGCACCGCAGACTCAGGTGGGGCAGCACCAGGCCGGCAGCCCCCTTGCTTCAGCTGTGCAGCGGCGGGGCTGTCAGGGCTCCTGAGGCCAAGAGGAGGGACGGCCTCAACCTGCAGGCGGGTGGGAGTTGTGACACCTCCGTGGGAGCCTCTGAGCCGTGGCCAAGACTCACGATCGGGGTGAGCCAGGTCGCCGGCATTCATCGTGCCTGTGTTGTGTGGAGTGTAGATGGACCCAGTGAATTTGGGAGCACAGGACAGGGGTGACTGCCCCATGACCTGGCACCCCACACCCTCACCACCCCAGGGTAGGTGATCTGAGGTGCAGGGTAGGAGACTGATTCAGCCTGGAGTCCTGCCGAGTGGACCTGGCCACCCCGAGGCCCCTCTGGGTGGAGGAGGCCCCAGAGGCCACCAAGACTGGGAGTCTATCCTGGAGTCCCCAAGGCCTTGGAACACCAAAGCCCTCACGTGAACAGGGTGGGTGGGTCACCTCCAGGTCCTCTGGGGCTCAGACCTGAGCTTCCCTGTGAATCCGGGCAAGGGTACCCTCTCCCCGTCAAGAGGGGCCTGTTTGCTTTGCTTATTCTTGTTGGTTTTGTTACTTTGTATTTACAGTTGAATTCTTATTTGTTGATTTGCCGGCTGGTTAGGATTGTACGTGGCTCAGTGTGGAGTTGTCAGCCCCTGCCTCACCTCACCTCACCCACCCCGAGCCTGCGCCAGGGCAGCAACTTCAGCTCCTCTGCTGGCCTCGGCCTCCTCTGGGTGTAGTCTACCACAGTTTAAATGGCCCCACAGCTCAGCAAGCTTGTATCTCCTTTCTCATTCAGCTCTTTATCCTCCAGTCTTGTTTTTTCTTCTGCACGTTTTTCTATGTATCACTAACTCAGCTCCAAACTTGCTGACGGAATTTAAAAACTCTCACTTCCGTCCAGCTCCTCAAGTGACTCTTGTTCAGGTGGAGCCGCCCTCCTGGCGCCCTGTCTGGGCTGCCCTGGGCCCTTGATGGCACCAGCAGGGTCTCCCTGGGATGCCCTTGGCCTGATCAGCTGGAGCCTCTGTTTCTGGAATGCCGTGTTTTCCTGCCTTGTGGTTTACTTTCTTGTTTTCACAGAGTACATCCTAGAATGGCTTTCTGAGAAAAGGTGCATCAGAGATAGATTGTAGAATAAGAATTATGTTTTTAAACTATTAGTAATTGACATGTTTGAGTGATTCCTTCCACCACAGGCATTGTGTTAGGTTCTTCACAGGACTTACCTCACAACAAATCTATAATGAACCTTGTTTGATAAGGGAGGACCCTTAAGTACAGAGATGAACTTGCCCACATGGCTGCGAAGCCATGATTCAGCTCTATTTGACTCCAAAACTTAATTTTTTAAAAAATAAATTTGTTTATTTACTTTTGGCTGCATTGGGTCTTAGTTGTTGTGTGCGGGCTTTCTCTAGTTGCGGAAAGCAGGGACTACTCTTTGTTGTGTGTGGGCTTCTCATTGTGGTGGCTTCTCTTGTTGCGGAGCACAGGCTCTAGGCACGCGGGCCTCAGTAATTGTAGCGTGTGGGCTCAGTAGTGGTGGCTCGTGGGCTCAGTAGTTGTGGCGCATGGGCCTAGCTGCTCCACGGCACGTGGGATCTTCCCAGACCAGGGCTCGAACCTGTGTCCCCTGTTGTGGCACTACATTTTGTTTTCCTCGTGGGTGCCATGTGCTGCCCCTCCTCACTGCCCCTCCTCTGACTCGGTGGCCTGTGAGTTGGGGGACGTGAGTGTCTGTTCACGTGGAGACACTGTCACTGCTTTTCCTTCCCCGTGAGTTTTTGTTTTCCCTGGAATCAGTAATTGTGTTGTTTTTTTTTTTCTTCCTTTTCAGTTGCTTTAGTTTTCTGTGCCCTCATCACAATTTCAACACCAAGTTCTCAGCCCAGCTCCCAGAAACAGCTGAGGTTCATTCATCTCAGAGTGAAGTCTCTTCCTGGATTTCTCACCTGTCCAGCTGGCTGTTTGCCCATCACATCTAGGCCCAGCTTTCACCCTGGGGATTCTCTCAGACTCTCTGCTCCCCTGATCCCTCATCTTCCCTTTTCCTTCCCTTTTTTTTTTTCTTCATTTTTAACTTTTTTTTCTTTTTTCCTTACCTTACTTTGAAAGAGCACATCCTCCAGTCTCCTGCGGAAAGAAACACAAGAGAAAATTTTGAAACCTTGCAAATCTGCAGACATCTTTATTGGGTCCTGTTTCTTGGTTCACAATTTGGCTGGATATGGAATTCTAGGTTGGAAATTTTTTTTTTTTTTAAGTTGGTTGGAAATTATTTGCTATAAAACCCCATAGGTGTCACTTTGTTGTCTTCTGGTTCCCAGTGTTGTTGTTGAGAAAATTGAACGCAATTTGAGTCCAGAGCCTTTGTGATTTTCTCTTTCGAAGCTCCTCTTTTCCTTCACTGGTGGAGACACTCCCAGTGACATATATACTTTGGTGTGGATCTGCTTTCGTCCCCACAGGAGCCCATTTCAATCTGGAAACTCCTAACCTTCTGGGATTCAGTTTGGGGATGTTTTCTCGAACCGTTTTGTTATCATTTCTTCCACTCTGTTTCTTATCTTTTTTATGAAACGCCTGTTGTTTGGATGACTTTCTCTTCTATATTTTATCTCGTTGGCATATTCAACATTTTCTTCTAATCCATTTAATGAATTTCTTTCATTTCTGTTACCTTCTTAATTTCTAAGAGACTTGATTTTTGAGTGTTTTTAGTGGTGTCCTGTTTATGTTTCATGGGTGTGGTGGCATCTCCTTGTGGGGATGTTAATGCTACATATTTTCTCTGCCCCCCACGGCCAAGTCTAGTTTCTGTTTCTGCCAAGTGCGTTCCTCTGTTGACTTTGGCCTCTGTTTCCCACATCAGTGGGCTTCCTCTGGTGGCACTTGGCTGTGTGCTTATGTTTGAGAGTGAGGTCTACCAACCAAGACCCCCAGAAGTGGCTCTAAGTGCCCTCCCCCACTTCTGGTGGGAGCCAGGACTCTTTGGAGACATGGCTAGTTCCTGGTAAGGTTGCCAACTTCAGCAAATAAAAATACAGGCCCCTAGTTAAATTTGAATTTCAGATAAGCAACGAATAACTTCTCAGTATGTCCTGTGCGATGTTTACCTGGAAACCCTAACACCAGACCTGTGGCAGGAAGCGCATGAGAACCTGCCGTGTCTCTTCATGTCAGAGGCCACGGGAGGCACCAGGAGGGTGCAAAGGGCTTCACTGGCCAAAGATGGGACAATATGAGGGCTAAAGCACACGAAGCGTGTTGAGACCCATCCACTGGGCAGCCATGGAGGATACAGAGGCCCAAGTCCCAGGGTCTCGGCTGAGATTCTATTAGGTTCTTGGGCCGTATGACTGGGCCCATTCTCTGAGCATTTTAGTATAACTTCCTGTCTTCCTGGAAACCAAAATAATGTATATTGATTATAAAGCTTCCGTGCTGATGGCTTCAATAGACTAATGCATGCTTTCATAGATTTAAAATAGAGAACGTTAGATTTCCGGAAAGAAAAAAGGAATTGAACTTCTAATGCTTTAAAAAAAAAAAGTCATTTTCTTGCAGAATCCACAGCTAAAAAAATAAAACCTGGGACAATTGTTCATCGTTGGATAACAAGCAGAGAGATGTGAATTCTGGCAGAGAGCAAATGTTGCCGAGGAGACTTTATGTCATATAAACATCAATATTGTTTAAATGTTGGGCTGGAAAATGTGGAGTTTAACAACTAGTGGTAGAAAAAGTTCAGGGAATTTTTTTTTTTAAAGACTCAATCTTATTTATTTATTTTTGGTTGTGTCGGGTCTTCGTTGCTGCACGCGGGCTTTCTAGTTTCTGTTTGTGGTGAGCGGGGGCGACTCTCTGTTGAGGTGCGTGGGTTTCTCATTGCGGTGGCTTTGCTGCGGAGCGTGGGCTCTAGGCACGTGGGCTCTAGAGCGCACGCTCAGTAGTTGTGGCGCACGGGCTTAGTTGCTCCGTGGTATGTGGGATCTTCCCGGGCCAGGGCTTGAACCCATGTCCCCTGCATTGGCAGGCGGGTTCTTAACCACTGCGCCACCAGGGAAGCCCCCATCGTTCACTTTTTAGCACTTCCTTCCTTTTCGGCACTCCAGGCTTATCTCGTGTTCCCTCCCGCACCCTAAGACCAGCCATTTCTCCAAGGAGCCCTGGTTCCTTGTATGGGAAGTGGTCTTAGAAACCATTTTGATCTGGAGCTGGGTGTGCTCACTGCTGCTGGGCCTTCTCAGATGACAGAGCCGACCACGCATCCGCACACCTATAACCGCTGCTACAGGCGTCCGCCTTTATTTGTGTTGCGCTGAACATGAGTTCACAGCAGTGTCTCCAACTGTGATCCCGACCTCGCGGGTCATTCCAGCCCCTCTTGCTTTTCCATAACCTGGTCCACGTCCCCTACGGCAGTATCAGAGCTGATAAGCCACAGCCGGTGGGAAACACTCGTGTCAGCTCAAGCACGGTGCTGCGTGCAGGCCCCTCTGCTTTTGGTCACAGGCTCTGCTCACTCCCGAGGCCCTCAGGTTGGCACTTCCACACCCCTTCAGTGGTGTTGCCCCGTTTGTGAGTCAGCCAGATTTCTTGGCCTCATTCTGATTACCTGACCACCTAAATGAGTTGTTTAGACTTTTCACACATTAAGATTCCCTCTTTGTGCCATGCAGTTCATTGGATTTTGATAAACGCATAGTGCCGTGAATCCCCCTAATGGGGGATCATACAGAACAGTTTCGTTGCTCTGAAGAATCCCCTGTGCGCCACCTCTGCATCCCTGCCCCCGGCTTGTGGTTTCCAGGTGCTCGTTATGCAGCAAATACCCGGAGCCTTTCTAAAGATACTGAAATTCACAGAGAGAGCGATTACAGAAATAGTGCGTTACTGTCTAAAAATAGCCCTTCTTTGTCCAGATTACATCTAATTTGGACCGTGAAGTTAAAACATACGCTGTGTAATACATACAGTTACATAAACTAAAGCTCTCCGTTTAAATTTGTCAATAACAGTATAAATATTTGTGTACTTAGAATAAACATTCACAGAGAGGTATATCAGTATCGTTAAGTGGAGGAAGTGTATATATTATATAATAAAGAGGAAAAGAGTTGTCTTTTACATGCACAGCATATTCTAAACAAAAAGAAAAGCTGTTGTTTCCTCTGCTGGGTCAGGGAGTGCATTTCTCTCCCCCAGGCTTATCCCCATTTGGGCCCTTATCCCCTCAGGTTCCCACCACGACTTGACCCTGTTTTACCAGATGGTCCTTGTTTCTAAGATGGCAAACACTGCCAGTAATCATTCAGTGCTGTGCTCGTTTTAGATGCTGTCACCCGGATTGGTTAAAACTCTAGCCAACGTGATCCTCATGTCTTGTGTGTGGTCAACAGTGACGACGTGCCTGCCCCAGATCCAGGCCTGAGATCCAGACTTGGAAAAACTGACAGTGTGTCTTAAACCTCACCTGTCTTTGGGGTTCCCCCAGACCGCCGTTGGCAACACGAAGGCCTCCTCCCTTGGATAAAATGAAGAGCAGTGCAGACGATGGAATATACTTATCACTACCGTATTTAACCGCCTCTTCGCAAGTTTGGAAGCCCCCGTTTACGAAGCCCGTAATATGGGAAAGTCAGACTATTTATACACAAAAGGAATGTTGTTCTGACTGTGTTGGAGCAACTTTGCGATCTCGCGTTGGTGGGAAGCTGCCACGTTCGCGTGTGCGGCGAGGATGGCTCTGATTGCTGTGTTGTGAGGCCCTCCCCGCCAGTACCTGCAGGTCGGAAGGCTCTGTGAGGTAAACACACTCTCGTGACTGAATCCTGGGGAAGTACGTGACACCTTAAAAGAGATTCCGCTCTCTGGCCTTTGGACGTGCTGTGCAGCCGCGCGGCAGTGGTGGCCTCCCGGGAGCCGTCTCCGGGGTCCCTGACTGTTGACGCGACAGGAAACAGCCTCACTAGACAGGCCGACACTTGCCACACTGTCCCCAGGGGCCAGCTCAGGGCCGGGGGCCCCTGTGCACCAGAAGCAGATGACCCGGAACTTGCAGTCCGGCCCAAGTCCACAGGACAGGCAGAGGAGTTGGACGTGTCTCGCTGAGGTGGTGTGGGCATGAGACAGCACAGGCTGTAATGAAGTGTCTGTAAATGGATCTCATTCAACTGGCCCTCAGAGTTCAGGAGAAAATATCACAAGAAACTCTTAATACAGATGTGAAGCCAGTGATTCTTCAGAAAAACTGAAAATTCTGGAAGCGGTAGGAGGGAACCACTCAGGACGGTACCCGAGGGGTGGCCCTGGGTCCAGTCGGGACCAGGAAGCTCGGGGAGTCTGGTGGTTGGTTCACCCCCACTCCTCCCACCCCCCTAACCCCGACAGCAGAGGAGTCCTTGGGCTGGCAGGCTGGGCGGGCAGGGGAGGTGGGAGCCCTCCAGGCTGCAGGGCCGAGGGGCGTTGGTGGCCATGCCGAGGGCCGCAGGGAGGCCAGGTCAAGGCTTCGGGGTGGCTGAGGGACTGTGTTGCAGGCAGGACACCACGGACCACCCTCCCTCCCTCCCGTGGCTTCCCCCACACCCTCTGTGGGGAGCTCGAGCCCCTCTTCATAAAGCAGAGCTGCTGAAGGGAGCCTCGGTGTCACCAGAACCCGTGGTGAAGGGGCTCCCTTGCTGGAAGCATCGCATTTAAAGGTAAATCTCCCTGGTGAGGCGCCAGGGACCCAGGGCGCCCGTCCACGTGGAAGCAGCGCTCGCGGCCCCCAGGAAGCCAGCCTGGTGGCTGCTCTAAGCCTCGTGGCTGCTCTAAGCTTGTCAGCCCTGGCCTTCCCAAGGCGCCAGCAACCAGCTGGACCTGGGGACTTTGTAACTTTGTAACTCCTGCAGTGAGAGGCACCACGGGTGAAATCTGCTAGGAGTCAGGTCTGTGGTCCTTGATTCCTGGCTGCAAAACTGATGAATCGATAAGGACGGTAAGGAAACACTTCTGGCATGATGGGAGAGAAGAAAATACAGTGGCCAACCTTGGAGCCTGAGGTCATGGTTCGAGTCTATGACCCATACAATCCGGCCGGCGCCCCTGCACCTTCATGAACAGAACGAACCAAACAGAGGGGACGCAGGCAGGCGTCAGAGGCGCTGTGGGCTCGGTTCAGGCCACCGCAGGCACGCAAGGCACACAAACCTTTTGGTTTCCCAGCGCATATAAAAGTTATGTTTAAAGTGTAGGCTATTAAGTGTGCCATAGCATTATGTCTAAAAAACGTACATGCCTTAATTTTTTAAAAAAATTTGTTTATTTTTGGCTGCGTTGGGTCTTCGTTGCTGCGTGTGGGCTTTCTCTAGTTGCGGCGCGCGGGCTTCTCATTGCAGTGGCTTCTCTTGTTGCAGAGCTCGCGCTCTAGGTGCGCGGGCTTCAACAGTTGTGGCACACAGGCTCAGTAGTTGTGGCACACGGGCTTAGTTGCTCCACGGCATGTGGGATCTTCCCAGACCAGGGCTCGAACCCATGTCCCCTGCGTTGGCAGGTGGATTCTTAACCACTGCACTACCAGGGAAGTCCCATATATATTTTTTTAAATTTTACATGCCTTAATTTAACACTACTTTGTCTCTAAGAAATGCTAACCATCATCTGAGGCTTCAGCAAGTCAGAATTTTTTGCTGGTGGAAGGTTTGAAATAATGTGAGAACTACCAAAGTGTGACACAGAGACATGAAGTGAGCAGACGCTGTTGGGAAAATGGCACTGATAGACTTGCCTGACAGAGGGTCACCCCAAAACTTCAGTTTGTAAAAAGGGCAGAGTCTGCAAAGTGCAGTACAATGAGGGGTGCCTGAACCCTGTTAATGCCACGCAGGAAACCACTGATGTGGGTTTGACCACGACCACTAAAATCTTTGATCTTGGCTCCCTGACATTTTCTCAAGATAAAAGGGTTGGCTGGCCCATGAAATAATGGATCTAGATTTCCAGATTTTCTCGTCTGTATTTTCGAATCAGTGTCCCAGTGGACTGATGACCTCCCAGCCTCTGTCTGACCTGTGGTCTCCACCGGAAGGAGAAAGAGAGCCTCCACGGGACACCCGGCTCTTCAGACATGGGGCCTGCAGAGCCCCTGCCTCACGGGGTGAGCCCCGGCACCGGGCAGGCCACCAGGTCCCCAGAAGAAGGACCAACACACTCACAAGTGACCTGGTGCTTGTACGAGACCTGGTCAGAATGAGAAGAGCAGCGTGAGGGGGAAATGGCGAGTGCCGTGGCCTGTGACACGGCACCACCCTCTGGCCTCACCTCGTCTGATGATGGGTCAGCGCAGCTCCCAAGGACACCCCAGGGACCCTGCTGCTCAGCGACCTGCCCCCACAAGCCAGTCCCTAACAAGACGCCATCCCTGAGACCTGTGCTTTTCTCCTTTTAAGTCCTGCCCCTGCTTTGCTCAGGGAGACAGTCGTATTTGTCTCCTGTTGCTGCATCAAAAATCCACACAAACTCAGCAGCTTCCCTCAACGTGTTCATTACCGCACGGCTGGCATGGGGCACGCGTCTGGATGTGAGTTTGCTGGGAGCTCCGCCCAGGGTCTCACCAGGTGAAACCTGTGTCGGCAGGGCTGTGTCCTCACCTGGGGTCCTCTTCCAGGCTTATCTGGTGGGTGGCATAATGCATTCCTTGCGGTTGTAGGACTGAGATCCATTTTCTTCTTGCGGGGGTGGCTGGGGCCTCAGGGTTTGCACTTGGGTCAACCCCATGGGCGCTTTCACAGCCCAGCAGGCAGAGAAGCTGAGGCTTTTTGTCCGGCTGAGGTGCATACTCTGCCTCAGGGAGCAACCTGCAGTCACGTCTGTCACGTGGTGCGAAGGGCTATCCCGCCAAGGTTGGTCACACTCTGGGGGAGGAAACGGGCTGGGTGCCCTGGGGAGCATCTCAGAACTCTGTCCATTTCCCTGATGTGTTCGTGTAAATCCTGACGGGTCTAAACTAACCATCTTGGCGTTTCCTGCATCATCAGACCACATCTCTCCCGCATGTAAACCCCCTTAGGCCTCATCGTACTTCACGTGAGAGCCCAGCACGCTCTCCCCTACCCGGCAGGCAGCTTCCTGGGCCCCAGCCTAGCTATTCACTTGTGGGTGTGGGTCCCCGAGGGGCTGTCCTGGTTGGTCTGGCGGAGGGAGCCCCTTACCTGTGTTAATCTCGCCATGTTTAAAATGCCCTCATTCATCAGCAGCTGGGTCTGCAGGCTGCCTGCCCTCTAACAGCTACAAGAGGGCAGGAGCTTGGCAGCCGGTGCGGTGCTGAGTCCCAGTGCCTGGCACACAGTAGGTGCGCAGCGTTTGCTGAATGACAGCGTGTGTGAACACGTGTCTGTGTGTCTGGTTGTGCGTCTGAGTGCCTGTGGTTTCTCCTCCCAGTGATCCTGGCTGCCTGGAATGTCCGGGTCCCCAGGATTGGAGCCAGAGTCTGAGTCTGTCTCAGTGGGGCTCGCTGGCTGACCCGCCTTGTCTGGCCTGGACTCCTAGGAGAGGGGGATGTGGGTCCAGGGCTCTGGTCTGGCTGGGGCTGGGCTGGAGCTCAGGAGGACCATGGTGATGTTGCAGCCGTTTAGTTCCGGTCTGTTCTCTCCTGGGCCTCTGTTCTCATCTGCGGCTATTTCCTGCCAAGGACCGGGGAGGTGGGCTCAAGCAGAGAGAACAGGATGGGGCAGGGAGGAGGGGTTTGCAGCCTTCCCCTGCCCTGTCCATCCTTGCCCAGTGGTGCCAGGAGTGTGCTTCCTCCTTCAGACTTCTGTACTGGGGCTGAGCCGAGGGCTGGATCTGCGATGCCAGGAATCCACCGACCTCCACGCAGGGCTGAGAGAGGGAGGGCTCTGCAGGGAGTTGAGGGTGTGGCCCGGGTGCTTCCAGGCTCTTAGCTCAGCGCTGGGAGCTGACCCCGCTCCCCTTCCAGACTGAGGGGCCGGACCTGGGCCGTCTCTGCCTCCCTCCAGCCCTGCCTGGACATCTTCCCTCTATGGAGGAGAGACAGCCTGGCAGCCAGAGGCAGGAACAGAGGCCTGAGATGGAGCAATAGAGCGGTCGAGGCCGATGGAGAGAGACAGACAAGGGCGGGGGCGCAGAGGAGGGAGGAGGGCTGGGAAGGAGGCCACCAGTGCTAATATAAACCAGTTAGAAAAACAGGAGGAGAGGCCAGGCCTCAAGGCCAGCCAGGCAGGGCTTGTTTATCCAGAATGAAAGGCCCATGAGGAGCTGGGGGTGGGGTGCGGAGACAAGTCCTGATTCCAGTTTGGAAAGGGGGTTCCGCCTCCCAGGGTCTGGATCCTGCTGAGGAAATGGGTCCGTTAGGTTGGGGGTGGGGCGTCCTCACAGCCCTGTGTCCTCCCAGTGGGTCCTACCTGTTGTCAACCCTCATTCCCTCTTGCTGCAGTAGCAGCAGCTTCCTCCCCTTGCCCGGAGCCCAAGAGTCTGGCTGGGCTGGGCTCCTTGCTCGTCTGAGGACTTGGGGAGCAGGGCAGGGTTCAAGAGAGACTCCAGCCCACCAGGGCCTGGGGCCTGTGACCATAATTCAGTCCAAATGGGCAGTCCAAAAATGCACTGTGGGTTTTTGTGGTAGTTTGGTGGATTTTTTTTCTTTTTTTTTTTTTTTGAGGTTTGCTTAACTAGAAAGAGTGGGTTTGATACACAGTGCGTGCTCTGTTATTTCACATTTGTTTACGTGACTTCGTAAGTTTTCCCAGAGCTTCAGATTTGTGCCTTCTGTTGGGAAGGCTCCCATGCCCCCCTTCATTTCCTCCCCCTGGGAGGGGTGGGGGGTGATCCTGGGGACACCGTACCCGGGTCTGGGTGGTGTTTCTGCTCTTGATGGTGGGCAGATGGGGTGGGGGCACCAGGACAGGGGGTCACCCGGCTCCCCGCTCAGCTCTCAGGGGCCCCACCCTCACCCCCTGGCTGGCTGAGGGGACTGATGAACAGCAGTGCCCATCATGCTCTCCGGAAGGGGCCCCCCACCTCCCCAGGGCCCGTGCGACTCTTATCCCCACCTCACAGTTGAGGAAACGCAGCCCCCAGAGGCGAAGGGTCACCACAGGGCCAACGGGAAGACCTGGTGGTCTGGCAGCCTGGGGTCCTTGGGGTCAGACCCAGGATGCCTTTCTGCTCTCCTGCAGTGGGGGGATGCCTTGGCCAGTGTTCACTTACAGAGGTGCTGGTGAGGAGATACTCCCCCCAGAACCCCAGACCTGCAGTGGCCCCAGAAGGGCTCCGTATGTATGTCACAGACACCCACGAGGCATCTGGGGCCATATCCTCAGGCCCCCCTGCCCCTTCTGGGCTGGGCTACTGCCACCTTCTCCAAGACCCAAGCCAGAGTGACTCCCCTCACCCTTGGGAACACAGTGGCCAAGGCCTGACACCTCCCACCAGGCCGGCCAAGGACCAAGGACCGGGGGAAGGCGGGGAGGCCAAGGGGCCGGGCAGGAGCGGAGGGGGCGGGTCTGCTCCGTGATGTCACAGCGGGTGCTGGGGAGGGGGGAGGGGAGGGGAGGGGGAGGGGAGGGGGCCGGGCTGTTTTTCTGGAGAGTTAGAGCCTGAGTGAGACAAAGCGCCGGCGGGCCAGGCGGGCCAGGCAGGCGCCATGGAGCTGCGGGCCCTGGGTCCTGCTCTGGAAACTTGTGCTTCTGCAGAGTGAGTTCGGGTGTGGGGGTGGGGGCGGGGGGGCGGGGGGGCGGGAGCCGCCGGAGGGTCTGAGCCCGAGCCCAGGGTTGCGGGGGTGCCTCAGCTGGGAAGGGGTGGGTCTGGGGGCCTCAGAGGGAGCTGCTCACCACGAGAAGTCCCCCAGGACGTCAGGTCCCACAGAACTTCCCCTCACTGGACGCTGGAGAAGGGCCGGGCAGGGAGGGAGGCCAAGGCGGGGGCTCCTCCTGGGCTCCCTGCGCTCCCCAACCTCTCTGGGATGCCCCTCAGGCCTGTGCTTCTCTGTTGTCAGTAGGGGAGTGGGTGGGGGACTGAGGGGGGCTCGCAGGGTCTGCTCCCAGGCCCCGGAGCTCACCCCCCCCACCCCACCCCTGCCGGGCTGGCCTGCTGACCCGGCACATTCCTCCATCCGGCTGGGCACCCGGCCACAATCTCTGGAGCAGGAATTTGGCGTGTGGGGTGGCAGATGGTGGGGTCACTCCCCACTTCCAAGCCTTCTCCGTGCTTCAGACCTCTGCCCTTCGGGAAGGCCGAGGGGGCTCCTGGGTGGGGCGCCAGCCGTCTGAGGACCCTGGAGGGCGGGCTTGTGAGGCATGGACCCCGGGCAGGTGCCACTCCGGGGTGCACGTACAGAAGCCCCGCAAACCAGCCAGAGGTGTCAGGCGCTGGTACTCTTGTGGCCGTTGCTGCAGTGATGGGTTAGGGTGGCCACCATTCCTGAATGAGCTGCCTGGCCCCACCACTCCCCCGCAGCCTGGGCAGATGGCCATGAGGATTAAGCGGGGGCCTGGGAGAGGTGGGGGGGCGGGGAAAGAGACCGCCGCCTCTGCCCTCCCGGCTTCTCTGGATTTACCTCCACCTGTTAAGAGGGTGTCACTAGCACCCACCTCAGCAAGGACTACCGAAGGGGCCCAGGGAGCCAAGTGGGGGCCGGTTCGGGTGGGTGACCCCTCCACAGTATGACTCTTGCTTCCTCTCTTTCCAGGCTCTTCTGTCCTTCTGTCCTCAGGTTAGTGACCACCCTCCCCTGGGAACCCTTGCTAGCCCCATCCTGTATCTGTCCCCTTGGGTCTCACCCCTCCCGCGGTCACTTCCCCTCTCCACCAGGGCCAGCCGGGCCCGCGACCCCCGGCAGCTCCGTGGTGTCCGAGTCTGCAGTGAGCTGGGCAGCCGGCGCCCGGGCGGTGCTGCGCTGTCAGAGCCCGCGCATGGTGTGGACGCAAGACCGGCTGCACGACCGCCAGCGCGTGGTCCACTGGGACCTCAGCGGCGGCCCGGCCGGCGGCCCCGCGCGCCGACTCATGGACATGTACTCGGCGGGCGAGCAGCGCGTGTACGAGCCGCGCGACAGCGGCCGCCTGCTGCTGACCCCCTCCGCCTTCCAGGACGGCAACTTCTCGCTGCTCATCCGCGGTACGGCCCGAGGGACCGAGGGGGGAGGGGGGGCTGCGGGGGCGCGGGCGAGGCTGCGGAGCTCATCGCTGGGTTCCCCCGGTGCGTAGCGGTGGAGGACACAGACGAGGGGCTGTACACCTGTAACCTGCACCACCATTACTGCCACCTCTACGAGAGCCTGGCCGTGCGCCTCGAGGTCACCGACGACCGTGAGTGTGTCCCACTCCCGGCCTGTGCTCTCCCACCCCTGCCCCCACCCCCCGCCCCGCTCCCTCCGGGCCCCCTCCTGGCCCGGGGTCCCTGACCGGCCTCGCTCCCCCAGCCCGGGCCGCCGGCGCGCACTGGGACGGCGAGAAGGAGGTGCTGGCGGTGGAGCGCGGCGCGCCCGCGTTGCTGACGTGCGTGAACCGCGCGCACGTGTGGACCGACCGGCACCTGGAGGAGGCGCAGCAGGTGGTGCACTGGGACCGGCAGCCGCCCGGGGTGCCGCACGACCGCGCGGACCGCCTGCTCGACCTGTACGCGTCGGGCGAGCGCCGCGCCTACGGGCCGCCCTTCCTGCGGGAGCGCGTGGCGGTGGGGGCGGACGCCTTTGCGCGCGGCGACTTCTCGCTGCGCATCGACCCGCTGGAGCCGGCAGACGAGGGCACCTACTCCTGCCACCTGCACCACCACTACTGCGGCCTGCACGAGCGCCGCGTCTTCCACCTGAAGGTCACCGAGCCCGTCGCCCGGCCGCCCCCGCGGGACTCGCCGGGCAACGGTTCCAGCCACAGCGGCGCGCCCGGCCCAGGTGCAGGAGGCACGTCTGTGGCCCCCCCCGGCCCCAAATCAGGGGCTCCAGCGTTGCGGGGGGAGGGCCCCGCGGGCTGAGGCCGGTCCGGGTAGGCGCGCTGCGCGCTCCCTGACACGGTCCCCGCCCGGCCCCCGCAGACCCCACGCTGACGCGCGGCCGCAGCGTCATCAACGTCATCGTCCCCGAGGGCCGGGCCCACTTCTTCCAGCAGCTGGGCTACGTGCTGGCCACGCTGCTGCTCTTCATTCTTCTGCTCATCACCGTCATCCTGGCCACCCGACAGCGGCGCCGCGGAGGTGAGGGGGGGGCGGGGGGGGAGGGACTCGCGACGCCGGGGCTGAGGCCAGCACCGGGAAGCCTTTCCCGGCCGGAGGCGGGACTTGGGGCGCAGTGGTCCGAGCAGAGGGCCCCATGAGCCTCGTTGCCTGGGCTGCGAGGGTTCCTCTGGGCTGGGGGTGGGGGCTGGGGAAGGGGGAGGCTGCCCCAACACGACTCTCCCTCCCCAGGCTACGAATACTCCGACAAGAAGTCCAAGTCCAAGGGGTGAGTGCCCCTTCCGGCTCTCCCGGGGACCAGGCAGACCTGCCCACCGCTCTAACCTCCCACCACCCTCCCGCTTCCAGGAAGGACGTGAACATGGTGGAGTCTGCTGTGGCTGCCGGCGACCAGGCTCTTTACAGGAGGGAGGACATCCGACTAGGTGAGGGAGACCAAAGGGACAGACTGTGGCTCCCAGGCCTGGGGTGAGGGAGGCACGTCTCTGAGACCTCACCCTGCTCTCTCCCTGCATCAGGTTACAAAAACAACCTCCTGAAGGAGAGGGTTGAGCTGTCCCACAGCCCCCTGCCCGCCAAGAGCATCGACTTGGACAAAGGTGAGCTGAGGTGCGGGGGGAGACCCCTGCCCATCTCAGAGCTGGGCTGTCCCCTTGCCACCCACTCAGAGCCCCAAGGCACCAGCCAGCCCTGCGGGCAGGAGTCCCCTGCCGCCTCAGTGCCCCCGAAGTCCCTGGGCAGCCCTGATGGTAGTCTGCCCTGTTTCCCCCGCAGCAGAGGGGCAGAGGGCAGACACCCGCCTGTCCCCTTGGCTTCCAGAGTTCAGGAAGGAGTACTGCAAATAAGGCGACCCCGGGCTCCTGGCTGGGCCAGCAGCTCTGCCAGCTCTTGTCTGTCCACCCCGGAAGACTCTTCCTGACCCCCACGCAGCTCGCCTGGCCCCCCTTCCAGCGGCTGGTCCCGCTGTCCTGGAACTTGGCCTGGACTGGTGCAGGGTGAGGCTGCCTCCAGACCCCTCTTGGGGGCCACCTGATCCTCATTTGCGATCGTGGGCTCCCTAGGACTCTGCCGGCACTGCAGCCGGGCCCCTTCCGCAGCCCTCGGCCGGTGCTCTTCCCTCCTCGCACGGCCACGACCCTGCTGATGTTCACCAGACTCTCAGGCTCTCCTGGCCTCTGCCCACTGGGGGCTGGGAGCCCCACCTCTGCAGGGAGAGGGCCGTGAGGGGGCTCAGTGGGGATTCTTGGAGCTGGGGTCAGCCTCAGGCCTGGCACTCCCACCCCTTCCTTGCCCCGTCCTTAGGGGAGCTGCCTGCCAGGCTGTCTTGGGCTCTTCACGGTAACCCGAGGACCGCGCACTCCAGGCCCGGGGCTAGTGTCCCTCTGCGCTGCCTCCGGCCTCCTGGGGCCCCCTCTCTGCTTCCCACCCTGCTTCGGCCCCGTTTCCAGCAAGCTGCCTTGACAGTCACTAGGCTCCATGTGACTTCTGAGCCTGACTCCCTTCCCTCGGCCCCTCCTTGGGCTGGAGTCCAGGCTGAGGCCTCATTGGACTGCGTTTTGGCTGAGGACGGGGGGCGGGGGGGGGGGCGGTGAGGATGGTCTCAGAGTGGCCGGTGCTGCCACTCCTGACACCCCACATTTGCTCATCCTGGGGAATTGCTATCATCTCAATAAAGACCACATCTGATTTTAGACTTGGCCCCAGCTATGCCTCTACAGCTCCCCTCCATCTCCCCGGGGGGCAGAGTCTGGCCCTTGGGGACCCCCAAGTGTTCTCCTTCATCTGAAGTCCTACTGTCATCACCCATTCCTCTGGGTGGAAAGTCTGGGTCTGGGTGTCCTGAGAAGGGCAGTCAGAGTTGATTGTGTGCACTTGCTCCTGGTTGTGAAGCAGTTTCAGATCCTCTTCTGAGGGCTTACTGGACCTGAGGACAGAGGGCAGACTGTATTAGTTCAGTCCTCTGAGAAGAGAAGCAGATGCCAGGATGGGCTCGACAGTGAGGAAAAAGGGGGAGGAAGCAGGTAGTGGGAGAGCCCTCAGAGGGGTGCCAGCAGGACAGGAGGGGGAGGGAAGGGAGCCGCGGTAGGAAGAAGCCTGTTTCTCCAACCCTGACCCCATCCTCCAAGGCCCTCAGGGACAGCAGGGGGCAGGAGGGGCGACTGTCACCCCAAGTTGGAAAACCCAGAGCGATGGGCTGAGATCAGGACCTTCCAAATGAGGAAGCACGAGCCATGCACGCGGGGTGGGGGGTGGCCCACAGGGGGCTCCCTCTGCATCCGAGCTGGCACCTGGGGGAGGTGAAAACCCC
The DNA here is from genome assembly GCF_008692025.1 of Phocoena sinus. Classification (NCBI taxonomy): domain Eukaryota; kingdom Metazoa; phylum Chordata; class Mammalia; order Artiodactyla; family Phocoenidae; genus Phocoena; species Phocoena sinus. The sequence goes on along the minus strand of NC_045763.1, from coordinate 501,358 downwards.
GGGGTCGTTTTGATGAAGGCCCAGTTTCAAGCCCTCACACAAAGAGTCACGAAATGTGTTCCTTACAGATCCTGGGGCGTGTGTGTGTGCACGCTGGGCATGTGTGTGTGTGCTGGGCGTGTGTGCACGCTGTGTGTGTGTGTGTGTGTGTGTGTGTTCACGCGTGCGCGCTGGGTGGGGGGGGTGTGTGCTCGGGGAGCCAGAGGAAGGGCAGTCCTCCATCCAGGTCACCAGTGAGCAGGAGATGGCCAGCAGGGTAGCAAGCACCTAGAACTTGTAAGGTGGTTGCGGCAGCAGTCACTGGCTTTCACGGGCTCAGCTCTGAGTGGTTATTTTAAAAGGTGCCCAGGAAAAGCAAGGCAGGAACTTGGCGTGGGAGTCCTGAGCGTTGGTCCTCATCTGAACGTCCAGGCTCTGGGTGTGAGCAGGACAGTCATACAGTGAAACACCTGGGCAGTAACTCAAAATAGCTGCTCTCTCGTCACACCCCCACAAGGACCCCACAGTGGCAACGGGAGGGAGGCTGGGGCACGGAGCTGTGACTCCCCCCAGCCCAGTGACCCCCGGCCCCAGTGGCCCCATGCCACTGGACAAGGTGCTTCCTGTCAGGGCTCAGGTTCCGGCCACAGACTCAGGCCCCTTGCAGAGCCCCAGCCCGACCACGTGAGCATCAGTCCCGGGATTGGCTTCTGGCTACCAGCCTCTGTCCTGTGCCTTGGGCTGAGGGGCAGGAGTGCAGCTGAGGCATCAGAGCCCCTGCATCTGTGTGACTGGCAGCCTGGCCTGGGGAATCTGGTCCCCTGGTGAGCTCTCAGGGTCTTCCTCCCTAACCCTGAGCACCCAGAAGAGAGCCATGGCGGACCCTTCCTCTAAGGCAGTCCTGCCTGGGGAAACTGAGCCCCGAGGGGAGAAGGCCCAGGCTTGGCTGAGCGGGTGCCCACCTCACAGAGCCCAGGGGAGTGGAGGGCAGGACCCCTGCCTAGGCTCACCTGGGGGTGGTCCCCGGCCTGGACTCAGGGACTTACGGCCAAACTCTGGCTCCTCCAGTCAGTGATGGACTAATGAGGTCTCCTCTTGTGCTGGCCCACTGCGTGAGGATGGTCGTGACCTGACAGATGGGAGAGTCTCAGCTCCAGCCAGCTTCAAGGCAGGGCGCTGGGGACGGGCCTCAGAGCGCCACGTGCCGCCCACCGGCAAAACTCTCAGGCCGCATCCTAGGGCCTCTCCCTTCTCACTCTTGCCAGCGTGGGCCTCCTTCTAGTGGCCTCAAATTTTCCTCCTTGGGTGGGGGTAGGGAGAGCCGCTCTCCCCATTGGGCTGGACCCTTCACAGCCGGAGGGGCGCTGCTCCGCGTCTCCCTTGACCCCAGGCAGGAGGACCCCAGGCAGGTTCGATGGAGAGCGGCCGGGAAAAGAATCCCTACACCTGCTGCCAGAAGCACCGTGCCCCTGCGTGCGCACACCTGCCCGCGCTGACCCCGCTGTCGCCTGAGCATCACATACACGTGCTCACACTTGCATTCCCTCGTCCACGGGGGCACCGGCATTCCCTTGGCCCGTGTTTCTCGGAGCCCCCGTGTGACCCGGCAGAGCTTGGAGCTGGCGCAGGGGCGCAATGTGACCGACTGTCCTCGGCTCCGGCCCGGACACAATTCTCAGTTTCCCGCGGTGCCCCCGCAGCCCGCCGATGTGACCACGGCGCCTCCGGACTCTTAAGAGGAGGACCGGAGCCTGGCCGCGCGGAACCCCTCCGAGGGCTCCAGGCCGGGTGCAGAGCTTCCTGAGGGGCCCCACCCACCTCCTCCCCGCGGGGCACGCCCCGGCCGCCCAAGGGCCGAGAGCCGGGCGCCGAGGGCTGCCGGCCCATGCACAAGGCGGCCGCGGGACGCGCGCGCCACGGACTCCCGGCCTGGCCGCAGGGACGGAGGCCCCGCCCTCGCCGCGCCCGCGCGTGCGCAGCCCCGCCCCTTGCCGCGGGCAGCCCGGTGACGTCAGGCCCGCCGCTCTCTGGCGCCCCCCACGGCCACGCGCAGCAGGGCCCGCGGTCCCTTTAACGCGCGGCCCGAGGGGGCGGCGGCGGGGCGCACGGACGCGGCGGGCCTCGCGCCCTCCCTGCCTGCGTCCCGGGCCGGGGGCGCATGGGTGGCCGCGGGCGGCGGGGCAGCAGCCGTGGTGTGCGCGGGGCCGGGGCCGGGGCTGAGGCCGGCAGGGCGGGCGGGGCCGGAGCGGCCGGGCGGGGGCGCGGGGGCCTGGTCGCGGCTGGGCCGGGAGCGGCGCGCGGGCGGGGCGCGGGCCGGCGGCGGGGAGGCGCCCGCGTCCAAGGCCCGGGCCGGGCCTTAGCGCCGCGCCATGGCGGAGACCAAGATCATCTATCACATGGACGAGGAGGAGACGCCGTACCTGGTCAAGCTGCCCGTGGCGCCCGAGCGCGTCACGCTGGCCGACTTCAAGAACGTGCTCAGCAACCGGCCCGTGCACGCCTACAAATTCTTTTTCAAGTCCATGGACCAGGACTTCGGGTCAGTGGGCCACAGGGCCTGTGCGCGGGCGCGCGTGTGGGCACCTGTCTGCGCCAGGCAGGGCAGATCCTGGGGCTGTGACCCGGGCGGTGCCTCCCCGTGCCTGCGCGCCCCGGTGCGGTGTGTCCCACCTGTCTGTGCCCTGAGCAGGGGACGCCTGGGCCCCTGACCGCCTGCCCAGGAGCCTGAGAGCTCTGGACGGTGGGCACGCGAGGGTCCTGGCTTCTCCACCTGCCCTGGGTCCTGTCCTGAGTGTGACTTGAGGTGGAGGTCTGTAGTCCAGGTCGACCTCGAAAATACAACCTTGGCACCTGTCAGGCTCAGGGTCCTTTGCCCCCCTTATGTGGAGGGCAGATGCTTAGGGATGGCCTGGAGAGCTTGCGATTCATGGGGCTTGGGGTCAGAGGAGTGTCCGAGTGTTGGGAGGGGAGGGGTTGGGGTGGGGACAGGGTGCCGGCCACCCAGTGGGTTCCCTAGTTAGCATGGGGGAAATGAGGTGATCTGGGACAGGGGCACAGATCTGTCTGCTGGGGTCTGCAGACGTTTCTGGAGGCTCAGGATAGCCTCCTCCTGACCCCCTTCTCCAGGGCCCTCGGGACAGGGCAGAGGTCAAGGGTCACTGGGCAATGTGGGGCTTTATTCCACCCACCCCTGCCCCGGGGTTGCTGGCCACAGGGCTTCTGTCCCTGCTGAGCCACATGGCACTTGGGTTCCTGGGAACGGCCCAGGCCAACTGCTGACTCGGGGCAGCTTCTGTGTCAGCGTCCGCATGTCTGCCCTTAGTGGTGGCTGTTCTGGCCGTGGGGACTTCCCGCTTGTGCTGGGCTGGGCCTCTGGAACGGTGAGCGGTGAGCTGGAGGCTGGCTGTCCGCTTGAGGCCTGACCCGGCACAGCCACGGGTAACCTGAGTCCCCTGCTCAGCGGTGCTGGGGCGGGGGCGCGGGGGGGCACCCAGAGGCCTCGTGCGCCGAGCAGGTGTGCCTGGGTGCCCTCAGGCAGCCCGTGTCCTTGTTTGTGGCTGCGTCTCGGGACTTTGACATTGAGCCATTTCCTGGATTCTGTGGTTTGCATGGGCCTTGGGCAGGCCCAGGTCAGGTCAAGCTGAGGCTACTTTGTGGCTCTCAGGAAGGCCTGAGGGACATGTGGGCAGCTGGACTCTCATGCCTCCCCAACACCAGGGAGAGGCAGAGAAGGGGGCATGTGCTCTTGGCAGCCTCCAGCCCTGCCGGGCTCATGTTAGGAGCCACCCCCAGGCTGGGCTCCCCTGGGTAGGGCATTGATTTGGGGAGCCAGCCCTCATTGGGTGATCTCCTACAGTCTCACTGCTCTGGGTCTGCTGTGCTTTGGCTGTGAGCACTGGGTATGTGAAAGGGTGCTTTTGTTTTTAACTTAGTGTATTAGTTCAACAAAAATTACTGAAGTCACACATGTTCTGTCACAAAGCAAAGCCAGCAGAGAATGTGAGGCACAGTGTGTGCCCAACCCCCTAGGTTGGACCATGATCTGGGGTGCATCCTGAGGGCCCTGACCCTGGTCCTCCGTCTGGTAGCTGCTGAGCTGCAGAGACCCCTGCCCCCATCAAGGTGCACTCCCAGCAGAGGCTGGGCCTGCTGGAGGATTTGCAGGACCCATGGGTGCCCTGGCCTAGGAGGTCAGTGGGCAGGCAGATCTGGGTCTTGAAGCACGAGTAGGAGTTCTTCAGGTTGTCTCAGCATGACTGGGATGAGGGGGGAGAGAACAAGACCGGGCTAGTAGGCTGGGCTGGGATGGAGAGGGATTGGGGTGACTCTGGAAGGCACAATGGGCAGACAGAGCAGGGGAGGCTCACCTTATTCCCCACCCCCGAGACCTCTGGTTTGTGGCCTGTTGGCCTCAGGGACCCTTGGAGAGGATCTGCCTCTTCCTCCCCTCCCCTGAGGTCTACCTACAGAGCTCCAAGTTTTATTTATTCTGTACAATCATTTACTCAGTGTAATAAATTTCCTCTGGGAGGGGCTGAATAGTCACTCATACTTTAGTATAAACGAGAGCTGGAAGCTCACCCTAGATACCTAGTGGATGTAGCTGGAGGTTGGGGAAAGTGGGGGCAGGTCCTGGCTGGGCTGGGGCAGCAGCCCCCTCATAAGAGGGGTGGCCTCAGATTGGGGACTGTGAGGGCACCTAGTGAGCCTGGGCTTCCTGCCCCAACCCCTCAGCCCACTGTGGGCTGGGCCCTGAGTTCCTGGGGCCTCTGTTCCTGGCCACGGCTGGCCAGGAAGGGAACCCCTTCCCTTACTAAGTCTAAGGTGTGGCCACCGCCCCATGCTCTGGGCCGGGTCCCACTCCCCACGGGCATCTTTGGCCAAGTGGGTGGCAAGTCCTGCGCCCACCTCCCACTCTTCCCATGCAGGTCACAGGTTTTGTGTCCCAGCGAAGCTGGGGAGGATGTCTGGGCTTGTGCTCGGTTGGCCTGGAAGTGCCAGGCATTGGGTTTGGTGAGCGGCAGTGCAGTGCAGGGAGACGTCTGGGCCCAGCCTTTGGGCTGAGTGGCAGAGGGTGAGGGTGTCTGGCTCACAGGTTTCTGCTGCCAGGGCTGCCTTGCCGATTCCAGGCCCGGCTGGACTTGGCAGTGGCCCTGACCCCTGCATCTCTACGCCAGGAGCTCCGGTCTGTGGGGCCATCTGTCTGTGGGCCCTGGGGGGTGCAGTGGGGGGCTGCGCTTGGCCTGGCGCAGGCTGCCCGAGCTCCCACTCTGCCCACCATCTGGGGTCAGTGCCCCCAGTGGTGTTGGGAGAGTCTAGATGGGTCACCCCCCAGAGCTTGTGGCAGGGCTTGGAGGACTTGGATCCACTCACCCCGAGGCCTGCAGAGCCTGGGCCTGGACAGGAGGCAGTGAGGGGACAGAGGAAAGCTCTGTGGGAGCTGAGGACCCCGACCCATGGGGGAACACTGTGCCTCACTGGGGCCATCTCACTGGGCCTCTGGGAGCCCAGGGGTCCCCCTGGGCCCCTGGCTCAGCTCCAAGGGCCCCCGCTCTGAGCAGATTCCTCTGCGGGGCGAGTCTGCGGGGGTAGCGGGCGGGGCTGGGCAGCCCAAGTCCTAGGGTAACTGGGATTTCGCCGGGAATCCTGCGGTGTGGGCAAGATGCCAACGGGGGCGCCCCTGGGTGGCCACCACGAGGTTCAGTGTCTTCACCGACCACTGCTCCTGAGGTCTACTCTCAGACCTCAGGGGAGCCCTGGGGTTGTGTGGGGGGCATTTCCCCAGGCTTGGCCAAGGCCTCCCCCAACCCCACCCCCGACCTTGTCCCTATCCCTGGCCATCGCCGGGGGTGGGCAGCGTGTGCCCCTGTGCCCTTTGTCCTGGGGGCTGGGGCCCCTGCCCCTCCCTCCCTGCTGTCCCGGCCCAGCTGCCCCTCAGTGCCCCAACGCCCGGTGGAGGGCAGAAGGCTCTGCAGTGCAGGCTGCAAGGTATGTTTCGCAGGCTGGAGAGGGCCAGGGAAGCAGCGCCTCTGGGCCCTGGGAGGGGCATTCGTGTGTGGGTGGGCTACATGGGGGCCTCAGGCAGCCCCGGGCGGCGGGTCACCTGGAGGCTCTGGCCATGTGGGCACTCAGTGTGCCCCTGGGCCCCCCTGCCTGGGGTGTCCACCTCTGGGGGAGCCAGGCAGGCCCCGTGGTGTGAGTCAGAAAGGGCGAGGGCGGGGGCGGGGGGGGGGCGGCAGGGGAGGCCGCCGGCCGGGCCACCTGGGCTGTGAAGTGGGAACCAGGTCCCTCCCATGTCTCTGTCGCCGCAGTCACTCAGAGACAGTGCTTGGGGCCTGCTGGGCCCCTGGGAGGGCTTGCTGCAGCCCCCTGTCTGTTGGCTGCAGCTGGCAGAACCACAAGTGTCCCCAGGCCACCGCAGGTTTTCCTGGGGTGATAAACTTCTGTGTGGCCTCCTTGACTAAATCTTGGGCTGGGTCTCGGCCTCCCCAGAGCTCAGCTCTGCCGGACTGTGATGTGTGAGTGGGCGCCACAAACACAGTGTCTGCTCCTCACTGGGGGGGGGGGGCTCTGAGAAATGACTCTTTCTGTCTCTTGTTCTGTCCACCTCATCTGTACCTGTGTGGTTGGCCCTGGGATGCCACACAGGCACAGAAGGGGGGGTCACCGAAGGACCCTGGCGGGGCGCCCCCTCCCTCCCAGGCTGGCCCGTCTCCTCGTCCACTCCGCCCTGAGGCCTTGGACCCTCTCCTGGTGGGTGGGGTAGACCGGAGCCTTGCTCTCTGCATGGGAGCGTCCTGTCCCACCTGTTGCTGCCAAGGACTAGCCGAGTCACGGTGTCTGGGCCCAGCGGGCCACAAGGCCGCTTCCCGCCTGCTCTCCCGGCTCCTGTTTCTGCACTGGGCCCAAGCCCAAGTGTAGGAACCTGCCACGCTGGGCGGGGCTGGCCTCCAGGGGGCAGGGCCTCGGGGCACCTCCTGCCACAGGCCCCACCCTGCCTGCCCTGCTCTCCGGGGAGGGCCTCCGGGGAGGCTGCAGTGTGGGATGTGTCTGGGCCACAGCACTGCCCGCCCTGCACCGTGGCCCTTCCCCTGCTGCCCTCGTCAACCTTTTGAACCTGACACCTGGACCTCCCCAACCAGTTTCTGACCCCAGGGTCACTGGCCTCCTTCCCAGTTAGCATTGCCCTGGCCCTTGGCGACCTGCCTCTCCCACCCCACCCCAAGCCCACCTGACTGGGGGCAGCATTAAGGGATAGGCCAGGGCTAGCCGCTGGGCAGTGGGTATGGCTGGTGGGGCTCGCTGCCCTCCAGGGCCTGAGGCTTCTCTGTGGCCCCAGCTGGCCCTGAGCTTGGCTGCCCTTCCAGGTCTCGAGTTGGGCTGGTGCCGTGAGTGGGGGTCTGTTTTTGTCTCCCTGGCTGGGCCGATGGGCCAGGGGGGCGGCCGCCTGCCCTTGGAGTGTGTGCGTGTCGGTCTGTGTGTTGTGCCCTCTCGACCTGCCTGCATCTGTGCTGAGGCCTGCTGTGAACCAGGCCCTGTTCTAGGCTGGCAGGGTGGGCTCTGCCCTCACCATGCACAGGCCGGGGGGGCACAGAGGCGCAGAGCAAGGCAGATACTCGCATTTTAGGGCCGTCCAGGCAGTGACTCTTGGTGCTGGGAGTGTCTGGGTCCCCTTGGACCTGGACCCTGGAAGGGGCCCTTGGAAGGATGGTAAAGGTTCCTGGGAAGGGAAATGCCGGGTGGGGGCATCTGCACAGGCTGACATCTGGGCGTGTGGCTGGACGCCCCGTGTGGCCTGCACCCCAGATGAGCTGGGGCCCCTCGTCCAGAGCCCAGTGCTGGGAGCAGGCCCCACTGCAGTGGCCTCACGGCTGCATCTGCCTGCAGGGTTGTGAAGGAGGAGATCTCCGACGACAATGCTAGGCTGCCCTGCTTCAATGGCCGCGTGGTCTCCTGGGTGAGTCCACGGGATGCTGGCAGAGGGCCCTGGGCTGGTGGGAGTGGAGGAGGCTGGTCACCTGTGCCCCGGTGCCCTGCCAAGGGTCGCCTGGAAGCCGGTCCCTTGAGCCCTGCTCTCCTCCGCAGCTGGTCCTGGCTGAGGGCACACACTCGGATGCAGGGTCTCAGGGCACTGACGGCCACGCAGAACTGCCTCCGCCTCTCGAGCGGACAGGTGGCATCGGGGACTCCCGGCCCCCCTCCTTCCAGTAAGGACTCTGAGGGGTGGCGCTGAGCCCAGTGGTTCTGAGGGGCCTGTGTCCTGCCGGGCCTCTTAGGGGTGGGGAGGGGCAGGTACCTGAGCAGGGACCCACGGTCAGTAGGCGCTGGTCAGCAGAGGAGGGGCGGGCGGAGAGGCCTGGAGTGGGCCGGCGGGTGGATGGGGGCCCCTGCTGGAGTCGAGGTCCCACCAGACGAGGGCAGCAGAGGAGCTGAGAGGGCGTTCGAGGCGTGAGTGGCCCGGCCGCCCCAGCCCAGCCCCCCTCGTCGGCACAGCCCGAACGTGGCCGGCAGCCGAGATGGGATGGACAACGAGACCGGCACGGAGTCCCTGGTCAGCCACCGGCGGGAGCGAGCCCGACGTCGGAACCGCGAGGAGGGTAACGAGGCCACACCCTTGACCTCCCCGGGACCCCATGGGCGCCCCAAGCCCCTGCTGACCCCCAGGTACTGCCCTGTCCAGCGGGGGTCCCTTGGCAGAGGTTCCAGGACCCTAGTGGCCCCCCCAGCAACCCAGCGGTCACCCTGCCAGCTCCCAGGTCAACAGGTGCTCTAGGCTGCAGGGCCGCCCGTGACCTCCAGGGGACCCCACAGCCAGCCCCCATCCCTGCTGTCCCCACAGCCGCCCGGACCAACGGGCACCCGAGGGGGGACCGGCGGCGGGACCTGGGGCTGCCCCCCGACAGCACGTCCACCGTGCTGAGCAGTGAACTTGAGTCCAGCAGCTTCATCGACTCGGAGGAGGACGACAACACCAGCCGGTGGGCGAGGGCTGGGGTGCGGGGCGGGGCGTGTGCGCAGGGTGTGTCCGCGTGCGTGTGCACGTGTGGGCAGGGGGCCCTGCTGGTGGCTCGCTGTCTTGGGGGGGCGGCTTTCCACAGGTCTGGCCCCGCCCCCGCCCCTCTGGCCTCAGTTTCCTCAGCTGCGTGGGGGAGGGGTGGCCAGGCCCTGACTCTGCGCCGACTGCCCCCACCCCCCCGACCCCCACTCCCCAACACCCCGACCCCGCCAGGCTGAGCAGCTCCACGGAGCAGAGCACCTCCTCCCGGCTCATCCGGAAGCACAAGCGCCGGCGGCGGAAGCAGCGCCTGCGGCAGACAGACCGGGTAGGCGTGGAGGCCCGAGAGGGCAGGTGGGTCCCAGCCGCGGTCCCACCCGCAGCCCCTCACCTGGCGCCCCCCCACAGGCCTCCTCCTTCAGCAGCATCACGGACTCCACCATGTCCCTGAATATCATCACCGTCACGCTCAACATGGGTGAGGCCTCGGCGGGGCAGGTCCTTGGGCCTGGCACGGGGTCCTTGGGTGGGGGGCACCTGCTCACCCCCCCTCTCTGCAGAGAGGCACCACTTCCTGGGCATCAGCATCGTGGGCCAGAGCAACGACCGGGGCGACGGCGGCATCTACATCGGCTCCATCATGAAGGGCGGCGCCGTGGCTGCCGACGGCCGCATCGAGCCGGGTGACATGCTGCTGCAGGTGCGGGGCCGGGGGAGCCACTGGGGGGCCGGGGGGCCGGCACCCGCACCCACCGCGCTGACCCCTCGTCCCCAGGTGAACGACGTCAACTTTGAGAACATGAGCAACGACGACGCGGTGCGGGTCCTGCGGGAGATCGTGTCCCAGACGGGGTGAGGCGCGGGACGGGCAGGGCAGGGGCTGAGAGTTGGGGGGGTCCCCCCGGCGCCTCGCCGTGTGACCCGCCTTCCCCGCAGGCCTATCAGCCTCACTGTGGCCAAGTGCTGGGACCCGACGCCCCGGAGCTACTTCACCATCCCGAGGGGTGAGTGACCCCACGGGGCCAGCGGGGCGGGGGCGGGGGGTGCCCAGCGCGGCCTGAAGGTCCTCTCTCCTCTGCGTCCCTGTGCTCTGCTCTCTCTCCCCGCCGTCCGTCCGTCTCGTCTGTTGCCGCGCGGTGGCCGCCCAGCTGACCCCGTTCGGCCCATTGACCCGGCCGCCTGGCTGTCGCACACGGCGGCGCTGACCGGAGCCCTGCCCCGCTACGGTACGAGCCCCTGCTCCAGCGCCGTCACGCGCACCAGCACCTCCTCACTAACCAGCTCGGTGCCCGGCGCTCCGCGTAAGTGGTGGCTCACGAGACCAGGAAACTGAGGCCCCAGGCGGGGGCCTGGCCGCAGCGCCCCGCCCCGGATGGTCGGTTGCACCCGAGGCCCAGCCCATGCCAGGCTCCGGCAGTCTGATGCGGCGCTGACTGGGCTCCGCCCTCCTCCCAGCCTCTGTTCACGTGGTGGAGATGGAAGATACCTGGAGGGGCCCGGCCAGCCCAGGGGTCTGCCTGCGGGGCGGGGCGGGGCGGGGCGGGGAGGGCCGGCTGTCTGAGCAGGGCCCTCACCTGGCTTTCCTGCCGCTAACATGACTAATAACCCCGAGCTCGCGGGGGAGGGGGTTGAGAGGCCCGATCTCCGCCCGTGGGGTCCTCGTCCTGGTTGGACCCCAGATTCTGATGAAGCGCCTGCAGGGCAGGAGACGAAGGTCCAGCCCTCGCCCACCCCCATGTGCGGCTCCCTGACCCTCGGAGCTGTCAAGCGGTGGGGCTGGACCCCCCAGTCACTGGGCCAGCAGAGCCTGGTCTCTGGGGGGGTGCGGCAGGTGGGGCCTGGGGTCCATTCTGACCCCGCCCCGTCTGTCAGCCACTCGGGCTGAGGAGGAAGGCCATGCCTTGCAGAGCTGGAGGAGGTGCCGCTGACGGTTGAAGAGTGACATGGGCGCTGTCGTCCGGGTCATGCAGCTGCCGGACTCAGGCCTGGAGATCCGTGACCGCATGTGGCTCAAGATCACCATCGCCAACGCCGTCATCGTGAGGGTCCCACGGCCAGCGGAGGGGGCGGGGCGGGGCGGCCAGGGCCCCTGCCTGACGGCCGCCCACCACGCCAGGGGCGGACGTGGTGGACTGGCTGTACACGCACCTGGAGGGCTTCCGTGAAGCGGCGGGATGCGCGCAGGTACGCCCAGCAGCATGCTGAAGCGCGGCTTCCTGCGGCACCACGGTGAACAAGATTCACCTTCTCCGAGCAGTGCTACTACGTCTTCGGGGACCTGTGCAGCAGTGAGTAGGGGCTGCGGGGCGGGGTCCCCAGAGGGCCCGCCCACTCCGCCCCACCACGCCCCACCCCCCCACCCCGCCCCACCCCCCCTCACCCCCCGCCTACCCCTGTCGCAGACTTCGCTGCCCTGAACCTCAACAGCGGCTCCAGCGGGGCCTCGGATCAGGACACGCTGGCCCCGCTGCCCCACCCGGCCGCCCCCTGGCCCCTGGGGCAGGGCTACCCCTACCAGTACCCGGGGCCCCCGCCCTGCTTCCCGCCCGCATACCAGGACCCCGGCTTCGGCTACGGCAGCGGCAGTGCTGGCAGTCAGCAGAGTGAAGGTGAGGGCCTCCCACCTGGCCGCCACACCTTCCCCACCGCCTAGCTCTGCCCTGTGTGCCGGTTCCCCCACCCTGTGCGCTCCCATCCGCTCTGTGCTTGGGCCCTGGGTGGCTCCTTCTAGAAGGGGCGAGTGGTCGAAGGGGGGCCAGGGAGAAGAACCCGGAGGCTTCAGGGGTTGCGTGTGGGGGCCGGTGCTCCAGCCGTGGCAGAGGCCAGAGGTAGTGTGGGAAGGACGGGGGGCGTCGGGGTTGTGGTGGCCCCGGGTGGGGGAGTGGCACGGGGACCCCAGGACACAGTGGAGGACAGAGGACTTCTGCCTTCCACTGCAGCCGGAGGTGACAGTTTCATAGACGGCCCAGTCCGATGCTGGGATGTGTGGGGCATCTGAGCGGGAAGCTTGGGTGTCCCTGAGGAGGGGACCTGTTGGAAGTGTCCGAGGCTGAGTGGGGTCAGTGAGGCCCGTGGGCCCGTGCCCCCAGCGTCTGGGGAGAGGTTCTGGTGGCTGGCCCGGTGGACCCAGAAAGGGACGGGGAGACAGGAGAGTGGATCGGAGAATAGTGATGTCTGAGGGGAAGCCGTGTTGGGCACCTGTGGACCCTGGACAGGCCCAGCCGGTGGGGTCACACCCTGGTAGCAGGGTGTGGGTGCCCAGCCGGGCCTGCTCTGTAACTCATCTATCCCTTGCTTTGTGCTGGGCAAGCCTTAGACTGAAGGACTAGCGGAACAGACCCTCGGGGCCGGTAAGCCAGGGTCCTGCCCGGCGTCCCTCCCGGCACATCCCCAGCCAGTGGGAGTCTTCAGGTTCCCGACACTTCCTGAGCCCAGGAGGGGCTGAGCAGAGTGGCCGGCCAGGGCTCCAGGGTCAGATGAAAGGCGGGTCTTGGGTGGGGAGCCCAAGATGGCCGGCAGGTGCGCCAAGCACACACGGCCTTCTCTGGGCCTCGGTTTCTCAGCTGCAAGACCAGGCCCTCGGTCCAGGCACTGGGGTGAGGAGTGGGGGCCCTGAGCTGGCCCTGGTGTCCCTGCCTGTCTGCCACTGCCCCCCCGCGCCCCCCCGCGCCCCCCCCCCCCCCCCGCGGCCTGCTGCAGCTGCTCTTGTGTCCCCTGGGCAGGGCCAGCCCAGCCCTCGTGTCTGCATGGCTCCCCCCTCCACCTGCACTCCGGCTCAGGACCACCAGGCTCTGCCCCTGGTTGTCCTCGCAGTGGCTGGCCATCTTGGAAGAGGCAAGGCCCGGCACTGACCACCCCATTCCTCTCCCCGCTTCTTAACCCCAGGAAGCAAAAGCAGTGGGTCCACCCGGAGCGCTGGCGGGAGCAGCCGTCGGGCCCTGGGGCGCGAGAAGGAGAGCCGGTCGGCTGGAGCTGGGGGCAGTGGCAGCGAGTCGGACCACACAGTGCCAAGCGGGGCTGTGGGCAGCGGCGGCTGGCGGGAGCGTCCTGCTGGCCAGCTCAGCCGTGGCAGCAGCCCGCGCAGCCAGGCCTCGGACGCCGCCCCAGGGCTCCCCCCGCTGCACCCCCTGACAAAGGCGTACTCGGTGGTGGGCGGGCCGCCTGGGGGGCCGCCTGTCCGGGAGCTGGCCGCTGTCCCCCCGGAGCTGACAGGCAGCCGCCAGTCCTTCCAGAAGGCCATGGGGAACCCCTGTGAGTTCTTTGTCGATATCATGTGACCAAGGAGAGAGTGCTTCCGGCCTGGCCACTGCTTCCAGCCAGTGGTCCTGCTGCCCCTGCAGGAGGGGCTGCACCTGGAGCTTTTGTGGCCTTCGTGGCCTTCCTGGGCCAGACCAGCCTGTGCTTCATGCCATGGGGTCTGGCCTGGCCAGAGTGGCAGCAGGCTGGAGGAGAGGGGCTGAGGGCAGCCCAGGCCACTGTAACCTGGATGGCAGCCCGGTCCTCCTGGCCAGAGCAGCTGTGTCCTGTGCAGACCCTGGTGGGGGGGGGCCTCCATCTCCCTGTGCTCAGGCAGGTCTGACCTGCCCCCCTTGGCGTGTGCCTCAGGGACCCGCACTCGCCCACAGTGCTGTGCATGGGGCCTCAGGTTGAGCCGAGAGGTGGCCGCTAGGCCTGGGCCCCCCTCTTCACCCGGTTCACAGGCCCCACCTCCCATCCTGCCCAGGCCGGGGTGGGGAGCCCTCTCGGGGGTAGGGTCCTAGCCCCGAGGCCTCTCTCTGGCTGCCCAGGGTAGGGATCTAATTTATTTATTTATTGCCTGGCCTGTGTGTTCCACGGGGTGGGGGCCAAGTCAGCTGTCCCCCACTCCCAGCCACTGGAGCAGAGTTTCTTGTGTTCACCCCCACCCCGCAGGGACACACGGCGTGTCTGAAGGTGTGCGGGAGGACGGTGAGGGGGAGATGGCAGGAGAGGGAAGGTGACCCTGAGGGCAAGGGCCACATGCACACAGCTGCTGCCGGGGCGGGGTCTGGGGCAGAGGGCGTGGCCAGCTCGCCCCTCCCCGCGGGTCCTGGGGTGGCCGGCCGCCCACGCACGCACGCACGCACGCACGCTGCTCCCTCCGTCCCAGCGTCGCTGGCCTGCACACGTCTGCACTGTAGATAGTGTTGCAGAGCTGGAGCGTCGTCCAGGTAGTTTAATAGAGCTGCTTCTGTGTAAATGCTATTTTAAACACTAAAAAGCATTTAATTTTATGGGACCGACGTGTGATCTGTGTCTCTTTTTTCCCACTTTAGGAGATTGGGGTGCAGGGGCCGGGTCAGCTTCCCCAGGGTCCGTCTGAGCGCTGACCCAGGACTGGCTAGGTGCTGTCCTCTGGGTGCCAGCTCAGCGACAAGGCCCTGGCCGCAGCAGTCCTGGCGGGCGGTCTTTCTGTCTGTGGTGCTGGCTCCTGGCTCCGGTGGGCGTGGCTGGGAGTGGAGGGTGGGGTGGGGTGGGGTCGTCCTTGAGGCTGGTGGCTGGCCTTGGTGCTGACCCCCGACCCTGGCCGGGCTCTGTCCGCGGTGCTGGAGGGGACTGACCACAGTCTACTGGCTCACTGGCCAGGGAGAGAAGGAAGCTGGGTGCCCCCTCCTTCCTGAGCGGGTCTCTGCCCTGCACTGGGGCCCACAGTCAGGCACACACCCCTGCAGAGGGGTCAAGAAAGCCCCACCCCACCTACCAACCTCCCACTCCTACGATGCTTGGACAGGATGCTGGGTGGGGACCCCAGGCTGGGCCCAGCCAGGCAAGTGGTACCCAGCTTTGCCTTCACATGGTTTGGCTGGGGGCTTTCCTGTGCGCTCAGCCTGGGCTACGGGGGGCCCCGAGGAAGCCTCCATGGGCCTCTGTCTGGAACAGTGGCGCTGGGTCACCTGTGCAGGCCAGGGCTTGGCTGGGGCAGGGACAGAGCCTGCCTCTGGGGCCCCAGGGGTTGAGATCCCCCGGAGCTGAGGCCCCTTATGCACTCTGGAGGGTCACTGTGGGGTCAAGGTCAGCAGAATGTAGGGCTGGGGAGTCACAGCGGAGTTGGGGCACAGTCTGTAGGTTGCTGCTATAGGGACTTGGTCTGGGGGCACCTTGACTAGGTATGAGTTCACTGGGGTGAGGTCACTGGGTCAGGGGCCGCTTGTTTTTTTTCCCTGAGTCTCCTTCCTGCCCCCACTGCTGCCTCGCCCTCTGGCGTCACCAGACTCCCTCCCAGGAAGACTCAGGGGTGTTGAGGTCCGGCCGCCACAGCAGCAGGGTAGCACTTAGGCAGGTGGGAGGTGCCCAGGATGCCCAGCACACAGAAGAGGATGGCACCCATCTGCACGGCGGGCTGGGAGACCACGTGCACGTCAGCAAAGGGGGACGAAGGAGACCAGGTGATGAAGTAGGCCAGCATGGCAAAGGTCAGGCCGCGGGCACCGTTGTAGCCCCCGGGCCAGCTCTTTACCGGGAAGGTGCCCAGGAAGCAGAGGAAAGCCAGCGTGGCGTTGGTGGCGTGCACCAGGCCGAAGCTGACCCAGGAGCGCACGTGGCAGTGCACCAGGCGCCTCCATGGGTGGCACTTGCCAGGCTGTCGGCACCTCCGGCGGGAAGATACCAGCCAGCGCCCCACAGGCGGCTGCAGAGCCGGTCTGCCCAGCTCTGCTGCAGCTCTGACCCCACGAAGATCTCAGCCGCCTGCAGGAAGGGTGTGCTCCAGCAGCCGGTGAGCAGGAGGTCGTGCAGCGGCGGCTGGGCCAGGCAGTCTGGCAGGGCTGGGCCGGCCGGGAAACAGGAGGACGCTGAGGCAGACGAGGCCCAGGCAGAGCAGGCCTGTGGCCCCCCCACCCGAGGCCTGAACCATGGGCTGTGCCGGCGCCAGATGAAGAGTCCCAGGGCTGCCAGCACCAGGCCCAGAGCCGGGCCCAGAGCAGAAGCAGCCCCAGGAACTTGGGCCGGCGGGGGAGGCACCGGTGCTCCAGTCCGGGGACCTGTGGTCCTGGTCACACTTGCTGCAGAGGGCAGGGGAGGAGAGGGGGGTGCTGGGGGCCGTCGGCTTCCCCCAGCCTCGCCCCTGCCGCGGCCTCTGGCCTCAGAGCCAGGCCTGTGCCCCCGACCCTGCGGGGACCCTCCCTCACTCGTGCGACAGCGTGGGAAGGCCCCCTGGAGGGCTCACCTGGGTTGCGCTGGTCGCTGCCTGCCTTGCAGTCGGCACCGTCGTAACAGCAGGAGTGGAAGCCCTTAACGCGGTGCACCTGGCCCTCCTTGCACTGCCGCGAGCACTGGGGCACGGGCTCCTGGCACGGGCTCCTGGCACGGGCCCCGGGGCTCAGGCTCCGCACGGCTGGCTGCAGCTGCCCGAGCCCCGGGGGCGGCCCCGCTCCCTCAGGCAGGGCTGGTGCTCACCTGGTTTCCCTGCGTGTGCCACCTCATCTGGGAGTGGGCGTCCGGTCCCACCGTACCCACAGCTTCAGGTCATGATTCACGTCCACGTTCCCGTTGGTGTCAAACCGCAGGCTCAGGTTGTGCATGTTCTCCGGGTGCTGGCGGGGGGCGGGGAGCCCCCCCAGCCCCCCAGCCCAGACCTGCTCCCACCGCCCCTCCTCCCTGGTGGCGCTGGTGGCACAGCTCCCGTGCCCTCACCTGCCAGGGCCGCACGGGCTCCCGCACGGGGCAGCCCGAGGTGTCGCAGAGCAGCATGTTGTGGAGCGCCTGGGCCACGCCGTACACGGCTGCGAAGGCGCGAAGGTCTGGCGGTGCAGCAGCCCGTCAGTCACGTTCTCCAGGGTGATGCAGTCACGCTGGGGGCAGCGCGGCCCCACCGCGTGCTCCTCCAGGCCTGGCTGCCCTGCGTCCAGCGAGGCGCAGTAGGCGGCGTCCGCGGCCAGAGCCAGGCACGTCTGCACGTAGGACGGGAACTCGGGCATCTGGGCGCCCTGACGCGGAACGCCTAGCACGGTGCCCACCCGGTCCATGCTGGGCAGCGTCATGACCAGGTTTGAGGGCAGCCAGGCCTCGCTGGCCACCCACATCTTGGGCGAGAGCCTGTAGCGGATGCTGTAGCTGAAGAGGGTGCGGGCGGCACAGGCAGAGGAGAACACCTCACCACCTGCACGCTGCTCTGGTTCACCCGGCTTGGCAGGCCCTGCACGGAGCCCAGCCGCGGGCTGCCGGCTCTGGGCAGCGGCATCCGGCCCTCGCGCACGACGCAAGTGCCCTTGGCGTCGGCCAGGCCGGAGAAGAGGCACGGGCCCTGCCAGCTGTACTCGTCTTCGCTGCCCACGGTGGCCACCCAGCTCCAGTGCAGCTCCCGCATCAGCTCCACCACGGCCGCCACCTGCACGCGGTCGCTGGGCACCGTGCGGAGGAAGGACGGGAACGTCTCGCGGCTGCTCAGCCGGTCCGTGCTGGCGCCGTAGCTGACCTGCGGGTCCAAGGCAGCTCCTGACGCAGGGGCTCCCGAGGCGGGCAGGAGGGGGGACGCGGGCTGGGGGGCGCACGTGCGGCATGAGGAAGAAGCTGGTGACCAGGGCGACCTCGAAGGAGTGGGGCCCGATGACGGCCAGCACGTGGGGCTGGTACTGCATATAATCGCAGTAGGGGGCGACGCTGCAGCTGCCGGCCTTGGCCATGAACACCAAGCTGGGCTTCACGGCAACCACGGGCTCCCAGCACGTG
Source organism: Phocoena sinus (assembly GCF_008692025.1). Lineage (NCBI taxonomy): Eukaryota > Metazoa > Chordata > Mammalia > Artiodactyla > Phocoenidae > Phocoena > Phocoena sinus. The sequence continues at coordinate 483,699 of NC_045763.1, read as the reverse complement.
TCGAAGAGGTTGTAGCCCAGGCGCAGCCCCGGGGATCAGGACGGACCCGCTGTTGATCTCCTCCATGGCCGTCGTCGTGGCCAGCGCCCAGAGCAGCCCAGGGGACGAGAGCATCTTCAGCTGAGCCCGGGGGGCAGCGCCCCCCAGCACGTAGTCCCCTGGCCAGCTGAGCTGCCGGGACAGGCACAGCGGGGCCCCTGCCCTGACGCCCAGGACAGCCACAAGGCCCAGGAGAGCCAGGCCTGGCATGGCAGGTGGCAGCTTCCAGCAGGGACGGCAAGTGGGCAGACTGGCCGGGGCGCCAGATATGGGGAGTCGGGGCGGGGAGGGGCAGAGGATTTGTTCAGCAAAGCGCTTGTCTGTCCTCACCTGCCAGCTCGGGGCCCTGGAGATGTTCTCCGTCTCCTGGGCCCCACAGGTATGCTCACATTGGACTCATCCTGACGCCACCACTAGGCTCTCTGGCTGACAGTGACCCGAGCAGGCAGGCTTTGGGCAGCCGCTGACTGTGACCTTGCTACCTGCCTGTGCCCAAGCCCCTGGCACCCACCTATTCCTGGAGAGGGGTCACCCTGTACCCGTCTGCCAGAGGGGCCTGGATTCTCCGGCTGCCTGTGAGACAGGCTTGGAGGTGCCAGTGCCCCAGAGAGTGGGCACAGAAACACTCCCTCCAGCCCTGGGGAGGCACTGTCGGCAGTCAGGGTGGGAGACTGCAGGGGTGGCTCCCTCGGCAGGCCCAGGGGCAGCCTGGGGGTGTGTGTCCCACAGCCCTGCAGGCCAGCCAGGAGGACAGTGGATGGCCAGATGGCCCGGCTTCCACCCCGTGGCTAGGGTGGGGAGGGTCCCGAGGGGGAGGCCGTGGGCTCTCGGCCTGCCTGGGGACAGTGCACCTTGAGGGTCTAAGGCCTAGAAGCTGCGGGGCCCCGTGGCTGGCTGTGCTCACACCGGCCTGGGCCCTGCCTGTGCGGGCCAGGCTCACAGCTGGGCCTGAGGAGCGGCATGCAAGCGAGGGAGGAAAGGCTGTAACCAAGTGGGCTGCTGCAGCCAGGTCAGCCCCAGGGTGTGCCGGGGGCCTGGGGGCCAGGCCAGCAGCTCCCGCTTAGCCTCTGGGTGCCTGAGGACCCGTCTCCCCCAGTCTGGGGCTGGGGGCCTCACTGACACCAGGCTGCAGGCACCCAGAGGAGCTGGGGGAGCCTAGTGATGGCCCTGGGGTATGGCGGTGGGGCCCGGCAGACATTTATGGGACGTGGTCTAGGGATCCAGTGCTTGCCTGTCTCCACTGCCCTGTGGGGCGCGCACACATGGCACAGCACACACGCTACACGCATGCGCAGGGCCTGCCCCTGCGCCATTGCATGCACACGTGCACACACGTGCAGCCCTCACTGTCTGGCCCGGGGGAACCCCAGGCTGTTCCCCCAGTCACTGGCCTTTGCAGGCACACCAGGCTCTGGTCCCCGCTGGGTGTGGGGACTTGGAGGTGGCTTGTGTTGGGCACTGCTATTCAGTGCTGGCTTTGGGGCAGCGTCTGAGAGGACCCTCCCTGACAGGCATCCTCCTTCTGTCCATGCCACTGCCATGGCGTGAGCAGCCCCCTTCCACTGGCTGCAGTCCAAGCAAATTTCCTTCTCTCTACACGGTGTGTGGCTGGCCTCAGACCTGCGTTTCCAACTCAGCCACTTAGGTGATTCTGTGACTCAGTTTTTTCACCTCTAAAGTGGGGATAATGTGGACCTTGGCAACAGATGGGGTTCGGCAGGGCTAACGCTTGCACAGAGACGGGCAGGACCCCAGCACTGGCCGGGGCATACCTCACGTCCCTGTGGTTGACACGGCCCTGACTGCCTGGGAGCAGGTACCTGGCACACCCGACACCCCCGTCCTGGAGAGCAGCAGTTCTGCTAAGTGCAGTTTGTTTATTTTGGAAAAGCCATCACCCGTATTACAGCTTCTAAGGGTACCTGCAAGCTTGCACTTACGTGCATTTGCTGCACGGTGAATAATGTCCCCTTGGCACCTGAGGTCCTGGCCTCACAGTGAAGAGGCAGTGGGTGGGGCCAGGCCCCCAAGCACTGGGTGATGGCTGGGAGGGGTGTGGCCACCTGCCAGCCTGTCACTGAGGCAAAGCGGTTGAGGCCCCCTCCTTTGTGCTATGTCATCCTGGGTCTCCTGAGCTCCACGGGGATGGAGCAGTAAGGGGCAGGGAAGAGGGAGCACAGCATCTCGCTGGATGCTGGGGAGGGAGGAGCCAGCACTGGCCCAGAGGAGTCCCGGGATCCTGGGGGTTCTCGGGCTGTGCTATGCAGACTCTAGGCCGCAGGTGGCGGCTGACACGTGTGCAGGGCGGTGGCAGCAGGGCAGTCCTTCCCTCGGGGTTTCAGGTCCTGCTGTCGCTGCTGAGGACACGTGGGCCCCTGGCTGAGGAGGCGAGGGGCGGGGGGAAAGCCTGCAGTGCTGACCCCTGCCCAGGACTCTCTCCCTGTCCTGGGGACAGCCAGCCGTTACAGAGGGGCCCAAGGCAGCCCAGCTGGGCAGACACTGTGTCCTGCGCCCCACGACTCCCCGTAGCTCACAGACTTGACCCCCAGGCAGGGGCAGCTTTTCCATGAACACTAATCCTGACCCCCACTGACTGCTTCCTGCACTTCATCCACCCGGGAGAGGCCTGACTGGACATGAGTGTAACTTAGCTGAGGGTAAAGATGAGATGCCCAGGCAAAGGAGAGGCCGGGCGTGGAGCAGACGGCCAGCATCTGCCTTCTTCGTGATGCCTGTCTGCAGCGGCTGGATGCTGTGAATGGCTCCCGACGAGCTCAGCTCACAGGGGGACCCAGAAAGTTCCACGGTGGGACTGATGGGTCCCAGCTGCCCCCACCCAGCTCTGAATTAGGGGAAGCCCACCCCACCTGGGCCTGCCAGCCCCTAGGGTAGGTCCAGCAGGGCGTGCTCGGCGTAGAGCCTCTGGGAGATGTCGTAGACGCGTTTGATGAAGGGCAGGGCCTCGCCCAGCATCTCCACGGCCTGCTCAGGGGACCCCACGTTCATGGTCTCCAGGAAGACCTTGCGTGTGGGCAGTGCACAGAAGGCCACGGTAACGGCGCGGCGGATGATCCAAGGGTGGTAGGCGGCCAGCGAGGCATTGTAAGAGTCAGTGCAGAGCGCGGCAGTGCGTGCGTCCTCAGGGCTGGTGCGGACGCCCTCCAGGAAGAGCTGCAGCCAGTGCAGGGCGCGGTGCAGCCGCAGCACCGTCCGGCAGCCCGAGTCGGGGTGGCGGGAGCGCCTCTCCAGGTCTACCAGCTGGCTGCCCACCTCGTAGGCCACCATGGCCTGCAGGGTGCTATAGTGCTCCTGCTGGGGGCCACCGCACAGCTGCTCCATGATCTGCAGCTTCGCCACCACATCCTTGGAGATGAACGAGAAGATGGTGCCCAGGCTGTTCAGGAACCTGCGCAAGGGAGGCGGGCGCTCAGCTGGGGGTGCGGGGGAGAGCACCCCCCACCTTCTGGGCCGCGAGTGAGCACAGCCGACCAGCACCGGGCCGGCAGGTGCCTACAAGTGCCGGCGGGACGCAGGTGGCGCAAGTGGGACGCGTGGCCAGGAAAGGCCCTTGCACGCACCTGACCAGCCCCCTCCAGCTGGCGAGGTAGTGGTCCAGCAGCACCTCTTCCTTCTCGTTGAGACACTGCTTGAAACTGAGCAGGACAACTTTCAGATTAAACTCTGACTCCAAGTCATCCATTTCAACAGGAACTGAAACACACCGGGAGTCAGGCTGTGGGTTGTCTCCTGGTGAGGAGGCTCCCTCCTTGGGTCATTATTTCGGGGAGGGAGGGCAGGGGCAGCTGAAAAGAAACAGCTGGGCTACTGCTGCTCCCCAGTGAAAGCCCACAATAACCCCCATCCCCAGGCCAGCCCCTCCTCCCCAGGAGCCCACCTCGCTCTGCTCGGGTCACACCCTCGCAGACACACAGGCCTGGCGCGGCTCTTAGCACGGCCCCCCGACGCTCAAGCTTGTCAAACCCCTGCCACGTCTCACTCGCAGGAGGCGTCTCTGCTCAGATTTCCTTGCTGGTTTATAGTCTGTCTCTCTTGAGTGTGTGTCTGTTCCTACTAACTGGAGAAGTATTTGCTGAGTCCCCATCCAGAGCCAAGCACCCATTCCAGTGCACTGAGTGAGACCGACAGCCTGGCCCCGCTGAGGCAACATCCTAGCGGCAGGTGTGTGTGTGTGATAATAGCAAAGACAGGAAGCTCAACACAGTAGGTAAAAGGATAAGCAGTGGAGAGACAGACTGTGGGCTGAGGCTGGAGGGCCACGCCCTTCCTTGCTTGAAGCTACATCGCAACACACAGAGCAGAGGCTGCGGGGTCAGCATTTGTCGACAGATGGACAGACACCAGTCTTCTCACTCCTACTGTAACTGTACCCGTCGCACACAGAAGGGCAGCTGGAGCACACACAGGTTTTCTCATGCTCCGAAGACAGCCACAGGCCCTCCCCCAGCCCCAGGGAGTCCAGAAGTGCCCCAGGCCAGAGGCCTGCCCTGGATTCTGGCATTCATATAGTCACTCCACAAACACCCAAGTGCCCAAGCGTTAGTGGGTGTCGCTGGGCACCTCAGCCCCTGCCTCCCTGGGTGCCTGGGGCCTGCACTGCGGTGTGGCTCTGACAGGCCCTGGGGACTGAGCTGTGTCTCACCTCATGTCCAGGACAAGCTCTCACCCCTTTGGGCATGGGGGTTCCTGGCTCTTGGCGCTGGGAGCACTGTGGGAGCCCGGTCGCCCGAGGTGTGGTGAGAGCTCAGCCAGGAGAGCACACTGGTGTGCCTGGGCGGGGTCTGCCTTCCACTCTGCGGGCAAATCGTGCACTGTTCTAAGATCCTGTCCCACATCTTTGGGGAAAACGGGCCCGCACACCCTCCCCTGCCCACCACCCAGGCTGCTGGGAGCATCTGATGGGGCCCAGTAGGTGCTGCTGAGGCCCTGCAGGCCCCACGGCTTGGCCGCATGCCTGGCACTGGGTGGAGTGCCCAGAGGTGAGCTCACCCTGTCTTCAGGTGTGGGGGACAGCCGGGCCTGGACTCAGGAAGATAACACTCCGGAGGTTTCTAGAACACCCCTCCCCTCTCTCAGGCCCTCAGTCTTCTGTCCACCGAGCAGATGGCCTCTGAGGCCCTCAGGGCTACCTTCCTGGTCACCAGACATCCTGTGGGCCTGGCCTTCCTGCGCAGAACCTGAGCCAGCAGCCAACAGGAGGTGCCAGCAGCCTTTCAGAGCTTGGAAAAAACAGGAAGGGCAGGGGCGGCGCGGCCGGGGGCGGGCAGCCTGCCAGCTCTGGGAAGGTGATGCAGGGCACCGCCAAGGCTCCCCCAGGGGCGGTCCACGGTCCCAAGGTCAGGGCTCGTCCTGAGGCCGGCCTGAGCACCGCAGCCCTGTGGCTGACAGCAAGCTGAAGGACCCCAGGAAAAAGGGGGCAACCCTCCAGCACCACAGCCCCAGTCTCGCCTGCTAAGGGGGCTCCGGGTTGCGCCGAGGTGGGATCCGGGGCTCGGGTGGGTCCTGCTCCAGCTGAGGCCCAGGGATGGCTCAGGGGCCCGGGGTCCGGGCCAGCGCGGGAGTCGGGTCCTCGGCCGCCCCCTCCCACGCCCGGTTCGGTTGGGGTGGGTTTCCTGAACGCCAGCTCGATCCCACCGCGTCCGGCTCACCTGCAACGCCGACCCTCACCGGCCCCGCGCAGCCGCAGTGGAGGCCTCGGCCCCGCCCCCGGCCACTGACCCACCGCCCGGGATTGGCTGCCGGCCGCCCAATCAGAAGGTCCGATGCGCGGGCCCGAGTTTCCGTCGGGCGCGCCGGAAGCTGGCCCCTTTGGGGTTGCGCTTGCGCAGTGCGTCGCCGCGAGTCGGACGCGCGTGGCGGGCTCCGGGACGCAGGCGCCCGGGTTTCGTGAGGCAGTAGTGGTCCCGCCGGCTCGCTGAGCGCGCCCGACAGGATGCCCGAGATCAGGGTCACGCCCCTGGGTGAGTGCGGCGCGGTGCGGCGCGGCGCGGGAGGAGCGCCCGAAAAGGCCGGTGGGAGGCTCGGAGGGCCGGGGACCCCGGAACGTGTCGTCCTTGCCGCGCGGCCCCCTGCCCGGCACCGGTGCTTAGGGCGCCTTTCTTCTGCTTCTGCATCCTCGCCACTTCCTGCCCTTCCACCTCCTCCATCTGTCTCGCGTCTCGCGTCCCGCTTCCCTGCAGCCTCCGTTTACCCGTCTGCGGTCCACCCCAAGTCAGCCCTTGTTTTACTTGACCGCCGCAGCGTTAAAAAACAAAACAAAACAAAAAAACCCTCAAAACTTTGCTTTTTGCAAAAGATGTAAGTGCACAGTTTAAAGGCTCAAGCAGTACAGAACAGTGTGAAGGAGGAAAGATCACTCGGAACCAGAAACAGCTGGGGTCTCCGTGCACACGTGCCAGGGGCTTTTCGGGAACCTGCCCCCTGCCCTGGCCGTGTGTTGGAAGCATCTTCTCCTAGGGATGTCCCCCGCAGCTCCACATCCTTTATTTTGTGGTGAGCTCTCCTCAAAATAGCCCACCCAGCCCCCAGCGTGGACACTGAGCTGTTGACAGCTGCAGTGAACACTCCTGACCCTGGCCTGCTGGGTCGCAGCGCACATCCTACCCCACCAAAGGTGTCGTCACCCCAACGCCCTCTCCTAGTTGTTGGCTCCGGGTCCCCTCTGGCTGCTTCAGCCCCACGCTCTCCCCGCGCCTGGTTCTTCTCCAGGGGCCTTTGCAGGATCCTCCTTCCAGCCTGACCCTTTCCCAGGTGACCCCTTTCTCACCACTCATTCTTTTTTTTTTTTTAAGATTTATTTATTATTTATTTGGCTGCATTGGGTCTTCATTGATGGGCACGGGTTTTCTCTAGTTGTGGCGAGCGGTGTCTACTCTTGGTTGCAGTGCGCGGGCTTTTCAATGTGGTGGCTTCTCTTGTTGCGGAGCATGGGCTCTAGGCATGCAGGCTTCAGTAGTTGTGGCACACGGGCTCAGTAGTTGTGGCTCACGGGCTTAGTTGCTCTGTCACCGCTCATTCTTGAATGATCCTATCTTCTTACTGCTTCTTTTACCCCAAATCTGCACCTGGGTGTGCCCCCAAGGTCACTCAGCCACAGCACCATCAGAGCAGAACTACTTATGCGTCACCCTCAGCCTTTGCCACTTTCTGCCTCATGACCCCCTTGGTCTCTCCCACTACAGGGCCTTTGCACAGCTGCCCCTCTCATTCCAGCTGTCCCTCTCCACCCTGCTCGGAATTCGTCTTCTCAGGCAGGGCTGGAAGTTTGTGTGCCCTTCCCTGCTTTACTTTTTCCTGAGGCGCTGATCTCCCCGAATCCAAGTTTGTCTAGGTGATTATTGTCCGTGTTCTCGGACACACACACACACACACACACACACACACACACACACACACCACCTGGAACCTAAACTCCCTGCGGCCACGTGTCTCCTTGTTTTCTTCCCACCCTCCTGTGTGTCCCAGGCTCTGTCCCCACTTCGCCTGCCCAGTTCGGGCCACTGTCTTTGCTCCCTGGGATTGTTGTGGGTGTTCCTGTTGGGAGCAGGCGGCCAGTGCCTCAGAGCTGAGCTCCGGAGTCTGGAAAACTGTCCCTGGTCCCATGCTCAGGAGCCATGTGCCGTGGGCGGATCCCGTGACTTCTGGGACTTCACATCCTCGTCTGTGAAGAGGGGCGGCCCTTCTCCCTCCCACACATGTCTGCAGTGCCTCTGAGCGGGGCATGGCTTGGGGCTGGAGGTGCAATAGGAAGCAGGCTGAGACCCTGCCCTCAGGGAGCTCACATCCTGGTAGGGGGAGCAGGCCTGTGAGAGACTTCGAGGCCACTGTCTGTGGCTGGGCTGCCTGAGGCTCATAGGTGAAGCTCGTGGCTGCTCTCACCTGCCGTTGTCACAGGTGACTGAAGCTTCTTGAGGACCAGCCGCGGCCCACTTTGGGCGGTGGCCTGGTCACCCTGGTGTGTGTGGTGCTAACAGAAGGTTCAGAAGTTTCCTTGCAGAGGGAGGCTTGTAGGATCCAAGATGAAAAATAGGTCATTTGCTGTCATCGGGCCTTGTGAGGCTGTGTCCCTTTCCTTCTGGGTGCCCAGACCCTAGAGGAGGTGACAGATGGCCGTATGAGGTGGCCGGGATATGCCCCGTTGGGCCTGGAGCATCTGGGCAGGGCTTGGAGGTCAGGACTGTGGATGAGATTCGGGTTATGGTCTGGGCTGGGGTACCTGAGGGGGCCCAGCGGTGGGGCGTCTGTACTGTGGCCACTCTATTTGGTCATTGCTGGACAGCCAGGGCCATGTTTCCCCGTGGCTGGGCTAAAACCACGCAGTGTCCCTCTGCAGTGGCACCTCCAGGAGGTGCCTGGTGGTCACAGCTCAGATGTGGCCCCAGCTAAGGTTTTGGGAGGGGTGGTGAGGCCCCAAGGAGCCCTGGCTTGCCTCTCTTGAGTGCGGGGACCACAGTCCAGCACCCCTTACTCAGCTCCTGGCCTCAAGCCTGTGGGCCACTGCTTTGAGAGGTGAGTGGCAGGGCCCGAGGCTGGAGGCATCATGGGGAAGGGTCTAAGGTGGCCTTGGTGCTTTGTCCCCTCCCTGTGCGTTTCCCTTGCCCGTGTGCAGAGGTGGCAATGCTTCTCACCTCACACCTTGTCCACACAGCAGCCACAGAGGGTTCTGCAAGGCCAGGGGCCCAGAGGGTCCTTTAGGGGTCTGGAGCAGGTGGCTGGGCCTTGGCCTTGGGGCTGGGGCCATCCTCGCAGGGGCAGTTTCGGGGAGAGGAGTGTGGTAGCACCTCTCACCCGTCCTCCCGTTCAGGGGCTGGCCAGGACGTGGGCCGAAGCTGCATCCTGGTCTCCATTGCGGGCAAGAACGTCATGCTGGACTGCGGGATGCACATGGGCTTCAGCGACGATGTGAGTCCCTTGGGTGGGCGGCCGCCACCCAGCCTGCTCTTTGGCATCACCAACTGTGGGCCCGGGCCTCGGCGTCTCAGGCTCTGACCCACAGAGGGGGCAATGTGGGGCACTTGCGCGGGGCTGGTCTGTACCAGATCGGGGCTCCCGGCTCAGGTACCAGCTGGGCAGCTGACCCGCTTCCTGGACGCTCCGAGGCTCTGAGCAGTTGGCAGTCTCAGTGGGCCTGCGGGGTGGGGATGTGGGGGTCAGGCTCAGCTGCACCCTAAGCCCCGGGGGCTGTGCCTGCAGCCCTAGCTGCCCCACTGGCTCCTGAGCCCCGGTGGCATCCTGACCCTTCCCCTACTCCACAGAGGCGCTTCCCCGACTTTTCTTACATCACCCGCAGCGGCCGGCTGACTGACTTCCTGGACTGCGTGATCATCAGGTGGGCACCTTCCCCAGGACCCGCCCACCCACCCAAGTGGCGACTCTTGATACACATCCCCCTGAGCCCCTCCTTGTTCCTTCCTGGAGCATTAGGCTGACCCCAGAGTGACTGCTGGTTGGTGGCACCGCTAGACGCTCGGGCGCTGAGCCCCAGGGCGACTGCGCTCCGGCCCCTTCGCTCCCTCTTGCTTTGCGGCTCTCAGGGCGGGGTGTCTGAGGCGTGCACGGCAGGCCCTCAGCGAGCGAGGGAGGGGGGACGGTAGCCCCCGTGGGGAGGTGCGGAGGGCCCTCCAGGCTGACCCATGTTGCTTCCCCAGCCACTTCCACCTGGACCACTGCGGGGCGCTCCCCTACTTCAGCGAGATGGTGGGCTATGACGGGCCCATCTACATGACCCAGCCCACCCAGGCGATCTGCCCCATCCTGCTGGAGGACTACCGCAAGATTGCCGTGGACAAGAAGGGTGAGGCCAACTTCTTCACGTCCCAGATGATCAAGGACTGTATGAAGAAGGTGGTGGCCGTCCACCTCCACCAGACGGTGCAGGTCAGGCCCCCCACCCCCACCCCGCTGTGTTGCCGGCGGGGAGCTGCCTGGAGGCGGATGCAGCACTTGGCAGGGCCTCTGCTGCTCCCCGGCGCTGCCTGAGCGCACTGAAGAGGCGGGAGAGGGCACCTGTGCCACCTGAGCACGCCGGGGCTGAGGCGGGGGGGCAGGCTGGGCGGGACGCCGACCGGAGTGTGGGCTGTGGCTCGGTGGCAGTTGTCCGTGGGCCAGCGAGGAGGCAGGAAAGTGATATCAGATGTGGAGAAATTTATCCCACGGCTCGCGGAGTTGTCTGCTTCTCCTCAGAGTCTGGGTTTTGCTTGTTACCACGTGTCTAGCATTTGGGGTCGTCTTATCCTGGTTGAACCTTTTGTCAAGATGAAGTAGTGCATTTCTCCTCAAGAACGCTCTTACCTTTGAGTCCACCTTTCTGGTGACCAGGTCACCATTCTCCCTCCCCCACCTTTAGTTAGCGTTTGCACGGGGCATCCTTTCCCATCTTTGTACTTTCTTTCTGCATCACGTTTTAAGTAGTTTGGGTTTAATCCAGCCTGATAACCAGTCCTGTAGGTGGAGGGTTTGGACTGTACGGGTAATAGTTTGGGATTTAGCTGTATCTTCCTACCATTTGTTTCTTATTTGTGCTGCCTGTTCTATGCTTTATTTCCTTTATTGCCTTTTTCTGGATTGACTTTTAAAAACTCTATTTCTCCTCTTATTTGGTAAGTAATTAAACATTGTTTTATAATTTTTGTAGTGGTAGAGATTACAAAACACATCCACAACAACACAGCTCTAAGGTACTTGGAACTTTTGGCTCTTTCCGGGACGGTGCAAAAGCCTCAGAGCACCTCAAATGCATTTACTCCTCCCCTGACTCACTGGCTCTTGTTTCCATGTATTTTAATTCCCTCAGCGTGCGAGACCCCTGGGACCTCACCGCTGATGCTGGTAAAGTCAGATTTGCCGGGCGCCGTCTCTGTTTGCCTTTCCCACTGTTCCCCTCTACTGCCTGTGTTCTTCACTTTGTATTTGGGATGAAGAACACCATTGTGGGTCTGCTGGTGATGAATGCTCTCAAATTTTATTTGTCTGCAAATGTTGAAGACTTTTCCCCTTAGGTTTGGAATTCTCGGGCAGCATTTACTATCAGTATTTTGAATGTGTCTTCCCATCTGCTGTTTGGAAGAGAATCTTTTCTTTGGCTGCTTGTGGGATTATGTCCTTTCCTGTGGACTTCGGCGGGATGCTATGCTTGCCCCACCTGTTCTCGTCCTGTTGCGCCTGCTCAGGTTTGAGGCCTCCGGGTCCACCCATTGCTCTCTCCAGGCTGAATGTAGGTCTTGCTTCTCCAGAGCCTTCATCGTCCTTTTATTTTTCTGTGCTTCATGCTGGCTAGTCTCTACTAGATATTTTAGTTCATTAATTCTCTTTTTGGTTATATGTAAGTGGTTGTTAAATTTGTTGAATTTTTAAAATTGATATATAATTGATTTACAATATTATATGTTATAGGTGGACAACATAGTGATTCACAGGTTTCAAAGGTTATGCTCCATTTATAGTAACTATAAAATATTGGCTATATTCCCTGTAGTACAGTATATCCTCGTAGCTTATTTTGTGTGTAATAGCTTGTATCTTTTAATCCCCCACCTCTGTCTTGCCTTTCCTCTCTTCCTTCTCACCACTTGTAGTTTGTTCTCTACGTCTGTGATTCTGTTTCCTTTTTGTTACATTCACTAGTTTGTTGTATTTTTTAGATTTCCCATATAAGTGATATCATACAGTACTTGTCTTTCTGTCTGACTTATTTCACTTAGCATAATACCCTCCAAGTCCATCCATGTTGCTGTAAGTGGCAAGATTTCATTTTTTTTTTTTTTTAATTATTTATTTTATTTATTTTTGGCTGTGTTGGGTCTCCGTTGCTGTGCACGGGCTTTCTCCAGTTGCGGCAAGCGGGGACTACTCTTCTTTGTGGTGCGTGGACTTCTCATTGCGGTGGCCTCTCTTGTTGCGGAGCATGGGCTCTAGGCGCACGGGCTTCAGTAGTTGTAGCTCGCGGGTTCTAGAGTGCAGGCTCAGTAGTTGTGGCGCACGGGCCCAGTTGCTCCGCGGCATGTGGGATCTTTCCGGACCAGGGCTCGAACCCGTGTCCCCTGCACCGGCAGGCGGACTCCCAACCACTACGCCACCAGGGAAGCCCAAGATTTCATTTTTTTAATGGCTGAGTAGTATTCCATTGTATATGTGTACCACAGCTTCTTTTTTTTTTTTAAGATTTTTTCTTTTGACGTGGACCATTTTTAAAGTCTTTATTGAATTTGTTACAATATTGGTTCTGTCTTTTATGGTTTTTGGTTCTTTAGCCACGAGGCACGTGGGATCCTAGCTCCCCGACCAGGGATCAAACCCGCACCCCCTGCACTGGAAGGTGAAGTCTTAACCACTGGACCGCCAGGGAAGTCCCTTTTTCTCCTTCCCCCGCCCCGGCTGCGCTGGGTCTTTGTTGCTCCATGCGGGTTTTTCCTAGTTGTGGTGAGTTGGGCTACTCTTCAGTGCGGTGCGTGGGCTTCTCATTGCAGGGGCTTCTCTTGTTACGGAGCACAGGCTCCAGGCACGTGGGCTCAGTAGCTGTGGCTCGCAGGCTCAGTAGTTGTGGCGCATGGGCTTAAGTTGCTCTGCGGCATGTGGGATCTTCCTGGACCAGGGATCGAACCCATGTCCCCTGCGTTGGCAGGTGGATCCTTAACCAGTGGACCACCAGGGAAGTCCTTGTACCACATCTTGTTTATCCATTCATTTGTTGATGGGCATTTAGGTTGCTTCCATATCTTGGCTATCGTAAATAGCACTGCAGTGAACGTTGGGGTCTATTTATCTTTTCGAATAATGGTTTTCTCTGGATATATGCCCAGGAGTAGGGTTGCAGGATTATATGGCAACTCTATTTTTAGTTTTTTGAGGAATCTCCATGTTGTTCTCCGAAGTGGCTGCACCATTTTACATTCCCACCAACAGTGTAGGACGGTTCCCTTTTCTCCACATCCTCTCCAGCGTTTATTATTTGTAGATGACCATTTTGACCAGTGTGAGGTGGTACCTCATTGTTTTTATTTTTAATTTTTTAAAATTTATTTATTTTATTTTTGGCTGCTTTGGGTTTTCATTGCTGCGCACGGGTTTTCTCTAGTGGCGAGCGGGGGCTACTTTTCGTTGAGGTGCGCAGGCCTTTCATTACCATGGCTTCTCGTTGTGGAGCACGGGCTCTAGGCGCATGGGTTTCAGTAGTTGTGGCACGTGGGCTCAGTAGTTGTGTCACGGGCTCTAGAGCACAGGCTCAGTAGTTGCGGCGCATGGGCTTAGTTGTCCCACGGCATGTGGGATCTTCCCGGACCAGGGCTCGAACCCATGTCCCCTGCATTGGCAGGCGGATTCTTAACCACTGAGCCACCAGAGAAGCCCCCCTCATTGTAGTATTGATTTGCATTTCTCTGTTTTTAAAAAAGTATATTTTATTTATTTATTTATTTGGTTGTACCTGGTCTTAGTTGTGGCCAGTGGGCTCCTTAGATGTGGCTCGCCTGCTCCTTAGTTGCAGCACGTGTGCTCCTTAGTTGTGGCATGCAAACTGTTAGTTGCAGCATGCATGTGGGGTCTAGTTCCCTGATCAGGGATTGAACCCAGGCCCCCTGCATTGGGAGCTCGGATTCTTAACCACTGTGCCATCAGGGAAGTCCCTGCATTTCTGTATTAATTAGTGGTGTTGAGCATCTTTTCATGTGCCTCTTGGCCATCTGTATGTCTGTTTAGATCTTCCTTCCAGTTTTTTTTTTTTTTTTTTTTTTTTTTCCTTCCAGTTTTTGACTGGGTTGTTTGTTTTTTTTGATATTGCACTGCATGAGCTGTTTGTATATTTTGGAGATTAATATCCTTTTGGTTGTATCATATGCAGATGTTTTCTCCTATTCTGTAGGCTTTTTGTTTTGTTTATGGTTTCCTTTGCTGTGTAAAAGTTGGTTTTGTTTTGTTTTTTAATAACAGAGAATCCTTTTTCTTTAAATTAATTAATTTATTTACTTGGTTTTGCCAGGTCTTAGTTGTGGCAGGCGGGCTCCTTAGTTGCAGCTCGCCAGCTCCTTAGTTGTGGCGTGTGAACTCTTAGTTGTGGCATGTGTGGGGGATCTAGTTCCCTGACCAGGGATTGAACCCGGTTCCGCTGCGTTGGGAGCACGGAGTCTTAACCACTGTGCCACCAGGGGAGTCCCTGTGCAAAAGCTTTTAATTTAATTAGGTTCTATTTTTTTGTTTTTATTTCCATTACTGTAGGAGGCGGATCCAAAAAAAATACTGTTGCTATTTATGTCAGAGTGTTCTGCCTATGTTTTCTTCTAGGAGTTTTATAGTATTTAGTCTTACATTTACGTCTTTAATCCATTTTGAGTTTATTTTCGTGTATGGTGTTAGAGAATGTTCTAATTTCATTCTTTTACATCTAGCTGTCCAGTTTTCCCAGCACTATTTATTGAAGAGACTGTCTTTTCTCCATTGTATATTCTTGCCTCTTTTATCATAGATTAATTGACCATAGATGCATGGGTTTATTCTTGGGCTTTCTGTCCTGTTCCATTGATCTATATTTCTGTTTTTGTGCCAGTACCATTTTTGATTCCTGTAGCTTTGTAGTATACTCTGAAGTTAGGGAGCCTGATTGCTCCAGCTCCGATTTTCTTTACCATGCAGTTTTGATGACTGCAGCTTTGTAGTATAAAGTCAGGGAGTGTGATTCTTTCATCTCTGTTCTTTGTTAGGATTCTTGTGGCTATTTGGCGTCTTTTGTGTTTCCACACAAATTTTAAAATTATTTGTTTCAGTTTTGTGAAAAATGCCACTGGTATTTTGATAAGGATTACATTGAATATGTAGATTGCCTGGGATAGTATGGCTCTTTTGAATTCTTAACTTGGGTTATTATAGTTCCTGGTTTTACAATTTCCACTGTTTTTAATAGTTTCTAGTTTTTTGCCAACATGCTTAATTCTTTCTCTCTCTGAATATTTTAATCACAATCCTTTTAAAGCCTGTGTCTGAAAACTCCAGGAGCCCTGAATCTGTTTCTCTGGACTGTTGTTCCTCTTCTTTCAGTCCCTATTGCCTCATCTCTTGTGTCTGCTTTTTTTTTTTTTTTTTGCGGTACGTGGGCCTCTCACTGTTGTGGCTTCTCCCGTTGCGGAGCACAGGCTCCGGACGTGCAGGCTCAGCAGCCATGGCTCACAGGCCCAGCTGCTCCACGGCACGTGGGATCCTCCCGGACTGGGGCACGAACCAGTGTCCCCTGCATTGGCAGGCGGACGCTCAACCACTGCGCCACCAGGGAAGCCCTTGTGTCTGCTTTTGATTGAGAACTGGATATCGTGTATGAAAAAACAGGGATGATGAAAGGCTAGAATGATGTCATCAACTTGTGCCCACTACTGCCCCAGGCTCCACCTCCCTGACCCCTCTGCTCGGCACAGCCAGCAGACCTGAGGTCAGCCCTCTTCTCTGTAGGTGGACGATGAGCTGGAAATCAAGGCTTACTATGCGGGCCACGTGCTGGGGGCGGCCATGTTCCAGATTAAAGTGGGCTCAGAGTCTGTGGTCTACACGGTCAGTGGAAGCACTTGGGGCACAGGAAGGGCTGGCTGGCCGGGCAGAGGAAGGAGGCACCCTCCTCATTGCCACATTCTTTGCTAGGGGGATTATAACATGACCCCAGACCGGCATTTGGGGTAAGTAGGCCAGTGCGTTTGTTTCATCCTATTGGGCGGGTCCCCCCGGGGGACAGGGTCCCTGAGGGGTGTGCTGGGTTCCTGAGCAGTCTGCGTGTCATTGTCCCTGGATGCTCTGTCCCCTCAAGTGCTGCCTGTGCAGAGGAGGCAGGCTGCCTGCTAGAGGGTCCAGGAGGGCCATGGCTGTGTACAGCCTTGCCGCCGTGTGGCCTGTCCACCTCTGGCCACACCCACCTGTGTTCTAGAGCTGCCTGGATTGACAAATGCCGCCCCAACCTCCTGATCACAGAATCCACGTACGCCACCACCATCCGAGACTCGAAGCGCTGCCGGGAGCGAGACTTCCTAAAGAAGGTCCATGAGACCGTGGAGCGTGGCGGGAAGGTAGCTGGTGGGCGGCGGGTGCCCCAGGTGGGGCTGGCTGTGTGCCTCTGGCCGTGCTACACGGGTCTTTCGGCTGACCTGGCATGCGGTCGGGGACAGGGGTGCTGTGTTTTGGGCACAGAGAGAGGAAGGTTTGCTCAGCACTGGGAAGACAGATTCCCCCGAAGACCCTTTAGTGGGGGCTCACCTACTCCTCGTGACTCCGATCCCAATGCAGGGCTGGCCAGAGTGTCCACCATGGTCACCTTGGGACAGGCTGTGCTGGGACAGAATGTGGGGGGCTGCCGGCAGCCTGCATGGGGCCTCCGGCCATCAGAGCTGCTGGCAGGGCTGCTCTCCTGAGAAGGTAGCCACAGGAGCAACTGTCGGCCTCTGCACAGCTGTGGGCTCGGTGGCCAGGTGGCGCGGCCAGGGGTTCCTCCCGAGCTGGCCTCCCACCCCCCCTGCAGGTGCTGATCCCTGTGTTTGCGCTGGGCCGCGCTCAGGAGCTCTGCATCCTGCTTGAGACCTTCTGGTAGGTGTGGCCACGACGGTTTCTGGAGGCCCGGCCCTGCTGGCCGTGGGGTGAGAGGGCGGGGAGCGCCCTTCCTGGCACTGGACCCAACCCAGGCTGAGGGCACATGGGGGCTGCAGGCCAGCCCTGCCCCTGCAGCCTCCCCACCAGCCCCGTCCTCCACAGGGAGCGCATGGACCTGAAGGCCCCCATCTACTTCTCCACGGGCCTGACGGAGAAGGCCAACCACTACTACAAGCTCTTCATCCCCTGGACCAACCAGAAGATCCGGAAGACCTTTGTGCAGAGGAACATGTTTGAGTTCAAGCACATCAAGGCCTTCGATCGGGCATTTGCCGACAGCCCGGGTCCCATGGTGCGGCCCATTGCCGGCTGGGGTGGGGTTCTGCTGGGCCGGGGCCCTGCCGGCAAGTCGCGCAGGGGAGCGGGGCGCCTCTGTGCCGGGAAGACCAGCGGTCAGAAGGCTGAGGGCAGGGGGGCATCTGATGCCCTGACTGTCCCACACCTGCCCCGAAGGTCGTGTTTGCCACACCAGGGATGCTGCATGCCGGCCAGTCCCTACAGATCTTCAGGAAGTGGGCAGGGAACGAGAAGAACATGGTGAGGGGTCTGGGCCCCAGGGCCGGTTCCCTGGAGGGCTGGCGAGGTTGAGGGGCAGGGGCTCCCCCTGGCTGGGGGGACACTGCTGCTGTCAGGAGGAGGCGGCAGCTTGGTACCCTGGGCACCGGTGTCTGACCCAGGCTCAGACTCCTGCTGTGTCTTGGCCTGTCTGCACCAGGCAAGAAAGCCCCCGGCTTCCCAAGTAGCCATCATGGGGGTCAGGCCTGGGCGGGCTTGTGCTGAGACCCCTGAGCCTGCCTGGGTCTGCAGTGGGCCCTAGAAGGGGGAGGGGCCTCCACCAAGGGTTTGGGTTCAGGTGGGCAGAGGGGCGGGTGGGAGAACGTCCCGGGAGGAAGCCCCGAGGTAGGTAGGAGGCAGGAGGTGCAGGGGAGCTGCTCGTCCATCCCTCCCTCCTGCAGGTCATCATGCCCGGCTACTGCGTGCAGGGCACCGTGGGCCACAAGATCCTCAGCGGGCAGCGCAAGCTGGAGATGGAGGGGCGGCAGGTGGTGAGTCCTCACCCTCTCTCACCAGCTCTGTGGACCCTCTTGTGGCGGGGGTGGGGGGGGCGGCCCTGGGAGCCACCACCTGTGCTGATGGCTTGCCTGCCGTGATGCCGCAGCTGGAGGTCAAGATGCAGGTGGAGTACATGTCCTTCAGCGCCCACGCGGACGCCAAGGGCATCATGCAGCTGGTGGGTCAGGCGGAGCCGGAGAACGTGCTCTTGGTGCACGGCGAGGCCAAGAAGATGGAGTTTCTGAAGCAGAAGATTGAGCAGGAATTCCGTAGGCAGCCCAGGCCAGGGCGGGCTGGGTGACACGGAGGGTGTGCGGGCTGGGTCGGTACAGGCGGGGCCCGCCAGTCTGGACTAAGGTTCTCTCCACACCCCGGCCCAGGGGTCAGCTGCTACATGCCGGCCAACGGCGAGACGGTGACGCTGCCCACGAGCCCCAGCATCCCCGTGGGCATCTCACTGGGGCTGCTGAAGCGGGAGATGGCACAGGGTGAGCGGCAGGGCCCGTTGAGCGGGGGCGGGGCAGCTGCTGGGCAGGTGGCCCCACTGACAGCTCTGACCGCTGCCCCTGCCCCACAGGGCTGCTCCCTGACGCCAAGAAGCCCCGGCTCTTGCATGGCACCCTGATCATGAAGGACAGTGTGAGTGCCAGCCATCACTGGGGGCGGGGGGGTCCGCCCTCGCCGTCCCTGACCTGCCCTTGCCCCACAGAACTTCCGGCTCGTGTCCTCAGAGCAGGCCCTCAAGGAGCTGGGCCTGGCCGAGCACCAGCTGCGCTTTACCTGCCGTGTGCACCTGCACGACACGCGCAAAGAGCAGGAGACAGCCGTGCGCGTGTACAGCCACCTGAAGAGGTAGACCCTGCGGCCGCGCCTTCTGGACCTGGGGGGCGGGGCGCCAGGCAGGGGCTCACTGTGCCTCCCCACAGCGTCCTCAAGGACCACTGCGTGCAACACCTTCCTGACGGCTCCGTGACCGTGGAGTCCATCCTCATTCAAGCCGCTGCCCACTCAGAGGACCCAGGCACCAAGGTGCTGCTGGTCTCCTGGACCTACCAGGTAAGGTGCGGGACTGGTGGGGTCACCCAGTCGCCCTGGGCTGCCTCACCGGGACCAATGGCCCCTCTTGCCTGTGGCTGCAGGACGAGGAGCTGGGAAGCTACCTCACGTCTCTGCTCAAGAAGGGCCTGCCCCAGGCCAGCTGAGGCCCCGCTGCCAGGACTGTGTGCACCCTGGGTCTTCCCTGTGTCCTCGGGTATGGGCCCACAGCTGGCTACGACCCTCATCTGTGCAGAGACCACAGTGCCACCACGCACCTGCCCGAGTGGCTGCTTTTGGCTGAAGAAAGAAACGGACCTGGGGGGCTTTTCACCTTTTATTTCTGCTCCTGGGCTGCCAGGAGATGGGGGGGGTGCTCCCGGGGTGTTGATTTCCAGTAAAAACAACCACAGGCTGTTTGGGTGTCTCGTTTTCTGGTGCTTGCGCCTGTCTCCTACACCCCATTTCTGGCAGCCCACCCGGGGCAGGCGGGGACTTGTGGCAGGTCCAGGCTGACAGGCGTGGGGCCTGCCGTGGTCCCTGTGTGATGCACGGTGGTGTACAGAGCTGGGCAGCGTCCAGCAGCTGGGCCTAGTGTGCTACGGCTGCCCTGACCTTGCTGCGTGTCAGGGGTCACCTGTGACCTCTGTGCTGTGGACTCTGAGGGCACATAGAGGCAGGACCTGTGAACAGACCCCAGGTCATCCTGGGAGCGTGACAGTCTCTGCAGGGGCCAGGCCAGAGCCTTCAGCAGGACTGCAGAGCCCCCTGCCTTCGCCCCAGAGTTCAAGCCCCTCTCTACCCTCTGCTGCCTTCTAGAACGCTCTCTCAGCCTCCCTCCCCACAGGGCCAGGCTGGGGCTTGGGCTGCTGGGCTCTGGCTTTCCTCTTGGCCACAGGCTGGAGTCCCAGCTGCTGGGACAGCATTGCCACTGAGAGCCCCTCCCACGGCAAGGACTCAGCCTTGGGAGGGGTCCGTCAGTCAACGGGGTACAAGCAGGGACCGCTCCATGCCGCCTCTTACCGAAGCCCTCGTAGAGCACCGCCTTGAGGAACAAGCCGTGGGCGGGAGCCACACGGCTCTGGTGCCTGCCCAGGGGGTCCTGGCTCTCCAGAATCATCTTCACCTGAGCAGGCATCAAAGCCCCCAGCCCCACGGCCACCAGCACAGATGTCATTCTCCGCACCTGTGACCCAAGGTGAAGAGTGCTGCAGCCGCCCGAGCCCCAGGCCCCACCCCTGGCAGGGCCCCAGGACACAGCCCACCTGTCTGTATAGGAAGGACTGGCTCTCAAACTCCAGGCTCCAGAACCGCAACCGCCTGGGGACACAGGCGCCCATGAGGTCTGGGCCTCAGGGCAGCCTCAACCCTCCAGTGTGGCCTCCCCGCGTCCCGCCCCAGGGGCCCCCACCTACTCCCCCCCAATCCCTTGTAAATGAAACTGGTGGAAGGGAGACTAAAGCCAGAGGACTGCTCCTTGTGAGCGGGGA
Source organism: Phocoena sinus (assembly GCF_008692025.1). NCBI lineage: Eukaryota > Metazoa > Chordata > Mammalia > Artiodactyla > Phocoenidae > Phocoena > Phocoena sinus. Next base: position 463,453 of record NC_045763.1, on the reverse strand, counting down.
CAGCAGCGCCTCCGGGGTCTGGGCTGCAGGAGGAGGCCGTGGGCTCAGGGGCTGCGAAGGAGGTGGAGCGGCCAGCTCCTCTCCCAGGGACTCAAGCCCTGGGGCTTGGGCTCTCCAGCAGGAGTCGGAGGTTTGGAAGCTGGCTGTGCAAAGTCCCTCCTCTTTTCAGTGCTGGGCCCAAGTGGGAAGGCTCTGGAAGTCAGTAGCTGCGGTCTGGCCAGAGGCCCCTGGGACAGTGCTGGGGGCAGTAGAAGGAACCCCCTGCCAACCTGGGCCCGAACGAACCACGGGCTTGGTGCTTCTCCCCCAGTGGAGTCTTTTCACCGACCACTGGGATCCATCCACGAGGCAGTGAGCTCTCGGCAGGTTAGGCAGCCTTCTCTGCCCTCTGCCCCCCAGCCTGGCAGGACCCTAGCCCAGGGGAGGGCACAGCTGCAGGCTCACGGGTGTTGGGGCCACACCACTTGGCTGACTGGCACCTCCTTCTCCCCCAAGGCTGGACGGGTGCCCAGGGAACCCCCAGTGCAGCACCAGGGAAGGTGCTGGAGCTAAATCCAGCCTTTGCAGCCTCCAGACCACAGTGTAGGCTGCCCTTCTCACCTGCTCTCCTCGGGGAGGACAAAGGGGCTGCTGGCAGGGTCGGGGGACACGGAGGCTCGGCGCAGGGTGCGCACCGGGCTGGTGGCCGGGCTGCCAGCCGACTGGAAGGCCCTGAAATCATGTGTCCCCAGGAGGTGCTGGGCGGCCTCCCGCATGGCAGCGACGTCCAAGCAGCTGCAGGGAGCCAGGTGAGTGGTCAGGAGCGAATGGCCGGCCAGGCGAGCCTGGCAAACCCCTCAGGGTCACTTTCACACCCACTCACTCAGCCCGAAGCGCCCAGCACCGGTTTCGTTCAAACACGGGCAGCTGGTCAGGCCTGTGGCAGCCGGTAGCCAGACGGTACAGGTAGGTCCTGGACGTGGCTGCGTGGCGGGCATGGAAGTGGCTGGGCACACGGAAGGCCTGCAGTACCCTGTGGGAACGAGGCCAGGAATGACCCCCTGCCCTGTCCATGTGACACCCTGGCATCTCTGCCATCACCCCAAGGAGTCCTGTCCAGATACAGAGTCCTTCTTCACCTCCCGCCTCCACCATAATGGACGAGTTCCGGGAGAGCAGAGAGGTGCTCACCGGATGGCCGGGTGCCTCAGGTGGGTGTTGAGGGCTTGCGTCAGGACTTCAGGGGAGAAGGGGGGCCGGCCTGAGCGGCGCTGGACGTCCAGGTGCGCCGCGTTGCTCAGGGCATGGACCCCAGCATCCGTGCGGCTGGAGATAGTGAACTTTACCGGCACCACCGAGTTCAGCCGCTCTGCGGCCTCCTGAGGGGGGCGGGGAGCGCACAGCGGCCGCGGGCGGGGCTCCCATCTGCCCCACCCCCGGGTCGCCCTCCTCCCTCACCCCTCCCTGGCGCGGGTCGGCGGAGCTCACCTCCAGGTAGTTCTGGACTCCGATGGCGTGCTGGGCGCCCCTGACTGCCGCGACCCCGCTGTGGGCAAGGCGGGCGGAGGTTAGCGCGCGAGGCCGCCCCGCCCCGGACCCCGCCCGTCCCATCTTAAGCGGCCAAAGGCGGCCGTTCCATGCCCGGGAGGCCGGGGCCCGAGGCCGGAGGTGCGGGCCCTAAACTTAGCTCCCTCCAACTCCTCGGGCGCCGGCCGTCGGCTGCTCTCCGGCTCGAGCTCGGGTGCTTCCCGCGGGGCATGAGGGGGTTGCGGGCACGGGAGGGAGGCCTAGATGACGTACTTAAAGTCCGTGCCCAAGTACTGGAAGTACACGAGGTAGCGCGCCCGCACTGAGCCCGCGCCCATGGCCAGGCCGGACCCGGCATTGGGGCAGGCGGAGGGCCAGGCGGAACCGGACCCCGCGGAGCGGCAGGCGTACTGGGACGGCACGTGGGGCTGCGCCCGCGCGCGCCCGCGAACCCAGCCTGGTCACGCCCCCGGGCCAATCCCGCGCCTGCGCCTGGGCTTTCGCCCCGCCCAGGCAGCCTCGGTTGGCAGCCTCGGTTGGCCGCCCAGGGCGGGGGCGGAGGCGGGGCCAGACTTAGGGAGCGGGTGCAAAGTGCCGACCCAGGGGAGACAGCCCCACGCAGACTCTCACGTTCCGCCGGCCACACGCTGGCCCCCAACCCCATCCTCCCGCCGCAGTCCGGCCGAGCGCTTGTTGCCAATTCCCCGGGTTGCCTAACGGCCGGATCGCTGGAACGCGCGGGACCCGACGGCTCCCGCGGCTGTTGCTGGGCCCACCCACACTTCCGACCGCCTGCCCGGACGAAGGGGGCGGGACGTCGGGGCGTTTGGCGACGCTCCCCGGCGGTGACAGCGGGCGGCGCGCGCGGGCGGCGGACTTTGGCGACGCTCCCCAGCAGTGACAGGCGGGGCGGGGCGGTGGCGCGGCGGCCTCGTTCCGGGGCGGGCGGGCGCCGAGCGCGGCGCGGCGCGGCGCGGCGCAGGCGGGCGGGCCGGCAGGGGATGCTGCTCGGGGCGCCGCGGTCCTCGTGCCAGTGAGCGCCTCGCGCCGCCGCAGCCATGACGGTGGAGTTCGAGGAGTGCATCAAGGACTCGCCGCGCTTCAGGTGCGCCCCCGGGGCGCGGCGCGGCCCTTTGTGATCCGCGGGGTCGCCGCCCCTCGGGGCACCCGGGGCCGCCGGGGGATGGGCGCGGGCGGGAGCGCCGGTGCCACCTTTGTGCCCGGCGCCGGGGCCGGAGGCGAGAGCAGGAGGACACGTCTTGTACAAAGCTCGCAGCGCCCCGGCCCGAGAGCCCGGAACAAAAGATGCCCCTTGTGCTGGTCGCCGCGCGCGGAGGGTGCGCGCGTGGGGCGGGGCGGCCGCCGGCGCAGCCACCTCTCCGTGGGAGCGTCCGCCCCGCTTTGTGTCTGCACCTTCGTGCTGGCCACCTGCACAGGGCTGAGACCTAGCCGGGCGCTGCAGCCCGGCTGTGGCCAGGGTCGTTTGCGTGCGTGGGGCGTCTGCCCATGGAATCTGTCTTGGTCCTCGTGCCCAGAGCAGTCAAGGGGGCAGGCAGCTGGAGCCTCGGTTAGGGCCTCGGGCGGCTGCTTGGCAGGGGTGACCTAGGCACCTGGCAGGGTGGGCGCTACCAGAGCAGACTGGGTTCCAGGGACTGGTGGAGGTCTGCGCTGTGGCCGGCCCTGGGTTTGTGCTTTTAGTCCTTCCTGGGAGTGCAGGCGGGCTTATCCGTGTGAACACGTTCATGGTGCGCGCGCATCTGCTTTAACGGGGCACCTCCCGTGTGTCAGGTGCTCATGCTTGTGCTCGTGCTCGGGTGCACACGTGTGAGTTCTGCCTCTCTGCACCCTCCCTTGAGGTGCCAGACGTTGGACGTGAATGTGTGGGTGAGCTGTGCACCCCTGGACTGGCTACTTGATGCGTGCGTCCAGACTAGTGCTGGGTGCACGCACACGTGTGCATGTGTCACCTCTGGGTGTGAATATAGATGCACAGTGGGTGTGTCTCATAAAAGTGTGAGTTCCGGCACTAGGCATACGTTAGTTTGTCCCTTGTGTGCATCTCGGCACGGGGTGCGTGTCCATACACGCTAGCCACGAGTACCCCCTTTTGCGTGTGCGTTGCACTGCTGCGCGTATGCATGTTTGATGGCACGCGTGCATATCTGCCATGCCTCTGCACACTCGCACTTGGCCGTGCGTGAGTGTGCGCGCGCGTGCGCTGGGTCTTTGGGGTGTGTTAGCCAGAGGGCCTGTGTGTGGGTGTCTGGAGGGCCTCAGCATCAGTACCCTTACCCCTGACTCCCTAGAGCCAGCCCCTTGCCCAACCGCCACACGAGGGGTCAGCAACAAAGGCCAAGAAAGGCTGGATGAGGGGTAGGGGTCGGACCAGAGAGTGGCCCCAGGCCTCGGGCAGAGTGCTGAGGGCCACCCTCTGTGTCCTCCCATCTTCTGTTCCTGACTGCTTGAGGGAGGGGTGTAAGCGACTCGGCACCCGTGATCCTGGGCCCCCAGCACGGCCCAGGCGGTGGGCGGAGGTGTAGCCAGGGCCGCAGCAGGGGGCCTGGTCCTGGCCGCAGCACCGCAGCGTCACCCTGGCCCCCGGCTGCGGAGCCTCGTGCTCCCCCTCCCGTCGCGGAGGGGCCCAGGCCCAGCTTGCCCTGTTGGATCAGGGCCGCTGGCACCCCATTCACCTCCAGGCCTTCCCTCCCACACCAGCCTGCTCGCTGGTGGCACCCACGGTGCGGCAGTGGGTGCAGCAGCGCCTGGGCTTTGCCAGGCTTCCTTTGAGAGTGCCCAGCCAAGACCGGGCTGGGGTCCAAGGAGATCCCCCGACCTTGGGCCACAGAAGCTGCACTGGGTGGGTTTTGGTTGGGCTGAGGTGTGATGGCTTTTGAGGCTTTTCTGGGGTCCCCTTGTCAGTGCCGCTGAGGATGTAACCTGGACTTCCTGGAGGCCAGCCTGGGGGCAGGGGGTTAGGGTGGGGCCAGGCAGGAGAGTGTGGTCAGCGATGGGAGCCCCAGCCCTGGGAAGGGGGACCCTGCCTACGCGCTCTTGGCCTGGGGAAGCCCCACAGCCCCGGGATGCACGTGGCTGGAGGGGTCCAGACTCTCTCAGACCGGCGGGGTGCCGCTCACCCCTTGTTTTTGGTGCCCCCTCCCCTGGGTGGGGCTTCAGGTGCTGAGTCATGGCTCTGGTGGGGGAGCTGGCCTCACCCTCTTCCCCAGCATCCAAGCTGTTGAGGAAATCCTGGAGGGAGAGCAGGAGAGGAGGCCTTGGTCCATGGGGGTGGGGAGGAGGAACCTGAGGGGCGTGGGGCCCCCGGGACGGACTGTCTGCTGAGCGCCCACCTTGTCCCCATGAGCACACTTGTCAGCCTCTGGTGCATCCCACCCTCACCAGCTCTCTGGGGACAAACCCCCCATCCCAGCCCGAGGGTGACAGCTCTCCACGCAGCTGGCCAGGGCAGGTGGGGCGGCTGAGCCTCATCCCCCTCTTCTGGGTGGGTGGTCCTTCCCTGCCCTGGGACCCTCGGAGGGGGAGGGGGAGGGGAGGCTACAGCAGCCGTCGGGGTCCTGCAGTCTCAGGCGGGGGCACCTGCAGGCCGTGGGCCACCACCGGTCCAAGCGGATGTCCCCTCTGACCCCTTCCTTCTCTGGAACTCAGACGCCCCTCAGCCCGTGGGGAAGGGATAGGGGCTGCTCAGAGAGGAGGAGGGTGGTGGGACGGTCCAAGAGCCCTGACGGGGCAGCCTGGCACTCACCCCATACCTCCTAATTGAGGGCGTCCCGAACTGCACCCCGCGTGAGGGACTAAGTCCCTCCCCCCAGGCCTGGGAAAGCCTGGAACACGCCCCTCCTCTGCCAGCTGGGGGGCAGCGAGGGGCCAGCGACGGGCCGCTAGACCTGGACCGCCCCTCTGCCTGGCCCTGCCCTGGCCGGAGCTCCTTCCCTGTTGTCCCTGGTCCCCCGGAGGCCAGATGGGCCCAGCTCGCCAGCTGAGTGGGGCGGGGAGGGCAGGATCCTGGCCCTATTTCCCTATTTCCTGTTCCCGGAGTGTTGGGGGTTGTCACGTGCCTGATCCATCTGCCTCTCGCCTTGCCTTCCGGGATTCTCTGTCCACTGGCTTCTCTGGTGATGTCAGACGTTAACTCTTCCCTCCCCAAGGCAGCCCCATTGGCAGGCTGCGCCCGTGGGAGTGGGCTCCTCCGGGGTCTGGCCCACTGCTCCTGCCAGGCAGATGAGGCCTACCTGGTATTCTGAGCTTGGGGAGCAGGCAGGAGGTAGGGGCATGCCTCTGCAGGCGTCTCTCGGGGCCGCAGAGCTGCTGAGACAGGTCTGACCCGGGGCCTGCCAGCCCCAGGCCGGGGTGGGCTGCAGCAGAAGCTGAGGGGTGGGGGGGGGGTCCAGATGGGGTTCGGGGTCAACCCTGAGCCCTGGAGAGGTGCAGGGGCTGGGCCCGGGGGGGTGACCAGCGAGGCCCTGCATGTGCACCTCCACGGGACCCCGGCCGCTCCCTCTGTGCTAGGGACCTGTCTGACCACCCCCTTCCCCCCCACACCCCGCCCGTCCACAGACTCCAGATGGGGGCGTCACAGCCAACTGGGCCTCTATGTGCCTGGGGTGGCAGTGGGCCCTGGTGGCTCTGCGGCTCTGGAGTCACGGTCCCAGTCCTGCCCCCTCTCCCCCTCCCTCTTCCATCCCCCCTCACCGCCACCCTCCACCTCCTGGTCTGTCTGAGGGGCGTGTGGAGGCAGGTGGGCCTGCAGGAGCCAGTGGCCGTCGGCAGAGTAGCCCCTTCCCACTGCTGACCCCTTTGGGGAGGTGCCTGGGAGACGAGGCCGAGCTGCGTCAGTGGGGGAGGCTCGCTGCAGGCGGGTCTCCAGCCACCCTGTCCCTGTCGCAGGGCAACTATCGACGAGGTGGAAACGGACGTGGTTGAGATCGAGGCCAAACTGGACAAGGTGAGGGGGGCTTGGGGGCACACGGAGGGCCCGGAGCTGCTCTCCCTGTCCTCCACGCGGCCCTGGCCCAGCTCACCCATGGCCACCGGTGTGAGTGCAAGTACGCGTGTGCACAGCACGTGGGCCTGTCCGTCACCGGCCTGTCACACCCATACCGGGGTGTACATCCCACACGCACACCTGTGTCTGCCGGGTCTCCTCCCGCCAAGCCAAGCAGGGTGGGGGACCTTGGCGGGGGGCGGGGGCAGCTGCCAGGGGGCTGTGCCTCCGAGTGCCTGGGTTAGGGGCCAAGGGCACAGGCAGGGGAGGGAGGAGGGCACAGGCTTCAAAGCCAGAGGGAGGAAGGAGGGGTGGCACCCCTGAGCCCCTCGCTGGCTGGGTCCTGCTGACCCTTGTCCAGGACCACATGCCCCCCCTGGCCCTGGGTTCCCTGCTCTTGGCTTCCCTCCCACCTCCCACCCTGGAGCCGAGGCCTGGGGCATGCCAAGCTGTCCCCCAGTGCCAGGTGGGCTCAGGAGGGTGGGCGGGCAGGCGGGCAGTGGCCTTCCCTTCCCACCCGGGGCTGCTCGGGGGCAGCTGTGTCCTGGGCACTGACGGACCCGACCCTGAGCTGAATTCCGGCTGCCCTGTCTGGGTCCCTGCCCCTGTGTCCTGGCCTCTTGGTGGCGTGAGTGTTGCCCCATCCGTCGTCCTGTCCGCAGCTGGTGAAGCTGTGCAGCGGCGTGATCGAGGCTGGCAAGGCCTACGTCACCACCAATAGGCTCTTCGTGAGTGGCGTCCGAGACCTGTCCCAGCAGTGCCAGGGCGACACCGTCATCTCGGTGAGGGGGCAGCTGACCTCTGACCTCTAGTCAGGGGCGGGCGAGGGCAGACAGCCCCTCAGGGTGCCCTGGCCTTGGGAGCAGGTGGGCGTCTGCGCTGGGCTGCGGCCTGTGGGCGGGAGGTGCCGGACACTGGGGGCACAGCCATCCCATCTGAGCAAGGATCTTCACCCACCCACCCACCCTGCCCCCAGGAATGTCTGCAGAGGTTCGGAGACAGCCTGCAGGAGATGGTCACCTACCACATGGTGAGCCCTGGCCGGGTGGGGGCAATGCGGGGGCGGAGGGGAGGATAGGGCAGGGCCCACCCACCCGGCGGCTTCCTGATCTGTTGTCCCATCCACCCCCATCCCAGGCAGCCCCTGCCCCCACCCCTGCGGGCTCCCTGCAGGCCCCGCCCAGCCTGGAAGGCTCTGGGCTGGCTCCCGTGCTTGAGCTGAGCTGGCAGGGGCGGGCGGTGGGGGAGGCCACGTTTCTGCTCCTGCAATCTGGCCGGGGGTGGGGGTGGGGGGCGGCACATCGCTGAGACAATGCTGTGTCCCAGGTGAGGGCCAGACAGCCAGCCGGGAGGCACCTCGACCCTGCCCGGGGCTGAGGGCAGCGGGGGCTTGGGGTGGGCAAGGCCTTAGAGGGTCATCCCGGGCCACCCGGCAGGGGTCACGGGCCAGGCAACGAAAGCATCTCCCAGGCTGACTCCACAGCTACCGGATGACTCCCAACCCCGCTGCTACCCAGACTGGGTCTGCGTGACCTCGAGCCCCTCAGGGCCCCCACTGTGGACACACAGAACAGACCGAGGCACACGTGGGTGGTCAGACCGTGGCCTGGAAACCAGAGCCCCAGACTAAACAAGGGGCCCATCCCCTGTAGGGGAAGTTCAGAAATAAACCAGCGCCGGATGGCTTGTCGTCCTGCCCCGTGTGTCTGTCTGTCTGTTCCTGGTTAGGCCCCAGCTCTCTCTGGGGTCTGATTTTGGGTCCGGCCAATGCTGCAGGGAGGCCCCACCCTGCCCCCGGGCCAGATTACTCGGGAGCTCCGGCTGCATCTCCATCCTTCTTATTGCAGGGCTGGGCATCCCCCAGGTGGCCTCCCAATGCCGGGCAGCGATGGGTGTCCCTGTGTGCGCCTGTCCTGTCCGGGCTGATGTGGGGTGGACCATAGGAGGGGGTCCATCTGCGACAGCGTTGGCTTCTAGTCTGGCTGAGAGCCAGGTGGGGGGGACGGGCAGGTGGTCACAGTTGTCGCCTCTGGTCGCCGACCCAGGCCTGGGGGCCCGTGACCCTGCGAGGCCGGCTCTGTGAGGGTGGGGCTGGACGGGCCTTTCCCTGGTTCTCACCTGAGGGGCCAGGGGCCTGGCCTCTGGGGTCATGTGGGGACAGACGCCTGACACCCGTACCCTCCTTTGCCCCCAGATCCTGTTTGACCAGGCCCAGAGGTCTGTGCGGCAGCAGCTCCACAACTTCGTCAAAGAGTGAGTGGCCCTGAGGGAGGCCTGGCCTCTCCCGGCCCCAGGAGGTGTCAGGGTGACACCCACGCTGGAAGGGGGAGCACACGCAGCTACGCTTGATCTGGGAGGGTCCAGGGGCCTTGGCAGGGGTCTCAGCTCAGTGCTGTGTGTACAGCTGGGGAACCCCCAGAGTGGAGAGTCTGGAGCGGGGTGAGGCTGGGGGGTCCCCCCAGGCTGGACCAATCCCGGGAGTGAGGGGGAGGGGCCTGAGAAGGAAGAGGCAGTGAGCGGTGGCTAGGGGGTGGGGCAGTGGGGCTGGAGGCTCGGGGCACAGAGGAGCTGGGAGCAGGGAGAGTGTTCCCTAGAGGTGGGAGACCCCACGTGCACCCCTCCTCGGACCCCCTGACCTGACGCCCACCGGTCTCCAGAGACGTGCGCAAGTTCAAGGAGACTAAGAAGCAGTTCGACAGGGTCCGGGAGGACATGGAGCTGTCCCTGGCGAGGAACGCGCAGGCCCCAAGGCACCGGCCGCATGAGGCGGAGGAGGCCGCGGGTGCCCTGGTCCTCGCCCGGAAGTGCTTCCGCCACCTGGCGCTGGACTACGTACTCCAGGTCAGCCCCTGGGCGTTCCCGTGTCCCCGCAGACAGGGAGCTGCTGTCTGGAGGGGCCCCTCTGGCTTGAGAAAACTTGAGATGCTTGGGAATGGACATGGGGGGCGGATGCCCACGCAAAGGTCCGAGGTGGGGTTGGGCTAGGGACAAGCCAGGGCTGTGGGCTGCAGGGGGCGGAGGCCTCGAAGGCCTTGCTGAGGCAGGGCTTGGAGGGACTTGGAGCAAGGGAGAGAATTTGTGGCTTTTGCCTATGGGAAGGACCCAATGTCCCGAACTGCGACCACAAGAGGATGGATGGGCACCAGTTCAGGGAGCTGAAGATGAGCTGGAGGTCTTGGGGGACCACAGCACCCTGAGTGGACAGTGTGGCAAGGTCCAGGTCGTGGTCCGACCTTGGCCCTGACACCCCTTCGCCTGTTCACTCCTCCCCTGGCAGATCAACGTTCTCCAAGCCAAGAAGAAGTTTGAGATTTTGGACTCTGTGAGTGCTGGATGAGGGAGAGGGGTTGCCCTCAAGAATAGGCACGTGCCGCAGGCGTGCTGGGTGTGGGTGCAAAAGCTGGGGCCCCGGCCACTGCCCCTGGGGGCGGGGCCTCACCTGCGTGCCCCCCCCACCCCCCAGATGCTGTCCTTCATGCACGCCCAGTACAGCTTCTTCCAGCAGGGCTACAGCCTGCTGCACCAGCTGGACCCCTACATGAAGAAGCTGGCGGCTGAGGTGAGCCTGCGGGGAGGGGGCCCTGGGGCCAGCTTGTCAGGGGAGGGGGTCCACGTCCCTCTCTGTGCCCTTCCCCACAGCTGGACCAGCTGGTGATCGACTCGGCAGTGGAAAAGCGGGAAATGGAACGCAAGCATGCCGCCATCCAGCAGCGGGTGAGGCCCTGCAGCCCTGGCCGCGCCCCCGAGGGGCCCCGGGTCCACTGCCCCTCACCCCGCTCCACGCGAGGAGGACCTGGGGGGCCCAGCGCACAGACACGCGCCCCGTCCCTCCCCAGGCTGACTCTGATCTTTGAACTGCAGTCAGAGGCGGGGGTCCCCACCCTCAGGGTCTCAGCACAGTGGAACGGTCACTTAGACGCCAGCGCCAGCCCCCTCAGGCCACAGACGCTGGGGCTGCAGCTGGGACGGGGATCCTACTGCGGCCACAGCTGGCCGGGCACGGCCGGGGGCAGAGACGGGCTGCGGGGCGGGAGCTGGCGTCCCCAGCCGGCAGGGAGGGGGCGGGGCTTCGCTCACTGGCTCTCCCCCTCCTCCCACCTCTCCTGCTCTCGCCCTCAGACGCTGCTGCAGGTGAGTGGGCGCCCACCCCGGGGGGAGGGGCCCCCGGTGGGCAGGGCCTCTGCCCTTCCCGCCCCGCGGCGTTTCAGCACCAAGGACACCTCCACGGCCCCGGCGCAGCTCAGGACGCGCGGCCCGCTCCAGCGGAGGTGGCTGAGCTGGGACCGCGTCCCCTTCGTCCCCTTCGTCCCCTTCGTCCCCTTCGGGAGCAGCTGCAGCTGTCCCTTCCCGCCCCCACTCAGCCAGGGGAGCAGGTGGCTGGGCCTCCTCTCCCACTGCCGGACGCCCAGGACAACGCTCAGTGTCTCCCCAGCCCGCGTGAATGGAGCTCTGTCAGGCTGGTCGGGGCAGCCCAGCTGGCGACGTGAACGGGGGACAGCTTCCTTCCTGATCCCAGAGCCTGCTGCTCTGCCAGGCTGGGGGGTGGGGGCTGGAGCTCTCCGGGCCCCCAGCTGTGACGGGAGGCATCTGCCCCCACGGGGTTTTGGGTCAGGAAGCGACTGTGAAGATGCCCCTCCCACCTCGCCTCTGGGGCAGCCCGAGAGGGCGGCAGTGTCCCCGCAGCCGCGGGTGGGTGCTCACTGGGGGCTGGGCTCCGACCACCCCCAGGACTTCTCCTACGATGAGCCCAAGGTGGAGTTTGACGTGGATGCTCCCAGTGGTGTGGTGATGGAGGGCTACCTCTTCAAGAGGGCCAGCAACGCCTTCAAGACATGGAACCGGTAAGGGAGGGCCCTTCCTCAGGGGGTGTGGGGCAGGCATGGGGGCCGGCCCGGCCTGACCCCTCCTGGCCCATCCCCCTGCCCAGGCGCTGGTTCTCCATCCAGAACAGCCAGCTGGTCTACCAGAAGAAGCTCAAGGTGCGCTGGGCCCAGGCAGCAACGCCCGGGGCCTCCCCACCGGGCCTTGGGATGGGCGATCGGTGGGGGGCGTCACAGGGCTGAGGGTGCTGACAGGCACCAAAGCCCGAGGGGCCAGGGACAGAGGCCACTCAAGTCTCAGGCGGTCGGCGTCTCTTGAGCAGAGCAGTGGATGGGCGGTCGGTGCGGGGCAGGGCTGGGCACTGAGTGCGAGGGCCACGGCGGTGCCGCCCGCAGGACGTGCTGACCGTGGTGGTGGACGACCTCCGGCTCTGCTCCGTGAAGCCCTGTGAGGACGTCGAGCGCAGGTTCTGCTTTGAGGTCGTGTCGCCCACCAAGTGAGGAGGCCCGGCCCAGGGCGGGCGCGGAGGGAGCCCCTGCCCGCGCGGCCTGACGGCCCTTCCCCGCAGGAGCTGCATGCTGCAGGCCGACTCGGAGAAGCTGCGGCAGGCGTGGGTTCAGGCCGTGCAAGCCAGCATCGCGTCCGCCTACCGGGAGAGTCCCGACAGCTGCTACCGCGAGGTGGGCCCTCCAGCGCCCTGCACACGCGCGCGCAACTCCCGCAGGCCGCACGCAAGCACGCGTGTGCATCGTGTGTACGCGCACGTGAGCGTGTGTGCACACACGCGGGCGCGGGCTCGGGCCTCGGGCCTTGGCCTGTGCCAGCACCTGCGTCTGGGGAGGAGGAGGGGCCCCGCTGGGGAGACTGGGGCTGAGCGACCCCTCACGCTGTCTCCAGAGGCTGGACCGCACGGCGTCCCCGTCCGCAAGCAGCATCGACTCTGCCACGGACTCTCGGGAACGCAGCGCCAGGGGCGAGCGCGTGCTACAGCGCGTGCAGCACGTGGCTGGGAACAGCCAGTGTGGCGACTGCGGGCAGCCGGACCCGCGCTGGGCCAGCATCAACCTGGGCGTGCTGCTCTGCATCGAGTGCTCGGGCATCCACAGGTGGGACCACCGGGTGGCCGGGTGGGGCGCGGGGACCAAGGCGTGCCCTGACTCCCCTCCCCCCGCCTCGCCATCCAGGAGCCTGGGCGTCCACTGTTCCAAGGTGCGGTCCCTGACCCTGGACTCGTGGGAGCCGGAGCTGCTGAAGGTGTGGGGGGCCGTCACGGGCCTTTGGATGGCTGGGGGCCGTGGGTCGGGGGCGGGAGCCAGGTCTGCAAGCTTGGGGGGCGCTCAGTGAGCTGGGCTGATGCCCGCACCACCCTCTCCTGCCAGCTGATGTGTGAGCTGGGAAACAGCACTGTGAACCAGATCTACGAGGCCCAGTGCGCAGGGCCGGGCAGCAGGAAGCCCACGGCCAGCAGCCCCAGGTGAGGTGGGGGGCAGCCTGGGCAGGGCCGGGGGACCCCCGGCCCACGAGTGCAGCCTCACGTCCGGTCCTGGTCCAGGCAGGACAAGGAGGCTTGGATCAAGGACAAATACGTGGAAAAGAAGTTCGTGCGGAAGCCGCCCTCGGCACCGGCCCAGGAGGCCCCACGGCGCTGGCGGGCGCAGAAGTGCCCACGCCACCACAGCTCCCCCCGTGCCCACACCACCCGCCGCAGCAAAATCCGGATGGAGCCCGTCCCGCCCTCTGTGGCTGCTCTGTGCTCAGGTGGGAGGGTCTGGCAGGTGCGCCCCAGCTCACAGGCCTGGGCAGGGCGTGAGCCTCCAGACTCTGGATCCCAGGGAGGCCGGGGTGTGGGGGGGTGGTAGGAGGGGGGAGGCAGGGCTCACGGGCACCCCAAGCTCTGCCCACCTCCCACCGCAGCCTGGTTCCCGCCCTGCAGGTTCCACAGAGTCCAGGTTCCGCAGGGACTCCCTCTTCTGCCCGGATGAGCTGGACTCCCTCTTCTCCTACTTCGACGCGGGGGCTGCTGCAGCCGGTCCACGCAGTAAGTCCCCTGCTGCCCACCCCCCCCCCACCCACACCCCCGCCCAGCAGGGTTAGCAGGGCAGGAGCCAGGCACGCTCGCCTGGAGGGTGGATGAGTGCGGGACAGCCTCGGCCACTCGCTCAGGGACCAGAGGGACGGGCTTTCCTTGCAGGAGGGACTGGTCTGGGGATGGGGAGAGTTTGGAGGTCAAGCAGGGCTGAGGCTGGGACAGTATCTTGAGGGGCCGGGGGTAATTTGGCCACTGGCTCGGAGGCTGGGGCCGTGACCCTCAGGAGCGATGTGGGCGTGTGTGCTGTGGGCACACAGGAATGTATGTGTAAGGGTGTGACTGCACACAGGTGACCGCCTGTGAGTGCATAGGTGTGTATACGCGTGGGCGTGTGCCCATGCACGTGTGCGCGTGCCTGCTGGGGGCTGGACCGGATCCTGAGAGACAGTTGTGTGCATCTTCCCCAACCCCTGCTGGAGTCGGGGGTGCAAATGCTACAAGTCAGGGCTCACCCCATTAACCGTCTGTCAGCACCCACTGGCCTGGGGCGTGTGGGCAGAAGGCGTAGGTTGGGGCCAAGAACTGGCCAGGCTGCTGGGGTGACGGAGGTCCCCTCAGGCAGCAGAGGGCACTGTCTCACCATCCCTCAGCCTGGTTTCATTTGTGAGGGCTGCCCTTGGGTGAGCAGGGCCAAGTTCGCTCGCTGTGGCCTGGGGCTGTGTCTGAGGCTTGGCAAAGACCCCACCTCTGGGCGGTGACGGCCTAGCCTGCACTGGCCACAGCTAGGGCTGACCTGAGAGGGTGGACTTCCACCTGTGGCTGTGCTCCTGGGGGACGGGCGATCCTGGCTCTCTCAAGCTGTTACTTGATTCTCTCCCCTTTCCTCCCATCCTGGGCAGGGCTCCCCTCTCCCTCACCCCCCAGCATCCCCCGGAGGGTGGGTAGGGTGCCAGCCTTCCCGCAGGGCTGTGGGAGCAGGCAGAAGCGCTCAGGACCTCCTCTGCTTGCGTACCCCGCAGGTCTGAGCAGCGACAGCGGCTTAGGGGGCAGCTCCGACGGCAGCTCGGATGTCCTGGCCTTCGGCGTGGGCTCCGTGGTGGACCGCGTCACTGAGGAGGGTGGGTGTGCAGCTCCCCAGTCCCGGGCCACCTGTCCCCCACCGCGGGCCAGGTCAACGGCCCTGACCGCCCCCTCCTCGCAGAGGGTGCCGAGTCGGAGGAGTCCAGCGGCGAGGCAGATGGAGAGGCGGAGGCCTGGGGCCTGGCGGACGTGCGCGAGCTGCACCCCGGGCTACTGGCGCACCGCGCGGCGCGCACTAGAGACCTCCCCGCACTGGCCGCAGCTCTGGCACAAGGAGCCGAGGTCAACTGGGCTGACGCGGAGGACGAGGGCAAGACGCCGCTGGTGCAGGCCGTGCTGGGGGTAAGTGGGTGCGGGTTTGCACCCTTCCACGGCGCGCACGCGGGGCACTCGCCCTCTGCTGAGGACCGGGCTCGGTCCTGCTGAGGCGCCCAGGGAGGCGTGGTGGGGGGGGTTGGGGGGTAGGGGGTGGGGGGACAGGGGCTCTGCAAGGGACCATTTCTATGGCTCCGCTTGGTTGCCACCCCCCCCCCCCCTGGGTTCCTTGATCATCTGTGAATTCCTCCTGCAAAACGGAGCGGACGTGAACCAAAGAGACAGCCGGGGTCGGGCGCCCCTGCACCATGCCACGCTCCTGGGCCGCACCGGGTAAGTCGTGGATGGGCCGCGCCCCTGCCACCTCCTCCCCCACCCTCCCCTTCCCCACCCCCCCTTGCCCCCCGTGGACCCGGGTCGCCTGCCAGGACCTGCCCCGACTTGCCCCTCCGCCCTCAGCCAGGTCTGCCTGTTCTTGAAGCGGGGGGCGGACCAGCATGCCTTGGACCACATGCAGCAGGACCCACTGAGCATCGCGGTGCAGGAGGCGAATGCAGACATCGTCACGCTGTGAGCACAGCACGGGCGCGGCGGGGGCCGGGCGGCGGAAAGTGGGCGGCGGGTGGAAGCGCCTCACGTGGCCCTCTCTCCTCCAGTCTCCGTCTGGCGCGCATGGCCGAGGAGATGCGTGAGGCCGAGGCGCCTCCTGGCCAGCCGGGGCCCCTGGCTGGCAGCAGCCCCACCGAGCTCCAGTACCGCAGGTGCATCCAGGAGTTCATCAGCCTCCACCTGGATGAGAGCTAGGGTGGCAGGGCCTTGGCGGGACCCCCACCGGCCCATTTCCTGAGAGCCCCGGAGCTCCTGGAGCCCTGCTGCCTGCTCTGCCCCCCTCGGAGCTGCCCTGACCCCCACGGCCCGGAGCAGGACCCCAGCACTGAGTCTTCTGAAGCTCCGTGTCTCCCCTGGGAGGTGCTGCATCGCCCCACCCAGGGACCCCGTGTCTTCGGGTGACCCCTCCCTAGGGGCCTGGGTAGGCTCGCGTCACAAACCACTCTCGAGGCCCCACATCACCTCGTGCCCCTCTCTGCTCCCCCAGGCCCGTGTCACCTCATGCCCTCTATCCCTGGGGCCCATGCCGCTTGGTGGCCCACCCTGCCCTCAGGGCCTGTGTCACCTTGTGCCCCCACTTTACTGCCCAAGAACACTGACCTGCTAGTAGGGGCCCTCCCACATCCCCAGAACCCCTCCACTAGGCCCTGGGGCTGGTGGCTGGCCACCGGCACGTGGCGAGGGCAGGAGGGGCCGCCCATCCAGGGAATCAACCCGCGTACCTCACTTAGTGACCCCAGCATCCAGGCTGGGCTTCTTGGGTGCTTGGGGGGCTCTGGCCTGGGGCCTTAGCCCTGGCTGGGTGCGGATGTCCCGAGGCCGTGTGGCTGGCCATGCAGGCCCTCGGGCCCCGTAGCCCCACCCATCCCCCCCCCTTTTCCCACAGCGGGTGGCAGGGGTGTGGCTCTTCCCACCCCTGCATCCGGCATCCTTTGTCACGGACTGAGGGGTTTTCTACAATGATCTCCTTCTCACTTTGTTTCACGTCTTTTCTCTGGACTCAAGGACCACTTTGACCCCCAGCTCTGCCTGCTGCTAGGGGAGGCGCCTGCAGCTCAGCCCTGCCCCCTCGCCAGCCTTCCCCTCCCCCCCACCTCCGGCTAGACCCATGGGGCCTTGGCTCACTACCCAGGGCCCTCTGATGCCTTCTGCATTCCCCTTCCCAGAGCCCTGGGGCACCGGCTGGGCCTCTCCCCAACTCAGGCCCTCGGCCAGGCCAAGGCCAGTTGGTTGCTCACTATGCAAAGACTGCCCAGGGAGGCCCCGTGGGCAGCAAGGTGGGTGCGGACTGGGCTCCCAGCTCCCTCTCCTGCTGGCTGTGACCCCTAGAGAGCAGAATCAATGCCTTCCTCTCTCCCTGCTTGAGCTCTGCCCCCGCCTCCCGCCCCACTGCCTGCATCAGGGCCTTTGCTGCGGCCTCGGCTGGCTGGCGGGACCCGCCTCCGTTGCAGATCACAGTTAATAAAGGGCCACTGGCACCTGCCCCCTCGCCTCGCCCACCTCACTCCGCTCTGTCTTGGCTGGGGACGGGGGCGGGGCGGTCTCTGCGTCCCCTGCTTTCCCCAAGGGGAGGCCCTGCGTGGGACAGCACCCGTCGTGCCCCCAAAGCATGTAGTAAGGCAGAGCCCAGTGCCCCTGCTGGTGGCCTCGTGGAAGCCAGGGCTGCTCTGATTAAAACCAACTCCTGATACCCCATTCCCTGGCCCTCTGCTCTCCTCTGGGATGGACACCAACTGGCGAGGGTGCTCTGGCCCTGGCCTTGTCCCCTGGGCCAGCTCTGGCCCCACGCCCTCCCGTTCCCCAGCTCCCACCGTGTCTGTGACTGAGGATGTGGGGGTGTGGTCTGAGGTCTTCAGCTCGCTGCGGGGGTGGGGGGAGTTGGAGGGGGCGCAGCAGGACACACTACAGCCACCAGGTAGAATCATCCATTTTACTGCAAAGCGGGCCCAGGTCACTGAGTGCCCGGGCCTCGTCCTGCCCTTTCTCCCACTGGCCCTGAGCGAGGGGGGCTCTGCCCAATGCCTGCACACACCTGCACGGAGGTGTAGACAGACGTGTTGATGCTCGGAAACGTGGATGTATGACGCTGACACCAGATAAACACGCTCCCTTGGGGCGCCCCCCCCCACCTCATGCACGCGCGCACACTCCTGCATACGGGAGATGCTCCGTCACGCCCCGAACGCGAGGATCCTGAGTGGTGGGGACACTCCCCTGCTCCCTGCCCCAGGCCTCCCTGAGACCTGTGAGGTCACTGCCCGGCAGGCAGCTGCGCTAAGAAGGCCCCATGTGCTAGCGCCTGGCGCCTTCCCGCCCTCGGGCTCTGGTGCCGCTGCTTTTTGGGCCCCGGGTTTGGCTCGGCTGGCCGGCGGGGGCGGGGGGTGGCCCTGTGGGGCGGGACTGGCCAGCCCTGGGCAGCCGGGAGAGCCCACTGCCGTCACAGCTCCCAGGGTCAGGCCACTCGCAGGCTGGTTCAGGTGTCAGGAGTTTCCGGGGCCCACACCGGGCTGACCTCCAGCCAAGATCCCTGCCGGAGCCCCTGCAACATCATGGGAGGTGGAGCTGGGCCCCCGGGTGTTCGATGTCATGCCTGCAGCTACCCGGCCACCAGCCGGCCTCTGGCTTGGAGCGGGCATCCCCGTGGCTGCCCTGGGCTGGCCCCGAGCCCCACGGAGCTGGCGGCAGCACAGCAGCAGGGCGAGGGCCGCGGCATCCAGCAGCAGCTCCAGCATCTCCACGACTGAGAGGACACAAGAGCCGAACCACAGGCTCCAGAGGCTGCCCGTGGCTGAAAGCAGCTGCGGCACATATGGGTGTTGTGGGCGGTGAGCGGCGCGCCCCGGGTGCCAGCCCTGCCCCACCCCCGCTGCTCGGCCCGGGTGTCCTCGTCCACCGTGCGGTAGTTGAGCTCCTGGGAGAAGATGTTCACCTTGGCCAGGTTGCTCCTGGGGCGGGGCACAGGTGAGAGGGGCGGGGCCATCCGTGGGGGCGCTGGAGGGCGAGGATGGCGGGGCGGGGGGGGGGTGGGGCGCCAGGACATGACCTCAGCAGGAAGAGGCGGCACCCACCTGGGGCTCGGGCTCCAGGGGCCTGGCCCGCCCTGCACACACACGGCTCACTGTGGCCGCGGCTCCTCCCCGGGCGCTGCGGGGCAGTGTGAGGGCAGGGCCTCGGGGACACAGGTCAGTCCGGGGAGGGCTCTCTGCCCATGAGGCCTCACCCCGCTTCCGGGACTCACGGCTGACTTGGAGGAAGGCCAGCTGGAGGTCCCAGCGGAGAGCTTGCACGAAGACTCCCTGGGAGAGACAGACCCCGTCACATCCCTGCGAGGTGCCTCCGGGCGGACCCCACCCCGGCACTCCCCACTGCCTTGCAAGGCCGGGGGCAGCGGGAGGCGCAGGGAAGCCGGTGGGTCTCCAGGTCCTTGCAGAGGCGGCGGAAGCAGTGACCTGGGGAGGGTGTCATTCCTAGCAGTGACCTGCTAGGAATGACCCAGCGGCGGTGGGGAGGTCTGCCCTTGACGGGGCAGCCTGGGACTCTGCCCCCCGCAGCCCATGCAGGCCGGCAGGGTGGGGGGCTACCCCAGGCCGGGTGCCGCACGGAGTTGCAGTGCTCGGGCCCCGTAGGCAGGGGTTAGAAGAAGCAGCCGCAGGAGCGGGTCTCCACCATCAGCGGCTGGAAGCAGGAGACCAGGCAGGCCTGGGGGAACAGCGGGGAATGGAGCTGTGGGTCCAGGACCGCCGCCCCTTTCCCGGGCCTGCCGCCCGCCCACCTCCCTCCCACTGGCCTGTCCGCCCCCCAGCTCCCACTCCTTGCCTCAGCCCCCCCCACTCCCCAACCCCCTCCCTGGGCCCCTCCCCCCTCCTTCATGCCCCCCAGGCCCTGCCTCACCTGCCTGGTGCAGGAGGCGGTGTACAGCAGCTGCACGTCCACGCCCCCCATGCTGTCTGTGCAGTGCCCACAGGGGCTCCCGAGCCGGTGCCCCTTGTCCTGGGGGGAGGGGGTGCAGTTCAGTTCTGCCACCCTGCCCTGGAGCTCCCAAGGCCCCAGGTTTGGGCACAGAGGCCAGGAGCCTTGAGGCTGGGCGGCCCACCTCTCGGAGGTGGTCTCAGTCCCTGGCCGATGCTGAAGCCCCCCGGTGCTCCAGAAAGGGTGTGTGGTCACGCGTGTGGATCATGACTTTGATGCCGGCCTCCGTGGGCAGCAGAAGATCCTGCTGCTTCGCCCCGAGGGCCAGGCTGACCCCTGGGGGAGGCCGGGGGTGAGGCCAGGCCGGCCTGGACACCCCGCCCACACCCAGCCCAGGCTGGCACTCAGCGTGGGCGATGCTGGGGTGCTGCGCGGCCCAGACACCGTTGAAGGTGTAGCAGCTGCCGTAGCTGGGGTGGTGCGAGGTCTGGAAGTGTCTGGAACCAGGGGCCACGCTCAGACCCGCACATACCCCTGACCCATCACCCTGTTGTGTGCAGCCCCGGGGTTGCAGGGAGGGGACCACAGCTGCCTTATCTCTGGAGGGAGCTGTGGGGCCGGCAGACCACTGCATGGGGCGTGGCGGGGCGAGCAGCCACCCACCTGCACTCACGGGGCCTGGCGGCCCTGGCCGTCGTAGCGGCAGAAGACAGTGTCTGCTGCAGCTGTGGTGGCCGTCCTCGTGGGCAGCAGGCCCAGAACGTTCACGCGGTGCACGCGGTACCACTCCCGGGCGGCCACCACGCCGGAGGAGTAGGCCTGCTGGGTGCAGTCGCCACTGGCACTGTTACACTGGGCAGCACGGGGTCAGCGTGGGGCTCCGACCTGCCCCGTCCCATGCAGACCTCCCAGGGCTGGGACACTCACCAGTTTGCAGCCCACTCTGTTCTGGCCCCCCAGGGGGCTCAGCCTTGGAGGTGGATCCCGCGGTCCAGCTGGAAGGTGGGCTCGGGGCCCGGGGCCTCGGCCCCCGGGGCATCCACGCTGTCGCTGAAGTTGAACCCACACAGGGAGTAGATGTTCTGCCGGGCGAAGTTGTCAGCGCCCGCAGGGGGCGGCGGGCTGGGTGTGGCCTGGGGGCAGGGCCAGGGTGGGGGGCAGCAGAGTCAGAGCCAGGCCCCGAGTCCCCACGACAGCCACGCACACTGCGGGGAGAGCCACACTGGTCGTCACGGCACTGACCTGGGTGTCGCGGAGAGCAGAGCGGCCCCCATCCCCCGCCATCCTCAGAAGCCTAGGAGGGGGTTCGGGAGCCGGGGGCTGCAGAGAGAAGTCAGATCCCCGGCCTGCCTGCCCCGCCCACCGTGGACCCCGCCACCCTCTGGCTCGTTCACGGCCCCTCCCTGTCTTTGGAGTGTTGCCCTGCTCCCTTCTCGGGGGGCCTGCCCTTCTGGAAAGTCCCCTGCCACCCTCCCCTCCCCCTCCCCGGGCTGCCCAGCGCCTCGGTGTCCCTCCGGGTGGCAGTGGTCACACCAAGATTCCGCCGGCTCTTCTTGCCCTTTAGCCTGCTCCCGGGGCTCAGGGCTGGGGAAGGCAAGTCGTCCACGATGGGGGCTCCCGCTGTGACCGCACGTGGGGAGGGGCCCCCAAGCGGGCTGCAGCCCTCACCGGCGCGGGTTCATGTTGCACAGGGTGACCGACAGGAAGAGCTTGCGCTGCGCTGCGCTCCGAGTATACGGACACCGTCATGATGACCGGGTAGCGCCAGTACTGTCCGAAGAGGAGTCCGAGCTGCCAGCAGAGCACGCCCAGGGCCCGTGTGAGCCGCAGCCCCCAGGACGCAGTCTTGAGGCGGTTCTGGCTGGAGCACACAAGGCGGATGGCGCCGTGGATGGTGCCGTTGGTGCAGAAGGTGGCGACCAGCTCCCTCAACGAGGCGCGCAGCTCCACCAGCCTCTCCCCACGCCCCTCCTCGGGCGGGGGCGGTGGTGGCGATGGCGGCAGCTGGGGGCACGTTCGGGTCCCCGGCCCCCCACCAGCTGCTTGGGCCATGGCTCCAGCCTGAATCCCAGAAGCGAGCCTCAGTGGGGTCCCAGCCCACCGTCCGGTCTGACCCCACCCAGGTGTCCCCACCCTGGGCCACGCCATCGACTTCCATTCTCTGTCCCTGGGAACTCCCGGGACCGTCGCGTCCCTCAGCCTCCAGTGGCCCAGCTCGGCCTGCTGATGCCCAAGAGAGGCTCCATCAGAAGCTGGTCCATACTTGGGACCGACGCTGCGGCCCTCCCCTGTGATGACCGGCAGGGAACCAGGCGGCCTCCGCGGGTGTGTCTTGTCATGGCCAGAGCCAAGCCTAGGCGGTGGGGCAGGGACAGCAGGGGACATGGTGTTCAGGCCACGCCTGGCCTTGTTTGCAGGCAGGCTCGAGGCTGGGTGGGTCTCTGCTGCCATCTGCCAAGTGGGCCAGGGGCCTCTGGTGAGGGGCAGCCAGGTGACCTGCTCAGGGTGGGCCTAGAGCCCAGTGCTGAGGGTTGACGGGACTCTGGGCCTCAACGGCCTCCACCAACCGTCAGCGGCCAGCATGGCCACTTTGACTGGGGCCGATGGAGCCAGGCAAGTCTGGCCACATCTGGGCCAAGGGTCGGGCCTGTAGACTGGTGGGCGCTGCTGGCCTGGGGTGGGGCGTCGTCCACCGAGCTGAGTCCCCAGGGATGGTCCATTCATGGGCCTCGGGCTTCCGGAAAAGTAGGCAGCAGGCTGATGGGTCCAGACGTGGTGGGGATCTGAGGGCCGCAAGGAGGTGGACCCAAGGCCTGCCTGGCCCCCATTCCCACCCGGAGGCTCCAGCGTCCCGGGACCCAGGTCCCCCAGTGCGCAGGGCCGTGGAGCCCTGACCAGGTCAGGCCTGCCGGTCCAGGACACGCACTGAGTCACTGCCCGGGCCTACTGCGGACTTCCCACAATGTCCCCATCTTGGTCTGAATCGTTAGGCCTCTCACACTTGGGGTGCAGCCCCCTGGGTTCTGGCCCCTCCAGCCAATGGGGCCTGGGCTGGCACTTGGGGAGGGCGCTGAGCCAGAGGAAGGGCCTGGTGCATTCAGCTGGTACGTGCAGGCACCCTAGCGCCAGCCAGCTGTTTGGGGCCCAGGCCTCGGGTTTGTGGAGGTGGCCTGGCCAGGGGCACATGCCAGCACGGGGTGCTGATGGCGGGTCCCACACGGGACAGAGCTCTGCCCACACGTGTGTCCCGTGATCACACTGAGCCCTCACAGGGAAGGCAGGACCCTCAGCCCTGTGATACTGGCGAGGCAAAAGGGGCTCCAGAAGGTTCTATGGGACTCCATACCGGCCGCCTCCCACCCCAGCTGGAGCTGGCGGGGCAGGAGGAGGGTGGCTCTGGAGACCCAGGCACCTCCAGGGTTTCCTGAGACGGGGAGCGGGGTCCTGACACTGGGGCGGATGCACTGGGGTGAGTGTGGGCACTGCGGGTCCCTGACACCTCAGCTGCGGCAGGAACAGGGGTGCATGGCCCCTTCACGCAGCACACGCACACACACACACACACACACTTACACGAACACACACTCCTCTCACACACAGCAAGCCCTCTGTCAGTGGGGGTGGCGTGATGAAGGTGTGGACAGGAGCCCCTGCCCTCTCACGTGGACGTGGCCCCTCCACTTCAGGCAGGGGAGACCCGGAGAGATGGCCTGCCCCAACTGCCCCGGTCACAGGCCACCTCGGGCACCCCTGGGACCTTGAGGCTGGAGCCTCCCTGTGTGGGTGCCTCCAACCTCCTGTGCTGGGTGGCTGCGACAGTGGCGGTGCTGGTGGCGGTTCTAGCAGGTGACAAAGCAGGCCGTGGCCCAACGCTGGCCAGGCAGCCTCCTATTTATAACAGGCTGGGCGTGGGACGTGGCGGTGGGGAGGGACCCAGCTGGGGGCAGTCACACCTGCTCTGGTCCTGGAAGGGGAAGCCTTTGGCTGCAGGCACCGGTGTCTTTCCCCGGTGGGAAGCTTTCCTGCCCCGGTTCCTCGCGCCAGGCTTGGGGCCCTGGCCCTGGCTGGGGTGAGGGGCCCGAGGTTTCTGGAGGGCGAGGAGGGACCCCGCTGCAGCAGACCCTGCATGCCCCCTGCCCTGTCCACTCTCCTCCAGCCTGGCCTGCAAGGATGCCTGCTCACCTCCACCTGCCAGGCCTCTGACCACAGGTGTTTGTGGCCAAGGGTCGCTGGGCAGGGGCCTTCACTCCCAGAACACAGGGGTCTGCCAGGGCTGGCTGCCCAGCCCCAGGGACAGGCAGGGACTGTGGGAAGGAGCTGGGGCCCAGGTGGGAGATGGCGCCCACAGCTCAGCCTCCCAGGAGATACTAAGACCACGCACCACCCACGAAGATGGCACCACACCCTAGGGACACACCATCTCGGATGCTGAAACCCTCGGCCTCAGTGTGGTTGCATGAGGCCAGCCAGTGTGCTGGAGGCAGAACAGCCCCAGGGTGACACGCCGGGGGACCCAACATGGCTCTAGGATGACCCAGAGGCCTCGTCATCCCAAGTGACCGGACCCTCAGCCTGGTCCCAGGCTTGAGGGGTCGGCGCAGGCCCTCTGCCCCTCCCCACACAGGCTCTGGGTTCCAAATTGGTGCTGAGGACCCGGGCTGAGATGAGGGAGGAAGCCCCCACCTCCACCAGGCCCTTCTGGTGGGGCCTTGGCTCTGAGGAGGTGTGAGGTCACCAGCCTCGTGGCTTTGGAAGGAGGCAGATGGCCACAGGAGACCTCTGGGAGAGGGAAGTCACGCTTGGGGAAGAGCTGGCCCTGGACTCATCTGGGCATGAGTGCGAATCACAGCTTTGCCACTCATCGACTGTATGACGTTGCCCAAGTTACTCAACCTCTCTGAGCCCGTTTCCTCAGGTACAAAGTGGGATTGAGTTTCCTCGAGGCTCAGAGGTGAGACCAACTGATGTCACTGGGCCAGTGTCAGAGCCCCTCCTTCCTCCTCCTGAGGCGGCCACCCCAGAGCCTGCCTTTGGGAGGGCAGAGACACAGAGACTGCATCCAGTGGCAGCGAGGCCAGCAGCCCCCTCCTCCCTTCTGGGCCCGTGCCCTCGCCTGCCTCACCAGGCCCCTCCGGTCCCCGGAGGAGCAGTACGTGGTGTCTGGGGTGGGACAGGGCTTCCCCAGCTCCCTTGACGGCTGTATGTTGAAAGGATTAGAGAAGGGAAAGGCGGAGGGCCCCCGTCCCCCGCCCTCTCCCCAGAAGGACGGCTGGCCCTAGCCTTCAAGTGGTGGCCTTCACCGAGGCTGGGCCTAGAGGCACCAAGGCGTCCCTTTGCAGGCCGGGACTGCCCTGCAGACTGCGGGTGCCTGGGCTCCACCTCCACCCTCAGGGACAGCTCAGAGTTGGCCCTGGGGGAATTCCAGTGCAACAGACCTGAAGTCTGAGCTCATGGGCTCTGCACGTGTGTGCGGTATTCCTGGGGGGGTGGGGGCATCCTCCCCGCCCTGGAGCTGGACCATCTGGAGTCCATGCCCGCTGGAGGGTAAGGGGCCTCCTCAGTGCAACCGCAGAAACTCTCCATCCCCCGGGCATTGACTGCAGTGGCAGGCAGGGGCTCCTGCCACCACAGAGGGGGCTCCGGCTGGCTGCGGTGGGCAGAGCGCGTGACGCTGCCCGTGTGGGGCTCAGGGTCCGGCAGTGGGTCTGCCCCACACCTGCGCTTGAAACACTCTGGCACCTCAGGGTGGCCTCCCTTGTATAACTCTCCGTGAGCTAGAAACAGCTGGGCCCACCCTGTGTGGGGATGGCAGAGCCCAGGTTGGGGGGAAGGCGGGGGAGTGAAGGGCAGGCTGTGCTCTTTCCTGAGCGTGGCAGCAGGAGGTGGGGCCTGGGGACTGCCAGCCTCCCCAGGAGGAGGGCGGGCCAGCGCCGGGGGACACTGGGGGCCAGAGACGTAGCAGGCTGGCTCCCCACGGGCCGACTCGCCTGGTGCTGGGCCGAGGGACGACGGGCACTCCTTCTGCTTCTGCCCTGGGCCGGGGGCCAGCCCTGAAGTGGCCGCTCAGATCCTGCCTGAGGTGCCCTGGGTGGGCCAGACTCGGGGGTGAGCGTGGCCGCCCTCCCGCCCTCTGCCAGTGGCCACGGCTACACCCGTCAGGGCTTGGAGTCCACCGTCAATCGCCACGTGGTCAGTTACCCCGTTGACCGGTGGTCTATTCCGAGAGGCAGTCAGGGTCGTGGTCAGGGGTGAGAACTTGGGGTCTGAACCGCAGCTCTGCTGCACGGAGCCCTGTGCTCTGCCCAGCGACGGCCCCTCCGGATGGGTCCTGGCTGACGAGCACCACCAGCCTCACAGCCAAGCCGGCAATGGCACAGCCTGTGTGGGCACCCCCAGCCCCACTCACCAGGAAGGGTAGTGTGTCGGCCTGCCCAGCTGCCCAGCCCTCCCTTTTCCAGAACCCCACCTGTGTGCCATCCTCACGTGCCCCCCAGTGTTCCCCAAGGCAGATGTGAGGTGCACACGACACCTCCAGGCCCCGTGGTCAGGGCTGTCTTGATGCTGTCTCGGTGGCAGCACCCTCTGCTCCCCGCGGCCTTCCCTGGCCGCCCCACCGCCCTGCTCTGCCTCCCCCTCCCCCAGGGCCAGGGAGGGGGCCGTGGGAGCGGAAAGCCAGCCTCAGTGCGGCATCCACGGTGCATAATGACCTTATTGACGGGCTGGGTGGAAAATTCGGTCGGGAAACAGTGCAACACTTTTTATGAGGACAGCTCTCCCCCTGGGCAGGGGCTGGGCAGCCTTCCCACGGCGGACTCCACCTGGCACAGGTTCTGGCGGGGCTCCGGGTCCCACGCGTTACCGCAGCCACACAAGGCCACCCAGGACTCGATTCTCAGGGCCCCGGGGGGTTCGGTCACTGAGGCCCGGGGACGCAGAGTGCCTCCCGCGCTCTCCTGTTAAATGGGCACAAGAACTGGGCCCCCCAGTCCGCACTGGGCCGATCCTTTGAAAGGGGGCCGGCGGGAGGGTCGGCGTCCCAGAGAAGTCGGGCGGGGCTCACGCCGGCACCGCGGGGGTCACCCTCTAACAGAACCTGTCTTCCCGCGGAAGGCCGGGGGTCCTGAGATGGGGAACGTGCTCGGTGGGGGGCCCCGGTCCGCTGCGGCCGCTGACTCTCCCCGGGGCCGCCAGCCGGACAGCGCTGCGGCTGAAGGATCAACCGGAGGGCCGCAGCTGTCCGACCAGACGTGCAGAAGGGCTCGGGCCCCGCCCCGCGAGGCTGCAAGCCACTGCCCATGCGCCTGTTTCCGCTTCCTGGGGAGGTGGCGGCTGCGAGACGCAGGCGACGTCCGCCCGGCAGCCTAGAGAGGTCGCCCCCTGGCTAACCGCGCCCCGGAACCGGAAGCGTGGATAACCCCGCCCCGCGAACGGCCATCTTGGAAGCAGAGGCGGAGGCGGCGGCGGCGGCGGCGGTCGGGGTCGGCTCGGTCCTGGCGCGGTGCAGCTCTGCGGCGCGGGCCCCACTCTCTCGCTCCCTGCTCTGGCCTCGAGCACGGCGAGCCTGAGCGCGGCGGCGGCCCACGCGCGGCGACGGGGAGAGGTGAGCACGCGCCGCGGGCCTGTGCCGGGGCCTCGCCCGCGCGTCCGCCCCGCCGGAGCCGGCCCGAGCGGCGGGCGGGGGGCGCGGGGCCTCCGCACGGCCCATCCCCGCCCCGTCCGCGCTCGCGGGGCTCGGCCTGGAGCTTCCGTGCGTGGAACCCGATTTCGGTTACGCCGGGACGCCCGGGGCTCCGGGTCGGCTCTTTCTCTACGGCCAGCTTGGGGATTCGGGTGGTTACACGGTTGGCGTCCCACGGAAAGGCCTTCCGTTAGTGGCACACTTGCGGCCGCCGTCAGGACGGGCCGGCGTAGAGCTTGGTTCGTAAACTGTCCTGGGAATCCGTGTTGGGATGGGGTGACTGCCGTCCAGCCCGCCGCCGCTTCATCCCCGAGCAGTTAGGACCCCAGACCGCCTCTTACGTCCCCCCAGCAGTGAGCGTGCCTGGTTGACGCCCTTGGGGTGGTAACTGAGAGAAAATCCGGGCGGTCAGAGTGGGAAGCTCCACGCCGGGCGGCCGGAGTGGGCCCTGGGCCGGCTCCTCGCCTGTGCATGCCCGCTCTCTCGTCTGGCCATGTGTAAGCGTCTCGCCCCTTTTCCAGTTAGTACCACTTAGTTGGTCTATGTTTAGTTCCCATCCATTCCCGACCGCACGCGGGCCCAGGCATGAAACACTTAGAGAGGTCAGGCCCCAGCCGGTGGAGGGGGCGGCGAGCGGAGCTAGTGAGGGCGGTGGTCGGGGCTCTGTTCTTTGGAGGTGCGGGGTCCTCGGTGTAGGCTCGATTTCGCGGAGAGGAACTTAAGGGCCTCGCTTGATTGAAAGGTCCCGCGTGTTTGCAGGCACCGTTGGATCTCGGCACCTAGAACTGGCGCTCAGTCATCCGCACACTTTGGCCGCGCCGATCTCTGGCAGGTGCGGGAGTGGCGGCGGGGCGGCCCCCATCAGCCCCGGGCCTCCGTCCAGCCTGTGAAGCAACCCTGCTGGTGAAGGGAGAGAATTCCGTGCTAGTCCCGGGCACGGGTGTGTCACGTGCCCTCTGGCGGGTCAGGCCAAGGTCTCGTGCCGCACAGTCACTGGAGTACTCAGCCGCCGAGCGGGAGAAAGGGGCGGGCGGCACGTCTGTCCCCGCGGTCCCGGAGGGACTTGTGCCCGAGACGTCGCCTCGGGCTGCCCGCCTTCAGCTTCTCTGCCCTGCAGTTTTGTGCACGGGCTCTGTTTCTTGTTCTGTTCTGTTTTTGAACGTCTGCGCCCTATTTCCTTCAGTGTGACACGCCTTACATGCTCTCTCCTTGGGGACGTGGCCTGAAGGGCCCTTGAGGAGCGCTTCATGGCCTGTGGAGGCGCCTGGTCTGTGCGCACGGGCGGGTTGGGCGAGGCCGGCTCACCGGAAGTCACCCGGAGGGACCTGAGGGCGCTGCGCAGAGGGAGCCCTTTCCTTTGAGGGACCCGGTAGCTGGATTGTAAGTCGGCTTTGGAAGCACAAGCGAGAGAAAAGTCCATTTGTGCCCAGGAGGGCAGGATCTGTTTTATTTATTTTCTGTGGCCGTGTGCTACCCTCTGTGAAGCACCCAGCTGGCCGCTTGACTGAGGCCTGCACGGCTGTATCTGAGTTACCCAGTGAGCTGGTTTGTGTCTGCAGAGTTAACTTTACGGCGAGCAGTTAAAGGAAACGAGTCCTGGGTGGTGGCCCTACTTTTGGACTGTTGCTGTGTTTGTCACTACACATCGCCCTGGTCCCCTTGGCTTCTCCGGCCTTTGGGGCGGTGCTGCGGAGGGAGCGCTCCCCCCAGGCTGGTCTAGCCACCTGCGAGGGCACAACAGCCCGTGGTGTCTGCTGGGGCCTGGCGGGCACCTGTGCGGAGCGGAGCTGGGTGGCATGGAGGCGCTTGACCAGGGCCTTGGCGAGTTGTCTGCCAGTAGATGCTGGAGCGGGAAGGGGCCGTGTGGCTGGGATGAGGACGGGGTCGGCTCAGGCCGTCTCGGGGGCCCTGGGAGTCGGGCGCTAGAGGGCGGTCTGGGGCTGCTCCTGAGAGCTCTTGGCAGGTGGTGGAGGTGTTGACGTTTATTTGCTTAGTTCTGGGTGCTTCCTGAAGGGCTGCGATCAGAATTGTGTGACGAGAAGGGTCATCCGACTTCAGTGAGCAGGATGGACTGAAATGGAGGGAGACTGCGAGCCGGGAGGCTGGGCGGAAGTCTCGAGGTCTCTGATGGACAGAGCAGCGGGCCCTGCATCAGGGGTGTGTGGTGGGGCTCGGGAGAGTAGGGGTGAATGGGGATCCGAGGTTTAGGGGCCCCAGAGTAGGAAGCAGGGCTGCGCTGTGATGCGTGTGGCGGGACCACTGCGGGTACCCCGGGGGTGCAGAGTGAGACAGCGAGCCCTGGTCGTCGTCTGGAGGGGAGGCTACTCTGAGGAGGATCCCACTGGGCCGGAGTCCATGGCCTCTGGTGCAGCGACGTGGGCAGAGGCTGATGGGAGGGAAGGGGCATACAGAGGCCCCGGGCTGAGGTGAGGCGGGGCCGGCCCGGTGCGGGGAGTGGCTCCAGGTGGAGATCCTGGCCACTGTCGTCCTGGTGCTGCGGTGGGACAGGTTTGGAACACGGGCAGAGTGACTCCTCCCTCACTGCCCCCCCCCCCCCCCCCCCCCCCGTCCAGTTGGCCTCTCTTCTAGCCTGGACACTCCTGTCCATCCTGAGCTGCACACCCTGGTGTGTTTTCTGTCTCTACCATGTTTTACCCCAGTGGCTTTCGCGCTTTATTTTTAGCAGTAGAACTTTTTTGCTTTTGTACCTTACGTTGTGAGAAATTCTGGTAGGTTAAGTGGATCGAGCTGGAGCCGTTGTGGTGCCCGTGAGAGTGGGGAGCCCTGTCTTGCGCGTCCCCATCCCGCCCTCCCGCCTCTGGGGCAGAGCTGAGGTGTCCCAGGGCCCCCTCAGGTCTCTTGCCTTGAATGATGCCTGCTCCCTCCTTCCCTGTCCGCAGCCTTCAGTGCTGTCCTGCGCCATCCTGTATGTCCCATGGTGTCCCATCCATCC
This sequence comes from Phocoena sinus, assembly GCF_008692025.1. Lineage (NCBI taxonomy): Eukaryota > Metazoa > Chordata > Mammalia > Artiodactyla > Phocoenidae > Phocoena > Phocoena sinus. The sequence continues at coordinate 433,554 of NC_045763.1, read as the reverse complement.
TCTGCTGGGCCACCAGAGTGGCCTTTCTAACAGAAGATCTGATGTGCCTTAAGGTTTGGGCCTAAAATCCTTGTGGGCACCGCTTGATGCCCTGGCCTCGCGTCCCTGCTTGGCCTCATCGGCCGCTGTTCACCGTGTTTGGCTCCTGCCGTGGTGACCCAGTGCTGTGTCCTGGACACAGGACATTTCCTTATCTCTGCCTGTCCAGCTGCCGCTTCCTGAGTCTCTCTGGGGTCCCCATCTCTCTCTCCAGTCCCAGAAAGAGGCTCTTCCTCTGCTCCTCTGTTGCTCCCACCCACCTGTGACCAGTGGTAGGTGTGCTGGAAAATGTTTAACAGCGGGCTTCAGTGGGCCGTGGCGGGGGAGTGGCACCACCCAGCACGGCACTGGGGAGATGCTCGCGTGGCAGGCGGTCAGGGCCTCCTCCCGCGACCCTTGCAGATAGAGCTCTCTCTCCCCGTGGAGGTTCTTTGAAAACAGGAGTGTGGCTGCAGGGTTTTTCTTAACCTTTCTGTCTGACGATGTCGTGTCAGCGAAGATGCTAGCAGGCAGACAGGAAAGGGGACTCCGCGAGGCCCGCGGGTGTCTGAGGGTTCAGGCGAGTCAGCGCGGCCCATGAGCCTCGACTCTGGGTGGCGGAGGCCGCCCGTAGGGAGGGCGGCAGGGGACGCCTCTGTTCTCGTCAGCATAGACCTTGTCTTCCACAGATGAGCAGCAACAGCGCTAAGAGAGCACCCACGACAGCGACGCAGCGCCTGAAGCAGGACTACCTCCGGATTAAGAAAGACCCCGTGCCTTACATCTGTGCCGAGCCCCTCCCTTCCAACATCCTTGAGTGGTAAGGCTCTGCATCCTCCTTCGCCCACACCACCCGTCACCCGGCTTCTCGGGCTGGGCTGTGTGGGCCGGATGGGCCATCTCGGCGCGGGGAAGGGGCTCCTGTACCCTTGGCAGGTGTGAGTGGACTGTGAGGCCTGTGGACGCTGCCCGGTTGTCTTCACGATGGGCAGCAGCTGGGGGTGTGGTGGGCTGTCCTTGACCCCTGCCTGCTGGGGCCAGAGAGAAGGTCCTTCCTGGGGGAGGCTTTGGGGCCTGCAGGCCTCACGGCTGTTGGAGAAGCTACACGTTTAGACTCTCCTCCTCTGCTCTTTGCTTCTTGGTGCTGTGAGGCGCCCTGTCTTACTTTGGCGAGTTGGTGACGGGGGGACGGGTCCTGATGCTCCAGCTCTGTGTTTTGGGAATATGCATTTCATAGTGACTGTCGCCGTGTTGTAGAAGAGCTGCTCCTACCAGGTTTGCTGGTGATTTTGTGAGAGACAAAGTGTAGGGCTGAAATATTAAGGAGTGTTTTCTCCTTGTTATGTTTTGTTCTTAACAAATACTTAAAAAATTTTTTGAAATCCAGAAAAAAGAGATCTGAGTTAAACAGCATTTTCCAGGTTGGACAGGTGTTTGAGGATTTGAGTCTGCGTTCCTCCCTTGGCTCGCAGAGAAGGGCCAGCACTGGCAGGTGGGGCGGAGGGTCTCAGGGGGTAGACTGGCCTTGGCATGTGGGGGAGGCATCAGTGTCGCAGCAGAGCTCTCCCTGTCCCCAGACGACAAAAACCAAGCGTGGCCCCCAGGACGTAGTTGGCAGGTGGACAGATGGGTTCCATGGCAGTCTAGGGGAACATCCTCATTGTGTGGGCCCCTGCTGCATGTGAGTCGAGTCGGGTCCTACGCTCCATCATTTGTTAGGAGGACCTGCTGCAAAGGAAGAGGCGCAGGGCAGAGTCCATTGGAGACCGGACACAAGCTTCCCCTCCCCTGTGGCCAGCTGTGACAAGCCCTGTGAGGTGTATCCACCAGGGAAACCCTTTCGGGACTGAGCACCACGGATTTCAGTGGGGTGGGTCACGGGCACCTCTGCCTGGTGCCCGCCAGTGTTCCAGACGCCCAGCAGGACAGCAGGCTTCCCTTCAGCACTAAGTACGTTTTTTGCACAAATAGTTGAGATGCATTGGGGTGATGAGAACCCCTTGGAATCCAGTTCCCAGACGCTGGCTGAGGGCAGCAGTGTCAGGACTGCTGCGTGGGCTCTTCTGCTCAGCTGTGGGTGTCTGTCGCTTCAGCCGGGAGAAGAGCGCGTTTTTTTGGAAGATGCCTGTCCTCCAAGCCTTCCTTGCTCTGCTGCCGCAGGGCTGCTGGGCGCTCTCAGAGCCCTGCTCACCGGTCCTTCCCGGTGTCCTCAGATTGGGCACGGGAATTGGGAGCAGTAACAAATTAAGGCCACGTTCCTTGGTGTGTTCCTGGTCTGCTGACACAGGACGACAGTATTTTTTGAGTCAGATGTTATCAGGCAGCAGGGGTAGGGGTTGTCGCCGCGTCCTGGTGGGAAGCAGTGCCCAAAGGGGCGGTTACTGACCTGTGCTCAGTGTGTCTGGTGTGGTATTTTTGGTTAGGTCTACTTTCTTCTTTGTGCTTTTCTGTCTTCTTTGAAGATTCATTAGCTCAGGGACTTCCCTGGCGGTCCAGTGGTTAGGACTCTGCGCTCTCACTGCTGAGGGCGCAGGTTTCAGCCCTTCATCGGGGAACTAAGATCCCACTAGCTGAGAGGTGTGGCCAAAAAAAAAAAAAAAAAAATTCATAAGCTCAAATGCTTCTTGACGTAGAGATGAAGCCTCGTTTATTCGCGTGGAGAGCAGAGTCCGTGGCGGCTGGTGCTCCTGGACTGAGGCTCTCTGCGTGTGAGGACTTTGGTGACAGTCACGGGCTGTCCCTGTCCCTCCTGCTGGAGGGCAGCTGCTCTGAGGTCGAGTCTGGTTCTTCCAGGACGTCAGGGCCGGGGACCCAGCCTCTGCGTGTCTCCAGCTGTTCCCGGGTTAGCTACTGCGTGATATTTGAGCATGCTGAAAAATACCAGATTTCAGGTACGTCTCAAGAATAAATTGTGAAGTTAATTTTTTTTTTTTTTGGCGGTACGCGGGCCTCTCACTTTTGTGGCCTCTCCCGTTGCGGAGCACAGGCTCCGGACACGCAGGCTCAGCGGCCATGGCTCACGGGCCCAGCCGCTCCGCGGCACGTGGGATCTTCCCGGACCGGGGCACGAACCCGTGTCCCCTGCATCGGCAGGCGGACTCTCAACCACTGCGCCACCGGGGAAGTCCGTGAAGTTAATTTTTAAATCGTCAGTTGACGGTTAGAGAGGATTAGCTTTTTGCATATTGTGTTGTGGATATAGAAGTACTCTGTGGAAAACTTGGGAGACATAGCCTCTCTGATCCCGTTACAGAGCGGCTAACGTGCCAGCAGCTGGAGAAGCTGCAGAGCTGGGAGCTGGGTAGCTGGTCGGGTTCACCCTTCAGCTCCCCTACTGAGCGTCTGTGAACGTCTAGTTGCGGGTGGGCGCTAAAAACCCTGGCCTGGGAGTGACTCAGACTTTGGAGAACTTGCCGTCCCCAAAGCCAACTCATTTTCTTCCCTCCCTCAGGCACTATGTGGTCCGAGGCCCTGAGATGACTCCCTACGAAGGTAAGTCTTTGCCCTGAGTTAGAGGAACAAGTGGCGGCGTCTGTGTTCAGAGCTGCCCTTGCCTGAGAAACACCTTCTATTTGTAAATAACACTGTTTCTGGTTTGGATGTGCGTGAGGTAGACCGCACGCGTGTGGAGCCCCTTCTGGTTTCCTGCAAGTCATAGAGGGGTTTGCGCAGTTTGGTTTTGCCCATGTGCCTCCGTCTTCAGGGGCTGTTGTGAGTATCGAATTTACCCAGCCTCTGACGTCAGTGGGATCAGAGCTGAGAGAACAGACAGGGGAAAAGTAAGACTAACGTGTATTGTTGAAGGAAAGAAAGGTCATTTTCTGAGTGCTCACTCTGTGCTGAGTCCTCTGAGCTGAGGGGCGGGCCCCTGTGCGGGTAGGACCCTGAGGTGTAGGGGGCCGCAGGGCCTGCCGTGGTCAGGTGATGCTACCCAGCATCCTCTGGTGTTTGCAGACAGATCTCGGAGCTGTCGGTCAGTGAGCCTCCGGGGGCCCGAGGGGAGCCTGGCGCCAGCCTCCGGGTGGTGGAGCCTGGGACAGAGCCGTGGCCAAGTGGGCTCTCTAGTCCCTGGGTCTGATTTCGGGTGGCCGGAGCAGCACACTTGTGTCTTCCTACTGGGGGCTTGTGCATTCGATTCCACTAGAGGACCCGTGCTACTGGGGAGGAAGTGTGGGTGCTCTGGACGCCCAGGAGTGTTGTGGGTAGTTGGGCAGACAAGTCACTAGCCTCGTGGGACTCTTGTGGCCCAGGAATCCCTGTTGGGGGATGACCTGCCCTGGGGAAACAGTGCGCAGAAGCGTATCTATAGGGTGGGCGTGTCATGACCGCAGGGTACCGGGCTCGGCGACGGCCTCGCATGGGGCCCCAGGAGAAAGGGCGAAGACAGGCCGCAGAACAGCTTGCACAGCTCATGTTAAAACGCTTAGAAACACACGATACGTTTTTAGCGAACTTGGACAGACACCGAGAACGAGCAGTGTTCTCTCGCGAGTAGGGTTAGGCCTGGTGTCAGAGTTTCCTTATTCTTTGTGGTTTTAGTGTTTAACATACAGTAGAGAACACTGCTTACTAATTATGTGATGAGAGCCCCACACACACTGCGCCCAGGACCAGCCAGAACTGTTGGTGGCGTAAGTGAGGCTGACACCTGGGCAGAGGGTAGAGGTGGCAGGGAGAGGAGAGGGCAGCCCCAAGTGAGCGGTGTGGTGGCTGGGACTGCAGGAGACCCCCGCCCACCCAGCCCCTCTGAGCTGGATGAAAGGCTCTCCTTTTCCAGACCCAACCTTGTCACTCTTGCTCTCATTTGCCCCATCTGTTCTCCTGTGTGTCCCTGCTGTTCCCGGTCTTCAGGCTGGGAAAGTCCTCATCCTCCTCGTAAAGCTTTCCTTCGGAGACCAAAGCTTTTCCTGCTGCCCTCCCCCTCCTCCGCTGCACCCCGCCCACACGCTGCCCTTCTCCCCTCAGCACCTGCTGTTGTGCCCTCTCCTGATGCCTGTCCCCTCCTCAGCTCAGGGCTCTGCTGTCTGCAGTGCCATCCTCTGCTGACTCTGTTCCCATCAGGGTCTCGGAGGGACCCTCAGAATCGCCGCATCTGGTGGATGGCTCTCAGGCCTCAGGGTCTGGGCCTGTGTGGACTCTGATGTGTGGACTCTGGCTCCCTCCTCCTTTGCTCCTCTGACTTCCGGATGCTCTGACCCTTCCCTCCCACGTCCACGTCTGTCTGGCTCCGTGTCGGTTGCCCGCTGACCTGGTCCTTGCTCTGGGCTCTGTCGGTGCCAAAACTGTGACAGTAGTTTCACAGTTCAGGTGGGCTTCCCGGTAGTACACGAGTGTTGATCTGTGTCTAGAGGTTTTACAGCATCCCATTAAAACCCTAACAGAGGTTTTTGTAGGTGAGCACAGGCTTATTCAAAAACTCCTTCTAAAACTTATGGAAAGGCGAAGGACCTAGAATAGCTAACATAGTTTTTTAAAATCATAAAACTGGGGGAGTCACTGTGCCTGGTTCTGAGACTCTGCGGTGTCGTTGTGTGGACCGGATGGTGTGGCCGGGGCGGGTCCCGGGGTGGAGCAGGGCCCAGGGATCGCCCCGCACAGCTTCTCTGTCAGCAGGGCAGGGCTGGAGGTTCCTGGGGTTCCAGGTGCGGTTCTCCTAGGCCTCCTCCCGACCCGGTGCTCACAGTCTTGTCTGTCTGTCCCGGGGCTCAGTACCCGCGGACACTTGGAATGAAGCCGGAGGAGAGGCCCAGGGGCCTCTCACGCCCTCGGATGCACCTCCCGGCCCGGAACGGACCCTCTGAGGTTGGGAGTGTGTGCCTGGGTGCAAGGAGAACTGCAGGCCCCGCCACCGTGGACCCTTCTCATGGCTCTGCCTGAGCCCCTCGCTGTGCTCTGCCGCGCCCGGAGCCCTTCCCTCTGGGGACTGGCGGGTGGTGCCGACGGGTCCCCTCTGGATCAGCCAGGCGGGGTCGCCACCCCCCATCCCCCGCCCCCGACTGAGCGAGACGGACAGTGTCCCTGTGGTGTGAGCCCACTGCTTCCCGTCACGACCGCGCCACCATGGTCTTCTCTGGGCCGAGCGCCTGTTCCCATCTCCTGCGCTTTTTCCATTTGGGCTTTTCTCAGTACTTGTGGGTTGCAGGTGTGCTTCAGCATTGCTTCTAGAGTTAGTCCCTTGCTGGTGGGCTTGTCTGTGTGCCGAGCTGTCCTCACAGGTGACACTGGTCTCAGTCACCCCTCCACCCCCGACAGTGAGGGTGGAAGCGAGAGCACACCACGTAGCTGGGATGCTGCAGCCGTACAAGGCGGTGGGAGGCCTTCCCCTGGTGGGGTGCTGGAGCGGAGACCTGCAGGGTTGGGGGGACAGCTGGGAGTTCCAGTGGGAGGACAGGGCAGCTACCCCAAGCCTCGCTGTACATGCACACATGCACAGACACGCACACGTCTCTGGGAATCCTGTGAAACGCACGTTCTGCCCCGCCGGTGTGGGTGGGCCCAAGGCTCTGCATTTCCAACAGGCTCCCAGGTGCTACCCTGAGAGCAAGGGGGTGAGGCCTCCAGTGGGGACGGGGTGGTGGGACCTGGAGCTGGGTGGGCAGGGATGGAAGCCAGGGGCCCGTTAAGGTCACTCCAAGCTTTGGGGGCTGCATCTGTGGGAAGGTGGGGCCGCTGGGATTTGCTGATGGAGTAGGTGTGATACGGGAGTAGGGGCCCCCCAGAGTTTAGTCTGAATAACTAAGAGGACGGAGCTGCTGCTTGAGGGAAGAAGCAGGAATTCCATCTTGTACCCGTCTGGGGCAGTGTTGCCGGGACGGTCAGTACGCAGGTCTGGAGTGGGGGAGGGTCCGGAGGTTCCGGGAGGATGCCAGAAGGAGCCGGGCTGCGGTCGGAGGTCGGGCCTTGAGGAATGATTGTGAGGCCTGAGATGGGGTCACGTGGCCCAGCGGGGATGTCTGGTGACTTCAAGGTCAGGAATTTTACATAAAGGAGACGGAGCATCTGGCAGGGCTTGGAGGGGCGCGGTGGGGGGTGGGGGTTAGAGTTTTGTTGTTTACTTGTTTTTAAGGGGGGGAAATGATGGTGCGTTTGCCTGCTGCTGGGTGTGGTCTGGTGGAGGAGAGGCAGGTGGGGCAGCAGTGAGGGGACCGGAAGAGCTGCCACTTGCGGGAGTGGACGTGGGGCCAGCGAGGAGCCTGGAGGTTCTGTCCTGATGCTCTGCTCTCGGGGAGGGGGGCACGCGAGGGTGGAGGAGGGACGTGTAGTCGGCAGTGGGGGTAAGGGCCCCCCCTAGGTTGGTGGTCGTGAGCCCCAGTGAGATGTGTGTGTTCCAGGGATGGTCGGCTGGTGGGTAGCGGGGCCGGGCCGGGACCCTGAGGGCAGTGAGGGCCTGTCGCGCTCAGAACAATGACAAGGCTCCTTCTGTGTTCTGATACAGGTGGCTATTATCATGGAAAACTAATTTTTCCCAGAGAATTTCCTTTTAAACCTCCTAGTATTTATATGATAACTCCCAATGGAAGATTTAAGTGCAACACAAGGTAAGGCGTCCAGGGTGCTTCTGAAGTGGGACTGGCGTCCTGAGGAGTGCGTACCCCACTGACTGGGTCCCTTTCTTCAGGCTGTGTCTTTCCATCACGGATTTCCACCCAGACACGTGGAACCCGGCCTGGTCCGTCTCCACCATCCTGACGGGGCTCCTGAGCTTCATGGTGGAGAAGGGCCCCACCCTGGGCAGCATTGAGACTTCGGACTTCACAGTGAGCTGGGGGTGGGAGGGGGGCAGTGCGGTTGGTCTCCACAGCTGCTGTACCCAGTCAGGATGGCGACTCCTTGATATCGGGCTTTCATTTCTCTCCCGTTTTAAGTAGGGGTCAGGTCTGGCGTCATCAGTGGGTGATGCAGGAAGGTGACCAGCCCTAGGAGGCCACACGTCAGCTTGTCACGGGGAGCGTGCTTGTGGAGTCCTTTCCACACCAAGAAGACAGCAGCCCTCGACTGTCTGTCAGTGTGTGTTTAGACGTGAAAGAATTGAAGTTAGCCTTCGGGCTGATATTTCTTCTTTTCTCTTCCTAGAAAAGACAACTGGCTGCACAAAGTTTAGTGTTTAATTTAAAAGACAAAGTGTTTTGTGAGTTGTTTCCCGAAGTCGTGGAGGTAAGAAAGTGAAAGTTGGCCATTAGTTTTGCTTTCCCCATGTCAGGGACACTTTGATTCAATACTTTCCACAGAGAACATGTGCTCCTGTGTGCTCCTGTACTGCAGACCGGGAGTAGGGCGGGTGTTTGGGTGCAAAGACCTGACCCTCTCCTCCAGGGTCTGGGGGTTGGATGGTGGGTTGGAGATGGGGAGAAGTCGGGGGAAGGCCGCTAGGCCTGTCGAGGTCTTGGGGGGCCAGGGATGCTTGCTGGTCTTGGTGCCAGAGCAGACAACCTGGCCATGAACGGGAGGCTGAGCCACACGGAAGTCGGGGCCCTGGTGGTTCAGAGTAGCTCGGACCTGGCTCAGTCCTAGCTCGTGAGGCGTAGGCTTGGTGGTTTTGGCAAGTCATGTGGCCTCCACATCTGTTAAACAGGATTAGCAGCGGCGCTGCCTCCGAGGGCAGTTGTCAGGATGAAACGTGCAGCCATTGCCCGCCGACCCTGCAGGGTCTCTGTGGTAGACCGCAGTCCCCTCCCTAGCCCTGAAGGAGCTGGCTTGTTTCAACCAACCCTTGTTTCTTGCTGTTTTTGTCTTAGGAAATTAAGCAAAAACAGAGAGCACAAGACGAACTCAGTAGCAGACCCCAGGCTCTCCCCTTACCAGACGTGGTTCCAGACGGGGAGACGCACCACGGCCAGAACGGGCTTCCGCTCCTCAACGGGCACGCGCCGGGCGCTGGGCCGCACCTCGCGGGGCTCCAGCAGGCCAACCGGCACCACGGACTCCTGGGCGGTGCCCTGGCGAACTTGTTTGTTATAGTTGGGTTTGCAGCCTTCGCCTACACGGTCAAGTACGTGCTGAGAAGCATAGCGCAGGAGTGAGCTGCCGCCACGACCAGCAGAGGTGGTCGGAAACGAGGGACGCTGGGCCCGAGCTCGACGTGGGCTGGCTGGACGTGCCGCCGAGCACTGGGCGGGCCTGCCTGACTCCTGGGGTTAGCTTTTTAAAAACCTTCAAAAGGAAAACACAAACCAAAGTGTGTAGTTGGATTTGGAGACGTGAGACTCCCAGCCCCATTCTGCCCTGGTGTCCGTTGGGGGCTGGGAGGCTCCATGTCCACGAGAGGGCCTCACGCTTTGGTTTTATAGCTTATCTCCTGTATTGTCTTTTGGACCTATTTTAGTAACCTGTTTTTCATTTTATTAGATTTGGTCACTTAAAAATATAAAACTTGATGCCTATCCAACACTCTGCGTGCGTTCTTAGTGTGGAGCTCTGACTCGGCAGGCAGTGCCGGGGGCCTGGCAGGGTGGCTGGGGGCCTGGCGGGGTGGCCCGGGTCCCGCTGGCCGGGGATAGCCATGGGTGGGTCAGGGGATTGGGCTTTGGCATTTGTGTTTACTTAGAGTGAAGCAGGTTCCTCCTGGGAAAAAGCACGTGTGCTCTGTTTTGCTGAAGTTGAGAATCTGCTTCCTTTCTGACCACAGGCTGTCACCGGGGCTGAGCTGTGCGTCCTGCGCGGTCGCGCTGCCGGCTTTCTCTCACCCCCATGGCTTCCTGCGGGCTCCCACTGGCTGCGCTAATGGAAGGAGGAGACCCCCGCAGCGGGCCTCTGGGTCCCACCCGCCGGACAGGCTCTGCACACGTGGGGCTTCCCGCACACGTGGTCCAGCTCTTTGGTTTGCCCTGGAGACAGGCTCACACATTCCCTTTCACAGCGGATCCGTGGCCAGTTCTTAGAGGCTGGCCGCCCGGGAAGGACACCCGGGTTCAGGGGCAGCGCTGGTGGGCGCCGTCTCAGACCTCCTGGATCGCCGACGTCTCCCTGTTCTCGTCTCTGCTAATGACATCCTGCACGGTGTTTGAAGGCGCCGTGTCCGGGCGCCACCACGCGACACCCTGTGACCTCACTTCGGAGGCCGGCAGGGAAGCCGTGCGCAGCCCGGTGTTGGTGCATCTTTCACGTTCTTTGTTTTGTGATCAATTTATTTAAAATTGCTCTTTGATTTACTGCTTGTGTGTATTCAACCCGCTCTTGTGAAAAAGAGTCTTTCATTTTGTCTTTGTTCCTAAATTTTGTGCTCTTGGGGTCTGTATACCACAAGTTCCTCTCCGCCCAGCACTGGGTAGCCCGTGGGCAGCTGGGTGTCCTGCGACCCACGGTGGACCCCGGTGGCAGGGTGGTGCTGTGCTGCTGGGCCCGGACCGCGACGGGTGCGGCTTTGCCAGGCCTCCCTCCGTCCACTGCTCGCCCGAGGGTGCGTCTGTGGAGGTTGGTGCCCCTTCCAGACGCTCCGTGTTTCCTGAGGTTCTTCGAAGGAGGAACGTTTGGGAAATAGAAATTACTTGACAAGTGTTTTTTCTTTTCTGTGTGTGAAATCTCAACTTTTAAAAACTTCAGTCAGCGGTGGGAGCAGATCTGTGCTGTACAGAGGCTCCCCCTGGCGCCCGTGGCGGCTTGCTGTCTGATGTGACCCCTGAATAAAAGATGACCTTGTCCTGTTGGGCCTGTGTCTCTCCCTCAGAAGGTTCTCCCAGGCCCAGGTTTGGGGTGTCACCTGGCAGGCGCAGCTCGGAGGTCTCAGTCTGAGAGGCTGTTGCGGCTCCCCCCGGGCGGCGGGCAGACGGCCTGCTGAGGGCTGTGCCGGGGCTCCGAGGTCCCGTCCTCCCCTGCAGAGGCGGTGTGTCCATGGTTGGGTCGCGGGCAGCTGGCCTGAGCCTCCCCACGGGCAGTCGGTGGCTGTGGCTGGGAGGCGTGGATGCCTCGAGCAGGCTCCCTTTGGCCCAGCCTCACTTGGGGAGCTGGGACCCACAGGACCCATGGGCTGGTGCCGGAGCCTCGCACAAGTGCCATGTCCACGTGGCCCAGGCCAGCAGGACACAGGTGCCCAGCCTGGGAGACGAGAGGTCTGTGTGGCAGCCCCCTGGCCGGCTGCTGGCTGCAGGTCACGTGGAGGGTCCCAGCGGGGATGGCGCAGCGGAGCCTTCTGTACCATGACCTCCTTGAGACCTGTGCTCAGCAGCCGGACACTCGACCCCCACAGTGAGTTCAGGAGTCACTGGGGCCGGCCGCTGCCGTCCTGGGAGGTGACCACCTCCACCTGAGCCAGGAGGGAGGGGCCAGGTGTCCTCGGGCAGATGCTCCTCACGTTGTCCCCCCCAGCTTGTGTCTGGGGCGGCTCTGCCTGTAGCTGCCGACTGTGGACATGGCCTGGGGCCGGGGTCTCCTTCCCCGTTGTTCCTCCTGGAGTCTGCCAGTTGGCGGGGGGGGGGGTGTCTGGAGGGTCTCCTGTGCTGCCCTCCAGGGTAGTGAGCCGTGCCACCTTCCTCAAGGCTGGGCTGCAGGCAGCAGGTCCTTGGCGGCCAGCCACAGCTCTGACGGCCCGTAGCCCCGGGCTGCACCAGCCGAGGGGTGGCTGGCCATGGGGGTCCTGCCTTAGGCATCGAGCCTCCACCTGGGCCTCCAGTGGAGCCTGTGGGTGCCACCTGGCTACAGCCGTCTTGCTGCCTGCAGCCCAGAGGTGAGGAAGGGCCCCAGCTCCCCCTGGGGACCCGCCCACTGTCACTTGCTGTCCTCTACTGGCTCGTCTGGCTGTGCACAGCTACTGGGGGGACAGTCCTGGGGACTGGAGAGCCCAAGGGGCCCGGCTGAATTGAGGGCAGCCCCTCAATAAGGGTGGGCCCTGTACCCCAAGAAGAGGAGGGGGCAGAAGGGCTCTGGGGCAGCTATGTGCCACACCTTTCCTCCGAGGTCAACCAGTCTCCCCTGCTGGGCCCGCTCACCCCAGGTCACCAAGGCTGGGACAGGCTGGGAGCCCAGTGGGTCGGCTGTCCTGCTTCCAGACCCTGCTCTTCCCGGGAGTGGGGCCAGTGCCTGTGGCAGCACCAGGACCCTAGGGTGGGGGCCCTGCAGCGGAGCCAGAGGGGTCAGGATCCGGGAGAGGTGGTGAGGAGAGGGGTCGTAGGAGGCGGCTGAGGGGCTGTGATGGAGTGCGTCCCGCCCGTGGCTTCGGGGCCCCGCCCTGAAGGGGCCGGGGTGGAGGCCGCCTCGCCCCTTGGGCAGTAGCAGTGTGGGTTCCGCCCCCATCATCTCCCGGGGCCACCCGTGAGCCCTCCCCCTTGGAGTCCGCCAGCTCTGGGGAGGAGGGGAGGGTTTATTTGGCGGCAGCGCGGGGCGGCAAGGGCACTGCTCACGAGGGAACCTGCGGGGACAGGGGTGTGTCCTCCCGCTTCCCTTGCTAGCCCGGCTCATCCCGCGCAGACATGCACCAGTGGTGGCCGGGCAGCCCTCCGGGCTGTGCTCCCGCGCCGGGGCTCTGAGTGCCTTCAGGCACCTGGGCTCACATCACTGAGCCGCCGCAGCCGACCCGGCAGCCAACATGCGCTGGGTCTGGGCGGCCGCCGCGGCCCTCCTCTGGCCACAGCTCACGCTCCTTGGGGGCGTGAGGGCCCGGCGGGAGCCCAAGAGGCCACGGAAGCCCGGCCAGCACCCCGCAGCCCCCAACGCCACCACGTCCAGCAGCGAGGGGCTACTGGGCTTCCCCAAGGTATGCAGGGTCTGGGCTCACGTGGGCGCCTTCCTCCCACCTGCAGGCTCTGCCCGCTGGACTCTCCAGGCCTCCCCTCCCCGTCGGGGAGCAGTGTGGATCGGGCCGGCCTCGAGGACCCTCTCTGGGCCTAGGGAGGGGTGGCGGCGTGGAGGGGCTTCCCAGCGGGCTGCACTGCACCCTTCGGAGCCCCAGGGGCCATCATGCCCCGGGCAGCCTGCTGCCATCCGGCGTGACTGCAAAGGGGGAGGTGCTGTGGGCAGCCGGTTCAGAGCCCCTGCTGCGACCTGGGGTGCCCCAACTCCCGCCGCCGGTGAGGCCAAGGCTAGCCTCTGCCTGACGCGCTGCTGGGCAGCCAGCACCCCTTACGCCCTCTGGCATGGGACGTGCTCCAGGCCTGGGAGGCCCCCGGCCCTCTGAGAGGAGCTTCTTGTACCTGTCTCAGCCCTAGGGTTCCACCCTCTTGGGCTGGGGCTCCCCGAAGGGATCTTAGAGCTGACCCCAGCAGCGCAGGCCTGGTGGCCGCTGGAGTGAAGCGGCAGTTGCTGGGCCAGGCCCCCTGCCAGCCCTCGAGCCTTTGATCCTGGCCTCCCGCCTCCCGAGGGCGTCTCCGTGGCGGCCACCCCGGCTGCTCTCGGCCCACGGGGCCCCATTGGAGCCGGAGGCGCCGTTTTCCAGCTGGGTAGGCTGAGGAGAGAGACCTCCTCGGGCCCTGCTGCCAGGGGAGTGGGCTGCCAGCAGGTTCTGGGGCAGAGGCATGCAAACTCTTGAGCCAGGCTCCTGGGGGAGGTGTCCTTGGGGACAGTTCCTGCCCGGCCTGCCCCTCCAGAGCCAGGGCAGGGCCGTCTGGGGGCAGATAGGGGGGTGTCCCTGGCCACGCCACCCCTGCCACAAGACGGCCCTCCCCAGGCGTCAGGAGCCCTGCTCTTCCTGCTGGGGCTGGGCCCCTCCCCGACCTGCCCACCCCGGGTCCTCCAACATGGCTCGGGTCTGAGGCGGCCAGAGGAACAGGGGAACAACAGAAGTGAGGACCCGGAACGTTCGGAAGTTCCTGGCTCCTCTCCCTTCCCTGGCGGGCCCCTCCCAGCTCCCCAGGGTAAAGGCCTGCCCTGGGAGCCTGGGCCTTCGTCGTGTTTGGCGCTGGAGGCTGACCGCTGGACCGGACCTTGGCCAGGACCCCTCTTCGTGCCTGCCTGGACGGCTCTCCAGGAGTAGCCAGGGCTCCACTGGCCTCGTGGCAGTGGCTCTCTCCTGCCAGACCAGAGTCTACTGCGCTCCTGGCCACTTCAGGGACTTCTGTGTGAGGCTGGCACACAGACCTGGACGCAGAGAGGGACCGAGCTCCCAGCACATGCCCCTCCCCTGGCACGCTGTCTCGTTCTCTGACGCTGGGGCTGGGCGTGCCCCTGCCTCTGCTGCTGCCTTGCTGCAGAAACGGCGTAGGAGGGAGGCTTGCAGGGTCCGATCCTGGGCTGCCAGCTGGCACACCCGATGCCCAGCACAGAGCGGGACCTTGCCCACTGCCCCCAGCCTCACACGGCTCTGGAGAACTCACTCCTGCCCACCACTGCCTTTCTCAGCCGGGGCTGGGCCCCTGTCAGGACATGTGGGGCCCGGCCCCGTGTGCACACGGGCGTGCCCGTCTGCTTGGGAACGGTTGCTGCAACACAGCAGCAGACCCGAGGCTCCTGGACGTCAGGCCCTGGCCTGAGTCCTGGGGGTGGCCTGTGGTGCCCCGTTGCCATCTTCCTTGTGTCTGCCCAGGGCCCCGCAGTTCCCTGTTCTCCCCCGGGGGCAGTGGGGCAGGGCCCAGCGGGGCCTGGTGGTCAGCACTCTAGCCCTGTCCTCTGACCCTTCAGCTGCCTGAGGCCTCAGGGCCTGAGTTCACAGATGCCCACATGACATGGCTGAACTTCGTCCGGCGCCCCGATGACGGGGCCTCAAAGAAACGGTGCCGAGGCCAGGACAAGAAGTCGGTGAGCCCCGGGGTCTAAGCCCAGGATGGGGATGGCTGTGGGTCCCACCACTATCCTCATTTTCTCCTGCTCCCCCACAGCGAGGCCCCCCTGGCCCCCCAGGACCGCCCGGTGCGGAAGTGACCCAGGAGGCTGTGCTCCGGGAGTTTCAGGGGATGCTGAAGGGTAGGCACGCCCCGCCCACTCTTCTCCCGCGGCTCAGGAGGTCACCCTGGGGGTACCCCAAGCTGAGCCGAGCCGCCCCTTCACCCTGTCCCCGCAGAGGCTACCGAGCGTCGGTCCTCAGCGCCGCTGGGCCCCCCGCTGCCCGAGGGGACGGGGAGGTGGCTGGTGTCCGAGGCCTTCCACTGTCGGCTGAAGGGCCCGGTGCTGGTGGACAAGAGGACGCTGGTGGAGCTGCAGGGCTTCCAGGCCGTGAGTGGGCGTGGGGGGCAGCCCGGGGGCTTCCACTGTGGGTGCTCAGGCCCCAGCAGGGCCGGGCGACCCCGGGCCCATGCACGCCCCGCCGAGGCTCGCGGTGGGGTCCGGGGTGGTCAGGGGCAGGCACACCCTCCCCTCTGGAGGTCCTTGGGGCCCCGATCTGTGCCCAGAGGCCTGGGTGGGTGCAGATGCACGGGTCAGCCCTCTGCCTTGCCCACCTGGGGCCTCTCTGGGTTGGGGGCTGTTGGTCTCAGGCGCCTCCGCCAGGCTGGGTGTGGAAGGTGAGGGTTCAGACTCTGTAGCCCGCACCCCCCTGCTGTCCTTTCAGCCCGCTGCCCAGGGCGCCTTCCTGCGGGGGTCTGGCCTGAGCCTGGCCTCCGGTCGGTTCACGGCCCCGGTCACTGCCATCTTCCAATTCTTTGCTAGCCTGCACGTGGGTGAGCGGGGCCGGGCCAGGGTGCATGTGGGGCGTGGGGGCTGGCCTTCCGGGTGTGCCCCAGGCCCGGGTCCTATTGCAGAGGCGTCTCCTGCTCGCACCCTGACTCCCCTGGGGGCTGGACGGGTCCTCACGCCCACCCTCCCCAACCCGCAGTGCGCCCCGAAGCCCCCCAGCCCCTGCCCCCGCTGCTCCGTCCTCCCTGAAGGTGCTGCAGACCTGGCCTGTCTCCGCAGACCCCAGGGAGCTGCAGGGCAGGGCCCGGCTGCGGGCCCGGGACACAGTGCGTGTGCTGGTCTGCATCGAGTCCCTGTGCCATCGCCACACGTGAGTGGGCCCTCCTGGGGGTCGTGGGGGCGTCCTGAGGGGCACGGGGACCATCTTGCCCACAGAGGCGGGCTTCCCTGAACACAGAGAACTGCAGTGAGCACCGGGGCAGAAGCACGCGAGTCTCTGGGCGCCAGCGGGGGGGGGGGGGGGGGGCCACCCCACCCCACCCCACGGCCACTGTGCCCTCACCCCTGCGGCCCCGCGTCCAGGTCCCTGGAGGCCATCTCCGGCCTGGAGAGCGGCGGCAGGGTCTTCACGGTGCACGTGCAGGGGCTGCTGCAGCTGCAGGTGAGGCGGGGGGTGGGGGGGCAGTGCGGGGGCGGGGGGCAGTCCTGGGCCTCCAAGCTGCCCGGGCCGGGTGTCGCCTGGCCGGCAGCCGGGCCCTGTGGGTGGTAACGTCCACTGTGGGTGTCTGCAGGCGGGACAGTACACCTCCGTCTTTGTGGACAATGGCTCCGGCGCAGCCCTCACCGTCCAGAGCAGCTCCAGCTTCTCCGGCCTGCTCCTGGGCACGTGAGGGGCCGACGGGCCGCGGGGGAGCTGCCGCAACCCTCACCCCGCTGCCCTCCGGTAAACCTGGGGTCACAGCAATAAAGAGCCCCCAGCCCTTCCTGTCGCCTGGTCGCTGCGGCGTTGTAGGGGTGGGGGAGGGCGGGGGCAGAAGCAGCCGTGGAGTGGCCTCAGGACACCCATGGGTGCGGGCGCGGGCTTGGCCCTGGAGGTGGAGCTTCCGGCCGAGCACCCTGGCAGCCGGGGTGCGTCCTCCACGGCCCCTGTGCCTGCCAGGGGCCACGTTTACCTTGATGACAAGGACAGGTGTCTGTTCAGGACGCCGCTTGGCCCTGCCCGTGGCCTGGGACCACCCCTCCGCCTGCCCAGGGCCGGTCCAGCCTCAGAGGGTAGCAGCCCGTGGACACTCACAGGGCCTGGGAGACCTCGAGGCTGGTGAGTGGCACAGTGCGTGTCAGGGAGCAGAGGGCGAGGCGGGGCCCCCCGTGGGGCTGGTGGGGAGCAGACAGGTGTGCTGGCCGCCAGCCTCACACCCTCCAGACGCGGACGGTGTCCCCGCGGCCCGCGTGTCCTCAGCGTCCCTCATTCCCCCAGGGACCTTACTTCTCACCACCTGCTCCTTGGCGGCTGACCCCGCCCCCGGCGACAGGGTCAGCGCGGCCTGGACAGGCGGCTGAGGCCCTGCCTGTGGGTCCTGTGGATTCGACCCCTGCCCGCACCACTCAAGCTCAGACGAAAGAATGTAAATTGGTTGTGGACGCCCGGGTCTCTGCAGAGCTGCCGAGACGCCATCGCTGGTTGGCACCTGGGCCCCGGGTGGGCGGCCGCACCTGGCCCCTCCGCCCGTGACTGGGGCTGGGGGTGGGGGATCAGCTCCGCCGCAGGGGGGCCCGGAGACCCGTCTCCAAGGCTGAGCAGGGAAGGGCAGGGGCTCGGGCGTCCGTCTGCCAGCTCGGGTTGGCGTGGGGAGTGGAGTCCGCCAGACCCTCCCTGCAGCCCGCTGGGTAATGAGGCAGGAAAGCTCTGGTGCCGGGAGGGCACCAGTGCGTGCAGCAGCGGGCGTGGCCACTGACCCGTCCCCACCTCTCTCCCCGCTCCCCCTGGGTGGCATCAGGGGCCCCGGGTCTGGGGGCGGTTCTCGGCTTCATGGCGCCGCCGGCCTGGTCTGAGAGGGATGTTCCCGCCGCCTGCAAGGGGGAGGCGTGAGTGGCGCACTGGGGTCTCTGTTGGGAGGTTGGGGGAGGCTGCGGGCCGCCCCCCATACCCCTGGCACCGAGGAGCCCAGGCCTCCTGACGCTGCTGTATGGAGCCCAGCTTGGCCGCAGGCACCAGTCTGTGTTCCCGCCCATGTACAGGGCTCACTGAGGCGGTGACTGGTGGGACCAGACCACCCCCCCCCGCGCCCCCGGGGCTCTCCTGACTGTCCTTCAACACCGGCCAGTCCCCCAACCCCGCCCGGCCCGGGAGGGGGCAGGTCTCACCTCACCCAGACCTGCCAGGGGCTGTGATGACAGAGGTCGGGGCCAGGCCCTGCTGGGGCGACAGACGGGAGACAGGAGATGAGGAGAAGAGAGATGGAGAGGACGGACAAGCCGGCCGCCCAGGGCTTCTGCAGGCAGGTGGCCAGGGCCGGAGGGCCCGCGCCCGGCGCCCGACTCCACGCTTCCCGTCTGTCTCTTCTTCCTCCCGGTTTCTGCCCCTAATGGGAGGTCATTAAGCACTTAGCTCTAATTCCCTTGGAATGTGCCGTGTCCAGCTGGGCCCTGGCGCTGGGAGAGCCAGAGCAAAGACATGGGGGGCTGGGGTGGGCGGCAGTGGCTGCTATAGGCGGGTCCAGGGGCACGAGCTGGGGTGACCCTCAAAGAAGCAGGCTGTGCTCCCAGTGCGGACAAGCGGCCAGTGCAGGGTGAGGCCCCCAAAGGCCCCGCCCTGGACCCAGCAGCATCATTTTCTCTCAGCCCTGTCATCTCCTGAAGCTGGACCCAAACTGGGGTGTTTGCTAAGCTCCCTGGGCCCTGGGCCCTTACAGTCACACCCAGTCTGAGCAGGGGCTCCTGGGGTGGGTTGTAGCAGCTCTTGCCCCTCGGGCTCACCGGGGGTTCCGGGTTGGGGGCCTGGGGACGGGGCTCTTTTCCCTGTCCTGGACTCTGGGTTTGGCGCTGGGCGGCCTCAGCTTGAGCCCTGACTCCGAGCCCTGCTCTGAAGCAGCGGCAGGTGCTAGGCTGACCCCGTTGGCCCTTCTAGGCTCAGTTCCCAGAACCTCTGGCTGACCCTTCTGCCTGCAGCCGGGCCTGGGGACTTGCTGTGCTGGGGGCTCCCACGAGGGAGGACGCTTCCTCCTGGGAGCACTCCAGCCCTGGCTTCCCAAGCCCTGGTCCCCGGCCGCAGCCGGGCTGCTGCTGACTGCGCCTCCCGGCCCCGAGGCTGAGGCAGCCCTGGGGTGCTGCGGGCAGGTGTGTCCAAGTTGGGACAGAGCCAGGTCAGCACCCTCGGCCTGCTGTCCAGTTTCAGTGCAGACAAGAATGTGGGTCTCTGGCTCAGGGCAGTTCGAAGTTCTCTCAGGTCCGGGCGCAGCTGTCAGCCCCCCTCCCTTCCCCCCACTCTGCCCTGCAGGAGCTGGCAGGGGCAGGGGTGGCCCCTGGTCCCCTCTGTGGGCTGCGGATGGGACAGGGTAGGGCTGAGGCCAGCAGGACGGGCTGCCCACCTGGCCTGGGCTGGGGCTCCGGGGAGGGGGAGGCCCTCAGGGTGTGGCCAGGACACGCCGGCCCCCTGCAGCCCTTTGCGGCCGCCTGTGGCCGGTGCCCAGCTCGGTGTGACTTCGTCCCCTCAGGCTAGGCCTGGGCTGGGCGCAGGGATCTGCTCCAAGGGCCCCTTGGGCTGCCTCTCCCCACCGGGGCCCCTGTCCTTAGCCAGCCCAGACCCTCTGACTCCTGTGACCTGGGCCAAGG
Source organism: Phocoena sinus (assembly GCF_008692025.1). Classification (NCBI taxonomy): domain Eukaryota; kingdom Metazoa; phylum Chordata; class Mammalia; order Artiodactyla; family Phocoenidae; genus Phocoena; species Phocoena sinus. Next base: position 414,231 of record NC_045763.1, on the reverse strand, counting down.
ACCCAAAACGGCCAGAGGGTGTGTGGGTGTGGGGAGTGCAGGGGGCCCGTTGGGACCTGGGTGGACGTGTCCTCTGTGCGGCTGTGCACCTCTCCCTGGGTCTGCACATACCTGGGCCCGCCGTGCTGACCCCGCGTGTCCCAGTGGTGGCTGCGGTGGTGACTCTGGGAGCTCCGCCCTGACCTGTGGTCCAAGTGGAGCCTCCCATGGTCCCTGGTGTCTGGATGACGCGTGTGGGGGTCTCTGAGTGTCCTCTCTCTCCGCCCTGCGGCCTGCCTGGGCTTTCTCGGCAGAGCTGAATCACCAGGACCCTCGGGAGTGAATACAGAGCAGGTGTCCAGGCCTCGGTGGCTGGAGACCCTGGCTGGCCAGTCCCTGAGCTCAGGAACTGCCACGGTCAGGGTCCTTGGCACTGGGGAGACCCGCTGGCATTGGTCCAGCTGGGGAGGCTTTCGTGCTGGACAGTCGGGCTGGTGGCCGCACAGCCATGGATGCCGGGTGGGGAAGGGCCACTGCCCAGGGCCTGGAGCTGGACTCACCGGGACGGCCGGGGACTCTGGGTGATGGGGGAGGGGAGAGGGGCTCCCGGCCCCTGTCCTGGCGCAGAAGCTCCTTGCGGGCAGCAGGGAGCCTTATCTCATCCGAGGCCTCCAGCCTGCACTCAGCGCTCTGACCTGGGACCTGGCTGCACCCGGGGGGGCCCTCGCTCGCTCACTGGGCTCAGCCAGCGTGCCCTCTGGGCTCCGTGTTCAGGCCACTCCAAGCCCTGCATGACCTCGGGGCCCTGACCCAGGTCATCGAGGTGCTGGGTCTCCGGCCCGGGGTGCCTGAGCTCACCCAGGAGCTGACGCCTCCAGCAGCCTGGGGCCTCCCCCGGCCCGGCTGGGGAGCCCGCCTGGGTATTGGCAACTCCCACACCTGTGCCTGGGTGTGCCGCCATCAGCGCGCCTGCCCCTCGGTGCGTCTGCTGGAGTGTCTTGTGGTGCACGCGGGCAGACCTGGCGGGGGCCGGGGCCGTGGGGACCAAGGGCCTTTGTTCGGGAGGATTTGGGTGCAGCCCTGCTGTGGGGCAGTGACTCACGGGCTCCTCTGGTGCGATGACATTGGTGTTGCAACAGCTGGCGTCACACGCACACCTGGGGCAGCGGGGCAGTGGCCAGGCCAGGAGAGATGGCCACCTGTGCCCGCAGCCCCTCCGGGCGGCTGGTGGGACCCGGGCGTGTGAGAACGGGACTGAGCAGGAAGGGGCATCACGGGCAGAGCTCCGCCTCTGAAGCGAAGTGTCTCCAGAAGCAACCCCTGCTGCTGCCCCGCCGCCCTGCCGCCCGCACCAGGCCCCACAGCGGGATCGGCCTGGCCTTCACTGTGGAGGCTGCCCGCTTTCGCCTCTGGGGCCGGAGGCGCAGGCTGGGGTCCGTCTGGGAACACAGTCAGAGGGCTGGACACGGTGACCCAGCACTGCTGGCCAGGCTCGAGCCTGGCTCTGGCCATCCGCCTGGCACTCTGCGCGGGACGGGGTGGGCGTCTGTAGCCGGGGGGTGCCGGGCCCCCTCGGGGGCTGGGCCGCTGAGACCCTCAGATGCCAAAGGAGGGAGGGGCCGGGGCTGGGGTTTTTCCTTCTCGGGTCACTGGGCCGGGTCAGGCCCTGGGTTAGTGGGAAGTGGGAGCTGGACGAGGGCCCTCCCTGGGCGCCTGTCCCGCCGGCAGGGGCGTGGAGGTTCGGTGTTTAGAGGACAGAGTCAACCTCTGTCCGGTCCCCATGGCCACTCTGGCTCCTGGCTCCTCCCCAGCCCTGGGCGTCACCCAGCACCGTGGCCAGCTGAGCCCTGCCCGGTGGACCCTGCTGGCCGGCCAGCAGGCATGACCCGGGGCCAGCGGCAATGGGGTACCAGCTCTGAGCCCAGGGCATCGTATGGTGGGAGGGTCCTTGATGTCCTGCCAAGTGGCCAGGTCAGAGACGGCCCCCTGCTAACACCCTTGTCCCCACTGCCCAGGCCTCCTAAGGTCCAAGGTCCAGCTGCCCACCTGGCCACCAGAGCCCTCTTCCCAGGGCGGGGGGTGTGCTCTCGGGTAGCTGCCATCTCTAGGCTCCAGTGGAAACCCCTCTGTAGAGACCCGTGACCCTACCACTTCCTAGGTTCCCCCCAGGCCCCCACTTCCATCTCCTGGGCAGACCTCATCAGTCGGGTGGCATTGTCTGGACCCGGGGTGCCTGCTGGTGCTTGGGCCGGGGGCCGTACCTCTGCCCGGTCTTCTGACCTGGCCGACTGAGGCTGACATCCAGAGTGGGGTCAGGCCCTGCCCCAGCGTCACAGGAACTGCTCACCTTTCCTGATGTCACTCATTCCTCGCGTCCTGTTCTGGGGCTCCAGGAGCCGGGAGGGGTATCAGTGGAGACTGGGCCGTTGGCCACTGGCCTCCCCTGTGACTCCCACCAGACCCGGGCCCTGGGTGCTGTGGGCCCGTGGTGCTGCAGCCACGGTCTGCGGGATGTCCACAAGGTCACACTGAGGGTCTTGCTGGTCACTGTGGCCCGAGCAGAGGACTGAGGCTGGCCGTCTTCCACTCCCCTCCTGCTCTCCTCTCATCACCCATCCAGGGCCCCACGGCAAGGGAAGCTCAGGGTCCTTGGGGAGGAAGGGTGGGTTGGGTTCCTGGGACCCCCAGCCGAGGAGGGACCCTGGGGACGCGTGGGGCGGCCGGTTGCTGTTTGCTCTGGGGGATCCCTGAAGTGGTCAGCGCCGTCGGAGGGGTCGCCTGGCCGCAGTGTGGCCGTGGTGGGCAGTGCTGCCTCTGTGTGAGGCCATGAGGTCTGAAGAGGGGGCGTGCTGGGGAGGGGTGGGGAGCCAGTAGCACCATCCACAGATGGGGTGGGGTTGGAGGGGGAGGGAACCGAGGGGTGGGGCCTGGGGGGCGCCCGCAGAGGCCAGGTGACGGGTGAGAGGTCTTCTTCCAGCTCCCAAGGCTGTGGGGACGGTGACCGCAGGGGAGACCCAGGCCTGGGGGCCTGGACAGGTGGGCGGGGCGGCCTTTCACCGCCTCCCTGGACTCATGGTGGGAGAGAGATGTTGGCTCAGCCCAGAGCGTGTTTATAAGAAGGAAGAAGAGCCCGCGCCCTTCGTCAGGCCCTGGAACCAGAGCGCAAGCACCAAGGAACGACTGGATGTGACCTTGACCTTGGGGTTCTCAAGTTGCTCTGGAGGGGGGCCCCGCTGGGGGCTGGGCAGCTGGCCTGCGTTAGGCCTGTCTGCGGCAGCTGCTGTGGGCTCCATGGGGCCCTGGATGGCAAGGGTCAGTGGTCTCACAATGTGGAGAGGGTGCCTGGGGCAGGGGGCCCGAGAAGAGGGCTGGCCGTCCCCGTGAGACCCTGCGGATACGGGGCTGAGACCCAGTCCACAGGGGCGCGGGGGGCTCGATGGATGGAGGGAACGTGGGGCCAGGCAGGTGAAGCACAGGCTGCGGGGATCCTGGCACGGCCACTGCAGGCCTGCCCCCAGGTGGCAGGGTCTGTGCTGAGCCCTGGGACGTGGCGGAGGCTGGGCTCAGCCAGTGGCTGAGGGCTCTGGAATGCCCCGGCAGGCGCCCGCCCAGCGCCCAGAGTTGGGAGGACCGGGCAGGTGGCATCGGAGCTGTGCTTGTCCACAGGGAAACGGGGTCTCCCACAGTCTGGGGCCTGCGGCTGAAATCCAGGGTTCAGCAGACTCTGCGACTCTGGGTGGAACCCCTGCCGGTCTCTGGGCCTCGGGCCGGCCACCGGGGCACTTCTGGCCTGGCAGCTGCATCGCTCTGGACTCTGCCCGTCGGCACAGGGCCTCCTCCTTCCTGGGTCTCTGCTTCCTCTTCCTACGACAACACAGTCATACTCTACAGTAGGGCTGCACCTGCTGTGCTCACCTTAGTTACACCTGCAAAGACCCTACTTCCCAATCAGGGCACACTTGCAGGTCCTGGGGGCTGGGACCTGACACGCCTTCTGGGGGACACAGCACAGCCCGTAGCCGGCCCCTGAGAACCTTGACCACAGCTAAATATGGGCCCCACCCAGGCAGGTGGGGGGACAGAGAAGGTCCGAGGGGATGGGGCCACGTCCTAGGAGGACCCACACGCAGCGGCACTTCGTATCCTGAGGCAGCCGCCCAGGCCCATCCAGAGGACGTGGGGCTGGCTGAGCCTGAGCCATGGCTTCCGGGCACCCAGCAGCGCCAGCTCTGCCTCCCGGGAGGCGTCTTTCGAGCAGTTGGGCCCAGCAGGCGGCAGGCAAGGGGCTCCTGTTTCTCGGGTCGGTCTCACTCCTGGGGCAGCACAGACCCCGGGACAGCCAGGTACACAGGTGAAGGCCGGGGGAAGCGCGAGGCCAGGGGGAGCTGTCGGTGGGTGATCTGGACGGGCCTCCCCGAGGACAAGGAAGGGATGTTGCCGTGAGCAAGGGCTGGTGGAGGCTCAGGGAAGGAGTGAGCCTGGCGTGGAGGGCAGAGGACACTGCAGCCAGGGGCCCCGGAGAGCAGCCTGAGTGAGGGGAGGTGACGGGGGCAGCGGCTGCAGGGCCACGCACAGCCCACGACGCGACGCTCTGGCTGCGGGGCAGCGGCTGCAGGTCCCCCGGTGCCCTGCTGGCTCCTCTCTCTCTCTCTCTCTCATCTATTTAGTTTACTTTTTGGCTGTGCCGCACGTTTTGTGGGGTCTTACTTCCCTGACCGGGGGTGGAACCCGTGCCCCTGCAGTGGCAGCACGGAGTCCTAAACGCTGGGCTGCCCGGGAAGCCCCGTTGCTGGCTCCTCCTGCCCCAACTGCCAGGCTGGGCGTCTCTGGGGTTCCCTGCGGGCCCCCAGCAGCCCCACTGCTCAGTGGCTGGTTTGGAGGTGGTGAAGTGGGGCCAGCATCTTGGGGGCTCCTGCATTGCCCCCTCCCCATGTCTCCCTCCCAGACCCAGCAAGGGGCTTTCGGCATAGACCCCCCCGGGGTTACGGCACTTCAAACACCAGGGGTCTTTGAATCTGAATGTTTCTATTTTTTTTTTTTTGGTACGCGGGCCATGTGGGATCCTCCTGGACCGGGGCACGAACCCGCGTCCCCTGCATCGGCAGGCGGACCCTCAACCACTGCGCCACCAGGGAAGCCCTGAATGTTTCTATTTTTATCATGTGCACATGAGGCTGGGGGACATTCCCAAGGCCAGAACTTACTGGCTAAACCTGGTATATACAGCAACACTGCGGGGTGGGCAGGGAAGGGAGGACGCCACCCGCCCCGGGATGAGTCAGGGGCTGGCTGAGCACGTAGGGACAAGGGGACAGCTGGGCCACTATCTCTTCCCAGCTCCAACTTGCACACCAGCCTGCACTGTAGGGTCCGGAGGCTGGGAAGCCCCAGCACCAAGGGCAGGTGCACCTCTGGGCTCACTTGAGGGGAGCCTCAGCCCCTTTCTGTCCTAGGGTCTCTTCTGGCAGCCATGTGTCCTGGGTGAACCCCTGGCCTCCACTGCGTCACTGGTCCTGCTAACTCAGCCCCACCAGGTGGACCCAGGATTTGGAGGTCTGGAGAGGGCCCACCTGTGGCCGTGTGGCGACCCCGGCAGTGCGGTGCCACAGACCACCCCCCATGCCTGGGCCTTCCTGGCAGGCACCGTGTCCTCTAGGTTCTTGGGCCCCCCGTTTCTCTATTTTATTAATTAGTGATATCGTATCGTATTTTTAAATTAAACTTTGAGTTTTGGGTCCCCATGGGCTGTTCACCACTTGAGGTGTCCTGTACCCTAAATTCCCCCAGAAAAGCCAGTTTGGTGGTCCGACTTCCCATCTCCTAAGGACCTGTTGCCTCCTGAACCCGGGACAGCCTGGGCTCGGCCCCTGGTCCACAGGGCACCCATGCCCAGATGGCGTGGACTTCATGGCAAGTGCCTCGGCAGGTGGGAGGTGCAGACCAGGAGGGCTGCCTGGGAGGGGGTGCCGTGGCCGGTCCACATGCAGGGGATGGTGCCAGCAGGCAGGGAGGGTGAAGGCTTGGCCCCCGCCGGGCCAGGAGAACCTGCCGAAGCGGACAGGGCAGGAGCAGAGAGGCAGAGGCTGGAGGAGGGCAGACTCCTCCAGGCCGGTGGCAGGCTGGGCTCCGTGACGCCCACGTGTGGCCCGTGCACGGGCTCCAGGACCACAGATGGGGTGGCTGTGGGTCCCTCTAGGAAGGGATCCTGGCCTTCAGCTCCAACATGCTGTCTGACATCTCCTCAACCACAGTGTGGACAGGCACCGTCAGCCCAGGGTATGTGTGATGTTTTGAAATTTAATGTTTTAGGTTGAACAGCATGAAATTTCCACTTTTGTGGGTCAAAACTAGTTGCATATTGGCACTTTCACATGGTTCAACTAAACGCTAAAGCTCACAAGTGCCCCACCCCCAAGACAGGTGCCTGGAATTTTAAGATTTTTTACCAGGGGGTCTTGGACGTCGGTGCCCGGGAGGGATCTGAGGGTCCAGCGGCTCTGCCCTGGCCATGTGAGCCTCCACAGGTCTTCCCATCACTCTAGGCACCTTATCCTGTTCTGAGAAATGGGCATGTGTGCCCACCAATTCCTCCGATAATCCCGGGGTTCAGACGAGACATCCCAGGACCATCATCCCAGACAGTCAGCAGGAACTGGGTCCTGCCGTGGTCAGCATCCCTCAGCACTCACCCAGCGGAGGGCAGGGCCCCATCCAGCTCACCCTGGTGTCCCCAAACCTTCAGCCACGCAGTCAGTCCTGGCGCAAGGCTCACCACACCTCATAATCAGAGCCAGGTCAGAGGTTGGGGCCTCTGCTGTCCAGCCTCTGCCTTCTCAAGGCAGGAGAACTGTGGTCAGGTCACCAACCATAAGACTGCCCCCTTCTTTCTGGACTGAGACCCAGACTTTTTATTTATTTATTTATGGCCGCCTTGGGTCTCCGTTGCTGCACGCGGGCTTTCTCTAGTTGCGGCGGGCGGGGGCTCCTCTTCCTTGTGGTGCGCGGGCTTCTCACTGCGGTGGCTTCTCTTGCTGCACAGCACGGGCTCTAGGTACGCGGGCTTCAGTAGCTGTGGCACGCCGTCTCAGTAGCTGTGGCTCGCAGGCCCTAGAGCGCAGGCTCAGTAGTTGTGGCGCACGGGCTGAGCTGCTCCGCGGCATGTGAGATCTTCCCGGACCAGGGCTCGAACCCATGTCCTCTGCATTGGCAGACGGATTCTAAACCACTGCGCCACCAGGGAAATCCCTGAGAGTTCTTGATATTCTGCCTTTAGACAAAAATAACCAAACCTGTCACTATGGACTGACTATGCCCCCCAAATCAGACGGAGGCCCCAATGCCCTGGTGCAGTGGCGTCTGGATCAGGGTCAGGGGGCCCATGAGGGGATTAATGCCCTGCTAAGAAGGGACAGCAGAGAGCTCGCCCTGGCTCCCCCACCACAGCACGGCAGGAAGGTGGCCCTCTGCACACCAGAACGAGGGCCTTGACAGAACCCGACCACGCCGGCACCCCGATCACAGGCCCCCAGCCTCCAGAAGCCACAAGAGAGAGCCGTCTGATGTGTAAGCCACCTGGGCCAAGATACCGCTCCTAAAATGCACAGCCCGAGAGGGCTCGGGAATGGCAGTAAACAGGTGAGTCAGAGACTTGTGCCCTCCTGTTCCTAGTGCCCCAGAGCCTGGGCTGCAGGCAGGTGGCAGCACAGCCCGGACCCAGACAGAAAATGCGAGTTCTCACACCCCCAGCCTGAGAAGGGCTCCCCGTTTCCCGGGAGCCACTTTATTTGACTTCTGCAATGACCACAGTGCTCACTTTTCACATTTAACGGGGAAAAGAGGAAGCCCCAACCTTCTGGGGACGTGCAAGGGTGCCACGAACTCCTGCTGTCCCCAAGGGGACATGCCACAGCAAGGCTGTCTCAAGACAGATTTTGGGAAACCTCGTCAATGCTTCCAGAAACACTTGCCCTGGGCGGCCGAGAGGAAGCCTTAGAGAAAATTGTTTTTAGAGAGAGACAGTGGGGTCGCCTTCCGTGTAAACAGAAGAGAGGCGGATGAGTTCTTCCATGTCTCAACTTTTAAGCAGCAATGCGTCTACAACTCAAGTTGGAAAAACTGATTAACCCACGAATTCCAAGTTCTCGCAGAAAAATCCTCTCTTAAATACCAAAATATATGAGACCCCCCCCAACTCTCAACTCAAACGCTTATCTTCGCAAATTCACAAAATTTATAAATAAATAGCAGGCAAGCTCTGAATTACACGTACCACGAATTCACTCCAGACAAACACACAGACCAAAATACCACAAAAGCTGACTCACATAAAACGAAGTTAAACTCTAGACGTACATGTGACAAGGGTTACCAGCAGGAGACGCAAGAGGTGACCTAACGGCATAGAGCAACAGTAACTTCTATAAAAGCTGTTGGGTTGCATCACATGGCGAGTCTCCAAGTGCCAGGGCCCAGTTAACAGCGGTCACAGCCCTCAGCAGGTGCAGATGGATGGTCAGTACAGTGGAGGCAGGACACGACATTGTCCCCAGCCCTGAGGGGCGGGGAATTTTTCTTTGGGGTCATGTCCTGCAAGGCCTGTCAGCTCCATCCTCTGGCTCCTTGGTGCCGGCCTGGGAGAGGACAGTGTGTGCTCAGGCCCCGCGGGGCTGCCTGCGGACTCGCCCACGTCCAGGCAAAACGCTGAAATCCAGGGACAAGCCATTTCTGTCTGACAGGATGCTGGCCGCAGACGCAGAACAAGATGATGCCCTCGGGTAGGCTGTATGGGCGCTTAGCGGAGCCGGGGCTTAGGAGGTGTCCACTGCTGCCTGGCATCTGGCCCATGGTCACCAGGTAAACTGGGTCCTCTCGAGGGCCGGCCTCATGCTAACGACCAGCCAGAAGCTGTCAGCTTCACCAGTGGAAAGCCGGCGGGCGGCCCCCAGTGACTCGGTCCAACCTCCACACACCACCACGAGCGGCAGAATGGCTGCGCAGGGTCGGGAGCCGGGCGTCCCAGCCCTGCACGGGGCGGTCAGGGGATGCCCTCCTTCCGCTGGCAGCACTGCGAGGGTGGCGCCGACCAGTCGTAGACGTAAGACAGGCGCAGCTGCACCTCCCGCTTGCACAGGCGGCCCTCGCGTGCCAGCGTCCGGTGCTTCTCTAGCATGTCCTCCAGGCTCTGCTTGTGCGTCACCAGGTACTGGTTATTGCAGCCGCGGGACTTGTACTCGGTGTCGAAGCGCGGGTCGTGCTCGCGCTGCACGTCCACCGGCGCCAGCCAAGCGCCCAACGACACGTCCTCGCTGTGCCACGCGCGCAGGTACTCGCGGCTGAGGCGCAGGTAGCGCACGAGGTCGGCCGAGAGCACGTACCCGCCGCCCAGGGCGTAGGGCAGGTAGTAGTCGCAGAGCTGCCAGGCGGCCTCGCGCCAGCGGCCCCCGGGCCGGACGCGGCCGCGGCCCGAGAAGAAGCCCCAGTAGAGGCGGCGGCGGCGCGCGGGGTCGCGGGCGCGCAGCTCGGCCAGCAGCGCGTCCAGACGCGCGAACGAGTCGTCGTCTGCCTTGAGCACGAACTCGAAGGCCACGTGCTCGTCCAGCCAGGCCAGCATGGCCAACACCTTGGCCGTGAGGTTCTCGTACGCGTCACGCAGCGCGGGCAGCAGCAGCAGGTCTCCGTGCCGTGCCTGTTCGCGTTCCAAGGCGCGCCGCTCGTCGGCGCCCAACCCGCCGGTGCCCACGGCGAAGCGCGCCCACACGTCCCCGGGGCCGCCGCGCCGCGCCGCCAGCCATGTGCTGCGGACCATGCTGCGCCGCTCGGCCGCCCGCGGCGCGCTAGCCACCAGTACGGCCAGAAAAGCGGCGGCGCGCGCGGGGCCGAAGGGCGCGGGCGCGGCGGGGTCGACGGGCGCCCTGCAGCGCGCCAGGTAGAGCAGCGCAGCGCCGCCCAGCGCCAGGGCGCTCAGGCCCAGCGCCGTTCGGTGCCGCCACGCGCGCCGCAGCAGCTTCATGGCGCGGGAAGCGCCGCGGACCGCGCCGTCGGGCTACGTGGACCCGCGTACGCTCCTCATTGGCCGCCCGGGAGGGCGGAGAGGCCGCTTCCGCCCGGGGGAAAGATGGCGGCGCCGGCATCGGCGCGGGGAGGTCGCACCGCCCTGCGACCCGCCTCTTCCCGGAAGAGTGATGGCCGGGGCCTAAGAGGTGGCCCGTTGGAGGCGTCGCAGGCGCTCGGGTCGCGCTCGGTGGATCGTGGGTGCGGCGAGGGAGGCCGGTGAGTGAGGGTCCCAGGACGTGACAGCCCCTTCCCGGCCCCGGGGCGGCGGGAAGGCGGCGCGCTGCAGGCCGACGGGGCCTCGGGCGGCCGGCATCTGCTGCCGACCGGGCCCCTCGGATACCGGAGTCGGGGGTCGGTGGAGCCGGGTCGGCGGCCGCGGCCCCGCCGTTCGGGGGTGGGGAGGGTCCGAAGTCCGGGTGAGGCCCGGGACGCCCGGCTCGGCCCGGGGCAGTCGCTGCCAACGCCGTGTGCGACTCCTGAAGCCGAGGACGGAGCGTTTAGAAAAAGTGTTTGCGTTTTAACGACAGTGTTCTTACTAGTTTCATCAGAGCGGGCACCAGGGCTGTCCAGGAGTCCGGGATGGGTCCCCCAGTCAGCGGGGCAGACCCTGCTCTGAAATCTCTTCCCCTGGGGCGGGAAGTGAGCGGCTGACTCCTGTGCTCACCACGGTACAGAAACGTTGCGAATGGAGGGGAGGAAGTGCCCGACCTTCTGATGCCTACACGGTTATTTTGGGGTTACTCTTTGTGCAAAATATCATGTAAATAACATTCCCTGTACTGTCTATCAAGATAAGCAGAATGTGGGATTGACTGTTCTTCCCAGAAAAGTCCAGTCCGTTCGGTGTTTATGGCCACCAGTCAGCAGAGTGGCGTGAAGGCCAGGAGGAAGTTGTCTTGGTTTGCTCGTGGGCTTGGGGAATATACGCATCGTGGCAGAGCAGAAAGGCCTGCTGTGTGGACAGTGTGATGGGTGCTGGGGCGGTGCCCTCAGAGAGGGACAAGTGGAAGTTCCAGTAAATGTGGTTCAGGGGACGGTGACCACGCAGAGAGCACAGCTGGTGGGTTCTCGTGGGTGTGGGGAGGGTGCAGGCCCTCACAGACACGGAAAGAGGGATGTAAGGCGGCCCTTCCGTGAGTTGCTCCTCCAAGGAATGAGCCAGCTGAGCTGGGAGAGCAGGATCTCGTCCAGGGGTCCAGATAGCACCTGGGCCCAGAAGACCTGAAACCGACGGAACGCGTCTCGGGTGATAGTAGAGCGAAGGGTCTTCTGTCTCGGCGCAGAAAAAATTCACTGAGCAGCAGAGTGACAGGTAAGGAAAGAGTTTATTGCTGTAGGACGCCTGTGAGAGATACAAGCGGGCAGGCGGGGAGCTCTGCCCTGAGAACTAAGCTACACTTTTATAGCGGAAGGAAAGTGGGCAGGGGAGAAGACCACCTTCTTCCTCATTCTTGAGTAGACGTCACCCTTCCATCACCAGTTCCTCCTCCTTGTCGGGCTGGGGAGTTTTCTTGTCCCTACACGGTCAGACTGGGACTGTCATGGCGCAGTGGAAATGAGCAGAAAGGCGGTAACACATACTAAAATCTGGGAGATCATCTCAGGCTTCAGTATAGCGCCACCTTGTCCTTATATTTTTGTTTTGAGCTTGCGCAGAGGGGCGTGTCTTAGGAACCATTAACTTACTGACCTTACTGGGCAGGGTGTGGGTCTCATTCCCCCATTTTATCGTCTGGGGCATGTCTTGTGCTTACGTTGCATGGTTTGTTGCTCAGCAAGCCTGCTTTCTAGAGCGATCATTGACTTACAGGGTCTCCCATACGTTCTCCTTCATGGCTGATCCCTTAGTGGGATTAACTGTTTAGGCACCGGCTTTGTCCCTTTACCCCGTCCTTGTCAGACCGACTGAGGTGTCCCCGTGCCAGGGGAGGCGTTGGTCAGGAGCGCGCAGGGTAGAGAAGAGGCATCAGAGGAGCAAGTGGTGACGTCTGCCAGCCGGGGAGGGCCTGTGGCCCTGGCCTTGGGCTGCGCTGCCAGCCAGCACGGGTGCCTGCTTGGCCTGACGGAGGGCACCGTGGTTCGAACCCCTGTGCCTCACCTTGGACACCACCCTGGCCTGGGGGGCTTCCCTCTGCTGCTCCCTGTCAGGCCTGCTGGAGGGGGGCCTCCGCGGCACCTGGGAGGGCCCGCAGGCGTTTGCTGGGTGGACAGGCTCCAAGAGGAACACGTTAAGGGCAAGAAGGTCCTGAGGAGCGCAGTGGGGAAGTGGGGGGGGGGGCTGGAGGAGGAGCCGTGGGGGCGGGAAGGCAGGCGGCCCCGGGTGGGCAGCAGATGTGGGAGAGGCCGGGTGGCCGAGTGCTGGGTGTGAGCGCCTGTGGCCCTGGGGTCCCTGACGTGGACAGAGGGTGGCCTCGTTCCTTCACCGCCAAGCCCGGGCACGCCCAGGGTCACAGACTTCCTGGGCACTCTGGCCTTCTCGGTGTTCGTGTGTGAACGTGAGCAAGGATGCCTGTGTGTGTGTGTGAGCACACGTGGGCGTACGTGTGGATGTGTGTGTACGTGTGGGTGCGTGCCCGTGGATGTGTGCACTTGTGGATGTGTGCCTGCGTGTACACGCTGTGTTTACGTGTGTACATGTGTGTGCACAAGGGTCGTGGAGGTGGGGAGGGGGAGGGGTGGTGCCTTGCCCAGTGGGTTTGGGCTTCGCTGGCACCAGGCCCTCACAAAGCCTTGGGGTGAGGAGGCCGAAGCTGAGGCGGGCAGGTGCCTTCGTCAAGGTCCCGGAGCTCGCGAGTGCTGGGCTGGCATCTGGAGAGTGAGTTACGGTGACTCTGGGGCCAGCCTCCAAGGACAGCCGTGCTGGGGGCAGCTGCGGTGGGCCTGGAGAAGGGGCAGGGTTAGCGGTGCGGGGCGTACCTTGAGGCAGGGCCACCTCATCGTGGTTGGAGGAGGGAGTGGAAGAAGGAGAAAACAGGATGCCCAGCGTAGGTCCTGGAAACCAAGGACTTCTATTTCGTGTTGCAAAATAAACGTCTCTTTAGAGGAGTGTTTGCTGGGGCTCCACCATCTCGTGGCTCTGCGCCCTCTTCGTGGGCCGTTAGGTGCTGGCTGGGACCGGGCAGCCTCAGGCTGGCCGCAGGCAGTGTGCCGGCTGTGGGGCCTCCCGCGTTGCCCTGGGTGGTAGGCAGGCTGTGATCACCACCTCCTCACCTGCCACCCCCCTTCCCCAGCTCCCGGCCACACTCGCAGGCCATCCTGCAGCGCAGACCCCGGCAGCCATGACCTCCAGGCAGGCTCCCCTCTGTGGCCTGGCCCCTCGCTGCCTCTGGCTCCTGGGGGCTGTCCTTCTGATGGACGCGTCCGCCCGGCCCGCCAACCACTCGTCCGCTCGGGAGAGAGTGGGTAGCAGGGAGGAAAACGAGATCCTGCCTCCGGACCACCTGAACGGGGTGAAGCTAGAGATGGATGGGCACCTCAACAGGGATTTCCACCAGGAGGTCTTCCTGGGCAAGGACACGGACGGCTTTGAACAGGACGCGGAGCCCCGGAGGAGCCGGAGGAAGCTGATGGCCATCTTCTCCAAGTAGGTGCTGCTGGGGCCTGCGGGGGGGTGTGGGGGGCTGGCCTCGGCCTCCTTGTTGGTCCATTCCTGGCTCTGCGTGGCGCCGAGGTGACGAGGCCCCCCTCGGTGACGTGCTGTGGAGGTGGTGCCGTGACACGTACTCCTGGGAAGTTGGCAGCGTGGGAACCGCGAGGCGGCAGCCCTGAGCTGCGCCCTGTGTCCGGCGGGGGCTCAGAGGGCGTGGGGAGGGCTGCGTGGGGCAGAGGTGCCAGCACCTTGCTGCCCGTGGGACTGGTCGCAGTGCCAGTTAGAGGCAGGGCCCGTGGGCGCGGAGCTGCTGCTGGGCATGGTCGGCCGTCGGCTCCGTGCCGCCATCAGCGCTCCAGTGAGCGTGTGCGGACGGGGCTGTACTGTTCTGCTGGCCTGGAGCCACGACAGGTTGAGGTGATGGGCGGACAGGGCCCATGGGGCAGGTGGTGGGGAGGGTGAGGGGTTTGGCCCGGGGACACCAGGCGGGCCCGATGGGTCTGCTCTCTGCACGCGTTATGGGTTAGGCGCCCGCAGGCCGTGGGCTGGTCCGGGGCTCTGCCTCAGCGCCGGCCTGGCAGGTCCCAGGCTCGGTACTGGCGATACGGTGGCCGCCAGGGTCATGTGCCAGGATGCACGATGGGTGGCTCTTGGTTCTAGAAAGGAGACTGACTCTCTCGTGGGGGGCTGTGCGTGCACACAGGGGTCACGCGGCCGGGGGACCAGCTCTGGCAGCGTCCCCGTCGGTGAAGTGGGGGACCACGGGCGGGGCGGCGGCCCCCCGAGGCGCCTAGCCGGCCGCCTGGCCCCCTGGATGCGCCCTCTTCAGTTTGAGGAACTGATCGTTGTCAGCGGCTGAAGTGACCGAAACCTCGTCCGGCGCCCAGACCTCACTGTCCCGTGAAGCCGGGAAGGAAGCTGTGAGCGGGGCCACAGGGCACGTGGCTTCTTCCAGGGATCAGCAGGGCAGCCGCGTGCACCAGGCCGAGGGGACCCCCGGAGTGGGGAGGAGTGGCGACAGAGCCTCCCTCACAGCTGCTCTGGGAGTGGGAGTGGGGTTCAGGTGTGGAGAGCAGATCACCGGGAAACGCAGAAAACCGGGCCCTGAGGGGCAGGGCGTCCCGGGCCGTTGCAGCTGCGCTCGGCTGCATCCGCCCATGTCACGTGTCTTCCTTATACGTCCCGTGTCTAGCAGGTTTGTCATCGGGGAGCCTCTAGCCCGTGTTCACCTTCTCAGTCAGACCCCCCCAGAGCCGTCCCACTTGGAGGTGCCACCGTGGCCCCTGTGGGGCCCCCTGCCAGCTGCTGTTGCCTCCCCTGCACCCCGCCCGGGGCAGATCAAACACGTGCCTCAAGACCTAGTTCTGAACAGATAGAAGTAATGTTGCACAGCACCTCTCGAGTGAGCTTTTTATTCTGGAGTGGTTTTAGGTTAACAGAAAGATGCAGACCGAGGCACACTGTGGAAACTGAGACGCGACGGTGCTCGGTTACTGTTCCCCGCGCCCCAGGCTGCAGGTCACGCGCTGCCGCAGGGTCCTCTTTCTGCCCGGGGTCCCATCTGGGAGCCTACTTTTTCGTGACCTTGACGGTTTGGGGGAGGACCACTCAGGTGTTCTGTAGCGTGTCCCTGATTTGGGCTTTGTCTGCTGTGTTTTCTCCTGGTTAGACAGGGGTTGTGGTTTATGGAAAGAAGACCCCAGAGGTGAGGTGGCGCTCTCGTCACATCACATCAGGGCACCTGACGTCCGCACGACATCACGGGGGCTGTCGGCCTGGTCACCTGGCTCAGGGGGGATCTGCCAAGGAGTGTCACTCCTTGTCCTGTCCTCCCGTCTCTCTGGCAGCCACTCAGAGGGGCAGCCCACCCTCCCGGGGGTGGGAGCGAAGCTCCGGGGAAGACCCGCCGTGTGGTCTGGACTCCCGTAAGGAGGATGGACGCGTGGGTGTCGTCTGCGCTTTGGTGGGGACGTAGCTCCGCGCTGTCGGTTTGGCTGCCCACCTCGTTCCAGCCTTGGCCGCCAGGACCTTGTCGTTGCCCACCCCTCCCACCCCCCACCCCTTGTGAGCGCTTCCTTCCTTTCTTGCACTGCCAGCCACGCCAGCTTCCCTTCATCTTGTTGTGTTCCCGCCTCAGCCCTAGAATCACCCAGTTCTCCGGGGAGCGCTGGTTCGTTTCATGGGAGAGTGCGATTTAGAAACCAGGACCCAGCAGCGGGTGTGGGCGTTGCTGCTGGGGTGTCCTCTGCTATGTGTGTGTGTGCCAGCCGTGCATAAACGTGTGTTCTGACCCGTGTCCACTGGTGTGCACGAGCCGTGCACACACCCACATATGCACGTGCGTGCAGAGTGTACAGCTGCCGGCACACCTGCACCTACAGCTGTTCCTTTGTCTCGCTGGCTGTGTTTGTGCGAGTAGACAGGACTGTGCTCCAGTGTCTGAGCTCCAGTCCTGTTACCAGGGACTCCTCTTGGGTCCCAGGTGTGTGGGTCTGTGGACCCCGTCCTGCGGCAGGGGGGAGATTTGTTCCCCTCGCAGTGGTCCCGAGACGGATGGGGTAGTGACACTGCCCAGTGTCCTCCCTGATTCCCCCACTGTGCCCCCCACATCCCCCCGACGTCTCCTGTGTCACCGTTGGGTGGGATGTGTTGCCGTTCGTGGTGGTTTTGTGGCTGCCTGCAGAACCCCTGTGGCCATCCTTCTGTCCGTACACCCATCTGTTGGGGTGCTGGAGGCCTCGCCTGACACGTCTCGTGGGCCTGCAGGGTGGATTTGAACACCGACAGAAGGATCAGTGCCAAGGAGATGCAGCGCTGGATCATGGAGAAGACGGCCGAGCACTTCCAGGAGGCCATCGCGGAGAGCAAGGCGCACTTCCGAGCCGTGGACCCCGATGGTGACGGTATGGCCAACCTCGCCCTGACCCTGGTGGCCTGAGGCTGCTGGCGGAGGGCGGTGCCTGGAGGTGTGTGCGGGGGCGGGGCTCCAGGCCGAGGGCCCAGGAACGAGGAGGTGAGAGGCAGGAGGGGCCTGCAGGTGCTGCCAGGGAGACAGACGCCAGCTTGCCGTGCAGGTGGGGACCACGGGGCTAGGCTCTGTCGTGAAGCTTGGAGCCGTGTTTTGCTGCCCCTGCCTCTACAGATGCCCTTAGCACCAGGATTTTGGATTGATGGCTTAAAGTAACTAGATACGTCTTTTTAAAAACGTTCAATGTTGGGACTCCCCTGGCGGTCCAGTGGTTAAGACTCCTCACTTCCAACGCAAGGGGCTCGAGTTTGATCCCTGATCGGGGAACTAAGATCCCACGTGCCCCACGGTGCGGGCAAAAAAAAAAAAAGCGTTCGTTGTTAAACCTCCTAAGAAGCTGTCTTGCTCTTTCAGGCCATGTGTCATGGGATGAGTACAAGGTGAAGTTTTTGGCGAGCAAAGGCCATGATGAGAGAGAAGTTGCTGATAAGATACAGAATAAGTGGGACCTGAACGTCGACGAAGAGAGTAAGGGCTCGGCCTCCCGTGGCCAGCGTGGCGCGCGTGACAGCACAGATGCCGGGAGGGAAGGGGGCGAGGCGGGTGTGGCCACAGCCGGGTGCTCCCGCGGGGCCGCTAGGCAGAGCCCCCAGGACCCTCCAGGTGCTGTGGGTGGTTAGGTGCAGCCGGCGGCCTCAGGTGGGCTTGAGCTCCGGGGAGGAGGTGGCGGAAGCACCGGAAGCAGGTCTCGGCTGGGACAGGTCCTCAGTGCCAGATGAGGTCCGACCCCGGGAGTCGGCAAGGCCGGTGGGGGCTCCTGCCTGCGGTGCCTGGAGGCCGCAGTCCCAGCCGGCTCTCCCCTTAGCTTTTCAGAGACGTTCCTTTAAAAACCCATCTCCGTGGTACAAAATTTGACACCTTTTAGCTGAGTTCTGAAGCACCACTGAAGAGTTCTCGTGACCTTCACTGGTTACTGTCTCCAGCTCTGTGCCATCCCGTCCCTCCCGGGGGTTCGTTCGCAGCCGGGTGTCGAGTTCAGCTCGTTGGGGGCTTTGTCAGAGCGCCGTGTGCTTCCTGTGTTCTCCTGTTCGGTCTCTACTGGGTGGGTCGTCCCTGCCATTGTCATCCAGTGTGTCGTTTTCTCTTGATGGACACGTGAGTGCCGAATTTTTACTGGGACGTCTCTGTACCTGCGATGCTACCCTGTTTGTCTCACGTGCACCTGGCCGTCAGGGTTGCGTCATGGCCTCCTGCTGGTGTCTGTGGCCCTTCCCGCCTCTGCTTTGTGACGGCTGCCGCTGTGTTCTTTTGGTCCAGGGATGTTCGTTACTGTTATGTCTGTAGATGTGCTGTGGGCGCCACGGTTCTCTGTCAGGGTTGGTGTTTTTAGCACTGGACTCTCTCGTCTGCCATCAAGGTTGCAATCTGCGCCTTCTTTCTCTGTGCACTTGCTCTTTAGTTTTTAATTCCGAATTTCGCTTGTTCCCTGCTGTGGTGCAGGGAAGCCATTGGCTTCTGTATGGCAGCCTTCCGTCCTGTAGCCTTGCTGTGCTTGCTGAGTGGCTCCAGGAGTTTCTTGTCGATTCTTTTGGGTTTTCTACGTAGGCGATCGTGACATCGTTGAACAAAAACGGTTTATTTCCTCCTTCCCAATCAGTGTCTCTTTTATTCCTTTTCTTGTCTTAGTGCATCAGCTAGGACTTCCCAGTGAGATGTTGAAGAGCAGTGGTGAGAAGGGCCATCCTTGCTTTAAATCTGAGTTTAGTGGAAAAGCTTTGGCTTTCTCGCCATTATGATCTTAGCTGTGGGTTTTTAGTGGATATTCTATATCAAGGTGACGAGTCCCCTCTGTTCCTAGCGTGCTGAGAGTTTTCGTCATGAATGGGTGTTAGATTTTGTCAGATGCTTTTTTGCATCTATTGATACGACCACGTGATTTCTTTTCATTAGCCTGTTGATGTGAATATCAGTTGAATTTCAGAGGTTGAACCAACCTTGCCTACGTGGGATAAATCCCACTTGGTTGTAACATGTAATTGTTTTTGTATGTCGTTGAATTTGATCTGCTAATATATATATATATAGTGTGTGTGTGTGTGTGTGTGTGTGTGTGTGTGTGTGTGGTACACGGGCCTCTCACTGCTGTGGCCTCTCCCGTTGTGGAGCACAGGCTCCAGACGCGCAGGCTCAGCGGCCAGGGCATGAACCCGTGTCCCCGGCATCGGCAGGCGGACTCTCAACCACTGCGCCGCCAGGGAAGCCCCTGCTAATATTTTGTTGAATGTTTTTGTGTCTATAATCATGCGAGATATCCGTCTGTAGTTTTCTTGTGTCCTTCCTGCTTTTAGCGTTAGGACCTCAGAGGATGAGTTAGGAAGTGTTCACTGTTTCTCTCCTCTGGAAGAGATTGTGGAGATTGGTATGGCCTCCTTCCCACATGTTTGGCAGAATTCACCTGTGAACCGCCCTTGAGACTTGGTTTTTCCAAAGCATTTTGGTTTTTTATGGACTACGTAGAGGTTAGCTTTATATTGTGAGCCAGTCTGAATTTCTTGGTAATAGATGAGTTAAGCTCATTTCTGTTTCTATTGATATTTCTTTTTTTTCCTTTCATCTTTCTCTCTGCTAGCGTGGGATTTAGAGACCCCACTTTCCTTTTCTCAGCAGTCACATGACCCTATCTGGTGGCCTGACAGGTGTGAATGGGGCACCCAGCTTTCCAGGTGTGCCCATGGGGGCTGCCCATTGTGGGCAGGGGTTTTGTATCTTACAGCTTTACTTTTTTCTTCTCAGTCTATCGTTGACCGTCTAAGTCAAGACCATTTTACTCTGTTCTGGGCAGTATAGAGGCCTCCTTCCTAGTTTGTGTGGTGTCACCCAGGATTTTGATTCTGCTGGTTTTTATTTATTTATTTAATTTATTATTTTTGGCCGCGTTGGGTCTTCATTGCTGCGCACGGGCTTTCTCTGGTTGCCGCGAGCGGGGGCTGCTCTTCGTTGCGGTGCGCGGGCTTCTCATTGCGGTGGCTTCTCTTGTTGCGGAGCGCGGGCTCTAGGCACGCAGGCTTCAGTAGTTGTGGCGCACGGGCTTAGCTGCTCCGCGACACTTGGGATCTCCCCGGACCTGGGCTCGAACCCGTGTCCTCTGCATTGGCAGGCGGATTCTTAACCACTGTGCCACCAGGGAAGCCCCTCTGCTGTTTTTCAAAGCCTGTAAATAAGATGTTATTTTCTTCCTGAAATGGTTGTTGGCCATTTTTATGTTTGTCTCCATTTTGTGTTTCCACTGTTTGTCCTGGGTGCAGACTGTCCCCTGAACGTGTCCTTTAGAGGTGTCTGGTGGGGGCCCCTGTCCTCCTCCTGCCAGCACTGGAGATTTAGCACTGGCTCCTGGGGTAGCTGCCGGCCGTCTGTGCCTGCTTGTCTGTCCTCAGCGCCCTTTCCCTTGGGTGTGTGTGGGGTCAGGACGTGTTCTTCCTGGATCTAGAGCTCATGGTATCTCCATCCGCCCAGCCCTCACCTCACTCCCGTGTGTTCATGAGTCTGGGGCGGGGGAGGGGGGTGAGCAGCTCTGGGCGATCAGAAATGAAAAGCAGCTTGTCGAGGGTCCCAAAGGAGGGAGAGTGTGGGGGAGGGCTGAGCTCATGTGGCCCCCCCGGGGCCGCCGTCCCCTGTGCCGCAGGCGGGGTCCCTCCAGGCCGCCTCCAGCTTCTGGTGCTGCCAGCGTCCCTGCTTGTGGCCACTGCTCTCCAATCTCATCTCCTCTTACACAAGGACACCGGGGCTTAGGACCCACCTGAATCCCAGGTGGTCTCGTCTCAAGATCCTTTACTAATTTCACCTGCCAAGACCTTTTTTCCAGATCAGGTCGCATTCGCAGGCTCTGGGTAGACACGGCAAGGCAAGCCTATGCCCGTCTCACCACTCCTGTCCCTGTGGCCGGGCAGGTAGGCAGTGGGCGATCCTGTAGTTGCCACGGCTCTTCTGTCCTTCTGTCAGAAGGCACGAGGTGTGAGGCCACAGGCATTGTGTGGGGCTCTCCCTGTCGCGACCGGGCCGGGCCCGGCGTCCCTGTTCCCAGCGGGAAGCTGGAGTCGGGCCCCGGGTGAGGGTGCGGATGCTGCGCCGGCTTCTCCCCGCTCCCTGGCTGGACACCCAGCTCGTCAGCGACCACCGGCCCCAGGGGCCCCACGCCGGGCCTTCCCACAGTGGCAGGGGTGGCGGGGATCTCACAGGGGACGCGTGAGTCATATCTGGAAACTGAGTTTTCCCTCAGAGCCCTGCCCGGGACAGTGCACGGGCGGAGACGGAAGGGAAGCAAGTCGTGCCTTTGTTCCCACAGAGCCGGCGGCCCGCTTCCCGGGAACGAGCGGGGGCGGGGCTGTGTCTAAGGGGGTCTGTGTCCGGGGTGGGGGGGGGTCTGTTTCGGTTGAGGGTCTGCACCTGCATCTTGGGGCGCCTGTGTATCTGCGCCCCAGGGGGCTGAGGACCCCTCCGAGGGCCAGGCCCTTGGCCCCGCGCGCCACCACATCCTGAGCTGGCCCCCCCTGCACTCGGGCTGCGTGTCTCGGAACTTTCTGGATGCATGCAGGGGTCCCGTGTGCGTGGGTCCTCACGGATGCGCGTCTCTCTCTCTCAGCACAGGAAGTCCTGGAGAACCTCAAAGACCGCTGGTATCAGGCGGACAACCCGCCCCCGGACCTGCTGCTGACGGAGAGCGAGTTCCTGTCGTTCCTGCACCCCGAGCACAGCCGCGGCATGCTGCAGTTCATGGTCAAGGAGATCATCCGGGACCTGGGTGAGGCCCAGCCGCGGAGGTCAGCACGGGCCGGTCCTGGGCTGGGTGGCCCGCGGGGGCTGTACGGCCGCTGTTTGGGGTCAGGCCGAAACCGCGCAAACTGAAAACCTGGCAGCAAAGCCCCGTCAGTTGAGTTTTCTCCGGAGTGGCCTCAGTGGTCCCGCGCCCGCTGGAGTCTTGACGTCTGCCCCCGTGTCCCGCAGACCAGGATGGTGACAAGAAGCTCTCGCTGTCCGAGTTCATCTCTCTGCCCGTGGGCACCGTGGAGAACCAGCAGGGCCAGGACGTGGACGACGGCTGGGTGCGAGACAGGAAGAGAGAGTTCGAGGAGCTGATCGATGCCAACCGCGACGGAATCGTGACCGCGGCGGAGCTGGAGGTGGGTGTGGGGCCCGCTGCTCCGGGAAGCGGGGTCGGCCTGGCCGGACGCTGGGGCGGGAAGGCTGCGCGCCGCTGGACCCGCCTCCTGCCTCGGGAGTGTCTTCACTGGTGTCGCGTGTAGGTGCTGCATGGGGCTTGTTTTTCCCCATTGCTGCATGAGTCATTTCATTTTAGCCGGAGCTCTCTGATCCCTGCTGATAGCGGCGGGACCCCCGGTTCGGGAGCTCCTTCCCCTCAGCACTGCCACCCCGGTGGCCGAGCCGGTCCGTGTGCGTGTGCCCTGCTCCAGGGCCAGCCTTCTCCCTGTCCTGCCCTTCCGTGGGCGCGGTGCTACCCATGCCGGTGAAGGCTGCGTGGCCGGATGCGGGCTGAACGTGAGGAGATGCCTCCGGCCCGGGGCGGCATGGGCTGTGGCGGGGCTGAGCCGGGGTCCTTGCAGGACTACATGGACCCCATGAACGAGTTCAGCGCCCTCAACGAGGCCAAGCAGATGATCGCCGTTGCCGACGAGAACCAGAACCACTGCCTGGAGCCCGAGGAGGTGCTCAAGTACAGCGAGTTCTTCACGGGCAGCAAGCTGGTGGACTACGCCCGCAGCGTGCACGAGGAGTTCTGAGCCGCGCCCGCCCCTCCCCCACCCCGCCCCTCCCGCGGCGCCTCAATTCCCGCGATTCCCGCGTACCCACTGCTTCTCGCTTCCGAGAACTGGAGCCCTTCTGCCAGAGGCACCGGCCGCATCAAGGCCTGCGGGCTGGCCACACCGTGGGAAATACGCGGTTCCCGCCGTTTCCTTGAACACTGAAAGATGAAGGCTTTGCTGGAAACCAGCAGCCGGCGGCTGGGGGGTCGGCAAGGGGCCGTGAGAGCCGCCGGCACTGTGGCGTTCAGTCTCTGAGGAAACGCTAATACTGGTGACAGGAATCACATTAATTTACTTTGAAATATAGTTTCCTTTTTCTCCCAGCTTCATTTTTTTGGTGGGAAAAAAAACACGTAGACGATACTTCGGATGTCTGTGGCCAGGCGGCTTCCACTTGAAGCTTTGCGGTGGGCGGTTTGGTTAGAGCAGGGGCTTGCTAGCGCCGGTGGTCACCTGCGACACGGGGGAGGATGACACGGGGCCGCCAGGCGGGACGGTGTCCTGGTGGGGGACAGGGAGGGGCCGTCTGCAGGGCGGGAGTTGGGGATCTGGGCTGCAGATTTAAAGTCAGGAGCTGGAGTCCAGGCCTGGGTGAGGCCACCTGGGAGGGGCTGGGAGGAAATGGGAGTTTGGGGTGGAGGGGGCTCTGAGGACGAGCCCTGGGCCCCCAGGGCGTGGGGCTGGGAGCGGAGAACTCGGGGAGTCCCCAAGAGCCACCCAGAGTCCTGGCCTGGGGCGTGGTGGGGGGGGCGGGGAGGAGCGGCCTGGGGGGTCAGGAGCCGCTGGCGGGAGGGGTGAGACCTGGTCCCCCCGGCCGCGGTCCCACCACCACACCGGGCCCTTCCCCCGGGGTTGGCATGCCCGCTGGCTTGGCTGGGGTGCGGGCTGGGGGGGTGTGGGCAGTGAGAGTTAAGTGACAAGGGAGGGTTTCCACTCTACGTACCCATGAACCTGGCCCCCCGCCGGGCCCCCCTCAGAGCCCTGAGCCGTGGCCCATGGTGCCTCGGTGGACGGCTCACCCGGCCAGGGGGTCCGCACGGGCCTTTGAAGGCCCTGCTGGGGTTGGAGGCTCGGGCGGGTGGGCAGAGAGGCTGCCCGGAGCTGCCCACGTGACCTGCTTCCGAGCAGCTTCGGGAGGGGCCGTCGCAGAATCTGGGCTGGTTTCCAGACAAACAAGAGGAAAGACTTTTCAGAACTGCGACCAGAAGGCGGGGTGGGAGGGCGGGGCCCGTGGCTCTGGCCGTATGGGTGGGTGGCCACCAGCAGGTGGGACGCTGGGACAGAGGTGCGGGCCGGCCCCCGTGCGCTGCCCGGAGTCCGGGCCTTGGGCAGGGGCGGGCGGCCTCCCCTGCCATGGCCCCCGTAAGTCGTGGGGTGCTGCCCGCCAGACCCCGAGTTACCTCCACCTCAGCAGCTATGGTTTGTCTTAAAATAGTTTTTCTCACCGTCAGTGGGAGCCGGGGCACAACACGTGCAGGCACAAGTGTGCACAGCAGGCTGCCTGGAGCCCTGCCCCTCCCCCATGGACCCTCCCTCTCTTTGGAGGCTGAGGGCTACGACCCTGCGGTGGCCCCTGCCCGCAGGCGGAGCTGGCTGGCGGAATTTCCCGCAGGTGGGCAGGGAGCCCCACATCCTACCTGTGCCCCCAGGAGGTGGGGGGTTTCCAGCCACTGCGGGAGGCCTGCACCCCCCACCCCCCCACCCCGCCGCCAAAGCTTCAGGTTAACCATTAAGCAGATAATCCTATCTCGTGGTTCAGATTTAAAAGCACCAAAGACTTGCGGCCTCCCTGCCTCGGGCCGCCAGGATCAGAGCTTTGCATGAGAGGGAGCATGTACACACGTGTGTGCACGGGCACCTGTGCTCCTCCCTCGTGCCCCACGGAGGGCCGGCACAAAGGCCCTCCCCACCTGTCCTGAGGACACGGGAGCTCTCTTTCCTGTCCCAGTGGTGCTGCAGGAACACCCTAAACCTGGGGTGGGTGTGGCGCAGGGAGAGCCTGGCATGGCCTCCAGAGTTTTTAGGGAGACAGCCCCTGCCCGGCCAGGGGGCAGAGCGGAGAGTCTGTCTTCACGGGATACCCCGCCCCAGGCACATGCCCAGGTGCTCATGGGAGCAGCACACACACATCCCGGCATGTGGAGCCAGCGCCACACACGTGTGCTGCACACACGGCTGGCGCACGCTCCCAGGCACACGCCACCCCCAGGGCACCGGGCAGGGCTCGCCCAGCAGCACGTGTTCGGTCTGCTCGGGTGGCTTGCAGCACAGACGTTTACCCTCTGCTAGTCCTGGAGGCTGGACGTCCAGAGACCGAGGAGTGGGCAGGGTTGGTGTTTCCTGAGGCCTTTCTCCTCCCTGTGTCCTCACATGGTCTGCCCTGTTCGTGTCTGTGCCCTGCCCTCTTCCTCTTGTAGGGACACCAGTCACACTGGATCAGGCCCACCCTGTGACCCCACCCAGGCTTTATGGCCTCCTGAGAGGCCCCGGTCTCCCAGTACAGCTGCACGGGGATCAAGCTTCCACATGTGGGTTTAGGGCACTAACGTGGATTCAGTCCCAGATGCCTGCTGTGTTCAAGGATGCTCAGCTGCTCTCTCCCTCTCGCACCAGCACACACCCTCACGTGCTTGCGCACTCACTGTGGGCACTGGTCATGAGGCATCTGACCCACCAGGGCTGCTGGCATTGGTCCGAGCTAGTTTTGGACACTTGGACCAGTGACCATGCTCTGGAGCCCTGGACACCACCAGCCCTCCCCCTGCACCTGATGCCTGACCCAGTGTGCTGCCCTGGCTCACCCATGTGCTCTGGGCACCCTTTTGTGGGGCAGGGGTGAGGACTGGCCTCAGGGTGAGCCCCCCGCTCCTCTTTAGGGCTCTGCCCTGCAGAGAGGGAGGCGCCCAGGAGGAGTGAGCCAGGTGGAGGGATCCCAAGACCACCCCGGTCCGGGCAGCTTGGCCAGGCTGGGCAGGGCAGGGGGACAGCCAGGATGCCTGGCCGAAGGGGCTCCAGTTTCCTGTGAGACAGGAGTGGGAGGGGTCCAGGGGGAGGGGTCGGTGCAGACCGGCTGGGCTGGAGGACCTGGGCTGGTGGCCCTGGCAGGGGTCAGGGGGCTGCGGGTCCTCACTCAGGCCCTGGATCTGCACACTGCAGCTGCTGGCTGGGCCAAGCCTGAGGCCTACGGCCGTTATCGCAGGGTTGGGGGCCTTGGCGCCCAGGGCAGAAGAGAAGCCCAGGGCCGGGACACAGGCTGCCTTCCAGTGCTTCCTGGGGCCTCCTTCCTCCTGGTCCCCTCCTCCTGCCCTCCCCACCCCTCCCCCGCAGCCCTTATAGCCACATCCTGCAAGGAAAAACCCCAGACTCCCGAGCTGTGGGGCTGAGAGCAGCCGAGAATGCGCGTGGGAGCCCAGCCACCCAGGGCGCCGGGCTCGGCCTTCCTGCTCCTGGGGCTCGCGCTGGGCGCTGCGGCCCGGCTCAGATGTGTTGGGGACACCTACCCCAGTGGCAGCAGGTGCTGTAAGGAGTGCCAGCCAGGTGAGTGGCCTGGACGTGGAGTGGGGGAGGGGTGCCTACAGGGACCCAGGATGAGGAGACGGGGTCAGGGGACACAGGGACCCACAGATGGGGTCACGTGGTGAGGCACCGTGGGGCGAGCGGACTTAGGGCAAGTGGGTGACCTGGAGCCACGCCTGGGATGGGATGGTGGGCCAGCCAGAGGCGGTCGGGGGCTGCTGTGGGGAAGGCCAGGCTGTGGGGAGCTCTGAGCCCGGCCTCCCGTGGCAGGTTATGGGATGGAGAGCCGCTGCACCCGCGCCCGGGACACGGTGTGCCGTCCGTGTGAGCCCGGCTTCTACAACGAGGCGGTCAACTACGAGGCCTGCAAGCCCTGCACACAGTGCAACCAGAGTGAGCACCGCCAGGCGCCCCGGCCCCGCTGGTACCTACTTCACACGGGGCCTCGGAGCAAACTCCAGACCACGCCGGGGCCTGCCCTCCCCTGCCCCAGAGTACCACAGTCAGCTGAGGCCACCCATGGGGCTCCTCCCCCTCCCAGAGGGCCAGGGCCATGTGGCTGAGTGGGTGAGACCCAGAGTCAAGGACCACAGAGGGTCCTGAGCAGGCTGGAGGAGGGGTGGGAAGAGCGGACAGAGCTGCCACGGGGTGACCCCTGGGGCTGTGTGGCCAAGAGGGACGTGGCATCCGGGGATGGGAGAGGACCAGAGGCCACCCGGCTGCGAGGGGGCAGCTGGCCCCGGGGGAGATAGCTGCAGACCCTCAGCCTCGGTCCTCCAGCCTGCTCTGTGTCTCTGGCCTCCCCACTGACTGCGCCCACCCTACCCGACCCCCAGGAAGTGGGAGCGAGCCCAAGCAGAGATGCACACCCACGAGAGACACGGTCTGCGGCTGCAGGCCGGGCACCCAGCCCCAGGACGGCTATGGCTACAAGCGTGGAGTTGGTGAGGGGTGCCTCTGGAACCATGTGGAAGGAGCATGTCCCTCACACGCTGTCACCTCCCCTCAGCACCCCGACCCCAGGCTTGGCCGAGTGCCCTCTCCCCCCGGCAGGTCAGGCCAAGACAGGGGCTGGGGGGCTCCCAGGTCGTGGCCAGTGCATGGCATGTAGGCAGAGAGGGACTGCTGGAGGCCCTGGGGGCTGAGCGTCTGGGCCCCCCAGGGGTGGCAGATGGGCAGAGCCTGCTGACTCTGTTGCAGACTGTGCCCCGTGCCCACCAGGACACTTCTCCCCGGGCAACGACCAGGCCTGCCAGCCCTGGACCAAGTGAGTGTCCCCGGGGCTGGAGGGTTTGGGTGGCCTGGGGTCTGGGAGCCAGGGGTCAGGTCTGGGAGTAGGAAGCTGCTGGCTGGGAGCTCCGGGGCCTGGCACCCCGTGGCCCCTTCCCCCCCTTGTTAGCACCCCCGCCCCCCCCCACGTTAGTCCCTGCCCCGCCCCCACGACCCCTGCTCGGCCCTGACCCAGCCTCCTCCCACTGGCCTTCCTGCTGGGCTGGAGTGGGGAGGCCGTGAGACCCCAGCCCAGGCCCGGGAGGGTGTGAGACCCTCACTCATTCACAGCTGAGAGGCCCCCGTCCTTGTTGAGCTGACCTGGTGGGGGCAGGAAAAGAGCAGGCAGGGGTTTGGGAGAGAGGGGTGCAGGCGGGAACAGGTCAGGGGAGCGGGTGTGGGAAGCAGGCTGCGAAGGCGGGGGAGGCCGGGGGAGGCCCAGGCTCCTGGGGGCTGGCAGGGACCTTGGTCTCTCTCCTCGCCACCTTTGGGCTGGACTCTGATGCTGCCTGAGTGACCCGCTGTGGACCCCTGTCGCCCCTCACATCTCCCTGGTCCTGCCCCAGTTCTCGGCCCGTCCCACTGGTGGGGGACGAGTGGGGTGGGGGACATTCTGGCCTGATCAACACCCTTGCCCCGCTCAGCTGCACCTCATTAGGAAAGCGAACACTGCAGGCGGCCAGCAACAGCTCGGACGCTGTCTGTGAGGACAGGAGCCCCCGACTCACACCAGCCTGGGAGACCCAGGGCCCCGCAGCCCGGTCCACCCCCGCTCAGCCCACCACCACCTGGCCGAGGGCCTCACAGGGGCCCTCCACGCCCCACGCAGAGCCCCCCAAGGGTAAGGGGGCCTGGCCTCGCCCCAGCAGGGCCCTCCCCCAACCCAAGGGGGGTGGGGTGGCGGGGAGGGTGGGTGGAGCTGCCCGCTGGCCTGGGTGCGGCCCTCCTGCGGTGGACTCCTTCCCTGGTGGACCCCATCCCAGCGGGCCCTGCCTCCCCGCAGGCCCCGAGCTGGCCGCTGTCCTGGGCCTGGGCCTGGGCCTGGGCCTGCTCGGCCCCGTGGCTGCCGCGCTGGCCTTGCTCCTGCACCACAGGGCCTGGAGGCCGACGCCCAACGCCCCCAAGCCCCCCGGTGAGTGCTCTCGGTGGGCCCCAGAGCGCGCTGCCTGCGGGAGGCTGGGACCCCCGCCCACCTCCCGCCCCCCACCCCTCACCCCTTCCTCCTCCGCAGGGGCAAACAGCTTCCGGACCCCCATCCAAGAGGAGCATGCCGACGCCAACTCCAGCCTGGCCAAGATCTGAGCAATGTCCGCTGGCATAGGAGCCGGTGCCCCTCCCCAGGCGGGGGCCCCCCGACGCAGGCCGTCCCACCCCGTCACCCCCGGACCTTGGCGCCCTGTCCCCCCGCCCTGTGCCGTTTTAGGCGCTCCTGGGCTGGCATCCTGGGCCCTGCTATGTATGCTGTGCGTACTCCCCACCCAGGGTGGCCCCAATAAACGACGTTGGCAAATGTGGGCCTCTGACTGGGCACCAGTGGTCTGAGGGCTGCACACACGGGGGCTGGCTGTGGGGTAGGGGCTCCTCTGGCTCCCTCAGAGACCTGGGGCAGCTGTCCTGCTCGCTGGGCACCTCCCAGCGCCTCTGGGGAGCGTGGCAGCCAAAATAAGTGCATGGGGAGCTGCGAGCCCTGCCTGGCAAGCGCGATGCTAGCCCGGCCCGACGGACCCCACGCACCCACTCTGGGGCTACTTGGGAGGGCCCGGCAGGGGTTGCTGGGTGGGAGGGAGCCCTGAGGAGGCACTGGTCCCAAAGGGGGTTTTAGGACAACCCCTCAGGGTCTCTGGGGCCCCTCCCAGGAGAGGGCACGAGCGTCTGTTTCTTCTCAAGCCCCACGCCCTGTTAGACCTGAGTGTGTGGTGACCCTGGGACCCCCACTGATGCCTGCAGGGCCCCCGAGTCCCTCAGGGAAACTGGAGGCTTCTGACTGGGCTGACCCTTCGTCCACCCTGGGCGCGAACAAAATGTGCAGCTTTATGTGAAAATGTTCCCAGGTGGGAAACCCAAGCGTCCGTGGGCACCAGAGTGGGCTGTACGAGGCCGAGTGGTCGGACAGGCCCGCTGACTGGCACTGGGGGCAGCGCCTGCTCTGGCAGCTGCGCAGACTTGGGGCCGAGCCCGCCCTGGGGACACAGGACTGAGCCGTGGGCTGTGGCCGCCACCCCTCCCCCCCCACAGCGCCCCTCCCTGCAGGCGAGGTGGGCGGGTTAAACGGCTCATCGGAAACGCTCCACAGCCCATAGGCCGCCCACAGTTTGCGCCCTCGGGGTTTGTGATAGATTTAAGAGCTACTACTAACCAAAATAAAAGACCACCGAGGTGCTGGGCGGGGGCTCAGGCGTGGGGTGGGGGTGGGAGGTGGGAGCAGAGAAATGCGACAGCCCGAGGCCCCCCACCGGTGGACCTGGCAAAGATGCACACCTCTGAGCTCCCAGCCTGCTACCTCCCTTCACCCACCTGTGGGCCAGGACTGGGCATCATCCCACAGGCCAGCGCCCTCACAGCGGCCAAAGGTCCGCCCCTGACACGTGTGCTGCGCCCCCCCCCCGCCCCCCAGTTTCTCAGGCTGGCTTTCTCCGCACAGCTGCCCTGGAGGCCCTCCCACCTCTCCTCAAACCTCTGAACCCTGGCTGGTCCCTCGGACCTCCCGGGGGCAAAGGGGAGACCGAACCATCCACGTGTTCTTGGAAAGATCTCGGGTTGCAGCAGTGAACACAATACGTCCTCTCTGCCCTGGAAACGGGCAGCAAACAGGCACCACTGGCCTGGGGCCTGTGGCCCCTGGGCAGTGTGCAGGCTGTGCAGAGAAGCTAACTGACTTGATGAAGGGGCCCGGGGGAGGGGCCCAGATCCTTGGGGAATGGAAGGTCGAAGGTCGTGGGCTTCCTCCCCAAACTTCCCAGCTGTGAGCCCCCCACCTTGCCCCCAGCCTGGTGGCTCCACCTCTGAACAGCTGACGGGTGGGTGGAAGGAGGCTGGCCACCTTCACTTTCCTCGGCTGCTGCCGCTAACTAAGCACGCTCTCCACTCCCTGTCTCTGCTGACAACCGCCCCTCCCGTGTGGAACCCCGCCAGAGCTCCCCCCACCCCCCGGGGGGCCCACAGGCACCCACCCTGGCTCCTCCCTGCTCCAGGGCCCCACCTGGCTCCCCATCCTGCCCCCACAGCCCTCCAGGTTAACCCCTGGACTCTGCTTGGGACTCTCTGCCCCGTGAACGCGCGTCACTTGTGAGCTGAGACAAATGATGAAAAATGTGACGAGCTGCTCAAAGAGTCTAGGAAAATACCGTGAGCAGATAGAAATCTGCTCCCCCGCAGTGCCCGGTTACAGAAGCTCTGCGGTAACCCTGTGTCTGTGTGGGAGGGGCCTTCCAGAGCCTCAGGGACAGGAGAGCAGACGCAGGCCCCCAACCCTGACGCGCTTTTGCCTCTTGTTACACACAACCCTGCCTCTGGTTTCCTGCTGCTGCGGGTGGCAGCCCCCTCGGGCAGACAGCTGCCCCCTGGTGCCTGATGGGCTGGCCCAGCTTCCAGAAGGGCCAACAGATATGATCTTGTCAGACAAATGTCATTTGTAGGGGATTTATCATATTTTCTCACTCAGGCGCTAACCAGAATTGGGGTGATGCCATCCTGGTACAGACCGGACTGCTCAGGCCTTGAACACGGGCAGAAGGGCCAGGACTGCTGAGTTCTCCACTCCTGACCTTTCCCTGGGGTCCCGGGATGGCTCAGACCCTCCTCCCCATCTAGGAGCTGAGCCGAGGTCTGGGGGGGTCCTCAGACAGGGTGGCCTCACCTTACCCCCTAGCAGCCAGAGCTGTCCTGGAGACCCCTCCCTCTCCTGTAGGGCCCAGCTGCTTCTCTGAGGAGGGCCCTGTGCATCCTGGCACTTGAAAACAATAGTTGAGTCACAAAACTGCTAATCCCTGTCATTTCCCTCTGAAAAGGACAGATGCCCCATCAGACGAGGCGGCAGCTGCAGGTCTCAAAGGGTCTCAAACCAAGTCTTCTGGGTCTGCCCAGGTCACCAGGTCACAGCCGGCAACACACCTCCAGCCGGTGGCGCCACCAGAATCACATTCCTGGCACCCCACTGCCCACCCCTGCAGCGTTCCCAGAAGTCTCCACCCGCTGTCCCTGTACCAAGCCTCAACTGGAGGGCCGAGAAATCTGGGGAGGCTTCCTGGGGGAGGCCGGGGCCCCCAAGCCCTTTGGTGCCAGGTGGGGAAACTGAGGCTCAGACAGACAAGAGACAGTCTCACGGTGAGTTGGAGGCTGAGTTCTCTGTGGCTCAAGAGCTCCGTCGGGGCCGGCCTTCCACATCCTCCAGGATGACTGGATTTGTGTGGGGAGATCTGGGTTGACATCTGCCCAGCAGAGTTGCAGCCTGGGCAGCCCCCTCTTCCCCCAGCGGCAAGGTTCAATCAATGCCCTGGTCTCTCCTAGCCAGCTCTTCCCAGCAGGCATCAGCGAGGCTGCAGCCCACAAGTGTGTGTGTGGCTATGGGGGGGCTTGCATGTCAAGAGCCCAGCCAGGCCCCGTTGGCCAATTTGGGGTGGGGTGGGGGGGAGCTTGTTCTAATCTCCAGAAAGGCGGGGTGCAGGGGGCTTGTCCTGACCCCTGGATGGGTTCTGAGGCTGCTCAGTGCTGGGATTCGAGGACTTCTGGTAGGAGTGGGGTCTGGGGTCTGGAGGCGTCACAGAGGACGAAGTGCCTCATCCCACCTGCTCTGGGCATCAGAGAAGATCTTTAAAAGCCCGTGGGGTCCCCCTGCAGAAGCTGGAGGTGGGGAGGGGGCTCAGCCAGGAATGGTCCCTGCTGAGTCCACCCTTGTTGGGGGTGCACCCCACCCCCAATGACTCAGGGCACTGTCTGCCACCCCGCATCCGGTGCCCACGCACACTCCAGTTCCTTCAGGCCCGGAGGCCACAAGTTTTACATAGAAAACATTTCTGACCCCCTCCCCCCCGCCCCCCCTCCCCAAGGATGTGGCTGGGTATACGCGCGGTGTTTCCCCTGACAAGGCACACACATTTGGGTCATATTTAGTTTCCGGATAAGAATGCCTGGGCCAAAGGGCATGATCACTTAGGAATCCCCCAAGGTCACCCCCCCCATGTGGGTCTCCCGCATGCCCCCTTGTCCGTTGTCAGGTGCTCTGCAGCCTGTGATGGGACCTTCTCTTCTCCCTTGGGGTCCCTCTGGGCATGCCAGATCTCAGTTCCCCGACCAGGGATCGAACCTGGGCCTCTGACAGTGAAAGCGCAGAGTCCCAACCACTGGACCACCAGGGAAGTCCCATCCCTTGAAGTTTTTAAAAAAAGAATTTATCTTTTATAGCAGTTTTAGGTTCACGGCAACAGCGAGGGGAAGCCTACCCCCCATAAATATCCCCGAAGAGTGTGCATTTGTTACACACGACGAACCTGCACTGACAGGTCATGTCACCCAGAGTCCCTAGTTGACACCAGGGTCCCTCCGTGCGGTGCGTCCTGTGCTTTGGACAGACGTGACGACACGTGCCCACTGCTGAAATCTCCAGAGCAGTCTCACTGCCCCAAACCTCTGCCCATGCCCTGGATTCCGAGTCGCAGGGTCTTGGGGGGTCCCCCATGGGAACAATTCCTCGGGATCCCTTGGGGAGTGGCAGAGGCGGGGCGGCCTGCGGGGCGGGGTCTGGGCGTGTTCGGAAGGGGCCAGCCTCCTAAAACCGCGGAGCCGCGCGCGGCCATGGGTGCCGCGGGTGCCATGGGGGTGAGGGTCGCGCGCGTGGCCCTGTGCGGCGTCGCGCTGCTCTGCGCGCTGGGCCTGGCCCAGCACCCCCCCGGGGGTCTGAGCTGCGGCCCCGGCCGCCATCTGCATGGGACGGGGACCAGCGCGCGCTGCTGCCGCTCGTGCATCCCAGGTAAGGCGGGCCGGGAGCCCCTGCGCGGAGGGCAGAGCGCTGCGCCCCGTCCCCCCGTAGTTTTCCGAGTCCAGAGCCCTGATCCCAGCGCAATCCGGGGAGGCGGAAGCGGCCCAGACCGGGCCAGTGGCCTGGGGGTTGGGGGGTGGGCGGGGGCAAGGAGTGTAGGAGCCTTCCCCAAGGCAGGTCTGACGTCCCAAGGTGGAGGAGGGCTGTCCCCGTTCCTTCCGAGTGGGGAGTGAGCCCTTGGCTATCACTCAGGCCACTTCTTGCCCAGTTTGGGGTTGCACCCCTCTTTCTCCCAGCTCCCTGCCTCAGACCTGCATCTGTGGGTGAGGGGCAGGTGAAATGGGTCAGTTTGGGGACAGATATTGCAGGGAAAACACCCAGAGTGTCCCCCTGCCAGGACCTGGGGAGTGGGAAGGGGGCTCTGAGAGTCCAGGTCTCAGTGCGGCGGAGCCATGGACGGCGGTCAGGGAGGGACGGGCAGGCTGCCTCAAGGGTCCTGGCAGCTGAGGGCAGTGCAGGACCCGGACAGGGGAGGCGGAGTAGGTCTCCCAGGAAGGAACGGCTCAGGGTCACATGCCAAGTCATGGCCACCCTGGGTGGGAGCAGCTTGGGACGGTTGGGGGATGCAGCCAGGCCTGGTGAGTGGAGGAGCTGGGCGCCCAGGAGGGAGGGACACAGCTGGGCCGAGCCAGGGTCCTGGCTTCCAGACAGGTGTGCTGCCCGCTGGGGCTGCCCTGCCACCCCCATTTCCCTGGAGGGCCAGGAGGGGGGCGTCCAGGGGAGGGCGGCTCGGCCCAGCTGCTGAGAGGGCTGCTTGTCCCCTGCCCAGCTGAGGGGGTCTGTCCTGAGCTGGACTGCCAGTGTATCCAGCCTGAGTTCCACTGTGGAGACCCCCAGTGTAAGAGCTGCAAGTACTACTCCTGTCCGCCTGGCCAGGGGGCGTGGCCTGTAGGTAAGTGGCAGATGGGGGTGGCCCTGGCAGGCCAGGTGTGCAAGGAAGCTCGCAAGTGGTGGGTACGGACACGTCCTCCGGGCAGGTGGGCGCCAGCACTGGGGGTCTTGCAGTACCCTGGCGGGGTAGGGGGCGCTCTCTGGCTTTAGCATCCCAGCCCACACTGGGGTCACAGTGCCTCCTGTTAGTGTGGCTCTGGGAGCCTTGCCTTCTCTCTTGGCCTGAGCTTCTCCAGCCGGAGACCATGGCCCTAAGCGCTGGTTGTGAGGAACAGTGAGGGTATCCAGAGGCTGTCTGGCCCTTAGGCCCTGGCTCTGACTATGCCCAGGCCCTGCACTCACCCTGACCCGATGCGGGGGCGCCTGGCTGAGCACATGTGGGCCGGGAGAGTGAGGGCGGAGGGGGGGCTGTGTGAGGTTGGATGGCGCCGGGCCTAGAGGCAGCTGGGGCAGAGCCTCACCCCTCTCTCCGGGACCCTCCCCGGTCTCCCGCCTTCCGGCCTCCGGACCGAGCGAAGGCCCAGCCTAGCTCTTGCCTGGCCTCGGCTTCCACCCCTTCCTTCCGCCACATACCCTCCAGCCTCTGCAGGCAGGTCCCTCCCCTCCCCCATATCCCCATCAGGGACCCTCCACTGAGCCCAGAGTCATGGCCTGCCCTGGAAAGGGGCACATGGGGGACCTGATTTATCCCAGGTCCTTGTCCTGTGGCCACCTGGGGCCCCTGTCAAACAGATGAGGTGGGGGTCCCTGTGCTGTGGACCTGGACACCAGGTGGGTCTCACCTCGGCCACACCAGCTGCCCTCGCAGCCTGTGTCTGTCTGTCCGTCTGTCTCCAGGGAAGTTCAACTTCGGCTTCGAGTGCTTTGACTGTGCCGCGGGGACCTTCTCTGGGGGCCGTGAGGGCCGCTGCAAACCTTGGGCAGAGTGAGTCCTGGTGGGGACTTCCGGTGGCCGGGTGGTCCAGGTGGGCTCGAGGGTGGGGCTTCTGCTGTCCCTTCTGGTGCAGTGACCGCCCCCCCCCCAACGGTTCGGAGGGCAGCAGCCTTGCTGAGGGGCTGCTCGCGTGGCCAAGGGCTGACCGAGGGCTCTGTGTCCGTGCGTCCCAGCTGCTCCAAGCTTGGGTTTCCCACTGTGTTCCCCGGGAACAAGACGCATGATGCCGTGTGCAGCCCAGGGCCGCTGCCCACGGAGCCGCGTGGCCTGCTGACCGCCGTCCTCGGCCTGGCCGCCTGCATCCTGGCCCTGACCGTGGCCCAGCTCAGCCTGCACGTCTGGCAGCTGAGGAGGCAGAGAGCGCGACCCCCAGGTCAGTTGTGCCCTGGGGACGGGGAGGAGGGCGCCTGCCTGCCTGCTAACCGCAGCCCCTCTGCAGAGACGCAGCTGCTCCTAGAGGCCCCGCCCCCCCCGCCCGAGGACGCCCGCAGCTGCCAGCTCCCCGAGGAGGAGTGGGGCGCGCCGCTGTCGGAGAGCAAGGGCCGCCTGGAGCACCTGTGTGTTTGAGGCCCCCCCCCCCCGGAGCTGGCGCAGGCTGGCCCTGGGCCCGGCCCTGCTCCCCTCAATGGCGGAAACAGGTGGGGGATGGTGACAGTGACCAGTGCCCCGGATCACGCAGGACAGGAGGCAGCTGTGGCTGAACCCCAGGGGGACAGAGGAGCACCGTGCCTGCCTGCCTCTCTTGCTGGCCCCGCTGGGGTGGGGCCCGTGGCTCCTTGGTTCCCAGGACAGGAGGCCGTGGGAACACAGGACCTGGCTGCAGGTGGCACTCAATAAACGCTTGTCCGGTGGCCTGAGTGGCCGTGTGCTGGGAGTGGGGAGGGGACAGGCTCCGGGGTCTCCCCCGCCAGTTCTCACAGCCCCCTCCCAGCCTAGGTGGGGGGAGGGGGTAGAAGCTAGGGCCATTCCAGTCCTAGACACAAGCCCTCAGCCGAGACCACGGGGCGGCCTGCTGTGCCGCACACCTGCCCTCTGTGCCTGCCTGGCACTTGTTGGGACACTGGGGTCCTTGGTGTGTGTCTGGTCTCTGGGCCACCGCTGCTCCGGCTTCTGGTTCCGGGCTGGCCGCACATCCTGCTGGCCCCTGTGGGGCGCCGGCCCTTGCGTCACTGGGGTCCCCAATCCGGGGCAAGGTCAGTTTCTATACCCAACACTTCCTGGAGGATGTGGACAGCCTCAGAATGGCCTGGTTCGTTTGGCAGGGCTCCCGCCCTCTCTCCAAGCCCTCCTACTGGCTGGCCTCCGTCACCTCACGGGACTCTCTCCCTCGGGGCACGGTCCTGGGGTCCTGCCCAGCAGAGGCGAGCAGTAGTTTTTCAGCCTCCTGACAGGGCTGACAATGCCTGGGGAGTCTGATAAGGACTCTGTGGCATCCAGGGCGTGGCAGGCAGTCTCAGCAGCTGCACTCTCCAGGTGCCAGCACACCTGGCCACCTGTCTGTCTGTGGCTCAGTGCTCTAGCACAGCACCTCCCCCACCTACCATGCCCTCCCCTCCCACCTGCACGCTGCCCAGGAGAGCCCCTTGACCCCGATCCAGTCCCAGTGGGCAGGTGGGCCCAGCTCACAGAAGGCAGGTGGAGGAGAGAGGGTTCTGCGTCGCCCTCCACCCCCCACTCCTGGAAGGAGGCGGGGGTGGGGGGGGCTCTGGGACCACCCACAGGGGAAGGACCCCTCCCTCAGCCCCTTCTCCCAGCCCCTCGGCTCCTGGTTCCGGGCAGCCCCTGGGGCCAAGTGAGCGACCTCAGGGGAGACAGCCAGGTGTTCCGGGACCTGCCTGCCACACCCCTTGGCCCCTCTGTCCTCGGGCCAGATCTCCTGTCCTGCCAACCCCTCCCCCACCCACCTCTGGGTCCCTTGACTGCCCC
This sequence comes from Phocoena sinus, assembly GCF_008692025.1. NCBI lineage: Eukaryota > Metazoa > Chordata > Mammalia > Artiodactyla > Phocoenidae > Phocoena > Phocoena sinus. Next base: position 377,253 of record NC_045763.1, on the reverse strand, counting down.
ACTCCCACGTATGGGAAAGGGGTCCCCAGCCCTGGCCCAGCCCCCTGCTGAGGCTGTGAGTCAGGTGTCGAGTGCGTTCTGCTGACGCAGCGCGGAAAGTCCGCGGGCGGCCTGCGTGGGACAAGCTCCCTGAACGTCAGTGCGGGGCAAGTGGGGTGAGGCGAGCGGGCGGGGGATTCCTGCCCCGCGGAGGGGCGGGGACGCTGGGACTCGCCCAGCCCAGTGGAGGGATTGGGAGAGAGGCCAGGCTCATGGGGGGCCGGGAGGGGGTTCTGCCCAGGGAGCTCAGTGCTTCGGAAGGGCTCCGCGGAGCCACTGCCACCGGAGCCGCCACCTCCCTCCACGCTGGCCTGCTGTCAGCAGAGAGGCCTCTGCCCCACCAGGCCTGCCCGGACCCTGGTCACCGCCGCTGCATCTGCTCCCTCCCCTCTCCCTCCCTGCTGGACTCACCTCCCTCCCCAGCTGGGGTCCCACAGAGCAGGGAGGGGCTGGCTTCAGGGCCAAGGCTGGAGGCTCCGCTGGGGTACCCAGGCCCAGCGCGCACAGGCTGCCACCAGGCACTTTGGTCGGGTGGCCTGAGCAAGTCCAGGCTGGGAGGAGGGAGACCCCCCCAGGGCGGCAGGAGGCGCAGGGGACTCAAGGGTGCCGGCGCGTGGGGGACGGAGGGTGCTGGTGCTGAGGGGCTCCCCACCCCCACTCAGGCCAGCTTCCTGGAATGGGGGCAGATATGTGCCCACCTGGGTCACCAAGCCCAAGAGGGACCCCCAAGATGAGACTCTGCCCACGCCAGCTCCACACCCCTCGCTGTTTCCCCCGGGAACCCCCCCGCCCCCACCAGCTGTAAGGTCGGATCTTAACAAACGGCACCGCGAAACAGAGGAAAGCTTCAAGTGAGCTTTATTAGGGAGCGCTCCCGGGCGAGGTTCACTGGTCCGAGAGAAAGGGGCCAGAGAAGTCGCGCCCGGGCGAGGGTCAGGCAAGATTTTATAGGGGAAGAAGGGAAAGGGGTGTGGTGAATCCGGGAGGGCGCAGGGTATTCCTTATTTGGTGGTCTTTTCAGGTATCCTGGGGGACCGTTAGTCCCGCCCCTCGAAAGGCGGGAAGGCTGGGCTGGGTTCAAAGTCCCCAGGTCAGTTCCTGGAACTGGGTGGTCCAGAGAATTTCGGTCTGATACAACCTGGGAATCTGATTGCGTTCCCCTGCCTCGGGCCAGTTGGCCCAGAGGGGCCCTCCAGCTGCTCCGGAAAACCACAACTCCTCCCCCTGGGGTCGGAATCCAGTGTCTGTTCAGCCTCAGATAAGGGCCTAGAGGCCATCCTCTGTTCCCAGAAGTGCTTCCGCCGCAGCCACACCGCCTCACCTGGCTGGAAAAGGCCCCTGACCCTCCCTCTACTGAGACCTGGACTCAGCCATTGTGAGACACGGCCCCTCCGCAAGCGGACCGAAAGACCCCTGAGGGGCATAGGGAGGGAACCCACCCTAGCAGAACTGGTTGCCGGCCTCTCCCAGCCCCAGTCCTAGGGCAGCTTCAGGGGGCCTTCCAAGGGCAGGTGGTCCTTGGCTGCCCCCTGGTGCTGGGATGCGAACCCATCGATCAGATAGGTCCATGGTGCTAAGTCTGGCCATTCAAGGGCCCTGACCAGGACCTGGGCCATCACTCCTCCCCTGCTCCCCTGCCACGGTTTCAGCAGCAGGGCCACTTCTCCAGCAGCTGGGCTGAGCTCCCACCCCGCCGTGGTTTGCAGGGCCTTGGACGCCCCCTTCCCACCAAGAAGTGGCCACACCTAGGTGGAGAGGCAGACATCTTCGCAGGACGCTTTGGGGCTGAGGTGCTTTCCAGAGACAGTGATTCGGGCCATGGCTGTTCCAGACCCCTCTTTTTGGAGACGTGTTCCAGGGAAGAGGGGTTTGAGGGGGGTCCTCTGAGTCCTCAGGGCTCCGTGGGCTCTTTGGCCAGGGCAGAACCCTGACTGCCAGGCGCTGAGGGAGGCCCCAGTGGCTGCCAGGGTGAGGGCCTCCAGTGGGGGCTGCAGGGATGGTGGGGGTCCCTGGGTGGTGCTGGGTCCAAGCAGGCAGACAAGGGGGAGGGGAGGCAGAGGCCCTCAGCTTTCGCCTTGGATTACAAGCTCCAGCTGCAGTGCTGGGCAGGCCCGTCCTAGGCACTAGGAGTGCCCCCCTCCCACCCCCGCTTCCCCCCCCCCCCCCCCGCTGAGGCTGCTCCTCAAGCTGCTGCAGGGGGCCCAGCACATCATTTGAATATTGGGGCACCTTCTACCTCCAGATGCCCAGGTGCCCCATAGCCAACAGCACTCCAGACTCAGTTCCCTGCCCGCCTCTCCCTGGCAGCCCACACAGTTCTGGCAAGGACACTTTGGAGCCCGATGGGGGGGCCGGGTGGGGCTAGGAGAGGATCCAGATGGGGGTGTGAGGGTGTGGCCATCGCCCCTGGAGATGAATGAGTAGCAAGGAAACCTCATTTATTGAACTCCAGGCTCTTGGGGTAACCAGGTGCCCAAGAGCAGCAGACAGTCCAGGGCTTTGGGGGACCCCGGGGACGGAGGTCCAGTCAGGACATGCACTTCTTAGCCCACCACAGTCCCTGTGGGCCATTGCACGCACTCAGGGCCCAGGGATGATGGAGGCGGCAGGGACAGCTGCTCCCTGAGGATCGGGTCGCCTCCGTAGACACCACCTTGACCAGCAGGGGAACAGTCCCGCAGAGGCTGGAGGAGAGCTGGAAGGTCCTGGAGCAGCACTGCTGCCACCACGGGCCACATCGTGAGCCACAGGACAGCGTGGGCAGAGGCCCCGTGGGCAGGATGTGAGGAGGGGGTGGGAGAGGCCTCAGAGATGAGACATGGAGTCTAGAGGCCCCTCGGGCGAGTTAAGGGGGTGACACCGAGGTGACATGGCTGTGTAGTGTCCTGGATGTCAGCAAGGAAAGTGGTCCTGACCCCAAAGACACAGGCGTGGGTTTTACAAAGACCTGGGTGTGCCCTGCCCACCAGGAGGCCACCTCTCCCTGATGGAGATGGGTCTTCGGGCACAGAGCTGGCCAGCAGGCTGCAGAGGACGCAGTGCTGGGCTTGACCCCTCATGGAGAGACCACCAGACGCACTGGGAGGGGACTCAGTGTTCCCAGACCCCAGTCACCCAGTGACAAGTGTGCGCCTGGCCTGGGGACCCCACACTCTGGGCCACAGCAGCAGGACGACGAGGGGGTGCAGTGGTGGTGGGAGGGTGGGTGGGCTGTGAGTGACAAGGCAGGTGAGCCCTGGCCTGGGCCCCTCACCGGCTCTGTGACCTGGGAGGACTGACTCTACCTCTCTGAGCCCCGCTTTCCATCTGGCTCTTCTCTCCCTGGCTCCCTGGCTCCCTGGCTCCCTGGCTGCATACTTCCAGTGGACTGGCCGGAGGCTCGGCGGTCAGTGCCCGCCGCCCTCTAGCGGTGCTGTGGCTGTTGCATCCCTGGGAAAGGAGTGGGGGGGCAGCGGGGGAGGACAGGTCGTTGCCCCTCGGGTCCCACCAGCATGCCAATGCAGGGCACAGCAGCGGTCCCGGCGGCCCCTCCCCCCTTGGTGGAGCCCGCTGAAGTACTGAGCGAGGGTGTGCAGGGCAGGAGGAGGGCATGTGGCTTGGCGGTGACCGTTTGGAGAGGTGAGGGCAGGGGGACGGTGTGACAGCTAGGGTGGGCCTAGGGATGGGGCTGCCCAGACCCTGGGGTCTGGACTGGGGGAGGGGGTGGGGAAGGCCAGGGTGGAGAGGGGATTATGGCTGCCCCAGGATGCTTGGTGGCGGGGGTGTGGACACATGAGAGGCCCTGAATCTCCTAGTAGCCTCGAGGCTGGGCACACAGGGCACACAGGGACCTGCTGGCTCAGCACTTCCCTCAGGGCGCTGTCCTGCCAAGACCATATGCCGGTCACCCACAGCCTGGGTCCTCCCGGCCTCTGCAGGGCTCTGCCTGCTGTAGAGTCCGGGCGCCGCCGGTGGAGGAGAGCTCAGGGCACTGGTGCTCCGAAGGCCCAGAAAGGAGCTGAGCCTGGGCAGGGCGGGGACCGCAGCTCGGAGGAACATGTTGGGTGTGAGGAAGCCTTCCTATGGGAATCGAGAGGGGTCCGTGAGGCTCTAGACCCTTGACTGGGGGACACTGGGCGCCTTTCCTGGGGACCACCGACCCAGGCAGTAGAGGTCAGGTGGGTTGTGAGATTGCAGGGCGGGTGGACGAGGGCCGTAGGTGAGGGGGCCCAGGAACTGGAAGCAGCCCACGGTGGGCAGAGTCAGGGGCGCGGGGGGCCTCATCTCCCTTTCCTGCCGGGCAGACACCCCCATCCCTCGACCCTCGTGTCCCCCCAGGGACGGGCCCCAGCAGTGGAGTAGCGGCTCACGGGGCGCAGGGAGGCTGCCGGAGGGGGTCTCGGGGCCCGGTGTGCGGGGAACCCGCGGACCAGCTGCAGAGGACGCGTTTGTAACAAAAAACAGCTTTTATAGGCCCCCGCGAGGGCGCCGGTGGCCCGCGTTCTTGCGCTCCTCCTCCGACGACCCCGGGGAAGGCTCCCGCGCCGGCTCCCCGCCGCCCGGGGTCTCGGGGTCCCCGCCCTGGGCGCCGTCGGGGCTGGGGGTCGGAGGCCGGGGGCGCCGCTGTGCGGAGGAGGGCCGCCCGGGCGCGCCGCTGGGGCCCCGGCGTGGTGCGGGCCTGCGCGCGCCCGGCCTGCCGGCGGCGCGGAGAGCGAAGGACGCGGCGGGCGGCGGCGACGGCGGGCGGGGGACGCTGCGGGAGCCCCCGGGGCGCGGCCACAGGTCTGCCTCGCCGTTGTGCAGGAGCACGAAGCGGCGCTGGGACAGCAGCGGCAGCATCTTCTGGCCGCGCAGCCTCTTCTGGAAGGTCTCGAGTGCCAGGTCTGGGGAGGAGTTGGGGGTGAGCGCCGCTGGGGCGGGGGAGGCGCGGGGGGAAGGGAGGGGCGGGCACCCAGCCTCCCCGGCATGGCGTTCCTGGGGCTGAGGGATGGGCCAGGGGTTGGGGTGAGGCGTGGGCGGGCATCACCTTGGCTGGGAGGCCTGAGCAGAGGGTGGGGTTGCCATGCAGCCTTTCGGGGGCTGGAGAGCTAGGTTTGTGGATGTCTGAACTTGGGGAGAGGGTGGGCAGGCAGAGGGGTCGGTTTGAGGGTCCTGGGGGCTGGGTAGGGGCCTCACCCAGGGTCTCCGTGACCACGCCTGGAATCACCTCTTTCAGGACTTCACAGTTGGTGTGCAGGGCGGGGTTGGAGTTCATCTCCAGCAGCCACACCTGGGCCCAACACTGCTCAGCATACCTCCCTCCCTACCACTTGGCCAGCAGGAGGCTGAGGCCCTGGTCCCCATTAAGCCAGGTGACCAGGCAGGTCACTTCTTTCCCATGGCCTCACTCCCCCATTTGCCCAAGGGGCTAAGACTCTGAGGGTCTGAGAGTCTGGCCTTGGGGGCTGCCCCAGCTGCAGGAAGAGTGAAGCCTTGTGGACACACCACCCCCAGGGCTAGGGAGGGTGCATAACTGCCTGCTCCAGGGGCCCGCCTGAGTGGTCAGGGTGTGCACACAGGGCCCCTGCCTCCTGCACCTGCATGCTGGGCCCCGCCCACCCCGGGATGCTCAGCAGCACCTTGAAGTTTTCATCAATCAAGAAGTCACAACCCATGAGGTCAAAGTAGCCCAGCTTGCACTTGAGCTTGGATTTGACAGACAGGAAGCAGTGGGCCATGATCTGCTGCATCCGCTTCTGTGGGTAGGGTCGGGGGGCGTGGAGACAGGATGTCACCTGTGGGCCCTGATTACACCCTCCAGGCCTGAAGAGCCACATCCCCACCCCTCACCTGCGCTCCCACCAGTGCCCGCACTTTCACGTTCTCAGGGTCACAGGCTCACAGCCAGAAACTCCTTCACTCTCATTCTACTCATTTCACAAACGTGTGGACCTCCTATTGCGTGGCAGGTACCGGGGTCGAGAGTAGAGAGAGCTTACGAGGAGTCTCCGCCCTTGAGCAGCTCACTCGTAGGAGAGAGAGACAACAGTTGTGATGTGTAAATCGTTATGCGCTCTGCACAGCACGTGAAGCCATACGTGCTGATGGAGAAGATGAAGCAGGGTGAGAGGTGGGGCGTTCTGGGTGGTGTGGAAAGGCGTCTGATCTGGGTGGGCCAGAGAGTGAGCCATGGGTGAAGACTGAAAGGAGAGCTGTGGGGTGGGGATGGGACACCTGGGTAGAGCAACGGCTGTAAGTAGGAGCCACGCCCAAGGTGTTGGAGGAACAGAGTGAGGCTGCTGTGGCTCGAGTGAGCTAGGAGGGCAGTGGGAGATGAGGCCAGAGTGGCACCAGTCACATCTCGGGGACACGGGAAGACCTTGCCTTTCACCCCGAGGTCAGAGCTGTTGGAGGGTGGAGCGTAGGAGGGCATATCTGACCCACGCTCTAATAGGGTCCTCTGGCTGCTATGCTGAGAGAGACTGAAGGGCCCTGTTGCAAAGATCCAGGTGAGAAATGTGGGTGGCTTGTGTAAGCCGAGGTGGTGGAATGGATGCTGGGTCTGTGTTGGGGTAGAGCCAAGCTGGTTGATTGATGAAAGGATGATGAGCTGTGAAAAGAGGAATGAAAGGTTATCCCTAGGTGTTTGGTCTGAGACTCTGGAAGGATGGAGCCCCCATCAACGGAGAAGGAGAGGAGGCCCATGGAGTCTGAGACATCTGTGAGCCTACAGATGCGGTGCTGATAGGCCACGGTTCAAGTTCAGGGGAGAGGTCAGGGCCGGATGTTTCAATGTGGAGCCTTGAGCACATGGATGGAATTTAAACTCAGGCAATGTCTGATAAAGACAAAGAGTAGATAACAGTGGGTACAGCGGATAAAGAGTAGAGCCAGGCTGAGCCCTGGGCCTCCTGAGCAGCAGTGTGGAGCCAAGGGGCCAGCACAGGGGGCGGAGGGGGCGTGGACGAGGTCCTGGAAGCCATGGGGAGTGAGGAGCTGTGTCCAAAGTTGGCTGACAGGTCAGGGAGAAGAGCGCTGGACTGACCCCTGGGTTTGACAGCATAGAGGTCACTCCAGTGAGCATTTCAGCGAAACAACAGGGAGAAGCTTTGCTGAGCAGGTTCAAGAGAGACGACATAAAAACAGCCCAAACTGGCCAAATCTGTCAGAATTAACCTTCTCAAAATGCTGGAAATTAACCAAAGGCGTCCAGCAACATGAAGAGTGTTTACTCAAGTAAAATCTTGAATCTTGCTAAGAACAGCAAGCTTTGTAGCATTTTAACTTGCCCTGATTTTATCCCTGGCATCCCAGCTCAGTGCCTTGAAAAAAGCCTGTGTTCTTGGTACTGGAGATAGCAGAATAGACCTGTCTGGCAAAGAATTGGAGTCATTTGTTGTGATGTGTCTGATGGTTCCATGGCGGACCTCACTTGAACTAAAGGAAAATACAAGAACAATGTCTTACCAAATAGAGAATGCCAGTGAAGAGATAGAAATTATAAAAGGGAGCTGACTAGAAATTCTGGAGTTGAAAATTATAGGAACTGAAATAAAAAATCACTACAGGGGTTCAACAGTCCATTGGAGTTGTTCAAAGATAGATCAATTGATACTATCTAGTCTAAGGAACAGAAAGTCAAAGGAATGAAGAAAAATAAAGCCACAGAGACCCGTGGGACACCGTCAAGCAGACCAAAATGCATAAGAAGATCCAGAAAGAGGGCAGAGGAAGAGTCAGGAAGAATATCTAAAGAAATAACGGCAGTGGGACTTCTCAAATTTGATGAAAAGTAATCTACACATTCAGGAAGGCCAGTGAGCTGCAAGTGGGATAAACTCAAAAAGATCCACCACATCGTAAGCAAACTTCCAAAAGACAGACGATGTTGAAATCAGCAAAGAGAAGCGACTCATCATAAAGGCTCCTCCATAAGACCAACAACCAGTCTCTCATTAGAAACCATGGAAATGTCCATCAACAGAGGAATGGATAAAGAAGATGTGGCACATATATACAACGGAATATTACTCAGCCGTAAAAAGACATGAAATTGAGTTATTTGTAGTGAGGTGGATGGACCTACAGTGTGTCATACAGAGTGAAGTAAGTCAGAAAGAGAAAAAGAAATATTGTATATTAACGCATATATGTGGCACCTAGAAAAATGGTACAGATGAACCGGTTTGCAGGGCAGAAATAAAGACACAGATGTAGAGAACAAACGTATGGACACGAAGGGGAGAAGGTGGCAGGGGTGGTGGTGGTGTGATGAATTGGGAGATTGGGATTGACATGTATACACTAATATGTATAAAATGGATGACTAATAAGAACCTGCTGTATAAAAAAATACATAAAATTCAAAAATTCAAAAAAAAAGAAATAGCAAAATAGCAGATGTAAATCCTAACTTATCAGTAATTATATTAAATATAAATGGAGTCAGCTTTCCAATTAAAAGACAGAGATTGTCAGGATGCATTCCCCTCCCCCCCATACACTATCTATGAGACTCACTTGAGATTCAAAGACACAGATAGGTTGAAAGTAAAAGGATAAAAAAATATATATCAGGGCTTCCCTGGTGGCGCAGTGGTTAAGAATCCGCCTGCTAATGCAGGGGACACAGGCTCAAGCCCTTCCGGGAAGATCCCACAAGCCGCGGAGCAACTAAACTTATGCACCACAACTACTGAGCCTGAGCTCTAGAGCCCCTGAGCCACAACTACTGAGCCTGCATGCCATGACTACCGAAGCCCACGTGCCTAGAGCCCATGCTCTGCAACAAGAGAAGCCACTGCAATGAGAAGCCTGTGCACGGCAACGAAGAGTAGCCCCCGCTTGCTGCAACTAGAGAAAGCCCATGCATAGCAACCAAGACCAAACACAGCCAAAAATAAATAAATAAATAAAATTAAAAAATATATATAGATATCAGGCAAACAGTAACCAAAAGAGAGCTAGAATATCTATACTGATAGTAGATAAAATAGAGTTTAAGACAAAAATTGAGGACATTAAGAAAAAAAGAGGACATTTTCTAATAAGTCAAGAATATGTAATAATCATAAACATACATATACTTAACAACAGAGCCTAAAAATGCATGAAGCAAAAACTGACAGAATTGAAAGGAGAAATAGACAATTCAGTAATAATAGTTGGAGACTTCAGTATCCCATTTTCAATGATAGAACAACTAGACAGAAGATCAACAAATAAATAGAAGACTTGAACAACACTATAAACCAACTAGACCTAAAAGACATCTATAGAACACTCCACCCAACAGTAGAATACACATTCTTTTCAAGTGTGTGTGGAACATTTTTCAGGATAGACAATGTGTTAGAACATAAAACAAGTTTCAATACATTTTTTTTTTTTTGCGGTACGTGGTCCTCTCACTGTTGTGGCCTCTCCCATTGTGGACCACAGGCTCCAGACGCTCAGGCTCAGCAGCCATGGCTCACGGGCCCAGCCGCTCCACGGCATGTGGGATCTTCCCGGACCGGGGCACGAACCTGTGTCCCCTGCATTGGCAGGCGGACTCTCAACCACTGCGCCATCAGGGAAGCCCCCAATACTTTTTAAAGGGTTGAAATCATACAAAGTATGTTTTCTGACCACAATGGAATGAAATTAGAAATCAATAAGAGAAAGAAAATTAGAACATTCACAAATATGTGGAAATTAACACACAAGCAACAAATGAAAACGGAACACACAAAATCTTATGGGATGCAGTGAAAGCAGTGCTCACAGGGAAATTTATGGCTGTAAACACCTACATTAAACAGGAAGAAAGATCTCAAATCAAATCAATAACCCAAACTTCAACCTTAAGAAACTAGAAGAAAAACAAACAAACAAACAAAAAACAAAAAACAAAAAACCCAAACCACACCAAAACAAAACTAAACCCAAAGCAGGAAGGAGGGAAATAATAAAGATCAGAGTGGATATTAATGGAATAGAGAATAGAAAGCAACAGAGAAAATCAATGGAACCAAAAGCTGGCTCTTTGAAAAGATCAACAACCCACCGCTGCGCGCACGCCCAACAGCAGCCCCACCCAGGGACGGACGGTCCCGACCCCCGGCCCCTCCCAACGCCGTGTGGGCGGGGCGCGCACGCACCGTGAAGGTGGTGAAGACCCAGTCCCGGGGGAGGCGCTTGGCCTTGCGGAACTTGTCGTTGATGTAGCGGTTCAGGTGCTCCATGCTCCACACCGTGTCATCCTTGAGCAGCAGGTACAGGGGGCTCTTCTTCTGCATGAACTGGGAGGCAGGGCAGCGCCTGGAGGCCCGGCCCCCACGGGGGGCCCCGACAAGAGCCTCACCCCGACGCGGCCACCAGAGACCCCACAGGGGTCCCGCTCCTTCGGGACACCGAGCCCCTCCCCCAGCACCTCCTGCCCCTGAGAAGTATCCCCAGATCCTCCCGGAGGGCCACTGCCCAGACACCTCCCTTTGAGACCCTTCCACAGAGACCTCTGCCCACAGCATCCCTGAACTGAGGTCCTCACGGAGGCCCTTGCCCTTGGCTCCCACCCCTGCTGGGCCTGATCCACACCCAGAGGGAGCTGAGCTGGGGGTCGGGGCCACGGCTCTCAGTCTGTTCACCAGGATGCCCAGCTGAGGCTGAAGGTGAGAGGCAGTGCTGGCTGCAGGCAGGGGCAGCCCAGGCCACCTCGGGGTTTGGGCCATGTCTACAGTTGGATTCTTTTCCCATTCTTGAGCAGTGATTTTTGTCCAAGGCTGCAGGGAGGGTCCTCACCTGTGTGGGGCATTTACCTGGTTGGTTAAATGGCCACCGAGGTCGCTGGAATGGGGATCATAAAGGCCGAGGGTGAGGCGAGCATAGCCGTGGCCGAAGAAGACCATATAGGGCATGGTGCAGGCGATGAGCAGGTAGGAGCGCACGTCGAACTTCTTCCCATCCAGCAGCAGCGGGTTCTGGATGTACCTGGGGAGGCGTGGTTAGCCTGGCCCGTGCCCCCACCTGGGCCTGCCAGTTCCTCAGCACCCCTGCTACCTGTCTCAGGTGTGAGCTGTGGGTCCCCTACCCTGGCTGGGCGCAGTGTCCACTGGTCAGGGGACATTTCCGAGCCTGAACACATCAGGGAATTGGGAAGGAGGGCCTGGCCCCTAGAGCTCAGCCCACTGGTGTGTGTCTGGGGCACCCCAGGGCGCAGCCCTCGCTAGAAGCCTGGGAGGCAGAAGCAGACTGGGCCCTATGGGCTGGGAAGACTGCCTGGAGAAGGAGGGAGGGGTGACCTTGGGCCTTGAAGGGCAGGTGGCTTTGGAGAGGCAGGGAGGGGACATCGCAGTGGAGAGAGCTGTAGGTCTAGAGACCCAGCAGCTGGGAGCAGCTGCTTGGGGTGGCAGACAGCAGTTGCGGCAGGAGTGAGGTCCACACTGGCAGATAGGGAAGTCCGAAGGGACCTTTCTCAGGCTCGACTGTGCCCCCTGGTGTGAGGCTGAGGGTCTGGACCCCTCCCAGAGGCAGAGGGAGCAAGGCGGGGTGGTTGGCTCTGCCTGTGGGCCTGAAGGCTGCAGCTGGATGCGTGGGGGATGGGGGAGAAGCCGGGCTCCCTGCAGGTCAGAGGGTGCAGGACCCAGGCTGGGGCACAAGCTGACCAAGCCTTCCCTGCCCCACACCATCCAGGAGCCTCCTGTGTTTGGCGGGGGGGGGTGGGGGTGGTGGTAGGGTATATCCTCTGAGATCCTGACTGGATGTGAAAACCCCACCTCTTCTGGCTACACAGGGGCCCAGCTGGGGGCACCGCAGCCTTCCACCGCCAAGGACTCCTCTGTGGGCCCCGCCACGCCCACGAGCCTCACAGGCACCAGCGGGCCTGGGTCAGCCCCACCTGGCCGACGCCCCTCGGGGTGCCCACGCGCAAAACCTCTGCACGATCCGCGCCTGAGGCGCCCGGAAGGGCATCTTGCGGTAGATGGGATCGTCCTCGATGCTCTGGGTCTCGGCTTGGAGGGCGGCGACTTCCTCCTGGTTCCGGATTAGAAAGATGCCTTTGCCCTGGTTGGAGGCGGTGGGCTTGCAGATCCACATCCGGGTTTCTGCGGAGAGAGCTACCCGAGCCAGGGAGCCTGCCTCGCCCCGCCCATCCCTGCCTCGCCCCGCCTTGGCCCCAGCCCCGCCCCGCCCCGCCCCGCCCTGACCGCTCCCAGCCACGGCCCCGCCCCTGCAGGCTTTGGCCTCCACTAAGGTCCGGCCATGACCCCCACCCCACCCAGCATCTACTCAGCACCAGCCCTGACCTCACCCCCCGTGGCTCCACCCTTCCACTCCCTGACCACGCCCCACCTCGGCCTCGCCAGGGCCTTGGCCCCGCCCTAATCTCGCTCCCACCTTGGTCCAGCCCTGCACCGGTCTCCCCAGAGCGGGCCTGGCGTCCAGGGGCCTCTCACCATCAAAGAGGGTGAAGAAAGCCTCTCTCTCGTCCCTGATGTCCAGACGGTAGGTCTCTGGGAAAAAATCTTCCATTTTCAGGGCGCTGGGGAAGCAGGGAGGTGGGGAAGACACTGGGAGGGTTGTCCCCCTCCCCCAGCTTGGCCAGCCATTCTGGGGGTCTGACCTGGGGTAGGCTGGAGGGAGAGTGTCTGCTAGGAAGCTGCGCTGGGCTGCAGGCACTCCTGCCCTCTTTGGTTTCCTCTGAAACACACCCCCACCCCCGGCCCCCAGCTCTTTCCTCTGCAGAACCTTTGCACCTTCTGTTCCCTGGCCAGGAGCACGCTTTTCCGGCTCTGCACACCTGGCTTCTCTGCAGGCTGCCTCACCCACCTCCCAACCCCTCCCACCTCCCTGCTCTTCCCCCTGCTGCTCTCGGGCCTTCGGGAGTGGTCAGTTCAGAGCTGGGTCTCCAGGCCAGGACAGTGCCCAGCATGCAATGAGCGGTCGGCATGGATCCCCTGTCCTGGGATGCCCTGTAACCCCTTTCACCGAGCACCAGGCCATCCTTCAGTTGAGGGCAGAATGGCTGGGGGAATCTACCTCTGTGGCCCAAGGTGTCCTGAGCTGCTCCACATGAGCTCATCTGGGGCGGGTGTCGTGTCCTTTCCAGATCTGTACCCCAGGAGGACACAGGACCTGGCCTGAGTGGCTGCTCAGTGTGGAGAATGGATGGGGGCGTCGAGAGGTGGGGAGTGGGTGGGGGCTTGGCGGTAGACTGGTGATGTGTGGATAAGTGGATTTTGGATGGAAGTAGGTGGATGGGCAAGTGGTCTGGTGGGTAGACGTATGCCTGGAGGGGGTTGGACCAGAACTGCTGACAGAATTGGGTGGTGTCGTGGATGACCAGGTAGTGGGTGGCTGCCTGCCTGGTGGGGGGTGGACGAGGGAGGCAGATGGTAGGTGGTTGTTTGGATGGGCGGGCAGATGTGTGAATGGCCGGGCAAGTGAGTGGAAGAGGAGTGGGCACATCGAGTGGGTCGGGCACGGCTCCGGGGGGAGGGGCGGGCCAAGGGGCAGGAATGGGTGCGCAGTGGACGGCAGTGGGTGTGGTAGGCAGTGGTGACTGAATGCAGGACACCAGTGGGCGGCTCTGTGGTGAGCGTGTGAGGACCGCTGGGGGGCCGTGGGCTGGGTGGCTGGAATGGTGGCCGTTATTGGGGGTGGAGACAGATGGGTGGTACGCGGCTGGGTCAGTGGGAAGGCGGGTAGGCGGACCGACTTGGTGGAGGGCGGTCAGGAGCAGCGATTGACGCGTCGGGTGCGGGGTGCGCCGCCGGGGTGGGGGGCCAGGGCATCCTCACTTGGCCTGTGCGCAGGGGGCCAGCTTGCTGGTCTTGCTGAGGACACGCGCGTGCTCCCTCAGGGCGCTGAGAAGCCCGATCTTGGTGGTGAGGAGCTGGCTGTTGGGGAGCTGGTACAGCAGCTGCTCACCTGGCGCGACAGAGCCCGGGCAGCGTGCGACCGCGCATGCGCGCGTGGAGGGCCAACCGCTGAGCCCGGCCCCGCCCCTACCTTCCCGGAAGCTGCAGTAGGTGTCCCTGCACTTGACCTCGCACCACTTGAGCTTGTAGTCTTCCCGCCGGCTGTCCTGGATGCGCTGCCAGCCCTTGCTTTTGCAATAGGAGCTGATTCTGCAGGGGCGAGGGGCGGCGGTGATCTGGGGGCCGCGGGGCTGTGGGCCGCGGAGCGAGGCTGGGCCGGGGCCTGCAGGCGGTGGGGCTGGACCCAGCCTGAGGCCCCACTCACATTGCGGCCCCGTTGGTGCCTCCGATGTAGAAGAAGGGGCCCTGCCCGGTGCCGGGCCGCTGCTTCTCCCCCTCCAGCGGGTGCTTCTCCAGGAGGGCGGCCCGGGGCCTGACAGTGTCAGCATCGTCCAGCTCTGCGGGCAGAGTGGGTGGTCAGAGGCTCTGGCCCAGCTGGTGGCTTTTCTGCCCCTCCCTGGGCCCTGCCCGAGCCCATCTGCGTCTTGGTCCAGCTGGCTTAGCTGACGTAGGAGCCCCTCCTCTCGGTGGCTCCCCATTGATCTCTCATGGGCCCAGCCTGTGAACAAGGTGGGGTCAGACAGGGGGCGTCCACTCAGAATCTGACTGGAACCCCTGTGCAGTCCCCCCAGCCATCTTGGCCCATCTCAGCCCAGCCTCAGGCCCAATCAGAGGGCCTCCTAGGAGAAAGGGGGCAGGGTCCCTCCTTACCAACGGCAGGGGCTTTATGTGGGGCAGAGGCTGAGGTGTGAGGCTGGAGCTGGGGGCAGATGTGACGCAGGGACGTGCCCAGAGGGCGGGGGTCACAATGTCCATCGTGACATCATGGGTGACCCACAGCAGTCAAGGGAGACCCCTCTCCGCCTGTTCAGACCCCGACTCTGCTGTCCTCTGCCCTACTCGGCTGGCCCAGATCCCACACCCGGCACGTGGCCTCCTGCTGGCCCCTCTCCCAGGGCATGGCTGTGTGGTCCCCCTGTGAGAAGGCCTTCCTGGGGATGGGGTGCCTGTCCCTGGGGAGGCCCTGGCTGCATACACCTGGTGCCCAGGGGCGGCTCCGCCGGACCCCTGCCATCCTTGACCGCTTGCCTCTCTTTGTGCCAACCTTGGTCCGAGGAGGTGGTCCCTGGCGGTGGAGGAAGTGGGTGCCGCTGCGGGCCACAGACGCTGGGGCACTGGGGTGGGGGCACCTCTGGGAAGACGTGGCCCCCACCCCTCTGCAGGCCCTTCGGGCGGCCCGTGGTCTTAGCCCTTGAACTGGGCACACAGTCAGGCCCGCCCTGCCCGGGGAGGGGTGCTGCCCAGCGTCCTGGATTTGGGCTTCCTCTCGTGGGTGGCTCCCGTCTCTGTGGTGACTGTGGGGCCTGCAGGGACTGTCCATCTGGTGTCGGCATCTCTGCGCTTGACCTCCCTGCCGGCTGTTAGGAGGGCTGCTGTCAGGCCTGCGGGGTTGGGGGGCGGCAGCCCTGAGCAGTCCCCTCCCAGAGTCAGGGCAGGGCCATGAGCATGATGCCTCCCTAGGGCTCCTTTCCTGTGTGGCTAACTCAGGGGGAACATTTTAGGGAATTTTAGCCATTCCTTGACAGGTCCTTCCCAGTTTGGGGGCTGCTTGGGAGGCTAGGATTTTCCGAAAGATTGAAGAAACACAAGCAGTGGAAAGGCCAGTACCCTGGGAGCTGGCAGGCAGAGAGGGGCTCCTGCATCTGCATACCAGGGGCTGGCAGGTTGCCCTCCAAAGAGGACAGTCGCTTTGCAAACACACCAGCTGGTCACCCAAGAGATGCTAGCCAAGACCTTTGTCCCCACTTAGGACAGAAGAGGGTAAACTGGGAACAGCTGTCAACACGGTTACAGGGCCTGGGTGCGGGGCGGGGCGCGGGGAGGCTCTCACCCCCCTGCCAAGCGTCTCCTCCCCAGCCCTGCCCCACCCAGAACGGGAGGGCTCCTCTGTGGCGGCTGGACCCTGCCCAGCATGACTGCGGGGTGGGGGTGGGGGGATAGGAGCCTGCCGAGCACGGGGAGGGTGCGCACGTGCGTATGTGCGTGGGTCTCCGCGTTGCCTGGGAGACCCGCACCTTGCTGGGAATGGGGGCCCCCAAGGAGGATGACGGTCAGTACTCTCCCCCAGCACTCCCACGTGAGCGGCCACTGAGTCAACAGACATCTGATGGAGGCCCCCAGGTGTGAGCGACAGGTTGACGCCCAGAGACAGAAAAACAGGGCCCTGCGAGGAGGGGCCGGGGGCGGGGGGGTGGTGGTGGTGGTGGCGGAGCCCGAGGCAGGGGACACAGCCCTGGGAATACGCTGGGGCAGGACTGGACGGTTAGAACAAAGGGACAGACAAGGTGGACGAGCTCATGGAAACACGCAGCACAGCCTCGTGAGAAGCTCAAGGCGAGGAAGTGTGCTGGAAAGGAGAATGTAAAGAAGGAAAGGCACCCAGCGGAGCCGGAGACATCTCAGAGCCGTAGGCAAGGCTCCTGTGACCCACCCAGCGTGGTGGGAGGTCTCCAGACCCCCCTCAGGGAATTCCCCAGTTGAGCCGGACCTGGGAAAGGAAGCTGGGGCTGTGGTGTGGATCAGCTCTGTGCCTCGGTTTCCCCACCTGCAGAGTGGGCTGGGAGTACCAGTGCACACAGCTGCCTGGTCACCCATGTTGGAGGAGGGCCTGTGTGACGATGGTGAGGCCGGAGAGGGCCAGGCCGGTGCCGAGCAGGGCAGTGACCCGCCTGCAAGGAGCGTTACTGGGGGTTACAGCGTGAATGTGGGGGGTGGGAGGGAGCCCCTGGCCCCCACAGCCCAGCAAAGGGTAACTTCTGCGGGGTAACCCGGACCCAGCAGCGAGCGCTCCCGGAAACGGGAGCCGGGAGGTGGGCGCGGAGTTGCCGGATTTCAGAACAAGCTTTGTAAGCCTGTGCCTCTGTTTGCCTGTCTTAACTCTGTATATCTTATTTCTTCCACGAAGAATTAAACAGGCCATGAATGACTATTTCTTGTCATTCAAGTTAACAAAAATTAAGAAAAAGAATCCTTACTCTGGGCGTGCACGCGTGTGGTGAACGCGGTGCGGGTGCCCCGGGCTGCAGGACGTGGTGGCCTGCGGGGCTGCGGGCGGGGTCAGGGGTCAGAGCCTTTGCCGAGCAATTGCCTTTCTCAGAGTCTCTGACGGACTCATTCTAAATAGCAAGCTTTGTGCTGAAAGGTGTTCCCGAACCGTTATCAATGGTGGTGAAGCTCGGGTTGCTGTGGCCCTGCCTGGGGGTGGGGGGGGGGTGATGGCACCAGGCCCTCCGCGAGGACTGCAGGGAGGGGTTGGTGGAAACAACTTTATAATGAATTTTTAAATAAACTTTTTACCTGGTCAGGTAAAAAGACTGGCGGGAAATGGCGCTCCGGTGTGATGAATGGAAGACCCTCGTGAACCTGAAGGAAACATCCAGGAAAACGAGGTGACACCCGTGTCCTGCCAGGTCCGTCCTCCAAATACACGTCTGGGGACACGGGGCTCAGGAGGTGCTCACGTTGCTCGTCAGGCTGGTGTCTTCTGGCCAGGGCTGAGCTGCCTGGGGGGACGTGGGTCCCCGCAGACTTTAGGAGCCCGTCCCTTCCGGGGGTCGGTCCTGGGAGACAGACCTGGTCCTGAGCAAAGGAGCTGGTCCTGAGGGGCCGCCACTCCTGGAGGCCTGCCCTGCTCAGCCTGGCCTGGGGGTCTCTGCCCAGCCGGGCACCCGTCCGCTCCCCTCGCTCGCCTCCCTCACGCTCCTGGGCAGAGTCCCGAGAGGACCCACAGGGCTCCTGGGGCCAGGGGGCTGGGCGGGGCAAGGGACGGTAGGCCCCGGCTCTCAGGGCCAGCCAGGACCCCTGCTGGTGACCCACCTGCCCCTCTTGCCTGCCCGACAAGGTGGTGTGAGCCCTGTGCCAGGGAAACAGCAGTGGTGACCAGGCAACTGTCTCCTAGCAACCATGACCCAGTGGCCCAGAGGGGAGCAGGTGGATGGGGAAGGGCAGGAGGCCGGGCACCAGGGGCAGCGGCCAAGGCTGGAGGAAGGGTGGCATGGGCACAGCCCCCACCTGGGTCCTCCGTCCTCCCGGGACATTCCTGAGCCTTCTCAGGATCCCCAGATCTGTGCCAGGCCCCCAGACCTGACCCATTATGTTTTTGTGCTCCGTGTGCTTTACCTGTGTCATTTCATCTCCCCTTACCACGGCCTCTTTACAGAACAGAGAGTGGGCGCTCAGCAAACCCATGCCTCCCCAAGGGGTTGAGACCCAGGTCTGGGAGGCCAGGGCGTGTGGGAGGGCCGCTGGCTGCCCTGCGTGGCCCCCTGCCTCTGTCCTCCAGAGTCTTGCATGGGTCACCAGGTGTCTCTCCTTAGGGAGCCTTCACTTGCTTCTTGTAGGGTGGATGGTGGTCCCCGTGCCATGTGTGTCCACGTCCTAAGGCCCAGAAAGTGCGGTGTGACCTTACTTGGAAAAATCGTCTTTGCAGATGTGGTTATCTGATGGGCCCTAAATCCAGCGACCAGTGGCCTCGGGAGAGGGAGGGAGAGCGGAGGAAACTCAGAGGGGAGAAGCCAACTGAAGATGCGGCAGTGGCCGGAGGGATGCGGCACAAGCTCCCCGACGCCTGGAGCCCCAGAGGCTGGGAGGGGCGGGAAGGACCCGCCCCAGAGCCTCCGGAGGGAGTAGGTGGCCTCCAGAACCGTGAGAGAAGACACTTCCGTTCTCCCGAGCCCCCGGGCTGCATACTTTGTTACGGCCGCCCCAGAAAATTAATGCACCCCTTAAGCGCCCCCTCACTTTAAGGGTCCCGGGTGGCATTCCCCACTGTGGGGAGGCCTCCCTGACCCCGCTCAGAGGCTGACGCACTCCCACCTGTGTGCCTGCCTGCACCAGGTGTTGGGGGCCTGCAGGGCTCCGTTCTGCTGGACTGTGGTCTGACACCCCTTTGCCCGAGGGTAGCTGTCGGTTAGTCTGGAGGGGCGGAGAGCTCCTCCAGCCAAGTCCTGGACTGAGGGGCAGGCAGCCTGACCTCAGGAGCTGGTGGCCCCCTGCCTGGGCCTGCTGGGTGCAGCACCCAGGGGGGGGCAGTGGATCCCCTGGTCACGTGCAGGCCACTTGTCTTCCCCTTGGCCTGAGCACAGAGTTTCAGAACCCCCAGGTCGTCCTCCCCCGGAGCCCATGCCCCACTCCCCATCCCTTCTAGAGGCCTAGACCCCTAGGAGCTGGGCCAGCCCACCACCCTGCTGCCCTATGACTCCCCATGGGTTCTGGGGAGGCGGCCCCCTGCCCACGTGGTGACAGCGAGAGCTCAAACTCAAAATCTGCCGTATAACCCGAAACACTGGTGTGGGTGCCAGCCCAGGGGCAGCCTTTCCCGCGATGGCCTGGGACTGGGCCATCGGTGGCATCTACAACCCCGAACAAGGCAGCCAATCATTAACCGGCCGCCCCGCAGGGCGGATGCCTCTCCCCGGGTGCCACAGGGCTTGGCTGGGCTTGGCCCCAGTGCCTGGAGGCAGAAGAGGAGGTCCAGCCCCGCTGGGTAAAGGCCCAGCACCCCTCCTGCAGCTGTGGTGCGGGTCTCCCAGGCAGCTCAGGCCCTGGCTCCCCACGGGGAGTTGGTGCCTTTGCCAGGGCTGGAACAGGAAGCTCTCCTCACCGGCCCCTGTGCGGTCTCTGGGCCCCTCTGCTGGGCTCCTGCATGGTTCCCGCTTGGCCACCTGCTCAGAGAGACCTTTCTGGGCCGCCCTTACCCCACCCCCACCCCGCTGCCACCTCTACTGCCCTGGCTTCTACAGCACCAGCAGCCCCTGCAGCTGACTCGTCCTGCGTGGAGCCTCCTTGCTGCCTGTGGCCCCTCCTCAGGGACATCCCCCCCCAGCCCCCAGTGTCTGGAACTGCACCGGCTCCCAGAGGGCGCTCAGGAAAGAGTGGGTGCTGAGGACGGAGGGACAGTCCCCTCCGCCCTGGCTGTGGCTGCAGAGCCCTGGGTCGGAGGCATCAGACAGTCCTTTGCGAAGCCGTGGGTTGGGACCCTAGGACCTCCTTGGAATTCTCAGGGGAAGAAGGGGCTGGTCCCACGAGGCCAGGGGTGGGACCGGCATCCGGAAGTTTGGTTTGGGAGGCAGCTGTAGACAGAGGACATCTGCTGAGCCTCTGTGGGTAGAAGGGAGCGGGCAGGGGCTGCCAGGCCTTCTGCCCAGCGTGCATGGGTGACAGCCTGGCCCGGCACCTGGAGAGTCCCCCGACTGCCCAGGTCCCGAGTCGGGCCTGTGGGGACACAGGGGAAGGAAGAAGAGGGGTCTCACCTGTGGGGTCTCCACACCTAGCACCCTGCAGGGTTCTGGTGCCACCTGGGGTTGGGGAGAGGGCATCCTGGGGCGTCTCTTGGGGCACTGCCAGCCACGGGCACCCTTCCACGGCCTGGGCTGGGGGTTTAGGGGGCCGGGGCTGCTTCTGTCCTGTCCTCCTTACCCACCCCCCCTGCCTGGTATGGGTGTGGGGTGGCAAGGGATGAGGGCACCTTCCTGGAGAGGCTCCTGGGGGGCTCCAGGGATGCGGCTGCCTGCGGCCCAGTGGCAATGCCAGCAGCATGGGGGCTGCACCAACTGCTCGCCAGCCTTCAGCGTGGGGCCCACCACCCGTGGAGCCCCCCCACTATAACACCAGCAGTCTGTTGTGTCTGCGACAGAAATCCCCTGTGGGGCGTCACAGGCTCCCCCAGTCAGGGACACAGGGCCTGTGGGTGGTCAGGCATGGCCTGTGCCCTGGGGGCACACGAGGGCTTGAGACTGGGCAGGAGTGTACAGCCGGCTCAGGCCCACTGCTGGGACCCACGGACCCCGGCCTCCTCTCCACCAGGCATCCGGTGAGCAGCCCCTCCTCCGGTGGCGATCAGGCCATGGATGGACGGCATTACCAGACAGTATTAGACAGAAGGATCAGATCTAACCGTGTCTGGTAAGACACCCATCGGCAGGCTTTGGTGCAGGCAGGCTCAGCGGTGGCCCTTCTGGGAGGGCCTGGGGCTTCCCCTACCACCTGTCCCGCCGCACCGTGAGGAAGTGGGAGGGCAGCGGCAGGACCCCCAGAGCCGCCTGGGGCTTCCCTTACCACCTGTCCCGCCGCACCGTGAGGAAGTGGGAGGGCTCAGCGGCAGGACCCCCAGAGCCGCCTGGGGCTTCCCCTACCACCTGTCCTGCCGCACCGTGAGGAAGTGGGAGGGCAGCGGCAGGACCCCCAGAGCTTCCTAGTCCGTGGAGCGGCCCCAGAGCCCTGGTGGCCTGGCCCAGGGCTGCTCCAAGGAGGGCTTTCCTGCAGACCCCGTCTGGGCAGCAGCCCAAACACGTGTTTGTGGGCACAGCTGGGGAGCAGCCTGGCGTCCCTGCTCTCGGTCCCGGGTCAAGGTGGCTGCGGCGCCCTCGCAGCTTTCGGAACGGCCCTCGGCCGGTTAATGAGTAACAGCCGGGCCAGGGGCAGAGCCTCCTCCTGTGGGAGAGCCACTGGGGCCCAGGGCAGAAGGGTCACCCCTGTGCCTACGCCGGCAGGTCTGGGGGCTGGTGTCCTGGCTTCAGATCCAAAAGATAAAACAAAAGACCATCCTGGCCTTGATGGTTTGGGACAATGTTCCCAGTCTCGCCTACGACACTGCAGGGGCTGGGGGCCGGGAGAGCAGCACAGAACGTCCACTGCTCCAGGCACCTGGACACACCCTTGTCCCCCCCACGTTCCCAGTGGACCGAGGGAGTAAGAGGGGTGACCGCCCACGGCCCCAGCTGACTGGGACCTCTAAGGGCAGGCCGCCTCCCAGCGGTGAGCTGGGGTGCCCTGGACAGCCGTAGTGGACATCTGACCCTGTGTGGTGGACGGGAGGGCCCGGGAAGGGAAGGTGGGGGCTGCCTGCTGCCAGTCCTGTTCCAGCCAGAAGGCGCGTTTCTCTGTGTGGCTGCTGACAGGCTGCCGGCCACTCCGTGGGGAGAAGCCAGGCCCAGCCACAGCGGATACACAGGAGCCTGCCGAGGGCCCCGATGTGGCAGAACCGGCCCCGCAGCGGTCGGCAGAGGCCTCCCTGGTTGGGCCGGGCTGCAGAGCTGAGACAGGCCGTCTGCCCGTCCCCCAGCTGGCCCGGGGCTCGGCCCAGCTCTGGAGTCCAGGAGCTCAGGACCGCGTGTCCTCGGGCCACTTCCCGGCAGGTGGTGGGTCACCTTTGAACATCGTTACCAGACAGTGTTAGAGTCGAGCCGAGAAATCCAGCACTGTCCGGTAAGATGCCCACAGAGGCCCAGGTGTGCCTCGGCCCGAGGACGCGGGACGGACGTGGGCGCCCCGCAGCCCGCAGGCAGGGCTCAGGTGCAGGCAGGGAGGCCTGTGTGCTGCTCCCTGTTTTCCCAGAGCCAAGGGCACCTGGGGCCGTGGACCCAGGACCAAGGCCGGAGGTGTTGCTGGCCTGTGAAGTGGCCCACCCACCCGGGCCCAGGCCTTTGTTGCCGCTCCGCTTGGCCCACACCTGCCAGGTGTGGTGGCAGCACCTGCTTGGGCGCCATGGGCAGGGCCCGGAACCCTAGCATCCTAATCCCGGATCACTGGGGGCGGGGCACTCGGTGCAGCTGCAGGAAGTCTTTGATTCTGGAGGCTGAGAAGGGGCGCAGACACGTCCGGGCCTGGGTAAAGGGCCTGCCCGAAGTCAACTTTCTGCCTTAGAGCCCCACCCGGCAGCCACTGGGACAGGACAGGGTGGGTGAGCTGACTGTGGGTGTCAGGGGCTGTGGCTGGCGTGGGGCCTGCGTGGGGAGAGGTCGGGGCCCGGGGCCAGGCTGGGGGAGGGCGGCCCCGTCGCTGCGAGCAGGGCCCCACCGTCATCATTACCAGGCAGTATTAGAGACCAGGCACCATCCAATGCTGCCCAGTAAGATGGCGATGGCCGTCCCGAATTGGGTCTGGGGGCCGCCCGTCTGGGGTGAAGGGGGGACTTGATGGAGGGGCGCCCAGCAGCCTGAGGTGGAGCCATGGCGTCTTAGGGCACTGAGGTGGGGAGGGGCCTGGAACGGCCGGGGCTGGAGCAAGTGTGTGCCCTGAGGCCACAGTGCCAGGCAGGCGCCATGTGTGGGGGGTCAGCCCGGGGGGAGGCGGGGCTGCAGCACCTAGAAGCCTCCGGAGGCCAGGACCACAGGGTGACCCCCTGTCCAGCCAGCCCTGGCCGGCCCAGTGGGGCCACCAGCTCCGGGCGTGGGGTGGGTGCCTGTGGGGGGCAGGGTGTCCTGCCCACAGGAGGCTGGGGCCCAGGGGCTGGAGCAGAGCGGGACCCTCCCGCTGAGCCGACGCAGGGACAGGCCCGGCCCCGGGGTCCTGGGCGAGCACGAGTGTGTATGAGGCTCTGTCTCTCGGCGCAGCCCCAGCACGGTCTCCAGTGCCCACCCTCCCGCCCTTGGCAGGAGTGTGGACGAGCTTCGGGACCAGCCAGCAGGATGGTGTTCCCGGGGCCCAGGGCCCCCACCTCTCACCGAGCGGCCTGTCCCCAGCGCCCCACTGTTGCGTGGCCCTGGGGATCTGACTGCTGCTGGCTGTGAGGTCCAGGGGCGGGCGAGGAGGTGCTGGGCCTGCAGGAGGGGTGCAAGAGGGGTAGCCTGGGCCAGACTGCACCTGGCGGTCACTGTGGCTTGTGTGCCCACTGGTCTGGGGTCCGGCCCCGGAGCAGGTGGGACAGCAGCCCCCAAAGGCAGAATACAGGGCAACAACCCCCAGGTGCCTGCGGCGGCCAAGCCAATCTCGCAGGCACCCCCAGGACAGGTGGGGCCCTGCCCTTCTCAGGGTCCACACCTGGGGCCCCTGTGGGGAGCTGACAGACCCCCGACCCCCTGCCCTGGGGGACTGAGGTGTCCTGTCCTCTCTCCTGTCCCCGTGCAGGCGGCACGCAGGCCTGGAGAGCTGGCCAGAGCAGCTTCTCAAGCTTTCTGGCACCTTCCACCCGCAGAGGCTGCTGGGAGGGGGCCTGGGCCCTGTGCTGATCCCCCCGACCCGAGGCTGCCAGACTGACCACCACAAAGACCGCGTCCACCCAGCCCCGGACCTCAGCCAGGTCCACCCGGTCCTCTGGCTTCGTGCTCGGGAACAGGCGACATTTCTCACAGGGCCTGACCTGACTTAGGCCTGGCCTTGGGGGACACGCATGGGGAGTGGGCTTCATAGGTGCCCGGACCCTCCAGGTGACCACGTCCAGGCTCAGAGAGTGGTGCCCATGGCCAGGATCCAGGCCTTTGCCCCTCTGGCCCCTCCTGGCTCAACCTTGCCTTTCAGTGTCCATCCTTCAGACCCGTAAAGTCAATTCACTTTTTTCTGAGCTAAGTGAAACCATTTAGACTTCACTTTCAGAGCTGAGTTCAGTTTCAGCTCCACTCCTGGCTGCCAGGCTACAGGGTTGTGACAGGGGCCCAGCATCCCTCCTTGTAGCCAGCCCACCGTGCCAGCCCTACTTGGGGAGCCCCGAGGGCCCAGGAGACCCCACAGGCCCCGGCCAGCCCAGCTGCAAGCCAGGTGGACAGGCCAGTCCCGCTGTCCGCTGCCCACCAGCGTATGGGCTGTTACGTTCTCCCCTAGGAGGCAGAGGCCTGGGGCTGGGGGCAGTGGAGTGTTCCCTCTTAAGCCCCAGGACAGAATCCCACTCTCCTCATGAACCCAGAACCTGTACATACACAAGGAAAGACCAAGGCCCAGCCGGGCCCCAGCACAGCTCACATGTGGGTCAAGGGCCTGGGCGGCCGTGTGGCTTGGGGCAGGCAGGCGAGTCTCACTGGCTGAGATGAAAAGTGAAAATAAATGTAGCCTGTTTCTGAGTGCCCCCAACGGTGCTTTCTTAGCCAGTTGTTGGCAGGAGTGAGGCCAGTGTGTGGCCCCTGGGTGCGGGGTCTGGTTAACCATCACCATTCCCACCAGGCTCGGGTGGGGACATTGAGAAATCAGAGCATCTCCTGTCTGGAGAGCAAACAGCCCACCTGGAGGGTGCCCAGCCTGCCCGGCCCGGCAGGACCCACCTGCACAGGACAGGGTGGGGTAGGGAACACGATCCCAGCATGAAAAACCAACAGGCTGGTTAACCTGCCCGACGGGCCTTAATCAATGGTGAGGCCGCACAGAGAACAAAGCACAGAAACCCAACCCCTGTGCGCAGAGCGGGCGACGCTGGGGCGCATCTGAGGCCAGGCCGCCATTCCCCGCCTCGGCCCTTCGGGGCGCCCTCCCCACACCAGAGGCCAGAGCAGGCTCCTCAGGAGGCTGGCGGCTTCCACAGGCTGTTTTGCCGTCTCCTAGGTTCACCACACAGATTTTGCAAAGAAGGTATTTGCAGATGATCAACGTGTCTGAAAATGCACAGTGGACTGCGTCCATATTTTACGGTGCTTTGCATTTTCATAAATGCAAAACTTCTTTTGCCTAATTCAGCATGCTGCCAATGGCTCTAACTTTGAAGCATTTCATCTGAGTTACTAGACAAAAGTAAAAGAAAGCCAAACCGACCTATTTTTCTAGATGCTCAGCCTAAAAAGGCCTAAAATGCTCCCAGTGGATTAATTAAAACAGCCTATCCTTCTGCCCTAGAAGCTTCGTGCATCAGGAACAATGAACCCTATATTATGCCTCAGAGAGAGCTAGCCTTCTGTCACATCGCGGTTATCATCTCCTAAGCTTCAAAACTGCGGAAGAAAGCCAACGACGGCTGGGAGAGCAGCTCGCACGCCACCTCGCTCAGCGCTGGGTGTGCTCGGCCAGGGCAGCGCGGCCGCCCTTCTGGGACGGTGCTCGCGTGGCTGCTGCAGAGGCTGCTATTTCGAGCTTAGGTGGAGGATCTTTAGAACAGACTTTGGACCTGACCCCAGTCGCCGAGTCGTGGGCGGGGGCCAGCCTGCACCTCCTCAGACGGGGGCAGGTGAGGAAGAGCGCGAATCCGGGCCAGACCGGCTCCGGCCCGCACTCCGGCCGGCACCAGCGTGGCCACTGGCGAAACCGAGCCCTGCCCGGGAGCAGACGCACGGAGACCCACGGCCAGAGCTCCTGCGTCTCAGGCCTTCCCGGCAGCCGGCTCCGGGCGAAGAGACGCCTCAGCCCCGGCACTTTAGTGGCCGACCCGGGAAAGGGCTTTCCAGAACGTCCTGTGGCGGGCGGAAGGCGGGAACCTTCAGCTGGCAAGCCCAGGCTGCCCTCTGGCCGGGTGAGAAGACCCCCACCGGCCGGTGCTGGCCCTGCGGACGTGGCCTGTGCACCCTGACCGTCCTGGGCCGCGGGGCGGCTCCACGCCCTGCATCCCTGGCGCACCCGGCCCCGGGGCCCACGTTCGCGCAGAGGAAGGGCCCCCCTTTCCCGAGCCCTGGCCCCGTCGGACGCTGTGGCCCGATGGGCCACTGCCACCGTCGCTCTCCCTTGTCCTCCCTGGGTGGGCGGCGCAGGGGCCCGCGGTGATGGTGCCGGGGGAGGCCCTCGGCCCAGGGCGGCGCCCTCAGGCTCCCCCACCTCCACCTCCCGCACTGACCTGCCCCGACAGGATCTGGGCCTGCAGGACGAGGGTGGGAGGCCGCTCCCACCCCTGCCTTCGGCCCGAGCCCAGCCCCGTCCCTGCACCTGGGACCCACCGGGCCTCTGCGCGGACGCCAGGGAAGCCTTGGTGCTGGTCGCCCCGAGTACCTGTCAGCCCCTGGTCCGTGGCCTGGGCGCCCAGGTCTGGCTTCGGCCCGACCTGCCCACAACCAAGGTGGGACGCCTGCTGCCTGGGGAGACCCGCGGCCTGCCGCCCTCTTCGGAGGCTCCGCACAAAGGAACCCGAGGTCCACGCGTGTGCAGTGGACGGCTCGCCGGGCCTTTGGGGAAAGTTCTGAGAGCGACTGGGAACAATGGAGGTGGTGCGGGGCAGGGCAGGGAAGAGACAGTGAGGCCCCGGCTCGCCTTACATGTAGGGCCTCCCCCCTCCCCACGCAGGTGTCTGCTCTGGGCCCGACCAATCTCCACTCCTGGCGGCCGACAGGTGTGTCCCCCGGGCTCCCATAGGCCGGGAGGGAGGCAGCTAGTGACGCAGCGGCAGGGCGGGCGCCGGGCCTGCACACATTCCTGCCCCCACCTCGCCCGACTCGCCCGCCCGCCGGGCCAGGTTGAACAAAAACCAGGGCAGGGAGCGTCTGCAGGGGCTGCAGTGGAGCGTGTGAGCCACTGGCCAGGACAGCCGGCAGCAGCTCCTGTCCAGGTGCTGGGCACGGCCTCGCTGGACCAGGGACGGAGTGGAAGGGGGTCACGCCCTGCACCCCTGCTTTCTGCCCGGTGGCCCCAGCGACGCCCCTGCCCCTTGGGGCTGCGGCCTCCCCTTGACAAAGGGCAGAGGCTGGACCTGACCCCTCAGCTCGAGGCCCCCAGCCCCGCCCCTATGGGCAGGTGGCCCCCAAATCAGGCCGTGCGCCACACTGACCCACGCACTGCGGGAGCCAGGCTGCTGGGAAGGCGGCCCCGCTGCAGGGTTGGGGGCCTGCCTGGCGACCGAGGCCTTGGCAGCCCCTGGGACCCCCATTTTGGAATCCCGGGACTAGGGATGCAAGGTTTTGTGATGGGGTTTGGAAGGGCCTGGGGGCCCGTGGCCACAGGGTGGGAGGGACAGGGCCCCAGTCCAGCAGGACACATGCTGAGGATTTCATGCTTGTTCCCTGCTCCTGACAAAAGGGCCTGTAATGAAATAACTGTGATCCCAGTAATTAGCCCGACCAGCAGAGAGATCCCAAAGGCCCAACTACTTTCCGTAACGAAGCCGGCGGCTGTGCTGGAAACTCACAGCGCCAAGGGCTGTCCCTGGGCTCCCGGCACTTGGCCTCACTCCACCCTGGGAGCTGGGCTCTGTGACCCAGAGGCTGTCCTCCAAGGATGGACGAGGCCAGATGGCTGAGTCACCGCTGCAGAAATCTCCGGGGGGTGCAGCCGCACAACTGCAAGGGGCGCCGTGCCCACCACATGGGGGACCCAGAGGAGGGTACGGCCCCCAGGAGCCTCCGTGGGCCTGGATCACTGTGGTCACAGTGGGGGAACCAGAAATCCGCCGCGAGCCCCTGGAGAGGGCCAGGGCATCTGGCAGCCAGTCCTGGGAGCATCGGTGACCTCTAACCCTAACCCAACCCTCCAGCCCCCAGCCCCTCCTTGGGATTGTTAGGACGCCCACCCACCCCAATGCCCACTCAGGTGTCCCCATTTGTGTGGGGGTGGGGCAGGGCACAGGCCTCCGGTGGGGGCCACATTGCGGGGAGCCTGAGGCATTGCCACTGGCTGGGAGTGGAAGAGGGGCTGCTGGCGCTGACCCCCTCCTCAGGCTCATACCCTGCCCCCCTCGTGCTGCCTGGGCCGGCGGGAGCAGGGGCACACATCCGAACCACGGGGCTTAGCCCAGAGATGTCAGGTTGGGACTGATGGGCGCAGTGTCGCCAGACTTCAGAAGCTCCCAGGAGGACGAGGGGCCACCAGAGGGAGCCGTGGCCAGTGGCCACTGAGCCCCGAGGGCCGGGATGCGGTGGGGACCAAAGGGGCCCTGCTCAGCTCTGCCAGGAAGGGGGACGGATGCGGGAGGAGCCCCGCCCCTGGAAGGGGGGCGGCCAAGGGGCCGACTGACCGATCGCCTGGCCTGAGGCAGAAGTAAACCTCCTCTGAGTTTCTGGCCGGCGTGGGCTGCCTGTGGCTCTGATCCTGTTGTCACCAGGTGGGGACACTTTCCCACCAGTTCAGACGCTCCACGCAGACTCAGAGACACCTGGGCACAGTCTGTGTCTGTCTCAGAGTTAAAAGACCACACGGTTTTCTGTGGGAGTTTTCTCAAGACTGCTCTACCAGGCAGCCGCCCTGGGGCAAGGGAGACCCCTCTGTCATAGACAATTATTTCGGGAAACTTGAGGTCCCGGCGGGAGGCCACCCCAGCTGACCAAAGCTGCCTGCTCTTAGCCCAGGGTCAGAAAGGTCAGGAAGCATCTGAGCTTTGCCCATGTGCAGCGTGGCCCGGGAGCGAGTGCCCCCAGGAAGCAAAAGCCTTTTTTTTTTTTTTTTTTTTTTTTGCGGTACGCGGGCCTCTCACTGCTGTGGCCCCTCCCGTTGCAGAGCACAGGCTCCGGACGCGCAGGCTCAGCGGCCATGGCTCACGGGCCCAGCCGCTCCGCGGCATGTGGGATCCTCCCGGACCGGGGCCCGAACCCGCGTCCCCTGCATCGGCAGGCGGACTCCCAACCACTGCGCCACCAGGGAAGCCTGCGAAAGCCATCTTGACGGTCTCCTCTGGTGCATCACTTTGAAGAGGACGATTCTGGTCTGGCTGACCTCCCACCCCTGCCCTTGCAGTGACCACTCAGCACTCTCCTTGCCTGTTCTGCCTAAGTCTCGAGTAGGAGAAAAATGAGCCAGAGCAAGGCTGGGCCCTGTGCCGGAAGGATGACCGAGGGGGTCTTGGCAGGGTTTGCATGCGTCCCACCCCTTGGTTTCCAGCAAATGGTCAGTTGAGATCTTCCCTTTGCCCCTATAGTCGTTGCAGGCAGCCCCTGCCACCCAGGCTGGGTACAAGGACGCTCTGGCGCCTCTGAGCTCTGATGATGGCCACCTCGAGGCCCTGAGCTGGGGGGGTCACTCCTAGCGGAGCAGCTGTGGCTGCAGCAGGACCTGGCTCCTGCCCTGTGCAGAGGCCCTGGTCCCTCTGAGGCAGCACCCTGACCCTGCAAGGATAGATGTGGTCAAGGGGGTCAGCGGGGCGGGGCCTCTGGCCTCCTCCAAGGGGAGAGGTGTGCTGGTCCTACTGGCTGGGGAGAGGCAGGCACTCAAGCCCCGAAGGGTCAGCGTGGGGCTGTCCCCGCAGCACACCAGGCCCATGTCATCCCAGCCCAGTGGGCAGCAGCTGCACTGGGTGCCAGGATCACTAGAGAAACCGGTGGCCACCAGCCCAGCCCGCCTGCTGGGTGCAGATGTTGTCATGGCAGCAGGAGGGTGCGGGGCCAGCGAGACAGGCTCTCCAGGGACAGGGAGGCCCGAACAGGGAGGGGTGCCAAAAGCCCCCCACACACACTTGGAGACACAGTCAGGCTGGTGGTAGAGCTTGTGGTGAGCTAACCCCCAGCCCCTCAGCCCTGCCTGGGGCTGAGGCCTCCCTGGGCGGGGCAGGCGAGACAAAGGGCCATTGTGCTGTGGCTCCCGGCTACTTCCGGCATGGTGGCCATCTGGGCACAGGCTCTCCACACCCCCCAGGGTTCAGCCTCGGCCTGGAAGCCAGGCTTCGGTGCCAAGGGATGGTCTTCCTGCTGGGACAGTGCTGGGGCAGGGGGAGGGCCCTGGAGCGCCCCCTGCCCCCCCCACATCCCGCCCCAGCCTTGGACTTAGCTCTCAGCCAGCTCTGGGCTCCTAGGGGACACAAGCTCCGAGTCGCCTCACCGGTCCCTGCACTTCCAGTTGGGACAGGCCGTGTCTCTGCACAGGCCCTGAGTTTTCTGCAGGCTCCTCAGGCCCACCTCCTTGCAAGCAGAGCAAACACCTGGGGCAGGTGTGGCTAGACGCTGGGGCTGCCTGTTAGCCCCACATGGGCCTGCTTGGGCGGCTGTCCCTGGGGTCAGCACCCCCCATGACGGGGGACAAGCTCTGTCGCTCACCCGTCCTTGGCCCTCCACCGAGTCAAGCGTGTTGCCCTGGACTGGGAAGGGGCCGTGGCTAATTTTGCCTTTGGCCACTGCAGTTGGCACTGCCCTAGATGACAGGCAGCTTCGTGTCAGGAAACTGGGAGAATGGTCTAGTCACAGGCCCAGCAGGGCAGGACCCTGGTGTTCGGGGTTCGGACTTGGAGGTTCTGCCCAGGAAAAGGGCTCTCCCCGTGGGGCACCCTCTCTGTCTCCTCGGGGGCACCCGTTGCCACCCCTGCCCACACTGAGTTTTCTGATGCAGCAGAGACCCCCTCCCACCTCGGCAGGAAGGCCGTGCAGGGGCCGCTGTGCTCCAGGGTGGGGGTGGGGCTGCAGCACCTGCTCCCCTGGACCTGCTCTCCGGTCGCTTCCTGCCCCTGATCTGCGGGGCCAGGTGTCTCCTTGCCCAGGCCGCTCCCTCCCACTGTGCTGACAGGTGAGCACAGCCTGGGCCTGGTGCAGGAGGTTGGGCCCTGCCGTGACGAACTGCTGCACAGAGGGGGGACCCTCTTTCACCGGCCTTTTGATCTCTCCACCCCTTCTGGCCTCAGCTCCTCCCACCTGGCCCAAGGGTTGGCCGCCCCCAGCTCAGGGCGAGAGGGTTCAAGCCAGGAAGCTCGGCCCACTCTCACTGCAGGTCCCTCCTCAGCTGCACCGAGCTGCCCTGGGGGCCTGGTGGTGCCCACGGGCGGGGTTAGGGTTAGCCCAGTGCTGGGACTTCTCTCTGGCCCTCCTGGACGTGTCCTGGCCGCCTCGTCCCCCCGTTCCCGCCCTGGGCCACGCTCTCAGACCCCAGCGCTCAGGCAGGGCCTGGTGGCAACACCTGCAGGCCGTGCCAATGCTGTGGCATGCTCCCGCACCCGGATTCGGCCTTGACCTTGACCCCCTGTGCCTGAGACCTGGAAGCATCTGTGTCGTCTCAAGGCCTGTCTCCCTGAGGCACACACCTGGTCACCGTGTCCAGAAAACGCTGGGCCAGAAGTCCGAAGCCCTGCATCCATTATTCTTAGACGTATTGAGGCCCCCAGAGGCCGCTAGGGGCCCAATCTAGCGGTCAGCCCCTTGGACCTCCCTGGCCAGCTTGTCAGCAGCTGGCCACTCTGCTCGTAGAGCCTCTGTCCGACTCGGCCACCTGAGACCAAGGCACCCTGGGAGCCAGTGGGTGGGGTTCTGGTGCTGTGGGGATGGAGGGAGCAGGTATACCCTGTTGGGGTCTACAGCTAGGGAGGACCCAGAACTGTGGAGTTCAGAAATATTTGAAATTAAAATATAAGGCAATAAAAAAGTTCCACTGGTGGAGAAACCTCAGCCGGGTGAGCGAGTCCACGTCACCTGGTGATGTGAGAGCAGGTGCCCCGACGTGACGTGATGAGAAGGGCGGCGCCTCCGTGGCTCCTCCCCAAGCCCCCGACCCCAGTCTAAGTGTGAGAAAAACATCAGACAAACATCAGACAAGAGGGGCAGTCGACCCACACCTGGCCAGCACTCCTGCACACGGCCGAGGTCACAAAAACCAAAGGCATCGGAGGCCTGTCGCAGCCAGAGGAGCCCGAGGACACGTGACGACTGAATGTCATGTGGGGTCCCGGGTGGGAAGAGGACACGGGGGCAAACTGAGGAATCCCGAGTGAGGTGGGGCTCGAGCTCGTGGAAACGTGCGTACGTGGGATCACTGTGACGCTGACAGTGGGGAAAGCTGGCTGTAGGCCTACGGGAATTTGCAGTGGCTCTGCACATCTGAAACTATTGGAAATAAAGCTGGCCAGGCAGGAGGGCCAGCCCTGGGAGCAGGCCCTGGAGGGGACAGATCTGGGGAGCCGGAAGGCCCTTCAGCCGGGCGCCCCAGGTGTCAGGCTGAGCGCACAGGTGTTGCCTACAGATTCCGGTGGAGCAGACGGGCCGGGACCCACCCCAGGTGCCACAGGCCCCATCCTCCAACACATCGTGAGCTATGAGGATCTGGACCAGGGCACCTGCACACCAAACCAAGGGCCCGTCCAAGGATGCGCAGGGACCTCAGGGCCGTGGGCACTTAGTAAGAGCCGCGTGCCAATGCTCCTGGGCCACAGGGGTTCACAGGCATCCATTTGAGGGGCTCCGGCCAGAAGCAGAGCTGCAGGGTGGGCTCTGGCAGGGCAACCTCGGCACAGAGGGAAATGACTCAGGCAAACTCCACGGGCAGTGCTGCCCCTGCAGCCGCCTGGTCCCTGCATGCCTCCTCTCACCTCTGACCTCTGGGAGGTCCAGAGGGGACTCTGGAGACGAGGCCTGATGCGGGCAGCTGCCTACGGGCTCCCATGCACCCCTCGCCCAGAGGCTCCGGGCAAAGCCTGGCCCAGGGCCTGAGGGCCTGCGGGTGGCCCTTTTGTCCTGGGAGAGCTGACCACAGAGCTGGGGCCTTGTCTGGACCCGCTGGTGGGGTGGCAAGGGGCGTCCTACCCACCTTCCCCATAGCCCCACAGCTCAGGACCCCTAGGAGCCCCCAGGCCAGAGAGGCTGGGGCAGGGCCCTGGCGGGGTGGGGCCCGACGCCGCGGCTGGGAAGACCAGCTGACCCCAGCCTCGTGACGTCCAGCCCTTCCCAGCCTCCTCTCTGCTTGGCCCCTGTTTCTAACTGCCTGCTGGCTTGGCTGGCCAGGTGGGAGATCCACCTCTACCAGAGGCCTCTCATTGTCTGGCAAGGCTGTGTCCAGCAGGCCCCGGGCACTGAGGGCCCCAAGCGGAGCCAAGCTGAGGGGCTGCTGGGCCCTCAGTGACGCCTCCTTCCGGCTCCTCTGGCCCTGACCGCGCAGGGTGGTGACGGCCGCGCAGGGCCCTGGGGGGACAGGCACGGCTCGAGCCTGCCCTGCCAGCACTGAGTGGCTTCAGGCTGATGCCAGGAACCTGGCAGGCAGCCGCCTGCCCTCTCCTGGCCTGCGGGGCCCATGCTTGGCCCGCCCTGGCCTGGGGTCCAGCCCTCAGAGCGGCGGCAGGCCCAGTGACTCAGCAGACCCCAGGAAGAAACGAAGAGCCTAGGGGCAGTGGGGCCCTTGGCGCTGGGGCTGGAATGACCTGGGCACCTGCATTCGCTGCCCATCGGGTGTGGCCAGCCTGAGGTCACGCCCTTGCCTCACGAGACCGGAAGCTCAGCCCCAGCTGCCCCACCCTCGGCCAAAGCCAGAGATTCCGAACGTCACTGTCTCTCAGAGAGCCCACTTCCATGGGTGTCAGTCCCAAGCCCAGCACTCAAGAAAGGAGGGTGGCCCTTTCCACTCAGCCCCTCCCCAGGGGCTGGCACTGAAAGCGACCCCCATCTGCCGGGTGCAACAGGGCCTCACACCCAGGGGTGGCCTGGCTGGGGAGCCCCAGGCCTCCGCCGATATCCCTCTGCCGGCCCTGCAGGAGCCCTCTGGAGAAGGGCCACAGCCCTCCCACTCGACAGATCCACCGAGGCCCCTGTTTCTCCACCATTCAGCAGGGCCTGGAGCAGCAGGGGGTGGGGGGTTGCCCCCGCAGCCCCAGCTCCATCGCCAGCCGTCCGGCACACGCTTGGCCTCCTTCGGGATCTCAGACCAGGCCCCAGGCCTCGTCCTTGTTCCAGGTGGGGGAGTGCCAGGTGCCCTTCTCACAGCCTGGGGGCCACTGCGGCCCCCAAAGCAACGTATTTATTCTTTCACCCGCAGCCTGACCCCCAACACGGCAGCCCGGCCCCCCAGCCGCCAAGGGCCTCTCCTGCCTGGGCCTCCCTCCCCCCTCCCATTCAGCTTCTGGGGCCCTCGGGTCACGCCCGGCCCCGGGTCTCTGGATGCCTTTAGCCGACTGAACATTGCGCCTTCGCGGCCACGCGGTCTTAACTCCTGGATGGTGCCAGTGGTGGCCTCTCACTCCCTGCTTCCTGCCAAGGGTCCTGACGCCTTACCTGGGCGACGATGACCTCAGAGCTCCCTGCAGCTCCCTGCCGCCCCACCTCCCCACCCCACCGGGCCCAGGCCTGCTGAGCCCCGGGGAGGGCGCCGCACTGTTTGGGGTCTTGTTTTGTTCAGTCTTTCCTTCCTGGCATTTTTACCCTTACAGAAAAGTGGCAAGTACAATACAAATCAGTCAGCTTGGGTGACTGTAGCCAATGGCCACAGCCCGGGCAGTGTAGACAGACACTGTTCCTCACAGAACCGGGGCTGGGAGGCCCGAGGTCCGGGTGCCGGCAGATCCGGCCTCTGGTGAGGGCCCTTCCCGGCCTGCAGACGGCCGCCTTCTCGCGGTCCTCCTGGCCTTGCCTGGTGTGTGAGCAGGGAGGGGGGTCTCCGTCTTCCTCTTGTTATCAGGGCACCGATCCCCTCACGCGCCCCCCTCACCCTGATCACCTCCCCGAGGCCCCACCTGCAGACAACATCACGCTGGGGGTCAGGGCTTCGACACAAGGATTCGGGGGGCACAGCCCACAGCAAATACCGTTGCTTTCTTCTAGGACATTCGAGAGAGAGTTGCTAGCCGGACACCCCTCACCCCTGACACTTGTGTCTTTGTCCGATGAACAAGGACCCCCCCAAAACACAGCCGCTGAGCCCAGGAGGTCCCATCGCCCCGCCCCATGTCCTCTGCCTCTGCCGTGTCTAATAGACACTGAGCTTCCTGGACTCTGCCGCCCCAGCCCTGGGAGGGCTGGCTGTGCCTTTACAGCGCCCCGGCCCCAGCACCGTCCGCTCTGACTGCTGCCGTCTCTCCTGGGTCAGCGCCACGGCCCCGGCTGCCCCTGCATCTGCCCTTGCAGGCCGCCGGCTCAGCGGAGTCGAGACACACCGGCCCCTGCCCCCCGCCAGCGCCCACCCCCCGTGGCCCCTCACGCCCACCCTGGGCGTCTTTGCCCCACGTGACCTCTCAGTGAGGCCTCGGCACCTGCTGCCTGGAGCCCGGCCCGCACCCCACCCGGCAGCCGCACCCAGACGGCGTTCGTCAGTTATGTGCCCCGTGGGATGTGGGTCTGGCCTCATTCACGGCTAACCAGGCACCTGGGCGCGGCTGCCCCCATAGGTGGGCAGGTGATGGCTGAGTGAGTGAGTGACGCCGGAGTTCCCACCACTTCGAGGGGACACGCAAAGCTGCACAGGCCCAGCTCCGGGCCGGAGCATAGGGGATGGGAGGGTGGGTCTCTGCGCCCCTCCCCCACTGGCGCCAGGTGCCAGGGATGGTCTCGGTGTTTCCCCACAAGGAGGTGAAGCGACAGCGAAGCGTCCAAGGCCAACTTTCCACTAGGGCTGGCTTTACTTAAAAGTGGCCTTGGGGCTTCCCTGGTGGCTCAGTGGTTGGGAGTCTGCCTGCCGATGCAGGGTACATGGGTTCGTGCCCCGGTCTGGGAAGATCCCACATGCCGTGGAGCGGCTGGGCCCGTGAGCCATGGCCGCTGGGTCTGCGCGTCCGGAGCCTGTGCTCTGCAATGGGAGAGGCCACAGCAGTGAGAAGCCCGTGTACCGCTAAAAAAAAAAAAAAAGTGGCCTTGGACTTTCGGCCTCTCCCACAGGCTGGGCTTCCCGGCTCTGGCCCCACAGGGCAGGCAGGGGCAGGAGAGAGTCCCCCTCTGAGGCGGGCAGGGATGGGGTGGGCACCTGGGAAGGGCCCTGGATCATGAGGGACGCTTGCCCCTCCTGGCGCCCACACTCCAGTGGCCCCACCACCCACAGGGGCGACTTTGTCTCCTGGGGAGCCTGAGAGGGGCGCACCCTGCCCCTTCTCCCACCGCCCCACTCCGCTCTGCTCTCCACCCCTCACCGGGACGGGCGGCCGCACCCAGGCCAGCAGGATGGGCAGCAGCCTTTGTGCAGGTGGCTCTGATTAGCGTCCGAATCAACAGCTGCAGCCACCATTAGCATCTAATTTGCATGAAAATTCTCAGATTCCGGGGAGAGGGTGGGGGATCCTCAGCCAGGGTGGACTGATGATGGGGGAGCTTGCCCACCAGCCCCCAGACAGCGGGGAGGGTGATGGGCTCCTAGGGGACGTCTGCCTCCCTCGTCCCCTCACTGCTCTGAATGGGGTCCCGGGCCAGCAGGACCCCCGCCTGGACTGGCGCTGGCCCAGGAGCTCCCCGGCTGTGCCCGCAGGGGTCTGCAGCCTGCTTGGCATCCAGCCTCTGATCCTTGCCTGGCTCAGCCCACGTGGCTGCCTGCAGTGCAGACTCTCCCCTCTCACCCTGACCCACCCTCTCGAGCGGCAGTCAGAGCCCCGCCCCGAGTGCCCACTGTTCGCAGCTCAGGCCCCACTGCCCGCTCCGTCTGGCTCTACCCGACCCTCGTCCCACCCCAGCCATAGCCTTCTGGGGGATTTCCTGGACGGTGGACATGCTGCCTTTCCTCTGGGAGGGTCCCCTTCTCTCTGCCTGTTAGCTCCCTGCCCCCAGCAGGCTGCAGGCCCTGTGAGCCCACTGTCCCCAGCGCCGGCGGGAAGTGAGGGCTCGGAAATCCTGGTCAGAGGAAGGAGGGGGAGGTCAGGTGAGGTCAGCAAGAAGGTCAAGGAGGGGTCAGGCAGGGTCAGCAAGGGGATCATTCTGGGTTGTGCAGCGCCCCGTCCTCCATCCCTTCTCTGGGGTCCCACCTGGGGACCCCTCTTTTCCGTTCCCGGGTGGCCCCTTGGCTGTTTCTGCCCTGTTCTCCCTGCAGGGCCCTATTCTACGGGGTCTCCTCTTAGGGGCAGAATGGACAGTGCAGGGGGAGAGACTAGATGGACAGAGCCTCATCCTGTGACCTGAGTCAGAGTCAGGTGTGGCCCTGGGGGCGGGGGTGCCGGCAGCTGGCGTAGAAGGGGCATGGGGTCGGTGGAGTGACCTCCAGGGAGGAGGGAGGGCAGGGAGCCACGTCTGCAGTGGGGTGAGGCCACCTTCAACTTTCTGGGCGCCCTTTGGGGAGCAGCTGCCCTGAGCCAGGGGAGGGTCCTAGAGCCACGCCACCTCTGACCACAAATGCCCGTCTGTGGCCCCTTCTGCCTGGAGGGGGACAGAGCGGGCCCGTCAGAGCCAGACCCTGGGCCGTGCCACCAGGAGGGCGGTGCCACCGGGCGGGGGGTAGTGACGGGGAGTGAGACCCTGGGCTCCTTCTGCTTCTGGGCCCTGGACGCTGGGTCCGGCTACGGGAAGTTTGAGAGGTCTCTAAGGGGTCAGTGGCCGCGGGGGAAGTTGTTCCGGAAGCAGCCCGTAGCTTGGCCCTGGCCCTGAGCGAGTTTGAGTGGCTGCCTCACAGAGGACAGAGGGGGAACCGTCCAGAAGCCCCGAATTTAGCAGCTTGGGCGGCAGCAGGGGAGGAGGGGCCATTATGGCGACCCCGAGGGAGGCCGAGCCCAGCCCGCGAGGCGGGGGCCCTCACAGCCCTGGAAGCCCAGGCAGCTCTGGCCTGGGCCTGGGGGCCTGGGTGTGCTGGGCGGGGCGCATCCCCGGCCTCAGGGGCTGCCAGGGCCTTTGTGGGGCGGCCTGTCTGATGCAACCCAGTCACCAGGAAAGACAGGCACCAGCTGGGCTGTTGCCATGGTGGGGAGGGCTCTGCCCGTCGCCTTCAGCCTCTGGGGAGAGCCCGCCCTCAGCTCCTGCTGGCAGGGCCTGAGCCCACCGGGGGGCCCAGGGGGAAGCCAGGCACCTTCTGTACCTGCAGGCCCTTGGGGCCCCTCTGAGCTGCCCCGGGCCCTGGACCAGCCGCCCTCGCTGGGCCCCCTCCCACGGGGGCAGTGAGTTAACAAGGCCACTGGGCCCACTCGGCCCCTCCGCCTGGGTAATTCGTCTCCAAAGGCAGGGAAGTGTCACCGAGATGCCTGGGGCCACCTCGGGGGATGGGGCTCAAGGAAAATTACACCCCTATTTTTCCACTCGCTGGAGTCTAATTGTGCTCTGGGGCCACGCCGCTGGCACCGAGCGGGTTTGTTTGGGAGATGCACGGGAGGGAAGACTGGCTGCCCTGTTTCCAGGGCAAAGGTGGCCTTCTGAGCCCAGGGCTCATTCAGGAGGTCCCTGAAACAGAGACGGTGGGGGGGCAGCCGCCGTGGGGTGAGTCGTGAGGAGGGAGCCATGCAGCCCCCGGGGCCCTAGTCTGATGGGATCGGGTGGGGGTGTGTTTCGCAAGGGAGTTTGTTTTTTTAATTGAGGTGAAATTCACATAAAATGAACACCTTTAGAGTGGATGGTTCTGTGGCATTTTGTGCGTTCGCAGTGCTGTGCAGCCACCACCTGCATCTAGTTCCAGAACCCTAAGGAAAACCCACCAGGCAGCCCTCCAGCCTGGGAACCACCACGGTGCCTCCGTTTCCTGGACTCGTGGTCTGGACACGTCCCGTCCCCATCAATGGACCCCACGTGCCCACAGTTCAGTTTGGTCCCTCTCCCCCGCCCCATGCTGTCGAAGGCTCCAGCAGGAGACCCCCGCCTGCCCTTTGGGCCAGACGGCAGGCGACGTGGCATCCACCCACCCGCCGCTTGTTCGTGGTCTGGGCCCTGACGCCCACAGTCAGCAGAGGAGCCTGCGAGGGCCGCGGTGGGGTCTGCAGGGTGCCCCGAGAGCGAGGGGTCCCCGCGTGGATGGGGCCGGTGGGGCGACAGAGAGGGGAGCGGGCAGGGCTGGGGGAAGCAAGGTCCCAGCTTTGGGCAAGTAAGTGCGAGGTGATGGTGAGGCAGTTCAGCTGGGGCCAGGGCAGGAAGCGGGTCTGTGGGCCTGGAACCCAGGTGTGGCCTGCAAGGCCGGCCAGCTGACCCCAAGGTGTTGGTGGCTGGAGGACCAGCTCCTGTGAGATTCATGGGTATCAGAGCTAATTGGTGTGGAGTCCACTCCCCTGGACATGAGAGCCCAGACCCCTCGCTGGACACGGGGAGGGGCACCAGAAGCTGGGACCCCACATGTGCAGACAGCAGTTGGGAAAGAATCTGTTAGTTGATATTTTAAGAAAGATGCTGAGAGGTCTGATGACAAGGACCAAGGCTACCGAGCCTGCTTCCCTGGTGGACGCACTCTGCTTAAAACTGCGGCCAGGGGCCTGGAGTTTTGGGTGGTGGCAGGGTGGGGGGGACAGGGAGATGGGGGCTGGGGGGCCGGGGGAATGGAGCACAGGAGCCTGGCCGCACTAGGTCTGGGTCTGGCCTGCTCCGAGACACTCAGGAACTCTAGTGCCAGATTCGAGCATCGCTGGTGGGCCCGGGTCTGGGACGTAGGAGCTGGGGAAGGGACAGCCCTGGCCAGAACAGGCCAGCAACTTTACGGGGGGTGGGGGAAGGCAGAGATGGCCCCGGCGGGGAGGTGGGGGGAGCTGGAGGGGCCTGGCAGCATCTGAGGACAGCACCAAGCGGGGGCCAGGGGAGGAAGCCGGGGCCAGGCCAGGAGGGGGAGGAAGGTCACTGTGACCTTGGAGAGGGTGCAGGCTGAGCAGCCGGAGGGAGGAGACTGACGGGAGGGAGGCCGAGAGGGGGCAGGAGTTGGCAGGGCCCCTAAGGTGGGGGGGTTAAAGACGATGGGGTGGGAGAGTGGGGTCCCCAGGAGGCCCCTGAACAGGCCCAGTGGGGCTCTCTCGCAGGTGTATGGCGTTCACCCCGAGGGATGGCTTGGGCCTGACCACATGAGGAAGAGGCTGCCGGATCGTGTTTCCTGCAGCCACGGTCGGTCAGCCGTGGGAGCTGAGGTGGTGCCGGGATGGGCGGGCACAGGTGGGGCCTGGGGACCAGGGGCAAAAGCAATAGAAGCCATGGGAGGGTGGGGTTCCCCCGAGGGGCAGCCGGGGTCCTGTGCTCCTGAGGCCGCGGCCGCGCTGTGGGGACTAGCACAGACTGACCCTGAGGGGCAGTGAGCTGCAGGCAGTGGGGTGCCCTGCGGGCTGCAGCCGGGAGGCCAGGCCTGGGGGGTGAGCGGGTCGCTGGGGTCCGAGGGCCCAGTGGAGAGACCCCCGTGGGTGCAGCGAGTGATGAGAGGGTGTGGGAAGGGCCCCTTCGGATAGGGCTGGATGCTTGGCCCACGGAGGTGGGGCTGGGGGCTGGGGGGTGGACATGGTGAGAGCTCTTTGGGAGAACTGCATGGGTGGGGGCTGCAGGAAGAGGCAGGCCGGGGGAGGGGATGTGCCGGCACTCAGCTCTGGACATGGAGGCCTTCGGGGGGCAGGGGGGAGGGTACAGTTGGAGGGAGAAGCTGGGGCTGCTTTGATGATGGCGATGAGCCCGTGTCCTGCCCGGCCCGAAGGAGCAGGTGGGTTGGGTGGTGCCCCAAGTCCTTCCTGGCAGTGGACCCTGCCCCCTCCCTGAGGTCCAGGCGCAGTCTGAAGGGCAGCGCAGGGCCCTGCCTGGCGCCACACCTGGGGGACCCAGGCGCATGGGCCTTCACACTCCAAGCCAGCGCGGCTCCTTACATCCTCTGCGGCCCCACCTGTTTCTGCCAGCATCCACGGTGCCCCCAGCCTTGGGTCAGGGCTGGGCCAGGGCCCAGGGTTGCAGGAGCCTCTGGAAGACCCTCCCCCAACTCGGTCTGGTTGTTTACTGGCCCATGGGGGCTGCCCCTGGAGCCTGGTGCCACAGGGCTCCTGTCCGGGCAGGGCGGGGCTGGATGCCAAAGTAACATCGTCAGGGGCAACCGGGCTGCAGAGAACAGGCCTGCTGGTCTGTGCTGGGGGCCCAGTGTGGCCCCACCGGCTCCAGAACCATGGGAGCAAAGCACAGAGGTGTCTCACTGTTTTCGCCACCGTGAACTGCCGCAGCGAGGCATGGGGACCCGCGAGCTGCTGATAAAGCCGCGCTGGAGTCAGCGGGAAGGCTGGCCGGCAGCGTGGACTTCAGGACAACGTTATACCTTGTGGGCAAAACGCTCACGAAATCTAAAAGTGCAGCCGGCTCCACACCCCGGCTCCTGCCGTTGGCTGCACAAGGGGACTGGGAAGGGGCTTCGAGACACGATTCAACTTTCAGCTGCTGGATTCCATCTGGGCTCCGGGTCTTTCAGGGGAAAAGTCCATCCGGGGATTCTCAACCCCTCCTCCCGGACCGCCAATGGCCCAGGAGGGTCCCTGTGTCTGCGAGATGACACGAGTCACCCCAGGACTCTGTCCTGTCCCACCCTTCCCCACATGGCCGTGCCTCCCCCTGGGAGCTTCCCCTGCTCAGGTCTCACCCTACAGACTCCCAGAGCCTCCCCCGAGTGGGGTGGCTGCGCCTCCAGCACCCGCCCGGCGGAGCCTGGCCCCGGGCTTTGCCTTGTCAGGGAGAAGCCACTGCGACCACAGCCCGGGGCACCCAGGTCCTCTTTGTGGGCGCTGGACACTGCACC
This sequence comes from Phocoena sinus, assembly GCF_008692025.1. Taxonomy (NCBI): domain Eukaryota; kingdom Metazoa; phylum Chordata; class Mammalia; order Artiodactyla; family Phocoenidae; genus Phocoena; species Phocoena sinus. The sequence goes on along the minus strand of NC_045763.1, from coordinate 335,386 downwards.
TCATTTCCTGAGAGTGGCGGGGGGTGGGCCAGAGAGAGGGCAGCTCCCAGCCCACCTTCACTCTGGCTGCCCTCCATCCTCACGGTCAGAGGCGGGGGTCCTGCCTCTCGGGGGGTCTAGCACCCCATGAGGAGAGAGCCCCAGCAGGAAGGGAGAGGCTGCACCCCTGTGCCCCCCCAGGGAGTACGTGGCCCCCCCTCCCGTCATCACACATCCATGGAAGGGGTCTGAGTCACCTGTCCTGCCCTCTGAGGGATGGGCTCTCACCCCTGGCTGCTGCCCCAGACCCCTTGGGGAATCGACCTATTTCTCGCGTCTGGTCACCCCGGGGTCTTCGGTGGCAGGTGTGGGTATACACAGGAGGGCACTTGGGCCCCAGTGTCCCGTGGACGGACACAGAGAGCACCTCTGAGGGGCTCGTCTGGGGTTCCATGGTCCTGGTCCGATTCTGGGTTGACGGCGCTCAGGCCTGGGGTGCACACAGGTGTGTGACACAAGTGTGTCAGCTCAGGGAGGCTCACGAGGGCAGGTACACGCGGGGGTGTCCCCGAGGCACCCCCCTCGGGTGTTCGAGCATGATGGCCAAGGAGAAGTAGATGTGTGGTGTTCGGGGTCGCGGCTTTGACCGCGACCCGTCAGAGGTGCCGGGCAGAGGGGGGTCCACCTGGAATGAGCCTCTGTGTTCCTATCCTGTTTGCAAAATGAGTCTTCCTCAGGGGTACCCAGAGACCAGCTTAGGCCCTGGAGCCTCGGGCAGGGGTCTGCCAGGGTGGGAGGGGTGCCGGCCTGAGGGCTTTGGGAATGCCCTGGCCCGGGAGCGGGTGCTGCGGGGAGGGCGGGGTGCTGAGCTGGGGCCGCGTGAGACGCTTCCGGGAGGAGCCTGTGGCACCAGGATGGACCCGAGGCCAGCGCGGGGGTAGGGGGGTGCGCGGGGGGGCGTGGCAGAACCCGCCGAGACAAGCCTGGAGGGAAAGGCAGTGTGGGAGCATTCGCCTGAGTCCAGGAGGACAGGCCAGTGGCCCCAGCAGAGACCGGAAGCAGACCCACAGGGTGTGGGATTTCATGCAGGAAGAAGGGGGGTGGTAAACGGCCGTGTGGAGGGGGAGAGAAGAAAGGACAGACCCAGAGGCGCTGAGGCGCCTCGTTTCCGCGCAGTCCGCACTCCTCCTCCCACCCCTTCCTCTGCCTTTTGTCTTTTCCAAAGCAGATCCCAGCTGAGGGCCAGAGCCGGAAGCAAAAAGCAGCCCTACGTGAAGGGGGTTCACGTCCTGAAAGCCCAGAGTATTTGGGTTCGGCCAAAGGCCTTTTATTGTTACACAGGTTGGTGAATAGAAACAAAGCACAGCTCTATGGAAAAGCAAAGCATCTGAATTGGAAGTGGTGGCTCCTGCTGTCTTAGATCACGCTGCCACCAGGCGCCCTGAGCTCTAGGACGCAGCCTCCCCAGGACGGCCCTCCCCATGGCCGCCCACACTCAGGACGGTGCTGCCCCAAAGCCGGACACGCCCGTGAGAACAGCTGGGTAGCGAGTAGGCTTGCCGACCGCCAGGCCCCAGGCAGGGCCGCCCCTGGACCGTCCATCTGTCCGTCCATCTGTCCGTCCAGTCACACTGGAGCCCAGCTTTTGGCCTGCTGTTCTGTCCTCCCCTCAAAGGCGCAGCCCCAACCCCGCTGTCCTGGACTTTGGGGACCAGCACGTATTTAATCTGATGAAAAGGACATTGACAAATGCCACCATCTCCCAGCCCACATCTTACAGAGCAGACATGTTCACAGCAGTAAGTGGGGGGGCACGCGGTCTTAGGACAAAGGATGCTGCCTTGAAGGAGCACAAGTTTAAACTCAGCTTCCTGGAAAAGCGGGTGCGCCACACTGCCCAGGAGCCCCGGCGAGCGAGGGGCGGCAGCTGTCCGGCTCCAGACCTGCAGCCAGCACGTCCCTCCCCCGCCCCTCCCTCGTCCTCTGAGTCCTCTGCTCTGTCCTTCTCACTGCCGTCAGGAGTGGACGAGGTTGCCGAATGTCCAGCATGTGATGGAAGGTAGGAAACAGTCAGGGAGCGTTTCCTGAAGGGGTCGACCTGGGGTGGGGGCGGAGGGGTCGTGCCCTGTTTCTGGAGAAGGTGGAGGATGGAAGGAGCTGGTGGCGTAAGTCAGGTGGAGCCTGGGGTGAGGACGGCCGCCCGGCCCGGCCGAGAGCGCGCAAGAGCCCCATCCTGGTGAGACCTCTCTCTGTGCGAAGCTTCAGTGGGGCTGCCCAGCCCCTGGTCCTGAGGGCTGAATGAGACGGGCACCCAGGATGGGGCCGGGAGCGTCTGCAGCGCAGTCACCCGGCCACCAGTCGCAGTTGCACACCCCCCTGTGTGCGTGTGTGCACGAGGCTGTGCACGGGGAATGTGGGGTTGTGGGTGTGCGAGCGAAGCGTGTGTGTGGATGGGGAGCCCAGAGGAACCCAGAGGAGGAAGCAGGCAGAGTCACGGGGAAGGGACAGGAGGAGGGGCCCCTGATGCTCTGGGGGTGTGGGCTGAGCCCAGAGGGCACCGAGAGCTCAGGAGACCCCACCCCCTTCCCACTGATGCCTGTGGCTACTCGTCCCAAAGGCTTCCCTTGACTCCTGTGACAGCAGAGTCTGGACCTCCCCGGGTCACAGTGGTTTGAACCTGGGCCCAGTGGCTGTGCTACACCCCTGGGGTGGGCCACGCGGGGCTGGAGGGGTCCTGTCTCCAAGAGACCCCCGTGGTCCCCAGACACCCAGGGGGGTGCTCCTACAGTCAGGCTCAGGGTGTCCCGTGCGCCCGGGACCCTGCCAAGGTCCCAGCAGGACCCACGGCTCTGGACACCGGAGAGGGCTGGGGGGCCCAGGGCCTGTGAGGGGGCCCCAGGAAGGGGGGCAGAGGCGGAGCCAGGACACTCCACCAGCAAAGCCCCTTCAACCTAAAGGTCTGACCTTTCCTGGGATCCCTCTCCGAGATTGACTTGGTGATGGGGACAAAAGGATGGTCCCCGAGGAGCAAATGTTGGCTTGCCCTGCTCCAAGCCTCCTGCAGTTCACGGGTGCGGGGCTGCGCTCAACGGAGGGGGCCTCGCAGGGGTTGGGGGGAACCTCGGCCGCTCGGAATTCCCCCTCCCCTCCCACCCCTTCTGCGCGCGCCGTCCGGAGCCTGAGCGGAGACCCAGCCCTGCTCCCGCACCTGGGCACCTGGGCACCTGGCTGGGCTCGGGTTTCCTTACACAAAGCTCCCCGCCCAGCCGCGCCCTCCCTACCCTGGGAGGGGTGCTCCCCACAGGGAGGCCACTGCCGGGGCGCTGGCTCCCGCCCGCATTTGGGCATTGTTCGCTGGCAGGACCACTGGGGTGGGGCGGGGTGGGGGTGGCAGACAGCTGCTCGGCTGGGGCTCGGGTGCAGCTCCACTATCCCCACTGAGGGCGCGTGGCCGGGAACCCAGGGCAAAGCACCGCTGGCCCCGCTGGCCTCTGCCCCCCCTGCTCTGCCCCACCCCAGGGAAGGGTTAAGCTGGCCTGGCGGACCCACCGCACCTTTGTTTGCAGATCTGCACCTGCGCTCCGATCCACCGGGCAAAGGAAGGCGGGACTGCATGCCTCCCACCAGAAGAGGGACCCTCTCCTTTCTTCCCACAGGCCTTGCCCGGGTGGGGACCCCGGGGGACCAGAGCCCCGGCACCACCTCCAACCTGCTGTGGAAGGTGGGCGTCTGTCTGCTTACGTCAGAGCCATTCAAAGTTCTGTGTTTCCATTCCACCTTGGGGCAGGTTGGGGTGCTTGCCCAGCGGCCTCCCTCCACCCACCCCCACCCCACCCCCCCCCCCCCCCGTGCTGCCAGGAGCCCCGGGGTCAAGCTGCATCCCGAGAGCTGAGGCCCCCACCCCGTGCTCTGTCCTTGGGCGTGACCAGAGCCGCCTCTAGGGAGAAACCCTGCTCAGTGAGGCCTGGAGCTCAGACGTTGCTTCTGAGGCTTCAGGCTGACCAGCCCCCCAGGCCGCGGCAGCCCCTCCACACAGCCTTCCCAGGGAGACCCTTCTCTGCTAGCACCCCCGCCAGCGGCCCCGCCAGCGGCCCTGCAGTCCTCCACTCACCGCCCCCCAGACACTCAGCCAGAGCCCTCCAGGGCCACCCCTCCACCCGGCGTCTCCGGCCCCCCACCCCCGATTCTCAGAGCGCGGCTGGCCCCTCCCCCACCACAGGCCGAGGGCTGCAGTGGCCCCCCACCTCAGCCCCTTTCCTGGGGGACAGCTCTGCCCACACAAACGTGGGTCCTGCCGCAGGCCCCTGGTGTAGCTGCTTCCTCCGGGGGCTCTGTGTGGCCACGGTGTGGACACCTGCTCAGCAGGACACTGGGAGATGCTGGCACCCTGCCCGCGGAGGACCTGGGGTCCTATAGGCACCTCCGCAGGACAGGGTGAGACCCCGTGGCCCGAAGCCTGCCTGCCCGTGTGGGGCGCAGCGCTGGGGATCCTTGCTCCCTCGAGGTCACCTTGCCTGCTGGGGACCACGTGTGACTGTCCTGGGGAGCCCAGCGGCCCCTCTGGTGTTACTGGTGTTAACAGGACGTGAGGAATGGTTTGCTGGGGTGTCCTGGTTTTGGTGGAGGGGGATGGGTGGGGAGGGAGGGGGAGCCAGCCTGAGGGGTGGGGGGTGCCCACCGTGGCCCTGGAAGGGGAGCAGGTGGTGGGCGGTGAGACGGAGGCCCCGTGCGGTTCACACCAGGCCTCTCTCAGGACGGAGAGAAGACGTCAGCCCTCCCGACCCCTCGTTTCTCACAGGCGAGGGAACCCACAGCCAAGACACACGATCCCCCACTGGGAGCCAACAGATAGACCACGGACCCCACCGAGACTCTACAGACTGACCAGCCCATACCGGGACCTCAAGGACAGACTAGCCCCCACCAGGACCCCAGGGAGACACCAGGATCCCCACTGGGACTCCACAGGACCCCACAGACAGACCAGTCCCCACTGGGACTCCACAGGACCCCACAGACAGACCTGGGACACCACTGGTACCCCACAGACAGACCAGGGCTCCCACCGCGAAACCAAACACAGACAAGTGGCCCCACCGGGACTCTACAGACAGACTAGGGCCCGCACCGGGAACTCACAGACAGACCAGCCCCCAAGGGACCTCACAGACAGGTCAGTCCCCAACGGGACCCCACAGAGAGTCCATGGCTCCCACCAGGACCCAGCAGACATACCAAGGCCCCAAACGGGACCCCACAGACGGACCATGGCCCCCACCTGTACCCCACACACAGACCAGCCCCCAACGGGACCCCACAGACAGGCCAGTCCCCACGGGGACCCCACAGACAGACCAGGCCCCCCACCATGATCCAACGGACAGACCAGGGCCCCCACCAGGGCCCCACAGACACATGATCCCCCACCAGGACCCAACGGATAGACCAGGGCCCCCACTGGGACTCCACAGACAGAACAGCCCCTACCGGGACCCCAAGGACAGACTAGCCCCCATCGGGACCCCAGGGAGACACCAAGACCCCCACTGGGACCCCACAGACAGACCAGTACACACCGGGACCCCACGGACAGACCAGGGCCCCCACCAGGACCCACAGACAGACCAGTCCCCACCGGGACCCAAAGACAGACCAGGGCCCCCACCGGAACCACACGTACAGAAAAGGGCACCCAACGGGACCGCACAGACATACCAGGGCCCCCACCGGGAAACCACAGACAGACCAGGGCCCCCACCCAGTCCCCACAGACATACCAAGGCCCCAAACCAGACCCCACCCAGACGAGTACCAACCGGCACCGCACAGACAGATCATGGCCCCCACTGGGACCACACACACAGACAAGCCCACAACGGAACCCCACGGACAGACCAGGGCCCCCACGAGGACCCAACGGATAGACCAGGGCCCCCACCTGGACCCCCACACACAGAGCAGTGCCCACTGACCCCACAGATAGAACAGGGTCCCCAAAGGGTCCCCACGGACAGACCAGGGTCCCCACCGGGACCCCACGGAGAGACCAGGGCCCCCACTGTGACGCCACAGACAGACCTGGCCCCAAAGGGGCCCCACAGACAGAGAAACCCCTAGTGGGACCCCACAGACACACTAGGGCCCCCACCAGGACCCAACAGACAGACCAGGGTCCCCACCGGGACCCCACGGACAGACCAGGGCCCCCACCAGGACCCCACGGACAGACCAGTGCCCACGGAGACCCCACAGACAGACCAACACACACTGGGACCCCACAGACAGACCAGGGCCACAACCGGGACCCCACGGACAGACCAGGGCCGCCACCGGGATGCAAAAGACAGACCAGGACCCCCTGCGGGACCCCACAGACTGACCAGGGCCCCCACCGGCACCCCACGGACAGACCTGGGCCCGCACTAGGACGCCACAGACAGACCACCGCGAGCCCACAGACAGATCAGGGGCCCCACCGGGACAGCGGGTACAGACCAGGGCCCCCACTGGGACCCCACGGACCAACCAGAGCCCCCGTAGGGACCCAACGGACAGATCAGGGAGCCCAACGGACAGACCAGGACACCCACCAGGACCCCACAGACAGACCAGGGCCCGCACCAGGAACGCACAGACAGACCAGCCCCTAACGGGACCTCACAGACAGGTCAATCCCCAACAGGACCCCACAGAGAGTCCATGACTCCCACTGGGACCCAGCAGACATACCAAGGCCCCAAACGGGACCCCACACACAGACCAACCCCCGGTGGGACCCCACAGACAGGCCAGTCCCCACGGGGAACGCACAGACAGACCACGGACCCAACAAGGACCCCACAGACAGACCAAGGCCCCCACCGTGACCCCACATACAGACCAGCCCCCAGCGGGACCCCACAGACAGGCCAGTCCCCACGGGGAACCCACAGACAGACCACGGCCCCCACTGGGACCCCACAGACAGACCAGGGCCCCCACCGGGACACAGCGGACTGACCAGGGCCCTCTCTGGGTCCCCACAGACATACCCGGGCCCCCACTAGGACCCCATACACAACCAGTACCAACCGGGACCCCACAAACAGACCATGGGCCACACCGGGACCCCACACACAGATCAGCCACCAACGGGACACAACAGACAGGCCAGTCCCCACAGGGAAGCCACAGACAGAACAGAGCCTCCACTGGGACCCCACTGACAGACCAGGACCCTAACCAAGACCCCAGAGACAGCCAGGGCCCCCACTAGGACACCACAGACAGACCAAGGCCCCCACCGGGACCCTACGGACAGACCATTGCCCACCGAGACCCCACAGACAGACCAACCCCCACCGGGACCCCACAGACAGACCAGGGCCACAATTGGGACCCCACGGACAGAACAGGGCCCTCACCAGGACCCCACGGACAGACCAGGGCCCACACTGGGACCCCACACACTGACCACGGCCCCCACTGGGACACCACAGACAGACCAGAGCCCCCACTGGGACACCACGGACAGTCCAGCTCCCCCACCGGGATGCCACGGACAGACCAGGGCCCCCACCGGTACCCCACAGACAGACCTGGGCCCCCACCGGGAACCCACAGACCAGCGCCCCCACCGTGACCCCACAGACAGATCAGGGCCCCCACCGGGACCCCACGAACACTCCAGGGCCTCCACCTGGACGCCACGGAGAGACCAGGGCCCCTGCAGGGACCCAAAGTACAGACCAGGGCCCCCACTGGGACCCCACAGACAGACCAGTGCCCACCGAGACCCCATAGACAGACCAACCCTCACCGGGACCCCACAGACTGACCAGGGACCCCAGAGACAGCCCAGGTTCCCCACCGAAGACCAGGAACCCCACCGGGACCGCACACACAGACCAGCCCCCACCGGGACCCCACAGACAGACCAGGGCCACCGCTGGGACCCCACGAACAGACTAGGGCCACCACTGGGACCCCACACACCAAACGGCCCCCACTGGGACCCCACAAACACACTAGGGCCATTACCGGGACCCCACAGACAGACCAGGGCCCCCACGGGGACCCAACGGAGAGACCAGGGCCCCCACTGGGACCCCACAGACAGACCGTGGCCCCCACCGAGACCCACAGCCAGACCAGGACCCCCACCGGGACCCCACGCACAGACCAACCCCCACCGGGACTCCACCCACAGACCAGGGCCCCCACCTCGGTCACCCCTCAGACCCCATGCATGTGCCCTCTCTCTTCCTGTAGAAGGCATTTTAATGTATTTGTTCTTTGCAGAGACACGTGTGCCTAAATCATTTCACGTGACCGTGTGGGTGACCCGTACTGCCCCCTCCCTCTACCAATGTCCCGAGTCCCCAGGTGTCACTCCAGCTCGCTTTCCTCTGTGTTTTCTCCTTGTGCACAAAACGCGATACTTACACGCAGAACATGAGCGCGTGTGATCTGCAGCGTCTGCTTATGTAACTATGGAGTTTTACTGGGGCCTTGGCGAGAATGACGGGTTGTATAAACGTCCCACTTCTCACCTGTGTCTTGACACCTCCAGGTCACCTGGACGCCTCCCCTCCTTGGAGGGGCTGCACGCTAACCCCCTGTCGTGCTGAGCTGTGTTTCCCCAGATTCATATGTTGAAACTCTGATCCCCAGAACCTCGGAATGTGGCTGTTTGGAGATGGGGCCTTTACAGAGGGGATTAAGGTAAAACGAGGCCAATGAGGTGAGCTCTGATCCAATCTGACTGGTGCCCCATAAGAAGAGGAGATCAGGACACAGACCCCGGGAGGACATGGGGAGACAGCCCTCTGCACTCAGAGGAGAGAGGCCTCCCAAGAACCCTGGTCTCAGACTTGCAGCCGCCAGGACTGGGCGGAAATTAACTCCTATTGTATAAGCCCCGTGTCTGCGGGACTTTGTTACGGCCGCCCCAGGCCAACTGCACAGCCGGCGCTCGCTCTGCACCCACCACCCCAAGAGAGGCCATGAGATGCCGCAGGACCGCCCCTGCTTGGTGTCCTTGAGGGCATCCCCCAGAGTCGGGATTTGCAGATGCTTCTAACTGTGTGATGGCGACCAGACGGCCTGCCCCGAGCTCTTCTACAACAAGTGAGAGCCAGCTGCCCATACTCTGGCCCCTCCAGCGATACGTGCTTTTGCTTTTTCATTTTTGCCAGTGTGACGCATCCCCGGCAACATCTCACCTCTGAAGAAGCCGGGTGCCCTCCCCAGGCCTCCTCTGGCAGGTGCACGGCCCCTGCTGCCCAGGGTTCTCTGAGGCCTCCTGGGAGGTCACCCTTGGGGCAGTGACCCATACTGAGGTGGGGTAGATTGGCCTGCTCCCTGCTCCCTGAGGCCGTCTCCCGAGACCCCTCTCCACATGCCTCTCACACAAGGACCCCGTCCCAGGCTCTGCTCCCTGGACACTGACCCGGTGTCCGTGATTCTTGCTTCCCTGACGCCAGCGAATCTGGACGTTCCCAAGTCTAACAGCTCCTGGATTTGCTCAGTGGATCGCCCGGTCACAGCTTTCACCCATTTTCCCACAGAGTTTCTTGTCTTTTTCTTGACAGTTTATAAGTTCTTAATATAATATTTATTTTAACCGTGTGTCAAATGCATTAAAATATTTTCTCAAATTGATGATTTGTCTGCTGACTTTGCTTATGGATTATTTTGCTATGTTCAAGTTTTAACTTTGATATAGTAAGTGTGACTGTAAGGAAATAGGGGGAAAATCTATTTACTGCAGTTCTCCAGGCAGAGTCTGTACAAGGAGAAGAAGACTTAAAAAACCCCACACAACCATTATTGATCTCCTCAAAGACATAAGAGGCAGTATTGTGATCATGGAGAAAGATCAGAATGCTTTAGCAATAAATATTCAAACATGAACCTCAATAAAGGAGTTGTAAAGTAAGGCTGAAAGACCCAGAAAAGGAGATCGGGTCCCTGGGTCCCACCTATGAGGTCCCACGTCTCAGTGATATTTACCACGAAAGAGGGGACGGAGAAAACAGAAGCCAGGAAACAATTTAAAATTAATAATTAAAGAAAATTTCCTGGAAATAAAGAACAAGAATTTCCAGACTGGCGGAGCCGTGGGGCACCTGGCAGAGGGTGAAAGGGAACCCACACGAAGGTCATTTGCACGAACTGTCAGGACACCAGAGACAAAAAGAAGCCCCGAAACTTCCAGGAAGAAAAGACAAGTCAGGACTTCCCTGGTTGCACAGTGGTTAAGAACCCACCTGCTAATGCAGGGGACACTGGTTCAAGCCCTGGTCCAGGAAGATCCCACATGCTGCGGAGCAGCTAAGTCCGTGTGCCACAACTACTGAGCCTGTGCTCTAGAGCCTGCGAGCCACAACTACTGAGCCCACGTGCCACAACTGCTAGAGCCCACGCACCTAGAGCCTGTGCTCTGCAACAAGAGAAGCCACTACAATGAGAAGCCCCCGCATCACAACCAAGAGTAGCCCCTGCTCGCCGCAACTAGAGAGAAAGCCCGTGGGCAGCAACGAAGACCCAACGCAGCCATAAAATAATAAATAAATAAATAAATAAATAAAATAAAAAGAAAAGACAAACCAGTTTCACACCGCGGATCAGGAATTAAAGTGGGGTTGAATTTACCCACAGCAGCAGGTAAATTCAGAAGCTGGGGTCCCACTTTGGAGGGACGTGGTCCTGGGCTGGAGTTCTACACCCAGCAACACGCCTCCACGTCAGGGAAGGGACAAGGCATCGAAAGCCATGTGTCTGCCAGACGCCCTTTCTCAGCAAAGACGTGCTCCACCAGGGCAGGAGTGAACCGAGAAAAAGGAGGGTGTGGGGGCCAGGAAAATCCAACCAGGAGAAGCAAAGGGAATCTTCTGGGTGAAGGCCAGGGGAGATCTCAGGGGTGGAGGGAGCAGCCCTGACGTAGACCCAGGAGGATGGGCCACCACGGGCAAAGGGTGGAGGCTCCTGGACGGACCACTTCAGAAATACCCATGTGTTTGAACTTAAGCCACTGGCGAGAGTCTGAGGATGAATTAGTCGTGAGTGCAGAGAGAACTCAGCAAGCACGAAAAAGGAAGGCGATGATTAACATGTGTTCAACACATGTTTCAACACATGTTCTGATTGGAACAGTAACCACGGCCTGTCACAGGCCTGGCGGGAACACGGATCTAACCGCTGAATTCAGAGCAAACTAAAATTATAACGTCATTCCTTTGGAAAAACAGGGGGACCCGAGTATGTGGGGGAGAGGGGAAGAAGAACTAAGAAGAAATAAACCCAACTTCCCTGGGGTGAATTCAGTAGACAATACCTAAATCTGAAACCCCAAGAAGCTGTCATTCAATCACGCTGCTGCACAGGTGCTGGAATTCTCTGGGGGACGGAAACGGTGGCCCCTGCGGCCGGCTGGGTGGGTGGCGGGGACATTTGTCCGAAGCTTGCAGAAATGCTTGACTCTTAAACCACATGCAAGTATAACTTTGACAAAAATGAAATTAAAACTCATCTGGTGCCCTACCCCCGCTCTGCGGCCTGGGAACTGTTTCCATAATGCTGGAAGGACCTGTAATCAAACTCGGCTGTGGACCTGTCTGCTCTCGCTGTGTTTTCTGGGTAGTGTCTCTCATCACCTTGCCCGATTCTTCTGCATCCCCGACCTCGCCACGTTCCCCGCCTCTTCTCTGACAGTTGATATTCTGCTGGGACAGAGCGTTTCTCTGGGTTTTCCCAGCATGAGGCCACGTGGGGTCCAGCACCTCCACCCCGAGTCCACCTTCCCAGTCAGGTGTCGTTGCGTCCACCGCATCCTGCCAGGAGACCCCCGGGGCGAGCGCTGTGGTGGAGCAGTCCCGGGTCTTAGGCCCACGTCTTATTTCTTTTGTGCCCTCTTGTTACCGGGACACCCAGTGCGGGACTGAATTTCAGCTTTGATGAAGGAAGCTGGTCCTGCTCTAGTCAGCTCCGAATTCCACTCCTCTGGGGTAATTCACAGACACAGCATCTCGTTAAGTGGAATAAATCTGGTTCCCTTGCAAGAGCCTCTGGCCACTGTCATGTAAATTCAGGTGTCTCAGACCTGCCCCCTTCCTACTGGGCCCTGGATTCCGGCTGTTCTCAGAGGTGGCTGGTCAAAGGCAGGCCCCGGGAACCAGTTTCGGGCCTTAAGAGTCACCTTTGCCCACTGGAAGCTCGAAAACACCCACAAACGTCATCGAGGTCCCCAACTTCTCCTGGGGGAGCCCAGGGATCTCCTCAAGTTGGGCGGAACGTCCCCCGTGGCCCGCTGGGGAGCTCCAGCCTGCCCAGCTATTTCCACCTCCCCCAAATGTGTTCAGAGGGCACGATCCCCACCCCATCGCCCAACAAACAGCAGAGACAGACGGCTCTCTGGAAAACCCCTCCAGCCGAGAAAAGCTCTCCCAGAGACCCCCACTTTCCCCACAGTCACCCCCGGCCCAGGGCATGGCCCCTGCGCTCACCGCTGGGACGTCCCCAGTGGCCCCACCGGGACGCCCCAGAGACCGAGGGCTGGACGGCCGGCCGCTCAGAAGGAAAAGCTTTAGAGTTGGGGGGAAGGGATGTTTCGAGCCAGCTGTGCTCAGAAGCCATGGGGGAACCACAGACCCCACGAGACAAGCTCTCCCCAGCACTTGCCTGGGAGCCGCAGTCCTACCTGGTCCCCACGAGGGCGGCGGGCGGTGTCGCCGAGGCTGGCTCCCTGGCTGCCTTATCGCGGCCTGGCCGGGGGATGCGGTGGAAGCCTTTGCCTGGTACAACCGGCCTCTGCAACACAGCCCAGGAATTCTGCCTTGAATAATTTTTAACTTCTGCCTGGGAGAAAACCAAGGTTGTGTGCAGTGCCTCTCTACACAGAATGCCAGGGGGCTTTCGCTCAGGAGCAAAGCCCTCAGCAATAACAGGGAAACCTGCCCTGGCTAAAAAAGAGAAAGAAGAAGAGAAGAAGTGGCTACAGGGCTCGGGGAGCCTACTGGCGCCCAGGCGAGCAGCCGGCCAGTCTCGCCTCATTCTCTGGACGTGAAGCCGCCTTGGTGACCGCTCTCCCGCCCGCAGCGCCCACCTCCCTGGCCTCTAACCCCACACCGGTTCTGTGATTTCTTCCAACAGCCTCATATTTCAAACTGCTGGAGCCAAGCCGTGCCACCCCTGCACCCTGCACGCCCGCTTCCAGCCTGGGGTTAGCTCTGTGCGCGTCCAAGATTGGACCCGTGACCCTGCGGCAGCACGTGGCAGGGGCCGCTCGAGCTCCTGTGGGCCCTGTGGCCATGACGGGGGAGGGGCAGTCTGGCCGCCCCCCTGCCCCCCAGGATGGCCTTCACACAGTGAGCTGGGAGACCAGAGCTGGGAGACCTCAATTTTCTCCAGCTCTGGGACAGGAGTGACTGATGCTCAAGGTGGCCCAGGCAAGGCCCACTGACCCCGTGAGGGAGGGCACTGGACTCCCCAGGACACGGGATCACCAGCACCAGAGGACGGGGTTCCAGGCGGCCCAGCTCTGCGCCGCCACGTGGGCCCTGGGCTCAGAGCCCCAGGACCCGCCCTAGGGAGCCCTGCGCGTTGGAGGCTGAGCTCGGTGGGGAGCTGGGGGTGAGGCTCCCGTGCAGCAGCCAGAGGTGAGGTGAGCAGGGAGGCCAGACACGAGGGGCCTGGGCAGGTGGGGCAGGAGAGGGGCTCCCGCCACCCCGCCCGACTGGGGTCCCCACATTCCTCTGGTAGCGTGTGACCCCTGCACACCGCAGGCTCTACTCAGGGACAGCAGGCAATCAGGAGGGTGGATTGGGCAACCACAGGCCCATGCTGGGAATAAACCCCAGGGACACACATGCCGGGGAGGCCCTTCAGGGCCTGCCTGCTGGCGTGGTGGTCACCCAGGGGGCAGTGAGGAAAGAGGGGACCTGGGCAAGGCCGCACGGCCAGGACCCCTGACCGCCGGTGCAGCCGGTCGGGTGCGCATGGCTGGGGCTCCTCGGGCAAGAGGGCTTCGGTCCTTCCGACCTCGGAGGAGGGGTGTTGGTCCCGCCCCCCCCCCGCCCCATCCTGCCTGTAGGGGGCTCCACACAGGCTGCACTGGTTGTTTTGGGTGCCGGCACTGCTGACCCCACGTTCCTCCCATCCCCCCATTCACTCAGCATCGGATTTCAGGAGGCATCTTGTGTAGCCCTGAGCTTCCAGAACCTGAGTTGCCCTCCTCAGGCTGCCCCCACACACATGCCTGTCACCCCCATACAGCTCTCTGGGGATGCCCTCACCCAGCTGGCCACGTCCCCAGCCGGGTTGCCCCCCCACACCTGCCCACCCTGTCTACACTCACCCATGGGCCCCATGCCTGCACACACTCCAGCGCTCCATGTCAGGCAGGCTGATGGTGAGACGGCCCCTCCTCGTGACTCACGTGTGTTCCTCTAACTGCTAACGGGCTTGAAGGTGTCCCACACGAGGTCTTCGGAAACATGATCATTTTCTCACTTTTTTGCTAGGATTCCTCTCCTTTCCTGTTAAATTGCAGAGTTCCTTGTATATCCTAGATAACAGTCCCTACGGATGGGCACATTCAGTGATCTTCTCCAGTTCTGCCTATCCATTGATCAGAAATCCTGGTTTTTATAATCAAATGCAGCCCTTGTTTGCCCGAGGGTTCGTGCGTTTGAGGTTGTGTCTAAGGCCTCCTTCCCCGTCTCTCCCAGGCCACCGGGTGTCACCGATGGGTTCTCCCTGGACCACCTGTCTTGCACGTGCTCTAGATACCGTGAGCCTGCTTCCCATCCCCGTCCCGGTTACTCCGTCTGGCCCCGTCATCGTACACTAAACACACATGACTGTAAGGTCTGTGCCTGCAACCCGTCCCGTCCCTCTGCCTACACGTCGTTTCTGCCAGGTTTGTGTAACCCTCACCTTGCCATGTGCCCCAACATCTGGAAGAGCTAGCTCTCCTCTTCCCTCTTTTTTTAAATGTTTGCCTCATTATTCATGACTTTTTCTCTCATAAATTTTAGAGTCAATTTGTCTAGTCCCTGTGAAACTCCACCTGTAATTTTGACTAGGATTGCACGGACCTTACAGATTAATTAGGAAGAGGCAATGTCTGTATAACACTGCTCTTGCGTCCAGGAAGGCAGAAGACCTCCCCACCGGCCCAGATGAGCGCCCACAGCCTTTATCTCAGTTCCCAGATCAGCACCCACAGCCTTTATCTCAGTTCCCAGTTCTCTCCATTCAGCCTGTGTATATTCTTGCCTGAGTTGATTCCTAGATACTTTATTTTCTTCCTTGCTATTGTGAATTCTCTTTCTCCTAATGGGTTATTGCTGGTATAGAGCAATATTATTGATTTTTTCATTAAAAAAAATTGAGGTGCAATTTACATGACACACAGTGTGCACCGGCGCCCCCTCTGCGTGCGGCTGCTAAAGGTCGCCGCCGCTGCAAGGGAAGCCCGCACCCACTGCAGTGACTCCCTGTTCTCCTTGGCAACCACCAGTCTGCTTTCTCTTTCTATGGAGTTGCCTGTTTTGGATATTTCATAGAAATGGACTCATACAACGTGCGACTTCTGCCACTTGTCTGGCTTCATTCCTATACTATTGTTTTCTTATTTGGATAAAATACACCTAACATAAAATTTACTGTTTAACCATTTTTAAGTGCACAGCTCAGGGATATTAAGCACATTTACGTTGTTATGCAACCGTCACCACCATCCACCTCCAGAACCTTTTCATCTTCCCAAATTGAAACTCTGTCCCCACTAAAAACTCACTCCCCACCCCCTCCCCCAGCCCTTGGTACCCACCCTCCTACTTCCAGTCTTCGAGTTTCACTCCTCCAGGGACCTCATATGAGTGGAATCATAATTGTTTGTCCCTTTGTGACTGGTTTATCTCACTCAGCCTAGTGTTCTAATCAATACTATTGATTTTTTGTAGATTGGTCGTTTATTCAGCAATCTTACTGGACTCTTATTCTAAAGTTTTCCCATCTGTTCTACTGTTTTTTCTAGATAGATGATTGTATCTTCTGCAACTAATATTGATTTTTTATCTTCTCTTATAATCATATGCCTCATTTATTTTTCTTTCTTTATCATGTTGGCCATGATCTCCAGTCCTATGTTAGGCAGTATCCACTATATGGGGGCACCCTTGACCTCATCCAGATCTTAAAGAGAATGCACTGGAAGTTTCTCCAGTTAGTGTAAAGTTTGCTATGATGTTTTGATGTGCGAACTTTATCGTGTCAGTGAACTTCACTTTATTTATTCATTCGTTTATTTACTTTTAAATTCATTTGGCTCCGCCGGGTCTTAGTTGCAGTGCGTGCAACCTAGTTCCCTGACCAGGGATCATAACCCGGGCCTCCTGCGTTGGGAGCGTGGAGCCTTAACCGCTGGACCACCAGGGAAGTCCCAAACTTCACTTTTGACGCAAGTTTTTTAAAAAGTGACTCTAAAAATCACAATTAGGTTTTGAAATTTATTTAAAGTTTTTCTGAATCAAATAAGGTAACCACATTTTCTCCTTTAATCTATTGAATTCCTGTTACAACCCATTTGGTCATGATGTACTATTTTTAATACACTGTTGCATTTCATTAGTTACAGAGAGGATCTTGATGTTAAGAGGCAAACCCTACATGCCCTTTCACTGCAAGTCCGCACAGCAGGGCGCACCCTCCCACAGTGCTGCTTGACCTTCCTCAGCCCTGACCTCCCTTAGCCTTTGCTCATCTACGGGAAGGTGTGAATGCACAGGAGTCAGGGGTGGCCCAAGACACAGCACACTGAGCACCAAGCTTCCAAACACGAGGAAGACTGCCTGCTGTCCACATTCTCTGTGCTGTGTGCCGGGGTCCAGCAGCGGACACAGTGGGCAGGTCCCTTCCCTGACATCCGGCTGCATTCTCAGGCCCCTTTGGAGCTAGAGGGACCATTGGTGGAGTCCTTACAGGGACTCAGGTGTTAGCTTGTAGGACGTGAATTCTACTGGCATTTAAGACGCTCACGCAGTTCTCAGACAGAGAATCCAGGCGAGGGGAGTAGAGACAGCATATCAGAAGACAAATCATCGTATGCGGGGAACAAGGAAAACGTCTCATCATTTCCAATGGAAAACATGACAGGAAAAGAGCTTACTGTCCCGACATATAAGATATTTGAGGGAATTCCCTGGCGGTCCAGTGTTTAGGGCTCCTTGCTCCCACTGCAGGGGACGCGGGTTCAATCCCCGGTTGGGGAACTAAGATACCACAAGGCACGTGGCTCGGCCAAAAAAAAAAAAAAAAAAAAGATATTTGAAGAACTGACACATTAGAATCCTCTGGCCTCAAGGTAACATCTTTTCACAAGGGAATCACCTCCAGGAAGCTGTGCTTAGGCAAGTATCTAGCACCAAGAATCAGAGAAACAGCATCGAGAGGTGAATTTGGTTCAGACTCGTAGCATTGCTGGGGGAGCCAGGGCACCACCAGAGAAGCAGGTGAAGAGCACAAACCCAAGGGTTGCAGATGCAGGAGCTTGGGGGGTGTGCTTGCTCCTCTCACCCAGTTTGGGGGAAATTTATGTCCAGGGGAGCAGGAACTGGAAGGACCATTGGTGGAGCGTGTGGTATCAGATCTGCGGGGAAACCACGCGTGTACGGGAGCTGGCGAAGGCTGAGGTGCCCTCGCCCGGGAAGGAGTGACAAGTGGCAGCGGCAGACAAAGACCAGGAGGGGCCCCGCTGCCCGGGGGCAGGTCTGAGTTTGGGGGTGCCCAGCAGGTCCAGGCCAGGGAGGGTGGGAGGGAGGCCACGGTGCTGGAACCATGACCATGACCCCCAACAGCGGGGAACCCGGGCTGACCCAAAAGCACTGGGTCAGGGCGAGGGTCTGACCCCAGACAGGGCAGCCCGGGCTGCCCTGCACCAGGGCTGGTGTCAGAGCTGGACCCCCATCAGCCTCCACGTGGTGACAGCCTCCCCACGTCCAGTTTTCTGTCCTGTGCCTCTGGGGCAATCACCTCTGCTTGCAGGGACAGCTCAGATGCCCGGAGCAGAAAAGGGCAGCGCTGACCGTGGGCTCTTTCAGCCCTTGGGGGCACCGGGAGACGGCTTCCCGTGTCCACCAGTGTGTGTGGTGGCAGGGCACTGATGGGCGGCTGGCAGGACCTCCTCGGAGCATGTGCACATGTGTGCCTGTGCCCGTGTTGCCCCACCCACCACCGGGAAGTGACTGAGGACCAGGTCCAGCCCTGCTGTGTGGCTGCTGAGGACACAGCCTGGCCCTCGGCTGGGAAGGTGCGCCTGGAGAGACATGTCCAGGTCCAGGCCATCAGAAGTTCAGGGGGCCTGGGGTCGGCCCAGGGTCAGAATGCTTAGAGTCCAAAGTCTGGCAAACTCCCAGGCCCGTGCCAGCCAGCGGGGCGCCCCCTCCACCAGGCACCAGCCCGCTCGAGTCCCAGGGCCCAGGCAGGGGCCTGCAAGGCCAGAGTGGCAGCCGAGGGCTCTGGTGATGGAGAAGGCCTTGCCCGTGAGGTCCCACGAGCTGGTTTCTGCAACTTCGGGAGGCCAACAGCCAGGCTCTCTCCCCAGGGTGAGAGGGATGCAGTGATGTAGCATCAGCTCCGCAGTGTTTCCTTCTGGGGTGAAATGTGGACTCGAGAAGCCCATGGGCTGGAACCTGCGACCACCCCCAGCTCTCTCTGAAGAGCGGTGAGGCACCGGGCCCTCCAGCCCGTGCAGGCCCTGGGCAGTGCAGCAGCCGGAGGCCAGGCCTTGGGACTGCAAGACAGAGCTGAGGCCGTGGGAGATGAGAAGAGAGCCAGCCGTGTCCAGCACTTCGCTGCCGCCAGAGACGCTCGACAAGTGCTGTTCTCCATGGCTCCCGCTGCGCGGTCCGCCCCAAGGTGGGGGGCTCGGTGGGCCCCTGGGTGGGAGGCACCGGCTCTTAAAAGTGGTTGGCAATTCCCGTGTTTAACCAAGGGGCCCTTGGCAGTGAGCCGGGCAGTGGGAGGCAACTGCGGGGTGCCCACGGGCCCACTCACGCAGAAAGTGCCGGGGAGCCGCACCGCGGGCAGGAGATCACCGGCACGCGGCAGGGTTTTCCCTGGCGACCAAGCCAGTACTCATGGGGGAAGATGCGCTGGACTGTGGGAAGGAGCCGCCAGAAGCGCCACCCCACACGGAAGGCGCTGGCATCTCCGTACGCTTCCTTACAAACGTTTTCCTATGCACTGATGTAAGTAAATCCAAGTAAATAAATACCGGGTTAAAAACCCAATTACGCTTGTTCCATCCAAGGCCATGTTGTATCTTCTCACTTTGCCGTTAGGACACCTCCCTGACGGGGCGTGGTAGCCGCACAGCCTAATGTAAGCACACTGTAGTCTTCATGGCATTTCGCGGATACTGTGTTTCACAGATTGAAGGTGTGTGGCAACCCTGCATTGTCAGATGACAGCATTTCTTCGCAGTCAAGGATTTTGAAATTAAGGTGTGCACGTTGGTTCTCTTAGACATAACGCTAAACTACAGTGCAGTGTGTAAATATGACTTATGTGCTCGGGAGAGCAAACGCGTGACTCACTTCATCGTGACGTTCGCCGTGTTGGGTGGTCTGGAACGGAACCCGCGGAGGTCGGCCTGTGTCATCTGTTGGTTTGGGGGGCACTGGGTGAGCGCCCCGCTGCCTGTGTCTGATCAGAACTCCAGGGATGAGCCCAGAGAGCCAGTGGCCTGGCAGGTGACCGCCCCACTGGTGTCCCCGGCTCACGTCCACCCTGCAGGTGAGCCACAGGGAGGCCTCCTGGCTCCTCCCGGATCCAGTGAGAAGGAGGTGGAGAACCGGCCCCCAGGCTCTGCAGGCTGGCCGCATCCTGGGCCACACGGAAGGCCAGGCACTGTGGTCCCTTTGGTGTTGCTCCCCGGGGACACTGGGACCACGCCGCAGGCCAACACTCCAGGGTGGCCGGAGAGGGGGGCTGCCCCCAGTCAGAACTGTGGGGCCTCCCCAGCCCCCCTGGCCTGTGTCCCCCTCCTCCCCTCCCACCGCCCCCCTTGCTGTCCATCCTCACCAGCTGCACCTGTGTGCTCATGCCCCGGGGGCTGAGGGGCCCTGCCAGGATCTGCCACGGCCATGCTTCACGTGTCTGCCTGGGACCCCGGGGCTCTCTTTCAGCTGGCGGCCAGGCCTTGACTGGGACAAGGCCCATCACTCCCTGGATAGCTCAGCTCTATGTGGGCCGGGCTCTGTGGTGTGTGGCCCCTCTATGCACCTGACCGCAGGCCCAGCGCCCAGAGAGCAGAGGGGAACAGGGTCTGCCTGGGTGGCACCTGCACCTGCCCAGGAGATTCCTGGGGGTTGGCGAGGGGACGGAGGCTAGACCGAGGACACAGCCCCCACCCAGCTTCTCCCTCCGGGGCACCCCGAGGGCCTGGGCAGGAGGTGTCCTGGCTGGAATCCAGGCGGAAGCCAGCTCTGGGCCCAGCCCTGCCCACGCTGCCGCTGTGGTCGGGAGAGACAGGCCACAGCCCCCTTCCTGGCCTTCGAGCCTGCCTGGCTGAGGCCCCTGCGGGACATGCCATGCCCACCACGGCCCCTCCACGGTGAGCAAGGGCTGGGGGTGGTGCCGTCAGGAGCGGCCTGCAGCAGTCCCACTGCTGTACCCGAGCTCCGGGGCAAGGGCACTGTTCCACCCCCAGGCTGGGAGCTCTGCGACCCTCGGGTGTGTCTCCAGGCCTTGGCCCCCGCAGGGTACAGGTGCTTCCGGTCCCGCTATTGGGGCCTCAGTACACTGCGGCCGGGCACTGGGACACGTCCTGTGCGGGCTGCCCACGCCTCCTGCACTGGGGATGGACGTCCAAAGCCCCTCAAGCGTGGCCTCCTGCTGGGTGGGGCGTTGCTGTGGAGTGGCCCGAAATCCCCAAGGTGCAGCCAGCTCCCCTCCCACGGCCCGGGCCCCCACGCCGATGACCCCTCTCCCTCCCCGCCAGCCGGCCACTGCGGTTTACTCCTGTGCCTCTGCGGCTGTGAGAACCTTCCGTGGCCTTCGTCCCGGTGAGCCCTTAATTGCCAAATAAATATTTGCCCAGGGTGGGGCTTGGTGCTCAGGGTTAAGTATTACATGGGCTGAAAGTCGGAGGCCCCCATGGCCGCCCTGGAGGG
Source organism: Phocoena sinus (assembly GCF_008692025.1). NCBI lineage: Eukaryota > Metazoa > Chordata > Mammalia > Artiodactyla > Phocoenidae > Phocoena > Phocoena sinus. The sequence goes on along the minus strand of NC_045763.1, from coordinate 314,249 downwards.
CCCGGGGGGCGTGGGATGCTGGCCCGACCGCGTTCCCAGCCACCCTGTCCAGATGGGAAGGCAGAGCTGACCCTGGCCCGGGGCAAAGGCCAGCCCAGGGACCGAGGAGGACAGAGGCAGGGGAAATCCTGGGAATGCGAGGTGCAAGGGAAGGCTCTGTCCACCCAGAGGTCAGCCAGGACGTGGCTGGTCCTGAGCAACGGGGGACGAGGCAGGAAAAGACACTTCCAGACCAACCCCGTGTCCATCAGGTGCTGCTGCCTAACAGGTGGCCCCAGCACGGTGCCTGGAAACAGCAGCGTCTCTGCCTTTCTGTGGCTGGGAACCCAGAGTGGCTGGTGTGGCACAAGGCTCCACGGGGAGGGTCCCGCAGCTGTCTGCGAGGGTGGCCACAGCCGCCTGATGACCAGCCCTGGACGTGCCGCCTCCCTCTTCCTCACACTGCGTCCACTGAGCAGTGAGTCGGGAGTCGGAGGGGAGGGCTGCTCGGGGCCGTGGGATCCCGGGGCACTGGTCAGGATCAGTGCATTTGGTTTGTGTCCTGGAAGCCACTTGTCCCTTGTGGGCGTTTGTTGTTTTTACTGATGGACTGGCGGTTGGTCGGTTAAGACTATAAAGTGGGAGGAGTTTTGAAAAGATACACATTTGGAGTCAACCTAACTCCTAGGAACGCCAGGCCACGCGCAGCCGGCCCTGCGGCAGTTCCTGCCATCCTGGGAATCGTGGGGACACATGTCCTCCACCAGGCTTTCCAGGCATTCAATCTGCTTTTCACGGGCACGTGTGTGCACTCATCCTACGCGTCTGTCACTCTTTGCAGCAGCTCCGACGCAGTCCCAAGTCCCCACAGCAAGCCAGGGTCTGGGCTGATTTAGTGTCAGCTTGGCTGGGCCACGGGGAGCCCAGGTATGTGTCCAGACCTCGTCCCAGGCGTTTTTCCATGAGATTAACACAAATCGGTGGGCCAAGGAAAGCAGATGGCCCTCCTGTGAGGGTGGGCCTTGTCTGATATGTCAAGGGCCTGAATGGAACAAGGAGGCGGGTCCTCCCCACTAAGGGGATGCCTCCAGCTTCTGGCCCAGAGCGACCCCGCGCTCTCGGGGTCTCCAGCTGGCCGACTGCACACCCCGGGGCTCTCGGCCTCCATGCCCGCCAAGTCCTCATAATGAATCTCTGTCTGTCCATGTGCGTCCTGCTGGTCTGTTTCTGGAGACCCTGACTCGTGTGTCTGGGTGAATGGGTGGCTGTGGCCACGCGGGCTTCGGTGGGTGGGGGCGGCCTGGGTGTGGGTCAGGGAGGAGGTGTGCCACTGGGGGTCCCAGCGTCCAGGCCCAGGAACCGACCGGGACCCTCCCATGGCGAGGGCGAGGGGCTGTGTGATCGGATGGAAGGGGAGGTCTGAGGTCTGAGACGAGGTACAGGAACACGGCTGCAGGGGAAGGAACAGCCCCTCTAAGTCCCAGGGACGACACAGAAAATGAGGGCGGGGACCTGTGTGCTGGGCAGGCCTGACAGCCCGAGTTTGCTGGGGCTGTCCCAGCGCTGCTCCCAGTTTTGGGGACCCCAGGCAGCCATGGTGGGGGGTCTTCGGGTTCCTGGAACAGGGAGGCACTGGGTGTCGCTGGTCGAGGCGGGGTCCCCTTCTCCTCCCCCCAGGCCGGTTCCCTCTGCAATCCGAGGGCCTGGGACAGCTGAGGCGCTGGCTGCCGCCTGCTGCACGAGGGCGCCACCTGCAGGCTGGCTTGGGAACGCGCCATCCCCAGGGCCCCAGCCAGGGATGGTTGAGCCCCAGAGGCAGCTAGACCCAGGTCGTCCCAGCCCAGCTCAGAGGTTTGCTAATGACAAGCAAGGGACTGGCCTCCCTGCTGGGCTGTGTCCCTGGAGCTCTGAGAAGATTCCAGCAAAGGTTAAACGTGCTCTTGGTCTTTCAGTCGTGAGCGAGGTGCACGTGGGGCCCAGAGGTCTGCTTGGCAGGCACGGCGTCCCAGAAGCCGGCACCCCCAAGGTGCTGTCCCCACACAGCCCTTCACCAGGTGACCGGTGACTACACAGTCCCCACGCGGTGAGGACCCTGGAATGTAAGCTCCGGGTGGAGTGTCTGGGCACCCGGCACACCTTCCTGCTGCTCTTCAGATGACAGCCCCACCCAAAGGTCTGCGTGACATTTGCAGGCAGCCCACAACCCGGGGAAACCGGCCAGGTTGGGGAGGGCCGGGCGGGGATTAGGGTTGTAAAGAGCAATTAAGGCCGCCTTCTAATTGCGGGCAATGAATTAGCTGATGATTGACCTCCCCCGGCATAAAGAAGAGCTTATGCTTGGAAGAGCATAAGAAGAGCTTGGGAAGCTCTGCTTGGGAAGAGCTAAGGACCTTCACCTGCTCTTCCCTGGGCTGTGCAGGTGCCCAGCGGGCGTGCGGAGTGGGGGACAGGCCCGAGGGGCTCCGTGGGGCTGGGGGTCCTGAGCCTGCCCATGCCCGCCCAGGTCACATCACCTTCTGAGTTCCTGCAGAGAACACTCTCCTACCGTGGGGGCGGGGGAGGGCAGCCCCCAGGGAACCCAGTGCAGAGCGGATAATTGCCTGCCCCGCCCTTCCAGGAGCGGGAAGCAGTGGGAGGCGAGCCTGGACACGCCTGCTCCCTGGGCGCCCGGGGTACCTCCTTCCTGGGTTGACGCAACAGAAATGCCCACAGGCGCTCTGGGAGCCCTGGGTCGGGGGCGCGGGCTGTCTGTGCCTCAGGCTCCTCTGGGCGACCCTGGCCCAGCCAGAGGGTCCCCCCTTTCTGCAGCGGCAGGATGTGGAGGGGCTGGGAACCCTTTGTCTGAGCAGCCATCTTACAGGAAAAGCGGAGCATGAGAAAGGCCACTGGGTTTCAGGAGACGGACAGAAACAAAGACCCTGAGACGGTCAAGTCCAGACGGGGGCAGAGAAGCTACCCCATTCCCCCGACGGGAACGTCTTCCCAAAACCGTGGCGTTGCTCACTGTGTGCTTAGCTGTCATCTGGTCCCACGTGTGATCCCGGGAACACCCCGCAGTCAGGTGCAGAGTGGTCCCCGCAAGGAGCCTTCCAGCTGCCCCCACCCACTGTCGTCTGTTCTCCACCTCCATAACTCTGTCATTTCAGGAATAAGGGTGCTTTTGAGACTGGCTTTTTTTCACCCAGCCAATGCCCGCAGCCCCCCTGGCGCAGGTGGTGCCCCACAGCTGGCTGACCTGCTCTGCCACCTGGGACACCTGGGTGGTTGCCAGGTTTGGGTTTTACAAACAAAGCCACTGTGGACATCAGTTTTCGTCTCTCTGGAATAAATGCCCAGGAGTGCCACTGCCAGCATATGCGGTAGGTGATGTTCAGTTTATGAGAAACTGTCAGACAGCCTCCCAGGGCCTGTTCCCTTTCACTCCCCACCAGCAATGCAACAGTGATCCGGGTCCTCTGCAGCCTCGACAGCAGTCGGTGTTGTCACTATTTTTAATTTTAGCCATTCTGAAGGGTGAGTGGTGGTACCTCATGTGGTTTTTTGTTTTTTGTGTTTTTTTTGCGGTACGCGAGCCTCTCACTGTTACGGCCTCTCCCGTTGCGGACTCGCAGGCTCGGCGGCCATGGCTCACGGGCCCAGCCACTCCGCGGCATGTGGGATCCTCCCGGACCGGGGCCCGAACCCGCGTCCCCTGCATCGGCAGGCGGACTCCCAACCACTGCGCCACCAGGGAAGGGAAGCCCCTCACGTGGTTTTAACTTGCGTTTCCCTGATGGCAAATGATGCTGAGCATCTTTACATCTGCTTACCGGCCATCTGTAGACCTTGTTCAATGAAATGTCTCTTGCTCACCTTCTAATATTTTAAACTATTTACAAAGGTAATACATTCTATTTGTTTTTCTTTGTTTTTGGCCCCGCCACTCGGCTTGTGGGATCTTAGCTCCCCGGCCAGGTACTGAAGCTGGGCCCCGGCAGTGAAAGTGCTGAGTCCTAACCACTGGACTGCTAGGGAATTCCCGACATTCTATTTCCTTTTCAACTTTATCTGAATCAACAAAATCCTCCAGACACCTGGAGGTATATAACTGCCAGACACCTATCTTAATTAAACTTATATGCAGGTTATTCCAAAAATTCTCTTAAATTTTCAACACTTACTTATATAAGTTTAGTAGGATTTCATCTTAAAGCAGCAAATGTAAATAATGCCCTCCCCTGAACGATGATTTGGTGGCAAAGCTCACCATCTCAACAGGAGATGCACGACAAGCACGAAACATGTACTCATTCCACTTCAACACACAAAAATATTAGCGCCTGACTTTTTGTTTCTCCTAGCCCTCCCCACAGTGAATCAACCCCCCACCCTCAGCTGGGAAATTCCCACTCAGGGAAAGTCTGCACACAGGCCCAGGCGGAAACCTCGAACGCAGAGACTCCTGCGGGACGCTGACTCAATCCAGGCGCTGACCCTGGCGGGTTTCGCTGGCAGCCGGCCCGCTTCCCACGTTGCTCCCTGTGGCCTGCAGGGGGCCTCCCCCCACGGGACTGCTCTAAGGGATTTGGCATTTCTGTGGTCCTTAAGACAGTAAATTTATTTTCCATCTTAGCCTGGAAATTCTTCAACCGGATGGGCTCCTAAGAGACGTCCTCATACTCCCCACCAACCTGATGGAACTGGGACTGTGCAGCTCTTGGGGATCCTCAGGAGGCCCCAGAACAGCTCTCTCAGCCTCGTCTGGACCATACGGGGCCACCGCCCAGCAGCCACTCACCTGACACAGACTCTTCCTCACGTCCATGACGTGTCCCGCCCCCGCCCCCCACTGCTCCCCAGGCCTTGCCAGGCCTCTCCCTGCCCTGGGAGGGGGCCAGGTAAGCCCCTGCCCGCCTTACAGAGCAGGGGCTGGCACTCAGGGAGCTGGCTGAGCCCTGACACTCCACACCACTGACGACATGGCCCTGGATGCCACTGCTGGGAGACAGCCCTGTGCGGGGTGGGGGTGGGGGCCGCTGGGGGCGAGTCCCACACCGCGCTGCCCAGAGCAAACACCTGACAGCTAACACTGGAAGCTGACCCAGGAAGCCAGCATAACTTTCCCGTGTATTGCTGGGGAGGCGGGGAACCACAACACACTCTCAGACGGCTGTTTTCTCTGAGGAGCAGGAACTGGGAGTTTGGAAGGAAAGGGTGGAGCTGGAGATAAAAACAAAAACAGAAACAGACTTCTGCTCGTAGCCAGATGGCGCCACTGGGCCGATCACCCCTCCCCCAACCGGCTAAAACCCAGGCAAGATCCAGGAGACGACCGCCCTCAAGGTATTGGACATCGGGTGACCGAGGACAGTGACCCCCAAGATGCGGGGCCCAGGGCCCCCCAAATCAGGAGATGGAGCTGATGGCCCAGAGGGCCCAGTGCGGCTGGAGTGCCCAGGATGGAGCCGCAGAGGGGCAGGCAGGGTGGGCAGGCGCAGGCGAGCACACGTGCACACTCGGACCCGCGGGGGCTGCAAGGGCACTCAGAAGGGCTGGCCTCAGGAGTGAGGAACAGTGAATGCTGCCCAGAATCTCCTCACAAAGCTCAAAAGAAAGATCCAAAAGGGTCAAACTCTTTCCAAGTAACTTTTGCGCATCCTAGAACAAAGCTCAAATACTGATGGAATACAAAATGCCCAGCACCAAGGTCAGTTCACATCTGCCAACCAGCCGAAGATCGCCAAAGCCTGCTCAGACGTAAGTAGATAACTTCACTAAAGAAACTGAAATGATGGTTAAAAACCTTCTCACAAAGAGAATTCCAGGCCCAGATGGCTTCACTGGTAAAAAGTCTACCACACATTTAAGGAAGAGTCAAGACCAATTCTCTGCTACTTGGTCCGGAAAATTCAAGCGAAGGCTAACCCTGACCCTTCTATGAGGCCAACGTGACCCTGATAACAAACAAAGGCCTTACAGGAAAACCACAGGCCGATGTCCCTTGCAACACAGATGCAAAAATTCTTAGCAAATTAATTCTTAACTTGGAGAACCTTAGCAAATTGGCATAGCAATATACAGAAAGGGTAACATATCATGACCAGATGGAACATAAGGTTGGTTTAACATTAGAGAATCAATGTAATTCACCACATGAACAGAGGCTTCTCAATAGATTTTTTTTTTTTTTTTTTTTGCGGTACACGGGCCTCTCACTGTTGTGGCCTCTCCCGTTGCGGAGCATAGGCTCCGGACGTGCAGGCTCAGCGGCCATGGCTCACTGGCCGAGCCGCTCCGCGGCATGTGGGATCTTCCCGGACCGGGGCACGAACCCGTGTCCCCTGCATCGGCAGGCGGACTCTCAACCACTGCGCCACCAGGGAAGCCCTCTCAATAGATTTTTAAAAAAGCTTTTGACAAAACCCAACATCCATTCCCGGTTAAAACCAAAACCAAAACCAAACAAACAGAAAAACCAAGTAGAAGTAGAAGAAACTTCCTCAGCTTAGTGAGATGGGGGTTCCCTGTGGGCCCACGGGTGTGAAGTATGGATGAGACTTCCAAGCAGAGGTGTCGAGGGGACAGCGGGTTACATGAGCCTTCAAGAAACTCCTACAGGGAAAGATAACAGTTGCAGATAATTTTATTGTTCATTTCAGAAACTTTAGGGGGAAAAAATGTAAACACGAGGCTTTCAATGGATCCCACGAAAAGATGCCTCAGATCCCTCACCTTGCTGTGCCACCGGCCTGGGGACCCTCACCCGATCCGAACCAAGCCTCCTCCCCATTGCAAGCCCACCCTGACCCAGACTCCAGCCACCGATGGGGACTCTGCAGGGAGTCAGTCGAGAATGCACGTGCTTTGTCCGTCTGCAAGCTTCTTTGGCAGCATTTTCAGGAAACCCACATTTGACAGGACTGAGAATCGCTGGAGTGAGAAGGTCATCCCTTGATAGTAAACGATCTGTTATTAACGGATGGCCTGACCTTAGGGGCACGTGGGGCTGAAGCAGGCGGCGAAGAACACTGTTTCCCCTGCCTTCAGAAAACCACCAAGAAAGTGGAAGTGGACTAAAGTCCGACGGAGCAATGATTCTGCAACAGGCACGGCAGGCGGGTGCGGGGCCCCCGGCGGCAGAGATGCTGCCCTGCTGCCCAAGGATGCTTCTCAAACATCCCAGTGCAGGAACCGTGCAAGTTCCTCCCAACCGCACGGGCCCACGAGAGCTGTCACACTCCCAGGCACAATTTCGTCCTTGAGAGACTTTACCATTGCCATCAAGAGTCACACCGTTGGGCTTCCCTGGTGGCGCAGTGGTTAAGAATCCACCTGCCAATGCAGGGGACACGGGTCGAGCCCTGGTCAAGGAAGATCCCACATGCTGCGGAGCAACTAAGCCGGTGTGCCACAACTACTGAGCCTGCGAGCCACAACTACTGAAGCCTGCACGCCTCGAGCGCCCCCCCCCCCCCCCGTCACATCTCTGACAGACAGAAAAGCAGTGCCACGAGATCGCTCTTGGAGCCAACATCAGCTCCTCCCACGGAGGCCCCCGAGGGCCACCCTGGGATCAAGCCCCCGCCTCCAACTAAAGAAACTCAGCTACCGCTGTCCTTGGGAAGAGAAGACACAAATGCGACTTGTCCTTCTGCCCCAGTTCTCTTACTTGGAGAGTAGCCTCACACTGCAAGATGCTTTATTTCTGTTGAAAACTCTGGACATTCAAACTTGGATGAACGTCCTGAGGCGGCTCCCAAGGGGAAGAGAACCCGTGGAATTCGGGCCGGATGGCCAGCTGGTGCAGAAGCCAACTGGGAGTCCAGGGGCCAGGCGTAGGCTGGTGCCAGCTGTCCTACAGCACTCCGTATAACTATAGACCCTGACCCTAACCTGCCCTGACTCTCACTCCGATGCCCCCACCGAGGCCGACGGGGTCCTGGCCCTTTGATCGCACACATGGGACCCCACGTGCTGAGAAGCGAGGAGCGTGCAGGACACAGAGCAGAGGCAGAGCCTGAGACCACAAGGCGGACGTCCTCCGGTGTCATCCTGTCGGGACAAACCAGCCTGGGACGCCAACAGTCCTGTCACCTAGACCCCATGGTCTTTGGGACTGACTGGGGAGCATTCCCAGCGCCTGGGAGGCACCACAAGGCCACGGGGTGGGAGCTTTCGTGGAAAGAACCACCAGTCCGACCAGCTTCACCAGTTCAAAGAAACCCGAGACCACGCGTCTTTCCCATCCACCCCTCTTCATACTGAATGAGGAGGTTCGGGAGAGACGCGAAAAGCCCGTGTTACAGGCGTCCATGCGGACTGCAGTCCTCGGCGTGGCTGCCCGTTCCGATGCAGGCCTCTCTGCTCAGACCCACCGACCCAGACACTGCTCTCCGAGTAGCCGCCCTTAAGGAAAGTCGGCCCCCGCCCAACGGCACAGAAAGCACGACAAGGTGGGTGGTCGGTCTTACTCTCTTTTCTCCAAGCTCCTCGTCACAGCCTTCCCCAGAGGCAGGCTTGGTGCGGCCCAGGCCCCGGGGGTCCCACGTACCCCGACCCCACCCCGTGAGAAGGGCTCCGCCTGAGGTCCCGAAAGTGGCAGAGCTGGGCGAGGGGCAGTCCAGGAACAGCGTCCTTCCTGGGCAACCGCGCACAGAGGATGCAAACCCCACAGAGGCCTTTTCCCGGCCCCGTCGTCCACCGCGCCCGAGCGCGGGCCGGGCCCCCGGGCGCCGGGAGCGGCCCCCAGGCCGATTCCAGAGGCGCAGCCGGAACCCTGTTCGCAGCGCGGCGCCGCCCTCCGGGACGCGGCTGTGTAATCCCGTGCTGTCTCCGGAATCGCTGCCCCGCCGGACACCGACGGGCAGCCTCGCCGACCGTCCACGAACAGCTGTCCCCCCGGCCAGCACAGGCCTCCCGTCGCTTCCGCTGCCCTATTCAGGGCCCTAGACTACACTTCCCAGGCCGCTCCGCGCGCGCTTGCAGATGTCGCGAGAACCCTGGCCTGGCACCTACATGGCGGGGGCGGGCTCTCGCGTGGACCGCCGGGAGGTGTAGTTTTGGGCTGGGAGCCACGCTCCCTGGTACCCAGGCTCGGGCTGCAGAGAGACTACAAGTCCCAGGGGGCGCAGCGCGACCGCCTGGAGGGCGGGGGGTACGAAAGAGGAACCCGAAGGGCGCGGGGGTGAGTGAGGGGCCGGGGGCGGGCGCGCGGGGAGAGGGCGGGGGGCTACCCTCGGGGTGCAGACCCTGGGCCAGGCGGTAATGGCGGGGCGGGGCGGAGGGCGCGGGGTCCGGCCGCCCTGCTCCTCCGCGTCCCCCGCCGCCCCGGCCGCGCGGGAGGGCCCGCAGGTGGATATCGCCCCCACAGTGTCCAGTCTGATCCAGCAGGGTCTGTGTGCGTCATCACCAGGACGATTTAATTGACGCTTTAGTTTCGGTTTAATTGAGACCGGGGTTCGGACGCGCGTATCACAGCGTTTCAAGGAGCAGCGTTCGAGCCAACGCAGCTCCTCGGTGCCCGAGCGCCAGGGTGGCCCTTTTGTCCTGTTCCCCGGGCCCCTGCGGGGCCGGGGGCAGAGCTGGGCCCCGTGCTTCTCTCCTCCTCCCCGTGCCTCCGCAGCAGGCTGTGTTAGCCAGAGTCTGAACGGCCACGGTGATCTCAGGAGCTCCTAGAAGGAAATCAAACCTGGGTTTTCCGGAAAGTTTCTCTTACTGGCACACGCTCACCCCACCTGGCCCTGGGCGCTCCTCCCAAAGGCGGAGCAGCCGCGGCTCGAGGGTGCTCACCCCCGCACCCCTAGGGCGCCGCCCGCCCCTCCCTGCAGCGCCCTGTGCCTCGAGGTAAGCTGTGATTTGTCGCGTAATTCACTTGAAGAACGACCTCTGGTCACCACAGCACTGGGAATCCCGCGTCCCCAAGGCCAAGGACCCCCCCCCCCCCAGGTGGGCTCCAAGGGTCCAACCGGCAGCTCCGTCTCGGGACTGCTGAGGCCCCCGAGCCGTAAGTGTCAGCAGCCGGGAGTGTGTCCTTTACGTCGGTCAGATCGTTCACTGCGCTTATCTTCCTTGAGCGTGGGGGGATTTTCAGAATGGGAAGCAGCAGAATGAGAACGTCCGCGGTTCTCATATTGCCCGTTGGCGCCCTTTGCTCGCCGAGAGGCTGACTGGAGGTACCCGCACGGAGGCTCTGGAGATGCCGCGGGCCCTCCTGCGTTGTGCTCGACGGTGGGAGAAGGAAAGGGCAGCACACGTGAACTGTGAAGTTAGTGACCACCTGCCCCTCTCCCCTCTCCAGCCACAGCTGCCCGCAAGGCTGGAAGATCGCGTCTGCCCCCTGCCGTGGTCACCCGGGCAGGGCCTCCTGTCGGAGAGCTGTTTATGTGGTTTTCTGGCCCAGCACCCAACAGCTATTGAGGGACCTGAATAATTCCACCCCCCCCCCGCCCCCCGCGCCGTTACCTGACGTGTTACTTGTTCAGAATCACAGTGACTTCTTCCTTGAAACCAGTGCTTCTAAGGATAAATGAGAGTCATGAGAGAACACATGGTACAATTTAAATTCTCACCAAACTTTTCATTACCTTGTAGAAATTTTTGGACCCAATTCCTTAGATTTTTGGCTCCAATAAGATTTTCAAAATAGAAAATGAATTGCATTTATTCAGTTCGTGATTACATGTAATCCACATAAGTGAAGTGCATAGGTTCAGTTTGCCCAGTTTTGACAAATGTATATAGCTGTGTAACTTGCATACTGGCATGATAGAGCACATTTCTGTCATCCCCAAAGGTTCCCTCATGTTGTGTCCCCCGAGTCCTTGTGTCGAAGCCCTGACCCCCAGCGTGATGTTGTCTGCAGGTGGGGCCTTGGGGAGGTGATCAGGGTGAGGGGGGCCCGTGAGGGGATCGGTGCCCTGATAACAAGAGGAAGACAGAGACCCCCCCTCCCTGCTCACACACCAGGCAAGGCCAGGAGGACCGCGAGAAGGCGGCCGTCTGCAGGCCGGGAAGGGCCCTCACCAGAGGCCGGATCTGCCGGCACCCGGACCTTGGGCCTCCCAGCCCCGGTTCTGTGAGGAACAGTGTCTGTCTAAGCTGCCCTGGGCTGACTGAGACCTCGTAAGCCTTCCCAGCCCTGCCCCCCAGGAGCCGGCATGGTTCTGATTTCTGCCACGTTTCTTCATGGTGCTGTGTTAGACTCCATGGTCTGTGGAGCGCCCTGGCTGTCCGCAGCGCAATGCCTGACCTGGGACAGCACTTGGGTGGGTTCCTGGCATTGCCTTGGGTTATGGGGTCACGCACATTCTTGCACTTGTGTTCTGTGGGCGTGAGACTGCCATGTGGGGCCTGGTGGGCAGGGCGGTGTTCACTAGTGTCTTCCATCTGCATCTCCTTGAGCAGTGATGCTGGGCATGCGTCCATCTGCGACACCCGCTCAAAGCATCTGATCAAGTTTTTTGCCTTTTTAAATTTTTTAAAATTTTAAAATATTTTTAAAATTTATTTTTGGCTGTGTCTCGGTTGCGGCACATGGGATCTTCCTTGCAGCATGCGGGATCCTCTGCTGTGGCACGTGGGCTTCTCTCTAGTTGTGGCACGCAGGCTCCACGGCACATGGGCTCTGTAGTTGCAGCACGCGGGCTTTCTAGTTGTGGCCCATGTGCTCAGTAGTTGCCCCGCAGCATGTGGGATCTTAGTTTCCCGACCAGGGATCAAACCCTCGTCCCATGCATTGGAAGGTGAATTCTTAACCACTGGACCACCAGGAAAGCCCCCTGCCTTTTTAAAAAATTATCAAGTTGTAGAGACTTCCCTGGTGGCACAGTGGTAAAGAACCCGCCTGCCAGTGCAGGGGACACGGGTTCGATCCCTGGTCTGGGAAGATCCCACATGCCGCAGAGCAGCTAAGACCATGTGCCACAACTACTGAGCCTGCGTGCCATAACTACTGAAGCCCACGAGCCTAGAGCCCGTGCTTCTCAAGAGAAGCCACCACAATGAGAAGCCCGCACACCGCAACGAAGAGTAGCCCCCGCTCGTCGCAACTAGAGAAAGCCCACATGCAGCAACGAAGACCCAATGCAGCCAAAAATAAATGAATAAAACAAAATTATAAAAATTATCAAGTGGTAATTTCCTCTAGGTCTTCTGGATACAAGCCATGTCAGATATATATATATATGTATACATAGAGAGAGAGAGTATTACCTCCCATTGTTTGACTTGCCTATTCGCATTATTAGCGTCTTTTTAAAATTAAACTCTTTTGGAGTGGTTTTAGGTTAACAGAAAGATGCAGACCGAGGCACACTGTGGAAACTAAGACGCGACGGTGCTCTGTTACTGTTCCCCGCGCTCCAGGCTGCAGGTCACGCGCTGCCGCAGGGTCCTCTTTCTGCCCGGGGTCCCATCTGGGAGCCTACTTTTTCGTGACCTTGACGGTTTGGGGGAGGACCACTCAGGTGTTCTGTAGCGTGTCCCTGATTTGGGCTTTGTCTGCTGTGTTTTCTCCTGGTTAGACAGGGGTTGTGGTTTATGGAAAGAAGACCCCAGAGGTGAGGTGGCGCTCTCGTCACATCACATCAGGGCACCTGACGCACGACATCACGGGGGCTGTCGGCCTGGTCACCTGGCTCAGGGGGGATCTGCCAAGGAGTGTCACTCCTTGTCCTGTCCTCCCGTCTCTTTGGCAGCCACTCAGAGGGGCAGCCCACCCTCCCGGGGGTGGGAGCGAAGCTCCGGGGAAGACCCGCCGTGTGGTCTGGACTCCCGTAAGGAGGATGGACGCATGGGTGTCGTCTGCACTTTGGTGGGGACGCAGCTCCGCGCTGTCGGTTTGGCTGCCCACCTCGTTCCAGCCTTGGCCGCCAGGACCTTGTCGTTGCCCACCCCTCCCACCCCCCCACCCCTTGTGAGCGCTTCCTTCCTTTCTTGCACTGCCAGCCACGCCAGCTTTCCTTCATCTTGTTGTGTTCCCCGCCTCAGCCCTAGAATCACCCAGTTCTCCGGGGAGTGTTGGTTTGTTTCATGGGAGAGTGCGATTTAGAAACGAGGACCTGGCAGCGGGTGTGGGCGTTGCTGCTGGGGTGTCCTTGCCTGTAGTCCTCTTAGCAGATAGGTAACTATGTATCTGTTCACCTGTGTGTCTGTAACCTGTAGTTTGTTAGAAAAGTGCTTATATGTAACCTTCTCACTGCCATCACCATCATTTTCTTATTTGTCCCACCCCAGTGTACATAGAAAGCAGTTTCAGAATTGTTCTCCCATATACCTCCCCACTCTGAGAAACAAATTTGTCACCTTGAGTGCCATGTTTATATTTGGTTTCTTCTTATCGTTGGTCTTACAGTTCCCAGTCAAAACACTGTCTTCCTGTCCTCTTCGGTGTGTTGGTGCCACACGTTGTGATACAGTTAGATTCAGTGGTCACAGTCTGCTTCCGTCCTGACATCCCTGACATTCTGGTGGGTGTTGTTGATTTTTTTGCATGTATTAAAGTCTACTCTCTGTGATATATCATTCTATGGATTTTGGCAAATGCATGGAATTTGTATCCACCATAATGGTGTATTTTCATGAGCAGAAGTTTTTAATATTGATGAAGTTTAGTTTATCAGTTGTGTTTCTTTTTTGGTTCATGCTTTCTGTGTCCTATTTAAAAGTCTTTGCCTAACCAAAAGCCCCTAAGATAGTCTCCTGTAGTTGCTTGTAGAAGGTTTATAGATGCAGTTTTGTGTTTAGCTCTGTGAGCCGTCTCTAATTAACTTTTCATGTGATGTGAGTCTAGTAGTTTCACTTTTTACTCCATGTGAGTAACCGGCTGTCCCAGCGCCGTTTCTTGAAAACAACTTTCTTTTCTCCATTGAATTGCTTTGGCATCTTATCAAAAATCATTTGACTGTTTGTGAGGATCTATTTCTGGGTTCTCTATTCTGTTACGTTGGTCTATCTGTTCATCAATCCACACTGTCTTGTGACTTTATAGTAAGTCTTCAGGTACAGCAGTGTAAGTCCTCCATGCTTGTGCTTTTATTCTTTTTAATTTTTTTTAATTTTATTTTTTTTTACTTTTTGGCTGCACCTCGTGGCATGTGGGGTCTTAGTGCCCCGACCAGGGATTGAACCTGCACCCCCTGCATTGGAAGCTTGGAGTCTTAACCACCGGACCACCAGGGAAGTCCCACTTGTTCTTCTTTTTAAAATTGCTCTGGGGCTTCCCTGGTGGCGCAGTGGTTGAGAGTCCGCCTGCCGATGCAGGGGACGCGGGTTCGTGCCCCGGTCTGGGAGGATCCCACATGCCGCGGAGCGGCTGGGCCCGTGAACCATGGCCGCTGAGCCTGCACATCCGGAGCCTGTGCTCCGCAATGGGAGAGGCCACAACAGTGAGAGGCCTGCGTACAGCAAAAAAAAAAAAAAAAAAAAAAATTGCTCTGGCTATTCTAGGTTCTTTGTATTTTCATATACATTTCAGAATCAGGTTGTCAGTTCCTCAAAAAAAAAAAAAAAACCTGCTGTAATTTTGATTGTGATTATCTTAAATACTGGGTCAATTTGGGGAGAAATCAATCTTAGTAATATTGAGTCCTCTAACCCATTCGCATGGATGAATGGAGATACACACATATATGTGTGTGTGTTCATGTTGATACATATGTGCCAGTATTGTATGTCTTTCCATTGTGTGGACCTTGAACAAGTCTCAGCAGTTTTATCTTTCTCTGTGTCCAGGTCTCACACATCTTTTATTAAGTTTACCCCCACAAACAGACTGTTTTGAGTGCCGTTGTAAATGATATTTAAGTTTCACTTTCCAATGGCGTGTTGCTGTTATACGGAAATGACAGTGGCTTTCGCATACTGACTTTATATTCTTGTTGTTGTTTTTTTTTTTCGGTACGTGGGCCTCTCACTGCTGTGGCCTCTCCCGTTGCGGAGCACAGACTCTGGACGCGCAGGCTCAGCGGCCACGGCTCACGGGCCCAGCCGCTCCGCGGCACGTGGGATCTTCCCGGACCGGGGCACGAACCCGCGTCCCCTGCATCGGCAGGCGGACTCTCAACCACTGCGCCACCAGGGAAGCCCTGACTTTATATTCTTGCAACATTGCTGGCCTCGCCTACCAATCATAGTAGGTTTTTAAGATTTCCGAGGATTTTCCACGTGAACAGCCATGCCGTGTGCACAGAGGCACGGTCACTCCTCTTTCTAACCTTGTGGCTTTTGCTTTGTTTTCTGTCGTCACTGGCTTGAGCCACAGGACGGTGTTGACTAGACCTGCTAAGGCTGGGTGGCCTTGGCCTCTTCACTGCTGCTATGGCATCAGCTGTGGGGTTTTTGGAGATGCCCTGCCTCACGCTGAGGGTGTCTCCTGTTTGCAGTTTGCTGAGAGTTATCGTGAATGGGCCTGAAATTTTGTCAAATGCTCGTTTTGCATCTGCTGAAATTGTGACATGGTTTTTTTCCTCTTTCATCTATTAAAGTGGTTGATTGCATTGACTGGTTTTTGTATGTTAGGTCAATCTTTTTTTTTTTCCCCGAAGTTACAAAGACTTTTAAAAATATGTTTATTTATTTATTTTTAAATTTTATTTTTGGCTGCGTTGGGTCTTAGTTGCCCCGCAGCATGTGGGCTCTTAGTTCCCCAACCAGGGATTGAATCCGTGTCCCCTGCGTTGGAAGGCAGATTCTTCTCCACTGGACTACCAGGGAAGTCCTACGTTAAGTCAATCTTATGTTCCTGGAAGAAACTCATTTGTCGTGTTCTGTCACCTTTCTGTGTTTTGCTGAATGCAGTTTGCTAATGTTTTGTTACAGCTTGGGGTCTGTATTCGTGAGGGATGTCAGTCTGCATTTTTTCCCTCGTAATGTCCTTGTCTGGATTTCTGTCGGGGTTATGCTGGCCTATGTTTGAGTCTTGCTTGCTGGCCTTATAAACGAGCTAGGACAGGTTCCCTTCCCCTTTGTTTTCTGAAGGACTTTGTTTAGTATTGGTATTAGTTCTTCCTTAGTGTTTTGGTAGACTTCACTCGTGAAGCTGTCTGGGTTCACTGTTTTCTTTGTGGGAAGCTTTACAAATATTAATTCAGTTTCTTTCCTTTCATCATCTGCCTAATACGGTTGAATTCACTCGTTTTTCTGTCTTAAGATGGAAGCACAGGTCAGTGCTTTCACACTTGTCTTCGTCTCTTATACAGCCATTAAAACTATAAAATTTTTTCTAAGCGCTGCTTTAGTTTCCTACACAAAATCTGATAGGGTCGCACTTTATCTTTCTGTTAAAAATATTTTAAAATTTCCAGTGTTTGATCCATGAGTTATTTAGAAGTCTGTTGTTTAATTTACAAGTATTTGGAGATTTTCTAAATATCTTTTGTTACTGATTTCTAATATAATTCCATTTAGTCAGAGAATATTCTCTGTATGATTTTCACCCTTTGAATTTGTTGATACTTGTTTTATGGTCAGACATACGGTCTGTTAGTGAATATTTTGTTTGCAGTTAAGAAGAGTGTGTATTACACTTTTTTTGAGTGTCATATTCTGTAATTGTCAGTTGAGTCAAATATTGCCCAAATCTTTTTTTTTTTTTTTTTTGGCGGTACGCGGGGCCTCTCACGGTTGTGGCCTCTCCCGTTGCGGAGCACAGGCTCCGGACACGCAGGCTCAGCGGCCATGGCTCACGGGACCAGCCGCTCCGCGGCACGTGGGATCTTCCCGGACCGGGGCACGAACCCGCGTCCCCTGCATCGGTAGGCAGACTCCCAACCACCGCGCCACCAGGGAAGCCCTGCCCAAATCTTTTATATCCTTACTCTTTTTTTTTTTTGTCTACTTGTTCAATCAGTTATTTTATTTATTTATTTTTTTGCTGTACGCGGGCCTCTCACTGCCATGGCCTCTCCCGCTGTGGAGCACAGGCTCCGGACGCGCAGCCTCAGCGGCCATGGCTCACGGGTCCAGCCGCTCTGCGGCATGTGGGATCTTCCCGGACCGGGGCACGAACCCGCGTCCCCTGCATCGGCAGGCGGACTCTCAACCACTTGCGCCACCAGGGAGGCCCTCAATCAGTTATTGAAAGAGGGGTATTCAAGTTTCCAATCACATTTGTGGATTTGGCTTTTTCCTTTTAGTTCTCGCAACTTCATGTGTTTGCAAGGTTTTATTCAGTGCATACAAATCAATCCAAGACGATTGATTATCTTCCTGATGAACTTACGCTGTTATTGTTGTGAAAGATCCAAGTCTACTTTGTCTGCTCTCAGTATATCTGCATGAGTGTTCTTATACTCAGTAATTGCGTAGTCTATCTTTTCCATCCTGTGCTTTCAGTGTTCTGTGTCTTTATGTATAAAGCTTGTCTGTTATAAAGTGCATATCATTTGGTCTTGCTTTTTATCCAATCTGACAATCTCTACTTTTCGAAAAAATAACTATAATAACTACCATTTATTGAGGCATTTTATATGCATTATGTAATTTCATTTTTTCCAGATTTTTTTATTGTAGTGAAATATACATAACATGAAATTTACCATTTTTAAAATATGTAGCCTGTAGCATTAAGTGTATTTATGATGTTGTACAACACTTACCACCACCCGCCTCTGGAACTTTCTCATCTTCTCAAACTGAAACTCTGTCCCCATTAAACGCTAACTGCCGTCCCCTTCCCAGCCTTGGCACCCACCCTCCTACTTTTTGTCTCTATGGATTTGACGACCCTGGGGACCTCATGTAAGTGGAATCATACATTATTTGGTCCTCTTGTGCCTGGCTTATTTCACTTAGTATAATGTCACCCATGTTGTAGCAGGTGTCAGAATTCCTCCTTTTTAAGGCTGAATAACATTCCATTGTATGGATGGACCACATTTTGTTTACTCACTCATTGGTCAGTGGGTATTTGGGTTGCTTCCACTTTTTTCTTTCTTGGCTGTTGTGAATAATGCTGCTGTGGACACTGGTGTACAAATATCTCTTAACGACCCTGTTTTTGGTTCTTCTGAGTATATAATCAGAAGCGGAATTGCTGAATCATATGGTAATGCTGCACCGCTTTACATTTCCACCAGCAGCAGACAGGGGTTCAGATTTCTCCACGTTCATTGTTTCTGGGTTGGTTCTTTTTAAAATATTTATTTATTTATTTATTTTATTTGGCTGTGCCGGGTCTTAGTTGTGGCATGTGGGATCTAGTTTCCTGACCAGGGATCGAACCCAGGCCCCCCTGCATTGGGAGCATGGAGTCTTAGCTACTGGACCACTAGCGAAGTCCCAGTTGTTTCTGTTTTTTTGATAGTAGCCATCCTCATGGGTGTGCAGTAGTATATTTGCTGCATTTCTCTAATGATCGGTGATGCTAATCTCTGCTTTTGATGGAGTCTTTAGTCTGTTTACATTTAGTGCGGTTATTAGAGTGCTTGGGTTTAAAATCTACCATCTTGATGTTTGATTTCTATTTTTCCATCTGTTTCTCCTTTCCTCCCTTTTTTCTTTTTTTGGTGAATCGAGTTTTTAAAATTCTGTTTTATGTCCTTTATTGACTTCTTAGTTCTGCCTTTTGTGTTATTTTATAGTGGTTCCTATGGAGATTAAATATGTGTGTTTAATTTATCATGGTCTACCTAAAAGTTAATCCTGTACTTCACAAACAGTACAGAGGGTCCCAGTGACCACCTTCTACTTCTAGTGCTCTTGGCCGCATATATTTTAGTTCTTGTGCTAGAAAATTCTACAACACAGTTTTCATCTTTACTTTAGCTAATAGTCTTTAAAAATAGTTAGAGGTGTATTACATTTAATTGTTAAAGTCTTGGATGCCTTTGTTTACTAAATTGAGAATTTCTGGGTCCAGTGGTTAGGACTTTGTGCTCTCACTGCCGAGGGCCTGGGTTCAATCCCTGGTCGGGGAACTAAAATCCCACAAGCCTCCAGTGCAGCCAAAAAAAAAAAGAGAGAATTTCTGTAGAACTGTGCCGTACTTGGCTTGACATGCTAAATGTATTAGTTGAACGTTTGTAAAACAAGCAGTACCCCACTGGCCCCTGTAGAAAACCCTCAGACCCCAGGTCAGTGTGGGGGGTAAGTAGAGGCTCTGGAGCCAGGGGCCTGGCCAGTCCTCACCCTGCCGTGTACTCGCTGTGCCATGTACTTGCTGTGTGATCTTGTGCAAGCCGTGTTTCTCCTCTTACAAGGGGTCCAGGGGACTTCCCTTGGTGGCGCAGTGGTTAAGAATCCACCTGCCAATGCAGGGGACACGGGTTTCAAGCCCTGGTCCGGGAAGATCCCACATGCTGAGGAGCAACTAAGCCCGTGCGCACACAACTACTGAGCCTGCGCTCTAGAGCCTGTGAGCCACAACTACTGAGCCTGATGTGCCACAACTACTGAAGCCCGCATGCTCACAGCCTGTGCTCCGCAACAAGAGAAGCCACCGCAATGAGAAGCCCTCGCACCGCAACGAAGAGTAGCCTCCTCTCGCTGCAACTAGAGAAAGCCCGTGCACAGCAACGAAGACCCAGCTCAGCCAAAAATAAATAATAAAATAAAATAAATTAATTTTTAAAAAAGGGGGTCGATAAAGGCATTGCTGGGAGGGTAAAATGAGGTAATATGGATGAATAACTCAGAGTGGTGCTTGGCACACAGCAAGGACTATATAATTGCTGTTCTTGCTGTTGTTACACAGTGAGCAGGTTCACATCCCTTGGAGATCCAGGATCTGCAGCAAAAAGAGACTTTTTCATCCTTCGCAAACCAACATGGGCATGAAAGTCCGGCCCTAGCTGTGTATGTGACAAACCTCTAAGGTGTGAAATTACTTTTCATAGGAGAATAAACCTCAGATTATTAATTTGATCATTCTTTGGGGAATGTTTTAGAGATGAAAAGGGCTACTAAAATAATGTTAAGTATAACTTTTTTTTTTTTTTTTTTTTTTGTGGTACGCGGGCCTCTCACTGCTGTGGCCTCTCCCGCTGCGGAGCACAGGCTCCAGACACGCAGGCTCAGAGGCCATGGCTCACGGGCCCAGCCGCTCCGCGGCATGTGGGATCCTCCCAGACCGGGGCACGAACCCCTGTCCCCTGCATCGGCAGGCGGACTCTCAACCACTGCGCCACCAGGGAAGCCCTAACTTATTATCTTAAATTTATCTTTTTGCAACTGGATTCATGTTGTTAACCAAGAAGAGTGTTTTAGCATCCATCCCCATTTGCTTCCCTGAGGCCGACTCCTGCCCAGTGGAGATGAGGCTCTGGTGGCACTGCAGTTCTCTCCAAGTGCCCTGTTGCTGACCTCTGTGCCTACCATTGGGTTTCTGAATAGAAAAGCCATGCAGTAGAGTCATTTCCGGCATAGAAGAATCAGCTCCAACAAATGACTCTCCCGTAGATGGCAATTATCAGCCTGGACAAGATAGAAAAGCAGCTACCTGAGGACTCTGGAAGAGGGGACAGCAGGCAGATCCTGAGGGCAGCTTAGACTTAGAGGCATGGCCGGCACACAGTGTGTCTCTTGTTTGCACGTCTTTCCTCTGAGGGCTGCACAGTCACTGCAGGGGTGGTGTGGTGGCTAAAACTCTGGGTGGAAAGACCGTGCGATTCCTCGTTAGACTAATGGGGAGGAGCTGGTATCCACAGCTGCTGGGGAGAAATCCTGGAACGGGGAATTCTGCGAATAAACTCTGCTCAGATTTCTGTCCAAGGCCTTGAACCGTGCACACACACAGGGCATGGGGAGAAGCCACCTGGAGTGAGAGCGAGGCCACCCGCTTCCCACAAAATCAACAGCACACAGTTTGCAGTTTGAATCTAATGAGATTAATCGCCTGCTAAAGCAAAACCATAAACTCTCTTCAGAGCAATATAATGGAATTCAGAGTCTCTACAACATAACATTTGCAATATACATGTTACAATCTGAAAGTACTCAACATACAAAGAGCCAGGGGGATGTGAACCATCCTCAGGGAAAAGACAGTCAACAGACGCCAATCGTGTTATGACCCAGATGTTGGATAGTCAAACAAGCACCTCACAGCTGGCTTAGTAACTGTGTTCAGTGAGGTAAAGGAAAATACACTCATAATGAACAAAAACATAGGAAATCTCGGTAGAGGAGTAGAAAATATTTTTCAAAACAAGACAGTTGGAAACTTTAGAACTGGAAAATAAACACCTGAAATAAAAAATTCACTGAATGGGCATAATAGAATGGAAATGACAGGAAGTAGTCAGACTTCAAAGACAAATCAGTAGAAATCATCTGGTCTGAAGAAAAACTGGGGAAATGATTGAGGGAAAAGCACGAAGAGCCTTAGGGACTCATGGGGCAGTGTCAAGTGTCTCACGCAGCGTAACTATGGAGCCCAGAGGGGAGGCGAGAGGACACAGTGGGGCAGGAGAAGTACTTGAAGAACAGTGATCAGACTCTTTCCAAATATGGTGAAAAACGTAAATGTAGAGATTTCAGAAGCTCAGTGAGTCCCAAACAGGATGAATATGACTAAAACCATACCTAGGCACATCATTTTCAAATTACTGAAAACTTTAAGATTAACTTTAAAAATCTTGACGGCAGCCAGAGAAAAACAAGACTACATACACACAGCATCGCAAAGACTAGGAACTTATCATCAGAAGGCAAGTGGAGCTGCAATCTATAAAGTTCTGGAAGAAAGATAGTCAACCCTCCAGGAGTGTGTGTTAAATACAGATGTTTTCAGAAGAAGGAAAACTGATGGAATTTGTTGCCATCATCTGTGTACTGCCAGACATGCTAAAGAAAGTCTTTCCAGGCTGAAGGAAAATGATACCAGAGTGAAACTCAGGTCTTTATGAGTGAGTGATGAGCATCAAAAAGGGTAAATATCTGGGGGGAATGTTTTCTTTAAAATACGTATTTAAAGAAAAAATCAGAACATGTCTTGGGTTTGTAATGCATACAGATGAAATACGTATGATAACTGTAGCATAAGGAGCAGTGAAGGGGATCTGTGGACCCGCAGGTTCTGCCTTTACATGAAGTGCTGCAGTATTGATTCTAAGTAAGCTGTGAAACAGTGGGGATGTGTGTTGCAGTCCTAGAGCAATAGCCATAAAAATAATACAGAGACTCATAACTGAAGAACCAAAAGATAAATTGACAGGGGATTTTTAAAAATATTCAAATAATATAAGAGAAAACAGGAAAGAGAGAACAGAGAAATAAAACACCAGAGAGACAGCAGAAAACAAATAATAAATGGTAGCCTTAAATCCAACCATAGCGTCATTATACATTTGCCAATGCCCAGCATCAGGAGTGAGCCTGATGTAAATATGGACTTGAGGCAACAATGATGTGTCAGTGTAGGTTCATCAGAGTACCTATCTGGGGCAGGATGTTGCCAGTGGGGGAGGCCTCTGCTTGTGTGGGGGCAGGGGGGTGTATGGGAATTCTCTTACTTCCTGCTCAGTTTAGCTGTGAACCCAAAACTGCTCTAAAAAATTAAGTCTTCTATGTATTAAAACCAAGGAACAAGTACAAAAATAATAAAATGGTAGACCTAAGTTTAACCACATTAAATGTTAATGGACTAAACTCTCCACTTAAAAGGTAGAGATTATCAGAATGCGTAAATAAGCAAGACCCTACTACATGCTGTCTATGGGAGATTCACTTTAAATATCAAAAACACAGGTTGAAAAATAAGTGAATGCAAAATGTGTATGTATACAAATAGCGTAAGAAGGCTGGAGTGGCTATATTAATATCAGATAAGGTAGATTCACAATATGGAGTATTACTAAAGAGAACGAGGAAATTCTAATAATAAAGAGGTTGTTTCATCAGGAAAACATCAATTATGAATGCACCCAATAAAGGGAGTAATAAGCAGTCATGGTAGGCAATTTTAGCATCTTTCTCTCACCAGGTATTAGAACAAAAGACCTAAAGAAATCAGTAAAGACATAGAGGATCTGAACAGTGCTCCCAAGCATCTTGACCTGATTGATATTTGTGGAAAGCCACACCCATCAGAAGCAGAGCACAAATCCCTTCTAAGTGCGTATTCTCTAACAAAGACCAGCTGCTGTGCCCTAAAACGAGTTCTAAGGAAAGTAGTGCACAGCTGTATTTATTTGCATAGGACATGATTATATAGAAGACACTAAGAAATCTGTGAAAAACTGCTAGAACTATTAAGTGAATTTAGCAAAATCTCAGAACTCAAGGTTAATATGCAAATTTTACTTGTATTTTTGTATACTAACAGCAAACCGTTATGAAATGCAATTAGAGGCCACCGCAGCCCCTGGAAGTCTGGAAAGGGGGAACCGCAAGCCAGTGAAACGGCTCAGTCCCCCGGGCGGCAGGGGCTGGGTGGGGGTGGGACACTGCTGCTGCAAGGGTTCCTGGCGGAGGTCCGCACCAGCCACGCTGAATAAAAGCAAGAAGGAGGAGGGACCACCAGAAGCGGGACACGTGGACAAAGTTCAAGAGGAGGACAAGACATAGTAGAATCAGACTGCCGCTGTCTGAGAGCTGGGGCTACAGAGCTTGAAATTACCCCGGAAAACCTCTGAAATGTTGCGCCCTTCACCGCTTCCTCCTACGGACTCCAGAGGCAACACACCGTATTAAGCACGAGAGTTGGCAGATCACTGTGTATATTTTTCAGGAGCACAGACTGAGGTGTTTCTGTTCCTCTGACCTTGAGTTACCGTTGCTTTCCATTGTGGTCTCTTTCCCCTCAGTGTTCCTCTCCGTTCTTCACTTCTAGTCCCACCGCCTTACCAAGTGTGATCGACTCACGCAGGTGAATTAGACCATCTTTTCGCATGCTCTTTTCCTCCCTGTCTGCCAGTATTACTCTGAACTTGACCGTTTTAAACCTGAACCGTTCACGTGGGTTTGCAGTTCCCAGTCTGCTTTTCAAACTTTCTGATGTCACGTCACCATGACAGTCAGCATTGGCTCAGGTTACCCTGTGGACATACCTCTGTTAGGACAGTTAGCACATCCGGGGCTGCCCAGCCCGAGAGGTGCAGAGCAGGTGCCCGTCCGGGGCAGAGAAGTAATCCCGACAGAGAAAACGTTAAAGAGCTTGGCCTGCGGTTGACTTAATTACCACTTCAAGCGTGGGGAAGGTCTTATACAGAAGTCCTGGCCGGTGATAATCTGGCCTCAAGGAAAACAGAGGAGCAGATGGCTTACGTTGCAGACCACTTTGTGGTTAGAACAGGGGGACATTTGATTGGCGTGGGTTTTTAGCAAGACGATGAAGTCCTTTAGTAAAGGGTAGGGTGCGTCAGCCAGGGGCTAGTGAACAAAACGCTGACTCCTGATGGCCATAAACGCTGGCACCTGACGCCTGTGGCCCTGCTCCCCATCTCCAAAGTGGCTTGGTGAGTTTCAGATTTGGCCATTTTTAAGTTTATGGGATAGATTCGGCATGACCCCTCTTGAAAGTTTCCCTGCAAGGTATATGGCAGGATATGTCTTCCCATGTAACAAAATACCATTAAAAGTCGTAACTGCTGCTGTGCAACTTCTGCCTTTTACTAGAAACTTCTGTTCCTTGAACGACGTGTATTGGTGCATCTTTCTTTGCTTTCTTTCTCTTTCAAATAGAATGTTTCATGTTTGACCTTGCTTATCCGTATGTCTCCTGGGAATCAGTTTCTGCCCAGTACTTCCTGCTGGTTTATTTCATAGGACACTTTTAAGGAGTGAGGTTGCAGATGGGTTCACAGGTGACTTGACCTTGGAAAACTGTGGAGATTGACAGAGGGAACTCGTCTTTGAGCACCTGTTCTCAAAGCAACATTCAGATCTGTAGAAACATAGCTAGGCGCATTGGATGAACATATAGAATCCTGGTAAATTGCTCAGAGAGTCCTAAAGTCCAGTTGAGAGGATCAGACCATGCGACTGTGTTGTTATTATATTAATTTGTGTAGTGTCCAAAGTTACTTTTTAAAAAGATTGATTTGTTTATTTTTGGCTGTGTTGGGTCTTCATTGCCGCATGTGGGCTTTCTCTAGTTGCGGCGAGAAGGGGCTACTCTTTGTTGTGATGCGTGGGCTTCTCACTGCGGTGGCTTCTCTTGTTGCAGAGCACGGGCTCTAGGCGTGTGGGCTTCAGTGGTTGCAGCATGCGGGCTCAGCAGTTGCGGCTCACGGGCTTAGTTGCTCCGCGGCATGTGAGATCTTCCTAGACCAGGGCTCGCACCTGTGTCCCCTGCATTGGCAGGCAGATTCTTAACTACTGCGCCACCAGGGAAGTCCCCAAAGTTATGTTTTAAAAAGTGTTCGTGCTTTTTGTAAAGTGATTTGTTCTAAGCACATTAAAGGTCATTCAAGTGTTGTTCAAAAAAGAGAAAGAAAAAAGAAATTAGAGAGTTAATTATATTTACAATAATACCCAAAGACAAAATATTTAGTAATATGTTTAACAAAAGATGTGTAAGAGCGCCTCTTCACTGAAAGCCACAGAACATTGCTGAGAGAAATTAAAGACAACTTGAAGGGACTTCCCTGGTGGTCCAGTGGCTAAGACTCTGTGCTCCCAGTGCAGGGGGCCCGGGTTCAATTCCTGGTCAGGGAACTTGTCCCACATGCCGCAACTAAAAAAAGATCCCGCGTGCCACAACTAAGACCCGGCGCAGCCAAATAAATATTTTAAAAAAGAAACAAAGACAACTTGAAGAAATGGAGCGAGAGCATGTTTGTAGATTAGAAGACTCAATACTGTTAAAATGTCAGTTATCCCAGTCAAGATTCCAGAAGGCTTTTTGTAGTAATTGACAAGATGATTCTAAAACATGGAAATGCAGGTGACCTGGAATTGCCAAAGCAATTACACAAAGCAGGGCTTCACTCTGCCTCACTTCAGACTTTCTGTAAAGCTTCAGTAGTTGAGACTGTGTGGTACTGGTGACACACAGATGAGTGGAACAGAATAGGAAGTCCAGAAGTAGACCCACACACAGACAACTGATTTTCAACAAAGATGTCAAGATAATTTAATATGAAAAGGAAAGCCTTTTTAACACATGGTGCTACAATAACTGGATATACATAGGGAAGAAAAATGAACTTGATCTTTACTTCACACCATGACACAAAAGTAACTCAAAGAAAACACAGGAAATCCTTATGACCCTGAGGTCAAGGCAGAGATTCCTTAGGACGCAAAAAGCGGAACCATAAAAGAAAAAATGGATGCATTCGATTTTATCAAAATGAAAACATTTGTTCTTCTAAAGATACCCATTAGAAAATGATAAGACAAGTCACAAATGGGAGAAAAATATTTACAGTACATATATCTGACAAAAATACATGAGAGTTAGCACATAATAATAGACAGATGACCCAGCCAAACAGCGTGGCCCAAAGATGTGAATAGACACATTATGAGAGATGTAAGATGTGTGAATGGCTGACAGACAGAGGTGCTGACTGTCGCTAGTTATACCAGAGAAACGCAGGAGAAAACAGCAGGAGAACCGCTGCCCGCCCACCGGTGCGAGGCCACTAGCTGGCAGGGCCAGAGCACACGGAGCCACTGCCCGAGAACAGCAGGGCAGCTTCCCAGAGAGTCCCCTTGACCAGGTGCTTCCAAGTATTTACCCAAGAGGAAGGAAAGCCAGCGACTGTGCAGGAACGGGCCCAAGAACGTCCCCAGCAGCGTTAGCCACCAAAATGTGGGAAAAAGCCACATGGCCATCAGCAGGCAGCGGGCAAGGGAAGTGTCCTTGCAGTGGATGCCACTCAGCCACGAGAGGGCAAAGTATGGAGTAATCTGAAGATCTCTGTGGCCACGCTGAAGGGCAGGAGCCCGACACAAGGTGCGCGGAACAGTGTGGTCCGTTCTCCTGAAATTCCAGAAGACACCGTCCACGTGCAGCGGCAGGG
The DNA here is from genome assembly GCF_008692025.1 of Phocoena sinus. Classification (NCBI taxonomy): domain Eukaryota; kingdom Metazoa; phylum Chordata; class Mammalia; order Artiodactyla; family Phocoenidae; genus Phocoena; species Phocoena sinus. The sequence continues at coordinate 287,385 of NC_045763.1, read as the reverse complement.
CTTGGCCGGGCAGGGGGGGCCGTGGAGGGGCCGCACGGGAGTCGTGTCCACTGAGTAGCAGACAGAGGTGTCGACTGAGACCTGATTCCTGAATCAAAGGTGTCAATGCGGCTGTGACACCAGTAGTTGCCACCTGAGGGGATTTCAAATTCTAGAAAGGGGATGGTGCCGCAGGAAAGAGCAGGTGTTCTTTTTGTTTTTGTTTTGTTTTTGCGGTACGCGGGCCTCTCACCGTTGTGGCCTCTCCCCGTCGCGGAGCACAGGCTCCGGACGCGCAGGCTCAGCGGCCATGGCTCACAGGCCCAGCCGCTCCACGGCATGTGGGATCCTCCTGGACTGGGGCACGGACCCGTGTCCCCTGCATCGGCAGGCGGACTCCCAACCACTGCGCCACCAGGGAAGCCCAAGAGCAGGTGTTTTTAATGGGGGGACTTGACGTGGGGGGCGGCGTCTGCTCCATCAGCCTGGACTAAAGGCGTCACAGAGCGAATGGCAGGACAGACCCCAACCCGGGACCCCCAGGCCCTGGGCCAGTGGGCAGAGGGGCTTCTCGCCCCCCAGCCCCAAGCGCGCCCTCTGTGGAACCTGAACCAGCCCTCCTCACGCGCAGCTCCACTCTGCAGCTGTTTTTGTTAAGAAAAAAGTGTTTTTAGAGGTGACTTTTATGTGTTTGGGACAGATTATAATTGTAGTTCCCACCTTTCAGAATAAAAACCCGACTCACGATTTACTTCCGGGGTTTGCAGGCCGGCGTGTTTCCCCGGTTGCGTTAGAAGTGTGGCACCGTGAGCGCTGGATCGCGTGTGCTGTCCGCGTTTCGTGTGGCTTTAGCGTTAGGAAGTTTTACTTGCAGTCTGTCTGCTCTCTGGATCCATCACCCGCCAGAGGCACCTGCACCCAGTACCTGCCTGTGTCACGCTTTTAGTGCCCCAGCTGGGTGTTTTCCACACACCCTCCCCGTGATGACAACAGGGCCAACGGCACAAAACTGTTAAGACCGAGGGGTCCTGACCAGCCTGGCCGCCCCAGAGGCACCCTTGCCATTCCGTCTCTGGGTGGAAATACCGGAAATCGAATTCGGGTCTTACGAGGACAGGATGAGATGGCGGGTGGGAGGGCCGTCCGAGCTCTGGGGCGGGACTGGCTCACCCAGACCCTCTCTGCTCAGTCCTTCTTCCTGGAAGCAGCAGCGAACGGTGGGAAACTGGCGGAGGAGGGAGTGAGTCCATAAGATCCTGGTCCGGGTGGGCCGAGCCATGGGGTTTCCTGATGAAAAGTCCAGTTGGACCCCGAGCCCCGGGCGTGGTTTGGCTGCGCTTGACCAGCAGCACGGCCTCACCTATCCACCTCGATTTGCAGGCCCCGGGCCGAGGGTCTGCCGGGCTCCAGGAGGGCCAGGTAAGCATCCTGTGCTCTGGCCCCCGCCCGGTGCCCTGCCCTGCCAGGCGTCGCCTGTGGCCACACGGCACCCTCTCCTCTCGCAGACCCTGAGCTCCGGGACATGGCGCTGCCAGCGCGCCGTCCTCCTGGCCAGCCTCCTGGTGGAAGTTGCCAGTAGATCCTCAGGAAGTGCGGTGAGCACCCAGCACGTGGCTCGTGGGCTCTTCACCCAGGGGCTCGCCCTTCCACCTCTAGGTGCCACCCTTGTCCCGGCCCCCGAGACGCTGGCCGTGCCCACTGCCAGGGTCAGAGGGGCCTGTGCCTCTGGGCGGGCAGCAGACGCACAGCCCCGCCCCTGGCACCTGCTCCACTCTGCCTGCTAGAACCTCCTTTCCCTCTGCCCAACTAGACCTCTTTCTGGAGCTGAATAGGGTCTCCACAGAGCTGCCCCCACTGGCACTGGCCACAGCTAGTGGGCGGACAGAGACGCCCACTTCAGGCTCAGACTCGGCCAGGTCATGGCTCTCCCAAGCCGGTGACACAGGTGTGCCAGGCCTGTGGTTTCTGGAGGTGCCCGGCCATGTGTGCACACACCCAGCTGCTCGTCCTCCAGGATGGTGAGCCTTCCAGCCGCTCTGCCCCTGCCGGGTTGGGTGGACAGGACAGCCAGGCTTCCCCCTCGGGCTCGGCCTTGGCCCCCTGGAGTCCAGGATGCGCCCACCATTCCTCAGCCGCCCTGAGGTGCCCCTTGCAAATCACAGCGTGCCAGTCCTGGGAAACCAGCTCGGCTGGGCTGAGCGCACAGAGCGGAGCTGCCCGGACGCCCCCCGAGGGCCCCTGCCGCCGCCTGGTCTGTGAGTGCAGTGCCCGCAGCGCCCACTCCTGCGCGTGGGCCTGGCCTTTCCTCTGTGGGGGCCGAGCTGGAGCCCCGATGGAGGTGCCTGTAGACTTGCAGAAGCATCACAGAAGTGTCCAGGAAGGTGGGCTGTTTTGGTCGGGAGCACGGGCAGACGCGCTGTGAGGGCTGCACAGGTCTCTCACTTCGGGAGGCCGAGGGGGCCTGGAGTTATCTTCCTGTTTTACCACTGTCCAGAAGCACATGTGCTTCCTTTCTTAGCAGCTTCATCTTTTGATTTTCAAAGCCACCAGCTGCAAGTGGCGACTAATATAAATAACTTCACGGTTGAAATGCCTGCCCTGTGCCCACCTGTGGCCCACAAGGCGAGAGGTGGCGGCTCTTCCCATGACCCAGGAGACACCCGTGAGAAAAGAAGGGGCTGCAGGGAGGCCCCAAGGGGAGGGTGGGCGGGCAGTGGAGAGAGGACCACCCCCTGCCCACCAGGCTGCTCCAGCCCACCCCCAACAGAATCTCTGGGTGGGCCCCGAGGGATCCCCCGAGGGATTCCTGCCTTTGGGAGTCCAGGTGCCACGGAATGTGCCCTGGCAGGTCCCAGCCCAACACTTCGGTTGTTGGTTCAGTCACCAAATGCTCGCCGGACACCAAGTGCTGTCCCAGGGAGCGTCTGTGCGGTGTGGCCGTGCGTCCTCACCTTGCTCTGGGTCAGCGAGGCACAGTCACCGGACGCTGACTACAAGAGCCAGAGCCCCAGGTGTTGGGGGTGAGCTTGCCGGGAGCCCCTCTGCGGATATCGCCCTGGGCCTGGCCCGCACAAGCTGCCCGGCTGCAGGGTCTGGAAACTCACCACTATCTCCCCTCTAGGGCCAGCAGCCCAAGTGTTGTGTGGACGTGGTGGACACCAACGCCACCTGCCCAGGCACTAACCTGTGTGGCCCAGGTGAGCTTTGGCATGAGCCAGCCTAGATGGCCTCGGGAAGGAGGGGCCGGAGGGGTGGGCAGAGGCAGCAAGCGTGATGGGGCCTTGTCCTGGGAGGTGGGGGCAGGACCCCAGGAGGACACGGTGGCTCCAGGCCTGCGGGGTGGGGGCAGGTAAGACTGCCTCTTCCCTCGCAGGGAGTTTCAGCTGCCCTGAGATAAGCTGACATAAGACAGGAGCAGCAAAGTACAGAGACGTGTACAGGTTTTACAGGACATGGGAGGAAGTGGAGTCCCAAGTAAGTGGCAGAATCAGCGCTTACACATCAGGTTGAACAAGGAGGCGATTGTGGGCAAGTGGCTGAAACACTGGGGCAGCCGAAGGGAGACGGGGATGATTGTAACATGGTTGCCCGACTCCCGTCTTCTCTCCTGGTTGGGGGGCAGGGGGCAGCTCCCATATGGGGTTTGTCTCCTCCCCACTTGAGACTTTACCTTCAGAAAGTTTCACATATTAAAAGCCAAGTTGGTAGCTGTGGAGAGATTGGTTAGAAGTTGTGGGATAGGAGGTCGGCAAAAGGGGAGGGGACACAGATGGAACGAGCAGAAAAGGAACCAGATAAGCACCAGCTCCCGTGTCTCGCTGACCCTCAGTCCTGGGACAGCCCGTCCCATCAGACAGCGCAGGAGGAGGACTGTGGGTGGGCTTCCACCAGTGAAACCTCTGTGTGTGGGCAGTAGGTGGGGCGGGGACAGCGTGGAGACCCTCGACGCAGCCTAGTCTCTCAGGAACTTTCCCAGTGGCCCGCCGTTGCCGCAACCTGTCGAGGTGACTGCCTGAAGTTCACATCGGTTTGCAGGGCTTCGGAAACGGCAGTTCTGGTCCTTGTGATACCACTTCAGAAGGGTGGGAGAGAAGCGGAAACGTTAGTATGGAGAGTCAGAGCCAGACAGTGGGGGAGACTGGGGATTTCAGCACCCGGTCCAGTTTACAGGCGGCCGGGCCTCGAGGGCCCAGGTCAGGACTGGAATCTTCTCCATCAGGCAGATCATAGTGTCCTACTGAAAGGTCACTTCTCTCTCGCAGCCAGCCCGCTTTCTACCAGAGAGAGTCACAATGACACTAATTGTCTTACAAAGAAGCCTAGCCTCACTAAGCTTGGCCTGATTGTTGAAGGAAATTCAGCCACAACAGCGACTGACCACACAGGCTCTTTTTAAGTCTGCTTTGCTGGCCTTTGCCCAGGGCCTCTTGAAGTCCAGGAAGCCAAAGCCAAGGACTCAGCACCAGACTTTGCCTGCAGTACCTCTAGGTTTGAGTGACTTCCTCTCTTCCTGAGGTCCCTGGCCCTGCCGGGCGGTTGACCTTCCTTACTCACTGGGCAAGGCAGGGAACCCAGTGAGCCAGGCCGTGCGCTGCTTTTCAAGGGGCTTAAGGCTCAGCAAAGTCAACCTTCGCCTCCTTAGATCTGGTTACTGGGCCTGGCCCCCAGCTGTGCTTCGTTCCCGCACACACAGCGCAGGGCCTCCTTGTGGCCAGCAGCCCTGGCGGCTTCACCAAGGAGCCCAGGTACCTTGGGGCTGGCGGAGGGAGCTCTCGGGAGAATCGTTGCCTTGGCGACAGGTCCTGTACCCAGGACCCCCACGTTCCTAGGCCTCCTCGATCAGCCCCCCAGAGGTCAGCCCCTCCCAAGAAATGCCGAGTGAAGGGAAAAGAGGTCCCACTACTTCAGAAGAGAAGCCCTGGTCTTACGAGAAACGAAGGCCTGTTCCTGATACTTGTATGATTCCACGTTGGGTCTGACGTGGCCTCCTGGCACGGCGCTCAGCCCGTGCGCCCCCGTCACTCTTCAGACCCTGCCATCTGCTTGGCGTCACAGCAGGAAGGCCTTCCTCTGAGGGGACCCGTTTGTGTGCAGACTGCGTGCTGGTCAAGTCTGTGCCGGCCTCCAGCACCTGCACCAGTATTTCTCCAGTACGTTCTCTCAGCCCGTGCTACGTGCCGGGGTGTTGAGAAGAAATAAAGGTGTAAGATGCAATCTCTGCCCTTAAGGGCGCAGCGGGCCAGGTGGACTGCCTGCAGACCGCCGGCTGGCAAGCGCTGGACCGCTCCCAGCCCAGGGCGGGCCGCAGGCTGTGGGGAGGCCGCTGGCCGCGGCGTTAGGCAGGGCAGGAACGCGGGTCGAGGGTGCTTGGGCCGCCCGGGGGCGGGGGCGGCCGGCAGCACACCGGCGCAGGACGGCCCCTGTCCCTCGTGGCGGCCGAGTGGGAGTGCGCTGCAGCCCCTGGCGGATGTGGGAGGTGGGGCTCATCTCTCGTCCCCTCCCAGCGTGTATACTCGGCACCTGTCAGTTTCGGGTCCCCATTCCGGGCCTCTGCAACCCTTTCCGAGGCATCTGGCAAGGGGCCGGTGGGAATGCCTGTGCGAGAGAGGGCTGGCTGCAGTTCCCGCAGGGGCGGTTCTTGTTCTGAAGTCCATCCAAGCTTCCAGAGTGGGTGAACTAGCATCCTGGAATAAATGTGGTTTTACAGACTCAGAGCGTAGCACTCCCTGAGGGCAGCCGGCTGGCGTGGCCTTGCTTTGAGCCGAGCTCCTGTCTCCCGGCACAGGCCTGCTACGGGCACCGGGCCGAGGACGGGACCGTCACTGCATCCGCTGCGGGAACGGGACTCACAACAGCTCCGAGTGCAGAGGCTGTATGTCCCCCCGCCCCTCCCCCTGCCCGCTGCCCACCAAGGGTCCACACCTCCACATTCTGGGGAAAGGGTGGGAGTCCTCGCTGTTGTCCCCACACCTGGGCCACTGTCCCTCGGTGGACAACCTCCCAGGAGCCCTCTCCCCGAGTCCTCTTGCCCCCCAGGACAGCTGTGGGGTGGGGGGCTGCTCTGTCCCCATGGCCACCTCCCTGTCTCATTTCCGGCCCATTTGGGCTGCATCTCTGGCTCCCCAGGGGTCCTCTGCGGGGCCCCCGTGCCTGGTCCAGGACCTCACGTGGGTCTGGCGGCCTGTGGAGCCAGCCGCACTGACTGCTCTGTTCCCCCGCAGTCGCTGCCCGGGCGCGCACTTCCCCATGAACAGGAGCACGGGGATGCCTGGGCGGCCGAGTTTTGGTAAGTCTCTCGGCTCACCGGACCAGTCCTGGGGGGACACAAGGGCACCATCAGAGCCATTCCCAGCGCAGACCCAATCACCGATGCTGGCCACGGAAGGGCCATGTCCACAGTCAAAGGCAGGCTCCACCCCAGCCAAGAGCTCTGTACCGGGACCCAGCCCTGGTCACGGACCAGGACCCCGGACGGTATGGAAGCTCGGTCGGCTTTGAAGCCAGGGTCTGGGGTTGATTTAAAAGGGTGGGTGCTGGGCTTCCCTGGTGGCGCAGTGGTTGAGAGTCTGCCTGCCGATGCAGGGGACACGGGTTTCGTGCCCCGGTCTGGGAAGATCCCACATGCAGTGGAGTGGCTGGCCCGTGAGCCATGGCTGCTGAGGCCTGGGCGTTTGGAGCCTGTGCTCCGCAACGGGAGAGGCCGCAACAGTGAGAGGCCCGTGTACTGCAAAAGATAAATAAATAAATAAAAGGGTGGGTGCGGCTGGGGTCGCTTGGCGTGGACCCCCACGTGCCTCTGAATGGGCTGCACGTCTTAACCCTTTGCCTGGCTTAGAGGCACCCGGCCCCTTGGTCCCTGGGAGCTCAGGATGTGCAGTTCTCCAAGGTGGGAGGGCATCTGAAGTCCCCTTGCACCGTCCCCGGTGGCTCTTCTAGGACATAGGTCTTGGAGGGGACTGAGACGCTGCAGGCAGGCAGACATGCCCTCCATACCACCTGGTCCTCAGGTGCAGACACGGGAGACGCCCTGGTACCCCGCCTGTTCCTGCTGCGAGGCATCCTGTCGTACCTGAGACGCTGGCCGAGCCACAGGGAGTGGCCATGCTGCGGGGGTGTGGTGCCCAGGCCACCAATGACCACTGCAGTCACGGCACGGGACCTGCCCCAGGGTGTAGCCACCTCTTCTGAGGTGACTGGGTTGTGATGGGGGTCATGACCCCCCAGATCCTGGTCCTTCAGCAGAGGACACGTTGACCTAGACCAACGGCTTAGGCCTTCCCTGCGAGTCTCAGGACCGGAAGCAAGTGGCCTTGTGCTGGCATGGGCCGACCAGCAGTGTTTGGGCAGGGTGGGCCCAGACAGTCCCGGCTTCTTACGATGTGGGCCTGGGCCTTGCACCAGAGGGTGGCAGATGAGGCCCCTGCAGTCCAGCGTTGAGCCCGCTTCCAGCTGGCAGGTTTGGGGCGGCGTAGCTGGAACCCGTCCCTCCTGAGGCTCTAGCGTGGCCGGCCTTGTGCCTGTGTGTCAGGGTCAGGAAGGCGCTTCCCACGGGCACCTAAACGCAGAGCCTCCAGCTTGGCATCCGCCCGCCGGCCTGCCTGAACCTGTGGAGGTGAAGACAGCAGGCATCTTGGTGCTGGGAGGGGCCACCCCCGGGTGACAGCTGACCAGCTCCAGAGAGGCAAGGTGGGGTGTGTCCGCACGCCAGGGCCACGGGGGCCCCAGAGTCCGCACTGAGTGTCAAGGGAGGAGATGCGGGGCTCGGGGGCCAGGATCACTGAACGTCTTGACAGCCCACGCCCCGGAGAACTGAGGCCTGGGCAGTTTGAGTGCAGGGGGGACCCACACCCCTGTGTGTGAACCCCTTGGCCCCTGTGGGAGCCCAGGTAGTGCACCCCTGGCAGCCCTCACCTCGCTTGCAGGGGGCCCCCAGGTGGCAGCCTCCCTCTTCCTGGGGACGTTTCTCATCAGCTCGGGCCTCATCCTCTCCGTGGCTGCATTCTTTCTACCTCAAGCGTGCCAGTAAGCTGCCTGACGTCTTCTATGGAAGAAACAAAGGTACCCCTCCTGCCGGGGTGTGCCCGGGGCACGGAGCGGGGCTGGGGCCGAGATGCAGGTGTCCGGTGCGAGGCCGCAATCTGTGGCCCCCTGGAGGGGACTGGGTTTGTCACGTGGCTCTCGGCCTGAGGATAAGAGGGGCGGTCACGTCCTGGGAGTGCTCTGGGTGGATGTCGTGGGGTCTCAGTGTGGAGGGTGACGGGGGCAGACACTCTGCAGGCCGGCTTATCTGCTCTGGTGGGAAGCTGGGGGTGGGGCGGCTGGCCCAGAGCGCTGGCGGGACACCACCGGAGTGTGGTGGGAGATGGGGCCCGGGCAGGCTGAAGGGCACCGCTGGGCACAGGAGTGAGGGACTGGAGTGAGCCTGGAGCCGGGGACCCTCTGCAGGCTTGTGGAACCCTCAGGCTGATGGACCCCCACCTCAGGCCTGTAGACCCCTGCCCAAGCTGAGGGCCCAGCAGCAGAGGCTGAGGGTCCCTCCCAGACTGAGAGACCCCTGTCCCGAGGCTGAGGGACCCCCGCCCAGGCTGAGGGCCCCCCCAGGGCTGAGGCAGCTGTGTGGCCTCCAGGTGACACCTGTGCTCTCCCCTACAGCCCCCAGCCTGCAGCCTGGCGAAGCTTGTAAGTACCTGATAGGTGGGCTGAGGCCCCGTGTGTGTGCGTCTGGGTGTCTGTGTGTCTGGGCTGGGGGCCATCCCATCTCCGGTTCTCACTGTGCCTTTTCCCCTTTTCAAGGCCGCGATGATTCCCCCACCTCCGTCCTCAGGTGCGTCAGTGCTTTCCTGTCCCTCGCCCTGTCGGGATGCCTCATCTCTGGTGGGAATTTCAAAACGCCAGGCCCATGGCCGCTGCAGGGGTGCCGGCCAAGCCCCTCTTCATCATCCACAGCTTTCGTGCCTTTTCCCTTTTATTCCTGAGATGCTGTGTCTCTCGAGGGGGGCAGGGTGTTCCCAACACGGGTCAGGGGTCAGCCCTGCCGCCCTCAGCCCTCCACCAGGTCCCAGCTCTGCCTGAGCAGGGAGCCGGTGGCCGGCACGGGGCCCTCCCGTGGTCCCTCCTGAGCAGTAGCTGTGTCACAGTTGACCCTGTGAGCACAGAGGTCACATCACACAGGCCACCTGCCTCTTCCCTAGACCGTGTTCCTGCCACCGTGTGGAGGTCTGGAGTGGGGACAGGTGAGGACATCCTCCTCCTTGGGGACAGAGAAGTCCCTCGGTCAAGGCGAGATCTGCCCTGTCCAGTGAGACACTTGTCTGATCTCTCCAAAGCAGCACCGTGTCCAAGCACAAGGTGCCTGCGTCAGTCTCCTGGGGCGGCCGTAACAAAGTATCCCGGGGGCTCGGGAGAACGGAAGTGTCTTCTCTTCACGGTTCTGGAGGCCACCTGCTCCCTCCGGAGGCTCTGGGGCGGGTCCTTCCCGCCTCTCCCAGCCTCTGGGGCTCCAGGTGTCCCTGGGCTTTTGGGCCGCGTCCCTCCAGCCGCTGCTGCGTCTTCCGCTGGCTTCTCCCCTCTGTATCTCCCTCCCTCTCCCGAGACCACTGGTCGCTGGATTTAGGGCCCATCAGATAATCACATCTGCAGAGACCATTTTTCCAAGTAAGGTTGCACCCGCAGGTTCTGGGCCTTAGGGCGTGGACACGCGTTTGTAGTTGGGGGGATACCATCCACCCTGCAGTGCATCACATGACCTGTACCTTTGTGTTTTGGGAGAGCCGGGCCCTCTCCCGGGCCGAGGGGCACCAGGTGTCCGGGAGCTGGAGCCCGGTGGGCTTCCTCCCTGGTGGCTGCTCCAGCCCCACTCCCGTGAGCCCCAGGGAGGCCCGCGACCCCAGGCCCTCCCTGCCGCCCCAGGCCCCACTCTGATCCCGCCTGTCTCTGACCCTATTTCAGTGCGGAAGCCGCGCTACGTCCGGCGCGAGCGGCCCTCGGACAGGGACGTGGGCCCCACTGCCGTCTCCTCCATGGAGGCCCGGGTGAGCAACGTCTGATCCCGCGGCCCATCCACAGCCCCGCGTGCTGCTGAGGGGGGGCCCACACGAAGGCTGGGCGCTGCCCAGCGAGGCCTCAGGACAGGCCTGCACACGGCCCTGGCTCGTCCCTCTCTAGCCACAGATGTGGAGTGAGAGCCGCCTGCCCGCAGGCCTTCCTCAGCGCACACAGCCGCTCAGCGTGACTGACCCGGGGCAGCACTCCAGCCTCTGGCCCTGAGCCGGGCCGGGGAACCAGGCCGCATGGGGTCCAGGCTCCTCGGGAGAGACGACCTGCAGGACCCGGGTGCCCCTCCGCCTTGGAGCCCATGGTGGGCAGACCCCCCCCACACCCCCTCTGAGAGCAGTGAGGCCGAGGCCTTTGGGGGGTCCGGCCGCATCCACACACAGGCAGTTTGGGGCCTGCAAACCGGCCCCTGGGCTCAGGCGCCCGCAGGGCTGTCCTGCGCGGCCACAGCTGCCCACTTCCAGGCGCCACGGGAGTGAGTCGCCTGGCCTCCTGCTGACTCTTACCTGTGCTTAAGCAGAAAGCACTTTGCACAGAAGTCCAAGCGGCACGCTGCCCTCGTCTGCACCCCGCCTGCGCCCCAGGCACTGGAGGTCCTCATCCACCTTGAGATGGACACTGGCCCGAAGCTGCTGGAGGTCGAGACCCCCCCGGGGACGTGTCAACCCGGGGCCACATTTACCTGTGACTGCCGCCTGGACTGGCTGTCTCGCTGGACCTTCCGAGGGCCGCCCTGGCCAGCAGTCCCGTCCCGCTGCCCCCGCCCCGAGGCAGCAGCCCGTGTTCCCTGCCTCGGCCGGTTGCGGAGGGACGGCTCTGGGTTCCTGTGGAAATGGGGGAGCGTCGGGGTGCCCACTGAGCACGGGCAGGGTGCTGCCTGGCCTCCCCAGAGCCTCCACGGGGACTGACGTTTTCCTCCTCCGGTGTCTGGTCCACGTCCGCGGGGCCCACGGCAGGGCCTGTGTGGCCAGCCTCCTGCTTTCTGCACTGGGATTCCCACTGGGGTGTTTGTGGTTTATGGACACAAGCTCGGTCGCCAGGACATGAACGATGACTGACCGGCAGCTGAGAGGGGGCGGCCACCTGAAATCAGCGTCAATGAACCACTCAGGCCCTTCTCGCCGGCCTAAGGTTCACCGGCTCCTCAGCAGGGGTGGAGCCTTGCTGCCGAGCCCGGCCTCGCGCTGGGGAGGGCGGGGAGCTCTCAGGATCTTAGCCTCGGGAGAAGGGGGCTTGTCCCAAGCTGCCTCAGAGAGCAGGAGTCCCTGGTGGCCCCCAGCCGTCAGGACTGAGATGGGAAAGAGTGTGGGTGCCCCCAGGGGGCTTTTCTGTAAAGTGACCGGGCCCATGGGGGACATGCAGTCACGGGTGACTGCAGGCCCCCGTGCGGCCAGGGCACCCATGGGGCCTCTCGGGGAGGTCACCGTGGTGCCCGCCTCACAGCCCCCAGGAGGAAGCTACACGTGGGTACAGAGTGCAGGCTGGCGGCACCTTGGGGAGGTGGGGTCCCGTGGGTGGGTGGCCCTCGGAGGGACCTTTGCCGACTGGCAGCGGGCTTCATCCCGGGCGTCCCAGCCAGAGCCGCCAGGACACAGCTGGGGCAGGGCAGAGAGCCTGGCCCACCCCGTCAGGCTTGCAGCCGTCGGGGCGCCCGGGGGGCGTCTGCCTGGCCCTGGGTACTGCGTCAGCACAGCCCGGGCTGCGGGGGGGCTCCGCCCTCTGTTCTGGGGGGCGGCTGCCCGGGAACCTCCTGCCTCCAGGCTGACAGCCTTAAGGGGCTGTGGGTCGCCCAGGGGATTCCCGTGGGCGCAAGATGACCCTCGGCTTCCCCGGGGCCCCCCAGAGCCCCTCTTCTCTAATGTCCTGTCCCCTGCCTTGCCTGCAGCCCCCAGCCTCAGCCCTGCCCCATCCCCGGCAGCAAAACTCAACTCTGCGTTTCAGCCTGCAGCCCTCTGGTCCCCACACGTGAGATGCTTCCCCTGACTTCCCAGGCCTATGTGGCCTGGCCCCTTGGGCTCTCAGCCGCCGGAGGCCCCTGGGCCTGGGTGCGAACTGTCTCAGGCCCCCAAATAGTTGGGGGGGCATCACTGGACTCGTGAGCCCGTGACCCTGATGGGCATCCTGGCCAGAAAGCGGTGGGCAGGGTTGGGGGGCACCCGAGATAGGGGTGGGGCAGCTGGCAGGCGCAGGGCATCTGGGCCGGGCACCACGCACAGCCGCCTCCCCAGTTTCTCTCCGTCACCCATTCCTCACCCGGACTCCAGGCCCTCACGTAAGAAGCCAAGATAAGGCCGATTTGTGGGCTTATCAGTTGGGGCCAAAGCAGGCAGGTGGGGCGCCCGTTGTCCCCCCAGCCCCACTGTGTCAACCGCCACGGGGACCCCTGCCCTGGGAGGTGAGCCCGGCCCGGGGGCCACGCTGCAGCTCGCTCGTCCACTCGTCCGCTCACAGCGCTGCAGGAGCACCCAGAGCTGTCAGAAGTCAGAGGTCAGCAAGAGGCCGCACCCACTGCAGAGGTGGGAGGTGGCAGCACAGGGCAGGGCGAGCGGGGCCTGAGGGGGTGACCTGAGGGTGGAGGGCCTGGCAGGGGCCTGGGCACCGGGCCCCAGTAGGAGCCGGCTTCCAAGGCCAGGCCGACTTTGGGGACCAAGCTCACTGCTGGGTGCTGGAGAGACAGGACCGGAGGAGTCCCCCTCATGGCCAGAGGGCCTCACCAAGCCTGTCGGGAGCCCAGAGTGTGTGTGGGGACGGGTGGGCGGGGGCGGGGGGGGAGGCCGGGCGCAAGTGCGCCCCCCGAGCCCCGGCTTCAGCCCAGCCTCTGGCCTGTGGGGGACACCAGAATCTACACCTGTGTGGGGACCTCTCCCCACACTGGCCATTTCGTGTGCCCCCGGCAGCCCTCAGGGATCTGAAGCCGGTCCTCACCCCACCCCTTGGGGGGCAGGCCTCTCTCCTGCTCCTCTGGCCAAGGACAGCTTCTGTGTCCAGCCCAGGACTCCCAGGTGTCCTGAGGGCTCCGGGACCCCACATCTGAGAGCCGCAACTGGACAGGGGCGGTCGCCGTGGGCCTCGTTCTCTGCCCGGTCCAGCAAGTGAGTCCCAGCCCCAGGGTCACGTGCCGGCCGCCGTGCTCCCCTCACGCGTGCACACACCTGCACGCGCACACAGACACCTGCACACGTGCGCTCGCACACCCAGCCGGGTTGGGTTGGTGAACAGCTCACCCACTCAGGCGAAGCCCACGCTCACACCTGGAGCAGCTGCTCTTCCCTCGTGAAGGTGGAGAGCAAGCAGGTGTGTGGGGACCAGGTGGGCCCCAAATGTGCTGAGATCCCGTGCGGTGAGCCCTGGCCACTACCGCAGACGGCACATCCCTCAGGTGTTCCTGTCCCCTTGCCTCTGGGCACTGACTGTCCACTGAGGAGCCCGGAGGTTCCCAGGAGCCCTTGGGAAGGTGTTCTCAGAGGACCGAGGATGCCTCCTGGAGGCAGCATGTGACCGACCCCGAGTCCCATCTCGCACGGACTGGCCCGCCCCTCACAGAGACTCCTCACCCCCTCATCAAGCCCCTGGCTGAGGCTCCTCCCCCTTCCTGGAGCACACGGGAGCCCCAGTCCCTTCCTAAGCCCAGGTCCCCTCCGCCCCTGCAGCCACCCCACAGCTCAGCCTCCTTGTGGCTGCAGGCCTGGCTGCCCCCCCAGCCCGCTGTGGCTCCTCTTGGGGTCTGGCCCAGGCAGCCTGCTCTGGGCACCCACCTCCTAACGCTGAGGGAGGGTCTTCCTCTTGCTGACCTCTGACTTCTGTTGGCTGTCAGTGCCTCTCCTAGTGCTACTGGGGCTGGGCAGCCTCCGGGGGTCCTGGACTACCCGCTGAGGAGTCAGGGGGCCCCTGCCCGGTGGGTGGGGATGAGGTGGGCCGTCCCCCACCAGGGTGGACGCTGCTCCCAGCCTCGCCAAGCCCAGCATCCCCTCCCCACAGGCTCGTGACTGGGGTCCCATCTCAGGAGGGCTGGGCCCCAAGTCTAGATCAGGTGCACACTGAGGTGTGCTGCGTGCGGCTGGGGGGTGGGGGCAGGGAAGCCACGGGGTGTGGGGGAGAGCCTGCTGTGACCCTGGGGCCAGGATCAGGTGTCAGATGGGGGAGCCCCTGGCTAGGACCCGGGCCCCTCCAGCCCAGCCCTCACCCCCTACATCCTGCCCTCCAGCCAGGCCTCTGCACAGGCTGGCCCTGTGGTCTGCTGGGACCCCGTACCTACTGGCTGAAACCGCTCCCCGTCCCCCGGGAGACTTCCGGCTCCCCTGGCTGGGTGGGCACTGCCTTGGAGTCCCTGCCCTACATGTGTAACTGAGGTGCCCCAGCAGACGCTCCCCTGAAAGTTCGTGTGGCCAGCCTGGCGCCTGGCCCACCCTCACCACTGGCTCAGCCCTTGGGTGCTCCCAGCCCTGACTCCTCACCCCACTCTCTGGACCCAGAGCAGGGAGCTCCCTCCCGGCCCCCAAAGGCTGTAGGTGGGGAGGGAGGGGCGGGGGCAGCAGAAGCCCAAGTTTGGGGTGGGCAGCCACACGGATGAGGCAGGTGTTGGGGCGAGGGGCAGGGGCTGCTCGGGGAGCATGTCAGTGAGCTGATCGTGAGTGGGGGGCTCCTGGCAGGGACCCTCCGGGGGGCCCACCCAGGAGCTCAGGTGCCGCCACCTGGAACAGGGTTGGTGAGCAGATCTGTTTCCGGAGGGGCTGCTCCGGCATCTCAGGGGCCACGGGGGTAGGGGAGAGGTTTCACCCAGGCATCCAGCCACCCCCCCAGACCTGCCCAGACTACAGAGCCCTACCGACCCCTAGCCCCACCCCAGGCTCCACCCCAGACCTCTCACTTCTGACTCCCCGCCCTCGGCTGGCTGCCCAGCCTGCCAGGGACAGGACAGAAGGCCGGCCAATCCCGGAAGCGGGCCGCGCCCCCGGCCAGCATGATCCCAGCAAGTGTATAAATACACCTGCCGGGAGCCCACGCCCAGAGAACTCACACCCGCCTCAGACAGCACTCCACACCTGGAGGAGTGCACACACCCGCCCCCCGGCCCCCCGCCCCCACAGCGGCCCTGGAGAGGAACAGCAGCCAGGCCCGGAGGGGAAGGACCCAGCGCTGCCAGGACGAGTGAGCTCGCGGCCGCAGCCTGGCCGTGCCAGCCAAGAGGGTCATGCCTGGGCCCCACTGACCCCGGCTACCAGGTAAGGCTGGCTCAACTGGCACTCACCTCTCACCTGTATGGGCTCAGGGTGGGGCACCTCCTCAGAGGGGTGGGGCCTCCGTGCCAAGGAACCGGTTATGTGGGGTGAACTGGCTGGGGGAGGACAGCCTGCAGTACCCCCAGACCCTGCTGAGGCTGCCGCCTGGCCTGTGGCAGCTGCTGTCACCAAACGTAATGACGCTTCATGCTGCGATGCCGGGGCACTGGTGATGTCACAGTGACGTCACCGTGACTCACGGCGGTCACCGAGCCTTCGTGACACGTCACTGCAAAGTCATCCCACCATCCCTCCTGGACTGACCAGCAAGTCAGGGTCAGGTCACCCCTGGGGGGCCTTCCTGGGCTCCATGGGGTCACGTGGCCAGTGTCTTCCCAAGGCCCCGGCCTCCTGCGTCCGTCGTGAAGGTGAAGGGCGAGTCAGCCCCTTACCCGCCCTCCTCCAAGCAGGAGCCACGTGGCTGCCTGGGAAGGAGACGTGGACCCCGTGAAGGGGCAGCAGGCAAGGGGGAGAACGTCCCACTGCCTCCTGATGGCAGCTGTGGCTGGGGTGACGCTCCCAGGTGGCGGGCCGGCCTAGGGAGGATGGCTGGGGCTCATCCAGCACCCCGCCCCCCGCTCCCCCGGCCACAGGCTGAGGATCACTTCCAGGCCCTGAGGGCCAGCACCAGGCAGCCCTGCAGGTTCAGGCCGTGGCTGGGGGACAAACCTCCTCCTCGGGCCACGGCCACCACCCTTGCTCGGGCCCTCCAGTCTCCCGCAGCGCATCCAGCTCAGGCCGGCTCTAGATCCAGAGTCCCAACCCTCACCCCGCCAGGCCTGGCACCCACCCTCACACAACTGCCCGCAGATCGGGCGCATGCCAACCAAATCGGCCGCCCACACTGGGATCTGTGTTCAAACCCACTTCACCTGACCCAGAGCCACACTCCTCCTGTGAGAGCCTGGGCCCCGCTGGCTGTCACCCCAGCCTCCGAGCCGCCTCTAATGTACCGTGGCTGTTCTGTGTCATGTGCCCAGGGCCCACCCTGGCAGAGCCCCGATGTAAATAGTAACTGTTGTGGGCCATCGTCATCATCACCTTTATTTCTGCCCAGTGGCACGTCCAGGTAGGCCAGGGCTGGTGGGAGGGTCTACAGAGCAGTGGTCCACAGGGCCCAGGCAGGCTGGGGCACCCCCGGATGCTGAGCCCTGACTCAGCAGGTGAGGGGCTGGGGAGCGCAGGGTTACAACTTGAGCAGAAAGACCTTGAGCCAGGGACAGGTGGGACTTGGTGGGGGTGCCTGCAGATGGGCAGTGTCCTTCCCGGAATCTCTGGGTGATGCAAGAGAGGGACGGGGAGACAGCGACAGACAGACCTTGCAGGAAAGGGGCAATCGAGGTCACTCACAGGGGTCTCTGTTTGTCCCACAGCCCAGAACCATGTCATCAGGCCCGCAGGTGTGGCACACGGCCCTGCCGCCTGCTGGCAGGAGCAGCCCCACCGCCACAGTGCCCAGGTCCCGCGGCTCGGCCGGCAGCCCCAGGTCCCCCGGCAGCCCTGGCTCAGAGAAGGCGGTCTCCCCGCTGGAATGCTCCATCTGCTTCTCGGGCTACGACAACATCTTCAGGACACCCAAGGAGCTCTCCTGCACCCACGTCTTCTGCCTGGAGTGCCTTGCGCGGATGGCAGCCGCCCGGCCCGCAGGCCAGCCAGGTAGCGAGGTCGTGCCCTGCCCGTTCTGCCGGCGGCCCACAGCCGTGCCCATTGCCGGGGCCCCCGCGCTGCACACCAGCCGCCAGCTGCAGGCTCGGATGCCAGCACACCTGCGGCGGGAGGAGCCCGTGTGGCTGGAGGGCACCAAGCTGTGCTGCCGCCCGCCGCCCTCTGCGCCTGGCCCTGCGGCGCCCGGCTTTGTGTACGTGGACGTGAGCCCGAGCAAGCCCGCCACGCCCGCAGCACCCGTGCCCACCCCGGGCCCTGCCCGCCGTCAGGGCTGCCTGGCCCGCTGCTGGGCCCGCCGCAGGGACTGGAGGCGCGCGGCACTCATCGCCGTGCTGCTGCTCGCACTCTTATGCGTGGTGCTCTGGCCCGTGCAGTGCGCGCTCAGGACCGGGAGCCTGCACTGCCTCCCCCGGCCACCCCCCGCCGCCGCCCCCAGCGCCGCCACCTTCTCGCTCGGGTCTCTGGCTGACAACTAGGGTTACCGCCCCCACCCCCGGGATCCCAGAGGAGCCCCCTGGGATCTCTGAGGAACCCACACCCGGTTCGGCACACCTGCCCCCGCTCTCTGGGGCTGGCTCCTGTCGGGTGGACAAAATGGTCCCCCGAGCTCCCAGGGATCACAGATCCCTGTGGGCCCCAGAGGCCGCCCCCCTAACTTCCATCTTGCAGATGGGGAGACTGAGGTCCAGGAGAGAGCTTGGCGAGGCCCCTTCCCCATACACACTGTGAATCGCACGCAAGACCAGCCCCTTGCTGAAAAGGGAGCAGGCTCACCATCTTTCTTTCATTTTCACATTTTGCCCACGGCTCCTCCCTTCCCCAGGCAGGGCTGGCCCCTTCCCTCGGGTGGCCAGGGGGACAGAGGGCAGTGGCGGGGAGCCCAGCCCACCCTCCTGAACTGTACATTTTTAAATAAACTATTTTGTACTCGCAATTGGTAAGGGGTCCTCACTCTCTGTGTCCTCTTTCCTGCACCATTAAGCCCCTCCAGAAAAACCCCCAGTCTGCCCCTTCTGCAAAGACCCTCAATCCAGAGGACACTCCCACTGGACTGCACTCCCAGCAGCACCTAGGGTGGATGGCCGCAGGTTCTAGGGCATCCGACTGCTGTCCCCTCTGGGCTGTGGATGGGCTGCGGCACTTCTGGACTTGGCTGCCCCCGGGGGCCGTGAGGCTCTCCCAGGGAGTTGGAGAGGGCCTGGGGCACCTGGGGCAGGCGGGACTGCTGTGGGGCCTTGGCCTGGTCCAGGGCCCTCCCCCCCAGCCCCCACCACGGTCACACCAGGCCGCCTCCCCCAGAAGTCACGGCCCCACAGTCCCGCCTGGAGCCCTGACTGGAGGGCCGCAGGACCCCGTGGCCCCCGGGAACCGAAGTCCAAGTGTGCACGGAAGAGGGGCTGGCGACAACCAGCGTGTCCTGAAGACCCACAGACCTCAGGCTCCTCCAGCAGACCTTCCCAGGCTGGGCCAGGCCTGGCTGGTGAAGCGAGTGTCGCAAGGGCGGGCGGGAGTCCTGCCAGCCCCCACCCCTCCCCCACCCGGTTCTGCCCTCAGCCCCAGGAATCCTGCACTGCCAGCTTGGCATGGCAGAGAGGCCAGGCCGGTCTGGCTCTCGCACAGGTCCAGCCTCCTCACCCCTCACCCCAAAGCCCAGGACTTCCTGCTCCTACCAGCTGGGCCTCTGGCTCAGGGACACCCTGGGGAAGCTGGGCCCAGTCGTGGGGACCCACATGCTCTCTTTCTCCAGGCCCCAACAAAGACACAGAACTGAGAAGAAGGCATTTTACTGAGGAAACCACAAAGCCACAGGGACATCCATGATGGGAGGGTGCAGCCGTGGACCACAGGCCAGTGACATCACACCATCACAAACCAGCCAGGCACACATGGAGCCCCGCCCTCATCACCGTGGTCACACAAGCACGTCACATATTCTCTCATTCAACAAACACGTGTCCACTCGTGACAGCAATGTGACGGTCTGGGCTAGGCCTGGACACGGCAGGAACGGAGCCACTGCCTGGCCCACATCCTAGACCACGGCTGTGGGCAGGGCTGAGAAGCAGCTTTTAAGGGGTGGGGGGCATGCAGGATGCAGGGGAGAGGGGCACAAACGCTGGTGACCACGGACTGGCACTCACTTGCTGGTCACCCGTGTCCCACATACAGGCTGACACTCAAACGTGTGGCACACACAAGGTCACACATCGTCACTGCGCCGTGCAGGTGGTCACTGGTGGCCTCCCACACTGAGACAAACCGCAGCCCTGCAGCCCTGCCTCCCCTCCTCCAGGAGGGGCAGGGACACCGGATCTCCTAAACTTCCCTCACCATTTCTGGACGTGCAGACCTGGTCAGGGAGGGTCTGAGGGGCAGACCCGGGACCCCCGCCCCCCAACCCCGCAACGCTCTGGGCTGGGCGCCGGTCTGCACAGTCCTAAACACAGTCCTTTGGAGGAACGCGAGGGCCGGCCTTGCTGGGCTCCCGCCTTCTCGCACGGCTCCAGCCCCAATCGGGGCGCGCGCACTCGGGGCCCTCACGGCCAGAGGCGCAGCAGGTTCTCGTACACGTGGCCGGAGGCCTCCGGGGTGCTGCGGGCGGAGACGGGCTTCGGCTGGGGGCCACCTGCGATCCCGCCCCCTCGCCCCGGGCCACGCCCCCACGCCCGGGCCACGCCCCCGAGGCCTCCCTGCCGGGACTCCGCCCCACCCCCACCCCCGGTCCCTGACGCCCCACTCACGCCGCCGGCGCCCGGGACGGCGCGGTTCCGGGGCTACAGCCGGGGTCGGCGGGCGAGGCGCCCACCTTCAGGGAGTCGCGCTCCTCGGGCGGCTCGCGCTGAGGGGAGGGGCCGCTGGTCACCATGGTGGTGCCCCCGCTGGTTCCGCCCCGGCCCGGCCCTGCCCCCACCTGCTCGCGCAGGCGTAGCTGCTCGCCCCGGATGTACCGCTGCAGCGCCAGGTACACGAACTTGTACTGCGCCTCGGTCTGCACCATCCCCGAGCGCTGCCGCCGCACATGCTGGATCGTCTTGGGGACGTCGATGTCGCAGTCCAGCCCTGGGGACGAGCGAGCTCAGGGCGGGGCGGTGAGGCAGGGAGGAGGTGGGAGGGCCAGACGAAATAGGCGGGGCCGGCAACTGCAGGAGGGCGGGGCTAGATGGAAGGGGAGGGGCCGGTACCGGGGCGGGGCTAGATGGGAGGGGCGGGGCTCGGTTGCGGGGCGGGGCCTGCCTGGGGTGGCTCACCCTGCCTGCGAATGACGTCCACCAAGATGTCAATCACAATGATTGTGCCAGTGCGTCCGATGCCGGCGCTGTGGGGACGGACCAGGAGGCCTGTGGCCAGTTGACGGGACAAAGCCGTGGCCCCTTCCCCGGTCGCACCTGTGCCGCTGGCCCCGCCCCGTCCCTGGTCGCACCTGCAGTGCACTACCATGGGTCCGGCCCCCGGCATGCCGCTCTGGGCCCGGTTCACCTCGTCCAGGAAGCCAAGGACGCCGGCGGGCTCGGCCGGGACTCCGTGGTCCGGCCAGCCGAAGTACTGGCAGTGCGCCACTGTGCGCGGTGACTCCTCCTGGTTAGGGCGGGCTGGTGAGCGCCAACCGGGGGGTCTGGGCGGGTCCCAGGCGCCCCGCGCAGTGTCGGGGCTGACGCTGCTGTGACCCTCGGTGGGGAGGGGCCCAGGGACTGAACCGGGAGGAGGCAGGCTGTGGCGCGGTGGGGTTTGCCAGAAGGAGTGACCAGCGGGGCCCGGACAGAGCAAGAGGGAGTGGGAGGAAAAGATGGGATTCAGGGCTTGGGGGACCCCCCAGATAGCCCCAGGAGGCTCAGGTGCCTGGGGAAAGGAAGAAAGATGGTCTGGGGGAGAGAGCAGCGTTCTGGGAAGTGAATTCGATTTGGGAAAGGCCAAATGCAGAGGCTGGCAGGACCCCCCAGGTGCTTAGACAAAGGGAACTGGCCAGGAGGGATCTGTGCCTGGGACAGGAATGGGCACCACCAGTGTTCAAAGGAGGCCGAAGGTGCTGAGACGGCCCAGGGAGGGCTGGAGGGAGAGGTGCATGTGGGTGTGAGGCCGCCCTGGAGCCAGGCAACTGTGGCTGAGAACGTGCCCGACTGGAAACACTGCCCAGCAGAGCCCAGTCCAAGACTGTGCCCACTGGATTGAGGGACGTGCAAGCCACCAGGGCCAGCCCAGGGCCTCCTCACCCCAGCGCAGACCTGGGGACTTCCCGACCACTCTGACCCTGGCCCCACAGGTCTCGTTGCCCTCCAGGCTCACCTGGTCTGCCCTCCACACCTGCAGCTCCCTCACACAATAGCCCTGGGCCTGGTGCTCAGCAACGTTGCACACACGCAGGCGGCCATACTCTTGGCTGCCGTGCAGTTCTGGCCAGTATCGGAAACACTTGTTCTGGGAGGGTGGGGGCATGGCATCAGCCATACTGGAAGACCACCAGCACCCTTGCCCCTCTGCCCCGTAGGACACACACGGGGTCTCATCAGTGCCCTCCCTGCTCCCCCAGCATCCCTAAGACTGAAGAAGCAAGGCTGGGCCAGCACCAGCACCAGTCCAGTGGGGCACGCGGCAGGCGGAGGGGAGGGACACGAGCCTGAGCCCCTACCCGGCCTCGCTCCACCTCTCTGGTGGTCATGACGATGACACGCGTGTTCTCCTGGTGCACCATGGCCCAGAAGGCAGCCGCCGTAGTTGGCAGACAGCCCTGGGTGGCGATGTACACCTTGCCTGGTCCGTGGCCTGGCTTCTCCTCTAGGTCACTCTGAAAGGAGGTGGGGTCCACTGCCTGCTGTTTCCAGGGATTAAAGTGCCAGAGGACCAATGCAAGTTGATGCAAATGATATGCAAAGTAGCCCAGTGGCTCACACGCAGTCCGCCGAGGGTGGGAGGGTCTTAGGACCAATATTTAGTCCAGCAGGCTCTGAAGACCCCTCTGAGGACCCCTTGTGGACTGCCGCACCCTGAATATCCCCCTGAATATCTATTGTCTTGCCAAGGTCCACAGATCACTTCAGAGCTCCAGGCTCATTATTATGGGGGATGGGGTGACTGGTGTTTGATCCACGCGGGGCCACGTGTGCAGCTGGCCACCCACACCTCATGCACACTCACCCTGATGTAGTTGGCGTTGATGTAGTCGGCTCCAGGCACGCTGTCCTCCACATCACGCAGGATGACACGGGTGGTATCAACTGGGAAGGGAAGATGCCGCTTAGGTCTCCAGGGCAGAGGGGATGCTCGTGGACCCCACCTGCTTCCTGGCCCGCTGACCCGTGGTGAGCAGAGACAAAGGACGAAGGGGCAAGAGGGGGCATCACACTACTGGTGGGGAATGACCCCTGCCTTCACCCTCCAGGACCCCTCTGCCAGATGGGCCCCTGAATGTGGTGAATGGAGCCCTGGCCCCCCATGTGGCCCCAGGCCCCGGCCTCACAGGGGAGGATGTTCTTGTATCGGTTCTTGGGCTTGTTCTCCAGCCGCTGGCCCTCTTTCCGGGGATACAGGAGCCGGCATTCCTGCTGCTGCAGCATCTGGGGGATGTGGGGCTTTAGCCGGTGGCCCCAACCCTTCCCCGGAGCCCTCAACACCCGCTCAAACCCCCCGACCCACACCCCTCTGCTGGCCCTTGCCACAGCCCCAGAGGATGGGAGTTGGGGCGGGTGGGGGGGCGGAGCAGGCAGCAGTCCGGCACCTCGAACTCCTCCCAGAAGCCCTGCTTGGCCTTCTCGCTGGCATCCATGGCCTCGTTGAGCTCCCGCACACGGCTCTCAATGCTTGTGGCGCTGATTCTCGTGGTCTTGAGGGGCTGGCAGGGAGAGGCCCGCATCCAAGCTTAGCAGGGTCCAGCGGACCCCACAGTGCCCCGGCGCCCACACCCTTGCCCTCGGCCACCCGGCGCCAGCCTGGTGTCCTTTTTCCCGGGTGGGGCTGTGCCAGAATCCCTTGCCCCCCCAGGTGGAGAAGCCCACTCAGAGCCCAAGGTTCAGGTGCCCAGGGGCATACCTGCTGGAGGTGCACTACGGTCCCCGACCTCTCCACCAGAGGGTTCTTCCTGTAGCATTCCACCAGATCTCCCAGGGTGTCAAACCTCTCGCCACCTCCCACATCGTACTTCCCATCTGGCTGTGGGGACGGCAGTGAGCGGCCGGTGGTGCCCCCTCCCCTGGGTCACCCCCCAACCCCGGCCACTGCCTCCTACCTGGAAGTGTATCATGACATGGGTGACGCGTGCCTGGCGGTCCGCCCTGTCCAGCTGCTGTGTGAGCACTGACAGCACGAAGTCCCCAGGTTTGCTCTGACTCTCCCGAACCAGGAAGCTGCCCGGACGCCCCTTCTGCATCAGCAGCTTCTCGGCCTCCTTGCCAGACAGGTGCCCATGGTACCACCTGGCCCAGAATGGCACAGGTGAGACCAGGGGCCCCGGCCTGGCCAGGTGAGGGACACAGACCCACATGTAGCCTAAGGCTCTGAGACACAGATACCGAGAGAGGCACAGACCCACCCAGACCTCGGGGGCCCAGGCAGCACCCGCACCCAGGCCAGCCTCCGTCAGCCCTGCCCACCTCTCCGACCCTCCTCCGACCCAGAAAGCAGCAGGAGGCAGGACAGGCGGGCCCTGCAGTGCCCCAGGGTGACCACCAGGTGGCAGCCTCGTCCTCAGCAAGGAGGGGCAGGATGGTCTCCCCAGGCCAGCCGCACCCTGCTTCCTCGGCAGATGCAGCTGGCTCAGACCTCCGCAGTGCACATAGGGAAACCGAGGCTGGGGGAACCTGCTCTCCCCAAGTCACCAGCCAGGAAGGCAGGGGGCAGGCTGGCTGCAGCCCTCCCACCCTGCACTCACCCCTGTGGCTGGTGCCTGGGACCTGGAAGAAACGAGGCCAGAACCCCGGGGGAGGGGGTGCAGTACGCTCCCTCAGCTTTGCCACAGCTGTGCCCAAGCCTGACCCTGAGTCCTGGGGGCAGAGGACACCCAGAGGCCATGCCCAGCGGCCCCTGCCCCCTCGGTCACTCACACGCACACCTGTGCAGACCCAGCTGCTTACCGTTCCGACGTGGGGTCCTGGCAGCTCAGCGGGTGCCAGAGCTCCACGGGGGCCCCGCCACGCTCTCGGAGCAGCCCCCCGCGCTGGCCTGTGTAGTGCTGCACCAGCTCGGCCAGCGTCGCGAACTTCTCCCCTCCGTACAGATCATAGTAGTCGCCTGTGTTCTGGATCTTGATGTGGGTCACCTCGTCGCGGCGCCTGGAAGGGCCGGTGCGCCAGCCGCCGTTGGGGGTTGCTGCTCCCATCACCACCCTCAGCTTCCCGAACAGTCCCTGGGGTTTTCCTGCCCTGAGATCTCGGCCTCTGCTGTCCCCCTGCCACGAACAGCACGGCCAAGGCCAGGCCCCTCCCCTCTGCAGCTCCCCGTGTCCAGCCAGTGTCCGGGCCCCACCCTGGGTGGCGGGCACCCTACCCCCACTGCCCATGGGGCAGCCAAGATCGGGCTTGTCGACCACAGGCCTGACTCTCCCTTGGCCTGGAGGCCGAGGCTTGGGGCAGCCTCTCCGGACAGACTCTGCCTCATTCCAGACCACCTGCCCAGGTGCTCCAGAGGATGGGGGACTGGGGCCCCGAGACTGCTTCCCCAGGTGTCCCAGTGTGGCCTGGGAGGCCCCAGGAGAGAATGTCTGTGTCTCCAAGGTGAGGGAGGTCCATCCTGAGGGCTAACCTCATCCCGCCCACTGCCCAGGTTTAGTAGAAAACCCGGAAGGATCTGGAGCCCTTTGGGCAGACCCCTCCCCAGACCCCAGGCTGACCCGCCTCACCCAGGGTGGATGGACACGGATCCGGCTGTCCACTCTGCTGGTCATGACTCCTCCTGCCCATCCTCCCCGCACATTGGCCCTTTCAGGGCTCCGGCGAGACCCCCAGTGGAGGGCATCCTCAGGAGATAGGGGCACGATCCCGGCCATTGAGGCCCCTCAGAGGGTGGGAGGGAGGCCCTGCCGAAGCCCACCTCACGGAGCCCTCCCTGAAGGCCTCTCTAAGTGGCCCCCTCCTGCCCAGAGGCCACCTGGCCAGGAATGCCAGACTCCCCGCCAAGATCTCGCTCCCAGCAGGGGTCCTCACTGCCCACCCCCTCTGGAAGGACTGGGGAGCCTGATCCCCAGCTGTGCCCCCAGCTGAGGGTGTTCCGACCCCTTGAAGTCTTGCGGGACCTCGGGGCCTGTGCACACCCGGCATCACCACCCACCCACCTGACGGACAGCGTGAAGCCCCCTGGGCGGCTCTTGCTGGGTCTTGCCAGGAAGCTCCCGTGCTGGCCCTTGGACAGGAGCAGCCGCTCCGCCTCAGCCCCGCCGGTGTTGGGATGAAACCACCTGGAACGAGGACAGCAAGTTGGTGACGAGAGAGCCAGGAACACTGGGCAGTACTGACCACACCCACAATGCCTGCTGGGGCTGCCCTGTGCTCACCACCGTCCTTGAGCCGTGACCACAGGGTCTGGGGTCCGTGGGGAAGGAGGGGGCGTTGGGGGGGGACTGGGGACACAGGTGGGCAGACACTGACCCACAGTGGCAGGTGGGGAGGGCAGACCCCCTCCAGAGCCCCCACAAGGACACGAGCAGGAGCCTCAGCTCAAGCCCTCGGCCGTCTCTCCCCCCACCCACCGCCCACCGGGTGCCCCAGCTCAGCCAAAGGCACTCGGGACCCCCCACGGCCACCCAGGGCTCCCTTCCTCCCCTTACAGCCCAGCAGCAGACCCTCGTGGCCCACCCCTCCCACCTTCACCGCCCCTCCCGGTCCTGGCCACCACCCTCTCCCGCGGGACCCCAGCATGGCACGCCAGCCACTGGGTCAGCACCCCCGGAACGAGAGCACAGCCCACAGGCCCGTCACCCCCGAGAGCGCCCCCCACCCTGTTGCCACCTGCCAGTCCCGGCCCCTCACCCCACCAGGCTGTGCGCCTCAGGGCCTCTGCGCCAGCTGTTCTCCGCTCCCGGCCCACATCGAGTGACAGGGGACCCTCTCCCCTCACTCTGCGACACCTATTCTGCTTTATTTTTCTTCCCAGTATTGGCATCTTCTTGACATATGCTACGTATTTATTGGCTTGTGGTCTATCTCCTTGATTTTAAGCCCCACAAGGGCAGTGTGTACGGCAGGGTTGAAAACAGAGCCTGGGCATTAACAAACATCCTTGAATTCAGAAGTGAGCAACCTATGAATGGGTGGTGGGTGCTGGGCGAGCCCAGAGAGTCACCATCTGTTCTGCTGGGGGTCCAGGCTGAAAGGGACTCAACCCCACCCCCGCCGCTGCCACCACTCTGGGACTGACCTTCACAGCCTCCCGCACGAGATGTGGGGACAGGGCAGGGGAACCTCATCAGGACTGCACATGAGCCCACGGCTGAGATCATGACTGCTGTTAACTTTACCCCGGTGGCTTCTGTCTCCATGCGTCTCCCCCATTAGGGCAGGAATTTCTGGGGTTGGGATTAAACCATACTCGTGCGGTGGCCCCAGAGCGTCTCAGAGCAGGGTCCCTGCACGATCCCCCAGAGGGACACTGTGGCACGGTATCTGGCCTTCCATTGGCAACACTGTGTCTCCCAAAGGTCACTGCAGGAAGGGCTTGGGATCTCTGGTTCAGAGGTGTGTCCCCGGTTCACCGTGCAGGTGACACACAGTGTTGGGGGTAGTCCTGCCCCATCCTGCATCCAGTGGGAAACCAGGGCCCCCAACTCCAGCTCTGCTGCCTTGCGACCTCCCCAGGCCCCGCCCAGTTGTTCGCAGTCATAACCCGGGCACAAATGGGGTGGGGCTGCTGTGCCCCGGACAGACCCTGCCCCGCCCCACAGTTGACCCAGTACCATCTCGCCCCACTGAGATCTTTCTGGAATGGGAATCAGATCACATCTCTTGCGTAAAAGCTGGCCTGCACGCCTCCTCCGGTCCTCCTGCCGCTCCCTTGCCTCTCCTGGGCCCCTTCGTCCCTGCCGTCAGCTCCTTCCTGAACCCTCCAAGGAGCCACTGTGCTCAGTCTACATCGCGCTGTCTGACGCACAGCCCATGGCAGGTGTGGGGTGTGCAGGTGAATGGATTAAAATTCAGCAGAATCATAATCCCAGTTCCTGGGTCACAGTGGCCACGTTTCACTGCTGAAAGCCACGTGTGGCCACTGGAGGCTGTCGACTGCGGTGGGAAAGCAAATTTCCACCATCACAGAGAGTTGTGGCCTGTGCTGGTCCACACTGCCCATCTTCGCCTGAGTCACCACAGACCTGTTTCCCTGGGCTCTCAGGGTCTCCCTCGGCCTCCCAGGGCCAGTGGTCAGGCCTCCTTCCAGAAGCACGTACTCCACACGGGAGTTCTCCACACTCCCCTGGTTTCCCACCTCAGCCGGCCTGGGTCCTCTCCCTTCTTCTGACCCCGCGGTGCTGGAGCCCCACCACCTGTGCCCTACACGTGTCTCCACGTCCACGCACTGTCTACATCTCCAGCCCCACCTGGGCTCTGAGCTTCAAGCTCATAGACACAACTCTTTCCAGTATCTCTGTCTGAAGGGTAACAGGATCTCTATCTTAACGTTTGCAAAATTCGAAACTCCTGACAGGGCCCCTGTTCTATGCAGTCCTCGCTCAGTGAAGGGGGCCACCGCCCGCCCATCACTCAGGTCCCTGCCCTCAACTCCCCAGCACGCTCCCAACGCTGTGCCCTCTTACCCTGACCTCCAGACACCCCAGAACCAACCGCTTCTGCCACCGCCCCGGGACCAGTGCCCACCGGCTCTTGCCTGGACGTCTCCAGGCCTCATGCTTCACCCTCAGCAGAGCCATGGCAGACAGAGGGGTTCTCAGAAAATGCACATCAGAGCCGTTTAAACCTTGCCAGTGGTCCTGCGTGGCTCTCAGGACGCTCACACACACCTCAAGGACCCCCCACTAGAAAGCCCCTCCCCCTGTCGTCCATCTCTCTGTTCACTGGCGTCACTCCGCCTCTGGCCGCCTCCAGCCGGCCCTACGGGGCACGGCTCATGCTCCCTCCCTGACCATCCCGCTGCCCCTGCCATCAGCGCCGCAGCGGCATCACTGGCCCACCTTCCACGTGTGGCGCCTGCAACAGCAGACGGGCACGCACAGGCTTCTGTGTTTACCTGTCTCCCCATGTCTTCATCACCAGACGTGAGCCCTGGGGGAGGACAGGCTCCGTTCTGACCTCCATGGCTCCCCAGGGTCCACGTACTGGTTCAGAGAGGCCCAGAAGCTCAGGTGACCTGCACAGGGCCAACCAGAGCTCCCATGCGGCTCTCCCTGGAGGAAGGAGGGATGCCACCAGCCAGGCACTTCCTGGGCACTTTCTGGGCCTGGGGTCGAGCTCCCTGCCGCGCTGGCTCTAGAGGAGTGGGGCCTGGGGGCTGTTTGGTCGAGTGGTTCAGCAGATGAAGCTCCCAGGGGGAGGGGCTGCCACGTGATGACCTCCAGGGCCAATCACAGGACAGCAGGCGAGGCCACCAGGAAAAGGGCGAAGGCCTCGTGCCGTCAGAAACGCGGCAGTGTGTGTGCGGGGGACACTGGAACCCAAAGGAAGGCCTCCGACCCCCCCACCCTGGGGCCACCCACTCTGCTGAACCACATCCTGTGCCCAGATGCCACCTCCCCCAGTCCCAGCAGCCTCAGACGCCAGTCCAAGATGGGCGATGCCCAGAGTGTGGGACCAGGGAGAGAGGGTGGAGGCCCAGCATCAAAGGTGAAGGGCATATTGTTTGTCCTTTCTGGGACTCTCGCTCATACTTTCCATCCCTCTCTCCTCCCCGAAAGCTGCCCCGGGTCTATTGGGTGGAAATCTCCAGGGGTGGGGTATCCTGAGAGGACACAGCAGCTCACACCACAGCAGCTGCAACCCCAGGCCAAGGTAGGCCTCACTCCCCCGACCAGGCCTAGCGGTGGAGCCAGGTGTCCGCAGGATGGCGCAGCCGGCGGCCCCTGGCTAAGGGGCGGGACGAGGTGGGGAGGCTGCAGTCCCGTCTCCAGTCTCCACACCAGGGTCACTTCTGTGCCAAAGGGCTCCCTGCTCAGTGGCAGGTCGGTGACTCAGCTCTGCCCTGGTCACATGGTCAGGCAGGCCTGGGAGAGGGGCAGGTGAGGTGGGCAGGGCACACTGGGCTCCCCATGGGTCTAACAGCCCGGGCCTGCCAAGGCCAAGCTGAGCCCAGTCAGTGCCCCGGAGTCCAAGAACAGCCCAGCCTGAACCCACTGGCCACCGTCTGGTCCAGCTTTCTGTGTGGCCTTGGTGTCCCAGCTGTAGATGGCACAGCTCCAACCCTGGGACCCTGGGAGACCCATGAATGGCCTGTCGACACGCTTACAGACACGGTACAGGGGCTGGACACACCTGCAGGGAAGACATTGTCATGATGGTGGGAGATACACAGACAAGTGGGGAGGGTCCCAGGCTGGAACTCCAGGGCTGGGGACCCCAGAGCACAGTCAGTGTTCTTCTCCATCTCCCTGCCCCCAGCCCCTCCTGGTCCCAGAGGAACCTCAACCAAGGCCTGTCCTGTCTATGCAGAACCGAACTAACCAGAGACACGCTTTCTTCTCCAATCTGGAACAGAGGGGGAGCTCGAGGATGCTCAGCAGCTCCCCATAGGACCCGGCTCCTTCCCAAGCACCAATATCAACACGTCAGGCAGCAGCAGTAGGCAGGACTTGCGCCCAGCCCTGCCCACAGCACCGGAGTCCTGGGGCGAGAGGTGCCGATGACGGTGCCCGTTGACCCACAAACCACAGGGCGAAGGGGAGGCGCCACAGGGTGGGGGCAGGTGTAGGGGGATGGGCTTCGCTTGGGACTTGGTTGGGCCTGCCCAGGCCCGATAGGGGCGTGGGCAGGGACCCGGGGGCCAGAGGAGGGACCGTCCAGAAGGCCATCACAGGGCGGGGCAGGGAGGGTTGGCGAGGGCGGGCAGAGCCGCACCGGGGCTTTCCCAGGCTGGCCCAGGGTCACATGCACATGACGCGGACATGATCTTTTCTGAGCACCAGAACTTGCCTGGGGGACAAGGAGTGAGGCCAGTGGAGCCCGAGGGGTGGTTCCAGGCAGAGCCCAAAACATCCTCCTGCCTGAGCTCCAGCTGGATGTTAAACCTGGGAATCGCAGGGCTCTGGGGCTGACAGGTTCCTGGAGACCCAACCTACTTCCACTATTCCTGAGCCTAAGAGGGCCTTTGACCCTGCCGGAGGCCACCATGCCAGGCTCACTACACCCCTTGTAGGGATTCTGGAGCCCTCACCGCTGACGCATTGCCCTGGCCCCGCAGATCAGATCTTGTCCAGCCCCCTCACTGATCTAGGGAGTCACTCGGGGTCTTAGGGCAACCCTCCCTGTGACCTCCAGCCTCACCAAACCCCAGAGGGGCTGTTCCGGATGTGCCAGGAAGTGGCGACAGGCGTCTCACAACTGTGGCTCGCCACAGACGTCCACATCCAGCTGGGGTCTGAGCTCACAGGAGTGTGTGCACACCCGGGGTGGGCGGGCGGTCTGGTGGAAAGGGCAGGAAGGGCAAGTCCCGTCTTCCCTCTTCATGGAGGCCAGAAGCTGGCTTGACTTGAGCCCCATCCCGGGTCTCACACACACCCCTGCCAGGGAGCTCACCCCTAAACTTGGTCCTTAGGAGGGTCGGGTCGGGGTGGGGGATGAGCCTGTCAAGGGAGGGCTGATCCTTGCAGGTCAAGGGGCCACAACTAGAGGGGGAGACCAGAGCCTCCAGGATGGCCCCAGTTTCAGGACTGGGGAAACGGGGGACCCCACCAGGTGTAACACATCTCTGGTGGCCCAAAGGGAGCCTGGAACAAAGCAAGGAGTCCAGGGGAGTGAGAGAGGGTCTGTTACTGACCTGACACGTGCTGCCCGCTCTAGGCTCCAGCCACTGCCACCCGAGAGCACCATCCATTCCCTAGGGTCAGGGTACCTCTGACCCCCCACCGAGACCCAGCCCCCCGATCGGAAAGAGTCCCATCCACCCGCCGGGGTGAGGCTGGGCCTCGCTGGCCCGGGACGCGTGGAAGGGGGCAGGTGTCAGAAGGTCAGGCCTGAGCGCCACCGGTCGGGAGCAGGAGACGTCCCGGGGAGCATCTCGCCCGCACCCCCTGTCCGCGCCCGTCGGCCGGAACCGCACGTGGTGGGGTCCCGGCTTCTGGCCACCGGGAGGCCGGGCTCACCTGCGCGAGGTCATGTCTGCTGGGCTCAGGGTGCTCCGGCCGCACGGAGGAGGTCCCGCCTACCTCGAGGATCCGCCCACCGGAGCTCCGCCCACCTTAGAGGTCCCGCCCCTCCCGAGCTCCCTTAAAAGGAGCCGCGCCCTCAGGTCTCGCTACGGTACTGGGAGGTTGCACCAGTTCCCTAGGGCGCCGGGCTTCAGGACGAGGGGCTCACGCCACATCACGGGCTAGGAGGGCGAAGGCGCCAGGCGGCCCTGGTCCGAGAGGCGCGTTAAGTGATTAATTATGTGTCCTGTTCGTCTGGGTGCTTTCCTTCCAAGAACCTTTCGAGCTCCACCTCCGTCCTGGGGGAGGAGGGGCTGCACTTCCCGCACCCTGGGTGGAGGGGCTCGGAGCTAGAGAAGCGGGTGGAACAGGTCCCACCGGCCCCGCGTCCCGGAGGGGGACCCCAGAGGGACGGAGGTGGGAGCCCACGTGATAACCAGCTCTTCCCTCTTAGCCGTCCTAGCTTGGGCTGCCGGCTCCCCTTCTCTCCACCTCTGCCACCCGCCTAGTCGCCACACTTCCTAAGTGATGCTGACACCCCCTTGACCTCAGGGCCTTTGCTCCTGCTACAACTGCCCCCACCAGGCCGGCTTTCCCTGGGGCCCGCTGGCCAGTCGCCTGGGGGTTTCACCCTTCCTTGCCTGGGCCTAACCTGGGGATCCCGTTAGGACTGTCAGGGCCTGCCCAGCGCCACGCCGCCCCCCCACCCCTCCACCTTTTCAGGAGCGGTACACCACCAGCTTGGGACCTTCTGCTGCTTGCAAGCCCTGATCCCAAATCACCACCACCAGTGCCAAGAGCAGGTTGGAGTGCCCCTCGCCCTCCTTGGCTTTTCCTCTTCCTCACCGTCCTGACAACCTGGAGGGTCCTGCACCCTCAGCGCTTGTTGCCCCGAGAGCTCCTCCTTCTGGAAGCATCAGCTCCCAGAGCACCCTCTCCTGGTCCTCCCACTGTGGGGGTCTCTTCTCCCCTCACTCAGCCGAGCCCACCTACTCCCTCATGTGCCCGGCCTCAGCCCAGCTTCCCCTCTGCTTGGTAGCCCACGGCCTACTGGACTCCACTCAGGCGGCCTCAGCCCCTCAGCCCAGCCACTCCAGACGCAGCAGGGGGCCTGCCCAGGTGCCCCTGCTCCTCAGTCAGTGCCTCCCCCTCCCTGTGTCCAGCCCAAACCGGCCCACCAGGGTCCCCTTCCCTCAGGCCTCACCTCCACCCCATCCTGGCTCCCCCAGAGGCCCTCCTTGCCCTTAGTACCGCCAGCCCGCTCTCCTCGCAGCCCCTCTTCCCATCCTGTGCTCACAGACACCCGGACGTAGGCTGGTACATGTGCAGATGCATACACACATGCACACGTGGTGGGGGCTGCAGCCTGCCCGCAAGGCCCGCCATCCCTAAGGAGGCGACCTGGGCTGCAGGCCTCACGGGCCCCCCCGGCCAGCCCCTTGCACAACAGTGTACGCACTCGCCACTCAGGGTTTCCTCGCCAAAAGCAGCCCCCACCCCAGCACAGGACCCCCTCCTCCATCCAGAGCCACCTGAGGGAGCTTGAAGCCTGCATGCCACCATGAAGCTCAGCGAGGAGCTCCCGGGACAGGAACTGGCCGGGTGGGCGAGCACAGGGCCAGGCGGGGTTGAGCGCTGTGGTGTTGGTGTGGACAGATGCAAGCACCTCTTGCAAGTGTTCAGACTTTATTTCACGGTGATTGACACAAACACAAATTGGAGTTAGTAACAGGACTTCTGAGGCTCCTGCAGCCTCTGAGCCTGACAGCCTGGCTGGGCTGGGGGAGAGGCTGGGGGAGGGGCTGCCACCCCCGCCAGGACAGGTGAGGGCGGCTGCAGGGACGGGACCAGATGAGACCTAACATTGCAGTTTAAGGCGTCTCTGGCTTTGCAGCCGTCTCTGCCACCCCGCACCTGCCCCTTGGTGTTGCCTAGACGCCCAGCCCGCCCCCGGTCACTCCTGGATAAGGACAACCCCTCCTCACACCACAACTGGACAGCTTTGCTGTGCAGCGTCCTCAGCTGCCCTCGGGCCAGGACAGGAAAGACAACAGCCCTGCCACCCCAGCTGTCAAATAAAATCAGTACATAAAGACTCTGCGGTTGGTGGCCAGGCCTGGACGTGCATCCTCAGGAGGGGATGCTGGCCCCCCCAGCCAGGCAGGCAGTGACGTCCTCCACGTCACAAGTGGCCCCACGCCCTCTCAGGGTTCCTCGTGGGGCCTTGAGGGGAGGAGGGGGGACACAGCCATGTCCAGGGTGGCTGGGTGGATGGGCAGGGCCAGCTACGGGCCAGGGTGCCCTGAACAGGCCTGTGCCCGACCTATGCTCTCCAGTGCCCTGGGACAGGTGGACTCAGCTGGAGGGAGGGGCACAGCATGGCCTCAACAGTGACATTGTTTCACAGGACTGACACAGGGGGCCTGGGCTCGGCGGGCCCTGGTGAGGCTGGTCCCGCCCAGCATAGGCAGGGAGGAGGGGCGGCTCAGATGGGAACCCAGAGAGGCCCCGTGGGGCTTGCACAGAGGAAGGGCACCCTAAACCCTACAGTGCCTACCTGCTCTGGGGACACAGGCCTCGCCAGATGGAACATGGGCAACGTATGTATGCGGGGCCTGCCGACAGGCTGGAGAACACAGGGGCCAGCACAAGTGGATACTTGGGGAAGGCACAGCCTGAGAGGCCAGGACACGGTGTCCCAAGGCAGAGGGGCACGTCCCAAGGCTGCTGAGTGAGCCAGGCCCTCCATGTGCAGCATTCCTCCCCCAGCCCCTTGGAGTCCCTTGGCACCAAGTCTGTCTCTGCAGCGTGCCTGCCTGGACGGGAGGGAGGCCGGGCCAGCAGTCCCTCCGGCTGACACATAGGCAAGAAAATCATATCAAAAAAGCAACAAGTTTACAAAAATAGAAAATAATTACAGCAGGGTGGGTCGTGGCTGCATTGTGGCTCACGGGGCAGGACAGGGCCGAAGGTCCGGCTTGGTGACGGCATCCTCCAGCAGGTTCAGCGGGCGCCGACCCACCACCACGTCCCGCAGGCAGCCCACGAAGCCCGTGCCGTAGGCCTTGGGCAGGGCCTGGCCCACAGGCAGCTTCTCTAGGCCACCTGCAGGAAGACAGAGGAAAGGTCACTGGGCTCAGTGACAGGCAGGCTGGACACTGGCGGGCAGAGGGCCCCACTGCATCTGAATGACCAGGTGAGTTACCTGCAGCCTGCCAGTGCCCGGGGGTGACCAGGGGACCAGCAGACGAGCTCCAGCCTCCTGGCCCTACACCACCCAGGGCACGGCAGGGGCTAAGACAGGAGGGGAGAGGGCCCCACCCCAGCCAGCCCACCTGCTGTCCTGGATAGCACTGACATGGGTGCCACTCTTCGTTGTCAGCTCCAGGGGATGGGACCTGTCCCTCAGAGACCCTTCGCTGTCCCTCCCCTGGCTTCCCCCCCACCAATCACTCACCCAACCACAGGGCTCCATCTGTGTCCAGCTGCGTGGCACCCAGTGGGGAGGAACCAGTCACAGGGGCCTCATTGCCCACCTGAAGGGAGCCTTCCCTCTGTTCCCTGGGGGCGTGGTGGGTGGGGTGAGGCCATCAGGTGGCTCCAGGTCCTGGTCCCTCCATCCCTTTCGCCCCAACACCACACCCTGGGGACCGTCACCAGGTGTCACCCCTGGGGGCCAGGATGGAGTGGCACTGACCCCGGGAGAGCACGAGATGGCCAAGGGCAGGGGGACCTCCTGTGGGTCAAGCTTTGCTGGAGGGAACGGCCAAGGCTCAGACCAGAGGGACATGTCCCCAGCCGGCGTCTGGGTAGAGCGGGGAAACCCCTTTCAGATCAGGGGTTCCCTGGCCATCACTGCTTCTCCTGTACCCTCTCATCTCTCCTTCCGTGCGGGCAGTGACCTCAGGTCGGGCCACCAGCCCTCCTCGCCCTCCTCCCCCTACCAAACTCCTACCCTAGCCACGAGTGGCCAGGCATGCCCTGGCCGGGCAAGTCCAGGCAGCTCCCGCTGCTATTCTCGGTGGCCCCAGGCTCCCTGCTGACCTGTGTGCCCTAACCCGCAACCAGCGGTTGGTGCTGACTGGTACGGTGGAGCGCAGCACCGTGGGCTGGGAGCCCAGGTCGTAAGCCAGCTGCAGGCGCCCGTCCACGATGGCCAGTGCGATGTAGTCGGCCCGCTCTGTGGCTTTGCCACTCCACAGCACCAGCCCCTGCGTGGCCTCGGTACGCAGGCTCAGCTCAAAGTAGTTGCTCTGTAGTGCCTTCTCACTGGTGGGCAGAGGGCTGGTCAGGACCTCTTGGGAGGGTGGTGGGGACGGGGTAGGGGTGGTAGGAAGGTGAGGGGCATGGCTACAGAGGCCACAAGGGCTAGTGGTGCCACCGGGGCAGCTGGATGGGCAGGTGGTGTCAGTGGGACAGATGGGCCGAGAGATGGATGGTGGGAGGTGGGGCCAGACGGGCAATCAGAGGAGTGAGGTGGACAGACACAGGGACAGCTCGGCAGGGAGATGCTCAGAGAGATGGGAAGGCAACAGGCAGACGGCAGGGGCCAGGGGCCGCTGCTCACCTGGGAAGTGCCCTGGAATCCCGAGTTTCAGGGCTTAGATGCAGGAAGAGAGGGAGGCAGGTGAGCTGGGGCACAGACAGGCTGTAGTGCGGGGTGGGGCGGGACCCAGCAGCAGCTCCTCCCCACACCCCGTCTCCACCAGTGGAAGGCGGGCGGAGCAAGCATCCACGGAAGACACACAGGACCCTGGGGTGTCGGCTCCACCCACCACAGAGCCCGGGCCATGACACACATGCAACACACATGGGCAGACACAGAGCTGGTAGGCACGGCCCAGGCCAGGTGCAGGGGAAACAGCCGGGGCACGGGCGACACGGAACGAAGACCGAGGGCCCCTGGTCGGGAGAGACCCCCGGATGGCCCCCCATACACGTGGGCGTGTGCACACACAGGAGCACATGGACTTGTGTGCACACTGAGACACACGTGCTCGTGTAGGCACACAGACACGTGGGCACGCACGCATGCCGTGCCGGTGCCCCGCGGCGAGGGGAGTAGTTGCAGGGGGCATTCCACGCATCTGGGAAGGGGCGGCTCCCCACTTTCAAGCGGGGAAACGGAGCCCCGGCAGCACCAACAGCTCCCCCGAAGCCCCGTCCTCCTCCACTGGGGATGGAAAGTTCTGCCCTCGCCCACCCTTGGGATGTGCTGCCCGGTGGGTGGGGAGCAGAGGATGGTGACAGTGAGGGTGGAGGCAGAGCTACTTACGCTGGGATCTCATTGGTCAGTTCGCTTGGAATCAAAGAGACAGAGACAGTGAGAAGGAAGGAGGGTGGAGGAGGGGCGGAGGTGGGCACAGAGCCGGGGCCGGAGTGGAGGGTCCCGCAGACAGGACCAGAGAGTGGAGGGCGGAGGGGCGCCTGGCTCCGGAGGGCACACTACCTCTCCGCCACGGCGTTGAGGTACTCGATGTAGGTCCGTCCGTCAAAGGCCAGCGTGTCCAAGTCCCCGGCCGACTTCTCAATCAGGCCTGAGAGACAGCGGGGTGAGTGCGGCCTCGGGCAGGCTCCCCCTGCCCCGTCCAGCCTTGGCCCTGTGCCAGAAGCGCTCACCCTTCTCGCAGTGCAGCCCTGAGAAGCCCCCAGGACACAGGCACTCGTAGGAGGCCTCCCGAGGGAGACAGGAGGCCCCGTTGAGGCAAGGGTGACCCTCGGCCTGGGTACAAGGGTGGTCTGTGAAGGACGAGACACCCACCGCCCGCACCACGTGCTCCCGGGCCAGCAGCTGGCGGCCGTTCAGCGAGACCTGGGGACGGGAGCGAGAGCCTCTGTCCAGCCTGCCCGGACGGCCCCCATCCCAGGAGGACAGAAGCCCCCTCTGGGATGGGCCCTTCCTCGAGACTGTACCAGGGCACCGCCCCCGCCCCACGTACCAGCTGGATGGCACCATCCAAGCCAGAGGACACG
The DNA here is from genome assembly GCF_008692025.1 of Phocoena sinus. Lineage (NCBI taxonomy): Eukaryota > Metazoa > Chordata > Mammalia > Artiodactyla > Phocoenidae > Phocoena > Phocoena sinus. The sequence continues at coordinate 250,170 of NC_045763.1, read as the reverse complement.
GCGGCTGCCCGGGCCAGCTTGCTGAAGTCAGGGGCCCCCCCTACGTAGAGCGGCTCCTTCAGGTTGAGGACGGTGTGCGGCACCTGGGGGGAGGTGCAGCGGGGTGAGGGGTGTGGAGCCCACCCACCGGGCAGGAACAGCTCGAGCCCCAGACCAGGGCCCGTCCCCCGGTGATGACCCACCCCGCGCCCTCCAGCCTGCTGGAAGCAGCGTTCATCACAGACACGGCCTCACGGGCTTAGTGAGGGCGGAGCTACGCTAGGGGCGGAGGCGGCAGAAGAGGAAGGAGGCAGGATGAGAGGAGACGGTACCTTGCGGGATTTCTGGCATCCGAAGAGCGGAGAGCGGAGAGCGGAGAGCGAGCGGGGTGGGGTTGCAGAGCGAGGGCCAGGGAGCAGTGAGAGCAGAGAGGAGACACAGACAGAGGCCCAGGGCAGAGGAGAGAAAACAGTCCAGTGAGCTCGGGCTACGGGGCGGGGCCGCGCGCCTCCCGGGAGGGGGAGGGCGGCGGCGAGCAGGGGGGCAGCCCTGGAGACACTCGCTCAGCTCACCGGGGACTCCCCCAGCACACGGGGCCCATCGTCGACCCGCATGGCTCCTTTGCGTCCGTTTCGCTCCAGGGAGACCCTGGTCCAGGCGCCCAGGGCCACCGGCTCCTTGCTCCTGGAGGAGGGCGGGGGGGGGGGGGGGGGGGGGGGGGGGGGGTGGTGCCGTGAGCGCACTGGGGCTCTGCCGGCCTGCCCGGCAGGGGCCCGAAGCCGGCCCCCTGCACCCCGTGCGGCCCACCTGATGACCGCTGCCCCCTTGCCCAAGTCGTAGCGGAACTCCAGGACACGGTCGTGCAGTGCCAGCGACACGAAGTCGCCCTTGCCGTCTGTCTTCTGCCCGTTGTAGAGGAGCAGGCCGCTGGGCCCCCGGGCCAGGAACACCACCTCCAGTGCCATCTTCTCCCTGGGGTCACATGAGGGCAGGCAGGGGTGTCTCGATGCCCCCTCACCCCATGGCTGGATGGGGTTGGGAGCCGCTTCCCCTCATCGACCCCTCTGCCCAACTGACCCCAGGTCCCGCTCAAAGGTGTGCAGGCCTTTCAGCTCCAGGTAGGAGAAGCTGCTGAAGTCGGCCAGGAAAGGCTGGCTATTCTCGTGCTCTGAGACTGCGAGGACAGGAGAGGATCACACAGGGTGCCGGGCCCTGACCCCAGAGCCCCAGAGCCCCCACCGCCCTCCCTGCCCTGAGCGCCGCTGTCCCCACCTGTCTGGCAGAGGCTGCCCTCCCGGCCCTGAGGGCACTCGCACTTGGCCTCGCCCTGGGGCAGCACGCGGCAGGGGGCTGCCCCATGGCAGGGGTTCGGCTGACAAGGGTCCTTCTCGTCAGCACAGGTCGGGCCTGGAGGGAGGCAGGTTGGGGTCCCGGGAGGCCTGAGTCCCAAGCACAGACACACAAGTCCCCCCAGCACCCGGCCCAGGGCCCGCCCTCACCAAAGCGGCCGGGTAGGCACCGACAGTGGAACATGCCGGCCTCCAGGGCCTGGCACGGGGCCCCGCCGAGGCAGGGGTTAGGCACACAGGGGTGGTCCCCGCACTCGCCCACTCCAGAGCTTCGGGTCGCAGACCCCTGCCAGTCACTCAGCTCCAGCTGCTGGTTGTTGACGTCCAGCAAGCGGATGCAGCCCCTCAGCCCAACGCCGACAGAGGTCCGCTCGAGCACCCTGCCACCGAGATGAGAGGGTCAGGGGTCACAGGCCAGAGACCAGAGCTGTCTGTCCTCTCTCACAACCAGCTGTGACACTGGCGTCCCTGTCAGCCGGGGTCGTGAGTCAGGGCTGCTACCCGTCCCCGACCCCTCTTTGGGTCCTCACGAGATGGACAGTCAACCCACAGAATCAGGAGGCGGGTTGGGCTGAGTCAAGGGTCTGGACTGAAGGTCAGGGCCAGCCCAGCCCCTCCTTGGTGATTACACGGCAGCTTGGTCCTCAGCATCAGGACAGAATCAGGATCACGGTCAAGGGCTGGGGCTGAGGCCAGCGTCACAGCGGGGGGCCACACCCACACTTCCAACCCCTCTGTTATCCACAGGGAGCTTGGACCTCCTGGATGCCACCCCAAGAGTCAGGGATCAGGGCCAAGGTCGGGGGTCTGCGGTCGGGGCCACACCACCCTCCTCCATGCTCACACGGAAGCCTGGTCCTCCGGGACGCCACCCACAAAAAGGTCCATGTCCAGGTTGAGGCCGTCAGTGCCACTGGGGCTCTGGCCCAGGACAGGGGTCTCACCATCCACCGAGAGAGTGCCCTGGCGCCAGTGCCGAGACAGCTCCAGGTGATGCCACCGGCCGGGCTGCACGGGCACTGAGCTGGTGAGCACCGCGGGCCCCGAACCTGTGTCGAACCTGGGGGGCGGGAACAGGCGCTCAGGACAGCCAAACGGAGCCAGGACCACGGGCTGGCCCTGCCCCCCACCCCCACCCTCATCCCTGACACCCCCAAACACCCGCCACCCACCTGAGCTGCACGCGGCCCCCCAGCAGCGCCAGTGCCAGGAAGTCCTTGCCCCGGACATTGCCGTTATACAGCAGCAGACCCTGGGGCTCCAGTGCCCGGAATTCAAGCGCCAGGCGCAGGGTGTGGTAGGCACGGAGGGTGGGGAAGGCCAGGAAGGAGTGGCCCCCGAAGGCCGGCACGGAGGGGCGCGGTGCTGCAGGAGACGGAGGGGCAGTGGAGGGCACAGAGGACCCGGCTGCCCGGGCTCTGACTGCCGGTCCGAAACCCCCAGCCCTGTCCCCAGCGCTGGGCCAGGGAGTCCAACCGGCCGCTCACCCCAGCCTGGCCCCCCCCGCCCGGGCCCCCACTCCCGGCGGCCCGGCCCTCCCCAACCTGGCCCCCTCTGCCTCCCTGCCCCTCCCCCGCGTGGATGACCTTACCCTGCTCGCAGACAGCGCCCCCCCTGCCCGCTGTGCAGCGGCAGGTGAAGTCTTCACCTGAGCCCTGGTCCTGGCAGGTCCCCCCGTGGAGGCAGGGCTGGGAGTCACAGGGCCTTGGGGGCTGCTGGATGCCCGGGGGCGAGGGCCGGTGTGCAGGCACACGGCTAGGGGCAGGGGTGGGGGGCTGGCGCGCGGTGAAGGGCACTGTGATCCTGCTGACGGGCCGGCTGGTGTGACTGGGATAGAGGGCCCGAGGGGTCACAGCTGAAGGTGGCAGGCGGGCCACAGTGGTGGCTCTGGCCGTGGCTGCAGCAGGGGTGGCTCCCGTGAAGAACGCAGGAAACCAGTCTGGGGGTAGGGGAAGCTGTCAGGATCCGCAAGGAGCAGGGATCCCAAGCGCAGTGCGCGGCGTTGGGGATGGAGGGTGGGGACAAGCTGTGGCTGGCGGCCGGACCAGGCTCTCACCGAAGTCCATGAACCGCACGTGTTCCTGCAGAGGCCGCCTCACGCCCAGGGACCGGCGCCTGGATGCCTGGATCTGCCGGACCAGGGCCTGGCACACATCGGGTGCCCTGAAGGCTGTGGCTGGGGAGGAGGGACCCTGAGCATGGTGGAGGCCAGGGCAGCCCCCCACTTCCCGGGGGGACTGGGGTGGGGGCTCACTGGGGTCGAAGTGCACATCCACGATGGCTCGGACGGAGTTGCCGGGCCCCAAGTCCCGCAGGCGGACACTTCGAAAGTCCTTCTTAAGGTCCGAGTTCCGGAAGAGGTCATCCAGCTGCGGGTGGAGAGTGAGTTAGGGCTCCGGGAAGCTGCCCAGGCTGGACTGTTGGGCCCTCCTCCCGCCCCCACAGCGCTTCTCTGGGTCTGTCCTGGGAAAAAGGCCAGTGGCTGGGTAGGGGCTGCCACCCTGGCCATGGCCCCACACTTACCGCGCTCTCGATGCTCCTGGCCGTCTCCCCAAACAGCTCGGACTTGGGGTCGGCCATCTCCGGCGTGTAGAACAGCTCCTGCCCCTCGACCCCCTCGAGCTCCAGCACACCCTGGAACACCTTGGTGGCTGCGGGGGAGGGAGCAGTGAGGTCCTGCCCGGCACCTGCCTGGCCTCTGGGCCAGCCTTGGGCGCAGGCCCCAGCAGTGAGCCACGCGGGGTGCAGGGCAGGTGGTGGTTAGTCAGATGGTCATGAGGTTAGTGCGGACCCCGGGGCAGGGCTGGCATCGGTTACCAGACAGACTCCTCGGAGCAGTGCCCCAGGCCGGCTTGCAACAGGAAAAACAGGTTAGCCACGGGGTCCTGGGCACCCACGCGTGTGCGGGGGCCGAGAACACACGTTATGTGTGCACGTACTGAATCCCCAAGACCGCTTGCACGTGTGTGCTAAAATCAGAAGGTCACAAAGCCTGGGTGCCCACCTGCTGGACAGGCCTGTGGCCGGGAGGAGAGACAGCATCTCTGGATGTGTCCAGGCCATTCCACACGCTCCACCCAGGCCCCCGGCCAGCCACTCACCAGGACAGTTGGAGCCCTCTGCGTCCAGTGAGGGCGTCTTGCCATCTGAGCAGCAGCCCATAGGCGAGTTGTAGCAGGAAGCCCTCTCCATGGGTGGCCCGGGGGTCCCAGCGCTGTCTCTCTCAGGGGGCTCGAGTCCTGGGGAGGTGCCGTCTGAGCCCAGCCCCAGGTGCAGCCCTCCTGGGCCCTGCCCCCACGTCCCGGAGCCTGTGCTCACCTCCTGAGCCAGCCGCACTGGCCTCCAAGTCACCACTCAGCTCCTCGTCGCCGCTCCCATCGGCGCTGCCAAAGGCAGATGTGACGAGGCTGGCTGCCGGGGAGGCGGCCGTGGGAGGCATGGTCAGCACAGGCCTTGCAGCGGTCCTGGGGACGCTGGCAGTGGTCCAAGGTTGCGATGCGGGTCGAGCGGTACTGCTGGGAGCCAGGGAGAGGGCGCTGGGTGGAGGCAGCAGCGCCTTGCTCAGGTCAAGCCCTGAGGGGGCCACAGAGGCAGATGTCGGACGGGGGCCGGAAGTGATGTCTTCTGTAAGGAGAGGAGATTCCAGGTGGCGGGGCTGGTGGTCAGAGCGGGGTCAGGCCTTCCTGGTCAGTCTGGGGCAGTGGGTGAGGCCTTACCCTGGCAAGGGCCGAGGCTCTGGATAGAGATGTCCAAGCCCTGGCGGCAGGCAATGGTCCTCAGCTGGCACTCGTCGCCATAGGTGACTCCATCTGACCCACAGACCTGGGGCACAGGACACGGATGCTGGGGGGAGGCCCCTCCGCACCCCTGCCACCCTCCACACTACCCATCCCTCACCTTGGTAGCATTGGCCCCTGGACAGGCGGGTGTTGGGCACACACAGTGGGCGGAGCCAGCCTCCTCCACGCAGGACGCCCCGAACTCACAAGGCATCTCAGCACAGGTCTTGGGTGCCGGGGAGTCTGGGGCACAGACACGGGAGAGCCCACTGGCTCAGGAAACCCCGCCCCTATGACGGCCTCATCCCCAGCACAGGGGGCCAGGGGCAGTGCCAGGTCTGGCCCTCACCTGTCTCACAGCCAGCAGGGCCCAGGGCACGGCCGTCTGGACACTGCCCGCACCTGGGTCCGGCCACCCCGGGCTTACAGGAGCACAGCCCGGTCATCTGTTCACAGTCGTCCCGCACGGCCCCCTGGGGGTCACAGCTGCAGGCTGGGAGGCAGGGGAGGAGGCTGAGACCTGTGCCCGGCTTCCCCGCAGGCTCCAGGGCCTGGCCCAGCCCCTGCCAGGGGGGATGAGGAGAGCAGGGACAGGGTGGGCAGGCAGCAGTGCTCAGCTGGGGACCGATCGTGGGCCCCGTCACTCACGGGTACAGCCACTCCGGCCATCGGTGACAATGCCACGAAAGTTCCAGAAGCCGGGCTCGCAGCGGTCACACTTGAGGCCCCCCACGCCCGGACGGCAGGAGCACTGGCCTGTGGCCGGGTCACAGGTGCCACCGTAGGAGCCGTGGGGGTTGCACTGGCACGAGCCTGCAAGGCCAGGGCAAGGCAGGGTCACCGCAGCTGCGTGGCTCTGCCTGGCTGCGGGTCAGGGCCAGGCTCGGGTACTCACTGGGGCAGCCGGCCAGGCCCACACCCCGGGCAGCAGTGATGTTGTCCAGGCAGCAGCCGTAGGGGCTCTGAGCGCAGTGCAGGGGAACCGCAGGCAGCAGCGGGGCCAAGGTGGGGGCTGCAGGGAGGGGCAGGGGTTGAGATGCCAGGCAGGGCCAGACGCTCCACCTGGGCACGGCCCCTCTGCCTCGACCGCCCCCGCCCTCACCACTCAGCCCTCCAGATGCCGGCTCCCACCAGGGCCCGTGGGTCTGCAGCTCGGGTCACAGGCGGGACCCCCATACCGCACATGAGAACAATAACGTGTCTGCACACCGAGTACCAGCAACATGTGAAACGCCCACAGATCGTGGACGTGAAGCTCCGTGCACACACATACAACCAGAGCCACACGCTCGGATTAGTAGGCCTCTGCAAGGTGGCAGGCACACACGTACACCGCACTCCCCCGCGCACAGACACATACAGGAGAACTCGTGCGTGCACAAAGATTCCACGATTGCCGGTCATCATCAGTCTCCTCTCAGAAGAAAAAGTGCCCGGAGGGTGGGCCTCGCTGGTTCACTGATGCCCCCTCGCACACAGTAGGTGCTCAGTGCACACTTGCTGAGCGGCAGGCACACACGTCCACGTACCACAGCTGCACAAATGCGGATATACACTAACAGCACACACTGCAAACACGATACACGTGTTCACACACGCCCACCACAGCATACACGCAACAACTTCGAACAAGACGTGGACCCCCACAAGCCTCACACCCGTGGGCACACATACCTTTGAACAGGCACATGTGTGCCCACACACAGCCGGACACGCCCGCACGCCCACTCACCACTGCAGGCTCCCTGGGCCACGACGTACAGCTCTGGCCGCGATTCACACCTGGCCTTCTTCAGCTCACACTCGGTGTGGTAGGTGACCCCGTCCGAGCCGCACACCTGCAGGAAGGGTGTCAGGGCAGGTGTGGGCGGCCACGGCCCCTGCCTCACTGCCCAGTGGGAGTCGGGGCGGGGGGCCTCACCGGGCTCCTCAGGGTGCTCTGGCAGCTGAAGTCGCAGACGCACGGCCCGTCCTCTGAGTCCTCGTCCCAGATGCCGCCTCGCTGCTGGCACAGCTCCTGTCCACACTCACCGTGCTCTCCAGAGCCCGAGCCTCCCGAGCCGCACTCGGCTGCAGGGAGGAGGCCAGGTCATCTCGGGGTCCCGGCCGAGGCCGGCGCCCAGCAGCCCACACCAGCTGCCCCCGAGCCTACCCTGCTCACACGGCCCCACCCGGGCCTCCTCTATCTGCATCTGCTGCTGGCAGGCCGCCTCGCGGAGCTCGCAGGAACTGCGGTAGGTCACGCCGTCGCTGCCACACACGGGGCCGGGCGGAGGGCGCTCGCACCGGGGACACACGCACCGCCCCGCCGAGCACACGGCCCCGAAGGCGCACACTGTGTCTCCGCAGGTCTCTGCAGAAGGCGGGGCCGGGTGGGGGGTCAGCTGATACTGGGTGGAGGAGGCACGGGACCACAGCCCGCCGGGCGCCCCCAGCCCCGCTCACCGCAGGGTCCAGCCGAGGCCACGTGCAGGCCGATCTGGCGTGTGCAGGCGTGCACGTGCAGCTCACACTCGCTGGCATATGTGCGCCCGTCAGAGCCACACACGGGCTGGGCCGAGGCCACGCACTCGGAGGGGCATACGCAGCGCCCGGTCTCAGCCTCGCACAGGGCTCCAAAGCGGCACTGCCCACAGCGGTCTGGGGAGGAGGCTCCATCACCACGGTGACGAGGACGGCCACCCCCCAGCTAGACCCACTCATCCACCACTGACCACAGGGTCCTCGGCGAGCCACCCGGATCTCCCGCCCAAAGGCGCAGGCCGTAGCCTCCAGCTCGCACGTGCTGCCGTACGTGACGCCGTCGCTGCCACACACGGGATCGTAGATGCCTGAACACGCTCGCTGACACGCACACTCGGCTTCCCCATTCTTCACAGCACACATCGCCCCGAATGGACACTGCACCCCGCGGCACGGGGACGGGGGCTGGTCTGGGGAGAATGTGGCCACTCAGCAGGGTCCCCACCTGCTCTCCTAGGCGACGCGCAAAGCCCCACGCAGCAGACCCTTTCCCAGGGTGGGGATGGTGTGGGAAGAGTGGACCAGGAGGAGGGCGGGATGCGCAGGACACAGCAGAGAAAGGGACAGACGCGGACACACGTGGGCAGGGACACAGACTCAGACGGCCCCAGGTCCCGGCGTGAGTGTGGGGAGGGGCTGCCCTCTAGACCCAGGAGCTTCTGGACTGGTCTCAGGGGCTGGTGGGAGGGCCAGCTTTACCAGCCCACCCAGGCCACTGACCCTTGACCACCAGCAGCCCTGGGACGCCCATGCGTGGGGGCGGGGGTGCTCTCTCTGTGGGGGGACGAGTCTGCAACCCAGAGCCACACCCAGGGCCACACGGGGGAGGAGGTGTCTGTCCACTTGCTCTGAGGACCGCAAGGCCAGGCAGCAGCGAGCCACCCCCCCCTGCCGCGCGGGGGGCAGACCTCGGGCTGTGGGCTCCTGGCGGCAGGCGCGGTACCTCATCCTGCCAGCAGGTCAGGCTGGAAGACACAAGAGGTGGACCCAAGAGGGAAGGGAGAGCAGAGGAGAGGAAACAGACACAGAAAGAGAGACCGGAAAGATGGGCAGACCGGCCGACGGGGACGGAGGTAGAGGTGGGCAGAGCCCCAGTCCACTCAGGACGCGCTGTCTCTGCCCATTCCTGGTCCCTCGAAGCCCGACTGAGACGCTGCCTCTAAGGCGGCTGTGTGTCCCAAGAGTGTGGCACCCGGAGGACTTGAGGGCTGTCGGGCAGGTCCCAGGGAGCCTGCCCACGGACCCCTGCCTCTGCCGCACATCCCCCCAGGTGCTGCAGGCACCTCCCTGACAGATGCCACCTCCCCAGAGCCCGCCGACGGGCAACAGCCCTGCCAAGGCTCCCCAGAGTGACCAGCTGTCGCCCACAAGCCCAGGGAGGAGAAGCATGACTCAGGATGGAGATGGCACGTGATGACAGGCAGCGGGGACTGCCGGACCAGCCTGCTCGCGGCACGGAGCCCGCCCACGGTGCTCACCACACGGGCCCTGGCGTTTGGCGGGGATGCTGCGCTGCTGCTGACACTCGGCCTGCTGGCGCCGGCAGTCATTGTCATACGTGCGCCCGTCGTGGGCGCACACGGGTTTGTAGGCCCCATCACAGATGACACGGTCGCAGGAACAGCGGGGGCGGCCTCGGCGGGACAGGCACACGGCACTGAACTTGCACGCCTCTGGGCACTGGTCTGGGGAGGCAAGGAGATCAGAAGAGCCAGAGTACCACGCTGGCCCCCACGCTGGGATGTGCAGGGGATCCACGGGCACACGAGGTGATGAGTGGGGACCCACGAGGCACGCGAGGGAGGGTGGGGACAGGCGGGGCCCTGGGTCATGCAGAGTGCCAGGACGGGGCCCTCCCCCAGGAGCCGCCCACCTCGAGGCTGGCACTGGCCAGAGCGCACTTTCTGGAGGAGGAGGCCTCGGGTGGCCCCGGTTCGGCCCATGACGCAGTCGTTACCATAGGTAACCCCATCATCCCCACACACGGGCGCCTGCCTCGGAGGGCAGCTCTCTGGCCGCAGGAGCATCTCGGGGCGCCGCGTGCGTGGGTCCACACGGCAGATGAGGCTCAGGTCGTTGAGGGCGCCCTGGCAGGGGTCTGGGGGCAGGGAGGCGGAGGTCAGGGCACTGCCGCTGTGCGCACACACTGACTGAGGTCACGCTACACGCGCAGGGGTAGCGCTCACCGCAAGGGCCGTCGAACTTCTTGAACACGTTTTCCTGGTGGGCGCAGGCTTGGCGCAAGAGCTGGCACTCGCTGGGGTAGTCAGTGCCGTCGCTGCCACACACAGGGCCCTCGGGGGCCCCCAGGCACGTGGCAGGGCACAGGCACGTGGCTGTCAGTCCATCTGCGGAGCGCGCACAGGTGCTGCCAAAGCTGCAGGTTACATTGGAGCAGGGGTCCCTGGTCCCTGTGGGCGGAACAGGGCGGGGTCACACTGGCCGGCGGCGGGCCCTCAGCGCACGCCCTCACCGCAGGCCCCGCCCTCCTCATCCCTCCTCACTCAGGCCCGCTCCAGCCCCTCCCCCGCGCCCCCCCAACTGCAGGCCCCACCCCCCTCACCACAGTCCCCGCCCCCCCTCACCAAGGCCCCGCCCCGCACTCACCGCAGGGCCCCCGGCGCAGCAGGCGGATGCGCCTCTGCTGGCTGCACTGCGCCCGCTGCAGCTCGCACTCGTTGCTGTAGGTGGAGGCGTCCGAGCCGCACACGGGCGCCACCACGCTGGGGCAGACGCTCTTCTTGCACACGCAGGAGGCTCGGCCCGGCTCCTCCGCGCTGGGCTCGCAGACGGCGCCGAAGCCACACAGCATTCCTCGGCACGCTGCGGGTGGGGCGGAAGACGCGACGGGGTGGGTAGGGGCCCGGCCCCTGCCGCCTCCAGGCCCACGGTCATCATGCACACAGTCCGACGTCCGCACACCTGCCAGGACCTTGCACGGACGGTCACACATGCACATGCGTGCCCACCCGTGTTCGTGCTGGCGCTCACAGGAACCCCGGGCGCGCCCATCACAGCCAGGGCCTCATGCCCTCCCCCTCTCAACAAACTCCTCCCCCCGCAGAGCCTTCTCTGCCCCCGCCCCCCTCAGCCCCGCAACTGTGGAAGGGGCATTGCATCTGCTCCTGACCCACTCCGCACACAGAGGACAGACAGACAGCCCCCAGGCCGATTCCATCACAGGGAATCAGCATCCCCACCTCAGAATCAAAGCCCCTCTTCCGACTGTGACCTACTCCTCAGAACCCCGGCCCGCCCCGCCCCCTCCCTGGGAGCTGCTCCAGTGTCCCCGCCCACACCTGGCCCCTGCCACCTCCCCAGGGACCAGCTCCTCTGCCTTTCATGGACCGGCCCGAGGTCAGACGGCTGCAGGACAGGGGGTGGGGTTATCTGAGGTCAGGTCACATGCTCCACGCTCGGCCCAGAACCCAGTGCCCTGCCGGCCCCCACCCCTCTCTTCTCACTTATTCCCCTTCCTGCTTCTCTGGAGGCCTCCCCTCTCCTCAGGCCTGTCCCCACTTGGGTTCTTGTCTGCCCACTCCCCCACCTTCCACGTCCCCACAGCCAGCCTCCCCCAGGTCCGTGCTCTGCTGTGGCTCGTGGCCTCCCAGCTGCAATCTCTCGCTGGGGCCCCGCGGGCACCCACACACCTCATCCTTCCTCACCTATCCTCCTGGGCCCCCACCTCAGGAAATGTCGCCGCCCCCACCCCCTCCCCAGGCCCTGCTGCCCCACCTCACGCTCAGCATGACCTCCTCAGGGACCCTAGCACACCGGGCCCTGCGCACCCGACTGTTTTCTTCTTTAAACATTCTAGTTCTCAACTTTGCAGCGTCGCCAGCGCACACCCGCTCACTGAGTTGCAGAGCCGTCGGGACAGGCCCTCCTGGGCACAGCGTCAGGGCAGCGGGCAGGCTGACTCCTCAGGACTCCCACCCAGGGTGACACTCCCATAGGCGGGGCAGGCCCGCTACCGGCTGCGGCGGTCTGGATGCCATAAAGGTTTAATTGGGTCCACTTATCATTAATAAGTTATGGGGGTCGGGGGGCACCCCCATCACCTCCCAGCAGGCTCAGGCAGGGGGGCAGGAGGAAGCAGCCTCAACTCCGAGGGGTCTGGAGCAGCACAGGCAGCTGGCGCTGTCACCATAGCAACAGCCCACCCCAGGCTCCCGCGAGTCTGTCTGGGAATCCCTGCCCCCACCCCCCACGGGCTGAATGAACTGGGGCTGGAGGCAAGGGCGGGGCCAGCACGGATACCCCAGCCTGAACTCCCTGCAGACCCCCCCCCCCCGTCCTCCCCCCGCCTCATCTGGGCACCCACGCAGACGCTTCATCCGATCCTGGAGCCAGGCTGCCCCACCTGCATTCACCCGCCACGTGACGGTGGGCACCTCAGCATCTCCTCCAGTGAATGGGGACAATAGAACCTACCCTCCAGGGTTGTTGTGAGGCTAAATGGGCCAATACCTGCAAAGGCTTGGAGAGGCCCAGCACTCCACTCCGGGCCGGGTGGGGGGTCAGCCGCTGCGATGACTAGAGCAGTAAGAGCTGCCAGCATATGGGCCATCCCTTGTCCCGGCTCAACACTGTCTACTCATAGCCCCTCTCCTCACTTTCCGTTTCGCGGGCTCCTTCTCTCTCCCCTTAGCACTTCCTCTCACTTTCAGCCCTCACCTGCCCAAGGCCCTGGGGACCCCCAGGCCAAACCCAGGGGCACTTGCCCCGTCTGGCCGGCTGCTCTATCTGGCTTCAATTGGACCTGTTGATCAAGGTCTTTCCCAGGGTCCTGACCCTATGGCCGAGGACCTGGTCACCGCACTGCCCCTCGGGCTCAAGCCTCTCTCTCCCTCTGGTCACCCTGGTCCAGCCGGATACCACCCAAGGTCCTGACCCCTGGGCCAAGGACACCTACTCCTCTATGACCAGTAGGTTCCTCGTCCTCCAAGACTTGCACCCTCATCATGCAGGCTGCCCCTCCTTAGCGCAGGTGGAGCGCCCAGAGACCTGCAAGCTTCACGGCCCTTGAGCGTCACCTCTGGGGCTCTGCCATGCTTGCCCTCCTGAAGGAGCCTCACTCCTTCCTTGCCCAAGGCTCCCTCACAGTGTGCGATGCCGGAGGCGGTGGTGGCTTTTTATAGCCTCCGCCGGTTGGAGTGGGTATATTTAACTCTCTCCCCAGACCTGGGTAGGCTGGAGGATGGAGCGCGTGCCCTGAGCCCTGCCTGTGACCAAGAATGTGCTGTGTGTGCGCCTGGGAGGGATGACGATGGTCATGTGGGGTAGCTGTCCCGAAATGTGTGATGGGATCCGAGGGCAGGTGTGGGGCCCGTGTGGAAGGCTGTGGGGCGAGCCAATGCATGTGTGAAGGAAAAGAGACACAGCAGGCCTTGGGGCTTGAGGAGAGAAGGCTGAGGACGCTGGGAGAGAGGAAGGTGTTTAAACCCAGCCAGCTCCAGGCCTCTTGTCCACAGCCTATGAGAGGCTCAGTCCTGGGCCCAAACCCCCAGCCCAGTGCAGACCTGCCCCCTCCCATGGCCCATCCCATGTATGGACGGCCCTCTGTGTACTTCCAGGAACCTGGGCCGTGCCTGCCCAGCAGGGGGCCCAGGCACTGAAAGCAGACCTGGGAGCAGCTCCCTCTCCCAAGAGGACCCCAGGCCACCCCTTTCCCCTGCCCTCCGGAGGCACTGACAGCTTCCTCTCTTCCCCGCTCACATTAGCTTAATTACAGCAGCCCCCCAGGGAGGCCGGGCCCCAGCCCACAGAGCAGGTCAAGGAGGCCAGGCCCAGCCTGCTCAGTCCAGGAACAGACCCGCCCATCCCTCCTCAGACAGCTGCTGCTGGTCCTGCTGAGGCCCTCTCCCCAAGCCCCTGGCCCCCCACGCCCTCTGTACACATCTTCTGACCCATCTCTCAACCCGTGGGCTCCGGCACTAAGTCAGTCCCAACTTTGAGGCCAAGGTGGGGCCAGGCCCAGGGACTGCGGACCCCAGGTTCCCTTTGCTGTCCACCACTGTGGACTCCCCAGGAAGGACCCAGGTTCCCTCATCCAGCCTCCTGCTGCTCCAGACACAGCTAACATGTCTGATGTACACGCCCCAAGAATGACCCCCTGACCACCAAGAGTGCCACCGCCCCTCCAAGCACAGATTGCCAAGCTCAGTCTGTCACCAACTGAGCCCTCACTCACCATCCGGAGGCGTTGGGGGCACTGGCGTGAAGTGGGTCCCAGGTTTGTCTGGAAAAAAAACAAATCTCCAAGTCAGGTACCCCCCGCCCCCGCTCCCCAGCCCGAGCCAGTCCTTCCATAGCCTGTCCCATTGTCCAGCCTGGAGGGGTCACCCCTGCCTGCACACATCCCTTCCCTGGCTTTCCTCTGCCCCTCCGGCTGTATCATCATGGTCTGACGCCTGTCAAGGAGGCCCAGTGGCAGGGGTGTGGGCAGCCACCTATTCCCGAGATGAGCCCCAGGTCCTGCCAAAGCCCCCATTCCCAGCGTAGCCAGCTGCCCCCAACCCACCCCCCAACGAAAGTTGTCTCTGCAGCTCAGGATGTGGGCCGGCCCCTGCCCCCCCCCAGCCCACAGACAGCCTTTGGGGGGCCCAGGCATCCAGAGAACGCCCCATGGTGTTCCCAGAAGATGCAGTGGCCCATCTGAGCCACGTCGCAGCCGGTGGCCTCTCTGTGACCCTGCCTGTCCCCTAATCTTTGGCGGCTGAGGCAGGGGACCTCAGTGAGCAGAGAGGCAGGGCCACCTGGGCCCGGAGGCTGCCACACCCACAGACGTACAGTTGTTCAGGAAGAGTAGCACCGCGAAGCCGAGCGTGGCGGTGGCCAGGAGAATCAGGCAGACGTTACAGGGGATCATGAAATATCGCACCAGCAGGGAGAGCCCGTGCCGCTGCCGGGGGTCCCGCTCCAGCGGCAGTGGAGGCATGGCCCGGGATCCTCAGCCCCCACTCTTGAGGCGTGGGGGTCCTCACGGGGTGCCCTTGGGCCTCTTCGGTGCCACTCGCCCCATTCTTGGACCCCTGGGCCAGTTGACAGCAGCTATATTCTCAAAGTTCAGCTCCAGTCACAGCTGGGGAGTGGGGGGCGCCGGGCCCCCTCCACAGCCCTTGAGGCTCATAAAGGGAGGTGTGCAGAATTCTCCCGGAGTAGAAATCCCAAGTTTGGGCTCGCAGGGAGGTGGACGAGGAACCGAGGGCCAGCACCACCCCTGCCGTCCACACCGGCCAGGGCCTGGGCCGGAGGCGCCAGCAGCTCTCCGCGGGGCTCGGGCTTCCCGGAGCCAGCCTCGGGGAGTCCCGCAGCCCCGGATCCTGCCCGCGCGGCCGCCCAGGAAAAGCCGGTCCGAGTGGGAAGGGCGGCGAGCGGCCCCTCGCCCGGGACTCGGCGGGTCCCGGCTGCTCGGTCCCCGGCAGAGGCGGGAGCGGCGACGGCTGCGAGCGGGAGGGGCGAGCGCGCCTCCGGAGAGAGAGAAGAAAGAGCCGGCCGCGGAGGGCCGCGCCCGCTCCCCGCGCCCAGGCCGGGGCCGAGGCGGTGAGTGAGGGGCGAGGGGCGCCGCGGAGGGAGGGCGGGGAGCTGAGACAAAGGAAGACGCCTCCGGGGACCCCAGCGTCCGCGGGGAGTTGCGGCTCGCGCCGCAAGGAGCATCGGGCGGATGAGGACGGGAGGGCGACGGCACAAAAGAGAACGCAGAGGCTACGGGCGCTGGGGGACGGCTGGGGGCACCGGGGCTGGAAGGGCGCAGAGGTGGGGCGCTGGGGCTGCGGAGGGTGAAGGTCGGGATGGGGGCTGGGGTCGGGGCCGGAGATGAGGGGGAGCGGAGGCTGGCGCTGGAGAGAAGGCACGTGTGAGGTCGGGGTGGGGGGCTGCGGAGTGGGGGCGAGTAGGTGGGCGGGACAGGGTCCCCTCCCGCTCCCACCCGGCTGGGCTGGGCTGGGCTGTGCGTGTGAGCGGCGGCGCGGCGGAGTGTCCGAGGGTCTGTCTGTGTCCCCGCAGGGGGGATCGGCCTGCACGAAGTACCCGGTTTCTGGGCTGCGGTCTGCGTGCTACCGCGTGTGCGTGTCAATGTCTCTGCTCCCGCTGGCGCGACCCAGGCACTGTGGGGGTAGCGTCTCCAGGTACATACACACAGGTGGGTAGTAGGCTGGGCTCAATTCAGAGGGTGCGCCACCCCTCCCTAGGACGTGACAGCAGCACCTCAAACCATCCGCACACCCCCAACTCGCGTCCGCGAGGTGACAGGATCATAAATGAGTCCCATGTAAATGAGCGTTATGCAAATAGTCGCGGGGCTCCAGGTCCAGACCGCAAGCCTGGAGCGCCCCCCAGAGGCCTTCCGGGAACGCCGAGACCCTGACGTCACAGAGGGCCAGGGCGCGCGGCCCACCTGGGACTCCCGTCCTCCCCATCACGTGAGCATCTGCCTCACAAACATGTCCCTGGAGTCCTCCCACACACACCTCGCTCACTCCCCGCTCGTCAAGCACCTGCCAGCCAGCACCCAGCTCTTCAGGTCCATCTCCTTGGACTCCTTTCAGTCCTGTGCCCAGACACACTAGTACCATATCCTAACAGGGTCAGCCCACCCTGTCCGGGTCCCCAATCATCCACAGCAGAGGTCTTCAAACCTCTTGGTGCCCTGGAACCTGAGGGTCTACTGAAACCTTGCAGGAAAAGTCAATACACAAAGTGGTCCCCCCCCCACCCCGGGCCGCGATGGACCCAGGGTAGCAATCTGTCAGCCCACCTGGAGACCCTGCCCTTGGCTGGCCTCACTCTCTCCTCAGGGGAGCCTCCCACCCCCTCACCTCACCTCACCACACCCTGGCACTGCCCACACCACACTGAGAGTGGCAATGCCCCGGACTTGGAGCACCCGGGGCAGGGTCTGACTTTTTATCTCCTCCGGGCAGAGCTTGGCCCACAGCCCAGAACTTGGTGTGGTGAGCCCAGGCAGTGACACATTTCCCATTTACTTCTCACTGCAGCCCCCAGGACTGCAGTTGGAATCCCTCCACTCAGTGAGGGGCCCACAGACAGTGCCAGGGTTTAAACCACACACGTATGCACTGAGCACACACCCGCACAGGAGCCCTGTCTGCTGCTGCCACTGCAGCTTGGGACATCTTGGGTGGGCCCTGCTGGAGGAGGGGAGGCAAGGGGACGAGTGTGGGAGGGGCAAGCCCTGGGATCAGGGGGAGCCCGTGCTGGCAGGGCAGGCCTCCCCCAGGTGGAGACCTGGACTCTGCCAGCAAATGGGCTGGCCTTAGGGCTCACGTGGTGGTGGTGGCGGCGGTGCGCAAGGCCTGTCAGGTCTGGCCTGGGGAAAGGGGACCCGCATGCAGCCCGGTCCCTCCCAGCCCCAGCCCGAGCCTGAGCCCCCACAGGGCTTGGATGCCTTCAGAGAGACAAAGAGCCATTGAGGCCTCAGAGCCAGCTGGGGGAGGGGAGCTCAGGCTACCCGGGCTATTTTGGGATCTTCAGACTCAAAATCATTCAGCCCTGACCAGGCCACGCAGGCTCAGACCCCAGGAACAGAGGGTGCTCCGAGCCAAGAACCGGCCCCACTCTGGGCTTACACACAGCAACATGCTACTGCTCCCATGTGTACACACGCACTCGATGTCCCAGGTCTCACGTACGCAGATACATGCACACCCACTCACCAAGTCTGCACAGGCACTGGGTGTCACACACTCACCTGCGTGCACACACACTGCACGCCCTCATGCAATACAAAACTTGCCCCTCAGTCACACAACACACACTGGGCGTGCCCCCAAGTACACGGTGTGGTTGCGCCCCTCCAGGTGCTTCCCTGAGAAGGAAGATGGGGAATGGAGTCTAGAGAGGATGGGAAGTCCTACCGACTGCCCCCCGCCGACACCTTTCTTACGCAGATGACCCCTCCCTCACTCCGGAGGGGCCGGGCCCAGATCCCCCGGAAAGGAGGGGGTGGGGGTGGGGCGGCACCGCCCTCCCGGCGGCGAGCACACACCGCGCGTGCGCACACACCTTTAATGTCGGGCCTCGGCTGGTCCCGCGGAGCGCGCGGTCCGCCTGTCCCCACCGCCGGGACCTCGAGGGTACCCCGCTTGTGTGTGAAGCGCATCGAACAGTCGAGCGCCGGCCGCCAGGCGGCCCGGAGTCACAGGTGTCTGGCCGCCCCGGTGGGGGAGGGGAAGAGGACGGGGCAGGGCGGCCCCTTCCCCCAGCCCCGGCCTCCTGGTGTCTGGTCTCAGGCTACGGCCGTCCCCTCCCCCTCGGCCTCGGCAGACAATGGGCGTTTCACGGCGGGACGTCGCTGCTGGACCCGGGCCCGCCGCTGGGAAGGAGGCGGCGTCCAGCCCGGGCCCCGATCGCCGCCTCAGGTGAGGCCGAGGCCGGGAGGCGCCCAGGTTTGAGTCCGCTGGCTGTGTGCCCACCCACCAGCCCCGCGGGCAGGGCCCACACCGCCGGGCGGTGGGATTGAGTGAGTGTTTGGGGACGGGGCTCAGCAGGGCCAGCTCGTAGGGTGGCGACCGCTGGCGGCTTGGACGGCAGCTGCGGCCGCTGACCCCTGGCTTCCCTCCTCCCTCATTACTCAGCCTTCAACCCTGCCCGGGGCCCAGCCTCCCTCAGCAGCCCGTCTGAGCTCCGGGGGTAGGCTCAGTGCAGGAGGTGTGTCCCGAGTCGGGTCGGATTTCTGCACCCTGGGAGGTTACCCTGTGACAGAGAGAGCACTAGAGGTCGGAGGGTCGGGGGGTGGGGGTGGGTGGGTTATCTGTACAGAGACCCGAAGGATGGGGAGAGGGGTTTGCACCTCCGGACAGAGGCAACTACAGAGGCCCAGGGGAGAACGGGCTCAGGAGGCCAGGAGGGGCCAGCCTGGTGAGGCCTCAGGGCGACAGGGGCCATGGGCGGGTCCTCCGGCCTGGGGAACGCTGGGAGGAGGGAGCCCAGTCCAGGGCCTGGACACCTGCCAAGACATAGACTGAAGCCAGCAGGGGGCGTCAGACGAACAGAGGAGGGGGACGGTAGGCACCTGCAGAAAAGCGGGCCGCGGTGGAGCTGATCCATGCCTTCGGTCCCTCCCCTCCAGGACAGCCCCAAATCCACCTCTTTCGGCCAGGCCCTGCCCATCTCCGGGAGGAAAAAGAAAGCTGGAAGAGCCAGGGTGGCACCCACGTGTGCTCAGTGCCTGGTGAGTGGAGACCCTGTGTCCTGCTGAGGGCCACGCCAGGCAGTGAGGGATGCACAGTCCAGCACAACGGTCTGAGTTGGGGGACGGTGCTTCCTGGAGGTACTGACCGGCTGGATGTCAGGATGAAGAGGAGTGACAGACAGACACACCTACTGGAACCAGAAAGTCAGGGGACAAAGGGGCAGAGAGACCAGCCAGACAGGAGAGAGCCGCAAAGACGGAAGACCAGGAGATTGCAGACGTAGGTGCAGACCAGGGTGCAGGCGGAGTTTCTCCTGTGGGGGAGGGTGACCGGGACCAGCAGCCAAGGCGCAGTGTCAGGTGGGAAGCCTCCTGCTCAGAGGGGAGGGTCCCCCTCTTCCACCCCGTGGGCTGTAGCTCTTGAGTCCAGGTTTCCAGCTCTCTGGCCCGCACCACGCCCACAGCTGCCTTCTCCCGCCCCTCAGCCAAGCCACAGGGGCTACCTGCTGTTCCCTGCATCTCCAACCTTGTGCTGCCTTCCCTGCCCGGAATACCCTTCCCCCTTGGCCTTCGCTCCTCAACACACAGCTACACCTGGCCTCCTTGGAAAGCCCGTCCAGAACCTCGAAGGGCCCTGTGCAGGTGGCAGCGGCAGCCCTTCCAGCGGCCCTGTGAGGATCTGCTTCTGGGCCGTGGCAGATGGGTGGCTGAGGAAGGAACCCACGGATGGATTCACAAATGGACCCTAGCGACCCTCACCGCCTCCCCTCCAGGGACAGAAGTGGACGTACATTGCTCCCGACTGGTGGGTCAGGGACAGGCCACAGTCTGGCCCAGATGCTGTGCTCTTATTTCGCCCTAATGTACACGGGAAGCCCGCGTCTGTGGCCAGAGGGACAGGCTGCCTGCTTCTGCCGGGGCCAGCGTGGGGCGGCCCAGAGGCAGCTGCCAATGGGAGGGGCAGGGAAGCTTCAGGCCCACCTCAGGCCAGAGGCAGACCAGCCTCTCCTGACTTGCCACACCTAACCCCTAACAGTGCCAGACTCAGGGTCCGACAGGTACGAGATGGGACAGGGAATCGAAGTGGCCCCAGAGACTCTTCCTGTCCCTACCACAGTCCTTCCATCTCTGGCATTGAAAAACCCAGAGGCAGAGCCCACAGGAGGCAGGGCCCAGACCTCGGCCGGGAACAGGGGGGTGGGAGGAGGGCATAGCTGGACACTGGGGCAGCAGGCAGGAGATGGGAGCCATATGAGGGCAGAGGGCTGGAGCCCTGTTCCCAGGCCCCCAGGGACACAAGCCAAGGTTGCCTGCTACCAGTCTGCTGGCAGAGCACCTGCAGGGTCCCCTCCCCAGGCTGATCCAAGGGTGGCAGGAACCACAGCCCAGCTGGGATTTCAATCAGAATCGTGTGCCGGTTGGTACACCTGAGGCTGCAGGCACACGTGCACACGTGCAGGCCACACAGCTGTTAACAGCAGGCTGCGTGGGAGGACACAGAGCCGGCCCCTCCCATGCCTCTATGCCCTGGTGGGGAGGGGAGTGGGCGGGGCTGCTTACATCTTCCAGCTGTAAGCAGCCCCTGGCAGGGGGCCTTCCTCAGAGGAAGTTCTCAGGATCTGCTCTGGGGGGAGAGGCCCCTTCTAGGGGAGCTTCCCTCCCCACTGGAAACTCCACCAGAGGCCTAGTCACCCCTGCCCGGCTCCCAGCCACAGCCTGGGACTGGAACGTGATCCGTCCTGAGCCCCAGTGTAGCCCGTGGGGGCACGGTGCCCTCTGATGAGCTGCATCAGTGTCACCAGGGTGCTTGTCACTAGGGTGCGATCTCATTTCTGAGATCCCTGTTGCTCTTCAATGAGAGGCGGGCACTCTCTGGGACTCTGGGGTGTCAAGGGTTACTGGGGCTATTTCAGTGATTGTGCCTGCAGCCCCCAGCCCGGCTGGGCCTTGGGGGCCTGTGTGAGGAGCCATGGTTCCCCTATCTCAATGGTGGGGGGGCGGCTGGGGCCAGCAGAGCAGGACAGGAGACGGAGACCAGTTTTCATCCCCCCCCCCCCCCCCCCCCCGCCCCAGGCCTCTAGGCAAGGGTAGAACTTGGGGGGGGGGGGAGGGCAGTTGGCCTGGAGCCCGCAGGTGGAGGCAAAGGGCTGGGGCAGGTGCAGGGGCAGGAGAGAGGCCTGTTTCTGCAGCTGTTTTCCACCTTCCTGTGGTGATGGGGGTGGGGGCAGGCTTTGCTTCTCAGGGGGCTGGGGAGAATTAACCCTTTAGGAAGGAAGCAAAGCAGGCTGGAGGAGGCTGAGCTGGCCTGACTGTAGCAGGGTGATGGTGAGAGTGACCTCTGGCTAGATCCACGGCCCTGAAGTCTGGGCCCACTCCCCTGCTAACCTTACCTGGCAGCCCCATGCCACCCTCTACACTCCCCCCACCTCAGCCTGTAGGACTGGCGGGGCAGGGGGCTGTAGCCCCACACCTGGGCCAGCTACCCCTGACCAGGTGAATCTAATTTCTCCTCTGTGCACGTGGGTCCCAGCACCCCCAGAGATGCTGTAAGGGCACAGGCAGGCCCCACCGGAATCCACTCTGTCCAGCACCCTGGGGGAGGCCGGTATAGACAGCGGGAGAGGGGAGGACAGTTTCAAAACAACTTTTTTTTTGCATTTCCAATCTGCAGGGGAGAATGGAGACCAGGGCTGTTCTCTGGGTGTGGAGCAGGGGGATGGGGTGGGGTCTGGAAAAAGCCAAGAGCTGTTTCCACTAGCTCAGTCTGGCGCAGTGAAGGGACTGGATCCAAAGGCCTTCGGTTTCAGGAGCAGCCCCCCACCCAAGCCTCCTGGGGCTGCCCCAGGGAGGACACCAGCCAGCCCACCGTGGGCCCCGGGGAAGTCAAAGCCGGCACAGGTCCATTCTAGCGCTGACTATCTACCACGGACCCCCAGGTGGGGAGAGGACAGGCGGGCGGTGAGGGGGGGCGGTCACACCCCACCTGAGCTGATGCCCCACCCCTGGCTGCTGGAAGGAAGGAGAAAGCCTGGGCGGGCAGCCTCCAGCCTGGGCCTGCCTGGGGGAGGGGCTGAGGGCGCTAGGCGGGTCTGGAGGGGTGGGGTGAGAACCTACAGTCTGGAAGAGGGAAACAGGGACAGGAAGCAGCCACCTCCCACCTCAGGGAGGAATGTGGCGGGAGTAGGACAGGCTCAGAGGACTTGGGGGTACAGAAGCTAAGTGCCAGACAGCAGAGGGAACCCGCCCAGGAAACTCCCCCTGGACTTCTACCTGCCCCCGCTCTGCTTCAGGGAGAGCCAGTCCCTGCCTGGGGGTGTCTGCAGTCCACATCCAGCTCCGAGGCCATAGCGCCTGCACCAGTGCCGGGCCGGGCCAGGACCCAGCACCTCTCCAGCCTGAGCTACATAGGACTGCCTTCCCAAAGGCCCTAGAAGGCTGGCCTGGCAGGGAGGAAGGGAGGGAGGGTGCTCACTGGAATCAGGCTGGCCAGGCTAGGCCATGGCCGCCAGGACCCCGGGCTTCAGGGCTGGGCAGGGCTGAGCTGGGCCACAGCCAGACTCACCGACCCTGTCCCTGTGCCAGACCTGAAGAGGGCAGACAA
Organism: Phocoena sinus; assembly: GCF_008692025.1. NCBI lineage: Eukaryota > Metazoa > Chordata > Mammalia > Artiodactyla > Phocoenidae > Phocoena > Phocoena sinus. The sequence continues at coordinate 227,784 of NC_045763.1, read as the reverse complement.
CACTTCCTTTCTCTGCTCCTGGCTCCTAGTGGGCAGGGAAAGGCCTGGGGAAGGGCTCCAGGCCTGCATCCCTCCTAGGGGCTTCAGGGGGCCCCAGGACCAGTCTTCATAAGGTGGGGGAGGGGAGGGTGGTGGGAATGTATGGGTGCTGCCCAGACCAGGGCAGAGTGGCTGAAGGCTGGAGGAGATGCCTGCTCAGCTTCCAGCCTGGGCAGGCTCATGGTGCGTGGGCGGCTGGCACTGGAAGAGGCCAGGCCACTTCCCTGACAAAGCAGGGGGCGAGGGGCTCCTTCCTGAAGAGGCTGCTCGGAAGCCTCTTCACCCACAGGTGGCGCAGAGGGAGGGACACATACCTGTCTCAGTTATGCTTGGAATGTGGCTCCCCAGGCGGAGGATTGGGGAGGAGCTTCCTGGGGGCTGGAGGCTGGGGAAGGGGCCCAGAGCCAGGAAGACCCTGCAGGCCCTGGGGGAGAAACTGAGGAAGGTAGTCCCAGTAGAGCTGGGGCCCAGGTGGGGATGAGCTGGGGGCATCCGGGGAGGTGGGCCTGGCAGGATGTGCCCCTGACCTTCGCGGCTGTGGGCCTTTTGGGGGCCGGGGAGAGGTGTGTTAGAGACAGGGGTCTTGGGTGGTCTTGGGGTGACCTCCACAAATCAGTGGCTGCCCAGCCTTCACTCTGGGCCCTGTGGGGCAGGGGCAGCTGTGGGCTCTCAGGAACAGAACAGGGTCAGAATCAGACAGGGAGGGGTCATCTTAGTTCAAGCCCTGCCCATCCCTAACCCTAACCCCTCACTAGGGTGAGGCCTTGTCTCCCTGGAGAGCCTGGAGTGGGGTTTGAGGTCCTTATCTCCCACAGAGTGGAAGGCGGGCCCTCCTCCCAGCCGCACCTTGCTGGGGGAGGTGGGGAGAGGACTGTCTCTTCCCCAAGCCTGGCCCCAGCTCCAGGGGGCCTTTTGCCTCAGGCCTTCGGGAGGCTCAAGGGGGAGGCACCCCCATCTAACTGGGGTCCCTGGGATGCACCCACCCTGCCCGCAGCCCCTGCTCCTCAAGGTGCCCCGGTTTGCTTCCAAAGAAGGGATCCGTGTCATGGGCTCAAAACTTCCAGGGCTCCCTGGCCCCTTGCAGTGGACCCCAAGCTTCTCACTCTGGGCCCCTCCCCTCCCTGGGGGCTTCCCCTCCACCCTGGCTCTACCACAAGGCTCCAAGCAACAGTCAAGGCTACTTCCTTTCCTTTTCTCTCCATGAACCTCCTTCCCCAAGACCCTCCTCCTGGCAGGCCCACCCCAGAAGACTCTGGTGGCCTCGGCCCCTTCTGGGTGCTCACCCCATTGCTACACACTGGCCTGTGGGTCCCAGCACCACTCTCCCCCACCGGCCCAACTGGAGCTGGGGGCCTAGCCCGGTCCCTATCCTGGGCAGCCGGCACACAGAAGGTGAAGTCTCGCTGGGAGCTCTCCCTGTGGGCCCTCCTTTCCAGGTGTCCCTCTGCCCAGCCGGATGTATCCGGAACCAGGGCCTGGCCTGGGTAGAGCAGGATCTGGCAAGACGGCAAATCTTGTTCTGCCCGGGGTGGCCCTCCTGCCACACGCCCTCTGACCCCACAGAAGGCCTCAGTTACCGAGATCGTGGACCCTCAGGCTGGACCCGTCCAGCTGCAGAGTTAATGATGTGCCTTCTTGATCTTGCAGAAACAGGGGACTCTCTGTGCCCTGACCCCTCTCCTTAGCCCCCAACTCATCTTTCAAAACTGGGCATCACACCCCACAGCCTGCCCCATCTCCATGCCGCCCTCCCATCTCTTCCCTAGACCACAAGCTTCCAGAGCAGGGCCAGGGTCTCCAGTCCTCACCTGGTGGGAGGGCCATGCTGGGACCTCCTCAGCTAAGCTGGTGCTGCAAGGGACCAGTGACACAGCCCCGCCGGCCTCTCTGTATGACGTTGCAGGCTGGGACCCTGGACGCAGCCCCAGGGGCAATGGACTACAGGCCGTGCAGGATGCTACAGGGCTCCCCACTTCAGGTCCTGCCCCTCGCCCTGCACAGTCCACCACCCAGGACCCCGCAAAAGCCAAGCCAGCACCACAGCAGTAAGTTGGGTGGAAGATGGAACTTCCCTGCTGGCCAACAGAGCAAATCAGAGGGACAGGGTCACCTTCCCAGGACAGGAAGTCAAGGACCCTTCCCACTGCCCTGGGAGGAAGCATTCTCTCCTCTCTCCGCCCTCTCCGGTACATCCCTTCCCAGGCAGCCATGAGGGGCCAGACAGGATGTGAGGGCGACGGGCAGTTCCTATGTTCTCCCTGCTACATTCCTCAGCCAAGGATCTCAGCCCCCAACTGGGATTCTCCTGGGTTGAGGTGGGTGGGTGAGCCCTGGTCATGTGATTCCTGCTCACCTCTCAGAGGCTGGGGTGGGGGAGGGGTGCTCTTGGGCCATTCAGAACGGACGCATGGGGAGAGCAGACAAGGAAAGGTTCTGTACCTCTGTGAGGGGATCCCACACCCACTCAAACTCCTGGAAGCAGCCCACTCCATATAACTGCCCCTCCCAGAAATGACAGGCCTCTTGGAACACATGGTGGGGCAGCCCCACCTCCAGCACAACCCTTAAGCCCCACCCCAACGGGTTTGCTCAACATCTGGGCCCTGTCTAAACAGATGTTTGGGCTTCTGCAGAACACAAACAACTGATGTTCATTCACCTGGTCCCAGCCTCTCTCCTAGAACAGGGAACTCCAGGAAGGGGCATGCAGAACTACAGAGGGGGAGGGGAAGAGAGAGGAGGCCTGTCCCTTTGCAGGGCTGGGACTCACTTGGCTCCAAGACAAAAAGTGGTGGCATCTCCAGGGCCAGGGTGGGGAGCGCTGCTTATATCAGAGATTGGAGCTGGGACTCAGAAAAAGAGGTTGGACCACGAGATGCCAAGTGCTCTCGCCTCCAGCAGACTCTCCTGCCCCCACGGTGCCTCCCCTGCTCTGCCCCTTCACGCACCTTCCACGCAGTGTTCCACCTCCTCCAGGTTCCGCAGGGTGATGCGCATGAGGCTGGAGTTGAGCATCAGCTCATTCTTGTGGGCCGGCCACAGGTACGGCGGGGCCGGGTTCACAAAGAAGATCCTGGTGTCCCCAGTGGACACCTGGTTGTCACAGATGAGGGGGTCTCCGAAGCCGCCAATCACCACCTTGTTGCCTCCGTCCAGCAGGCTCTCCTGGGCCACCACATCTTTGCCCTTCAAGTACCGCCAGACCCGAACCTGGGGTGGACACGGGGGGTGCGCAGGTGTCAGTGATCCTCTTCCCACTGGAGAGGGGTGGCCGCAGAGGCTGACACCTGGGCTTTTTCCTCTCTTCCCACCTCACTTGCTCAGGCCAGATGTCCAGAGTAGATAGACCCAAACCCTGGGCAGATGTGTGGAGATCTTTGGGTCAGTCCCCCAGGAGGAAGCTGCAGGGAAGGACACACACGATGGATGCCACTGCCCACCCATGTGTGTCACACACTAGGACACCTGGCCTGCAAACACACCCCTTTCCTCAAGAAGCAGCCCCCCAACCCCCAGCCACCCCAATTCCAATAACGTCCTTCTCGGCTCAGGCTGGTTACGGGAAGGGGACCCAGCCGGCTGGGGTGCCTGCCTTCCGTGCCCCACTCTCCCTATCGCCCCACCCACTGCTCCGGCCATTCTGTATGGGCAGAGCCAGGAGCAGCTAAGGTGGATGATGAAGTTTCAGGGTGATGAGCTCTAAGCTCAGGGCTCTGGGCCAGCCGGGCTCCATGCAGCCCTGTGGGTGGGCAAAGACACCATGCCCCCCGGCAGGTGAAACGCCCTCCTCCTGCAAGGCTCCTACAGTGAGTGCGGTCAAGGCAGCCTGTGAACCTCAAAATCAAGCCTGGGCAGCACAGGGCAGCCCCACCCTCCCCACTCTGCTCTTGGGGCCCTGAGGGTACCTGCTCTGACAAACCAGGCCCTGGGACGCCCATGGCCTGCTGGGGGTGGGGGGAGGAGGGTCGCAGGGGCTGCAGTCAGAACAGGCGGTCCTAAAGGAAAAGGTCCATGGGGATACGTGCCCATGCATGCTGCGCCTAGGAAGACACCCCTTTCCTCGGGAGCTCTGGGGAGCCAGGACTTCCAGAATGGGGAATGAAAGACAATGGTGGCCCGTCCACCTGCCTGCCCCTGCTGGGAGCCTCGGGTCTGAGAAATCTGCAGGGACTCCCTCCACCCTCCAGTGGCCATGGGGAGGTGGGGGAGCCTTGGCCAACTCCCGCCCCCCACCCCTAGACACACAGTAGGCTCTAGAAGGACGACAGCTAGCAGGGGAGGGCTGGGTGGCTTTCATCGCCTCCCCCCACCCCAGCCACACCCAGGAGCAGCGGGGAGGAAGTCGGGAAAATCCTGCAGGGACTTGGCAAAGTGCCCTGGCGGTGGTGGAGGGGAGGGGGCCCGGCGGGGGATCCCAGCTGTAGCCCGCACAGGCCAGGCTGAAAGAAGCTGCCACCCCTCCCCATCTCCAAGGAAGAGGAATGATCCGATTTCTGGTCGGGGAGGTGGTTTTAGGGGCCAGAGGGGGGCAGGGCCCTGGGTCCCTTGAGCCCTCCCTAGGAACAGATTGTGGGAAAAACCCCACTAGACCTATCCCAGGGGGCTCCCAGATCCAACTGAAGGAGAGGCCAGGCAAGTTCCCCCTCCCTGTGGCCGGGGGAGATCCAGGTCTCTCAGGAGCAGGATGGGGCACTTGCCCTGCACCCCGACACTTGAGGCTCAGCAACGGCCCCGCCCACTTATCTGCTCCGGCCCCCAAACACATCACTGCAGCATGCCCCACCAGGAGCCCTGGGGTTGGGAGATAAAATATGCACCCCTCCACTCTCTCCTGACCACCCCGTCTCGCCTCTGGGGGGGGGGGGCGACAGCACTGACCACAGGCCAAAACCCCACCTCCACCCCAAGCAGAAAGCGTCACCTCCCCTCGTCCCTGTTCCTTTTCTTTGGCCGGTGGGTAGGGGGTGCGGTAGCCGAACATTCTCCCTGGGGGGAGGCGCACTTGTTTCCAGTAAGGGAGGGGGCTTGGGTTGAAGGGGCAGACACGATCAGGTCTCCGGGCCCTGGGCACCGCGAGGCGGGATGGCAGCGGCACCTCAAGAACTTTCCCTCCAGCGCTCGCGAGTTTTCCCAGACCCGGCGCCCCACGCGGGGGTTGGCGGTCGCCAAGGGAGCGGGCGCGGGCGCTGCGGAGCGTCTGGGGCTCGTTCCCACGGCCCGGGGCGGGGGTCTCAGCGGGGCGGCCGGCGTCGCGATGGCAGGACCTCCGGGCTAGGGGGCCGGGATCGCGGGGGAGAGGCCCCCAACCCAGGCTTCCAGGACGGTCCGAAGGGGGCTCAGGGTCCCGGGGGTCACGCGGGGGCCCACCTTGCACGAGTACGTGTGCTGCACCGGGTCCACGTTGAGGATCTCCTCCACGGTGCCGGTGAGCACCACGTTCGCCTCCTCCTCCCGCCTCTCCAGCGCGCGTTCGGGGCACGTCCCGTCGGCGCCGGGCAGGGCGCGCGCGGCCACCACCAGGAGCAGCAGCAGTGGCTGCAGAGGAGCCTGGCAGGACGGCCGCAGTCTGGCCATGGCGCGGGCGGAGGACGGCGGAAGGCGGCCGGAGCAAGCTCACGGGCCGGGCCGCGCCAGGGACTGGACTGGACAAGACGGGACGCAGCTCCTGGGAGGCGGCGGGAGCGCGGGCGGCGCGGGGGCGGGACCGGGGGCAGCACCACCCCCTTCCCGCCTCCCCCCCCCCCCCCCCCCGCCGGCCCGCCCGGCGCCCTGCGACCCGCGGCGGCCGCGAACAAAGCGCCGGGACGGCGGCGCCGGGCGGAGGCCTGGCTGGGGGAGGGAGAGGGCCAGTCTGGGTCGGGCCAATGTGGGTGATGGGCCTGGCCCGGCCGAGGGGCGGGGGCAGGGCGGGATCGAGGGTGCTCTCCCTGCTGCGGCGCACCCCCACGGACGCCCCTCCCCCACCTGCGCGGACGTTCCCCACCCCCGCCAGGAAATGCGGCTGAAATCGGGTTAATGCATAATCTGGAAGCGACGTGACGGGACTTCCAAGGGGCTCCAGGCTGCGCCGGGGCTGGGGCGGCGGGGGCTCCCCGGCCGCGGGGAGGGGCTGCCAGATCCGGGGCCCCGCCGCCCCTCGACCCCTGCAGGGCTGCGCCCCTCCCTCGGCAGGAGGAACCTGACGGGGGACCCCAGCCCCTCGCTGGAACTGGGGACGGAAGCTCGGCCGACCCGGGACCCCCGGCCTGCCGGGACCAATGCGGGCCGGGGGATGCGGCGATTGGTCGCAACGGAGCGCAGACCCGCCCACCTCCCGGTCCCGGGTCAGCTCCGGCCCCTCTGCAGGGCTGCGGGCTCCCCCTGCTGTCCGAGGCGACGATTGCGTCTCCGGTGGACGGCCAGCCACGCCCCCTCCCCAGCTCCCCCAAGGCGCTTCTCCAGACCTTCCCACAGGGTCCAGGCGGGTAAACCGAGACCCAGAGGGTCCAGATTAGACCCCGACCTAGCTGAAGATGGTGGAGGTGGGGAGGGAGAGGAGATCCCTCTGTCCCTCCAGGGCCGGGTCTGCCGCACATCCCCTCACCCAAGCCAGCCACAGACCTCTGAGCTGGAGGCAATGAAGGGTGAGCAGCAGCAGAGGCCCCTCGGGGGTCCCTACGTCGCCTAGACCCTGGTGGGGGGGGGGGTTCAAGAAAGGAGGGTGGCACCGAGGGGGTGTGCTTACACTTGTTAAGTTACAGTATGACAAAGAGGTGAGGTTGGGGGCCCAGGAAATTAGGTTGGAGCCAGGAGCCCTCTCCCCGACACACCTGCATGTCTACACATATTTGTCACAGGCAAGCCAGACCTGGGGGGTCCCCCAGCTCAGATACGGACCCCCACAGACCAGAAAGAGGGCTTCTGGGTCTGCAGCCAAATGCCACTGAAGAGTCTGAAGGCTGAGGACTGAGTGTCCCCAGAGTCATGGACTTTGGCCCAGAGAGGTGTACGTTCTATGCTTCCCCGGCCCCCAGCCCCCACCCCACCCCTCGTGTCTAAGGCTGACTCAGCCTGGCTCCCGAGTGGCTCATGTGGAAAACTGGCACAGAAAAATGCATCCGGTGTGGAAGTGGCTGTAGTTTTGCCAAATTAGGTGCCCCCTATCTGGGACAAACTCTTCCACATGGATGGGAGGAACCCCTATCCCAGGTACCCCCTCACCTACTGGCTGCGGCCCCTCCATGAACTGAACCCTGAAGGAGGGCATATTTATTTGCTGACTCAGCAGCTCCCCCCCCCGCTCCCCCCGATGGTGATGTGAGTGCCCAAGGCCCTGTCACCACTCTTCCCCAGACCAATGCAGGCTGGACAGTGTAGGCTGATGGTTCCTGGAGGGTCAAGAGGCCCCCAGCCCCCAGCTGGTGTGGGGAAGCCTCCCTCACAGCCGGGCCAGGCAGGCCCTACGGACTCACCGCTTCCAGGGACACTCGCCTTGTGGCCTTTGGGACCTCGCCAGGCCTTCCCCTCCCTGTGCCACCTGCTGACCCAGATGTGAGGGGTGGGGACCAGTTGTGCAGGCAGGGGCTGACCGTGGCTCAATGTGAAGACAGGGATGGGCTCCAGCAGATATGCCTCTTTTTATTTCTCTAGAAGTTAGCTTCCCAGAGATGTGGGGACACACCTTCAGTTTCTCGGGGGCGGAGGCCACCATTTTGATCCCACTAGGCTTGTCCCTGAACTTGGCCACCCTAGCCTGCTGATTCCCCCAGCGACCCTGGGTCCCCTCTTACCACTCCCTCCTCCACCCCTCCCCCAATCTGACCAGAAGGGTGCAGAACGGTGCTACAGAGGGGGCTACAACTGTATTCCTGGTGCTCAGTGGGGCGCCCCCCCCTCCGCGGCCCTCCTGGCCCTGCCCCGCCCCCCCGCAGGCGCAGATTCATGAACACGGTGCACATGGCGGTGAGGCCGTACTCCCCCAGCTGGTGCGCGTCCTCCATGGGCTTCCCCTCGAAGCTCAGCCAGAACTGGTCGGCTTGCACGTGCTCCTTTTGGCACACTTGCAGCTTGAGCTCGGCCACGCTCTGCGTCAGCCGGACCACGTAGGCGCTGCTGCGACCCTTGTCATTCCTCACCAGGATGTTCAGGGGCTCTTTGCAGCTCTGCACCATCAGCAGGACGGTGCTGTCGGGGCCCAGGCCCTGGCAGACCAGGGGCACCCCATCCTGCAGCACCTCGCGAGTGCCCTGGTGGGCCAGGAGCTGCTGGAAGGCGGGCACGCCGATCTGCTGGGTGATCTGCTGCTTCAGCTCGGATGCCAGCATGGAGTCCCTCAGGGGCACCAGGATCTCCTGGCCCCCGAGCATCTTCACCTTCAGGTTCTTACCCTGTGGGCATCACACAGGCTCAGAGACCCTGGCACCAGTTCTGGGAGCACTGCACGTGTGACACTGGCAGTGGGGCAAGCTGCTAGACCCCGTGATGCTGCCCCCTCCTCTCCAGCCTCCCCTCCCACCAGGAGGGGGACGCCAGGTGCTGGAGAGTGCATGCGGGCATTTCTAGAAGAATAGTCACCACCCACAACCATCATGTTGCCTCCCTTCACCTGCTAAGACGCCCCCCTGTGCTGATCCCAAGGGATCTCAGGGTTGCCCACTGGGCAGAACCCACCTCTGAGGACCCAGACCCTGCTGTCAGAAGGAGCCCTGTCCCTCCCCTCACGCTTAAGAACCTGGGGGTTCTGAGCAGCTCTGCCTGCCTTGCACATGTAGGTGTTCCGCCCCTGGGAGATGCCACCAGGGGGAGGGGTACGAGCCCACCTGCCCCACTTGACAAACCCGCCTCACCATGGCTGTGGGCTCTGGCGCCAGGTCCTCCGCAAGCACTGGTTGGCTACCTCTCCGCTCTCAGCTCTTCTCCAGCCCTGGCAGCTCAGCCCTTTTAAAGCCTGAGCAACCATGTCAGAGGGCGGTGTCGGGGAGCCAGCCACACAGTAGCCGAATTCAGCTTCAGTTTCAGTTTCCTTTTCCCAAGGCGGGCCCTGGAGTGAATAGCAGAAACAAAACAGAATGACAATGACAAGAAACTGAGGTAGGGGTGGGCTGGGGCTTTCCACCTGGCCAGCGGGGCCTGGGGACTGTGACAGCATCCCCGCCTCCAGGGGTGTGTGTTCAGAAACCCCCTGCATGTCCAACACCTTGGGTCCTTTGCAAGACGCACACACATCATAACATGAGCTAACAATTGGAAACTTTCACTTTCCATTTACCAATCTGCAAAATTAGTAAACTCGGAAATCATTGCCAGGGTTAATTCAGAAATAACATAAAATAGTGACAATCTAAACTACCCAGAGATAACCTCCATTTGTTTATGACAATATTTGTTCAGATTTTTAAAAAATTAATTAATCAATCAATCAATTAATTAATGGCTGCTTGGGTCTTCGTCGTTGTGCACGGGCTTTCTCTAGTTGCAGTGTGGGGGGGGGCTACTCTTTGTTGCTGTGCGTAGGCTTCTCATTGCAGTGGCTTCTCTTGTTGCGGAGCACGGGCTCTAGGCATGCGGGCTTCAGTAGTTGTGGCATGCAGGCTTAGTTGCTCCACGGCACGTGGGATCTTCCCGGACCGGGGTTTGAACCCGCGTCACCTGCATTGGCAGGTGGATTCTTAACCAATGCGCCACCACGGAAGTCCCTGTTCTGATTGTTTCAATGAAAGATATGTATCTTATTTTCTACAAAAATGAACTCCTGGACACTATTGACAAAGTGAAAAGAAAAACTATACACAAAATGGTAGACAATATTTGCAAATCACATGTCCGATAAGGGTCTAGCATCCATAATATATAAGGAACTTTTACAGCTCAACAACAAAAAGATAAACAACTCAGTTAAAAGTTGGGCAAAAGACTTAAATAGACATTTTAAAATAGAAAATATATAAATGGCCAACAACCACATGAAAAGATGGTCAACATCATCGGTCACTAGGGAAATGCACATCAAAACCACAGTGAGGGACTTCCCTGGTGGTGCGGTGGTTAAGAATCCGCCTGTCAATGCAGGGGACACGGGTTCAAGCCCTGGTCCGGGAAGACCCCACATGCCGCGGAGCAACTAAGCCCGTGTGCCACAACTACTGAGCCTGCGCTCTAGAGCCCGTGAGCCACAACTGCTGAGCCCGCGTGCCACAACTACTGAAGCCTGTGCGCCTAGAGCCCGTGCTCCGCAACAAGAGAAGCCACCACAATAGAAGCCCCCTCACCGCATGGAAGAGTAGCCCCTGCTCGCCGCAACTAGAGAAAGCCCGCGCACAGCAACCAAGACCCAACACAACCAAAGATAAATAAATAAATTTATTTTAAAAAAACCCACAGTGAGATACTATGTCACACCTGTTAGCACAACTATAATAATTAAAAAGGGAATAATAACAAGTGTTGGTGAAGATGTAGAAAAAATGGAACCCTCATACATTGCTGATGGGAATGTGAAATGGTGCAGTCACTGTGGAAAACAGTCTAGTAATTCCTCAAAATGTTAAACAGAATTTTCATGTGACCCAGCAATTCCACTCCTAGGGATATGCCCAAGAGAACTCCAAACAGGTGTTCAGAGAAATGCTTGCACACAAATGTTAACAGTAGCTCTATTCACAGGAGATGAATGGTAGAAACTGGGGGAGCAAACAAACCCATCAGCAGGTGGATGCATAGCCAAAGTGTGGTCCATCCTTGTAATGGAATATTAGCCATAAAAAGGAATGAAGCACTGACGCAGGCCACAATGTGAATGAACCTTGAAAACATGATGCTCAGTGAAAGAAGCCAGACACAAAAAGTCACATATTGTGTGATTCTACTGATACGAAATGTCCACAAGGGACTTCCCTGGTGGTGCAGTGGTTAAGAATCCACCTGCCAATGCGAGGGACATGGGTTTGAGCCCTGTTCCGGGGAAGACCCCACATGCCGAGGGGCAACTAAGCCCGTGTGCCACAACTACTGAGCCCACGTGCCTAGAGCCAGTGCTCCGCAACAAGAGAAGCCACCACAATGAGAAGCCCACACACCGCAACAAAGAGTAGCCCCCGCTCGCCGCAACTAGAGAGAAAGCCTGCGCGCAGCAACAACGACCCAACGCAGCCAAAAAAAAGTTAAAGAAAAAAATAATTAGGGCTTCCCTGGTGGCGCAGTGGTTGAGAGTCCGCCTGCCGATGCAGGGGCACGGGTTCGTGTCCCGGTCCGGGAAGATCCCACGTGCCGCGGAGCGGCTGGGCCGGTGAGCCATGGCCGCTGACCCTGCGCGTCCAGAGCCTGTGCTCCGCAACAGGAGAGGCCACAACAGTGAGAGGTCCGCGTACCGCAAAAAAAAAAAAAAAAAAGTGATTGCCAGGGGCTGGGGGCCAGGGGGCATGGGGAGTGACTGCTTCATGGAGACAAGGCCTCCTTTGGGAATGATAAAATGTTTTGGAACTAGATAGAGGTGATGGTTGTACTAAATATACTAAATGCCATTGAATTATATACCTTAAAATGGTTAAGTTTATGTTACATGAACTTCACCTCAATAAAAAAGAAAACTGAAAAAAAGGAAACCCTCATGCTACTCTCACCATTTTCTAAAGTGCTTCATTCACAAGTATCTCACAAACATTTTTCCATATGAATAGATACTTTTATGCAAGTTGTTTTCATGGCTGTATATGTTGCTCATAGCATAATGAGTCCATTATAGAATACAGTGTAATTTAGTTAACCAGTCCCATACTGTTGAATATGTAGGTTATTCTCAAGTTTTCCCTATCACAAACAGCATATCACAGGCATACGTTAGCTAAAAGTAAAAATAAATACTTAGGGAATTCCCTGGTGGTCCACTGGTTAGTAACTCAGGCTTCCACTGCAGGGGGCATGGGTTCAGTCCCTGGTCAGGGAATTAAGATCTCACATGCTGCATGGCACAGCAAAAATAAATAAGTAAATAAATAAATAAAATAAAAATAAATACTTAAAAATAAATACTTAAAAATACATTAAAGCTCAAATAAATAGGGCTTCTCTGGTGGCGCAGTGGTTGAGAGTCCGCCTGCCGATGCAGGGGACGCGGGTTCGTGCCCCGGTCTGGGAGGATCCCACGTGCCGCGGAGCGGCTGGGCCCGTGAGCCATGGCCGCTGGGCCTGCGCGTCCGGAGCCTGTGCTCCGCAACGGGAGAGGCCACAACAGTGGGAGGCCCGCGTACCACAAAAAAAAAAAAAAAAAAAAAAAAAAAAAAAAAAAAATCAAATAAATAAAAATTTAAATAAATAAGTAAAAGACTGGGAAAAAACAAACTGTTCTGCATATGAATTAATCATTCCACCTCCCCTCCCCCAAAATCATCTCATATGGCACCAAAGTTGTTAACATGCACAAAGCAGTTTAAAAACTTGTTTCTTTATTATTTTAAGTTTCTATCTCGACACATTCCTTGCATAAATAATATTAGTATTATAAAAAGAAAACTAGAAACATAACAAAGAATATAGAATGTGCAAATCTCTCAATCTCCTTCAGATGACCATTATTTTGTTTTTGTTTTTGGCCATGCGGTGCGGCATGCGGGATCTTAGTTTCCTGACCAGGGATTGAACCCATGTCCCCTGCATTGGGAGCTAGGAGTCTTAACCACTGGACCGCCAGGGAAGTCCCCAGATGACCATTATTAAACATGGCAAAGATACAACAATTTAAATTTTTTAAAAAGAAATTAAAAATTAAAAAATTTTAAAAATTTAAAAAGAGAAAACAAAAACATGGCATATGTCTCCTAATTTCTTAATACTGACATACAGTAATAGAGTATTTTCTTTTAGTTACTTCATTGAATGTCACCTTTTTTTTTTTTTGCGGTACACGGGCCTCTCACTGCTGTGGCCGCTCCTGTTGCAGAGCACAGGCTCCGGACGTGCAGGCTCAGCGGCCATGGCTCAGGGGCCCAGCCGCTCCACGGCATGTGGGATGTTCCCGGACCAGGGCACGAACCCGTGTCCCCTGCATTGCAGGCGGACTCCCAACCACTGCGCCACCAGGGAAGCTCTGTCACCTGCTTTTGACAAGAGGAACTAAACACAAAGGCTTTAGGCAGACAAAGTGATAGCGCCTGGAAGCACGTGTCTCCCTGTCTTGGTGGCTTTTAAGTCACCACAAACTGGTGGCTTAAAACAACAGAAATGTATTCCCTCACAGTTCTACAGAGCAGAGGTCTAAAATCCAGGGGGACTAAATGACCAGGGTTGTCAGCCTGGTTAAAAATAATCTGATTTTATGTGGCTTACAGAAGACACGGATCATCTGAAATATAAGGATATGGGAAACTGAAAGTAAAAGGATGAAAATAAACCTACCAGGTAAATGTTAACTAAAAGGAAGCCAATGTGGCTACATTAACAATTTTATTAACAGATTAACAAAGAAATCTTATTGTAAGGAACGGCACCAAGAAACGGAGGAGAGCTTAAGCAAGTTGTATTTGGGAACGCTCCCGGGCGAGGTTCACTGGTCCGAGAGAAAGGGGCCAGGGAAGTCGCGCCCGGGCGAGGGTTTGGGCAGAATTTATAGGGGAAGAAGGGAAAGGGGTGTGGTGAATCCGGGAGGGCGCAGGGTATTCCTTATTTGGTGGTCTTTTCGGGTATCCTGGGGGACCGTTAGTCCCGCCCCTCGAAAGGCGGGAAGGCTGGGCCGGGTGGAGAATCCCCAGGTCAGTTCCTGGAACTGGGTGGTCCGGAAAGTCTCCAGGTCAGTTTCTGGAACTGGGTGGTCTGGAGAGTTTCGGTCTGATGCAACCTGTGAGTCTGATTGCGTTCCCCTGCCTCGGGCCAGTTGGCCTTACACTTACAAAGCATTATTAGATACAGAAGGTTGCATAGCAATACAAGGTTGAGTTCATTGGTTAAAAAAAAAAAAAAAAAAAGATTTAAAATTTGTACGCACCTAATAACATGACCACAGAATACATAAATTCTAGTCACAAACCTGCCTGAATGTCCTATTCATGAAATTACGACAGCCACTTATAAAGGGGTCTTTGGTTAATATTTGGTTTCATTTACAAACTACCTTAAACTTCCTTAAATCTTTAAGACAGTATCTATATCATGTTTAACACACTTGCTTTTATTTTTAAGCCCTTCAATGATCTAACAGCAGCAGTAACAGCAAAAAACCCTCCCAAAAAGTTCGCAGTCCTCACCACGTACACCTGTGCACCCTGGTCCAGGGCACAGTCACCTCTCGCCCAGGCTACTGCGTATACATCCCAGTGGTCGTGCTTCTGGGACGCATATGCTTAGGCTTAGGAGCTTAGGCTTCGTCTGGCCACTCTGCTGGCCCTCTCATCTCCTCTCCGGCCCACCTCCCCTCACCAAGTGCTTGGCTCCAACACTGGCCTCCTTGCCATGGCAAAGAGCTTCTGCAAAAATCCAGGCCGAAGGTGGTGGAGGCTTGCAGCCGGTGGTGAGAGCGCAAGAGGTCAGAAGTGGGCGTTTGGATACATCAGGGAGACAGAGCTGCTGGAGGACCTGATGCGGAAGCATTGCGAGTGGACTCCAAGCGTCAGGATGATGGCAGAATGTTGGTCTGAGAACTCTGAGAGGGTGAGATACAGAGGAGGCTGGAGCCTCAGTCAGGCTCCCTCACCAGGCAGAGACCTCTCCAGCTGTCTGGACAGAAGAGTTAGTGTGAAGACTTGCTCCCCAAGTACCAGAGAACTGAAAGGCACGAGGAGAAGCTGGGGCCCTGCTGAGTCACGGGGGGCGGGAGACAGGACCTGAGAGAAAGGGCTGGGGATGTGGAGGGAGGAGGCAGGACCCGAGGCGACGCTGTTGGAACAGCAGCCGAAGGGCGCTGCACCTTCCGCCTCAGGCTCCAGCCCGGACCTGGCCCCTGTGGGAGGGGCTTCCGGTGGGTGGGGCCTCCAGGGTGGGTGGGAAACTGAGAGCTACAGTCAACATCCAGCACCTGGGATCCGGAGCTTAGTCATTGACGCTACACCAGGACACCCGGTGGAGGCGAGGAAGTCCAGAAAGTTGGAGGCTCATCCGTGTGGATTTTGAAATCACCAGAAACTGTGACAGGAGTGTCTGGTGAAGGTGACAGGGAACCAGGAGTAAACCCTTCAGGAAGGTTTTGGTCGACTGTAGTCTGTGTGGTCTGTTAAGAAAGGGGTGGTCTGTTAATAAGGTGAGGTTTCAAAGCTGGGGCCCTTTTGGTGAAGAAGACACCGGTCTGGACGCGCCAAGCAGGAAGGACAGGGAAGCTTACCTCTCCCCAGGAGCGCCGGCCCAAGGAGAGTGGAAAGAAAAGCAGCACCCACGGGGGCCCACAGGGAGGCAGCGTGCCAGGCAGGTAGGGGTTGGAAGGAGATTCTGTCACCACCCAGAAGTTGGGGGACATGGCTCCCCAAATGTGGAGAGGTGTCAACGGGCAATTCAGGAGAAAGATGTTGACAGCGCCCAGATCACGGAGAAGGTACTGTCACGCATCGGGTGTTGGGAGGATGCTCCCACTACCTGGCATCAGGTGGCCGAGGGAAGGTACGTTGGTCTCATGACCTGTAAGGGTGGAAGACGCCCCCTCAGTCACAGGGGTGGGGACTGCCCTTGAACCTCAAGCCTCGTTGTCGGCATCCTGGTGCTCCTGGCTTCTGCCTGGGTCCTGGCTATCTGCTTCCCTCATCTCTAGCCTGAAGGCTGGATTCCTCCAGCCCTGGCCTCTGCCACTTTATCATCCCAGCGACCAACTCCCGAGCTGCAGGAGAGGACCTGCAACAGTTCTAGCCTGGTTACTTGGCAACTCTGGTCCTGGCTGCCTGAGTCCACAGGCCGTTGCCTCTTGGCAGAAGAGGAAGGAACAGGAGGGTAAGGGGTGCCGGAGGGGGTGGTCTGTGATGTCTCTGATGTTCTGGGGCTCATATGCCTGTGGAATGCTGAGGGGCAGAGTGGGAATGCAGGTGCCACCCCCATGTTGGAGGTTGGGAGGGACATGTTCACAGATCGCACGTGGCAGACCCCCAAGGGACACTGTCTGAATGATGTTGTGTGGAACGCTGTCACGGTAGGCAGAGGACCATCCCTCCCCCCGCAACCCAAGGCTGGAGCCCAGTGTCTGGCCTGGGAAATACACCCGTCTTTCCACACAGACTCCCCCACTGACTTTCCTGCCTCAGCCCCCTGCTCCCCAAACCCGGTGGCCACCAGTGGGCCCTGGAGATGCCCCTGGGACAACCAGCCAACGGGGGCTTGGCCCACTCAAGCCTGGATCTAGGAAGACAAATAGCTGGCCTTTGATGGCTTGCAAAAATCAACTCAAATCGTCAGCTGGACAGCCAGGGCTGCAGGCTCCGGCGCCTCTCTTCCTGCCAGAGAAAGGAAGGAACAAGATGGGGAGTGGGGTGAGGGAGGGGAGGGGAGGGGAGGGGAGGGGCGGGGAGGGGGAGGGGCGGGGCGGAGGACCAGATCCGGGGTTTGGGCCATCTTAGTTATTCCAGTTACTACTGTTGTGTAACAAATGACCCCCAAAGGTCACAGTAACAACTGTCCTATTCTGTGAATCAAGAATTGGAACAAAGCACCCAGGAGCAGCTGGGAAGGCATGAGGTGGGTGCTCTGAAGCAGCAGGTTGGGATCACCTGTCCAGCAGCTGAGATTTCTGGGCTCCTGGCTCAATGGCCTCCCCTTGGGGCCTCTCCATGGGGCCAGTTTGGGCTTCCTCACAGAGGGGCAAACGGGTTCCAAGAGCGGGTTTCCCAAGACAGCAAGGTGAACGTGTGTGGCATTTTTTTTTTTTTTTTTTTTGCGGTACGCGGGCCTCTCACTGTTGTGGCCTCTCCGGTTGTGGAGCACAGGCTCCGGATGCGCAGGCTCAGGGGCCATGGCTCACGGACCCAGCCGCTCCGCGGCATGTGGGATCTTCCTGGACCGGGGCATGAACTCGTGTCTCCTGCATCGGCAGGAGGACTCTCAACCACTGCGCCACCAGGGAAGCCCTGTGTGGCATTTTTAAGGTCCAGCCTCAGAATTCACATCTCACCCCTGCCCCTGTCTTTGCTGGTCGATGTCATCACAAAATCTCACCAAGGTGCACCGTAAGGGTATTTGGAGGGGGAGATGTTGCTGTAGCCATCTTTGGAAAATGCAATATTCCACAGCATTCCTCGGCACTATTTCCCAACTGCAGCCCAGGACTCTCCCTCCTTGCTCAGAGCAAGGGAGCCCCTACGACCCCCAGGAGACCCGGTGGCCCTACCAGAGATCAAGCCCAGATGTAAAAGGTGGGGTGGGGGGACGGCCAGAGGTAGGAGGGCCCAGAGACATGACCACACAGACGGTGTGGGTGACAACCCCAGGGAAACTCACTTTGTTCTGGGCTAGTGAAGTCTCCTTGTTGGGGCTGGGGCTGGGAGGCCAAGACACAGGCCCCTGGAGACCCTGGGTGGGGAGGGGGCGTCTCAGAGGGCAGAGGGTGCAGAGGGGCACATGGCCGAGGTGAGTCCAGGTGGCTCCTCCCTGCCTGCGTCTGCTTCCTTCCCCCAGGCAGTAACAACTGAAGCTGACATGTGCTGCGTGTTTTCAGAATAGGAGCTCGTTTATCTTCCCAACAACCCAGGGATAAATGAAAAGATAGCCCATTTTACAGGTGAGGAAACAGGTACCGGAGGGTAAGCGAACCCGTCTAACCACTAGCAGGTAAAGAATGGTCAAACATGGCTCCTCGAGCCTCTCCTTGCGGTCTGAACCCCCTGCTTGTGTGGTCTCCTGGGGGTGGGGGGCTGGGCCCACCCAGACCGGGTCCCAGCGCCCCGCCTGCCGGCCTGGGGTTCCGCCGATGCTTCCCAGCGGGGCACTCGCGGGCTTTCTCTCCTGCGCGCAGCCCGCCGGCGGGGGTGAGGGCGGGGTGGGGACTCCGCGACCCCCGCGGCCTCATCCACCTCAGGGCTGGTCCCAGCCACCCCGGCGCCGGGGCAGTCAGCGCTCCCAGGGCTTTGTGCTCTGGGTGGGTCCCCACCGCCCGCTCCTGCCCGACGCCCGTGGCTTCCCAACGCTCCCCGCCCCGCACGCTCCTCCGCTCCTCCGGGGCTGCGCCTCTGGGGCCTGGCCTCGGGGGCGACAGCCCACAGACAAACCCAGTGTAGCCGCCTCCCGCCCCGCCCCGGGCGCCCCCGCAGACCGCTGAGAGGTCGGTTTCGCGCCGGGGGTGGGATTGGGGGGTTCCAGAGGGCGAGGCTGGGGCCAGACTAGGTTGGCCTCAGAAAGGAGAAAAGGCGTCTACACCGTGACCCCGGGAACTGGTGTTGGGTAAGGGGCCAGCCGGCGACCCCACCCACTAGGTACGCCTAGGACCGAGGTGACCCTTCCGAGCTGCCAGTCGGCCCACTCCGCTGCTCCGAAAAGCCCAGCACGACTCTCCCAGGCCCCGCGCCCACCTGCCCCTGCCCCTCCTCCCTCGGGCCTGTGGTCCCTTTCCACCCTGGGCATGCCACTTCCTCTCCGGGCCTTGCAGATCTGCCTTCTTTCCTGGAACCCACCGCAAAGAAGCCGTCCGGACCACCCAGTCGAAAGAGGGGTTTCCTCTCCCCCAGCAACCTACCCATTTCTTTCTGTCTCTGGCAACTGCGACATAACTTTGTTTGCCGTCGCCCCCCGCGTCGGATTAGAACCCGCGAGACGCTTCCTCAGCTCCAAGGGCAGGCCGGGTCTACCGTGGGCCTCAGGAGACATCTGTGCGATGCCGACAAGACGGCCGCCAGGCCACAGTGGGCTGGAACCCTCAGTACTCAGAAGACCAGAGTGCTGGCGCAAGGGAATTCAGAATGAAGATATCAAACGCGAAAATAAGCTTAGCCCTCTTTTTTCCCCACAACGCCACTTTGAACTAAAAAACAAAATTTTAACAAGTGTCCCTCATTTTTTGTGAGCCCTACTTTGCTGGTGCTTGGCTCACTGTTGGGTAATCTGGAAGAGAGTGACATCACCAGCGACCATGACAACACCCCATCTGGCTTGTGTCATCATCGACCTTAACCCTGAGACGTCACCAGCCTGACCAGTGACAGCCTTACATTCTGTTCCATGACGTCATCCTGCCTGACTGATGACGTCACTCCGCCCGCCTTGTGGCATCACCTTCACTGGTCCCGTGATGCCACTCTGCCTGTCTACGACCTTGGCCGGCCAGCCTCTCTCCTGCCCAGCGGCTGGTGTTCCACGTCCACTGTGTCACGGGCCTCGTGCAGGTGCTGCAGCCGGCGGGGGTCAGACTCGCAGGCCGCGCGGAGGCCCGAGGGCCCGGCTTGGTCCGCGGAGAGCAGAGGTGCGCGGGCCGAGGCTCGCCGGCTCCTCGGGGGCGCCTCACCCGGTTCCCCTCGCGAGTTTTCCTTTCAGATTTCCCGCGGCCCCAGCTCGCCCGGAAGGTGAGCCTCGCGCCTCCGCCTTCCCGGAGAGGTCCCCTCCCGGCGCACCGATCGGAACGGCGGAGCGGGCGCGGCGACTTCCCCGCCTCGGCCCGGCGCCGCCAGCGGCGGGCGCGGGCGGGGTGCCCCGGCTCGCCTTTGTCGCTCGCGGGGTCGGTGGGCCGGGAGCGGACGCGTGACTGACAGCCAGCGGGGGCTGCGGCCGGGGGCGGGCTGCCCGGAGCCGGCGGCTCATTGGCTGGCGCGAGTGTGGGAAAGAACGCGGAGCCGGATTCACACGCCCCGCGGCGGCGCTTCCTTAAATAGCCAGGCGGCTGGCTGCGCGCGCTCGGTCCCGGAGCCTGGAACCCGCGGGAGAGGGGCTCGGGAAGCCGTGCGTCCGGCCCGCCCTCGGCCCCGCGCTGCGCGGGGGCGCACCATGCCTGCCAACACCCCGGGGAAGTTGAGGGCCTCGCCGCGGGCGGGAGCGCCGGCCGGTGCCCGCCGGACCCCGGACCAGCCCCGGAGCGCGGCCGAGCACCGGAAGGTGGGGACCCAGCCAGACGCGGTTGTAAGGAGCGGGGGGGAGAGGGGAGCTGACGCCCGGGGGACTCAGCCGCTGCCGGCCCCGCAGTCCTCCAAGCCCGTCATGGAGAAGCGGCGCCGAGCGCGCATCAACGAGAGCCTCGCTCAGCTCCAGAGCCTCCTCCTGGACGCCCTCAGGAAAGAGGTGAGTCGGGGGCGGGAGGGCGAGATCGGGGAGCCTGGAATCCCGGCGCTCCTGGGCTGCCAGCCGCCCACACCGGCCCCGCCCCCAGAGCTCCCGCCGCTCGAAGCTGGAGAAGGCGGACATCCTGGAGCTGACCGTGAAGCACCTGCAGAGCCTGCGGCGCGTGCAGGTGACAGGTGAGCGCGGGCGGCGGCGGCGAGGGCTCTGGGGCCGGAGCCGCCGCCACCGCGGGCCCCGACCGCCTGTCCCCTGCCGCCTCCGCAGCCGCCCTCCGCGCCGACCCGGCAGTCCTGGGCAAGTACCGCGCCGGCTTTCACGAGTGTCTGGCCGAGGTGAATCGCTTCCTGGCTGGCTGCGAGGGCGTCCCGGCCGACGTGCGGTCCCGCCTGCTCGGCCATCTGGCGACCTGCCTGGCCCGGCTGGGGCCCTTGCGCCGCCCGCTTCCACCGGCCCCTGCCGCCGAAGTTCTGGCGCCCGCGGTTTACGTGGGCCGCTCGCCGCCGCCAGCCTTCGACGGCCCCTGCCCCTTGCCGCGCTGCGGGGCGGTCTTGGCGCCGCCCTTCCTGCGGGGCCGGACGGGGGAGCCCCTCGCCGCCCCCGGGGCCGCGGCTCAGGGCCGGCGTGCACCCTGGAGGCCGTGGCTGCGGTGAGGTCGCGGCCCCAGAACCCGCTGAGACTGTGCCAAAAAATATTTATTTCCAGAGACCGCGTCGGGAGCTTTGTTTTGTCGTCTCCGTGAAGGGTCCAGTCCGGCAGAGGCCCGGCAGCGGGGTCGGCTGATGTCTTCGCGCGAGCGGGCAGGGCGGGCCGCGGGGGTTCTGCTCCCACCTGGGCCCGCAGGTGCCCGGCGCGGAGGTTCGGCCGGCCTTGCGTTTGCCTGTATCTAACTGCGCTGGAGCCGCGACCCGCCTTGGAGTCGGGGCGGGGGGGAGGGTGTGTGAGAGGTCCCGCGGGAGGCTTAGGCAGGACGGGGCCAGTCATCACTTTTTCCAGAATGTCTCCCCGTGCTGGGAAGCGGTCCCGCAGCATCACTGGGCATGTTGTTTCCCACTCTCACTCGCGAGGACCCTGGAAGGTGGAGACATGTATTTTCACACTGTTGTCTTGGTGCTGAGCTGTGGTGAGGGCTGACTGTCCCTGAAGCTTCGGTTCTGGCCTGTTCCACGTCCTGCCTTCTTGTGGCCGAGCACAAAGCTGCCTGTGCCCACCCGTGCGTTGAGCCTGCCCCAGGCCAGTGTCTGCCCAGGAGAGGGCTGCCAGCAGGAGAGGGCATCTGAGTCCCAGGGGCAGGGAACGGGGGCCAGCCCGACAAAGGGTACTTAGTGCTGGGGCTCTTCTCCTGCCAGAGTCTAGCCCTGCTGTGTGCCCCATCCTGCCCTGAGAGGGGAGGTCCCCCTTCAGTACAAAGGAACTGGCATTGGTCCGGCCTACACGTCCGTCCTGAGCACCAGCTGTGTGTTCACCCTACAATACAGCGATCCTAGGCAGCGTTGGGCATGGCCCCCCACCCCCCACCCCGGGAGTCGCTGTCCTGTGGTCCCAGGCCTCCCCAGGCTGCTGCTGGGGGCTGTGCTCCAGGTGCGGTGAGGGCGTGGTCCAAGGCACGCAGCTGGGACTGCAGTGTCTCATCCTGAGCCCTGCTGAGGCTGAGGCAAGATCTGTTTCCCAACCACAGCCAAGTTTACCTGATGGTTGCCGGCCACCTGCCTGGCCAGGGACCATCGCGGAGGAGGAGGGTGAATCACTGCCGGGGCTGGCCCGCCCCTCCTCCAGTGGCCCCATCAGCTCCCGTGCCTGTGTCATGCGCAGGGTTCACCTGCCCTCCTGGACTCAGCTGTGCACACCCGGCAGGGCCTGCCACGTCCCACCAAGGCAGTTCCTCCCCGGCCTCTAGCTGCCTGGCCCATCTTCCTGAGTGTCCAGGGCCCAGGCCAGTGGTCCTGGACAGTTGCAGCCATGCAGGCCGGGTGCCGCACCCTCTGCACACAGGCCCTGGGGAGGCTGGGAGAGCCGGGGCTCCAGCAGGACTGTGGGGGAGTTGCTCCTGACCAGCCTGGGGGGCCCTCCCAGCAGGAGAATTGTAGAGGGTCCATTTCAGAAGCCAGAAGTTCAGCTTGGCTGGGGGAGGGGAACCGCTCAGGGAGGGCCTCAGTGCAGGAGGGGTTGGGGGGGGTGCTTTGGGATATGAAGCTGGGTGGGTGGGTCGGTGGGTAGGGGGAGCACCCCGCCTGGTGGCCAGAGAGAAGGGCTGCCTGGGAAGGTCACCTGGAACTTGGGTCATCACACTCTCCCTTCTCCAGGGAGGGGGTGGCGACAGCTCCAGACCAGACCCCCCACCTCCGTCCCAGGGCCTTGCCCCCTCCCTTACTTCCTGTCCCTGGCCATCTGTTCTCAAGACGCTATTGCCAAAGGGATCTTTGCGCCGAGCACCCTGTTAGCCCTCCAGGGACCTCTCAGGCTCAGAGGGAACCACACTGTTCCTCAGACAGGCAAGCTCCTCTCGTCTCTATCCCTTTGTACTCACCCCCCCCCCCCGCCCCATTCTCTCCCCACTTTCCCACCTGAGGCAGCCACCCCAGGCTCCGAGGGCTCTGGAGGCCAGGGCCGTGTCTCTGTCACTCACTCCTGTCCCCAGCACCTGCCTGGAACAGGAAGACGCTCAGGTCGGGCTCAGGCCATACAGACCTCGTTAATTAGCTTGGATGAAGGAGGAGCCAGGAGGTTTGCCGAGGGTGTCGCCCTTGGTTAGATTAGGGGGGTGTGAGGGAGCACACCGGGGCCTGAGGCTGGGCCCCTCCCCAGGCCACCCGTCCGCAGTATCCTTGTCTGTGGGAGGAGGCCACACCCCTCTCCCCACTCAGCCTGGACACCTGCACCATCCGTGGAGAGCTGGGTTGGGGGGGGGGTCTCCCCCTCACACCAGGGGCTCTTCCTACTGCCACCCTCCCCCCTTCTCTGCCCGTTTCCTGCCCCCTCCCATGCCTCAGAGGGGCTCTGGGTAATTCCTCTGTCCCCCTCCACCCCTTTGGCTTGGCCTTTGTCTTGCAGGCCTTTCCTGCAGAATAATAGAGGAAGCATCTTCTCGGTGGCTGTGTTGGGGGTGTGGGAGGAATCAGAACTTCCTCCTCCTTGGGGTGGGTGTGGCCAGAAGCCCTGCTGATCATTTCTCCTCCACTGGCAGGTGGAGCCTCATTCATCTGTGGCCTCCTTCCAGCCCAGTTGGACCCTGGCAGGGACCAAGGGTCAATAAATGTTTGCTGAATTCACGTGCAAGGTCAGGTGATCTGCCTGCCTCTGTGGGTGTCTCAGCCCTGTGGAGCCCTGTGACGCTGGGCCCCTCTGTCTCGCCTGTGGGGTCAGGGCTTGGGGACCAGACAATGACAGCAAGTCATAGGTGTTTGAAATATGGAGAAAGAATTAATCCTCATGGTGACAGAAGTCCTCCTGGCCAGGCCCATGAAACTCCAGTCACTTGGGAATTTGGGGTGGGGCAGGGCCTGGGGCTGCTTGGAGCCCTGGCTTGTGAGAGGTGAGGCCTTAGCACCCCCACCAGAACTCCTACGGTTGCCAGCAGCCTCTTCCTCTCCGCTGGCACGCACTGGCATGCCCTGGCTCCAGGGCCTGCTCCCTTTTCCCGAGGAAGAAGCTGAGACCAGAGGGTCCTGCGGCTGTGCCTGGCTCCTCTCTCCTCCATGGAGCCCTGGGGGGCATACTCATCCTAGGATGCACCCTTGGGCGAGGAAGGAGGCCCCCAAGAGCCCCCACCTGGTATTCAGCCTTGTAAATGTACTGAGGTTGACCTGCGTGACCAGTAAGATCCTGTAGAAGACGAGGTTGCAGGGCATCCTGGCCTACGTCTTTGTCTCATATTCTCCACTCTGAGGCAGGCCAGCTGTTCTTTGCTATGGAGAGGCCAACAGTGTGGTGTTTAGAAGCAGATCCTCCGGCCCTGTCGAGCCTTCAGATGAGACCCCAGTCACTGCCGGCATCTCAAGGGCAACGCTGAGAGACTGAGAGCCAGAATCACCCAGCTGAGCAGCTCCTTGACTCCTATCCCTCAGAAACTGTGCAACATAATAAACGTCTGTTGATTTAAACTGCTGAATTGTAGGTTAATTTGTCATGCAGCTATAAATAACAATGATGTTTTATGTAAAATTAAAATAAATATAAATAACAATAGCAATAAACAACTAATGTGCCCACCGCCACCCAGGGCCACCACCACGTGCCCACTTGATGGGGTTGTGGAAGAGGTCAGGCGGGGCGGGACCCGGAAACAGCCGTTGAAGCTGTGAAGAGTGGAGTGGGTTGGCCTGATGTCTGCCTGGAAGTCGCTTCCCCGTGAGCTCCAGCTGGGGGTGCAGGGACAGCCAAGGCCCATCCCTGTGGCTCCTGGGCAGGGCAGGGGCCCATTTCTGTTCTGGTAACTGACAGGGCATGGCGTAGGGGATTCATGGGCCCCAGACTTCAGACAAGGACAGGTGCGGGAGATGCTCCGTGCTGAGACCCACAGAACCCAGCCTGCCCCAGGGCCACACTGACCTGCCCTCAATGGGCATGTCAGCCCTTTTTGCAGCCTGGTATCTGTGGTGACCAAGAAGCAACTGGATGCTGCTGCTTCAGAGGTGTCTCTTCCTGGTGGACTGCCTGACCCTGACACCCATCTGGTGGCTTTGGGCTCCCGCTTCAGAGAAGGAATCCCCACGTCTGTGTGGGGAGGTGGGGGCCCACTTCCTGCCTTCCCATCCTTACCCACGAGTGGGCCAGAGGCCACGCCCTTCCCCTCACCCATGGTCCCCCCAGCACCCCTTGCCTTGTCTAGCACAGTGGGGTAAGGCTCAGCGGCTCTGGGTGTGGGGAGGCAACTCTGTCCTCTCCTGGCCCCTACGTCCACCCCCCAACATATGAGCTGACCACGGCCTGGGCCATACACGCACATGCAGGGGCCGGGGGCTGGCCAAGCTGCAGCCGGAGCATCCCCAGCTCCTGGCCCTCCCTTCTCATGGCCTCTCAAGGCCCCAGGCCTGTGGGGCCCTGGGCTTGGGCTTCCGCTGCCAGCCTAAGGTCAGAAAAGTGTTAGGCAAGACCTGGCCAAGCTTCTTCCTCTACTTGGATCAGGAGGCCGGCTCTGGACGAAATGCCAGGTGGGACGGGGCACCATCTGGCTGTGTGTGCATGGGACTTTCTTCTCTCTGTGTCCCTAGGAGTTTGCTTTGTTGAATTAAGAGGTGAGGGTAACATCCCAGGACTGAGCTGACCGGTCTGCCCACTTGGAGTCTGCAATCTTTGGTCGGACTTTTCCAGAGCAGAGACCAGGTCCAATGGACTAAATGTTTGTGTCCACAACCCTTACTACCTCACCCCCTTCCCTGCTAATTCATATGTTGAAACCTGCCCCCCAAGGTGGTGGCCTTAAGAGGGGCCTCTGGGAGGGGATGGGGTCATGGAATGAGATTAGTGCCCTTACAGAGGGACGAGACGGGAGAGCTTTCGCCCACTCTGTCGGCCATGTGAGGACACAGCTGGAAGGCAGGCTTTGCGCCTGGAAGAGGTCCTCACGGGAACCTGCCTGTGCTGGCACCAGCTTCTGGGTCCATGATGAATACGTTTCTTTCTTTTCTTTTTTTAAAATAAATTTATTTATTTATTTGTTTTTATTTTGGGCTGCATCAGGTCTTTGTTGCTGCGTGTGTGGGCTTTCTCTAGTTGCCGCGAGCGGGAGCTACTCTTCGTTGCGGTGCACAGGCTTCTCATTGTCGTGTCTTCTCTCGTTGCAGAGCACAGTCTCTAGGCACGTGGGCTTCAGTAGTTGTGGCTCGCGGGCTCTAGAGCGCAGGCTCAGTAGTTGTGGCTCGCGGGCTCTAGAGCGCAGGCTCAGTAGTTGTGGGGCACGGGCTCAGTAGTTGTGGCTCGCGGGCTCTAGAGCGCAGGCTCAGTAGTTGTGGCTCACGGGCTTCAGTAGTTGTGGCTCGCGGGCTCTAGAGCGCAGGCTCAGTAGTTGTGGCGCACGTGCTTAGCTGCTCCGCGGCATGTGGGATCTTCCCGGACCAGGGCTCGAACCCGTGTCCCCTGCATTGACAGGTGGATTCTTAACCACTGCGCCACCAGGGAAGCCCAGGGACTCTATTCTTTAAGAAGTTACATTGCTGGCATCAGAAGAAAAAAACTGATCTTTCCGATGGCACAGGCGCCCCACCTTGGAGGAGCTCCGGCTCGCGCGTGATGCAGAGGCACATGGCGGGTCAGGGAGGGAGGAGGCGCAAACACACGGAGAGAATCTTATGTTTAATTTTCTCTTGTCCTGCCGTAAAATAGTTTCTTTTTTGGCCCGTGCTGCAAGACTTGCAGGATCTTAATTCCCCGACCAGGGATCGAACCCGGGCCCCAGCAGTGAGAGTGCCAAGTCTAACCACTGGACCGCCAGGGAATTCCCAAAATATAAATTTTATTTCATCAAGTGTCCCAGTCCCAAAGGGTGCTTAGAGCTCGGTGGCTGTGCTGACAGGGCCCGCAGCTGTGACCGGTGCAGCTGTGACGCTGCTGCAGGTTTCTCAGACGTAGCTGAGAAACTTGGTGACCTAGTGGTTAGGATTCCGAGCTTTAACTGCCATGGCGTGGAACAGTGATGTGGCCTTGAGGGAAGTCGGGAGGAGAGAGAGGGAAAGGGAGACAGTTACCACTTGTTCCTGGAGCACACCTGCCTCTGGGCTCTCAGTAACCAGCCCACCAGAACTAGTCTCCACCTGGGCAGGTAACTGAGGAGAACAAACACACAGAGCCAGAGACCCACCATCTCATGGTCAGGACACAGTCAAATCGAGTCGAACACAGAGGTCTCTCAGAGCCGGCCAGGGCCCTCCCCACAGAGACTCAGGCCTCTTCAGTCTGCTTTGTGTTTGGAGTACCTGCAGGTCCACACCCTGCCCCCACATTCCACGCGGGGCGCCTGTGCAGGACATCCTCGACCTCCCCACCAGTGGTTCAGGGATGCGCCTGACACAGTCCGGGACTGAACCCTACCTCTGCTGTCACTGTGACCTTGCATGTTGTCACTGTGTGTCACAAAATCTCAAGTGTAAAACGGGATTAGTAATAGTACCTGCCTATGGAACTGGGTGGTTGAGAGGATTAAATAAAATAAATAATCTGCATTATGACAGCTTCCAGCCAAGACTGAATAGCAGGGGCCAGATTTACCCTTCTGCCTAAAACAATTAAAAAGCTGGTTAAAATATATGAAACTGCAGCATGAAAAAGAGTGGTCCCTGGGCTTCCCTGGTGGCACAGTGGTTAAGAATCCACCTGCCGGGGCTTCCCCGGTGGTGCAGTGGTTGGGAATCTGCCTGCCAATGCAGGGGACACGGGTTCGAGCCCTGGTCCGGGAAGATCCCACATGCCGCGGAGCAGCTAAGCCCGTGAGCCACAACTACTGAGCCTGCGCGTCTGGAGCCTGTGCTCCACAACGGGAGAGGCCGTGACAGTGAGAGGCCCGTGCACCGTGATGAAGAGTGGCCCCCTCTTGCTGCAACTGGAGAAAGCCCTCGCACAGAAACGAAGACCCAACACAGCCAAAATAAATTAAAAAAAAAAAAAAAGAAAGAAAAAAAGAATCCACCTGCCAATGCAGGGGACACGGGTTTGAGCCCTGGTCCGGGAAGATCCCACATGCCACGGAGCAACTAAGCCCGTGCTCCACAACTACTAAGTCTGCCCTCTAAAGCCCGCGAGCCACAACTACTGAAGCCTGCGAGCCACAACTACTGAAGCCCGCGAGCCACAACTACTGAAGCCCACGTGCCTAGAGCCCATGCTCCACAAGAGAAGCCACCGCAATGAGAAGGTGTGCACCGCCTGCACACCTCAACGAAGAGTAGCCCCCGCTCGCCGCAACTGGAGAAAGCCCACGCGCAGAAACAAAGACCAAACACAGCCAAAAATACATGTTAAAAAAAAAAAAAAAAAAAAAAAGCCCAGCTCTTTAACAAAAAAGAAAAAATGGTTCCTGAGAAGTGGAAAAGAAATGAAGTGAGCCCTACACTGCCCCAGCTGACTGCTTGGAGACAGTTTCCAGGCCAAGGTGCAGGGCAGGAAGCCAGGGAGACTCCCTGAGTTAGGGAGGTGGAGCTGACAGTCCGGGGGGCCAATGCAGCTGGAGTTCACAGGACAGGGTGTCAGAAGGAAGAGAGGTGGTGCCAGAGACAGAACTCCAGAGAGCTGCAGGGGTTCCGCCTCAGACCTGATTAGAACATCCTGTGCGGAAACTCCTCCAGGCCAGGGAAAGGACCACCCAAAGAATTAGATGGCAACCCCTGAGTTCACACAGGGCCAGACACAGTTCCAGTCTCCACTAGCCAGAATGGAAACCCCATAACTACAGGGCGGGTGGCAGAGTGCCCAGCAGGGTCTTGTCCAACAGTGAGGAATGACCAGCATAGGTTAGGCACTGCTCTAGGCCTGCCCAACAAAGTTTACAAACAAGACCCGAAGGGGTCAAACTGCTTCCAAATAACAGCCGCACCCAGAACAGAGCTCAGGAATGTTTATAGTAGCATAAACATACCCAGCACCCAACACGTTAAAATTCACAATGTCTGGCATCCAGTAAAAGTTTACCAGGCATGCAGAGAAGCAGGAAAATCTGACCCATAATGAGAAAGCTCAACCAATTGAAAGCACCCTAGAACTGTCACAGGTGATAGACAAGGACATTAAAACAGTTGTTATAGCTGCACTTCACATGATTGAGAAGCTAGAAGAAAGACTGAATGTCTTGGAGACATTGAAGGTACAAAAACCCCAATTGAACTTTTGGAAAATTATGATGTCTGGTGTAAGAAATACATTGGGTGGGAGTAATGCAGACTAGAGATTAGACATTGAAGAGAAAACTATTAGTAAACTGCAAACATAAAAATAAAAACTATTGAAAATAAAACAGATTTAAAAAGTGGGGACTGGGGGAAGAAAAGAGCATTAGTGAACTGTGGTCAACGTCAAGGGCCTGACATACATGTAATTGGTGTCTCAGAGGAGGGGGGAAGGTGAGAAACATTTGCAGAAATAATGACTGGAAGTTTTACAATCTTGACATAAATGATAAACCCACAGATCCAAGAAGCTCAAGGAAACTCAAGCGCAAGAAGTTTGCTTATTTATTTATTTATTTATATTTATTTATTTGGTTGCCCCAGGTCTTAGTTGCAGCAGGTGGGCTCCTTAGTTGCAGCTTGTGAGCTCCTTAGTTGCATCTCGCTGGCTCCTTAGTTGTGGCATGTGAACTCTTAGTTGCGGCATGCATGTGGGATCTAGTGCCCAGGGATTGAACCCAGGCACCCTGCATTGGGAGCGCAGAGTCTTAACCACTGCGCCACCAGGGAAGTCCCAAGCACAAGAAGTTTGAAGAAAATTGCATCAAGGAACATCATAATCAAATTGCTAAAACACAGCAATAAAAAAATGATTTCTGCTCTCACAACTTCTAGTCAGAGGTGTGGGCATAATGAAGATGAAGATTCACCAAACAAGCTCTATACGTTGGTTACCTGTGTACCTGTCACCACTTTCAAAAATCTACAGACAGTTAATGTGGATGAGAACTATCTGCTGATTGTCCAGTAAAATTATAGAACTGCCAAAACAAAACCAAAACCAAAGCCAGCAAACAAAAAGCAAAAGGTGTGGGAAGTTCTAGCCAGGCCAACTAGGCAAGAAAATGAAATAAAATGCATCCATATTGGAAAAAAGAGGTAAAACTATCTGTGTTCAAATGACATGATCTTATATGTAGAGAATTCCACGGAATGCACTAAGAAAAACTGTTAGAACTAATGAATGAGTTAAGCAAGGTTGCAGGGTACAAGATCAATATTTTAAAATCAGTTATATTTCTATATGTTTTCAACAAACAATCTGAAAATGAAATAAGAAATCTATTCAATTTATAATAACATCAAAAAGACTAAAACATTTATGAATAAATTTAATAAAGGAAGTGCAAAACTTATACTTTGAAAACTATACAATATTGTTGAAAGAAATTAAAGAAGACCTAAATAAATGGAAAGATATTCCACATTCGTGGATTGGAAGATTTAACATTGTTAAGGTGACAGTACTTCCCAAATTGATCTATAGATTCAACACAATCTCTTCAAAGTTCCAGTTAACATGTTTTCAGAAATTGACAAGCTGCTCCTAAAATTCATATGGAAATCCAAGGGACCCAGAATATCCAAAACAATCTTGAAAAAGAACAAAGTTGGAGGACTCAAACTTCCTGATTCCAAAAGTTACTACAAAGCTACAATAATCAAGACAGTGTGGTACCAGCATGAGGTTGGACATATTGATTGATGGAATAGAATTCAGAGTTCAGAAAGAAGCCTTCACTTTTAGTCACTTGGTTTTCAACCAGGATGCCAAGACAATCCATTAGAAGAAAGAACAGTCTCTTCAACAAATTGTGCTGGGACATCTGAATATCCATATGCAAAAGAATGAAGTTGAACGCCTTCCTCACACCATACAGAAAAATTAACTAAAAATGGATGATATACATAAGTGTAAGAGCTAAAATTATAAAACACTTAGAAGAAAATACAGGAGTAATTCTTCATGACCTTGGGTCAGGAAGGACCTGAAGTCAGGTCCAGAAGACAAAGCCTTCTTGGATATGTTTCCAAAAGCAAAAGTGACAAAAGGTTAAAAAAAAAAAAAAAGATAAATTGGACTTCATAAAAATTAAAAATTTTTGGCTTCAAAGGAGATTATCGAAAAAGTGAAAGACACATAGAATGGGAGAAAATATTTGCAAAACATATTGACAAGAGGTTTGTATTTAAAATATATAAATAACTCTCTCAACTCAATAATAAGACAACCCAACTAAAAAATTGGAGAAAAATCTTAATAGACATTTCTCCAAAGATATATAAATGGCCAATAAACACAGGAAAAGATGCCTGACATCATCAACCATCAGGGAAATTTAAATCAAACCACAATGAGATACCACTTCATACCCCCTAGGGTAGCTATAATTAAAAAGACAGATGGTAACAAGTATTGGTGAGCTTGTGGAGAAATTGGAGCACTTACACATTGTTCATAGGAATGCAAAATGGTGCAGCCACTTTAGAAAACTGTTTGGAAGTTCCTCAAAAGGTTAAATGTAGAATTACCATATGACCCAGCAATTCCACTCCTAGGTACATATCAAGAGAAATGAAAACACGTCTACACAAAAATGTGTGCATAAATGTTCACAGCAGCATTATTCATCATAGCCAAGAAGTGGAAATAACCCAAATTCCATCAACTGATGAATGGGTAATTTTAAAAATGTGCTAGGGGGGCTTCCCTGGTGGCGCAGTGGTTGAGAGTCCGCCTGCCAATGCAGGGGACAAGGGTTCGTGCCCCGGTCCGGGAGGATCCCACATGACGCGGAGCGGCTGGGCCCGTGAGCCATGGCCGCTGAGCCTGCGCGTCCGGAGCCTGTGCTCTGCAACGGGAGAGACCACAACAGTGAGAGGCCCGCGTACCGCGCAAAAAAAAAAAAAAAAAAATGTGCTAGGGAACTTGTGTGGCAGTCAAGTGGTTAAGACACCATGCTTTCACTGCAGGGGATGTGGGTTCAAACCCTGGTTGGAGAACTAAAATCCCACATGTTGCTCGGCATGGCCAAAAAGGTAAATAAATAATACATACATACAATTTATTTACATATCTTATTATTTACATATCTTACATACATACACACACATAAAATGTGCTATATCCATACAATGGAATATTCTTTGGCAACAAAAAGGAATGAAGTACTGATACATGCTATGACATGGATGAACCTTGAAAAGATTATGCCAGGTGAAAGAAGCCAGACACAAAAGGCCACATATTGTGTGAGTCCATTTACATGAAATGTCCACAATAGGCAAATTGGTACAAAGTAGATTAGTGGTTGCCCATGGCTGGGGTGGAGGTCCAGGGGAATGGGGAATGAGTACATATGGGGGTACGGGGTATCCTTGTGGGGTGATGAAAATGTTCTAAATTTGTTTATATTGATGGTTGCACAACTCTGACTATACTAAAAACTAATTTAAATGGGTGAATTGTATGGGGTGTAAGTTATATATCAATAAAGCTGTTAACCCCTTCTCTATAAAAACAGCAGTAAAGAGAAGGTTTGAAGAGCCTCTATGGAAAAAAAGACATGATATATACAGAGGAACAAGGATAAATGATGGCTGATTTCTTGTTGGAAACAATGCATGTGAGGAGACAGTGGAACTACATCTTTACTGAAAGTAAAAACTATCAACCTAGAATTCTGGAAACAGAACCACCCATACCTATATGGTCAGCTGACTTTCAACAAAGGTGCTAAGACAATTCAGTGGAGAAAGAAGAGTCTTTTCAACAAATGGTATAGGTACTATTGGATATCCATACAAAAATAAAATAATCTGGAACCATGTCTTTACACCATATACACAAATTAACTCAAAATGGATCATAGACCTAAATGCAAAACCTAAAACTAAAAAAAAACTTCTTGGAGAAAATTTAGAAAATCTTTGGGATCTTTGGTTAGGCGAAGATTTCTTAGATACAACCAAAAGAACAATCCATGAGAGAAAAATGGATAAATTGGAATTCATCAAAATTGAGAACTTCTGCCCTTCAAAAGACATTGTTCAGAAAATGAAAAGATGAGCCACAGACTAGAAGGAAATAATTTCATATCACGTAACTGATGAAGAACTTACGTAAAGAATATATAGAGAACTCTTAAGACTCAACAATAAGAAAACAAGTAACCCAATGAAGAGAATGGGCAGAAGATTTGATCAGTCATTTCATGGAAGAAGATATATGGATGCATTTATTTATTTATTTATTTAAAAATTTTTTATTTAAAATTTAAATTTTTATTTTTAAATTTAAATTTTTTTTAAAAATTTAAATTTTTATTTAAATTTAAAATTTTATTTAAAAATTTTTTGCCACGCGGCTTGTGGGATCTTAGTTCCCCGACCAGGGATCAAACCCAGGCCCTCAGCAGTGAAAGCGCCAAGTCCTAACCACTAGACCACCAGGGAATTTCCTGGATGCATTTAAACACACGAAAAGATGCTCAACTTTAGTCATTAAGGAAATGCAAATTAAAAACACAATAAGGGACTTCCCTGGTGGCACAGCGGTTAAGACTCCACACTCCCAATGCAGGGGGCCCGGGTTCAATCCCTGGTCAGGGAACTAGATCCCATATGCATGCTGCAACTAAGAGTTCACATGCCACAACTAGGGAGCTGGTGAGCTGCAACTAAGGAGCCCACCTACCACAACTAAGACCTGGTACAACCAAATAAATAAATAAAATTTAAAAAATAAAATAAAATACCCTCTTTAATAATCGTTTAAAAAAAAAAGCAAGCAAAAAAACAAAAAACAAGAAAACCCCACAATGAGACAGTACTAACCATCTACTAGAATGGTAAAGTTAAAAAGTCTGACCAGGGCTTCCCAGGTGGCGCAGTGATTGAGGATCTGCCTGCCAATGCAGGGGACACGGGTTCGAGCCCTGGTCTGGGAAGATCCCGCATGCCGCGGAGCAACTGGGCCCGTGAGGCACAACTACTGAGCCTGCGCGTCTGGAGCCTGTGCTCCGCAACAAGAGAGGCCGCGATAGTAAGAGGCCCGCGCACCGCGATGAAGAGTGGCCCCCGCTTGCCACAACTAGAGAAAGCCCTCGCACAGACATGAAGACCCAACACAGCCATAAATAAATAAATAAATTTAAATCATATGGGCTTCTAAGAAGACCTCTGCTTTAAAAAAAAAAAAAAAAAAAAAAAAAAAAAAGGTCTGACCAGACCTAGTGCTGGTGTGGATATGGAGCAACTGGAACTCTCAGGAACTCTTGGGGGGGTGAAAAAATGGTAACCATGCCGGAAAACAGTCTACCCAAGAGAAATGCAAGCACGTGTTCACACAAAAACTTAAACACAAATGTTTGTAACATAGCCCCAAATGTCCATCAACAGGTGAATGGATAAACAAATCTTGGCATGTCCAACAATGGGACACTCCTTATTAATTATAAAAATAACTATTGGCATACACGAATCTCAAAATAATTATGCTCAGTGACAGAAGACAGTCATACTGCACTCTTTTGTACTATACCAACGAGTGCCTACTGTATGATCCCATCTACATGAAGTTCTGGACGGTGCCACCCAACTGCAGTGGCAGAAGGGAAAGAAGGCCCACGTGGCTGCCTGGGCAGAGGGGGGCGTCAGAAAGGGCACAGGAACCCTTGGGATGATGGGGAGTGTGGTGATGGCTTCCCGGGTGACTACACATGTCAAAACTTAGCTAACTTTACACTTTAAATACGTGGAGTTTATCATATTAAATTATACATCAATAAACTATTAAAAAATGAAAAGTAAAAAGCCTGTAATCTGTGTAAAGCATTTAAGACTGCCGGGCGTGTAACAGCTGCTCGTTGAAAGTCGGCTCTTATTTTTGAGGGCTTATGTCTCAAGGTCAAGGGCTCAAAGCAAGCTAAGTGGCTTCGGGAAGGGGCCCTGGCGCCCCCAAACACACCGCCCTCGCAGAGCCAGCCGCCGACGGCTCTGCCCTGCCAACTTCCGGTGGAGCCTGCTCGCCCGCTGCTGGCTTCCGGCGGTACCGCAGGCCGCGTGCCCGGCGACGCCACTCCCCGGCGGCTCCTCCAGCCCGTCCGTCTACACCCGCTCGCGGGCCTCCACAGAGACTTAAGGCCCCCAGCGCGGAGCTGGGTCAGAAGCGCGCAGATGCCCGTGTGCTCCAGAGCCCTTCTCACGAGGAGGCCCATGATTGGGGGGCGAGGAGAGAGAGGGGACGGCTCGGGTAACTCCAGCCACAGCTGCTCTTCAGAAGGAACCAGGTCCACCGCGCCCTCCCCACAGCCTCCCCTCGGGTCCTATACTGCCTTCTTCCAGGGCAGCCATGGCAACTGTAGAAAAGCCCCTGCCCCAAACCCTCCAAACTTCCTCTGTCTGGGAAGTCCATGGGGGGGCTCTGCTGCTGTGTCTCTGTAGACAGAGACACACACGTGTGTGCCACGGAGTCGTGATGTGGCGCTGGGCCAACTGGTGTCCACATAGAAACAAAAAGGTGTGACAGGACCCCCATCACCCACCATCCACGAAAATCAGTACCATGCGGGTTGTAGTCCCAGTGAGAAAGGTAAAACGATGAAGTTCTAAAAGCGTGGAAGGACATGGCGAAATCTTCATGACTTTCTGGGGCAGGCAAAGAGTTCTGTAAAAAGACAGAAGCAGGGCTTCCCTGGTGGCTCAGTGGTTAAGAATCCACCTGCCAGTGCAGAGCACACGGGTTTGAGCCCTGGTCCCAGAAGATCCCACATGCCGTGGAGCAACTGGGCCCACGAGCCACAACTACTGAGCCTGTGCTCTAGAGCCCGTGCTCCACAACAAGAGAAGCCACCGCAATGAGAAGCCCGCGCACCACAACGAAGAGTAGCCCCCGCTCACCACAACTAGAGAAAAGCCCGTGCGCAGCAACAAAGACCCGACGCGGCCAAGAATAATTAATTAATTAATAAAAAAAGAAACAGTTATAAGCATAAAGAAAATTGTTGATAATTTGGACTATGTTAAAATTTAAAACTTCTGTTCATCAAAAGGCACTGTTAAGAGATTGAAAAGTTGAGATGGGGGGGGAGATATTCATAGTACAAATGTTCAAAACAGAATCCTTATCCAGAATGGGTAACAAACTCCTACAGATCAATAAGAAAAAGGCATAGAAAAGAGGCAGAAGCACTGAAGAGACACACATCTTCACAAAGGAGGATGCCAGTGGGGACTTCCTTGGTGGTCCAGCGGTTAAGACTCTGCGCTCCCAATGCAGGGGTCCAGGGGTTCGATCCCTGGTCAGGGAACTAGATCCCACACGCTGCAACGAAGATCCTGACTGCCGCAACTAAAGACCTGGTGCAGCCAAATAAATATTTAAAAAGAAGATGACAATGGCCAGTAACTTCATTCTTAAGGAAAGTGCTGCACCAGGCGGTGACAGGCCGTAGGCAGTGTGGGCGCAGACACACTGGAGCGAGGGCACAGCCACCCCGGAAAACTGTTGGGCAGTGTCCTCTAGAGCTGGACAAACACCTCTGACCCCACAACTCTCCAAGACCGCCAAAAGAAATGTTCCAGAATGTTCATAGATAGCATCACTCGGAATAGCTGCAAACTGGAAATGACCCAAATCTCCATCCACAGGAAAGCGATGCACGGATCGCACGTGGACCACCCTCAGCGGCGAAGCTGGCCAACACAGCCTTAGCCACCGAGTCCAGAGCCTGAGGAGGAACGGGGAAGAGGACTGTGGGATTAGAAGGCGGACAGCATGGGTACTGGTCTCTGCCCCGTCCCAGCACAGAGCGCCTGAACCTGGAAATTTCCTGCCGAGAGTACAGGAGCATCTTTTGTTCTAATGGGGCTCCTGTGGGGGCTGCTCACCGGCAAGACCAAGCCTGATGAGAAGCGTGGAACTTTCGGCCCCGCCCCCATCCTCTTGAGAAAGGAGGGGGGCTGAAAATGGGGTTAGATCGATCATGGCTGTGTGAAGAAGCCTCCACAAAATCCCGAGCGCCGGAGGTGGGTGGAGCTGCGTCCACGCTCCTTCCCACGAAGCCCTGCCCATCTCCCAACCTGGGCCCTCATCTGCATCCTTCATCCCGCCCTTTGATAATGAACTGGTGAGCGTTAGTGAATGTCTCCCTGAGTTCTCTGAGCTCCTCTGGCAAATTAATTTAAGCCAAGGGGCAATGGGTCGTGGGAAGCTCACATCTGTAGCCAAGTCGGACAGAAGTGGTGGGTGACCCGGGGACCTGCTCCTTGCCATTGGCGTCTGCAGTTGGGGGCAGTCTGTGGGACTGAGCCCCTAAGCATCTCCAGATATTATCAGAATTGAGTTAACCTGTCAGACACGCAGCTGGTGTCACCGAATTGCCTGGCGTGGGACACCCCCCCCGCCACACACACACTTTTGGCGACCAGTAAAGGAGACTCACAGGAGAGACATAGGAGGGAAACCTGGGTTTTCCCAACACACAGAGGCAGCGAGGAGAGACCTCAGACCAGGCTTGCCCACCCAGGGCGGCCGAGAACGTCACACGACCTCGCTCTTCCGGGGTGACTCGGCCTCCTCCACTCGAAGCCTCGGCTGTCGTGGTCCCCACCTGCCCAGTCTCAATCCCCTGGACCCTCCTCAGAGGCCACCCTCCTCTCCACTCTAGGTCCTTCTTAAGATGTGTTGCTGTCAGAAATGATCCTATTTACCTGTTAGTTTCAATGTTTGCTGTCCAACCCCCCTACTCCCTCCTCTGTCCCCAGCGGGAGGGGTGTGTGTCACAATGACCAGGCTGGGGATAGGCAACACCAGCCTCGAGGGCAGGATGGCTCTGAGCAGGGCCTTTGGGGCCCAACTCTGCCACTTACTAGCTGTGTGGCTACGGACAACTCACTCACCCTCTCTGTGCCTTACCAAGCTCAACTGTGAAGGAGGATCCTCCTGGCGTCCCTCTCAGGATGGACACATTTTGGAAAAGTGCTCAGGGCACTGGGCAGGGTGATGCCTGTAAGGGGCTGTTCTCAGAGGCCTTGCCTCCTGCCCAGCTCCTGCTGGTGACCTGCAGGTGGCAGCACCAGACCCCCGTTCCTGGAGAGACAGACTGCACTGCCACCCCCGCCTTGGGCCCCGCTTGCAGGAGCCTAGGTCGGGAGAGGTGCTGGTCTTGGGGGGCTGCCGGCAGGTGAGGTGACAGGAGGAGTGGGGAGGGCTGAGTTTTCACAGTGGGCGGGGCCACTTGAACAGGAAAGGGCAGCCTTCGGCCAGGATGGGCAGCAGGGTAGCCTTCAGCTTAGGAAAGGGAGGTCCTGTGGGCCTGACTGCTGGTCAGCGTTCTCTAACTGGCATCTGACCTGACCAGGAAGGCGTCCCTCACGTAGCTGGCAGACCCTCAAATGCCATCTATTTGTGGCCTGTACCCTGCCGCCTGGCAGGAGACATGTGACTGCGGGGCTGTGGTATTTTGGGCAATGGGGGTGGGGCCTGCGCAGCGAGCCCTGCACCATGCTGCTCTGGGACAGGCAGCTTGGATGCCCAGCTCCGCTGCCCCGGCTGGCTGTGGGGTCCCAGGTACAGTACTGTCAGCCCCTCACTCCCACCCTAAGGGGTCCCAAGGCAGACAGCCCCCACTGGGACCTCCCCTAGGACCAGAGGGGAGGACGAGGTGCAGCGGGGTCAGGAAGCTGCGGTGCCCTGGTCTCAAGGCACCTCCATCTCAGGACTTGCCTGGCCAGAGTGACCTCCCACCGCCCTGGGTCCAGTGGCAGCTGACCAAGGCCCAAAAGGCAGCCCCCTGCAGGGGGCTGAGAGGTCAGGGGGTGTCAGCCAGGTAGGGTTGCCTCAGTTCACTGAGACGCGGGGAGGGGACCTCTGCCGGCTGGGCAGATCTGGTCAGGGGCACAGACACTGAGGATGGCCCCGGGGGGGCCGGTGGGAATCAGG
The DNA here is from genome assembly GCF_008692025.1 of Phocoena sinus. Lineage (NCBI taxonomy): Eukaryota > Metazoa > Chordata > Mammalia > Artiodactyla > Phocoenidae > Phocoena > Phocoena sinus. The sequence continues at coordinate 189,012 of NC_045763.1, read as the reverse complement.
AGGCTCATTTCTGTTGTGGGACCTCCTGCCCAGGCAGGGGCAGAGCCAGGCTCGTCCTGATGACCCCTGAGAGGGCTCTGGCCAGCACTAGCTTGACCTTGGTAAGCTCAGAGGAAGCCTAGCAGTCTGTCCCAGCCAAGGCCGGTGGAAGGTCATAACCAAAGACTGGTCACCTGCTGGGCACTGCGGCTCCTCTGAGGCATGATGGGATAGTCCGGCACTGACTGTCGCCCAGGTAAACTGAGCCCTGGTGGGTGGTCCTTGAAATGGGCTTTGGTATATAGAGTTGGCCTCAGTACCAACAACTCTGCAGGAAAGCTGGAGGCTGACCCAGCTGAACAGAAAATGCATAACGTTGTGGAGGAAAACTCCTCCTGGGGATGAAAACCCAAACATGAGGAACCCTATTCTTTTTTTTTTTTTTTTTTTTGAACCCTATTCTTTAGTGGACTTCACTAACCTGAATGCAGGACTGTAGCAATATGTCACTGTAACGTTATCATTTGCAGTCAGTTTGGGAGCACGGAAGGTGGGTTTCGGATGTTCTAGCTCCAGGAAGCCATCAGGTTTGAGATCAGCACAGCTTCCCTCTGGATTCTGTTTCTTCTGCTTTCTTTCAGGACGGAGATGGAGTGCTGGCCCCTGAGCCAGGGAGGCGTGGGATGCCCAGGGGGCAGGTGGGGTGCGGGCAGTGTGTGCCGGCCAGGGCCCCAGGCCTGGGCCCATGAAGAGCCTGGTCTGTGGTTCACGTGTCTCTGCTGACCCAGAATGGAGAGCTTCCAGTGCAGCGTCCAGCTGAGCGGCCAGGACCGGGCTGAGTTATCAGCCGCTGACGCGAAGTGTGCCCTCCTGCGGGCCAGCCTGGCCTCTGGGCATGAGCTCTTGTCCAGTGACACTGACCAAAGGGACAGCAGTGGCAGCAGCCCCCCAGGGCCCCTGCCCCTTCCTGAGGGGCAGCTGGCTCCCAGGGGGAGTGACCGGCCTGGCTCTGAGGGGGAGAAGGTAGCCGCCCGGCAGCTGGTCAGCAGGTCTTGGTGTGAGCCCGTGCTGGCCCCGGAGGCCGGTCAGCAGACGCCCAGCGTGTCCGTGCGGCCAGAAGCTCAGCCGTCCCTCAGCCCTGGTGCTGCCCCTCTGGTCCAGGGCTCATCCCTCCCGGGTCCAGTGTCTTCCAGAGGCGAGAGGCAGAGGCTTCTGCAGGGCCCAGCCCCCCGGGGTCTTGCCCCTACTCTCACGGGTGAGCCCGCTCGGAGCCCCGATTCCACCGGCTGCAGCGCTGCCCCCCAGAGGCCCCCTGGCAGCCCCCCCAGCCAAAAGAAGAGGCGGGCTGCAGGCACCAAGGCGGGTGGGCGCTTGGGTGACCCAGGCCCTGCTCCCACCCAGCTGGGCTCCCTACTGCTCACTGAGGCCGGGGCCGAGGACGGCCTTGGCCTGGCTGGGTCCAGGGGGAAGGGTCTCCGGGTGGGGACCACAGGGCAGACAGCAGGAGCTGGGCAGATCGAGCTGGGGCCAGAGTCTCCAGAAGCCCCTGAGCAGGTGGCCAGGCGAGGGCCAGGTGTGGATCTGTCTACATCTGTCCCTACCACTGAGCAGGGTACAGACCTAATCGGAATGACCCTCAGAACTGAGCCACGCACTATATCCACGCTTGACCTGGGGGCTTCTGCAGATGTCACAATGGCTAAGTCAGACGTGGCTTTGTCCACACCCACCTCCGAGCCTCGACCCGATGAGCCTCTGTCTACACCTGCCTCCGAGCCTAGACTGGATGTGGACCTGCTTGTGCCAGGTCCAGGGGTCCAGCTGGAGGTGGGTTCATCTACGCCTGTCTCAAAGGCTATTCGCCGTACAGCTCTGCCTCACCTGGTTTCTGAGGCTGGGTCTGATGTGGGTGTGTCTACACCTGCTCCCATCCCCGAGGCTGGGCCTGACGTGGCGGAGCTGGAGGTTGCCCCAGTGGCCAAGCTGGGTTTGAGCCCTATTCGGTCTCCAGAGGGGGGCCGACAGAAGCCCAGAGGGGACCCCTCAGCAGGTGCCCCTGGACACCGCACTGGGGAGCCCCCGCTAGGCGCTATCCAAGCCCCCAAGAAGAAGAAAGTGCGATTCTCCATGGCTGTGCCCAGCCCCGAGGAGCCAGGGTCAGGAGAGGCCTCGGGCCCAGCCTTCCCAGCCACAGCCCCCAGGACAGCAGCTGGGGGCCGCAGGGCATCTGGAGCCTGGGACACCATGGCAGTTGGGCCCTGGACCCCCCAGCCTCGGATCCTGAAGCACCTGCCTCCCCCTGCCCCCTCTGCCTCAGCGGGGCCTGGGCACAGCTGCTCCTTTGCGGTGACCCTCCCAGAAGCCTATGAGTTCTTCCTTTGTGACACCATCGAGGAAGAGGATGAAGATATTGAGGAGGAAGCAGAGGCTAGCCAGGCTCTGGCCGAAGTCCAGTGGCCGGGCGTGTGCGAGTTCTTCTTCCAAGATGGCCAAACCCAGAGGTCGAGGCCCTGGGAAGGCAACTCCCAGGCCCCACCCCTCCAGGCTGAGCCTGTGCCAGCCCCTCCACCAGGAGATCCCACACCCATCTCCATCCCCGAGGCCTACGAACACTTCCTCGGGGAGGACGCGTCAGGGGGCATGCTGGGGCCAGCTGCGCTTTTCCAGATGCAGGCCACGGAGACCCCCAGGTCAGTCCCCTGGGACGTGGGGACCGGCACCCCACCAGGGCCCAGCCCAGCCTCAGCGGAGCAGCTTGCCCCGGCCATCAGGCAAGCAGGTGTGTGTTGCGGGGACCCCATGGCCTGTCTAGGACCTGGGTACACACTGTCCAGGGAGTTGGGCCAAGAGGGCCACTGGGGAGGGGCAAGCCAGGACCCTGGGTTGCGAGCTGGTGGGGGCCCTCAGGGATGATCTGGGCAGGAAGGACCAGCTCCTGGCCACCCCAGGACCCAGTCCAGGTGGGGCAGCCCCAGTCGAGCAGGGCTTTGGCTCCACACTGACCGTGGCCCTGTGTTCAGGCCCAGGTAACAGCAGTGCCTGCCCCCAGCCTGTAGCAGGCAGGTGTTGGGGCAGCTCCAGCTCAGGCCATGCCGCCTGCCAGAGCAGGCTCGCATTCCCCCGGACGGTATTTTACAAACCAGGAAACGGTGCCCCAGACGTACTCGCCCAAGTCAGCCTGACTCAACTATGCCACACGCTACCCTGTATCACGGGGAGGATGTGACTCAAGACAGACATGTCTCAGGACAGACATGGCCAGGAGAGACATGTCCCAGGGCAGGTGTGTGTGAGTGGGACAACGGCAGGAGCTCAGGACATGCTTCTCTTTCCTAGGGGAACCCCGGGGTCCCCTCACCTCGTTTACCTTCAGCCAGAATGACATGTGCCTGGTGTTTGTAGCCTTCGCTACCTGGGCTGTAAGAACATCAGACCTGCATGCCCCAGATGCCTGGAAAACAGGTTTGTGGGCCCGGGGGGCGGGGGGCTGGTGTCTAGAAGCCAAATGGAGGGGCAGTGGTGGTGTCCCAGCTGCTGGGCCAGCAGGGGTGAGGGGCACATGGGGAGACGCAGGTGTCTCCCCTGACGGGTCTCCTGCGTTGCTCACCCACCCTTGCCCCGCTGGCCTCCTCCCATCCTTTGAGAACCCCGCCGTGTGGATGGAGGGTGGGGACTGGGCTGGAATGGAGCCGGCACTCAGGAGGTCTTGTACTTCTCTTGCAGTTCTGCTGGCCAACATCGGCACCATCTCCGCCATCCGGTACTTCCGCCGGCAGGTGGGGCGGGGGCGCCGCAGCCCCAGCTCCTAAGACCCAGGCTCCGCCCAGGAAGATGCAGGATGAGGAAATGTCCACAGGTGCTCAGGATGAGGTGCTGCTCTCAGGCCTTGCCCTTTGGCCCTTGCATTCTGCGGCGTCTAGGAAGGAGCCTGCATCCTTGGTCCTGGCTCCCTTGGACTCCACCCGAGGGTCCAGCCAGTGGCCGAGGCCGAGGCTGTGCTCCACACTTGGGAGTGGGAGATTCTGGAAGGCTGGGAGGGTAGGCCAAGCAGGGAGCTGGGAGTCAGTAAGGTGCCAGATTAGCAACATAAAACACAAGGTGTCCATCGAAACTGGAGTAGTTTGAGACCTACTTATGCTAAGGAATTATTTGTGGTTTATCTGAAAGCAGAGTTAACTGGAGTCCTAATCCTATGTGGTTATCCTGTTGGGGGGAGGGGCATGATGGGGCTTCAGAGCAGCAGCGAGGCCCCAGCTGGAGATCTGGGCAGAGGGCCTTGAGGCTGGGGGCTGGCGTCCCAGGGACCCTCTGCCCTGTTTATAAGTGGGCTGGGCCGCTGGAGGTCTCTGAGGCCTCTCTAACCCCTGAACCCCAGGGGTCTGTGGTCAAGGCCTCCTCGGCTCCCGCCCGAGATGCTGAGCAGGTACCCAGAGGGGCCCTGCAGGCTGGGGGTCTGTAGGGCAGAGCCTGGAGCCCCTCCTCTGGGGAGCCCTGGAGGAGGTGCAGAGGCAGAAGGCAAGGGTATCAGGTGGAGGGACGGGACATCTGGGTTCGCCCAGAGCTGACAGGAGCCGGAGGTGACACAGGAAGGTGGACAGGGTGCGGGCAGTAGTGGAGCAAGGGGGCTGCCAGACTAGGCGCTGGGGGGGCGTCCAGCTCCGAGGCAGCACACACAGGGTCCCCGGGACGCAGGAGACTCCTGCTGCTCAGGACGGAACGCGTGGACACACGGCACCAATAAAATCTCTTTCTTTCTTGTTTAGTCTCTTGCCGGTTTCTCCCGACCTTCACGCTCACATGCGCCCAGGCCACCTTCCTGCCTCCTGCTTGTGATGTCTCAGACCCTGTGCCCTCTGGCCTCACATACTCTGACTCGCTAACTGACCTTCTCAGCCCTCTGACCTTTACACCTGTGCCATCCCCCCCTCTCCCAGGTGAAGCCCCTACCCCGAGTCCCCTCCCTCATTCCTTCCCTGAGAGGCGGGCCGAGGTTTGGCCCCTCTGGGCGTCCAGTCACCTTGGCCAAGGTGTCCTGAGGATGAGGCCCTCCTGACCCCTCAAGAGCCCAGGGTAACTCAGGGTTCTGGAGGCCCCCTCCACCTGCTGGGGTCAGACCCTGACTCGATACTGGGTGCCTGTGGCCCCACTAAAAAGCCCCAGGTCCTGCTTCAGCCCCTCCTGCAGGGTCAATGCAGGCAGGTGGTCCCGAGAAGCAGCCTCCTGGTGGCCATCAGATCCACTGGACGAGCCCGCCTTCAGCCTCAGCTGCTCCTCGAGGCCACCGCTGGTGGGAAGGTGACAGAGCTTTGTCCCAGACACTGTTGGAGCTCCTTGGGGGGCGGCCGTCTGGTGGGGAGGGCAGAGATGCATGCGCTTTCAGGAAGCAACACCCAGAGCTTTCCCAGGAAGAGGCAGGGCCCTCACTCACCTGGGGGAGGTGGCGGGGGTTCGGGCGCAACTTCCCTCGCAGGAGAGACCTGGGGACCCCAACGACAAGTCTGAGGGATGGGCCCTCAGATCGGCTTGGTGGCCAGCTCAGGGACCTGCCGGACCCCACCCCCACCTTTCCTCTTGCCCCCACCCCCTTCCTGCCGCTGCTCCCGTCCTTGGTCTCCGCCCATCCTCCCTTCCCCCATTTCCGTCTCTCCTGCTCCCTCAGGGTCCCAGGAGGCCCCATGCGGTCTCCTCTCCACCCCCCGCTGCAGAACCCCTTGCCCGGGGTGGGGGCTGCTACTCACAAGCTGAGGGGAGCCTGGGGGCCGGGACCCCCGGCCCTTGATGGAGCCGCGATGCCGCTGAGAGGCTCGGGCCTGCGGGACTCCCTTCTCGGAGAGCAAGTGGGGGCCGGAGAATCCAGAGCTGGGGTCAGAGACAGGCACGGACACGGGGCCAAAGGGGAATGGGCTCGAGGGCTCAGGTCCGACTGAGCTCTGCATCGCACTGAGGAACTGTCAGGAGAGCGTTGGTGACTGAGGCCCTGGGCTGGGACCTCCGTGCAGCTGAGGGGCCCCTGCCCCAAAAACCCCCTTAGCTTCCCGTGGCAGCCTGAGCAGATCTCAGGCTTCAGGCACCCTCTCAACCTCAGGCTGTGGCCACGTCCAGCTCTTTCTGTCACCCAGCAGGGAACTGACCTTGTCCAGGTCCTGGATGTCTGTGACCCTGCGGTGGGAAGTGGCAGGTGGTGTGTAGGGGTCAGCGTAGAGCGGGGAGTGCGGTGTCTCCAGAGAATGGTCTGGGGCCTCAGGGCCATCCTCCAGCCTCAACTACAGGCAAGAGAGACAGAACAGACAGAACCGCTGGAGCTGGAAGCGTCCAAGCCCTCCCTTCTCTGTGCAAGAAGCCTCTGGGTGGCTCCAGGACCGAGGAGGCCGGGGAGATGGAGGGCGGGAGGGAGAGCCATGCCTGGAGCCGGGGTCAGCGTGCTGGGCCCACCTTGGTCAGGTCCAGGTGCAGTGGGGTGGCTGGACCGGGCCCCTCGCCCTGGGCCTTGCTCCTGGGTGATCGGTTGCTGCCGGCCCGTCTCAGCTTTGCCTTGTGCCCACCGACGCTGGGGCAGCCAGGGCTGGCTTGCTCCTGTGGGGACCAAGGACCTTCCAGAATGTTCCCCAGAGCCCTCTCCCACATACCCCTCTGAGGCTACACAGAGCCCCTCCGGTCTGAGTCCCCTCCCCTGAGGAACTAGGGCCCTACTTGCAGTGGGGTCCCCAACACAAACTCGCCGCAGTGTCCCCCGCCCCCTTCCTCTGCCCGTTCCCCCCCCAGATACTCACTGGTGCGGGCCGGGCAGGGTAGCCTCCGGTGGACTCAGGCGTGGAGTGGCTGGTGTGGCTGGAGGTGGGTGCTGGGCACCCCGAGTCCCAGCTGGTCCGTCCGCCAGAGGACAGTGAGCCTCGGCCACTGCCCACAGCCTGGGCAGCCGGCGGTGGGTAAGGGTGAGCCAGATGGCAGGGCCCCTCCCCCCACCGCCCCGGGCCCAGGCCCACCCTCCTGTTTCACCGCTGCCCAGCGGCACCTCCCCTGCTGACTCCTCACCTGTGGGGGCGCCCGCAGCCCCGGGAAGCTCTCGGGGCCGGGCAGTGACGAGGTCCTGTCCTCGCGGCAGGCCGACTGCAGGCAGAGCAGCCAGTGGCCATAATCCTCGTAGCTGGCACACACCACACGGATGGTGTTGATGAGACGGCCTGGCACACAGATGCCGTGAGGGGGCCTGGCAGGCCGGGTGCCCCCTGCAAAGCCCCGCTGCAGAGCTGGGTGCGCGCTAGGCTCACACCCTCTCTCCCAGGCCTGGCCTCTGCCCACCTTCGATCAGGAAAGAGCGGATCTGTTTCTCCGTCTCGTTCAGGTTGATGTGGATGGCGCTGAGCGGGAGCTCCCCCTGCGGGGCACCCAGGGGGGACGAGGCCTTAGTTAGGGGGAGCAACCCTTGTGCCCACTGCCCCGTCTTGTCCTCCCGAGCTGGGTGGGCACTCGGACGCCGGGCAGAGGGCAAGGCAGGTCCAAGGCCGACACCCCGTGGGAGGCCAGGCACTCCCCGTCTGTCCTTGGGGGGTGCCTTCACCCCCGGTCTCCAGGTGGGGCCTTCGCCAGCCAATGGCCAACACAGGACTGGTCGGGGACTGGTCCCCTGGGCCACCCGCTAAGATGGGGGTGGGTGGGAAGGGATTACGAGGAAGCCCCCTGTGTGTTTCTCAGTGACTGAAAGCCACGATCACCCCCAGAGTAGAATGTAGTACCCTGATGCACATGACGCTCGCTCTGGCCCCGAAGGACCTTCACACCCACGCCCGGGCCCGACGTGCACACACGCACACATAAGCCTCAGGCACCAGGAAGATGCCGCTCAGAGGTCTAGGCCCCTCTTAGGGGCACCAGGGGCCCCCACGCCACCCACCCAGGTGATGGGTCTGCTGGTGCCTGAGGACCCTCTAGGATGACACGGGACGCTGAGGCAGGGCACCCACCTTCCTCGCCCACGTCAGGCTAAGATCAGACTGACCAGGGCAGCAGGCTGGGTGGGTGGGGCCAGTGCTATCTGTCCCAACAGGCCCCGAAATACAGGTTCCTCCTGAGCTGCTGCCCCCTCCCACCCCCACGCAGAGGGTGCGTCCCTGGGGCGGGTCCACAGTGGGGAGGGACCCACCTTAAAGCAAAGCCCATCTGCTTCTTCGGAGAATATGGCCAGGGAGGTCGGGTACAGGACCAGGAGCCGGTCCCACTGCTCCTGTGAGGGGCCGCAGGGCAGAGTAGGGGCTCCACCGGCACACACCCAGGGCCCCCACCTGCCGCCTGCGCCCCTCCCCCGCCTCCTCCACCTCTGCGCCCCCCACCCACCTGTGAGGGCAGATGCTGCAGCTTGACCCTTGAGGCGCAGATGGCGGTGCCCACCACCTGGAGCCCTGATGCCGTCCGCAGCGGGGTCAGCCTGTGCTGCAGAGTCCAGGGGAGCTCGTTCTCAGGAGGGCCCTGGTAGAGGGGGTTCAAGGGCAGGAGGAGAGTGGGGATGGAAAGGGGCGTGGGGTTCCCAGCACTGACCTGCGGCGGTGCCGGGTGGCGGCGCGGCACCCCTCCCACGAGGGCTATCTGCTTCTCCAGGTGGTAGAGCCAGCGGTCCAGCTCGGCCTGGCTGGGGCAGAGCACAAGAAGGGGGGCGGGCAGCGGGCCTGCGGGAGAGGGGCAGAGTAGGCTAGGCCAGCGGCCACAAGAAAGTCTCCTCAAGGGTTGGGGGGAGCCACTGATGACCACACGCACAGCTCTGGAGGCCCCCGACCCACTGCCCTCCACCCCAGCCCGGCAGACGCATGTGTGCCCATCGGAGGAAAGGCCAGGACCCCTCAACATGCTCCGAGCCCCGCCCAGGTCCTGGGGCCGGTCGACGGCCAGGTTCACTGAGCAGCCTTAGTGCTCTCGCCCTCCTGGGGGCCAGGTCAGCACAGGCAGCACCCCCGTGCCCCTGCGCACCTGTGATCTGGAAGGCATGTTCTCTGGATCCCTCGAGCGGGCAGACACTCAGCTCCATCAGCGGTAACAGCCCCTGCCCGTGCACAGCGGGAGGGAAGGGCTGGGGAACTGGGCCCAGCACGACTGGGCCGCGTGCCCCCCAAGGGGCTGCTCTCTCCCTCTCCCCCAGCTCCTCTGCTGCCCATGTCCCCTCACCTGGAAAGTGAGTCCTTCGGAACCATGGGCCTGGAAGTAGAGGTGGGAGGGGAAGAGCTCCAGGTAGCAGTCGCTGATGTCCTGGGGGAGAGTGGGGCCAGGGTCTGAGGGCTGGGGACAGGCCCCGGGGCGGCCCTCAAGCATGCCCCTCCCGGCCCGGCCCCCACCTGGCTGTGCTGGAAACGCAGCTGGACCTTGGTGTAGTGCACAACTGTGCCCAGGCTCCTCACGGGCGCCCTCCGCTGCCCTGCCTTGAACACACTCAGGAAAGGCTGCTCCAGGTTTTCTTGCTGGCTCTCCAGGCTCGGGATGCTCTGGGGTGGGGGCAGAGCTCAGGCGAGGGGGCCTGACCAGCGGCCAGCAGCCCTGGCCCCCAGTCTTACAATACACAGGTTAAGAAGGCGCACGCAGCATCACACGTGTGTACAGAACCCTGTCCACACTCACAGCCTCTTCACATGCAAGCAACGCAGCACACACACACACACACACACACACAGCCTCCGTGCTGGTCACAGAACTCTGTGCTCTAGTCTTGGAGTCATCGAGGTTTCAATTCAACGCAGATACAACCTTAGCTTCGCTATTTCCCAACCGTGTTCCCTTATTTTGGTTATTCAACCTCCCAAGACTTGTTGGTCAGAAGGGTTCTCAGGTGTCCAGGTGAGACGATGCTCGAATCCCTCCCACACCTCAGGGTTGGCTACTAACATTTTAAAACTTGGTTCTACCAAGAAAGAGGGGGGCTGATTTGTAGTATTTGCCAATTTCCCTGGTGTAAGTACTCCCGTCACAGCCCATTTCAAGCCACCAGCACACTGCCACACGCCCCCAATCTCCCTCTCAGCGGAGGCCAAGGTCCTGACAATGACCAAGGGGTCCTCTCCCCTCACATCAGGCACGTGCCCGTCTCAGGACCTTGGCCTTGCTGCCCCCTCTGCCTGGACCACTCAGCTCGGACCACTCAGCCCAGCCCCTTCTCACCCCATCCAGAGCCTGGCTCAGACCCCCTTCTCTGTGAGCCCCTGTCCGGGTGCCCTTCCAACATTCTAGCCTCACTGACCCCCGCGCATTGGTCCTCCTGTACGTTTCTGCTCAGCGCTGGCCACGTCTGGCTTACTCTGTCTTTTACTTCTTTGTTTTATCACCTGGCTCGGTCATGGGGTGAGAATGGTACGAGAATGGGGCCCGTTGCTGGGCCAGGGCCTAGGACGGGCCTGGAGTGTGCTGGGGGCTCCCTGTCTGTCTGCTGAAGACAGGGAGGGTGAGTGCCCACCAACAGCTGACCCTGGCACACAGAGAATCCTCTATAAACAGGGGCTTGACTGTCAGAATGGAGTCAGACCGGGACGGGCACCGAACTGGGGCTGGAGGGGCTGAGGTCTGGGATCAGGGTGTGCTGGGGACCTGGCAGGGGCTGCTGTGCCCTGACCAAGCTGAGGCACCCCTTGGGCAAGCCCAGGAATGTGAACAGACAGACTCACAGCTTGCTGGCGTCCCTGCTTTTGGGTGGGGCCTCCTGCACCCACACCCAGTGCGGGGAATGATGCCGGATGGGACCCATGAAAAACAGGCCACGGCGCAGGAAGGGCCACGCAGCTGGGCCTGTGGCCTGGGCTCAGCCCTGGGGCCGTGGCTGGGCAGGCTCTCGTGTGGGTGTAGAACCCACACCCGGGCAGGGCTCGTGGAGCGCTGGCTCCTCCCCCGGCCCCACTCCCAGAGGTTCAGCAAGCCGGGTCCCCTCTCCAGCTGCCACGTCCCGGCCCAGGCGGAGCCTGGACAGAGGGAGCTGAGGTCTGAGATGCGGCCACACAGAGGGATGCCGCCTGGGACTTGTCGGAAGTGCTCTGTCCACTTCTCTGAGGCAGCCTGGTCTCTGAAGCCAGCACTTGGCCACAGGGAGCCCAGGACACCCCAGGGAGGAGGAGAGGGGACAGCCCGGCTGGGACACTTGGGAAGCTGGCTCGGGAGCCCACACCAGCTGTTGTGAGGACCGAGGGGCGCAGGGCAGCTGTGTCTGGGGCAAGGACCTGGGGGGTCACTTCCCTCACACCCCAGGGCCTCTGCACACAGCAGAGCCTTGCCCCGCCCCTTGCCATGCTGGGTTAAAGGGCGGGTGTCTCTCCCCCTCGGCCAACTGGGCAGGGGCTTAGGGGTGGCGTTCAGCTCGGGGTGGCCTGCCATGCGCTTGGGAGCCATGTCCCTGTGGCAGGGCCTGGGGGCGGGGCGCAGGGGCTGCTGCTGTGGGATGAGGCAGCAGTGGACACTGAAGGGACACCCCTTGCAGAAACCGGGGCCGAGGGTAGGGGGGAGGCCGGCTCACTGTGCACCCGAAGCCCCTAACTCTCGGAGTGATGGGGGGGCGTGGCGGTTCACGGCCCTGTCACCAGCCTGACGCCTGTGCCCACACGGCAGCAGCCAAGACACGCGCGCTCGTCCAGCTCCAACGTGCCCAGACACGCTCTCCTGGGCCCGGGCCCGGGCCCGGGGCGGGGGGCGGACACCAGGGCCCCCAGGCAGGGCTGGCGCGTGGCGAGGCGTGGAGGCCCCGCCCCACCGCCCCCGCTGACTCAGGGCCGGGCCTCAGTTTCACTCTGCTCAGACTTTCGGCCGATGAGCTTCCCAGGGCAGGGCTGCACCTACTTCCTGCCTGTGCCGTGGACTTGACTCCTCTGGTCCGACGGGGAAGACCCCAGGCCCAGCACAGGCAGGACACACACGCGCGGTCACAGGCAGACCACCACTGCCACGCCCCCTCGAGCCAGGGCTCACTGACCGGCTGCTCACCGTTCCAGGGATGAAGCGGAAGATCTTGTCGTCAGTGGTGTCCCCATCCGGACTGGCCTCGGTGCCAAACAGGCCGACCAGCTTCCGGGCGCCGTCCTCTCTGGGAACAAGGGAAGGGGTGCTCACAGCCTGGCCCCCGAGGCAGATTGCGGGAGATCCTGTGACCGAGCGGCCACAGCTGTACCCTGCCCCGCCTCACCTATTTCCCTTCAGCGAGGGCTTTCTGGAAAAGGAGGCTCGGAGCCTCCTAGGGGCCTGAGGGACACAGTGGCTGTTCCCCATGGGCAGCGGTGGCGGCCGGCCCAAGTAGAGCAGGTCGACAGGTCTGGGTCCCTCTGTCCCGAGCCTCCTGCCCCACCTCCTGGGGCGGGGCTCTGGGGCGGCCTGCCCTGTACCCAAGGGCCGGGGAGGCGGAGCCTTTCTGGGAGGGACCTGGTCCCACCTGAGGCTGAGCTGAGCCTTTCAGTTCCCTGCCCGGGGTCCTCCACACACGCCAGCCAGCGCGGGGAGGGGAAGGCTGCCCCCCTCTCACCGCCCAGTGAAGAGCCCCCAGTCTGTATAGGAGGGGGCCCACAGGCCAGACTGGGGGTGCCTAGAACTGGAGCTCCGTGAGCCTGGGCATCCCCTCCCAGACCTCCCCACCGTGTGAGCACACATCCTGTTTCCACCGAAATGCCTGCTGCTGAGTCACCAGTGACTGCAGGGGGCTGTGTGCTCACTCTCAGCTGTTGAAGCAGGAATTTGCAACTGGGTCAGGGGAAGCCAGGACCCTCCCGCAGCCTCTTCTCTTGCCTCAGTCCAATCCTCACCCCAGATCAAGGTCAGGGTCCCCAAGGCTTAACCAGAATCCAGGAGGGAGGCCATGACCCTCCCAGGTGCGCCTGGGACAGCCATGGTGAGGGGGAACGCCACGCATAGCCAGGAGTCAACACACTGGCCACCACAGCCCTGCCCCTGGATGTGATGGTGCGGCCTCCAAGCCCCCAGGTGCCAACACAGCATCTCGGCCCAGCCGCGTAGCCACCCCGGGCCCTCCTGGTCACCCCAGACGGGACCCTGAAAGACAGAGATGGACACTCAGCCACAGGCCCGCAGAGCCCAGGAAACGTGTTTATTGTTCAAGGGGCTCATATTGCTGTACGCGGCCTGCGGTGCACATGTGCCCAGCTCAGTGCAGGATCCAGAAATGACACCACAGCCGCGGGAAGGAAGCCCGATTCGTGCCCGCCCCCGCCGGGAGTGTGCCTGGCTGGGCGAGGCAAGGAGGTGTGCAAAGCTCAGGCTGGGGGTCTGCACCTGCTCAGAAAGTCCCCCCCCATAACTGCATTGCATCACTCCTCGGTCCCTCCAGGTCTAGAGAGCCCAAGTTGGCCCCTTACCCACGGGCAACGCCAGTGTCCACCCTGTCGCTCCCCAGTGCCCGCAGCACGGCGGGAGGACACCCGGGAGGGCAGCTTGGTCCCAGAGACAGGACACTTTAAAAGTAAACGGAGAGACCGGCAGCTGCAGCCTGCTCACCACCAATCAATAAATAAACGAGTGAATAAATAAACGGCACACAAACAAACACTGAGGAAGGAACACGGAAAGCCGCGGCCTAGACGCGCGGAGACTGGACAGACGGCCCCGGACGTTCCTGGTGGGGGCCGAGCCCCGCCCCACGCGCAGGGGAGGCAGGCGCTGGGCCCAGGGGGCTTAAGGCACGTGGGAGGCCGCGGGCGGGTCTCTGCGCAGCCGCACCACGGGTCAGAGGCTGGTGGACGACACGGACAGCGTGGGCGAAGAGGGCGGCGGGAAGTTGAGCAGCTCGAGCACGGCCACGCCCACGCTGCTGCGCCGCGTGAACATGCAGGACGCGGCCACCCACTTGTTGGTCCTCGGGTTGTACTTCTCAATGGAGTTGAGGCTGGAACTGCCATCGTTGCCCCCTACGGCGTACAGCCAGCCATCCATGGACACCAGGTCGTGTGTGCTCCTGCCGGCAGGGCGGACAGGGAGAGGTAAGGGGCCAGGCTGGGGGTGAGGAGGGCGCAGGGCCGGGTCTGGGGCGGTAGCCACCTGAGGAGCCTCAGGGGGCGGGGCCTTGGGAGGTAGCCTGGGGGCGGGACGGATGGGAGGGGGAAATGAGCCGGTGAGGCGGGGCCTTGGCATGATGGGGGCGGAGCCTTGGAGCAGTGGGGGCGGGGCCCTGGAGGGAGAGACCTGGGAAGGAGGTGGGGGCACACGCCGCGCAGGGGTGAGAGCCTGGGACACATCTGTCGGGGTCGGGGGTGCAGACCGCTGTGGTGGTGACAGGTGTGGGGGCCAGCACACCTTCGGATGTTCATGGGCGCCACACTCTCCCAGGCACCCGCCTTGGGGCTGTATCTCTCCACAGAGTTGAGGCAGCTGGTGCCGTCATTGCCACCAGCCACGTAGAGGGCCCCCTCCAGCACCGCCACACCCGCGGAGCTGCGCCGGCTCAGCATGGAGGCCACGGGCGTCCAGGAGCTCACCTGCGGTGGAGGGACGGGCTGGGGGCAGACCCACTACCAGCCTCCCTCCGTCTCCACGTGCAGGACTCTAGTCCAGGGTGGGGTGTCTGTGGGACAGGGTGGATGTAAAGGGATGACCCTCCGGGGGATGGGGGTGGCCAGAGAGTGATGGCCCAAAGTAGCTCTGGGGAAGGGGAATGTGTGATTGGGGTGTTTCGCACCTGGGGCTCATACTTCTCCACGGTGGCCAGGTGTGACGAGCTGTCATAACCGCCCACGGCATACAGGTTCCCATCTGCAGAGAGTCAACACACCCATGGTGCACCTGCCGTGTGCGGGGGTCCCTGGCGTGGGAGCTATGCGAAGCAGTCACCCACCGAGCATGGCCACGCGCACATATCGCCTCCGGGTGCTCATGGCGGCGATCGACGTCCATGTTCCCGTCAGGGGGTCGTAGCGCTCGGCACTGTAGACACCAGGACGGCCGCTGACCTTGAGCAGTGGCAGAAAGGCAGTCCCGGCCCCACGACCTGCCCTCCCCCGAGGAATGACTAAAATTCTGTGCTAGGCAGTCACGGAGGCTGACCCCAGAGTCCCACTGGAGCAGGAAGCAGGGCCTACTGGGTGGACACAGGCCACAGGCTACCTGGATAATGCTGGGCGAATGTCCACCTGGGCCCAGCCCCTGGTCTGGTGGGAAGGATGCCAGAGAGGAAAGAAGGGGCCACTGGGCTAGCCCAGATGAAGAGGCACAGGGGACCCTGGTGACCTGACTCAGGCAGGGTCCCCCTTGGTTCCCCTCAGGCAGGACCTCTGCGGTCCTGATGCAGCCACACCTGCTAAGCCAACCCTGAAAGGCCACCCAGCCCTGACCCCAGCCACTACCTGTTGAGGCAAGAGGCCCCGTCGTAGCCACCGGCTGCATACAGGAGCCCGTGCAGGGCAGCCACACCCAGGCAGCTGCGCCTCGTGCCCATGGACACCTCAGGCTGCCAGGTGTTGGTCACAGGGTCGTAGGACTCTACGGTGGCCAGGTCTGAAGTCCCATCGTAACTAGGGGAGGGGTTTGCTGCCGGTCAGGGTTGGCCCAGTGGGCACATGCCAAGCCCCTGACCCGAGCCCAGCCCCCACTCTTACCCGCCCACGGCATACAGCCGGTTCCCGACTGCCGCCACGCCCACCCGGGCCCGGCGCGCGGACATCGAGGCCACCACATGCCAGCGGTCGGCGCGTGTGTCGTACGCTTCACAGTCGCCGTGGATGGCGAACAGGCTCCCACCACCTAGGCAGGGGGAGGTGACGGGGCAGGACAAGGGGCCAGGGACGCAGTGGGCTAGGAGGCTCTAGCACAGCCCGAGGCTGAGGGCCTGGAGGCTCCAAGGGCAAGTGGGGCCAGTGACTGGTGAGCAGGTCACACCGCGGTGGATGGAAGAGCAGGTGTGGGGTGAGCGCAGGGTGGCCACGGCACGGGGTGGGGGGGCTTGTGCTGGGCTTGTGGGTAGGGACACGGGGCGTAGGGCAGGGATGGGGGACCGGACGGGACGGGACGGGTGGGCGTACCCACAGCGAAGAGCACAGGGCCAGCGCCCTCACAGCGCCGGGGCCGGGTGCGGCTGCTGCCCAGGACGCCCCTCTGCTCGGGCAGCAGGTGGAACTTGAGGGCCTCAATGAGTAGGTCCTTGCAGTCTGGGTGGTGCCGCACCAGGCTCTCGGCGTCCACGTGGCCCAGCAGGAAGTCCCGGCTCAGCAGGGGCAGGCGTACACACTTCATCAGCTGGGGTGTGGTAGCACGCCTGCTATGGTCAGGCCTGCTCGTGTGTCCTAGACCCTCCTCAAGACACATGCTTGCATCACCCCTGTGGGACCTCTGGACACAGAAGGGCCCAGGCACGCCTGATCCTCGGTCACTGCATCCCCTCCCACGCGCCGCAGGCCCCCCAGCGCCTGGCCTCACCCGAGGAACGTGCTGCCTCCGGGTATCCACGTCGTGCTTGACCCAACTCAGGACGGCACGGTAGACGTCCTCCTCTGAAGGCACGTTCAGGCTGTCGCTAGAAACCAGTTCCAGCACCTGGGGGTGGGGACCCTCAGACCTGAGATCTGGGGAGGGGCCTGGGGACCCATGGAGCCCTGAAGGTGCCTGGGAGGGAGAGTCCAAGGGGGCCCAGTGTTCCTATGAGGAAGGGCCGAGCAGGGTCAGGAGTCACAGACCCAGTTCCCAGGGGCCTAGCTCCAGAGCAGTCCTGGGAGTACGGAACCAGGCACGGGAGACCGTGGGCAGGTGTGTAATCAGGACAGGAGAGTGTCAGGTATCAATGGTGAGGGCTTGTGTGGGGTTAGAAAATGGGGGTGGGGGGTTCCCAGGGGATGGGTGGCGGGGTTGGAACGTCACTCAGAGACTGGAGATAAAGACTAAGGAGCAAAGGACCAGGTCTTATGGGCCCAGATGACGGGGGCCGGGGGCCAAGGCTGGCACCGGGGTCTGGCGATTGGGTCAGGGTCGGGGTCCGAGTCAAGGTCCAGGCTGTGCTCCAGCTGCCACGTTACCTGCTTCAGCGGCAACAGCATGAACTCCTCAGTCTTGGCCACGTCCACGAAGTGCTGCAGCACGTACCTGTGTGCCGCCTTGAGCAGGTCACTGCACGCGTGTGTGTCGGCGAAGCCCCGGATGCCCAGGCAGTTGGAGGGGTCGAGCTGACTCAGCAGGAACTTGCAGCAGGCGTCACGGACCCCGTTCAGCTGCAGAAGGCTGGCGGCCGGGAGCAGAGTCTACGGGGCAAGATGGGAGAGAGGGCCAGGGGAGCAGGGACAGAGAAATGGACATGAGCACTGAAGGGGAGGCAGCGGTGCAGGGGATGCTGGGGGCGTGGGGAGAGCGGAGGCCCAAGCACGGTAGCGGTACAGGACGTGAGAGGTGAGGCGGCCTCACCTGTACGTTGCCCTCCCCCACCACGATCTCGGCCGTGTACGCAAACTGCACCAGCTGGTCCAAGGCCTGAGGGTCGATATCGTGCAGCGTCACATGCGTCTGACGGCTCTCACTCATCTCATCTGTGGGGACAGCAGGTCAGGCTGGTCCCCACCCTGGGAGAGCTGCAGAGTCCCCCAAGTGCCCGAACCCGATGAGGCAGTACTTGCTTGTGAACATGGCGTGGAAGTAGGGGCTGCAGGAGGCCAGCACCACCTTGTGTGCCCGGATCTCCTTAGCAGCCACGTGCAAGACGATGTCACACAGAAGGCCGCGCTGCCGCATGCGGCTCATGGCCACGAAGGCATCGTGGTAGTGCCGCTTGGAGTTGTGGGATACGGTGTGGCCCTCGCGGCTCAGCAGCTGCACTGCACCCTCCATGGGGCCCGTGGGCCGGGCCTGCCGGGGCCGGGCACGCTCTGCCTCGGGGCTGTAGGTGGGCAGTGCCTGGTCACGGTGTGCTCTGCAGGGAGCTGCTCACCCACCCCTGAGACCCTGGGCAGGGCCTGGGCCCCCAGGAGGCCGCCCACCCCCAGCAGCCCGAACCAGGTTTCCATCAAGGACCCACTCCCCTCGGGACCTCCCCTGCTCTCCAGGCGCTACCGCACTCTGCTCCCTCGCATCCAGGGAGCCCAACTAGACTCTGCTCCAACCTGCTACCAGAGTGAGGTCGGATCCCACGGCAGACCCCGGTCCATCATTGAACCTGTACATCTTCCTCTGCCGCGACCCCTGCTCAAGCACCACACTTCCCTCTGCCCGGGGGCCTTCGTGAAGAACCCGGCTCTCTAGACCCTCCTCGGGATTAGGCTCTCTGTCCATCGCTGGCAGCCCTTCCTGAGCCCCCATCAGAGTCCGGTGTCCTCGGCACGGGCAGGTCATGAGGGAAGCGCACGAAGTGAAACCGGTCCGTACTGACCGGTGGCTCTGAAGCAGACCCCTACACCGACCAGCAAGTGTGACCTCTCTTGACCGCCAACCCCCCCCCATCATTCAGACAGGCCGCCCGAGTCTTTGAACGGCGCAGCCGGAATTCAAGGGCGGCGGGAGGGGACAAAGCCTTCGGGAGCAGACTCCTCGGGACGCCCTGCCCCGCGCCGAATGTGTGCGCGGGTGACGCAGGGGACCTGGACCCTCCGCGGTAGGGCTAAGCCTGCGGGGCACGAGGTCGCCCCCTCCCGGCAGCCTGCCAGGGTCGGCGCGCCCCTCCCTCCCTCCCTCCTTGCCCCCTCCTCCTCGGCCCTGGCCAGTCACGGTCCCCAGGCCCCCGGCCCACTCACGCTGCCGGCTGCGGCGGCGGCGGCGGCGGCGGCGGCGGCGGCGCCTCGGGCGCGGGCCCCGGGCTGCCGTGCTCTGGACTTTGCGTCCTGCCGGCCGGGCGCTCGCTGCGCGGCTGCATGGGTTCGGCCGCCGGCCCGCCGCCGATCCGCGGAGGACGCACGGACAAGCGGACGCCGGACGGCTGGAGGGCTGCTCGGCGGTGGCGGCAGGCTCTGCGTTCCTCGCTCCCGCCGCTTGCCCGCAGCCGCTGTTTCTCGGCGCCGCCCGCTCCGCCTCCCGCGCTCCCCCGAGGTTTCGGGGTCGCCGCGTAGCGCGCGAATCCTCCCAATGTTTCGGCGCTCCGCCCGCCTCCTCCTCCAGGAAGCCCCCCGGGCCCCGCCCGCCGCCTATCCCCAAGAAACCTCCTGGACCTTCCGCCCGCCTCAACTCGTTCAAGAAGCACCCCTCGCCCCTTTCGGGGCCCCGCATCTCCTGGGGGGCCGAATGGCCCCACGTGATGCCCCTGGGACCTGAGCCAGCCGGGGTCCGCGTCTGCCCTCCTCTCTCCAACCCCACGCAGGCCACTTTGCCGTCTGGCCTTGATCTGGACGCTGGCTGCAGAGCGGGAGAGGGGGTGGGGTGCACGCCCTGGGCGCTGTGGGGTCCCCTGTCTTGGGATCTGGCTGTCCAGGCCCGCGGACCTCCGCCATTAGGACGAGTGGGGGGAGGGGAGGGCATAGGTTGGCTTCCCCACCTCCTTCCTTCCCCAAGGCAACCTTCCAGCCTCCGGGCCTTTGCACCTGCAGGCTGTTCCACAGATAGGGCAGGGCAAAAGTGGCTGTCCCCGCCCGGGCCGGCCTGGGTACTTAGGCAGATGTGTTCGTAGCTGAATTCCCAGTAGAGGACTCGAGGGACTGAAATATCAGCCATTCTCTTTCAGGGAGATTTGGCCAACCTGGTTTCAGTAACAGTGCTCGGGTCTGTCCGCTGTCTGACCCCTCTGGCTCCCCCAGCGCAGGTGCTGTGGGGCTGTCCAGTGAGGTGGAAACGGCTCTCATCGTTCTGATCCTCATCAGAGTGCCATTTATCAATTCGCAAACAGCCCATCTATAGCATCACCATTTCTATTTTCGTCTGTTTTTTCTACTAAAGATTGTTGGCTTTTTATTATTGATTTCTAAGAGCTCTTTGTATAGAAGTCCTCTCTGACACGTTTCCCCCCATGCAATTTTTCCGTGGTCAATGCATTGACATCCTCACAGGCACGTGTTCACGGAACCCATGGAGGGGGCGGTGGGGGGAGGGCTGTGGGCTGGGCTGGGCGACGGTGACCCGGCCCGGCCCTCCCCCAGGTCGGTGTCGTTATTAGTGCCTTTTTTGGTAAACGTCACAGATTTGTGAGCGGAATGGCGGGATTCCGCCCTACGCAGTCCTGCCAGGTGCTGGAGCTCCGCAGACTGTCCCTCAGCGGAAACGAGCGGGAGCCGTGACTGAACCAGGCCTGCGCAGGGAGCTTTCATCCCGCGTGCCACCCTGGGAGGCCGAGCGCCTCCCGTCCAAAAAGAGAGCTGAACGCGCCCTCCCGCCTGGATGCCGCCGCAGCCAAGGTTGGAGAACCTTAAAGCCACCTGGCGGGGCGCGGCGGGGCGGGGCCGGGGGCGGGGTTGCCTGCCGGAAGTGCGCCTGGCGCAAGGCCTGCTGGGGCCGGAAGTGGAGCGCACGCTACGGGCTTGCAGTTATGGCGGCAGCGTGGACCCGCAAGCGGTGAGTTCAGGCTCCGATCAGGCCTCCCGGCGGGCGCTTGCATCCAGAGAGGCTCCTCTTGCACCTCTCTGTGTTCCTGGGGCGGCCGGGCTGGGGCACACCGGGCTGGCGGGGAGTCATGACTCCCACGGCATGGCCCGCAGGCGCCTGGCGGAGCTGACGGTGGACGAGTTCCTGGCCTCGGGCTTTGATTCCGAGTCCGACTCGGAACCCGAAGGAGCCCCAGAGGCGGAGACGCGGGCGGCACGCGGAGCGGCCCGGAGCCCGGATGGGCCAGGTGGGAGTCCCTTGGCCAGGTGAGTGGAGCGTCTTCTATGGGCCGTGTGTAAGCAGAACCCACTTAACCGTCCTGGCCCGCCCCACCAGAAGGGTGCTGACCACTCCTGGGGCCTCAGGACTGAGGCCTAGGGACCTCTGATCTCTCCCCCAGACCTTTCGGCTTGTTTATTCTTCCGTCCGGTATTTACGGAGTGACTGCTCTGTGCCAAGTCATCCCGGTGTTGGGAAACGCTGGAGAATAGTATTCTTTTTTGGTCTAGGAGAGCTTACTCGGCCTTGGATAAACCACAGCGTGTAGGGCGGTGGAAGAAATAAGTGCTGCAGACAGGAAGGAAAAGCAGAAGGAGCTGGAGGACTAGGGAGCATAGGTGGGAGCTTCTGCGGCAGCGTTAGGTGGAGTGGATAAGGCCGTTTTATGAAACCTGAGGGAGTAAATGGCAGCAGTAGGGGAAGAATATCTGGGTGTTTCAGGCAGCAGGAACAGCAAAGGTCCTGAGTTGGGTGTGAGCCTTACGCAGAGTTCAGCATGGCTGTGGCAGGAATGCGAGGAGAGTAGTAGGAGGTGAAGCTGGAGAGACGGTGATGGGGCTGGATCTTGTAGACTGATTATATGGCGTCTCAGTACAGTTGGAAATTAGCCTAGGGTTTTGAATAGTGAAGTGACGTCGCGTGACATGTAACAGGAGGGTCCCTCCGGTTGCTGTGCTGAGAGCAGGTTGTAAGGGGCTGGAGTGGACGAGTGAATTGAGAGATGATGCTGGTTTGAGAGGAGTCGTGAGACTTTTGGAAGTATTGATGATGAGATCTCGTGGCAGAGTGCGTCCTGGGTGTGAGAGACAGGGTTTACCTTTCACGTGAGTACCTGGAAAGGGGGAGTTAGCGACAGCTGAGGTAGAGCAGCGTGTGGGCAGAGTAAGTTCGGGGGAAGCTGCAAGTTCAGGGTTGCTTTGAAACACGCCTTGGGTTTGAAACACGTGTGCAGAGGCTGCTGGACGTGTGAGTCCGGAGTTTGGGGGAGAGAGAGATCTGCTGAAAACTTACTCTCTGGAAAGCTCCCTGCCTTGGTTGTTGGCAGCTGCCGTGGAGGGAGCAGAAAGCCTCAGGTTCTCTGAGGAGGACAGGAAGCCTGATCCCCCCTCCCCCCTTGGCCTTGGCTGTGCCAGCCGGTCAGACTTGATGACCCCCACCTTCTCAGCCGTCGTAAGGGCCGTGCGTCTGAGCACAAGGACCAGCTCTCTCGACTGAAGGACAAAGACCCTGAGTTCTACGAGTTCCTGCAGGAGAATGACCAGAGCCTGCTGAACTTTAGTGATTCGGACAGCTCTGAGGGCGAGGAGGAGCAGCTCCACTCCCTGCCGGACGCGCTGGAGGTGAGAGCCTGTGCACAGCTGGGTGGGGGCGGGGGCGTGTTTGTGGCCTCTGCATCTGGTCCGGTGGGGCCCTCTGTGTCTGGTGCAGGAGGTGAGCGAGGAGGAAGATGAGGAGGACGGGGCCCCCAGAGGGCCTATGGGGAGGAGGAGGGGCTCTGCCTCTGTGACGCTCGCCATGGTTGAGAGATGGACGCAGGCAGCGAAGGTGAGAAGTGGCCTGGGCTGGGCCGCCGACCCCGCCCCAGCTCCTGCCCCCCTGCTTTCTTTCACTTACCTGGGGCAGTGCAGGTGGGAGGAGCCCACTCTGATCCCGTTCAGCACGAGAGAATCTCGCAGTTTTCCCTGCATGCTAGGAGGGCTCAGGACTGCATTCTCTCCTTCATTCAGAGACTAGGGCCTCTGCCTTCTCCTTTCCTCTCTGTTTTTCTCCAGGGCTCTCTGAAGTCCACTGTGGGCAGGACATAGTCTCTGTGCCTTTGCTCGCTGGTGGAGCCAGGGCCGTTCTGAGGGCCTTGCAGTGGTTTCTGCGGAAAGGGAGGACTCCAGATACCACTTGGAGCTAGCCGTTGTTTAGATCCAGGCTCCTCCGCCCCTCCCTCATGGCCCTTCCAGGAGGGTTCTGGACTCTTTCTGTTCCTTGCACGTGGCTCCGTAACGCTGCTCCCATCTCTGCTCTTGGTCTGAGGATGTGGCCGAGGATGCCTTCCTCTCATAGAGCAGGTTCCTGGAGCCCCAGGTAGCTGCCTCTCGCTTTGCCAAGCACAGCTGACTGCTCCTCCAACATTCTGGGTCCTTCTGCCCTTTTAGCAGCACCTTACTCCAAAGCTGTTCCACGAAGTTGTGCAGGCGTTTCGAGCAGCCGTGGCTACCACCCAAGGAGAACAGGAAGGCACTGAGACCAGCAAATTCCAGGTCACGGACAGTGCTGGTGAGCTGGGGTGAGGGGACCAGGGATACAGTCTCTGTGTTCCATTTTCTGTCCTGAGAGTGGCATCTCTGGTCCCCTCGTTGCAGTGTTCAACGCTCTGGTCACTTTCTGCATCAGAGATCTCTTTGGCTGTCTCCAGGAGCTGCTGTTTAGAAAAGCCCCGAAGGACAGTAGCAGGTAAGAGGGAGGAGGATGGCATGGGGAGGCATGGTCCGGGCCCTGCACTGGGGAAGGCAGGGGCTCTGGGACCTAGGGGCCCCCTCTAGACCCAGCTGGCACAGAGGGATGTGGAGGACAGAGCCAGGCTCTTTGTAGGACTCTTGGGAGAGGCTGGACACTCAGGGCCCTGTGGGGGTAGCCCTGTCCTTCCTCCTTCCTGCCCAGAATTCCTCAAGGGCCACAGAGTGTGTGCTTGGCTTTGCTCCCCCGTCTTTCCTGGTCAGGATTCTGTCTTTTCACTTTGGACAAGTCAAGTCTCGTTTGCTCTCCTTGCTCTTTGGCTGGTGCGAGTGTGTGTGTCTAGGCAGGGGCCCCATCCGTGCTGGCTCGAGGACCTTGACTTCCGTGTGAGAGGTCAGTTGAGCGGAGAAGGCCCTGGAAGGTTTCCGGAGGGGGCAGAGCAGCAGCCGGCATTTGGCAGCTTGTGGGCTCCACTGGGGATCACAGGAGCCTGCGGCCACGTGACCTGGAGGCAGGAAAGGCTTGGAGGGTCACACTCACCCCGACGCTGCTCAGAGGGAGAAGGAAGCTCCAGGGAGAGGTCCGCCGGGACCACCTGGCGGGGGAGGAGGAAGAGGCCGGGACTCGGGGATGGGAGTACCTGGGCCTGGGGGCATGGTCGGGGCTGGCTGGACTGATGCGGCCATGTGGGGGTGGCCGCCTGAGGGGGCAGGGCAGCTGGCTGCTGGCGAGAGTGTAGGGCCACAGGCAGTGAGTGAGTGGGCAGCAAAGAGGTAGCGCTCAGTGGTGCTGGCGTTGGCTGGGTGCGGGCTTCCGTGGGGGCCGCTGCAGTGGGGAGAGCGGTCACCATGGAGGACAGCGGGCTTGGGAGGAAGCGGCAGCGCCGCCTGGGTCGTGGCTCCAGGTGCCCAGCAGCTGGCCTCAGCCCGTGGGGAGGCCATCAGGGGCCCCTGTACTTGCTTCCTTTGCACACGTTAGCAGAGTTAACAGGCACTTAACGTGCTGAGTTCTGCAAGTGTTGAGAGCTGATGCTTTTGAGAAACTTCCTAGGCATCAGTCACTGCTGCTGAAATTAAAGTATAAGTGGTTTGGTCTCTGTAAAGCGTATGTGGCCCAGGGAGTTCCCCGGTGGTCCAGTGGTTAGGATTCGGTGCTTTCACTGCCGTGGCCCGGATTCAATCCCTGGTCGGGGAACTGAGGTCCCATAAGCCATAAGGCTAACAACAACGACAAAAACTATGTGGCCCAAAGGAAGACAGCTTGTTGTGCTGGTTGGCGATGCCTGGGTCAGACCTGGGACTGTAGAGTGGGTGCCTGAGAGGTGTGGGGAGCTGGAGGCCAGGGGTCTGTCTGGGGGCTCTGGGGGAAGTGGCTGGCCCTGGGCTCAGACAGGAAGGATGGTCAGCCCTCTGGCCAGGTGGGGTGGCCTGTGGGGGGCTTGGGGCTTGGTGGTACCCCTCCTTAGGCGTAGCCGTGGGCCATCCTTGAGAGAGTCCTGGCGTGTCTCTCGCGTCTATCCAGCTGGAAAGGTCCCTGAACTCATGGGAAAGATGGGGGGCGGGGTGTCTCACCACAGGGCCCATGTGCCCTTGCATCCTGGACACTGTGTGTGTCCTGCATGGGACGTGGCTTGGGGCACACCCCTGCCTCCTGGTGCCCTCCTTGTGGCCTCGTGTCTGAGCTGGAGGGTGCGGTCTCCCTGCAGGGTGCGGCAGCCATCCAGCAGCCCGCTGTGGGGGAAGCTCCGGCTAGACATCAAGGCTTACCTGAGCTCCGTCATACAGGTGCAGTCCTGGGGGGCGGGGCCTGCCGGGTCACACGGGGTCCTGGCTGCACCCACCGGTCCAATCCTTCCTCGTATCCCGGGCCTCGCTGACCTCTCCTGCTCCCCCAGCTGGTGGCCTGTGTGGCAGAGACGACAGTAGCGGCGGCCGTCCTCCAGCACGTCAGCAGCTCCGTGCCCTACTACCTGACCTTCCCCAAGCAGTGCCGTATGCTGCTCAAGGTGTGTGGCCTCAGGGCAGCCCAGCTGCCGGCTGGAGTGCAGGGGCCATCTGTGCCACCCCGTGGGGTTCTGTCTTGGGGGCACACTCGAGGCAGCGCAGCCCAGTCACGCGAGGACGGGCTCCCCTGGGGGGCTGGGGGCAGCTTTCTGGCACCCACGTGCATACATGCGCTGGACAGCAGAGGTCAGTTTTCACCGTACGACCTTCAGGAGGGGTGACGTGCTTTGGTTTCGCTCCTCCCCGATTGAGCCCTAACTCGGGGAGTTCCCCGGGGGGGCGCTGTGGGAAGGGCTGTCTCTGGCCGGGCTTGGCGGGGGGCGCCCGGGGCAGGCGGTGACAACTCGCCTCCACAGAGGATGGTGGTCCTGTGGGGCACGGGTGAGGAGACACTGCGCGTGCTGGCCTTCCTGGTGCTCGTCAAGGTCTGCCGGCACAAGAAGGACGTCTTCCTGAGCCCCGTCCTCAAGGTAGCGGTGCCCCTGGCTCTTCTGTTAGGGTCTGGGTTGAAAGTCTTGACCTGAGGGTTGGGCAGGCTGCCTTTGTGGTCGGTGTTTCTTGCGGGTGCTGTGACCCTGGGCAGACCCAGGTCCTCGTCATGGCTTTCTCCAAGAGAAGTGGGGGACGGGACGGCATGGGGACAGGAGCCGTTGGTCCCCCTGGGGCTCCACATGGAATGATGGCCTGCACAGCTCTCCCCTCAGTGGACGAGGACATCAGACGTGGAGAAGGACGGGAACCCTGCTGGCTGGCTCTAAGCCTGGGGTGGCCTGCCCTGCACAGAACCCTCTAGAAGCCCCCTGTATCAGCCTGGCGGGCAGCTGGGGCTTCTCTGCCTCCTTCCCTTCTGGTCCGTCCACGGCCCTTGCCCTTGCGCACGGTTTTTCATGCTCCCTCCTTCCTGGGTGTCTAGGCCTCCCCGTAAGACCCTTCCCCTCGGCACTGCAGACTCTGCCTGGGGCCGGTGGGCTGAGCAGCAGTGGGGCCTTGAGAAGCAGGGCCGTGCGACGGGGGTGGGGGGTCTGCGGCACGCGTGGCTGGGCCGTGGTTCCTGCTGAGGCCAGCTCTGAGGGAAAGGCCCGGGTGTCTGCAGGGGGCTTGGAGCTGGGTGGTGGGGGCACGGGGCCCTGGGAGCTCAGAGGTGGCTCTGACTAAGGTGTTTCCGGCAGCAAATGTACATCACGTACGTGAGGAACTGCAGGTTCACCTCCCCCAGCACCCTGCCCTTCGTCAACTTCATGCAGCGGTCTCTGACAGAGCTGCTGGCCCTGGACGCGGGCGTCGCCTACCAGCACGCATTCCTCTACATCCGCCAGCTTGCCATCCACCTGCGCAATGCCATGACCACTCGCAAGAAGGTGGGCGGGGTGGGGGTGGGGGCGGGGCCTGACCCACTGCGGGGGGGGGGGGGGGGGGGGCCGGGCCTCCCGCAAGAGGCAGCTCAGCCCCTTGGCGGCGGGCACCAGGGTCCTTGCTGGTGGGGCTGTGGCGCAGGTGCAGGGGACCCTTTCACCTGAGTGGGGCTGACCGGGAGCACTGCGCTCTGCCCAGGAGACGCGCCAGTCTGTGTACAGCTGGCAGTTTGTCCACTGCCTCCACCTGTGGGGCCGCGCCCTCAGCACCGTCTGCCCCAGTGAAGCTCTGCAGCCCTTGATCTACCCCCTGGCCCAGGTTGTCATCGGTTGCATCAAGTGAGTCGGGGCTGGGGGGTTGCCCCGAGGGCCGAAGGAGGTGGGGCCGGGGCTACACAGGGAGAAGGTTACAGGAGGCTGTCCTGGAGGTCAGGGTAGGGTCGGGATTGTTCACAGAGGGTCTGGCCAGTGCCCCTGGCAGCTGGGGCCTCCAGGTGTGGTGTCTGTGACTTGGCAGCACCTGAGGAAGGTCTGGGCTGAGGCTGTCGGTGGCCTTGTCCCCAGTATCCCAGAATCGTTGTCAGCTGGGCCTCTTGGTTGCCTGTGACCTGGTACCTTAGTCCAGGACGCCTCACACACGCGCATTCTGGGGACGCGAGGTAGAGGGGACTGTGTGCAGTTTGAAGGCATTTGGGGTTATCTGCCTGGACGTCTTGGACAGAGCAGGTTTGGAGTGACGAGGCATGGTTGGGGTTGGTTTGCCTATGAATATCGTGCTGGTCTGCGGGGGCAGAGACAGGCAGAGCCACATGTGGCCAGCAGAGGGCATCCTTGTCCTCCTGAAGGGAGAAGAAAGAACAGTTTTGCTGTCTCACGTGTTAAAATGAAATTGAGGGGCTTCCCTGGTGGCGCAGCGGTTGAGAGTCCGCCTGCCGATGCAGGGGACACGGGTTCGTGTCCTAGTCCGGGAGGATCCCACATGCCGCGGAGCGGCTGGGCGTGTGAGCCATGGTTGCTGAGCCTGTGCGTCTGGAGCCTGTGCTCTGCAACGGGAGAGGCCACAGCAGTGAGAGGCCCGCGTACCGCAAAAAAAAAAAAAAAAAAAAAAAAAAAAATGAAATTGAGTCGCTAGCCAGGTGGGGTGGGGTGCCCGCCCCGGTAACTGAGCAAGGAGGCAGGATCTTAGAACTGCGACTTCGGTTGGGGCCTTCTGTCCTGCTTTTATCTGTCTGAGGCTGGTGTGGCCGCTGGCCCTGCAGGGGAGGAGCCCCTCCTGAGGTTGGAGCCCAGTAGGTGGGGAGAGTTCAGAGGCAGCGGGGCCAGGCGGGTGAGGCTGGTTTGGGGGTGTCTGAGTCTGGGGTCTGTGCTCACTCCCGCCTTCCCACATCCCCAGGCTGGTCCCCACGGCCCGCTTCTACCCGCTGCGCATGCACTGCGTGCGCACCCTTACACTGCTCTCGGAGAGCACGGGCACCTTCATCCCGGTGCTGCCCTTCATCCTCGAGGTGAGCAGGTGCTCGAGGTGGGGCGGAGGGTGCGGGAGGGAAGACGCCTCCTGCCGCATGTGGCCCGACCACTCCTCAACTCGGTGCAGCTCTCCTGAGTGCTGGCTCTTTGCCCATAGCACACGGGTTGTGAGGGCGTTAACTGTGAGCGGTGCCTGCCCGATAGGCAAGAGTGGCACCGCAGGTAGGTACAGCTGCTCTGCTGGGCTGGCCCGAGGGCGCTGGTTTTAGGGCACAGACTTGGGTCTATCTGGGTGTTTCCCCAAGATTAGAGTAAGCGGCGGAGCTGGGCTGAAAGCCCTGTCTGATTCCAAAGCTGTGTTCCCTTTGCTGCCTCTGTGCGTGTGTACCTGTGTGTATACGTGTGCACGTAGCTTAGGTAGGGAGAGGTTTCGGTCCAAAGGCTAGAGGTCCACTAGGGCCGGGACCAGGCTGTGGGGATGCGATCGTGGGTGAGGAAATTGCAGTGATGGTGACCCTGTGCAGGAGGGACCCTTCTTTGTTTCCAGACACTGGTTCTCATGTTTTTCTGGCCCGGTTTCAGGAGGGGGACAGCAGCAGTGTGTAAGGGTGTGGCCTGGTCCTGCCCCATTGACCAGGGCCCTGCTCTAGGGCAAAGGGACTCCCTTGGGGACCAGAGATCTGGAGCTGTGCGGGGAGGGGCTGGTGTCTGTGAGGCCGCGGGGCTGGCACTGTGTCTGGCCACTTGTTCTTGGTCTCAAGATGGGTCTCCAGAGACCCAGGGTACTGGGGTGGGCAGGCTAGGCTGACGGGTCCTTGGGGCAGATTTTCCAGCAGGTCGACTTCAACAGGAGGCCGGGGCGCATGAGCTCCAGGCCCATCAACTTTGCTGTGATCCTGAAGCTGTCCAAGGTCAACCTGCAGGAGAAGGCGTACCGGGTGAGCCCAGCCTCCAAGGGGGTCCTGGAACGCCCTGGGCGGGGTCACGGCAGGATGTCGCAGGGCGCCGAGGGCAGCGTGCGGGGTGACTGGAGGTAGACGAGTGTGGATGGGAGAAGGCCCGCCGCCCTCCAGGCTTGAACCCTGTGGGCCTCCTGGGGCTGGGGAGCCTGATGAGCCTGGGCCTGGGTGTGGCTCCGAGGCCTGAGCTCCCCTCTGCCCTGACGCTGTCCGCTCCCTCGCTGCCTCAGGATGGCCTGGTGGAGCAGCTGTACGACCTCAGCCTGGAGTACCTGCACGGTCAGGCCCACAGCATTGCGTTCCCTGAGCTGGCGCTGCCCGCTGTCTTGCAGGTGTGTGCCCGCTGCCCCCCGCCCAAGTCCCTGCGTGGGCCCAACCCCTCAGCAGACCAGACCGCCTCCTGACGGGCTGGCGCCCCTCGCGTGGGGCCAGAGCAGGGCAGCCCTGTCACAGCCGCACAGGGCCAGTGGCAGGGCCTGGTCAGCTTGGGGGTCTCTGTGCTGGCACCGCCTGGCAGCTGGGTCCCTGGGGCCGTGGTGTTGGGGTACACGCCTGGGTGTGGAGCCTGAGGAGGGCGCTGGCCCGGGGGCGTCAGGAGGACCCCGGGACCTGTGAGCCCCTGTCTAGCCTGCTGCAGCCCAGGGCCTGGACCAGCCGTGAGGGCTCCCGGGGTGCTGGGGCTCAGCAGGCTGCACCGGCCCCTGGCTCTGGGTCGGGCTGGTCTCACCGCGTGCTTTCCCGGGTGCTCCTGGGCCGGGTGAGGAGGTAGGAGACGTTAGGGGGTCACAGGAAGCCCTGGCCGCCCACCTCAGCTTTTCTTCAGGCGACATTTGGGGTGGGATGGGTGGGGGGGTCTTACCTCTCAGAAGCCCCTTGGAGATCCGTTTACTTTCAGCCTAGGTGTTTCTCATTTCAGGGAGGCCTGTGCCCATCTGGCCCTGGTAGTGAGTGGGGCAGGGTTGCTCAGACATAAGTGTGTGTGCGTCGTTCTCTCTCTGAGTTTTGGGGATCATGGTCTAGAAGAGGGTCAACAAACGTTTTTGGTAAAAAGTCAGATGGTAGATGTTTTAGGCTTTGCAATCACGGTGTTTCTCAATCCGCTCAACTTGCCCGCAGAAGTGCAAAAAAATTCACAGAAACGCAGGAATGAATGAGTGTGCCGTGTGCCAGCACAACTTTATTTACAGACAGGCAGCAGGCGGGATGTGGCCTGGAGGGTGGATCCATCCTGCCCCTGCCCACCCCTCTGCCTGGCCCACGGGGTTGGTGGTCATCCTCCCGTCAGCCCTTCGACCCCCACAGGTCTCTAAGGGCTGGGCCATAGAGTCACGCAGCCCCCCCCCGCCCCCCACACACACTTGCACTGGGGCTCCCCCCAACCTCAGGTGCGTCCCCCAGGGCTCTGAGACACACGAACCCATGACCCGCCCCCGCCTGCCTGTGGTCACCGCTTGCAGGGTGCAGAGTAGCCTTGTGCCTGGGGCTAGGCTGAGCCCCCCTTCTTCTGCAGCTGAAATCTTTCCTCCGGGAGTGCAAGGTGGCCAACTACTGCCGTCAGGTGCGCCAGCTGCTCGAGAAGGTGCAGGAGAACGCAGAACACATCCGCAGGCTCCGCCAGAGGGTCTCCTTCGGCGTGTCCGACCAGCGCGCAGTGGTCAGCTGGGGGCTGATGCCGGGGCCCGGGGGCCACTGGTCAGTGTGTGGCTGAGGTCTGGGGCTTTGCCTGGGGTGGGACGTGACCCTGGATCTCCCTGCACAGGATGCCTGGGAGAAGCGGACCCGGGAGGAGGGAACCCCGCTCACGAAGTACTACAGCCAGTGGCGGAAGCTGAGGGACCGTGAGATCCAGCTGGAGATCAGTGGCAAAGAGCGGGTATGGTGGGGGGGTGTCGGGGATGTGGGCACGGCTGGGAGGATGTCAGCGGGGTCGGTGGGTGCTGCCCCCAGCCACCCTAGCTGCACCGAGTGCTGGCGCTGCCGATGCTCTGAGGAGGCGGATGGTGGGCAGAACCGGGGAGAGTGTGGGGGCTTCTCCCACGACCCTCAGGTGGAGAGGCCGCAGGGCTGTGCTGGGGCAGAGGCTGCTGCCCCTCAGGCCTGACGGGCTGGGGATTTTGGAGGAGTGCGTGCTGGGCTGACCTTGTCACCTAGGCCAGCCTGTGGACACCAGGAGGGCCAGCGGGGAGGTACAGGAAGAGCTCTAGCTCTGTCTTTGGGTCTGGGCCTGATCGGTGGGTGCGTGACGTTGTGACCTGAGGGGACAGCTCCGTGCCAAGCGGCATGACTGTCTGCATCCCTGTTCTGGTGTCAGTGTGGGCAGGCCGCCTGTTCTGGGAGTGATGGCTGAAAATTAGGGAAGGAGCATGGTTGGAGCCTGCAGCTTTGATGTCACTTAGCGGCCTCCTCCCTGGCCTGGTAGGGCGGCTGTCCAGGGAGCCTACCCAGTGATGCCGACCAAGTGTCCCAAAAGTGGCCAAGCGGGGTCCTTGCGTGGGGGTGGGGGCTGGAGGCTAGAGGAGTGCCTCATGGGGTAGGAGGGTGCAGGACTGGGTCTGGAATGTGAGTCGGGCTTGGGCTGTGGTTTGGGCTGTGGCCAGTGGGCAGGCAGCCCTGAGAGCCCACCCTCACCTGCAGCTCTGGGTCCCTGTCCTTCCAGCTGGAAGATTTGAACTTCCCAGAGGTAAAGCGCCGCAAGGTGGCGGACAGGAAGAGTGAGGACAGAGCAGAATTCAAGGACCTCTTTGATCTGGACGGCGCTGAGGACGCCGATGCCGCCCCCGACTTCCCAGAGAGAGGTGGGGCCCCCAGGCCTTGTGTCACCCCCTCCCACCACCACCTTTCAGGGCAGTTCTGGGTCCTCTCCCACTTGAACAGAGGAGACCTAAGGGAAAGTGGGGTCCAGGGCTGTGCCCCGGCCCCCGTCCTGCCTTAGCTGCCCCTCTGTGCGTTCGCTGGTGGGTCCACCCCCATGGGCTCTTGTGCTTGGTCCCTAGGGACGCCTGGGTCCCCAAGAGCTTGGCAGAGGGTGGAGGAAGTCAGCGGCTCAGAGGGTAAGTGGTTCCTGAGAGCGTGGGGTGCCGTGGTTTTTGAGCCCATCTGTCTGGGGACCGAGACTGTCATGGGGGATCCGGTGGGTGGGCAGGGCCATCGGCTCTAAGCTGGGCCCACGGCCTCCCCCCTCCCCCACACACTGGGCCAGCTGCTCCATCCCCGCTGGCTCTGGCCCCCGGCAACAGCAGCAGCGATAAATTAATTAGTGCTGTGATTAATTAGTGATGAGTAACCTCCCAGGCTGGCTTCTTCCTGATAAAGCAGAATTTATGTAGCTGTGCACTCTCCCTGCAGATGGAAGCCCAGACACAGAGGCGGGGCCGGACTCCCAGGAGCCGTGGCGGCTGGCCCAGGGGCCGGAGGATGAGCTGCAGGATCTAGAGCTCTCTGAGGACGAGGACGAGGACGACTGAGGGCTGCCCGCCTGGAGCCTTGTGGGGGGCTGCTGCATGGTGTTCCCAGGCTCACTAGGCAGTCAGGTGTGCTGCTTCCCGGCTGCGGCTGAGCCGAGGCCCTGGGGTCCGTGCCCACGCAGGGCTTAGATGGTAGATAGAGCTTTATTTTTACAACATAAGAGACCAGAAAGGACCAAGTGCTGTTCCAAGTCTTGGAGTGGCGGCCGTGGGGACGTAAACCACCGTGGGGCTGGCCTCCTGCCGCAGCTTATGGTGGCGGGTGAGACGCACCTACCCCGCGAAGGTGCCGACCTGGAGTGGGGCTCTGCCCGGCGTTGGCACGCAGTCATGCCGTGCGCATGGCCGACACCACAGGGCCTGGGGTGCGCCTGCGCCTTCTCCATCTCTGCTTTGTCTGCAGCCACCCAGCGTGCAGCGCCCCCGCCCCGGGCCTGGGTTCAGTCCCCACGCGGTCTGCACCGGGCCCTGCAGGCACCCCCCAGAGAGTCTTTGGAAACTCATTCTTTTCCTCTTAAATCATGTGTTTTCATTTTAAAAATTGTGTTTTTGCATCCAAAACCGAAAGGAGGATAAGCTGTGGGGTTGGGGGTCTTTGCCGGGGAGCAGCCGGCAGTGAAGGATGGGGGGTCTGACACCAGCTCAGCACAGAGGCTGGGAGGGGTCCGCGGGCCCTGGGAGCAGAGCCACGGTTCCGTTCTCCTGCTTGGGTGAGGCTCGGCTGGCAGGGGGCTGCGCGCCCCCATAGGGCGAGGGGGCCGGTGCTGGGGACAGGGGCTGCTCCCCCGAGTTGAGCTCCCTCTCGGGAACCCGCAGCGTTGGTGGCTGCAGCGGCAGAGCCACGGGGAAGCTGGCCATGTAGAAGACTCGGCCCAGGCGCTTGGCCACCTGTGGAGAGACGGGCCTGGATGGGGCCTGCGGGGCTGCTACTGTGTAGCCACACGCAGAGCCTCAGTGCTGCCCCTCCGTTGTCTGGAGACCACTGCCCCCAGCAGGCGCTCACCTGGGCCCGGATCTTGAGAGCAGGCCCCAGCTTCAGCCCCATGGTGGTCAGGAGATGTTCCTCTGTCAGCAGGGGCAGGGTCTCCCCGTCAATCCCCTGTTCTCTGAAGACCTGGGGGTGGGGGGCACAGTGTCAGGGCACAAGTGCCAGGGCTGTGTGTCCTGGGGTGGCCTCAAAGCTCTCCAGAGAAAGCAGAGCCAAGAGGAGCGGCTGGCGCAGCTTGCAGGAGAAAGCGTCAGATGAAAGTCTCCTGTGTGTTAGGCACGTGTCCCACCTTGGAGGCGGAAGCACTGACAGCAAGCACTGACTGGGGGCACTGGTGCACACCCCACCCCCGCAGTCTTTGAGGAGAAACTTGGGGTGGGAAGCAGCGCTAGCGGGGGTGCTCAGACCATCCTGGGCGGGGCCCCTCACCGGTGCATATTCTCCGCAGCCGGACAGGCCGCCCACAAAGCTGCAGACATCGTCCACTGTCCACTTGCTGACATCCTCGGGCGCTGTGGCCCCCTCCCCATCCATGAAGAGGCCCCCCGTGGTGCCTGGGTTGGGGGTAGAGTGTTACTAGGACTCTGGCCAGCTCTTTCCTATGCTCCCACCCCTGTCTGCTGACCTTTGTTCGCCCTAATTGTTCAGAAATGTTGGACTGATGACGGAAAGGGATCTTTCTCCCGGTGGACGCCCTCCCTGAGACCCTGGGTGGGGGATGGGGGACTGGGTCTCCTTCCACCCCATGGAGGGATCTAAAGGCATGGCAGGGGTGCCCACCTGTGTGGAAGTAGGGGCTGACCGTGTAGGGCAAGCCCAGGGGCAGTGGAGGGGGCAGCATGGACCCTGAGGCAAGCCCCTTCCCCTCAGAGCTGGCCCCTCCAGTTGGGCCCTGGCCCCCAGCAGCCACCATCTCGGGGTCCTCTCCGTCTGAGTCCTTGGGGGGCTCATCTTCAGAGCCGTCTTGTGCCCAGAGCCCAGCCCCTGTGGTCTCCTTGGGCTCACTGGGCCGGGCTGAGGCAGGGCTGGGGCCCCCCTTTTGAGGAGCTCGGCGGGCAGGCTCCTGGGGCGGGGTGGGAGGACCAGGGCCCGGGGGTCCCTGGGGAGGCAGGGCCAGCAGGGGCGCAGAGCTGTGTCTCAGCACTAGCATAGCCCCGCGCCGCTGCAGCTCCTCGGCACCGTCGGGTGGGCGCAGGGCGGCCTCGGGTGCCAGCAGCTGCGGCCGGTGCGCGCTCTCCAGCTCCTTCTGGCGCAGCAGCTCTGCCGACATCTCCAGCCTGGCCGTGGAGACAGACCGCAGAGTATCAGCCAGCTCGGCAGTGACACTTCCCGCCCCGCCGCCCCACCCCCGGCTGAAGCACCTACCGGGCCAGGTTCTGCTTCCGCAGGAGCTCCTGCTGCCGGGCGAGCATCTCCGCCTGGGCAGGGGGCAGGAAGCCGTAGCCTGGTGGGAAGGGGACAGACCACGAGGCCGGGTGGCCGAGTGGTCCAGGGCCACCCAAGCCCGCCCTGGTCTGTCCTTGGCTTCCATAGGGGAAGGGGCGGGTTCGCCGGGAGCACTGATGGGCACGCGGTCTGTGACAGACGAACCCGGATGGCCCCGCACCAACAGCCCCACCCCACCCCCCAACCTCCGGGGCACAGAATCGCGCACCAGCCTACTCCTCACCTGGGGTCTGGCACAGGGCCGAGGGCACCCCCAAAAAGGGGGGCCTGAGGTGGGGGCCCAGAGCGATGTGGGGGGCATTCTGGGGCGACAGCAAGGGGGGCGGCTGCGACAACTCCCTGTGGACAGCAGGGTGGTGAGCCGCGCGCGCCGCAGCCTTGGGCCCCCTCCCCGCGCGCCCCCTTCTTCCCGGAACTGCCGCCCCCCGCCCCCGCGGCCCCCAGCTCCGGCCGCCTCTGCTAATTGCCGGCCCTGCGGGCGGTCGACGTGCGCCCGCCGCGGCTCGGGTCGCCTCCGCCCCCGCTGGCGGCGCCAATTAATCTCGGCGGCGGCGCGGAGGCGCTGGCCCGGCGGGCGGCGGCGACTGTGGCGGTAATTACCGCGCTGGGGCCCCCGCCCCCGCGGCCCGTGCCCCTAGCCGACCCTGCGCGGACGCGGCGCAATTAGCCGCGGTCCAGGAGGCGGCGGCTGCAGCCAGAAACTCGCAGGCGCGGGCGCGGGCGCGAGGGCGGCCTCCCGGCGGGAGGGGCGGGGAGCCTCCGAAGTCCTTCCGCCCCAGCCCCCTCCTGGGGTCTCCCGGCCCCTACAAGCCCCGGAGGCCTCGCCTGTGCAGCCAGCGGCTCCAGTGTCTGAATCGGTACTGCTGGGGGGCTCTCCCCGCCCCCAGCTCTCCTCCGACTTCGGGGTTCCCAGACCTCGCACTGCCCCCCCCTCCTCTGCCTCAAGCCCCCTCACCTACCTGTTGGGGGAGCAAAGCCCTCAGCTGTCTCAGAGGCACCTGGATTCAGCGGGCCCCACAGCTGTTCCGTGGAAACACACCCCACCCAGAGAGATGGTCACCCCCACACATTCTACCCCAGAAGTGTTCTGGGCCTCTGCCCGGCTGCCACCAACCGAGGCCCGAGCACAGTGCCCGGTTCACTCAGGACCCTGCGGCTGTACAGCGGCGAAGGGGAAGTGCGGGCTGTAGACCTCACATGCAGAAACCAGGTGATAGGTCTGCCAACCGCAGCTCTGTAGCCCCGAAACAAGCACAGGGAGTGTAGGGGTCTCTCTGAAATGCAGGCACCCCGATACCTCTCTGAGAAGGACGGGGCGCCAGCTGGGGCGGTGACGTCTCGGTGCTGAGCCAGGCCCTGCTTCCGACGCTGACCTGCTGTGGATGAGGGCAGGTGGACTTCCAGGCCGCTGGGGCTCCTCGCGGCTGCCGCTGCCACCTCCTGCCGGACCCTCAGGAGATCTGAGGAGGGGGCGGCAGCAGCAGTGACCCAGAGGCCAGCCCCCACCAGGCCCTCACGTCCCCCACACCCTGTAGTACACTGGCCAAGGACGCGCAGACCCGGAGCACATTCTCCCACCGACCCTGCTGGTTCGTCACCGGGACAGAAAGACGAGCAGAAGGCCATGGGGCAGGGCCGACACCAGACATCCCAGCGCAAGGCCCGCTGGTGGCACCCACCGGTCTTGGGAGGGGGGCCAGGTGGGCATTTGTAAGGAATATGGGGATGTCAGGAACAGGAAAGTGGTTGGGATGGAGAGAGGGAAAGGTCTCACGCAGGGGAGTCTGGTGGTGCAGGAACCAGAGTTGAGACTGCCGAGAGCAAGGCTGCAGGGCCCGTGAGGGGAGGGGTCGTGCAAAGGCCCCAGAGTGAGGGCAGTGGGACCTGTCCAACAGTTGGGGCGGGTCTCCAACCCCCTCCTAGGTAACACCCGGGCCCACTGTGCGGTCTACGCACTCTGCTCCCCACCCCTGGCCCTCCGTCCAGCTCAGGGCCGGACCTCACAGTTCCCCCCCGCCCCGCAGCCCCCCCCCCCCCACTGTGCAGGCTTCGCCGCCACCGTCTGTTTATAAATTAATTACCCGAAAAGCGGAGGTGGGTCCTGCCCGGGGCCGGGTGCCAGGCCGCAGAGCCCAGCCGGCGCGGCCGCCCGCATCGATCCCGATCCCGGCAGGGCCCCGCGCCCCCGCCCGCCCGCGGCCTGGGTTATTTACCGTCGGCTCCGGGCGGGGGCGGCGGGCGGGGGCCTGATTGACAGCCCGACTCCGCGCCGCTCCCCGCGGCCATCGCCCCTCCCCGCGCAGGCCGGCAGAGCCGGCCCCAGGCAGGGCAGGGAAAGCAATTAAAAAGGAAGATTTTTAAATTATTAACATTTGGTGAATTATTCAGGCTCTCGGTGCCTGACTGCCCTGGGGGACAGTGCCTGTGTAAGGAGAGGAAATCCGGCCCGTTTTCCCAGCACCTTCTCACCCAGTTCCAGCCAGAAAAGGCAAAGCCCCCGGCCCCAGCCCCCGGACTGGGGTCTGCAAAGCTCGGGTGCAGCTGGACAGGGTGCCGGACTGTGCCCTCGCGGTGGCAGGGGGGCTTCCAAGCGTCCCATCTGGGAGCTGGGTGGGATGGGCATGGCACCTCTGGCTGGAGCGCCTTCTGAGCACTGGTGAAGGCCGGGCGGCCAAACCTGAACCGTCGCCCATCCTGCTTCTGGACGGACGTCCACAGTGGACGTTCAGGGGCTGACTGCTGCCCCGCTCTTGGCCTCCCCGAGGAGGGGCCTGGCACTCGCCAGACGGAGCCGTCCAGACCAGGGGCCACAGGGCCCTGCGTGCGCTGGGCCTGGGGAAACCCCCACCTCCCACTCTCGTGTGGGCTCCCGAGACTTAGCTTCCTCATCTGTGAAGTGACAGTGGCCATTCGAGGCCCAGTTGGGAGAGTCTGTGGGAGACCTGTTGGGGGGGGACTCCCCCAGATCCACCCAAACAAGCGGCTGCTTGGGCAGAGGGAGGAGGAGGTGGGCCTCGTTGCCCACCTACAAGGGCTTTCGAGGTTTGAGGGGCCAAAAGACCTGCATCCAATCCCAGCCTTGGTGTCAGCAGCCAGAGACCCCAGGGCCTCTTTGCAGGGTGAGCAGAGACCTCTGGGGACAGGGAGAGTCCAGTGCACGTGTGGGCTCTCATGCTGGGGAGGGGCTACATACCGTGGCCGGGGAGGCCCAGGTGGTAGAGACGCTGAGGGTCCTCAAAGGTGCCGGCCTCACTCAGGGCGGATACCAGCCGGCGGTAATGGTCCTCGGGGGCCATGCCGGGCCCTAGTTCCGGAAGCAATGGACCCTCTGTGTTGGGCAAGCACAGGAGAGGGGGTCTTCCCCTTCAGATACAGCCGAGGGGGAGAGGCAGGGGCTCCCCTCTTAGAACCTGCTGCTGTGCTGACCCTGCCCTGCAGAGGGTCCGGGCTGTCCCCCTTCCTCTCCAGTGCCTGTGCCTCCACCCCCCGGGGGTCGGGCTCACACCTTGAGGGGACTTGCTTCGGGCCTTCTTCTCCGAAGGGCAGTCACCGCTGATGTGGGGGGAGCGGCCCAGCCTCTTGCCCAACAGGTCACCTGGGGGAGGGCAGAGTGAACCCCGCCCTGCCTCTCAGGGCTCGAAGGGGCCAGGGCGGGAACAGCTCAGGCCCACCCCAATACCGGCCTCAGTCCCAGCCCAGCTCCAGCTCAGCCTGGAACCACACCCCTCATTCCTCAGGGGTGCCTGTGGGTCCTGGCCAGGTTAAAGCCGTGCCCAGCCTGGGGTCCCTCGTGCGGGGCTGGGACAGGGCGAGGGCCTGGGACGGTCCAGACCCTGGGCTCTGGACTGTGTGTGCATAGATACGATGGGAGATCCACAGCTACGGCCTCAGGTAGCAACTCGGGACCCCACAGGTGCCATGCTGCCCGCACCAGCCAGACTAGTCTCCTCTGCAGGGTAAGGAGCCTTCCTCAGCATCCTGATTTGACTGGGAACCAACCTCTCCTCCTAGGGTACGGGTGAGGACCGGCAGTGCAGGGTCCCGTGCCAGGGTACCCAAAGCTCTTCCTAGAGGCCACAGACCCCGGCACACCTGCCACACCCATTCTTCCTGGGCCCCTGCCCCCAGGCCACATCCCTCACTGCCCCCAGAAAGCCCGAGCCACCACCCTGGCCTGGCCTGTCACACACATGCCCACCTGCCCGGCTGGGCTAAGCCCCCAAGGGCACCAAGCAGCCTCACCCACTGCGTACAGCCCCTCACGTGGCCCAGGCCCCGCCCCAGCCCCCCCCCCCCCATCCTGAAGTCCTCTCTCAGGTCCCACATCCAAACCATACTCATCCATCCCAGCCCCTGCACCCAGACGCCAGGCTCCCTCCCGAGCCCAAGGCCTGGGAGGTCTCTGCGGAACAGCTCAGCAATCAGCTCGGTCTCCTGGACCCACCACAGTTACCTACCCTAACCCACCACAGAGCTGGCCTCCCGTCCAGACCCCGTGCTCCTGGCCCCCTCTCCATCCTCACGGGGCTCTGGGTGGGTGAGGGGCCCGCCGTGACACCTTGGCAAGGGGAGCTCCCGAGAAGCCCGGCCGTCAGCTCCAGAGTCTAGTTCCTTCTCCTTATTCCTTTAATCTGTCATTTGTATCAGGTGGGGAAGTGCGCACAGATCAATCTGCACTTTACAGCTGACAGAATGGTGCTAATAACTTATTGATCTCGGCTACCTCCTGCCACTGGCCAGGGCCCAGGGGCCTAGCCCCAGGCCTTGCCCCGGGAGGGACGAGGGACCGCCCAGACAAAGGGTCCTACCTCAGTGACCTAGCAGGATGGGTGGGGGGGTGCTCAACCTGCACAAGGCCCCTCGGGAAGCCAAAGGGTCTCCGGCCAGCAGGGCCAGCAGGGCTGCAGTGTCCAGCTGTGCCAGGCGGGAAGGTGGGTCTGGGCTGGGTCCACACCTGCTGCCCGAACCCCACCCTGTACGCACGCCTCCTGGACCCAGAGAACGACCCAGGGCTCCCACCTCCCTGTGATCTGTTTCCCATTTTCCACGCTGGGGGTGGGGCTCCTCTCTGCCTGGGAGAGGTGCTGGGGAGCACCTGACTGTGGTGGGGGGGGGACCCACAGTGAGAACCAGGCCCATGGCCGCAGGGGGCTCCTGCCGTGGGGGTCTGGGGCTCACCAGGCCCTCATGAGGCCACATCTACTCACAGGCACACCCGGGGCAGCCAGAAGCAGACACACACAGGGTCGCCAGAGGTCTGCAGGGCCGCCCCAAGCCCTTTCCTCCCGACCCTTCCCACCCGGGTAAGAACAGGACTGACACGTGCTGCTGGGGCCGAGGAGGTGAAGGCGGGCGAAGGCCTCCACCCAGGGGCCGGCCGCAGGACGTGGGAGCCGCTGAGAAGTGGAGTCCCGAGAGGAGGGCAGGGCTCGGGCGAAACCTGGACACACGTGGTGCCTCATGCAGACCACGTGGGACCCCCGAAGTGCTCATATGCGGGCCCTGCACCTGAGCACAAAGAGTGAGGGCACCCTGACACATGCGTGTCACACGGGCGTGAGTGGATACCCAGGCCTCTGGCCGGGTCCGGGGCGCACACGCGCACTCAGGCCACGCACCATGGGGAGGACTCCACGTGTGCAGGCAGCAGGGGGCCTGGCGGCTCAGAATATCTCAACCACTGTGGGGCTCCGGAGGCTCCCCAGATTGATGGGGCAACTCGATTTTATCAGCCGCCTGCTCCGCCCTCAACGCAGCTCCAGAAGCAGCACTCCCCCAGAGGCCTACCTAGGCACAGGCACACCTGGAGGCCCTGATGGGGGTACTCAGGTGTCCCAGGACGGTGGACCATCCCCTGCCCAGCCTTCCTGAGAGCTGCAGCCACTGCTGGGAACTTCCCGGGTTTGCCCTGGTCCATAGGGCAGCAAGGGACCCCTGCCACCTCCTCTCAGCAACCCCCCCACACCTTCAGCCCCAGCTCAGCCATGCCGCCCACTCTCTGCAGTGGTGCCTGGTGGGTCCCCAAGTTGTCCCTCCCTGTGAGCTCCTGCTGTCACCAAGAGCCGCCCCTCCTCAGGGACAGAGCTCCTGGGCCAGCACCCTCCTGCCCCACCCCTGCAGAGGTCCAGGCCCCAGCCCCCCCTCTCTCAGGGCGCGGCCCCCTTCCCTCTCGGGGCCCCTCGCTCTGTGGGGTCGGTGGGTACCCCGTGCGTGCAGAGCGTGTCCCTGCCCATCCGGGAGCCACTCCCAGGTGTGCACCTCGGAGCCTCCGTGAGGCCTGCCCTCCCTGACTGTCCTGCCTTCCGCTGCCCCTGGGGCCTCCGCCGCTCCAAGCCCCCTGCAGCAGCAGCCACGGTGGAGCCACCGCCTCCGCCTTCTGTCTGCACGGCTGGCCGGGATTAACACAATTACCATCACACAGAGCCCCGGGGGACAGCCGGCCTCGCCCCCTCCCGCCGCCTCCGCTGGCCTCCCTGGCTGCCCGCCAAGGCTGCTGGGGGCGGTGGCGGCACCCAGAGCCGACGGGCAGAGACGCAGGGAGGGCCGTGGGGCGGCCGTGCTCTCGCTGAGCTGCCTTGGCTCCGGCAGCCCCGTCCTCGTCCCCCGCCACCCCACCCGCTGCCGGGACTGCCCTGGCCCCTCACCTGCGGCTCCCAGGCCGACCTCCACGCCGCCTCTCTGGAATTCACAGCGGCTCTGATGCTCGGGCATGACGAGGTGGCGGCTGCGACGCAGGCTGGGTATGAGGGTGGGAAG
The DNA here is from genome assembly GCF_008692025.1 of Phocoena sinus. Classification (NCBI taxonomy): domain Eukaryota; kingdom Metazoa; phylum Chordata; class Mammalia; order Artiodactyla; family Phocoenidae; genus Phocoena; species Phocoena sinus. The sequence goes on along the minus strand of NC_045763.1, from coordinate 147,435 downwards.
GTCGCTGTCCTGGCTGCAGCGAAGCAGACGGGGAAGGTGAGACCCGGTGGGGCTCCTGACTGAGCTCGCGTGTAAGCGCTGTGAGTATCTCCATTCCCTGGTGGGTGTGGGCTCTCACCCTGACCCACGCAGGCGCCACCTGGGCCCACCAGCTCCTGCCGAGTGTCTGCTGGACGTGGAGGCCTTGCCCTCAGACCCCACTGCTGCTCCCAGGGAGGGTCTGTCTGGAGTGCAGGGCGGGCCCTGTCCTGCAGTGCTCTCTCCAGAGACCGGCCACGGTGTCCCTGCCTCCTGCCTCGGGGGGGCCTGCTCCTGGGGTGTAGGCTGCCAGAGGGGCCCAGCACTCACTCCTGTGTACGTGCTAAACTTGCAGTCACCCCACGGACTCTCGATTTTTTCAAATAAGGAAACCGAGGTTGAGAGCAAAGTCTGCAGCCAATGAGGTGTGCGCGCGTCCAGGAACACACATGGGCGCACGCACACTCACCCAGGCCTGCAGACACACACAGACAGACGTGCACCGCGGTCCCCGGTGTGCCCGTGCTCAGGACACTCTGTTCTCTCCAGGGTTCCCCGCCAAGAACCCTGGGATGAACACAAATTTAACTTTGTTCCCTCATTTCTCTTACTGTCAAAAGAGCTCAATGCCTGTATCACAGAACCCCAGAGAAAAGAGGGAGGGAATGGTCCCCCAACCCGTTTGCTCTTGGGGCTCTGAGAGCATCTCCCTTAGCACAGAGAAGGGCCACTCGCCACCTTGCAGATGCAGCCAGGAGTGGCAGGAAGTTGGGATACCATAGAAGAGGAGCAGGGACGGACCCCAGCCCGCCCTGTGACACCCCAGCGCTCCCTCCCCAGCACCCTCGCTCCCCAGCCCACCCTGTGACTCGCCAGCGCTCCCTCCCCAGCACCCTCGCTCCCCAGCCCACCCTGTGACTCGCCAGCGCTCCCTCCCCAGCACCCTCGCTCCCCACCCCACCTGTAACGGAGCAGCCTCCTGTCTGGGCCACTGCAAGGGGGGCCTCCACTGAGTGACCTGGGAACCAACCCTAAACCTCATTAAATAGCCCCCAGCACCCCTCCCCCCAGCCTGGGTGGCTGGAGCGCGCTAATCCAGAGCTGGCCCCTAAGCAGATCAGTTTCAGCTCCGAAGCATCCAGGGCTGGGCTCTAGAGCCTCTGGGAGACCCTGACGCAGGCTCTCTCCCACCCCCAACCCCCTTTCCCTGGAGGCGAGAAGGCCCCCCGCCATGCAAACAAGAGGGCAGGTGGGGTGGGAATAAGTACTTTATGGGATTAATTGGCAGCAATTCTCACCCCCTCTATCATCCTCATCAATGCGGGGGCGGGGTGGGGGGGTGGAAGAGAGAAGTGCTGTCCTCAGCACCAGGGAGGGGCAGCGGGTGCCTAGTGGCGAGGCTGCCGCCGCCATGGAGCTCTCCCTTGAGGGGACCCCCTTCTGGTGTCCCTAGGACTCCTGCAGGAGGGGGACCAACTCCCCAGAGACTGAGGAGTAGGGTCAGGCCCCATCAGCTTGCTCCCCATGAGTCCTCAGCTGAGAGCCCCACGCAGGGACTGGGTCTGCCCCCCTCACCACCACCGTGGCCAGCAGTGCTTTCACTCGTTGGTCATTCAGGCACTGGAGGTGCTGCAGCCCTAGGGAGGCGAAGCCTAGTGGGAAACAGGCCACAGTCCACCCACCAAACCCCTGCTCCCTGCCTTGGGGGTCTGCCCCATGGGCCCCAGGAAACCTGTGTGGTCACTCCGTCATTCACTTTACATAAAGCCTGGTGTCGTTCACGCCAGGCTTTATATAAAGAACAGCTAGGAAATTTTGTACACGCCAGCCTGAATACGTGTGAACCCTCAGACCCCGTCTCCCCGTGAGGGGCCCTCGGGTTCCTCCAGTGCCTGCTGTACTGTCCAGCCCTTGTCCACCTCCGGGCCAGCTCAGGGGCCTCGGGAGGGCAGGGGCCACATCTCCTGCCTGCTGCCCAGGATGCAGGGGGCCTAATGGGGAGCTCCAACCAGGCAGGTGGTTCACTGCAGTCACGCAGACAGAGGGACGGGGACGAATGGACCGACGGATGGAACCGATGGACAGACAGATGAAGATCGATGGATGAAGTCAGATGACCAGACAGACGGAGGTGGACAGACAGACATGGACAGGCGCTACTGGACCGACAGAAAGGATGGCAACAGCAGACAAACAGATGGACAGAGCCTGAAGTACAGACAGCAGACTAGAGACAGAAAGACACATGGCTGGACAGGGCCAAAAGGAGCCAGGAAGAGACAAAGACAGAGCCGGGGTGGGGGCAGTGTGAGGCTGCTGGGCCGTGTGCTTGCCCAGCCCTCTCTGGCCAGACGCTGGGGTGTGCAGTGGGGGACTGGCGGCGGGGGGGGGCCAGATGGGCTGTAAGTCCTCTTGGCTGAGCCCCTCAGTCTCCCCTCTGGTAAAGTCCAGAAAATCAGCCCAGCTGCTCTGAGCGCCTGTGCCAGGCCGAAGGAGCACCCTCACACTGGGGCCTGGCCTCTTGCTAGGGGCTCCCTGCGTCTGGACACCTGGGCCCTCTCCCACATCCCATGGCCAGGTAGGGTGAGCAGGGGGCTACAGGCAGCGGAGGAGCAGCCTGGGATTTCCCTACAGGCTTCGCTGACAAATGTATCATGTAGCTTCCCAAGTAAAAGGCTCATAAAACGTCGTCAATGTTCATGACGGTTCATAAAAACGATCAGTTGAGTGGACAACTTCAAGATGAGGTGGAGATAAGTTAAAGACGTTTCCACTGTAATTGGGCTCCAGGACCCAGACCTTCTCAGAAATGTAAATAATAACACATCCGGGACTTCCCTGGTGGCGCAGTGGTTAAGAATCCGCCTGCCAACGCAGGGGACACGGGTTCGAGCCCTGGTCCGGGAAGATTCCACATGCCGCGGAGCAACTGAGCCCGTGAGCCACAACTACCGAGCCTGCGCTCTAGAGCCCGTGAGCCACAACTACTGAGCCCGTGCGCCACAACTACTGAGCCTGCGCTCTAGAGCCCGCGAGCCACAACTACTGAAGCCCGCGTGCCTAGAGCCCGTGCTCTGCAACGAGAAGCCACCACAATGAGAAACCCATGCACCGCAACAAAGAGTAGTCCCCGCTCGCCACAACTAGAGAAAGCCTGCGCGCAGCAACGAAGACCCAACGCAAAAATAAATAAATAAATAACACATCTGGCACAAAGCCAGGCAGCAAGTGGGGCCACTCAGTGCTGAACGTCCACTGCCTGCTCGGTTGGGCCCTTCCTGTGCCTTCCCTGGAAGTGCTGGACCAAGACTTGACCCCACTGAGCAGACACCACAGGCACCACAGCCTGGGCTCTGCCCACAGACTGTCCACCCCTGCCCTTTTGAAACGGGGGACTTGGGTCTCCCCAACACCCCCCAACCTCCTCATCAGGTTCCCTCATTTTTATCTCCTTACTACATCTTGGATTGGCAGCCCCCTCAGCCTCTCTGCTTCCACCATGCCTGGATCACCATGGACTGGAGCAAACCCCCAACCTGCTGGGCGAGGCCTCCAGCAGGACCTTGTCAAAACATACACTGGTTACTCCCCTGCTCAAGAACTTTCAGTGGCTCCCCACTGCCTGAACGACAATGCCAACAGTCCCAGCATCTAAGGCCCTTTAGCATCCAGTTGAGCCAGGCCTACCAGCTTCCCCTCCTCCCTTCTCACATCCCCTTCCCTCCCTCCTCCATGTCTTTGCAGACATCCCCTTTCCCTAGTGAACTCCTATGCATCCTTCAAAACCCCACTCACACATCACCATTCTCACATCCCAGTGGTTCTCTGGGAGGGTGGGAGGGGCTGGTCATGGCCTTAGCTCTGGGCAGATGGGCTTCAATGTGCTAGGGGGAGCGCACTTTGGCTTCAGGGTTGGGCAGTCCAGCACCCACGGCCGTGCTGCTGTCACAGCCTAGGCACAAGTCAAGAGACAGACGACGGACTAAGGAGAGGAGGAGGGGAGGGAGGCTGGAGAGACTTAGAAGCAGACCCAGGGGACATGGAGCAAGAAGACTCTGTCCTGCGCATGCACAGCATGTGGAGGCAGCCTGGCCCCGGCCCGGCCCTACCTGCAGGACGTCTCTCGGAAGGAGATGTTCACATCCCAGTGGGTGTGGACTCTGCAAAGAGAGAAGCAGAGGGTCAGTGTGGCCTCCAGGACTCGGCTCGGGGACAGCAGGACGTGTGTGTGTGTGTGTGTGTGTCTGTGTGACACACCCTGTGTCTGCCCTGGAGCGCCAGCCTCAAGGGAACTGGGCTGGCTCAGAGCACCCTCAACAGGCTGGCGGCTGCCGCGAGGACAGGCCCGCGGGGCAGAAGCCAGCTCCTGGCCTCACCAGACAGAGGAATTGGGAAGGGCAGAATTGAGAGCCCGAGTCTCGCCTTCTTGTTGCAGTGGAACCAGAGCAGCCCCCATGCTGTGCTGGGGGTGGGGCTGTGGCTTCCTCTGCACGTGTCACTCGTGTCACTCATGTGACTGAACCCAACTTCCTAGTTGCTAGAGCTGCTCCGGGCAGGGAATGAGCCCCATGGCCACTGTCGGCTCCAGTGGTGGCCCCTGGGTCCCGGCTGCTGCCAACCTGCCTCCTGAAAGCGACCGTCACGCAGCGGAGGCAGGCGAGGGCAAGAAAGGAAGCAGCTCTGCCCTATGCCCACGCTCTCATCCCAGCAGCACCCCTGAAAAGGCCCTCGGGCTGATGGAGGGCAGTAGAAGGCCCACGTGGTGCTTTACCTTACCACGGGTAGGAGTGGGGGCTGGCGGGGGATGTGTGTCTCGGGTGGCCCGGACGGTTAGGGTTAGGGTAGGAGAAATTGGAACATGTTAAAAGACCAAGAAAGGGGCTTCCCTGGTGGCGCGGTGGTTGAGAGTCCACCTGCCGATACAGGGGACACGGGTTCGTGCCCCCGTCCGGGAGGATCCCACGTGCCGCGGAGCGGCTGGGCCTGTGAGCCACAACTACTGAGCCTGCGCGTCCGGAGCCTGTGCTCCGCAGTGGGAGAGGCCACAACAGTGAGAGGCCCGCGTATCGCAAAAAAAAAACAAAGACCAAGCAGGAAGAGAAAGGGCCTAAAATTCTGGGGATGCACAAGACACGCCGGACAGACAGATGATCGACGGACAGATGGATGGAAGGATGGAAAAAGGGGTGCGTGGACAGAGGGAGGGGCCTCTGTCAGGAGGGGAGAAGGTGGGAGGTAAGGAAGGGTGGCCCCAAGCCTGGGAGGGACAGTAGGAGCCGGGGGGAGCAGCCCCTCTGGTGAGAGCGAGCATGGGGCCCGCCCAGCTCCCCTTTCCCCGCCTGGCTGCGGTGCCACCAGACCTTCCTCCTAGAGACGCCTTCCTTCCTCACACCCAGTGGCTCCGGGCCTCCTGGCCAACTACCCTCCGTGGCCTGCTCTGGCCGTGACCACTGGTGGTGCCTGCTCCCCGGCGATGCCACCGAGTCCTGGCCCGACACTCGGCCCCCAGGCGGGGGCAAGGTGGGCTCGCAGCCATCCTGCGGCATGTCCCCGGGGGTCCAGGTTCTGTTTCAGCCGTGGCAGCTATCAGCGTCCACGGAGACACAGCAAGCTAAACTGGGGCCCTATCCCCAGGGCAAAGGCCCCCCACCCGAAGCCTGATGTGGCCTTCAGCTGCCTGGAGACCCCAGTTCTGATGTCCCCACCCTGCCAGAGCCCGCGTGCCCTCCCACCCTAGCCCTTGAAGCACCTTCTTTTCATGATACGGACATGCGGGTCGTCCTCCCGCTTCAAGCCCAGCCGCTGCCCACAGGCCGGGCCACTCCTGTCACTGTCACCACTGGCTGAGAAGCTGGGGGTCAGCTCCTTCTTCAGGACACGGTCAGGGGGCAAGGCAACTGTCCTCTTGTCTGCCAGCCGCCCCCGGTTCTGGACAGGGAGTGGGGAGAGGAAGGTTAGGACAAACCGGGTCACTCAGCTTCCTGCGTGCCTACAGCAGAGGGACCTCCAGCCTCCAGGACCGTCACAACCGGCCAGAGGCCAAGACAAGAGCGGGGGGCAAGGCCTCCACCAGGAACCCCTGAAGAGACTGCCTTCCACTCCACCCTGGGGGGCTGGGGTGTGGCAGTGCTTTGTCAGGGCTCCACACTCGGCCCAGGCCCCTCCACAGGCACTCGCCTGCTGGAGACCAGCACGGCTTTCCCAGCTCCAGGGAGCGCCGAGGGGCCGCGAGTACCCGCGGGACGCTGTGGGTCCTGTCACTGTTCAACGTGCAGTTACCTCTGCCTGCATGTCTGCCTGGCAACCCCCCTCACACTCTGCGTGAACCCCCCACCCATGCCAAGCCTGCTTTCTGATTAGTGCCAAATGGAGCCCAGCTCAGGGGGAGCTGAAGCTGACCCCTGGCAAATTGCAGGCCTTTGGTTCACAGGTCACCTGGCAGCTGAGACCCTTTGTCCCACGGGCCCTGGGGGGGGGGGGGGGCTCTGCCCCCTGGGTTAGGAACTAAAAGATTCCGAGTTTTTCAACGAGGCGCACCTGTCCCGGTCCTGCGACCGCCACGTGAGCAGGGAGCAGGGGCACACGCGCAGGGCCCCCCCAGAGGCGCTCAGAGCCCGCGCAAGAAAAGCTCCTATTGTCTGGTGGGCAGGGGGCTCTTTCTTATTTAATAACAGGTGACTGGTTCAGGGAGGTGGCAGGGGCCTGGGGCTTACCTAATTCTCTTTCATCTTTTCAGTGACCGGGGCCTCCTAGGACCCCGCCCTCCTGTTGCTAGGACAACGTGTCCCCGCCACACGCAGGACACACGCAGGAGCTTGGGGAAGAAGGTGTCCAGGGGGCTCTCGCCCCTCCCCACACAGCGTCGCCCTGGATCTGAAGGGCAGCGGTGTGCAGCCACCACAGTGCTACCCTCCAGAGGAAAGGTTCTCTTCAGACCCAGACCACCCTCACCTCCACACGACCCGCCCCAGCCCCAGATTTGGGCAGTGCCCCTGCCAGGCTCTGGGAGCCACAGTCTCTGCCGCACCTGCCCTCACACATCCACCCAGGAGGCCCCCCCATGGTCGGCTCTGCAGCACACACTCAGCAAGATGGACTGGGCAGTGCTGGGGATGGGTGGCGTCGGGGGGGGGGAAGGAGCCGGGGTAGGCCTGCAAGACGAGGGGGCCTGGCCTTGGCTCGGTGCTACACCAGCGACAGCAGAGCTCTGGCGAGGCGGGGTGGGGGGTGGTGACTGCCCATCTGGGCCCCGAGCCTCTTCAGGCCAGGCTCTCGGGGGAGGGTTCCCAACAGCCCTGGCCTGTCAGGAGTGTGCCCAGCTGCAAAGCCCCCTCGGCTCTGCCCTTCTCTAGCCTGCTGCAGCCCAGGCAAAAGGACCTCCTCTCCTGCCTTTCCGCTTTAATTAAACTGTTCTCTTAAGGAAAAAGTAAATGCATGTCTCTCTGCTTCTCATCTGTGGGACAAGGAAGAGGAGAGGGAAACAGAGCAGTAAGGCTGCCACTTGGGGTGCGGCCAGACCAGCTAGGGTGGCCTGGGATGGCCCCAGGGTGGGGGGCCAGGATGGGCAGCCCTGCTGACCCTGGCCAAGGACAGGGAACACACACGCCTCCCACGCACACCAGAGACCTCAGCTGCTCACCCCTGCTCAGCACACAAATTTAAGAACTGGGTGCTAAGCCCCTGCCCCAGCCAAGCACTGGCTCCTCAGACAGCGAGGGTGGGTCTGTGGAGACGGCTGCGTGAGCCCTGCACCGCGTGCACACCCATATTCTGTGACCGTGCGGTGTGCACATACCTGTGGACCTGGCCACGGGGAGTAGGGGAAAACAGTCTCTCTGTGGAAGAGGTGGGGCCTGGAAAGACAAGGGGGTCCATGAGACTGCTTCCTTCCTAAGGGAGGGGTGCAGGGATGGGCCTGGGAGGGACCGGGCTCAGAAGAGGCAGGCCCAGGTCTGAGCCATCCCTCATGCAGGGCAGGGACCTGGGAGCCCCTGACAGGCAGGCAGCTCTGCCAAGCAATGTCCTAGAGGGGGCTGATGCTGTGCTCAGGCCACCTGCCCACCCCCCTCCTACGGGAGACCTTCAAAAGGGGATGATGGGAGAGACAGGGCTCCTCTCACCCGGGCAGAAAACCCAGACCAGCCTGGAGGGTGTCCTCTTGGGCACCAGCTGCTTGAGAAGGGGACCGAGAGCTCAGCCTCCTGCCCCAGGCAGGTATGGTGGCAGCGGGCAAAGGTGGGCTGCCTGTGTACATGCTCTGTCTGGGGGGCTCTGTGGGCGGGCATGCCTGTGAGTATGGCGAGCTCATGCCAGACAGTGTGTTGGGTGGGCACGTGGGGAGGTTCAGCTGCGTCCTCTTCCCCTGCCCAACTTGTGTGTCTTTACAGGACTGCATGTGGCTTCCTAGCTTGCCCACCCCCAGGGCCCACGAGGAATCCAGGACATCCCCTCCCCCACCCTACCGCCAGTCCAAAGTAAACAAGCTGAGGGCGGCCTGCAGGGTCCTCTCAGGCCTTCCTGGCAGCGGGGCTACTGAGTGGTGCCAGGAGCCATGGCCCTAATGGGCTCTCCCCCAGGGGCTCGAACTGTCCCCCTCAAGGAGAAATTTCATTTTCAGGTTCACCCTCCAACCACTGCTGCCTGGAGGGCATGCGATGGGGAAGGCAGTGCTTCAGGGGCAGGCACAGGCCCCGTCTCTCTTGCTCCCCTAGGCTAGTGAGGGGTCAAGAGACGTCTACACTGGGTTGGAGGCCCCACACCAGCTCCCAGCTGCAGTTCTCTTGACACCCAAGGCCCACACTGCACCTCCTGTGCCCCAAGCTGGGTTGTATCCCCGGACACTCCTGGACATCTAGGACCTTGCCCTGTAGGGCTCCAGCCCTGGGCACCCAGAGATGCACGTCACTCACATCCAAGCCTGTGGCCACCCCAGAATGTACATCCAGGCCAGCCGACACTGTCACACTGTCACATCCCAGAACAAGCATTCCCTTAGGACCGGCCCCTCTCCCAGGCTGGGCCAGCTGACATGGTGACCCCCTCCCGACCTGTGACAAGGCAAAGTCCCCAAGCCCCAGTCAAGTGACACTATCCAGGGAGGAATCCTTCACACCGTGGGGCTGTCCCCAGGACCTCAGGAGAAGCAGCTCCCAGACTCCCAAGGAGAGGTTCCAGGATAGGCAGGACCCTGCCCTGCATCAAGGGGGCGAGGGCTCTGGTGCCCCGGGATTCCCACCCAAAGTCATCTCCTCTGTTAGTCCCTGGGGGCTCCCTCCTGCCCATCGGCAGGGCTGAAGTTAGGACTGATCCTAGAAAATACAGGCACAAGCTCCGCAGCGGAGAAACAAGACCCCGAAGCCCCAACTTTTCTCCCGCATCTCACCACCGGGGAGGATATTCGACAGCCTGGACAGTCGCAGATCGGAGGATGCACCTGCAGGATCCCCTTGGACATAAGCGTCTTCAGACTTTTCCCTGCGAGGAGAGCCGAGGCAGGACCAGTGAGGGAGCGGGGCGGGCACAGGTGGGGCCGGGCACGCGGGCACGCTTCCGGGGCGCTGTCAGGGTCAAGGCCAGGTTCCCTCCCACCACGACTATGAACACCCGCCTCCGTCCAACTTCCGAACCCTCCGCCAGGTCTCGCGGCTCACCCTACCCTCGCGGACGCCGCGGGGATCTGCAGAGCTCAGAAACTCAAGATCCGGTGAGCGCCCCCCCCTTGACGGAGGGCGGCCTTCTCCCCTCCCCCTGCGCCACTCCTCCCGCGCTCCACGCTCTCCAAGCCGGTCCTCCGGAACCCGGAGACGGGCGGAGAAGGGTCGGGCCCGGCGCAGGTGAGCGGCGCGGTCCGGACCCGGGACTGCGCTTGACCTCGTGGAGCCGTGAGCCCCAAAGTCGACGAGCGTGACCGGGCCCCTAACTTTCTAACCACCCTCTACCCCCGGCCTGGCGCTCACCCCGCCTCCCCCACCGCATGCCCGCTCTGGCGCCCGCACGTCGCGCCCTCGGAGCCAGACTCCTGCGGGAGCCCAAGCGGCTGCTCCCAGCCCCGCCGCCGCTCGGCTCCGCGCGCGCTCCCGCTCCGACGCGCGCCCCCGCGCCCCCCACCTGCCTGCGCCACCCCTGCACCTTGCCGTTCGCTTTACCAGCGCGCGTCCGCTCCCGGCCGCCTCACGTGTGCCCCTCCACTCCCGCCAGAACCGGTGGCTCCTCGACCCCGCAGGGGAGTGCCCCGCCCAGTCGGCCTCCCGCCCGCTCTCCCGAGTTCCCGTAAACTTCCCCGTGAGCCTCAGGCCCAGGAATCCCGCAAAGACCTTCCGGACGGAAGGAGCCGCCGGCTCGTGCGGCCAGCGCTGCGGGGACCGCGGAGGCCGAGGGCGCTCTGCCCGGGTCCACCAAGGCGACCGTGCTTGGGGGAAGGGGGCGTCTCTGCGGTGGCCCCGGAGTCGCAGCGCCCTCTCTAGGCAGAGATGGAGTCTCCCAGGTGTCAGGACGAGGGGGGTCCGGACCCACGGGTCCTCGGGGAGCAGAGGGGAGGGACCGGAGAGGCCCGCGCCCCCACGGCGGCCGCACCTTTGTGGCGGATGCTGCGCTTCCAGTCCTTGGCCGTCTCGCGGCCGCTGACGAACTGGAACTCGTTGGGTGTGAGCCACTCGCCGCGGTGGCGGATGGACGGACCCTTGCTGCCCTGGCAGAGTTTGCGCACGTAGAGCAGCGCGCGGTTGGCGCCGCACTCCACCTCGATGCACGGCTCGCCGTTGTCCAGCAGCGGCTGGAAATCCGGTGCCGCGGCCGCAGTGGCCGAGAAGCGCTCGAGGGCCAGAGGGTCTCTGGGCAGGTGGAGGTGCGGGGCGGCCTCGTGCAGGCTCAGGTAGGCGCGCGGGGCGCGGAGAGGCGGGGGCAAGAGCGCCTCGTAGCCCGCGGTCGCGGCTGGTAGCGAGGCAGCCGGGGGCAGGGCGGCCGCGGCGGGCAGTGGCGCCAGGTAGCCGGGCAGCGGCGGCAGTGGCAGCGCGGCCAGGGTCGGGTGGAAGGTGGCCAGAGCCAGGGCGAGGTCTTCGCGGCCGGGTAGCTCCTTCTTGACCGCCGGCATGGTGGGCGGGTGGTCCTGCAGCCTGGCTCTCCGCAGCCGGCCCAACTAGTTCCGGCCCGGGCTGGAGTTGGGTCTCGAGGGCGGGGGCCTGGGAGGCTCCTGGCCGCGCACCCGTCCTCGCCGCTACTGCGCCCCAGCCGGGCCACCTCGGACCGCTGCCCGGCCGGCTGGCGGGGCCTCTGCGGCCTGAGACATGGTGCTGCCGGAGCTGTATCGATCCCCGATCGACCCGCCCAGCGCCGCAGCTCCAGGACCCTGGGGCTCCACAGGGCGCTGGGCTACCTGCGCCCGCGCCCCCTGGGGCGGCCCCGCGCCCGGTTTGCTGCTGCGCCCGCCGGGCCGAGCCGGGCAGTGAGGAGGTGTGGAGCCTCCGGCCGCGTGCCCCGCCCCGCCGGAGGGTCCCAGGCCCCCGCCCCGCCGTCCCAGCCGCGCACCCGCGTACTCCAGAGCGCGCCCGCCTGGCGGGGACTTGGGAGACTCGCGCCGCCGCCGCCGCCGCCGCCACAACTTGGCCCATTTAAACGGCCCCGGCGCGGCGGGCGGGCGGCACGGGCTCCAGCAGGGGGTGCGTGACGGCCGACTGGGCTCACGCGGGAGACCCGACGGGCCCCGGCTGCACCCTCTGCCCTATTCCCGAGTGGGAGAGAACAGGAGGAAAGGAGACTGGTGTGTGTGTTGGGGGATGGGGTGGTGCGGGGGACGGATGCCGGCGAGAGGCGGCGCGCATGGACCGCGCCAGGTGCTGAGGGAGTCACTGTTTGGGCGCCCCAGCCGGAGTCCTGGACTCTGGCTCCTTGCGAAGGAGCGGAACCGGAATCGGAATCGCCGCTTGCCTGGCGGGGGTGTGTGTGAGCCGGCAGCTCTGGGTAGGTGGTGGGCATCAGTGGGGAGGGCATGGGTAGTCTCCTCTGCTCTACAGGGTGTGCGCTGTGTGGCCTCGGCAAAGGTGTTGGGGAGGGTTCGTGGTGTGTGAATAACAACGATAACAGTTCCATCAACCATTGCTCCCTCACCATACACTTCACACACCTTAGTTCACCTGATGATCCCAACACGAGTTTTCCTTTATTATCCCCATTTTACAGATGAGGAAGGTGAGATACGAAGAGGCCAAGTAACTGTACTGACGTCTCAAATCCAGGCTGTCTGCCTCCACGGCAAACAGTATCTGAGCCATAGGGTGGGGCAAGAAAGTGGGCTAGATCCAATCTGGGTTAGGGGTGGGGCACGTGGGGAGGGGGAGGGGCAGCTGAGTGGGGGGCTGTGCACCGGAGAACACTGCTGCTCCTTGCCACGTGCAAGTCTGGGGACGAGGGACCTACGCATCCATGTCCACCTCCGTGCCTTCGGGGGAGAGGTCAGCCTTGGTCTAGGCCTGGTATGAGGGCAGCTGTCCCCTGGGATCAACCCACACCTCCCTGCAGGTCAGCATGGTGGCCTCACAGTGGGATAACTAGGAAGAGAAACTGAGAACCTCAGTGGTTTTGATAGTAGCTGGCGAGACCTTGTATTTCTCTGGTGTGCCATTTTGGACAAGCTAGAGAGTAGCCTCTGATCCCAACCCAGCTCCCAGACCCCTGCCCGTGCCCCTCTGAGATGCACCTGGTAGGGCACCCATGTGGGCATCTTCCTGACCAGGCTTGGGCGGGGTGGGGTGGGGGGGGGGTCGGGGGGCTGCTGAGCTGGGTCATAGGAGTGCTCGCACCTTCTGCAAGGGAGGGGCTGGGAGTGAGGGAACAATCCCCCTCAGCCCCTCCCACCAGACGCCAGCACCACCTGGGCATGTGGCCGACTGCCGGAGACCACGCTGCTTTCGTGTGCTAATGCGTGCTGCCCACCTCATCCTCAGCTAAGGTACCAGACAGCCCCAAGACCAACCTGGGGAGTGAGGTCTGGGCTCAGACCAGGCATGTGTCTGGGACACTCTGCCCCTTTACTCCTTGTATCTCTGTCTGTGGGAGCTTAAGGGGCAGGTGGGAAGATGGGTGTGAATGTGAGTGACCCCTCCTTACTTCACCACCCTTGGCCCCATTGCCCTCTCTGTAACCTGGACACCTGCACATACCTGACCCCAGGAGTGAGAGCTAGGGAGCTCCCCCCACACCCAGCCTCTGTAGCCTGTGTCTTGCTCTCAGGTGCGATGTCAAATGGATGCAGGAGGCTGTCCTCACCTGAGAGCCAAGGCCCGTGGAGGAGTCTTCTTGTTAATCTGTGGTCATAGCTCAGTGTGGAGAGGCCATCAGGGCTCAGCTGGAGGCCAAGTGGGCCTGTGTGCCCACTGCTTGGCCACAGCCCTGACCCTGCTGCCAAAAGACAGCCTCCACCCATCTCTTCTAATGTTTGCCTGCACCTGTCTGTTGAGCCTTCGGCCTCCAAACCCCTGACCTTCACACTGCGGTTTGGGGAGGGGAGGTTGGCAAAGCACATCTCTAGATGTGAGAAGATACCAGGCAGCTGTCAGGCCAGGCCTCTCCTCTGTCCTGAGCCTGAGGAGGGGGGCCTCCCGTCCCTTCTGCTGGACCACCCCTCACTCACCCCTGGCCTCTTTCATCACACACTGGCCCACAATGGTTAAGGAGTGCCATGGGGGGCCCCAACTCTGGCTTTCAGGGGAGGGGTCCAGCTGGCAAGGTGTGGTGGCTCACCTAGCTCACCCAGCCTAACCTCCACGCCACCATCTGGCTCCAGCCCTCTTTGGAGGACCAGGGTTCCCTCCTGAAAAGACCGTGACTGGGCCCAAAGGTCTCTGCAGGACGCTCTCTCCTTCTAGGGCCGCTCCCTGACTCCAAGGAGACCTCCCTCCAGGGGCTGTCGGGGTCTTGGCTGATCAGGGCAGTTCACCCCCCCCCCCCACGTTTCCCCCTGTTCTTGGGAAATAGAGCCCTCTGCCCACGGGGCTCAGAGTGACGTTCCCACGCTGACGGGACCAGGCATCCTCACCCTGGACATTATACTCTTCGCAGGAGCATCTGCTCACTTCCTCCCGCCTGTCCAGGTCTGGCACCTGAGCCCGCACGTTCCCCTGTACTCCGCAGACTGGAACCAGAGGGAAGAGGGACAGAATTTTGGCGCTGGGATCACCGATGCTTGGCCCTCAGGCCCGGCGGCCCCGCGGAGAACACAGGTCGGGTCGGTGGCTGCAGCCCCTCCTCCGGCCGGCGGAGCTCCGCCCCTGGCCGCCCGCCGGCCTCCGCGGCGCCATCGCTGCTCGCGGTCCCCCCCGCGCGGGGCCCTCCGCCGCCCCGGCTGCCGCCGCCGCCGCCGCCGCCGCCGCCGCAGCCGCCGCCGCAGCCGCCGCCAGGGAGGGAGAGGGGGTCATAAATAACCCGCGGGGCGGCGCGGCCAGCGGTGCAGACGGTGACCCGAGACGTCCCCGGGGAGCACGGGGGCGGCCCACAGACCCTGCTGCCCCCAGCCCAGGCTCGGCCAGCCTTGACCGCCCCTCTGGCGCTGCCCGGCCTGCCCAGAGCTGGTGGTCCCTCCCATCCTGGAGTGCCCGCCTACCTCCTCGCCAGACCGCACCCTTGGAGCCCCCTTCTCATCCATTCGTTCACCAATCAATCAATTATTGAGCACCAGATGTGTAAAACCCCAGGAAGAGAAACCCAGAGGTGAGGTTGGAAGAAGAGAGAGATGCAGAGGAAAGCAGTGTTTCCCTGAGATCACAGTTGCAGGGCCGGGCCTGCCCCGCTCAGCCTCCGTTTTCCTGTTCTCAGCCCGGGTGCCTGAAAGGCTGGGAGTGCGCAGGCGGAGACCTGCCCAGACACAGGAAGGCATGCAGGGACGGATCACAGGGGCCCCACAGGTGTGGGCACAGTGCACACACACATGCCCACACAGCACCCACGGCAACCAACACATGCATGCCTTCTCAAAACACACAGACAGCAGCCCACACGTGTGCTCACACCCACACACATGCACAGCAGCTCCCAAAGCTGCTCGCACAGGACAGGTGCAGAGGCACAGATGCTGACATCCTAGCCACAAACATGCACAAACAGTGCGTGTGCTAACTTAACACGGCAGCCAAGATTGAAGACACCACCAAGACCTGTGCACAAAACACACATAGACACACGGGCCTGCAGCGTGAATGCCAGATCGATAGAGTTGTCATGTCCAAGACAGCTTGTGTGGTGCAAGGGTCTTGTGTGTAGCACTGTTCCACCAGGAAGGGTTAGCCTGGGAGGTCAGAGGTATGTGGCACTTTAGCTGGGGCTCCATCAGACACCTCTGCGAGAGTGGTCAGAGCCTCCAGGAATGTGTCTGTTCTTGGCTCCAGGTCAGACACAGGACGGGCTGCCCTGCTGGGACATGCCTTGCTTTTGGCCAACTGTGAGCTGGCTGCAGGCCATGCCACCTCTCCCTCAGGAAATGAGGTGTTTCTGAGGCTGGTCTGTCCACTGACCTTAACTTACGCCATTTACAGAAGCAAAGAGTTGGGGCCTAGTGTCCAGACTTGGGGCACCCACGGGGCACACATTGTCGGTTACATATGCCATGATACTCACAGGCTATGTTACACATGCTGACATATACACACCTTCTCAGACAGCTGCAGTGACCCCAGACACGAGCAGTGACACACATGTGCTCGACACACCACGGGGTGCACTGGGTACACTGACGTCAGCACAGAGGAAGCTGTTGTCTGCTCACATGGGTGGGACTCTTGGCTGCCACTGGCTCTGCATGCCTGGTCCCTCCCTAGGAGTGAAAATACCCCCTTACTGGCATCACGGGGGGCAGAGAGCAGGCTCTGCCTCAGGGCCGCCTGCTCGGTGCTGTGGCCCTGCCTGGGCGTGAGCTGTGCTGGGGAGGCTGAAGTAGGCGGTGGAGAGAGCAGACCCTGCAGTGGCCTGAGACTTGGGTCCTCCTGGCTGGCCACTGTGTGACATAGCCCCCTCTGCCCTTATCGTGACCTTGGTTTCCCCATCTGAAAGTGAGAGAGGGCCTCAAAACCTGTGGGGTCCCCTTTGGCTTGGAGCAGAGCAGTCAGGGTGAAATGTGGCTGCAGGGTCCCTGGGCCGTACAGTGAGGGGGCCCGGCATACCCTACATGCTTCCTCTATAAATGGTCTCAGGATGCAGAAGCTGGAGGGCTCCCCACTAAAGTGCGGCCAAGCAAAGGGAAGGGATAGACTCCTCCAGGGCCCCCAGAGACGCCACCGTGCCGTCCTCAGTACAGGGCACCAGTCAGGGACCCTGGGGGCAGCAGGAGGGGCTGTGGAAGAGTGAGCTCAGGCGGGCTCTCTGCCAGGCCACTGGTGCAAGTTGGAGAAGAGAGGACATCCAGGCAGGGACCCTCGAGGCCGAGGGAAGCTGGAGCTGAGGTGCTGGTTGGGGGCGGAAGTCACTGCCCCCAGGCCCAGCTCTGAGAGGCTCCCAGGCTGTGCAGGGAGTCCAGGCTGGCCCAGCAGTGACCGTTTATATGTTGGACTTCCTGCCAAATGTGAGCTCCCTGCGAGCAGGGCTTTCGTGTGTCCTCCGACACACTCACGTGTCAGTGTTTGAGGACTGCCCGCAGGGACCGCACCAGCGCAGCCCCTCCCGGCCCAGCCTGGCCTCATCTCTTCCCCCAGCACCTGCCCACTGAGATTCTGCCCAGGCAGGACTCTGAATACCCTCCTGTCCGAGAAGCTTCTTAAGAAGTTGGCCACAGGCATCCTCTTCACCAGAGCAAGAGAGAAAACTCTGGAGCCTGGGAGACCCTCCGGCAGGGGTCAGGGTGGGCACCCTTGATTGTTGGCAGGTGTTGCCCACACTGAGGGGGGAGATCAGAGTCCAGGGACAGGTGTGGTGGTCTGTTCCGAGGTCCCTGCCGGTGACCTGGGGGTGGCACAGAGGCCCCATGATGGATCCCACCCAGCAGCAGTGCGCAAGGGCTTGCATCTGCTCCTGCGTGAAGAAGCAGATGCAGACCTTGGAGGGGTCTCCGAGACACCGCACCCCTGGTACAGGCTGTGGCTACCTGAGGCCTCCGGGCCCCATGTTCCTCCCACAAAGTGCCTTCTCTGTGCTACGCGGAGGGGTCATGAGCATGTGGCAAGTTCTCTGGGGCCTTCGAGGGCAGAACTCAGGCACGGGGAAGCAGAGTGGGACCTCGAAGTAAAGAAAGACAGCCAGGGTTACCTGGAAACGGCCTCCACTCTGTCCTGGGTAATGAGTTCCTTGTAACGAAGCAGCCCTGGAGAGCCTGACACAGATGGGGGGATGCAGCGGCCCAGGTGCAGGTCCCAGCACACACGGAGAGCTCCTCACATGGGCACTTGCCCTTGCCCCGGTGTGGCCTGGGTACACGCAGCATGTGACACAGAATGGCAAAGTGCACACGGGCACACAACACAATGGGACCATGCACGTGGGTGTACAACGCAGAACATCACCCCCGCCCCCCCGGCCCCCCCGCACACAGGTGCCCACCTCACGGCCATTAAGTGCGGCCAGGGCTGTTGAGGAACATCACGTAAACCGCAGCTGCACCGCAACAGTTTACAGGGCTTCACTGTACAGCTGGCTGTATATTTTAGGAACTCATCCATCTGTGCTCTGCACCTGCCTGCAGCAGGAGGAGGGGTGGGTGGTCTGAGTCTCTCGGACACAGTCCCGCCCACAGGGTCACCTGGAGGGCCAACGGTCACTTTGTCAGCACTGATTTGTCCGTCAGGGATTTTCAGAAGAGGAAAGCTGACGTGGACAGTGAGTTTTACTGTTTATCCTCACAACTCTGGCCCAGCCTGGCCTTCTGAGGTCACGGACTTAGATGGACCCCATCCAAGGCCAAGTCTTGGACTCCCATTGCCAACGATCCTATCCCTCCAGGGCAGGTTGAGTCAGTGACATCCTTGTGGGGCGCCTTGATGTCTTTGTGGGCGCCGTTTGGGTGTGACCTGCTGAGCTCTCCACGAGGCCATCCAGTCCTCTGTGCTGATGTCTGGGGTGTCACAACGGGCAGCCCTGGGATGCGCACGCCCCTGGAATTATGCACGGTGCCCAGAAGTGGGTTGGCTGGAGGGCACAGCTTGGTACTAGCTGAGACCCTGAGTGGAGCCCGTGTGCAGAGGCCAGACCAGACCTACCACAGACATGGGAGGGCAGCAGCTCCATGCCTGTGTCCAAGGCCACAACCTGACGCTTTTCCCAGGGCACTTAACAAAGTTCCAGGTTGGCACTGGGGGCTTCCCGCTTGCAGACTGGGGAACTGGGAAGACTGCTCAGAGGCCACTGAGAAGTGGGAGGAGAAGAGGCAGTTGGCAGGGCTGGGGCTGGTTTGAGGTATTTGCACCTCTCTATAGAGGAGTGCAGGCATCTCCAAGTGTGGGGTTCTCCTGCGCTGCCAGGTCAGAGGAGCCCAACTTTTGATGCTCTGTGTACGTGCAGATGCCAACAGACTCTCCTGCCAGAACAGACAGGTCATTCGCCTGGACTCGGTGGCACTGTCAAAATCTGAGAATTTGCCCCATGTCAGCAGTTGCGTAATTTTGTGTCTGAGATCCAGTGGGAATGTGTGGGTTCCTGAGCCCCTGAGTCCTCAGAGATGTGACAGGTGATTGAAAACTGGTAAAGGGGGACTTCCCTGGTGGTCCCGTGGGGAAGACTCTGCGCTCCCAATGCAGGGGGCCCGGGTTCGGTCTCTGGTCGGGGAACTAGATCCCTCAAGCATGCCGCAACTAAGAGTTTGCATGCCGCAACTAAGAAGCCCGCATGCCACAACTAAACATGCTGCAACAAAGATCCCGTGAGCCGCACCTAGGACCTGGTGCAGCCAAAATAAATAAATAAATATTTTTAAAAAAAGAACGAAAAACCCAAAAAACTGGTAAAGGGCAAACCTAGGACTTGGGCTGGGTCATCCCACCTTCAGCCAGGAACATGGCCCTCAGCAAACTTGTCAGCTTCTGCTCCGGGCTGATGTTCTGCTTCCTGTTTCTGCCGTATGCTGGCCTTGACACACTGGGGTCTTTCTTATTGCTTTTAGCTGGTGAATGCATATTAGATGAGCTCCACTCGTGGGCACATGCCCCGAGACCCTCCTCTCAGATCAGCCTCCCATTCTCTCACTCCTCACTCCTTCCTTCCTGATCCTTCTGCTTCACCCGCTCCTTAAACATGGGTTGGCTGGCTGGATGAGTGATGGCTGGCTGGCTGGCTGGATGAGTGGATGATGGATGGATGATGGATGGATGGATGGATGGATGGATGCGTAGATGAGTGGATGGGTGGATGGCTGATGGAGGAATGGGTGGATGGGTGGGTGATTGAGTGGATGATGGTTGGGTGGGTTCCGCCCTAGGCGCTCTTCTCTTTCTTGTGTACTCCTGTGGTTTCCTTTATAGATTATGACCCCAGATCTAGCTTCAGTCCAGATACTAAAGAGTCTACAGCTCACCATATGTGTCCACTTCACAGTCCCTGGAGCCCCTTTCCCACCACTGTGTTGTCATCGCCGTCTGGCTTTCAGTCACCCAGAGACCACCCTAGACTCCTCCCCGTTAGCCGAGTGGCAAGCCTCATCTGTGCTCCCGCCTAGATCCCTCTCCCTCCTGGTGACCTACCTGGCCCCTCTCACCCATCATTATTTCCATGACACCCCAGACTCTGCCCCAGCTTGTCTGGCGCCTGATGGGCACGTCTGGCCACACTGCTCTCCGGGCTGCTCGGGGAACAGCCCAGGCTGCCTGCACTCCAGGCCCTGCCTCTGCTCCAGGGCCCAGCTTTTGGTCTCCCTGCCCTCCCTCAATGTCAGAGCACAGCTGAGTGGTTTCCTCTGCCCAGGAGCCCCACTTCCCAATACTACTACTCTGTAGCCACCCAGTCCCATTCCGACTTGCATACCACCTTTTGCCTTTGTGGGCCACCTCCTCCATTAAAGACTAATATAATCCATGCTAGATTCATTATTCACTATTATTATATTCTTTTTTCCTTCTGACTTTAAAGGAAATTAAAATAAAAATGTTTTTGTGATCCTTAAAAGTACCAGGGGTCCAGGTGCTATACCCTCTGTGCCTGGTGGTGACATCGGCCCTGCTACTTACTACCTACTCACCTTCAAGACCCGCGGCAGCATCCCCTCCTCCAAAAGCCTCCCAGGATCACCCTCCTCCCCTGTTAGGGCCCCGCTGTGTCCAGAACAGCAGGACATACCCCAGTCCCACAGGTTTCCTGCTGTGCTGCCAAAGCCGTGGGCAGGCCCGGGTACTCCGAGGTGCTCCAACCAAACTGAACCCAGAGTGGGTGAGGAACAGGGTGCTGGTGGCTTAGAAGGGTCAGGTGGCGCCCCCTTGGGGGTGCTGATTTGGGTGGCTTCAATGAGAGGTGGTGCTGGCAGCCTGGTCCAGAAGCTGGTCCAGAAGTGCTAGGAGCAGGGGAAGGGAGTGTTGGAAGAGACTGAGTTTTTGTTTCTGTTTTTAATATGTATTTATGTATTTGGCTGCATTGGGTCTTACCTGCAGCAGGCAGGCTCTCCGTTGTGGCATGTAGGATCTTTTGTTGTGGTAGCAGGCTTCTCTCTAGCTGTGGCGTGTGGGTGCTAGAGTGCACGGGCTTAGCTGCCCCATGGCGTGTGGGATCTCAGTTCCCCAACCAGGTATTGAACCCGCGTCCCCTGCATTGGAAGGCGGATTCTTAACCACTGGACAACCAGGGAAGTCCCGAGACTGAGTTTTTGAAGAAGAACCTGGCCTTCAGGGAGGGGCAGGCAAGGTCAGCAGACATCACCCCCAATTCTGGGTGGGCAGTAGGAGCCCAGGTACACGGTGGCCCATAGATGCCGAGACCTCCCCGTGTCCATCTCTGGGG
This sequence comes from Phocoena sinus, assembly GCF_008692025.1. Taxonomy (NCBI): domain Eukaryota; kingdom Metazoa; phylum Chordata; class Mammalia; order Artiodactyla; family Phocoenidae; genus Phocoena; species Phocoena sinus. Next base: position 126,525 of record NC_045763.1, on the reverse strand, counting down.
ATCCCGGCGGGATGCACCTGCGCCTGCAGCCAGAGCTGTGCCGGCCACCATAGCTCTGGAGCTGGGCCTGAACGCCCTCCCTCTGGGCCCCTCCTCCAGCCCTTTGGCCCGGCCACCATAGCTCTGGAGCTGGGCCTGAACGCCCTCCCTCTGGGCCCCTCCTCCAGCCCTTTGGCCCTCAGGATGCCCAGGCAGGTCCAGGTGCCTCCCCCACCCCTGAACCCCACTCTGGCTCCGTCCAGGCTCACAAAGCCCCACCATGGGGGAGGGGCATACACCGACCCCGGCCTAGGCGCACAGGGGTCTCCCTCTTGGCCTTCCGGTGCCCAGCCTGGGGGTCCAGCAGCGGCTGCTCATTCTGCTGCTGTGGGGATGGGGTCTAGGAGGTGCCCGTGTCCCTGGGGTCTGCCCATGACAACAGGAGGAACCATCAGGCCCCTCTGAACAGCGCGGGAGGATTCCACAGACCTCCGTCCCCCACCCCACCTCCCCTGCCTGCAGCACTGAGGCCAAGACTGATAAAACCCCCACCTCACAGGAGACAGCTTTATCTTGTTGATCGGAAGTCTGCCAGCCCAGTTTATGATGGAACAGAAGCTCTCCACATCTGAGTTTATGTGCTGCAGTATAACGAGGGGTCAATGAGATTAAAAGTGGGCTCGCGAGAGGACCGTGGACAGCTCACTCCTCAGCGCTGCCGCAGAAAGCCTCCAGCAGCCCCTGCACCCGGGGAGCGGCAGGGCAGGAACAGGAAGGGCAGGAGAGAGAGCAGCCCAGGAGGCAGGCGCCGCCGCCGCCGGGGTGGGGGGGTGGGGATGGGGGGGTGGGGGTGGGGTGGGGTGGGGTGGGCGTGGGGTGGGGGGTGGCGGTGCAGGGGGCGGCAGGAGAAGCTGACGCAGTGCGGCGCAGGGCTGGGGCCAGAGGCGGCGAGGCTGGCCTGGAGCAGGGACCTGGGGAGTAGGAGGACAGGGGGCGCAGAGGGGCTCCCTCAGGGCCAGGGAAAGGCCCTGGCCCTGAGAACAGGTAGCAGAGGGCCCTACGGTGGGTTGAAGGACAGAGTTCTGACCCTGGCCCGGGACCCATTGTCTGAGGAGGTTTCGGTGGGCGCGCCGCAGCTCAGGCCCCCCTCCCTGCCCCCTCCGCAACCCGCTCTGTCAATACCCCCTTGGAGTCCTGGGTGAGGGTGAGGGTGAGGGAGGGGTGTCCTCTGTCCAGGTGGGGGCCTGGGCACTGGCCTGCGTGAGGCTGGCTTTGGAGCTCAGGCTAGACCCTGACTTCAGAATTTATACAAATAAACGAAATGAAAAGTGCTGGCAGCACTGATCTGATTACAGACTCATTCATTCTCTGGTCGTTAATAATTTGTGCAAGAAAGGATCGCGGCCGCTCGGGGAGCAGAAGGCTGTGGCCCAGCCTTCCCTCGGCGCCTGGGCCGCGGGAGCTGGAAACATAAATTATTAGTTTCTTATCGCTCAGCCCGCCATCGCTCATGCTGCCAGGGGCCTGGCAGGAGCCGGCGGCAGTCCCCCCGCCTGCCTGGGCCTGGCTCTCAGCTGCTGCTTGCTGTGGAGACTCCGGGGGGCCCCTCATCCTCCCTCCCTTAATGGCGGGACCCCTGGAGCCTCGGCCTTGGCTTAGAGTCTGCGGCTGGTGCCAAGGCCGACTCTGGAGCAGGCGGGGCTGTGGGGTTTCGCTCTTGTGCTCTGGACCTCAACACAGCGCGCCCCCCCCCCCCCCCGCCCCCGCCGGCGAAGCCCCATCACTGGAGGTTGCTGAAGCGGCCTCCCACGCCTGGCCCCTGGTACTTGCCCGGTCAGTGCCGAGGTCACCATCACCAGCACAACAGAGGCCCCCACACCCCTCCCCACAATGCCCCACCCAGGGCGAAGGAAGGATCGGTGTCTGGGTTTGTGTGGCCTCTTTCAGGTGCGTCTGTGGTGCCTCCCTGGGTGGGACTCAGCGCAGGCACCTGTCCCAGGTGTGCGTACCTGCAGGCATGGCACTCACCCCCTGGCTCATCCTGTCCTCCTGTGTCCAGCACTGGGCTCCTGGTCAGGCAGGCGGGCTGCGAGAAAACAGTCTAGATCCGTGGTTGGTCTGACGGAGGTGCCCCGAGCCGCGGCGGGGTGGGGCCGGGGGAGGGGGGTGGCCCGGGGCTGTCCCCTGGGCTGTGCGTCTGTGCCCCCAGGTGGAGCTGCGGAAATGCACAGACGTGGGGGCTGAACGCCGAGGCCACAGACCCCAGCGTGCTCCAGCCTGAGTGGTGGTTAAGGCAATTATGGTAATTACAGAATTACAGAAATGAGCACCCTCAGACCGGGCTCCCACCCCCAAGCTGAGGAAGCTGAGGCAGAGGCCAGGTTGGGAAGTTGGGGTGGGGGCTCTGGGCTCCAGCCGTCCCGGACGGAGAATGTGGCAGGATCAGACGCAGGCACCGACACCTCTCTCCTGCCAGCTAATGTTGGACCCGAACGCTGATGGGCTTCCCTGTCCCGGCTTGCTTACCCTAAGCCTACCTTGAACCCGCCAGGTTGGCAAGACCTGGGGGTCAGTGGTATGCAGCACAGAGCGCCCAAGGCCACATGCCCAGGCCGCTGCACCCCCCACTTACTGGCTGCGTGGCCCTGGGACAAACTTCACCCTCTCCGAGCCTGAGTCTGTAAAAAGGGAGTAAGAATTAAACAAGATGAAAGTATATGCCTTGAGCACCTAGTCTGTGCCAGGCATCCCAGGCCTGTGTGGGGCGGGGTACGTGTGCCGCCGGCCTCCGCAGGGTCTGGCTCTGAGCCCCACTCCACAGCAGCATTCATTTTTGCTCCAGACACATTCAGTGTGTCCTCTGGCCTCGCGAACACCTGGATGCGGTTGTAGGAAAAGCTTCCATGTCCTGGAGCACCCGTGCTTTCGTCCCAGTTGTTGCTGGGCCGTATCCTCCTGCCTCTGTGCGTGCCTCTTGGTTTTTGGTTGGGTAATCAGGACTGTGAGTTTTGTTGGGAGCTGAATATTTTCATAAACATCCTTGCACTTTGCTCCGGACACCAGGAAGTTACTTGGTAGCTGTTTGGTCCCTTCAGGTCTTGCTTTTAAGCTTTGCTGGGAGAACCAGAGCAGCCTTTAGTCTTGGGCCAATTCTGTCCCATTTTACTGTGGCAAGACCCACTTGATCCTCTGCCCCATTTTCAGGTCTTCTGGCCCGGCTGTTGGAACGAGCCTGCACTTTTCACAGCCCATGTGAGCTCTGGACCCGACTCCCTTTAACCTTCTTGGTGGGTCTTTCCTGGCCTCTGGCACGATCCTCACACGCACGGGCTGATCCGTGCTCTGCAGACTCTGGGGCTCTCTCCTCTCTGTGCTTCGAACTCTTGCCGCCTCAGCTTTCCGGGCCTCCCAGCTCCGTGTCTCCCCGCTGGGGCATCCCTGAGCCCGCCTGGGTCCCCTGCCTGCGCCACAGCTGGAGACCCCGGAGGCAGCGCGCTGGGGGACCCGAGGGCTCACCCCAAGGGCTCACCCCGATGCTTCAGCGTCATGGTTCCCCGTCCCTTGACATCTGATGTGCTGTCTCGAGGGCCATTGTTTCCTGTATTTTGCCTGGTGTTTGAGTTGTTCTGGCAGGAGAGTAGGCCTGGTTGCTCTGTCTTGTCAGAGTGCCTGTCCCACGAGCTCACAAGTTGCCCCATACCTGGTACAGGGCCAGGCATAGAGGAGGCTCTCAGCAGGTATTTTCGTTTTTTCTTTTAAAGAACATTTATTTATTGGGCTGCGCCATGTCTTAGTTGTGGCACATGGGATCCTCGTTTCTGTGTGCGGGATCTTCCTTGTGGCATGCGGGATCTAGTTCCCCGACCAGGGATCGAACCTGGGTCCCCTGCATTGGGAGCACGGAGTCTTAGCCATGGTGCCGGCAGGGGAGTCCCTCGGCAGGTGTTTTCTGGGCCCCACGGTCTGCCTCACAGCAGACTCTCAGCCCCATCACTTGCCAGTTCACCGCAGCCTGGTAAAGGCGGGACATCCTGAACTCCATCCCAGGGAAGGGGCGTCAGAGGGGGCTCCATGGTCAAGGGCCTGGAAGACGTGCTCTCTGCAGCACCCCAGCATGTCCTCTGTTGGTCACTTCCACCTCCAGGCCCTTAGGCCCATCCCTGCTGCCCGGGGCGGCTGGTGGCTTTACTATGGGGACCAGGGGGGCATGGGAGCAGGGAGTGAGGGCCACGGCACGTTAGAGGTGAAAGTGCCCCCCATGCGTGGTAGAGCAGCGAGAGCTGGGACGGAGTCTGAGTCCACTCTGGGGAGAACCCAGTGGGCCCGGGACCGGGGTTCCATCCATCAGTGGGGAAAGCTTTGTCATCAGTGCCCCGGTGACAGTCATTGGGAGAAGAAATTTAATCTTGGAAAGCCCCTGGTTCGTCTTATCTCCTGCAAGTACACTCTGTAGACTGTGTGAGCAGCAGCCTCAGTCATGGACACAGACATGTCACACACGGGACACAGGCAGGGCTGGCGGCATCAGGCTTTGGCTTGGAGTGGACACTGTCTGAAACAGAGGTGGGTTCAGATCTCAGCCTGCCACCGCCCAGGGGCTCCAAGGACAGCGTGCTGCTGACATGGGGCGCTCGCGGAGGATTCTCTAGGGCTGGCCTTCTGGAGCAGCCTGGGGCATGGTACCCAGAGGAGGCAGACGTCTGACCTGCAGGCAGACCTGGGCCTTGGCCCCTAGCTCTGCAGGTGGATGGGCTCTTCCTGAGCAGGCTGGGGATGGTGGACAAAGCGGAGGGGAAGTGAGGGTGCCATCCGTATGAATCTTGGTCTTGAACTGTGCTATGTTTCTTCTGTTTGTGGGGCAGGTGAGACCCATAGGCTTCAAGGAGCCAGGCATTCTTTGAGTGGCAGGTAAAACTTTCCCAGAGAGAGCCTGGGAAAAGGGCCTAGTTCAAAATGCCACCCACCTTCAACACAGCCAGCAGCAAGCTAGAGCCTCTGGGAACCCCAAGTCAGAGGCCGATGTGGGGAGGGCGCTGCTTCGACGCAGCCCTAGGGGGGCTTGAAGCCCAGTGCTGATTGGGAGGCGCTGTCCTCAGAGTCGGTGGCTTTGGGAAGCGTAGTACCCGAGCAGCAGATGCCACAGACCCCGCCCAGCCGTTTCTTCCAGCCCCGGGCTGGATCTCAGGTGGGAACCGCCCCTCCACCGCCCCCGCCACTTGCCCCACACTTGCCCCCTGTTAGAGGCTCAGGCCTCCCCTTGCCGGGCAGCCCTGCTAGGCCCCTGCTGTTGCCCCGCTGGCCTCCCTGGTGCTGCTTGGAGCATTCAGCCTGTCATTTCCCGACTCATTATCTCCACGGCCCCACTGCCAGAAGGACGAGCACACAGTTACCGTTTCTCCGTGATTTGTTCAACTAGTGCTGAGCCTGCCTTTGCGCCAGGTACAGTGTTGCACGCCCGGGACAAGGTGGGCGGCTCACACGGTCCCTGCTTCCTGGTGTGGGAGCTGGAGAAGAGGCTCTGACCCACCTCCTGGACTGGGCAGACCCACCTCTCAGAGCCCCTGCAGGACGCAGCCCAGGAGCTACGGGATCCCCCGCATCCCAGAACAGCACTTTGACGCCAGTCCCCTCCGTCTGCTCCCTACTCAACTTTTGATGCCAATTTCAAACGCCACTTCCTCCATGAAACCTTCTGGATCTCTCCAGTTAGATGAGGACATTGTCCCTTGAGCTTGTGAGCATGTGTTCCTGCATTTCCAGAACTCAGGCTCTGACTTGCATAGGAATCCAATATTCCCACCTGAACTGGGGGCCCTAGAGGGGTCTCCTCTCTGTTCTGGGGGCAGCTGGCACTCAGGAGGCCTTGGAAATATGTGTCATAATGACTCAGCATTTCACAAGCTTCACAAGCATAATCTCAGGTGCCTTTAGAGCATCTCTGAGGTAGATGCTCTTTTTACCTCCTGTTACAGGTGACAGCTGGCAGGTGGCAGAATAGCCTTGTGGCCACATCCTCTGTGCTTTAATCAAACAAGCCCTCAGCTGCTCTGGGCCAAGGCTTGCTCCTGAGCTCATCACTTTGATTATTAATTACCCCCTTAATTATCAGCTAAGGACTTCTCAGGGATTCCTGGGCTAAAAGCAGAAGAAAGCAGGGGAGCCAGCAGGATCCAGAGGTGCCATTGGACGTCGTCTTGCTGTCAGGCAAGATGCTGAGAGCTGCCTGAGCTCTGGATGCCTGAAGGTCTGGAGGCTGCTGTTTGGAAGGCCAGGAGCTCACGTGACGCACGAACCTGCAGTGGGGGCCGTGCCGGTCATCCTGCCTGTATGCCAACGAGCTGCCTGCTTCCCTGCCTCGGCAGCGGGCTGGGCTCCGAGACACCCAGCCCCTCCTCCTGTCTGCCTTAGCACCCCACTCTGTGGCTCACCCCACTTTTCTTATTCCTCCAGTGGCTTCCCCTGGGGATGCAGCCTCTCTGCTCTGGGACCTTGTTCAGCACCCACCTGGCTACCATGCCGGGATTCCGAATCCCCACTGGTCGCCCTCCAAGGCTCGGCCCCCAACCACCCCCATCATCACTCTGCAGGGCTGACATGCTGGCTCAGAGCACACGCACAGAATCACACGCGTGTGTCTTCTTACCAGCAAGAATACAGATCAGGTCACACAAACCCACTAACTTGGCTCTTTCCGGGCTGTGTGTTAACACAGAGACACAATTTACCTGGGTTTCCCACACCCAGGCCCAGAAACCCTGAATGGGGCGTCCCCACCCCCAGCCGGTGTGGTTGCCTCTGGGCTGATTTCCTTTATCACTGGCCAAGGATGAGTAATTCTATCGTGAAACACAGTTCAGGGTGATAGATGAAGGAGCACAGTTCAGGGTGACAGATGAAGGAGCGGGGCAGATGATTTCCTCACTGCCTCCCTCCCGTTGGAGAGGGAGGCTGGAAGGAGATTCCTGCCCTTCTATAAAGGGAAGGCAGCCAGGAGGGGACACGTGGGGAGCAGCCACAGAGAGCCTGGTGGGCAAGGCCGGCGTGGGGCTGGGGTGGGGGAGGCAGAGGACACCGTGGGAGCCCAGGCGGGCAGGCAGATGTGTCCCCCAGTGCTATTCAGGGTCGAGGTTTAGGGGGTCCTACGTTGGGGGCAGGGCAGGGGCGCTGCTCCAGTGTCCAGACCGGAAAACGCGGAGCAACTTTTGTCTGAAAACTGCCACAGTCCTTCCCAGGAGCCTCAACTCCATCTTTTATCTGTGATGAAATTCTCTATGAATTGGTATCTTTTTCAACAGTGCTCAGCTCACTGGCATGAGCAAGCAGGTCTATACTTTTCAAAATGACACCGAGACTATCTCAGCGCTTGGGGGCCAGTTTTGGGTTTTCTGGAGCCTCTTCCAGGTGCTCCCGTTAGGGTTCTAGTCTGAACAGCTGCTGGTGGGTGTGCGCGGGGGTGCTGACCTGCCCGTCCACCACCAAGGTCCCCGGCCACAGTGTGAAACCGAGTGGGGCCCTGTGAGGCTCCTGGGCATGGAGGCCTCTTTTTTTTTTGTCCCCCATTTCTTGCAGGCGAGACTCCAGCCTCCATGACCTTCCCTGGGTTCCAAAGGGCGGATTCGAACAGCTGCTAATCAGGGGGGAAACAGCCAGGAAACCACCCGAGGCGAGATTCGAGGGACCCGAGAAGCTCCTCAAGATTCGGAGAGTGACCAGTGGAGATGAGATTACGGGAGTACAAGCCCTGCACACACCCTGATCTTGTCAGCAACCCCTCCCTTGAAGTACTGAGTACTGATGAGTACCTCCTCATCACATCCTCCCGGGTGGGGACACACAGTTTTCTGAGGCGGGAGCCTACTGTGTCCCCCTTTGCCTGACAAAGCAATAAAGCTCTCCTTTTCCACTTTACCCAAAACTCTGTCTCCGAGATTCCATTCCGCACCGGTGTGCAGAGAAGCTGAGCTTTCCGCATCAGGTCGGGTGGCTGACGGCGGGGCAGGAGGGTGCTAGTAGCAGCCACCGGATGCCCAGGGAGCAGGTTCACCCCGGTCTGTTATGGGATGCGAGGGTCTGGGGTCTAGGAGTGGGTGGGAACTAACAGAACCGGCGCCCCCGCCCACCAGGTACGGTCAGCCAAAGCGATCGGCTACAGAGGGGCGACCCCCTCCGCTCCACGGGACCCGCAGGTCGCTCCGCGGCTGGACCTCAGGACACATTCAGCCCTGCAGCGGGGAGAGGCGCTGGCTGGCTGGTGGGCACCAGCCCTAGCGGCACTCGTGGGAGGCGCCGGCGGCGACGCTGTCACTGCGGTTGACAAGCCCCTCGAGAGACAGTGCCCGCCGCCCACAGGCCGGGGGCGGGAGCTGGGGGCCGGCGCGGGAGCGGACCTGTCCCCAGAGGCCGCCGGCGGCGGCGCGGCGGAGGCGCCAGGCGCGTCCGGGAAGTCTGGGCGGCCGTCCGCCCGTAGCTGCCCCCGGGCCTGCGCCCCAGCCAATCGGGGCCACGCGCCCGCGGCTCCCCACGCTCCCCCCGCTCGCCCACAGCCACCCGGCCGCGCGGCTTAACCCTTCCCTCCCCGGCCCTCCGGCCTGGCGCGCAGGTGCCAGGCGACTCCGCTGGACCCGGGCCTGAGGCCGGCACGCAGAGCCTGGGTGTCCCCGGCTCCGCAATGCCGCCGGCGCAGAGGTCCCGGTGGGCGGTCCCGGGAGCTGCAGGTCTGGGACCCGCGGCTGGGTCCTCCCGGGTCACTGAGGAAACCAGCCCTCCCGGCCTTGGCCCCACGGCCACCAGGCTCTCTGCAGCCACATCTGCCCTCCTGCCCTTCCTCCCGACATCACAGGGGTGACAATGACATACCAATGACAATGACATTTTCCGTATTATTGGTGTGCTAGGCACCGTGCTGTTCATGCAAGTCGTGAAGCTAACAATCGTTGTGTTGCCTCAGGGTGCAGATGCGGAAATGGCGGACCAGACAGGCAAGGACTTGGCCACAGTCACCAAGAACCACATGAGCAGCGTCCTGCTTCCTGCTTCAGGGCCAGGGCCCCCTCTAGCCCCACCTGCGCCACCCGCCTCCGCACATTCAGACTCTTCTTCCTTTGCAGCTGCTTCTCCCCAGCCCCACAGCCTCACACATCACAACGCACAGACCTTTCCTTTCAGCCACACCTGTCTCTTTCCTGTTTCAGCAAAACTTCTAGAGTTGTTCGCAGAGGATTGACAGTCTCCCCTGCTCTGTAACCTTCACACTCCAGCTTCCACCCTCACCAGCCAGGAAACCGCTTTGTCAGGCGCTGCCAGGACTCCACCCACCCCTCCCTGCAACCCAGGATCTAAACCACACTCTCACCCTCAGTGTTGGATGCCCTGCACTCCCATCTGTACCTTTTTGTTTTGTTCTACGCCTGCTGCCATGCAGCTTTAACGGCCCCATATACTGACGAAAAGTTTTTATTGAGCTCCTACTGTGTGCAGAGCTCTGCTAGGTGCCAGGAGCTTGTATTCCACTAGGGGTGGGGCAGATAGTGAATAGACTAATTAATAAATAAGAAAAACACTAGACAGTCTTATGTGGAGGATGGAGAGAGAGTGGTTTTAACAAGCTCAGTGCTTTTGTGGTAGTTCTTGGCTGGATGTCTGTCTTGGTCAGAGGGAAGCCCCTTCAGGTAGAAAGAGGATCCCTGGGAAGCCCTAAGGCAAGACCAAGCTTGGTGGGCGGGGCAGGGGAGGGTGCAGGGATTCTGGGTGATCTCCACGCTGGGGTCTGCACTCCCATTGCTGGTCAGGACAGAGGGAGTTCGAGATTTCTTAATGTCGGGGAAAGAGCGCTAAACTGGGGGCTTCTTGGTTCCCCAGGTGGACTGTGCCGAGGCGATGTGGCCCACGGGTAGGTAACTGTGGGACTCCTGGGGCTCAGGATGAGGGTTGGCAGGCAATGATCCCTGGGGGGGGGGAGGGGGAGGAAGTGTCAGCTCCAAACACTCGCTGAGCCCAAAGAATGTGGATTTCAGCAGCTTTAATCAGGTGAGACCCCCCCGACCCTGCCCTCTCCTCCTCGACCCTGCAGGCAGGGGCGGAGGAAATGCACGCAGAACCAAGTCCCTTCTGCCCACTGCAGGAGGCCGGCTTGACCACTCACACAGGACTGGGCATTCTAATCACTGAAATGAGACTTTTAAAAATGACCTTAAGGAACAGAAGACTTCAGTTACTGGAGAATGACAGAAAAGTCTTGGGACTTACCTTAGGTTTCACCTACTACGGGGAAAATCAGATGTCACAGAGTGGGGCTCCCCAAGTTGTTTCTGTGGGCCCAGCTTCTTCACACGGTGGCCCTGTAACCTGTGCTCCCCAAGACTTGGGGCTGGGTGTCTGGGCGCAGAAAACTGTAGAGCGAGTGTGTTTAACGGGGAGGTGGCTGCAAACCTAGGAGGCACTGAGCTGTCTGTCTGTAGCTAATGGGAGACAACCTGCCTGCAGGTTGTGACAGAGGCGCCGCTGATCCCCCAGAGCCCCCCCCCCCACCCCGCCGTCCCCATCCCATAGTGTAGGGTTCCGCAGGAAGGCAGCTCGGCCCGACTGTCTTCCTGGCCTCTGTATTTTAGGTGAGGAGTGGCTGGGGTGAGAGGGTGAGTGGAGGCTGAGTTTCCAGTGCCTTCCTGGGGGTCTCGCCTTCTCTCCTGGAGCGTGGAAGGAGCTATCCCAGGTGGAAGAACCTGACTCCCTCAGGTCAGGTAGAGAGCCACCCAGGGGATCCCACACAATTTTGTCGAGTGAGAAAGGACCTCAGTGACTGTAGGGTGAGGCTCCAATTCTGGGTTATGTGTCCCCAGATGTCTGCCCACCCTGATGAACACAAGGTAGCTATCATTGCCCCCCCACCCGGCCCCAAGGTGGATGAAGAGGGGGGGTCCAGGGTAGCTCGGAGAACAGGCCTTCACATTTTGGGAGGAGTGAGAGGAAGCAGCAGGGGGCTTAGAGAGGAGGGGAGCCGTCAGCCCTGAGAAAGGCCATGGGGACGCTGGAATGCAGTGCTGGAAGCGCTCCTTGGAGCTGCCTCCTGGGCCGGCAAGGCTGGCATGAAGCTGGGATGTGGCCCGGGGCACAGGGTGAGCAGAGGTCTGCCTGTGGGCTACACCGCCTAGAGGTCTGACCAGGAGTGCCAGAGAGAGGAGCAGAGTGGAGGGAAAGTTGATGCCTCGTCCCTCAATTTGGGAGAGACTGAGTGTGTTAGAGGCCAAGGGTCTGCTTTAGAGCCCATGGTTGAAGAGGCAGGAGGAGTTTCCCAAAGGAGCAAGGTCAGCCTTAGACAGGAAGAGGAAGCCCAGCCTCAGGCTGAGAACAGGAGTGCCCGACAGGTCAGGTCAAGGCTGGTGAAAGAGGAGGAAGAATGGGCCCAAAGGTTGCTGCCGGGTCACTGGCCTTGGGGTGCGGGTTTTGGAATTGGGGTAGTCATGGGTCCCATGGCGGGGTGGAGGAAGCAGGAGACGAGAGGCGTGAAGCCGGAGGAAGGTGGAGGGCCTGGGTGAGGGCAGATGATGTGGAGAGGAAGGTGCCAGCAGGGGCATGGATGGGGGGCCTGCAGGTGGGGGTGGGGGAACCATTCGCCCCAGAGCAGCAGACTGTGGGCCGGCGTCCCAGGGGGTCGCTGGGCTCCCATTACCCCAGGCACATAATGCTGGCTTGGTTTACTTATTTATTTTATTGAGATTAAATTCACATAATGTAAAATTAATTATGTTAAAGGGAACAATTTGGTGGCATTTAGTGCATTCACAGTGATGTGCCACCAACATTGTTGTTTAGTTTCAAAACATCTTCATCACACCAAGAGGAGACCCCACACCCGTTACACGGTCATTCCCTGTTATCCTCTCCCGTACCCCTGGCAACCACTCATCTATTTTCATCTCCATGGAGTTGCCTCTTCTGGACATTTCATAAAATGGACTCGTACAATAAGTGACCTTTTGTGACTGGTTTCTTCCATGCAGCATGTTTTCAAGATTCATCCATGTTGTAGCCTGCATCAGTGCTTCATTTCGTTTATGGCTGAATAATATTCCATTGGGTACATATGCCACAATTAAAAAAATTTATTTATTTATTTGGTTGTGCGGGGTCTTAGTTGTGGCAGGCGGGCTCTTTAGTTGCAGCATGTGGGCTCCCTGGTTGTGGCTCATGGGCTCCTTAGTTGTGGCATGCGATCTCTCAGCTGCGGCTCTCATGCGTGTGGGCTCTAATTCCCTGGCCAGGGATTGAACCGGGGCCCCCCGCATTGGGAGCACAGAGTCCCATCCACTGCGCCACCAGGGAAGTCCCCTATGCCACAATTTTTGTATCCATTCATCAGCTGATGGGCATTTGGGTTGTTTCTACTTTTTGGATGACGCTATGAGCATTTGTGGACCAGGTTTTGCTCAAACGTATATTTTCAGTTCTCTTGGGCATACTGCCAGGGAGTGGAATGGCGATGCTATGTGTAACTTTCTGGGGAATGACTAGACTATTCCACAGTGGCTGCCCCACTTTACATCCCCACCAGCAGCGCACAAGGGTTCCAACTTCTGCGCAGCCTCCCCAACACTTGCTTTTTTATCCCCCCCTTTAAAAAAGATTATAGCCATTCTAGTGGATGTGGAGTGGTACCTGGTTTGTTTGTTTTATGTATTTGTTTTCTCAGTTGGACAGTGGTTTCAGAAGGCAGCAGTGTACCAGTGGGGTGTGGAGGACAGAGAGGGCTCAGCTGTCTGGGGGTGGGGTGGGAGCAGCATCATTGCCTCTGATGGTCCCAACGACCCCTCCAGGAGGCACTGTTATCTCTATCACAGAATAGCCTCAGAGAGGCTGGATGACTCACTCATGCGGATTCTTACTAGGGAAGGAATTTGCTGATTTCAAAGCCCTCTTCTCCCCTATTTATTCTTTGCTGTCCCTACAAGGCTGTGTCTTGGGAAATAGGCTCGTCCCCAGATGAGCTCAAAAGGCCACAAACTTGCACGCTGTGGCGCTGGAGTCCCACATGTGGTCACCCAGAAGTGGGGACTTGGGCAGATGTCAGAACCAAATTTCAATAGGCAGGTACTTCCCAGGACATGAGCCTCTTTAATGTACCTTTGGGGTCCAGAACTAGACCATAACTTTGGGAACCTGGCCATTTTTATGATGTTTGTCGCTTCCGTCAAAGCTTCCCGTTTGCTCACCCTTAATTCCGCGCGCCCGTGTTTTGGAACTCCTTTCCGCAGGGCTGCCCCAAATCCAGGGACAGTTCCGCGTCATTTCAGGGGGCAGCGCCCCCTGGTGGCGGCGCTGCGAGCCTGCGCGGAGGACCCGCCGCTCCCGCCCGGGAAATCAGGTGGGCGGTGCCTTCTGGGTGCAGGTAATGGACAGAGACCCCTGCCCGCAGCAGCAGCATGCGGGAGCCCAGGGCATCGAGGGACAGAACAGGGGTACGGGGAGGGTGGGAGGCAGCAGCACCTCAGTCTTCTAGGTTCTGGAGGAGGGAAGGCCCAGGTGCAGGCAAGGACATGGGCCTAGCACCCCAAGCCCCAGGACCCCTGTTTCTTGGGGTTTTCTTAAAAGGGTGAGCAGAAGGTGGGGCCTTGATGTGGGCACATCTCCTCGACACAAGGAGGGTGATGGGCGGGGGTATCAGGTGGCCCTGGAGCCTCACCAAAATCCTGGGTGGCAGGGCCTCTTTAGACCTCATGGATTTGCATGTGAGGAGGGTCCTCCACCCTCATCTCCTCCGGGCCCTGGCTCTGAGGAGGAGAAATCTGGGCTCAGACAAGCGGGACCCAGTGCCCTCCCACCCTCCTGCTGCTCTTCCCAGCACTTCGCTGAGGCTCAGCAGGGTTGAAGGCCTTGCTTCAAATCAGGGGCACGGATCACTGCGTCCTGTGCGGCTGCCACAGTGCTCACCCACAAGCCCCTTTGTGCGGCCCAGTGATTCCCACTGCCGGGGGAACTCTGGCTGCAGCGGTCTAGCCCAGAGCCACAGGTGTCTCGCTGAGACACCCCTCTCTAGGCCAAATTCCGGGTCCAGCTTGGATCCGAGCTCTTTCCGGGGCCTGGTCACCTGTGACGCTGTCTGTCCCTGCCCCTCTGGTGTCAGCTCTTTCCTCACTGGCAGAGGAAAAGGCCTGGGATATCTTTCTCCTTGGGCCTCTGGCTCTGGCTCCCCCCTGCCCAAGCCCAGTATTCAGCCCTGTCTTTGACTTTTTAAGAAATTTTTTCCAGCTAAAAATATGACCCTTCACAATAGTATGCATTTACATACATTAATGTAAAATTAATGCAGGGCCTAGTTGGAGGCTGAGCCAGTGTCCAAAGAGCATGGGCCTCTGATCCCCTTTCTAATGCCATGCCCCGGGGTCTCTGAGGAGGGCTGTGATCCGGACCTTGAGGATGAATTGAGGAGCTTTATGTGGGGGTGGGGGTGGAGGACAATCTAGAGGAGGGAGATGAACTTGTGTTAGCAGAAGTCATAGATGTGGCGTGTTCCTTCACTCTCAACTCCTTAGTGTCCAGCATATATCTACAATGCAATCTACAGATTCAACTCAATCCCTATCAAAATTCGAATGACATTTTTCACAGAAAAAAGAAAAAGAAAACCTAAAATTTGTACAGAAATGCAAAAGACACTGAACTGCCAAAGCAATCTTGAGAAAGAACAAAGCTGGAGGTATCACACACCCTGATTTCAAACTATATTACAAAGCTATAGTAATCAAAACAGTATAGTAATGGCATAAAAACAGATACATAGATCAATGAAACAGAACAGAGAGTACAGAAGTAAACCCATGACTATATGGTCAATTCATTTATGACAAAGGAGCCAGGAGTATAAAATGGGGAAAGGACAATCTCTTCAATAATGGTGTTGGGAAACATGGACAGCCACATGTGAAAGAGTGAAACTGGACCACTGTCTTACACCATACACAAATATTGACTCAATATGGATTAAAGACTTGAATGTAAGACCAGATGTAGGCTCCTAGAAGAAAACATAGAGTGGTAAGCTCCTTGACATCAATCTTGGCAATTTTTTGGATTTGACACCAAAAGCAAAGGCAACAAATGTAAAAAAAACCCAAGTGGGATTACATCGAACTAGAAAGCTTCTGCACATCAAAGGAAACCATCAACAAAATGAAAAGGCAGCTCATGGAATGGAGAAAATGCAGAGAAAAAGACTGGCCTTGCGAAGGAGGGTTAGCAGGCAGGGACTTTTCTTGAATGAAGGGCTCCTCCAGCATGAGCCCTGCCACTGAAAGTTTCCAGATATTCCCGTTAAGTTCCCCAGGTCTCCCCTCCAGTTCACATTCTCATCAGCACCTCGGCAGTGTGGCAGGCACAGCTGTCCTGGTTGCGGTGGAGCCATGAAGGGCGTGTAACCCCACAGGCCTGAAGCACCGCGCTTGTGCCCAGAGCCTCCAAAGTTTCCGTGAAGCAGCACCCTTGGTGTTCACCCTCTAACCAGACTGTTACCTGCTATCTAGACGCCAGGCCGCCATCCCATTGTCCCCGTGACCCCTCTCTGTTCTCCCCAGCTCCTCTGCGGTCAAACTCGCCTTTCCTCTTTCGGAGAAAACTACATTCCCTGCCGTATGCAGTGGGGATCTGGAAGGCCCCCAGAAGTGTCTGAGCTCCAATCCTGCCCCCAAGGACACCTCGGGCCCCAGGAGCACACTCACGGCCGAGGCCTCAGCTCCTGCGTGGCGTGGTGAAGGCAGGAGTGCCCGGAGCGCGCAGCTCCTCAGATCCCCAGCAGGACAGTCAGCGTCAGGCCCGGCTGCTCCCGAGAGGTGCCTGCAGTGCACCTGCCGCAGGGGTCCCAGCCGGGGCGCCCCCGCCCCCAGGTGAGAGCGCTTTCCTCGCCTGGGCTTTTCCGTATCTGCTTCCGGTTCTGAGCCTGCCTTGCCGGTTGCAGGAGCTGCTGCTGGTCTCTTGCTCTTTTACTGTGAGCAGTTAGCACCCTGCTCGCTGGCTCATGAGCCCAGCCCTCTCGCCCAGAGCTCCAAGGGGGAGTACTACGCTCTCTCGCCACATTCCCTGCTCCTCCCCTGCGGTTATTAACTCTCTCCCTCCCCCCCACCACCGTGTCTCGCTGCTAGGAAACAAGAGGGGCTGGGGGGGGGGGAATGCTGGGGAATGGGGAAGGAGCAGGGAGGGGGCTTGGGACTCAGGGTGTTAGAGGATGCGGGAGGGGGTGGGCGTCAGGCTGGCTTCTGTTGAGACGGTGGCCCGTCCCTGCTCAGTGCCCAGGGGTGGGGCCGGCAGGAGCTCAATCTGCCTTTCCAGAGATTGTGATAATTCAGGAGGAGAAGCCGGGGTGGGGGGCAGGGGCCAAAGCATCCATACCCCACATGTGACCTGTCCCTCACCTCCTCCTTTTGCTCTAAGTTATGGCCCCCCTGCTTTTGAACAAGTGTCCAGTGTGCCCATGGCCCAGGGGTCCTGGCAAACACTGGGAAGAAACCAGGCCCTGAAACGCTCCTACGGACCTGTTGGCAGGTGCAGCGGGACCTTCCTGGAACAAGCACATGGAGGGGTGCTCTTCGGGAGGCTGTGCTGACAGCCTACCATGGCCGCAGACTGACCCCTCCCCCCACTGCCCTTCCTGAGGCCTCCAGCCCCACATCTGGAAGCCCAGAGACACCCAGGCTTGGCTGGTCCCAAATGAAGCTGCCCCCAACCTGTGTTCCCACAGGCCTCTCTGTGGTAGGGGTCACCCATCCCCCTGACAGGGCACCCCGCCTTCTAGACACCTTCACTTCTGGACCCTCCTTGAGAGGGTGGCCTGGGCCTGACAGCGGTGACGGGGGTTAGTGCAGCTCTCCTGGGTTCCCTGTTTCCCACCGTGTTACTCGGCTTGGGCTGCCATGACAGACTGGGTGGCCCCAACAACAGAAATGGCCTCCCAGGCTCCAGAACTGTGAAAAAATAAATAAGCACCGGTGTCTTTATTAGAGGAAGAGATTAGGACACAGACACACACAGAGGCTCAACCATGTGAGGACACGGGGAGAAGACGGCCGTCTCCACGCCAGGGACAGAGGCCTCAGGAGGAAGCAACCCTGCTGACACTTTGATTTCGGACTTTCAGCCTCCAAAATTGTGAGAAAATAAATTTCTGTTGTTTAAGCCACCCCCTCTGTGCTATTTGTGGTGGCAGCCCTGGCAAACAAATATGGTGAGTGACACGGTGCAGCCCACACGCTGGGCCTGCGCGCCCCACTTCCTGCAAGCCAGCTTTGCCTTTCAGCGGAGGAGCCTTGAACCTTGACTGATTTCCCAGAACCCAGGTGAGAGGGAACTGTTACTAACTGCCCCCCACTAACCCACCCTTCCCCCTCTGGGGGCCTGACCCCAGTTGTTCCCCAGGGGGTACAGGGGAGCACAGCCTCTAGGGTAGTGCAGGCTGGGGAGCAGGGCCCCCTGGACAGAGCAGTGTCCTTCAGTTAGGATGAGGCCTGAGGCCCTGTGGCCAGCTCTCAGGGTGAGATAGGCAGGAAGCCCAGGAGCCCATGGGCTCTGCCCAGCAGCAGCCTGGGATGCTGGGCCAGGAGAGACCAGAGCCTTCTGTCCCTGGGGATCCCCCCAGGAGATCTGTCACCTGCTCTCCACGGTGCCCCAGGCAGGAAGTCCTTTCCCTGGGTCTGCTAACTGACCTGCTGTCACAGCTGTCCCCGAGGCTCCTTCCTCGCTTCAAGCACATCGCACAGGGCACTCCCCCAACCCAGGGTCGCACGCAAAGACCGACCTCTTCCCCGGATACACGAGGACACCCTTGCACCGAGAGTTCTTAGTAAACAGAGCTGCCTACCTGGCTGCCACCTCATTTGGTCACACATGCTGACCCCCAGAGACCTCGCACACGTGGCTACACACACACACGGCACCCTCCACGGGTGTACGGATCCCCTTCACCTCCCAGAACACTCAGCCCACGTGGACCCTGCCCACCACACACAGGAGACGCCCACTCTCCCTTCACCTCACCCCACCCAGACCCGGCTGCCTGTGCAGACTCCCCTTTCACACAGGGCCCTCCCCACCCCATGCACCTAGAGAGGAGGGAGGGGTTTTCTAGGTGGCTCTTTTCCCTGGGACCCCTTCCAGAGACTCCAGGCCAGGGAGGGCAGATGGAATGCTCTTTGTGGGCCTGGGTACCATTGGTCCCGGTAGTCTCGGGGCTTTTCCCTCAGAGAAGACAGTCCTGGCCTCTCCCTGCTGTGCCCGGGAGATGCAGGGACTTGTTTGTCCTGGACGCCATGCAGGCAGTGACAGCCATGGGGGATGCAGCTCAGGACCCCGGGTTGGCACTGGCCCACACCCCCTTACTGACTTCCAGACGTGGCCTTGAAGGCTGGCCAGTCTCAGCACTCCTAGTGTCATTTGAGAAGGTGCTTTTAGAATTGTATTTTATATTTAGAAGAGAAAAAACAAACCATATTGTTTGTTTGTTAACCCAAGGGTGGAACACAGAAAACTGTGATTGGTGGGCCTCACAGAACACATAGTGTGAGGGAGGGTGGCCCTATGTTGGTGACGCCGTTTATGCCACCTCCTCAGGGGGCCTCACTCTCACAGGGCGGGCAGAGGGAAAGGACTACAGATCTGGGCCGCCGAAGCACCCAGGGCCAGACACACCAGGGGCTTTTACCTTTTATTATTACCCAGCTCTCTTAGCCAACAACTCCTTATATTAAATGACTAGTGTGGTTTCTGTCTCCTGACGACACTGACAGGTGCAGTGAGAAGTGAGATTTTTAAGTTGCTGGGTTTTGACCTTGTTTATCACTCAACATAACCTAGAGGAAGCTGACTCATACAGGTTTTGAATGAGAGCAGCTATTAAAACCCATGAATCATTTCCAGTCAAGTTTCCCCATCCCAACCCCCCAGAACTGTTGTTTAAGGTCATCAATGACCTCTACACGGTAAATGCCATCTGCCGTCAAGTTGATCACTTCTCCTCCGATCACTGCTTTTCACTGGGTTTCAAGGACGCCACAATCTCCTGCTGTTCTCCTACCTGATCGAGGCTTCTCAGTCTCTTTTCCTGATTCTTCCTTCTTTACTGGACCTCTGACAGCTGGAGGCCCCGGTGCTCTGCCCTTGGGCTTCTTCTCTTGTTACACTGCCCTCTCTGTGACGATCTCATCTGGTTTCACAGCTGTACACGTTATCCACGTGCACCCCTCTCGCCCTCCCTCTCACAGGGACTCACACCTCCACACGGATGTTGGAGCAGATGCTGACGGAGCCCACACACCTGTCCTCCACACCCACCTACAGCTTTTCATTGCAAGCTGCTGCACTCTGCCCAGGGCTTTCTCTGGTCACAGGAACGTGCACGCCCAGGCCAAAGTGCCAGAGAACTCATGCCCTGGAAGCAGCGTTCTAACAGAGATGGATGGGGGTCAGTGAACAACGCCGCCCCCCTCGCCCCCCACAGTGCCAGGGTGCAAATCTGAGGTGTGTCCCACAGTCTCCGTGAGGTTCCCCGGAAGGGCCAAGTCCAGCTGCCCGCAGCGATGACTTGCATGCCCCGCCCCACCTGTGCTTCCTAGGATTGCCCCCCCCCCCAACTTCCACCAACATCTTCAAGTCAAAAATTGATCGTTGCTCAGGGCAAACTTTCAGCCTTACTTAACACCGACTCCTCTCTCTCTCGACACTCTGCAAACCTCCATCCGAATCGGGGCCCTCTTTGACCCGGAACACCTCGCGCCTTCCGCGTCGTCCGTACCCTTTCCGCCTGGCGCTGAGCCTTCTGGGAAGTGTAGTCCACGCCGCTCAGTCACCTTTGCTAAGTCGGGAACCTAAGCGGCGCTCTGCTTTGGGGGCCCTTTCGGTTTGGCTAACGAGGTACCCGTCAACGAAACAGACTTCCTGCCTTCTTCGCCCGCCCAGTGTGGGCCGAGCGCCCCTCGCACGTGCCCCACTATCTCTGCGCCTTCAGGTGTGGGAGCATTTACCGTGTCAGTCGCCTCGGGACGTAAGTTCTTTTTGGTACCGCCTGCATTTACCCACCCCCGGGTCTACACCGCTGCCCGCACACCCGCGGCACCGTGTCATTCATTGATTCAACAGTACTTGACCACTGCAGCGTCCCTGGTAGTGCTCTGAGCACTGGGGATGCAACAGCCACGAAAACGTCCCTGCCCTCGCGGGATGGACACTCGTCAGACAGCAACACTCAAATAGCTGGATGAGGGACTTCCCTGGTGGCGCAGTGGTTAAGAATCCACCTGCCAATGGAGGGGACACGGGTTGGAGCCCTGGTCCGGGAAGATCCCACGTGCCGCGGAGCAACTAAGCCCGTGCACCCCAACTACCGAGCCTGTGCTCTATAGCCCGCAAGCCACAACTACTGAGCCCACGTGTGCCACAGCTACTGAAGCCCGCACGCCTAGAACCCGTGCTCCACAGCAAGAGAGAAGCCACCACAATGAGAAGTCCCCGCTCGCCGCAACTTGAGAAAGCCCGCACGCAGCAACGAAGACCCAATGCAGCAAAAAAAACCCAAAAAACAAAAAACGCTGGATGAGCCCCAGTGCGACGGTGCCATGGAGGAAAGTGCACCAGGGAGGGGAGGGGGGGAGGAGGGGACTAGGGGTGGGGGATTATTTTAGAGGGTTCTCGGAGAAGGCCCGCGGAGGAGCTGGCGTTGGACCAGAGGCCCAGGTATGACGGGAGCCCGCGCACACCTGGGCAGACCCCTGAGGATGAGGCAGGGCAGCAGCGTGGGGGGTGCGAGTGAGGGTGGGGGTGGGAAACGGGCCAGGGCATGGAGGGCTGGAGGGCTTTTGGATCTTCCCTGGCTGAGATGGGCAGCCACTGGAAAGTTTCGAGCAGAAGGGTGACAGTACTGGGCGTTTTTCTAACTGGATCACTCAGCTACTCTGGAGAGGCAAGAGCTGAAGCGGGGAGACCCTTTAACAGCCTCCTGGCTGTGTGACCTGGGGCAAGCCTGTTAACACCTCTGTGACTCAGTCTCTGCATCCGTGGACAGGGTGTAATAACAGCACCTACCTCATAGGGTTGCTGTTGTCAGCTTTAAGAACAAGGCCTGGCTGCAGCAAGTGCTCAGAGCAGCGTTAGCCTGGAGTTAGAGCTGCCTCACTCCTACTTCTTACCTTTCCCCATGGGTTTCCACCGAGGGGCAGACACATAAGACCAGTTACTCAGAGAGAGAAACCTGCAATGCCAGGCCCCAGACATGCCTCCTCTGGTCACTGCCCAGGGCTTAGACTAGAGCTCAGAGCTGGCTTCCTGGTTCTGCCTCCTCTGGTCAAGAATGGACAGGCCTTGGTGTCAACTCCAAGTCTGCAGACACGGCTTAGAGCCAACATACAGGCAGCGAAGGAGGAAGCACATCCTACGGTGCTCCTCCTGTCTCAGTCTGTCCAGGCTGCTGTAACCAAACACCGTGGAAGGGGTGCTTGCACACAGCAGTTCTGGAGGCTGGACCTTCAGGATCAGGGTGACAGCCGAGTTGGATGAGGGCCTTCCCTGTTCTAGCTGGTGCCTTCTCCTGGTGTCCTCACATGGTGGAAGGGGTGAGGGAGCTCTGTAGGGTCTCTTCTACAAGAGCACTGATTCCATTCGTGAAGGCCCCACCCTTATGACCTAAGTACCTCCCAAAGGCCCCACCTTCTAACACGATCACATTGGGCATTAGGATTCCAACATGTGAATTTTGGTGTGGATGCGGGGGAACACAAGCTTTAAGATCATAGTGCCTCCTGACTAGAAAAACAGGACCAAAGTGTTCTATGGTGGGAGCTAAGTTCAGAGATCTGACCTGTGAGTGACCCCCCGGGGCCACACTTTTCACAAGAGGTTCATTGTCTAGGGCCTGCTGACTAGTGACAGGATACAGCTCTTCGCTGTGAGGTTTCTCTTAGATAAAACTTGTTTTTTTTCCCTTTTGCTTACATATTATTTTCCCAGGCGGAAAGATTTCTATAGTTTTGATTAAATTGCTATACTCTTTAAACTGGCTTTGCTTTGGCATATGTGTGTTTCTGGTTATCTTGATTTGATGTATTGTATCCTGGCCTCTCAATTACATTTGAGAGACACCTTTTTTTTTTTTTTTAAGTTAAATTTGCTAGACACTCGATTTCTTGGTAAAGATGCAGGGAATGTCCTTGCCCCATGCCCCGCAGGTCTGGGTGGTCAGGGCAAGGGAGGCCCAAGCAGAGGCCAGGGCCTGGAAGGGAGCTGCGGTGGCTTTAGGGCTCACAGTTTTATTTCCCCTCTCTCGGGGATTACAGCCCTGCCTTGCCCATTTTCCAAAGTCTCTAAGTAGCTATTGCTGTCTTGTTCAGTTTTCTGGTTGCTTACGTGGTTCACAACTCAGACCAACAGCAAGACCTGGAAATCTTTGTTCCCTACCTGCCTCCTCCCCAAACACAACACATTTTGTGAGTTTCTGGTGAACCCTTATTTTGGAAGCAAACTATGCAAATGCCCACATGGACCTTCTCATTCACTTTCTTTTTTCACAGATGATAGACACTGTGTGGGCTGCCCAGCACCCTGCTTGTGTCTTGGGGAGCCCTCCACTCTTCCACATGGGGACCCTCCTCTTGCCTTTTTAACCAAAAAAACATTATTTGTTTATTTATTTGGTTGTGCCGGATCTTAGTTGCAGTACATGGGCTCTTTAGTTGCGGCTTCAGGGCTCCTTAGTTGCGGCACGTGGGTTCCTTAATTATGGCATGCAAACTCTTAGTTGCGGCATGCATGTGGGATCTAGTTCCCTCTTCAGGGATCGAACCCAGGCCCCCTGCATTGGGACTGCGGAGTCTTACCCACTGCGCCGCCACCGGGGAAGTCACTCCTCCTGCTCTTTATGTGCATAGTTCTGCATATGCGGATGCACTGCAGTTTATTCAACCAGTTCCCTGCTGAGAGACATGTGGGTTGTTTCTAATATTTTGCTTTTACAAATATTGCTTTAAGTGAAGACCTCAGGCATATAACATTTTGACTTGTGGAGGTGTACCTTCAGGATAGATTCCTAGAAGTGGGATTGCCAGGTCAAAGGGCAATGTACCCATAACTTTGTTAGATGGAATCAAATTCTTCTCATTGATAACATACTCTTTTTTTTTTTTTTTTCCCATTTGAAATGAGTTGGTTTAATTCCAGGTGGAACAGAATTCAGGATAGAACAGAACCCGAAGAACACACATTCTGGGCTGGGTTTACTCTGATCTCACAGATGAGGTAGAAATGGCTGTGAAGAACTAAAGAAAAGATGAGCCACTGTATGTTTCTTAAGTGTACAATAGGTTTTGAGACAACACTTCATTCTAGCTGTAGGTGGCAACAGATGTTATGGCAGGGAATCCAGACGTTTACACAAGAGTGGGGCTAAGGATCATCATTGCCTCGGGCGGAAGGAACAGCTTATTTCTTGGCTAGATTCCTGAATTTCCCCCCGTGGCAGGGGCCCTTCCCCGCGGCTTCCCTTTTAGCCCCTGGCGTTCCCTCTGCCCGTCCTCCTGTTTCTGCGGGAATGCCTCACCTTCCTCACCACCCCCTTTGCCGGCTTCCTGGGCTGCTCCAGGGGCTGCTTCTTTCAGCTTTGCCACCGGACGTGGCACCTGCTGCCCGTTCCCCAGACCCTGCCGCTGAAGCTGCTAACACGCTCTTTGCCCATATTCTTCCACAGCTTCTCCAGCGGAGCATTTCGTCAGAATTCCGGATTTTTGTCGCCTCGATAGACGAGAACTAATTCATGATGTCAGTGTAATGTGATTTGCATTTCTCTATTATTGGTGAAATCAAGCATCTTTTTCTATGTTCAAGGGCATTTCTCTATTAGTGGAATCAAGCGTCTTTTTCTATGCTCACGGGCTGTTTGTCTTTTCTGGGAACAGACTGTCTGTGTATTCTCTTATTATTGATGAAATCAAGCATCTTTCTCTATGTTCACGGGCATTTCTCTATTTTTAGTGGAATCGAGCATCTTTCTCTATGTTCGAGGGCATTTGTCTATTATTAGTGGAATCAAGCATCTTTCTCTATGCTCAAGGGCTGTTTGTCTTTTCTGCGAACAGACTGTGTATTTTGCCTACTTTTTTTAAAGGGCTTTAAGTTTTTTCCTTTTCGATTTTTAAAAGATCTTTATTTATTAGGAGTATTAGCTGCCCCTTAAAAAAATGATGTAATACTTGCAAATTTTTGTTTTAATTTATTTATTTTAGTTTTGGGTCTTCGTTGCTGTGCGCAGGCTTCCTCTAGTTGCCGCGAGCTGGGGCTACTTTTCATTGCGGTGCGTGGGCTCTAGGTGCGCGGGCTTCAGTAGTTGTGGTTCGCGGGCTCTAGAGCGCAGGCTCAGTAGTTGTGGCGCACGGGCTTAGTCGCTCCGCATCATGTGGGATCTTCCCGGACCAGGGCTCGAACCCGTGTTTCCTGAATTGGCAGGCGGATTCTTAACCACTGTGCCACCAGGGAAGCCCTAGCCCCCTATTTTTTAATGAGATAAGTTGTGTGGTTTTCTACCAGTCATTTGGATTTGTCTTTGCTCATGGGACCACCAGTTCCTTCCTGAAATGTCCTCTGCCCTTGGCCTCTGGCTCCCTCTGGCTGCCTGGCTGCCGCTCCTCTGAGGTCCTTCTCTCTCTTCCTGCCAATGTCTGTGTCCCGTGCTCTACCCTCTTCTCTTCCGGCACCCTCTCTGGATGGTCTCACTTGGAACCCAGCCTCAGTGAGAACCTCTGTGCACATCTCCCAATCCGCACCACTAGCTCGGACTCTCTGCCCATCTGCCCCATCGTCACTAGACCCTCCACTCACACGTCTGCCAAGCATTCAGGCTGTGTGGGTCCCAGACTGGAGTCAGACACACACTTTCCCTGTGACCGCGCTCCTGGAGGCGGCACCGCTCTCTTAGGCAGAGATCTTGTGGTCCCAGTTCTCCGAGCTTCCCTACATCACACCTACGGGTTCCTGCTCGGATTCTGGGTGGGGCAATGTCTTCTCTTTGTACAAACTTTGTGGTGCTCTGAGAAGTTCTCGATGTCCTGGTCCAGGGAGATCTTGAATGGGGGTTGAGGGTCTCACTGGGCAGGACGACCCCACCTCAGAGGCTTGGTGGCATCTGCTTCCTTTGACTTGCTTGGGATCCAGTGCCCTCGACTAAATGTCATGCTTCTGCGCCCTGGGAAGGGCCATCGTGACTCACATAAGTAGGAGCTTCTTCCTGGGCATTTTTCCTCAGCACCTACGCCACACTCCTCACCGTGCACTTCAACCTCCAGGCCCCTTCTGCACCTGGAGTACTGTGTGCCCCCAGGAGGCTCTGATCCTGGAAATCCAGAACCCTATGGGACACTTGGGCAGTGAGTTTTTCACCCAAGTATAGATGTGCCCAGCCTGGCGTAGCTGGACAGAGGTTGCGTCAGTGCACAATGGGGTCTCCTCAGCATGAGGAGAGTTAAACTCCTCTCTTGGCCCCAGAAAAAACCCTGTCTAATTGACCCTCTTTAGAGAAGAATTCTCAGTGCTGTGAGGATCCTTAACGGCACCTAAAACTTAATGTAACCAAAATGGCACTTTAGCTCTTCATCTGAAACTTGCCCTGTGTCAGTACCCACTGTCTCAGCAGCAGCCCACCCGCCCACTTGATTAAGGCAGGAATCCAGATCTTATCTACAATTTCTCCCTTTCT
Organism: Phocoena sinus; assembly: GCF_008692025.1. NCBI lineage: Eukaryota > Metazoa > Chordata > Mammalia > Artiodactyla > Phocoenidae > Phocoena > Phocoena sinus. The sequence continues at coordinate 100,838 of NC_045763.1, read as the reverse complement.
CTCAGTCCCCACACCTGTTTGGTTCCCAGTCCCACCCTGTATAGGACCACTTTTGTTCTTTGTGGCATCAAAACTCATGTCCTCAAGCATCAGCGGCCCCAGGGGCCTGCAGGGCTGGACTCGTGGTGTGGAGCGAGGGAGGTGGCCTGGGCGCACAGAGTGGATGGCAGAGCAGACGCACTATGCAGCACCCTGGCGTTGTTGCCGTGTGGCGACGGGCCCAGTGCCGCTAAATCTTCTGATGTTTTTCAGAAGCTAGGACTCTGGATTTGAAAACTGAAATCTCCTTTTCTGCCCTTTCTTTGGCAATCATCTGGGCGTGCAGCCTCCCCCCTGGTTTTTACTTTCTTTTCTTCTCCATTCCCTACCCTAATGTCTCCGCAGCGTCTTGGACCCCTGAGCGAAAGCGTTGAGAACATGTCTTAGGTTATGTGCATATCCTTCACGCCCTGCTTGTGTGCGTGTGCTTTTGGTCTCTGTGCGTGTTACTGGGCTGCAGACCTTGCACCTCTCGCTCAGTGCAATCTCAGTGCGACGTTCCATGTGCACAGTGCAGCTGTCCTGTGTAGGCGCCTGCCCCGCCCAGCTCGCCTGCCCCCGTGATGGGCCGGAAGGAGCCTCCAGCTCCCAGGTAAAGCTGCGACGGACACCCTTGTCTCTTCAGGAACGGCCTGGAGCTGCAGTGCTGTGTCATGGGACACGTGTGTTCAACGGTACCAAGTGCTGACAGCTTGCACTCCAGAAAATGCTTCACCAGTTTACACTCCTCCGGCCTCCACGTGCCCCACCCTTGCCTTGCCAACCTTTGTACATGCACGGGGTAAAGTGACGTGTGATTTTTGTTTTAATTCACTCCGTTTGAACAGTACTCAAAATAGCTTTATAAACAAAACTTTTCATGAGAAAAATGTTGCACAAGCAAAGGGAAATTTCTTCTGCGCTGAATACTTGCACCCATGACTATCCTGTGAAAAGGTGAGACTTTTAGACCTTTCATAACTTATGTGATAGAAAATGGAGCTGTTACAGTTCTCTGATGGCTGTAAATTTCATCCTGGCATTTGAAACTTTGCTTGCAATTTTGGAATCAGAAAAGATATTCAAACAGCTGTTTGAGTAGAAAGACCAATGAAGAAATACAGTGTGGAAGGCTATTTTAAGTTCTGCTATGATTATTTTATCTTCTTCTAAATCTCTCTTAATAAAAAATCTGTTATTTTATCACTTTCTTTGGTAATGGTTGATGAAACCATTCATTTCATATTCCCAGCTGTTAGCATATACTGCTTTATACCTGACTTTCCACCATTCCCACGTTGAGCGAACACTTGCATGTTGCACCAAGAGCTCCAGAAACTTTCAGTCGCTCTTGGTTGCTACTTGGATTAACTTAATTTCACAATATGGAAAAATCATGCTTCAACCTTCATGTTGTGACTTTTAACATGGGTACTTCCTGAAAGAGAGACCAGCCAGTAGACAAAAGTGTATTTATTACTTCATTGTCTTAGATACATTTTTAAAAATTGGAGTATAATTGCTCTATAATGTTGTGTTAGTTTCTGCCGTACAGCGAAGTGAATCAGCTGTATGTATACATATACCCCCTCCCTCTTGTGCCTCCCTCCCTCCCCCCCAATCCCATCCATCTAGGTCGTCACAGAGCACCAAGCTGAGCTCCCTGTGCCATACAGCAGGTTCCCACTAGCTAGCTATTTTACACATGGCAGCGTATATATGTCAATCCTAATCTCCCACTTCTTCCCACCCTCCCCTTCCCCCTCTGCGTCCACATGTTCCTTCTCTACGTCTGCGTCTCTGTTCCTGCCCTGAAAATGGGTTCATCTACCACTCTTCTAGATTCCACATTTATTAGGTACATTTTTGATTTATCATTTTTTAGAGAATGTCAGGGACGCACAAACTGATGTGTGAGGATTTCTAGGTTAATGTGTGAGAGTTTGGGGTAGTATTGATACACCTCACTCTTCTGTCCTGTGGCCTCCTCAGGACCCACGAAGGGAACACAGAAGGGATGCTGCTGTGCTCCTGGCATCCTTGTCCCAGGTAAGCTGAGGCTTTCCTCCCCTTTCCTAAAAGTCATCTGTCTCTGCTATAGGTAAGCATATTGTCTTCCTTGGCCTGGTGCTTCACTGCTCTTCTAAAACCCGCCCGTGGAGCCTCAGTTCTTCTTTCCTATACAATGGGCACCAGAAGGCCCAGTGTGGCAGGTGGAGAAATCCCCTCTCTGTGAGCTCGCGAGGCCTGGGCATCAGCGTGCTCTCACAAGGGTCATAGTGTCCTGTCTCTTCCCCACGTGACATTTACACACACGGTCAGTTCACATCTTCTCACCCACTGTCAGAAATGCGTTGGGCCCACAGAATGTTCAAGAGAAATGAATAACTACATCTTTCTTCCAGGAACTCATAATTTCACATGGGGACAGCATCAATAGTAGTGAAAATGAATAATTGCTCACTGTGTGCCAGGCTGTGTGCTAAGCCCTTTACGTTAATTTTCTTAAGTAAGTTCTCTTCCACAAACTATAGTGCAAGCAGGCTGGGCTGCTGCTTTTATCCCGGGAATAATTCTGGGGTCTGGGGACATAGGAGCCAGTATGTCACAGGCAAGGAAACGTTGTGGGTATGAGGACAAACTAGGCACACTTTTGATGTGTTTGTGTGGGCTGGCCTGGTAAAAGGGAATCTGGAGGAGCCCTGAAGGGTAGAGTGCATCTTCCCGGCCCACCAGTTTCCCACCTGGTGCTCTTGTTAAGTCTACAGCAGCGCTGGGCATTCTGAGCATTGCAGTGTCTCAAGGTCCCGTGGGATGCAGAGGCCTGACCCCACCATCAACACCTTTGAACCAGAGGTGAAGTGAAACTAAAGAATCAACCCAGACCTAATGCTGTTTAATTGGAAGAGATCACCCTTCACCCCTGTTGCCTGACAGAGGAAATAGTGTGGGAGAAACATTTTCTGTCTCTAGTGTAGAGTGTCTGGGATACAAAATCAATTTTGAGACATGAAGCAGCAGGAGAAGGTGACCCATAATCAAGAAGGAGACCCACAGATGTGATGACCCATGTGTTGAAATCAGCAGAGAAGGACTTAAAAATAATGAATCATAAATGTGCTAAAGGACTTAGAGGAAATGATGGATAAAAGTGGGTGAAAAGATAGTGTAGTTCAGCAAATAAATGGGAACTAAAAAGAACCAACTGGAGAATTGAGATCTGAAAAATACAGTATTGAAATTGAAGAATTAATTCAGTCTGTCTGGGCAGAGTGGTAAAAGGAGCCATTAATTTCAATAGAAATTATCCAAACTGAAGCTCCAAACTGAAGCACAAAGAGTGAAAGGAATGGGTAAAACTAACCAGGCATCCAAGACCTGTTGGATATTATCGAAAAGTCTAACTGAGGTATAATTAGAGTCCTGAAAGGAGAGGAGAGGAAACAGGGAAAGAAATACTTTCCAAAATTGATGAAAGATGTCGATACACAAGTCCAAGAAGCTGAGGAACCCCAAGCATGATAAATACAAAGAAAGCCACCCCTAGACCTACCATGGTCATCACAGGACGAGTTACCTGGAAGCGGATGCTGAGACGGCATTAAACGTGCAAGATGCTTGTTAGGGAGTGTGGTAGCCCTAGGTGGCCTCCAGTAACCCTTGCCTCCTGGTGTTCGTGCCCTGTGAAATCCCCGATCCACGACTGTGAGGTGGATCTAGTGAGTTTCAATTTTCATTATAACTTTTGACTTTGAAAAGTTTGCACTCAAAAGACCTTGCAAAAATAGCACAGAAATTTCCTGTGTACGCTACTCAGCTTTACCCAATGATAATATCTTACATAGTCATAGCATACTGGTAAATCAAGGAAACTGATTTTTGTACGATTTTATTAACTTAGTTACAGAACTTATTTGGACTTTGCCAGCTTTTACATGAACTCTTTGTTGTATAGTTCTATCAGGTTTTTAAAAAAAATAAATTTATTATTTATTTATTTATTTATTATTTTTAGCTGCACTGGGTCTTCGTTGCTGCATGCGGGCTTTCTCTAGTTGTGGCTAGTGGGGGCTACTCTTCATTGCGGTGCGTGGGCTTCTCATTGCTGTGGCTTGTCTTGTTGCGGAGCACGGGCTCTAGGCACGCGGGCTTCAGTAGTTGTGGCTCGTGGGCTTCAGTAGTGTGGCTCGTGGGCTCTGGAGCGCAGGCTCAGCAGTTGTGGTGCACGGGCTTAGTTTCTCCTCAGCATGTGGGATCTTCCTGGACCAGGGCTCGAACCCGTGTCCCTTGCATTGGCAGGTGGATTCTTAACCACTGTGCAACCAGGGAAGCCCCTATCAGGGGCATTTGAATAAACATCACCACGATCAGGATACAGACATGTTCCCCCTTCACAAAGAAACTATCCCATGTTATTCCTTAATAGTCACACCCTTCCCCCAGCCCTAACCCCTGGCCACTACTGATCTGTTCTCTAACACCATAATTTTATCACTTTGAGAATATTAATGGATTGTACAGCATGTAACCACTCATAATGTCCTGAGATCCACCCAAGTAGCTGTGTGTATCAATAATTTATTTCTTTTTACTGTTAGGCAGTGTTCTATTGTATGGATATACCACAGTTTATCTATTCACCCATTGAAGGATATTTGCGTTTCCTGTTTTTGGCTATTATAAGCAAATCTGCCATGAACACTTGTGTACAGGTTTTTGAGTGAAACTAAGTTTTTAATTTCTCTGGGATAAATATCCAAGAATGAGGTTGCTCTAGTCACGTGTCCACCAAAACCTCCAGCAAGCTATTCGCTTCTTACCCATCTAATCTGATCAACATAATTTCATCGATGAAATGGATCAGTGTTGTGCTCTGCAGGATGCCATGATGGTCAGATCTCTTTGGACCATATTTTGACAGAGGCGAGAGAGTAAATGTATATTGTCCATTCCATGTGAATGTGAACTGTTTCTATTTTCTGAATGGGGTAGAAGAGAATACAACTACCTGGCGCCCAAGACAGGATCCTTTCGTTTATCACCATCATCAGCCATGTTTTTCAGCAAATGGAAGAACTTCTTGCTGTCGCGGGAGGACAGCAAGAGCATCGGGTGGGTGGCCGCAGCCCTGACCTTATGTGAATCCTCTCTGACCTAGGGCTTCAGATTCTGTGCTGTGCAGCGGGCCGTCAGTGACGTGGAGTCTCACGCTTTCACCGAGCCAGCATCTGTCCTCATGTCCACGTGCAGCCCCTAGCTTTCCTTTGGGAACTACACCTCACCTGCTTCCAGTCCAAACAGTTTCAGAGAGCTGACCCACGTTCCACCCACCTGGAAGATGAATGTATGATCCTCGTCTAGACAATCCCAGCTTCAGTCCTCTGCCTGCTGTGTTTGGCTCAAGGATGAGAATGTGACCCAAGCCAGGCCAAAGGCATTCAAAGTAATGCGTTCACATGGAGCCTTAGGGAGGGAGAAACCCTTCCCAGTAGAAGGCACGTCGAGTGTGTGTCATCCTGCAGATGCAGTGAGGGAGACTGCGCCTGTGAACGGGGCCCCCAAGGCCCTCAGCAGGACTGACGGTTGGAGAGGGACCAGGCCACACTATGAGAATGTGAGCCCTTGGACCTGATACCTCCAACCCCACTCTCAACTTGTCTCCTGGAAGCAATAATTTATTTCTGTCATTTAAAAATAATATTAATTTATTTTACTTGAGTAAGCGTGTCTAAACCCTTGTAATTAAAAAAGTCCTGAGATGTCAGGACCAATGGTTCCTGAGACACCCTCTGGCACCGTGTCCTCACTGGGTGGGCGTCTCGGGGGGAGATGAAGATACTAGGTGGGGTCAGATCTAAGGGGAGCTGCCAATCCACTCTGTGTCTGTTTCTTCTGTGTCCCAGGAGAGGGAAACTCCAGAACAATGAGAGGAGAGCTCGCTGGGAAAAAGGGTCAGAGCATGATTAACTGGTCTGCTTGTATTTCCCATATTTTAGGGTTCATTTTATGTGGGTGTTATTAGGAAATCACCCTTTTATTCTAGATTTACAGGGTGATGCAATAGCTTGTTCGTATTTGACTATTAATTTCACCTCTCATTCTAGTTTTCTATGGAATTGTCACAGTTAATGAACAAATACGGATGCCTTATTATGAACTAAAATCCGTATTTTATTCAGGTTCCCTTCATTCTCCCTTTTTCTGTCCTAGGATCCCACCCAGGGTATCACATGGCATTTCGTCATAGTGTCACTTTCGTATGTTCATGGCTCTGACCTTTTCTCACACTGCCCTTCTCTCAGTGGCCTAGGCGGACTAGCCGGGCTCCGTGCAGACTGTCCCGAGTGGGGATTTACCTGGTGTTCTTCTTGTGATTAGAATGGGGTCGTGGGTTTTGAGGAAGCAGATCACAGGGGTAAAGTGCTATCTCATTACTTTGTACCACGGGAACATACATCAAGGCAACTTACCACTGTTCATGTTAACTTTGCCTTCCTGGCTCAGGTAGTGTTTGTCAGATTTTCCCCAAGTCTGTACTGTGTGTCTTCCTTGGGATGAAGTTACTATGTGGCCCGCACACTCCAGGAGAGGGGGGTCAGCCCCGCCTCCTTAATGAATGGCTGAGTATCTACGTCAACTCTTTGGAACCCTTCCACGTAGGAGATTTCTATTCAGCGCTCCTGAGGAGAAGAAACCTCCACTGTGTAATTATTTATTTTAACCGGTGTGGACGCCCACTCGGATAGTTATTTTAAGCTTTTGGTTAGAAGCCAGCAGTACAGTATATGCCTGCGCAGTTCATTCCTGCCCTGGCGAGTCAGAGCTCTTTCCATTGGCTCCTGCTTTCCTCTGACATAATTCCGTCTTGGGGGTTTCTTTCTTTCTTGGTACACATCTTTTTATGTGCTTGTTCACCATTTGCGTTTTTTGTCTGGTCCTTGTTGAAGTCCTTTTCCATTTTAAAATTTGGGTTGTCTTTTTGTTGATGATTTGTATAAGTTCTTGGTGTATTCTGAAGAAAAGTCTCTTGTTAGCTATATCCTGTGCAAATACTTTTTTCCGTTCTGTGGGCTGTGTTTTCACTTTCTGGATAGCACCTTTTGATGCACAAAAGTTTTTAAAATTGAGGAAATGTAAACTATCCATTGTCACGTGGGTATTGTAACCATTGGCCTTTGCTTATCTGTAACATCCCACTCCGAGGGTAAGAAACCTGGCTTCCGCCATTTGTCCTTCATTGAATCCATTGCTTGCTCCACTTCGGATTACAGATGTAGTGGTTTCAGTATTATTAGCCTCTACCACCTTGGGAAAGAACTTACAGAGTCCAGTATTTACGCGTGGCACAATTTGCTTTTGTACTGCAGATTCCGTTCTCTCCCAAAGCTGACTAGCTCAAGGACCTTTTGTTCCACCACCAACAGTGGGTTTTCTTTCGTACATTTCTAAATCAGGTTCTTTGGCACATTCTCTCTTCCACCCTGTGACACTCCCATACCCTGAATAACTGAATTTGAATATTTGGTTAACTTGTTGCATTGTAAAAATCCATGAGTTTAGACTAATGAATAGTGGCAGGTATCCATCACTCAAGTATCACAGGGACTATTTCAACCCCCCACCGCATAGCCTGTTTGCCGTCTCTGATTGACCTGTTCCAGAATGTCACAGAAATGGAGTCATATAGTGTGTGGCCTCCTCAGACTGAATCCATTCACTTAGCAGTACACATGTAAGATTCATCCTTGCTTTTTGTTTCTTCCTTTCTATTTCTGAATAGTATTTTACTGTATGCGTATGGGAGAAAAAACAATTTTCCCTCTACCCTCCTAGGTTCTTGACTCCTGTAAAAAAAAAGACATACATAATCATACAGACAAATGCAAATAGGTATATCTGTCTTTACAAAAATTTAGCCATGAGTCAGTAAAACTGAGTAATAAAATATTATCTGTTTATATAAAATAGTAGGCTCTGAATTGTGTTTCTGGCAGGTGGAACAAGAAAGATTACTTGCTTAGTGAGAGCTAAAGGTTTTCACTAATATTTGTGGAGAAGATTTTTAAGATTCAGATTTGCCCTGATATGTAATCTTATGGAGGCTGTGGACTAAACTCTGGACAGAGGAATTTTTGGAAATACCATGTGTGCATCTTGGTGTTTTTGTTTGTTTGTTTTTGTTTTTTTGCGGTATGCGGGCCTCTCACTGTTGTGGCCTCTCCCGTTGTGGAGCACAGGCTCCGGACGCGCAGGCTCAGCGGCCATGGCTCACGGGCCCAGCCGCTCCGCGGCATGTGGGATCTTCCCAGACCAGGGCACGAACCCATGTCCCCTGCATCGGCAGGCAGACTCTCAACCACTGCACCACCAGGGAAGCCCATCTTGGTGTTTTTTAAAGCCAATCTGAGTGGATAAAATACCCAGTTTGTCTACAGTTTGCATTTTCCTTTCCAGTCTCAGGCAGTGATTTTAGTGGTCTAGGCTACTTTCAATGGCTGAGCATGCAAAGGAAGAAAGTGTTGTGACTTTTTTTGGGGTGTGGTGGGGAGGAGATTGTCATTGCACTTATCAGGTGAAGAAAGAAATGTCTCATGTTTTATGACAGGAGGCAAGGAGCACAATTAAAGGCAAGGCACCCTCAAGTTAGAGTTATTTCCTTGGATGTTCACATTTAAAGACTCAGTTCTCAGGACCAGGAGGACACAGCTCTTGCTGGCAGAAGGTTCTGAGGAAGGATGGAAGCATCTTAAAGAAGAACTTCTGGGGCCAGTATCCTATTATCAGAGGTGTAGGGCAATTACTATTTAATTGTTTCTTCTTTCTAGAGTGTAGGACAGTTCTTTTCCCAACGCCCAGGCATAAGAAGAAAGTGGAGACTTTGATATCCGTAAGAAGGTTGTGTGGGCTTTGAATTCCTCCTAGAGCTGCATTTCTGTTTCTGTATAGGTGAGATTAGTAAAGCACGGAGGGTTGTTTTTTTTTAAAATTAATTTATTTATTTTATTTTTGGCTGTGTTGGGTCTTCACTGCTGTGCATGGGCTTTCTCTAGTTGCGGCGAGTGGGGGCTACTCTTCGTTGTGGTGTGCAGGCTTCTCATCGTGGTGGCTTCTCTTGTTGTGGAGCACGGGCTCTAGGCGCGCAGGCTTCAGTAGCTGCAGCACGTGGGCTCCAGTAGTAGTTGTGGCTCGTGGGCTCTAGAGTGCAGGCTCCGTAGTTGTGGCGCACGGGCTTCGCTGCTCCGCGGCATGTGGGATCTTCCCGGACCAGGGCTCGAACCCATGTCCCCTGCATTGGCAGGCAGATTCTTAACCACTGCGCCACCAGGGAAGTCCCAGATCGTTGTTTTTAATTCTTTGAAGAACTGCATATCCTACTCAATGATAACTTCAAGAGGCTGACCTGCCCATCTGGAGGATGCCATGAGCACAGTGTATATATGGGTGGGATGATTGATGGTGTACAAGGATTTTAAGTTTTGTTTTGTTTTGGTTTTTTTTTGCCACGCCACGTGGCTTGCAGGATCTTAGTTCCCCAACCAGGGATTGAATCCAGGCTCACGGCAGTGAAAGCACCAAGTCTTAACCACTGGACAGCCAGGGAATTCTCTTTAACTTTTGCTCTAAATCTGATTTCTGTTCTTTGTTTTGTTAAGGAAGTGTTCTTAGGCTCTCCAGGATACTCCTTTGTCTTTCTTTTAATTTGATCATCTGAGAGGTTTCAGTAGGATCTTTGTTTTAAGGTGAAAACCTAAAAAAAAAAAAAATCCTTGCAAATATTGTTTTATCAGGTGTTTGGCCAGGACAACTGGCAAATTCTCCTGGCAGTATTGAACCTGTTTCTTCCTTGCAGGGGGTCTCCAAGGGTATACCTATTCCAAATGTGAGTCAAAACCAATAAGCCTTTTTTTTTTTTTTTTTTTTTTTTTTGGCGGTACGCAGGCCTCTCACTGTTGTGGCCTCTCCCGTTGCGGAGCACAGGCTCCGGACGCGCAGGCTCAGCGGCCATGGCTCACGGGCCCAGCCGCTCCGCGGCATGTGGGATCTTCCCAGACCGGGGCATGAACCCGTGTCCCCTGCATTGGCAGGTGGACTCTCAACCACTGTGCCACCAGGGAAGCCCCAATAAGCCTTTTAAAAAATTAATTAATTAATTAATTTTGGCTGCTCCAGGTCTTAGTTTCGGCACGTGGACTCTTAGTTGTGGCACGCAGGATCTAGCTCCTCAACCAGGGATCAAACCCAGGCCCCCTGTATTGGGAGCATAGACTCTTACCCACTGGACCACCAGGGAAGTCCCCAATAAGCCTTTTCATAGCTTAACCATGGACAAGATGTCACTAAAGAGGGTGAAAAAAGAGCAGCTCCCATGATCCAGAGTCACTCCCAAAGACAGCCCAAAGAAATAAAGAGTAGATGAACAAGAGGAAAGGGTTATTTCTACAGCCAAGAGCCAACCAAAAAAGTAACTGACATGGTAAATGGTGAAAGTTAAAAGCTTATAAACCTAACTTAATAGCAGAAAGGGAGAGGGGAGAATTGGCTTCTATGGGAAGAACAGATGGGTTTCTTCAGGAAAGACAACAGGTTGTTTGGAAAACAACGGGTTATAAGAAAGTTTGTGATCATGTTTGTCTGTCTGTGCGTGAGTGTTCTCTGCATCTTCTTCAGGGTCATAAAACACCTCACAGAAGGGATTTATGGTAGGTTTATTTTGGTCTCTCTCCTGCGAATAGAAGCCACCCTGAAGAAGGAATTTATGGCCGTGGTCATTTCTCAAAAGTTTCTGCTTTTATTCAGATAAGGGGAACTCCGAGAAGGCTTTTTTTCTGTATCTGTTGAATCTCAAGTATATTCAGGTATAAATTGTCTTTATACCAATCGTGGGGTTCTGCCTGACTCTCCATACCTCCAACTTTTTCTTCTTCTTCAAGATTCCTTGATCTATTTTGAGCCCCTTGCATTTTTCACGTGAATTTTAGATTGGTTGTCAATTTCTGCAAAACATAACCTGGGATTTTGGTAGCAGTTTTTGGACTCTTTAGATCTATTCATGGAGTACTTCCACCTTAACAGAATTAAGCCTTCTGACCCATGACTATGGGGTTATTTTCCGGAAATTTAGAATTTTTTCTTAATTTCTTTAACAAGCTATTGTTGTTTTCAGTGTACCAGTCTTTTTGCGTTTTCTCAATGTCATCAGATCAGTGTACAAGTCTTATCCACCTTTTTCCTCACTTCTACTGAATGCTGATTCAGAACATACACAACCTCCTGGAGAAACTTGCCCCAACCCTGCTGTGTACTGCCACCTAGCTGGCCTGGAACTGAGTCACCAAAAGCCTTTGTTATTTACTTAATTCTTAATTCCTTTAGAATTCATTATTGTCATAAGTATTTATTGTCCTTGTAATAAATCTTTTAAAAATAAAAAAGAAATAATGTACTTTAGTTACTCCATAGATGAATACAAATGGATCACACGACATACAATTTTAATCTTTGTAGAATTATTAAAGTAATACACACATTATAAAAATTGAAATATCACCTAAGGGAGAAGAGAAGAGCTTTGCAAATCCCACCCCCAGAGGTGACTGTCATGAATGGCTTGGTGCCTCTCTCTCAGGCTCTGTCTCTCTCCTTCTGTCTCTATCTCTGTCTCTCTCTCTCTCACACACAAGCAGATTCATTTACATCTATGTTGATTTTACATATATGCAGTCTTACAGATGGGATCCTGGGTGCAGATGGTTGGTTTACATGCATCCCACATATAAACCCTGAAGTCTCCCCTGTCATCAGATAGAGACCCTGCAACCACTTTCCCAGCTGCACAGCATCCATTCATCCGTGTGGACCAGGACTGATGGATCCCACCCCCTCTCCATGAAGGTTACTGTTGTTTCCGATCACCTTCTGTTTCAGCCAGTGCTGTGATGAGTATCCTTGAAATGACATCTTTGAAAAATGGTGCAGGGATTGTAGTGGGATCGACTCTAAGAATCAGCACTGCTAGTAAAGGGTCGCACCTGTGGGACTTTGATGGGTCCTGCACACTGTTCTCCCAGAGAGGAGTCTCTGGTCACTCGTCCCTCTAGGGGATCTGCTGGGGTCTCTTCTTCCTCACTTTGTCCCCTGGGCTGGCGGTCACCAGACTAGAAACCTGCCAGTGCGATGGTGACCAAAGCTGTCTCCATAGTGTTTATGCTTGCATGTGTCCTCATCTGAGCATCTCTCCCATACACTGGCCATATGCACGGCCTCTCACTGGAATTGCATGTGTTTGCTCTCTTTTTAGAACATTGATTTTCAAGAGGTATTCTCTGGCCTTGGTTATGAGGAATGCTTTTCCAGTTTGTGTGTGTTGGCTCCTGCAAATCAATTCATTCTGGGAACCTTCTGTCGTGACTACTGTGGTGCCAGTTAGCTTTGTGATGACAAAGCCAACTCCTCTCCCTGCCTGTTTATGAGAAAAGGCCTGAGTCTGAGCCGCTATAGATTCTCTAGATATCTTGGCACAAGGACCGAGCCCCACCCTCCCATCCTGCCAGACCCCTTGTACAAACACCTGCATTTGAAGAGTTCTTTCGCCTCATCCAGAAAATAAACAGCACACGCCCCTCCCCCCCCAATACCCAACAAACAAGCAGACAGACATCCAGCTGACCTCCTTCTACCTCAACCTCTCCAGAGAGCCACTCTGTTAGAAATACCTTAAGCTCAATGACATACCGTTGTCTCCCTTTCTCTGGCACCATGCCAACCCCGGGTGAGCCCCGTCTTATCTGGGCACGATGGCACCACTCGGGTGAGCCAGAGACAGTACCCCGAAGTGGCCTGATGGTACCGTCATACATTGAAAATGGCCTACACACCAAATCGGCCTTAAACATGGTGGTTCAGAGACCAGAGATGTGCATGTGCCTCTGATAAAATCACTGCTCAGGAGACCCCAGCATCTATCAGCGATCTTCTCCATATTTTACTGACCTTTACTCTTCCTCTTTTCAGCTGATATCTTGCTAGATCGTTCATGGAGAAGTTAGATCCCATTTGGCAAGAGCAGAATCATCTTCCCAACACATGAGGAGAGAACAGGCACAGGCCTGCACCCATCTTATCCCTCCTTGCCTGCCCAGCCCGTCATGTCAGAAACATGTGTCCCTCCTCTTGTCAGAAGCCTAACCCCAGGTAAAGGACTTAGATGTAAAGGAAACCAGAATATCGTCTTGAGCTACGGACACTTCAAAAAACAAAGCAAAAACAACTCCCCCTCCCTCCACAATACAGCAGGTGCAGAAGGGCGTTCTGAGCCTTCTCCTCTTTCTTCCTGGAAGCAGCAGATAACATGTCCCCCCGCCCCACCCCCAGGAAGACGCCTTCCCTCTGCTGGAAGGAGAGTGACATTGTGATCGTCAAGGGCAGAGAGTGGAGAGTGAGAGAATTCTGTACAAACAGACCTTGTTCAACCTAATTCTCAACCTCCTTAGCCTCCCCACATAGTGTAGTTCCTTTTCTACAATCGCCTCTCTGTGTTCAAACCCAACAGAAAAGAATTTAGGTTTTGCCACTTCTCTGGGTCTTTCTTCATTTCCTTAGGAGGGCGGCCTGGGTCAGGTAAAGCTTGTGGGAAATATAAATGTGTATGGTTCCCTCCTGTGAGTCTGTTTCATGCCCATTTAATTCTCAGGACCAGCCGTCAGCTCTAAGAGGGTGGAGGTCAGGTTCGGTCTCGGCCACATCTTCCCTGCCGGCATCTTTGAATTCTACCTCCTTCCTTGGCTTGACTCCTCAGCATGCTGACATGCTCTCAGCGACCATCTTCAGAAGCTCTGTGAACGTGGGCTGGGTCTTTCAAAATGAAACGCATTCTGCCTCTACGATCCAGCCCTCAAACTCCTTGGTACTGATGGACCTAAATGAGTCGAATGCTTCCGTCTACACAGAAACTTGCATCTGGACGTTTACGGCAGCTTTATTCATAACTGCCAGAACTTGGAAGCAACCAAGATGTCCTTCGGAAGGTGAATGGACAGATAGACGGGGCTCCATCCACGCAGCAGAATGTTCTTCGCACTGAAAAGAAAAATGAGAGAGAGAGGGAGCCACGGGGTGACAGGTGGGGCACCTTAACTGCATGTCACTCACTGAAAGAAGCCAATCTGGAAAGGTGCCATATCTTAGGGTACCAACTACCTATGACATTTGGGAAAAGGCAAACCACAGAAAGGGTGGGTTGCTAGGGGTTTGTGGCGGGGTTAAGGGGTGGGGTATGATAAATAGGTCAAGCACAGAGGACTTTCAAGGCAGTGAAACTATTCATTGTGATACATTCATGGTGAGATACATTTGTCAAAACCCATAGAATGTACAACACCAGGAATGAACCCTAGTGTAAACTCTGGACTCTGATGACCATGATGTGTCCATGTAGTGGTCAGCGATAGTGACCAACACACAGAATGTTGATAGGATAGCTGGGGAGAGAAAAACTCTGAGCACCTGTGTGGGTGGCGGGGAGGGGGTGGATGGAGAGAGCAGTAACAGCAGAGCTGGGGCATGTGGCACCTCTCTGTACTCTGCCCAGTTTTGCTGCGAACTCAAAACTTCTTTAAAAAAATAATAAACCCCATTTAAACAAAGAAACAAATGAACATTCCAGTAGCATCACATGACTCCTCCTCTTCAAGTCCTCAGTTTGTCTGGACCACTTGAGAGTCAAACTTCAGGATGCACTTGGCCTTTCAATCAGCATCCTTTCAAAGTTTCATCTGACGCCCGCTCTTTATCTCACTACACTCTTTTTTACACATTTTTAATTAAAAAAATTTTTTTGGCTGCAGCGTGCAGCTTGCCAGATCTTAGTTCCCTGACCAGGGATTGAACCTGCGCCCTCAGCAGTGAAAGCACAGAGTCCTAACCACTGGACCACCAGGGAATTCCCCAACACTTTTTAAAGAATATATTCATTTATTTATTTATTTGGCTGCACCATGTGTTTGTTGCAGCATGCGGGATATTTTAGTTACTGCATGTGGGCTCTAGTTCCCTGACCAGGGATCGAACCCAGGCCCCCTACATTGGGATCACAGAGTCTTAACCACTGGACCACCAGGGAAGTCCCTCTTTTTTTTAAAAAAATATTTACTTATATATTTGGTTGCATCGGGTTTTAGTTGCAGCACGTGGGCTCCTTAGTTGTAGCATGTGGGCTACTTAGTTGCAGCATGTGGGCTTCTTAGTTGTGGCATGCAAACTCTTAGTTGTGGCATGCATGTGGGTTCTAGTTCCCTGACCAGGGATCAAACCCCGGCTCCCTGCATTGGGAGCGCAGAGTCTTATCCATTGTGCCACCAGGGAAGTCCCCCCTCCTCTTTTTAAGATAGTATTTTTTCTTCTTTTCTAAAATTGGGGTATACTTGACAGGCAATATTATATATTAGTTTTCTGGAACACAACATAGTGACTTAATATTTTTATACTCTACAAAATGATCACCAAGATAAGTCTAGTTACAATTTGTCACCATACAAGTTATTACAGTATTATGGACGCTATTCCCTATGCTGTAAATCACACCCCAGGACATTTGTTTTGTAACTGGAATTTGGAACTTCTCATTCTTTTTCAACTATTGCACTTATCCCTCCACTCCTTCCCATCTGGCAGCCACCAGTGTATTCTTGACATCTATGAGTCCATTTCTGTTTTGTGGTGTTTGTTCATTTGTTTTGTTTTGTAGATTCTACATATAAGTGATATCGTAAGGTAATTGTCTTTCTCTGTCTGCTACATCTCACTTAGCATAATGCCCTCTAGGTCCATTCATGTTGTCATATGATTTCATTCTTTTTTATGGCTGAGTAATATTCCAGTGTGTGTGTGTGTGTGTGTGTGTGTGTGTGTGTGTGTGTGTGTCTGTTCAGTTTTCATACATATATATGAAAACTTCTTTATCCGATTGTCTATCAATGGACACTTTGGTGGCTTCCACATCTTGACTATTGCCAATAAAGCTGCCATGAACATAAGGGTGCATATATCTTTCTGAATTTGTGTTTTGGTTTCCTTCAGAAAGATACCCCCAAGTGTAATTCCTGCATCATATGGTAGGTTTTTTTTTAATTACCTGAGGAACCTCCATACTGTTTTCCATAGTGGTTGTACCAATGAACATTCCCAACAAAAGTGCATGAGGGTTCCCTTTTCTCCACATCCTGAGCAATACTTGTTATTTGTTGTCTTTTAGATGGTAGCCATTCTTTGAGGTGTGAGCTGATAAACTCACTGTGGTTTGGATGTGCATTTCCCTGATGATGAGTGATGCTGACCATCTTTTCGTGTGTCTTTTGGTCAACTGTATATATTCTTTGGAAACATGTTTGGTCTTCTGCCAATTTTTTATTTGGGTTTTTGTTTGTTTGGAGGCTAACTTGTGTAAGTGAGTTCTTGGTCTATTTTGTGTATGAACCACTTACCAGATATATTGTTTGTAAATATTCCTCACATTCAGTAGGCTGCCTTTTTTGTTTTGTGGATGGTTTCCTTTGCCATTGAAAAACTTTTCAGTTTGATGGAGTCCCATTGCTTTATTTTGCCTTTGTTTCCCTTGCTTGAGGAGACAGGTCCAAAAAGTATTGCTAAGACTGATGTCAAAGAGTGTACTGCCTATGTTTTCTTCTAGGAGTTTTATGGCTTCATGTCTTTGTTCTAGTTCTCCTAAAAATTCCATTGGTATTTTTCTAGAAATGGCATTGAATGTCTAGATAGCCTTGGGGGGTGGAATCATTTTAACAATACGAATTCTTCTAATCCATGAGCATGGTTATGTCTTCCCATTTGTATCGTCTTCAGTTCCTTTCATCAGTGTCTTCCAGTTTTCTGAGTATAGGTCTTTTACCTCCTCGGTTAGATGTATTCCTAGGTATTTTATCTTTATTAATGTCATTGTCTATGGGGTTGTTTTCTTAATTTCTCATTCTGACATTTTGTTGTGAGTGTATAGAAATGCAACCGATTTCTGTAGATTAATTTTGTATGCTGCAACTTAACTGTGTTTCCGGATGAGTTCTATTTGGTTTTGGGTATCATCTTCAAGATTTTCTGTATAGAGTACCATGTCATCTACAAACAGTGACAGTTTTACTTTTTCTTCTGCCATGAGATTCCTTTTATTTTTATTTTTTTAAATCTCATTACTATGACTAGGACTTCTTAGACCATGTCAAATGAAAGTGGCTGGAATGGTCAGGGTTAGTGTTAGGTTTAAGCATAACTGGCCCTCTTCCCCTTCCTCTCTCTCCATGTCTCTGACACCTCCATGAAGGACAGGACTAGTCCACAGTCACAAATGGCTCAGGGAGTTGAGCTGGACCATTGTTTTTCTGCCCCCTAGTCCTGGGCATAGTTTTGTGTACTGTCTGTGTATCTTCTTTGGCCAGGTGTCCATTCAGATCTTTCCCTATTTTAATTGGGTTGTTTGTGTTAGAGTTATTTGTGTTTTGAGACAAAACCTTTATTAGATATGTGTTTGCAAATATTTTTCTCCTGGTTTGTGACTTGTCTTTTGATTTTCTGAGTAAGGTCATTCACAGAGTACAAATCTTTAATTAAGTCCATGTTATTGCTTGTTTTCATTTTTAGATTGCCTTTTTGTGTTGTGTGTTAAAACTCCAAAGCTCATGATTTACATGGGCAAACCCAAGCTCATGTCAATTTTCTTCTATAATTTGAATAGTTTTGTATTTAAAATTTGTCTGTGGGGACTTCCATGGTGGCGCAGTTGTTAAGAGTCCTCCTGCCAATTCAGGGGACACGGGCTTGAGCCCTGGTCCAGGAAGATCCCGCATGCCGCAGAGCAACTAAGCCTGCGCGGCACGACTACTGAAGCCCACGCGCCTAGCTGTGCTCCCCAACAAGAGAAGCCACCACAATGAGAAGCCCGTGCACAGCAACGAAGAGTAGCCCCACTGGATGCAACTAGAGAAAGCCCACGTGCAGCAACGAAGACCCAATGCAGCGAAAAATAAATTATAAAGTAAAATTTGCCTCTGAATAACCTTGAGTGAATTTGGTATAAGTTGTAAAGTTTGCATCTACATTCATTTCATTCCAAATGGTTTCCAATTAATTGTTCCTCAACTAATTTTAGAAAACTTTTGGAATAGAGACTCCACTTCAGTTTGAATTTCCAGTTTAACGGGTTCAGCAGTTCTGTCAGTAGGGGGCGCTGTCTCCAGTGACCTGTGAGGGAGGCGCGGCCTGCACTTCCTGCACTGACCACATGGTGGCGCCAAAGCTCCCCTCTCTGACCCACAGCGCATGCTCGTTCCCCGCGAACTCGATTGTGGGCGCAGCTGAGAGGAGTTTTTCCTCCTCAGGCGCGGGGGCGGGGGCTTCGGGTGGGACGCCCGGCTCAGCGTCTCTGCCGAGAGGAGCTCGGTCTCCGTCTCCTTAGGACTCGCTGGGGTTTCGGCTTCAGGACAAAGTGGGGCTGCGTCCACGCTGACTAGGGAACAGGTTACCTGAGGACCCAGGTGATGCCTGAGGGAAAGGTGAAGAGACAGTGAGGAAAAGTGGGGAGAAGCTTCTGTGAGCGACTGACGGCCGAGGGGGTCCGTCTTCATGTGACCGAGGAAGGGCTTGGTGTGGAAAGCTGGGCTTTTGGTCAGGTTTGTGTGCAGGGTAGCCAGCATGAGTTATGGGGTGTCCAGTTTTCCCAGCACCATTTATTGTGGGGAGTGTCGTGCTCCGTGGTGTGTCCTTGGTCCCTTTGTCATGAATTAACTGACCCCGCCCGTGTGGGCTGAATTCTGGGCTCTCCGTCCTGTTCCTCTGGTCCCTGCGCCTGTTTTGAGCCAGTTCCGCGCTGTTTTGGGGACTGTAGCTTCGTGATGTAGTGTGAAGTCAGGGAGGGAGATGCCTCCAGCCCGTTCTCTTTTCTCAGGGTCGCTTTGGCTATTTGGGGTCCTTTGTGGCTCCACACAGATACTAGGAGGATTCGCTCTATTTTTGGGGAAAATACCGTGGAATTTTGGGAGGGATTGCATTCACTGTGTCCATTGCTTTGGGTAGAATGGGTATTTTAACAATATTAATTGTTCCGTTCCCTGAGAGCAGGATGTCTTTCCATTTATTGGTGTGTTTTTCAATTTCTCCATCAATGTCTTAAAGTTTTCAGTGTGCAGGTCTTTCACATCCTTGGTTAACTTTATTCCCAGGTATTTTGTTCTTTTTGATGCAGTTGTAAATAGGGTTGCCTTCTTTCTCTTTCTGATGGTTCATTATTAGTGTTTAGAAATGCAACTGATTTCTGTGTATTGATTTTGCAACTTTACTGAATTCATTTATTAGTTCTAATAGCTTTTATGTGGAATGAAGTGGAAAATTGGAATTCAAAAATCCCACTGTTTCTACCGTATCCAGGTCGTCCACAACACGGAGGACAGTGGCTCCTAATATAACCTTCCCCCAGTGCCTCTAAATGACGTGTGGACTTTGGGTGAACTGGATCTGGGTAAAGCTTGGCTGCTCTATGGAAGCTTGATGTTTTCTCTGCTTTTCTGGCGTGCTATTGACATACATGATGTTTTGAAAAGTAATTTACTTTCCAGTAATTTCAAACATACAACTTTACATACATAAAACAAGTCTTGTACCTTGATTAAATATACTCCTAAATATTGGTGTTGACATTATTTAAAACGGAATTGTTTTCATGAATTCTTTTTCAGATTATTTTTTGCTAGTGTATACATATAAGACAGATTTTCATGAATTGATATTTTGTTCTATAACTTTGCTTAATTAGTTGATTAGCTCAAATAATTTCTTTGCTGATTATAGGTAGTTTTATATATAAGATGATGTGACCTATGTTCTGTGAAGAGACACAGTTTTAATTTTTCCATTCACCCACGGATGCCTTTCATTTTTTCCTCAAGAGTCTGGGTAGAACTTCCAGTACACTACTGAGTAACGGTGATGGAGGCCAGCTTCCTGGCCTTGCTCCTGATTTCAGGAGTAAATCTTTCAGTCTTCAGCATTGAGCATGATGTTTGCTGTGGCTTTTTGTACCACTCTTTTCCATATTGAACAAATTTCCTTTTAGTCCTGCTTTCTTGAGTGTTTGTCATGAAATAACACTGGATTTTCACTGTAGTTTTTTTGCTTTAATTGATATGATATTATTGTGCTTTAATACATTGCTTACTTTTAATATGTTGAGCAACCTGAAACCTCTGGTGTAGAGATACTTGCTCATGGCATTATCCATTTAAAGTTCTGTTGGTTTCATGTTGCTATTATTTTGTGATAGATTTTTACATTCATATTTATAAGTTATTATTGGGGTAGTTTTTTTTCTTTATTTTTTATTTTATTTTGTTTTTGCGGTACGCAGGCCTCTCACTGTTGTGGCCTCTCCCGTTGCGGAGCACAGGCTCCGGACGCGCAGGCTCAGTGGCCATGGCTCACGGGCCCAGCCGCTCTGCGGCATGTGGAATCTTCCCGGACCGGGGCACGAACCCGTGTCTCCTGCATCGGCAGGCGGACTCTCAACCACTGCGCCACCAGGGAAGTCCCTCAGTGTTCTTTTTACTCATGAGCACAGGGTATCTTTCCATTTATTTTTGTCTGTTCAGTTTCCTTTATCAGTGTCTTCCAGTTTTCAGTGTGCAGGTCCTTCATGTCCTTGGTTAAATTTACTCCTAGTTATCTTTTTGGATGCAATTGTAAGTGGGATTTTTTTTTTTTTTGTGGTACGCGGGCCTCTCACTGTTGTGGCCTCTCCCGTTGCGGAGCACAGGCTCCGGATGCACAGGCTCAGTGGCCATGGCTCAGTGGCCATGGCTCACGGGCCCAGCTGCTCCACGGCATGTGGGATCTTCCCGGACCAGGACATGAACCCGTGTCCCCTACATTGGAAGGTGGACGCTCAACCACTGCGCCACCAGGGAGGCCCGGGATTTTTTTTTTTTTAATTCTTTTTCTGATGGTTCATTATCAGTGTATAGAATCACAAATGCTTTTTGTGCATTGATTTTTCTTTTTCTTTTTGTATCCTGCAGCTTTACTGAATTCATTTTTTAGATGTAACAGTTATTTGGTGGTTGAATGTGGAAAACTAGAATTCAGAAATCTCACTGTTTCATCTACATCCAGGTCATCCACAGCACCCAAGACATAGTGGCTCCCAATATAATCTTCCCATGGTGCCTCTTGTAGTATATGGACTCCTACAAGGGTGATTAGCATCCCCACTGTGGGTGAACTGGATCTGGGTAGGGCTTGGCCTCTATAACAGAGTTTGATGTCTGTATTTCTGGCATGGTATGACATGGTTGTTTTGATAAGTACTTTATTTTCTAGTAAATTTCAAGTGTATCAAAAAGTTTAAATAGCAGTATAAAGTTTTCCACCTTCACAAAATACTCCAGTTTGTTTTACCCTGTGAGAGTGGGAGGGCTACTCTCCCAGAGAACCAGCACATAACCCCAAAGTGAGGAATAATTAAGGTTTCCACATTATAATCCTATCCACAGACCCGCTTCAACTTTCACCAGCTGCCCCAGCTTTGTGGAAATGTATTTTTCTATTCGAATCCAGTTTTCTCTTCTTGGAACCATCACTGGGGCTTTTCCTCACTTTAACAACCTTGCTGGATTGAAAGTGTACAAGATGAGCCTGATCTGGGTGGTTTTCTGTGTGGCTTCTTTCACTTGGGATGTTTTCAGTGTTTATCCGCATTGTAACATTGATCATTATTTCATTCATTTTTTCCATTGTGATTAAAAACACATAACATTTGCCATTTAAACCATTTTTTAAAAGCTTTTTAAAAAATTATTTTATTTTATTTTCTATTTTTTGGCTGTGTCGGGTCTTAGTTGCTGCACGCAGGCTTTCTCTAGTTGCGGTGAGCGGGGGCTACTCTTCGTTGCTGTGTGCAGGCTTCTCATTGCGGTGGCTTCTCTTGTTACGGAGCACGGGCTCTAGGCACATGGGTTTCAATAGTTGTGGCACGAGGGCTCAGTAGCTGTGGCTCGTGGGCTTAGTTGCTCTGCGGCATGCAGGATCTTCCAGGACCAGTGCTTGAACCCGTGTCCCCTGCAATTGGCAGGCAGATTCTTAACCACTGGGCCACGAGGGAAGCCCCATTTAAGCCATTTGTAAGTATCCAGTTCTATGGCATTAACTACATTCACATTGTTGTAAAAATATCCTCACCATCCATCTCCAGAACTTTATTTTCCCCATGTGAAACCGTAGCCATTAAACACTAACTCCCCTCACCCCCTGGCAACCTTATTCTACTTTGTCTTTGGATTTGACTTATCTGCATACCTCATACTAGTGGAATCATAGAACGTTTGTCCTTTGTGTGTCTGGCTGGTTTCACTTAGCATAATGACTTCAGGGTTCATCCACATTGTAGCATGTGTGAGAATTACCTTAGTTTTAAAGGTTGAATCGTATTCCATTGTGTATATACTATGCTGTACTTATCCATTCATCTGTTGAAGGGTGTGTTGTGTTGCTTCCACCTTTTGGCTATTGTGAATAGTGTTGCTGTGAATGTGGGGTACAGATATCTGTTCCAGTCCTTGCTTTCTAATATTCTGGGTGTACACCCTGGAGTGGAATCAAGGAATCATACATTTTCCATGTTTCTGAGGAGCCACCATACAGTTTTCCACAGCGACTGTATAATTTTACTTTATTCCTTTACATGACAGAATAATGCAGCTTATGGATCTACCTTACTTTGCTTATCCGTTTACCTGCTGATGGACATTTAAATCTTTCCTACCCTGGGCTATTGTGAACAGTGCTGCTATGAATAACTGGTGTACAAGTTTTTCTTTGAATGCCTGATTTCCATTTTTTGGGTATATATCTAGGAGTGGAGTTGTTGAACCACATGGTAATTATATTTTATATTTTTGAGTAAATGCTAAAGGTTTGTACACATAGACTGCACCATTGTACATATCCACAAGTAACTTTTAAGGGTTCCAATTTCTCTGCATTGTTGCCAACATTTGTTATTTTTATTTACATATTTTAAAATTTATTTTGAAATTTGTTTTTATTCTAGTGTGTGTGAAGGGGCATCACACTGTGGCCTTAATTTGCATTTTCATCATGACTCCTGACGTTTGACATCTTTTCATGTCCTTGTTGACCATTTGTATATCTTGCCTGGAGAGCAGTCCATGCAAGTTATTTGTCTGTTTCAAAAATTGTATTGTTTGTCTTTTGTTGATGAGTTGGAAAAGTCCCGGCTATATTCTAGGTAAAGAGTCTTATCAGATATATAATGTGCCAATATTGTCTTCCATTCTGTGGGCTCTCGTTTTACTTTCTGGATAGCCTCTTTTGATGCACAAAGGATTGTAATTTTGAGGAAATCCAATGTATCTATTTTTTTCTTTCATTTCTTATGCTTTACTGTCAAATCTAAGAAACCATTGCTAAATTCGTGGTCGGGAAAATTTAATTCCTTGGTTTATTTGAGAGTTCATAGGGTCCTTTCTCCGTACCCACTA
This sequence comes from Phocoena sinus, assembly GCF_008692025.1. NCBI lineage: Eukaryota > Metazoa > Chordata > Mammalia > Artiodactyla > Phocoenidae > Phocoena > Phocoena sinus. The sequence goes on along the minus strand of NC_045763.1, from coordinate 77,271 downwards.
GGCCAGGCTTTAGGCCTGGGGCTGAGTTAGTGTGAGGGTTCAGCGGTCACGGTTTAGGGTTATGGGTCATTGTTGGAGAGTCATGGTAGAGGGTTGTGGTTAAAGGGTCAGGGATTAGAGTGTAGGGGTCAGTGGCGAGGGTCTAGGGGTCTGGGGCTAGGGTTGTTACGGGGTTACGGTGAGAGGTTAGGGTTCTTAGGGTAAAGGTTAGAGTTAGGTTTAAGCACAATTGGCCCTCATTGCCCTCTCCTCTCCTTCTCTTTGAAGCCTCCAGAATGGATAGGACTTGCCCAGGGTCAAACAGGAGTCAGGGAACTGAGGTCAGTAACTGTTTTTCTGGCCTCCCTTCCCCCAGTCCTGGGCTCTGAGAGAAGAATGAAATGTCTGTTCTTGTCTCGGACTGTTTCTTATCCACCTCAACCTCTGTCAAGCATTGGGGAGGGTGTCAGAAGTCATGCATGGTTTCCTTCTGCCCTCCTACCTGGGAAGGGTGATGCTGACCCTACTCTGCCTGGGCAGCCCCAGGTTCCAGCACAGCCCAGACTGGAGGGCACTCAGTGGACATGTGTGGATTTATACCGGACTGGGTGCAGTGACCTGCCAGCCCCCAGATGCTGCCTTCTTGAGGGCTGCTGGGGCCCTCCTGGCACTGGAGGCACACTGTGTCCCATCTGAGTGCGAATGAATAGATGATCAAGTCTCAGGCAGGACAGCCCTTGACCTCTGACTATCCAGGCAGGCATCTGTGGTCCTCTAGCTCAGTCCAGCCTGGGCATTGTCAGGCCCTCATGTACAGTTACGGAGCTGACCATGATGCCGGGCAATTCAAGAGCTACCTGGGCAGTGTAGACATTCCTTTGAGAAGTTTCAACTACCAACATGCATGTGGCTGAGAAAAAGGCCTCCCCCTCACAGCCTCATAGGCTGCCAAGAGAGATAATAATCCTCTAGGCATTGGAGTGTGGCCCTGACACAACACCCATGCAGCAGACCATGGCCCTGCAATCCTCTGTCCTTTCAGTCGTTAGAAACTTTTGAAATGCATATTCATTAAGAATCAAAGAGCAACTGGACCTCCCAGTGTGAGGTTTACACTGCCACTGCCATTGTCTTGGAGAGCCATATGCATCCATGTGGGCTCTGGAAAGCCTGCCGATTATGGGTTCCATGGCATGGAATAATTCTTGAGCCTCCCGTTACGTCATTGCACAAGAGTTTCCTTACCACCCTAGCATTTGGTTTCTTCCTCTCAGTAAAGGAGAGAGAAGAAACTGGAAAAGGAGCAGTATTGTTTTTCAGGGATGGGCAATTAATATAGCCAGGGAGATGGCATAACTCAGGGCTCCCACCTCTCAGGGGCAGGAATGAGGTCTGTGTGTCTTCTGACGGCACATGGGCTGTTCTGGGCCAGCCTCTGAGATGTGAGGACCTGATGCCCAAGGAAAGAGACTTGAGTTTACCACCACCAATGATCCTGACTTTTCAGCAAGTGAAAGAACTTGCAGTCTTGGGAGGGACAGTAAGAGCACTGGATGAGTTGCTGCAGCCCCTGACCCTAAGTGAACCCCTTTCTTTCTTTTGTGTCAGATTCTGTGCTGTGCAGTGAGCTGTCGTTGACATAGAATCTGTTGCTTTATCCCAGCCAGCATCTGTTCTCAAGCCCAAGGGCCTCAGTTTTCCTTTGGGAATTATATCTCACCTGCTTCCAGTCCAAACAGTTGCAGAAGGATGACCCCATGTTCCACCCAGCTCGAAGATGGGTTTACAACCCACATCTAGCCAGTCCCATTTTCCATCTTCTGGTGATGGGTCAAGGATGAGAATGCAACCCAAGCCAGATCAAAGGCATTTAAAACCATGACTTTCTTGGAATCCAAGAAAAGGAGAAACTCTTTCTCAGAAAATGGATGGTGAGTGGTTGTCAGCCTAGAACTGCTGTTGGCCCAAGGGCAGTGAGAGAGCCTGTGCCTGTGAATGGGGTCCCCCAAAGGCACTGAGCGGGACAAAAGTTTGCAGGGAAGCAAGGTCACACTGAGACAGTGTGAGCCACTGGACCTGCCAGGTCCAAACCAATTCTTCAACTTGCCACTTGCAAGTATTAATGTATTTCTACCCTTACAATAAATACTAATTTATTTTACTTCCGTAAGTGTGTCCAGTCACTGGGAAAAGAAAAAGTCCTGGTTGATACAACTGAGTCAATAATCCCTGACCCTTCCTCAGGTGTCCTCAATGGGTAGGCGTGGCTGGGGGAGGTGAAGACACTGGGTGGGGTCATATACTAGGGGAGCTGCCAAACAGCTCTGTCCCTGCTCCTTCCCTGTCCCGGGAGAGGGGAAGCCTGGAACAGTGATAGGATAGCCAGTAGGGGAAGAGGTTCCTCAGTGGTTAATTGGCCTTTTTGTGTTTTCCTTCATTTAGGGTCCATTTGGGTAATGTGTTTTTACAAAGAAATCCCCCTTTTCCTCTAGATTTCCAGTTTGTTACAGTAGGTTTCCCTTATTTGACGTTTAATTTTTCCTGTCTAATTTTCTACAGAATCATGACAAATAATGAACAAATACTCATACTTTACTATTAACTGAAGTCCCTATTCACGTTCCCTTTTTATACCTTTCCTTGTTACAGGATCTGAGAGGACATGCGGTCATCATGTCTGTTTAGACTCTTCTGGGCTCTGACAGTTGCTCAGACTCTCCTTGTTTCCATGACCTTGACAGCGTGGAGGAGGGCTGCTCAGGTATTGTATACACTGCCGGGCGCTGGGATTTGCTAGGTGGTTTTGTCGTGGTTAGACTTGGCTTCAAAAAAGCAGACCACAGAGGTGAAGTGCTTCCTCTTCACTATATATCAAGAGGACGGGCTCTTAAGGGAACTTCTCCCTTATATTCTTAATTTTGGTCACCTAGCTGAAGTAATGTTTGTCAAGTTTTCCCACAGTGAGGTTAATTTTTTCCCATGTCCATCCTGTGTGTCTTATGTAGGAGGAAGTCATAATGCAGAAGCCACACTTGAGGAGAGAGCGGTTAGCTACACATCCTTGATGGACAGCTGAGTGGCTATATACGTTGTTTAGAAGCTTTCTGCATAGGAGATTTCTATTAAACACCATTCATCAAAAACTATGTAATTTATTTATACCAGTTTGGACACGTGAGTAATTATTGTAAAGTTTTGGTTATAATCCAGCACTACATTATTAGACTGCTTAGTTAATTCTCGCTTTGGCTGTTGAGAGCTTTTTCCATTTGCTCTTGTTTTCATTTTACATAATTTTTCTTTTGTGGGTTTAAAAAATTTTTGGTACTTCTTTACTTTCTGATATTTTAAGATTATCCTGCTTCATATATTTACTGTCTCAGTCCTAGCATCAGCCCTTTCTTCAAAGAGCCCTTGTTCCTTTTATTAGAGAATGGTATTAAAAACTTACATGTGGGAGCTAAATATGCTCAGCCGACAGTGCATAGAAATACATGCATGTATCCCAGCCTGTGCATGTACACATAATTATAAAGATTTCCATGTGGAACTGTGTGTAGGCTAAAGAGAGTTTATACTGATATCTCCAACCGGAGCTGTTATGACATGGATATTGTAACCTTCTCCCTTTGTTTGACTGTAACATCCAACTCCAGTGGTAAGAAACCTGGCTTCCACCATTTGTCATTTATTAAATTCAGTGCTTGTTCCATTTGACGACTGATATAGTAGTTTCAGTACTGTTAGCTGCTACCCCTCCTGGGAAAGAACATAGAGTCCACTGTGTATGTATGGCACATTTTGTCTTTGGCCACAGATTCTGTACATTTCCAAAGTTGACTTAGGTCGGCCCATTTGTCCCACTACCAACAGTGAGTTTTTTCATACATTTCTGAATCAGTTAGATTCTTTGTTACGTTCTGTATTCCAGTCTTTGACACTCCCATATCCTAGGTAGCTAAGTTTGAATAGATTGTAAATTACTTGTTGGGTTGTAAAAATCTGTGGGTGTAGCCAAATGCATAGTGACAGGTATTCACCACTGAGGTATCATATGGACTATTTCAACCACATATTCCGTAAACTGTTTACCGTGTCAGTTTTGCCTTTTCTAGAATGTTATATAAAGGAGGTCATACGGTGTGAAGCTCTTCAGACTGGATTCTTTCACTCAGTAATGTAAGTGTTAGATGCATCTTTTTTTTTTTCCCGCAGGGGTTGATGATCCATTCCTTTATCTCTCTGAATATTATTGCACTGCATGTATATGAGAGGAAAAATAATTTTCCCTCTACACTTCTATGTTCTTTATTGAGATCCCCCTTGTAATGAAAAAGAGATGAACTGGAGAAAAAAAACAGAAGTTTAATATATACCATATGTACCTCCTGTATACTTGAAAGATACCCAGGAAAACTGAGTCACTCCCTGAAAAGGCCCAAGCCGTTACCTTAAATGCTATCTTCAGAACAAAAGAAAGATGTTAGGGAATGGAGGCAGCCATTTAAGGGATGTTATTAGTCAAAGCCCAGTAAACAAGGGTATGGTTGTTACACAGATTTACATCCAGGTCTATTTCATTGAAAAGCTTTTTTTTATTTTGTAAACATTTATTTTTTTGGCTGCGCTGGGTCTTAGTTGCGGCCTGTGGGATCTTTAGTTGCGGCATGCGGGCTCTTAATTGCAGCATATGGGATCTAGTTCCCTGACCAGGGATTGAACCCTGGTCCCCTGCATTGGGAGCATGGAGTCTTAACCACTGGACCAGCAGGGGAGTCCCAACAAATTTTTCTTGATATTTAGTCATCATTCAATTCCTGGTCCAGAGAGGGACATACTCTTACAAATGGAGATATCCTTAATAAATGTAAATGTACCTCCTAAAAGGGCATTTTCTACTTGGTTTTGAAAGATTCTCCTGGTTCTGCTGTTTCTTAAATTAGTCAGTCCAAAATAATCCTTTTGTCAAATGGGCATATTTTGGGGTGGTGTATTCTGCTCCCCTTGACATGTATGTGCCCTAATTTGCTTAGAATCCATCTACAGAAGGACCTCCTGATATCTTTAAGTTTTTAGCCATTATGAATAGAGCTGCTGTGCATTACTTGATGCTAGTTTTGGTTTGAACACAGTTTTTCAAAGCAGTTGTCTAAATACAAGAAGTACACTTCTTGGATCCTAAGGTGAGACTTTTTAGATTTGGAAAAAACTGCCAAAGTGTCTTCCAAAGCTGGTTGTACGTGCATTCTATCAGCATCTTGAGTTTATTCTTGTATGCTTATTTACTGCCTGTTTATCTTCTTGGGCAGGTGTGTGTTTCAACCTTTACCAAATTTTAATGGCGTTGGCATAATTTGAGTACAAATCCTTGATCAGATATGTGTTTTGGAAATAGTTTCTTGCAGTTTGTGGTTTGTCTTCCGGTTTTCTGAATAACGTCACCAGACCCAAAGTCATGTAGATTATCTTTTTTTTTCCTAGGATTTTTATACTTTGGTAATTTAAATTTGTCTATGGGCATTTTGAGTGAATTTTGGTTTAAGTTGTAAAGTTTGTGTCTACGTTCATTTCATTACATATGGTTTGTAATTAATTGCTCCTTAACCCTCTTTTGAGAAGATACAGTGAGATACTTGGCTCCATTTCAGTTTGGATTTCCAAACTTAGTATATACAACAGAACTGCCTTCCAGATGAGGCCTCTGGGTTTGTGAGTGCGGCACTCCCGGCACTTTTCTCACAACCCACAGGGGGCGCCGAACCCACCTGTCTGACCCTGGGGGCACAGGTGCACCCTGCCCACAGACTTTGCTCTGTGACAAGCAGATAGGAGCTTTGTCTCCTGTCAGGGCTTAGGTTTCTGGACCATGAGGCATTGTCCATCCTGACAGGAGCTGGGTTTTCTCAGGAACCACTGGTGAGGAGACTGTAGAAGAGGAAAACATGAGCAAGTGTGGAGAATCTTCCTGTGCAGCTGACTGCTGGGCGGGTGGGGTGCATCTTCAGGGCTCTCAGCAGAGCAAGGGTTTAATGTGGAATACTGTGCGCTTCTAGTTAGCTTTATGTGCAGTGTAGATGGTGACCAGTGTCGTTCTTTGGAGACTGGTGTCTAGTATTCCTGGCACTGTTTGTTGATGGCTTTAGGTAGAATAAACTTTTTTTTTTTTTTTACATCTTTATAGGAGTATAATTGCTTTACAATGGTGTGTTAGTTTCTGCTTTATAAAAAAGTGAATCGGTTATATATATACATATGTTCCCATATCTCTTCCGTCTTCCATCTCCCTCCCTCCCACCCTCCCTATCCCACCCCTCTAGGTGGTCACAAAGCACCGAGCTGATCTCCCTTTGCTATGCGGCTGCTTCCCACTAGCTATCTATTTTACGTTTGGTAGTGTATATATGTCCATGTCACTCTCTCACTTTGTCACAGCTTACCCTTCCCCCTCCCTATATCCTCAAGTTCATTCTCTAGTAGGTCTGTGTCTTTATTCCTCTCTTACCCCTAGGTTCTTCACGACATTTTTTCCCCTTAATTTCCATATATATGTGTCAGCATATGGTATTTGTCTTTCTCTTTCTGACTTAATTCACTCTGTATGACAGACTCTAGGTCTATCCACCTCATTACAAATAGCTGAATTTCGTTTCTTTTTATGGCTGAGTAGTATTCCATTGTATATATGTGCCACATCTTCTTTATCCATTCATCTGATGATGGGCACTTAGGTTGTTTCCATCTCTAGGCTATTGTAAATAGTGCTGCAATGAACATTTTGGTACATGACTCTTTTTGAATTATGGTTTTCTCAGGGTATATGCCCAGTAGTGGGATTGCTGGGTCATATGGTAGTTCTATTTGTAGTTTTTTAAGGAACCTCCATACTGTTCTCCATAGTGGCTGTACCAATTCACATTCCCACCAGCAGTGCAAGAGTGTTCCCTTTTCTCCACACCCTCTCCAGTATTTATTGTTTCTAGATTTTTTGATGATGGCCATTCTGACTGGTGTGAGATGATATCTCATTGTAGTTTTGATTTGCATTTCTCTAATGATTAGTGATGTTGAGCATTCTTTCATGTGTTTGTTGGCAGTCTGTATATCTTCTTTGGAGAAATGTCTCTTTAGGTCTTCTGCCCATTTTTGGATTGGGTTGTTTGTTTTTTTTGATATTGAGCTGCATGTGTTGCTTGTATGTTTTGGAGATTAATCCTTTGTCAGTTGCTTCGTTTGCAAATATTTTCTCCCATTCTGAGGGTTGTCTTTTCATCTTTTTTATGGTTTCCTTTTCTGTGCAAAAGCTTTTAAGTTTCATTAGGTCCCATTTGTTTATTTTTGTTTTTATTTCCATTTCTCTAGGACGTGGGTCAAAAAGGATCTTGCTGTGATTTATGTCATAGAGTGTCCTGCCTATGTTTTCCTCTAAGAGTTTGATAGTTTCTGGCCTTACATTTAGGTGTTTAATCCGTTTTGAGCTTATTTTTGTTTATGGTGTTAGGGAATGATGTAATCTCATACTTTTACATGTACCCATCCAGTTTTCCCAGCACCACTTATTGAAGAGGCTGTCCTTTCTCCACTGTACATTCCTGCCTTCTTTATCAAAGATAAGGTGTCCATATGTGCGTGGGTTTATCTCTGGGCTTTCTATCCTGTTCCATTGATCTATCTTTCTGTTTTTGTGCCAGTACCATACTGTCTTGATTACTGTAGCTTTGTAGTATAGTCTGAAGTCAGGGAGCCTGATTCCTTCAGCTCCGTTTTTCATTCTCAAGATTGCTTTGGCTGTTCGGGGTCTTTTGTGTTTCCATACAAATTGTGAAATTTTTTGATCTAGTTCTGTGAAAAATGCCAGTGGTAGTTTGATAGGGATTGCATTGAATATGTAGTTTGATTTGGGTAGTAGAATCATTTTCACAATGTTGATTCTTCCAATCCAAGAACATAGTATACCTCTCCATCTCTTTGTATCATCCTTAATTTCTTTCATCAGTGTCTTATAATTTTCTGCATACAGATCGTTTGTCTCCTTAGGTAGGTTTATTCCTAGATATTTTATTCTTTTTGTTGCAATGGTAAATGGAAGTGTTTTCTTGATTTCACTTTCAGATCTTCATCATTAGTGTATAGGAATGGCAGAGATTTTTGTGCATTAATTTTGTATCCTGCTACTTTACCAAATTCATTGATTAGCTCTTGTAGTTTTCTGGTAGCATCTTTAGGATTCTCTGTGTATAGTATCATGTCATCTGCAAACAGTGACAGCTTTACTTCTTCTTCTCCGATTTGGATTCCTCTTATTTCCTTTTCTTCTCTGATTGCTGTGGCTAAAACTTCCAAAACTATGTTGAATAGGAGTGGTGAGAGTGGGCAACCTTGTCTTGTTCCTGATCTTAGTGGAAATGCTTTCAGTTTTTCACCATTGAGGACGATGTTGGCTGTGGGTTTGTCATATATGACCTTTATTATGTTGAGGAAAGTTCCCTCTATGGCTACTTTCTGGAGGGTTTTTATCAGAAATGGGTGTTGAATTTTGTCGAAAGCTTTGTCTGCATCTATTGAGATGACCATATGGTTTTTCTCCTTCAGTTTGTTAATATGGTGTATCACATTGATTGATTTGTGTATATTGAAGAATCCTTGCATTCCTGGAATAAACCCCACTTGATCATGGTGTATGATCCTTTTAATGTGCTGTTCGATTCTGTTTGCTATTATTTTGTTGAGGATTTTTGCATCTATGTTCATCAGTGATATTGGCCTGCAGTTTTCTTTCTTTGTGACATCCTTGTGTGTTTTTGGTTTCAGGGTGATGGTGGCCTCGTAGAATGAGTTTGGAAGTGTTCCTCCCTCTGCTATATTTTGAAAGAGTTTGAGAAGGAAAGGTGTTAGCTCTTCTCTAAATGTTTGATGAAATTCGCCTGTGAAGCCATCTGGTTCCGGGCATTTGTTTGTTGGAAGATTTTTAATCACAGTTTCAATTTCAGTGCTTGTGATTGGTCTGTTCATATTTTCTATTTCTTCCTGATTCAGCCTTGGCAGGTTGTGCACTTTTAAGAATTTGTCCATTTCTTCCAGGTTGTCCATTTTATTGGCATAGAGTCGTTTGTAGTAATCTCTCATGATCTTTTGTATTTCTGCAGTGTCAGTTGTTACTTCTCCTTTTTCATTTCTAATTATGTTGATTTGAGTCTTCTCCCTTTTTTCCTTGATGAGTCTGGCTAATGGTTTATCAATTTTGTTTATCTTCTCAAAGAACCAGCTTTTAGTTTTATTGATCTTTGCTATCGTTTCCTTCATTTCTTTTTCATTTATTTCTGATCTGATCTTTATGATTTCTTTCCTTCTGCTAACTTTGTGGGTTTTTTGTTCTTCTTTCTCTAATTTCTTTAGGTGCAAGGTTAGGTTGTTTATTCGAGATGTTTCCTGTTTCTTAAGGTAGAATTGTATTGCTATAAACTTCCCTCTTAGAACAGCTCTTGCTGCATCCGATAGGTTTTGGGTCGTTGTGTCTCCATTGTCATTTGTTTCTAGGTATTTTTTGATTTCCTCTTTGATTTCTTCAGTGATCACTTCGTTATTAAGTAGTGTATTGTTTAGCCTCCATGTGTTTGTATTTTTTTACAAATATTTTCCTGTAATTGTTGTCTAGTCTCATAGCGTTGTGGTCAAAAAAGATAGTTGATACAATTTAAATTTTCTTAAATTTACTGAGGCTTGATACGTGACCCAAGATATGATCTATCCTGGAGAATGTTCTGTGAGCACTTTAGAAAAATGTATATTCTGTTGTTTTGGGATGAAATGTCCTATAAATATCAATTAAGTCCATCTTGTTTAATGTATCATTTAAAGCTTGTGTTTCCTTATTTATTTTCATTTTGGATGATGTGTCCATTGGTGAAAGTGGAGTGTTAAAGTCCCCTACTATGAGTTTGTTACTGTTGATTTTCCCTTTTATGGCTGTTAGTATTTGCCTTATGTATTGAGGTGCTCCTATGTTGGGTGCATAAATATTTACAATTGTTATAGTTTCTTCTTGGATCAATCCCTTGATCATTATGTAGTGTCCTTATTTGTCTCTAGTAATAGTGTTTATTTTAAAGTCTATTTCGTCTGATATGAGAATTGCTACTCCAGCTTTCTTTTGGTTTCCATTTGCATGGAATATCCTTTTCTATCCCCTCACTTTCAGTCTGTATGTGTCTCTAGGTCTGAAGTGGGTGTCTTGTAGACAGCATTTATATGGGTCTTGTTTTTGTATCCATTCAGCCAGTCTGTGTCTTTTGGTGGGAGCATTTAATCCATTTACATTTAAGGTAATTATTGATATGTATGTTCCTATTCCCATTTTCTTTTTTTTTTTTTATAAATTTATTTATTTATTTTTGGCTGTATTGGGTCTTCGTTTCTGTGCGAGGGCTTTCTCTAGTTGCGGTGAGCAGGGGCCACTCTTCATCGCGGTGCGCGGGCCTCTCACTATCTCGGCCTCTCTTGTTGCGGAGCACAGGCTCCAGACGCGCAGGCTCAGTAGTTGTGGCTCACGGGCCCAGTTGCTCTGCAGCATGTGGGATCTTCCCAGACTAGGGCTCGAACCCATATCCCCTGCATTGGCAGGCAGATTCTCAACCACTGCGCCACCAGGGAAGCCCCCCATTTTCTTAATTGTTTTGGGTTTGTTATTATAGGTCTTTTCCTTCTCTTGTGTTTCTTGCCTAGAGAAGATTCTTTAGCATTTGTTGTAAAGCTGGTTTGGTGGTGCTGAACTCTCTCAGCTCTTGCTTGTCTGTAAAGGTTTTAATTTCGCCATCAAATCTTAATGAGATCCTTGCTGGGTAGAGTAATCTTGGTTGTAGTTTTTTCTCCTTCATCACTTTAAATATGTCCTGCCAGTCCCTTCTGGCTTGCAGAGTTTCTGCTGAAAGATCAGCTGTTAACTTTAAAGGGATTTCCTTGTGTGTTATTTTTCCCTTGCTACTCTTTTTTTTTTTTTTTTTTTTTTGCGGTACGTGGGCCTCTCACTGTTGTGGCATCTCCTGTTTTGGAGCGCAGGCTCCGGACGCGCAGGTTCAGCGGCCATGGCTCATGGGCCCAGCCACTCCGCAGCATCTGGGATCTTCCCGGACTGGGGCATGAACCCGTGTCCCCTGCATCAGCAGGTGGACTCTCAACCACTGCACCACCAGGGATGCCCTCCCTTGCTGCTTTTAATATGTTTTCTTTGTATTTAATTTTTGACAGTTTGATTAATATGTGTCTTGGCGTATTTCTCCTTTGATTTATCCTGTATGGGACTCTCTGTGCTTCCTGGATTTGATTAACTATTTCCTTTCCCATATTAGGGAAGTTTTCAACTATAATCTCTTCCAATATTTTGTCAGTCCCTTTCTTTTCCTCTTCTTCTTCTGGAACCCCTACAATTCGAATGTTGGTGTGTTTAATGTTGTCTCAGAGGTCTCAGACTGTCCTCAGTTCTTTTCATTCTTTATTCTTTATTCTGCTGTGCAGTAGTTATTTCCACTATTTTATCCTCCAGGTCAGTTATCCATTCTTCTGCCTCAGTTATTCTGGTATTGATCCCATCTAGAGTATTTTTAATTTCATTTATTGTGTTGTTCATCATTGTTTGTTTCATCTTTAGTTCTTCTAGGTCCTTGTTAAATGTTTCTTGCATTTTTTCCATTCTATTTCCAAGATTTTGGATCATCTTTACTATCATTATTCTGAATTCTTTTTCAGGTAGACTGCCTATTTCCTCTTCATTTGTTAGGTCTGGTGCATTTTTATCTTGCTCCTTCATCTGCTGTGTGTTTTTCTGTCTTCTCATTTTGCTTATCCTACTGTGTTTGGGGTCTCCTTTTTGCAGGCTGCAGATTCGTAGTTCCCGTTGTTTTTGGTGTCTGTCCCCAGTGGCTAAGGTTGGTTCAGTGGGTTGTGTAGGCTTCCTGGTGGAGGGGACTAGTGCCTGTGTTCTGGTGGATGAGGCTTGATCTTGTTTTTCTGGTGGGCAGGTCCACATCTGGTGGTGTGTTTTGGGGTGTCTGTGAACTTATTATGATTTTAGGCAGTCTCTCTGCTAATGGGTGGGGTTGTGTTCCTGTCTTGCTAGTTGTTTGGCATAGGGTGTCCAGCACTGTAGCTTGCTGGTCGTTGAGTGAAGCTGGGTGCTGGTGTTGAGATGGATATCTCTGGGAGATTTTAGCCGTTTGATATTATGTGGAGCTGGGAGGTCTCTTGTGGACCAGTGTCCTGAAGTTGGCTCTCCCACCTCAGAGGCACCGCACTGACTCCTGGCTGCAGCACCAAGAGCCTTTCATCCACACGGCTCAGAATAAAAGGGAGAAAAAGTAGAAACAAAGAATTAGTAGAAGTAGAAAGAAAGAAAGAAGGAAAGAAGGAAAGAAAGAAAGAAAGGAGGGAGGGAGGGAGGAAGGAAGAAAGGAGGGAAGGAAGGAGAAAAAGAAAGACAGAAGATAAAGTAAAATAAAATAGAGTAAGATAAAATATAATAAAGTTATTAAATTAAAAAATAATTATTAAGAAAAAAAATTTTACCCCCCCCCAAAAAAACCCCCCCCCAAAACCAAAACCGGATGGATAGAACCCTAGGACAAATGGTGGAAGCAAAGCTATACAGAGAAAATCTCACACAGAAGCATACACATACACACTCACAAAAAGAGGAAAAGGGGAAAAAATCATAAATCTTGCTCTCAAAGTCCACCTCCTCAATTTGGGATGATTCGTTGTCTATTCATGTATTCCACAGGTGCAGGGTACATCAAGTTGATTGTGGAGCTTTAATCCGCTGTTTCTGAGGCTGCTGGGAGAGATTTCCCTTTCTCTTTGTTCGCACAGCTCACGGGTCTCAGCTTTGGATCTGGCCCTGCCTCTGCGTGTAGGTCGCCGGAGGGCACCTGTTTTTTGCTCAGACAGGACAGGGTTAAAGGAGCCGCTGATTCGGGGGCTCTGGCGCACTCAGGCCGAGGGGAGGGAGGGGCACGGAGTGCGGGGCGGGCCTGCGGCAGAAGAGGCCTCCATGACGCTGCACCAGCCTGTGGTGCGCCGTGCGTTCTCCCGGCGAAGTTGTCCCTGGATCCAGGGACCCTGGCCATGGCGGGCTGCACAGACTCCCCAGAAGCAGGGTGTGGAGAGTGACCTGTGCTCGCACACAGGCTTCTTGTTGGTGGCAGCAGCAGCCTTAGCATCTCATGCCCGTCTCTGGGGTCTGCGCTGTTAGCCGCGGCTCGCGCCATCTCTGGAGCTCCTTTAAGCGGCGCTCTTAATCTCCTCTCCTTGCGCACCAGGAAACAAAGAGGGAAGAAAAAGTCTCTTGCCTCTTCGGCAGGTCCAGACTTTTCCCCGGACTCCCTCCCGGCCAGCCGTTGTGCACCAACCCCCTGCAGGCTGTGTTCACGCCGCCACCCCCAGTCCTGCGCTCCGACCGAAGCCCGAGCCTCAACTCCCAGCCCCGCCCGCCCCGGTGGGGGAGCAGACAAGCCTCTCGGGCTGGTGAGTGCTGGTCGGCACCGATCCTCTGTGCGGGAATCTCCCCGCTTTGCCCTCCGCACCCGTTGCTGTGCACTCTTCCGCAGCCACGAAGCTCCCCCGCTCCGCCTCCTGCAGTCTCCGCCTGCGAAGGGGCTTCTAGTGTGTGGAAACTTTTCCTCCTTCACAGCTCCCTCCCACTGGTGCAGGGCTCGTCCCTATGTTTTTGTCTCTGTTTATTCTTTTTTCTTTTGTCCTACCCTGGTACGTGGGGACTTTCTTGCCTTTTGGGAGTTCTGAGGTCTTCTGCCAGCGTTCAGTAGGTGTTCTGTAGGAGTTGTTCCACGTGTAGATGTAGATGGTGTATTTGTGGGGAGGAAGGTGATCTCCACGTCTTACTCTTCCGCCATCTTCCCCCTCTCCCAAACACTTTAATAATAGTAATTTTTCTGAAGCATGAGCGTGGAATATTGTTTTATATTGTGTCTTCAGTTTCTTTATCAATGCTTTATAGTTTTCTGAGTATAGGTCTTTCATGTCCTTGGTTAAATTTATTGCTAAATAGTTCGTTCTTTTTGATGGAATTGTAAATGGGATTGTTTACTTAATTTTTCTTGCTGGTGGATCATTATTAGTGTATAGAAACATAACTGATTTGTGTATATTGATTCCATATTTTGCAACTTTACTGAATTTATTTTTTAACATATTTTTTGAAGTAATGTGAAAAATTTAAATACTAAAATATCATAGTTTCTACTGCACCCCAGGTAATCCACAGGACCCAAGAGATGGTAGCTACTAATATACTCTTCCCACGGTGCCTCTTCATACCATGCAGACTCCGACAAGGGAAATAAGTATCACAACTTTGGTTGAACGTGGTCTGGGTAAGTCTTGGCCTCTATAACAAAATTTGATATCTGTCTTATCTGAGTTTCTGGCATGATACTGACATGGTTGTCTAGAAAAGTAATTTACTTTACAGTAATTTAAAATGTACCGAAAAGTTGCAGTAATGGCAAAAAGTACTCACGTTTGCCACTTCACACAAAATGCTCGGTGTGTTTTGCCCACGGAACCAGCGCATAACCCCTAAATGAAGAAATCCTGATGTCCACATTATAATTTAATACTCAGCCCCACTTCAGCTTTCACCTGCTCTCCCAACTGTATGGAAATGTCTTTTTCCTCCTGATCCAGTTTTCTTTTTCTGGAACCATTCCTGAGTTTCTCCCTCATTTGGACAACCTTGATGGATTTGAAGCGGGCAAGATGAATATGGGATCTAGGTGGCCTTTTCTGCATGGCTTTTTTCACTAAGAATGTTTTTAATGTTCATTTTTGTAACAAATATCAGCGCTGCACTTTTTTTTCATTGTCATTGAAAATACAAAACGCGACTTTAGCAATTAATTCACATTACGTATACAGTTTTGTGGTATTAACTACCTTCATATAGTTGCACAAAGTTAACTAACATGTGTACCTCCTGTGTGCATGGCAGATACCCAGGAAATTGAGTAACACCCTGAAACGGCCCAAGACATCACCTTAAATACCGTCTTCATCTAAAAGGCAAAAAAAGGAAGGCTATAGTCATTTCTGTCTACATTCATTTGATTGTATATGGTTTCCAATTGATGTTGTATAACTAGTTGTGGAGAAGTCATGGGGTAGGTGGCTTCATTTCAGTTTGAATTTCCAAATTTAGTGAATTCTGCAGGCTTGATACAAGGTTTACAAACTTCATATTGGATCAGGACATCCCATGGTGTAACTGGTATTCATGGTTTGTTCAACAATTAAAGTTCTGTGTGATACGAGTTCATCCTGGAGTAATCCAGGTTATTACTGGAGGTAAACAAATGTTTCTGTTATACATTTGTCCCAGGATGAAAGGACAAGAGAAATAAGACCTAATTTATAAAAGTGCCTTCAAACTAATTGATACTGAAGTATAGTTGACCTACAATGTTGTGTTAATTTCTACTGTACAGCAAAGTGATTCATATATACATACATACATATATATATATTTTTGTTTTTTTGTTTTTTTTTTTTTTGCGGTACGCGGGCCTCTCACTGTTGTGGCCTCTCCCGTTGTGGAGCACAGGCTCCAGACGCGCAGGCTCAGCGGCCATGGCTCACGGGCCCAGCCGCTCTGCGGCATGTGGGATCCTCCTGGACCGGGGCACTAACCCGTGTCCCTTGCTTTGGCAGGCGGACTCTCAACCACTGCGCCACCAGGGAAGCCCTATACATATTTTTCATATTCTTTTCCATTATGGTTAATTACAGGGTATTGAATATAGTGCTGTACAGTAAGACCTTGTTTATCCATCCTATATAAAATAATTTGCATCTACTAATCCCAAACTCCCAATCCATCCCTCTCCCCTGTCTTCCCCTTGACAACCACGAGTCTGTTTTCTATATTTTTGAGTCTGTTTTTGTTCTGCAGATAGGTTCATTTGGGTCTCATTTTATAATCCAGATATAAGTGATATCATATGGTATTTGTTGTTCTCTGTCTGACTTACTTCACTTTGTATGATAACCTCTAGGTCCATCCATGTAGCTGCAAATGACATTATTTCATTCTGTTTTATGGCTGAGTAATATTCCATTGTACATATGTACCACATCTTCTATATCCATTCATCTGTTGAGGGACGTTCAGGTTGCTTCCATATCTTGGCTATTGTGAAGAGTGCTGCTGTGAATGCTGGGGTGCACGTATCTTTTCGAATTATAGCTTTGTCTGGATGTGTGCCCAGGAGTGGGATTGCTAGTTCATATGGTAATTCTATTTTTAGTTTTTGAGGAACCTCCATACTGTTTTCCATAGTGGCTGCATCAATTTACATTCCCACCAGTAGTGTAGGAGGGTTCCCTTTTCTCCACACTCCTTCCAGCATTTATTTCTAGACATTTTAATGATGGCCATTCTGACCACTGTGAGGTGGTAACTCACTGTAGTTTTGATTTGCATTCTCTAATAATTAGTGATGTGGAGCGTCTTTTCAGGTGCCTCTTGGCCATCTGTATGTCTTTGGAGAAATGTCTGTTTAGACCTTCTGCCTATTTTTTGATTTTTTTTCTTTTTTGAGTTGTATGAGCTGTTTGTATATTTTAGAATTAAGCCCTTGTTGGTCGCATCATTTGCAGGTATTTTCACCCAAACAGTGAGCACAGGTTCTGGAACAACTGGATACCCACATACAGAAGAGGAAAGTTGGACCCTTACCTCCCCCCACCCCATATACAAAATCAATGCAAAATGGACCAAAGACCTAGATGCAAGAACCAAAATTATAAAACTCATAGAAGAAAACATGAGAGTACATCTTCATGACCTTGGATTTGGTCATGATTTCTTAGATCTACCAAAAGCACAAGCAACAAAAGACAAAATAGATGAATTGGACTTCCTCAAAGTGAAAAACCGTTGTGTATAAAAGGAGCAAGGAATAAGATAATCCACCATCCAAAATGGCCCAAGATGTTTGCAAACCATGTATCTGATAAAGGACTGTAGCCCAGCAGCCAAGCCCCCGGTGGTCCAGTGCAGTGTCTGTGCGGCCCCTCCCGTCCTCGGTGATCAGGGGATTTCAGGCCCCACAGCACCTGAGGGGTGGACACAGGTCATCCTCAGCACCCTCAGGGAGTGAGTGCTGGATGGTTTTGAGCCCAGATGCACTCCCATTACTGCCCTGAAAGGCTGAAGGCTTCAGCATGCCTCCTGAAGGACACAGAGTATTTGCAAGTCTTTGAGAACCAAGAGAACAGTCTTCACTTTTCTGAAAGGGTATCTTATTATTTCACAGCATGACCATTTTCCATCTGGCTCTCAGGGGTGCCCTCCCACCTCCCTGATTTCTCTGAGAGTGGCCATGGGGGTTTGGCTGTCGCCAGTCCCCACACCAGGTGACAAGGCCAGTGGGGCCAGACCCTGGTGGTCCTTAGCTTCGCTGGAGACTAACCCAGACTCTCAGCCTGAGATTGAACCTGGACGCCCCTGCTTCTCCCTGTCACCGATTCTCATCTCCTCTGTCTCTCTTCCTCTTGCTTTTCAGTTTCAGATTTACCTGACGGCCACCACTCACAGTTCCCGCAGAGCCCAGAGATTTCTTCTCGAAGGAAAAGTTCTGGAAACTCAGAGAGATAAGTAAAGGGTGCAGCTGATTCCCGCCTTGTGCTGACGCCCAAGAGGGTGAGGAGAATGAGTGTTTTCTCATTAGAATTTTAAATCCTCCAAGTAATAGATCATTGGGGGGCATCCAGTGTCTCCTGCTCATTCTAATAATGTCATTCCTGGATTTTAGTGTGGTAAATAATTTATATTATAAATATGCTGAGGGGGATAGCCATTTAAAAAATGTTAGAGGTAACTCCAAGGGATTTACAACAAACAAGGACACAGAAACCTGTGTCCAGACACTCACTGGCTGAGAGACTCCTACCCTGACCGCAGCCCCCTGGAGGGCAGAGTGGCCATGACTCTCCTCCCGCAGGTGAGCCTACACAGGCACATCCCACATGGGACTACTGCATTGCAGAATCTTAGAGTGGCTGATGGCAGGCAGCTGGCTAGAGATGTGGACAAGAGAAAACTGCCTGGAAGCCTGGGACAACCCCAGGGTGAGGCCTTAGGAAGGGCCAGTGTCAGAACCTCAGAGATAACTTGAAGAGAGTTCAGGCTGTTAAGGACATTGTCAGAGATGTGCTTAGGGACATGTTCAGGGCCTTAGTTATGGACAGGATCAGGGCATTATTTAGTGACAGCTTAGACTATAAGGGACAGCATCAGGGCCTAAGTTAGGGACAGTGTCAGTGCTTCACTTAGAGACAACGTGAGAGCCTTAGTTAGACACAGTTCAGGCTGTTACTTAGGGATATCTTCAGGGCTTTAGAGGCAGCATCATGGCCATAATTAGAACCAGTGTCAGGGCGTCAGTTAGGGCCAAAACTAAGGTGTTAGTTAGGGAACGAGTCAGGTCATTAGTTACAGACAGTGTCAGGGTTTTAGGTAGGGACAGCGGCAAGTCCTTAGTTAAGAAGAGTGTCGGGGCCTCACTTAGGGGCAGCGTCAGGATGTTCGTTAGGGAGAGTCAGGACATTAGAATTTCAGATTCTGAGGTAGAGACAGCATCACGGCCTTAGTTAGGGACAGCGTCAGAGACTTACTTAGGGACATATTCAGGGCCTTAGTTATGGACAGGATCAGGGTGATACAGAGGAACACCTAAGGGTATTAGGGACATCTTCAGGGCCTCAATTAGGGATAGCATCAGGGTATTAGTTAGGGAAAGAGGCCATTATTATAGATAGTGTCAATGCTTTAGGTAGAGAGAGCATCAGGGCCTTAGTTAAGGACAGCGTCAGAGGCATACTTAGGGACATATTCAGGGCCTTGGTTATGGACAGGATCAGGGCGTTATTGAGAGGTACATGAGGCTATTAGGGACAGCATCAGCATGTTAGGGAAAGAGTCGGCCGTTATTGTAGACAGTGACAGTGCCTCAGGTAGAGACATCATCACAGTCTTAGTTAGGAAGAGGGTCAGGGCCTTGGTGAGGGACAGGGTCAGGCCAACAGTGAGGGACATCCTAAGGCTATTAGGGACATCATCAAGGCCTTAGATTGGGCCAGCATCAGGGCTGTAGTATTGACCAGTGTCAGGGCATTAATGAGGAACAAAATTAGGGTGTTAGGGAAAGAGGTCATTAGTTACAGACAGTTTTAGGGCCTCAGGTAGAATCGGCATCAAGGCCTTAGTTAGGAAGACCATTGGGACGTTAGTTAGGGCCAGCCACAGGGCCTTAGTTAGGGACAGTGTTGTCAGGCCTTCAGAGATCACTTGAGGGCCTTCGTAAGAGACAGTTTAGGCCGTTAGTTAGGGACACTTCAGAGACTTTCTTAGGGATATATTCAGGGCCTTAGGGACAGAATCAGGGTGTTATTTTGTGACCGCTTAGGCACTAAGGGACAGCATCAAAGCCTAAGTTAGGGAGGATGTCACAGTCTTGGGGATAGTGTTAGGGACTTTGTAAATTATAGCTTAGGCCATTAGCTAGGGACAGTGTCAGGGGCTTATTAAGGGCAGTGTCAGAGACATAATGAGGGACATCCTCAGGGCCTTAGTTATGGACAGGATCAGGTCCATACTTGGGACCAGTGTCAGGCCGTTATTTAGGGGCAGTGTCAGGGCCTTCTGTAGAGACAGCATCAAGACCCTTAGTTAGGAAGAGGGTCAGGGCCTTAGGAAAGGGTCAGAGACATCCTCAGGCACATATTCAGGGCCTTAGTAATGGACAGGATCAGGACCCCAGTGAGGGACATCTAAGTCTATGAGGGACATCGTCAGGGCCTTAGATAGGGTCAGCGTCAGGGCCGTAGTTAGGACCAGTGTCAGGGCATTATTTAGGGACAAAATTAGGATGTTAGTTAAGGAAAAAGTCAGGAAATTAGTTACACAGTGTCAGCTTCTCAGGTAGAGACTTCAAGGTCTTAGTGAGAGCATCAGCATCTCAGGTAGGAGCTATATCAGGCCATTACTTACAGACAGTGTCAAGGCCTTAATTAGGGAGAGTGTCAGGGCCTCAGAGAAAAACTTGAGGGCCTTAGTAAGAGACACTTCAGGCTGTTCGTTAGGGACATCATCAGGGCGTTAGTTATGGACAGGGTCAGGGTATTAGTGAAAGACAGCTCAGGCAATTAGGCACACTGTCAGGGCCTTGGGTAGGGGCAGCGTCAGGGAGTAGTTGGGGAAAGAGTGAGGCCGTTAGGTAAAGACAGACTCAGGGCCTTAGTAAGAGACAGTGTCAGGTTCTTCGTTAGGCACACTGTCATGGCCTCAGTTAAAGATAACTTGAGGGTCTTAGTTAGAGATAGTGTCAGGGACTTAGTTATGGACATCTTTAGGGCCTCAGTTAGAGGTAATTTGAGGGCCTTAGTAAGAGACATTTTGGGTCATTAGTGACATTGTCTGGACCTTAGTGCCGTCTTCAGTACATCATTTATGGGCCGCATCAGGGCATTAATGAGGAACAGCTCAAGTTATTAGGGACCGTGTCAGGGTCTCAGTTAGGGACTGTGTCAGGACCTTTGTTAGGGAAAGAGTAGGCCAGTAGTTAAAGACAGACTCAGGGCCTTAGTTAGAGACAGCCTCAGTCCTTAATTAGAGAGAGTGTCAGGGCCTCAGTTAAAGATAAGTTGAGGGCCTTTGTTAAGGACAGCCTCCAGGCCTCAGTTAGGGACAGGTTCACGGCCTCGGGACTAAATTCAGGGCCTTAGTTAGGAACAGCATCAGGGATTTAGTTAGCATAAGAGGCTCGACATTAGGTAAAGACAAGGTTAGGTTAAGGTCTAGGGATAGCGTCAGGAAATGACGTAGGGATAGTGTCAAGACCATAGCTACTTAGAGCATCAGTGCCTAATTTAGGACCAGCGTCAGGACGTCAGGTAGGGGCAGCATCAGAGCTGGACTTAGGGAGAGTGACAGGGCTTGAGCGAGGCCTACCATCAGGGCCTTAGCTAGGGACAGTGTCACGGCATAACTTAGGAGCAGCATAAGGGCCTTGGTAGGTTCAATGTCAGGGGCTTTGCTAAAGCCGTTATCAGGGCCTCTGTTAGGGACAGCCTCAGTGCCTCACTTAGGGACAGCGTCAGGGCTTACTTAGGGAAAGTTTCAGGACCTTGGTAAGAGATGGGTCAGGAAATTAGTTCAGGATAGTGTCAGGACATTAGATATTGACAGCAGTAGGGCCTTAGTTAGGGATAGTGTCAAGGCCTTAGTTAGGACTAGCATATGTGCCTCTGTTAGGTACAGTGTCAGGGCCAGATTTAGGACGAGCATCTAGGCCTTAGGGACAGTGTCACAACCTTGGGACTAAATTCAGGGCCTGAGTTAGGCACAGCATAAGGGCTTCAGTTAGCATAAGAGGCAGGACAGTTGCTAGGGACAGGGTTAGGGGAAAGTTTAGGGATCGTGTCAGGAAATGACCTAGAGATAGCATCAAGACATTAGTCACTGAGAGTATCAGGGCCTTAATTAGAACCAGTATCAGGGCTTCAGGTAGGGAGAGCATCAGTGCCTGACTTAGGGAGAGCAACAGGGCCTGAGTGAGGCCTAGCGTCAGGCTGTTAGCTGGGGACACTGTCAGGGCATGATGTAGGAGCCGCATCAGGAAATTTGTTGGATCAGCATTAGGGTCTTAGTTAAAGACATGATCAGGGCCTGAGGTAGTCGCATTGTCAAGGCCTCAGTTAGGCATAGCTTCAGGGCCTGAGTTAGGCACAGCCTCAGGCCTTCACTTAGGGACAGCGACAGGGCTTTCTTAGGGACAGTGTCAGGACCTTGGTTAGAAATGGGTCAGGTATTAGCTCAGGATAGTGTCTAGATTTTAGTTATTGCCAGCAGCAGGGCCTATATTAGGGACAGATTCCGGGCCTTAGTTAGAGACAGTGTCAGGGCCTTAGTTACGGAGAGCATTAGGGCTTCAGTGAGGATAAGAGGCAGGAAATTAGCTTGGGACAGAGTCAGATTCCAGGCCAGGGATAGTGTCAGGAAATGAGCCAGGGATAGTGTGAAGAGTTTAGTTATTGAGAGCATCAGGGCCTTAGTTAGGACCAGTTTCAGGGCCTTAATCAGGACCAGTGTCTGGGCTTGATGTAGGGATAGCATCAGAGCCTAACTAAGGTACGGCAACAGGGCCTAAGTGAGGCCTATCTTTAGGGCCTGAGTGAGGTACAGTGTCAGGTCATGACCTAGGAGCAGGATAAGGGCCTCTGTAGGATCAGCCTTAGGGTCTTCGTTAAAGACATTATCAGGGCCTCTTTTAGGGACAGCCTCAGGGCCTCACTTAGGGACAGTGTCACAGCTTACCTTGCGACAGTTTCAGGACCTTGGTAATAGAAGGGTCAGTGTATTAGCTCAGGATAATGTCAGGACTTAAATATTGATGGCAGCAGGGCCTTAGTTAGAGACAGTGTCAGGGACTGAGTTAGGTGTAGTGACAGGGTCTTAGGCTAGAGACTCCAGGACCTTCCCTGAGTTCCAAAGGGCAGGTTCGGAACAGTTGCTAATCAGGGAAGGGAGGGGATGCAGAGAAAAGGGAGGAACTGTCAAGAAACAATAGTGCAGCCTTGGGGCAGGATCCTGGTTTTGCCTCAAGGGATACAGGTAAGAGTATCTTTGGGCTCTTTAGCAACCTAAAACCCCCACAAAATAGAAGATTTTAGTCTTCTTTATTTCAGAGAAGCTCATCAAGAGACCATATGAGGCCAGATTAGAGGGAGTTAAGGCCCTGTACACACACTAATCCTTAGGAGCAAGTGTGTCCTTAAACCATTGCTGTGAAACTCCTCACCAGATCCTACTGCATTGGGACGCACGGTTTTTGAGGGCACGAGTTTTCTGTGTCCCCCTTTGGCTGTGAAAGCAGTAAAGCTATTCTTTTCTACTTCCTCCAAACCTCTCTCTATGAGATTCGATTTGGCACTGGTGCACAGAGGTCGAGTTTTCGACATCAAATTCAGTACCCAGTGTGTGGCTGACTTCGGGATGGCCCCTATGAGTCCCCTGACTTGATCAGACACTGAGATTTTCTCCACACCAGCCTCTTTCGAGAGAGTGTAGGGTTGGAGAATTCCTTTAGAGGCCAGACCACCTGGGACCCTTGCCTGGAAAGGCCGAGCCCCAGTCATCCCAGTAGTTAGAATTCTGGGGCAGGAATAGATGGTGGAAGAGGGACCACCCTAGCAGCTGCCGAGGCCATCTTTGCATTGAGGACGTTCCTCTCTTCCTCCTGCCCGGGCTGCCCCGAATGTCCTACTCCAAGGGATTATTTTGGGGAACCAGGAAAATAGCATTTGGGATGTTGTAGCACCTCAGCCAGCGTGTGGTAACTCCCTGGCATGCAGTCTGAGGTCCTTTTAGCCCTGTACATTTGGGGGAACCTTGGTTCCCATTTGGGTGATTTTCATTCCAGGAAATCTCATTTGGAAGGTGCACCACTTGGACAGAGGTCAAAGGCTAAGTTGAGACTTGGAAGCTGATTTGAGTCTTGTGCTGTTTGGTTTCTGGCTCCTTTGGTTTGAGGATTCCATTGGTGTTTAGGATTTTGTTTTGTTCTTAGTCCGTGTGTGAGTGTTCTATGGTTCAAGCATAAGGAGTGCTTCTTCTTCAGTTCCATGTGACAGCCAGTGGGCAAAATCCTGGCAGACTGGTCAACCTATAGTTGTCAACCTAAGACTAAGAAAAGAATGAAATTCTATTGTAATTTTGTCTGTCCAATGTATGGATACATTCTTGAAAAATGAGGAATGGTGGTCTTTGAATGGTAGCCTAAATGACTATACTATCCTTCAGCTAGAGTTATGTTGTCACAGGAAGAGTGAGACAAAAGAAGTTCCATATGTTCAAGCATTTATGAAGCTACGTAATAAAGAAAGTGAGCAGCTAGGTAACAGGCTGATGGTACAAAGAGAAAAGAAAGTCATTTTGTAGTAGAGCTGGTTGTGTCTGAATGCGGAAAAAAGTAAGGGGCAACATAAGATGGATACAGAAGGTGATGAACATTTGTGCAAAGGGAACACTGAGGAAAGAGCTGTGCATGGCCAGGATTTTCTATTGGATTAAATTTAGTTGGGTAAATGGATTTTGTTGGACGTGGGTCAGGGCAAGCCTGGCTTTGGTTTCTCCCTCCAAAGTTTCCTTGGAATGCTGCTTTTGATTGTGAACAGCTTGTGAGTTCCTCTGCCTGTGTCTGTGATCTGTACTTTTGTTTGAAATCTCTTTACTTTGGTTCAGTGAATAAGTGTTGTTTGGCCGATTCTAACAGTTCTTTTGATCTCCAGCTAACTTTGAGCTGCTTTCGAAGGCCCTTGAGCCATCTCAGAGAGAAATGTTTGATTAGTATGTTAAATTACATAGAATTCCTAAAACTCTAGTATGTCCTGGTAAAATTTTATCAGTCATAATTCTAGTTATTTTTAAATGTTGTATGTAACAGCAATAATGGTTTCTTTTGTCATTTACACTGTGATCAAATGTTTAACCATGACCTTTTGAGTCTTTATGTGATTTATAGATAGTTACTGTTGTGCTCTAACATTTTGCAAAAGTGCTCCATCTTCAAGAAGATCTATGTGAAGGACCTTTTGACAAGCACAGGTCTCTGGTAAATTTCATATCATAATGCCAAACTGGGTAAGAAATGAAACATCTTAATGGAGAATCGGATGGCTTCATAAAAAGTTAACAGAAGGATTGGTTACTGAGTGAACTGGTGAATACAGTTATAATGTTTTTGTTTTTTTGTTACTGGCTTTGATCTGTGTTTTCCAGACACAGGGAAGTCCTTCCCCTCAAGCTACTTAGGACTTGGAGCAGTTGGATAAATGACACCTCTGTATGGAAGTGTGTATTTATGAAAGATACAGTGTTGGCTTCATTTTGCCCTGATGTTTAAGAGGAAAGGAAAACTACCTAGTGAAGTTATGAGAATGTAGCTACTCATGATGTATCACTGTTTGCTGTAGGTCTACTGCTAAAAGCACACGTGCAACGCTTGTGTGACAATTGGGTATGAATAATAAAATGTATGGCCTGTATAAAGCGTTTTCTCATTAACATTCCTCTGAGCATGTTCACGATACCTGATCAGTGTTCCCCCAATGTGGATTAACTAGGCAGATATAAAGGAGGCCTAGCGCTGAGGAACATGATCTATACCTGGGCCAAACAGCTGAATCATTCTGGCACTGAGGGATTGACCTTTTGATCATCAGTGCTTTCTATTGAAAGACTTGTAATCAAAAGGGAAAAAAACTCTTCACATATTGAGGGGTGAGGAAGTCACTCTGGCTTATACATGGTTTAACTTAAATTTTACTGACCAAAGTGGCCTGTTTTGTGGCCTTTTGGATATGAATTGTACATCTGCTTTGGCACTGAGGAGGGGAATGCATTTGACAGTCAAAAAGGAGTAACTATGGTTCAGACATACAAGATAAACCTAAGTGTCCATTGTAGATGTGATTTAGATGCATTCCTGTATTTTGTTTTTCTTTTCTTTTTTCTTTTTACATCTTTATTGGAGTGTAATTGCTTTACAATGGTGTGTTAGTTTCTGCTTTATAACAAAGTGCATCAGTTATACATATGTTCCCATATCTCTTCCCTCTTGGGTCTCCCTCCGTCCCACCCTCCCTATCCCACCCCTCTAGGTGGTCACAAAGCACCGAGCTGATCTCCCTGTGTATATCTTTTTGAATTCGTGTTTTTGTTTCCTTCAGAAAGATACCCCCAAGTGTAATTCCTGCATCATATGGTAGTTCTTTGTATTGTTTTCCACAGTAGCTGCACCAATGAGCATTCCCAAGAGAATGCGTGAGGGTTCTCCTCATCCTCGCCAAGGCTTGTTATTTGTTGTCTTTTGGAGGATAGCTAAGTTTTTAGGTGTGAATCTCATTGTTCTTTTGATGTGCGTTTCCCTGATGATAAGTGATATTGGTCATAGTTTCATATGTCTCTTGGCCATCTGTACATACTGTTTGGAAAAATGTTCGGTCCCAATTTTTAATTGGGTTTTTGGTTTTTGGAGGTTCAGTTGTCTGAGTTCTTCATCTATTTTGGATATGAACCCCTTTTCAGACATATTGTTTGCAAATATTTTCTCACATTCGGTAGGCTGCCTCTTCATTTTGTGGATGGTTTCCTTTGCCATTGAAAAACTTTAAAGTTGGATGGAGTCCCATTGGTTTATTCTGCTTTTGTTCCCCTTCCTTGGGGAGACAGATCCAGAAAATATTGCTAAGACTGATGTCAAAGAGCAGACTGCTTACGTTTTCTTTGAGGAGCTTTATGGCTTCAGGTCTTACACTGAAGTATTTGATTCACTTTGAGGTTGCTTGTGTAGGTGGTATAAGAAAGGATTCCAGTTTGATTCTTGTGCATGTAGTTGTCCAGTTTTCCCACCACCATTCATTGAAGAGGCTATCTTTTCCCCACTGTATAGTCTCACCTGCGTTGTCATAGATGAATTGACCATATATGCATATGTTTATTTTGGGGCTCTCAATTCTGTTCCATGGATCTATGTGTATTTCTTATGTTCCTATACCATACTGTCTTGATTATTCTAGATATGTAGTATAGTTTGAAACTTGATATGTCCAAGTTTGTGCTTCTTTCTTAAGATCGTATTGACTATTCAGGTTCTTTTCTGTTTCCTTACACATATTAGAATTCTTTGTTTTAGTTCTCATAAAATTCCGTTGGTGTTTTGATAGGAATGGCGTCAAATCTCTAGATTGCTCTGGGGTGTGGAATCATTTTAACAATATGAATTCTTCCAATCCATGAACACATTATATCTGTCCATTTGTTTGTGTCGTCTCCAATTTCTTTCATCCGTGTCTTCCAGTTTTCTGAGTACAGGTCCTTTACCTCCTGGGTTAGATGTATTCCTAGGTATTTCACTTTTGTTAATATCATTGTCAATGGGGTTGTTTTCTTAATTTCTCATTCTGATAGTTTGTTGCCAGTGGATAGAGATGCAACCGATTTCTAGAGGTTAATTTTGTATCCTGCAACTTAACTGAATTTTCCAATGAATTCTATTTGTTTTGGGGGGTCATCTTCAGGATTTTCTATATAAAACATCATGTCGGGACTTCCCCTGTTGTCCAGTGGTTAAGACTCCGCGCTCCCAATGCAGGGGGCCTGGGTTCGATCCCTGGTCAGGGAACTAGATCCCACATGCATGCCAGAACTAAGAGTTTGCATGCCACAACTACGGAGCCCGCCTGCCACAACTAAGGAGCTCACCTGCCACAACTAAGACCCAGCACAACCAGAATAAATAAATGAATAAATAAATAAATAAGTAAATGAAATATAAAACATCATCTCATCTACAAACAGTGACAGTTTTATTTTTTCCTCTGCCATTGGATTCCTTTTATTTCTTTTTCTCATCTAATTACTATGTCTAGGACTTCGTAGACCATGTTGAATGAAAGTGGTGAGAGTGGTCAGGGTTGGAGTTAGGTTTAAGCAGAATTCGCCCTCTTCCCCTTCCTCCCTCCCCATCTCTCTGAGGCCTCCAGGAAGGACAGGACTAGTCCTGGGTCACACATGACTCAGGGAGTTGAAGTGGACCACTGTTTCTCTGCCCCCCAGTCCTGGGTGTAGTTTTGTATATGATCTGTGTACCTTCTTTGACCAGGTGTCCATTTAGAGCTTTCCCTATTTTTAATGGGGTTCTCTTGGAGTTCTTTGTATATTTTGAGACAAATTCTTTATTAGATACATTGGCAGATTCCCCCCCCGCCGGTGTGTGTTGTCTTTCGATTTTCTGAATGAGGTTTTTCACACAGTAGAAATCTTTAATTTCATAAAGTCCACAGAATCCCTTGTTTTTCTTTCTGGACTGCTGTTTTGTGTCGTGTGTTAAAACCACAAGGCTTGTGATCTGCATGACCAAGCCCAAGCTCATATCAATTTTCTTTCATGTTTTCTGCTATAATTTTGAATAGTTTTGCATTTAAAACTTGTCTCTGAATCATTTTGAGTGAATTTGGTGTAAGTTGTAAAGCTTGTGTGTACATTCATTTTATTCTATATGGTTTCCAATTCATTGTTCCTTAACTACTTTGGAGAAGCTATGGGATATTGTCTTCATTTGTTTGAATTTCCACAATTTAATGGGTTCGTTAGTTCTGCCAGCAGGGGGCGCTGTCTCCAGTGACCCGTGAGTGAGGCGCGGCCTGCACTTCCCGCACTGACCACAGGGTGGCGAGGAGCCCACCTCTCTGACCCACAGCGAATGCGCGTTTCCCGCGGACGCGGCTCTGAGCGCAGCTGAGGGGAGTTGTGTCTCCTCAGGCACCGCTGGGCTGCGGCTGCTGACAGGCGCTCGGTCTCCTCCTTGCTGGGGTTTCGGCTTCAGGACAACGTGGGGCTGCGTCCACGCTGACAGGAGCTGGGTTTCCTGAGGACGCAGGCGACGTGGGAGGAACAGGTGAGGAGGCAGTGAGGAAAAGTGGGGAGAAGCCTCCTGGGGGCGACTGACGGCTGCGGGGGTCCGTCTTCCTGCGACCCAGGAAGGGCTTGGTGTGCAAAGCTGGGTTTTTGGTCAGGCTGGTGCGCGGTGGAGCCGCGTGGGTTATGGGGTGTGCAGTCTTCCCCGCACCGTTTACCGTGGGGCTGCCCTTCCGCTCGGTGTGTCCCTGGCCCCCTTGTCGTAACTTAACGGCCCCCTCCCCCCCCACCCCACCCGTGCGGGGTGGGTTCTGGGCTCTCCGTCCCGTCCCTCTGGTCTGTGCGCCTGTTTTGAGCCAGTTCCGCACTGTTTTGGGGACTGTAGCTTCGTGATGAAGTGTGAAGTCAGGGAGGGAGATGCGTGCGGCCCGTTCTCTCCTTTCTCAGGGTCGCCTTGGCTCTTCGGGGTCCTTTGTGGCTCCACACGCATCTTAGGAGGATTTGCTCCATTTCTGTGAAAAGCACCATTGGAATTTCGGGACAGCCTGCCTTCACTGTGTCCACCGCTTTGGGTGGAACGGACATTTTAGCAACAGTAATTCTTGCATTCCATGAGCACGGGGTGTCTTTCCACCGACTTGTGTCTCTTCAGTGTCTTCATCAGGGTCTTAAAGTTTTCAGGTCTTTCACATCCTCAGTTAAATTTATTCCTTGGTATTTTGTTCTTTTTGATGCAGCTGTAAATAGGTTTTATTTCTCTTTCTGATGGTTCATTATTAGTGTTTAGAAATGCAGTTGAGTTGTGTGTACTGATTTTGCGTCTTTACTGAATTCATTTATTATTTCTGATAGTTTTTTTGTGGAATGATGTGGAAAGTTTATTTTTGTGCCAGGCAGAAGGGAAGACACAGCTGGCTAGCGCCTCAAGTACTGGGCACCCACCCCCCTCCTTGAGAATCAGAGAGGATTTTATATGTGGGGCTCTCGTAGTTCGGGGTATAGGATGAGGATAAAATTAGTGAAGGTCTTGCATTCCTCCTTTCCTTTGCATTATTTCAAAACAGTCATAGCTGGCATCAGGCCGCCTGGTAATCGGGGTCCAGCAGTCTGATAATTGCATACGTTTGCCTCTGGTTTATCGGTGGTGACCTCGTTTCTGAAATGCAAATACTATAGGGGGTGAGTTGTTATGAGGGGCTGTTATGTAAGTGCTGGACATAAGGTTAGGCAGTGAGAGGCAGGGGATGTAACTCACAGGGAGTCAGGGGTGATGAGTGCCGAATGTAAATTACATAGTGTCAGGGAGTGAGGTTAGCTTTGTAACGTACAAATGTTGTTATTACAGATTAGTGACAAAGTAAAACAAGGAGTGATGAACTCTTTCAGGCCAGGTTACATTTCTTCTCTAGCCTGTTCGCTGTTCCCTTTGTTTTCCTTGTTCTCAGGGGAAGGAAAACTTCATTTCTACTTTTGCTGCAACAAGACTGGAGGAGCAGATGACAGTCACTGGGGCACAAGGAGAGTGGGAGCTGGGGAGACCCCAGTGTTACCGAACAAAATGTGGGTCGTCTTGCCCGAGTGCAGTAAAGGCAGTCTACTGACACCGGGTGTGGTGAAGGAAAGTGCAGCTTTAATTGTAAAAGTGCCAATATAAGGAGGACAGGCGGCTTGTGCTCTAAAGCCCCAAGCTCCCTGAAGGATTTCGGTAAAGCAACATTAAAGGCCAGGTGAAGGAGGGGGGTCGCAGGGTATGTGATCTGCTGGTGTACAATTCTCTGGTTGATGGTGAAGTAACAGGCGGTTAACATTATAAATTCTTAGGCGCCAGAAGCTCCGGGGCTACCTGTTCATGATCATCAAGTAGTTAATTTCTTCCACTTCGTGGTGGAGGAAGCGTGCATCAGGCCCTGTTATCCAGGTACTTCAGAGAGGACGTACAGCAGAGGATTTGGGGGAGGGGTCTGTCCTGGGAAGGCCCCGTAGGTTCCTGCTTGGTTATACCCGGTGCCTGGGCTCAGCAACCTGGGAAGGTGGGGCTGCTCCTGGGTGTGCGGAGCTGCGGGCGCAGTCCTCTGAGGGGCGTGTTAGTCCCCAAGGTGAGATGGAGGTGCAGTGACTGGACAGAGGCGTCTGGCCTGGGAGAGGGGTCCAGGCTGCAAATGTCACGGGAATCATCGCAGGGAGGGGCAGGAGAGGCAAAGTGGGGGGCAGGTAGGTCACAGCAAACTTATGTGCAGGTGACTGCGGTCCTGGTGGAAGCAACTCAGCCAGAAAGGAGTGGCCGTCAGGGGCTCAGCTCCATTCTCCTGTCCCTTTGTAAAACCGCTGTGTCAGAGTTTGAGACACCGCCAGGAGACCTCTGGGCCCAGTGCTGCCATGGCTTCATCAAAGGGCCCAGGGGGAACAGAGAACCACTGCAGGCTCTGCCCATGTCCGCACTGGGAATGAACCCCATCGGGGCTCCTGGGCTCAGAGACTTGAGGGAACCTCTGTCCTCAGGACCCGTCTGCCTCCCTCCTCTCACCTGCTGGTCAGAGGCCCAGGAACCCCCAACCTGGCTCTACCCCCAGGGCCTGGATTCTGGGACAGCTTAGGGGTAAGCAAGACCCTCATGCTCCTTTATCTGCCTGGGGGTGAGAATGTCTTCAACGCTGCAATTGACTGATTATGGAGGGCTGAATGTTTCCAGAAGGTATGGGTGGAAAGATGGGGTGTGAAATTCCTGTCTTCAGGGTCTTCCCAGCATGAAGATCTGTGTGTTTTCCCCGGCCGGTCAACATCCTCCCAGGAAGCCCAGATCCAGGATTACGAGGGCAGAGGCTCTCCCCTTGCTTATCTGTAACTTCCCACTCCCACAGCAAGGCTGTGGCTGGCTCCCTGGCTCCCACCATCTGCCATTTATCTGTGCATTGCTCCTTTCCAGGTTACATGTGCAGAGGTTTCAGAATTGTTGGCTACTACACCCTGGAAAGAACTTCATAGAATAAAGCCCACTGTTTATATACGGTCCATTTTGCCTTTAGTCTGCAGATTCCATTCATTTCCAAAGGGAACTTAGGTCAGCACCTTTTATCCCATCCCCTACAGTGAGTTGTTTCCATATATTTCTAATACAGTTAGATTCTGTGACATTATGTATTCCATCCTGCAGAACTCCTACATCCTAAATAACTAAATTTGAATAGATGATGATTGGCCCCTTGGGCTGTACACATCTGTGGGCTTAGACAAATGCATAGTGACAGGTGTCCACCCTAGAGTATCACATGGACTACTTCAAAACCCCCACCCCATGATCTGCTTATCATCTACGTAGCTTTGCCTTTCCCGGAATGTCGTAAATGGGGTCATACTGTGTGCAGCCTCCGCAGACTGGAGTCTTTCCCTTAGCAGTGTATACTGAAGATTTATCCATGTCTTTCCATAGGCTGGTGGTGCATTCCTTTCTGCTGAGGAGTATTCCACTGCACGTGTACGGGAGGAAAAACAATTTTCCCTCTACTTTTCTAGGTTCTTGGTTGAGGCCCCCCCTGCCCCTGTAATAAAAGACAGATTACCAGGAGAAAAGCAGAAGTTTAATAACATGTATACCTTCTGAATACAGGGGGGATACCACGGGAAACTGAGTCACTCACTCCCTGAAATGACCAAAACCATCTCCTTAAATACTGTCTTCAGCTAAAAACAGAAGAAAGATGCTGGGGAAGGGGGGAAGGCCAGTTACGGCAGGTTATCATGCAAAGCACAGTAAACAAGGGTATGACTGTTTGCACATTTAAGTCAGGACTTTCCCATTGAAATGTTATTTAAGATTTATTTTCCTTCTATTTTTGGTGCAAATAGGGACATACCCTTATAAATGGAGATTTCTCTGTTGTAAATGTCCTTCAAAAAACAGCAATCTCAGTTTTCTGAGATTTTTTAAAAAATTTATTATTTTTTGCTGCATTGGGTCTCCGTTCGTGCAGGCTTTTCTCTGGTTGTGGCGAGCAGGGGCTACTCTTCATTGCGGTGCGTGGGCTTCTCATTGTGGTGGCTTTTCTTTTCGCGGAGCACAGGCTCTAGGCGTGTGGTCTTCAGTAGTTGTGGCTCGCGGGCTCTAGAGCGCAGGCTCAGTATTTGTGGCTCACAGACTTAGTTGATCTGCTGCATGTGGGATCTTCCTGGACCAGAGCTCAAACCTGTGTTCACTGATTCGGCAGGTGGACTCTTAACCACTGAGTCACCAGGGAAGCCCGTTTTTTTTTTTTTTTTTTTAAGCAGACCAATAATCCTTATGCCAGAGAGACATATTTTGGTGTGGCATATTCTACTCGCCTTGACATGGATGTACCCCAATTTGCTTATGCATTGATCTTTTGAAGGATATCCTGATTTCTTCAAGTTTTTAGCCATTACGGAAGTGCTGCTGTGCATAATTGCATCCTTGTTTGCATTTGGACAGAGATTTTCAAAGCAGTTGCCTAAGTACTGGAAGTTGGATCCCAACGTGAGACTTGTTTAGCTTTGGAAAATCTGCCAAATTGTCTTACAAAGTGGCTGCACATGCATCCCCCCAGCTATGAGGGAGAGTTCCTTTGGTTGCTCACCCTCTAGCAATTGGTATTGTCATATTTTTGGAGCTTAGCAGTCCTAATAGGTGTGCTGTGATAGCTCATGATTTTAATTTGTAATTCGCTAATGGTATATGATGTTGAGCTTGTTTCTTTCTTTTTTTATTTTTTGCTGTATGCGGGCCTCTCACTGCTGTGGTCTCTCCCGTTGTGGAGCACAGGCTCCGGACGTGCAGGCTCAGTGGCCATGGGTCATGGGCCCAGCCCCTCCGCGGCACGTAGGATCCTCCCTGACCAGGGCACGAACCCGTGCGCCCCGCATCAGCAGGCAGACCCTCAACCACTGCGCCACCAGGGAAGCCCTTGAGCTTGTTTCTGTATGACTTTTACTATCTGTATGTCTTTCTTGGCGGGATGTCTGTTCAGATCATGCTGTTGATGTTCATGCTGAGAGGAGTCCAGGTTGATACATCTGAGTCAATCCCTGACCCTTCCTCAGGTGTCCTCACTGGGTAGGCGTGGCTGGGGGAGGTGAAGACACTGGGTGGGGTCATATACTAGGGGAGCTGCCAAACAGCTCTGTCCCTGCTCCTTCCCTGTCCCGGGAGAGGGGAAGCCTGGAACAGTGATAGGATAGCCAGTAGGGGAAGAGGTTCCTCAGTGGTTAATTGGCCTTTTTGTGTTTTCCTTCATTTAGGGTCCATTTGGGTAATGTGTTTTTACAAAGAAATCCCCCTTTTCCTCTAGATTTCCAGTTTGTTACAGTAGGTTTCCCTTATTTGACGTTTAATTTTTCCTGTCTAATTTTCTACAGAATCATGACAAATAATGAACAAATACTCATACTTTACTATTAACTGAAGTCCCTATTCACGTTCCCTTTTTATACCTTTCCTTGTTACAGGATCTGAGAGGACATGCGGTCATCATGTCTGTTTAGACTCTTCTGGGCTCTGACAGTTGCTCAGACTCTCCTTGTTTCCATGACCTTGACAGCGTGGAGGAGGGCTGCTCAGGTATTGTATACACTGCCGGGCGCTGGGATTTGCTAGGTGGTTTTGTCGTGGTTAGACTTGGCTTCAAAAAAGCAGACCACAGAGGTGAAGTGCTTCCTCTTCACTATATATCAAGAGGACGGGCTCTTAAGGGAACTTCTCCCTTATATTCTTAATTTTGGTCACCTAGCTGAAGTAATGTTTGTCAAGTTTTCCCACAGTGAGGTTAATTTTTTCCCATGTCCATCCTGTGTGTCTTATGTAGGAGGAAGTCATAATGCAGAAGCCACACTTGAGGAGAGAGCGGTTAGCTACACATCCTTGATGGACAGCTGAGTGGCTATATACGTTGTTTAGAAGCTTTCTGCATAGGAGATTTCTATTAAACACCATTCATCAAAAACTATGTAATTTATTTATACCAGTTTGGACACGTGAGTAATTATTGTAAAGTTTTGGTTATAATCCAGCACTACATTATTAGACTGCTTAGTTAATTCTCGCTTTGGCTGTTGAGAGCTTTTTCCATTTGCTCTTGTTTTCATTTTACATAATTTTTCTTTTGTGGGTTTAAAAAATTTTTGGTACTTCTTTACTTTCTGATATTTTAAGATTATCCTGCTTCATATATTTACTGTCTCAGTCCTAGCATCAGCCCTTTCTTCAAAGAGGCCTTGTTCCTTTTATTAGAGAATGGTATTAAAAACTTACATGTGGGAGCTAAATATGCTCAGCCGACAGTGCATAGAAATACATGCATGTATCCCAGCCTGTGCATGTACACATAATTATAAAGATTTCCATGTGGAACTGTGTGTAGGCTAAAGAGAGTTTATACTGATATCTCCAACGGGATCTGTTATGACATGGGTATTGTAACCTTCTCCCTTTGTTTGACTGTAACATCCAACTCCAGTGGTAAGAAACCTGGCTTCCACCATTTGTCATTTATTAAATTCAGTGCTTGTTCCATTTGACGACTGATATCGTAGTTTCAGTACTGTTAGCTGCTACCCCTCCTGGGAAAGAACATAGAGTCCACTGTGTATGTATGGCACATTTTGTCTTTGGCCACAGATTCTGTACATTTCCAAAGTTGACTTAGGTCGGCCCATTTGTCCCACTACCAACAGTGAGTTTTTTCATACATTTCTGAATCAGTTAGATTCTTTGTTACGTTCTGTATTCCAGTCTTTGACACTCCCATATCCTAGGTAGCTAAGTTTGAATAGATTGTAAATTACTTGTTGGGTTGTAAAAATCTGTGGGTGTAGCCAAATGCATAGTGACAGGTATTCACCACTGAGGTATCATATGGACTATTTCAACCACATATTCCGTAAACTGTTTACCGTGTCAGTTTTGCCTTTTCTAGAATGTTATATAAAGGAGGTCATACGGTGTGAAGCTCTTCAGACTGGATTCTTTCACTCAGTAATGTAAGTGTTAGATGCATCTTTTTTTTTTTCCCGCAGGGGTTGATGATCCATTCCTTTATCTCTCTGAATATTATTGCACTGCATGTATATGAGAGGAAAAATAATTTTCCCTCTACACTTCTATGTTCTTTATTGAGATCCCCCTTGTAATGAAAAAGAGATGAACTGGAGAAAAAAAACAGAAGTTTAATATATACCATATGTACCTCCTGTATACTTGAAAGATACCCAGGAAAACTGAGTCACTCCCTGAAAAGGCCCAAGCCGTTACCTTAAATGCTATCTTCAGAACAAAAGAAAGATGTTAGGGAATGGAGGCAGCCATTTAAGGGATGTTATTAGTCAAAGCCCAGTAAACAAGGGTATGGTTGTTACACAGATTTACATCCAGGTCTATTTCATTGAAAAGCTTTTTTTTATTTTGTAAACATTTATTTTTTTGGCTGCGCTGGGTCTTAGTTGCGGCCTGTGGGATCTTTAGTTGCGGCATGCGGGCTCTTAATTGCAGCATATGGGATCTAGTTCCCTGACCAGGGATTGAACCCTGGTCCCCTGCATTGGGAGCATGGAGTCTTAACCACTGGACCAGCAGGGGAGTCCCAACAAATTTTTCTTGATATTTAGTCATCATTCAATTCCTGGTCCAGAGAGGGACATACTCTTACAAATGGAGATATCCTTAATAAATGTAAATGTACCTCCTAAAAGGGCATTTTCTACTTGGTTTTGAAAGATTCTCCTGGTTCTGCTGTTTCTTAAATTAGTCAGTCCAAAATAATCCTTTTGTCAAATGGGCATATTTTGGGGTGGTGTATTCTGCTCCCCTTGACATGTATGTGCCCTAATTTGCTTAGAATCCATCTACAGAAGGACCTCCTGATATCTTTAAGTTTTTAGCCATTATGAATAGAGCTGCTGTGCATTACTTGATGCTAGTTTTGGTTTGAACACAGTTTTTCAAAGCAGTTGTCTAAATACAAGAAGTACACTTCTTGGATCCTAAGGTGAGACTTTTTAGATTTGGAAAAAACTGCCAAAGTGTCTTCCAAAGCTGGTTGTACGTGCATTCTATCAGCATCTTGAGTTTATTCTTGTATGCTTATTTACTGCCTGTTTATCTTCTTGGGCAGGTGTGTGTTTCAACCTTTACCAAATTTTAATGGCGTTGGCATAATTTGAGTACAAATCCTTGATCAGATATGTGTTTTGGAAATAGTTTCTTGCAGTTTGTGGTTTGTCTTCCGGTTTTCTGAATAACGTCACCAGACCCAAAGTCATGTAGATTATCTTTTTTTTTCCTAGGATTTTTATACTTTGGTAATTTAAATTTGTCTATGGGCATTTTGAGTGAATTTTGGTTTAAGTTGTAAAGTTTGTGTCTACGTTCATTTCATTACATATGGTTTGTAATTAATTGCTCCTTAACCCTCTTTTGAGAAGATACAGTGAGATACTTGGCTCCATTTCAGTTTGGATTTCCAAACTTAGTATATACAACAGAACTGCCTTCCAGATGAGGCCTCTGGGTTTGTGAGTGCGGCACTCCCGGCACTTTTCTCACAACCCACAGGGGGCGCCGAACCCACCTGTCTGACCCTGGGGGCACAGGTGCACCCTGCCCACAGACTTTGCTCTGTGACAAGCAGATAGGAGCTTTGTCTCCTGTCAGGGCTTAGGTTTCTGGACCATGAGGCATTGTCCATCCTGACAGGAGCTGGGTTTTCTCAGGAACCACTGGTGAGGAGACTGTAGAAGAGGAAAACATGAGCAAGTGTGGAGAATCTTCCTGTGCAGCTGACTGCTGGGCGGGTGGGGTGCATCTTCAGGGCTCTCAGCAGAGCAAGGGTTTAATGTGGAATACTGTGCGCTTCTAGTTAGCTTTATGTGCAGTGTAGATGGTGACCAGTGTCGTTCTTTGGAGACTGGTGTCTAGTATTCCTGGCACTGTTTGTTGATGGCTTTAGGTAGAATAAACTTTTTTTTTTTTTTTACATCTTTATAGGAGTATAATTGCTTTACAATGGTGTGTTAGTTTCTGCTTTATAAAAAAGTGAATCGGTTATATATATACATATGTTCCCATATCTCTTCCGTCTTCCATCTCCCTCCCTCCCACCCTCCCTATCCCACCCCTCTAGGTGGTCACAAAGCACCGAGCTGATCTCCCTTTGCTATGCGGCTGCTTCCCACTAGCTATCTATTTTACGTTTGGTAGTGTATATATGTCCATGTCACTCTCTCACTTTGTCACAGCTTACCCTTCCCCCTCCCTATATCCTCAAGTTCATTCTCTAGTAGGTCTGTGTCTTTATTCCTCTCTTACCCCTAGGTTCTTCACGACATTTTTTCCCCTTAATTTCCATATATATGTGTCAGCATATGGTATTTGTCTTTCTCTTTCTGACTTAATTCACTCTGTATGACAGACTCTAGGTCTATCCACCTCATTACAAATAGCTGAATTTCGTTTCTTTTTATGGCTGAGTAGTATTCCATTGTATATATGTGCCACATCTTCTTTATCCATTCATCTGATGATGGGCACTTAGGTTGTTTCCATCTCTAGGCTATTGTAAATAGTGCTGCAATGAACATTTTGGTACATGACTCTTTTTGAATTATGGTTTTCTCAGGGTATATGCCCAGTAGTGGGATTGCTGGGTCATATGGTAGTTCTATTTGTAGTTTTTTAAGGAACCTCCATACTGTTCTCCATAGTGGCTGTACCAATTCACATTCCCACCAGCAGTGCAAGAGTGTTCCCTTTTCTCCACACCCTCTCCAGTATTTATTGTTTCTAGATTTTTTGATGATGGCCATTCTGACTGGTGTGAGATGATATCTCATTGTAGTTTTGATTTGCATTTCTCTAATGATTAGTGATGTTGAGCATTCTTTCATGTGTTTGTTGGCAGTCTGTATATCTTCTTTGGAGAAATGTCTCTTTAGGTCTTCTGCCCATTTTTGGATTGGGTTGTTTGTTTTTTTTGATATTGAGCTGCATGTGTTGCTTGTATGTTTTGGAGATTAATCCTTTGTCAGTTGCTTCGTTTGCAAATATTTTCTCCCATTCTGAGGGTTGTCTTTTCATCTTTTTTATGGTTT
Source organism: Phocoena sinus (assembly GCF_008692025.1). Taxonomy (NCBI): domain Eukaryota; kingdom Metazoa; phylum Chordata; class Mammalia; order Artiodactyla; family Phocoenidae; genus Phocoena; species Phocoena sinus. The sequence continues at coordinate 38,720 of NC_045763.1, read as the reverse complement.
CCTTTTCTGTGCAAAAGCTTTTAAGTTTCATTAGGTCCCATTTGTTTATTTTTGTTTTTATTTCCATTTCTCTAGGACGTGGGTCAAAAAGGATCTTGCTGTGATTTATGTCATAGAGTGTCCTGCCTATGTTTTCCTCTAAGAGTTTGATAGTTTCTGGCCTTACATTTAGGTGTTTAATCCGTTTTGAGCTTATTTTTGTTTATGGTGTTAGGGAATGATGTAATCTCATACTTTTACATGTACCCATCCAGTTTTCCCAGCACCACTTATTGAAGAGGCTGTCCTTTCTCCACTGTACATTCCTGCCTTCTTTATCAAAGATAAGGTGTCCATATGTGCGTGGGTTTATCTCTGGGCTTTCTATCCTGTTCCATTGATCTATCTTTCTGTTTTTGTGCCAGTACCATACTGTCTTGATTACTGTAGCTTTGTAGTATAGTCTGAAGTCAGGGAGCCTGATTCCTTCAGCTCCGTTTTTCATTCTCAAGATTGCTTTGGCTGTTCGGGGTCTTTTGTGTTTCCATACAAATTGTGAAATTTTTTGATCTAGTTCTGTGAAAAATGCCAGTGGTAGTTTGATAGGGATTGCATTGAATATGTAGTTTGATTTGGGTAGTAGAATCATTTTCACAATGTTGATTCTTCCAATCCAAGAACATAGTATACCTCTCCATCTCTTTGTATCATCCTTAATTTCTTTCATCAGTGTCTTATAATTTTCTGCATACAGATCGTTTGTCTCCTTAGGTAGGTTTATTCCTAGATATTTTATTCTTTTTGTTGCAATGGTAAATGGAAGTGTTTTCTTGATTTCACTTTCAGATCTTCATCATTAGTGTATAGGAATGGCAGAGATTTTTGTGCATTAATTTTGTATCCTGCTACTTTACCAAATTCATTGATTAGCTCTTGTAGTTTTCTGGTAGCATCTTTAGGATTCTCTGTGTATAGTATCATGTCATCTGCAAACAGTGACAGCTTTACTTCTTCTTCTCCGATTTGGATTCCTCTTATTTCCTTTTCTTCTCTGATTGCTGTGGCTAAAACTTCCAAAACTATGTTGAATAGGAGTGGTGAGAGTGGGCAACCTTGTCTTGTTCCTGATCTTAGTGGAAATGCTTTCAGTTTTTCACCATTGAGGACGATGTTGGCTGTGGGTTTGTCATATATGACCTTTATTATGTTGAGGAAAGTTCCCTCTATGGCTACTTTCTGGAGGGTTTTTATCAGAAATGGGTGTTGAATTTTGTCGAAAGCTTTGTCTGCATCTATTGAGATGACCATATGGTTTTTCTCCTTCAGTTTGTTAATATGGTGTATCACATTGATTGATTTGTGTATATTGAAGAATCCTTGCATTCCTGGAATAAACCCCACTTGATCATGGTGTATGATCCTTTTAATGTGCTGTTCGATTCTGTTTGCTATTATTTTGTTGAGGATTTTTGCATCTATGTTCATCAGTGATATTGGCCTGCAGTTTTCTTTCTTTGTGACATCCTTGTGTGTTTTTGGTTTCAGGGTGATGGTGGCCTCGTAGAATGAGTTTGGAAGTGTTCCTCCCTCTGCTATATTTTGAAAGAGTTTGAGAAGGAAAGGTGTTAGCTCTTCTCTAAATGTTTGATGAAATTCGCCTGTGAAGCCATCTGGTTCCGGGCATTTGTTTGTTGGAAGATTTTTAATCACAGTTTCAATTTCAGTGCTTGTGATTGGTCTGTTCATATTTTCTATTTCTTCCTGATTCAGCCTTGGCAGGTTGTGCACTTTTAAGAATTTGTCCATTTCTTCCAGGTTGTCCATTTTATTGGCATAGAGTCGTTTGTAGTAATCTCTCATGATCTTTTGTATTTCTGCAGTGTCAGTTGTTACTTCTCCTTTTTCATTTCTAATTATGTTGATTTGAGTCTTCTCCCTTTTTTCCTTGATGAGTCTGGCTAATGGTTTATCAATTTTGTTTATCTTCTCAAAGAACCAGCTTTTAGTTTTATTGATCTTTGCTATCGTTTCCTTCATTTCTTTTTCATTTATTTCTGATCTGATCTTTATGATTTCTTTCCTTCTGCTAACTTTGTGGGTTTTTTGTTCTTCTTTCTCTAATTTCTTTAGGTGCAAGGTTAGGTTGTTTATTCGAGATGTTTCCTGTTTCTTAAGGTAGAATTGTATTGCTATAAACTTCCCTCTTAGAACAGCTCTTGCTGCATCCGATAGGTTTTGGGTCGTTGTGTCTCCATTGTCATTTGTTTCTAGGTATTTTTTGATTTCCTCTTTGATTTCTTCAGTGATCACTTCGTTATTAAGTAGTGTATTGTTTAGCCTCCATGTGTTTGTATTTTTTTACAAATATTTTCCTGTAATTGTTGTCTAGTCTCATAGCGTTGTGGTCAAAAAAGATAGTTGATACAATTTAAATTTTCTTAAATTTACTGAGGCTTGATACGTGACCCAAGATATGATCTATCCTGGAGAATGTTCTGTGAGCACTTTAGAAAAATGTATATTCTGTTGTTTTGGGATGAAATGTCCTATAAATATCAATTAAGTCCATCTTGTTTAATGTATCATTTAAAGCTTGTGTTTCCTTATTTATTTTCATTTTGGATGATGTGTCCATTGGTGAAAGTGGAGTGTTAAAGTCCCCTACTATGAGTTTGTTACTGTTGATTTTCCCTTTTATGGCTGTTAGTATTTGCCTTATGTATTGAGGTGCTCCTATGTTGGGTGCATAAATATTTACAATTGTTATAGTTTCTTCTTGGATCAATCCCTTGATCATTATGTAGTGTCCTTATTTGTCTCTAGTAATAGTGTTTATTTTAAAGTCTATTTCGTCTGATATGAGAATTGCTACTCCAGCTTTCTTTTGGTTTCCATTTGCATGGAATATCCTTTTCTATCCCCTCACTTTCAGTCTGTATGTGTCTCTAGGTCTGAAGTGGGTGTCTTGTAGACAGCATTTATATGGGTCTTGTTTTTGTATCCATTCAGCCAGTCTGTGTCTTTTGGTGGGAGCATTTAATCCATTTACATTTAAGGTAATTATTGATATGTATGTTCCTATTCCCATTTTCTTTTTTTTTTTTTATAAATTTATTTATTTATTTTTGGCTGTATTGGGTCTTCGTTTCTGTGCGAGGGCTTTCTCTAGTTGCGGTGAGCAGGGGCCACTCTTCATCGCGGTGCGCGGGCCTCTCACTATCTCGGCCTCTCTTGTTGCGGAGCACAGGCTCCAGACGCGCAGGCTCAGTAGTTGTGGCTCACGGGCCCAGTTGCTCTGCAGCATGTGGGATCTTCCCAGACTAGGGCTCGAACCCATATCCCCTGCATTGGCAGGCAGATTCTCAACCACTGCGCCACCAGGGAAGCCCCCCATTTTCTTAATTGTTTTGGGTTTGTTATTATAGGTCTTTTCCTTCTCTTGTGTTTCTTGCCTAGAGAAGATTCTTTAGCATTTGTTGTAAAGCTGGTTTGGTGGTGCTGAACTCTCTCAGCTCTTGCTTGTCTGTAAAGGTTTTAATTTCGCCATCAAATCTTAATGAGATCCTTGCTGGGTAGAGTAATCTTGGTTGTAGTTTTTTCTCCTTCATCACTTTAAATATGTCCTGCCAGTCCCTTCTGGCTTGCAGAGTTTCTGCTGAAAGATCAGCTGTTAACTTTAAAGGGATTTCCTTGTGTGTTATTTTTCCCTTGCTACTCTTTTTTTTTTTTTTTTTTTTTGCGGTACGTGGGCCTCTCACTGTTGTGGCATCTCCTGTTTTGGAGCGCAGGCTCCGGACGCGCAGGTTCAGCGGCCATGGCTCATGGGCCCAGCCACTCCGCAGCATCTGGGATCTTCCCGGACTGGGGCATGAACCCGTGTCCCCTGCATCAGCAGGTGGACTCTCAACCACTGCACCACCAGGGATGCCCTCCCTTGCTGCTTTTAATATGTTTTCTTTGTATTTAATTTTTGACAGTTTGATTAATATGTGTCTTGGCGTATTTCTCCTTTGATTTATCCTGTATGGGACTCTCTGTGCTTCCTGGATTTGATTAACTATTTCCTTTCCCATATTAGGGAAGTTTTCAACTATAATCTCTTCCAATATTTTGTCAGTCCCTTTCTTTTCCTCTTCTTCTTCTGGAACCCCTACAATTCGAATGTTGGTGTGTTTAATGTTGTCTCAGAGGTCTCAGACTGTCCTCAGTTCTTTTCATTCTTTATTCTTTATTCTGCTGTGCAGTAGTTATTTCCACTATTTTATCCTCCAGGTCAGTTATCCATTCTTCTGCCTCAGTTATTCTGGTATTGATCCCATCTAGAGTATTTTTAATTTCATTTATTGTGTTGTTCATCATTGTTTGTTTCATCTTTAGTTCTTCTAGGTCCTTGTTAAATGTTTCTTGCATTTTTTCCATTCTATTTCCAAGATTTTGGATCATCTTTACTATCATTATTCTGAATTCTTTTTCAGGTAGACTGCCTATTTCCTCTTCATTTGTTAGGTCTGGTGCATTTTTATCTTGCTCCTTCATCTGCTGTGTGTTTTTCTGTCTTCTCATTTTGCTTATCCTACTGTGTTTGGGGTCTCCTTTTTGCAGGCTGCAGATTCGTAGTTCCCGTTGTTTTTGGTGTCTGTCCCCAGTGGCTAAGGTTGGTTCAGTGGGTTGTGTAGGCTTCCTGGTGGAGGGGACTAGTGCCTGTGTTCTGGTGGATGAGGCTTGATCTTGTTTTTCTGGTGGGCAGGTCCACATCTGGTGGTGTGTTTTGGGGTGTCTGTGAACTTATTATGATTTTAGGCAGTCTCTCTGCTAATGGGTGGGGTTGTGTTCCTGTCTTGCTAGTTGTTTGGCATAGGGTGTCCAGCACTGTAGCTTGCTGGTCGTTGAGTGAAGCTGGGTGCTGGTGTTGAGATGGATATCTCTGGGAGATTTTAGCCGTTTGATATTATGTGGAGCTGGGAGGTCTCTTGTGGACCAGTGTCCTGAAGTTGGCTCTCCCACCTCAGAGGCACCGCACTGACTCCTGGCTGCAGCACCAAGAGCCTTTCATCCACACGGCTCAGAATAAAAGGGAGAAAAAGTAGAAACAAAGAATTAGTAGAAGTAGAAAGAAAGAAAGAAGGAAAGAAGGAAAGAAAGAAAGAAAGGAGGGAGGGAGGGAGGAAGGAAGAAAGGAGGGAAGGAAGGAGAAAAAGAAAGACAGAAGATAAAGTAAAATAAAATAGAGTAAGATAAAATATAATAAAGTTATTAAATTAAAAAATAATTATTAAGAAAAAAAATTTTACCCCCCCCCAAAAAACCCCCCCCCAAAACCAAAACCGGATGGATAGAACCCTAGGACAAATGGTGGAAGCAAAGCTATACAGAGAAAATCTCACACAGAAGCATACACATACACACTCACAAAAAGAGGAAAAGGGGAAAAAATCATAAATCTTGCTCTCAAAGTCCACCTCCTCAATTTGGGATGATTCGTTGTCTATTCATGTATTCCACAGGTGCAGGGTACATCAAGTTGATTGTGGAGCTTTAATCCGCTGTTTCTGAGGCTGCTGGGAGAGATTTCCCTTTCTCTTTGTTCGCACAGCTCACGGGTCTCAGCTTTGGATCTGGCCCTGCCTCTGCGTGTAGGTCGCCGGAGGGCACCTGTTTTTTGCTCAGACAGGACAGGGTTAAAGGAGCCGCTGATTCGGGGGCTCTGGCGCACTCAGGCCGAGGGGAGGGAGGGGCACGGAGTGCGGGGCGGGCCTGCGGCAGAAGAGGCCTCCATGACGCTGCACCAGCCTGTGGTGCGCCGTGCGTTCTCCCGGCGAAGTTGTCCCTGGATCCAGGGACCCTGGCCATGGCGGGCTGCACAGACTCCCCAGAAGCAGGGTGTGGAGAGTGACCTGTGCTCGCACACAGGCTTCTTGTTGGTGGCAGCAGCAGCCTTAGCATCTCATGCCCGTCTCTGGGGTCTGCGCTGTTAGCCGCGGCTCGCGCCATCTCTGGAGCTCCTTTAAGCGGCGCTCTTAATCTCCTCTCCTTGCGCACCAGGAAACAAAGAGGGAAGAAAAAGTCTCTTGCCTCTTCGGCAGGTCCAGACTTTTCCCCGGACTCCCTCCCGGCCAGCCGTTGTGCACCAACCCCCTGCAGGCTGTGTTCACGCCGCCACCCCCAGTCCTGCGCTCCGACCGAAGCCCGAGCCTCAACTCCCAGCCCCGCCCGCCCCGGTGGGGGAGCAGACAAGCCTCTCGGGCTGGTGAGTGCTGGTCGGCACCGATCCTCTGTGCGGGAATCTCCCCGCTTTGCCCTCCGCACCCGTTGCTGTGCACTCTTCCGCAGCCACGAAGCTCCCCCGCTCCGCCTCCTGCAGTCTCCGCCTGCGAAGGGGCTTCTAGTGTGTGGAAACTTTTCCTCCTTCACAGCTCCCTCCCACTGGTGCAGGGCTCGTCCCTATGTTTTTGTCTCTGTTTATTCTTTTTTCTTTTGTCCTACCCTGGTACGTGGGGACTTTCTTGCCTTTTGGGAGTTCTGAGGTCTTCTGCCAGCGTTCAGTAGGTGTTCTGTAGGAGTTGTTCCACGTGTAGATGTAGATGGTGTATTTGTGGGGAGGAAGGTGATCTCCACGTCTTACTCTTCCGCCATCTTCCCCCTCTCCCAAACACTTTAATAATAGTAATTTTTCTGAAGCATGAGCGTGGAATATTGTTTTATATTGTGTCTTCAGTTTCTTTATCAATGCTTTATAGTTTTCTGAGTATAGGTCTTTCATGTCCTTGGTTAAATTTATTGCTAAATAGTTCGTTCTTTTTGATGGAATTGTAAATGGGATTGTTTACTTAATTTTTCTTGCTGGTGGATCATTATTAGTGTATAGAAACATAACTGATTTGTGTATATTGATTCCATATTTTGCAACTTTACTGAATTTATTTTTTAACATATTTTTTGAAGTAATGTGAAAAATTTAAATACTAAAATATCATAGTTTCTACTGCACCCCAGGTAATCCACAGGACCCAAGAGATGGTAGCTACTAATATACTCTTCCCACGGTGCCTCTTCATACCATGCAGACTCCGACAAGGGAAATAAGTATCACAACTTTGGTTGAACGTGGTCTGGGTAAGTCTTGGCCTCTATAACAAAATTTGATATCTGTCTTATCTGAGTTTCTGGCATGATACTGACATGGTTGTCTAGAAAAGTAATTTACTTTACAGTAATTTAAAATGTACCGAAAAGTTGCAGTAATGGCAAAAAGTACTCACGTTTGCCACTTCACACAAAATGCTCGGTGTGTTTTGCCCACGGAACCAGCGCATAACCCCTAAATGAAGAAATCCTGATGTCCACATTATAATTTAATACTCAGCCCCACTTCAGCTTTCACCTGCTCTCCCAACTGTATGGAAATGTCTTTTTCCTCCTGATCCAGTTTTCTTTTTCTGGAACCATTCCTGAGTTTCTCCCTCATTTGGACAACCTTGATGGATTTGAAGCGGGCAAGATGAATATGGGATCTAGGTGGCCTTTTCTGCATGGCTTTTTTCACTAAGAATGTTTTTAATGTTCATTTTTGTAACAAATATCAGCGCTGCACTTTTTTTTCATTGTCATTGAAAATACAAAACGCGACTTTAGCAATTAATTCACATTACGTATACAGTTTTGTGGTATTAACTACCTTCATATAGTTGCACAAAGTTAACTAACATGTGTACCTCCTGTGTGCATGGCAGATACCCAGGAAATTGAGTAACACCCTGAAACGGCCCAAGACATCACCTTAAATACCGTCTTCATCTAAAAGGCAAAAAAAGGAAGGCTATAGTCATTTCTGTCTACATTCATTTGATTGTATATGGTTTCCAATTGATGTTGTATAACTAGTTGTGGAGAAGTCATGGGGTAGGTGGCTTCATTTCAGTTTGAATTTCCAAATTTAGTGAATTCTGCAGGCTTGATACAAGGTTTACAAACTTCATATTGGATCAGGACATCCCATGGTGTAACTGGTATTCATGGTTTGTTCAACAATTAAAGTTCTGTGTGATACGAGTTCATCCTGGAGTAATCCAGGTTATTACTGGAGGTAAACAAATGTTTCTGTTATACATTTGTCCCAGGATGAAAGGACAAGAGAAATAAGACCTAATTTATAAAAGTGCCTTCAAACTAATTGATACTGAAGTATAGTTGACCTACAATGTTGTGTTAATTTCTACTGTACAGCAAAGTGATTCATATATACATACATACATATATATATATTTTTGTTTTTTTGTTTTTTTTTTTTTGCGGTACGCGGGCCTCTCACTGTTGTGGCCTCTCCCGTTGTGGAGCACAGGCTCCAGACGCGCAGGCTCAGCGGCCATGGCTCACGGGCCCAGCCGCTCTGCGGCATGTGGGATCCTCCTGGACCGGGGCACTAACCCGTGTCCCTTGCTTTGGCAGGCGGACTCTCAACCACTGCGCCACCAGGGAAGCCCTATACATATTTTTCATATTCTTTTCCATTATGGTTAATTACAGGGTATTGAATATAGTGCTGTACAGTAAGACCTTGTTTATCCATCCTATATAAAATAATTTGCATCTACTAATCCCAAACTCCCAATCCATCCCTCTCCCCTGTCTTCCCCTTGACAACCACGAGTCTGTTTTCTATATTTTTGAGTCTGTTTTTGTTCTGCAGATAGGTTCATTTGGGTCTCATTTTATAATCCAGATATAAGTGATATCATATGGTATTTGTTGTTCTCTGTCTGACTTACTTCACTTTGTATGATAACCTCTAGGTCCATCCATGTAGCTGCAAATGACATTATTTCATTCTGTTTTATGGCTGAGTAATATTCCATTGTACATATGTACCACATCTTCTATATCCATTCATCTGTTGAGGGACGTTCAGGTTGCTTCCATATCTTGGCTATTGTGAAGAGTGCTGCTGTGAATGCTGGGGTGCACGTATCTTTTCGAATTATAGCTTTGTCTGGATGTGTGCCCAGGAGTGGGATTGCTAGTTCATATGGTAATTCTATTTTTAGTTTTTGAGGAACCTCCATACTGTTTTCCATAGTGGCTGCATCAATTTACATTCCCACCAGTAGTGTAGGAGGGTTCCCTTTTCTCCACACTCCTTCCAGCATTTATTTCTAGACATTTTAATGATGGCCATTCTGACCACTGTGAGGTGGTAACTCACTGTAGTTTTGATTTGCATTCTCTAATAATTAGTGATGTGGAGCGTCTTTTCAGGTGCCTCTTGGCCATCTGTATGTCTTTGGAGAAATGTCTGTTTAGACCTTCTGCCTATTTTTTGATTTTTTTTCTTTTTTGAGTTGTATGAGCTGTTTGTATATTTTAGAATTAAGCCCTTGTTGGTCGCATCATTTGCAGGTATTTTCACCCAAACAGTGAGCACAGGTTCTGGAACAACTGGATACCCACATACAGAAGAGGAAAGTTGGACCCTTACCTCCCCCCACCCCATATACAAAATCAATGCAAAATGGACCAAAGACCTAGATGCAAGAACCAAAATTATAAAACTCATAGAAGAAAACATGAGAGTACATCTTCATGACCTTGGATTTGGTCATGATTTCTTAGATCTACCAAAAGCACAAGCAACAAAAGACAAAATAGATGAATTGGACTTCCTCAAAGTGAAAAACCGTTGTGTATAAAAGGAGCAAGGAATAAGATAATCCACCATCCAAAATGGCCCAAGATGTTTGCAAACCATGTATCTGATAAAGGACTGTAGCCCAGCAGCCAAGCCCCCGGTGGTCCAGTGCAGTGTCTGTGCGGCCCCTCCCGTCCTCGGTGATCAGGGGATTTCAGGCCCCACAGCACCTGAGGGGTGGACACAGGTCATCCTCAGCACCCTCAGGGAGTGAGTGCTGGATGGTTTTGAGCCCAGATGCACTCCCATTACTGCCCTGAAAGGCTGAAGGCTTCAGCATGCCTCCTGAAGGACACAGAGTATTTGCAAGTCTTTGAGAACCAAGAGAACAGTCTTCACTTTTCTGAAAGGGTATCTTATTATTTCACAGCATGACCATTTTCCATCTGGCTCTCAGGGGTGCCCTCCCACCTCCCTGATTTCTCTGAGAGTGGCCATGGGGGTTTGGCTGTCGCCAGTCCCCACACCAGGTGACAAGGCCAGTGGGGCCAGACCCTGGTGGTCCTTAGCTTCGCTGGAGACTAACCCAGACTCTCAGCCTGAGATTGAACCTGGACGCCCCTGCTTCTCCCTGTCACCGATTCTCATCTCCTCTGTCTCTCTTCCTCTTGCTTTTCAGTTTCAGATTTACCTGACGGCCACCACTCACAGTTCCCGCAGAGCCCAGAGATTTCTTCTCGAAGGAAAAGTTCTGGAAACTCAGAGAGATAAGTAAAGGGTGCAGCTGATTCCCGCCTTGTGCTGACGCCCAAGAGGGTGAGGAGAATGAGTGTTTTCTCATTAGAATTTTAAATCCTCCAAGTAATAGATCATTGGGGGGCATCCAGTGTCTCCTGCTCATTCTAATAATGTCATTCCTGGATTTTAGTGTGGTAAATAATTTATATTATAAATATGCTGAGGGGGATAGCCATTTAAAAAATGTTAGAGGTAACTCCAAGGGATTTACAACAAACAAGGACACAGAAACCTGTGTCCAGACACTCACTGGCTGAGAGACTCCTACCCTGACCGCAGCCCCCTGGAGGGCAGAGTGGCCATGACTCTCCTCCCGCAGGTGAGCCTACACAGGCACATCCCACATGGGACTACTGCATTGCAGAATCTTAGAGTGGCTGATGGCAGGCAGCTGGCTAGAGATGTGGACAAGAGAAAACTGCCTGGAAGCCTGGGACAACCCCAGGGTGAGGCCTTAGGAAGGGCCAGTGTCAGAACCTCAGAGATAACTTGAAGAGAGTTCAGGCTGTTAAGGACATTGTCAGAGATGTGCTTAGGGACATGTTCAGGGCCTTAGTTATGGACAGGATCAGGGCATTATTTAGTGACAGCTTAGACTATAAGGGACAGCATCAGGGCCTAAGTTAGGGACAGTGTCAGTGCTTCACTTAGAGACAACGTGAGAGCCTTAGTTAGACACAGTTCAGGCTGTTACTTAGGGATATCTTCAGGGCTTTAGAGGCAGCATCATGGCCATAATTAGAACCAGTGTCAGGGCGTCAGTTAGGGCCAAAACTAAGGTGTTAGTTAGGGAACGAGTCAGGTCATTAGTTACAGACAGTGTCAGGGTTTTAGGTAGGGACAGCGGCAAGTCCTTAGTTAAGAAGAGTGTCGGGGCCTCACTTAGGGGCAGCGTCAGGATGTTCGTTAGGGAGAGTCAGGACATTAGAATTTCAGATTCTGAGGTAGAGACAGCATCACGGCCTTAGTTAGGGACAGCGTCAGAGACTTACTTAGGGACATATTCAGGGCCTTAGTTATGGACAGGATCAGGGTGATACAGAGGAACACCTAAGGGTATTAGGGACATCTTCAGGGCCTCAATTAGGGATAGCATCAGGGTATTAGTTAGGGAAAGAGGCCATTATTATAGATAGTGTCAATGCTTTAGGTAGAGAGAGCATCAGGGCCTTAGTTAAGGACAGCGTCAGAGGCATACTTAGGGACATATTCAGGGCCTTGGTTATGGACAGGATCAGGGCGTTATTGAGAGGTACATGAGGCTATTAGGGACAGCATCAGCATGTTAGGGAAAGAGTCGGCCGTTATTGTAGACAGTGACAGTGCCTCAGGTAGAGACATCATCACAGTCTTAGTTAGGAAGAGGGTCAGGGCCTTGGTGAGGGACAGGGTCAGGCCAACAGTGAGGGACATCCTAAGGCTATTAGGGACATCATCAAGGCCTTAGATTGGGCCAGCATCAGGGCTGTAGTATTGACCAGTGTCAGGGCATTAATGAGGAACAAAATTAGGGTGTTAGGGAAAGAGGTCATTAGTTACAGACAGTTTTAGGGCCTCAGGTAGAATCGGCATCAAGGCCTTAGTTAGGAAGACCATTGGGACGTTAGTTAGGGCCAGCCACAGGGCCTTAGTTAGGGACAGTGTTGTCAGGCCTTCAGAGATCACTTGAGGGCCTTCGTAAGAGACAGTTTAGGCCGTTAGTTAGGGACACTTCAGAGACTTTCTTAGGGATATATTCAGGGCCTTAGGGACAGAATCAGGGTGTTATTTTGTGACCGCTTAGGCACTAAGGGACAGCATCAAAGCCTAAGTTAGGGAGGATGTCACAGTCTTGGGGATAGTGTTAGGGACTTTGTAAATTATAGCTTAGGCCATTAGCTAGGGACAGTGTCAGGGGCTTATTAAGGGCAGTGTCAGAGACATAATGAGGGACATCCTCAGGGCCTTAGTTATGGACAGGATCAGGTCCATACTTGGGACCAGTGTCAGGCCGTTATTTAGGGGCAGTGTCAGGGCCTTCTGTAGAGACAGCATCAAGACCCTTAGTTAGGAAGAGGGTCAGGGCCTTAGGAAAGGGTCAGAGACATCCTCAGGCACATATTCAGGGCCTTAGTAATGGACAGGATCAGGACCCCAGTGAGGGACATCTAAGTCTATGAGGGACATCGTCAGGGCCTTAGATAGGGTCAGCGTCAGGGCCGTAGTTAGGACCAGTGTCAGGGCATTATTTAGGGACAAAATTAGGATGTTAGTTAAGGAAAAAGTCAGGAAATTAGTTACACAGTGTCAGCTTCTCAGGTAGAGACTTCAAGGTCTTAGTGAGAGCATCAGCATCTCAGGTAGGAGCTATATCAGGCCATTACTTACAGACAGTGTCAAGGCCTTAATTAGGGAGAGTGTCAGGGCCTCAGAGAAAAACTTGAGGGCCTTAGTAAGAGACACTTCAGGCTGTTCGTTAGGGACATCATCAGGGCGTTAGTTATGGACAGGGTCAGGGTATTAGTGAAAGACAGCTCAGGCAATTAGGCACACTGTCAGGGCCTTGGGTAGGGGCAGCGTCAGGGAGTAGTTGGGGAAAGAGTGAGGCCGTTAGGTAAAGACAGACTCAGGGCCTTAGTAAGAGACAGTGTCAGGTTCTTCGTTAGGCACACTGTCATGGCCTCAGTTAAAGATAACTTGAGGGTCTTAGTTAGAGATAGTGTCAGGGACTTAGTTATGGACATCTTTAGGGCCTCAGTTAGAGGTAATTTGAGGGCCTTAGTAAGAGACATTTTGGGTCATTAGTGACATTGTCTGGACCTTAGTGCCGTCTTCAGTACATCATTTATGGGCCGCATCAGGGCATTAATGAGGAACAGCTCAAGTTATTAGGGACCGTGTCAGGGTCTCAGTTAGGGACTGTGTCAGGACCTTTGTTAGGGAAAGAGTAGGCCAGTAGTTAAAGACAGACTCAGGGCCTTAGTTAGAGACAGCCTCAGTCCTTAATTAGAGAGAGTGTCAGGGCCTCAGTTAAAGATAAGTTGAGGGCCTTTGTTAAGGACAGCCTCCAGGCCTCAGTTAGGGACAGGTTCACGGCCTCGGGACTAAATTCAGGGCCTTAGTTAGGAACAGCATCAGGGATTTAGTTAGCATAAGAGGCTCGACATTAGGTAAAGACAAGGTTAGGTTAAGGTCTAGGGATAGCGTCAGGAAATGACGTAGGGATAGTGTCAAGACCATAGCTACTTAGAGCATCAGTGCCTAATTTAGGACCAGCGTCAGGACGTCAGGTAGGGGCAGCATCAGAGCTGGACTTAGGGAGAGTGACAGGGCTTGAGCGAGGCCTACCATCAGGGCCTTAGCTAGGGACAGTGTCACGGCATAACTTAGGAGCAGCATAAGGGCCTTGGTAGGTTCAATGTCAGGGGCTTTGCTAAAGCCGTTATCAGGGCCTCTGTTAGGGACAGCCTCAGTGCCTCACTTAGGGACAGCGTCAGGGCTTACTTAGGGAAAGTTTCAGGACCTTGGTAAGAGATGGGTCAGGAAATTAGTTCAGGATAGTGTCAGGACATTAGATATTGACAGCAGTAGGGCCTTAGTTAGGGATAGTGTCAAGGCCTTAGTTAGGACTAGCATATGTGCCTCTGTTAGGTACAGTGTCAGGGCCAGATTTAGGACGAGCATCTAGGCCTTAGGGACAGTGTCACAACCTTGGGACTAAATTCAGGGCCTGAGTTAGGCACAGCATAAGGGCTTCAGTTAGCATAAGAGGCAGGACAGTTGCTAGGGACAGGGTTAGGGGAAAGTTTAGGGATCGTGTCAGGAAATGACCTAGAGATAGCATCAAGACATTAGTCACTGAGAGTATCAGGGCCTTAATTAGAACCAGTATCAGGGCTTCAGGTAGGGAGAGCATCAGTGCCTGACTTAGGGAGAGCAACAGGGCCTGAGTGAGGCCTAGCGTCAGGCTGTTAGCTGGGGACACTGTCAGGGCATGATGTAGGAGCCGCATCAGGAAATTTGTTGGATCAGCATTAGGGTCTTAGTTAAAGACATGATCAGGGCCTGAGGTAGTCGCATTGTCAAGGCCTCAGTTAGGCATAGCTTCAGGGCCTGAGTTAGGCACAGCCTCAGGCCTTCACTTAGGGACAGCGACAGGGCTTTCTTAGGGACAGTGTCAGGACCTTGGTTAGAAATGGGTCAGGTATTAGCTCAGGATAGTGTCTAGATTTTAGTTATTGCCAGCAGCAGGGCCTATATTAGGGACAGATTCCGGGCCTTAGTTAGAGACAGTGTCAGGGCCTTAGTTACGGAGAGCATTAGGGCTTCAGTGAGGATAAGAGGCAGGAAATTAGCTTGGGACAGAGTCAGATTCCAGGCCAGGGATAGTGTCAGGAAATGAGCCAGGGATAGTGTGAAGAGTTTAGTTATTGAGAGCATCAGGGCCTTAGTTAGGACCAGTTTCAGGGCCTTAATCAGGACCAGTGTCTGGGCTTGATGTAGGGATAGCATCAGAGCCTAACTAAGGTACGGCAACAGGGCCTAAGTGAGGCCTATCTTTAGGGCCTGAGTGAGGTACAGTGTCAGGTCATGACCTAGGAGCAGGATAAGGGCCTCTGTAGGATCAGCCTTAGGGTCTTCGTTAAAGACATTATCAGGGCCTCTTTTAGGGACAGCCTCAGGGCCTCACTTAGGGACAGTGTCACAGCTTACCTTGCGACAGTTTCAGGACCTTGGTAATAGAAGGGTCAGTGTATTAGCTCAGGATAATGTCAGGACTTAAATATTGATGGCAGCAGGGCCTTAGTTAGAGACAGTGTCAGGGACTGAGTTAGGTGTAGTGACAGGGTCTTAGGCTAGAGACTCCAGGACCTTCCCTGAGTTCCAAAGGGCAGGTTCGGAACAGTTGCTAATCAGGGAAGGGAGGGGATGCAGAGAAAAGGGAGGAACTGTCAAGAAACAATAGTGCAGCCTTGGGGCAGGATCCTGGTTTTGCCTCAAGGGATACAGGTAAGAGTATCTTTGGGCTCTTTAGCAACCTAAAACCCCCACAAAATAGAAGATTTTAGTCTTCTTTATTTCAGAGAAGCTCATCAAGAGACCATATGAGGCCAGATTAGAGGGAGTTAAGGCCCTGTACACACACTAATCCTTAGGAGCAAGTGTGTCCTTAAACCATTGCTGTGAAACTCCTCACCAGATCCTACTGCATTGGGACGCACGGTTTTTGAGGGCACGAGTTTTCTGTGTCCCCCTTTGGCTGTGAAAGCAGTAAAGCTATTCTTTTCTACTTCCTCCAAACCTCTCTCTATGAGATTCGATTTGGCACTGGTGCACAGAGGTCGAGTTTTCGACATCAAATTCAGTACCCAGTGTGTGGCTGACTTCGGGATGGCCCCTATGAGTCCCCTGACTTGATCAGACACTGAGATTTTCTCCACACCAGCCTCTTTCGAGAGAGTGTAGGGTTGGAGAATTCCTTTAGAGGCCAGACCACCTGGGACCCTTGCCTGGAAAGGCCGAGCCCCAGTCATCCCAGTAGTTAGAATTCTGGGGCAGGAATAGATGGTGGAAGAGGGACCACCCTAGCAGCTGCCGAGGCCATCTTTGCATTGAGGACGTTCCTCTCTTCCTCCTGCCCGGGCTGCCCCGAATGTCCTACTCCAAGGGATTATTTTGGGGAACCAGGAAAATAGCATTTGGGATGTTGTAGCACCTCAGCCAGCGTGTGGTAACTCCCTGGCATGCAGTCTGAGGTCCTTTTAGCCCTGTACATTTGGGGGAACCTTGGTTCCCATTTGGGTGATTTTCATTCCAGGAAATCTCATTTGGAAGGTGCACCACTTGGACAGAGGTCAAAGGCTAAGTTGAGACTTGGAAGCTGATTTGAGTCTTGTGCTGTTTGGTTTCTGGCTCCTTTGGTTTGAGGATTCCATTGGTGTTTAGGATTTTGTTTTGTTCTTAGTCCGTGTGTGAGTGTTCTATGGTTCAAGCATAAGGAGTGCTTCTTCTTCAGTTCCATGTGACAGCCAGTGGGCAAAATCCTGGCAGACTGGTCAACCTATAGTTGTCAACCTAAGACTAAGAAAAGAATGAAATTCTATTGTAATTTTGTCTGTCCAATGTATGGATACATTCTTGAAAAATGAGGAATGGTGGTCTTTGAATGGTAGCCTAAATGACTATACTATCCTTCAGCTAGAGTTATGTTGTCACAGGAAGAGTGAGACAAAAGAAGTTCCATATGTTCAAGCATTTATGAAGCTACGTAATAAAGAAAGTGAGCAGCTAGGTAACAGGCTGATGGTACAAAGAGAAAAGAAAGTCATTTTGTAGTAGAGCTGGTTGTGTCTGAATGCGGAAAAAAGTAAGGGGCAACATAAGATGGATACAGAAGGTGATGAACATTTGTGCAAAGGGAACACTGAGGAAAGAGCTGTGCATGGCCAGGATTTTCTATTGGATTAAATTTAGTTGGGTAAATGGATTTTGTTGGACGTGGGTCAGGGCAAGCCTGGCTTTGGTTTCTCCCTCCAAAGTTTCCTTGGAATGCTGCTTTTGATTGTGAACAGCTTGTGAGTTCCTCTGCCTGTGTCTGTGATCTGTACTTTTGTTTGAAATCTCTTTACTTTGGTTCAGTGAATAAGTGTTGTTTGGCCGATTCTAACAGTTCTTTTGATCTCCAGCTAACTTTGAGCTGCTTTCGAAGGCCCTTGAGCCATCTCAGAGAGAAATGTTTGATTAGTATGTTAAATTACATAGAATTCCTAAAACTCTAGTATGTCCTGGTAAAATTTTATCAGTCATAATTCTAGTTATTTTTAAATGTTGTATGTAACAGCAATAATGGTTTCTTTTGTCATTTACACTGTGATCAAATGTTTAACCATGACCTTTTGAGTCTTTATGTGATTTATAGATAGTTACTGTTGTGCTCTAACATTTTGCAAAAGTGCTCCATCTTCAAGAAGATCTATGTGAAGGACCTTTTGACAAGCACAGGTCTCTGGTAAATTTCATATCATAATGCCAAACTGGGTAAGAAATGAAACATCTTAATGGAGAATCGGATGGCTTCATAAAAAGTTAACAGAAGGATTGGTTACTGAGTGAACTGGTGAATACAGTTATAATGTTTTTGTTTTTTTGTTACTGGCTTTGATCTGTGTTTTCCAGACACAGGGAAGTCCTTCCCCTCAAGCTACTTAGGACTTGGAGCAGTTGGATAAATGACACCTCTGTATGGAAGTGTGTATTTATGAAAGATACAGTGTTGGCTTCATTTTGCCCTGATGTTTAAGAGGAAAGGAAAACTACCTAGTGAAGTTATGAGAATGTAGCTACTCATGATGTATCACTGTTTGCTGTAGGTCTACTGCTAAAAGCACACGTGCAACGCTTGTGTGACAATTGGGTATGAATAATAAAATGTATGGCCTGTATAAAGCGTTTTCTCATTAACATTCCTCTGAGCATGTTCACGATACCTGATCAGTGTTCCCCCAATGTGGATTAACTAGGCAGATATAAAGGAGGCCTAGCGCTGAGGAACATGATCTATACCTGGGCCAAACAGCTGAATCATTCTGGCACTGAGGGATTGACCTTTTGATCATCAGTGCTTTCTATTGAAAGACTTGTAATCAAAAGGGAAAAAAACTCTTCACATATTGAGGGGTGAGGAAGTCACTCTGGCTTATACATGGTTTAACTTAAATTTTACTGACCAAAGTGGCCTGTTTTGTGGCCTTTTGGATATGAATTGTACATCTGCTTTGGCACTGAGGAGGGGAATGCATTTGACAGTCAAAAAGGAGTAACTATGGTTCAGACATACAAGATAAACCTAAGTGTCCATTGTAGATGTGATTTAGATGCATTCCTGTATTTTGTTTTTCTTTTCTTTTTTCTTTTTACATCTTTATTGGAGTGTAATTGCTTTACAATGGTGTGTTAGTTTCTGCTTTATAACAAAGTGCATCAGTTATACATATGTTCCCATATCTCTTCCCTCTTGGGTCTCCCTCCGTCCCACCCTCCCTATCCCACCCCTCTAGGTGGTCACAAAGCACCGAGCTGATCTCCCTGTGTATATCTTTTTGAATTCGTGTTTTTGTTTCCTTCAGAAAGATACCCCCAAGTGTAATTCCTGCATCATATGGTAGTTCTTTGTATTGTTTTCCACAGTAGCTGCACCAATGAGCATTCCCAAGAGAATGCGTGAGGGTTCTCCTCATCCTCGCCAAGGCTTGTTATTTGTTGTCTTTTGGAGGATAGCTAAGTTTTTAGGTGTGAATCTCATTGTTCTTTTGATGTGCGTTTCCCTGATGATAAGTGATATTGGTCATAGTTTCATATGTCTCTTGGCCATCTGTACATACTGTTTGGAAAAATGTTCGGTCCCAATTTTTAATTGGGTTTTTGGTTTTTGGAGGTTCAGTTGTCTGAGTTCTTCATCTATTTTGGATATGAACCCCTTTTCAGACATATTGTTTGCAAATATTTTCTCACATTCGGTAGGCTGCCTCTTCATTTTGTGGATGGTTTCCTTTGCCATTGAAAAACTTTAAAGTTGGATGGAGTCCCATTGGTTTATTCTGCTTTTGTTCCCCTTCCTTGGGGAGACAGATCCAGAAAATATTGCTAAGACTGATGTCAAAGAGCAGACTGCTTACGTTTTCTTTGAGGAGCTTTATGGCTTCAGGTCTTACACTGAAGTATTTGATTCACTTTGAGGTTGCTTGTGTAGGTGGTATAAGAAAGGATTCCAGTTTGATTCTTGTGCATGTAGTTGTCCAGTTTTCCCACCACCATTCATTGAAGAGGCTATCTTTTCCCCACTGTATAGTCTCACCTGCGTTGTCATAGATGAATTGACCATATATGCATATGTTTATTTTGGGGCTCTCAATTCTGTTCCATGGATCTATGTGTATTTCTTATGTTCCTATACCATACTGTCTTGATTATTCTAGATATGTAGTATAGTTTGAAACTTGATATGTCCAAGTTTGTGCTTCTTTCTTAAGATCGTATTGACTATTCAGGTTCTTTTCTGTTTCCTTACACATATTAGAATTCTTTGTTTTAGTTCTCATAAAATTCCGTTGGTGTTTTGATAGGAATGGCGTCAAATCTCTAGATTGCTCTGGGGTGTGGAATCATTTTAACAATATGAATTCTTCCAATCCATGAACACATTATATCTGTCCATTTGTTTGTGTCGTCTCCAATTTCTTTCATCCGTGTCTTCCAGTTTTCTGAGTACAGGTCCTTTACCTCCTGGGTTAGATGTATTCCTAGGTATTTCACTTTTGTTAATATCATTGTCAATGGGGTTGTTTTCTTAATTTCTCATTCTGATAGTTTGTTGCCAGTGGATAGAGATGCAACCGATTTCTAGAGGTTAATTTTGTATCCTGCAACTTAACTGAATTTTCCAATGAATTCTATTTGTTTTGGGGGGTCATCTTCAGGATTTTCTATATAAAACATCATGTCGGGACTTCCCCTGTTGTCCAGTGGTTAAGACTCCGCGCTCCCAATGCAGGGGGCCTGGGTTCGATCCCTGGTCAGGGAACTAGATCCCACATGCATGCCAGAACTAAGAGTTTGCATGCCACAACTACGGAGCCCGCCTGCCACAACTAAGGAGCTCACCTGCCACAACTAAGACCCAGCACAACCAGAATAAATAAATGAATAAATAAATAAATAAGTAAATGAAATATAAAACATCATCTCATCTACAAACAGTGACAGTTTTATTTTTTCCTCTGCCATTGGATTCCTTTTATTTCTTTTTCTCATCTAATTACTATGTCTAGGACTTCGTAGACCATGTTGAATGAAAGTGGTGAGAGTGGTCAGGGTTGGAGTTAGGTTTAAGCAGAATTCGCCCTCTTCCCCTTCCTCCCTCCCCATCTCTCTGAGGCCTCCAGGAAGGACAGGACTAGTCCTGGGTCACACATGACTCAGGGAGTTGAAGTGGACCACTGTTTCTCTGCCCCCCAGTCCTGGGTGTAGTTTTGTATATGATCTGTGTACCTTCTTTGACCAGGTGTCCATTTAGAGCTTTCCCTATTTTTAATGGGGTTCTCTTGGAGTTCTTTGTATATTTTGAGACAAATTCTTTATTAGATACATTGGCAGATTCCCCCCCCGCCGGTGTGTGTTGTCTTTCGATTTTCTGAATGAGGTTTTTCACACAGTAGAAATCTTTAATTTCATAAAGTCCACAGAATCCCTTGTTTTTCTTTCTGGACTGCTGTTTTGTGTCGTGTGTTAAAACCACAAGGCTTGTGATCTGCATGACCAAGCCCAAGCTCATATCAATTTTCTTTCATGTTTTCTGCTATAATTTTGAATAGTTTTGCATTTAAAACTTGTCTCTGAATCATTTTGAGTGAATTTGGTGTAAGTTGTAAAGCTTGTGTGTACATTCATTTTATTCTATATGGTTTCCAATTCATTGTTCCTTAACTACTTTGGAGAAGCTATGGGATATTGTCTTCATTTGTTTGAATTTCCACAATTTAATGGGTTCGTTAGTTCTGCCAGCAGGGGGCGCTGTCTCCAGTGACCCGTGAGTGAGGCGCGGCCTGCACTTCCCGCACTGACCACAGGGTGGCGAGGAGCCCACCTCTCTGACCCACAGCGAATGCGCGTTTCCCGCGGACGCGGCTCTGAGCGCAGCTGAGGGGAGTTGTGTCTCCTCAGGCACCGCTGGGCTGCGGCTGCTGACAGGCGCTCGGTCTCCTCCTTGCTGGGGTTTCGGCTTCAGGACAACGTGGGGCTGCGTCCACGCTGACAGGAGCTGGGTTTCCTGAGGACGCAGGCGACGTGGGAGGAACAGGTGAGGAGGCAGTGAGGAAAAGTGGGGAGAAGCCTCCTGGGGGCGACTGACGGCTGCGGGGGTCCGTCTTCCTGCGACCCAGGAAGGGCTTGGTGTGCAAAGCTGGGTTTTTGGTCAGGCTGGTGCGCGGTGGAGCCGCGTGGGTTATGGGGTGTGCAGTCTTCCCCGCACCGTTTACCGAGGGGCTGCCCTTCCGCTCGGTGTGTCCCTGGCCCCCTTGTCGTAACTTAACGCCCCCCCCCCCCACCGTGCGGGGTGGGTTCTGGGCTCTCCGTCCCGTCCCTCTGGTCTGTGCGCCTGTTTTGAGCCAGTTCCGCACTGTTTTGGGGACTGTAGCTTCGTGATGAAGTGTGAAGTCAGGGAGGGAGATGCGTGCGGCCCGTTCTCTCCTTTCTCAGGGTCGCCTTGGCTCTTCGGGGTCCTTTGTGGCTCCACACGCATCTTAGGAGGATTTGCTCCATTTCTGTGAAAAGCACCATTGGAATTTCGGGACAGCCTGCCTTCACTGTGTCCACCGCTTTGGGTGGAACGGACATTTTAGCAACAGTAATTCTTGCATTCCATGAGCACGGGGTGTCTTTCCACCGACTTGTGTCTCTTCAGTGTCTTCATCAGGGTCTTAAAGTTTTCAGGTCTTTCACATCCTCAGTTAAATTTATTCCTTGGTATTTTGTTCTTTTTGATGCAGCTGTAAATAGGTTTTATTTCTCTTTCTGATGGTTCATTATTAGTGTTTAGAAATGCAGTTGAGTTGTGTGTACTGATTTTGCGTCTTTACTGAATTCATTTATTATTTCTGATAGTTTTTTTGTGGAATGATGTGGAAAGTTTATTTTTGTGCCAGGCAGAAGGGAAGACACAGCTGGCTAGCGCCTCAAGTACTGGGCACCCACCCCCCTCCTTGAGAATCAGAGAGGATTTTATATGTGGGGCTCTCGTAGTTCGGGGTATAGGATGAGGATAAAATTAGTGAAGGTCTTGCATTCCTCCTTCCCTTTGCATTATTTCAAAACAGTCATAGCTGGCATCAGGCCGCCTGGTAATCGGGGTCCAGCAGTCTGATAATTGCATACGTTTGCCTCTGGTTTATCGGTGGTGACCTCGTTTCTGAAATGCAAATACTATAGGGGGTGAGTTGTTATGAGGGGCTGTTATGTAAGTGCTGGACATAAGGTTAGGCAGTGAGAGGCAGGGGATGTAACTCACAGGGAGTCAGGGGTGATGAGTGCCGAATGTAAATTACATAGTGTCAGGGAGTGAGGTTAGCTTTGTAACGTACAAATGTTGTTATTACAGATTAGTGACAAAGTAAAACAAGGAGTGATGAACTCTTTCAGGCCAGGTTACATTTCTTCTCTAGCCTGTTCGCTGTTCCCTTTGTTTTCCTTGTTCTCAGGGGAAGGAAAACTTCATTTCTACTTTTGCTGCAACAAGACTGGAGGAGCAGATGACAGTCACTGGGGCACAAGGAGAGTGGGAGCTGGGGAGACCCCAGTGTTACCGAACAAAATGTGGGTCGTCTTGCCCGAGTGCAGTAAAGGCAGTCTACTGACACCGGGTGTGGTGAAGGAAAGTGCAGCTTTAATTGTAAAAGTGCCAATATAAGGAGGACAGGCGGCTTGTGCTCTAAAGCCCCAAGCTCCCTGAAGGATTTCGGTAAAGCAACATTAAAGGCCAGGTGAAGGAGGGGGGTCGCAGGGTATGTGATCTGCTGGTGTACAATTCTCTGGTTGATGGTGAAGTAACAGGCGGTTAACATTATAAATTCTTAGGCGCCAGAAGCTCCGGGGCTACCTGTTCATGATCATCAAGTAGTTAATTTCTTCCACTTCGTGGTGGAGGAAGCGTGCATCAGGCCCTGTTATCCAGGTACTTCAGAGAGGACGTACAGCAGAGGATTTGGGGGAGGGGTCTGTCCTGGGAAGGCCCCGTAGGTTCCTGCTTGGTTATACCCGGTGCCTGGGCTCAGCAACCTGGGAAGGTGGGGCTGCTCCTGGGTGTGCGGAGCTGCGGGCGCAGTCCTCTGAGGGGCGTGTTAGTCCCCAAGGTGAGATGGAGGTGCAGTGACTGGACAGAGGCGTCTGGCCTGGGAGAGGGGTCCAGGCTGCAAATGTCACGGGAATCATCGCAGGGAGGGGCAGGAGAGGCAAAGTGGGGGGCAGGTAGGTCACAGCAAACTTATGTGCAGGTGACTGCGGTCCTGGTGGAAGCAACTCAGCCAGAAAGGAGTGGCCGTCAGGGGCTCAGCTCCATTCTCCTGTCCCTTTGTAAAACCGCTGTGTCAGAGTTTGAGACACCGCCAGGAGACCTCTGGGCCCAGTGCTGCCATGGCTTCATCAAAGGGCCCAGGGGGAACAGAGAACCACTGCAGGCTCTGCCCATGTCCGCACTGGGAATGAACCCCATCGGGGCTCCTGGGCTCAGAGACTTGAGGGAACCTCTGTCCTCAGGACCCGTCTGCCTCCCTCCTCTCACCTGCTGGTCAGAGGCCCAGGAACCCCCAACCTGGCTCTACCCCCAGGGCCTGGATTCTGGGACAGCTTAGGGGTAAGCAAGACCCTCATGCTCCTTTATCTGCCTGGGGGTGAGAATGTCTTCAACGCTGCAATTGACTGATTATGGAGGGCTGAATGTTTCCAGAAGGTATGGGTGGAAAGATGGGGTGTGAAATTCCTGTCTTCAGGGTCTTCCCAGCATGAAGATCTGTGTGTTTTCCCCGGCCGGTCAACATCCTCCCAGGAAGCCCAGATCCAGGATTACGAGGGCAGAGGCTCTCCCCTTGCTTATCTGTAACTTCCCACTCCCACAGCAAGGCTGTGGCTGGCTCCCTGGCTCCCACCATCTGCCATTTATCTGTGCATTGCTCCTTTCCAGGTTACATGTGCAGAGGTTTCAGAATTGTTGGCTACTACACCCTGGAAAGAACTTCATAGAATAAAGCCCACTGTTTATATACGGTCCATTTTGCCTTTAGTCTGCAGATTCCATTCATTTCCAAAGGGAACTTAGGTCAGCACCTTTTATCCCATCCCCTACAGTGAGTTGTTTCCATATATTTCTAATACAGTTAGATTCTGTGACATTATGTATTCCATCCTGCAGAACTCCTACATCCTAAATAACTAAATTTGAATAGATGATGATTGGCCCCTTGGGCTGTACACATCTGTGGGCTTAGACAAATGCATAGTGACAGGTGTCCACCCTAGAGTATCACATGGACTACTTCAAAACCCCCACCCCATGATCTGCTTATCATCTACGTAGCTTTGCCTTTCCCGGAATGTCGTAAATGGGGTCATACTGTGTGCAGCCTCCGCAGACTGGAGTCTTTCCCTTAGCAGTGTATACTGAAGATTTATCCATGTCTTTCCATAGGCTGGTGGTGCATTCCTTTCTGCTGAGGAGTATTCCACTGCACGTGTACGGGAGGAAAAACAATTTTCCCTCTACTTTTCTAGGTTCTTGGTTGAGGCCCCCCCTGCCCCTGTAATAAAAGACAGATTACCAGGAGAAAAGCAGAAGTTTAATAACATGTATACCTTCTGAATACAGGGGGGATACCACGGGAAACTGAGTCACTCACTCCCTGAAATGACCAAAACCATCTCCTTAAATACTGTCTTCAGCTAAAAACAGAAGAAAGATGCTGGGGAAGGGGGGAAGGCCAGTTACGGCAGGTTATCATGCAAAGCACAGTAAACAAGGGTATGACTGTTTGCACATTTAAGTCAGGACTTTCCCATTGAAATGTTATTTAAGATTTATTTTCCTTCTATTTTTGGTGCAAATAGGGACATACCCTTATAAATGGAGATTTCTCTGTTGTAAATGTCCTTCAAAAAACAGCAATCTCAGTTTTCTGAGATTTTTTAAAAAATTTATTATTTTTTGCTGCATTGGGTCTCCGTTCGTGCAGGCTTTTCTCTGGTTGTGGCGAGCAGGGGCTACTCTTCATTGCGGTGCGTGGGCTTCTCATTGTGGTGGCTTTTCTTTTCGCGGAGCACAGGCTCTAGGCGTGTGGTCTTCAGTAGTTGTGGCTCGCGGGCTCTAGAGCGCAGGCTCAGTATTTGTGGCTCACAGACTTAGTTGATCTGCTGCATGTGGGATCTTCCTGGACCAGAGCTCAAACCTGTGTTCACTGATTCGGCAGGTGGACTCTTAACCACTGAGTCACCAGGGAAGCCCGTTTTTTTTTTTTTTTTTTTAAGCAGACCAATAATCCTTATGCCAGAGAGACATATTTTGGTGTGGCATATTCTACTCGCCTTGACATGGATGTACCCCAATTTGCTTATGCATTGATCTTTTGAAGGATATCCTGATTTCTTCAAGTTTTTAGCCATTACGGAAGTGCTGCTGTGCATAATTGCATCCTTGTTTGCATTTGGACAGAGATTTTCAAAGCAGTTGCCTAAGTACTGGAAGTTGGATCCCAACGTGAGACTTGTTTAGCTTTGGAAAATCTGCCAAATTGTCTTACAAAGTGGCTGCACATGCATCCCCCCAGCTATGAGGGAGAGTTCCTTTGGTTGCTCACCCTCTAGCAATTGGTATTGTCATATTTTTGGAGCTTAGCAGTCCTAATAGGTGTGCTGTGATAGCTCATGATTTTAATTTGTAATTCGCTAATGGTATATGATGTTGAGCTTGTTTCTTTCTTTTTTTATTTTTTGCTGTATGCGGGCCTCTCACTGCTGTGGTCTCTCCCGTTGTGGAGCACAGGCTCCGGACGTGCAGGCTCAGTGGCCATGGGTCATGGGCCCAGCCCCTCCGCGGCACGTAGGATCCTCCCTGACCAGGGCACGAACCCGTGCGCCCCGCATCAGCAGGCAGACCCTCAACCACTGCGCCACCAGGGAAGCCCTTGAGCTTGTTTCTGTATGACTTTTACTATCTGTATGTCTTTCTTGGCGGGATGTCTGTTCAGATCATGCTGTTGAT
This sequence comes from Phocoena sinus, assembly GCF_008692025.1. Lineage (NCBI taxonomy): Eukaryota > Metazoa > Chordata > Mammalia > Artiodactyla > Phocoenidae > Phocoena > Phocoena sinus. Next base: position 12,543 of record NC_045763.1, on the reverse strand, counting down.
GTTCATGCTGAGAGGAGTCCAGGTTGATACATCTGAGTCAATCCCTGACCCTTCCTCAGGTGTCCTCACTGGGTAGGCGTGGCTGGGGGAGGTGAAGACACTGGGTGGGGTCATATACTAGGGGAGCTGCCAAACAGCTCTGTCCCTGCTCCTTCCCTGTCCCGGGAGAGGGGAAGCCTGGAACAGTGATAGGATAGCCAGTAGGGGAAGAGGTTCCTCAGTGGTTAATTGGCCTTTTTGTGTTTTCCTTCATTTAGGGTCCATTTGGGTAATGTGTTTTTACAAAGAAATCCCCCTTTTCCTCTAGATTTCCAGTTTGTTACAGTAGGTTTCCCTTATTTGACGTTTAATTTTTCCTGTCTAATTTTCTACAGAATCATGACAAATAATGAACAAATACTCATACTTTACTATTAACTGAAGTCCCTATTCACGTTCCCTTTTTATACCTTTCCTTGTTACAGGATCTGAGAGGACATGCGGTCATCATGTCTGTTTAGACTCTTCTGGGCTCTGACAGTTGCTCAGACTCTCCTTGTTTCCATGACCTTGACAGCGTGGAGGAGGGCTGCTCAGGTATTGTATACACTGCCGGGCGCTGGGATTTGCTAGGTGGTTTTGTCGTGGTTAGACTTGGCTTCAAAAAAGCAGACCACAGAGGTGAAGTGCTTCCTCTTCACTATATATCAAGAGGACGGGCTCTTAAGGGAACTTCTCCCTTATATTCTTAATTTTGGTCACCTAGCTGAGGTAGTGTTTGTCAAGTTTTCCCACAGTGAGGTTAATTTTTTCCCATGTCCATCCTGTGTGTCTTATGTAGGAGGAAGTCATAATGCAGAAGCCACACTTGAGGAGAGAGCGGTTAGCTACACATCCTTGATGGACAGCTGAGTGGCTATATACGTTGTTTAGAAGCTTTCTGCATAGGAGATTTCTATTAAACACCATTCATCAAAAACTATGTAATTTATTTATACCAGTTTGGACACGTGAGTAATTATTGTAAAGTTTTGGTTATAATCCAGCACTACATTATTAGACTGCTTAGTTAATTCTCGCTTTGGCTGTTGAGAGCTTTTTCCATTTGCTCTTGTTTTCATTTTACATAATTTTTCTTTTGTGGGTTTAAAAAATTTTTGGTACTTCTTTACTTTCTGATATTTTAAGATTATCCTGCTTCATATATTTACTGTCTCAGTCCTAGCATCAGCCCTTTCTTCAAAGAGGCCTTGTTCCTTTTATTAGAGAATGGTATTAAAAACTTACATGTGGGAGCTAAATATGCTCAGCCGACAGTGCATAGAAATACATGCATGTATCCCAGCCTGTGCATGTACACATAATTATAAAGATTTCCATGTGGAACTGTGTGTAGGCTAAAGAGAGTTTATACTGATATCTCCAACGGGATCTGTTATGACATGGGTATTGTAACCTTCTCCCTTTGTTTGACTGTAACATCCAACTCCAGTGGTAAGAAACCTGGCTTCCACCATTTGTCATTTATTAAATTCAGTGCTTGTTCCATTTGACGACTGATATAGTAGTTTCAGTACTGTTAGCTGCTACCCCTCCTGGGAAAGAACATAGAGTCCACTGTGTATGTATGGCACATTTTGTCTTTGGCCACAGATTCTGTACATTTCCAAAGTTGACTTAGGTCGGCCCATTTGTCCCACTACCAACAGTGAGTTTTTTCATACATTTCTGAATCAGTTAGATTCTTTGTTACGTTCTGTATTCCAGTCTTTGACACTCCCATATCCTAGGTAGCTAAGTTTGAATAGATTGTAAATTACTTGTTGGGTTGTAAAAATCTGTGGGTGTAGCCAAATGCATAGTGACAGGTATTCACCACTGAGGTATCATATGGACTATTTCAACCACATATTCCGTAAACTGTTTACCGTGTCAGTTTTGCCTTTTCTAGAATGTTATATAAAGGAGGTCATACGGTGTGAAGCTCTTCAGACTGGATTCTTTCACTTAGGAATGTAAGTGTTAGATGCATCTATTTTTTTTTTTTTTGCATGGGTTGATGGTCGTCCATTCTTTTATATCTCTGAATAGTATTGCACTGCATGTATATGAGAGGAAAAATAATTTTCCCTCTACACTTCTATGTTCTTTATTGAGATCCCCCTTGTAATGACAGATGAACTGGAGAAAAAAATCAGAAGTTTAATATATACCATGCGTACCTCTTGTATACTTGAAAGATACCCAGGAAAACTGAGTCACTCCCTGAAATGACCCAAGCCGTTACCTTAAATGCTATCTTCAGAACAAAAGAAAGATGTTAGGGAATGGAGGCAGCCATTTAAGAGATGTTATTAGTCAAAGCCCAGTAAACAATGGTATGGTTGTTACACAGATTTACATCCAGGTCTATTTCATTGAAAAGCTTTCTTTTATTTTTTAAACATTTATTTATTTGGCTGCGCTGGGTCTTAGTTGCGGCCTGTGGAATCTTTAGTTGCGGCATGCGGGCTCTTAATTGCAGCATGTGGGATCTAGTTCCCTGACCAGGGATTGAACCCTGGTCCCCTGCATTGGGAGCATGGAATCTTAACCACTGGACCAGAAGGGAAGTCCCAACAAACTTTTCTTGATATTTAGTCATCATTCAATTCCTGGTCCAGAGAGGGACATACCCTTACAAATGGAGATATCCTTAATAAATGTAAATGTACCTCCTAAAAGAGCATTTTCTACTTGGTTTTGAAAGATACTCCTGGTTGTGCTATTTCTTAAATTAGTCCAAAATAATCCTTTTGTCAAATGGGCATATTTTGGGGTGGTGTATTCTGCTCCCCTTGACATGTATGTGCCCTAATTTGCTTAGAATCCATCTACAGAAGGTCCTCCTGATATCTTTAAGTTTTTAGCCATTATGAATAGAGCTGCTGTGCATTACTTGATGCTAGTTTTGGTTTGAACACAGTTTTTCAAAGCAGTTGTCTAAATACAAGAGGTACACTTCTTGGATCCTAAGGTGAGACTTTTTAGATTTGGAAAAAACTGCCAAAGTGTCTTCCAAACTGGTTGTACACGCATTCCACCAGCATCTTGAGTATATTCTTGTATGCTTATTTACTGCCTGTTTATCTTCTTGGGCAGGTGTGTGTTTCAACCTTTACCAAATTTTAATGGCGTTGTTGGCATAATTTGAGTACAAATCCTTTATCAGATATGTGTTTTGGAAATAGTTTCTTGCAGTTTGTGGTTTGTCTTCCGGTTTTCTGAATAAGGTCACCAGACCCAAAGTCATGTAGATTGTCTTTTTTTTTCCTAGGATTTTTATAGTTTGGTAATTTAAATTTGTCTGTGGGCATTTTGTGTGAATTTTGGTTTAAGTTGTAAAGTTTGTGTCTACGTTCATTTCATTACATATGGTTTGTAATTAATTGCTCCTTAACCCTCTTTGGAGAAGATACAGTGAGATACTTGGCTCCATTTCAGTTTGGATTTCCAAACATAGTATATACAGCAGAACTGCCTTCCAGATGAGGCCTCTGGGTTTGTGGGTGCGGCACTCCCGGCAATTTTCTCACAACCCACAGGGGGCGCCGAACCCACCTGTCTGACCCTACGGGCACAGGTGCACCCTGCCCACAGACTTTGCTCTGTGACAAGCAGATAGGAGCTTTGTCTCCTGTCAGGGCTTAGGTTTCTGGACCATGAGGCATTGTCCATCCTGACAGGAGCTGGGTTTTCTCAGGAACCACTGGTGAGGAGACAGCAGAAGAGGAAAACATGAGCAAGTGTGGAGAATCTTCCTGTGCAGCTGACTGCTGGGCGGGTGGGGTGCATCTTCAGGGCACTCAGCAGAGCAAGGGTTCAATGTGGAATACTGAGCGCTTCTAGTTAGCTTTATGTGCAGTGTAGATGGTGACCAGTGTCGTTCTTTGGAGACTGGTGTCTAGTATTCCTGGCACTGTTTGTTGATGGCTTTAGGTAGAATAAACTTTTTTTTTTTTTTTACATCTTTATAGGAGTATAATTGCTTTACAGTGGTGTGTTAGTTTCTGCTTTATAACAAAGTGAATCAGTTATACATATACATATGTTCCCATATCTCTTCCCTCTTGCGTCTCCCTCCCTCCCACCCTCCCTATCCCACCCCTCTAGCTGGTCACAAAGCACCGAGCTGATCTCCCTGTGCTATGCGGCTGCTTCCCACTAGCTCTCTGTTTTACTCTTGGTAGTGTATATATGTCCATGTCACTCTCTGACTTTGTCACAGCTTACCCTTCCCCCTCCCCATACCCTCAAGACCATTCTCTAGTAGGTCTGTGTCTTTATTCCTCTCTTACCCCTAGGTTCTTCATGACATTTTCTTTGTCTTAAATTCCATATATATATATATGTCAACATACAGTATCTGTCTTTCAGTTTCTGACTTACTTCACTCTGTATGACAGACTCTGGGTCCATCCACCTCATTACAAATCACTCAATTCCATTTCTTCTTATGGCTGAGTAATATTCCATTGTATCCATGTGCCACATCATCTTTATGCATACATCTGATAATGGACACTTAGGTCGTTTCCATCTGCTGGCTATTGTAAGTAGAGCTGCAATGAACATTTTTGTACATGACTCTTTTTGAGTTATGGTTTCCTCAGGGTATATGCCCAGTAGTGGGATTGGTGGGTCATATGGTAGTTCTATTTGTGGTTTTTTAAGGAACCTCCCTACTGTTCTCCATAGTGGCTGTACCAATTCCCATTCCCACCAGCAGTGCAAGAGTGTTCCCTTCTCTCCACACCCTCTCCACCATTTATTGATTTTAGAGTTTTTGGTGATGGCCATTCTGACTGGTGTGAGATGGTGTCTCATTCAAGTTCTGATTTGCATTTCTCTAATGATTAATGACATTGAGCATTCTTTGGTGTGTTTGTTGGCAGTCCGTATATCTTCTTTGGAGAAATGTCTATTTAGGTCTTCTGCCCATTTTTGGATTGGGTTGTTTCTTCTTGTTGTTATTGAGCTGCATGAGCAGCTTGTAGATTTTGGAGATGAATCCTTTGTCAGTTACTTCATTTGCAAATATTTTCTCCCATTCTGAGGGTTGTCTTTTCGTCTTGTTTATGTTTTCGTTTGCTGTGCAAAAGCTTTGCAGTTTCATTAGATCCCATTTTTCTATTTTTTGTTTTTATTTCCATTTCTCTAGGAGGTGGGTCAAAAAGGATCTTGCTGTGATTTGTGTCACAGAGTGTTCTGCCTGTGTTTTCCTCTAAGAGTTTGACAATATCTCGCCTTGAATAGGTCTTTAATACATTTTGAGCTTATTTTTGCGTATGGTGTTAGGGAGTGATGTAACCTCATACTTTTGCACATACCTGTCCAGTTTTCCCAGCACCACTTATTGAAGAGGCTGGCCTTTCTCCACTGTACATTTCTGCCTCCTTTATCAAAGATAAGGTGACCATATGTGCGGGGTTTTATCTCTGGGCTTTCTATCCTCTTCCATTGATGTATATTTCTGTTTTTGTGCCAGTACCATACTGTCTTGATTACTGTAGCTTTGTAGTATAGTCTGAAGTCTGGGAGCCTGAATCCTCCAGCTCTGTTTTTCGTTCTCAAGATTGCTTTGGCTATTCGGTGTCCTTTGTGTTTCCATACAAGTTGTGAAATTTTTTGACTTGCCTAGCAGCATCGAGGCCCATAGATCATTCCCTCTGAGGCCCCCTGTGTATGCCGAGTGACGGGCAACACAGTGCATGTTCCTTAAGGAGAGTTAAATTTCCAGAATTCTCGAACTGCCTCAGGACCACACTTCTGGCCAGTCTGACGTGCTGTGGAAGTCTTCGTCATGACCGTCGTCTGTGCTGCCATGGGCAAACATTCTGCTTACAATTCTTCGAGGAGCTTGTATCTGAAGTCACTATTATCAAGGAAAAATTCACCATCCTACCATGCTGTGTCACTAACGGGACACGCAGCATGAGCACTTGCCTCAGTGTAAGGCCCTGAACGGCCGTGCAGAAGCCGAGGCGTGCAGCAGTTTCCATGAGGCCGCAGCCTCTGCTCTGCATTATCTTAAAGGCAGTGTGCTTTTCAGGATACTTAGGAGCCTCGTGTGGGCACCCTATTCCTGGCAGGAGCAATGAGTACCCTAGGTCCCCCTGGGGCTGCTAAGCAACTTACAGGCCCGTAGCCCTTCGGAGCCAGTCTGTGAATGCCGAGGGTAGTGCAACGCACTGCACTCCTTCATGGGACAGCTTGAAATCCCCAGCACTCCCAGAGTTTCAAGAACACCCTTTTAGCATGTGCAACATGCCGGGGAAGTCTGAATCATTGCCCTAGTCGGAGCTGCACTGAGAAAAACTCTTGGCTTTGCATTCCATCTAGGACCTCCTGCCTGAAGTCACCCTGCCTCCAGGAGAAAGTCGACCTACATTCCTACTGCCACTAAAGCCCAGTTCTTCATGTAATACTGCATGCTTTTGAAGAGCCACAGGCCCGGAGGCCTAGCTAGGGCATACCTTGGTTGAGGCATTTTGCTAGTTGCAGAACACCGTGCTTCAAGGAGTTAATTCAGGGAAGGAAACAGTGGGTAACCTGTGTCTCTTTTGACTTGTTAGGAACCACAGGGATGTATGCTGCGTGTGCCCATCGAAATGGCAGCCTGATGGAACTAGCCTTGCTTTCACATTTTCAAAGTGCCATGCATGCTGCCTTGAAGGACCTGAAATTCACTGCTGTTGGCAGGCCTCTAGCCACTGTAGGCCTGGCTCTGTGAAGATAATGAGTTTCCTTTATCTTATCCAGGTGCTTCCATGGCCAGTGTGGAGCTTAGCCTGCCATGCTGTAGAGATAAAGGGAAACTCAACATGAGTACTTGCCTCGAGGATACGCCCTGAGTATCCGTACAGAAAGGGGGCATGCAGCTGCTTCCATGAGGTCTTTGTCGGTGTTCCACTGTAGTGTAAATGAGTACCCTTTTCAGGAGTCGTAGGCCCCTCAGGTGTGCATCATTTCCCTCCAGGATTACTGAGTACCTCCAGACCCCTGTGGGCCTGCTGAGCAACATGGAGGCCCATAGGTCGGTCCCTCGGAGGCCCTCTGTGTATGCCGAGTGATGGGGAAAACTCTGCACGTTCCTTAAGGAGAACTACATTTCCAGAGCCCTCAAACTGCCTCAGGACCACATTTCTGGCCAGTGCAACGTGTCATGGAAGTCTTCGTCATGGCCGTCGTCTGAGCTGCCATGGGAAAACATTCTGCTTACAATTCTTCCAGGCCCTCGTACTTGAAGTCAGTCCACTCGAGGAGAAATTCACCATCTACTATGCTGTGTCACTAACAGGACACTCAGCGTGAGCACTGGCCTCAAGGTAAGGTCCTAAATTGCCGTGCAGAAGCCGAGGCGTGCAGGAGTTTCCATGAGGCCGAAGACGCTGCTCTACATTATCTTAATGGCAGTGCGCTTTTCAGGACACCTAGGAGCCTCACGTGGGCACGCTATTCCCAGCAGGAACAGTGAGTCCCTCCAGGCCCCACTGGGCCAGTTAGGCAACTTCCAGGCCTGTACCCTTTCGGAGCCACTCTGTGTATGCCGAGCATAGGGCAACACACTGCACTCCTTCATGAGACAGCATGAAATCCCCAGCTCTCCCAGAATCTCACGAACACTGTTCTAGCATGTCCAACATGCCGCTGAAGTCTGATTCATTGCCTTAATCAGAGTTACGCTGAGAAAACCCTCGGTTTTGCATTGCATCTAGGATCTCCTGCCTGAAGTCACCCTGCCTCCAGGAGAAAGTCGGCTTTTGTTCCGAATGCCAGCAGAGCCCAGTTCTTCATGTGAAACTACAGGCTATGACGATCCACAGGCCCGGAGACGTAGCTAGGGCGTACTTTGGTTGAGGCAGTTGGCAAGATGCAGAACACCCTCCTTCGAGGAGTTGATTCAGGGAAGGAACCCCTGGGTAACCTGTGTCTCTTTTGACTTGTTAGAAACCACATGGATGTATGCTGCGTGTGCCCATGGAAATGGGGGCCTGATGGATCTAGCCTTGCTTTCCCATTGTGAAAGCTCCATTCGTGCTGCCTTGAAGCTACCTGAAATTCACTGCTGTTGACTGGCTTCTAGCCACTGTACGCCTGGCTCTGGGAAGAAAATAAGTTTTCTCTAGCTAAACTTGGTGCTTCTATGGCCAGGGTGGAGCTCATCCTGCCATTCTCTAGATATAAAGGGAAACGCAACATGAGTACTTGCCTGAGGAAATTCCCTGAGTATTCGTACAGAAAGGGAGGCATGCAGCTGTTTCCATGAGGTCTTAGTCGCTGTTCTGCTGTATTTTAAAGGAAGTACCCTTTTTAGGACTACTAGGCCCCTCGGGTATGCATCATTTCCCTCCAGGATCACTGAGTAGCTCCAGACCCCTGTGGGCCTGCTGAGTAACATCAAGGCCCATAGGTCGGTCCCTCGGAGGCCCTCTGTGTATGCCGGGTTATGGGCAACACACTGCATGTTCCATAAGGAGAACTACTTTTCCAGAGCCCTCAAAAAGTCTCAGGACCATATTTCTTGCCAGCCCGACGTGCCATGGAAGACTTCGTCAAGGCCATTGTCGGAGGTGCCATGGGAAAGCATTCTGCTTACAATTCTTCGAGGACCTCGTACCTGAAATCTCGTTGATCGAGAAGAAATTTACCATCCGACCATGCTGTGTCACTAATGGGACATTCAGCATGAGCACTTGCCTGTAGGTTAATCCTTGAATTTCCGTGCAGAAGCGGAGGCGTGCAGCAGTTTCCCTGAGGCTGTAGCTTTGCTGTGCATTATCTTAACAGCAGTACGCTTTTCAGGACACTTAGGTAGTTTCACGTGGACACCCTGTTCCCGGCAGGAACAGTGAGTCGCCCCAGGCCCCCCCGGGCCTGCTAAGCCACTTCCAGGCCCATAGCCCTTCGGAGCCACCCTGTGTATGCCACGTACAGGGCAACACACTGCACTCCTTCATGGGACAGGTTGAAATCCCCAGCACTCTCACAGGTTCACAAACACGGTTCTAGCTCGTCCAACATGCCCTGGAAGTCTGACTCATAGCACTTGTCTGAGCTGCACTGAGAAAAACCCTCGGCTTCGAATTCCATCTAGAACCTCCTGCCTGAAGTCACCCTACCTCCAGGAGAAACTCGGCTTGCCTTCCAACTGCCACTAAAGCCAGGCTATGTATGCCGACTATAAGGCAACACACTGCACTCCTTCATGGGACAACTTGAAATCCCCAGCACTCCCAGAGTTCCACGAACACCGTTCTAGAAAATCCAACATGCCAGGGAAGTCTGACTCATTGCCCTAGTCTGAGCTGCACTGAGAAAATCCCTCGGCTTCACATTCCATCTAGGACCTCGTGCCTGAAGTCATACTCCCTCCAGCAGAAAGTCGGCTTGTGTTCTGACTGCCACTAAAGCCCAGTTCTTCGTGTAACACTGCAGGCTTTTAAAGACCCACAGGCCTAGAGACCTAGCTATGGTGTACCTTGGTTTAGGCAGTTCGCTAGATGCAGAACACCCTGCTTCGAGGAGTTGATTCAGGGAAGCAACCACTGGGTAACGTGTGTCTCTTTTGACTTTTTAGAAACCACAAGGATGTGTGCTGCGTGTGCCCATGGAAATGGAGGCCTGATGGAACTAGCCTTGCTTTCCCGTTTTGAAAGCTCCTTTCATTCTGCCTTGAAGCTACTTAAAATTCACTTTTGTTGACAGGCCTCTAGCCACTATAGGCCTGGCTCTGGGAAAAAATGAGTTTCCTCTATCTAAACCAGGTGCTTCCATGGCCAGTGTAGAGCTCAGCCTGCCATGCTCTAGAGCTAAACGGAAACTCAATGTGAGTACCTGCCTCGAAGAAAGGCCTAGAGTATCCGTGCAGAAAGGGAGGCGTGCAGCTGTTTCCATGAGGTCTTAGTTGCCGTTCTGCTTTATTTTAAAGGAAGTGCCCTTTTCAGGACTCCTAGGTGTCTCGGGTGTGCATCATTTCCCTCCCGAACTAGTGAGTACCTCCAGACCCCTGTGGGCCTGCTGAGCAACATCGAGGCCCATAGGTTGGTCCCTCAGAGGCCTTCTCTGTATGCCAAGTGATCGGCAACACACTGCACGTTCCTTAAGGAGAGCTACATTTCCAGAGCCCTCAAACAGCCTCAGGACCACATTTCTGGCTAGTCCGACGTGCCGTGGAATTCTTCGTCTAGGCCGTCATCGGAGCTGCCATGGGGATATATTCTGCTTACAATTTTTCTAGGACCTCATACCTGAAGTTACTCTGCTCTAGGAGAAATTCAGCATCCTACCATGCTGTGTCGCTAACGGGATACTCAGCGATGCGCTTGCCGTAAGGTAAGGCCCTGAATTGCCGAGCAGAAGTGGAGGTGTGCAGCAGTTTCCGTAAGGCCGTAGCCGCTACTCTGCATTATCTTAACGGCAGTACACTTTTCAGGACACCAGGAGTCTCGCGTGGGCACTGTATTCCCCGCAGGAACACTGAGTACCCCTAGGCCCCCCTGGGCCTGCGAAATAACTTCCATGCCCGTTGCCCTTCGGAGCCACTCTGTGTATGCCGAGCGTAGGGCAACACACCCGACTAATGCTTGGGACAGCTTGAAATCCCCAGCACTCTCATAGGTTTACAAACACTGTTCTAGCACGTGCAACGTGCCGGGGAAGTCTGACTCATTGGCCTAGTCTGAGCTGCACTGGGAAACACCCACAGCTTCGCTTTCCATCTAGGATCTCCTGCCTGAAGTCACCCTGCCTCCTGGAGAAAGTCGGCTTGCGTTCCGACTGCCACGAAAGCCCAGTTCTTTGTGTAACACTGCATGCTTTTGAAGAGGCACAGCCCCGGAGGCCTAGCTAGGGCATACCTTGGTTGAGGCAGTTTGCTACATGCCGAACACCCTGCTTAGAGGATTTGATTTGATTCAGGGGAGGAACCACTTGGCAACCTCTGTCTCTTTTGACTTGTTGTAAAGCACAGGGCTCTATGGTGCGTGTGCTCATGGAAATGGTGTCCTGATGGAACTAACCTTGCTTTCCCGTTTTGAAAGCTCCATTCATGCTGCCTTAAAGCTATGTGAAATGCACTGCTGTGGACGGGATTCTAGCCACTATACGCCTGGCTATGAGAAGAACATGAGTTTCCTGTATCTAAACCAGGTGCTTCTATGACCAGTGTGGAGCTCAGCCTCCCATGGTCTAGAGCTAAAGGGAAATTCAATGTGAGTACTTGCCTCGAGGTATGGCCCTGAGTATCCATGCAGAAAGGGAGGCACGCAACTGTTTCCATGAGGTCTTAGTCGCTGTTCCACTTTATTTCATCGGGAGTACTCTTTTTAGGACTCCTGGGCCCCTCGGGTTTGCATAATTTTCCCTCCAAGATTACTGAGTACCTCCAGATCCCTGTGGACCTGCTGAGCAACATCGAGGCACATAGGTCTGAACCTCGGAGGCCCTCTGTTTATCGAGTGATGGGCAACACACTGCACCTTCCTTAAGGGGAGCTGCCGTGAGAAAACCTTCTGCTTACAATTCTTTGAGGACCTCGTACCTGAAGTCACTCTGCTCGAGGAGAAGTTTACAATCCTACCATGCTGTGTCGCTAACGGGAAACTCAGCAAGACCACTTGCCTGTAGGTAAGGCCCTGAATTGCCCTGCAGAAGCAGAGGCGTGCAGCAGTTTCCATCAGGCTGCAGCTGCTGCTTTGCGTTATCTTAACCACAGTACCTTTTAGGATACCTAAGAGACTCGGGTCGGCACCATATTCCCGGCCAGAAGCCTGAGTACCCCCAGGCCTCCCTGGGCCAGTTAAGCAACATCCAGTCCCCTAGCCCTTCAGAGTCACTCTGTGTATGTCGCGTGTAGGGCAACAGCTTGCACTCTTTCTTAGGACAGCTTGAAATCCCCAGTACTCCCACAGGTTCACGAACACTGTTCTGGTACGTCCAGCATGCCGTGGAAGTCTGACTCATTGCCCTAGTCTGAGCTGAACTGACAGAAACCCTTGGATTTGCATTCCATCTAGGATCTCTTGTCTGAATTCACCCTGCCTCCAGGAGAAAGTCGGCTTGCTTCCAACTCTATCTAAAGCCTAGTTCTTTGTGTAAAACTGCAGGCTTTTGAAGATCCACAGGCCCAGAGGCCTAGCTAGGGTGTTCCTTGGTTGATACAGTTCACTAGCGGCAGAACACCGTGCTTCGAGGAGTTGATTCAGGGAAGGAACCACTGGGTAACCTGTGTCTCTTTTGACTTGTTAGAAACCACAGGGATGTATGCTGCATGTGCCCATGGAAATGGGGGCCTGATGGAACTAGCCTTGCTTTCCCATTTTGAAAGCTCCATTCATGCTGCCTTGATGCTACCTGAAATTTCTGCTGTTGAGAGGCCTCTAGCCATTTTAGGCATGGTTCTGGGAAGGTAATGAGTTTCCTCTAGCTAAACCAGGTGCTTCCATTGCCGGGGTGGAGCTCAGCCTGCCATGCTCTACAACTAAAGGGAAACTCATCGTGAGTACGTGCCTCGAGGAAAGGCCC